>NW_026775575.1:47945968-50464302 GCF_030987335.1 Cornus florida
AGTAAAACACTAATTAGGGAAAGAAATATATAATTTATTTCAATAAATATATAACAACAATTCTATATCAAAATATACCAATAAAATTATAAACTAAGAATTCTATTTACAAAATTATTTTTATATTTAATTTTTTATTTATAGTTCATTTTAAATTTTTATAATTTTTTTATTTAAAAAAATAATATGTTTTTATAATATTATTTATATATAATAAATAATAATGAAAAATCATTCTTCTACAATATATATTTTTTTATCATTCTACTAAGTACAAAGAGTTTCAGTACATTGATGTGTTTCCATACATTATTTTTTAATAGTAAATTTATATGTTCCGTATGTATGTTTTCTTTTAGAATAACACAAATTATCTATCAATTAAAAAAAATGAGAGAGTTATCATAATGATAGATGTAGAGTGTCTTTGGAGTTATCTAAGTGTGTTATTTGGGAGGTTCTTGATATTTTGGGGGTATCCCTTCAGGATGTCTTGTAATTTCTATTTTTTCATTTAGCATTATTTTTTCAATTGCAATTTCAACACACATTAATCTAAAGGATAATGCAATTGTGACAATAAGCATGGATTTCAAAAACAAGCATGGATTGTCTACTTACCTATGAATGAAAGTGCAATTAAACTAATTAAGCCTGAAATTAACTAAATTCAACAATAATTTAACCTAATTAAATTAACTGTGTAGTACAATCCATCTAGTAGAAGCAAATTCCATCAAATCAAAACACAATTACATCTAATTAACACAATGCATAGCCATCACAAGATTCAATTCACAACAAAATTAAGTGTAAAGATTAATTATCAATCAAAAACATATAAGACAATATGAAGTTGACATAGATAATCAAATGAAAGAATTAATTTATATTTCAAGGCTATACAAAAATTACACAAATAAATCCCCAAAAAGTGAAAAGAGAGAAAATTTAGGTTACATGCTTAGGGTTTATCCAACCCTAAGTAGAAAAATCAGCCACTTATGATTGACAGAGTTGAAGACAGGATAATCCCCATCATCTGCTTCATCTTCTCTGAGCTTTTCTTCCAAACCCAAGCTCGTTCTTCGTTTCTCCTATTTCGCGTGTTTTTAGAGAGAATATCGATATCACGATACAGAAAAATAAAACTTAAAAAATATAAAAATAACTCTACCAAAACTAATGAAAAACTAACCTTAAAAATAATGGGCTTATTTCCCTTAAGCAACAAACTCTATTAAAGCCCATAAGTTATAAAAAATAAGTCCAAAAAATAAAATCCTGTAGCCATCAAAACATAAATCCCGTAATGCTGCCAGGGGCTGGGGGATCGATCCCCCAAGGGCATTTTTAGTTCTGTGAATAGTAGGGGATCGATCCCCCTCCCATAGAGTTGGAAATTTCCTTTAAGTCTTATTTAGCTCCATTTTGGCCCCGGGCTCATTGATTTGCTTCTTGATCTTTGGGAACATCATCAAAGACCTAAAAAAGGTAGAATTGACTACTTTTGAAGGATGAGCACACTATACGAACAATGGGTTGCGACCATTTTTTGCCATTTTCTGAACTTTTTTCGAATGTTTTTGCTTGTCTCCAAAAGGCTTTAGTGAATCAAAATTAGTCCGTTTGAACCTTATTGACCTGAAATTGACAAAAACATAAATTAAAACTAAAACATGAAAATAAGATAGATGCAAGGACTAAAATACCCTAGTTTAGGTGCTGAAATGTGCAACATTTAAGCACTTGTCACGCCCCTAAACTTAGATATTGCTAATCATGCAAATTGAATCAATTCTATTATTCTTTTTGAGTGAATCGGCATCAAAATGTGTTACTATCCTGGCAAATCAAAGTAATGGCATAACCTTACCCTCAAACTAACATACAGATATAGTAACAGACATTAAGACATTGAATGAACCTTGTTATTCAATCAAACATTTTTTTTTTAATTGATTTCATTATTTTTTTTTAAATATGTATGACCATGTGCAATATCCAAGTTCCTTAAGCTCTCTAATCACCCCATGTAACAAGCGTTAAGCCAACGACTCCCAAACCAAATGGTCTTAGGGCGTTAAGTGTAAAGACACTCCTAAGGGCGTAACGACTCGGAATGGCTAGGCTATGAACTCAAACTAATCATACATCTTACATTATTTCCTTATCTTCCTTTTTAATCAGTTGACATATTGAAAGAATATAGTTTTTTTTTTTTATTCCTCACCTTTAGTGAGTGCTTTTATTTTTTTTCTTTGCAAGGTCATTTTATGAAGAATGAAAGCTTTCAAAGCATACTAGTTCAATTGGGATAAACCAAGACAATAATCAACTAAGCATGTACCCCACAAATTGAATGCTAGTGTGCGCAAGTGCAAGTGTAGAATTGTATAATCAACTCTCAAAGCATTTTCAACTAATAAGATGATGTATACCACAAGAGCAAACATGATATCAAAAATTAAAAATTTACCCCTAAATGGCATCCTAGAGCATACAGGAAATATTAGACTCTAACAACTTGCTTTTCAAAGGCACTATGCTTCAAAAGTTTGAAATCATTGCCAAATACATGTTAAATCTCATCATGCATTTAAAGGTCAACTTAAATTAGAATGAATCAAGATGACCTTACCCCCAAACTTAAACTGTACATTGTCCTCAGTGTGCAAGGTGAATAATGAAAAATGATGGAAAGAGTATACCATGATGGTAAAGACTATGAAGTCCGGCAATGATCAAGTAGTAAAGATGTCTCCCCCAAACTTGGATGCAAAAACCTAGCTGTATAACCGTACTAGCAAACTCAAATCAAATATCACATGTGATAAGCAATGCATATAGTTCAAAATAATATATAACACGATGCAAAGAGATATGAGATGAAACCCTTTATAAAAGATTAAAACATGTATATCCAAGCATAAGGGCATACTGGTAACACATATTTTTTTAATTTTTTTTTTTGGTATGTTTTTTGTTTTGTTTATATATATATATATATATATATATATATATATATGTATGTATGTATTGTGTGTTTTTTTATTTTTATTTTAAAGAAACAAAGAAAAAACATGTATATACAACCTACAACATAAAAAATGGGCTAAATTTAACGTTTCTAGCAAGACGGAATGTTACTTTGATTTATTTTATTTTATTTTGTTATTTTTATTTTTGTTATTTATTTTTTGTTTATATTTCATATGGCAAAAAAGAAATGAGAGAGTTCATAATGATAGATGTAGAGTGTCTTTGGAGTTAGCTAAGTGTGTTATTTGGGAGGATCTTGATGTTTTGGGGGTATCCCTTCAGGATGTCTTGTAATTTCTATTTTTTCATTTAGCATTATTTTTGTTTGGTCTTCTATGGTAAGGTTGTGGTTTGTATAGTAAGGGTATGCCCTTATTTTTTCTCCATGTATTATATTGTTCATATTTATAAAATTCCTTCATTTAGAAAAAAAAAAAAAAAATTATCTATCAATTATCCGTTTTTATTTTAAAATTAGTACAAGGTGTTTAGAAGATGAGTTTTCTATACAACTCAAATTACCTATTTATTATGAATTTTTTTTTAATAAAAGAAAATCTAATTAGATAAGGAAATATATATAGATTGAAAATAAATAATTTAGTATTTTTAATTATACAAGGAAATATTTTTAAAAAAATATAAATAATTTAGTCTATTTATAAAACTTAAATTACCTATTTATTATAAGGTTTTTTTTTTTTATAATAAAAGTAAATCTAATTAGTTAAGGAAATATATAAAGAAAGAAAATACCAACAGGTCTGTGACCTAGTTGTACCAGACCCCTACTTTTCAAAGGGAGTTCAGGGGTTTGAACCTCAGTGGAGGCATGTGTGTGTGAGTATCAACTAGGATATATATATATATATATAAAGAAAATAAATAATTTATTAGTCTTTCTAATTAGACAAGGAAATATATAAAAAATATATATAATTTAGTCTATTTAGTCTCCACATCTTTTCTAATTGGGTAATTTACATAAACTTCCCCTATGGTTTGCCATAATTACATGGACCTCCCCTCGGGTTTGGGAAATTACTTGAACCTCGGCTAAGAATGAAATTATCCTACACGGACCTCCCTTATGTGTGACGGACCGTTAAATATACTAATGGACCTGTCAAAATTACTGAAATGCCCTTAATTTTCTATGGTAAATGACTGAATTACCCTATATATATATAGATATAGAGAGAGAAAGAGGCGATTTGAGAGTTGAGATCGTTCAAATCAAGCACCGGCGATGGGCACTCACAGTTATGGATGGCGTTTTCTAATGTGACCGAGAATATTGACTGCCTGCCGCTATAAGATATGGGAGATATGGGAGTCTGAGGATAGCCTTTCCATTGGGATATTGATATTAGGTATTAAATGGAAGAACTGTGCCTCTGGACTGACTGATAGAATGACCTATGCTTATCCAATAATCTAAACTCTAAATAATTCATGCACAAAAACTCATAAGATGACACTATTAATTTAGTCAAGTTTTCACAAAGACACACATAAATCTCTCTCTATATAAGCCAATGCCGCACCAAACCACAATAAATCAAAATTAAAACCCATCATTAAAAGAGGAAAAATCGTAAAAACACTCCAAAAAATAAAAAAACTTTGTTTTTTTCCTTTTGTAGTTCTGATAAAAAAATCAAAATATAATTAAACATCATTGATCCATTAAGACATTGTAGATACCTGCTTCTCGTCAATCTGGGAATAGTCAAAAGAGGTCTGGGAATATATCACTAAGTAATTATGAGGAATATAGAAAGGTAGAAGAAGGGAGAGAAAATTAGTCCAGTAAGAGAATTGGAGCAATAGTAGGGAAAAAGCTTCCGTCAGTTCTTACCCGCCTTTTTCTTCACTGCCTCCTTTTTATAGCCCTAGGTTATTCAGGTGGTACATTGTTGGGCCTCCGTCTTGGGAATGGGTCAGGGTCATGCCCTTTTTGGGTTATGTTGCCCTAATTCCTATATTTCTGGATCAAATGCCAAGTGTACCTTTTCTGTTGAATGATCTAAAAATGGCAAGTTGTAAAGGTAATTGTAGTATTCCAGCTGTCTTTTGCTCTTATCCTCAAACTGGGCCTTGCCTTAGTGAGCAAGACATCATTGATTTTCCATCCTCCATTCTAAAATCCCTTCTGCATCCCAATGTCGCTTGAAGAGCCCTACCATAACTCTTTATTGCTCGGATTGAGGTTCCAAGCCTATCAATCGATTGTTCGTGGCTATATCGGATCGAGGTTCAAAGCCCGTCGATAGATAATTTATGAAGAGGTCGAATTGAGGTTCAAGGCCCATCAATCGACAAATTATGAATGTCGGATCAGGGTTCAAGGCCCATCGATCAACAGTTTGTGAAGAGATCGGATCGAGGTTCAAGGCCAGTCGATCGATAGTTTGTGAAGAGGTCGAATCGAGGTTCAAGGCCCGTCGATCGACAGTTTGTGAAGAGGTCGGATCGAGGTTTAAGGCCCGTCGATTAACAGTTTGTGAAGAGGTTGGATCGAGGTTCAAGGCTCGTTGATCGTCAGTTTGTGAAGAGGTCGGATCGGGGTTCAAGGCCCGTCAATCGACAGTTTGTGAAGAGGTCAGATCGGAGTTCAAGGCCCGTCAATTGACAGTTTGTGAAGAGGTTGGATTTAGGTTCATGGCCCATCGGCTCGTGGTTCAAGGCCCAAGGCCCATTGACTGAATGTTAGGCCAAAGTTTTGAGACCCGGTGGTCGTCTATCACTTGCCTTGCTGAGGTGGACTTTGTCAAAGTGTTGACTGTTTGACTTGACCCTTGGTGACATGGCTGAACCATATCCACATTTTGTCCCCCGGCACGTGGCGTTTTGAATTTTGAAATAAAAGGCAATGCGGCGCGTGTATAAAGACGTTTTGATTGATGGTGTGGGAAACCGATGCCTTTTCGGCCGCTGTCGGTTATGCATTTAATGGGGAAATGATAGGACATAACCGTTCATTGTCTTCGTCTTCCCCAAAGCTCCAACTGTGGTCTATATAAAGAACCGGCATGGAAGAAAGAGAAGAACGTTGTAAACAGAGAGTGCAAGAGAAAACATTGTAAGAAAGTTAATAACTAACATATTATTGTAAGGGTACACTTGTGGGTGGGAGTAATAGAGTGCTTAGTTGCAGGAGTAGTGAAGGTATTTGTTAAAATGACGAAGAGGAAGCAGTTGAGTAAAACCGGTGAACCAGTGCCGGAAGTGCCACCGAAGGAAGAGTGGAAGAGGGCTCCGTTTTTCGGGCTAGTGGATAGGTTTTGGACGGTGATGGGGGACATGGCCAGAGACAAGATTGACAGTAGGGTAGCCCAGTTGATGGAAGAAGAGGTCACCGTGGAAACAGGTGCTCTGCTGTCGGCAGATTGCGTGCACTGGCTTGCCATTGAACAAGGGATGTATCCGTTTTGCTTTATTGAGTTCAAGGCGCCAGTGGGCCCATGTGTAGGGTGGAAGGAATGGTCTGACCATATTTTCAGTCACAAAATGTATGTGCAGTGGCTGCGGCAAGCACGAGTTGCGCGAGCCATGCATTTGTCTCGCAAGTTGAAGGTGCCCCAAGATGGTCCGGGGTTGGAATTACTGTTGTCAAGGTGCTGTAGTATGACACACACCTTTGTGGCAAAGTGGGGGGAGTTTACACCTACATTGGAGGATGTGGCCCAATTATTGGGCTTACATGTCATGGGTAGAGGGTTTACAATGCCTTTGGCGACGGATGCTACAGAAAAGGGTATAATGGCTGCGCTAGAGGAGGGTCTAGAGAAAACCAAAAATTATGGTTCCTTCTTTGGGGCGAAGGGAGCTATGCGCAATGAGAGGGCAGAGGGGGCTAGGAAGAGTATAATAGGGGCATGGATATGATATTGGTTCAAATATTTACAGCCATCATACAAAGGGGACAAGTCAGAGCGTCTATTCGTCGATGGGGACAAGATTGGGCACCCCGCGGTACTTGCAGCATATGTACTATACTGGTTGTCAAAGTATATATTCCCAGGGACACTGGACGATGTGCCATTGAATCGGTGGTGCCTGCTAGCAGTGAAGATAGCAAGTGGAGTGGCGATCCTTTTGGGGCCTTTGTTCTTGGGGAGCCTATACCAGCGACTAGACATGATTGCGGAGGACAGTGCACGCTCAGTTGGGCGATATCCCATGGTGTCCTATGTGGTGGCTGGGTTTTTATAGATGTATCTGTATGAACGCTTTCTCGCCTACGGGCCTGTTCCATTGGAGTTGAGTGATCAAGGAGCGCAAGGGAGAAGCTGGAGTGGGCGATATTGTAAAGTATCGCTTGGGGAGGTGATTGACTCCGAGCAAGAATTTGTCTTCAGACCCTATAGAGAGGATAAAGCTGTGGTAGCTGACTTGGGAATATACTGGGAAGAGGCAAAGGTGTTTACACCAAGACAAGAGACGGGGGACATGAATGAACAAATATTTGCCTTGGTAGTGCTGCCAGGCTATTTGCCAGGGTGATGTGCTTAAGGTTTACAATCCTAGGCATGTACCAAGGCAGTTTGGGTATGATCAAGGTGTTCCGAGCAACTGTGATTTGGTAAAGAAGTATAAGGAGTTAGAGGAAGCCCTCTTTCGATTCAGTGTATTATATGACTTGGCCAAGGAAGAAATTTGCAGAATCGTGATTCCCTGTCAAAATCGCCAAGGTGATATAACAGGAGGTTATAGGCCATTTTGGGTGGAATGTTTAGGAGCATTCAGGATGTTTTGTTTACAGATCCCTCATCCATACGCTCCTATTGCTATGTACAAAGATAATGTGTCCCTTCGCATACCTTGGCCAGGGGTGCGAGGTCATAGGTCAATAATGGCTCCGTTAGCCTTGGAGATGGGTGATGTGGCGTATGACACTGTACCAAAAGCTTTTGTGCTTGCCACACCCGTCGAGCCAGGGGTGAACAGAGAGGTGGCGAGAGAGGCTCCATCGGGGCCGAAGAAGAGCGTAGCACAAGTGTTAGACGATAGTGAAGAGCCCATCGTCAACCTAAGGCGATGAAAGCGGATGGCTTCAGTGATTAATTTATCGGAGGATGAAGGGCCATCAAAAGAAACAGAAGGAGTAGTGGAACTGAGTGACGATGATCCTTTGAGTGTTGAGGATATGGCAGAGTCAAGGGGGAGAGATGTGTCCAGTTCGGGGGAGAGATTCATTGGGGACATTGGGGCAGCGTTAGTCACTGGAGGTTCAAAGAGAGAGATCGTGACACGATTGTTGATAGCCGAGAGCGCTCTTCCTCTAATTCGTATGGCAATGGGTAAGTGTGGTGGGGTAATAATGTTTCGATTTCCTATTAATTTGTGTGAAACTTATAACTTGATTTGTGGATTGCAGGACATCAGCCCCAGATGGCAAGGAAAACACCAGTGATAATCCTACGTATGCCACGGGTAGAGAAACCCTCGGTGCCAAGAGCGCTAATGCCAATGTTACTACTAGAGGATCTCGCGAGTGGGGCTCCCAATGTGCAGGAGGAAACAATAGAAGAATAAATTTTGGGCGATATGTTGAGATTAGAGGATATAGAGGCAGAGATGCATCATAGGCCGCATGAGGTAGAGGGAATGTAGTCACTATCCTCTTTGGAAGGCTCAAACAGTGCAGTGAATAGATGAATCTCGGATGAGGAAGTTGAAAGTGGGGAAAACAGTGCGACCGGGGGGGCACATAATGTTCGTGACCCCCTTGGGAGGGTTGGACGAGAAGGGGAGGTGCCATTTCGCTCGGACAGTCAGTAAGAGATTGGAGAGACTCACCAGACAGTTGCGATCGGGAAAGACAGAGCAGAGGTTACTTCGCGGGGGGTGGTGATAGGCGCGAACTATGTTCCGTTGCTAGAGGCAGCTGCGCGAGCGCACCCGGTGACAGTAGCGACCATCAGAGGGAAACATCCAGTGTTTCGACATTTTGGATATGAAGCCTTGGGATGAGTACTCAAACTATTTGGTGTGGTGGCATAGGGAGGGGGATCGGAGAACCTGATACAGGAAGCCCTCGAGTTGATCGAGCTGCTAAGAGATAGGGTGGAGATAGAGTGGCTGAACGTGAGGCTGGAGGCTTGCGAGCGAGTGGTGGGATGAACCTTCCTAGCCCAACAGATGGTAGAGTTTGATGCTCGAATTGCAAGGGACAGACATATGATAGGAGAGATTCAGGCTCACCTTGCGATGGCAGAGCAAGAGCGGCTCTTGTACAGGAGACATACAACGAGCTTGGTGGTGATCAAGCTATTTTGTTATCTTATGAGTAGGCTAGTGGTAGTAAATTAATGGCCAGCAAGTCCATGATGTATCATCTTTTTGTTATTTTATGATGGAATAAAAAATTAAGTATTTGTGTGAACATAAAAGATATGCGATGTGATATCAAATAGGCAGGTATTATTATTGATAGTGAAATAACTCAAGTATAAAAAGGAACTAACTGTGATAAAGCTTTTGTTGTTGGTTTCCTTGATGGAGTCGCCACAACCAACAAAGCTTGAGAGTTGTGTGTGTTTAGGAGGTGGCCAAGTTTTACATTTATAAAAAGCCACTACTACCTTTCTCTATATAAAATATAGATAGGGCGAGTAGGGATCGTCCCAAGGGATTTGATGGTGTATCGAATTGTGAACTATGGTAATTAGGGTTAGTAGGTCAAGTGATCACACAATTGGTTGGTTGGTTGATTAAGCTAAATTGAATTCAACTAAATAAAATAATATGAGGTAAACAAGAGAGATAGAGGTCTTGGGGTGTAGAGATCACCACCAAACAATACTATTCCAAATCATAATCAAGTGACTAATGAGGGAAATGAATGTGTTGCAACAATGTTGTGTGTATAAAAGACATTCAATTGGTAAGGGTGACTCAACAAGTGCAAATTGTCTCAATCAACATGTGTGAGGCCACAATACATCTATTGGTAGAGGAATATATTGTCTAGACATCATATGAAGAGAACAAAATATCAAATCAAGTCATTGAACCTTTCATTAAGCTCATAGTCCAAGCAATCCATAAGGATGACTTAGTTAAACATGCATTATCTAAACATCATGTGAGAGGCCACAATTTATCTATTGGGAGAGGAATAAATTGTCTAAACACATGTGAAAGATACAACATATCATAACTAGTCATTAATCCTTCATTAAGCTCACAATCCACATGCAACACAATATTAGAGGAATATGTCATTTGGACTCACAAGCATAGAACATCAAACATCAAGAGTAGATTGTCCTCCCATCTAACATTATACTACCACTACACTAAATCTACACTACTAGCATGAAAATAAAGCTATCTAGACTAGGGGAGAGGCACAAGCCATCAAGAATAGGCATAAACCATCAAATGAACCAAAATAGCATTCATTAAGCATATCATCTTGATAATCTCTAGATCTATAGCATCAATACACATAGACATGCATCAAAAACACTAAATCTAGAGATAAGCACATGAATATCCTACTCTAGCATACATAGACATATGGGTAGCACAGAATAGTCAATTGGAAGCATTAAACCATACAAACTATGAAATAATCAAGATTTATATATGCATGAATATCAAGATGTATCATACAACACTAATCCCTAAATAATACACAAGATTAGAGTATAGAAAGCATGCTTGGGGCTAACTCTAGCCCCAAGAGGATGTCTAGACACTCATGGTAGTGATGATCCAGCCCTCAAGGGCTAACTCCATGGTTGCTCCTTGTGGGTGAAGATCTCCTCCAATGGCGCTCTAGCTTCCCTCCTTCCTCCTCTCCAAGAATAGCCTCCAAGATGATTTTCAATGTGTGACAAGAGACTCTAGACTCCTCTCCAAAAAGTGTATCATATTCCTTATATAGGTAGGTCAAATACACCCTATGATGAGCTGTGGTCGTGCAAGGCATATTCTCCAATGATTGGGTGAAGGACGGAATAAATGAGCTGGACTTTAACTTTTTCTCGCTGGAGGAAGTTCGATCGATCGAACCTTAACTTGGATCAATCGAAGATGGGTTCGATCGATCGAACTGCATCTTGGATCGATCGAAGTGGTCTGACTCCTCCGGATAAGGACAAGGCTGAGATATTTCGAAGATATTTATGGGGAAAAGGACAAAAGTGGTTGGTAGGCGTACAGCTGTGGATAAGATCAATCATTTGAATAGGATAAAATAGGGTTCGATCGATCGAAGGTGATGTTGGATCGATCGAACTTGGAATTTCAGCAAAGGCCAAGGTTGGATCTATCGAGAAGTACTGTGATCGATCATAGATGTTCGATCGATCGAACTCTAAGTTGGATCGATCGAACTTTTCAGCTGCACAACTTTGATTCCTTTTTGCTCATTTCTTTCTCCACTTTGCTCCCTCCTTTGGTTTATCTCAGGATTGCTTCAATTAAGCTCTTATTTGGCTGAGTTAGCTCAATTTTGGGATTAGTGCCTGAAAATATAAATAACACGTAATAAGTCTAAAACGGCAAAGTAAGATAGATAAAGGTACTAGAATGCTTAAGCTTAATGGGTTTAAATACGCACTTTTCAGTGCTCATCACACCCCCAAACTTAAATATTGCTAGTCCCTAGCAATGAACTAAGAAGTAAAGGAATGAAATGAACAACTAAACAAGTATAAACTGGAAAGCAAGTAAAATGATAGCGCCACTTTCGTAGGGAACACGATTGCATTTAGCATATGCAACAAGCCTTTTAAACCCCTAGGTTACCCCTAGTGGACGAGTAAAGTCTCGTGAGGGTTTCCAGAAATGGTACCCACAAACATTAAGCTCATTCTTTCAAAAGAGGCACCAATATTGCAAACAAGCATTGGGAGAAAACTACCTCAAGTATGCAATTTTTCAACCGTTTCTAAGCAATCTCCCAAAATTTCAATATCAAGCAAGCAAGCATGGTCCTCCACACATCAAGAAAATGATCATGAAAATCGAAACAAGTCTAGAATCCATGTGAGAGGTCCGGCATCAAGTGTGTTGTTATCTTAGCTAACTAGAGAAGTAATCACATCCTTACCCTCAAACTAGCACACAAATCTAGTACCGATCATCAAGATAAGAGAGTAGACCTTTTATTAAAGCTTTATTGTTCTAGGTGCGCTGATTCTTTTCACTCTATTTATTTTATTTTATTTTATTTTTTATTGAGGATCAAAGATGGAAGTATTGTGCAATGTGTTGATCTCTTAAGCTTTCTAGAAGATTCATGTAGCAAGCTTTAGGTCAATGACTCCCAAACCAGATGGCTTTAGGGCATTAGGTGTTAAGACACCCCTACGGACTTACAAACTCAAATCAACTAGGCTACAAATCAAGACAACAACCATCTAATCATTTCCCACTTCTCGCCTTTTGGGAGAAGTCCTCACTTTTATTACTTTTTGCAACTTCTTCTTCTTTTTTTTTTTTTTTTTTTTTTTTTTTTTTTTTTTTTTTTTTTTTTAACCATTCAATTATTAACCTAGAGTTTGGGCCCTCCACCTTTTGGCGCGAGAAGTTCACTGCTTAATGAGGCAAGAATCCCGGCTACTCAATGAAAAGGGTTTGTTATCCACCTTTATCAAGAATGAAAGCTTTCAATGCACTACTAGCCCAATTGGGATATAACCAATTCAATAATCAACAAAGCATGTACCCCACAAATGATTGCTAGTGTGCACCGGTGCTAGTGTAGAATCCTAGAATGAATCTCAAAACAATCACAAATTCAGGATGATGTGGACCACAAATGCAAGCAAGATATCAATCTTTTGAAAAATTTACTCCTAAATGGCATCCTTAAGGCATACAAGGAGTATTGGACTCTCAAGTCAAGTAATTTTTAAATTTTAAGCAATATAGTCCTCAAAAGATCAAAATCATAGCTAGAAATGGACCAAGTATAGAAATATCCCTCAACTACACAAGACATGCTCAAAATTTGAATTTTAAAGTAACACTGAAATATACACCAATACCCCCAAACTTAAACTGCACATTGTCCTCAATGTGTGAAGAGAACAAAGGAAAGAGTATACCAGTGCTTTAGACATGAATGATCGGGATAGAAGTATCCAAAGTGGGTGGCATGGCCCCCCCAAACTTGGGATAAACTGTGGTCCTGAAAAGTTTGCACTTGGATAAACTCATTAGATAACAAGATAGGATAATCAGTGCACAGTGGACATGCAAGTGTAAGATGGGATAAATAGAGAATAGAGAGAGAGGTGTAAGAGTGGTCCTGAAAAATTAGGCAGCACTCTCTCACTGAAGTCACTGTGGTGTACCTAATAGAGTCAAACATACAAATATGAGATACTAAGAGACATCCATAATCAAAAAGCAATATATAGAGAATATAAAGTGCAGGTACATCAATAAAATAATAAAGCCGACAGACCGGCCGTAAAGTATAATACAGTAACAGTGACAGTATAATACAGATCCAGAATAAAAGAAATGAAAGCATAGAACAACTGGAGGTGAAGTCTCAAGAGGCCTGATCGTGAAGATCTGCAGTGGCTGGAGGTGCAGGTGCGGGTGCAGGTGCAGGGAGTCGGCTGGAGAGATCGGCAAAGCAAGCCATGACATCCGCCCTAAAAGAGGTGAACTCAGCTCGGTGGGCAGTGATGTCGGCTCGCATGGCTGCTACGTCCTCCTCCAGTGTCTGCAAGCGTGCTCCGAATTCGGGAGTGGGAACTGGAGACTCAGGCAGAGATGCCTCTGAAGAAGACTCCCGAACTCGCTCTTGAGCAGCGGCTCGATCACTGGTATCATCAGCATCAGCATACTCCTCCGCAGGTCGCTCCGGGTCAATGTCCATGCGATCGGTAGCCGGACCGACTGGTGCGTCGTCCGCTGCGATATCTGCTGCTGCTGGAGGTGCCGGCTGTGCCTGGGCTGCCTCCTCCTCCTCTAGTTTAGCTGCTGCCTCTACAGCTGGCTCCTGAAGACTCCGAATAAGAGCATTGTAGCTTTTATTCCAGTCGCTCCTCCTATAGAAGCTGGACCGTGCAAGGGGCTCCTCATCTGGGGGCACTCTGTAGCGCTGGTCAAGAAGGATCTGCGTGATGAGGTGTCCGAAGGGCAGGACCTTGGACCGCTTAGGGTCCTTCCTGGAAATGAAAGAATCATATAGCAACCTCATCACGCTCCAGATGAGGACTGGGATAGATACCCAGCAGCCCGTGTAAAAAGCGTAAAGAGCTGTCAAGTAGTCATGACGCCTCTGGATCTTGTGGCCCGCCATGTAAATGTTCTGGAAAAGAACTGTGTCAATGAACCAGAGGTTGTCAGGCAAGAAGGTCCTGGTGGCGAATGTCTGACCACCGGCATGATGGCCTGTCAAAGAGACAGCCATGCCAGAAAATGAAGGCCTATGCAGCCTCGGGTATGTCTCTGCAAGCTCAGGTGGACATCGGTGTGGGCACCGGCAAGCACGGGCCAGAGTGTCAACTGTGATGACAATCTCGTGGCCGTCCAGTGTAGTGATCATCTCTGCGGTAGATCATGGCGAGGGCCGAAGATGTTGAAAGACTAGCCGCACCAGTCGCGGGTATACAAGGCCGGTGACTGGGGCAAAGATGGCTGAGAGGCCTCGCTGCATGATATCCTGATAGCCAGACCGGGTCAGGATAGACTCGGAGAAGTACTCAGTATCGAAGTATGACTCCTGAGCCACGGTCATAGCTGCATATCTCGGCAGCAACTGGTCACAGCGCTGAGCCGGTAGAGGTGGCTGCGGTGATGGCATGGCGGCTGTATCTGCCTGATGGCGCACAGGAGAAGGTGATGGTGTGAAGGCTGGAGGAGCCTGGGATGTAGATGGCATGTGGTCAGCTCCCTCCTCAGCCTCGTGGGATGGGGACTGAGGGGGAGTAGCTTGTGCGGGCTCCGCCTGAGCATGAGATGGCTCTGCAACCATCTCTATCTTGGGCCGTATATGTCTGCGGGGTCGCTGTGGCCCCAAAGATCTCCTGGCTGTACTCTTGTACCGCGGAGGCATGATCTGCAAAAAGACAAGAAAATATCAATATAAGTCAGTGCCAGATATAAGAATTTAAGTGCATAATAGAAACATGTATGTCAAATAAGATAGACAAGATACGGATGACATGAATCTATGATAATAATGAAATGTGAGTCATGCTAAGCAATGTAGGTATGAAATGCATCCAATGTGGAATATCACAGGCATTGTGCATATAAAGATAGCATGAAGACAACATAAGATGAATGGAGTGTGTATGTGTGATCTTTGAAAGTTCGATCGATCGAACTTTAAGTTCGATCGATCACAGAAATTTTCGATCGATCGAAGTGAAAAATGTTCAAAAGTTGGATCGATCGAAGTGAATTGGATTAATCCAACACTTGGATCGATTGAAGCATGAAAGTGCACAAGATTGGATCGATCGAAGGTAGTGAAATGAAGTTCACTACTTCGATCGATCGAAGCACAAGTTCGATCGATTGAACTGTGCGAATGCCGAATTTGAAAAGTCATAGATCTGTGAGATCTAGAGCACGGGGCCCACACAAACGTGTTTGTGGGCCCATCTACACACCAAACATCCCATCCTCAACACCCAAACACTCCCCAAACTCCACAAATCACATCACAATCCCCAATTTGGTTCTGCCGAATGGATATGTATATGTATATCATGTAACAGGAGATTCAAGCTTCAAAATGGATGATTTACACATTTATAACATAATTCGACATAGAAAATCAATAACATGCATCAATTTAAGCTTTTAAATCAAGAAATGGCTCGCGGTTTACCTCAAAACCGAGAGGGATGAGATGAGAGAGAGGGTGCGAAGCCGCGGTGAAAATAAGGCTCTACCTTGCCGGAATTGGCTCGCTGGAGATGGGGAAGATGATTGGAATGGAGGTTGGCCGGATTGAGATGAGATTGAGAGAAGAGGGAGACTAGGGTTTGGTTTCCTTTTGAAGTTGGATCGATCCAAAGTGATCGATCCAACTCGGTTATATTTTTAAAAACACGATATGCAGAGTTCGATCGATCGAAGATGGAGTTCGATCGATCGAACTTAGGTCTCCATTCTTAATGGCATTTTTTTTTTTTTTTTTTGGAAATAAATTTTGAAAAATCAAAGGGAATTAAATTAATGAGATGCAAATTTCGATCGATCGAAGAAAGATTTCGATCGATCGAAGAGGATAAAGAATGTACAAGTTTAAGGGTTCAAGAGTTGACACATGCTGGAACCTTGGATCGATCGAACTTGTAATTCGATCGATCGAACATGAAAAATTTTGAAAAGTCCCGAGAGCATGCATTTTGGAATTTGGATGCAGGTCCAAAATTTTTCTAAGTGTTGGGACTCATGATCAATCGAACCACATGTTAGATCGATCGAAAGGTAGTTCGATCGATTGAAATGGTTTACGATCGATCAAACTTTTAAAAATTTGGAGATCCCGAGAGCATGCATTTTGGAGTTTGGATGCAGGTCCAAAATTTTTCTAAGTGTTGGGTGCAAAATGAGAGCTGGATCGATCGAGTCCATGGTTGGATCGATCGAACCAAAGTTCGATCGATCGAACCAAGACTTGGATCGATCGAAATTATGTCTAAATGCTCAAAATGACTTGAATGCTCATGCAATCCCTTTCTCAGTTCCTTCCAATGTATATGAACCACAAAAACAGTATCTAGACTTCGCAAGAATCAAAATGCAAGATAGAAATGAGGGAGGAATAGGGTTTTGACATCCTACGAATTTCGGTGCTAGTCTTTAACGTTTCTAGCAAGACCTTGGGCTTTTTCAGCCTGGATCAAAGATCTTGGAATGCATCCCCTCCTTTTTGGGATGAGAGATGTTTCGAGTCACTCCCAACAAATGGTTCTTAGAAGAACTTATTGGAGTAAACTCAAAAGACGTCTTGAGTTCTTTATCAAAACTTTCTTTGGGCTTCCACGCCCTTTCACAACAAGAGTTCGAAATCACTTTTCTGGCATGCAATGCTGAAGATGAAGGCTTTGAAACATTGTTCATGCACAAAAGCTCATTTCTTTCACAAGCAAGATCATGATATTCCTCTACCACATTAACCTCTTCTTCATATTTGTCAAATGGATTGGGTGTGGGGTTAAAGATGTCCAACTTCACTCTCATGTGCCCAAAAGAAATCTTCATTATCCCCGTCCTACAATTTATGTTGGCATTTGAGGTTGCCAAGAAAGGACGGCCAAGGATAACCGGAATTTGGTTCTTTGGATTGGGCACCGATTCCGTGTCAATGACGACAAAGTCAACCGGGAAGAAGAACTTATCAATCTTAATCAACACATCCTCAATTATCCCCCTAGGCTTCTTAATGGATCGGTCGGCAAGTTGTAAAACCACCTACGTCGGTTTCAATTCACTTAGGACCAATTTGACATAAACCGAATAGGGAAGAAGGTTAACACTAGCCCCTAAGTCAAGAAGTGCCCGGTTGATGACATGTTCACCAATGACACAAGATGTTGTAGGTGCACCGGGGTCCTTAAACTCTGGCAAAGTGTTGTGTTGTAGAATGGAACTCACTTGTTCGGTTAAGACCACCTTTTTTGATGTTTGGCTCTTGTTCTTCCGCTTTTGGGTGCATAAGTCTTTTAAGAATTTGGCATAAGCCGGAATTTGCTTAATTGCATCCAAAAGTGGAAGATTAACTGTGACTTGCCTAAACATATCCATTATCTCATTGTTCTTGGTCTTTTGCCTTTCTTTTGAAATGGACCCTTTTAAGGCGTCCAGAAATGGAGCTTTTCCAAAAACTCTTTCAGCATTTTCTTTCAAAGAATTTTCAGCATTGGACTTGTTCGATTCATTGGATTTTAAATCACTTTTCAAAGAAGAATCATGAATAACATTTTTCAAAGAACTTTTCTCAAACACATTTTTTAACACTGTTTTCAATGAATCTATTTGGAAATCATCTTTCAACTCACAATTTGAGGGCTTCTCATTCTCAAGATCATGCACATGCAATGAAGGAGGAATAGTGTGTGGAACGGGATGGGTGACAACTTGAGGTTGTACCGGTTCACTCTCTTCATTAGGCATTCTAACTTGATTGTCTACTACCCTACCACTTCTCAAGGTTGTTACCGCATTAACATGCTCAACATTATGCCCTTACAATGAGGATTTGGTTTCTACAACACATTGTTGTTTGATTGGGGCATTCACGTGCATCTTTCCCTTCTCTCTAGCATTAAGTGTTTCAGCTATTTGCGCTACTTGGGTTTCTAGCTTGGCAATTGATTGAGAATGAGAATGCAACAGTTGAGTATTTGTTTTTAGAGTGCCCAAAGCATTTAAAACCTTTTCCTCAAAAGTGGAACCTCTAGAATTTCCTTGAGAATATGATTGGTTAGGAAAATGAGAATTAGCAAATTGATTTCCTTGTGAGTTATATGGTCTTGAACCTTGGGATCCTTGGTTTTGAAGTGGAGGTGGAATGTATTTCCCTTGAAAACCGCCTTGGGAAGAGTTCGAGCCATCCCCTTGGTTTTTCCAAGAAAAATTAGGATAATTCCTCCAACCGGGATTGTAATGGTTACCATAAGGATTGTTCCCTTGGTTCACAAATGTTGCATTAACTTGCTCAATGGGTTCATTTTGAATTTGTCCATGAGGACAATTAGAAGTAGAATGAAGAACACTAGAACAAGTCATACATGATTCATTTTGAACTCTAGAAGAATGGTTAGGAAAGGAAGACACTTGATTCGCCAAGTTTTAATTGATCAATTGATCAAACTTTTGAGATAAAGACTTCATCTCGGCGGTTATATCATTTGAGTGGTCAACTTGATGTAAGCCAACACTCTTCCTACCTTGAGAATTTCTACCATTCCTAGATGACAATGTTCTATGCAAAGAGTTTTCACTCATGTTCTCATAAAGACGCCACACGTCTTCCTCTTACCGGTCTATATAAGAACCTCCCATTGAAGCATCAACCATGCCTTTATAATTGTCCGATAAGCTTTCAAAGAAGAATTGGACCAATTGCCATTTAGGCATGTCATGGTGAGGACACTTCCTAAGCAATTCATTGAAGCGTTCCCATGCCTCGTGGAAAATTTCTCCCTCCCCATGTGTGAATTCCCTAATGGCGGTTCTCATAGCATTGGTCTTCGAAACCGGATAGTACTTTTTCAAAAATTCTTGTTGCATTTCTGCCCAAGAAGTTATAGAAAAAGGCCTAAGGTTGTTGAACCAATACTTCGGCTTATCTTTAAGGGTGAATGGAAAAAGTTTCAGCCTTAAAACTTCTTCCGGCATGTCCGTGTATCGAACGGTAGAACAAACTTCAAGAAACTCATCCAAATGCTTGTAAGGTTCTTCACTAGGAAGTCCATGAAAGTTAGGTAGCATTTGGATAGTTTGTGCTTTAATCTCATAATGGTGTGCTCTAAATGGTGCCAATTGAATGCATGTGGGTGCATTATACTCATTAGGCACATAGTGATCTCTTAATGCGAGTGGTGGATTAGCAACTTGAGGTGCAACATGGACACCTTGGTTATATTGAGCTTGATTAATGATGGGGGGTTGTGGTGCATACATTGGCCTTGGAATTCCCATTGGAATTTGGCCTTGTTGTTGTTGAGGTTGATGAATGTATCGCCTAGGCATGCCTAATGGAACTTGCATATTATCATTTTGCACATTAGGGTGAAGGATGCCTTGTTGGTCTATGTGACCAAGGTCTTCAACATGATAATCATTGAGAGCATCCATTGGTAGATTGGTTCTATGTGAACTTCCTCTTCCCCTTGGATTCCTAATAGTGGATTCTAAATGCAAATCAAGAGGGACAAGAGTAGGTCTCAATGAACGACGACCATGCATGCACAATGCAACACGAATAAGCAACTTTCTCAACAATGCAATTAAACTTCACAACCACAATTTTCAAATGCAATGTATGTCAAATAAATGCCTCCACGTGGGCCCCCGATTTAACTAAGGAGATTGAGTAAGAAGGTCTCACAATAGTCCTTTAGCACTTCAACTCCAAATTTAAAAGCTTAGCTTAGCAAAATTTTTTTTAGCAACTATTCATTTTAAGCATTTTTCCTTTGCTTTGCTTTACTCCTTAGCTTGGAAGTTCTTTGCTAGCTCCTTGCTCAATGCACCTTGTTAATGAAGAACAAACTTAATAAGTAATCAAAAACAGAAAATAAAAAGAAAGTAAAGACACGATCAAAAGAGTACTAATCCTAATTGAATTTCACAATTCGACGTTGCCAATTTAAAATCCCCGGCAACGGCGCCAAAAACTTGTTGTTGGTTTCCTTGATGGAGTCACCACAACCAACAAAGCTTGAGAGTTGTGTGTGTTTAGGAGGTGGCCAAGTTTTACATTTATAAAAAGCCACTACTACCTTTCTCTATATAAAATATAGATAGGGCGAGTAGGGATCGTCCCAAGGGATTTGATGGTGTATCGAATTGTGAACTATGGTAATTAGGGTTAGTAGGTCGAGTGATCACATAATTGATTGGTTGGTTGATTAAGCTAAATTGAATTCAACTAAATAAAATAATATGAGATAAACAAGAGAGAGAGAGGTCTTGGGGTGTAGAGATCACCACCAAACAATACTATTCCAAACCATAATCAAGTGACTAATGAGGGAAATGAATGTGTTGCAACAATGTTGTGTGTATAAAAGACATTCAATTGGTAAGGGTGACTCAACAAGTGCAAATTGTCTCAATCAACATGTGTGAGGCCACAATACATCTATTGGTAGAGGAATATATTGTCTAGACATCATGTGAAGAGAACAAAATATCAAATCAAGTCATTGAACCTTTCATTAAGCTCATAGTCCAAGCAATCCATAAGGATGACTTAGTTAAACATGCATTATCTAAACATCATGTGAGAGGCCACAATTTATCTATTGGGAGAGGAATAAATTGTCTAAACACATGTGAAAGATACAACATATCATAACTAGTCATTAATCCTTCATTAAGCTCACAATCCACATGCAACACAATATTAGAGGAATATGTCATTTGGACTCACAAGCATGGAACATCAAACATCAAGAGTAGATTGTCCTCCCATCTAACATTATACTACCACTACACTAAATCTACACTACTAGCATGAAAATAAAGCTATCTAGACTAGGGGAGAGGCACAAGCCATCAAGAATAGGCATAAACCATCAAATGAACCAAAATAGCATTCATTAAGCATATCATCTTGATAATCTCTAGATCTATAGCATCAATACACATAGACATGCATCAAAAACACTAAATCTAGAGATAAGTACATGAATATCCTACTCTAGCATACATAGACATATGGGTAGCACAGAATAGTCAATTGGAAGCATTAAACCATACAAACTATGAAATAATCAAGATTTATATATGCATGAATATCAAGATGTATCATACAACACTAATCCCTCAATAATACACAAGATTAGAGTATATAAAGCATGCTTGGGGCTAACTCTAGCCCCAAGAGGATGTCTAGACACTCATGGTAGTGATGATCCAACCCTCAAGGGCTAACTTCATGGCTGCTCCTTGTTGGTGAAGATCTCCTCCAATGGTGCTCTAGCTTCCCTCCTTCCTCCTCTCCAAGAATAGCCTCCAAGATGATTTTCAATGTGTGACAAGAGACTCTAGACTCCTCTCCAAAAAGTATATCATATTCCTTATATAGGTAGGTCAAATACACCCTATGATGAGCTGTGGTCGTGCAAGGCATATTCTCCAATGATTGGGTGAAGGACGGAATAAAAGAGCTGGACTTTAACTTTTTCTCGCTGGAGGAAGTTCGATCGATCGAACCTTAACTTGGATCGATCGAAGATGGGTTCGATCGATCTAACTGCATCTTGGATCGATCGAAGTGGTCTGACTCCTCCGGATAAGGACAAGGCTGAGATATTTCGAAGATATTTATGGGGAAAAGGACAAAAGTGGTTGGTAGGCGTACAGCTGTGGATAAGATCAATCATTTGAATAGGACAAAATAGGGTTCGATCGATCGAAGGTGATGTTGGATCGATCGAACTTGGAATTTCAGCAAAGGCCAAGGTTGGATCTATCGAGAAGTACTGTGATCGATCATAGATGTTCGATCGATCGAACTCTAAGTTGGATCGATCGAACTTTTCAGCTGCACAACTTTGATTCCTTTTTGCTCCTTTCTTTCTCCACTTTGCTCCCTCCTTTGGTTTATCTCAGGATTGCTTCAATTAAGCTCTTATTTGGCTGAGTTAGCTCAATTTTGGGATTAGTGCCTGAAAATATAAATAACACGTAATAAGTCTAAAACGGCAAAGTAAGATAGATAAAGGTACTAGAATACTTAAGCTTAACGGGTTTAAATGCGTACTTTTCAGTGCTCATCAGCTTTAACCAACTATAATTTATAGGTTCAACCTTGCTCCCATACAGTTTGCAGTATCTACTAGGTTGGACCTCGATGACAACAAAGGGTCCTTCCTATTTGGGTGTGAACTTTGGGGCGGAGGTGTTGTGCAAGACGTGTTTGGTAGCTTTGAGAACAAGGTCGCCTACTTGGAATGTACGAGATCGTATATGTTTGTTGTAAGCTTTGGCCAAGGTGTGTTGATAAACTTTGAGATGCTGCCTAGCTAACTCCTGGCGCTTATCCAAAGCCTCGAGATAAGTGAAGTGATCAACTTTACTACGGGCTGCTAAGGCGGCAGCAGGGATAGCAATCTCAACTGGGGGAATAGCTTCTGTTCCATAGAAGAGAGAAAAAGGAGTTTGGCCAGTTGTGTGCTTCTTGGAGGTTCGATGGGCCCAAAGAGCTAACGGTAGTTGATCAACCTAAGTAGATTTATGCATTAAGACACAATCATCCAATAATCTATATGTTTCAATAATCCATTAAGACATAATCATCCAATAATCTAAACTATAAATAATTCCCAGCGTGAAAGCCACTCTAAATTAAATTAAACATATATAAAAATTATATAAAACAAATAATCACACAAAAACTGTGAAAAAAAAGAAGAAGAAACCAGATCATAAACAAAGGACTTAACTGTGAAGAAGAACGGTGGAGTGGAGTAGCAGCACATGGTGTCCATGATTTTCCGACGGCATAAGGCACCGAAAAATGAGAGTAATTAAAGAGAAGTATTCGTAATCAAGAGAGAGACTGTGTATCTGAAAGAGAGAAAAAGACCCAAAAGGAACCGAGGTCTGAAAGAGAGAGAAATACGCAGAAGGAACGGAGGAAGAAATCGACTGAGTCAACTCATCCTATTCAATGGACCTCTGTTCGCCGGAAAACATTTTTTCCAACTCAATCCAAGCTGACCTTGACACCCCCTGTCATTATCACTGGTCACCGCCACATGCTCGTCCTCATAGTTGCCGCCAACGACTATGTGGAGGTGTCGTCGTTCTGTCATATATATGTGTATATATATATATGTATACTTCAACCAAGGGTATTATAGGAATTTTCGTTTATTAAGTGCATGATATCAGCACAATCCGTCAGTCAATGACGTTGACTCTAATAGAAGGGAGGTCCAAATAATTTTCCAAATCAAAGGGAAGGTCCCTGTAATTATGGCAAACCATAGGAGATGTCTATGTAAATTACCCTTTTTAATTTTATAAATAATATAAAAATAATTTTATAATATATAAATGAATAAATATCCATTTTTATTTTCAAATTAATATAAGATGTTTAGAAGAGTTTCTATAAAGTTCATATTACCTATTTATTATGAGTTTTTTTTTTTAATAAAAGGAAATCTAATTAGATAAGAAAATATATAAAGAAAATAAATAATTTAGTCTTTCTTATTAGACAAGGAAATATATAAAAAATATAAATAATTTAGTCTATTTAGTCTCCACATCTTTTCTAATTTTATAAATAATATATAAATAATTTTCTAATATATAAATAAATAAAATATTAGTAAATTGTAATAAAAAATAGTCTTGATTTTGATATTATTTTAGGAGTTTGAAAATATATCTATCAATAATTAAATTCCTATTGTAAAGTTCAATTAAAAATTATATTTTTTTTTTATCTCTTTTACCTTGTGTCAATTTTATGTTAATGGATATTTTAAAATTTATAATTATTTAATTACTTTATTAAATATTGAATTTAAATTATATTTTACTCATATGCAATAGTATATTATTTTTTAATAATAAATTTATATGTTCAGTATGTAAGTTTCCTTTTAGAATAAAACAAATTACCTATTTATTATGAGTTTATTTTAAACTTAATATAAGGTGTTTAGAAGAATTTATATAAAACTCAAATTACCTATTTAGAAGAGTTTTTATAAAACTCAAATTACCTATTTGTTATGATTTTCTTTTTTTAATAAAATGAAATCTAATTAGATAAGGAAATACATATAGAAAATAAATAATTTAGTCTTTCTAATTAGACAAAGAAATATATAAAGGAACTATATAAAAAAGTATAAATAATTTATTCTATTTAATCTACACATCTTCTCTAATTTTATAAATAATATACAAATTAATTTTTAATATATAAATAAATAAAATATTAATAGATTGTAATAAAAAATAGTCTTGATTTTGATATTGTTTTAGGAGTTTGAAAATGTAACGACCCGGTCATTTGCCTTCTTTTTCTTTTTTTCTGAAATTTTACGAATGAATTTTTTTCGTTTAATTTTCTTTTCTGAGCTCTGTTTCGTGTCGCTTAGTGTCATCTCGAGTGCTCGGAATTGGTTCCTGAGACTCTTTTCCGTGGATTGACAACTTCCTTTGAGGACCGAGTCATTTTCACATTTTTCGTTTTTCGACACTATGCGCTATTTCGTCCTTTTCCCTATTCTGTCTTATCTCCGTTTGTCAGCTTTTGGCATAACCTCACTTCTCATGCTCGGAGTTAGTTTTTGACTTCACGTGCCTTCGTCTTGAGTGGTTTCCACGAAATACGTATCTTTACTTTTGCAAGAAAGTACTCTGGTTGCTCCCGGTGTCCATAGGGGCATGGATGCAAAGTTCTTTGAAATTATTTTCTTTTCTTGGGGTATTTTTTGTAAATATCTTTTGAAGATATTTTATTTTAGGGGTTTTTAAGAAAATATTTTTGGAAGATATTTTTATTCTGGGCCATAAGTGCAGTTTTCACTTTTTGGAGGGGCCATTGTGCAATTAATGAAAGTTATTGTAAAATATCTTGTTTTGAGCCTGGATCCTCGTACGGGATTCATTTTCACATTTTGTCGAGTTGTGTACTCTTGGAATTTCCTCCTGGTCGATGTTTTCCAGTTTCAGGATTTTTTGGCCCTAGTTTTCGCTAAACTTGTTTTGGACATAACTTTCTGCTCGGGACTCAGTTTTTGACGCTGTTTCTTCCGTTGTTCATATTTTATCATTTTGAATCTTTTTCGTTCACAAAGTTTTGCCATTTGAGCGCGTCTGCTCAAATTTTACTTTTTCAGACCCGGCGGGGCTCGTTCGGGGCACTTTTTGATATTTCTATAAAAGGGGGGTGAGATATTTCATTTTTCATCTTCTCCCCTCTTCATGCATGACCTGGAGCTCCCATGGCAGCCTAAGGGGTGCTGCCATCTTCTCTCTCCTCTTTTGGTTCACTTTTCCTTGATGGAAAGTCTTCGGCCTTAACGTTTGTTGTTTCCCTCGCCGTGCTCTACCTTTCCCCCTTATTAGAATTCAGTTTTAACCATTTTTTGAGTTTGGTTTTGAGGTCAAGTTATGATTTTGATGGGGCTTTCATGGGGGTTATGTTCACGGCGTTGTCCCCGACAAAACCTAGTAGTTTCGTCAGATTCGGAGCCGTTCCATTTTGATGGCATTTGAGATTTTCATCTCAAATTGAGGTAGGGGATGTTTTAGGTTTAAATTCTTGTTATATAGCATGCTTGTGATGCTTATACTACTTGTTTGCATGATTAAATATAAAATTTAGAGATTTTATTATTTATTTTTCTTGTACGGGATCTAATTTTCCCGGTTGCTCATGACTTGGTTTAAACATGTAGCATGATTTTATATTGCCCCTTGATATGCTCATTGTCGTGTATTAAAATTGCAACATTTGAATAAGTATTAAAGATTTTATTTAATATTTATCTTAGGTCAAAGATTAATTCACATGGCCTTAACTAGTTTAAAATCAATATGTGTTAGCATATTAAATTAGGCCTTAGCATGCTTTCCAACATAGTTTAATTTGAAAGTGATTTGAGGTGTTTTGAAAATTAGTAATTATTAATTAATTTGATTAATTAATTTGCTCCGAGTGCACTATTCACTCTATTTAAATTCCGACTTGATATTCTTGATTTACATGCCATATAGTTTCACATATATTCAATTTAGAATATTCGGTTAGGTTTTGAAACCTTTTATTTAATTAAATTCCATGTTTAAGATTTAATCCTCATGGTGATATACAACTTGGAATTGTTTTGTGGCATGCTAGAAAATTAAGTTTTGGTATGGCTGTTCACATGTATTAAATTGGGATTTATTGTATGAGAATTGCAACTTTTGTTTTATATTTAATTTCAGTGAAGGTTTAATTCGCATGGTCGTAAATTGAATGAAATAAACTTGTAATGTGGTATTACATTAGTCCTTGGCATGTTTTCCAACATAGGTTAATTTGAGAGCATTTGGTTAAGTTTGAAAATCAAGAGATTTTAATTAAAAGAATTAATTAAAATCTATTTTGTGGTCCCATTAGCTTAGTTAAGGTTTTAACTTGATATTTGTATTGGCCATGACTTGTTTACTAGTATATATTAATTTGGGACTATTAAAAGTTGTTTTAGAACCTTGGTAATTAAATTAACATGATTTAATTAAAGTTCTACTTTGTTGTTCCAACAACCTAATTGAGTTTTAGAATGGATATAGGTGATGACCATGCCATGTCCTTTAATATGTACTAAATTGGGGTTATTTGGAATTGAATCGGAATCTAGAGAATTTAATTGTGTTTATCTATTTAAATTCTATCAATTTGCTCCATGATCTAGTTGTGCTTTAGAAGTGGTTTCTATATTCAAATCATGGACTTAGACTTGTTATATATTCATTTGGCTATATTTTGAACATTGGATAACATAGTTATTATGTTTGTATTCATGAGAATATGTTTTCCTTATTGAATATATTGTTGCCTTGTGTAATGATTTGCACACTTCGTGTCTAACATCATTCATGCATAGCGTGTAACGAATCACACACTGAAGATTCGACATTCATCACATCATATTAGTTGTGAACTTAGAGCATGTATTGTATAGGTTTCCAAATTTGGTTGTGCCTGGTAGATAGTTGATTATCTTGCATATTCCTGTTGATATATGCGTTGTTGCACAACTTGTTGATTTTGAAAACTTGGGGATGTCATTGTTTGGCTATGGCTAGGACGTGGTTCTAGTATGGGGGATAGTCCCTCTATATATAGTCTAGTGCGCACATAGGGAGGTTACCTATGGGCTAGTAACCCTAAAGTAACTATGTTGTCGGTCTGATCCGGCGTGACGTCCGAGTATCCACTTTGTTTGATTTCGCATTTAATTTTCAAGTTGATAACTAGATGATGTTGTAACTTGTTGTTTCTTATTTGTCGTTCCATTTTAAGTTACAGGATGTTAACTTTTCGAAATTGTGCTTTATGCGTTGTATTGGAAGTTCCAATGTTGGTTAAATTGCATCGATATTGAAAATCGTGTTTTGACGTTCTAATAAAGCTTAGGATTGCTCCTATTGATTCATTTATAACATAGACGTTAGGCGGCATGAACCACTACTGTTATTTTGTGCTTTAGATTCTAAGTTGATGGCTTTGAGAACTTAAACCTTGTTGCATTATATAACATGCTCTTTTGTTGTTGAATTGCATGGATAATGTGATTCTTGTTAACTTGTATTAAAATATGCTTTTGTTATGTTGTATGGATTACTCTAGACCTAGTTCAATTGTATTGAAAATGCAATTCATGTTAATATATGCTCAAGCATTCTTCTTGTCGTGTTCTTTAGATTATCCCAACCATGATTCGTTTCATACACGTATGTATATCATGATTCTTGTTGCTTAGACTCTAAGGTAGCTTAGGATGCTCCCCAAGTCTCACTTAGACATAGACGTTAGGTGGCATGAGCCTCTTTAACATGTTTCACCTTAAGGTGATAAATTTGTAAAATGTTAGGTCGATGCATGCTCATCTCCTACGAGTAGCTTTATGTTACTCACCCCTATGATACTGGGGCATATTTCAGGTACGAAGACTTGGTTCGTGAAGCCTAGCATTCCTTGGATGTCGAGTAGCTTTCAAGTTTCCATTTCATTCAAATGTTAGCATGAAATGTCATTTGGTAGACTTATATGTCAAAATATGTATGTTTGATTCCATGTATGTAATGTGTACTTAAGTACACTCTTTTCAATGTATTTGATATGTATGAGATGAGGCCGGAGGCCAATGACATGTATATTGTATTTTATACAACTTTTTAACTTCATAAAATGTTATGAAAACCTTGAAAAATCGCAAGTCATTACTTCACCATGGTTGCATCGGGTGTGGGAATTCCATTTTCATTCTTTCATAGGGTCTTATTAATCTTGTATGAAGTGTGGCCAGGGGCCAAACGGTCATTTGACCCCGTTTTGTATTTTTGGATTCCGAGTTTTCATTCTAAGTTCCATTTTTGCCTTTTTGCCCGTTGGGGGGTCGGATTTTGTATCGGTGGTATATTCAAGTCGTGGACCATTGTAGCACATCCAAATAGGTAAGTTACGTTTGCGTGCATGGTCGTTTCCGGGCAAAACCTTATCGTTTGTGTTTTGAGCCTCTTGTGAATTCATTTCGCATTTTTTTTTTGCATATTCTGATCTAGGGGCATTATGGACCTTTCACCTCAGTTTTATTTTCTTCTTTTGACATGGTCGCTTAGAAAACGTGATTTTAGGGGGGGGTGGGAGGGTTTCTTTTTCGTATTTTTCCAGAAAAGGTCGTCTTGGTACCGGAAATCCCTCGTGAAGTTTCAGCTTCCAGTTTTGATTTAGCAGCTTTATGACCCTCTTGTTCAGTTCTGATCTAGGGGCATTTTCGGGATTTCACAGTGAGTTTTTTTCGATTCCGTTTGCGCTGTCGGGTAGAAAACTAAATTTTAGGGGGGGTTTTTTCTTCGTATTTTTCCAGAAAAACTCGTCTTGACCTCCGTTTCAAGCCTTAGTTCTGAGTAGATCAAAAAAAATGTAGCAGCAGCCAAGGGCTGCCACATGCCATGTCTTTGGGAGCCGGCATGCACGCCGGTGGGCTCGCGCATGGGCGCCGTGTGCGCCATGGCCCCTCGTCGGGCCGCCGCGACGTCATTTCTTCTTTTGGGCGTTTCTCCTTCGTCCGAATTTCGATTCAAGTGAATTTTTTTTTTAACTTGACTAATTTTTTGCTGTTTTTCCAACGGTATGCTCGGTTGCACCCATTTCTTCCTGAATAATTATCAGTTTATCCTTTTTGCCTTAAGTGCTCGTTTTTCTTCGTTATGCCGTTTCTCCTTCGTCCGGACTTCGAATCATGTGATTCTTGAGTCCATCTGGATTAGTTTTTCGTTTTCCTTCCAGCGGTGTGCTCGGTGGCACCCGAATCTACAATTTTCAGAAATGACTATTTTGCCCCTGGGGGGCTTATTTGTCACATTTTTGATCTTTTGCTTCCGCATCAGTTCTTGTTGAGTTCCACGACCTCATGGAAGATCACTTTGACTTTTTAGAGTCTTGTTTTTTGTTTTTGCTTCCGCATTCGAATCCGTTATCGAATCATCCTTACGGTTCATCATAAGACACGCTGGCCTAAAAACCAGGGTCGTCACAGAAAATGAACTTATCAACAATTGAATTCCTATTGTAAAATTTAATTTAAAATTATACATTTTTATCTCTTTTACCTTGAGTCAATTTTATGTTTTAAAATTTACAATTATTTAATTACTTTGTTAGATATTAATTTTAAACTAGATTTTAGTCACGTGCGCTCCACTTTTTTATTTATTGAAAATAAAATTACAAAATTGTTCCTATTCACTTAATGTTTGACTCTTAAAATTTTTAATTCCATAATTACCCTTTACGTTATCTTCTATGACTCAGACTCAGAGAGAGAACGAAAGTGCATAGAGAGAAAATTAAGAGAGTATGCTCCAAAAAATTTGGGATAGAAATCCAAACGAAGAAATCAATATCAAAAGAGATGGCATAGATATGGAATATCAAAGGAAATTTCAACAAATTCGAGAAGAGAAGAAAATTTGGGATAAAATATCAAATCAAAGAAATCAAATATGAAATGAGATGGAGACGGAAGTGACTTATAATCCATCTAAGGGAAATAGCCTCCACAACCATAACATCACTAGTGTGGTCCATGCAATAAATTTGTACGTATATGATGAGCAAAAGAATACACGGGGCTTTTGGCCCCAAGAGATAGTGGTCGTGTTTTTCATTCTTATTTTATCCTATGAACTCCAATTTTCTGGAATCATCTCTAGTAATCTGTTAAAATATTTTTTTTTATATAAAATATACACGGTCATATATGTAAATTTTTTTATTTTATTTTCAATACTTTGTTAAGATACACTAGGACGCCACCAATCTGTAAAATTGTTATGTATTTTATACCTCTTTTTTACACAGTCACATCAACATATTTCTCATTCCATTAACTAATCAATCTATATTTAGTAGGTTTGCTTAAATAATTCAAATTTTTTTATGTAAATATATTATAACACAACAAATTTATACAAAAATATATACATAACGATTGAAGATGGTCTCACGTGGGCAGAGTTAACATCTTCATTTGTGGCCAAACTAGTAATATGAAACTAAAATTTAAAAGACAGTTGTTGCCAGCAGGGGGCTTAGCCCCGCTCTCCCTTCGCTCGACCTGCTTACTCTGCTATGAATAATGTTTAGCTACTCACTGGTGAGTAGGGTGAAGCTATGGGTGAAGCTATTCACCCTTATGTGGTCCAATAACAAAATAACACATTACCTTTAATAATAAAATAATGCACACCTTTTTCTGCTTTCTCGGATCAACCATTGAATAAACATATAGTGTTTTTAGGTGTGAATTATTTTATTATTAAATGTGATGTGTTATTTTGTTATTGGACCACATAGGGATAAGTAGTTTCACCATATTCACCAGTGAGTAGCTAAGCATTGTCTTTATGCTATATATAGATCAATGTTTTAAGAGTTTTACACAAAACATTAGAGACCTCAATAAAGATGGCTATGACCAATGATGAGCTTGATAAAGAGCTGCTTCACTCTCAAGCTCACATATGGCACCACATATTCAACTTCATGAAGTCAATGTCACTAAAATGTGCAGTTCAACTTGGCATAGCAGACATCATCCACCAGCATGGCCAACCCATGACTCTCTCTGAGCTTGTTGCAGTGCTCAAAATCAACAAGGCCAAAACATGGTCTGTCTATCACCTCATGCGCATACTAGTTCACTCTGGCTTCTTGGTGAAGCAGAAGGTATCCGAAAATGACGAAGAAGATGGTTATCTGCTGACACCCGCTTCTCGACGACTCCTCAAGGACAAGCCATTGAGTGTGAGACCATTTTTGCTAGCCATGCTTGATCCTATTTTTACAGAGCCATGGCATTATGTTAGCCAATGGTTCCATAATGACAATCCCACACCGTTTGACACGGCTCATGGGAAGACAATCTTGGAGTATGTAACCCATGAACCAAAGCTTAACAATTTATTCAATGATGCCATGGCTAGTGATTCCCGATTGGTCGCGAGTGTGGTTATTAAAGATTGTAAGGTGGTTTTTGAGGGGTTGAATTCAATAGTTGATGTGGGGGGTGGCACAGGGACTGTCGCTAAAGCCATCGCCGATGGGTTCCCACATCTGCACTGCACTGTGATTGATTTACCTCATGTGGTTGCTGGCTTGCAAGGGACTAACAACTTTAACTATGTTGGTGGTAACATGTTTGAGGCAATTCCTCCTGCTGATGCTGCTCTGTTAAAGGTATAGATGAACTTATTTATTTATTTATTACTATTATTTTTTTCTTGTGCGTGATTTGCTTAGGTTTGTGAAGGAAGAGGAAAATAAAGAGCCACCTTTTTGGTTTCCAATCTCTACTTTTAAGTTTTTCATTTCATAATTTAAATTTTCATAGATATAAAAATTCACACCAACGGCCCAGTGTCCCAGTGGTACAAGATCCTTACTTTTCAAAAAAAGGCCAGGGTTCAAAGGCTATGTGTGTGTAGAACTGCCCTTATTTCAAAACTAAACCTACACAAGCTGAAATCTGCTCAAACCTTTTTTCCAGTTATGCTATTCTTGTTAGAAGATTTAATATAAATATTGGAAAAATAAATTTACATGAAATTTATGCTATATCCGATGTTGGAAAAAGAGGAGAGAGAAAAAAAAAAAACAGGAAAAGAAGCTACACTCTGGTACCCATTTCTCTTTTCTAGCTATTTGAAATTTTCACAATTTCCAGTCATGATTTTGGTAAGTTTATGCTACTGATAATCTGAGTGCAAATGAGAAACAGTGGGTATTGCATGATTGGAGCGACGAAGAGAGCGTGAAGATACTGAAAAAATGCAAAGAAGCAATTCCGAGCAAGGACAAGGGTGGAAAGGTGATTATCATAGATATGGTGGTGAAAGATGAGAAAGGAGATGATGAATCCATGGAAACTCAGCTCTTATTCGACATGCTGATGATGGTTGTGGCCACCGGTAGGGAGCGAAATGAGAAAGAATGGGCAAAACTCTTCTTTGATGCTGGTTTCAGTGACTACAAGATAACCCCCATACTGGGTTTGAGGCCTCTCATTGAGGTTTATCCTTGATGAAATGAAGTACTGTTTGTTATATATATATATATATATATGATTGAATGAAGTACTGTTTGTTATATATATATATATATATGATGAAATGAAGTACTGTTTGTTATACATATATATACTTATCGTATTGGACTTGTGTGAATGTCCATTATTTAGAATAAGAATGAATAAAGAAGGTGTAGTTTAACACAATGATTGTATTTGGTTGAAGGCCTAGTTGCTGTAGTACTACTAAGATTAATATGCATATTGTGTTGTGGTGATCAATTATTACGCCGTATAAATCATGGCCAGTTTCAGTGAACGTGCAAGGAAGTGCACGTAAATGGATCACAAAATATGAAGAGGCATGTGGGATAATGGTAAAAGGCTCTTACACTTTTCAAAGGAAAGTTAGGAGTTTGAAAATAGTAAAAAAAAAAAAAAACATGAATCACAAAATGTCGATGTGATTATTATTATTATTATTTTTTGTATAGCACTAATTAGAACACGGAATTGAAGTACGACATAAAATAAAATATGAATTATAACATAATAATAGGATATGATGAAGGACAAAACTTAAGAAAATTAAATATAAATATAATAGGAATACATCAAAAATAATAATATAATATTATTATATAAATATAAAATAATAGTTTTCTCTAATTTCAAGCTTAGAAGTTAGAATTAGTTGTTCTGATTTTTTTAAGAAAAACAATGGAAGATTTAATTTTTAACTAATTTTCAAGCCTATATTACAAATAGGATATATATACAAAAATAATTTGGTATAAAAGTCACTAAAAAACAGGTAATTATCAATATGATAAATCTACCTCATGCCTCCAAATGCCCTCAACCCCCCTCTCTTCTACTCTATCTATATTCTATCTCTCTCTCTCTTAAATGCCTCTCCCACTATCTCTACATTTTGACCATTCCAGGAATTGGACTCCACCATTGCAGGCACACACTCATGAAGGGCTCAGTGGGGGCAATGCTTCCACTTGAGTTTTTTTTTTTTTTTTTCACAAAATTATTTATAGATTTTGTGAAATTTTTAAACATGTCTATTTTTTTTTTTTAATTTTTTAATTTATTTTTTATTTTTATAAAAAATTTAAATAGAACGGCACTCAATTTCTAGCAATGTATCATCATACATTATTGTTGTTTAAAATTACCTTACAAATATCCGAGTGAGTCACTAAATCCAATATGATCTAATAAATTTACTTTCAAAGACTCAGTTTGCTGTAATTTGGTAACATGTTTTGTGGGAATATGATCTTATTAATTGGTACAATTGTCCCTGTCCGCTTAATGTTTGATTCTTGAAATTTTCAATTTCATTATTATTTTACACACTGACATTATCTTCTATGACATAAAGAGAACAAAAGTGTATAGAGAGAGAATTAACAGAGTATGCTCTGGAAAATTTGGGATAAAAATCAAACGAAGAAATCATTATCAAAAGAGATGGCATCGATATGAAATCTCAAATAAAATTTCAATAAATTCGAGAAAAGAAAGAAAATTTGGGATAAAAAATCAAATCTAAGAAATCAATATGAATTGAGATGGAGACCGAAGTGGAACAATGGATGTACCCAAAGCTCATCCAAAACTTCTCTCCACCCGCGGGCGGAAATGGCATTCTAGCCGCAAAAGGAAAAACTCGAACAAAACAATTCTCACGAGTCCATTCAGATTAGCTAAAATTTAGTAAAATACCTTTGTTTAACTTTTCTAAAAATAGTACAATCTCATACCCCTTTGATCCAAGCTCTAAACCGATTAACAATACCCCAGAACTACTCCTAACAATCCCACTTTCAACTGTAACCGTGAAATCCAACAGAATACCCACAAAATTTTGTAGTCTAAAAGTGACAGCTGAAAGATGATGCGTTTGTTAGAATACCAATTCTAGGTTTAATTTATCAAATAATTCAATTTGTGGATGGAGAAAGTAGCAGTGGATTACTAGTGTAGTGAACGTCCAAGGATTCTAATTAAGTAAGAACAAAGTGAATCATATTCTTGCATAGACTAAAATTTTATGGGCTTTTGTCTCCATATATTGATTCAACAAATATAAGGCTCATATTTAATTAAATTATTTAACTGGCCAAAACTTAGCGAACTTAAATTATTTAATTAGCCCAATTCAGTTAGTTAAATAAAAATATAATTATTTTTAATTAAATATATTTAAGAATAATTATTTTAATGAATAATTATTATAATATAACCGGCCTAGATAAGTTATAATTGTGTCCTTATCAGGAAAGGACATATGTCATCATTTTATTCATCCAAGAAGTCTATAAAAATAGACGCATGGGGAAGGAGGAAGGAGGAAGGGGTAAAAAATTCAGAGACTCAGAAGTCCAGAATTCCAAAGTAAAATACAAAAACTCTGCAGACATTCATCCCCAACACCCAATCCTTGAAGAAAAAGAGTAACAAGCACAAGCAAAATAGTGTCGTTCTTTCACAAATTCAACAAATTCTTTAAAGACGAAGAACAACAAGCATATCCAAAGTCATGCCATTCTTCCTCAAATTCAACAAAGAACAACAAACAAGTAATTCAACAAGTTTGAAGAATCACCAAACAACATTGTTCGAGATCAAGCTTTGTAGCCCTTGGACCCATTTAATAATCAGAAATCATTGGCGATCAGAAATCATTGGCGGTCTTCCTCAATTACAAATACATGAAGAAGATTGTCAATAACTCGATTCAAGATCAAGCTCCAATAGCCCTTGGACCCATTTAACAAAGGAGATCGAAAAAGAGGATATTTTCTTTCTTTTGTAAAGTATACCTCAGAGGATTGTACTCGAATTTTCATATATTAAAAAAATTATTATTTGCTCCATATTTTGTTATTTAATTTGTAGATACGAAATTTGTGAGTACAAATTTCTGGCATGCTCAGTGGAACCTCCTCTGCCTCTCATCTATTTCTTCTACATCAAATTTTCAACAAATTCTCCTCGTCAGAATTTATGGCTTCCGACAAGATTCAGACGAAAAGCAAAAATACCCCCAAGGGCACTGTAGTCATAGCAAGCAATATCAATACCACCACAAAAGGTGGTAAGAAGGTTGTAACTCTGTCAAGTGGTATCAACATCTCTGCAAGTCCAATGATATAGAGCATAGCCAAAGCATCCGTTCTAGTCAAAAGGCAACACGATGTGGTGAGAGTCAACTCCGTCAAATCTATCAAAGCAATAAATAAAACTCATAACACTTTTACCTCTCCGGGGGTAAAGGAAAAAGTTTATGTAAACTTAGAGGTTCAACTTATCTCAGAAAAATTGTTGTCAAATCCAAGTTCAAGGCTGGTCCACTGAAGGCAAAGATTTTTTCTAACTCTGTCACTATGCCAGTCATGATGATGAATACTACCTCATACAAAGAAAAATTGACGAGTATGGCCTGTGCAATTTAAAAACTACAACAGACTCTCAATGAGTAAGATTTGAAAATTGCCTCGTTGACAGAAAAGTTAAAATTGCGTGATGACATTGCTGAGTCAAGCCAAGGCTGGATTCCTTCTTTAGATTTCACTCCAATTGACGATCAAAATGTCATGTCCGCCAACCAAGAAATTGAAGTTGCCTTTGTCACCTTACTTTCTGTCTAACAACTTCAAGACATAATAATGAATTGCATAAGAGAACAATACAGTGGCATCCCTTAAAGTGCTCGCATGTACTCAAAGCCTTACACAGAAAGAATTGACAGCTTAAAAATGCCAATTGGGTATCAACCTCTGAAGCTTCAATAGTTTAACGGAAAAGACAATCCTAAGCAACATGTCGCACACTTCATGGAAACTTGTGGCAAAGCTGGTACAGACGAAGATCTTCTTGTCAAGCAATTCGTTCGTTCCCTCAAATGGAATGCATTTGATTGGTACACAAACCTCAAAGTTGGAGGTATTGATAGTTGGGAGCAGATGGAATGAGAATTTCTCAACCGCTTTTACAGTACTAGTCATATTGTAAGTATGCTGGAACTTATAAATACAAAACAGATGAAGGGCGAACCCGTGGTTAACTACATCAACCGTTGGTGAGCTCTAAGTCTTGATTGTAAGGATCTTCTGTCCGAAATTTCTGCAGTTGAAGCATGTATGCAAGGCATGCGTTAGGAGTTTCTTTATATCCTACAAGAGATTAAGCCTCACACATTTGAAGAGCTTGTTACTTGAGCCCACAACATGGAGCTTAGCATGAAAAATCATGGTGTTAGGGAAGATGTTCCTGATATACCCGACAACCTTCTTGAAGATGAGGGAAGTGAGTCTGAATAGGAAGACAACATACTTCTTAACTCAGATGATAAAATAGCTACATCTTTCATTACAAGCATCATCTCCAGAGACTTGCATCAAGAAACGCTTATGCTACAACAATGACTTTAATTGAAAATGCTAAATCATAGGGGGCAAATTTTCAATTATTGAAGCCACTTGAAAAGATTCACTTAAAGCCATCTTTTCAGCATGTATCTCATGTAGGATCGGCTGGAGCTCCTGCACTTGGCTCATAACAGTCTTGGAGTCCATCATTTTGAAGTCCAGAAATCATTCGACCACGAATTTTTTCAAACCAGCATCCTTCGTCTTGTACTTCTTGTCCAATGACTCCCATAGCTCCTTAGTAGTATTAATAGGACTACACACATTATATAATATGTTGCCTAATCCATTGAGGATGTAGTTCTTGCACATGAAATCTCCTTGCACATGAAATCTCCCATAGCTCATACTTTTGTAATGCCAGTCTCAACCTCTTATAGCACTGGGGTGGTCTCAGTTATGAACTTGCTCAAATTTAGAGTTATAAGGTAGAATATCATTTTTTGTTGCTAGCTTTTGAACTCTGCCCCATTAAACTTTTCGGACTTCTCCCCATGACTGATGGGAACATTAGGCACAGTTGTACTCATACTTGCCATTCGTTTGTTATATATGAAATATACAGACCACAATTCAATTTACAGCAATACAATATAAAAAAACCAATATTTAAATAACAATACTATAGTAAAATGGAATCCGTCTTACGATTGTTGTCCAAATTGGTGTATAATACCATATGTATCATATACTATAGTATTACTATGTAAATATTATAGAAAATATAATATATATATATATATATATATATATATATAATTCTCTAATGATATATATTATACTAAATAAAATATACTTGTATTAGTATAATAATAAAACCGAACTATATAAATAAAGAAACATGATAATATGCCGAAGTTAAAATTTGATTCTATATTCTTAAGATAGATTCGCTCTGATATGGTGCTAATGGACTCTTTAGCGTCTGTATTCTAGGATACAACGATCTTTCTTTCTTCGGTAGCAACACTGCAAACTGGAGAAATGGGCGAATCGGCTTGGTGTAGTACTTTCTCTTTGAACTAAACTCAAACTCACACACTAGCACTATGTGTATGCAAAGAAGTGAGAAGAAGAAAGGAGAAGAGGGGAACTCAGAAACAGAAAAAAGAATTCTAAATTGGTGTGATATGTAAATGACCCCAAGAGGGTATTTATAGGCAACATGGTGTCCCATCGTTAACTTACGCAACCACTTCCAATAGGTTGTGTGATGCCCTTCGATTCTAGGGTCACGGGTGATCAAGTCCGAGCATATATCCGAGGGATACTAGACAGTTAAGTATATAAATCAACATAGAATACAAAAAAATTAAGAAATAAATAATTAAATAAGCTGAAAAGAATTCTAGATAACAATCTTTAAAAGATAAAATCTAATATTTAATACAACTCGGGAATCCATCTAGTGGACCCCTAACAAACATCCCAACTGAAGATAAACTGAACTAAAATGATAATCTAAAACTAAATATAAATAGCAGTCCTACGTAGTTAGAAAAATGAGTGACTGTCTCTGCTCAGCACGAACAAGCTTTATGACTAGAACCGTCCGATACCTGAAAAAAAAAATAATAGTGGGTCAGGCCCACGAACAAGTTCTACTCTAACTACAATCCAAACAGAAACCCGATATGCAGATACAATCTAGATAACTCAACAATAACTATCTAGTCCATAAATATATATATCCACACTATGGGACTTTCACTGGACTACAAAGAGGGTCTCAACCTGAATAGAAGACAACATGCAAAACGCACTTGAAGTGGGCATGAGTACCTAATCCTAACAGGGTATACCTCAATCTATCATAGTTAGTTACGTATCCTACTGCATATACGCGCCCTAACCATCGACTCTGAGACTCAAGCTCATATCGGCGTACCATAATTATATATAAAAATTCCATCCAAAACCAATGTAGTGCCGGTCAATTGTTCGTTGCCAAGACACAATATATAATTAGGATTTAAATGTTTTAATTAAACCCATTTCCTTAATCCAGAATAGGTAGGAGTTAGCGTTTTGATCTAATCCGTACCTAATATGCCACCGTCCCATACCGGTGCATATAATCTACAAAACAATTCAATAATTGCTAAAACAGAATAAATAGTTCCTCAACTAAAATCCAGAATAGGTAGGAATTAGCATTTTAATCTAATCCGTACCCTAGTATGCCACCGTCCCATACCGGTGCATACAATTCATACATCCACTAATTGATGAAATACATAATTAGTCTAACATCAATTAAGTCCAAATAGTTGACAATACAGATAATAAATATACACATCAACTACTCTATAATAAGCATAATAAAAATCTGTAAATTAACATTCTTATTTAAACGTCAAGTAAGCATAATAAAAATCTGTAAATTAACATGCTTATTTCATACCATTAATACATGATAAAATAGTATAATCATTCACTAAAAAATTGCTAAAATAACAATAACAATTTAAATCCTCCATGCCCAATAATAGTAAACATATTTGTTTAAGAAAATATATACTGTTCAAGCTATACACTTTGTGGTTTATTAAACCGTAATACACACTTCAGGAGATTAATCTACATCCTAAGAACCATTTTAATCCTTCCTATAAGTTCTTAATACTCTCTGGAACTTCAAAATCCAAGCCCTGTGGTCCAGAACCACCTAGAAACACGTCAAAACTACCAACCAAACAAAGAGCCACCTCCCCTATGGAAGGAGCCACGTCCACCAAGCATGGAACCGGCTCCCCCCTCAAGGGAGCCACCTCCCTTGCATGTAGAGCCGCATCCCTGCCATGGGGAGCCGCCTCTTTGAGAGGGGAGCCGCCTCCTTTCAAAAGGGAACCGGCTCTCCTCCTGTTTTCCCCTCTGTTTCGTCTCTGGCGACATTTACACCTCTCTGTAATTCTCTGCTAAAGTTTCTAGATTTCATCTATGCCCCAATTGATTCATGATGAGCACCGAAAAGTGCGTATTTAAACCCTTTAAGCTTAGGCATTCTAGTACCTTTATCTATCTTACTTTACCATTTTAGATTGATTTCGTATTATTTCCATTTTCAGGCACTTATCCCGAAAATAAGCTAACTCAGCCAAATAAGAGCTTAATTGAAGCAATTCTGGGATTGAACAAAGAAAGGAGCAAAGTGGAGAAAGAAAGAAGCAAAATGAAGCAAAGCAGCAAGTTCGATCGATCCAAGTCCAAGGTTCGATTGATCGAACATTGATCGATCTCAGCACTTCAAGATAGATCCAAGCCTTGACCCAAAGCACTTAAGTCCAAAAGTTTGATTTATCCAACATCATTCTTCGATCGATCGAACACCTTTGTCCTTATCTAAATAATTGATCCTATCCACGGCTGTACCACCTACCAACCACTTTTGTCCTTTTTCCATAAATATCTCCCATAAATATCTCGGATTTATCTTTTTCCAACAAGCTCAGTCAGTTGGATTGATCTAGCTTAAGTTCGATCAATCTCACTTACTTTCGATCGATCTCACTTCTTTTCGATCGATCGAACTTCCTCTAGTGCGAAAAAGTTAAAATTCCATCCCATTGAAAGTTGTCCTTTATCCAATCATTAAGGAATATTGTGTGCATGACCCCAGCTCATTTTGGGTGTCATTTTGACCTACCTATATAAGGATAAGGATTGCTTTTTCAAAGGGGGAGCCAACATTATTTTTGATATCATCTCTTGGAGAGGAAGTTTAGAGGAGGAGGAGGCTAGAGACACCATTGGAGATCTTCATCAACAAGGAGCAAACCTCTTCCATGGAGTTAGCCCTTAAGGGTTGGAGCATCCTCACCATGAGTGGCTAGACATCCTCTTGGGGCTAGAGTTAGCCCCAAGCATGCTTTCTATATCTTAATCTTATGTATTATTGAGGGATTAGTGTTGTAATTGATGTATTGACACTTTGATATATATAGATCTTGTTTATTCAATGATTTATGTGGTTTAATTCTTTCAATTGGTCATTTCATTCTATCCATATGTCTATGTATGCTAGAATAGATGTTCATGTGCTTATCTCTAGATTTTGTGTTATTGATGCATATCTATGTGTATTGATGCAATAGATTTAGAGATTGTCAAAACATTATGCTTAAAAGAATGCTTTTGTGATTCTCTTGATGGTTCATGCTTACCTCTTGATGGATTGTGCCTCTCTCCTAGTTTATTTTCATGTTAGTAGTGTAGATGTAGTGTAGTTATAGTGTAGTGTTAAATGGGAGGACAATCTATGCTTGTTGTTTGATGATCCAAGCTTTTGAATGCAATTAGCATATGTCTCTATCCTTGTGTTGTATTTGGATTGTGAGCTTAATGAAAGGATTAATAACTTGTTTTGATTTATTGTGCCTTTCACATGTTGTTTAGACAATATATGTTTCATAGCTTAGATATATTGTGCCTTTCATATAATGTTTAGACAATACATGCTTAACTAGTCATCATTGCTTATTGAATAAACCAAATACACATACACCACTATTGCAACCCACTATTTCCCCTCATTAATCACTTGTCAATTTTATAGAAATGCATTGCTTGGTGGTGATCTCTAAACCCCAAGACTCTTCTCTCTCTTACTTACTCTTAATTGCACTCTTTGCTATTACTTAGTTTAATTTAGTTGCTCTTTAATCAACCAACCAACCAATTGTTTGATCACTCGACCTACTAGCCCTAATAACGATTCCACAATCAACTCCGACATTGCTCAATCCCCAAAATCCCTTGGGAAGATCCCTACTCGCCCTAGCTATATTTATAGTGAAAGGTAGTAGTGGCTTTTACAAATGTAAAACTTGACCCTCGCCTAAATTGCACATTCTCAAATGTATGGTAGGACGACGGCCACCAGTTTTTGGTGCCGTTGCCGGGGATTAGTTAATTAGATTAGGCAATGTCGTATTTATGGAATTGATTAGGATTAGTACTCTTTTAATCGTGTTTTTACTTTATTTTTATTTTTCTTTTTGGTTACTTATTGTGTTGTTCTTACTTAACTAGGTGCATTGTTGGAGAGGAAGCAAGCAGAGGAGCCATTGAGCATTCAATTCAAGCAAGCAAAGAAATGAAAAATGCTAAAAACTTTAAAAAATTGCGAAGCTAAGCTTTAAAATTTGGAGTTGAAGTGCTATAGGAATTTTGTGAGACTTTCTTGACTCAATCTCCTTAGTTAAATCGTAAGCCCACGTGGAGGCATTTTTCTTGTCATTGCATTATTATTGTTTCAAACATGGGTTAAGTGTTTATGGAGGGAGTTTCATTACATTGTTGTGAAGGCATAGTGTTTGTTATTCTTTGTGTTTCTTGTGCTTTGTATTGTGCATGTATGGGCATCGTTCATTAAGACCAACTCTTGCCCCTCTTGATTTGCATCTTGAATCTATCGTTAGAAATCCTAGGGGAAGGGGAAGTTCAAATAGAACCAGCCTATCAATGGATGACCATAATGATGACCATATTGAGGACATTGGTCACATAGACCAACAAGGCATCCTTCATCCAAATGTGCACAATGAGAACATTCAAGTACCATTAGGCATGCCAAGGCCATTCATCCAACCACCACAACAACAAGGCCAAGTTCCATTCGGAATGCCAAGGCCAATGTATGCTCCACAACCTCCCATTGTTAATCGAGGAATTCAAAATCAAGGTGTTCATGTTGCACCTCAAGTTGCTAACCCACCACTTGCTTTGAGAGACCATTATGTGCCAAATGAATATAATGCACCCACATGCATTCAATTACCACCATTTCGAGCAAACCATTATGAAATTAAAGCACAAACCATTCAAATGCTTCTAACTTTCATGGACTTCCTAGTGAAGAACCTTACAAACATTTGGATGAGTTTTTTGAAGTTTGTTCTACTGTGAAATACATGGACATACCAGAAGAAGTCTTAAGGCCTAAACTTTTTCCATTCACCCTTAAAGACAAAGAAAAATATTGGTTTAACAATCTTAGGCCTTTTTCAATCACTTCTTGGGCAGAAATGCAACAAGAGTTTTTGAAGAAGTACTATTCGGTTTCTAAGACCAATGCCATGAGGACCTCAATTCGAGAATTTACACATGGGGATGGGGAGACATTCCATGAGGCATGGGAACGCTTCAATGAATTGCTAAGGAAGTGTCCACACCATGACATGCCCAAATGGCAATTAGTTCAATATTTTTTTGAGAGCTTATCGGATAATTATATGGGCATGGTTGATGCTTCCATGGGTGGCTCTTACATTGATAGGCATGAGGATGACGTATGGCGTCTATATGAAAGCATGAGTGAAAATTCTTTGCATAGAACACTATCATCCAAGAATGGTAGAAATTCATAGGGTAGGAAGAGTGTTGGCTTACATCAAGTCAAACATTCAAATGAAATAGCCGTCGAAATGAAGTCTTTGTCTCAAAGGTTTGATCAATTTTTGATTAACCAAAACTCGGCGAACCAAGTAACTTCCTCCCCCAACTATTCTCATCGTGCATCAAATGAAACATGTATGACTTGTTCTAGTGTTCTTCATTCTACTTCTCATTGTCCTCATGGACAAGTGCAAAGTGAACCTAATGAGCAAGTCAATGCAACTTTTGTGAACCAAGGGAACGATCCTTATGGTACTCATTACAATCCAAGTTGGAGAAATCATCCGAACTTCTCATGGAAAAACCAAGGGGAAGGCTCAAACCCTCCCTAAGGCGGTTTTCAAGGGAAGTATATTCCACCTCCAATGCAAAACCAAGGATCCTAAGGTTATAGGCCATACCAATCATAAGGGAATCAATTCTCTAATTCTCATTTTCCCAACCAATCATATTCCTAAGGTAATTTTTGAAGTCCCGCTTTTGAAGAGAAAGTTTTAAATGCTTTGGGCACTTTAGAGGCTAACACACAATTGCTTCATTCTCACTCTCAATCTATTGCAAAGCTAGAAACCCAAGTAGGGCAAATAACTATCACTCTTAATGCTAGAGAGAAGGGAAAGATGCCTATTAATGCCCCGCCTAAGCAACAATGCGTTGTGGAAACCCAATCCTCATCGGAGGGGTGTACCATAGAACATGTTAATGCGGTGACCACCTTGCAGAGTGGTAGAGTTGTAGATAATCAAGTAGAAATGACCAATGAAGAGAGTGAACCGGTGCAACCACAAGTTGTCACCCGTCCTGTTTCACATCACATTCCTCTTTCATTGTATACACATGATCTTGCAAATGAGAAAGTTTTGAAAAATGTGTTTAACAAAGAAGTCTTGAAAAATGATGTTGAGAAAGAAATCTTGTTGAAAAGTGAATTGAAACCTAATTTGAAAACTTCTTGTGTTGAAGAGGCTTTAAAAGAAAATTCTCAAATGTTTTCGAGCCAAGAGTTCCATTTCCGAATGCCTTGAAAGGGTCCATTTCAAAAGAAAAGCAAAAAGTCAAGGCCAATAAGATTTTAGAAATGTTTAGGCAAGTAAAAGTTAATCTCCCACTTTTGGATGCAATTAAGCAAATTCCGGCTTATGCCAAGTTTTTAAAAGATCTTTGCACCCAAAAGCGAAAGAACAAAAGCCAAGCACCAAAAAATGTGGTTTTGACCGAGCAAGTAAGCTTAATTTTGCAACATAACACTCTTCCAAAGTTTAAGGACCCCAGTTCACCCACTACATCATGCATCATTGGTGAACATATCATTAATCGGGCGCTTCTTGACTTTGGAGTAAGTGTTAACCTTCTTCCTTACTCGGTTTATGTCAAACTAGGCTTAGGTGAATTGAAACCGACGTCGGTAGTTTCGCAACTTGCCGACCGATCCATTAAAAAGCCTAGAGGTGTCATTGAAGATGTTTTAATTAAGATTGATAAATTCTTCTTTCCCGTTGATTTCGTTGTCATAAATACGGAACCGGTTTCCAATCCTAAGAGCCAAATTCCCGTTATCCTTGGCTGTCCTTTCTTGGCAACCGCAAATGCCAACATCAATTGTAGGACGGGAATAATGAAGATTTCATTTGGTCACATGAAGGTGAAGTTGAATATCTTTAATCCCACACCCAATTCATTTGACAAATATGAAGGAGAGGTCAATGTTGTAGAAAAGTGTCATGATCTTCAATGTCAAGGAAATGAACTTTTGTGTAAAACCAAAACTTCCAAAGGATCATCTTCAACCTTGCATTCTGAAAGTGTTATTTCAAATTCTTGCTTTGAAAAGGCATGGAAAACCAAAAGTTTTGATGGCATAGATAAAGGATCAAAAGCCTCTTTTGAGCTTGATCCAATAAGTTCTTCAAAGGACTATTTGTTGGGTAGAGTTCAAAGCATCCATCACCCCAACAAGGAGGGGATGCATTATAAGATCTTTGATCTGGGCTAAAAGAGCCCAATGTCTTGCTAGAGACGTTAAAGACTAACAAAAGCATTCGTAGGGTGTCGAAACCCTATTCCTCTCCCATTTCTATCTTTCATTTCATTTCTTGCAAAGTCTAGATACTTGTTTTTGGTTCATATGCATTTCAAGGAACTTTGGTGAGGATTGCATGAGCTTTTATGTCATTTTTGAGCATTCTGCATAAGTTCGATCGATCTCATACCTGAGTTCGATCCATCGAATTTCCATCTGAATCCAACACTTAGAAAATTTTCAAGCCTGTATCCAAATAGGCTCTCTGTCCCATCGATCCAAGAAAAATCTGCGATCTTAGTTCTCAGTTGGATCGATCATAGGACCTTCGATCGATCCAACTATCCTGTTCGATCGATCTTGAGTATTGATACTTAGAATATTTTTGAGCCTGCAGAACCTGCATCCAAATCACCTCTCTGTCCCATCGTTCAAACTAATTCTCAGATCGATCAAGAGACATTCGATCGATCTAACTTCCAAGTTCGATCGATCTCATGCCTCAACACTTAGAAAAATTTTGAGCCTGCATCCACCTGCATATTTTCAGCTCTCTGTCTGATCGTTCGAAACATTCCAAGATCGATCTGAAAGTTCTTCGATCGATCCAACTTCCCAGTTCGATCGATCTCATGTTCCAACACTTAGCCAAATTTTTGAACCAAAAACCTGCATATTTTTGCTCTCTGTATGATCGATCGAACTCTTGTTTCGATCGATTACAAATCTTCATTTCATTGTTTTAACTTTAGTTTGACTTTTCAACTTTTCAAAAATCCAAAAAATATTTTCATTTTTATTTTATTCTATTTTCACTCTCATTTTATTTTGTTTCAATTTTCAACAAGTTTTCAAAAATTCAAAAATATTTTAATTTATTTAGTTTTTAATTAATTATTTAATTTTAAAAAATATATATATATATATATATATATATATATATATATATATATATAAATATTTTCAAAGCAAATCAAAAATATTTTGTTTTACTTTATTTTCTAATTTTTAATTTTAATTTTGCAAATTTCAAAAAAATCAAAAATCGAAAAATACTTTGAAAGGAGTTCATCAAAGTTCAATCGATCAAAACTCATCTTCAATCGATCGAACTAGTCGGGAAATGTTTTTTAAAAAAGATCCAAGGGTCTTGAAATCGATCATTTGGATCGATCTCAACACATCAAACCCTAGCCTCTCATTCCCTTCTACTACAAATCATCTCCCCTAGCTCATATCTTCCATCTCCGGCGAGAACCAAGCTTCTCTCTTTCTCTCTCATCTCGGTTTCATCCCTTCCTCTTTGCATCCACATCTCCCTTCGATTTGGGTAAGATCCGAGACCTCACTAATCCATTTCAAGCTTCAATCTCGTGCATACATGGTTTATATGTTTGATTCATGCTTTATATATGATTGAACCTCCATTGATGCTTGAAATATGTATATATATATATATATATATGTGTATATCGTTGTATATATTTTTGATATTTTTGTTTGATTTGGGAGTATGGGCTATGTTTGGGTGATGGGAGTTGTTAAGTTGATGTGTTGTAGGGCCCACGAACACGTTCGTGTGGGCCCCGTTCTTCAAACGTCACAAATCTGTGACTGTTAGGTTTCATCGTCGCACTGTTTGATCGATTGAACAAATTTATGATCGATCGAATATTTGTGATCGATCCAACTCAACCTTCGATCGATCCAACTTTTGTGATCGATCTCATTTCTTTTTATGATCGATCGAATTTCACAGATCTCATATACACACTCCATTCATCTTATCTTATGTTCATGCTACCTTATATATGCCCAATGCCTGTGATATTCCACATTGGATGCATTTCATACTCACATTGTTTGGCATGTTTCATATTTTGCCACTTGCATAGAATCGTGCGATATCTTGTTTTGTCTATCTTATCTGACATATATGTTTTTATATCGTGCCTTATATTCTATATATGCTGGCACTAACTCTTAAAATTCTATTTGCAGACTATGGCTCGCGTCAAGACTGTAGCACGTAAACACCGTCACGGCACCAGACGCAGACTTGACGATGGGGCCGGTCCATCTCATGTCCGGGATTCTAGCCCCGAGCACACACAGAGGAGAGTCTGACAGCGGACAGAGGAGACTGCGCAGCCCTCTCATACAAAGGAGCCATTACACCCTACTCCACCCCAGTCGCCAGCTCGTCTAACATTCATTCCATCACCATCTCCACCGCATAGAGGCATTGAGCAGCCAGCTCAGTCGGCTCCACCTGTTCAGCCAGCTCCTTTATAGCTCGACAGACTTGCGCCTCGATATGCATACATGACTATCGACCACGAGTCAGCATTTGACACCGCATTCTTCTCCAGATCGGTGCTGACTCGATCTGCTTACCAGGACATCATTTAGCGGGGCCTCTCAGCTATTCTTGCCCCAGTCACAGAGTCGATCTACCCGCGACTGGTACGGTTGTTCTACCAGAACCTCAGACCGTCGTCGTGCACTACAGCCGAGCTCATCACCTTTATCGATGGCCATGAGATCACCATTATAGTGGATACTCTGGCCCGTTCGACTCGCTGTCCACATCGGTGCCCGCCCGAGCTATAGGAGACATATCCCAGGCTCCACAGGCCTTCGTACTCCAATATGGCGGTTTTTCTCACAGGTCACCATGCCGGTGGCGAGACTTTCGCCACCCGCACATATCTTCTAGACAACCTTTGGTTTATTGATTCTGTGCTTTTCTAGAACATATACATGGCCGGACACAAGATTCAGAGGCGGGGCGACTATCTAGAAGCCCTGTACGCCTTCTATACCGGCCACTGGGTGTCTATTCCTGTGCTTATCTGGAGTGTGATGAGGAAGCTCTACGATGAGTACGTCAGCAAGGAGGCGCCCGGAAGGGCCGAGTCTCTTCCATTCAGCCACCTCATCACCCAGATTCTCATAGACTAGCGCTATCCCATCCACCCGCAGGAGGACCCCGAGAGAGGTTCCTGTTACTTCCTCAAGAAGGACTGGGACAAGAGCTACAGAGTTATTATCACTCGCCTGCAGACCCATGCCGTACTGGCGGCTGCAGAGCTGGAGTTAGAGGAGGAGGCAGCAGCACAGGCAGCCCCGGCACCAGCAGAGCCAGCAGCAACAGCTCCAGCAGCAGACGATGCACCAGTCGGTCCAGCTGCCGAGCATGATGACATTGATATAGACATTGACTTGGAGCACTCAGCGGATGATGCAGTTCAGCATTCTCCAGCCGGGTCACCTATCCACGAGCAGGAGCAGACCAAAGAGCTGTCTTCTGACTCCTCTATACCAGACTTGACCCCTAACTTCGGAGTGCATCTGCAGACACTCAAGGACACTATTGTTGCCATCAGAGCTGACCTCACGGCCCACAGAGCGGAGTTCGCTACCTTCCGCATGGATGTCGCGACCATGTTCAGAGATTTATCTAGAGACATCCGCGGAGCCAGACCTGCCCATCCTACCTCATCTTCCTGAGCTCCCACTCTTTTCTATCTTATGATCCCTCTCTCCTTTTGATACTTTATTATTGTCACTGTATTATTTTTACAGCCGGTCTGTCGGGTTTGATATTTTTGTTGTACCTGCACTTACTCTATTTTTGCTATGGATGTTATCTGATTGTATTCTCATATCTGTATGTTTGACTCCATCAGGTGCATCACAGTGGCTTCAATGATAGAGTGCTACCTAATTTTCAGGACCACCCTTATACCTCTCTCATTTAATTTTCTGTATATCCCATTTACACTTACATGTTCACTGTGCACTGATTATCCCATTTTGTTATCTGATAAGTTTATCCAAGTGCCAATTTTCAGGACCACAGTTCATCCCAAGTTTGGGGGGGCCATGCCACCCACTTTGGATACTTCAGTCCCGATCATTCTTGCTTAGTTGCACTGGTATACTCTTTCTTTTGTTCTCTTTGCACATTGAGAACATTGTGCAATTTAAGTTTGGGGGGAATGGTGCTCTATAGTGATAGTTTTAAATTCAAACTTTTAGCATGACTCATGTATTTGAGGGATATTTCTATGATTGGTCCATACCTAGCTATGATTTTGATCTTCTGAGGACTAATTTATAAAATTGCTTGACTTGAGAGTCTAATACTCCTTGTATGCCTTATGAATGCCATTTAGGAGTAAATTTTTTGAAAGATTGATATCTTGCTTGCATTTGTGGTCCACATCATCTTGATTTTGTGATTATTTTGAGATTCACTCTAGTCTTCTACACTAGCACCGGCGCACACTAGCATTCATTTGTGGGGTACATGCTTTGTTGATTATTGAATTGGTTATATCCTAATTGAGCTAGTAGTGCATTGAAAGCTTTTATTCTTGATAAAGGTGAATAACAACCCCTTTTCACTAAGTAGCCGGGATTCTAGCCTCATCAAGCACTGAACTTCTCGCGCCGAAAGGTGGAGGGCCCAAACTCTAGGTTAATAATTTATTCAAAAAAAAAAAAATTGCAAAAGTTGCAAAAGCAATAAAAAGTGAGGACTTCTCCCAAATGGTGAGAAGTAGGAAATAATTAGATAGTTGTTGTCTTGATTTGTAGCCTAGTTGATTTGAGCTTGTAAGTCCGTAGGGGTGTTTGAACACCTAGTGCCCTAAAGCCGTCTGGTTTGGGAGCCATTGACCTAACGCTCAACCTCATGAATCGCTAGAAAGCTTAATAAATCAACGCATTGCATTATACTTCCATCTTTGATCCTATAAAAAAAAAAATCGAGTGAAAAGATTAAGCGCACCTAGAACAATAAAGCATTAATAAAAGGTCCACTTTTTGTCTTGATGATCGGTACTAGATTTGTATGCTAGTTTGAGGGTAAGGATGTGATTTATTCTTTACTTGACTTAGATAGCAACACATTGATGCCAGTCCACTCAAAAGAATTTTAGAATTGTTTTGATTTGCATAATCACTTTCTTGATGTGTGGAGGACCATACCTGCTTGCTTGATATTGAAATTTTGAGAGATTGCTTGGAAAGGGTTGAAAAATTGCATACTTGAGGTAGTTTTCTTCCAATGCTTGTTTGCAATATTGGTACCTCTTTTGACAAAAATGAGCTTAATATTTGTGGGTATCATTTCTGGAAACCCTCACGAGACTTCACTCGTCCACTAGGGGTAACCTAGGGGTTTAAAAGGCTTGTTGCATGTGCTAAGTGCAATCGTGTTCCCTACGAAAGTGGTGTTATCCATTTATTGCTTTCTAGTTATAGTTATATAGTTGTTCATTTCATTCCTTTACTTTCTAGTTCATTGCTAGGGACTAGCAATATTTAAGTTTGGGGGTGTGATGAGTACTGAAAAGTGCATATTTAAACCCCTTAAGCTTAGGCATTCTAGTACCTTTATCTATCTAACTTTACCATTTTAGATTGATTTCGTATTATTTCCATTTTCAGGCACTTATCCCAAAAATAAGCTAACTCAGCCAAATAAGAGCTTAATTGAAGCAATTCTGGGATTGAACAAAGAAAGGAGCAAAGTGGAGAAAGAAAGAAGCAAAATGAAGCAAAGCAGCAAGTTCGATCGATCCAAGTGCAAGGTTCGATCGATCAAACATTGATCGATCTCAGCACTTCAAGATAGATCCAAGCCTCGACCGAAAGCACTTACGTCCAAAAGTTCAATCGATCCAACATCATTCTTCGATCGATCGAACACCTTTGTCCTTATCCAAATAATTGATCCTATCCACGGCTGTACCATCCACCAACCACTTTTGTCCTTTTCCCATAAATATTTCCCATAAATATCTCGGATTTTTCTTTTTCCAAAAAGCTCAGCCAGTTGGATCAATCCAGCCTAAATTCGATCGATCTCACTTACTTTCAATCAATCTCACTTCCTTTCGATCGATCGAACTTCCTCTAGTGCGAAAAGTTAAAATTCCATCCCATTGAAAGTTGTCCTTTATCCAATCGTTAGGGAATATTGTGTGCATGACCCCAGCTCATTTTAGGTGTTATTTTGACCTACCTATATAAGGATAAGGATTGCTTTTTCAAAGGGGGAGCCAACATTATTTTTGATATCATCTCCTTGAGAGAAAGTTTAGAGGAGGAGGAGGCTAGAGACACCATTGGAGATCTTTATCAACAAGGAGCAAACCTCTTCCATGGAGTTAGCCCTTGAGGGTTGAAGCATTCTTACCATGAGTGGCTAGACATCCTCTTGGGGCTAGAGTTAGCCCCAAGCATGCTTTTTATATCTTAATCTTGTGTATTATTGAGGGATTAGTGTTGTAATTGATGTTTTGACACTTTGATATATATAGATCTTGTTTATTCAATGATTTATGTGATTTAATGCTTTCAATTGGTTATTTCATTCTGTCCATATGTCTATGTATGCTAGAATAGATGTTCATGTGCTTATCTCTAGATTTTGTGTTATTGATGCATGTCTATGTGTATTGCTGCAATAGATTTAATGATTGTTAGAACATTATGCTTAAAAGAATGCTTTTGTGATTCTCTTGATGGTTTATGCTTACCTCTTGATGGATTGTTCCTCTCCCCTAGTTTATTTTCATAGTAGTAGTGTAGATGTAGTGTAGTTGTAGTGTAGTGTTAAATGGGAGAACAATCTATGCTTGTTGTTTGATGATCCAAGCTTTTGAATGCAATTAGCATATGTCTCTATCCTTGTGTTGTATTTGGATTGTGAGCTTAATGAAATGATTAATAACTTGATTTGATTTATTGTGCCTTTCACATGTTGTTTAGATAATATATGCTTCATAGCTTAGATATATTGTGCCTTTCACATGATGTTTAGACCATACATGTTTAACTAGTCATCCTTGCTTATTGAATCAACTAAATACATACACACCACTATTGCAACCCACTATTTGCCCTCATTAATCACTTGTCAATGATATATAAATGCATTACTTGGTGGTGATTTCTAAACCCTAAGACTCTTCTCTCTCTTATTTACTCTTAATTGCACTCTTTTGGTATTACTTAGTTTAATTTAGTTGCTCTTTAATCAACCAACCAACCAATTGTTTGATCACTTGACCTACTAGCCCTAATAGCGATTCCACAATCAACTCCGACATTGCTCAATCCCCATAATCCCTTGGGACGATCCCTACTCGCCCTAGCTATATTTATAGTGAAAACGTTTGGTAGGACGATGACCACAATTCAAAAACTTATAAAAACCTTAGTATGAATCATTACTACAATCACAACACAATAGAGGCGACAATTAATAAAATAAATCAATTTCTCTTTACAATATGTAATACAATTAAAATTCTGAATTAATATGCAAACATGATCAGTTTTAATTGGTCAATTAAAAATTTTGAAGTTATCTAAGCATGCACAGAACAAAGGCCTAAGAGAAAGAATTGGAGATGGAACTTGCCTTTGAGATTTCCAATTAAAATCTCAACTGTTGTCTTCCTAAACTTCTCTTGCAATTCCTACTATTCTCAACTCCTCTGGAATCACCCACGAACACACTCCTTCGTTCTCTCCTAGATTCAGCCTTAGTCTCAGCCAAACCCTAAATTTCCTCTCACTGTTTTCTCTCAAGTCTCTCTATACGTGAATAGGGTTTTCAACCCTAGGCAGATGTATAAAGGTAAATATATAGGCCTCTATAAACAAAAACCCTCATTCTAATTATATTGAGAGAAGGGAAAAGAAATACAATTAGTTATATAACTAAGTCGGCTAATTCCCCAATGTGACTATCCAAAAGAAAAATAAACCCTAATTTGACATGATTAAAATTTTATAATTAAATTACCCTCATAACCTAATTAAATAATTAATGAAAACAAATAAACAAATTAGTGAAAACAACTAAACAAATTTTCACATAAGCATATAGTTAAATTAAAACAAATATTAAATTAAACAATTAAACAACTAGGCAAATAATCAAATAATCAAATAAAAATGCAATAAAATGATTAATTAAATACCGAGACTATCCTTTAAAATTAGGGGTATTACATTCTTCCCCCCTAACAAAAGGAATTTCGTCCTTGGAATTCGTTCTTTCCTTCTTCCATAATTTCGGGAAACTACGAGCGAATGACATCCTCCCGTTCCAAAGTAGACTCAGCCTCATTGTGGTGACTCCACTGAACGCGCACTAAAGGGATAACCTTAATACGAAGAATTTGATCCCGATGGTCGACAATACGACACGTTGGCTCTAAATATATTGTATCCGGTTGCAACTCAATCTCCCCAACATCGATATGCTAATACTGATCCTCATCTCACAGAAATTTCCGCAACATAGAAACATGGAACACCTTGTGCACACTATCCAAATGATCTGGAAGTGCCAACCGATAAGCTACAGCGCCAACTCAATCCGAAATCGGGAATGGACCAACAAACCATGGTGACAACTTCCCTTTCTTCCCAAAGTGCATTACTCTTTTCATAGGAGACACTTTGAGTAGAACCCGATCTCCAACCCGAAACTCCAATGCACGAGTACGATGATCTGCATAATTCTTTTGCCTACTTTGAGCAGTACGCATGTGATCCCGCATAAGAACGATCTTCTTGGAAGTATCCTTTATGAATTCAGGACCTAAAAACTTGCTCTCTCCAACCTCCATCCAACAAATAGGAGATCGACATGGTCGACCATATAATACCTCAAACGATGCCATACCAATAGTCTTTTGGACACTATTGTTATATGCAAACTCCACAAGTGGTAAATAATCCTCCCAATGGCCTTTGAAGTCAAAAACATAAGAACGAAGCATATCCTCCATGATCTGATTAACCCTCTCGGTTTGTCCATCAGTCTGAGGATGATAAGCAGTACTAAGATGCAACTCTATACCCAAAGCCTGCTCAAACTTTTCCAGAATCCTAACACAAAGCTCAAATCCCTATTCGATATAATGGATAATGGAATGCCATGTAGCTTCACAATCTCTGTAATGTAAAGTCTCGCCAACTGCTCCGAAGTGAAGTCAGTGCGAATAGGCAAGAAATGAACTGATTTAGTCAACCTATCCACGATGACCCAAATGAAATTGTGATCCTTGAATGAATTAGGCAATCCTTCCACAAAATCCATAGAAATGTTCTCCTATTTCCACTCTAGTATAGGTAGTGGTTGTAGAATTCTTGGAGGCCTCTGATGATCGACCTTGACCATCTGACAAGTACTACATTGATAGAGACAAACATAGCAATGTCCTTCTTCATATTTGCCCACCAAAACTGTCGCTTCATATCCTAATACATCTTGTCTCCTCCTAGATGAACAGAAAACTCAGAGTGATGAGTCTCAGTCATCACATCTTTCCTCAAATCGTCAGCAGAAGGTATTACTAAACATCCTTTGTACCTTAAACCTTTATTAGTCCCAACATAGTAAAATGGAACCTCCCTAGAAGCTATCTTTGCAACTTTGTCAATGCACTGTTGATCCATGAGTTATGCAGTCAAAACATTATGAATGATATAAGGTGTAAAGTAGAAAGACTAGCATAGGGCCGATGAATAAGTGCATCTACCACTACATTCACTTTCCCTGGATGGTACTGTATAGAAAAATGATAGTCTTTCACAAACTCTAACCATTGGCGCTGTCTCATATTTAGCTCCCGCTGAGTGAACAAATATGTAGACTCTTGTGATCACTAAATACTTTAAAGGACTCTCCCAATAGATAATGCCTCTAAATGCGTAAGGTAAAGACCACAGCTGCCAACACCAAATCATGTGTTGGATAATTTAGCTCATGAGGCTTAAGCTTACGAGATCCATACGAAATTGGTCGTTCCTCTTGCATCAAAACACACCCAAGACCTTGCAAAGAAGCATCTGTATACACAAGATACTCTATCCCGCTCTATGGAGTAGATAAAATAGGTGCAGTAGTCAACTTGCTCTTTAGCTCCTTAAAAGCTTTCTGATAGTGTTCATCCATATGAACCGTACACCCTTCTTAGTTAAGTGAGTGAGTGGTCCCGCTATCTTTGAGAACCCCTGAATGAACCTTCGGTAATATCCTGCCAATCCGAGGAAACTCCAAATCTCTGTAGGTGAAGTAGGTTGTCCTTACTTTACAACTACAGATACTGTGGCTGGATCTACTGCTATTCCCCTTTCTGACACCACGTGACCCAGAAACTTCACTTCCCGCTGCCAAAATTCACACTTCTTAAACTTGGCATATAATTGGTGTTCACGAAGCATCTGCAACATTATACGATGATATCTACCATGATCGTCCTCCGAACTTAGAATAAATCAAAATATCATCAATGAAGACGATAACAAATTGATCTAAGTAAACCTTGAATACTCGATCCATCAAATCCATAAAGACTGCTGGTGCATTAATCAATTCGGAAGGCATGCCACGAAACTCATAAGAACCGTATCTAGTGAGAAACGTTGTCCTAGGAACATCTAGCTCCCTAACTCGAAGTTGATGATATCAAGAACTTAGATCAATCTTAGAGAAGTATGTAGTTCCCTTCAACTGATAAAAAAGATCACCAATCCAGGGTAAAGGATACTTGTTCCGAATAATCACCTTGTTCAACTCCTTGTAATCTATACACAGGCGAAGTGACCCATCCTTCTTCTTCATAAACAAAATTGGTGTTCCTCAGGGTAAAATACTACTATGACTAACATCCTGGCTATGTGACGGCCCAAGTTTTTCAACCTGGTACATCAGTGATGAACCGAAAGTTGATCCGATAACGGATCCAAAATGCGGAAGCAAAAGATAAAACCAAAGTCTAAAGAGATACAAATCATCCCCAAGACACCAATGTGACCTTCCATGAAGTCAAGGAACTCAAATGAAACGAAAGCGGAAACAAAGGTCAAAACGGGCAAAATCCATTAACCAAGGGGCAAAATGGTCAATTCAAAATTTAGAAGAGAAAATTGACTCTAAGAAAGTCAAATAAGGTGAATATAACCTAATCTAGTCATTTCACAACATTCCAAGAGGTTCCAAGAACATTGGACAAGAATCCCACAAAATGCCCTTTCCTGGTTTAACCGAAAACTAACCCTACTTTACTAAAACATGAATAACTCTCACTGTGATTGGAATCTAAGAATAGCATGGGTACCATTGGAAATCTGACTCAAAATCCTTGAGTTTAGGCTTAAGAATCACCCCATTTGGGTTAGAAATGAAGGAGATATGACCATTTGAAGTCGGAACAACAGTGCTAGAACAGAACTGAAGAAGCTAGAGAGTGGAAGCTTTTTAGGTCGACCGAAATGGCATTTTGGTTGAACAAAATGACCAGAAATTCTCCTAAAATCCAAAAGGTGAAGAAAAATCACTTCGGTTAATCGAAATGAATCATTGGTCGACCGAAATGGACCTGAAACTCAAATTTGGCAACTTTAATGCATGTTTTACTGTTAAAATGAAACCAAAAAGGGAATCGGTCAACCGAAATGGCTCGAGAAAGTTCCTATGAACCTGTTATGCACCAAAATGAAGAAGAAGCCCTTAAGCTTTATTTGAATCCCTCATGGTATGATCAAATTGAATTATATGCAAGTGTGAGATGATGTGAACATGCACGCAAATGTAAAATGACATTTTAAATATATTACAATAGCCTACGGCCTCATTATATCACATTTACAAGATTTGACTTGCCAAACCTCAAAGTTAGAAAAATTACATTTCAAAGGCAAAACTTAGAATTTAAATGCATACACTCGAACTTAGAAGCTTGTGGTCCTTGGCCTCATGTCATACATATCAATTAGGTTCCAAATAGTGTATCAAAGTACACTTTACATGTTATAAGACAAAAATGACATAATTGCACCTAACTAAGTATTACAACGTTAAAGGTGAAACTTAAACATGCTAACACTTGCATGTGAACAAGAATGCTTTAAAAGAAACTTCAAATCTCCAAATCACTGGAGGAAAGTGCAAACCTCCAAATCTTAAATCCTGTGCCTGAACAAATCCCGCAGTAACTTCGGGGTGAGTAAACAAGTTTACTCATAGAGAATGAGCATGCATCGACTCGATTTCTTTATAGATTTTTATAACAACATGAAACAATTCAAAAGGGTTATGCCACCTAATGTCTATGTCAAAAGTGAGACTTAGGGAGCATCCTAAGCTGTCTTAAATCATTTCTAGCATAAACACATCCTTTATGCAATTTCAACAACATAGGCGCATGCTATACAAAACATCAAGACATAGATTCTCAAAGCCATCACCTTGAAATCTAAAATGCAATAACAACTAAATATGACAATTTAGTATAATTAGAATTTCTATATATAGATTCTCTAAGTTATCAACTTAAAATTTAAAAGTGTGAAAACAACTAAATATAACAATTTAGTAGGGATGTACTTAACAACATCAAATCGCCAATAGCCAAAACCACAAGTCACAATTAAACATGATTGTCAACTTGGAATTGAATGCGAAATCAAATAGTGGAAGACCTGGACATCACGTCTCGGACTAAACTAAGAACAAAATGGTTATTCCGGGCATTAACCAACTGGGAAGACCACCCTAGTGCGCATTATCTCAATTGGGGAGAACTCATACCTCCCGCACTAGAGCCAAACTTTAGCCATATCACTTGTAACAACAATGTCCCAAGACTCCAAAATAAACCAAATAAGTTCACAACTTATACATAATTTATATAATGCATGAAAACACCTTCTATGCGCAAGTAGGTTGAAACCACACAATCCATGCCTTAGAGTTTCAATTCCAAAATGACATACATAATGTCAATTATAAAGTGTGCAAATCATTACACAAGGCAATAATATATTCCATAAAGAAAACATGTTCTCATGAATATAATTTTAACAACAATGTACTTAATGCTTAAAACATAACCAAGTGACTACACAACAAGTCCAAATCCACGATTTAAATATAGAAAAAACTTCTACAACATAATTAAATTCATGGAGCAATGAGATATAATTTAATTAAATCATGATAATTAAATCTTTATTTTCCAAATCAACTCTAAATGGTCCCAAATTAACATATACTAGTACACAAGTCCTAGTCATCACCAATATTGAGTTAAAAACCTAATTAAGCCAATGGAATCCCTAAATAGATTTTAATTAATTCCTTTAATTAAAAACTCTAGATTTTCATATTCATCCAAATGTTCTCAAATTCAAATATGTTAAAGAACATGTCAAGATTTAATTTAAAAGCATATCACAAGTTATTTCCATGCAAGGTACATCCATGGGAATTAAACACTCACTAAAGAAATTATTAAGTAAAAGGTGCAATTCTTATTCAAATAATCTAAATTTAATATATGTTAACCAACATATCAAAGCATAATTTTCTAGCATGCCATAATTTAATTCTAAATTTTACATCATCATGAGAATTAAACCTTAACCATAGAAAATAATTAAACTAAATTCTAGATTATGAACAAAAGTATGCATACAAGTTGTATAAGCATCAAAATCATGCAAGATAACAAAAATATGAAATTATAACACCCCCTACCTTCATTTCAGATGAAATCTCAAATCCCCATGAAAACGAAATTGCTCCGAATCCGACGAAACTTCTAGGTTTTGTCGGGGACAACAAAAGGAACATAACCCCCAAGGAAGGCCCATCAAAATCACAACTTGACTTCAAACCCAAACTAAAGAAATGGCCAAAAACGGATTCTAATATGGGGGAAAGGTAGAGCACGGCAAGGCGAACATAAAACACTTAGGCATTACACCTTTTTACTAAAGGGAAGTTGCCGAAAAATGAAAGAGAATGGTGGCAGCCCCTTAGCTGCCAGGGCTGCCGGCAAAGAGAGAGGAGAGAGAGAGAAAAATCTGTTTTTTCTTCCTAAGACCTCCTATTTATAGAAAAACCCTAAAAGTGTCCCCAAAGGGCACCGCCAGGTCCGGAAAAGTAGAATATGAGCAGACGTGCTCAAACGGCAAAATACCGTGAACAAAATAGAACTAAAATGAGAAAATATGAATAACGGAAGAAACGACGTCAAAAACTGAGTCCCGAGCACAAAGATATGCCTCAAACGAGTTCGGCGGCAATCCGTGTCGGAAACCCTGAAACTGGAGAAAAACAACCAGAAGGAAATTCAAAGAGTACGCAACTCGACGAAAAGTGAAAATGAATCCCGTACGAGGATCCAAGCTCAAAACAAGGCATTTAGCAATTACTTTCATTAATTGCACAGTAGCCCCTCCAAAAAGTGAAAACCGCACTAACGCCCAGAATAAAAATATCTTCCAAAAATATTTTCTTAAAAACCCCTGAAATAAAATATCTTCAAAAGATATTTACGAAAAACACCCCAAGAAAAGAAAAAGATTCTAAAAAACTATGTATCCATGCCCCTATGGACAACGGGAGCAACCAGAGTACTTTCTTACGAATGTAAAGTTACGTATTTCATGAAACCACTTAGAATGAAGATATGTGAAGTCAAAAACCAACTCTGAACACAAGAAGTGAAGTTATGCCAACAAAGTGACAAACGGGAAAAAGACAAAATAGGAAAAATGACGAAATAGGGAAAAAGACAAAAAGTGAATAGTATTGAAAAATAAAAATGTGGAATTGACGTGATCCTCAAAGGAAGTGTCAATCCAAAGAAAAGAGTCTCAGAAACTATTTCTGATCACCTGAGATGACACTATGTGATGAGAAACTGAACTCAGAAAGGAAAAGATCAACGGAAAAAAAATAACCGTGAAAATCTGAGAAAAAGGAAAGGAAGGAAAATGACATGGTCATTACAACCTTCCCACCTTAAAGGGATTTCGTCCCTGAAATCCAGCCCCAAGAAAACAAAAAGGCGAAACCAAGATAACTATGGAGTACATCTCTGAGTATCCCACAAAACATGCTACGAAAACAAATCCAACACTGAAGGACAACGTAGAAGCCAATGTCAGTCGCACCCACGTGCTCATGACAACACAACCACTCAAAAGGAAAGTGACTAGGTGGCCATAGAACAAGTCAAGACTCACACACAGAATCCAAGGTCAGACGAGGGAACGAAAGATAACCACCATCGCATCCCTCCTGACAAACCATCACACGGATGCAAAAACAACCACTAAAAGAACTCCAAAATCCCCACATACCGAATCAAGGTACCGAACAAGGACAATGTGGTAGTACGAACAGTGCCCAGAACCTGCCCACGACGTACTCAAATGTAGGGTAGCAATGATAGTACCTAGTGCCCGCCCACACTTACTCGTCAGTAAGGTAGCATCGACGACAACTAGCACTCGCCCACAACACACAACTTGTATGGTAGCATGACGGTATAAGGCACTAGTTCATAACCTGCCCCCCACTTGGTCCACCCACGAAACCTCTCGATACAAATGACATCAATGTGAAAAATGATCATTACCAAAAATACCACGTAGGCTAGACATTTTGTGAGAGTTGAGATATGGTCCAAAGACGTCCGGCCGGACCATCTTGGCCAATCTCAAAACTCTGGCAACAATGCCATAGGTACCGCTACGCTTACGGCCTTAAATCCTCAATAGTGCCAAACCAACATCTCTAACATCTCAAAATACTCCTACTAACAACATCAATCAGGAATCCAAAGCTTAACAAGCGAAGCAAAACTTCTAAAAATCAAAATGAATCTCACTACAAGACATTTCATCGAAAGTCCAACATATCTCCTTGAAATAGATCAACTACAAGACCACACCGTAGTCAAACATCAGATTCATATCCCTATCACGGATAACTAAATCCTCAAAACACAAGTTTACAAACTGGCACACGCATCAAAATTTTGATAACAATCAAGATCACAATGCGAGTCCCTCAAAACCGTACTTGGCAACACCAAGTTAAATCAAAATTTCTCAATTTCAATCCATGAACAATCAGTAGAACTACGATTCCTTAAAACTATGCTTAGCCATAGCTAGTACTAGAAAACTCCACGAACAAGCCAAAACTTCTCCTAAGAGTTAACCACATCTAGATCTCCAAAACCAAAGCAAGTCTCCAAAAGACATCCTCAAAAGAGCATCGAGCTCACCTCACGAATCAAATAATTCCTCAATGATATGGACATAAGTCCTCGTAAAAATGATCTCACACCAATCAACTCACTCTGAGCACCACAACTTCATTAATAACCATGGCAAAACTCCCCAAGGGAAGACATGAAGGAGAGGAACCACCAGTCCTAAGAAAGACAACACCATAACTTCATCTCTGAAATGAAAGACAACAAGGTCAAAGACTTCATCCCTTACATGGAAGTAAGTTGACCAAATTTCATCAAATCCTCACTAAGGACTCAAGACAACAATAGTGGTCCTTATGGACTAGCCAACCCCAAAGCTGTGCACAACACAATGAAGAGAAGAGACTCACTCTTTGTGAAGTCCCTTACTTGAACCAAGAAAAGAGAAGAAATCATATTCTCCCACAAGTGTTGACACGATAAACGAGAAAAGGGTGCATTCTTTCCACCTTAAGGAAGTGGATAGCTCAAGACAATACAAATGTGACAACTCATTTACAAGAAATGTCACCACGGAACCCATGTGAAAACCCACACACACACTATGTGCAACCGAGGGGAAACAAAAGGGAAAAACTAAACATGGAAGTCATGCAAATAACAAGGAAATACAACTACCAAGAAAGTAAATCTACTTATATAGATAAAATCAAGGGTACATACAACACGTCTCCACGTAAGCACAAAATCATGTCACTAAAATACAGTAACAACATGGCATCTCTAAGCATATAAAGAAGGCATGCTAATGCCACACAATAAGAAGGCAAATGTGGATAGGCCTCCACCTACTTACGAATCACAATAACATAAATCTTACTACTAATATGGTAATGAGCGCTGAAAAGTGCGTATTTAAACCCTTAAGCTTAGGCATTCTAGTACCTTTATCTATCTTACTTTACCGTTTTAGATTGATTTCGTAATATTTCCATTTTCAGGCACTTATCCCGAAAATAAGCCAACTCAGCCAAATAAGAGCTTAATTGATGGAATTATGGGATTAAACAAAGAAGGAGCAAAGTGGAGAAAGAAAGAAACAAATGAAGCCAAAGGTGGGAAGCAGCAAAGTTCTATCGATCCAACTTCAAGGTTCAATCGATCGAACACTGATCGATCTCAGTACTTCAAGATAGATCCAAACCTTAACCCAAAGCATAAATTCCAAAGTTCGATCGATTCAACACCACCCTTTGATCGATCGAACACTTTTGTCCTTATTCAAATGATTGATTTTATCCACAGCTGTACCACCTTACTAACCACTTTTGTCCTTTTCCTAAAAATATCTTAAAAGTATCTCAGATTTGTCTTTTCCCAAAAAGTTCAACCAGTTGGATCGATCTAACCTCAGTTAGATAGATCTCAGCCAAGTTCGATCGATCCAAGTCCAAGGTTCAATCGATTGAACTTCCTCTAGTGCGAAAAAGTTAAAAAGCTAGCTTGTTTAATCCGTCCTCTATCCAATCATTAGAGAATATTCTTTGCACAACCCCAACTCATTTTGTATGTCACTTGACCTACCTATAAAAGGAATATGATGCACTTTTTAAACTAATATACAATTCTAGGGATTATTCTAAAAGGAGGCAAGCTCAGAGGAGGAAGAGGCTAGAGACACCATTAGAGTTCTTCATCAACAAGGAGCAGATTTCTTCCATGGAGTTAGCCCTTGAGGGTTGGAGCAACATCACCATGAGTGGCTAGACATCCTCTTGGGGCTAGAGTTAGCCCTAAGCATACTTTCTATATCTTAATCTTGTGTATTATTGAGGGATTAGTGTTGTAATTGATGTTTTGACACTTTAATATATATAGATCTTGATTATTCAATGATTTATGTAGTTAAATACTTCCAATTGATCATTTCATTATATCCATATGTCTATGTATGTTAGAATAGATGCTCATGTGCATGTCTCTAGATTTAGTGTTATTGATGCATGTCTGTGTGTATTGATGCTATAGATCTAAAGATTGTCAAAACATAGTACTTAATGGAATGCTCTTTTGATTTTCTTAATGGTTCATACTTATTCCTTGATGGATTGTGCCTCTCCCTTAGTTTATTTTCATGCTAGTAGTGTAGATGTAGTGTAGTTGTAGTGTAGTATTAAATGGGAGGACAATCCATGCTTGTTGTTTAATGATCCAAGCTTTTGAATGCAAGTAACATATGTCTCTAACCTTGTGTTGTATTTGGATTGTGAGCTTAATGAAAGACTTAATGACTTGTTTTGATCTATTGTGCCTTTCTCATGTTGTTTAGACAATAAATGTTTCATTGCTTAGATATATTGTGCCTTTCACATGATGTTTAGACAATACATGCTTGACTAGCCATCCTTGCTTGTTGAATCAACCAAACAGACACACACACCAATATTGCAACACACCATTTGCCCTCATTAGTCACTTGTCAATGGTATAGAATGTTTTGCTTGGTGGTGATCTCTAAACCCCAAGATTTCTCTCCCTCTCTCTTACTTACTCTTAGTTGCGTTATTTTGTTAGCACTTAGTTTAATTTAGTTGCTCTCTAGTCTATTTAACCAACCAACCAATTATTTGATCACTCGACCTACTAGCCCTAATAGCGATTCCATAACCTTGTTCGGCCCTCACAATCCCTTGGGACGATCCCTACTCACCCTAGCTATATTTATAGTGAAAGGTAGTAGTGGCTTTTATAAATGTAAAACTCTTGACCCTCGCCTTAACGCACACTCTCCAAACTTGATGGTAGTGCGGCAGACCCTAACAAGTTTTTGGTGCCGTTGTTGGGGATTAATTGATTTGATTTGGCAACGTCAGATTTGTGGAATCAATTAGGATTAGTACTCTTTTGATCGTGTCTTTACTTTATTTTTATTTTTCTTTTTAGTTACTTGTTGTGTTGTTCTTAATTGACTACGTGCATTGTTGGAGAGGAAGCAAGCAAATGAGCATTCAAGCAAAGCAAAGAAAGTATAAAGCTAAAATTTAATTTTTTTTTTGTTAAGCTAAGCTTTAAATTTGGAGTTGAAGTGCTAAAGGACATTTGTGAGACTTTCTTTACTTAATCCCTTAGTTAAATCGTCGGCCCGCGTGGAGGCTTGTTTTTTTGGTTTTTAATTGTTCTTTGCATCATTGTGGTTAAAGCATAGGAGTATGGGTTAAGTGTTTGTGTAAGAATTCTAATTGCATTGTTGTGAAGGCATAGTGTTTGTTATTCTTTGTGTTTGTTGTGTTTTGCATTGTGCATGCATGGACGTCGTTCATTGAGACCAACTCTTATTCCTTCTGATTTGCATCTTGAATCCATCGTTAGAAATTCTAGGGGAAGAGGAAGTTCAAATAGAACCAATCTATCAATGGATGACCATAATAATAATCATTCTGAGGACCTTGGTCACATAGACCAACAATGTATTCTTCATCCAAATGTGCACAAGGAGAACATACAAGTACCATTAGGCATGCCTAGGCCATACATTCACCAACCACCACAACAACAAGGCCAAGCTCCTTATGGAATACCAAGGCCAATGTATGCTCCACAACCTCCCATCATCAATCAAGGAATTCAAAACCAAGGTGTTCATGTTGCACCTTAAGTAGCTAATCTACCTCTTGCTTTAAGAGACCATTATGTGCCTAATGAGTATAATGCACCTACATGCATCCAATTGCCTCCATTTAGAGCACATCATTATGAAATTAAGCCATAAACCATTCAAATGCTTCCTAACTATCATGGACTTCCAAGTGAAGAACCTTACAAGCATTTGGATGAGTTTCTTGAAGTATGTTCCACCGTAAAATATACAGACATGCCGGAAGAGGTCTTAAGACTCAAACTTTTTCCATTCACCTTAAAAGACAAGGCAAAGTATTGGTTTAACAATCTTAGGCCATTTTCAATCACTTCTTGGGCAGAAATGCAACAAGAGTTCTTGAAGAAGTACTATCCGGTTTAAAAAACCAATGCCATGAGAACCTCGATTCGAGAATTTTCATATGGGGATGGAGAAACATTTCATAAGGCATGGGAATGCTTCAATGAGTTGCTTAGGAAGTGTCCATATCATGACATGTCCAAATGGCAATTAGTTCAATATTTCTTTGAGAGCTTATCGGACAATTATAAGGGTATGGTTGATACTTCCATGGGTGGCTCATACATTGATAGGCATGAGGATGACGTGTAGCGTCTTTATGAGAGCACGAGTGAAAATTCTTTGCATAGAACATTATTATCCAAGAATGGTAGAAATTCACAAGGTAGGAAGAGTGTTGGCTTACATCAAGTCAACCATTCAAATGAAATAGCCGCCGAAATGAAGTCTTTATCTCAAAGGTTTGATTAATTTTTGATTAACCAAAACTTGGTGAACCAAGTATCTTCCTTCCCTAACCATTCTCATCATGCCTCAAATGAAACATGTATGACTTGTTCTAGTGTTCTTCATTCTAGTTCTCATTGTCCTCACGGACAAGTGCAAAATGAACCTAATAAACAAGTCAATGCAGCTTTTGTGAACCAAGGGAACAATCCTTATGGTACTCATTATAATCCAAGTTGGAGGAATCATCCGAATTTTTCTTGGAAAAACTAAGGAGAGGGCTCAAACCCTTCCCAAGGCGGTTTTCAAGGGAAGTACATTCCACCACCACTTCAAAACCAAGGATCCCAAAGTTATAGACCTTATCAATCACAAGGGAATCAATTTGCTAATTCTCATTTTCCCAACCAATCTTATTCCCAAGGAAATACTAGAAGTCCCACCTTTGAAGAAAAAGTTTTGAATGCTTTGGGCACTTTAGAGGCTAACACACAATTCCTTCATTCTCACTCTCAATCTATTGCGAAGCTAGAAACCCAAGTAGGGCAAATAACAAGCACTCTTAATGCAAGAGAGAAGGGAAAAATGCCTATTAATGCCCCACCTAAGCAATAATGTGTTGTGAAAACCCATTCCTCATCGGAAGGCCACACCATTGAACATGTTAATGCGGTGACTACCTTACAGAGTGGTAGGATTGTGGATAATCAAGTTGAAATGTCCAATGAAGAGAGTGAACCGGTGCAACCTCAAGTTGTCACCCGTCCCGTTTCACATCCCATTCCTCCTTCATTGCATATATATGATCTTGTGAATGAGAAAGTCTTGAAAAATGTGTTTGAAAAAGAAGTTTTGAAAAATGATGTCAAAAAAGTTTTGCTGAAAAATGATTTAAACAAAGTGATTTGAAAACTTCTTGTGTTGAAGAGAGTTCAAAAAAAAATTCTGAAAAAGTGTTTGAACCAAAAGTTCCATTTCCGGATGCCTTAAAAGGATCCATTTCAAAAGACAAGTAAAAGGCAAAAACCAATGAAATTATGGAAATGTTTAGGCAAGTAAAATTTAATCTTCCACTTTTGGATGCAATTAAGCAAATTCCGGCTTATGCCATATTCTTGAAAGACTTGTGCACCCAAAAGCAGAAGAAAAAGAGCCATGCACCAAGAAAAGTGGTTTTGACTGAGCAAGTAAGCTCAATTTTTCAACATAACACTTTGCCAAAGTTTAAAGACCTCGGTTCACTTACTACTTCCTGCATTATTGGTGATTATATCATTAATCGGGCACTTCTTGACTTAGGAGCAAGTGTCAACCTTCTTCCATACTCGGTTTATGTCAAATTGGGCCTAGGTGAATTAAAACCGACGTCGGTAGTTTTGCAACTTGCCGACCAATCTATCAAGAAGCCTAGGGGTATCATTGAGGATGTTTTGATTAAAATTGATAAATTCTTTTTTCCGGTTGATTTCGTTGTCATAGACACGGAACCGGTCCCCAATCTAAGAGCCAAATTCCCGTTATCCTTAGCTGTCCTTTCTTGGCAACCGCTAATGCCAACATCAATTGTAAAACGGGGATAATGAAGATCTCCTTTGGCCACATGAAGGTGAAGTTGAATATCTTTAATCCCACACCCAATTCATTTGACAAATATGAAGGAGAGGTTAATGTTGTAGATAAATGTCATGATCTTCAATGTCAAGGAAATGAGCTTTTGTGTAAGACTAAAATTTCCTAAGAATAATCTTCAACCTTACATTCTCAAAGTGTTGTTTCAAATTCTTGCTTTGAAAGGGTATGGAAGCCCAAAGGTTGTGATTGCATAGACAAAGGATCAAAAGTTTCTTTTGAGCTTAATCCAATAAGTTCTTCAAAGAACCATTTGTTGGGTGGAGTTCAAAGCATCTATCACCCCAACAAGGAGGGGATGCATTATAAGATCTTTGATCCGGGCTAAAAGAGCCCAATGTCTTGCTAGAGACGTTAAAGACTAGCAAAAACATTTCGTAGGGTGTCAAAACCCTATTCCTCTCCCATTTCTATCTTAAATTTCATTTCTTACGAAGTCTAGATACTTGTTTTTGGTTCATATGCATTGATAGGAACTGTGATTAGGATTGCATGAATTTTTGTGTTGTAATTGAGCATTTTGCATAAGTTCGATTGATCTCAAATGAGAGTTCGATCGATCGAACTTCCACCTGCATCCAACACTTAGAAATTTTTTCTACTTGCCTCCAAATCACCACTCTGTCCCATCGTTCAAACTTATTCTTATATCGATTAGGAGACCTTCGATCAATCCAACTTCTTGCATATTTCAGCTCTCTGTCTCATCGATTGAGACATTTCAAGATCGATCTGAAGTTTTTTTCGATCGATCCAACTTCAAAGTTCGATTGATCTTCAAGTTCCAACACTTAGCCAAATTTTTGAACCAAAAACCTGCATATTTTTGCTCTCTGTTTGATCGATCGAACTCTTGTTCTGATCGATCTCAGTTCTCTATTTCATTGTTTGACTTTGTTTTGACTTTTCAAATTTCAAAAATCCAAAAATATTTTCATTTTTATTTTATTTTCATTTCATTTCATTTTATTTTATTTTATTTTTCAAACAGTTTTCAAAAATTCAAAAATATTTTAGTTTATTTGGTTTTTAATTATTATTGTTTGTACAATTAAAGAAAAAAAATTCCAAAAATATTTTATTCCATTTTATTTTACAATTTGTTTTAAATTTTAATTATAATTTTTAATTTTAATTTTTCGAATTTCAAAAATTTCAAAAAGCCAAAAATACTTTAAGGAGAGTTCATCAAAGTTCGATCGATCTAAATTCTCAATTCGATCGATCGAACTCTGTCGGGAATGTTTTTAAAATAGACCTAGAGGGTCTTAAGATCGATCATTTAGATCGGTCCAACCCTCCAAACCCTTGCTTCTCTTGCCGTATCTACTCTCCATCTTTCTCATCTCTGGCGAGATCCAAGCTACACTCTCTCCCTCATCTCGGATATCACTTCCTTCGTACCTTCTCCACTTCTCTCATCGTTTTGAGGTAAAATCCGAGATCTCATTTATGATTTAAGCATCGATATGATGCTTACATGCTTTATATGTTACATTCATGCTTTATACATGCTTGAATCTCCATTTTTTAGGCTTCGAAGCACTGAGTTATAGATATGTATATACGTGTTTATATGTTTAAATATATGTTATATATATTTATTCATTTTGGGAGAATGGGCCTTCTACAGTGATGGGATTTGATGGTGTGTTGTGTTGATGGGCCCACGAACACGTTCTTGTGGGCCCCATGCTTCCAAGGTCATAGATCTGTGACTTCTCGTTTTTCAAAGAGCACAGATCGATCGATCGAACTGGTGTCTCAAATCAATCGAAGTTGTGAGATCGATCTCACTTATTTTCGATCGATCCAACTTTTGTGATCGATCTCACTTCTTTTTCCAATCGATCGAATTTCACAGATCTCACACACACACACTTCATTCTTCATATCTTGTATTCATGCTATCTTATATATGCCCAATGCCTGTGATATTCCACATTTGATGCATTTCATACTTACATTGTTTAGCATGTTTCATATCTTGTCACTTGCATAGATTCATGTCATCTATATGATTTATCTATTTTATTTGACATGCATGTTTCTATTTCGTGCCTTCAATTCTTAATTTTGGTACTAACTCCCCTTGAAAGTTTTTAAATTATTTTACAGGCTATGACTAAGTGCAAGACCATTGCCAAGAGGCAACACGGGCCTCAGAGACATTAGACCACGGATAGATGAGCCAGTAGAGCCCTCTCATGCACAGGAGGAGCCAGCACAGCCTACACCACCTTAGTCACATGCTCATTAGGCTGAGGATGATCATGTTCCATCCACCTCTGCAGTTTCACCTGCATTTACACCATCACCATCTCCACCACATGCTGGAGCTGAGCGTTCACCAGTACCATCTCTACCACGCCAGCCAGCTCAGCCAGTTTAGGAGCTTGATAGGCCCGCGCCTAGATATGCGCATATAACAGTCGACCATGTGTCAGTGTTCGACATAGCCTTTTTCTCCAGATCAGTGCTGACCCGATCAGCTTACCACGACATCATTCAGAGGGGCCTTGCAGCTATTCTTGCCTTAGTCATAGAGCCAGTCTACCCGCGGCTGGTACAGTTGTTCTTCCAGAACCTCCGACCATCCCTGCGTACCACCGCTGAGTTGGTCACTACTATAGAGGGCCATCAGATCACTATCACAGTGGACTCGCTAGCCTGGTCTTGCCACTGCCCACACCGCTATCCTCCAGAGCTTCAAGAGACATATCCGAGGCTATACAGGCCTTCTTATGCTGACATGGTAGTCTTTCTTACAGGTCACCATACCAGTGCCGAGACCTTCGCCACCCGGACATTCCTTCCAGATGACCTATGGTTCATTGATTCTGTGCTCTTCTAGAACATCTACATGACAGGGCACAAGATTCAAAGGAGGGGAGACTATTTGACAGCCCTCTACGCCTTCTACACGGGCCACTGGGTATTTATTCTCGCGCTCATCTGGAGCGTGATGAGGAAGCTATTTGATGAGTGTATTGGCAAGGAGACTCCCAGATGGGCTAAGTCTTTCCCATTCAGCCACCTCATCACCCAGATTTTGATTGACCAGCGCTACCCTATTCATCCTCGGGAGCATCCTGAGAGAGGTTCCTGTCACTTCTTAAAGAAAGACTGGAACAAAAGCTATAACGCCATTATTACTAGACTGCAGGACCATGCAGTAGTGGTTGCAGAGGAGCTAGAGGCTGAGGATGCAGAGGTAGCAGCTCAGGCAGCAGTAGTAGATCCCGCAGCGGACGACGGACCAGTCAATCCAGCCGCCGAGTATATAGACATTGATTTAGAGCGCCCTGCAGATGACGCATAGTAGTACTCTTTAGCCAGGTCGCCCATTCACGACCAGGAGCAAACTTAGGAGTTTTCTTCTAATTCATCTATACCTGAGGCTCTAGATCTGACCCCCGGGCTTTGGAGTACGCCTGCAGACTCTTGAGGATGCGGTTGTTACCATATGAGCTGATCTTATGGCCCACAGAGTTGATTTTGCTACCTTCCGTACGGATGTCGCGACTATGTTTCGACATCTATCTAGAGATATCCACGGAGCCCGACCTGCTCGTCCTACCTCATCGTCCTGAGTTTCCAGTTCCTTCTATCTTTTGATCCATCTATGATCTTTGACCTTTATTTTTGTCACTGTACAGTACTATTATTTTTACAGCTGGTCTGTCGGCTTTGATATTTGTGTTGTACCTGCACTTTATCTGTTTTATATATATCTGTTTTTGCTATGGATGTCATATGATTATATTCTTATATCTGTATGTTTGACTCCATCAGGTGCATCACAGTGAATTCAGTGAGAGAGTGCTACCCGATTTTCAGGACCACCCTTATACCTCTCTCATCTCTTTATCTGTTTATCCTATTCACACTTGCATGTCCATTGTGCACCAATTTTCCCATTTTGTTATCTGATGAGTTTATCTAAGTGCCAATTTTCAGGACCACAGTTCATCCCAAGTTTGGGGGGGCCATGCCACCCACTTTGGATACTTCAGCCCTGATCATTCTTGCTTAGTTACACTGGTATACTCTTTCCTTTGTTCTCTTGCACATTGAGGACATTGTACCATTTAAGTTTAGGGGGAATAGTGCTTTGCAGTGTTAGCTTTAAATTTCAAGATTTTGAGCATGACTTGTGTATTTGAGGGATATTTCTATGATTGGTCCATATCTAGCTATGATTTTGATCTTTTGAGGACTATATTGCTTAAAATTTAAAAATTGATTGACTTGAGAGTCCAATACTCCTTATATGCCTTATGGAAGCCATTTAGGAGTAAATTTTTCAAAAAATTGATATCTTGCTTGCACTTGTGGTCCACATCATCTTGATTTTGTGATTGTTTTGAGATTCATTCTAAGATTCTACACTAGCATAGGCGCACACTAGCATTCATTTTTGGGGTACATGCTTTGTTGATTATCGAATTGGTTATATCCTAATTGAGCTAGTAGTGCATTGAAAGTTTTCATTCTTGATAAAGGTGGATAACAACCCCTTTTTACTAAGTAGCCAGGATTCTAGCCTAATGAAGCACTGAACTTCTCACACCGAAAGGTAGAGGGCCCAAACTTTAGGTTAATAATTGAACTTGTTCAATGAAAAAAAAAAAAAAAAGTTGGAAAAGCAATAAAACAAGTGAGGACTTCTCCCAAAAGGTGAGAAGTAGGAAATGATTAGATGGTTGTTGTCTTGATTTGTAGCCTAGTTGATTTGAGCTTGTAAGTCCGTAGGTGTATTTGAATGCCTAATGCCCTAAAGCCGTCTGGTTTGGGAGTCATTGACCTAATGCTCGACCTCATGAATCACTAGAAAGCTTAATAGATCAACACATTGCACCATGCTTCCATCTTTGATCCTATAAAAAAAAATAAAAAAAAATTGAGTGAAAAAAATAAGCGCACCTAGAACAATAAAGCTTTAATAAAAGGTTCATTTTTTGTCTTGATGATCGGTACTAGATTTGTGTGCTAGTTTGAAGGTAAAGATGTGATTATTTCTCTAGTTGGCTAAGATAGCAACACATTTGATGCCGGTCCACTCAAAAAGGATTTTAGAGTTGTTTTGATTTGCATGATCATTTTCTTGATGTGTGGAGGACCATATTTGCTTGCTTGATGTTGAGATTTTGGGAGATTGCTTGGAAATGTTTAAAAAATTGCATACTTGAGGTAGTTTTCTCCCAATGCTTGTTTGCGATATTGGTATCTCTTAGAAAGAATGAGCTTAATGTTTGTGGGTATCATTTTTGGAAACCCTCACGAGACTTCACTCGTCCACTAGGGGTAACCTAGGGATTTAAAAGGCTTATTGCAATTGCTAAGTGCAATCATGTTCCCTATGAAAGTGGCGTTATCCATTTATCGTTTTCTAGATTCATAGTTGTATAGTTGTTCATTTCATTCCTGTACTTTCTAGTTCATTGCTAGGGACAAGCAATATTTAAGTTTGGGGGTGTGATGAGCACTGAAAAGTGCATATTTAAACCCTTTAAGCTTAGGTATTCTAGTACCTTTATCTATCTTACTTTACTGTTTTAGATTGATTTCGTAATATTTCCATTTTCAGGCACTTATCCCGAAAATAAGCTAACTCAGCCAAATAAGAGCTTAATTGAAACAATTCTGGGATTAAACAAAGAAAGAAGCAAAGTGGAGAAAGAAAGAAACAAATGAAGCCAAAGGTGGGAAGCAGCAAAGTTCGATCGATCCAACTTCAAGGTTCGATCGATCGAACATTGATCGATCTTAGTATTTCAAGATAGATCCAAACCTTGACCCAAAGCATAAAGTCCAAAGTCCGATCAATCCAATACCACCCTTCGATCTATCGAACACTTTTATCTTTATTCAAATGATTGATCTTATCCACAGCTGTACCACCTTACTAACCACTTTTGTCTTTTTCCCATAAATATCTTCAAAATATCTCAGATTTGTCTTTTCCCAAAAAGCTCTACTAGTTGGATTGATCGAGCCTCAGTTCGATAGATCTCAGCCAAGTTTGATCGATCCAAGTCCAAGGTTCGATCGATCGAACTTCCTCTAGTGCAAAAACGTTAAAAAGCCAGCTTGTTTAATCCGTCCTCAATCCAATCATTAGAGAATATTCTTTACACAACCCCAGCTCATTTTATGTGTAACTTGACCTACCTATAAAAGGAATATAATGCACCTTTTAAGCTAATATACAATTCTAGGGATTATTCTAAAAGGAGGCAAGCTTAGAGGAGGAGGAGGCTAGAGACACCATTGGAGTTCTTCATCAACAAGGAGCAGATTTCTTCCGTGGAGTTAGCCCTTGAGGGTTGGAGCAACATCACCATGATTGGCTAGACATCCTCTTGGGGCTAGAGTTAGCCCCAAGCATGCTTTCTATATCTTAATCTTGTGTATTATTGAGGGATTAGTGTTGTAAATGATGTTTTAACACTTTGATATATATAGATCTTGATTGTTCAATGATTTATGTGGTTAAATGTTTCCAATTGATAATTTCATTCTATCCATATGTCTATGTATGTTAGAGTAGATACTCATGTGCTTTTCTCTACATTTAGTGTTATTGATGCATGTCTATGTGTATTGATGCTATAGATTTAGAGATTGTCAAAACAAAGTGCTAAATGGAATGCTCTTGTGATTTTCTTGATGGTTCATACTTATTCCTTACTGGATTGTGCCTCTCCCCTAGTTTATTTTTATGCTAGTAGTGTAGATGTAGTGTAGTTGTAGTGTAGTGTTAAATGGGAGGACAATCCATGCTTCTTGTTTGATGATCCAAGCTTTTGAATGCAAGTAGCATATGTCTCTAACCTTGTGTTGTATTTGGATTGTGAGCTTAATGAAATGATTCATGACTTGTTTTGATCTATTGTGCCTTTCTCATGTTGTTTAGACAATAAATGTTTCATTGCTTAGATATATTGTGCCTTCCACATGATGTTTAGACAATACATGCTTGACTAGCCATCCTTGCTTGTGGAATCAACCAAACACACACACACACCAATATTGCAACACACCATTTGCCCTCATTAGTCACTTGTCAATGGTATAGAAATGCATTGCTTGGTGCTGATCTCTAAACCCCAAGATTTCTCTCTCTTACTTACTCTTAGTTACATTCTTTTGTTATCACTTAGTTTAATTTAGTTGCTCTCTAGTCTAATCAACCAACCAACTAATTGATTGATCACTCGACCTACTAGCCCTAATAACGATTCCATAACCTTATTCGACCCTCACAATCCCTTGGGACGATCCTTACTCGCCCTAGCTATATTTATAGTGAAAGGTAGTAGTGGCTTTTATAAATGTAACACTCTTGGCCCTCGCCTTAATGCACACTCTCCAAACTTGATAGTAGTGCGGCAGACCCCAACACATGGTAGTAAACAAAACTATATAAGATAAAAATGATGCAACAATGAACTCTATGAACATCGTGTCCTAGAGTGTTTAGGTAAAAAGAAAGACCAATCATAGCCATAAACTGACTCTAAAAACCAATGCGACAACAACCTGTCTCAAAACATACGTGAGCCCTTACCACAATGGTAAGACTCCAACAATCTATCTTTTAATCTAAAAGTGACACTACAAGTGACACCAACAGTGCGATGTTCTCTCTACCCAAACATCAATCAATGCACTTGATCCCAAAAGCATCATCACGCAAGGAGAACTCAAAGAAAATGGCAACAATAGCTATACCGATAACAACCAAATCAATCACTACGACTGACCCCCAAAACAACCATCATCATCATTGATTATAAGGACAACGCCTATCAAAACAAACCAACTCTGATTCCATCCGAACTGCACTTGTAGCTAGCCATTACGGTAGCATGACAGTGCCATGCACCCACCCACAACGTACCCGCCCACGAAAATTACAATCCCGGTGGAATCATCCCGAACAATCAAGGATCCTAAGAGGTCCATAACCTCATCATGGCTCAAAACCAACAAATCCAGCACTACGGCAACGCCAAATGATTCACCTCATGAGAGCCTAAACAAAAGGTGTCTCATCACCTACCTCAAAACCAATGCTAGGTGGACAACAACCTACACTACCATAAAACCATGTGCACAATTACTAACAACCTCGAGGAAGAGTGCCTAAACAAAACCAAACATACCACCCATCGTACTAAGTGAAAACTCACCAAATAACTCAATCTCAACTCAAACATCCAATGACTAATCCCAAGTCCTTCCAAATATGAAAAATAATCATGCATATACAAATCAAATCTAGCATATATCACATGTCATGCTCTTTACATAGCAATTAAAATCATGCTTAAACAAACAGCATACTATATATACCATATAAGCACATAAACATGTTATCAAACCATAACATGTTATCACGAAGCATATAAACACATAGAGCACGGCAACATAAGCATAATATGCACCCAAACCTGTCGTCCAAGGTATTCAAACCTAGGAGCTCTGATACCACTTGTAACGGCCCAAGTTTTTTAACCCGGTGCGTTAGTGATGAACCAAAAGTTGATCCGATAACGGATCCGAAATGCTGAAGCAAAAGATAAAACCAAAGTCCACAGAGATATAAATCATCGCTAAGAGACCAATGTGATCTTCCATGAAGTCACGAAACTCAAATGAAACGAAAGCGAAAACAAAGATCAGAGCGGGCAAAATCCATTAACCAAGGGGCAAAATAGTCAATCATAATTAAGAAGAGAAACTGAATTCTAAGCAAGTTAAACAAGGTGAATACAACCTAATCTAGTTATTTCATAACATTCCAAGAGGTTCCAAGAAAATTGGACAAGAATCTCACAAAATGCCCTTTCTCGGTTTAAGCAAAAACTGACCCTACTTTACTAAAACATGAATAACTCTCATTGTGATTAGAATATGAGAATGGAATTGGTACCATTGGAATGCTGACTCAAAATCCTTGAGTTTAGGCTCAAGAATCACCCCATTTTGGTTTGAAATGAAGGAGATATGACCATTTGAAGTCGAAACAACAATGCTGGAATAGAACTAAAGAAGCTGGAGTGTGGAAGCTATTTAGGTCAACAAAAATGGCATTTTGGTCGACCAAAATGGCATTTCGGTTGACCGAAATAGCCAGAAATTCTCCCAAAATCCTGAAGGTGAAGAAAAATCACTTCGGTCGACCGAAATGAATCATCGGTCTACTGTGATGAAACTGAAACTCGAATTTGGCTACTAGAATGCATGTTTTACCGTTCAAATGAAACCAAAAAGGAAATCGGTCGACCGAACTAGCATTTCGGTTGACAAAAATGGATCAGGAAAGTGCCTATGAACCTGTTATGCACCAAAATGAAGAAGAAGCCCCTAAGCTTTATTTGAATCCCTCATGGCATGATCAAATTGAATTATATGCAAGTGTGTGATGATGTGAACATGCACGCAAATGTAAAAAGACATTTTAAACATATTACAATGGCCTACGGCCTCATTATATTACATTTACAAGATTTGACATGCCAAACCTCAAAGTTAGAAAAATTACATTTCAAAGGCAAAACTTAGAATTTAAATGCATACACTTGAACTTAGACGTCTGTGGTCCTTGGCCTCATGTCATACATATCAATTAGGTTCCAAATAGTGTATCCAAGTACACTTTACATGTTATAAGATAAAAATGACATAATTGCACCTAACAAAGTATTACAACGTTAAAGGTGAAACTTAAACATGCTAACACTTGCATGTGAACACGAATACTTTAAAAGAAACTTCAAATCTCCAAATCACCAGAGGTAAGTGCAAATCTCCAAATCTTGAATCCTGTACCAGAAAAAAAAACCCCAGTAACTTCGGGGTGAGTAAACAAGTTTACTCATAGAGAATGAGCATGCATCGACTCAATTTCTTTATAGATTTTTATAACAACATGAAACAATTCAAAAGGGTCATGCCACCTAACATCTATGTCAAAGTTGAGACTCAGGGAGCATCCTAAGCTGCCTCAAATTATTTCTAGCATAAACACATTCTTTATGCAATTTCAACAACATAGGCGCATGCTATACAAAACTTCAAGACATAGATTCTCAAAGCCATCACCTTGAAATCTAAAATGCAATAACAACTAAATATGACAATTTAGTATTATTAGAATTTCTAATACCACACATCAATACATAGATTCACTAAGTTATCAACTTAAAATTCAAAAGTGTGAAAACAACTAAATATAACAATTTAGTATAGATGTACTTAACAACATCAAGTTGTCAATAGCCAAAACCATAAGTCACAATTAAACATGATTGTCAACTTGGAATTGAATGCGAAATCAAATAGTGGAAGACTTAGACATCACGTCTCAGACTAAACCAAGAACAAAATGGTTATTCCGGGCATTAACCCGCTGGGAAGACTACCCTAGTGTGCACTATCTCAATTGGGGAGAACTCATACCTCCCGCCCTAGAGCCAAACTCTAGCCCTGTCACTTGTAATAATAATGTCGCAAGACTCCAAAATAAACCAAATAAGTTCACAACTTATATATAATTTATATAATGCATGAAAACACCTTCCATGCGCAAGTAGGTTGAAACCACACAATCCATGCCTTAGAGTTTCAATTCTAAAATGACATACATAATGTCAATTACAAAGTGTGCAATCATTACACAAGGCAATAATATATTCCATAAAAAAAACATGTTCTCATGAATATAATTTTATCAACAATGCACTCAATGCTTATAACATAACCAAGTGACTACACAACAAGCCCAAATCCATGATTTAAATATAGAAACAACTTCTACAACATAATTAAATCCATTGGGCAATGAGATATAATTTAATTAAATTATGATAATTAAATCTCTATTTTTCAAGTCAGCTCTAAATGGTTCCAAATTAACATATACTAGTACACAAGTCCTTGTCATCACCAATATCGAGTTAAAAACCTAATTAAGCCAATGGAAACCCTAAATAGATTTTAATTAATTCCTTTAATTAAAAACTCTAGATTTTCATATACATCCAAATGCTCTCAAATTCAAATATGTTAAAGGACACGTCAAGACTTAATTTAAAAGCATATCACAAGTTATTTCCATGCAAGGTACGTCCATGGGAATTAAACTCTCACTAAAGAAAATTATTAAATAAAAGGTGCAATTCTTATTCAAATAATCTGAATCTAATATATGTTAACCAACATATCAAAGAAAAATTTTCTTGCCTACCACAATTTAATTCTAAGATATACATCATCATGAGAATTAAACCTTAACCATAGAAAATAATTAAATTAAATTCTAAATTATGAACAAAAGCATGCATACAAGTTGTATCAGCATAAAAGACATGCAAGACAACAAAAATATGAAATTATAACACCCCCTACTTCCAGTTGAGATGAAATCTCAAATCCCTACCAAAACGAAACCGCTCCGAATCCGACGAAACTTCTTGGTTTTGTCGGGGACAACACGATGAACATAACCCCCAAGGAAGCCCCATCTAAATAACAACTTGACTTTAAACACGAACTCAAGAAATGGCCAAAAATGGATTCTAATAAGGGGGAAAGGTAGAGCACGGCAAGGCGAACATAAAACGCTTAGGAACTACACCTTTTTACTAAAGGGAAGTGGCTGAAAAATGAAGGAGAAGGGTGGCAGCCCCTTGGCTGCCATGGCTACTGGCCAAGAGAGAGGAGAGAGAGAGAGAAAAATCTGATTTTTCTTCCTAAGGCCTCCTATGTATAGAAAAACCCTAAAAGTGTCCCAAACGGGCCCTGTTGGGTCTGGAAAAGTGGAATTTGAGCAGACGAGCTCAACCGGAAAAACATTGTGAACGAAATAGAACCAAAATGAGAAAATATGAACAATGAAAGAAACAACGTCGAAAACTGAGTCCCGAGCAGAGAGATATGCCCCTAAAAAGTTCGGCGGCAACCGATGCCGGAAACCCTAAAACTGGAAAAAAACAACCAGAAGGAAATTCAAAGAGTACGCGACTCGACGAAAAGTGAAATTGAATCCCGTACGAGGATCCAGGCTCAAAACAAGGCATTTAGCAATAACTTTCATTAATTGCACAATGGCCCCTCCAAAAAGTGAAAACAGCACTAATGGCCCAGAATAAAAATATCTTCCTAAAAAATTTTCTTAAAAACTCCTGAAATAAAATATCTTCAAAAGATATTTACGAAAACCACCCCAAGAAAAGAAAAAGATTCTGAAAAACTATGTATCCATGCCCTTATGGACACCGGGAGCAACCAGAGTATTTTCTTACAAAAGTAAAGATACGTATTTCGTGGAAACCACTTAGATTGAAAATATGTGAAGTCAAAAACCAGCCATGAACATAAGAAGTGAGGATATGTCAACAAAGTGACAAATGGGGAAAGGACAAAATAGGAAAAATGACTAAATAGGGAAAAAGACGAAAAGTGAATAGTGTCAAAAAATAAAAATGTGGAATTGACGCGGTCATCAAAGGAAGTTGTCAATCCAAAGAAAATCAGAAACTATTTTTGAGCACTTGAGACGACACTATGTGATGAGAAACTGAACTCAGAAAGGAAAAGATCAACGGAAAAAAAATATCTGTGAAAATCTGAGAAGAAGGAAAGGAAGGAAAATGACCGGGTCATTACAACCTTCCCACCTTAAAGGGATTTCGTCCCTGAAATCTAGCCCCAAGAAAACAAAAAGGCGAAACAAGGATAACTACAAAGTACATCTCTGAGTATCCCACAAAATATGCTACGAAAGCAAATCCAACGCTGAAGGACAACGTAGAAGCCAATGTTAGTCGCACCCACGTGCTCATGACAACACAACCTCTCAAAAGGAAAGTGACTAGGTGGCCGCAGAAAAAGTCAAGACTCACACACAGAATCCAAGGTCAGACGAGGGAAGGGAAGATAACCACCATAGCATCCCTCCTGACAAACCATCACACGGATGCAAAAACAACCACCAAAAGAACTCCAAAATCCTTACATACCGAATCAAGGTACTTAACAAGGACAACGTGGCAGTACGAACAGCTACCAGAACCCGCCCACGAAGCATATAACTCTAGCCCTGTCACTTGTAACAACAATGTCCCAAGACTCCAAAATAAACTAAATAAGTTCACAACTTATACATAATTTATATAATGCATGAAAATACCTTACATGCGCAAGTAGGTTGAAACCACACAATCCATGCCTTAGAGTTTCAATTCTAAAATGACATACATATTGTCAATTACAAAGTGTGCAAATCATTACACAAGGCAATAATATATTTCATAAAGAAAACATGTTCTTATAAATATAATTTTAATAACAATGCACTCAATGCTTAAAACATAACCAAGTGACTACACAACAAGTCCAAATCCATGATTTAAATATAGAAACAACTTCTACAACATAATTAAATCCATGGAGCAATGAGATATAATTTAATTAAATCATGATAATTAAATCTCTATTTTCCAAATCAACTCTAAATAGTCCCAAATTAACATATACTAGTACAGAAGTCCTAGTCATCACCAATATCGAGTTAAAAACCTAATTAAGCCAATGGAACCCCTAAATAGATTTTAATTAATTCCTTTAATTAAAAACTCTAGATTTTCATATTCATCCAAATGCTCTCAAATTCAAATATGTTAAAGAATATGCCAAGACTTAATTTAAAAGTATATCACAAGTTATTGCCATGCAAGGTACGTCCATGGGAATTAAACTCTCATTAAAGAAAATTATTAAATAAAAAGTGCAATTCTTATTCAAATTATCCGAATTTTATATATTTTAACCAACATATCAAAGCTTAATTTTCTAGCATGGCACAATTTAATTCTAAGTTATACATCATCATGAGAATTAAACCTTAACCATAGAAAATAATTAAAATAAATTCTAGATTATGAACAAAAGCATGCATACAAGTTGTATAAGCATCAAAAGCATGCAAGACAACAAAAATATGAAATTATAACACCTCCTACCTCCATTTGAGATGAAATCTCAAATTCCCACCAAAATGAAACTATTCCGAATCCAACGAAACTTCTAGGTTTTGTCGGGGACAACACGATGAACATAACCCCCAAGGAAGCCCCATCAAAATCACAACGTGACTTCAAACCTAAACTCAAGAAATGGCCAAAAATGGATTCTAATAAGGGGGAAAGGTAGAACACGGCAAGGCGAACATAAAACGCTTAGGCACTACTCCTTTTTACTAAAGGGAAGTGGCCAAAAAATGAAGGAGAAGGGTGGCAGCCCCTTGGTTGCCATGGCTGCCGGCCAAGAGAGAGGAGAAAGAGAGAAAAATCTAATTTTTCGTCCTAAGGCCTCCTATTTATAGAAAAACCCTAAATGTGTCCCCAACGGGCCCCGACAGGTCCGAAAAAGTGGAATTTGAGCAGACTCACTCAAACGGAAAAACATCCTGAACAAAATAGAACCAAAATGAGAAAATATGAACAACGGAAGAAACGGCGTCAAAAACCAAGTCCCGAGCAGAGTGATATGTGCCTCACAAGTTCGGTTGCAACTGGTGCCGGAAACCCTTAAACTGGAGAAAAACAACCAGAAGGAAATTCAAAGAGTACGCGACTCGACGAAAAGTGAAAATGAATCCCGTACGAGGATCCAGGCTCAATACAAGGCATTTAGCAATAACTTTCATTAATTGCACAATGGCCCCTCCAAAAAGTGAAAACAACAGTAATGGCCCAGAATGAAAATATCTTCCAAAAATATTTTCTTAAAAACCCCTGAAATAAAATATCTTCAAAAGATATTTGTGAAAAACACCCCAAGAAAAGAAAAAGATTCTGAAAAACTATGCATCCATGCCACTATGGACATTGGGAGCAACCCGAGTACTTTCTTACAAAAGTAAAGATATGTATTTCGTGGAAACCACTTAGAATGAAGATATGTGAAGTGAAAAACCAACTCCGAATACAAGAAGTGAGGTTATGCCAACAAAGTGACAAACAGGGAAAAAATAAAATAGGAAAAATGAAGAAATAGGAAAAAAAGACGAAAAGTGAATAGTGTCGAAAAATGAAAATGTGGAATTGACGCGGTCCTCAAAGGAAGTTGTCAATCCAAAGAAAAGAGTCTCAGAAACAATTTCTGAGCACCCGAGACGACACTATGTAATGAGAACCTGAACTCAGAAAGGAAAAGATCAATGAAAAAAAAATATCCGTGAAAATCTGAGAAAAATGAAAGGAAGGAAAATGACCGGGTCATTACAACCTTCCCACCTTAAAGGGATTTCATCCCTGAAATCCGGCCCCAACAAAATAAAAAGGCGAAACCAGGATAACTACAGAGTACATCTTCGAGTATCCCACAAAACATGCTACGAAAGCAAATTCAACAGTGAAGGACAACGTAAAAGCCAATGTCAGTCGCACCCACGTGCTCATGACAACATAACCTCTCAAAAGGAAAGTGACTAGGCGGCCACAGAACAAGTCAAGACTCACCCATAGAATCTAAGGTCAGATGAGGGAACGAAAGACAACCACTATAGCATCCCTCCTGACAAACCATCACATGGATGCAAAAACAACCACCGAAAGAACTCTAAAATCCCCACATACCGAATCAAGGTACTTAACAGGGACAACGCGATAGTACGAACAACGACCAGAACCCGCCCATGACGTAATCAAATGTATGGTAGCAATGACAGTGCCTAGTGCCCGCCCACATTTACTCGTCAGTAAGGTAGCATCGACGACAACTAGTACTCGCCCACAACACACAACTTGTATGGTAGCGTGATGGTATAAGGAACTAGTTTATAACCTGCCCCTTACTTGGTCTACCCATGAAACCTCTTGATACAAATGACATCAATGTCAAAAATGATTATTACAAAAAACACCACGGAGACCAGATATTTTATGAGAGTTGAGATATGGTCCAAAAATGTCCGGCCGAACCAGCTTGGCCAATCTCGAAACTTTGATAACAATGCCATAGGTACCGCTACGTTTACACAAGTCCACCAATTGGCACACACTTCAAAATTCTAATAATAATCAAGATCACAAAACGAGTCCCATAAAACCGTACTTGGCAACACCAAGTTAAATAAAAATTCCTCAATTTCAATCCATTAACAATCACTGGAACTACAATTCCTCAAAACTACGCCTAGCCATAGCTAGGACGAGAAAACTCCATTAACAAGTCATATCCAACAGCGATCCTCCAAAACTTCTCCTAAGAGTCAACCACATCTAGATCTCTAAAACCAAAGCAAGTCTCCGAAAGATATCCTCAAAAGAGCATCAAGCTCACCTCATGAGTCAAACAATTCCTCAATGATATGGATATAAGTCCCCGTAAAAATGATCTTACACCAATCAACTCACTCTGAGCACCACAACTCCGTTAACAACCACGGTAAAACTCCCAAAGGGAAGACACGAAGGGAAGGAACCACCAGTCCTAAGAAAGACAGTACCACAACTTCTTCTCTGAAATGAAAGATAATAAGGTCAAAGACTTCACCCCCTACATGGAAGTAAGTCGACAAAAATCCATCAAATCCCCACCAAGGACTCAAGACAATGATAGTGGTCCTTACGGACCAGCCAACCCTAAAGCTGTTCACAACGCAACGAAGAGAAGAGACTCACTCCTTGTAAAGTCCCTTACTTGAACCAAGAAAAGAGAAGAAATCCTATTCTCCCACAAGTGTTGACATGATAAACGAGGAAAGGGAGCATTCTTCCTACTTTAAGGAAGTGGATAGCTCAAGATAATACAAATGGGACAACTCCTCTAACTCCTCTACAAGGAATGTCACCACGGAACCCTTGTGAAAACCCACATACACACTACGTGCAACCGAGGGGAAAGAAAAGGGAAAAACTAAACATTAAAGTTATACAAATAACAAGGAAATGCAACTATCAAGAAAGTAAATCTACTCATATAGATAAAATCAAGGGTACATGCAACACGTCTCCACGTCAGCACAAAATCATGTCACTAAAATACAGTAACAACATGGTATCTCTAAGCATATAAAGAAGGCATGCTAATGCCACACAACAAGAAGGCAAATGTGGATAGACCTCTACCTACTCACGCATCATAATAACATAAATCTTACTACTAACATAGTAGTAAACAAAACTGCATAAGATAAAAATGATACAACAATGAACCCTATGGACATCATGTCCTAGAGTGTCTAGGTAAAAGAAAAGACCAATCCTAGCCATAAACTGACTCCAAAAACCAATGTAACAACAACCTATCTTAAAACATACGTGAGTCCTTACCACAATGGTAAGACTCTAACAATCCATCTCTGAATCTAAAGGTGACACTATAAGTGACACTAACAGTGCGATGTTCTCTCTACCCAAACATCAATCAATGGACTTGATCCCAAAAGCGTCATCACGCAAGGAGAACTTGGAGAAAATGGCAACTATAGCTATACCAACAACAACCAAATCAATCACTACGACTGACCTCCAAAACAACCATCATCATCATCGCTCATAAGGACAACGCCAATCAAAACAAAACCAACACTGATTCCATCCGAAATGCACTTGTAGCTAGCTAGTACGGTAGCATGATAGTGCCATACACCAGCCCACAACGTACCCGCCCACAAAAATTGTAATCCTAGTGGAATCATCCCGAACAACCAAGGATCCTAAGAGGTCAATAACCTTCCAAACAATCAAGGATCAAAAGAGGCTCATAACCTCATCATGACTTAAAACCAACAATCTAGCACTACGGCAACGCCGAATGAATCACCTCACGAGAGCCTAAACAAAATGTGTCTCACCAACTACCTCAAAACCAATTCTAGGTCGACAGCAACCTACACTACCATAAAACCATGTGGACAATCACCAACAACCTCAAGGAAGAGTGCTTAAACAAAACAAAACATACCACCCATCGTACTAAGTGAAAACTCACCAAATGACCCAATCTCAACTCAAACATCCAATGACTAATCCCAAGTCCTGCCAAATATGCAAAACAATCATGCATATACAAATCAAATCTAGAATACATCACATGTGATGCTCTTTACATAGGAATTAAAATCACGCTTAAACAAACTGCATACTATATACCACATAAGCACATAAACATGTTATCAAACCACAACATGTTATCACGAAGCATATAAACACATAGAGCATGGAAACATAAGCATGATATGCACCCAAACCCACTATCCAAGGTATTTAAACCTAGGAGCTATGATACCAATTATGATGGCCCAAGTTTTTCAACCCGGTGCGTCAATGATGAACCGAAAGTTGATCCGATAACAGATCTGAAATGCGGAAGCAAAAGATAAAACTAATGTCTACAGAGATATAAATTATCCCCAAGACACCAATGTGACCTTCCATGAAGTCACATAACTCAAATGAAATGAAAGCGGAAACAAAGGTCAAAATGGGCAAAATCCATTAACCAAGGGGCAAAATGGCCAATTCATAATTAAGAAGGGAAACTTGACTCTAAGCAAGTAAAATGAGGTGAATACAACCTAATCTAGTCATTTCACAACATTCCAAGAGGTTCCAAGAATATTGGATAAGAATCCCACAAAATGCCCTTTCCTGGTTTAAGCGAAAACTGACCCTACTTTACTAAAACATGAATAACTCCAACTTTGACAGGAATTTGAGAATGGCATAGGTACCATTGGAAATTTGACTCAAAATCCTTGAGTTTAGGCTCAAGAATCACCCTATTTGGGTTAGAAATAAAGGAGATATGATCATTTGAAGTCGGAACGACAGTGCTAGAACATAACTGAAGAAGCTGGAGTGTGGAAGCTATTTAGGTCGACCGAAAAGGCATTTTGGTAGACCAAAATGACCAAAAATTCTCCCAAAATCCTGAAGGTGAAGAAAAATCACTTTGGTCGACCGAAATGAACCATCGGTCAGCCGAAATGGACCTGAAACTCGAATTTGGCAACCTGAATGCATGTTTTACTGTTCAAATGAAACCAAAAAGGGAATCGGTTGACTGAACTAGCATTTTGGTCGACCGAAATGGCTCGAGAAAGTGCCTATGAACCTGTTATGCACCAAAATGAAGGAGAAGCCCTTAAGCTTTATTTAAATCCCTCATGGTATGATCAAATTGAAGTATATGCAAGTGTGTGATGATGTGAACATGCACGCAAATGTAAAATGATATTTTAAACATATTATAATGGCCTACGGTCTCATTATATCACATTTACAAGATTTGACATGACAAACCTCAAAGTTAGAAAAATTACATTTCAAAGGCAAAACTTAGAATTTGAATGCATACACTTGAACTTAGAAGCTTGTGGTCCTTGGCCTCATGTCATATATATCAATTAGGCTCCAAATAGTGTATCCAAGTACACTTTAGATGTTATAAGACAAAAATGACATAACTGCACCTGACTAAGTATTACAACGTTAAAGGTAAAACTTAAACATGCTAACACTTGCATGTGAACAAGAATGTTTTAAAAGAAACTTTAAATCTTAAAATCACCAGAGGCAAGCGCAAATCTCCAAATCTTGAATCCTGTACCTGAACAAATCCCCCACTAACTTCGGGGTGAGTAAACAAGTTTACTCATAAAGAATAATCATGCATCGACTCGATTTCTTTACAGATTTTAATAACAAGATGAAACAATTCAAAATGGTCATGCCACCTAACGTCTATGTCAAAGGTGTGACTCAGGGAGCATCCAAAGCTGCCTTAAATCATTTCTAGCATAAACACATCCTTTACACAATTTCAACAACATAGGCGCATGTTATACGAAACATCAAGACATAGATTCTCAAAACCATCACCTTGAAATCTAAAATGCAATAATAACTAAATATGACAATTTAGTATAATTAGAATTTCTAATACCACACATCAATACATAGATTCTCTTAGTTATCAATTTAAAATCTAAAAGTGTGAAAATAACTAAATATAACAATTTAGTATGGATGTACTTAACAACATCAAATCGCCAATAGCTAAAACCACAAGTCACAATTAAACATGATTATTAACTTGGAATTGAATGTGAAATCAAATAGCGGAAGATTTGGACATCACGTCTCGGACTAAACCAAGAACAAAATGGTTATTCCGGGCATTAACCCACTGGGAAGACCACCCTAGTGCGCACTATCTCAATTGGGGAGAACTCACACCTCCCGCTCTAGAGCCAAACTCTAGCCATGTCACTTATAACAATAATGTCCCAAGACTGCAAAATAAACCAAACAAGTTCACAACTTATACATAATTTATATAATGCATGTAAACACCTTCCATGCATAAGTAGGTTGAAACCACACAATCCATGCCTTAGAATTTTAATTCTAAAATAACATATATAATGTCAATTACAAAGTGTGCAAATCATTACACAATACAATAATATATTCCATAAAGAAAACATGTTCTCATGAATATAATTTTAACAACAATGAACTCAATGCTTAAAACATAACCAAGTGACTACACAACAAGTCCAAATCCAGGATTTAAATATAGAAACAACTTCTACAACATAATTAAATCCATGGAGTAATGAGATATAATTTAATTAAATCATGATAATTAAATCTCTATTTTTAAAATCAACTCTAAATGGTCCCAAATTAACATATACTAGTACAGAAGTCCTAGTCATCACCAATATCGAGTTAAAAACTAATTAAGCCAATGGAACCCCTAAATAGATTTTAATTAATTCCTTTAATTAAAAACTCTAGATTTTCATATTCATACAAATGCTCTCAAATTTAAATATGTTAAAGAACATGTCAAGACTTAATTTTAAAGCATATCACAAGTTATTTACATGCAAGGTACGTCCATGGGAAGTAAACTCTCATTAAAGAAAATTATTAAGTAAAAGGTGGAATTCTTATTCAAATAATCCGAATTTAATATATGTTAACCAACATATCAAAGCATAATTTTCTAGCATGCCCCAATTTAATTCTAAGTTGTACATCATCATGAGAATTAAATCTTAACCATAAAAAATAATTAAATTAAATTCTAGATTATGAACAAAAGAATGCATACAAGTTGTATAAGCATCAAAAGAGTGCAAGACAACAAAAATATGAAATTATAACACCCCCTACCTCCATTTGAGATGAAATCTCAAATCCCCACCAAAACGAAACAGCTCCGAATCCAACGAAACTTCTAGGTTTTGTACGGGACAACACGATGAACATAACCCCTAAGGAAGCCCTATCAAAATCACAACTTGACTTCAAACCCAAACTCTAGAAATGGCCAAAAACGGATTCTAATAAGGGGGAAAGGTAGAACACGACAAGGCAAACATAAAACACTAAGGTACTATACCTTTTTACTAAAGGGAAGTGGCCGAAAAATAAAGGAGAAGGGTGGCAGCCCCTTGGCTGCCATGGCTGCCGGCCAAGAGAGAGGGGAGAGAGAAAAATCTTATTTTTCTTCCTAAGGCCTCCTATTTATAGAAAACCCTAAAAGTGTCCCCGAATGGGACCCGCCGGGTCCGGAAAAGTGAAATTTGAGCAAATGTGCTCAAATAGCAAAACACTATGAACAAAATAGAACCAAAAGGAGAAAATATGAATAACGAAAGAAACGGCGTCAAAAACTAAGTCCCGAGCAGAGAGATATACCCCTAACAAATTCGGCGACAACTGGTGCCGAAAACCCTGAAACTGGAGAAAAACAACCAGAAGGAAATTCAAAGAGTACGTGACTCGATGAAAAGTGAAAATGAATCCTGTACGAGGATCCAGGCTCAAAACAAGGCATTTAGCAATAACTTTCATTAATTGCACAATGGCCCCTCTAAAAAGTGAAAACAGCACTAATGGCCTAGAATGAAAATATCTTCAAAAAATATTTTCTTAAAAACCCCTAAAATAAAATATCTTCAAAAGATATTTATGAAAAACACCCTAAGAAAAGAAAAAGATTCTGAAAAACTATGCATCCATGCCCCTATGGACACCGGGAGCAACCAGAGTAATTTCTTACAAAAGTAAAGATACGTATTTCGTGGAAACCACTTAGAATGAAGATATGTGAAGTGAAAAACCAACTCCGAACACAAGAAGTATGGTTATGCCAACAAAGTGACAAATGAGGAAAAGACAAAATAAGAAAAATGACGAAATAGGGAAAAAGACGAAAAGTGAATAATGTCAAAAAATGAAAATGTGGAGTTGATGCGATCCTCCAAGGAAGTTGTCAATCCAAAGAAAAGAGTCTCAGAAACTATTTCTGAGCACCCGAGATAACACTATGTGATGAGAAACTGAACTTAGAAAGAAAAAGATCAACGGAAAAAAAATATCCGTGAAAATCTGAGAAAAAGGAAAGGAAGGAAAATGACCGGGTCATTATAGGCTGAGTAATTGCTGAATCTGATCCCTCAGCTCTCGCATCTCCACTGGTGCCATCCTGTATGGTGCTCTAGCAATAGGCATAGTGCCAGGAGCTAAGTCAATCACAAAGTCTATTCTCGACTAGGTGGAAACCTTAGAATCTCCTGAAAAACATCCGAAAATTCCTGTACAATTGGTATGCTGTTCAATGACACGGTAATCTCCTCCTTTGTTTCTTCCTCTATATGGAACAAATAAGTGCTAGTGACCCCGTTCGAACGTGGCATAGCGATGACATACATATCACAATTCATCCCAAGTATCACATCATAAGTGTGCATATCCAGGACCATTAGATTGGCTAGAAATCTGAGTCTGCTAATATCTAGTGTCACAGGCCCGTCACTCTCATGTAGAATGGCAGTATCTCCAATCAATGTAGAACCACCCTATAGTCTATCACACACTTGTGTCACCAACTAAACTATAAAAACCCAACATTTCTGAATACTCCATAGAGCAAAACACATAAGGTATACAAAATACTCCGAAATCTACTCACATTTGTAGTATCACTCTATCTTAAGAATTCTTCCTTTGAAATCAAACTTACCGTATTGATTTACACAAGTTCTTTTATGAACTCATTGGTAATCGTCCCGTCTCAACACAACGTACTTACAAGCAATTATTTATTTGCTTATCCAAATACAATTCACTCCACTGTGATTTTCCTTCATTATCACAACATACACATTCTAATATAGTTTAATAAAACCATTCATGTATAAATCATAAAAATGCTATCATAAAACGCAAAAGAGAGAGCCAAACCACTAGTTTACTTTATTAAGAACTCTTTAAATTGTAAACCTCCAAAAGAATAATTGTCATATATTCTTTATAATACTACTAGTATACGTGATTAAATCCGTACTACACTTTTACTAATACCTCCACTACTATTAGTAATTAAAATTACACTTAAAAGAGCATTCATCCTTGAACTCTGGTACCCTCTATCTTGGATGCTCCGGTATCTTCTCCATCATAATCTTCTTTGGGGTCTTCCTCTCCACTTGGCTTTGCTTCGAGCACCACCAAAGTTATGTTAGGTCCACAGTATGGTGGCCAATCTCGCACACCAGAAATCTTCCTTGGCTTATACTCCAAAATAACGCCTATTGGACACAATTCCTTGGTCTCTAACTCTGCCTTCTTGGTCTGCCTTCGTAGGGGAATCGTTAGAGTAATCTTTTTCTTCTTTGGGTCCTTTTTTGCTTTCATCACGGACCACATCCTTTTCCTAGTGCCAAACATTCTGAAATGATAGAATAAATAAACATCAGTACTTTTTAAGCGAACCGTAAAGGAATACAACGAATCCTAAACTTAAGCTCTAAATAAGAGAATACGCTACGCGGAAGTCTTAATACAAAATACCCTAGAGACACTGAACCTGGAGTGCTCGGATACCAATTGTGATACCCCTCAATTCTAGAGCCACGGGTGATCAAGTCCAAGCACAGATCCGAGGGATACCAGACAATTAAGTATATAAATGAACCTAGAATATAAAAAAATTAAGAAATAAATAATTAAATAAGCTGAAAAGAATTCTAGATAATAATCCTTAAAAGATAAAATCCAATATTTAATATAACTCGGGAATCCATCTAGTGGACCCCTAACAAACATCCCAACTGAAGATAAACTGAACTAAAGCGACAATCCAAAACTAAATATAAATAGCAGTCCTACGTAGTCGGAAGAATGAGTGACCGTCTCTACTCAGCATGAACAAGCTCTACGATAGGAACCGTCTGATACCTGGAAAAAAATAATAGTGGGTCAGGCCCACGAACAAGTTTTACTCTAACTTCAATCCAAACAGAGACCCGATACGCAAATACATCTTAGATAACTCAACAATAACTATCTCGTGTATAAATATATATATATATCCACACTATGAGACTCTCACTGGACTATAAAGAGGGTCTCAACCTGAATAGAAGGCAACATGCAAAATGCACCTGAAGTGGGCATGAGTATCTAAGCGTAACAGGGTATACCTCAATCTATTATAGTCAGGTATGCATCCTACTGCATATGCGCACCCTAACCATCGACTCTGAGGCTTAAGCTTATATCACGGTACCATAATTATATATATAAATTCCATCCAAAACCACTGTAGTGCCGGTCAATTGTTCGTTGCCAAGACACGACATATAATTAGGATTTAAATGTTTTAATTAAATCCATTTCCTTGATCCAAAATAGGTTGGAGTTAGCGTTTTGATCTAATCCGTACCTAATATGCCACCATCCCGTATCGGTGCATGTAATTCACAAAACAATTTAATAATTGCTAAAACAGAATAAGCAGTTCCTCAACTAAAATCCAGAATAGTTAGGAATTAGCGTTTTGATCTAATCCGTACCCTAGTATGCCACCGTCCCATTCCGATACATACAATCCAAATATCCACTAATTGATGAAATACATAATTACTCTAACATCAATTAAGTCCAAACAGTTGACAATACAGATAATAAATGTACACGTCAACTACTCTACAATAAGCATAATAAAAATCTGTAAATTAACATGCTTATTTCATACCATTTGTTGACCTTAAGGATTTCATTCAAGGACAATCTAGTTGTTTTGATAATACAAACCATTAATGGTGTTTAAGGACTAATGTTTACATTGAGTGTTATATAGATTATTCACATTCAAAGAATGACCTCAATGAAGCTATAAAGATCATTCCCAGTATTCCATTATTCAAGATCACATCAATGAAAGAAATGGATTCAAAGAAGACTTGAAGTTGCAAGGAACCAAATGCAAAGTCCATCTAAAGATAGTTTGGACTACAACGAGGAAGAAAGCAACTCAAAGAAAGGATGAAAGTAAGGATACTTCAAAGCCTAAAGATCATGGACAAAGCCTGAAGAAAGGGGTAGATAGCATAGTGAGTGTTTAGGATTAAATGTCAAAGTATTTATGAATCTATTTGAAGCTCATCTCTATAGAACCATGCATGTCATTACATCATTAATAAGTTCCTATGCCCATTAGCAATTGACTATGAACTTCATTCATATACAATTGACATATGGAGTCTTTGCTTAAAAAGTGAGTTAGTTCAAGCTTGCATAAGCTTTGAAAGAACTCATCACTTGTGCTAGAAATGCTAAGACCATGCACATCAATCATAATTGATATTGGTCAACAATTAAGGCATGAGAAGCCTTTATTACCATGAGTTGGTAACGGACATTAGGACCCCAGAATGTGTGTCATGAAAAACTGTGTTTTTGGCTAAGTGTGAAAAATGAATTTTTGAAATAATGATTATTTCAAAATAATATTTACCGGTAATAACTCTTTATACTTCAACTAGCCTAAATTGAGTTTATCAGAATTTTTGACCAAGTCTACATTGGTCTACATAAGGATTCATTTTTACCAAAACTGTCAGAAATCCAAATTTGTACTAAAATTGAATTTCTATATTTTGATTTAGTTGGAATTCACTTTTTATTGAATCCAATTGGGGGGTACTTCCTTATTTACATTGTAAACTTAAAGTAAATGGACATATAAATACTGTAAAGACATTTACTTTAATACTAAAAGTATTAAATACTGTAAATGGAAATAAGCTGTGTGTAGATGTCTCGTACTGAAAGTCCTTTGCATAAGCTGTCTGTCAAAACTGTTAACACACATGTCGACTAGTTTGATACACACATCGATCGATATTTAGGCAGTGGCAAAAATCCAAGTTGAAGCACACACACGTCGACCGGTTTGACACACACGACGACCGGTATCTAGGCAGTAGCAAATGTCCAAATGAAGCTCAGTATATGTCGACTGGTTTGTAAAATACATCAACTAGTTTATAAGTAGATGTCAACCGGTTTGGAGTACACATTAACCGGTTTAAGCCAAGATGTCAACTAGTTTATCCACATGTCAACCGGTTTGGTCGCAGATCTGCAAATTTCAAACTGCAACGGCTCTTTTCTTCTCGACCATCGTGCATTCAACTCCCAACAGCTATATTGAGCTTGGAAACTCTATAAATAGAGTGGGGAATGTCTTAATAACTAAGAGACATCATCTAAAAGACTTCATATTGCATTAAAGAGAGCTTTTGTTCTCAAATCTTCTCTTCATCTCTCTTATTCACTCTTATTCTATCTTTAGAGATTCTTGCAAAGATTAAAAGGGCTTTTGCTCTTATTTTAATCTTCATAGATTTTTTCCTCTATTATACACTTGAGAGATTCTATTGAATTCATAAAATCTTATATTTTTCTCTTATTTCATCTTCTCTTATTCATTTTGTTTATAGAGTTTAAGCTTCATTTATATTCATCAATACTCTAGTTGTGAGCTGAAAATTGTACTACTATCTTTGAGAGATCTATTGTACTTCATTGTTCTTGCTACTATCTATTGTAAGGGTTGGATTGACCCAGCGGGTTGGTGTGACCCAAAGGAAGACTAAGAGAAGGTTGTTCTCTTAGCAAGGAAAAGAAGCAAGGTCTTGCTTCATGTAAAGGTTTGCTCTCCACCCGTAAGGAGAAGCCATAGTGGATTGGAAAGTCTCAAGAGGAGTCTTGAGCCAAGGAGTAGGAGTTTCCGAACCTCGCTAAAATTACTGAGTCAATGTTTGCAATTTCTCTTCCCTTATCTCTCTTATAATTGTGCTATCTAATTGCTTATTTCATATCTTTATAATTGCACAATTGTGTTAAGTATTTTCCTTGAAATTGTTTTTCTATATTGCAAAAATTATCCATTGTTTGTCATTGACTCTATTCAACCCCCCTCTAGAGTCAATACTTGGATAACAATTGGTATCAGAGCCTAACTCTAATTAAAAGACTTAACCGTCTTAGAGTACAATCATGGCCAACAGTGGTAGTATCACACTCTTAGAAGGACAACCCAATGATAAACCTCCTTGTTTTGATGGAAATGATTATATTTATTGGAAAATTAGAATGAGGGCCTTCTTAAAAAGTATTGGTATTGATTTATGGAAAGTTGTAGAAAATGGTAGTCATATCGCAACCAAAGTTATTAAAGGGAATAAAATTCCTAAATTAAAAAGTGAATGGGATGAAAATGATCATAGATTAATTCAATGTAATGCTTTAGCCATATGTTATCTTTATTGTGCTTTGAGCAAAAATGAGTCCAATAAAATTATCTTTTGTAAAACGGCTAAAGAAATTTGGGACTTGCTTGAATTAGCCTATGTTGAATCAATTCATGATAAAGAATCATATATGCATATGCTTATTGATAAAGATGTATTTTCTTGCATAAATGAAAATGAATCAATTAGTGAGATGCACTCTAATTCTACTAACATTACTAATTCTCTTGGTAGAACCTACTCATCTTCATATAGTGAAGAAAATGACGCAAATCAAAAGAATAATATAGCTCTCCAAGCTACTAGCAAAGAATCAAGTGGCATTAAAGAGATGGTTGAGTATCATGAAGATATTGCTCTTTGTCTAATGGCCGACAAGGATAAGGTAAATTCTAATCATAAATCCTTTGATTTAGAAACTTCCTATAATGAATTAGTTGATGAGCACAATGAATTACTTGATGAGTTTAAAGAGTTGCAAGGTGTGCTAGAAAATATGCTTGTAAAATGTGCTTCCTTTAAAAAGGAAAACCATGATCTCATTCAAAGATATGAAAAAGTTCAAATACAAAATGACTCTTTGAAAAAGGAAAATCATTATCTTATGCAAAAATTAGAAAAGATTCAAATCGAAAATGAGTCATTGAAAAATGAAATGAAATGTGTATTCTCTAAAGAGTCTTCATCAATTGATCTTATTTCTGAAAATGAGTCTTTAAAGAAAATTATTGATGATCAAAATGACATTTTAGCAAACTTTACCAAAGAAAAAGAGAATTTGAGTATTATGCTTGGTAATCAAAGAAGTGTCTTCCTAAAAAATGAGATAGGATATAATCCTCATGTTAAAGATGCATGTTTATTAGAAAATATAAAATCTTTGAAAGATTCTTTTGTGAAGAATTCTTTTATATGCTATTATTGTAAAAAGTTTATAGTTGTCCATTTAGAAAGAAGACAATAACTAAAAGGATTTGGGTTCCAAAAGGAACTTATGTTCCATTGCCTAACTTATATGGGCCCAAGAAACTTTGGATACCAAAAGAAGAATATGCAACCCTTTCTTGTAGGGTTACTTGATGGCGTCAATCAAGGATTATGAAGGAAGCATCACACTTGGGAACAACCCCAAGAGAAAGGTAATTGGTAAAACTCCACACAATCTTTCCATACCATGAATTGATTGAATTTCATGGTTTGTTGTAATCATTCATATATTGTGGAAATTTTCCATTATTGTAATTCAAGTATTCATCAATTATAAAAACTGTTTTTAATGCATGCTTTCATTGATTGAAAAATAATTTTCTACATGCATTATATTCATATGAATTACTTGTAATTTTATTTGGAATACTATACCTTGAATTAGAATAAAATTGTTTTAAAAAAGGTGTAAATCTTAGAAGGAACTTAGCTTTCCAATAAGCTAATATTCTTTGAAAAATAAATTTGATTTAGAAAGAAATACATCTTCCTTCAAATTGTTGAATCCTTTAAGGAATTCAAAAAAGGGGACACTTTGTTTAATGTTTCCTACTTAGGAAAAATTATGTTCCTCTTCGTCAATTCTTGAACTTCATTACGGACAATGCTCATGGAATTACATTATGATCCATATATGAAAGGTTGTTACTTCACTCATTTTTTATCTCATATGGATTCATTGAATTGAATGTAATCATAAGCATGTCTATTTTTTGAATTGACATTTGCACTAGCATGCTAAAGACATTTAAATTGACAATTTAGTTTGAAGCATGCTGATTAAAGATAGTGTCACATTTGTGCTTAATATTGAATTGTGTTCCAAAAGAAACCTCAATAATGTGTTCTAACTCATGAGGACCCTAAAAGAATTGGGTACCAAGAATGCCACTTGAGTATGTTTTATACGTTTAAAATCCTTTTCACTCAAGGACAAGTGGATTCTCAAGTTGGTGCCTAGAGCACAAAAGAAATGTCATGCCAAGAATTCCTCTCACTCACAAAATGGAAATGATGCATCACATTGAGAAACAACTTCCAAGCTAATGAAGTTAGTACCATAGGTAAATAATTCCTTTCTCATTAATATGCTTTTATATAAAGAATTCAATCATGAAATTCTAAGCATGACCCTCTTGATATGCTACTTGTTCCTAATAGATATAAAATGTCTGTTTTTGATATTTTACATAAAAGTAGTTTGTTTTGGCATATGAGTTATGAACATGCTAACATGAAATGATTCTCTATCTATTAAATGATCTTTAGATTAATTATGCCCAATCTTTGTGAAAGATCTGTTGGAAGATATGCCACCATCAATGCTATTTCATGTGATCCTTATCAAATGTATTAAAGTAGCAATGTATAAAAAGTCATCTATATGCTTTTGTGATCTTAAATGTTTTATCTATACTTAATTGTGTTTCTTCCATGCATATAGAAAATGAGGTTGTTCATCTTGAAAAGGTTTAAATGGACTTAAGGTAATGAAAAATCAAGTAAGTCCTCACTTGAAAACCTAAAGGAACAAATGTCATTGGAAGAACCATCTCATGAAAATGAAGAATGAGAATTTATGATATCTTTCTAAGAATTGAAGAATTGTTCACTACCATCCAATTGACTATTCATTGGTGAACACTCTATTATGCAAATTAAAGGAATTAATTCTTTCTTAAAAGTTGATGTACTTTTAACCATATTCTTTTACCATATAATCTCATCATAATAAGTATCTTGAGGTATCATTTGTAACTAAGCTAGACTACTCCCAAAGGTTACACCAAAAAGAAGAAATTGAATACATGTCTTTGTGCAAATATGACTTTCAATTGAAGCAATAAAAATGTTACATGTTTTTGCATGAAATGATTTTTAATTGACTTCATTTTTAAAGACTATAAAGAAAAATCACCCGGAATTGAAATGTATGAAATTTTGAACTAGATGTTTAAAATTTTCAATAGCCTTATGTTGTTAAAAATAAGCTCCTAGAGCTCTCTTTGAAAGGCTTAGTGACTTTCTCAAGATTGATGGTTTTTGACTAAATTGATATATATGAGTTTTCAAAACCATTCATGAAAATATGTTGATTGATCATATATACTATCATTGGATCAACATTTATAATTTGTGCAAAGAAGCTTACCTCTAGCATGCAAAATAAATTGAAATTAGCATGATGAATAAACATGATTTCTTTTAGAGTTTAAACTCCTCAAGTGTCATGAAACTTAAATTTCATATATCTATTTGACTCTTTAGTCTTGGGAATATGAAATTAAAAAGATACTATGTTCTAGCTTAGATGACTAATGTGATATCACAACTGCTATATTATTTTGATATATCCATTTTTAGCACTTCAGAACTTCATGTGATATTTTTACATCACTTTTTAAATAATGCATCTAGAAGAGATAGTTAGCTCATCCACATGAAAATTCATGTCGCCAATCTCTCACCACATCTCTTAAAGAAGTTATTTTGGTATCAAGACCTCATTTTTGATGATTTTAGCCATACTTGCTCCTATGTGTTATAATTACATCTCTTTATTGGCTTATATACTTTTGGGAAACCCATGATCTTCAGATAATACATCTTATCATTTCCATTAATGAATTAAGGGTTTTTAAGTATGACTTGCTTTATGATATATCTTAAGCATACTTTATCTATCATTGCTTTATTATTCTATTAGTTGCATAATCATTAAATTATATTTGATATAAATGGAAGCATGTTGATAGGGGGAGATTATTAGTAATCTCTTGTGAAGGAATATTGCATGATTTGCTTAGCTTAATTGACTTATCTTGTATATTGTCAAAATATGCCTTAAAATGACTTTTTGGTCATTATATTCCATTCTTATGAGCTTTCATAACTTTAAAATTCTTTCCCTCTTTATTGAATACATCAAATGGGAAAAATATATATTAGGATTGAAGCACACTTAACTTCTTAGCTTTGCCTGAACAAAGGTTTTTGCCTTTTGGCTTACACTAATCCTTGCTTTATTTTTATTTTTGTTACGAACTATTATGTATACTTTTGTATACTTTTGCTTAATTGAGTATATATTCCATCTTGGGTTTATGCTTTATATATACTTTTGTATATGCCATGAATCTTAATGATGTATTGAACTCATGCTTTCATTGCTTCACTATACTAAATGCTAAATGCTTAATGAAGTTGTTTGGACCTCCCACCTTTTTGAGATGCCAAAGGGGGAGCGATATGTGATGTGTTAAATGATCTTAAATGCATGTTTATGTCTAAAATGATTTATGATATATCAAGCATGCAATTTTATAACATTATGTTCATTGAATACACTTTGATAGGGGGAGCATTTTTCAAATGCTACTCCATTTGCTTATGAACACATCAATGTTTTGTCATCATCAAAAAAGGGGAGATTGTTGACCTTAAGGATTTCATCCAAGGACAATCTAGTTGTTTTGATGATAACAAACCATTAATGGTGTTTAAGGATTAATGTTTACATTGAGTGTTATATAGATTATTTACATTCAAAGAATGACCTTAATTGAGCTATAAAGATCATTCCAAGTATTTCATTATTCAAGATTACATCAGTGAAAGAAATGGATTCAAAGAAGACTTGAAGTTGCAAGGAACCAAATGCAAAATCCATCCAAAGATAGTTTGGACTACAACGGGGAAGAAAGCAACTCAAAGAAAGGATGAAAGTAAGGATACCTCAAAGCCTAAAGATCATGGACAAAGCCTGAAGAAAGGGGTAGATAGCATGGTGAGTGTTTAGGATTAAATGTCAAAGTATTTATGAATCTATTTGAAGCTCATCTCTATATAACCATGCATGTCATTACATCATTTATAAGTTCCTATGTCAATTAGCAATTGACTATGCACTTCATTTATGTACAATTGACATATGGAGTCTTTGCTAAAAAGTGAGTTAGTTCAAGCTTGCATAAGCTTTGAAAGAACTCATCACTTGTGCTAGAAATGCTAAGACCATGCACATCAATCATAATTCATATTGGCCAACAATTAAGGCATGAGAAGCCTTTATTACTATGAGTTGGTAATGGATATTAGGACCCCAGAATGCGCGTCATGAAAAACTGTGTTTTTGGCTAAGTGTGAAAAATGGATTTTTGAAATAATGATTATTTCAAAATAATTTTTCCGATAATAACTCTTTATACTTCAACTAGCCTAAACTGATTTTATCAGAATTTTTGACCAAGTCTACATTGGTTTACATAAGGATTCATTTTTACCAAAACTGTCAGCAATCCAAATTTGTACTAAAACTGAATTTCTACATTTTGATTTAGTTGGATTTCAATTTTTTATTATTTTTTATTGAATCCAAATGGGGGGTACTTCCTTATTTACATTGTAAACTTAAAGTAAATGGACATATAAATACTCTAAGGACATTTACTAAAATGTTTTCAATGGAAATAAGCTGTGTGCAGATGTCCTGTACTGAAAGTCCTTTGCTTAAGCTGTCTGTCAAAACTGTTAATACACATGTCGACTGGTTTGATACACACGTCAACCGATATCTAGGCAGTGGCAAAAATCCAAGTTGAAGCTCACATATGTCGACCAGTTTGACACACACGTCGATCGGTATCTAGGCAGTAGCAAATGTCCAAATGAAGCTCAGTATATGTCGACTGGTTTGCAAAATACATCAACTGGTTTATAAGTAGATGTTAACCGGTTTGGAGTACACATCAACCGGTTCAAGCCAAGATGTCAACCGGTTTATCCACATGTCAACCAGTTTGGTCGTAGATCGGCAGATTTCAAACTGCAACAGCTTTTTTCTTCTCGACCCTCGTGCATTCAACTCCCAACAGCTATATTGAGCTTGGAAACTCTATAAATAGAGTGGGTAATGTCTTAATAACTAAGAGACATCATCTGAAAGACTTTATATTGCATTAAAGAGAGCTTTTGTTCTCAAATCTTCTTTTCATCTCTCTTATTCACTCTTATTCTATCTTGAGAGATTCTAGCAAAGATTAAAGGGGCTTTTGCTCTTGTTTTAATCTTCATAGAGTTTTTGCTCTATTATACACTTGAGAGATTCTATTGAATTCATAAGATCTTATATTCTTCTCTTATTTCATCTTCTCTCATTCATTTCATTTATAGAGTTTGAGCTTCATTTATTTTCATCAATACTCTAGTTGTGAGCTAAAAATTGTACTACTATCTCTGAGAGATCTATTGTACTTCATTGTTCTTGCTACTATCTATTGTAAGGGTTGGATTGACCTACCGGGTTGGTGTGACCCAAAGGAAGACTAAGAGAAGGTTGTTCCCTTAGCAAGGAAAAGAAGCAAGGTCTTGCTTCATATAAATGTTTGCTCTCCACCCGTAAGGAGAAGCTATAGTAGATTGGGAAGTCTCAAGAGGAGTCTTGAGCCGAGGAGTAGGAGTTTCCAAACCTCGCTAAAATCACCGAGTCAATGTTTGCAATTTCTCTTCCTTTATCTCTCTTATAATTGTGCTATTTAATTGCTTATTTCATATCTTTATAATTGCACAATTGTGTTAAGTACTTTGCTTGGAATTATTTTTCTATATTGCAAAAATTATCCATTGTTTGTCATTGACTCTATTCACCCCCCTCTAGAGTCAATACTTGGGTAACACCATTGATACATGATAAAATAGTATAATCATTCACTGAAAGATTGCTAAAATAACAATAACAATTTAAATCATCCATGCCCAATATTAGTAAACATATTTGTTTAAGAAAATATATACTGTTCAAGCTATACACTTTGTGGTTTATTAAACCGTAATACACACTTCGGGAGATTAATCTACATCCTAAGAACCATTTTAATCCTTCCTAGAAGTTCTTAATACTCTCTGGAACTTCAAAATCTAAGCCCTGTGGTCTAGGACCACCTAGAAACACGTCAAAACTACCAACCAAACAAAGTGCCGCCTCCCCCATGGAAGGAGCCGCCTCCACCAAGCATGGAGCCACCTCCCCTCTCAAGGAAGCCACCTCCCTTGCTTGTAGAGCCGGCTCCCTTCCACGTGGAGCCGCCTCTTTAAGAAGGGGGCCGCCTCCCTTCAAAAGGGAACCGGCTCTCCTCCTGGTTTCCCCTCTATTTTGTCTATGGCGACATTTACACCTCTCTATAATTTTCTGGTAAAATTTCTAAGGTTTCATCTATGTCCCAATTGATTCCAAAACTCATAAAAACCTTAGAATGAATCATTACAACAATCACAACACAACAGAGGTAACAATTAATAAAATAAATCAATTTCTCTTTACAACATGTAATACAATTAAAATTCTGAATTAACATACAAACATGATAAGTTTTAAATGTCCAATTAAAAATCCTGAAGTTATCTAAGCATGCACAGAACACAGGCCTAAGAGAAAGAATTAGAGATAGAACTTGCGTTTGAGATTTCCTATTAAAATCTCAACTGTCGTCTTCCTAAACTTCTCCGGCAATTCCTACTGTTCTCAACTCCTCTGGAACCACCCACGAACACACTTCTTCGTTCTCTCCTCGATTCAGCCTTAGTCTCAGCCAAATCTTAAATTTCCTCTCTCTATTTTCTCTCAAGTCTCTCTGTACGTGAATAGGGTTTTCAACCCTAGATAGACGTATAAGGGTATATATATAGGCCTCTACAAACAAAAACCCTCATTCTAATTATATTAAGAGAAGGGAAAAGAAATAAAATTAGTTATATAACTAAGTCGGCTAATTCCCCAACGTGACTACCCAAAAGAAAAATAAACCCTAATTTGACATGATTAAAATTTTATAATTGAATTACCCTCATAACTTAATTAAACAATTAATGAAAACAAATAAACAAATTAATGAAAACAACTAAACAAATTTCCACATAAGTATATAGTTAAATTAAAACAAATATAAAATTAAACAATTCAACAATTAGGCAAATAATCAAATTAACAAATAAAAATGTTATAAAATGATTAATTAAATACTGAGACTATCCTTTTAAAATTGGGGGTATTACAGGTTGCAATGGTTGGTTTGTGTCTCTTTGTCAACATACACAATGTTGCGGGATTCGGACCTTGACAAGCCCCCTGATAGCCATGGGATGCTGTTAGCGTGCACTGGGGTGCCTAGTGGCATTTTCGTAAATATGATGAAAAGTGAAGTTTGGAGTTTTGGTTTGACAACTTTATGGGAGGTACCTTGAGTCCATAGAAGGTGGTTGACACAAACGACACTCAGTTTGGATGTCGGGAAGGGCCTGAAAGGCCATTATGACTCATCAAACGTAGGTGATGTTTACTACTATTAGAGTGCTGAAATCCCTAAGGACTATACTAGGGACGGGTTGTTGGAGCACATCGGTTGGGCTAAGGCATGGCTTACTTCGAGGGCTTAGCCAACATGCATAGGTACGTGCTGCACCACTCCATGATGGATGTACAGGAGCATCAAAACTACCAAATGACAAACAAGTGTGCTACGACGCACAGCATGGCGCGCGTATAGAGGCATCAGTGCGCGCGCAGAGACATCACGCACGCGCATAGTGGCAGTGCGCACACGAGCATGTAAGCGTGCGCGTAAGCAGAGGTATCACACGCGAACACAGAGGTAGCGTGCGTGCGGGCTTGTAAGCGCGCGCGCAGAGGCATCACACACGCACACAGAAACAGCACACGCATGTAGAGGTAGCGCGCGCACAGAGGCATCACACGTATGCACAAAGGCTCATCAGCGTAAGTGCCAAGGTGCGCAGCAGAGCGCGCATACGAGCTTACAGATTAATAGGCTTGGCAGGCCGAGCACTCAGAGGCATGTATGGGTACAGATCAATGGGCTTGGCACGGGCTAGGTTCACAAGGTTGGCTCAAATGTTGCTTAAAACATGAACCACGCAAGTCATAGACATGTGGCATAGTTAAGTCTGGGACATGGGCATAAGGCAGTGGGCGTAGATAAGGCCCAGCGTGCAAAGGTGGCTCAAGGGACTCAGACATGGCTTATAGTTACAGAAAATAGCTAAGTGGGCTTAGTTGGTTGGGGGCAATTACTAGCACTTCCCACTTGTGTGAATATATTATGGGGAGTGGGGGTGTGCTGAGTAACTTCCCATGCATGTGGCACAGATCTGAGGGGATAATACACAGGTGGTTGGGGTCGGTTTTCCTTCACTATACTGATATATAGAAAGTGACAGATAATGGGTAACCTCCTGTGGACATAAGACATGACCAGAGCATGCCAGCAAGCTAGCAATTGGGCTTGTCAACTGCATATGCAGTGCTGGCACACTTCGGGGGTGCCAGCACGACCCTAAGTAGATGGGGGTGTCATCCACCACTTTAGTGGGCAGTTGTGGGAGGTTTTGAGAGTTTGCCTATATATTGCTAATGTGGGTTCTGTAGAGCGGGCGGATTGAGAGTGAGACATAGAGTTGTGTTGTAAGAGACTCTTGTATGCTTCTGCAGGTTGAGGCCTTTCTTTGTACTGTTTTGTGAATAATAGTAAAAGGTTGGAAGCCTTGTGCTTCTGTAAATTCGTGGGTGTTATTGTCCTTACATTCTTGTAACTATACTTATGTGTGAGAGTATTTTACTTGCTGTGTGTTCTAGGTAGCAAGTGTGAGTTGGTTGAGCTAAGTTAGAAATTCAGAGAAAAGTTGTTCATATTTCTGGCTTAGTGCCATCACATTACTAAATTCGTGTTCAGAATTTACCTTTGTGACACACAACCATTCCCAATGGGTTGTAATAGTTGGTTTGAATAAAACTCACACCTATTCAGACTATAGGCATCTCATCATTTTAACCAACCTCACCAGTTATAATGTATTCCTTTCATAATATGCATTATTACCAACTGTCATAACCCAATGCTATAACCGGATATGTTAACGTAATACCACCATATGAGTGTTGACATTCACGTTGTTTAACTTTTCAACTTACATTACAGACAATGTTCATCCACATATTCCAACAGTTATATATATATCTATATATATATATATTTCAAATTTTGATTTTTCATTTTATTAATATGAATATATATGTTTACCGAATCTGTGTGGAGGGACCGCTTTGTACGATGCCCCGAGGATTAGTTGGGTCAAATCCCCGGATATCCTAATTATCGAAAAAAGAATATAAATATATGTTTGTACGCACGCGCACGCACATGCATACGCGCGTGCGCGCACACACACACACATATATTAGAAAGTCCATCACTATATGAATGAATCCCACCGAACCAATTCTTTACAGTTTGGTTTGGTTTGGTTCAATTTCTCTAGTCTAAATTTTTTGATTCAAATCTAATATTTTTGGAACCGTTGAGACTCTGAATGTGTTTGTTCTTATTCATCCCAAAACAAGACCAAACCAAATCATGTGGGATTCCAAACCTAATCATGTGGGCTTCATATATTGAGAGAGAGAGAGGCCTTCCAAACCTATTATGTGGGCTTTACATATTGAGAGAGAGAGATAGACAGATAAGGGCAGAGGGAGCTTGTGCCCAGGAGGGGCATATGCCCCCCCTGATTTTTTTTAAGTTCAAAAATGCCCCCCCTGAATTTCTTATTTTGCCCTCGTATATTAGTGATACTTTAGTGAATCAAGACCATTTAGTCATTCACCTACAAAGTACCAAATAAAGCCTAATAAGGCATAATAACAAAGTACCAAATAAAGGCCAATAAGACAGAATAACAACGATAGAATAACAAGTACCAAATAAAGTCCAAGACAAAACTTCACTTTCTAATTTCTTTGCACAAAAGTGACAAAACAGATACGAAAAGCTTGGACTTAAGAGTCATGACCATGGTTATGCATATCATTATACTTAGGTTTTAAATCTTTATTGTTTGCAACGGAATTGGAAGGAGGGATACCCAATTTGTTTTGTTGTTGATTCACCGTTTGATTTGCAGGTAAAATATAAATTTTTTTATACACGTTGGAAACCCAAAACCATAGTTTTTTTTTTTTTTTTTTTTTTCATGAATCACATTCACATCTATTTTAGTTTTTATCTTATTTGTTTAATCAAATATGATAGATAAACTGAGTAATTATAATTTAGAATTACAAAGATAAATGCTTTTGATATCATGATATGTCATCTTCATCTAATCATCTCTGTTTTTGGAACCTGAATTCTTTCTAGATTTTAAATTATATCCCTCATCCCTTCTAATATTTTCTAATAATGTTAAACATGGATTTGAACTTTTGATTCAATAAGATTGACTAGTTTAATTTATCTTAAGTTTTCTCTGCTTTTTTATTTTACTTTTATTTCTTAATTTTGTTATGTTCTCATTTATCTGATGCCCTGTATGGTGGTTTCTTCTGTGATTAGGGATTTTAAAATCTCAACTTTAGTTGATGCTAGATTGTTTATTTTATGTTTGTTGAGCCACTGTGTTTTATTCAAATGAGTTTTTTCAAATCTATGAAAAATCTTCTTTTTATATATATAAATTATATTTTAAGTGGGCTTAAGTTGTTTGACAACATGTTACCTATACCATCTTCGTGTTTGTGGATTTCTTGTTATTGCTCTCTAGCTAACTAGGTTAAATGATTGTCACTTAAACTGGGAATTTTCTTCTAAATTTTTATTATGTAGTTACTAGTTAGCATTTACTTTCCTGATGCATTCTAAATGAAATATTAAGTAGTTTAAATAAAATTAATAAGATTGAAATGTACATCTTATTATATGTAAATAAGCCTTTTTTATTTTATTTTAAACAGTTATGGATAAATATTATAAAAGAAAATCAGGGTTAGCACCTCCTATGGAGAGAGATGATGATCGAATAAAGCAAAGTCGTTCTAACATCAACTTGGAAAATCTTCCAGCAGATCCAGGACTACAAACTCGAATCTTGGATTACCATCCTAATATTTGAGATGACATTCAAAGAGCATATTATCTTAAAGGTCCTTGTCAACCGAAGACTCATTGTTTTCCCTATATGAGTTTTGGGAAAGCATCAAGCTGTTTCAATCTTACTTGGTTTAATGAATATTCTAATTGGCTAGAATATAGTATAACCAAAGATGTGGCGTTTTGCCTATGTTGTTATCCTTTCAAGCCAGATACTGGAGAACAAGTAAGAGGTGAATCTTTTGTGGGTGAGAGGTTTACAAATTGGAAAAAGAAAGAAAAACTTTAAACTCATGTTGGAGGCCCCAATAGGGCCCACAACCAAGCTTAGAGATTATGTGAAGCTTTGGTGAACCAAAAATAACACATTCAAACAATTTTATGCAAGCATTCACACCAATCTAGAAATGAATATCAGACTCATTTGACTGCATCAATTGAATGTATCCGATATCTTTTACATCAAGGACTTACTTTTCATGGCCATGATGAATCTGAAGATTCAAACAATCAAGGGAACTTCCACACACTTTTGAGATTTCATGCCCGTAATAATGAGGATGTTAAAGACGTAGTATTAGAAAAAACTCCTGAAAATTTGAAGTTAACATTACCTGAGGCTAAAAAAAGGATTGTAAATGCAATTGCAACAGAGGTTGTCAATTTTATTATTAGAGATAATTTTGGAGATGGATTTTTTTTTTTCTATTTTACTTGATGCTCGTGATGTATCAATAAAGGAGCAAATGGCTATTGTGTTATGTTACGTGAAGAATGGAAGTGTCATTGAACGTTTTATGGGTATGGTACATGTTATGGATACAACTGTTCTCTCACTCAAATGGCTATTGATAATGTATTTCTACACATGGATTGAATATTTCTAGATTACGTAGACAAGGTTATGCTGGGGCTAGCAATATGCATGGTGAGTTCAATGGTCTCAAAACACTTATTCTGAAAGAGAATGAATTTGCTTTTTATGTTCATTGTTTTGCTCACCAACTTCAGTTGGCTCTTAGTGCGGTGGCACAGAATTGTGGCCAAATTTCCACTTTTTTCGTATTTGTTGCTAATGTGGTGAATGTAGTTAGAGCCTTGTGTAAATGTCATGATATGCTTCACAAGAAGCAAATTGCTAAAGTTATTGATGGACTTAACAAAGATGAGCTCACAAGTAGGCAAGGCTTAAATCAGAGTACTTCTCTTGTACGTGCAGGAGACACCCCTTGGGGCTCACATTATGATACTTTAATTAGCTTGATTACAATGTTCTCATCTGGAATTATTGTTCTTGAGATTATCGAAAAGGATGGATTGAAATCTGATCAAAGAGGCGAAGCATCTGTTCTACTTGGGTCTATACAATCCTTTAATTTTGTACTCAATCTCCATTTGATGAAGATATTGTTGGGCATGGCAAATGAATGATCAAAAGCACTAAAGAAAAGATTAAGATATCATGAATGCCATGGAGCTTGTCAAAGTATGTAAGCAACGACTACAAATGATGAGGGATGATGGATGGGATTCTTTGCTTGATGAAGTTTCTTCCTTTTGTGAGAGACATGAGATTGATGTTCCCAATATGGATGAAATGTTCTTTACTCTAGGATGACGATGACGAAATGTGCAAGAAATGACAAACGTGCATTACTATGATGTTGAGTTGCTTTATTCTGTCATAGATATGTAACTTCAAGAGCTAAATAGTCATTTCAATGAGGCCAATACTGGCATGTCTATGTCCAGATGATGCGTTCTTTGCTTTTGACAAGCAAAAGATCACTCACTTTGCTGAATACTACCCAAAAGAATTTTCTGTAGCCAAGCTCATAGAACTTGGTAGTCAACTTGAAACTTATATTTTTGATGTGCGTTGTAATATGAATGATTAAAAGGGATTTCCGCTATTGCAAAAAAAAAAAAAAAAAAAAAAAAAATGGTGTAATGACCCGGTTATTTTCCTTCCATTCATTTTTCCTCAAATTTTACGAATAAATTTTTTCCGTTGTCATTTCTTTTCTGTGTTTAATTTTTCATCACTTGGTGTCGTCTAGAGTGCTCAGAATTTCTAAGACTCTTTCCTTTGGATTGACAACTTCCCTTAAGGACCGAATCATTTTCACATTTTCACTTTTTAGACACTATTCACTTTTCGTCTTTTTCCCGTTTGTCACTTTGTTGGCACAACCTCATTTTTCGTATTCGGATTTGAATCCGGTTTTGCATGCATCCACGATATTTAAATTCCATACTATGTGTATTTTTACTTTCTTAGAAAAGCATGCTAAGTGTTTACCTTTCTGTAATATTCTTAACTTGTGGGGTCTTAGTGTAATTAGATAAAGTAATTATTTTTCGTCTTAAGGACCATTTTGTAATTTAATTTAGAAGATATTTTAGAAAAGGACCTTTTTGTAATTTTTGGAAAGTGTAACAAGTGTCACACTCCTATGGAACCACTTGTTGACATTTTGGTGGAACCACTTGGAAGCTTAATCTCTTGACACATAGAGGGTGGAGATTCACCCATTTGTTGGCCTACGATTGGACCACTTGTTGGCTTGGATGGTTGACAAGTGTAGGCTAGGGATTTAGTGTAGAAAGGAGCCTTAGATTAATGACAAGTGTAAGGTTCATTTTAGGTCTTGCACTATGTGTGTGTGAAGACCATGGTGTAGACTCACATAGTGAGTAGAGGAATGCTAAATCCTCTACTCACCACATTTTAATTCATCTTCCTCACCACTTTGTTCTCAAACCCTAACCTAGCCTCCATGGAAGAAAAGCCTGACTCAAGGCTTTGACTTTAATTTTAGCCTTCTTCTATCCATTTTAGACCATAAAGTTTGGAATATTTTTTGTTCCCCTCACCCTCCTCTACATAACCCTTGAAGAGTTTGCCATTTTGTGTTGATTTGCCTTGGATTCAAGAGGAACAATCCTCTTATGAGGCAGGGGGTGTTCTAGTTTATTTATCTAAGGGTTTTATTTGCTTTTGTAGTGAAATACAAGTTGTATGTGTTGGCCTAAGGATTTTATCTAAAGGTCAATTTTATGTTTTGATGATTACAAACCATTAATGATGTTTAAGTACAAATGTTTTCATTGAGTGATATATAGTTGATCAACATTCAATCCTCAATGATGAGCTAGAAGACCCATTCCAAGCATTCCAAAGCATTCCAAACATTCAAGCAATGGATTCAAGGAAGCATCAAAGTTGCAAGAAATCAAAGAAAAACTCGGACTTCAAAGATCACACAAAGCATTTCAAAGAAAGAAAACAAGTCTTCATCAAGCCTAAACGATCATGGTCAAAGAATGAAGAAAAGGGTAGATAAGATGGTGAGAGCTTAAGATTCAAGGTCAAAGTATATTTGAATATTTTTTGAAGCTCAAAATTATAGGACCATGCATATCATACATCATTCATATGCTTCTATGACCATTAGCAATAGACTAGGAACTTCATTTATATATATTGTCATATTAAGTCTTTGCTAAGAAAGAGTTAGTTCAAGCTTGATAAGCTTTGAAAGAACTCATTTTTTAAGCTAGAAATTCAAAGACCATGCACATTAATCATTATATATTTTTTGGTCTCTAAAAAGAAAAGGAAAAGGCATTGAATTAATTTTTCATCTTTAAAGCCTTTGTTGCCAAAATTTGATAAATGACTCTAGGACACAATGCACTTAAAATTTATCATCTTCATATGTCCCTAGACTCTTAGAAACAGGCCTTGAACAAAATTGAATCATTTATCAAAGTCCTAGGTGCTAGAAAGATGGATATCTCAAAGAAGCAATTTTCAGCCTAGAAGAATTTCAGACCAGCTTTCACTAAAACTGCTATAACTATTTGTGTAGTTGGAATTTTTACACAAGGCCAATGGCATTGGAAATCTGACTTCGTGCACTTGAGTTTAGACTTAAATTTCACCTAAATTGGATTAAAAATGACTGAGATATGAGCTTCACAAAATACCTGATTCTGCTTTACGAAAATTCTAACCAGGTTACACTTAAACAGCCATAACTTTTTCTATGGTTGGAATTTTTTAGCAAGGCCTGTGGCTTTAGATAGATGACTTCAAGAAAATGAATTTAGACTCAAATTTAACCTTATTTGGAGTTTCATGGACTGAGTTATGTCTATTTGAAGTCATGCACTTTTTTTGTCCAATCTAATTTAGCAGCAGCCTTCATGAAGCAAGAGCAGCCTCTATAAGAAATAGAGCCAGCTCTCTCAAGGCTAATGGAACAGGCTTAATGAAAAATTAGAGAAGGCTCAAAGAATAGAGAAGGCTCAATGAAAAACTAGAGAAGGCTCTACAAAATTAGAGAAGGCACAGGAAAGTAGAGAAGGCTCAGGAAAGTAAAGAAGGCTCCATTTTTCTATTAAGCCGTCTCCATTTAAGAAAAAGAGCCTGCTCCACTTTTTTAGAGAAGGCTCAGGAAAGTAGAGAAGGCTCTACGAAACTAGAGAAGGCTCTATTTTTCTATTGAGCTGTCTCCATTTTAGAAAAAGAGCCTGCTCCACTTTTTTAATGGAGCCGCCTCCATTTGAAATTGAGCCGCCTCCACTTTTGCAAAGAGCCGGCTCCTTTGAGGGTTTTGAATTACAACGGCAATTTTTCTGCATTTAATTCCTCTAAACACTTCTAACAGCCACATTGAGCTACGAATTTCTTTATATATACAGGGGATTTGTCTGCAAAGAAAATACACTATTTAAGAGACATTATATTACGTTGCAAAGAGGGCTTTTGTTCTCATTTTCTCTTCATGTCCCTCATTTTTCACTCTTATTCTATCTTGAGAGATTCCAGTAAAGATTAAATGGGTTTTTGCTCTTGTTTTAATCTTCATAGAGTTTTTGCTCTATTATACTACTTGAGAGAGCATTCAAGAACATTCATTCAAGTGCAAGAGAGCTTTTGGCTATAGCTTTATACAGAGCTTTTATTCTGGTTTTACTCACTCATAGAGCCTTTGTTCAGACATCAATCTTCATCTCATATACAAGCTTCCATAACTGAACTAGAGTGAACTTCAGAGAGTATTTAGTGAGCCTTTGCTGAACTTTTGTTCTAGTATTTCATCAGAGCTTTTGTTCTGCATTTTCCTCATTATCTCTCATACATTTCATACTTAGAGTTTGAGCTTCACTTGATTTCATATATACTCTATTATGAGGTTTGATTTGTATCAGTTCTTGAGAGGATTTCTTGTACTACAAATTCTATTTACAAATCTGCTGTGAGCCTAGGAGGAAGAGTTTCTCTTAGCAAACAAATTGTAAGGGCTGGTGTGGCCTATGTAAAACTAAGAGAGGTGGTCTCTTAGCAAGGATACTGTAAAGGGTTGGTGTGACCCAAAAGGAAGCCTAGGAGATGGATGTTCTCCTAGCAAGAAAGAGAAGCAAGGTCTTGCTTCAATTGAAGGTTTGTTCTCCACCATTAAGGAGAAGCTCTATGAAATTTGGGAAGTCTCAATAGGGATCTTGAGCCGAGGAGTTGGAGTTTCCGAACCTCGCGAAAATCGCCGTGTTATTGTTTGCAATTTCTCTTCCCTTATCTCTTTTACAGTTGTGCTAAATTGATTACTTTCATATCTTGTTTATTGTATAATTGGTTATACTGTTGATTAGAAATTGTATTTCTATAATTTGTGAAAATTGGCCATTGACTGTATTCTCCCCTCCTCTAGAGTCAATTCTTGGGTAACAATTGGTATCAGAGCCTAAACTCTATTAAAGGACTTAACCGTCTTAGAGTACGATCATGGCCAATATTAGTAGTATCACACACTTAGAAGGTTATCCCATTGATAAACCTCCTTGTTTTGATGGAAATGATTATATTTATTAGAAAATTAGAATGAAGGCCTTCTTAAAAAGTATTGATATTGATTTATGGAAAGTTGTTGAAAATAGTGGTCATATCCCAACCATAGTTATTGAAGGGAATGAAATTCCTAAATTAAAAGGTGAATGGGATGAAAATGATCATAGATTAATACAATGTAATACTTTAGCCATATGCTATCTTTATTGTGTATTAAGCAAAAATGAGTTCAATAAGATTATCTTTTGTAAAACGGCTAAAGAAATTTGGAACTCACTTGAATTGGCCTATGGAGGATCAATTAATGGTGAGGAATCATATATGCCTATGCTTATTGAAAAAGATGTTGCTTCCATCATAAATAAAAATGAATTAGTTAGTGAGATGTATTCTAGTTCTACTAACATTACTAATCATTTGAATTTTCTTAGTAGAACTTACTTTTCTTCCTATAGTGAAGTAAATAAAGCAACTCAAAAGAAGAGTATAGTTCTCCAAGCTTCTAGCAAAGAGGCAAGTGACATTAAAGAGTTGGATAAACTTTGTCTCATGGCCAATGAAGATGAGGTAAATTCTAATCATGAATTTTTTGATATAGACGCCTCCTATAATGAATTAGTTGATGCACATAATGAATTACTTGATGCATTTAAAGAGTTACATGGTGTGCTAGAAAATATTACTATGAAATATGCTTCACTTAAAAAGGAAAATCACAATCTCTCTCAAAGACATGAAAAAGTCCAAATGGAAAATGATTATTTGAAAATGAAAAACCATTATCTTGTGCAAGAATTACAAAAGATCCAACTTGAAAATGAATCCTTGAAAAAGGAAAAGGATAATGTACTATCTATAGAGCCACCATCAATTGATTGCGTTTCTGAGTATAGTCTTTTAAAGGAAATCATTGATGATCAAAATGGCACTTTAGCAAAGACAACCAAAGGAAAAGAGAACTTAAGTTCTATGCTTGGAAATCAAAGAGTTGTCTATTTCAAAAATGAGATAGGACAAGATCCTCATACTAAAGATGCATGCTTGTTGAGAAGAAGAAAGCCTTTGTATGATCACTTTGTCAAAAGTGGTACCCATTCCTTTAAATGCAATAATTGTAAGAGGCTAGGACACAAAATTCATGATTGTCCGTTTAGAAAGAAGTTGGGGTCAAAGAAGGTTTGGGTTCCAAAAGGAACTTATGTCCATTGCCTAACTTATATGGACCCAAGAAAATTTGGATACTAAAAGAAGAATATGTAACCCTTTCTTATAGGGTTACTTGATGGCATCAATCAAGGATTAAATGATGCATCACTTTGAAACAACTTCCAAGCTATTGGAGTTAGTACCATGGATAAATAATTCATTTCTTATTAATATGCTTTTATATGAAGAATTCAATCATGAAATTCTAAGCATGACGCTCTTGATATGCTACTTGTTCCTAATAGATGTAAAAATGTCTATGTTTTGATATTTTGCATAAAAGTAGTTTATTTTGGTATATAAGTTATGAACATGCTAACATGAAATGATTCTCTGTCTTTCAAATGATCTTTAGATTTACTATGCCCAATCTTTGTAATAGATTTATTGGAAGACATGCCATCAAATGAAAGCATACATTATCTAATATAGACCATCAATACTATTTCATATGAACCTTATCAAATGTATTAAAGTAGCAATATATAAAAAGTCATCTATATGCTTTTGTGATCTTAAATGTTTTATCTATACTTAATTGTGTCACTTCCATGCATATAGAAAATGAGGTTGTTCAACTTGAGGAACAAATCTCATTGGAGGAGCCATCTCATTAAAATGAAGAATGAGAATGTATATTGCTTTCCTAAGGGTTGGAAGTGTGTGGTCTATACAAAGGCTATTATAGCAAATTGAAAGGGTGAGCCTCAAAGTAATAAGAAAATCCTAGAAAAGAAAGCTAAATGAGAGTGTCTCGAGAGGCCATATGACCACATGATTTCCTGAGTTCTTAATCAAGGATGAAAGCTGAATGCATTCTCAGAAATCAGTGAGCAAATGTAAAATACATTGAAGTGATGATGGATGCCTAATAAACTGAAAATCTGGTGCAAAAGGTGTCTGGAAGGACTTAAATTTGCTAGAATCACTATCTTAGCTTGAAGAAGGTTTAAATAAGCTCTTATATCATGTTTACATCTGCAGGAGGTGCTCAGTTGAATAAAGTTGAATTGAAGTAAGTTTTTCATATCCATAACCCTCATTTAAGCTTATTTTTTGGTTCAGCCTCTGATTTATGCAAGGAAGTGTTAATATCTTGCTGTGATTCATCTGTCAATCATTCTAGCAAATGTCTGTAGTTGAATAGAGGCTAGTGAAGTTCAGAAGTTCATCAAAACTGACTAACTTGAAGTTTGGCCTAGTAAACCTAAGCTGTTAAGGTTTAAGGCTTGAAAATCTGGGATTCAAACTATGAAAATTGTATACCATGCTTATCTTGATGTAATTACTATCTGAGTAAGTGTATTAACATAAAATATGTCTAAGGGCTTCGAATTCAATGTAGTGGTGTAGTGATTTTATAGCGTTGTCCCTGAGTGCAAAGTTTCTACAGAAACTGGTCTATAACTAATTTTGAGGTTGAAATTAAATTGTGAAATGAATTGCTTAACCTCTAAGCTTTTGTGAGAAGATGAACCAACAAACTGCAGCAGAGCCAGCTCTATTCAGAGTAGAGCCATTTCTTTGAAGAAAAAGAGCAGTCTCTACACAAAGCATAGCCTACTCCATAAATGGTATCAAATTGCATGCTCTCGGGATCTCAAAAATTTTAAGAAAAAGCCTGCTCTATAAAAACAAGAGCTGGCTCCCCAACCTGTATACAAAATTGGAATAGGAAGAGCCGTCTCTAGAAACAGGTAGAGCCGGCTCCTTCAGTGCTATTTTCTTCCAACTCTCGGGATCTCCTCTTCAGACAATTGAGCCTGCTCAACAAAAAGGAAGAGCCGGCTCATAAAATACCTTAAACAATCAACTCTCAGTATCTCTCAAAAGCCCAAAAGAGCTAGCTCAAAAAATTACTTGAGCCATCTCTAAAAATTTTTTTAGCCGTGTCTAAAAATATAAAGAGCCGGCTCCAAGACAATTAAAGAGCCGGCTCCTATATTTGGCCATAATTCAAGCTTTCGGCATCTCCTTGCAGCATGTAATAGCCGGCTGCAAGATCCTTTACAGAGCCGGCTCCAAATTTTCTATGAGCCGGCTTACACATCTGTTGTCTACATGCCTTTAAGGTCTCGGCATCTTCCATTTGACCCATTCTATGCTGAACATTCTAGTGACATCTCAAGGCAGCCATCATTTGCGATTTAGGCATTGTGTTCTAAAATTTTCCAGAAGTATAAATGGGTAAGCATCTCGGCTAGGACTTTTGTTGAGCATCCTTACCAGTAAGCTTCCTTCATCAGTATTTTCTTTAAATTTAATATGATTCTTGCTTTTTAAATAAATTCTAGTGATTAATTTTGGTATAAGATTTCTTCTATTTCATATGTAAAAGATTTCTTCTAATAAGAATTGCTTAGTCTTTGGTCTCCAAATTCAAACCCCATTTGTCTTGAATTTATCTTTGCATAAATTTTAAACATGTGTTATCTATGGTTCATTTGGGTAGTATATTTCAAGATTCTACTGGATTTCCACTTTTAGGCTGAATTTATCAATTTCAATCTCTGGATCTTGTTATATAAAATTTTGCTTTGGGGTTTTCAAGTATAAATTTGTCTTAGCACTTAAATTGACTGAATGTGAAATTTAAACTAGATTGGTTCATTGTTTCAAAATCCTTTTAAGTACCTCTATTAATCTTCAGTCAAAACTAATTTGAGTCTTGAAATTTTCATTGTATGATAATTGGATTTTTTTTTTTCCTAGAGAATTCTTTCTGTAATTTTAGTCTAAACTCTAGAAATATTCATGGCTTCTATAGATGTAAAATGAAAATTTGCTTCAAATTTCTTCTTACGAATTGAATTTTGCTATCTATAAAATGAAATATTTGCTCTTCATTTGCCCTTTAATTCATTTTTTCTTTGTTATTTCATGCGATGGCAAGTAACATTTTTATTCCTCCCACCTTTTTGAGATGACAAAGGGGGAGAAAGATGTGTGATTCATTATACTTGTTATGTTTATGCATATATTGCTTTTCACTTATTTTAGATGCATATTGAAAGGGGGAGTCTTATACACTTTAATGTCTAAAATATTTGTTGTAAAATCAAGCATGCTATGATATTCAAGATATGCATATTGATAGGGGGAGCATTCTTTCAAATGCAACTCCACTTTGACAATAAACACATCAATGTTTTGTCATCATCAAAAAGGGGGAGATTGTTGGCCTAAGGATTTTATCTAAAGGTCAATCTTATGTTTGGATGATTACAAACCATTAATGATGTTTAAGTACTAATGTTTTTATTGAGTGATATATAGTTGATAAACATTCAATCCTCAATGATGAGCTAGAAGATCCATTCTAAGCATTCCAAAGCATTCCAAACATTCAAGCAATGGATTCAAGGAAGCATCAAAGTTGCAAGAAATCAAAGAAAAACTCGGACTTCAAAGATCACACAAAGCATTTCAAAAAAAGAAAGCAATTCTTCATCAAGCCTAAACGATCATGGTCAAAGAATGAAGAAAATGGTAGATAGGATGGTGAGAGCTTAAGATTCAATATCAAAGTATATTTGAATATTTTTTGAAATTCAAAATTATAGGACCATGCATATCATACATCATTCATATGCTTCTATGACCATCAGCAATAGACTAGGAACTTCATTTATATATATTGTCATATGATGTCTTTGCTAAGAAAAAGTTTGTTCAAGCTTGATAAGCTTTGAAAGAACTCATTTTTTAAGCTAGAAATTCTAGGACCATGCACATTAATCATTATATTTTTTTTAGTCTCTAAAAAGAAAAGGAAAAGGCATTGAATTAATTTATCATCTTTAAAGCCTTTGTTGCCAAAATTTGATAAATGACTCTAGGACACAATGCACTTGAAATTTATCATCTTCATATGTCCCTAAACTCTTAGAAACAGGCCTTGAACAAAATTGAATCATTCATTAAAGTCCTAGGTGCTAGAAAGATGGATATCTCAAAGAAGCAATTTTCAGCCTAGAAGAATTTCAGACCAGCTTGCACTAAAACTGCTATAACTATTTGTGTAGTTGGAATTTTTACACAAGGACAGTGGCATTGGAAAGCTGAATTCTAGAACTTGAGTTTAGAATCAAATTTCACCTAAATTGGATAAAAAATGACTAAGATATGAGCTTCACAAAATACCTAATTCTGCTCTGCAAAAATTCTGACCAGGTTACACTTAAACAGCCATAACTTTTTCTATGGTTGGAATTTTTGAGCAAGGCCGGTGGCTTTAGATATCTGAATTCAAGAAAATAAATTTAGACTCAAATTTCACCTCATTTGGAGTTTCATGGACTGAGTTATGTCCATTTGAAATCATGCACTTTTTCTGTCCAATCCAATTTAGCAGCAGCCTTCATGAAGTAAGAGCAGCCTCTATAAGAAATAGAGCCAGCTCTCTCAAGGCCAATGGAGCAGGCTCAATGAAAAATTAGAGAAGGCTCAATGAAAAACTGGAGAAGGCTCTACAAAATTAGAGAAGGCTCAAGAAAGTAGAGAAGGCTCTACAAAACTAGAGAAGGCTCCATTTTTCTATTGAGCCGTCTCCATTTTAGAAAAAGAGCCTGCTCCACTTTTTTAGAGAAGGCTCAGGAAAGTAGAGAAGGCTCTACGAAACTAGAAAAGGCTCTATTTTTCTATTGAGCCGTCTCCATTTTAGAAAAAGAGCCTGCTCCAATTTTTTTATGGAGCCGCCTCCATTTGAAATTGAGCCGCCTCCATTTTTGCAAAGAGCCGACTCCTTTGAGGGTTTTGAATTACAACAGTAATTTTTCTGCATTTAATTCCACTACCACTTCTAACAACCACATTGAGCTATGAATTTCTTTATATATACAAAGGGGTTGTCTGCAAAGAAAATACACTATTTAAGAGACATTATATTACATTGCAAAGAGGGCTTTTGTTCTCATTTTCTCTTCATCTCTCTCTCATTTTTCACTCTTATTCTATCTTGAGAGATTCTAGTAAAGATTAAAAGGGTTTTTGCTCTTGTTTTAATCTTCATAGAGTTTTTGCTCTGTTATACTACTTGAGAGATCATTTAAGAACATTCATTCAAGTGCATCAAAGAGAGCTTTTGGCTCTACCTTTATATAGAGCTTTTGTTCTGGTTTTACTTACTCATAGAGCCTCTGTTCAGACATCAATTTTCATCTCATATACAAGCTTCCATAGCTGAACCAGAGTGAACTTCAGAGAGTATTTAGTGAGCCTTTGCTGAACTTTGTTCTAGTTTTTCATCAGAGCTTTTGTTCTGCATTTTCCTTATCATCTCTCATACATTTCATACTTAGAGTTTGAGCTTCACTTGATTTCATATATACTCTATTCTGAGGTTTGATTTGTATCAGTTCTTGAGAGGATTTCTTGTACTACAAATTCTATCTACAAATCTGCTGTGAGCCTAGGAGGAAGAGTTTCTCTTAGCAAAGAAATTGTAAGGGCTGGTGTGGCCTATGTAAAACTAAGAGAGGTGGTCTCTTAGCAAGGATACTGTAAAGGGTTGGTGTGACCCAAAAGGAAGCCTAGGAGAAGGGTGTTCTCCTAGCAAGAAGGAGAAGCAAGGTCTTGCTTTAATTGAAGGTTTGCTCTCCACCATTAAGGAGAAGCTCTAAGGAATTTGGGAAGTCTCAAGAGGGATCTTGAGCCGTGGAGTAGAAGTTTCCGAACCTCGCAAAAATCGCCGTGTTATTGTTTGCAATTTCTCTTCCCTTATCTCTTTTACAGTTGTGCTAAATTGATTACTTTCATATCTTGTTTATTGCATAATTGGTTATACTATTGATTAGAAATTGTATTTCTATAATTTGTGAAAATTGGCCATTGACTCTATTCACCCCCCCCCCCCCCTTTAGAGTCAATTCTTGGGTAACAGTATGCATGTTTTATATTAATTTGAGAAATTAATGATTAATTATGGCTTACTTGTAACTTACTTTAGACTTGGTATATGGCTTGGCCTTGACTTAATCTTTGTTATATAATTATTTGGAACATTTGAATGAGTTTTCAAATTTAGAGATTTAATGAATTTAATTTGATTTAAATTCTACTTAATGGTATCTTGTTTATATTCCATTTTAGACTTGATATATGGCATGGCCATGACTTAGTCCTTATTATATATTAATTTGGGATCATTTGAATAACTTTTGAAAATTAAATATTTAACTATTTTAAATTAATTAAATTCTATATGATGATGTCTTGCTCATTTTGCACTTTTGATCTGACATATGTAATGACCATGCTATGTTGTTTCACATATATTAATTTGAGGTTATTTGGAATTGATTTGAGATCTAGAGCATTTAATTATTTTTATTTAATTAAATTCTATGTAATTGCTCCATGGATTTAATTGTGTTTTAGAAGTTGTTTCTATGTTTAAATCATGGACTTGGACTTGTTGTATACTCACTTCGTTACGCTTTGAGCACTAGATAACATTGTTATTATATTTATACATATAAGAACATGTTTTCTTTATGGAACATATTGTTGTCTTGTGTAATGAGTTGCACACTTTGTTTTTGACATCTTTCATGCTGTAGTGGTGGACTTGGAACATGTATTGTATGTGTTTCCAAATTTGGTTGTGCATGGTTGATAGTTGATTATCTTGTATATACATGTTGATATATGCGTTGTTACACAACTTGTTAATTTTGGAAACTTGGGATGTTGTTGTTTGGCTACGGCTAGGACATGGTTCTAGTACGGGGGAATGTCCTCATATAGTCTAATGCGCACATAAGGTGGTTACTCGTGGGCTAGTAACCCTAAAGTAACTATGGTGTCAGTCTGATCTGACGTGATGTCCAAGTATCCACCTTGTTTGATTTCGTATTTTAATTCCAAGTTGATAACTAGATGATATCGTAACTTGTTGTTCTTTAATTGATTTCCCATTTTGAGTTTCAAGATGTTAACTTAGAGAAATCATGCTTTATGCGTTGTATTGGAAGTTCCAATGTTGGTTAAATTGCATCGATATTGCGATTTGTGTTTTGATGTTCAAATGTAGCTTAGGAACGATCCTATAGATTCATTTAGAACATAGACGTTATGTGACGACCTTAGATTTTTCAACCCAGTGTGTCTTGTGATGACCCAAAATGGATCCAAAATATGAAAGCAAAAGATAGAACAATGGTCTCTAAAGATACAACACTCCTCTAAGACACCAATGTGAGCATCAACGAGGTCACAAAACCCAAAGGAAGAAAATGCGGAAGCAACGTTTCAAAAACGGATAAGAATGAACCTAGGATAAAAATGGTCATTCCACACTGAAATAGGTGCCACTGTGCACACCATTGGAAAGACAATAAAAAATTAATAAAGATGGACTCAAGAATCACTTGATTCAGATTCCAGATGGCAAAGATATCAAGTTCTGAAGTCGAAGGAAGGGAAACCCTATCCCGGTTAGAACCAAAAACAGATACTACCTTACTAAAACTTTAATACCTTGAGCTACAAGAATAATCTGAATCTAAAATTGGTACCATTGGAAATCTTACTTCAACGCGGTAAATTTAGACTCAAGAATCGCCTGATTCGGAGTTAAGACGAAGAAGATACGATAATTTAAAGTCGGACGTGCAGTCTTGAACCAAGACACACATACACCCATGAACAGTACCTCAAGCGCTCAAGCAAGGGCTTCAAGCACTCAAAATTGCCCCGAGAGTTCTGCCCAATGTTAGAGTGCTCGAACCCCCTTTCGAGTGCTTGTTCTGCTGTAGGCTACACCTGAAATGCTGACTTGAAATGCAATTTTGAGGACTTTTTGGGCCTTTTTGAGAAAAACACAAAGAAGAAACTACCCTCAAAATCATGTTTTCTAGCTAACCATGCCAAAAGAAAACTTAATTTTTCAAGTGAAAATCCCAAAATGCCTTTATGCTCAGTTTAGGCTCAAAACGTCAAAAATGTGAATTTGCACCAAACATACATTTGACCCCAAATGCACTGCTAGGCTAAAACAAATATGCACGCAAACATAAATGGTGATTTTGAGCACACGGGAATGGTCTGTGGCTCCCAGAAATGGCCGAGTCAAAATCCGATCCCCCAACGACCACAAAGGCAAAAATGAATCTAAAATGGGTATTTTGAAAACAAAAATTAGCAAATGATTGGAAATTACCATTTGGCCCTTGGCCACACTTCATGCATGATTAATGAGATCCTACGGAAGAATCGAAACGGAATTACCACACCCGATGCAAACATAGTGAGACAATAACTTAACATTTTTTCAATATTTTCATAATATTTCATGAAGTCAAAATTTACATTGGATACAAGATACATGATATTGGCTTCCAGTCTCTTTTTATACATGTCAAATACAATACAAAGGGTGTACTTATGTACACATTACATCTATGGAGTTAAATAATACAAGTTTGACATATAAGTCTACAAAATGACATTTCATGCTAACATTTGCATGAAATGGAAACTTGAAAGCTACACGACATCCAAGGAATCCTAAGCATCACGAACCAAGTCTTCGAACCTGAAATATGCCCCAGTAACTTTGGGGTGAACAACATAAAGCTACTTGTAGGAAATGAGCATGCATCGACCTAGCGTTTTACAATTTATCACCTTAAGGTGAAACATGTTAAAGGGGCTCATGCCACCTAACGTCTATGTTAAAGTGAGACTCAGGTAGCATCCTAAGCTACCCTAGAACATAAATTAACAAGAATTATGATATACATACGTCTATGAAATAAATCAAGATTGGAATAATCCATAGAATACGACAAGAAGGATGCTTGAGTATAGATCAACATGAATTGCATTTTCAATACAGTTTAAAAAGGTTCAGAATAGTCCATACGACACGATAAGAAGAATACTTGAAATTAGGGACAAGGCATAATATCTATGCAATAGAACAAAGTTGGAACATTTCATGAAACATGAAAAGGTATAGATTAACATGAATCACATACAGCAATGCAATTTACAAGATTGGGACATACCAATTAACACGATAGGGATAATACACGAAATCAAGAATATGGCACAATATCTATGCAATTAACTAGATTAGAACATTCTGATTAACACGATAAGAGTTATACAAGGATTCAAGAACAAGGCATAGTATCTATGCAAGTTAAACACTGATTCAAGAACAAGGCATAATATCTATGCAACTAAACAAGGATGAAACATTTCATGAAACATGAAAAGAGTCATACATGAAATCAAGAACAAGGCATAATTTCCATGCAAGTAAACAAGATTGGGGCATTCCAATGAACACGACAAAAAGAATACATGATATCAAGGATAATGCATAATATCTACACAATTTGACAAAGTTGTAACAATTCACATACCACGAAAAGAGTTATAGATGGAATCAAGAGCAAGGCATAATATCTATGCAATTAAACAAGGATGAGATATTCCATACAACACGAAAAAAATCTTAAATCTTCAAGGAATACAACACTTGAAATTTAAGGAGTTAAGTCACGAATGAAGCATAAAATCTATGTAATGAAACAAGATTAGAGCATTTCACATACACGACAAGTTTAAATCTTCAAGGAATAACAACTTGAAATTTAAAGAGTGAAATCAACCAATGTGGAAACTTGGAAATCGCCCGGATTAAAACCGTACTTTTGAGATCACTTTAGGGCAACTAACCCATAGGTATCCTTTCCCCTAGTGCGCACTATAGTTTAGAGGGACAATCCCCCGTGTACTAGAACCAAGTCCTAGCCATGTCAATTCTTGATTGATATCCCAAGTCCCAAAATCAACAAGTTGTGCAAATCACAAATAGTATCAAGATACAAGACTTGCATTAAACCACATTCCATGCACAACCAACATTTTGGAACACACATGTCATGCCCTAAGTTCTCAACTATGATGGCATGTGAAATGTCAAGAAATCATGGTATGCATCAACATAGACTACAACCAAAATATATATATAACACATAGAATCCATTGATGTAAATATACCACAAGTATAAGATTAAGGTTCAATTATTTGTTTAACAATTCTTGAACAATTAAATCATTCCAATGTAAGGGTGCAAGTTCATTAACTACATTAATAGAGCTAAGTTGCAACAAGTCATGATACATGATAAAAAGGCAAAAGCCCCATGAAATATAAGTCTGACTCATTAGAACCCTAAGTAGAAATTGATTAACCTAATTAATTAATTTCTCTAAAAATCAATGTTGTCCAACAATTCTCAAAATAATATATGTGAATGTCCATTTCATGGTGATTACAACTATCACATCAATTTCACAAAGTGAGCAAGATAACATCATGTGGAATTTAATTAATCCTAAATTAATTAAATCTTTAATTTTCAAAAGTCACTCAAATGATCCCAAATAAATATATAACAAGTACTAAGTCATGGTCATACCATCTATCAAGTCCAAAATGGGATACAAGCAATACACAATTTACTAGAATTTAAATCAAATTAAACTCATTAAATCTCTAGATTTTAAAACCTATTCAAATCATTCCAAATTAACCTACAATAAAGATCAAGTCATGGCCATGCCATATATACCAAGTCAAAAGTGAGTTATATGCAAGTTACAACAATCATTAATTTCTTAAATTAACAAAACACATGCATACAACTTATATAAGCATTAATAGCATGCAAGATAGCAAGAATATATACCTATAACATCCCCTACCTCACTAGAGAAGCATCTCCCTAGAATCCAAGGCAAATCAACACAAAATGGCAAACCCTTCTAGGGTTATGAAGAGGAGAGTGAGAGGAACAAAAAGTGTTCCAAGCTTCATAGTCTAAGGTGAGTGGAAGGCCTTCAAAAATCAAGGTCAAAGCTTAAGCATTAAGCTTCATCCATGGAGGCTAGGATTTTCTTGTAAGGAAGAGAATGAAATAATGAGATGAAGTGTGAGTGGAGGAATTGGAAATTCTCCACTCACTATATGATCTTACACCATGGTCAACACACACAAGTCTTAGTCAATTGCACCAAAACCCTTCTTTAAAACCATAATCCCTAAGTTGCCCAAAAGTAATTTGCAAGACTAAATTTGGAGCCTACACTTGTTACAAATCAATGGCTCCTTCCTAGGCTTAATCTCAAGCCTACACTTGTCAACCATCCAAGCTAACAAGTGCACCAATCCTAGATCAAGAAGTGGACGAATCTCCGCCCTCCACATGTCATCATCCAAGGCATCAATAGTGTCCCCACACAAATGTCAACAAGTGGACCAATGAGAGTGTGACACTTGTCACACTTTCCGAAAATTGTAAAAAGGTCATTTTTGAAAATATCTTCCAAATTAAATTACAAAATAGTCCCTAAGACGAAAAATAATTACTTTCAGTAATTACACTTGTGACCCCAAAAGAAAGGAAAATTCCAAGAAAAGTGTGCATCCACACCCCTAAGGAAGAAAATACACAAATGGCATGCATTTCTAGGAAAGTAAAAACACACGTCTCTAAGAAATCATATATCATGAGTGCATGCAAAAGTGGAAGCAAAACTGAACATGAAAAGTGAGGTTATGCCAACAAAGTGACAACCGAGAAAAGATGAAAGATGAATAGTGTCAAAAAAATAAAAATGCGGAAATGACTCGGTCCTCAAAGGAAGTTGTCAATCCAAATGAAAGAGTCTCAGAAACCAATTCCAAGCACTCGAGACAACACTAAGTGACAAGAAACAGAACTCGAAAAAGAAAATTAAACAGGAAAAAAAATTTATCCATAAAATTTCAGGAAAATAGAAAGGGAGGTAAATGACCGGGTTGTTACACGTTAGGTGGCATGATACACTTTAGTTGTTTTCGTATTTTAGATTTCAAGTTGAGGACTTTGAGAATCTATATTTTGTTACTTTGTATAACATGCTTCTATGTTGTTTAAATTGCATGAATGATGTGATTTATGCTAGAAATGATCTAAGGTAGCTTAGGATGCTCTCTGAGTCTCATTTTGACATAGATGTTAGGTGGCATGAGCCCTTTTGACTTGTTTCACCTTAAGGTGATAATTATGTAAAATGTTAGGTCGATGCATGCTCATTTCTTTCGAGTAGCTTTATGTTACTCATCCCGAAGTTACTGGGGATTTATTTCAGGTATGAAGGCTTGGTTTGTGATGCTCATCATTCTTTGGATGACTTATACCTTTTAAGTTTTCATTTCATGCAAATGTTAGCATGAAATGTCATTTTGTAGCTTTATACGTCAAAACTTGTATCTTTGATTTCATATGTGTAATGTGTACATAAGTACACCTTTTACGATGTATTTGACTTATATTAGATGAGGCTGAAGGCCAATGACATTTATATTGCATCCTATGTACTTTTAACTTCATGAAATATTATGAAAATGTTGAGTTATTGTTTCGCCATGGTTACATCAGGTGTGGGAATTCCATTTTTATTCTTTTATAGGGTCTCATTAATCATGTATGAAGTGTGGCCAATGGCCAAATGGTAATTTGAAACCATTTCATAATTTTGGATTTGAAAATTTCCATTTCAAGTTCATTATCGCCTTTTTGGCCGTTGGGGGTCGGATTTTGCATCTGCGGTATTTTTAAGCCATGGACCATTATAGCACGTCATAATAGGTAAGTTACATTTGTGTGCATGATCATTTTCAAGAAAAACCTCTTCCTTGGTGATTTGAGCCTCCCATGGACTCATTTTGCATTTTTTTTTTTTTTTTTTTTTTGCATAAACTGAGTATAAGGGTATTTTGGGTATTTCACTTGAAAAATAAAAACTTCTCTTAAAATGGTCATATAGAAAATGTGATTTTAGTGGGGGTTTCTTCTTTGTGTTTTTCCAAAAAAGTCGTCTCGGACACAAAAATCCCATTTCAAATTCAATTTTCTAGTAAAAGAAAAAAATTTCTTGTTGTCAGCCTCATCTAATCGATTAGATGAGCCATCTAATCGGTTAGATGGTCTTCCGTGGGATTTTCAGCATTCTGTTTTGGCATCTAATCGATTAGATGGATCATCTAATCGATTAGATGGTCCTGAGTTGCATCTTTTTAACCCTTTTCTTTATTTGATCATAACTTTGTCATCCGGATTCCAAATTGAGTGAATTTTTTTTTGATCTTGACTATTTTTTCATCGTCTATCCAATGGTGTACTTAGTTGCTCCCAAATATTCATGAATAATTACTATTTTACCCTTTTAGCCTTAAGTGCTCGTTTTTCTTCGTCTTGTCATTTCTCCTTCGTCCAGACTCTGAATCATGCAATTCTTGAGTCCATATTGATTAGTTTTTCATTGTCTTTCCAGCGGTGTGCTTGGTGGCACCCGAATCCATAGTTTTAGATATAACTATTTTGCCCTTGGGGCCATTTTTGTACCCTTTTTTTTCTTGCTTTCCGCTTCCGCTATTTTCTTTTGAGTTCTGTGATTTCATGGGAAGTTACAATTGTGTTTGGGAATGATATACATTCTAGGGCCATCATTTTCATGTAAAATGACTATTTTGCCTTTGGGGGCTTAATTGTTATTTTCTGATCTTTTGCTTCCGTGTCATTTTTCATTGAGTTCCACGACCTCCTGGGAGGTCATCGAAGTGTCTTAGAGGTGTCTTGTGGCTTAGGAGACTGTTGTCTTGTTTCTTGCTTCAGCATTCTGGATTCGTTATCGGATCTATGTTCGGTTCATCACATGACACACTGGCCTAAAAACCAGGGCTGTCACAAAATGGTTGAAACAAAAAAAAGACAAGGTGTATCCATTGGTGTATCCACTTGTGATGTTGGCATTAATCTTACCAATCACGACTACCACGGTGGAGAGGGTGCTTTCTACTATGAATATTATAAAGAATGAATTGCATAATCGGATGGGAGATCAATTTATGAATGATAGCTTGGTTGTGTATATTAAAAAATAATTATTTAGGGGCATAGATAATGAGGCTATCATTCAACGCTTTCAAAAGTTGAAAAGCCGTCGAGGGCAGTTTTAATTATCTTAAATGAAATATATCAATATTTTGGATCTTATATGTGTCAAGTATTCTACTTTAGTTCTTTTTATTTAACTATCATAACAACTTGTTACCTGTTTAGTTCTTTAGATAAACAAATAAATTCTTTTATTAGTATTTTCAATTCACATTATTGAAGAACATCTAGTTTCAATCTTAGTTTAAGATAAAAATTATGAAATACATGCAATTGTGTTTGCTTTGGTTGTCAGGATTTACTATGCGCTTGGAGACTCATAGAATGGGTATGATTGCTTTGGAATTGCTTATAGACTACTAATTCATCTAGTATCTCAGCTTGCCACGTAATTCTTTTTATTTTTATTTTTTTAATTTGTTATGTGAATATTCTATTTTTGTCATTAAATTTTTTTATTCTTATCAAATACACTATGCCGGTGGATTGAAATCCTGACTCCACCCTAGAAGACAAAGAGAGGCATTCCAAACCAAATCATATGGGTTTTGTACATATTGAGAGAGAGAGAGAGGACCAAGGGAGATGAGTTTCCCTGTCATAGAAAAAAATTCCTTGATTATTCTTTGAAGTTACAAAATTAGTGTGTTGTACTTCACGCATCGAATCTATCAAGGATTTAAAATTTCAATTCATGTTACTAATTTTTCTTTCAATTTCAGTTTAAAATTTTAAATTTGAGGTGTGAATTTTATGCAATTGAAATACGTTTTTGAAGTCTGTGACATGTTGCACTGAGTGCATCAAAAGGGGTTTTAATAAGAGTATTACTCCTACTATGTGTAGGGGGGTTCAAAATCAATTTACTAGATAGGCCACGTGTATGCATTGAATTAACCCAGTTAGTTAAGCTGTTTTTTTTTTTTTTTTTTTTTTTTTTTTTTTTTTTCCCTGAGACACACAGTTAGTTAAACTTAAGCAGTGTTTTTGTTAATGTTAAGTTCCCACTGACAATTTGTATAGACATTTTTAATTAAGAAATGACAGTCTCATTTTAAATGTGCTTTAATTAGTCATATATATATATATATATATATATATAGTGATTCACTTTATCTTTCAAACTCTCACTTGGACATTCGAATATATTTTTTTTTAGGGTAAGTTGGAAATTCACTACAAGAATTTTAGTTATTAGGAACAAAAAATATCGTCCCTAAGAGTACTAAAATCGTCCCTATTACCTTTTAGGGACGATTTAATGTCACCGTCTCAATTAGTTGCATCCCAAAAGAGTTTTAGGGACGGTATAATTGGGACAGAATAAAAAATCGTCCCAAATACTTATTTGGGACGGAAGATTCGCCTCCGTCCCAAATACTTGGGACGGTTGTTTTTATGTCCCAAATAAGTATTTGGGACGGATGTTTTTCTGTCCCAATTAAGTATTTGGGACAGAATTTTCTATGTCCCTATTTTCATTTTATTATTTTAATGCCTAGCTATTACTGCCTGTAATATCTTATATCCATTGTTCATTCATTAAAACTATAAAGAAGGTAAATGTAAAGTCAAAATTAATTCAAAAAAGTTAAATTTAATAACCATTAATTAAAAAACAAAGTGATATCAATTATGGTCAAATTAGTACCTAATAGCATAATATGTAAATATCAATGACATAATTGGAATCATTCATCATTTGTTGGTGAGTCGAAGTTAAGTGATGTGTACAGACCAAATGGGCTAAACTTCGGTGGCTGCGGATTATTTAATAGGCTGCCAAAACATCCATAAGGAGGTTCCTGCTGCTGTGGGCTGCCAAGTCTAGGACGATATCCGCCGAATGGTGTGAACATGAATTGAGGAGAAGACACCCTTTGATTCTCCAAGATACCTTTCACTGTTGCCTTCAAATCATTTATGGACTCCAACATTTCATCATATTTTTGTTCAGCTCTATTAGACTTCCTCCTTTTAGCCTCCAACTCTGCCTCCCACTCTACATTTGTTTTCCTCTTAGGACTTGAGGATGCTGATGGAGCCTTCTTTCTATAACCGAAGCCACATAAATATGTACCTTTTCCTATTCTAAGATAGTTCTCCAAAATCTGCTCATCCACCGAGATTAAAACTACTAGCATCCACATAAATAGATGGATCGATCAGTCAATGCCAAACCATATATATGCATATATGTATGTATGTATATGAGGTGTTTTCTAAGGAAACAAACAATAAATTGGAAAATTGAATGGGAAAGTGGAAAGGACGTGGTAGGTGGAGGCCATTGAAGAAATTATGCACACTATAACAGTAAGAATGATTGCGAAAACTTACGGATAGTTGTCGATTTCAATCACCGATCGAGAGAGAGAGTGAGCTCCAATTGACACGAGATAGATTAGAAGTAGTGAAAAAGCAGACCTTCCAAATTCAATCGATCCTCCTCATTATGCTTCTACAAATGAATTCCTTCTTAGCCTTGGTTTTTCATATGTATATCCCTCCACGCCGAGAAGAGTGTGGAAAGCCGAACTCGACGGCACGAAATAGTTGCAACTAGTGCAGCGTCGGTTGTACAGAGAGAGTAGATAGATGATATATGACATTAGGTTCAGTTGTAGATGCAATGAGGATAAATATGATGCAAATCGGAAGATGGCAGTGGTGGGATTGGAAGACGGCAATAGTCCCAGAAGCTACAAATTGAAAGGCGGCAGTGGTTCCTTTCTCTTCTCTCTCCCTACCTTCTATCCTCTTCTACTGGCATATGAATTGTCCTCAACTGACTACGATCGAAAGTTTCTCCTTTCATAGGAGGTTCTCTACCTGTTAAAGTGGCGCTGTTAGGAGCTTCTTGCTTATTCATTTTCTTTGATCTTGTTTAGTGTTTTTTTTTTTTTTTTTTTTTTTTTCCATCATTTCATTTTTAGTTGTTGCTATCCTTTGGATCTCTTGGATCAATTGATTTTATTTTATTTTGGAGCTTTTGCTGGATTTGGGTATTTTGAATCTGTGGATTCGAATGGTCCGGTGGGGTGTGGTTTGATATGGAGATCTGGTTGAAGGTCCTGATTTGGTGGCGATTTGGCGATATCTTGTTGATGGACCAAGAGGGGGGGGGGGTGAATTGGTTAATCTCTTTCTTAACATAATCAATGAACTAATTCAGCAATCAAGCAATAAGAACTTAAAACAAGATTTACAAGGAAACCCTTTCAACTAGGGAAAACCTTGGTTCTTGGCCATGGCCAATGAAGATCAGTACTAGCTGTATGTACCTTGTTACACACTCAACTGTCTCACCCTCTGCACACACCCAAGCATAAGAATAGACACTAGCTTTCACAACTAATGCACACACTAGCTGATTTCAGTGCACACACACACTCCCCCTGTCCTAAGCACCCTTGCTTGGACCAACAAAGCTCATATAGCTCTCCACATACATCATTACAAATGATAAACAAGATAATAAAACTTTTTCTTCAAGTGAAACAGTTTAAGAAATACAAAATACCAAGTTATTGCCTTAAGATCACTAAACTGTTACAACAAGTGATTGAAGGGTAAAATTAGAATTTCCTTCGAGATTAGTTCACCTGTAGCTTCTACAGTCTTAATTTACTACAATACTTATGTTAACATCCTTAAGCAAGTCAGCACAGCATGAGTCTATATCAATGTTCAATCTCAGTTAAGAAATAAGTATAGCTCAACTCAGTTTTAGAGGTTTTGCAAGGTCACAACCATAGTCTATCAAAATTTTGCCCCACAGCCAATTTCAATAGCTTTGATTCATCAAAATAGACTTGCTAGCACATAGATAGTTCATAGAATAGCTAGCCTTAAACATTTTGCACTTGAATCACAGTTTATGCAGAAAAACAGACTTATCAACTGATCTAAGAGCTCAAAATCCATTTCAACATGTTTCAATTCAAAGCAAACTATTAAGCAAGTGTAAATAGCATAGTTGTACCTATGACAACCCTTAGAAATGACCACAGTAGCTTGGAACTCAGATTTACTACTCAATCTAGCCCTTTCTTCAGCAATTTGAACAGCAGCAGCATCTCAGCACATTGATCACACACAAGGCTTGAGTCGGTGGGTTTTTCTAGCATAAATCATCATTACAAATCACAGAAGAACTTTGTTCAATGAAAAGGAGCTCGAGGTTCTCTTCTGTAGCTTGTTATTAATTTATATAAAAGGCCATTAACCCTAAAAGACACCTATAACAGCATATATAAATTTCAGTAAAAATGTTAGACTACACCTCTCTTAATTCAATACTGTCACCTTTCAACCAATGATTACATAAGAATAATTCTAACATTCCCTAAATGAAAAGACAATGTTGCCCTTGATATCTCACCAAATAGTGACACCTCATGCATCAGTAAGAACAGTTTATACAAGTGAGGACACATTGATATTTGCCTTTGCTTAGCTACTAAGGTCTACAACACCATTGGAGGACACTATATACCTGGACCACAGCCACGTGTCACACTCCTGAAAATACTTCAAAAGTTGTACAAACAAGCCTTATACCAGCTGTAAATTATATTCAGTAAAATCCTGTTGTTGAAATTGTAATAGACACAATATAGGCTCACCACAGCAATTCAGTGCAATGCAGCTATCCGGCCATACGAGTATCCATAGAATACATCTGGGAAAATACAAAAGTACCCCTAAAAGCACCTGTGAGAAGTTCTTTATATGATGATCCTGGCTGAAACCATTCAATTTGGCTGAAACAAGTTTACCAGCTACGATGAATTAAATCATGCCAATGTAAAAAGACTGTCACTGCAATATAAATGTCAATGCTGCCCAAGTGATATATGTTAACCCACAATACAGATAGAATATGCACTAAAGCACACAAAACCAAAGTTTTGACATTAAACAGGCAAATAGAACTTAGAGGATCTTAGGACCAACACTTGTTCTTCATTTTCCTTTCGATTTTGGTTTCTTTTGTCGTTATGTCTCCTTTTTGTAATTATTCTAGATCTCATATTGTTCTTGTTACTGTGATTATTATTTGGGTATTTTGGTGGTGTCCTCTTCCGTTACTTTTGATTTATAAGTCTGGTCTGTTGTCTATCTTGTTCTCTATTTTTGGTGGGTTTTTTTTTTTTTTTTTTTTTTTGTGGTGGTTTGATCCAATCTTGGATCTTGGGGGTGTTTGTTCTTCATTTTTTATGTGGATTTTGGGTGTTATTTTATTCTCGGTGGTTTTCTTCTCCTACTTTATCTCATGGATCTAAGCTTTGGATATAAAGGTGGCTCTATAGGTCCTATTGGTGCTTCCCTTACTCTTAGTGGTATCCTTGCCGGTGGAGTGCTTGGTCCACCAGATTCTGGTGTGATGTTGGCCTGCGATTGCTGGAGTGTCGGTTGGCAAGGTCAGCTAAAGGGGTGCTAGTTTGGTTAGTGATGACGTCGAGGCTGACGTACCAGTTACTTTTCGAAGACGTCTTTGGATGGATGGTGGTGGGCTTGTGCACGTCATTTTTTTAACACATCACCTACTATATCTGTCAACGGCTCTACTAGGTACGCTTCTTTTTATTATTTCTGGCATTGTACTGCCTGTATGTGTGGCTGGGGTTCATTATCGTCTTGTGTACGCTTTCTTTACTGATCTTCCTCCATTTATTTTCCCTTGAGCTATGCATGAGTGGATTTTCAACTGGTGTCAGTCTTATTTCTTTGAAATTAGGGATTTGAAAATGATGATCGCGTATTGGCATCTGCGTCCATATTTGTTTATCTATTCTGTGTTTTTGCCTTTCTTGCCATGTCCTTCTCTTACATACTTTAGATTTCCTTTGTTGTACTCTTGGTGGGGTTTAATTGTGTTCCTCATTTGTCTTTGTATCGATACTCTATCTACGAGCGTGATGGTGTAAGGTATACTGGATCAATTAAGGGGCTTGAAGTTGACTACGGTTGAAAAGGAGCCCATTTTTTTATCTGAGGATGACACAGCTCAAGGGGATTAGGTCTGCAAGGATAGCCTCTTTGCTAAAGTTTGGACCTCTAAAATGATTACTCTTGCCATAGCAAAGTTTACATTTGATAAGTTATTTTCTAAATTATGGCCGAATGATCATCATAATAATTCTTCTCAGCTACTCCAAGTGTTTAAAGTGGTGGCGAACTTATTCCAATTACTCATTCCAGATGTGATTATTCATCATAATATTTTTCATGGCTGTCATTGGCTGTCTGATGGGCATTTGGTGGTGATCAAAGCGTGGGAGGAAGGGCTGTTTGATTCTGATGGCCCATTTTAGGTGTCCCCATTATGGTTTCAGATTACGGGTGTCAAGGCCAATCTTCTTTCACAGAAGGTGGGCCAATGGATTGCCGATTCTTTTGGGCGATGCTTGAAGGTGGAATTACGGGATAAAGGTATAGTGGATGGCCAAGAACAATTTGTTATTAAAAGTCGTGTATTACGGCTTAAAGTGGAGATTGATATATTATAGCCCCTTCATCGTCATGTTGTGTTAACTAGTCATACTGGTGTTGAATCGCGGTTTCATGTAAGGTTTGAAAAGTTACCCTCATTTTATTTTTCATGTGGTGTTATTGGGCACCACTGGAAAACTTATCTAGTTGAAAAGGTTTGTTCCTTAGTGGGTTTAACATAGTATGGTAGGTGGTTAGGGGTTGAAGGTTTTCTTTGTAAGGATCTTTGGCACTCGGAGAAAGACTTAAATGATGTTAAGGGGGATAACTTAGGCAAAAAGTGGTTGTATGTTGACGATAATGATTCGGATGGGGCTGAGCACTAAGGTTTTTTCAGTAATTCCTCTTTATCCAATTAACTTCATGGATGGCCTATTGAGTCTCGTGGGATGTTTGGGAGTCCTTCCCAGGGCAAGAATTTCAGCAGTTGATTCATGTACAACCTGCAGTGGTTGCTTTATTGAGTATTAGTGATCCCATGCGAGTTGTTGGTAGGGATGGTCATGGGGAGGGATCTACGGCTGCTATTGATGTCCAAGCATTGCCTATTATCAACCCTAAAGGGAAAGGAGTGGTTAAGGATTTTAATCCTGTTGGCGAACATTTCCCTGTGCCTAAAGGGGGTTTTCTCCCGAGTTCTTCTTCTCAAAGCCATGTGGCTTCAGTGCAACAAGATGAAGCTATGTTTTGTGCTCAAGTTACATCTCCTACTAAAAGTAAGATATTGCCTTTGGATCGATGGGATCAAATGGCGAAAGAATGAAAGAAGGGGAAACCAAGGTGACTAAGTCGAAAGGGCGTATGTCTGATTCTTCTGCTACCTCTAATAGTCAAGGATCGCCTCTGGTTCATAAGGGCTATAAACACCATCAATTTACCTCAGGAGGTTCTCATGCTGCAAAGGGGGATAAGAAATTGAAAGTTATGGGGGGTGGTGTAGTTAGGACGATGGCAGATTTGGGTCCTCCAAGTGGCTTTATTGGTATGCAGTCAATTTCATCTGAAAGGACTGGGATGCAGGCATTGGATTCTTTTACATCGGATTTGTCTCAGTCTTTTGCTACTAAAATTGCTATATTGGTTGGTGCTTCGCACTCCACTGCTCCAGAACTATTTAAGCTTTGGTTATCATGATGGTAGTCATGTTTTAGCTTAGTGTTAGGTTTCTTGGAGTAGTTTTGCTTTTGGTATTTTGTGGTTCTCTTTTGTGTTGGTGATGCCTTGTATCATTTGTTGTTGTTTGCTCTTGTAATCGTCTGTTGGCGGTTTTTTTGCCAGGGTAAAAAAAAAAATTGTAGAGTGACAGAGATGAGAATGAGAAGAGAGTGAAAGTGGGTTTACAACTTTACAAAACGGTGTAGTTTGGATATTTTTTAATATTTTGCACGTGAAAATTTTTAATTAGGGATAGTGTAAAATCAAGCATCAAAGTTTTTCAAGTATACAATACAACCAAATATTCCCACCAAAAATATTCCCGGCCATTTTTTTTTCTCATTTGGGATAGTAGATATGTTATCATCCCAAAAACCAAGCTCATTTGAGACAAATTTTAAACCGTCCCAAATAATCCATCCCAAAAGCCTCGTTTTCTTATAGTGATTGGAATATTTGTTCTTATTTAAAATGATTTATACTCTTAAGCTATATATATATATATATATAGTCCTAATCTCTTACTCCTTATGGAGTAAGAAAATTAATCTACACTTTTTATATAGATTGTTAGATCAAATCTAACGGTCATTTTTCAAAGCCTCCTATAGCCTTTCCTTTTAACACAAAACCACTCTCACCCTATTTTTAGTTTCTATATTTAATTTTACCATTACCACCTCTTGTAACAATAAAATGTAATTACCAAAATAAAAATAGAAAGCTTTTGAAAAAAAATAATACCCGTATATTTTACTAAAAAATTGTTTTTATTTAGGTATTTCTTTGAAAGAAAAACAATACCCGTATCTTTCAATTTTGCAACAATAATATGATATTATAGCATTTTCCTAAGAAACATCTTATTGTTCTCAGTATAGGTAAATTAATATACTTCTCTAGTATAAATATATTTAGCAACAAATATACTGTAATGTTGCATTTTGGAATATTGAATTGATTCATTGGAATTGAAATTGAAGAAAATTTCATTTAAAGTTTGAACAAAAGTTCTTTCTATTTCAATTATAAGTTAGGCAATTGGTGAAATTCATTATTGAATCTGTGAATTTGTGAGTTCAGTTATTGGATGATGATGGTATACTGACTATGGTGGGACTATAGAATCCACCTCAAAAACAACAATGTAACCCAAAAAAAATTGGTGAAGCTCTTCTCACAACCTTGTTTTGGTAATTACCTTTTATTGTTACAGTAGGTGATAATGGTAAAATTAAATATAGAAACTAAAAATAGGGTGAGAGTGGTTTTGTGTTAAATGGAAAGGCTATAGGTGGGTTTGAAAAATAACTGTTAGATTTAATCTAATGGTTTATATAGAAAGTGTGGATTAATTTTCTTGCTCCATGGGGAGCAAGAGATCTGAACTCTATATATATATATATATGTTCTTTTAAATTAATACTACAGGCTACAGTGGCGCCATCGTCACAAGTTGTGCCATAGCTGGTACCACCACTAGAGAAGAGTGAGTTAGAGAAGACTTTTGACCACATTGCTAAATTTGTGAAGTTGATGCTGACTTTGTTTGAGGGCGGTCCGGATCCGCTTGTTGCGGATAGTTTCATGGACAGGGTGGAGAAGTACCTTAATGCTATGAATTTGACGTCGAAAAGGTTAAAGATTATACTGGCTACTTACAATTTTATAGGGGATGTAGAGATTTGGTGGAAGACCATCTCTCACACTTACAATGTGAACATTATGACCTATGATGCATTTAAGAAACTCTATTATGAGAAGTACTTTTCGGAACCCAAATGAAGAGAGTTGAAGAAAGGGTTAGTAGACTTCAAGTAAGGGAAAATGACTGTTACAGAGTATGAGAACAAGTTCACATCCTTTTCGAGGTTTGCACCAAAGATTGCTAATGACGAGGTGGAAAAGACTATGAAGTTTGTGAATGGCCTTGATTTCACTATTAGGCTAATTATGGCCGCCATAGAGTTGACAGAGTATGCAAAGGCAGTAAGGAAGGCCTTAGTTGTTAAAGCTGAGAGTAAGGAAAGAAAGGCTATCAAGGAATCTTACAAGTATGGAAGGAGTATGGGTGCTACTTCCTAGAGCCAGTCATAGAAGAGGTAGAGAAATGAACTGTCAGGGTTTAGGGGACAGTAGTCAGCCAGATCTGCACCCATAGCTTCAGTGTTTATGGGGTCTTCCAAACCAGATGTTGTGTGTTTCAAGTCCAGGCAGCTCGGGCATTATAAGTCACAGTGTCTAAAGATTCAGTTGGCATTAGGAGGATGTTTTGGGTATGGCCAGTAGGGCCATATAGTGAGAGATTGTCTACGGTGGGGTAGTGGTTCAGGTAGGGGTAGAGGTTCATAGCAGAAGCGGACGCAGTTCGCTTTAATTCAGTTAAGATTTCAACCACTACCACCACCTCAGCCATTTTAGCCAGCTATGTCATCCCAGATTTCTCGACCGGGCAGGGGAGCCCCATCTAGTGCACCTACTCGGTAGTCTAGTTATCAGGCTGATGGTTCTTAGGGGCAGATAACCCAGGGTTGTGTGTATACAGTCACTCCAACTTTTACTCCAGCTGAGCCATCATCCAGTTCTTCAGCCATCAGGGGTATGTTCATTGTGTCCCATTCTTGGGCCAGAGTGTTGTTTGATTCTGGTGCTTCATTCTCTTTCATTGCTTCATCATTTGCACGAGCATTGGGGATGGAGGCTAGTTAGTTAGATAGGCCACTTTGTGTTAACACGCCTGTCGGGGGTTCAGTCACTATTGGTAGAGTTTGTCGGGGTTGTTCCATTACCATTGCTGGACAGGTACTTAAATTCGATCTCATCCTTCTTGAGATGGTAAGGTTTAACGTCATTATTGGGATGGACTGGTTGTCTTCCTTCATAGCTGTTATTGACTATTTCAGGGGGAGAATGTCAGTTTGTACCCTCGGATAGGGATTGCTTCTGTTTTGTGGGAAATCAATGTGACTTTCTCATTCCTTCTTTCTATGGTGTTAGAGGTCGAGATCTATAGGGATTTTTCTCGGCTAGTCTTTTAGCTGATGATGATGTTGAGTTTTGTGAGGTTGATTATCAAGTAGTTGCATGGGATCTTATGTATGTATTTTCGAAGGACTTGATAGAGTTGCCTCCACACCGAGGGGTGGAGTTTGCTATTGATTTAATGCCAGGTATTGCACCAATTTCTATAGCACTATATTACATGGCACCAATAGAATTGGAAGAATTATAGAAGCAGCTTGATGATTTGAGGATGAAAGGTTTCATCCGATCGAGTGTGTCGTTGTGGAGTGCACCGGTCTTGTTCGCTAAGAAGAAATATGGTTGTTTGAGGTTGTACATTGATTACCAGAAGTTGAATCATGACACTATCAAGAACAAGTATCCTTTGCCTAGGATAGATGATTTGTTTGACCAATTGAGTGGAGCCAGTTGTTTTTTGAAGATTGACTTGAGGTTAGGCTATTATTAGTTTATAAGATGGATATAACCAATGGTGAGCTTGATAAAGAGCTTCTCCATTCTCAAGCTCACATATGGAACCACATATTTGTAACGACCCGGAAAATTCCCTTCCTTTACTTTTTCCTGAAATTTTATGAATGAATTTTTTTCGTTTAAATTCCTTCGCTGAGCTCAGTTTCTCATTGCTTAGTGTCATCTCGAGTGCTCATGAATGGGTTCTGAGACTCTTTTCCATGGATTGACAACTTCCTTTGAGGATCGAGTCATTTCCACATTTTTAGTTTTTCGACACTATGCACTATTCATCCTTTTCCCTATTCTGTCTTTTCCCCATTTGTCAATTTTTGGCATAACCTCACTTTTCATGCTCGGAGTTAGTTTTTGACTTCATATATCTTGATCTTGCGTGGTTTCCACGAAATACGTATCTTCACTTTTTCAAGAAAGTACTCTGGTTGCTCCCGGTATCCATAAGGGCATGGATGCACAATTCTTTGGAATTCTTTTCTTTTCTTGGGGTGTTTTTTATAAATATCTTTTGAAGATATTTTATTTCATGGGTATCTAAGAAAATATCTTTTGGAAGATATTTTCATTCTGGGGCAGTTTTGCAGTTAACCCTTTTTGTGGGGGTCATTGTGCAATTAATGAAAGTTATTGCAAAAATATCTTGTCTGGAGCCTAGATCCTCGTACGGGATTCATTTTCACATTTTGTCGAGTCATGTACTCATAGAATTCCGTTCTGGTTGTTTTCCTCCAGTTTTAGAGTTTTTGGACCTAGTTGCGTCAAACTTGTTTGGGGCATATCTCTCTTCTCGGGACTCAGCTTTTGATAGTGTTTCTTCCGTTGATCATATTTTCTCATTTGGAATCTTTTTCATTCATAGAGTTTTGCCGTTTGAGCGCGTCTGCTCAAAATCCACTTTTCCAGACCCGGCGAGGCCCTTTCAGGGCACTTTTTGAGATTTTCTATAAATAGGAGGCCTTAAAAGAAAAAGTCAGAATTTTCTCCCTCTCTCTCCTCTCTTCTGGCCGGAATCCATGGTAGCGATGGCTGCCACCTTCTCTCTCTTCTTTTGGTCCACTTTTCCTTGGTAGAAATCCTTTGGCCTTAACGTTTATTGCTCCCCTCGACGTGTTCTACCTTATGCCCTTATTAGAACTCATTTTTGACGATTTCTTGAGTTCAGGTTTGAGGTCAAGTTAAGATTTTCATGGGGCTTCTTACAGATCCTTGTTCCCGGTGTAGTCCCCGACAAAACCCTTCGGTATCGTCGGATTCGGAGCACTTTTATTTTCTATGATATTGATGCTTATACTACTTGTTTCCACGCTTAAATATAAAATCTAGAGATTTTATTATTTATTTTTCTTGTATTGGATCTGATTTTCCCAGTTACTCATGACTTGGTTTAAACATGTAGCATGATATTATATTACCCCTTGATATGCTCATTGCCATGTATTAAATTTAGACCAATTGAATAAGTATTAAAGCTTTTATTTAATATTTATCTTAGGTGAAAGATTAATTCACATGGCCTTAACTAGCTTGAAATCAATATGTGTTAGCATATAATATTAGGCCTTAGTATACTCCTCAACATAGATTAAATTGAGAGTAATCGGAGTTGTTTTAAAATCTAGTATTTATTAATTAATTTGCTCTGGGTGTACTATTCACCCCATTGGAATTCTGACTTGACATTCTTGATATGCATGCTATATGGTTTCACATATATTAAATCTAGAATATTTGATTAGGTTTTGAAACCTTTCATTTATTTATTTTCTAGTATTAAAGTTTAATACTCGTGGTCTTCTCTTGTATGGAATTCAATTGTGTCGTGTTTTTAAATCAAGTCTTGGCATGTTGTATAACATATATTAATTTGAGATCATTTAGATGAATTTCAAAGCCTAGAGATTTTAATTAAATGAAGTAATTAAAATCCATTTCATGGTTCATTGGTCTTGATTCAGTTTCTAACCTTGTATTCATGATTTTCTAGACAAGTTCATTCACGTGTATCAAATCGAGAATAATCGGATAAGTTTTGAAACTTATATTTAATTAATTCCTTTGCATAGAACTTAATTCACATGGTTGTATCTTGCTTAGAATGAACTTGTAACTCGACATTGGACTTGCCTTGTGCAATGATTTGCACACTTCGCATTAAACATCCTTCATGTATAGCGTGTAACGAATCGCACACTGAAGATTCGACATTCATCAATCATATTAATGCGAACTTAGGGTATGACTTGTACGTTTCAAAATCTTGGTTGTGCATGAGACATGGTTAATGTGTTTCTAGTATTTTGATACAATCTTGACTTGCACAACTTATTGATTTTAGGACTTAGGATATCAATCAAGAATAGGGGAAGGTACCCTTAGGTGATGTTCCCTAAAGTGATCCCAAGAATAGGGGAAGGTACCCTTGGGTGATAATCCCTAAAGTGATCCCAAGGATAGGGGAAGGTACCCTTGGGTTGATAATCCCTAAAGTAATCCCAAGACTAGGGGAAGGTACCCTTGGGCTGATAACCCTAAAGTGATCCCAAGAGTACGGTTTTAATCCGGGCGATATCCAAGTTTTCACAATGGTTGATTTCACTCTTTAAATTTCAAGTTGCCATTCCTTGAAGATTTAAAACTTGTTGTATTATATGAAATGCTCCAATCTTATTAATTGCATAGATATTATGCCTCATTCATTCAAGTATACTTCATGACATGTAAATTGGTATAGTCCAACCATGTAAATTGCATTAATAGTGCAATTCTTGTTAACTTATATCCAAGTATACTTATTGTCGTGTTATATGGAATATTCTATCATTGTTTACCTGCATAGATAGTATGCCTTGTCCTTGATTCCATATGTTACCTCTTGACGTGTTTTATGAAATGCACAAACCTTGTTAATCGCATAGATATTATGCCTTGTTCCTGGTTTCGTGTATAACTCTTGTCTTGCTAATTGGATTATCCCAATCTTGTTATTTGCATCGATATTAGGCTTTGTTCTTGATTCCTTGTATAACTCCTATCGTGTAAATTAGAATGTTCTAATCTTGTCATTAGTGTAGATATTATACCTTATTCGTGATTCAAGTATACTTCTTTTCGTGTTTTATGGGGTGTTCCTTCCTTGTCTACTTGCATAGATATTATGATTCGTTCTTGATTTCAAGCATTCTTCATGTTGTGTATTCTATCCTTGTTTACTTACATAATTTTTATGCCTAGTTCTTGATTTCGAGTATGCTTCTTGTCGTGTTCTTGGGTTGTCCCAAATCTTGACTTGTTTCATATGAGTATATATTATGATTCTTGTTGTTAGTACTCTAGGGTAGCTTAGGATGCTCCCTGAGTCTCATCGTGACATAGACATTAGGTGGCATGAGCCCCTTTGACATGTTTCACCTTAAGGTGATATTTTTGTAAAATGTTAGGTCGATGCATGCTCATCTCCTACGAGTAGCTTTATGTTACTCACCCTTACGTTACTGGGGCATATTTCAGGTACAGTGTAATGACCCGGTCTTTTTCCTCCTTTTCCATTTTCGGTGATTTTCTTTTTTTAATTTTTTTTTTTCTTATTTCGTCTTTTACTCGTTTATCGTTTTTCCTTGCTTAACCTCACTTCGGGTGTTCGGATTTGATTCCAGTTTTGCATGCATTCATGATACTTGATTTCCATGATATTGGTATCTTCACTTTTATTGAAAAGCATGCTAGTTGCTTTTATTTTTCATAAAGGGCATGAATGCTTACTTTAGTGTAATTATTCATAACTTTTATGATTTTAGTGTAATTATGCAAAATTATTATTTTTCGTTTGGGGGACCTTTTTGCAATTTATTTTAGAAGATATTTTGAAAAAGGACCATTTTGCAATTTTTGAAAGTGTGACAAGTGTCACACTCTCATGGAGCCATTTGTTAGCATTTAGGTGAAGAGACTTGGCACCATGACCTCTTGACATTTGGTGGGTGGAGATTCATCCATGTGTTGGCCCTAGATTGGTGCACATGTAACCATTGGATTGTTGACAAGTGTAAGCTTAGGATTAACTCTTGGAAGAGGCATTGGATTGTTGACAAGTGTAAGCTTAGGATTAAGTCTTAGAGGAGGCATTGGATTAGTGATAAGTGTAAGGCCATGATGTAGTCTTGCATTGTGTGTGTGTGAGAGGTAGTGCAAGAGCACATAGTGAGTGGAGGATCTCTAGCCCTTCCACTCACCATTTTTACACTTTACTTCTTCATTTCATTATCTCACATGAACCCTAACAAGTCCACCATTGGATGAAAGCTTAGTTCATAGCTTACCCCTTTAATTTGGCTCACTTCCATACACCTTAGACTAAAAACCTTGGGAGAGAAAAGTTTCCTCCCATTCTCCTCTTCAAGAACCCTAAACTTGTTTTCCATTTTGTGCTTGGTAGCTTGGATTATAGAGCTACAATTCTCTATTGAGGTAGGGGTGGTAGTATGTTTATTTTCTAAGTGTTTTGAAATCCTTTGGGGTTTAATATATATTGTATACATACTTTTAGAATTGTAGTATTGCATACTATAGGAAATCCTTATGATTGACTTAGGAATTCATTGATCAAGCATGTATGCTATGTATATATCTTGAGTAGGATTGTTGAAGTTGTATAGAATTCTTAATGATTTGAGTTACTATGCTATTGTGATGGTAATCCTACATTCTAGTAGATTATTATTGATAATCATGATTGTTTTAGAAGCTATTTGCTAAAATGCAAACATTTAGTATATATGGCTTATTGTTGAGGCATGCTTAAATTGATAAGTTAATGATATTGTTTTGTGCATTGTATCATGTTAAGAACTTGTCATCTATCATGCCATTCTAGACTTGGAACCCTAAGACATGGTTGTGTGGTTTCGAAGTTCTTGTGCTTGTAAGGTGGTTGATATGCCTTATTATTTATATATATAAGTTTTGAACTTGATATATATTTTGGATTCTCTTGGGACATGGTTACTAGTAACATGGCTAGAGTTTGGCTCTAGTGTGGGAGGTATGAGTTCTCCCCAATTGAGATAGTGCGCACTTAAGGTGGTCTTCCCTGCGGGTTAATGCCAGGAATAACTGTTGAGGTCTCGGCAGAATTCTGAGCTTAGGTGTCCAAGGATTCCACTTTTTTTGATTTCGCATTCATTTCCAAGTTGACAATCAATGCTATTTGTAACTTGTAAATTTTGTTATATGCGATTTGATGTTGTTAAGTACATCCATTTTGATATTGTGTTACTAAGAAACATTTAAGTTAGCTTAAGATGATACCTTAGAACACCTTGAACATAGACGTTAAGTGGAATGCTCCCTTGTATTTGTCTATATTAATCTTGCAATGATATTGAAACTTTAGGTATACACATATGCTTCTCCTACGAGTAACTTGATTACTCACCTTAGTGGTTTGGGTTATTTTTCAGGTAAAGAGACCATGTTCTTGGATGCTCATCATCCTTAGAAGATTTTGAGTTATTTGAAGCATTTTTGTATATTGACATGCACTTGTTTAGCATGCCTTCCTTTTGGATGTTAAATTTTGTATACCGTAGATGTATAGTATTGTAGAAGCTAAGATGGCTTCTTTGATGTGTAATGTATATCTAAGAACACTTGAAGATGTCTATTTTGTATGCATAACATGAGGCCAAGTGCCATGTACATTTATATCACATGTATGCTAGTTTAATCCCATAGTTGTCTTATGAAATGATGAGAATTCGAGGTTTGACAGGTTGTATTTTGTATATAACATGTTATGTGACTATGGGCTATTGGAACATGTGTATTTACTCATTTTACATATGTGTGCATGTTCACTTTGGCACACAACACCATTCTTGTTGAAATGAACACTTAGAGTAGCATTCATTTGCATATTTTTGTTAAATCAGACCTCAAGGGCATTTTTGGTATTTCACTTGAAAAATAAATGTTGGTCTTGACATGGTTGACTAGAAAACATGATTTTAAGGGAGGTTACTTCACAACTTTTTTCCAAAAAAGACCCAAAAAGTCCTCAAAATTGTATTTTAAGGTTGCATTTCTGGTGCAGCTACAGGAGTTCGAGCGCTCTAAAGGGGAGTTCGAGTGCTCAAAGTTTGGGTAGAAAGTTTTGGCCTCGAGCATGTACTGTTTGAGTGCTCAAAGTCCTAGTTCAAGCACTCGAAGTACTGTTCATAGGTGTGTGTTGTGTGCCTTGGTTTAACACTGCACCTCTAAGTTCAAATTGTCATATCTTGCTCGTTTTAACTCCAAATTGGTCCGTTCTTGAGTCTAAACTGACCGCATCGAAATAAGCTTTCCAATGGTACTAATTAGAGTTTCAGATTCCTTTGGTAGCATAAGTTATTCAAGTTTTAGTGGAGGGGTGTCGGTTTTTGGCTCGAACCGGATGGGGTTTTTCTTCCTTCGACTTCAAGATTTGATATCTTTGCTGTCCAGACTCCGAATCAAGTGATTCTTGAGTCTAAATTCATTATTTTTTGTTGTATTTCTAACGGTGTGCTCGGTAGTACTCACTTTTATGATGGAAATGACAATTTTTCCCTTGGGTTCCTTTTTATCCATTTTTGAAATCTTATTTCCGCATTTGTTTTCTTTGGGTTCCGTGATCTCATTGAGGGTCTCCTTGGTGTCCTAGGAACATGTTGTGTTCCTAGGGATGTCGTTTCATCTTTTGCTTCCGTAATTCGGACCCGTTATCGGGTCATCTTTTGGTTCATCACTGACGCACAGGGTTGAAAAACCTTGGGCCGTCACAAGTGTTATCAGAGCTCCTAGGTTTGAACACCTTAGGACGATGGGTTTTGGGTGCATATCATGCTTTTGTTGATGCACTTTGATGCATTCACATGCTTTTGATAACATGTTTTGACTTTATAACATGTTTAGATGTTTCGTGATAACATGCTTAGTAGTATGACATGTCTTTGTGCTTATATGCTTATGTGGTTAAGAGCATTTTAGTTAAACATGTATGCTTATTTGTTTTAAGTGCTTAACTATTTTTAGAGCTTTCTTTGATTGCTTTAGCAGGACAGTATGTTGCATATCATGTCTTGCTTCGTGTCTTGCACATTCATAGTGTGAAGTGCACTTGGTCATAATAACTTGTGTTATTATTGACCTCCCTTGTTTTACAGGTTTAGCATCATGGTTATCATGCGTGGAGAGTCTTCACGTTAGGGCATTGAGGAGCAGGTGGCTGACACCGAGTTCACTAGGGGTCTGGGGAGGCCCAGGATTCTAGTTCGTAGCGCGGATGCTGATCTGCCGCGGGCACCGACTGAGTGGCTTAGGGTATCACTTAGGGAATTGATGAATCCTTACATGAGATGATACTCAGACAGGTGGCAGGGATATAGATTCCAGCACCGACACCGGCACCGATAGTCAATGAGGTGCTAGAGTACTTTATGCGACTTTAGAGGGTCATGATTGATCCATTTGCAGGGAGTTCAGATCCGCTAGTCTCAAAAACTTGGTTAGACCTCATGGTTCGCAAGTTAGATAGTATGGCGGTACCCACGGACAGGTTGAGGATTTCCTTGACCGCTTCTTTATTCATGGGGGATGTAGATATCTGGTGGAGGTCTATGACCAATGTCCACAATGTTGAGTCGATGACTTGGAATGAGTTTAGGGGTTTGTTCTTCGAGGCCTTCTTTCCTAGGGCTATGAGGCGGGAGATGAGAACACGGCTTTCAGGTCTTTATCAAGGCACCATGAGTGTCATTGAGTATGAGACACGATTTACTTCTCTCTCTCTCGTTATGCCGAGGATATGGTAGCAACAGACGAGGCTAGGGCAATGAAGTTTCAAGATGGGCTACATCTTGACATCAGGCCACGGGTCTCAATTCTTGATTTGAGGACTTACAGAGAGGTGGTTCAGAGGGCTATGCTAGCTGAAGCAAAGTAACGGGATCAATTACGGATCAGGGGTTCACACAAGCAGCCTCGTGGAGATAATCCATCATCTTTCGGGAGTCAGTGGAAGAAGGCTAAGGTAGGGAACAGTACTCACTCACAGGGGGCATCACAGCAGAATCATTCTACACCCATAGTTCCTGTATCTTCGGGATCAACCCAAGGACTGGTTTATTACCATTGTCAGTAGCCGAGGCACATGAAGCCTCGTTGCCCACAGCTTCGGGCACAGGCCAGTCAGACTTCAGTTTCTACAAAGATAGGGCAGGGAGCTTGCTTCTATTGCTAGCGGCCAGGTCATCTCAGAAAGGATCGTCCAAAGTTATTGAATAAGTCACGTAGTGGCATAGATTCACAAATGGTACCGGCTCAGTCTGCAGTAGTTCAGTCTGGTTTCAGAGTTCCTCAAGCACCACAGCCAGTGGCGCCAGTTGGCACTTATCCAGCCAGAGGTTCTACACCTACTGCTTCTACACATCAGTCAGGTTATCAAGGCAGTTCACAACAGGGCTCAAGGTCTCAGGGACAAGCTTACGCTCTTCCATAGGCGGATGCTTCCACAGGCTCCTCTTCAGTTCGAGGTATCTTTCCAATTTTTAGTTCTTGGGCACGAGTTCTTATTGATACTGGTGCATCATATTCTTTCATTTCTGCATCATTTGCACATTCATTGGGTCTGGAGGTCACACTTCGGGACGATTTTCTCTCTGCTGACACACCAGTAGGGGGTCCAGTGTCTTTGGATCGTGTTTGTTAGGGTTGTGCTATTGAGATAGCTGGACGGACTTTGGAGTTTGATTTTGTTGTTCTTGACATGAGGGGTTTTGACGTCATTCTTGGGATGGATTGGTTGTCATTCTTCTGGGCTACGATCATTTGCTTCCGCGGGAGGGTGTCTGTTTACACTCCTAAGGGAGATTGTTTCCATTTTATGGGAGATCGGAGTGAATCCCACCCGGCAATGGTTTTCAGTATTGGTGACCGGAGTCGCCACAGATCCTACTTGGCTAGTTTGCTAGTAGTCTGTTCTTCCGGCAGTTGTTGAGGAGTTTGTTGATGTCCTTCCAGAGGAACTAACAGAGTTACCTCCTTTAAGGGAAGTGGTTTTTGCCATTAATGTCATTCCCGGTACGGCACCCATCAGATAAGCGCCGAATACTGTATATTCAAGCGCCCTAAATTACATTAGTTAAGTCCATTAATTGATTATTTTATGTAGATTACCTTCATATGCACATTTTTACATATTTTCAGGTTCATTGGCCAAAAAGAAGCAAGAAGGATGCTTTGTGGAGTTTTGAACATCAAAGGTCACAATGCTGAATTTTTGGCAGCAGTGGAACCTGGACTTTGCTTAACATTTTGACCTTGAAAACTCAAGAACTGGACTTCCCTCATAGCATGACATATTTAGAGCTCTGAATCAGCTTTCCAAATCTTCAAGCGGTTCATCATTCAGAGTTTGGAGCAGAGAGTTATGATCTTCTTATCAGAGGTGCTCAGAACTGCCTGGCAGCAATGAGTTTCTGCCTTGCTCTTCAATTTCGACCAACCATACTTGAGAATTGGATCTCCACTAAAACATAAAGTTTTTAGACCTCTAAATTTTCTTTCCAAATCTTTAATCGGTTTGTCATTCAGAGTTTGGAGCACAAAGTTATAGCCATTTTACCAAAGTAGGTCCGGGCAAAGCAAAGCAAGCATGGAGCAATCTGCTCCAATTTTGAGTGCTCAAGGCCCTATTTCGAGCACTCGAGATTCAGGCAGAATGTAGCTCGGGACTCTTCCTCTTCAGCCCACTTGTGCATTGGTTTCCACATTTTCCACCCTCCTTCTTTATGGAGTGGTTGGGAATGTCTTTGGAGGAGAGAGAAAGCTTGGTTGTAAGACATAAGGCAACTAAGGGCCACATGCATCAAAATAGATATTCTAGCAAGACAGAGGAGAGGGAGAAAAAAAAGAGAGGAGTTCTTCAAGCAAAGGAAGGAGCATGAAAATGGAGTCTTGGATGGAGCTTCTTCCTTCTTCTAGCTTAGCAATGGGTAACTAACTCTTTCTCTAGGGAGGTGATGAAGTCCCTCCCTTGTAAGCATGTCCTAGGGTAGTTTATATTGGGGGATTGCAATGTATATTTATGGTCTTTTTCATAGCTAAGAGCACTTCATTTGGTGTAATGAATGTTTATATATGTATGGATGATCTCTTCAAGCTCATTATCTTATGTTAGGTGATGTCTTGTATTAATCTTTTTGCTTGAGTTTACATGGTGAGAATGGAAACAAGGTTATGAAATGATTTAATGGCATGTTGATAGGTGACTTTGATAGACCATTGCTTAGGAAATCCTTTGATGGTGTACGCTTTATCTCTAGCTCCATGTGCTTCATCATTTTGTCAAGAATTGGATAGTCTTTCATTTAAGTAAATGTGTATAAGCTATACCTTAGTTAGGTAGTCTAGACATGTTTACCCTTTTGATGGATTATACTTGTTTGAGACCTAATGTACCTCTTGATTACTTACATGGCAACTATGTGTTGCTATGTAGTTCTTGACCATCATATGTTGTTTTTTTCCCTAATTTAGGTCTAATCTAGCATGTGTATAGGGATGGAGGTGGATTTACTTCCTTAGTCTTCTTTACTCGTCTTTCATCCCTTAAATTCTTGCAAGTTTTTCATTAATGCATATTTCAATTCATAGTATAAGTGACAAACAATCAACAACTCTTTATTACACCTCATCATCCTAAGAATGATTCTAGACATTTAGGTTGCTTTAGACTAGCGTAGTCCCTGTGGTTCGACTTACCCGACCAATAGCCCTATTTTACAATGATTCGTGCTATTGCGAAGGTTGATGTATAATTGACCAACCGATCAATTTTTGGCGCCGTTGTCGGGGATTACAAACAGTTTAGTAACCAAAGTTTAGGGTTAAATTTAGTTTGATTGTGCATATTGTTTTTTGTGCATATTTTTCGTGTGGTTTAACCATTTTCGTATTGTAAGATTCTAGGGACTCGACTCTCGCCGTGGGAACGCTAGCAAAGTGTAAGTCTAAAGGACCCTAGGTAAGCTTCTTGACTTTTTAGTTTCGCATTGTTATATATTGTGCATGTGTTAAGCTTAGAAGTAGTTAATTTATTTGCAAGCCCTTGTTGAGGCTATATTATTGTTTTAATTTCGTGTTCAAGCATCGGTCCTTGTCGTGGCCATTTATTTTCTGTCTTAATAATTGAGGAGAAAGGGAACATCGTATGTGGAGTTGTGGATAATGAATTGCTTTGTTGATTATATGCTATGCTGTTGATGTTTGGTCGTAGGTCACTCTCTCTACGCATAATCGATTCGCCCATTGATATCAATTCTCTTGAAAGAACTCTTAGAAGAAACCTTAGGGAATCTACTCTTACAAGGGATCTTGAAACTGAATTTAATACAATGGGAGATAATATAGGAAATCCGGGGAATGAAAGGGCTGAAATTCCTAATATCGAGCCAATGACTCTTAGAGATCATTTCATCCCTACCACCTACGCTTTTCCTTCTTGCATAGTAATGCCAAACATCGATGCAGCTCAATATGAGATCAAATCAAGCACTATCCAAATGCTTCCATCATTTCATGGCTTTGATAATGAAGATCTATATAAGCATCTTGATGAGTTCCTTGAAATCTGTTCGACCATCCGGTTGAGAGGTTTTTCGGACAATGCACTCCATCTCCATCTTTTCCCATTCTCCCTAAAGGATAGGGCAAAATATTGGTTGAACTCCCTCGATCCCAATTCCATTACTTCTTGGGCTCAATTGCAACAAGAATTCCTTAAGAAGTATTATCCAGTGAGTAAAACCAACCAAATGAGGTGTTCCATTCTATACTTTTCTCAAATTGATGGAGAACAACTCCATGAGACTTAGGAAAGGCTGCAAGATCTTCTTTGGAAATGTCCTCATCATTTGATCCCAAAATGGCAATTAGTGCAAGCTTTCTATGCCGGCTTGACCGAAACCCATAGATTCATGGTTGATTCTTCTTGTGGTGGGATGTTCATGTCCAAGAATGCGGATGAGGCTTAGACCCTACTTGAGAATTTAAGTGAAAATTCACTTCAACATAATTCTCGTAGGGCTCCGACCTCAACCATTGCAAAGAACACCAACCCTTGTCAACCAAAATCAATAAGGGAGGAATCATCTCAAGTGGATGCCATAGCTTATAAATTCTACCAATTGATGGCACCACATCTTCCTCCTTCATTGTCTCAAAATTCGACAAGTTCTGTTTTTGCTTCATGTACTAGTCCATTCCATCTCTCGGAAGATTGCCCCACACCGGAGCCAATTTCCCAATCCCAACCAAGAGCAAGCTAATGCCATGTTCTCAAGGCCCGGGCATAACCCGTATTCCAATACATATAATCCGGGTTGGAGGGACCATCCGAATTTTTCGTGAAGGCAACAAGCCCCACAAAATTCCCAATTTCAAAATCAAGGGCCTCAAAATCAGCCCTCTTCTCAATATCAAGGTAGGCCTTTCCAAGCCTCTTCAAGCTACCGTCCTCCTTACAATCCAAATGTTTCCAATCAACCTCCTGTGTGTCCAACTGACGAGATAGTAGCTGCAAACAAGGAAATGATGGAATCATTGAACAAGCAAATCATGGATTCCAATAAGAAACTCTTGACATCTTTGCAGCCTACTCTCCAAATGGTTCACTCCCATACTCAATCCATAGCTAAGCTTGAAAATTAAGTGGGCCAAATAGCTAATTCGGTGAACCAATTGCTCCAAAAGGATAAGGGTAAGCTTCACGCTCAACCTTTTGAAAATCCTAGAGGAATGCATATGATTGATGAAACCCCTCCTCCGAGTGGGCCGACTCATGAGCAAGTTCAAGCTATCACCACCCTTCGGAGTGGTAGAGTGGTTGACAACAAGGTTGATGGAGACACAAGTGAGAAAAACCCTCCTTTGAAAAATTCAATTCCAAGCTCTTCTAATCCAAATCCAAGCTCTTCCAATCCAAATTCTTGTCCAAATACCATTCACGGAAATCCCACACATGTCACCCCAAATGTGGAAACTACTTATGAGCCAAAAGCTCCGTTTCCTCAACGTCTTCAAGAGTCGACACATTTTGGGAACAAGAATTGTAAAATTCAAGACATGTGGGAAGTTTTCAAGCAAGTGAAGATTAACTTGCCCCTCTTGGATGCTATCAAGCAAATCCCTCCCTATACAAAATTTCTCAAAGATTTGTGCACTCAAAAGCGCACTTCTAAAAATCATTTGCCAAAAAAGGTAAGGTTGACTGAAAATGTTAGTGCTATCATTTAGCACAGCATTCCTCCAAAGTATAAGGATCCGGATGCCCCCACAATCTCTTGCGTCATTGGTGACAGAAAAATCTAGAGGGCCCTCCTTGACTTAGGCGCTAGTGTGAATTTAATTCCATATTCAGTTTACCTACAACTTGGTTTGGGAAATCTTAAGCCGACTTCCATGGTTTTGCAACTTGCCGATAGATCAATCAAGCATCCACGAGGCATTCTTGAGGATGTTATCATCAAAGTGGACAAATTCTACTTCCCAGTAGACTTTGTGGTTCTTGATACAAAATTGGTCCATGACCCAAAAAAGCACATTCCCGTGATCCTTGGTAGGCCATTTTTAGCCACGGCTAATACATCAATTAATTGCCGAACCGGGGTGATGGACATTGCTTTTGGAAACATGCAAGTCAAACTCCACATCTTTCATGCAACTCAACATCCCTCCAATGAGGATGATTGTTTTCTTGTGGATGTCATTGATGAAGTGGTTGAAGAATCTATCCTCTTCATTCTAAGCAAAGATCCTCTTGAAACTTGCATGTCCCATTTTGACTTCTCAAACTTTGATGTTGATCAAGCCATTCAAGAAGTCAATTCCTTGCTTGATATTAATGCTATCATGGATGTACCTCTTTAGAAAATTCCAAAAGAACCACTTCCCCAACTTTCCACTACTCCTCCGGTCCCATCATTGCTATCTCCGCCACAACTTGAGCTTAAGCCGCTCCCGGCCCATCTCAAATATGTGTTCCTTGGTCCAAAGCAAACCCTTCCGGTCATCATTTCCTCGGACCTTCAAAAAGACCAAGAGACCAACCTTTTAGCGGTGCTCCAAAAGCATAAAGAAGCTATTGGTTAGACAGTGGCAGATTTGAAAGGAATTGACCCCTCCATTTGTATGCACCGCATTCATATGGAGGATGACGCAAAGCCTACTAAAGAGGTCCAGTGCCGATTAAATCCAAATATGAAGGAAGTGGTCATGAAAGAGGTGATCAAATTGTTAGATGCGGGAATCATCTACCCTATCTCTGATAGCAAGTGGGTGAGCCCCACCAAGTTGTGCCCAAGAAATCCGGTCTCACCGTTGTTGAAAATTCAGCGGGTGAGCTCGTGCCACAACGGACTACCACCGGGTGGCGTGTGTGCATTGATTACCGGAAACTCAATTCGTCAACTAGGAAGGATCATTTTCCACTTCCATTCATTGATCAAATCCTAGAAAGGTTAGCCGGACAAAGCTTTTATTATTTTCTTGATGGTTATTCCGGCTATAACCAAGTGGCAATCACCCCCCAAGATCAAGAGAAAACAACATTCACATGTCCCTTTGGTACTTTTGCCTATCGACGCATGCCTTTTGGGCTTTGCAATGCGCCGGCGACGTTCCAAATGTGCATGATGTCCATATTCTCGGATATGGTTGAAATGTTCTTGGAAGTTTTCACGGACAATTTTTCCGTATTTGGCTCTTCCTTTGACTCGTGTCTCAAAAATCTGTCTCTTGTGCTCTAAAGATGCAAAGAGACGAATCTCATTCTAAGTTGGTAGAAAAGCCACTTCATGGTCCAAGAAGGCATTGTTTTAGGACATGTCATTTCTAAGCGGGGAATCGAGGTAGACAAGGCAAAAGTTGAGTTAATCTCTAATCTTCCTCCTCTGAATTCCGTCCGTCAATTTCATTCTTTTCTTGGCCATGCCGGATTCTATCGTCGCTTCATCAAAGATTTTAGCAAAATCTCACGGCCCTTGTGTAATCTCTTAGCTAAGGATGTTCCGTTCAATTTTGATAACGCTTGCATGGAAGCTTTCATCAAACTTCGCATTCTCCTCTCATCCGCCCCAATCATGAAACTGCCTAATTGGTCTCTTCCCTTTGAGATCATGTGTGATGCATCCGACTATGCATTAGGGGCGGTTTTGGGCCAACGTGTGGATAAACTTCCGCATGTCATTTATTATGCCAGCAAGACTCTCTGCGATGCCCAATTGAACTACACCACCACTGAAAAAGAATTGCTAGCTGTGGTGTACGCCTTGGATAAATTTCGCTCTTATCTTCTTGGCTCCAAGGTCATTGTCTTTTCGGATCATGCCACTCTTAGGCATTTGTTAGCGAAAAAAGAGACAAAACCCTGTTTAATTCGATGGATCCTCTTACTTCAAGAGTTTGACATTGACATCCGGGACAAAAAAGGGACCGACAATGTTGTCGCCGATTATCTCTCTCGCTTACTTATTGAAAAATCTTCCGAATTCGCAGCCATCCGTGATTCCTTTCCGGATGAGCAACTTCTTCAAGTTTCACATTTCAATCTTCCATGGTTTGCGGATATTGTCAACTATCTTGCGGTTGGCAAAATTCCAACTCATTGGTCCAAACAAGAGAAGGACCGGTTTTTCTCCCAAGTCAAGCATTTCATTTGGGAAGATCCGGAACTATTCAAGTATTGCCGGGACCAAATCATCCGGCGATGCATTCCTGAAACCGAGACCACAAGCATTCTAAATTTTTGCCATACTCTTGCTTGTGGAGGCCATTTCAGTGCGAAAAAGACCGCTAACAAAGTTCTTCAAAGTGGATTCTTTTGGCCTACCTTGTTTCGGGATGCATACAATTTTTGCAAATCGTGTGAACGATGTCAAAAACTTGGATCCATGTCCCGAAGAGACATGATGCCCCTCACCAACATTTTAATTGTTGAAATTTTTGATGTGTGGGGGATTGACTTCATGGGACCATTTCCATCTTCTTATGGCTATGAGTACATCCTTGTAGCGGTGGATTATGTGTCTAAATGGGTTGAAGCCGAGGCTACCAAAACCGATGATCATAAAGTCGTGATCCAATTCATTCAGTCCCATATCTTTAGTCGTTTTGGTACGCCCCGAGCAATCATTAGTGATGGCGGATCTCATTTCCGAAATTGTTATCTCAAATCCGTCCTTACCAAGTATTCCGTCATTCATAAGGTTGCTACACCTTACCACCCTCAAACGAGTGGTCAAGTAGAGATTTCTAATTGGGAGATTAAGCATATTTTGGAAAAAACGGTTAGACCGGACCGCAAAGATTGGTCATTAAGGCTAAACGATGCGCTTTGGGCTTACCGGACAACTTATAAGACACCCATTGGCATGTCACCATATCGACTTGTCTTTGGCAAAGCATGTCATCTCCTAGTAGAATTAGAGCACCGTGCTTATTGGGCCATAAAAAGGTTCAATTTTGATCTCAAACAAGCCGGCTCTAATCGTGCGTTGCAATTAAATGAACTTGAGGAATTGCGTAATGACGCGTATGAAAGCGCAAAAATCTACAAGGCAAAGACTAAAGGTTTTCATGACAAACACATCGTCAAGAAGTCTTTTGCCCCCGGACAAAAGGTTTGGCTTTTCAATTCCCGCTTGAAACTCTTTCCCAGTAAACTCCGGTCAAGATGGGATGGTCCATACATTGTCACTACTGTCTTTCCTCATGGAGCAATCGAACTTCATGATCCTACAAAAGGATCACTCTTCAAGGTTAATGGCCAACGGCTTAAGCCTTGCATTGATGGCACAATCCCAACCTGAAAAGTTGAGGAAGTCCTCTTGACGGACCCAATTTATGAGGATTAGTGCCAACTCTAACTTCGTCTAGCTATCGACATTAAATTTAGCAAAGCAAGGGAAGTAATTCTTCTAATTTCCAAGCTTTCCCCCCCTCTTTCCATTGCCTGAGCCTTGAAATTTTCTGGGAAATGGTTTCGAAAAGCCAAAAATTTGATTTTTCTGAAATGGTCTTCAGTTGTGTTCTGCAATTTTAGACCGGCCTCTTAGACCTTCTGAGTTCTAATTTTCATTCCCGGAAATTTCCATCACTTTCTAGCAATTTCATAGGATCTTTGGCATGCAACTCATGTGCACAACCTCTCATTTTCAATGCATTGTTGGATCATGGTTCCCCAAAATTTTTCATGCATTGGAGATGAAGTGCAAGGTTTAAAAAAAAAATTTCCTACATTCATCCATGCATTTGAAGAGACCAAATCCCATCCATGCATTGAAGAGATGTTCCAAGGCTTGAAAATTTTCTCAAAATCATCCATGCATTGGAAAGGTGTTACATTTTGAAAAAATTTCCAATTTGATCCATGCATTAGAAAGAAGTTAAAAAGTTTTCCAAATTTTTCTAAAAATCCATCCATGCATTGGATTGGAATAATGTGCCAAGTTTTAAATTTTCCATGCATGGCTTGAATTTAGGACTGACATGCAAATTTTTAAAAAATTCTCTATGCTTAAAATTTTCATTTTTGAGAATTCCATCCATTTTACATCATGTTGCAATGTTTTAAGCTTGAAATTTTCATTTTTGAGATTTCCATCCATTTTGCATCATGTTGCAAAGTATCAAGATTGGAAAATTTTCCATTGGCATAATGTTGCAATTTTTCAAAAATCCTTCCCAGTGATTTCATCCGGTTTGCATGCCCACTGTCCTAATTTAGAGCACTCTACTACCAAGCTTCAAGTGCTCGCTGATGTCCTTTAATTTCAGCCCTTCATAAGCAGCCACTGCCTCATTTTCGAGCCCTCTAGAGTTCCTTTGGAGTGCTCGCAGCTGCTATCCATTTTCAGCCCAAAATACCGAACTCTCTGTCTTCAACTCACGCACTCAAAATCCTATTTCGAGTGCTCGAAATCCCTTCCACCAAATCCCCGAGCCTACCGGTCCCAATTCGAGCACTCTACTTCTATGCTTAGAGTGCTCGACCACACCATTCACCACTCCACCCCCTTCTCCTAACCATCAAACCCACTCCATGCAACCATTCTCCACGACCTGCATGTATGCATGCAAACCCCATGCATGTAATCATGCCACCAAACAACCCCCATCAACCCATCTTTCAACTCTCGGCATCTCCCTCTCCTTCCGCAACCACTGCCAGTTTTTCGAGCACTCGAAGTCCAACTTCGAGTGCTCGAACCCCCTCTCAACCTCACCCAAGCTCTCTCATTCACCACCCGAGCACTCGACCTCTCTGCCAAATTCTAGAGCACTCGAAGCCAAGCTTCGAGTGCTCGCCCCTTGCTTAAGTTCTTACACAACAACCACCCGAGCCTACTGCCTCCACTTCGAGTGCTCGAAGTGAAGCTTCGAGCACTCGACCAAACACCCACTTCCTCTCTCTTTTAAAACACCCTCTCTCACTCAAAGCTCCCTCCCTCTCTTTCTTTTAAACCCACAAACCCATCTCACACCTCACAACCAACTCCCTTTCTCTCGGCTTATCACCTTCCCCAAACCAACCAACCAACCTCCCCACTCCATCTCCCTCTCCCTCTCAACCCAAGCATGCACCACACCCTCACACCATCACACCACCTTTCTCTCGGCAACCTCCAACCAACCCATCCATGAACCACATGCATGCAACCCACTTTCTCTCTTTACCCAAAACAACCAATCCAACTCTCATCCACCACCAACCAACCAACATTGCCACCGCCCCTGCATGTTTGCATTTCCCATTTCCCATTCTTTCCCAAGGTATGTGAGCTTCCTATTATTCTCATTTCCTTGTCTTTATTTCATCATAAGGAGGATGGGATTGCATGTCGGTGATTTTGTTGATGCTTGTGTTGCTTGTTGTTGATGATAGCTCTATCCTAGAGCTTGTTTTCTTGCCAAAATTTTTGGGTTTGCTCCTCCATCCCACTCACTCTCACCTTCTCCTTTTTGTGGTGCACGCCAGGTGTTCGTTGAAATTCCTCAACCAAGTCCACCTCTCTAAATGTCTCGTGCCGGTCCTTCTCGCCCTCCTAGACCCTCTGCGGGTGCCCGTGCTGTCAATCGTAAGCAACCACGTGATCCTTTGGTTGGCAAACAACTCAACTACGAGCTTTCTTTTCCGCTCACGGATGCCTTTGACATTCTACCCACTACTTCGTAGGCTGTAGCCGAATTGACTAACCGGCGTCTGCAGCACATTTGCGCGCCCCTTGCCAGGGTTGCCTACCCCCGTGTAGTGCGCCTCTTCTACCAAAATCTCCAATGCCCTGAAGAGCTACCCATTTCTCTCACTACATCCATTGATGGCACCACCTATGCTTTCACTATAACTGACATCATTCAGGTTTCTAGTTGCCCCATTGAGTGCCCCGCTGACCTTTTGGACCCTACTGGCCATACGTTGTATTAGCTGGTCGATGATATGACTGTTAAGCAGGTAGTGGCAGCCATTGGCAATGTTAACGATCCTAATAGGCCCCGGTCTTTTATCCGTAAAACCAATCTTCCGGAACGCCTCTGGTTCATTGACACTGTTTTCAAGCACAATGTCTGCCCTTTGGTGCATAGCACCTAGCGTAGGGGCCTCCTTTTGCAAGCCTTATATGCCATGGACCAAGGCCAATGGTTCTCCATCCCGGAGCTCATTTGGACAACATTTATGAAATTTTGGCATGACGCTCATAATGCACGGGTTTCGCGAGTTGAAAATCGGAAATTGCCTTTGCCGTTTTTCATCACTCGGCTCCTTCAGCACAAGGGTTTCATTGTTCCTCCCCATGAACCAAAAGGCGAAAAGACTAAAAATTTTACCAAGCGCCGGTGGATCAATTTTCTTAGCCATTCTAGCACCCCTCAGCCTGCTGCTCCCCTGTTCATCCAAGCTCCACCTCCTCCTCCTTCTGAGGATGCTTCCATGGCAACAGCCGCTGCAAGGTTAAAGCCTCCGGTCGACTCTCAGCCGAACCAGGCTTTCATCCAGGCTAGCATTGCCGGTATTCATGAGCGGATGGATCATTTTGAAAATTCTTTATCCGCGTACACTCGGACTATGTGTGCGACTTCTTCCCGTGTCGAAGAAGATCGTCGTCTTGCTGCTGAAGACCGCTGTGTCGCAGCTGAGGAACGTCATTTGGCTTAAGCCGACCGGCGTAAGACTCAGTCTCTCCTCCATTCCATCCTCGCCCGTCTTCCCTCTGGACCATAGCTGCTGCGAGTGTTGGACCTTATCTTTTTGTTTCATATGAACATATTTCTCTTGTATCTGTTGTTTTACTTTTGCACTGTAAGAATTTGCTATGTATAGGTTGCTCTAGTAGACATGATCCCTGTACAGCTCTTTTTGTAATCATGTAAACTCTTTTTGAAATGCAAATTCTCTCTTTTCTGTTAACTTTATGTACATTATTTTTCTGTATTTATGCTTGTGCTATTAATGCTTTTTGTAGTTGTCTCTTTTTGTTTTTCATGATGCTATCTAGGTTGCGCAGTCCAATTCAAGTTTGGGTGTTCTTCTCCCCATGCCTTTTCCTACCCCTGGGTATTTTTGTTCCTTTTTATTTTTCTGTCATTTTTTGTCTTTAACTTCAACCCATGTCCACATTGAGGACACTGTGTAGTTTAAGTTTGGGGGTGCAATATTGCATTTTTGGCATAATTTTGGTATCACTATTTTGTAAAGCAATGATAGTATAGCTTGAAACTTGTCGGAGACAAAGCATATGTTTAACACCTTGTGTATAGAAGCAATTGAGAATTTTTGAAAATAAAGAAATTTGAATTTGAAGTAATCATGCAAAATACAATGTAGTCTGTATAAATGCCTCAATTAGATTCTTGCTAGATTTACACTCTTATAAGCTTCACAATGCACAGATGCACATTGGAAACTTAACTGTGAGGCATGCAACTTGATTGACCTTGACCTTGGCCTAGTTAATCTGATTTGATAAACCAGATAGATGAATATCTTTGGCATGATATAAGTTGTCAAAAAAAAAAAAAAAAAAATGAAGATGAGAAAGAAAGAAAATAATGACCAGTTGAAGTTCGTAACCTTTCCAACTCGAGCTATTAAGCCCTATGGAGTGTCTCTACACTTAACACCCTAAAGCCGTCTAGTTTGGGAGTTGTTGGCCTAACGCTTGCTACATGGGTTGGTTAGAAAGCTTAAAGGACTTAAACATTGCACGGTCATTCAAAAAAATGTGTGTAATAAACATGGTTTGTTGGAATTCGTAGCCTTTCCAACTTGAGCTATTAAGCCCTAGGAGTGTCTTTACACTTAACACTCTAAAGCCGTCTGGTTTGGGAGTTGTTGGCCTAACGCTCGCTACATAGGTTGGTTAGAAAGCTTAAAGGATTTCAACACTGCACAACCATTTTATGTTTCACTTTTGAGTTATAATAAATTCTTAACAGGCAACAAAAGTTGTCTTGAAAATAAAATCATGCCTTAGGGACTTCATGTAAAGGGGAATTCATTGATTTGAAAACTTGTGCCTTGGAATTGGAAAAGAAAGTAAAAGCCGCATGTTGAGAATTCAATTCACTTTCACTGGAGTTTGAGTTATTTCCATTTAAGAGATGACAATTGAATTATTTATATGGACTATGATGTTGATGCATGCATGTTGAAATGGTTTTTGCCAATTTTTGTATCAATGCTTCATATATGCAAGGTAGTCTTCCCAATGATCCCGTCTCCAGCTCTTTATCTGTTTCAAGTTGTATTTGAGCTATGTTTATATTTATATTTGCCATTGTTTATATTTTTGTAATAGCATTCCCATGTTTTTTATTCCCTTGAGCTTTGCATTTTAGTTTTGCTAAGGGACTAGCAAAATGTAAGTTTTGGGGTGTGATAAGCGCCGAATACTGTATATTCAAGCGCCCTAAATTACATTAGTTAAGTCTATTAATTGATTATTTTATGTAGATTACCTTCATATGCACGTTTTTGCAAATTTTCAGGTTCATTGGCCAAAAAGAAGCAAGAAGGATGCTTTGTGGAGTTTTGAACATCAAAGGTCACAATGCTGAATTTTTGGCAGCAGTGGAACCTGGACTTTGCTCGCCATTTTGACCTTCAAAACTTGAGACCTGGACTTCCCTCATAACATGAAATATTTAGAGCTCTGAATCAGCTTTCCAAATCTTCAAGCAGTTTGTCATTCGGAGTTTGGAGCAGAGAGTTATGATCTTCTTATCAGAGGTGCTCAGAACTGCCTGGCAGCAATGAGTTTCTGCCTTGCTCTTCAATTTCGACCAACCATACTTGAGAATTGGATCTCCACTAAAACATAAATTTTTTAGAGCTCTAAATCATATTTCCAAATCTTCAAATGGTTTGTCATTTGGAGTTCGGAGCACAAAGTTATAGCTGTTTTACCAAAGTGGTCCGGGCGAAACAAAGCAAGCATGGAGCAATCTGCTCCAATTTCGAGTGCTCGAGGCCCTATTTTGAGCACTCGAGATTCAGGCAGAATGCAGCTCGGGACTCTTCCTCTTCAGCCCACTTTTGCATTGGTTTCCACATTTTCCACCCTCCTTCTTTATGGAGTGGTTGGGAATGTCTTTGGAGGAGAGAGAGAGAGCTTGGTTGTAAGACATAAGGCAACTAAGGGCCACATGCATCAAAATAGATATTCTAGCAAGATAGAGGAGAGGGAGAAAAAAAAGAGAGGAGTTCTTCAAGCAAAGGAAGGAGCACGAAAATGGAGTCTTGGATGGAGCTTCTTCTTTCTTCTAGCTTAGCAATGGGTAACTAACTCTTTCTCTAGGGAGGTGATGAAGTCCCTCCCTTGTAAGCATGTCCTAGGGTAGTCTATATTGGGGGATTGCAATGTATATTTATGGTCTTTTTCATAGCTAAGAGCACTTCATTTGGTGTAATGAATGTTTATATATGTATGGATGATCTCTTCAAGCTCATTATCTTATGTTAGGTGATGTCTTGTATTAATCTTTTTGCTTGAGTTTACATGGTGAGAATGGAAACAAGGTTATAAAATGATTTAATGGCATGTTGATAGGTGACTTTGATAGACCATTGCTTAGGAAATCCTTTGATGGTGTACGCTTAATCTCTAGCTCCATGTGCTTCATCATTTTGTCAAGAATTTGATAGTCTTTCATTTAAGTAAACGTGTATAAGCTATACCTTAGTTTGGTAGTCTAAACATGTTTACCCTTTTGATGGATTATACTTGTTTGAGACCTAATGTACCTCTTGATTACTTACATGGCAACTATGTGTTGCTATGTAGTTCTTGACCATCATATGTTGTTTTTCCCTTATCTAGGTCTAATCTAGCATGTGTATAGGGATGGAGGCTGATTCACTTCCTTAGTCTTCTTTACTCGTCTTTCATCCCTTAAATTCTTGCAAGTTTTTCATTAATGCATATTTCAATTAATAGTATAAGTGACAAACAATCAACAACTCTTTATTACACCTCATCATCCTAAGAATGATTCTAGACATTTAGGTTGCTTTAGACTAGCGTAGTCCCAGTGGTTCGACTTACCCGACCAATAGCCCTATTTTACAATGATTCGTGCTATTGCGAAGGTTGATGTATAATTGACCAACCGATCACCATCTCTATGGCACCGTACCGTATGGTACCAGCAGAACTTGATAAACTGAAGGGTCAATTGGATGATTTGAAAGCTAAGGGCTTTATTCATCCTAGTGCTTCACCATGGGGAGCACCAGTTCTTTTTGCGAAGAAGAAAGATGGGTCTTTGAGACTTTGCATCGATTATTGCAAGTTGAATCAAGCTACGATCAAGAACAGGTATCCTTTGCCTAGGATTGATGACTCGTTTGATCAGTTGAAGGGAGCGACGTGCTTTTCGAAGATTGATTTGAGGTCGGGCTACTATCAGTTAAGGGTTAAGGATGAGGATATATCCAAGACTGCTTTTCGTACACGGTATGGCCATTATGAGTTTCTGGTGATGCCATTTGGTTTGACCAATGCTCAAGTAGCTTTCATAGACTTGATGAACCGTTTATTCAGTGACTATCTTGATAAGTTTGTGGTGGTGTTCGTTGATGACATTCTCGTGTACTCAGCTTCAAGGGAAGAACATGAGTATCACTTGAGAGCAGTTTTACAGATCCTTAGGGATAACCAATTGTATGCCAAGTTCAAGAAATGCGAATTTTGGCTACCAGAGGTAAAGTTCCTTGGACACGTCGTGTTAGGGGGAGGTGTTGTAGTGGATCTGTCAAAGATTGAGTCTATAATGGATTGGGAGCAGCCGAAGACAGTGTTTGAGATTCGGAGCCTTCTTAGCCTAGCCGGCTATTACAGGAGATTTGTTCAGGATTTCTCTCGTCTAGTGGCACCAATGACTTGACTTACTCACAAGGGAGTCAAGTTCATATGGAATGAGGCTTGTGATTTTGCTTTTCAGGAGTTAAAGGTCAGGTTGACATCAGCTCTAGTTTTGATCATACCTAAACGTGGTTTAGGTTATGTGATCTATTGTGATGCTTCACAGGAAGGTTTGGGTTATGTTCTGATGCAGACTGAACGGGTGGTAGCTTATGGGTCTCGACAGTTGAAGACTCACGAGTTGAACTATCCGACACATAATTTGGAGTTGGCAGCAGTTATCTTTACCCTTAAGGGGTGGAGACACTATTTGTATGGGGAGAAGTTCGAAGTTTTCTCCAATCACAAGAGTCTTAAATATCTCTTCTCTCAGAAGGATTTGAATTTGAGATAGCACAGATGGGTTGAGTTCATGGAGGACTATGATTTTGTGTTGCAGTATCATCCGGGGAAAGCCAATGTGGTGGCCGATGCATTGAGTAGGAAGTCATGGGGTACTCTTGCTAGCATTTCCATTCACAGATGGAAGATGCTAGAAGAGCTTGCAGATCTTGGTTTGCAGTTGTATAAGGATGTTTTATCGACTATTTTATTTAGCCTTGTGGCTCAACCGGCTCTTGTTAGCAGAGTTATTGAGGCACAGCAGGAGGATGGGGAGATGAAGTCCATCTACGATCAGATTTCAGGTGGTGGGAATGTAGAGGGTTGGACCTTGCATTCAGACAGTGGTCTCAGGTACAGAGGGAGGATGTTTGTCCCTTTGTCTTGTCATGATGATGTTCTTCAGGATTTTCACCATTCTCGACTCGCAGTTCATCCAGGTGGTATGAAGATGTATCACAATTTGCGGAGACAGTTTTGGTGGAAGGGTATGAAACGGGATGTTTCTTAGTTCGTGGCTAAATGCCTTACTTGTCAGCAAGTGAAGGTAGAGCATCAGAGACCGGCATGTTTGTTGCAATCACTACCAGTGGTAGAGTGGAAGTGGGAGCACATCACTATGGATTTCGTGACGGGACTTCCGAGATCCAAGGCAGGGAATGATGCCATTTGGGTCATTGTTGATAGATTGACTAAGACGGCTCACTTTTTGCCTATAGCAGTGATGGACGATGCAGAGAGACTTAGTGGATTGTATGTGGGGCAAATTGTCAGGCTTCACAGGGTTCCAGTATCCATTGTTTCGGATAGGGATCCCAGGTTCACGTCTCACTTTTGGCAGAGTTTTTAGGAGGCTCTTGACACGGGGCTTCACTTTAGCACCGCATTCCATCCTTAGACTGATGGTCAGTCGGAGCGTACCATTCAGATATTGGAAGATATGCTACGGGCTTGCATTTTGGATTTTGGGGGTAGTTAAGAAGACTACTTACCCTTAGTTGAGTTTGCCTATAAGAACAGTTACCAAACCAGTATCGAAATGACACCTTTTAAGGCGTTGTATAACAGACCTTACAGATCTTCAGTTTGTTAGACCGAGGTAGGTGATACAGTCACCTTGGGTCCCGACATTGTCATTGAGACTACAGAAAAGATCAAGTTGATTCGACAGCGGTTGGCTACAGCTCAGAGCAGGCAGAAGAGTTATGCTGATAAGAGGAGAAGATCCTTGTCTTTTGAGGTAGGGGACCACGTCTTTCTTAAGATTTCTCCACTAAAGGGACTTCTGAGATTTCGACAGAAGGGCAAGTTGTCTCCTAGGTTCATAGGACCATTTCAGATTTTGGAGCGCGTTGGTGAAGTTACTTATCGTTTGGCATTGCCGCCAGACTTGGATAGAGTTCATGACGTCTTTCATGTATCTATGTTGAGGAAGTATGAGCCGGATCCATCGCATGTTTTACGGTGGACAGATGTTGTTGTTGATGAAGATGTGACCTACAAGGAGGGTCTAGTCCAGATTCTTGATTCACGGGAGTAGGTTTTGTTGACCAAGACCATTTCATTGGTTAAAGTTTTGTGGAGACATCATGGTGTTGAGGAGGCTACCTGGGAGCTCGAGCAGGAGGTTCGCTCTCGGTATCCCCACTTGTTCTCTCTTTCAGGTACGACTTGATTTCGAGGATGAAATCCTTTTAAGGAGGGTAGGTTGTAATGACCCTGTCTTTTTCCTCCTTTTCCATTTTCAGTGATTTTCTTTTTTTCATTTCTTTTTTTCTTATTTCGTCTTTTACTCGTTTATCGTTTTTCCTTGCTTAACCTCATTTCGGGTATTTGGATTTGATTCCGGTTTTGCATGCATTCATGATACTTGATTTCCATGACATTGGTATTTTCACTTTTGTTGAAAAGCACGCTAGTTGCTTTTTTTATAAAGGGCATGAATGCTTACTTTAGTGTAATTACTCATAACTTTTGGGATTTTAGTGTAATTATGCAAAATTATTATTTTTTGTTTGGGGGACCTTTTTGCAATTTATTTTAGAAGATATTTTGAAAAAGGACCATTTTGCAATTTTTGAAAAGTGTGACAAGTGTCACACTCTCATGGAGCCATTTGTTGGAATTTAGGTGAAGAGACTTGGCACCATGACCTCTAGACATTTGGTGGGTGGAGATTCATCCATGTGTTGGCCCTACATTGGTGCACATGTAAACATTGGATTGTTGACAAGTGTAAGCTTGGGATTAAGTCTTGGAAGAGGCATTGGATTGTTAACAAGTGTAAGCTTAGGATTAAGCCTTGGAAGAGGCATTGGATTAGTGATAAGTGTAAGGCCATGATGTAGTCTTGTAATGTGTGTGTGTGAGAGGTAGTGCAAGAGCACATAGTGAGTGGAGGATCTCTAGTCCTTCCACTCACCATTTTTACACTTTACTTCTTCATTTCATTATCTCATATGAACCCTAACAAGTCCACCATTGGAGGAAAGCTTAGTTCATAGCTTACCCCTTCAATTTGGCTCACTTCCATACACCTTAGACTAAAAACCTTGGGAGAGAAAAGTTTCCTCCCATTCTCCTCTTAAAGAACCCTAAACTTGTTTTCCATTTTGTGCTTAGTAGCTTGGATTATAGAGATACAATTCTCTATTGAGGTAGGGGTGATAGTATTTTTATTTTCTAAGTGTTTTGAAATCCTTTGGGGTTTAATATATATTGTATATATGCTTTTAGAATTGTAGTATTGCATACTATAGGAAATCCTTATGATTGACTTAGGATTTCATTGATCAAGCATGTATGTTGTGTATATATCTTGAGTAGGATTGTTGAAGTTGTATAAAATTCTTAATGATTTGAGTTACTATGCTATTATGATGGTAATCCTACATTCTAGTAGATTACTATTCATAATCATGATTGTTTTAGAAGCTATTTGCTAAAATGAAAACATTTAGTATATATGGCTTATTGTTGAGGCATGCTCAAATTGATAAGTTAATGATATTGTTTTGTGCATCATATCATGTTAAGAACTTGTCATCTATCATGCCATTCTAGACTTGGAATCCTAAGACATGGTTGTGTGGTTTCAAAGTTCTTGTGCTTGTAAGGTGGTTGATATGCTTTATTATTTATATATATAAGTTTTGAACTTGATATATATTTTGGATTCTCTTGGCACATGGTTACTAGTAACATGGCTAGAGTTTGGCTCTAGTACGGGAGGTATGAGTTCTCCCCAATTGAGATAGTACGCACTTAGGGTGGTCTTCCCTGCGGGTTAATGCCCGGAATAACCGTTGAGGTCTCGGCAGAATTCCGAGCTTAGGTATCCAAGGATTCCACTTTTTTTTGATTTCGCATTCATTTCCAAGTTGACAATCAATGCTATTTCCATTTTGATATTATGTTGCTAAGAAACCTTTAAGTTAGCTTAAGATGATCCCTTAGAACACCTTGAACATAGATGTTAAGTGTAATGCTCCCTTGTATTCGTCTATATTAATCTTGCAATGATATTGAAACTTTAGGGTATACGCATATGCTTCTCCTACGAGTAACTTGATTACTCACCCTAGTGGTTTGGGTTGTTTTTCAGGTAAAGAGACCATGTTCTTGGATGCTCATCATCCTTAGAAGATTTTGAGTTATTTGAAGCATTTTTGTATATTGACATGCACTTGTTTAGCATGCCTTCCTTTTGGATGTTAAATTTTGTATACCGTGGATGTATGGTATTGTAGAAGCTAAGATGGCTTCCTTAATGTGTAATGTATATCTAAGAACACTTGAAGATGTCTATTTTGTATGCATAACATGAGGCCAAGTGCCATGTACATTTATATCACATGTATGCTAGTTTAATCCCATAGTTGTCTTATGAAATGATGAGAATTCGAGGTTTGACAGGTTGTATTTTGTATATAACATGTTCTATGACCATGGGCTATTGGAACATGTGTATTTACTCATTTTACATATGTGTGCATGTTCACTTTGGCACACAACACCATTCTTGATGAAATGAACAGTTAGAGTAGCATTCATTTGCATATTTTTGTTAAATCAGACCTCAAGGGCATTTTTGGTATTTCACTTGAAAAATAAATGTTTGTCTTGACATGGTTGACTAGAAAACATGATTTTAAGGGGGGTTACTTCACAACTTTTTTCCAAAAAAGACTCAGAAAGTCCTCAAAATTGCATTTTAAGGTTGCATTTCAGGTGCAGCTACAGGAGTTCGAGCGCTCTAAAGGGGAGTTCGAGTTCTCGAAGTTCGGGCAGAAAGTTTTGGCCTTGGGCATGTACTGTTTGAGCATTCGAAGTCCTAGTTTGAGTGCTCAAAGTACTGTTCATAGGTGTGTGTTGTGTGTCTTGGTTCAACACTGCACCTCCAACTTCAAATTGTCCTATCTTCCTCGTTTTAACTCTAAATTGGTCCGTTCTTAAGTCTAAATTGACCTTATCAAAATAATCTTTCCAATGGTACTAATTATAGTTTCAGATTCCTTTGGTAGCTCAAGTTATTCAAGTTTTAGTGGAGGGGTGTCGGTTTTTGGCTCGAACCGGATGGGGTTTTTCTTCCTTCGACTTCAAGATTTGATATCTTTGCTGTCCGGACTCCGAATCAAGTGATTCTTGAGTCTAAATTCATTATTTTTTTGTTGTATTTCCAACAGTGTGCTCGGTAGTACTCACTTTTATGATGAAAATGACCATTTTACCCTTGGGTTCCTTTTTGTCCATTTTTGAAATCTTGTTTCTGTATTTGTTTTTTTTGGGTTCCGTGATCTCATTGAGGGTCTCTTTGGTGTCCTAGGAACATGTTGTGTCCGTAGGGATGTCATTTCATCTTTTGCTTCCACAATTCAAACCCATTATCGAGTCATCTTTCGATTCATCACTCACGCACAGGGTTGAAAAACCTTGGGCCATCACATACAGGACTCAAGACTTGAAGATTTCATTGCTTGGGTGATTTGTGGCTTCCTATAACAAAACTTGTATTCTTGATTCTATGTATGTAAAGTGTACATAAGTACACCCTTTTTAATGCCTTTGATATGTATGACATGTGGCTAAGGGCCACAAACCTTTAAGTTCAAGTCTATGTATGTAAACTTTAAGTTTTACCTTTGAAATGTAATTTTTCCAACTTTAGAGGTTTGACATGTCAAATCTTGTAAATGAGATGTAATAAGGCCATAGGCCACTGTAACATGTTTAAATATCCATATTACGCTTGCGTGCATGTTCACATCATCACCCACTTGCATATAATGCAAATTGAACATACCATAGGGGATTCCAAGTAGACCTTCAGCCTTTAGTGCATAACATGAAATTTTTGCACCTTCTCGAGTCATTTTGGTCGACCAAAATGGCATTTCAGGCGAACAAAGCCTTTTGGTTTTTGATTGAACTTCAAAACATGCATTTCCAGTAGCCATTTTCACTGTTCAGGGCCATTTCAGTCGACCAATGGCTTATTTCGGTCGACCGATGGTTCATTTCGGTCTACTGATACAACCAAGCCTTGAAAACATGATTTTAGTACAAAATTAAGTCATTTCAGTCATCCAATGGGTTATTTCAGTCGACCAAAATAACCTGATCCTGAGAGTAGCCTCAGTTTAGGTTTAACACTGCTGCTCCGACTTTGAATGGCCATAACTTCTTCGTTTCTAACCCAAATGGGGTGATTCTTGAGCCTAAATTCATGAGCTTAGAGTCAGATTTCCTATGACACTAGCAATGCATTCAAAATCCAATTGTGGTGAGAGTTATTTATGTTTTAGTGAGAGGGTATCAGTTTTTACTTCAACCGGGAAGGGGCATTTCGTGGGATTCTTGTCCAATGTTCTTGGAACCTCTTGGAATGTTGTGAAACAATTGGATTAGGTTGTGTGGACCTCATTTGACTTGTTTAGAGTCAATTCTCCCCCTTTTAATTGAAAATTGACCACTTTACCCTTGATTAAAGGGTTTTGCTTGTTCCTCTTCATCTTGCTGTTTCTCCTTCGTTCGGACTCCGAATCATACGATTCTTGAGTCCATCTTGATTAGTTTTTCATTTCCTTTCTAGTGGTGTGCTTGGTAACACCTGAATTCATACTTTAGAAATGACCACCTTGCCCCTAGGGGCTTAAATTGTCATTCTTCCGGTCCTTTGCTTCTGCACCTTGTTTCTTTGAGTTTCGTGACCTCATGGAGGGTCATCCTAGGGTTTTAGTTTTGTGCCTTGGAAGACCATCATTTTGTTTCTTGCTTCCGTATCTGGATCTGTTATCGGGTCAATCTTCGGTTCATCACTGTAGTACCGAGTTGAATCCAAACCCTGGTCGTTACAATATTCAACTTCATAAACTCCATGTCACTTAAATGTACAATTCAACTAAGTATACCAGGCATCATCCACAACCATAGACAACCCATGACTCTCTCCGAGCTTGTTATAGTGCTTAATATCAACTAGGCCAAAACATTCTCTATCTATCACCTCATACATATTCTAGTTCATTCTGTCTTCTTTGTCAAGCAAAAAGTATCTGAAAATGAAGAAGAAGATGGTTATTTGCTTACACCGGCTTCTCGCCTCCTCCTCAAGGATGAGCCATTGAGGGTGAGACCATTTTTGCTAGCCATATTGGATCCTATTTTAACAAAGCCATGGCATCATGTGAGCCAGTGGTTCTAAAATGGTGATCCTACGTCGTTTGATATGTCTTGTAGGAGGACATTTTGGGACTACACGGGCCATGAACCAAAGCTGAACCATTTCTTTAATGATGATATAGCTAGTGATGCAAAGTTGGTAACTAGTGTGGTTATTAAAGATTGTAAGGGTGTTTTTGAGGTGTTGAAATCAATGGTTGATGTTGGGGGTGGCATAGGGACTGTGGCAAAAGCCATCGTGGACGGGTTCCCACACTTGCAGTGTACTGTGCTTGATCTACCTCATGTGGTTGCTGGCTTGTAAGGGACTAATAACTTGAACTATTTTGGTGGTGACATATTTAAGGCAATTCCTCCTACTGATGTTGGTTTTTTTTTTTCCTTCATAATTTGGGTGTTCGGGGTTTTACCTTGACTAATTTAGGGGATCAGTGCAATGCGCCCCCACACGGATTGAATAAATGTCCAACTATGTATGCAAGTATGGACCTTAAAAAAATATTTTCACTTAGAAACTCTAATCGTGTAAGGCACTCCAATTCTTTTCTTTTCTAACTAGGCCAACCCTTGAGACTTATTATATATGGAGTTTTCTTTGTGATTTACTCTAGTTAAGTGAAGGAAGAGAGTAATTGGTGTTGACCCTAAAGGTCATTCAAAGACCGTCTAATGATTTTGATGATTACAAAACATTAAAAGTGTTCTCGGACTAATGTTTACATTGAGCATACAAAGCAAAGGGATAAAATACACCAAGCAATTACAACCAAGCAAACAAGATAAAGATACCATTTCAAGAAAAATCAAGTTTACCTCAAACATAATTCAAACATGATCAACTTAAAGAAAAAGGTGGTAGATAGATTGGTGAGTGATTAGGATCCTTGTCAAAGTAATTTATGAATTGATTTGAAGCTCATATCTATAGGCTCATGCATTTGCCTCAAAAACATTTTTTGAAATCTTGTATTTAAAAGAAAAATCCAAATTTCCTTAGATCTTGTAACCGGTTAAGAAAATTCATCTAACCGAGTAGGTGAATGGACAGAACACTCAATTGATCAAATCCATCTTGGAATCAGTTAGAAAGTTGGTTCTAACCGAGTAGATCAACACACACAGAATGATGCATCTTTTATGACCTTTCATAATCGATTAGGAGAACCCAAGTAACCGATTGCCTTCGCTCAAACAGAATACATTTTTTCTTAACCAATGATGTAACTGGTTAGAACAAGCTATGTAACCGATTATCTTCACTTGAATAGAATAACATTTTTCTTAGCCAATGATGTAACCGGTTAGGAGAACCTATGTAACCGGTTATCTTCACTTAAATAGAATGTCACTTCTCTTGGCCAATGATGTAACCGGTTAGGAAGTCTCCTGTACTCGAGTAGTTAGTCTTAAACTGAAAAAGTCTCCTAGCTGATGTAACTGGTTAGGAAGAATCTTGTAATCGGTTAGATAAGATCCAATCTCATTATCTCGAGTACTTTAAATAAGCTGAGACAGATCTAAAACTCAAGTATTTATGGCTCCAATGGTTATTTACTTATTAATGCTCTGTAACCAATAGTTTTGAAATACCATTCAAGAGCATTTACTCTAGCATTTATACATTCAACCATATTAGACTTGAGCTTCATTCTGATTCATTTATTACTCTAATCTTGTGAGCTTACATTTGTATATCTATCTTGAGAGAGATTCAACCTTATATTTAACTACAAACTTTTCTACAAACTTGTAAGGGTTGGTTTGACCCAAAGAAGCCTAAGAGAAGGGTGTTCTCCTAGCAAGAAAGAAAAGCAAAGGCTTGCTTCATGTGAAAGTTTGCTCTCCACCCTTAAGGAGAACCTTTAGTGGATTGGGAAGTCTTAAGAGGGATCTTGCGCCAAGGGGTAGGAATTTCTTAATCTCGCTAAAATCTTCGAGTCACTGTTTGCAACCTCTTGTCCCTATCTCTCTTATATTTATGCTCTGTATGATTTATTTTCTATAATTGTTTATTGTATACTTGTTGATTGGAAATTAAATTTGTAAACTTGAAAAATTACCCATTGACTCTATTCACCACCCTTCTAGAGTCAATTAGTGTCTAACAATTGGTATCAGAGCCTAATCTCTAGTTAAAGATCTAATCATCTTAGAGAACGATCATGGCCAACTTTCATCAAGAAGATCAATCTAACAATAGACCTCCTTAGTTTAATGGAAATGATTATAATTATTGAAAAATCAAAATGAGAGCATTTCTAAGAGGCCTAGATATCGACACTTGGAAAGCCACTGAACAAGGTGATCATATTCCAACCAAAGTTGTTGAAGGCATAACAGTTCCCAAAACTGATGATGAGTGGACCCAAAATGAGTGTAGGCTTGTTCAATGTAATGTCATGGCTATCACAAATCTCCATTGTGCTCTAAGCAAAGACGAATATAAATAGAGTTTTGGATTGTGAAACGGCCAAAGAGATTTGGGATAAACTTAAAATTACATATGTTGGCACTAGTCATGTTAAGGAATCTAAAATGAACATGCTTGTCCATAAATATGAACTATTTACCATGAACAACAAAGAAACAATAAGTGAAATGTTTTCTCGCTTTAGTAACATTGTCAATCCTTTGAAGGCTCTTGGGAAGTCATATACAACTTCCAAAAATGTGAGAAAAATTCTCAAGTCTCTGCCTAAGAATTGGGAAGCTAAGAAGACCGTTATTCAAGAAGCCAAAAATCTCAACACACTTCCTATTGATGAGCTCATTGGTTCTTTGATGGCATATGAGCTAGAAATGAATGATGGAGATGACAACAAAGCAGCCCACAAGAAAGATCTAGCTCTTTAAGCCACTACCAAAGAAGTTGAAGTTAAGAAAGTTCTTGTTAATGAAAAAAAAAAAGAAATTGCACTCATCACCAAAACCATGAGAAGAGTCCTTCAAATGAAGAAGTTTCAAAAAGGTAACAATCTCAAAAGAAATGGCTCCACAAGTGAGCAAGGAAGAATAAAAGCACCTACTTGTTTTCATTGTGGAAAACCGGGGCATTTCAAATCAGATTGCTATGCATACAAAAATGAAAAGGAACAAAAAAAGAAAGCGCAAACCATGCGTGCTACATGGGAGGATGATGATTCAAATGGATCTAGAAGTGATGATGAACTCAATGAATTGGTCAATCTTTGCCTTATGGCCGATGAAGATGAGGTAAACTCTAACCATGACTCATTTGACTTAAAACTACTTATGATGAATTAGTTGATGCTCACAATTATTTGCTTGATGCTTTCAAAGAATTGCATGATGAATTAGGTAAGATGGTTCAAAAGTGTGCTAGTCTTAAGAGAGAAAAATATATTATCGTTCAAAAGCTTGAAAAATCTCTTCTTGAAAATGAAGCATTGAAAAAGGAAAAAGAATGTGAGTTAGCTAAAGATTTTACATCTATTGATTGAAAGTCATAATTGAGGATCAAATTGAGACTTTAACCAAGTTCACAAAAGGTAAAGAGAATTTAAGTCTTATGTTTGGTAAGCAAAGAAATGCTTATGCTGAGGATGGGCTTGGATATAATCCCTACAACAAAGATTCTTGTTTGATGAAGGAAAGAAAACCCTTGAACGACTATTTTGTTAAAAATTCCATTCAAAATCTAAATTGTAATTATTGTAAAAGGCTAGGACATAAGATTAATCATTATCCCATTAGGCCATGCAAGACAAAAGAAATTTGGGTTATTAAAGGAACATATATGTTTCTTCCTAACTCCCATGGACCCAAGAAAAGGTAGGTACCACAAGAAGATTACTTAAATTCCTTTGTAGGTTTGCTTGAAGAGCTCATCATCATCCAAGGACAAGTGGTTCCTAGATAATGGGTGCTCAAGACATATGACAGGAGATCGCTTAAAATTTCTCTCTATCAAGCCTCATAAAGGAGGGAACATCACGTTTGGAGACAACTCAAAAGGCAAGGTAATTGGCATTGGATCTAGTGGTATCTCTTCTTCCCTATCTATTGATGATGTGATACTTGTAAAAGGTTTAAAACATAACTTGCTCAGTATTAGTTAACTATGTGACAAATGATATGATGTGCTATTTAAATCTGATAAATGCATTGTTAAAAAGGAAAATAGTGAATTGTTTCATGCTCTTAGAAATGGAAATGTTTATACTTTGCTTTTATATGAATTGCATGATCAAGATGTTAAGTGCCTTGTATCCTCAAATGAAAATAATTGGTTGTGGCATAGAAGGTTAGGTCATGCTAGCATGGATCTTATTTCAAAGTTATCTAAAAATGAGTTAGTCAAAGGCCTCCCAACGACTAATTTCACCAAAGATAAGACTTGTAGTGCATGTCAAATTGGAAAACAAATTAAGTCTTCATTTAAAAGAGAAAAAGAATATAACTTCGTCAAGACCGCTAGAATTAATTCATATGGACTTATTTGGTCCGGAAAAAGTAGCTAGTCTTGGTGGAAAACTCTATGCATTTGTGATTGTTGATGATTTCTCTAGATTCACTTGGGTATTTTTCCTCTCACACAAAAATGAGACTCACTCTATTTTCTCTAAATTTTGTAAAAGAGTTGAAAACGAAAAGGAATGCAAGATTAAGTCCATTAGAAGTGATAGATGGAGAGAATTTGAAAACCAAGATGTTGAAAGATTTTGTAATGAAAATGGTTACAATTATAATCTTTCGGCTCCTAGAACTCCTCAACAAAATGGAGTTGTTGAAAGAAAGAATAGATCTCTACAAGAAATGGCTAGGACTATGTTGAATGAACATAAGTCACCTAGATCTCTATGGGCCAAAGCCGTTAGTACCTCATGCTATGTCATTAATAGAGTCGTTATTAGAAAACTCCTCAACAAAACTCCTTACGAACTCTGGAATAAAAGGAAGCCAAACATCAATTATTTTAAAGTTTTTGGATGTAAATGCTTTGTGCTTAATGATAAAGATAATCTAGGAAAATTTGAAACTAAATCAGATGAAGGAATTTTCTTAACTTATTCTTCTCGTAGTAAAGTATTTAGAGTGTTCAACAAAAGAACACTCGTGGTTGTCAAGTCTATACATGTTGTTTTTGATGAATCACCCTTGTCCCCTCCTAAATGTTCATTAGATGATAATGAGGATGTAATGGAAATTGAAAAGAGTATTGAAAATCTTAATATAAACAATCCATCTTTTGAAGATCTCCCCAAAGATGATTCAAAAGAAAGTCATCCCCATAAAGTCACACTTCTTAAGGATTGGAAGCAAGTGCCTAATCATCCAATAAATCAAATCATTGGTGATCCATCCAAAGGTGTCAATACAAGATCTCAAATTAGTAACATATGCAATTTTGTGTCTTCTGTTTCCTATCTTGAATCAAAGAATTTTCTTGAAGTTGAAAATGATGAGTCTTGGATCATGGCTATGCAAGAAGAACTTAACCAATTTGAAAGAAATGAAGTTTGAAAATTGGTTCCTAGACCTAAAAATAAGACTATCATTGGCACAAAATAGGTGTTTAGGAACAAAAAGGATGAATCGAGAACTATTTTGAGGAACATGGCTTGACTTGTTGCTCAAGGTTATAATCAAGAAAAGGGAATTAACTATGATGAAACCTTTGCTCCCGTAGCTAGGCTTGAAGCTATTAGAATGCTTCTTGCATTTGCTTCCCTTAAAAACTTTAAGCTATATCAAATGGATGTAAAAAGTGCTTTCTGAAATAGTTTTATTGAGGAGGAAGTGCATGTGGAACAACCACTGAGTTTTGAAAGCTATGATCATCCTAACCATGTTTACAAATTGTCACAAGCATTGTATGGTTTAAAACAAGCTCCAAAAGCTTGGTACGAAAGATTAAGTGGCTTTCTTTGATGAGCGCTGAAAAGTGCGCATTTAAACCCCTTAAGCTTGAGTATTTTAGGACCTTTATCGATCTTATTTTCCTGTTTTAGACTAATTTCTTGTTATTTCCTTTTTTAGGTCAATAAAGTTAAAACGTTCTAAAAATGGTTTCTTAAGGCCTTTTTGGAGTTAAACTAAGTCTTTGTGAGAATTTAGAACAATAGGAGGTTGATTTGGAGCAAAAGGAGGCTGATGCTGAAAAACTGCCAAGTTAGATAGATCTGAGAAAAGTCTGATGGATTGAACCAACTCCGATCAATCGAAGAAAAGTCTGATCGATCAAAAATGTGCTGGCAGTGAGCGTCTAATTCCCGAGCGCATTGATTTCCACCTACCACATAGTACGGGGTTAGATATTTTTGGGGCTATATTTCTGACTTAGTGACTAAGAAAAGGACCTTCTATATAAAGGGAATTGAACCATTTTGTAAGAGAGCTTTTTATCATTTTATTTTTACATTGTAATTTCACTTCTCTCTCTAGAAAAGTTAGAGATTAGGGTTAGAAAAAAAGAGGGAAGTGGAGGCACATCTCAAGATCCATCTCTAGATCCACTCTCTCTCTCTCTCTCTAGAGCTTCAAAGAAGAAAAAGAAGATAGAGTCATGTTTGGAGCTTACCCTTGAAGGTTTCATGACCACATTTACCTCCTCCATGATTGGCTAGATCTACACTTAGGGCTTGGATGAGCCCTAAGTCTTGTGTAATCTAAGCCCTTCTATTTCTATTTTTGGGGATTTTTATATATTGTTGTGATTAGTGTTCTAGCCTTGTGAATTTAATGAATCTTGGTATATTTCTATGATTTCTATGGTTTAATTCTTCCTATAAATTATATAGTTTATTTACATGTCTGTGTGATTAAATTAGGAATTATTTCTTACATGATTCGTATGGATTAATTATTTCTATTGGTTCTCTATTTGATTACATGTTGTTTTATGTGTGATTATTTGTGAATTGATCTCCACACTAGTTTCTCTATGTTGGTTGCATGTCTATGTGTAATTAATTAAGGATCTAGTGATGGTTAAGTATGGGTTTTTATTGAATGGGTTTGTCAATTAATTTGATGGATTATTCTTATGCTTGATGGGTTGTTCTACAATTTAATTCGTACTTGTAGGTAGATAGACAATCTATACTTGATTTGATATTCTATGACTTATTATTGCAAATTCTATGATTCTCTAGATTGATGTGTAATACAATTGTGACTAGTTTGATGGGTCATGCTTAGATTTGATGGGTTGTTCTACACTTAGTTTATTAGTTGGTTAGATAGACAATTTATACATGAATTTGATGGTCCATGCTTAATATTGTAATTGGTAGTCGCATTTTGTTCACAACAATGTATTTCCCATTAATGGAAAACAAGTGGTTAATTACACGAGCTTAGTGGTGATTCTAACACCCTTAGACCTCTCTTCATATCTTTTAAATCCCTATCTCTCACTAGTTTACTTTAATTGCATCTTAATTTAATTATTTTCTAAAATAATCAACCAACTAACCCTTCTTTGTAATCTTGTGATACGCTAGAGTCGAAGTTAAATTCCAACACATATAATCCCTTGGGACAATCCCTACTCACTCTTGCTACGTTAGTAGTAGTGGTGGTAGTGGTTTTTATAAATTTAAACTTGACCTAAAAGGCTTTTCTTAAACTGCACATTCACTACATTATTTTGGCGTATAGGAACGGTCATCGTCAAATTTTGGCGCCGTTGCCAGGGATTAACGGTTTTGTTGGAATTAGACTAGAAATAGTGTTCATTTGATTGCTTCTATTTTTATTTTATTTTCCCATTGTATATTCTTTTCTTATTTTTGATATTATTTGTTCAATTAGGTACTTGACTGCAAGAAAGGGAAACATTGGATTTTAAAGCAATTATTGGAGCTTAAAGCTAGCATTGGAGTTTGAAGTTGCTTAAAGACCTTTGTGAGCATTTCTTGAAAATCTCATAGTTTAATTGTTTCACTTCTTTGTATGCTTGTGATAGCCCTCGTTAAGGCTAATTATATTGCTTAAATTTTTGTCTAAGCATCAGCCCGTGTGGAGGCCATTATTTCTTGCATTTGGATTTTGAAAGTGGATAGAGCCATTGCTTGATCCAAGTTTGGGGAAAAATTTCTTCTCTTCACCTTATGCTTCTCTACCATATTTTGATCCTTATAAGGTTGAGTCCAATTCATTTCAACATGTATCATTTTATCATGGACTTAATCACTCTTTTAATCCTTTTTATGACTATTACCCTCCCCCACCATTTTATGATGAACCAAATTCACCACCTTCTAGGTACTCACCCGGATTTGAAGAAAAAATGTTAGCTTTACTTGATGTGCATATTTCACAAACTCCATTTATTAATTCACATTCTCAAATTTTACCCAAACTTGAAGCTCAAGTTGAGCAAATTGCAAGTACTCTTTCTCATCAACAAGAGGAGGAAGAGCCAAATAAAAAAATGGTAAGAACTTCAATGTATATAGATGAGGATGAGGAGAGTGAGAAAGAAGTAACAAGTGAGCTAAGGCCTAGCACTCTATCATGTATAGAGGAGGAAGTGGCAAATGAGTTAGTGGCTAATCCAATAGAGCATAACATGATTAATGAGGACTTTCCTTTTTTTAATTATGATTTTATCTTGGCCGTTGATACTTTAAAGAGTGAGTAGATATTGATCACTTTAGAGGTAGGAGAGGAGGAGGAGGAACTTATTGAAGAGAACCTTCCTTCTATTATCTCCAAAGATCCTCTTGAGACATGCCTTTTTGAAATGTATAAAAATTGTGGTATTGACCTTGAAAGCTCCAAAAATTAAATGAACTCTCTAATGGACTCCTTAGCTAACTTGGAAGGTGAGGAGATGGTGATTTTTGAGGAAGAGGAAAAGGATAAAGAGAATGTGTTTCTTGATATTCCAAATAAGTCTTTGAAAGACAATGCCTCACCAATTATCAAAGTGAATGATCATTTGAATGTTTTTGAAGAACACAACAAAAATGCAAGACCAACCATAATTGATTTTTTTTCAAGACCGTGGACGAAAGGAACAATATCATCTCTTTCATTTCTTCTCAAGTCATTCTTTTGGAGGATGATTTCATTGTTATAAGTGGGACATTAAATGAGAAAAGTGAAAAGAGGATCAATAAGGATGTCTCATATCCGGTTTTTGATACGTTCGACTAGTGAGTCAAACCAATGTCTTGCTAGAGACGTTAAACACTAGTATTCATAGAGTTTTCAACTCTATTCCTCCCTTAATTCTTTTTATTTTTCATTCTTGTGTACAATCTTCCATTCATTTTTCAATCTCCATTCTTGTTACCATCAATGGGGCTTAGCATAGGATTTTCTGCACTTTCATCTCAAAATTAGGCATTTGTTATCAGTTCGATCGATCACAAGTGTCCCTTCGATCGATCGAACCTCTCTGCAGTCAATTCTCTGCAGAAATCAGCTCTCTATGTATCGAGCGAATTTCATTTCAGATTGATCTGAGTGTTCCAAGATCGATCGAGATTTTCCTCAGATCGATCTTCATTCCATATTTAGAAAATTTTTTAGAGCTCTGCATTTTTCACCTCTTTGTGTATCGATCGAGCTTGTCTGCAGGTTTTCACATCTTTGATCGATCGAGTTTCGATCGATCATCCTTAGATCGATCACAACTTTGCCCCTTTGCCCCTTTGACTTTTTGATTTTTTCTTCTTTCTATTTTGATTTTACTTTTTTATTTTCTTTTACTTTTGTTATTTTCTTTTATTTTATTTAGTTACTTTTCTCTTTGAAAAAAAAAAAAAAAAAAGATTTTGCATTCTTTATTTCCTTCCATTTTACTTCTTACATTTTTATTTACTTGTCTTTTTATCTTTTGCTTATGTACATATTTGTTTTCTTAAATAAATAAATAAATAAATAAAAACATTTAAAAACAAAAGTAGTTTTTCAAAGTAGCATTCTGTCTTGATAGAGATATTAAACTTAGCACCCACATGACGTATTGTGTCTTTTATCTCTTGTATCATATAGGTTCATTTTCATTTTTATTTCTTTGATTTTATTGCATTTTGTATATACTTGTTTTCACTAAATGAATAATATAAAAACTTTTCACCATTATGCCCTTATGTGTAGTCATGCTACTTTTATATTTTCTATTATACTTAATCTCATATTTCTCTTTCATCTTGTATTATATTGCCTTAGAATGCATGATTTGATTACTCTTATCCCATTTAATATTTGATGTGAGTTTGCTAGCGTGGTTATTCAAATAGGTTGTTGATTCCAAGTTTGGGGGAGATCCTTTTGATATTGGATCATTGCCGGGCTTCGTACTTTCGCCACCACGGTATACTCTTTCCATCTTTTCCATTGTTCTTATTGCACATTGAGGACAATGTGCAGTTTAAGTTTGGGGGTAAGGTGTCTTTGTTGCATTCTACTTAAAATTGAGCTTTAAATGCATGTTTGAGATTTGAGATCGATGTTTGCGATGATTTTGATCTTTTGAGGACTATAGTGCTTAAAATTTAAAAATTACTTAACTTGAGAGTCTAATACTCCCTGTATGCCTTATAGATGCTATTTAAGATTAAATTTTTTGAAAGATTGATATCATGCTTGCATTTGTGGTCCACATCATCCTGATCTTGTGATTATTTTGAGATTCACTCTAGGATTCTACACTAGCATAGGCACACACTAGCATTCATTTATGGGGTACATGCTTTGTTGATTATTGAATTGATTATATCCCAATTGGGCTAGTAGTGCATTGAAAGCTTTCATCTTGATAAAAGTGGATAACAAACCCTTTTCATTGAGTAGCCGGGATTCTAGTCTCATCAAGCACTGAATTTCTCGCACCGAAAGGTGAAGGGCCCAAACTCTAGGTTAATAATTGAAAAAAAAAAAAATAAATAAGTTGCAAAAGTAAATAAAAAAAGTGAGGACTTCTCCTAAAAGGTGAGAAGTGGGAAATGATTAAATGGAGGTTGTTTTCATTTAGAGCCTAGTTAATTTGAGTTTGTAAGTCCTTAGGGGTGTTTTAACACCTAATGCCCTAAAGCCGTCTGGTTTAGGAGTCATTGACTTAACGCTTGACCTCATGGATCGCTAGAAAGCTTAATAGATCAACACATTGCACTATACTTCCATCTTTGATCCTCTAGGAAAAAAAAAAAAAAAAAACGAGTGGAAAGAATATGTGGACTTAGAACAATAAAGCTTTAATAAAAGGTCCACTATTTGTCTTGATGATCGGTACTAGATTTGTGTGCTAGTTTGAGAGTAAGAATGTGATCATTTCTTTAGTTGGCTAAGATAGCAACATATTTGATGCCGATCCACTCAAAAAGGATTCTAGAGTTGTTTTAATTTGCATGATCATTTTCTTGATGTATGGAGGACCATACTTGCTTGTTTGATGTTGAGATTTTGGGAGATTGCTTGGAAAGGGTTGAAAAATTGCATACTTGAGGTAGTTTTCTCCCAATGCTTATTTGCAATATTGGTGCCTCTTTTGTGAGAATGAGCTTAATGTTTGTGGGTATAATTTCCAGAAACCGTTACGAGACTTCACTCATCCACTAGGGGTAACCTAGGGGTTTAAAAGGCTTGTTGCATATGCTAAATGCAATCATATTCCCTACGAAAGTGGCATTATCCATTTATTGTTTTCTAGTTCATAGTTGTATAGTTGTTCATTTCATTCCTTTACTTTATAGTTCATTTATAGGACTAGCAATATTTAAGTTTGGGAGTGTGATGAGCGCTGAAAAGTGCGCATTTAAACCCCTTAAGCTTGAGTATTCTAGGACCTTTATCTATCTTATTTTTCCATTTTAGACTAATTTCTTGTTATTTCCTTTTTTAGATCAATAAAGTTAAAACGTGCTAAAAATGGTTTCTTAAGGCCTTTTTGGAGTTAAACTAAGTCTTTGTGATAATTTGGAGCAAAAGGAGGCTAATTTGGAGCAAAAGGAGGCTGATGTTGAAAAACTGCCAAGTTGGATAGATCTGAGAAAAGTCTGATCGATTGAACCGACTCTGATCGATCGAAGAAAAGTCTGATCGATCGAAAATGTGCTGGCAGTGACCTGTCTAATTCCCAAGCGGACTGATTTCCACCTACCACATAGTACAGGATTAGATATTTTTGGGGTTATATTTCTGACTTAATGACTAAGAAAAGGAATTTCTATATAAAGGTAATTGAACCATTTTGTAAGAGAGCTTTTTATCATTTTATTTTTACATTGCAATTTCACTTTCTCTCTCTAGAAAAGTTAGAGATTAGGGTTAGAAGAAAAGAGGGAAGTGGCGGCACATCTCAAGATCCAATCTCTCTCTCTCTCTAGAGCTTCAAAGAAGAAAAAGAAGATGGAGTCATGTTTGGAGCTTACCCTTGAAGGTTTCAAGACCACATTTACCTCCTCCATGATTTTCTAGATCTACACTTATGGCTTGGATGAGCCCTAAGTCTTGTGTAATCTAAGCCCTTGTATTTCTATTTTTGGGAATTTTTATATATTGTTGTGATTAGTGTTCTAGCCTTGTGAATTTAATGAATCTTGGTATATTTCTATGATTTCTATGGTTTAATTCTTCCTATAAATTATATAGTTTATTTACATGTCTATGCGTGATTAAATTAGGAATTATTTCTTACATGATTCGTATGGATTAATTATTTCTATTGGTTCTCTATTTGATTACATGTTGTTTTATGTGTGATTATTTGTGAATTGATCTCCACACTAGTTTCTCTATGTTGGTTGCATGTCTATGTGTAATTAATTAAGGATCTAGTGATGGTTAAGTATGGGTTTTTATTGAATGGGTTTGTCAATTAATTTGATGGATTATTCTTATGCTTGATGGGTTATTCTACAATTTAATTCATGCTTGTAGGTAGGTAGACAATCTATACTTGATTTGATATTCTATGACTTATTATTGCAAATTCCATGATTCTTTAGATTGATGTGTGCTACAATTGTGACTAGTTAGATGGGTCATGCTTAGATTTGATGGGTTATTCTACACTTAGTTTATTTGTTGGTTAGGTAGACAATTTATAAATGAATTTGATGGTCCATGCTTAATATTGTAATAGGTAGTCGCATTTTGTTCACAACAATGTATTCCCCATTAATGGAAAGCAAGTGGTTAATTACACGAGCTTAGTGGTGATTCCAACACCCTAAGACCTCTCTTCATATCTTTTAAATCCCTATCTCTCACTAGTTTACTTTAATTGCATCTTAATTTAATTATTTTCTAGAGTAATCAACCAACCAACCCTTCTTTGCAATCTTGTGATATGCTAGAGTCAAAGTTAGATTCCAACATGTATAATCCCTTGGGACGATCCCTACTCACTCTTGCTACGTTAGCAGTAGTGGTTGTAGTGGTTTTTAAAAATTTAAACTTAACCTAAAGGGCTTTTCTTGAACAGCACATTCAGTACATTATTTTGGCGTATAGGAACAGCACATCATCATTTTTCTCGAAAATTGTTTTAATAGAGGAAATTTTGATAACACCCTTTCTACCAAAACCATTGATAGCAGTCTATTAATTATTCATATATATGTTGATGATATTATTTTTGGATCATTCAATAGACTACTTTGTGAAAAGTTTGACTCTAGTATGCAGAACGAGTTTGAAATGAGCATGATGGGTGAACTTACATTCTTTCTAGGATTGCAAATCAAACAAGCACTTGATAGCATTTTTATTTGTGAATCCAAGTGTGTTAAAGATTTGCTAAAGAAATTTGGCTTAGAGGAAACCAAACATACCAAAACCCCCATGAGTTCATCTTTAAAACTTGACAAATATGAGAAAGGTGAAGATGTGGATATCAAAAAATATAGAGGCATGATTGGTAGTCTTTTATATTTGACTGCAATTAGACTGGATATAATGTTTAGCGTATGCTTATGTGCTAGATTCTGATCTTGTCCCAAAGAATCACATCTATGTGCCGTTAAAAGAATTTTTCGTTATTTATGTTGTATTATTAATTTAGGTTTATGGTTTCCCAGTCATACTTCCTTTGATCTCACAAGCTATTCGGATGCCGACTTTGCTGGGTGCAAAATTGACAGAAAGAGTACTAGTGGCGCTTATCACTTTCTCAGTCATTCACTTGTCTCATGGTCATGCAAGAAACATAACTCCGTTGCTCCATCTACGGCAGAAGCCGAATATATCGCTACTAAAAGCAGTTATGCTCAAGCTCTTTACATCAAGCAGCAGCTTAAGGACTATGGTGTTTTCTTTGACCACATTCCAATTAAATGTGACAACACTAGTGCAATTTGTATCTCTAAAAATCCCATTCAACATTCAAGAACCAAGCATATAGAAATCCGTTATTATTTTCTTAGAGATTATGTCGCAAAAGGAGACATTGAACTTGTTTTTGTCAATTCCGACAAACAATGGGCTGATATCTTTACAAAACCTCTTCAAGAAGATAGCTTTCTTGCTATTCGAAGAGAACTGGGAATGACAAATATCTCTGAAATTTGATCTCATTGAGGTAAGTCATCTAACCGGTTACCAAATTCCTCCTAACCGGTAGGATGAATTAAGACCAGTAACCTCATCATTTAACTTGTATATATTCTAACCGGTTATCAAATCTCCTTATAACCGGTAAGACAAACTAAGTCCAGTGCCTTCAAATTTCAAAATCACCTCTTTTCTAACCAGTTATCAAATCTTTTCTAACCAGTTCCATTATCCTACAAAACTCTTCTACTTGTTTAGTTATCACATCATAACTGGTTATATCAGATCTAAATCTGAACTAACCGATCAGATCCTATTATCTAACCGGTTACATGTATTTAAATCTTAAATCTCTTAACTCATCTAATCGGTTACCGAAAGGGTTCTAACCGGTTACTGAAGATCTAGATCTAAAGTACTCGAGTACTTCTCGCCTCTTAACCGGTTAGTTGTACTTTCTCTATAAAAACCACATGTCACTTTCAAGTGTCTTACTCGATTACAACCCTCCTCCTACTCGATCACTTCATCCTCTTCTTCCTCAAGCCTCCATTCTTCTACCATGGTTAGGGGTCGAAGTGGTGGTCTTCGCTCTAAGAACACTCCTATAATAGGAGGTCATAGTGGTCATAGCTCCAGCAGAGGTACTCTGTAACAAACTTCATCCTCCTTTTTCGTCGAAGAAAACTCTTTATCAGGAGAAAAGTACAATCCATCCCTTCCTGAAACTCAACTCAGAAAGTGAAAAAGGACTAGATCTCAAGAAGGCACCTCACAAACTGATGCTCCTATTCTTGCTGCCTCTTATCTCACTGAAGAAATGGAGTTATTATTCAATACTCAATTTCGCAATAGAGGAGTTGCTCAAGGTAGAATCTTTGTGGCTGATTTCTGCATTAGAGAGAATATTTCATTTTATGAAAAATTTTGAGCCATGGATTGGGATTCATTCATTGGAATCGAGGAACCCTACTACCCCACCCTTATTCAAGTCTTCTACACCTACCTCACTCTCTGAAATGGGTATCTTTACTCCAATGTTAAAGGGGTGAACATCAAGTTTAACTACAAAACCATAAATACAATCTTAGGTCTTGAAAACAAAGGGAAGAAAATCTATGCTTACAGATCTGAGATCGAGGTTGATTGGTATAATGAGATGATGGAAGTGATGGATCTCACTCAAAAAATTTTCCACACTAAAGTATTTCCTCTCACCACCACAGACTTTACACTTGAAGCCCGACTCATTCACAGTGCTTTGTTCTACTACATTACTCCTTGAGGTAGTGGCAGGACTCACGTGTCACACCTTGAGCTGTTTCTAATCTGGTGTATCACTATGGGGATAAACTAAATCTGGGCTACATTATTTTCAGCATATCCTACAATTTCTTGCTGACCCAGATGACAATCCTTCCGCTCCTGACAAACCTAGAAAGCTTTCCGCCACCTTGCCATACGGGATGGTCCTCACTAGGATTTTTAAACATTTTCACGTTCCTCTTGAATCAGAATTTAACAAGAAAGATCCTAGAGAAGACAAGCTCTCTCTAAAAATCCTGAAGAATATGTATTGTCACAAAGTCAATGGAGTTTGGGAAAGACTTCCTGCAGCCCTTGCCCCTGCCCCTGCCCCTACAGCTACTCTTCCTTCGCCAGAGGTTGATCCCTTTCAGAATAATCCATTTGACTTTGCTCCTCTCGATGACTTCTTTCCCGAGGTCCCAGTAGAGCCTCAGCATCCACCTCTTGTTTCTCCCGATATCACTCGGCACCTTCATGACCAGCACACCGAGACCATGGTAGCTATTTGAGCTCTGGGTGACTGAGTCACAACTCTTGAGACTCGACCTGATAGCATTGGGACATCACTTATTTCTCGCTCCTATGATTAGTCATCTGACTTAAATGTCGTAATTCAGCGAGCTATGGAGACCTATGATCTCATTGATCGCCGACTAGCCATCCACAATGCCAATGCCAAAATTATGAAGGATTTCCTGAAATTGGTAGCTGAGCGTATTCAAATCATTCCTCCAGGGTTTGTCTTTCCAGTGCGACACAAGAAGTCCGATGCTCCTCCTCCTCATCCAACCCACCTCCTAAGCGTCGTGACCCCATTGTCGAGATTGTTGATTGATGTGGTTGACCTTAGATTACTTTATGCTACTCTTATCTTTCTTTGTGGACCCCCCTACCTTTTTGAGATGTCAAAGGGGGAGAATAGTGAAGTGAATGATGTGTTAAGATGATGCTTATTTTTGCAAATGCTTAAATGAAATTATCATGAATTATTCATTTAAATTTTTTTTTTTCTGCAAAAGTATCTCTTTCATGCATAATTAAAGCTATATTTATCCTATGCAGCATGACAGGGGGAGAAATCTCAATTTTGCATTTAAGATATGTCATATGTTTATTTCTCGTATGTATGAACACATCAATGTTTTGCCATCATGAAAAAGGGGGAGATTGTTGACCTTAAAGGTTATTCAAAGACCGTCTAATGATTTTGATGATTACAAAACATTAAAAGTGTTCTCGGACTAATGTTTACATTGAGCATGCTGAGCAAAGGGATAAAACACGCCAAGCAATTACAACCAAGCAAACAAGACAAAGATACCATTTCAAGAAAAATCAAGTTTACCTCAAGCATAATGCAATCATGATCAACTTGAAGAAAAAGGGATAGATAGATTGGTGAGTGATTAGGATCCTTGTCAAATTAATTTATGAATTGACTTGAAGCTTATATCTATAGGCTTATGCATTTGCTTCAAAAACATTTTTTGAAATCTTGCATTTAAAAGAAAAATAAAAATTTCCTCAGATATTGTAATCGGCTAGGAAGATTCATCTAACCGAGTAGGTGAATGGACAGAACACTTAATTGATCAAATCCATCTTGTAACTGGTTAGAAAGTTGGTTCTAACCGAGTAAATCAACACACATAGAATGATGCATCCTTTTATGACCCTTCATAACCGGTTAGGAGAACCCAAGTAACTGATTGCCTTCACTCAAACCGAATACATTTTTTCTTGACCAATGATGTAACCGGTTAGAAGAAACTATGTAACCGGTTATCTTCGCTTGAACAACATAACACTTTTTTTAGCCAATGATGTAACCAGTTAGGAAAACCTATGTAACTGGCTATCTTCGCTTAAATAGAATGTCACTTCTCTTAGCCAATGATGTAACCGGTTAGGAAGTCTCCTGTACTCGAGTAGTTGGTCTTAAACTAAAAAAGTCTCCTAGATGATGTAACCGGTTAGGAAGAATCCTGTAACCAGTTAGATGAGATCCAAACTCGTTATCTCGAGTACTTTAAATAAGCTGAGACAAATTTGAAACTCTAGTATTTATGGCTCCAACGGTTATTTACTCATTAAATGCTCCGCTACCAACTCCAACAGTCATATTTGAGCAATTTATGCACTTCATCTTCCTCATTTCTCTATATAAGGCCAAGCATTGAAGAAGGTAAGTGCGCGGTTGTGAGATAATTTTGAAATACCATTCAAGAGCATTTACTCATTCAACCATATTAGACTTGAGCTTCATTCTGATTCATTTATTACTCTAGTCTTGTGAGCTTACATTTGTATATCTATCTTGAGAGAGATTCAACCTTGTATTTCAACTACAAACTTTTCTACAAACTTGTAAGGGTTAGTTTGACCCAAAAAAGCCTAAGAGAAGGGTGTTCTCCTAGCAAGAAAGAGAAGCAAGGGCTTGCTTCATGTGAAGGTTTGCTCTCCACCCTTAAGGAAAAGCTTTAGTGGATTGGCAAATCTCAAGAGGGATCTTAAGCCGAAGAGTAGGAATTTCCAAACCTCGCTAAAATCTCCGAGTCACTATTTGCAATCTCTTATCCCTCTCTCTTATATTTATGCTTTGTATGATTTATCTACTATAATTGTTTATTGCATACTTGTTGATTGGAAGTTAAATTTGTGAACTTGAAAAATTGCCCATTGACTCTATTCACCCCCCTCTAGAGTCAGTTAGTGTCTAACAGTTGGTTTATATATATATATATATGATCTATAATATATGTCTAGTGGGCACTTCACTCTTAACTTTGTTTTTTCAAAATTTAATTGTCAAAATATAAAAATTGACATGTATTACTAATTACTGAAACATATATAGAATCATATTTGTTGTTCTGAAAATCAAAACCGGCTTTAAGGGATTTAAGGCTCACCTATCACTTTGGTAAAACAACTTTACCAAAGTCACGTAGTTGTGCACAATTGTGTGCCAAGTATGTATGTATGTATGTATGTATGTATCTATCTATCTATATATATATACACACACACACACACACACAAGTGGAGCAGTTTTAATAAATAACCTTCATAGATGGAGATGGCTTTGGAAGGTCTCAAATTTTTTATTATTTTTATTATTTTTTATTTATTTATTTTTTGTGTGTGTGTAATATATTATTAAACGCTTATTAGTCTACGTTTTTAGTTTGAGATTTTTGATCGAGTCCAGGACAATCTTAAATTTCTCAGTTTTATTTTTTGTTTTAATTCTTTCTTTAGTTAATTGATGCTCTGATAAAGCCTTGAGAATTTAGTTTGAACCCTTGACCCCTAACTGGTAATTGAATAATATCAATACCATTTTAAACCATTCTAAATATATATCAACTTCATTTTTAATTTTTTTTAAATTTATCATTTATCGGGGAGGGTTGTTGTTAGAGTTTAAGTCAAATTAACGGCTAGAAATGTCAAATAGTCTCATAAACATATGTAGTCTTGTTACATATGTACACTTTTTTCTTTATAATTTCTGATAAAATACATCTAGCCATAAATATTGTGAAATTATTCAAGCATAAGTTAGTGATATAAAATATTACTAGCTGTTTCAATCACAAGAAATTTATAGTATATAGCATGTTGAAAAAACAAAACAGAAGCAATGAGCCTATGATAGTTACTTGTTCTATACAATAATTAATCCAAATGAAGGGGGCTTTAATTAATTAATTTGGTACGTTACTTGTTCTTTTAAAGCTCAGTTAATTAGTTAAGTAGTTTTTCACGTTTTTCAGTCATGATTTTGAAAAGTTTATGCTACTGATAATATCAGTGCAAATGACAAGCAGTGGATATTTCATGATTGGAGCGACGAAGAGAGTGTGAAGATTCTGAAAAGATGCAAAGAAGCAATTGCGAGTAGGGACAAGGGAGGAAAGGTGATTGTCATAGACATGAAGGTGGAAAATGGGAAAGGAGATGATGAATCTATAGAAACTCAGCTCTTCTTCGACATGCTGATAATGGTTCTTGTCACCGGTAGGGAGAGAAACGAGAGAGAATGGGCAAAACTATTCTTTGATGCTGGTTTCAGTGACTATAAGATAACCCCCATACTGGGATTAAGGTCTCTCATTGAGGTTTATCCTTGATGATGAAGAAATATTTTATCAGTACTGTTTGGTTTTGTATTTAACATATGCATGGTTAAGCAAGTTATATGTTTAATTATTATATTGGACTTGTGTAAATGTCCATAATTAAGAATAAAGTATGAACTAACATATATATGTTCAGTAAAAGGGGACGGTGTAGTTTAACTGCTTGATTGTATTTGGTTCAAGGCCTAGCTGCTGAGGTACTACTAACAGAAAAATGTGTCTTGATGATTTTATTTTCGGGTTAAGTGCATACATCCACCGTATATTATAGGTTTTGTGCACACTGACCTCTTATTTTTAAAAAGTGAGCAATGTCAGTCCTTATTGTTGGTCCCAACTTGTTATTCGGGGTTTGCCCTTTTATTGTCAAAGGTGTACTCACAGGTCCATTTCTGCTATAAACTTGAATTCTAGTCCGCATTGGTCACTACGGGTTGCTTCAAGTGTAGTATTATAATTTTCTACATATGTGAGGTCCTTTGAAATTCATTTGAGAAGGTACATTGTATCTTAAACTTTCAAAACAGGCTGAAAATGTAAAATTTTCTGATATACAAGGGCATTTGTCCTCTCAAGGGCATTTCAGTAATCTTCTCTGATATTCACAAGGGTAATATGGTCACTCAAGTATCCTGAGATTATTTAAAATTCTCAAAGAAATGTACATTGTGTCACATATCAGTTTTACAGGTTTACATTGTCAATTTTCTGGTACAACACATTATTTCTGATCTTAGTTACTCTTAAGGGTATTTTAGTCCTTTCACACATGTGTGAGATCATTTTACAGTTGTTGAGGATACTACATTGCACTATAGAGCTCAAAAATTAAATTGGTTAGCATGTACACAGGCTGCAACACAAATTTTGGTAATATTGAGACAAGTATCCTCTAGAAAGGTATTTTGGTCATTGTGTATATAGTGAATTTGCTTGACATGTGCTCAGTGGTCCTAGAGTGAGAGAGTAAGGACAGCTATTCATTTCTTTGGCTCTAAGCTTGGTGTATATATCAAATATATGTATTCTTGTGAGCTATTAACATTGCTGGTGCACTAAAGGACAAAAACCTCAAAGCTGGCAAGGGTATTATGGCCCTTTCACTCAAGGAATGTCAGAATATTCCCTAACCGATGATTGGTGGAATGTGCCACATTTCTTTCTTCATTAGGGTAGGATTACAACTCAGTGTACTAGTATATACACACTGTTATAACATCAGCAGATTTAGAGCCTCTAGTAGGTGTATTTTGAAACCCTTGTGAGCTGCAATGTGATTGTTAATCTCGAGTGACCAAATGAACAACGTTTTCTGAGTTTTGATCCAAGAATTGAGCTGCAAATTCATCTCAGAATTCTGTTTGTAAGAGAGCATTTCACTAAAGTGATGATGGAAGCCTCATAAATCAATTTTATGGAGTAAATTCATGGATTAAAGTGTCCAAATTGATCTGAGCTATTTCTGGTGTTGTGTGAAGGTTGAGGCAAGTTTATTTCATCATTTTATATCAGCAAAAACTGTGTTCATGTTCATATTATCGCTGTAGTAGAGTTTCATGTCTCATATCTTCGCTTTGTTGCGTTTTCTGGTGCAAATACCTCTGATATAAGTTTGTATTGTTGTTATCATGTTGTGAATATCTTGTTTATTATCTGAGTATGTTTATATAGTTGATTTAAGGCTGCGCAAAGTGATTTTTTGGTTAGAGAAATGGTCAATATAGATTTTGACAGTGTGAACCTAACCATTTTATTAGTTTTGTTGAAATTAGCCTTGAATTGAGTTGAGAGTGTTATACCTTGCTATATTCTTTGTGTTTACTAATTTAGTAATAGTATGTTGATGATATAAGGCTATACAAATCAAATTCAAGTCCTCATTGAAGCTAAAATTGAGTTTGACACATCAAACCTCACTTCTAAGATACATTCATGTTGTCAAGTTTCTGTGCTATGTTTTTTGTTACTGTTCTATAGTTAAATTGTTTATCCTTGCTTATACCACTAAATAATATGTTTTGAGTAAGTGAAATATAACCTATTGAGATTATGTGTGCTGAGAACTAAGTTATGCTCAGACTGCTTCTGGGTTTGAATCCTCAAAGCTAACTAATCACTGTTGGTTGAGAAAATGGCATGCTCTATGTATTGAAGCTGCTATACCTTGTTGTGTTCATTGTGTTTGTTATATGTGAGAGTGTATTTAGTTGAGTAAAGGCTGTGGATGTCAAAGTTAGGTTTGTGGTAAAGCTGCATTGTGAATTGACATCTCAAACCTCAGATTCTATAGAAGTTAAACAAGGGTTTCAATTGTGTTCATCTTTCAGTAATGATCTCACTCTTATTAGTTCTAAAAGCCATTTTATAATGTTGTTATTTATGTTTTCATGTATTTGAGGAGCTACGTGAGCTCATGAGGTCCAAGCAGGGGTGCTTAGGATAGGGGGAGTGTTGTATACACTGTGGTGAACTATGGTATATGTGTACAGTGTGAGACAATTGAGTGTGTATCAATTTGCAACATAACTAGTGGATTTACATTGGGTGAGCCCAAGAACCAATGTTTTTTTTAAATCCCTATTGAGAAGGGTTTTCCTTGTAAAAAATCGTGTCTCAGTGATTGCATTGTGGTTCCAAACACTTGTAACAAACTGTGATCACAACACCTCAAGTAAACCAGAAAATTGACAAAGTGTTAAAACAAGTATTTAAAAGAAGTGGAAGAACCCCTATGACCTCTTGGTTCATCACTTATTTATTTATTTTTAAAAAATGTGCAAATACACCCCTATAACCATTTTTAAACAAAAATTGACATAAAGTAAATTTGATATCCTAATTTTACCCTTTTCCATTTCCATATTGCCTTTCTCACATTATATGTATTAAAAACAATAACAAACAGTAGACAGCTAAAAAAAATCACTATGCAACAAATTACTATAGATTTTTTCTATGGGTCTTTAAGTTTCATGGAAATATTTCAAATATTCGTCTCAGTGCATAGTCTATTAATATGATCGTTTAGCTGCATGGATGCGTGATGGTTTGATCAAATTAAAAATGAAAAATAAAATTCAAAGAGGGGAAGAAATTTAGAGTATAAGTATGATATGTAGATGCAAGAAGTTCTGGAGCATCACCTTAAACTTAAAACTGAAAAAACTTAAATTTATTTTTAAATAATGCATTGTTCATTAGTTTGGAGTTTTGAGACCAAAAAATAAAAAATAAAAAATGGTTGTACACAATTAGAAATAGAAAAATAATAAATATATGCATATAAGTCTCAATTTCTAAACATTCTTCCATGATAGAATATAATGATGGCTTCTTGATAGATTTCAATCCCTTTTCATTTTTTGTTAAGTCACAACAATTATATCACTTTCTATATTATTTTCCTCAGTTTAATCATTTTCTTTTCCTTTTTGTTTAGTCTAGTTGATGTAGCAGAAAACTGTGTATTATTCGCAAGAAACAGGGTCACAAGGAACATGGTTACTTTGAATCCACAAAGTAAAAGAAATTTAAAAGAAAAATATCATATTGTATTGATAATTGAATGAGTGATCTACTCTGCAGTAAATGTATTTATAAATAAAACCCTAATCAGCAAAGGAAACCCTAAAAACATAATTAAGGAAACTAGCAGGATAAAGAAACTGCTCAAAATCAAACTTGTCCAAAAATTCTGTAAAAATAAAGTACGAAACCTAATTGCTAAAAACTATTAAATACCAAAAATAAAAGTAATTCAAATCTATTTGGTCTTCTAACAAAAATTCTGAAATATTCAAAATTGGGAAAACACAATTCCCAAGCCATAAACAATTGAATTCGGCTTAAAGGCGTCCTACCTTAGCAGAAAAGTTTCTGATTTTTGTGAGTTTGGTCGTTTCTGATCAGACTAGGGTTTTAATTTTCAGGTCAAAATGGACTTGTCAACATTATCCCAAAAAATACTACTCAGCCTAGTCATTTGACCTTTTTACGGTCAAAACGTATTCCAAAGTCATCTGTAATCTTTTCTACATCACTCATCCCTTCACTATTAATTGGTTTAGACAATTTAACAAACATAGATATATAAAATATTATAGCAAGAGAATTCCTTTCATTCAAAACCAGAAGATGTATATCAAAGTTCTGTAAGGTATATAAATTTTGTGATTAGCTAATTTCATTGTCAAAATTAGTCCGATCGAGTTGTAATTATGAGTTCAAAATTCAAGTTTGAGATCGAAAGCGGAATTGAAGAGTAATTCATGTTTGATAGCTTGAAGACTACAAAAAAGTAAGAACAACACCTTAGAAAGTTGAGTTAGAAGGTTAGGACACTTGCATACATTGTATGCTTTTCAAAATGAGCATTGCCGAAATTTTTCTAGGTGTTTATGCCTTTAGTTCAGGTCTAGCCAACTTGAACCGATTCAAGGCAGCTGAACCGATTCAAGATGTAAAGATTTGTTTATTTATTTTTATTTTTATTTTTATTTATTTTATAAAAAAACACTAGCCAACTTGAATCGGTTCAAGGCAGCTAAACCAGTTCAAGTTTCTGAGTAGTTTTAGGTAACTTATTTCTTACTCTATTTTAACTTCCTGTTTTGCATAGATTTCCTTGTAACAGCCCGAATTTCCATAACCTGGTACATTGATGAGTAACCCAAAAACTGACCCGATATCGAGTCCGAAACACGAAAGCAAGAAAGGTGAAGAGGTCTCTAGAGATAGACACTACCTCTTAGGCAACAAAAGTCACAGGACTCAAGTAGAAAACGAATACGGAAGCTAAGGTCAAAATGGTAAAAAGGGTCAAATATCTTGATAGAATGAACTACATGAACTCAAGACACTCTCACATATCAATGCTAAGCATGTATGATAGACATAGGTACATAAGTAGGTTCAAGAGTCAAAATGGTCATAATATGAGGCTAGGGGTAAAATGGTCATTTCACAACAAAACTGGATGCTATGGTGTGTACCAATGGATATCCAACGAAAAATAAATAAACTTAGATTTAAGAACCATCCAATTTGTATTTGGGATGAAAGAGATATGGTCGTTACAAAACGGTTGAAGAAATTGGTCAAGGCAAAAAAAAAAAGGGTGTTATGAAAAGGGGATGCAACTAGTCGCCTAGCACCCTGGGGGCACTCCCACGTGCACTATGCTGGCACACCATAACAAGCGGCCACCAGTCGCTAGCTTGGGTGACCAGTAGCCAGCTTGCCAACATTCTGGTGAATAGTGTTTTTGGCCAAAATGATAAAAATGCAATTTGTGTATCTTAATCCCCTTTGCTCTAAATTGAACCCTAATGCCTCTAAGGGCTATACCAAGTTAAATAAAGCATAGAACGATGTAAAAACACCCTAAATTTTATAAGATACCACCATTATACGTTGGATACAAAAAGCACATTAACATGCATTTAAAAAGAAATGGCCCTTGGCCTTATTACATGGATTGCAAAGTCATACAAAAAGAGAATACTATAATGGGATTGAACTTAGAACTCACTCAAAAGATTGACAAGTTCTAAGTCTATTTCCTCTCTTCAAAAGATAAGCCAAGTAATCTATGGTTACATTACATATCAATATCCCAAAAGTTAAACAAAACATGTTAAACACATTGCATGTATACAAAACAAAAGATGTCCAAAATCACAAAAGTATATCTGAGCCAAAGATGATGAGCATCTGAGAAAAGTACCTCCTTACTTGAAAAACATTTATCAACAGGTGTGAATAATTTAATTTACCCCGTAGGAAAGTAAATTATGAGGATAACCTAAGGGTTCATTAGCCTCACAAGAATAACATAAGATACATATACATGGAACATGCCTCCTATGCGTCTAATTTAATGTGAAGCTAATGGATCATCCTAAAACTAGCATTGAAGTATCATAATTTAAATCCACATCATAGAAAATGCACTTTAACAATTTTGGGACATCCAATAACAAAAACCCAAGCTACAAGTACATAGGGTTGTTAACTTGGAATTTAAATATGAAATCACAAAGTAAGGATATCTTGGACTCCAACATCTGGTTATGAATATCACAAACAAGACAAAATTAACTCTTCCAGGATGCTAACCCGTCAGGAACTACCCAAGTGGCCACTATAATTGGGGAGAACTTATACCTCCCTCAATACAGCCAAACTCTAGCTATTAAAGTAGCAATGTTCCAAGATTCTCCCAAAATCAAGAATAATGTCACACAATATACCGATATAGTATATGATCAAGTTTTACCTTCCATGCACACATAAGATGCATATATCAAGTATTTCATGTCCTAAGTCTTCAACGCTAATATGACATGTGATAAGTGCTCAAATGTGACGCATTTTAGCACCTAAGCTAGGGTATTTTAGTCCATTCATCTATCTTACTTTCATGTCTTAGATATTTATTTGTGTTTTTGCCTATTTCTAGTTAATAAAGTTCAAACAGGCTAACAAGAGCCATTTAGCTCAATTTTGGAACTAAAGAGCAAAGTTGGAAAGAAGCCAAGAAAATACACCAGAGGAGCTTCGATCAATCGAAAGGAAGTCCCAATCGATTGAAGAGACCTATAATCGATCTAAATGAGGCGGTGCCAACTTAGCCAATTGGATAAGGCCAAAGAAGATATTTTCGAGCCACATCAGCTTTGATCGATCGAAGGTAAGAGTTGGATCGATCGAGAATCTTCGATCGATCGAAATACCTGCTGGCAGTGAGCTGTCTAATTCCCAAGTGCGCCGATTTCTACCTAACTTGTGTACCTGTGAATTTCTCCAATCATAGGCTGTAATTCTGACATGGTCCTTTGTAATGACCCTGTCATTTTCATTTTTTTCCCTTTCTTCAAATTTTGCGGATAAATTTTTTCCATTGTCTTTTCCTTTTCGGGTTCGATTTCCTGCCTTTTAGTATCGTCTCGAGTGCTCGGAAATGGTTTATGAGATTTTTTCCTTTGGATTGACAACTTCCTTTGAAGATCGAGTCATTTCCATATTTTTTTGTTTTTCGACACTATTCATTTTTTCGTCTTTTTCCTTTTTCGTCCTTTAGTCGTTTTTCATTTTTCCTTACTTAACCTCACTTTTTGTTCTCGGAATTGATTCCGGCTTGGCATACATCCATGATATTTCATTTCTATGATATCCATATTTTTACTTTTGTAGAAAAACATATTGGATGTTTACTTTTCTTCTAAAGTGCATGAAAGCACGACTTTTTGGTAATTAACTTAAACTTGAGGGGTTTTAGTGTAATTATGCAAAGTAATTATTTTTCGTCTTAGGGACCATTTTGTAATTTAATTTGGAAGATATTTTCAAAAAGGACTTGTTTGCAATTTTCGAAAAGTGTCACAAGTGTCACACTCTTATTGGTCCACTTGTTGACATTTGTGTGGAAACACTTTGATACATTGGATGATGACATGTAGAGGGTGGAGATTCACCCACTTGTTGGCCTAGGATTGGTACACTTGTTGGCATGGATGGTTGACAAGTGTAGGTTCAATATTATGTCTTGAAAGTTTACATAAGATGGTGACAAGTGTAGGCTTGAGATTAAGCCTAGGAATGAACCATAGATTCATGACAAGCGTAGGTTCATCATTTAGTCTTGCATTGTGTGTGTGAGAGAGGTAGTGTAAGAGCACATAGTGAGTGGAGGATTTCTAGCCCTTCCACTCACCATTTTACACTTTATCATTTTTGTTGGCCTAAGGATTTAATCTAAAGGTCAATCTTATATTTTGATGATTACAAACCATTAATGATGTTTATGTACTAATATTTTCCTTAAGTGCTATATAGTTGATCAATTAATTCAATCCTCAATAATGAGCCAAAAGCATTCCAAGTACTCAAGCAATGGATTCAAGGAAGCATTGAAGTTGCAAGAATTCAAAGATTATTCAAGTATTCCATCAAAGGCTAACCGATCATGGTCAAAGATTGAAGAAAAGGGTAGATTAGATGGTGAGAGCTTAAGATTTAATGTCAAAGTTAATTTGAATATATTTGAAGCTCAAAATTCAATCCATGCATTGCATTCCCATTTTATTTCTCAAAGAAAATAAAATCAGCTCATGATCACATTCACAGGACTTAAAGAATTTCATATTAAGTATCATAATGTGAGATGGACAAGGCTCCATAAAATAAAGAGAAGGCTCTTTTCTCTTATTCAGTGAGCTCTGAGAATGTTCTTTTCTTTAACTCCAGTAAGTCTTTGAGAAGTATTTAAGAAAAAGAGAGGGCTCAATCAAAAGAAAGAGAGGGCTCTTTTTGTTCCAAGAAAGCTACGAAAATGGATCTTCAAAATAAAGAGCAGGCTCACGTTTTTATTTAGCAGGCTCTTCCCAATGAAAATGAACAAAGAGCAGGCTCTTTGGTTTTCAAGAGACGGCTCTCTTTAGGGTTTTGAACTGTAACGTAAACATTTTTATTAAATGTTCTTAACAACCTCTAACAGCTATATTGAACTCTGTTGATTCTATAAATACTGAGGTTGGTCTTCAAACTAAAATACCTTTTTAACAGAGAACATTCTATCATTCCTTGAAAAGCATTAAAGAAGTATTCTGAGCTTTCATTCCCTCTCTGTTATTTCATATCACTGTAGTAATTCTGAGCTTCACGTATATTCATCTTTTCTATAGTTGTGAGCTAAACTCTGTAATCTATCTTTGAGAGATTCTTGTACACTTGTTTCTTCAAATTTCAAAGCTATTGTAAAGGGTTGGTGTAACCCAAAAGAAAGCCTAGGAGAAGGGTGTTCTCCTAGCAAAGAAGAGAAGCAAGATCTTGTTTCAAAAGTGAAGGTTTGCTCTCCACCATTAAGGAGAAGCTCTAGTGAATTTGGGAAGTCTCAAGGGGGATCTTGAGCCGAGGAGTAGGAGTTTCCGAACCTCGCTAAATCACCGAGTCATTGTTTGCAATCTCTTATCTCTATCTCTCTTATTTTTGTGCTTTATTTTGCTTGAATATTTCAATAAACTGATATTCAACAGTTTGGTAGAAATAGAATTTTTAAATTGAAAAAATTGATCATTGACTCTATTCACCCCCCTTCTAGAGTCAATTAGTGACTAACAATTGGTATCAGAGCCTAATCTCTAGAAAAAGACTAATCATCTTAGAGAACGATCATGGCCAATACATTTTTCCATCAAGAAGGTCAATCTAACAATAGACCCCCTTGGTTTGATGGAAGTGACTATAAATATTGGAAAATCAAAATGAGAGCCTTCTTAAGAGGCATAGATGTAGATGTTTGGAAAGCCATAGAAAAAGGAGACCATGTTCCAACCAAGATAGTAGAAGGTGAAAATGTTCGAACACCCGATATTGAATAGACCCTCAATGACCGTAGGCTTGTACAATGTAATGTCAAGGCTATCACTAATCTCTATTGTGCCTTAAGCAAAGACGAATTCAATAGAATTTTGGATTGCGAAACGGCCAAAGAAATTTGGGATAAACTTGAAGTTACCTATATAGGCACTAGTCATGTTAAAGAATCCAAAATGAATATGCTTGTCCATAAATATGAACTTTTTACCATAAATAACAAAGAAACTATTAGTGAAATGTACTCTCGCTTTACTAACATTGTTAATCCCTTGAAAGCTCTTGGAAGAAAATATACATCATCCGACAATGTAAGAAAAATCCTTAGATCTTTGCCAAAGAATTGGGAAGCTAAGAAGACCGCCATCCAAGAAGCCAAAGATCTTAACACACTTCCCATTGACAAACTTATTGGTTCATTAATGGCTTACGAGCTAGAAATGAATGATAGAGATGAAGAAACTCAAAAGAAGGATATAGCTCTACAAGCTACTACCAAAGAAGTTACAATTGATAAAGTTCCTCATGATGAAGAAGAAGAAGAAGTTGCTCTCATTACCAAAACCGTAAGAAGAATTTTTCAAATGAAGAAGTTCCAAAAGAGCAACCACTTCAAAAGAAATGGGTCATCTAGTGAGCAAGGAAAAAGAGAAGCACCTACTTGCTTCCATTGTGGAAAACCAGGGCACTTCAAGTCCGATTGCTATGCCTACAAAAATGAAAAGGAAAGGAAAAAGAAAGGCAAAGCCATGCAAGCTACATGGGAGGATGATGATTCAAATAGATCCGAAAGTGACGATGAACTAAATGAATTGGTTAATCTTTGTCTCATGGCCGATGAAGATGAGGTAAATTCTAATCATAACTCATTTGATTTGGAAACTACTTATGATGAATTGGTTGATGTACACAACTATTTGCTAGATGCTTTTAGAGAATTGCATGATGAATTAGGCAAAATGGTTCAAAAATGTGCTACTCTCAAGAGGGAAATGTATATCATCTCTCAAAACCTTGAAAAATCTCAACTTGAAAATGAAGCTTTGAAAAAGGAAAAAGAATTAGCTAAAGAATCGGTTTCAATTGATTTAATTTCTGAAAATAAATCATTGAAAGTTATAATTGAAGATCAAATTGAAACTTTAGCTAAATTCACAAAAGGTAGAGAGAATTTGGGTCTCATACTTGGAAAGCAAAGAAATGCTTATGCCAAGGATGGACTTGGATTTGATCCTCACAACAAAGATTCTTGTTTATTGAAAAAGAGAATACCTTTGAACAATTACTTTGTTAAAAATTCCTCTTTTAGTCCACAATGTAACTATTGTAAAAAAATAGGACATAAGATCAATCATTGTCCTATTAGGCTATGTAGGACAAAAGAAGTTTGGGTTATTAAAGGGACTTATACACCTCTTCCTAACTCTCATGGACCCAAGAGAATGTGGGTACCAAAAGAAGATTATTCAAATTTCTTTTGTAGGTTTGCTTGAAGTCTCCATATTCATCCAAGGACAAATGGTTCCTTGATAGCGGATGCTCAAGGCATATGACGGGAGATCAATCAAAATTTCGCTCCATTAAACCTCATAAAGGAGGAAGCGTCACATTTGGCGACAACTCAAAAGGCAAGGTCATTGGCATTGGAACTATTGGTATCTCCTCCTCCTTATCTATTGATGATGTGTTACTTGTTAAAGGCTTAAAGCATAATCTGTTTAGTATTAGCCAATTATGTGATAAAGGATATGATGTTTTGTTTAAATCGGACAAGTGCATTGTCAAAAAGGATAATGTAGAAGTTTTCCATGCTCTAAGAAATGGTAATGTATATACTTTGCTTTTATGTGAATTATATGATCAAGATGTCAAATGTCTTGTATCCTCAAATGAAAATAGTTGGTTGTGGCATAGAAGGTTGGGTCATGCTAGTATGGATTTGATTTCAAAACTATCTAAGAATGAATTGGTCAAAGGCCTCGCAAAGACTAATTTTTCTAAAGATAAAACATGTAGCGCATGCCAAATAGGCAAGCAAATCAAGTCATCATTTAAAAGGAAAAATGATATAACGACTTCAAGACCACTTGAATTAATTCACATGGACTTATTCGGTCCGGAGAGAATTGCTAGTCTTGGTGGAAAACTCTATGCATTTGTCATTGTGGATGACTTCTCTAGATTCACTTGGGTATTTTTCCTTACACACAAGAATGGGGTTCATACAATCTTTGCTAAATTTTGTAAGAGAGTTGAAAATGAAAAAGAATGTAAAATTAAGTCCATTAGAAGTGATAGAGGTAGAGAGTTCGACAACCAAGATGTGGAAAGATTTTGTGATGACAATGGATACAATCATAATCTTTCAGCTCCTAGGACTCCTCAAAAAAATGGAGTTGTTGAAAGAAAAAATAGGTCTCTCTAAGAAATGGCTAGGACTATGTTAAATGAACATAATTCTCCTAGATCTCTATGGGCCGAAGCCGTTAGCACCTCATGCTATGTTATAAATAGAGTCATTATTAGAAAACTCCTTAATAAGACTCCTTATGATCTTTGGAACAAAAAAAAGCCAAACATTGGATACTTTAAAGTCTTTGGGTGTAAATGCTTCGTGTTAAATGACAAAGATAATCTAGGAAAATTTGAACCTAAATCGGATGAAGGTATTTTTCTAGGATATTCTTCTCGTAGCAAAGCATTTAGAGTGTTTAACAAAATAACACGAGTGGTTGTGGAATCAATACATGTTGTATTCGATGAATCACCCTTACCCCCTCTTAGACGTTCATTAGATGATAATGAAGATGTGATTGAGATTGAAAAGAATATTGAAAATCTTGATTTAAATGGTTCTTCTCTTGAAGATAGCTCCAAAGATGTTCTAAAAGAAAGTCTCTCTCATAAAGACACTCTTCCTAAGCCTTGGAAGCAAGTGCCTAATCATCCGATAAATCAAATCATTGGCGATCCATCTAAAGGAATAAGCACTAGGTCTCAAACGAGTAACATTTGCAATTATGTGGCTTTTGTTTCCCAACTTGAACCAAAAAATATTCATGAAGCAGAAAATGATGAATCTTGGCTCTTGGCCATGCAAGAAGAACTTAACCAATTTGAAAGGAATAAAGTCTGGCATTTGGTTCCAAAGCCTAAAGATAAAACTATCATTGACACAAAATGGGTATTTAGGAACAAAAAGGATGAATCGGGAATAATTATGAGAAACAAGGCAAGGCTTGTTGCTCAAGGCTATAATCAAGAAGAATGAATTGATTATGAGGAGACCTTTGCCCCCGTAGCTAGACTTGAAGCTATAAGAATGCTCCTTGCTTTTGCATCCCATAAAAACTTTAAATTATATCAAATGGATGTAAAAAGTACTTTCTTAAATGGATTCATTGAAGAAGAAGTATATGTAGAACAACCGCCAGGCTTTGAAAGCTACATTTATCCAAACCATGTTTTCAAATTATCAAAAGCTTTGTATGGTTTGAAACAAGCTCCAAGAGCTTGGTATGAAAGACTAAGTGGTTTCTTACTTGCTAATGGTTTTGTTAGAGGAAAAATTGATAATACTCTTTTTACTAAAACCATTGATAGAAACCTGTTGGTTATTCAAATTTACGTTGATGATATTATCTTTGGATCAACCAATAGTGTGCTATGTGAAAAATTTGCTTCTAGCATGCAAAATGAATTCGAAATGAGCATGATGGGTGAACTTACTTTCTTCTTAGGGTTGCAAATCAAACAAACACTTGATGGCATTTTTGTTTGCCAATCCAAGTATGTTAAAGATTTGCTAAAGAAATTTGGCTTGGAGGAAGTCAAACATGCCAATACTCCAATGAGCTCATCTTTGAAACTTGACAAAGATGAAAAGGGCACTAATGTAGATATTAAAAAATATAGGGGTATGATTGGTAGTCTTTTATACTTAACCGCAAGTAGACTGGACATCAAGTTTAGTGTATGCTTATGCGCTTGTTTTCAATCTTGCCCTAAAGAATCTCATCTATGTGCCGTTAAACGCATCTTTCGCTATTTAAGTTTTACTACATTCTTAAGGCTTTGGTATCCTAGGCATACATCATTTGAGCTTGTCGGTTACTCGGACGCTGATTTTGGAGGATGCAAAGTTGATAGAAAAAGTACTAGCGGAACTTGTCATTTCTTAGGACAATCATTAGTATCTTGGTCTTGCAAGAAACAAAATTCCGTAGCTCTATCAACGGCAGAAGCTAAATATATTGCAGCCGGTAGTTGCTGCGCTCAAACGCTTTACATTAAGCAACAGCTTGAGGATTTTGGACTTTACTTTGATCATGCTCCTATTATGTGTGATAATACAAGTGCAATATGTATCTCAAAAAATCCTATTCAAGGACAAAGCATATAGAAATTAGGTACCATTTTCTTAGGGATTATGTCTCAAAAGAAGACATTGAGCTTGTATTTATTAATACTGAAAAACAACTAGCAGATATTTTCACAAAACCACTCCAAGAGGATAGATTTTGCTTGCTCAGAAGAGAAATAGGTATGTCTGCAGAAGAAGAAATATTAAAGTAACTCTAGCAGCTAAAGAGCCAGCTCCATTCAGAAAAAGAGCTGTCTCCACACAAAGCAGAGCAGGCTTCACAAATGATTTCAAAGTGCATACTCTCGGGATCTCTATGTTTTTGAGAAAGAGCAGTCTCTACAAACTAAGAGAGCAGGCTCTATAAAAACAAGAGACGGCTCCTAACCTAAACCATAATCTGCATACACTTTTGTTGCTCTCAGGATCTCATGCAGATTTCAGAAAGAGCAGTCTCCAATTCCATAATGACCCGGCTCACACACACTCATTTAAACACTCAACTCTCGGGATCTCATACAGGTTGTAAAGAGCCGGCTCCAATTTTGCTTGAGCCGGCTCAATACACATAAATGGAGACGTCTCTCTTTAGAAGGAGGAGCCTGCTCAATTGATGGATTACATCTCCTTGTTCTCGGCATCTCACATTTGCACTTGGATGCAGGGCAAAAGAATGAAAGAGCTGGCTCCATGAAATAGAAGAGCCGGCTCAAAGAAATTTCATTAAGCCGGCTCTATGAACTAGTGAGCTGGCTCCAAGAACTTTCATTGAGCCGGCTCTATGAACTAGTGAGCCGGCTCAATCAATGAAACCCACACACACAGATTCTCGGTTTCATTTTAAGTGCACAGTAGGCTTTCATAATCCATCTCGGCACTTTCCATTCAGCATACTGACTCCATTCTAGACATAACAGAGGCTTATTCCAGAGCACTCTCTCGGCTAGGGTTGAAATATTTCCTCCATTGGGCATCTTCACAGGTAACTCTTTTCCTCAAATTCCATCTCAAAGTTATGAGTTCTTGCATTTTAGTTGATCTATTTTCAACAAATTTCAGAGTTCATTGCTTTTTCATCTCTCATCCATGAAACCCTTGATTTCACTGTAGACTTTCTCCTCGCATGGAAAGAACATATTTGAGTAGAAATTACTACTCTCTTGGTTTGTTAATTCAAATTTCTAGTAGTTATGCATTTGTCATATGACTAATCTATGAATTTATTTCATGTCAATTAAATCTTAGAAATATATGTTGTTTTCAGACCCCTTTATTTTCAATTTATCTTTGAATTCCATTTTATTTTGATGAATTTGTAAACTTTATTACCTAGATCATATTATCTGAATTTTTTTTTTTTGGGTTTTTTAAGCATAAAACTTAAATTAGTATAAAACTTAAATTGGTACATTGGTTCAAAATCATTTTCAATTATAATCATTAATTCTCAGTCAAAACCAATTTGAGCTTTGAAATTTCCAATATATGATAATTGAATTTTTTTTACTCCAAACAAATTTAAGTGAATTTTTCTTTAGATATGTGTTCTAAGTATTCCTTCTGAAATTTTAGTTTCAATTTCTAGAAATGTCCACGGCTTCATCCTCTCTTAGAAAGAATCCTCCTCGTGGTCATAAACGGAACTCTCAAAGATCTCAAGATGTTGGTTCAAGTCCTAGTACACAAACTCAAATCTCTGCTACCATGCTTTATAGAAACCCCACCTACAAAGTAGCATTTGACACTATCTATCAACATAGAAAATTGGCCGCAACAATGGTATTGTCCAAAAAAATTTGCGATGATCTTAATCTCAACACCTATAGATTGTTTGACGAAATTGGCCTAGGAAACTTTGTTGGGTTGAGTACCAAATACTATCCAAAATTCGTAAAGTTATTTTACACTCACCTTGAAGAAAGTCCTGGAGAAGACAAACTTAATTGTTATGTAGCTGGAGTTCACTTTTACCTTGATAGAAGTAACATTGCTCGAATTCTCAAACTTGAGGGTGGCATCCAATTCTATTCTCCTTCCAAATGGTTTATTGGACAAGGCTTTGACAAACTCATGACTATTCAGCAAATGAGTTATGATTCCCGTGTAACCAATACAAAAGTGGTAAACACCAGGCAATTAACTATGGAAGCCCGATTGATTCACAAGATCATCATGTACTCCATTCTTCCAAAATCCGGCAGTAGATCCATAGTCACTCACATGGACGTCTTCCTTATCTGGTGTGTCTTAAATGGAAAGCCCTTTGATCTTGCATACATAATATTTCATCATTTGCTTGCTTGTAAGAGAAAGAAAAAGGTCTCTCTTTATTATGCCATGGTTCTCACTCACATATTCATGGATATGAAAGTTCCGCTAGATAGTTCTGAAGCAGTTAAACTAGGGTCAAGACACATGCTCACTGCTTTAAATCTTTCGTCAATGGGGCTAAAAAGGGATTCAAATGGTATGTGGTTCTATCATAAGCAATGAAGGTTTGAAGAGGCTCGAGATAGAGGAGAAGAAATTGAGGAAGTTGATGATGAGGATGAAGAAGAACATGACAGTGATGACAGTGCTGAAGATGACGATGTTCCAGCTGAAAATTGCACCAATCGTGATCTTTTATTGAAAATTCTCGAAGCTACTCGTCAAAATCAAGCCACTCTTGAAGAACAACAAACCACTCTTGCACGACAGCAAAGACAACTTGACGAAGTGCATATGTCAATCACTCATCTTAATGAAGATTTTGAAGCATTTCGCAGAGGAAATAGACCTCCTTCTCCTTAGCACAGTATCACCCCCGTCTAAAACCTATTTTTATGGTCTCATTTGCTATATCTGCTTTAGAAAATCATATTTTTAGATATGTTCTATTTACTTATGTTATTTCATTTTGAACTCCTTATCATGAACTATGCTTTTATCTACCCATATGGTAGTTGTCTTCTAATTCTCCTTCTGTTTCAACTTCTGCTTTCTATAAAATGCCATATTTGCTATTTAATTGCTCTTTTATTTATCAATTTTGATATTTCATGCAAAGGTCAGTATTTCCCATTGATAAAGGAAGATTTTTTTTGATATGACAAAGGGGGAGAAAGATGTGTTCTATGTTATATTGTGTCTATTTTATTGCATTGCTATTTTGATAGACGCACATTGATAGGGGGAGACATATATTTTTTCAAATATTTGTTGTTGACATGAATTCAAGATATGCTTATTGATAGGGGGAGCATTATTTCCAAATGCAACTCCACCTTGACAATAAACACATTAATGTTTTGTCATCATCAAAAAGGGGGAGATTGTTGGCCTAAGGATTTAATCTAAAGGTCAATCTTATATTTTGATGATTACAAACCATTAATGATGTTTATGTACTAATATTTTCCTTGAGTGCTATATAGTTGATCAATTAATTCAATCCTCCATAATGAGCCAGAAGCATTCCAAGTACTCAGGCAATGGATTCAAGGAAGCATTGAAGTTGCAAGAATTCAAAGATTATTCAAGTACTCCATCAAAGGCTAATCGATCATGGTCAAAGATTGAAGAAAAGGGTAGATTAGATGGTGAGAGCTTAAGATTTAATGTCAAAGTTAATTTGAATATATTTGAAGCTCAAAATTCAATCCATGCATTGCATTCCCATTTTATTTCTCAAAGAAAATAAAATCAGCTCATGATCACATTCACAGGACTTAAAGAATTTCATATTAAGTATCATAATGTGAGATGGAGAAGGCTCCAGAAAATAAAGAGAAGGCTCTTTTCTCTTATTCAGTGAGCTCTGAGAAGGTTCTTTTCTTTAACTCCAGTAAGTCTTTGAGAAGTATTTAAGAAAAAGAGAGGGCTCAATCAAAAGAAAGAGAGGGCTCTTTTTGTTCCAAGAAAGCTACGAAAATGGATCTTCAAAATAAAGAGCAGGCTCACGTTTTTATTGAGCAGGCTCTTTCCAATGAAAATGAACAAAGAGCAGGCTCTTTGGTTTTCAAGAGACGGCTCTCTTTAGGGTTTTGAACTGTAACGTAAACATTTTCATTAAATGTTCTCAACAACCTCTAACAGCTATATTGAACTCTGTTGATTCTATAAATACTGAGGTTGGTCTTCAAACTAAAATACCTTTTTAACAGAGAACATTCTATCATTCCTTGAAAAGCATTAAAGAAGTATTCTGAGCTTTCATTCCCTCTCTGTTATTTCAATCACTGTAGCAATTCTATGCTTCACGTATATTCATCTTTTCTATAGTTGTGAGCTAAACTCTGTAATCTATCTTTGAGAGATTCTTGTACACTTGTTTCTTCAAATTTCAAAGCTATCGTAAAGGGTTGGTGTAACCCAAAAGAAAGCCTAGGAGAAGGGTGTTCTCCTAGCAAAGAAGAGAAGCAAGATCTTGTTTCAAAAGTGAAGGTTTGCTCTCCACCATTAAGAAGAAGCTCTAGTGAATTTGGGAAGTCTCAAGGGGGATCTTGAGCCGAGGAGTAGGAGTTTCCGAACCTCGCTAAATCACCGAGTCATTGTTTGCAATCTCTTATCTCTATCTCTCTTATTTTTGTGCTTTATTTTGCTTGAATATTTCAATAAACTGATATTCAACAGTTTGGTAGAAATATAATTTTTAAATTAAAAAAATTGATCCTTGACTCTATTCACCCCCCTTCTAGAGTCAATTAGTGACTAACAATTTTCATTTTCACTTGTCTTCAAGAACCATAACCTAGCCACCATTGGAGAAAAGCTTGGTTAATATCTTTCTTCTTCATTTTGGCCTCCTTCCACTCACCTTAGACATAAAACCTTGGAAGACAAAAGCTTCCTCTCACTCCCCTCTTCGTTAATCCTAAACTTGTTTTCCATTTTGAGCTTGGTTGCTTGGATTATAGAGATTCAATTCTCTATTGAGGTAGGGGTGGTTGTATGTTTATCTTCTTTGGGTTTTATATATATTGGAGCTTAATATATATTGATTACATTCCTTTTTAAATTCTTGTACAAGCATGTAAATAAAGATTTTATATGTTTGACTTAGGATTTGTGAATTAAAGCATGTATGTGACTATTAAATTGTATAGGTAGGCTATTGTCTAATAAATTGCCTAATACTTATGATTCCATTGAGGTTTTATTATGGATATCTTGAGATTACATTTATGATGTTAAGTAATATAGATTTCATTGAAAGCTTAGTATGAAAATCTTGTGTGTGGCACTTATAATTACTTGTAGGTAAATTACTATATTTCATGATTTGCAATTATAGCCTATATTGATAGTAAATTGATATAACATGATGTGTAATATCATTAACTTGCCACTTCAGACATGTAACCTTAAGACATGGGTTGTGTGGTTTTACCCTACTTGTGCTTGGTAGGTAGTTACATGCATTGAGATTGCATAAATGTCATGAACTTGTTGATTTTTGGAAGCTTGTAAGGATATGAGATGTTGATGGCTAGGGTTTGGCTCTAGTATGGAGGATAGGAATTCTCCTAAGTCATAGTGCGCACTAGGTAGTACCTTGTGGGTCGTAATTACCCAAAATAACTTGTATGGTCTCGTAGCCACATATCCTAGTCTTTCCATTATTTGATTTACATTATATTCCAAGTTGTAAATCATGGATTTCTTGTAGCTTGTGATTTGGTGATTTTAGTTTCAATACGGTTAGTGTACTTGTTCATGTATACTTGAATGCTGTGTGGTTGTCATTTGAAATATTTGTATAGCTTACGATGATCCCTTATAGTACCTTGAAAACATAGACATTAGGTGGAATGCACCCTTGTAGTGATCTATGTTTGGTTCACATTATACTTGAAACTATAGGGTATGTGCATGCACTACATCCTACGAGTAACTTGATTACTCACCCTAGTTATGTGGGTTATTTTACAGGTAAGGAGACAATAATTGTGGATGCTCATCATCCATAGGGGCTCATGAAAACTTGAAGCATTTTTGTATATGGACATGCACTTGTTTAGCATGTTTTATCTTTTAGATGTTATATTTTGTATGCCATGGATGTATGGTATCTTAGAAGCTAAGATGGCTTCCTTTTTGTAATAAGTATCTAAGTACATTTGGAAGTGTTCATTTTACATTTATGACATGAGGCCAAGGGCCATTAACTTGAAAGGTTACAAGTATGTTTCCTCTAAAACTCAAGTATTGCCATTATAGCTTATTTGTGAGAAATGGTGGCTTTGTATGTTAAAACTTGTTAATGGAATGTAAAAAGGCTTTAGGCCATGTTGGTACATCTATTTTATTGTATTGCATGCACTTGCATACTCACTTTGGCAAACAACACCATCCTTGATGAAACAAAAACTCTAAGTAGCATTTTTGGGGAGTTTTACCCTATTCTGTTCCAGGGGCATTTCGGGTACTTCACAATGCGTTTTTTTCATTTTTCCTATTTTTTCACGTAGAAAACTCAATTTTGAGGGGGTTTTCTTCTTTGTGTTTTTCCAAAAAATGGCATCTTGGCCCTCAAAAATCCAGATTTGTCCGAAAAATCCTTGCTGCCAGGTTCTGCAGATTTTTAGTGCAAATGTACTTGGTAATTCATCGACTTTTTTTTGAAAAGTGTGACGACCGATCCGAAACTTCCAGGGGTCTTGTGGGTGTATTTTATGATTGCATTTTCAATTTAGGCAATTTAAAAACCTCCCGAAGCCCTATTTCCTTTCTTTGGGTAGTAGTCCGGCAAATTTTTTACCCCTTTGACTAGATTTTCTTGGGGGCATTCTAGGCATTTTACAATGCATTTTTTTTGTTTCCGTCCGTGTTCGGGGTAGGAAACTTGATTTCAGGGGGGGGGGGGGGTTTCTTCTTTGAGTTTTTCCAAAAAATTCCGTTTACATGCCCGTTTTTACTCTCAGTTGCAGCAGTAGTGGGTTGACGACACTATAGCTGTCACGGCCTTCGTTGGGCCGTCGCGACGTCAAATTTGTTTCGACCTTTCTCCCTCATCCGGACTCCAAATCAAGTGAATTTTTTTTTGAAATTGATTAAATTTTCATTGTCTATCCAACGATGTGCTCGATTGCACCCAGATATTTTTTAATAATTACCATTTTACCCTTTTAGCTTTATTGCTCGTTTTTCTTTGTTTTGTCGTTTCTCCTTCGTCCGGAATCCGAATAATGAAATTCTTGAGTCCATCATGATTAGTTTTTCATTGTATTCCCAGTGGTGTGCTTGATAGCACTTGAATCCATTTTTTTGCAAAATAACCATTTTGCCCCTAGGTTCATTTTTGTCCGTTTTTAACGACACTTCCGCATTTGTTTTCGTTTCGGTTCCATGACCTCATTGAGGGTCACGTTGTTGTCTTAGAGATGCATTCTATCCCTAGAGACCGTTGTTTCACCTTTCAGTTCCACATTTCGGATCCGTTATCGGGTCATCTTTTGGTCATCACTTACGCACCGAGTTTACAAAACTTGGGCCGTCACAAGTGGTATCAGAGCTCCTAGGTCTGAATACCTTGGGACGACGGGTTTGGGTGCATATCACATTTTGTTGCTTCATTTTACATGTTTATATGCTTCATGATAACATGTTTTGGTTTGATAACATGTTTATGTGCTTACGTGCTACATGTGGTATGCTGTTTGTTTAGTATGATTATATTCCATTGTAAAGAGTATGACATATGATGTATGCTAAGTTAGATTTGTATATGCATAACTGTTTTGCATATTTGGTATGACACGGGATTGGTCATTGAGGCACGAGTTAAGATTGATGGTGATTGTAGTCATAGTTTTATTGTAGTTTAGGTCATTGTTGATCTAGCATCAGTTTTGAGGTAGGTGGAGAGACACCAATTTTTTAGGCTCTCGTGAGTTGAGTCATTAAGCGTAGCTGTAGGGCTGGATTTGTTAGTTTTGGACTATGATGAGGTTATGAACCTCTTAGGATCCTTAGTTATTTTGGAAGGTTTCTCTGAGATTATAATTTTCGTGGGCGGGTACGTTTGTGGGTAGGGGCATGGCACTGTCATGCTACCGTACTGGCTAGCTACGAGTGCAATTTAGATGGAATTGGCGTTGGTTTTTATTCCGATAGGCGTAGTCCTTTTGGTTAGTGATTGATGGTCGTTTTAGGGACGATTCTTGAGATTGGTTTGGTTGTTGATGGTATGGCTATAGTTGTCATTTTCTTTGAGTTCTCCTTGCATGATGATGCTTTTGTGGTCGAGTCGATTGATCAATGTTTTAGGTTAGTGAGAGCATTGCATTGTTAGTGTCACTCATAGTGTCACCTTTAGATTTAGAGATGGATTGTTAGAGTCTTACCATTGTGGTGAGGGATCACGTTTATTTTGAGTCAGGTTGTTGTCATATTTGTTTTTGGAGTCAGATTATAGTTAGGACTTGTTTTCCTTTTACCTAGAGACTCTAGGACACGATGTCCATAAGGTTCATTGTTGCATCATCTTATCTTCTACAGTTTCTTTTACTACCATGTTAGTAGTATGATTTATGTTATTACAATGCATGAGTAGGTGGAGGTCTATCCACGTTTGTTTTCTTGTTGTATGACATTAGCATACCTTATTTACATGTTTAGAGATGCCATGTTGTTACTATGTTTTAATAATATGCTTTTGCGTTACGTGGAAACATGTTGCATGTACCTTTGATTTTATCTATGTGAGTAGATTTACTTATTTGGTAGTTGCATTCCTTGTCATATGCATGACTTTCATGTTTAGTTTTCCCTTTTGTTTCCTCCGGTCGCACTTAGTGCGTATGTCGGTTTTTGTAATGGTTCCATGGTAAGATTCCTTGTGGAGGAGTTTTCACATTTGTTTTGTTTTGAGTTGTCCGCTTCCCTAAGGTGGGAAGAACACTCCATTTTCGTGTTCGTTGTGTTAACACTCATGGGGGGATAGGGTTCCTCCTCTTTTTCTTGGTTGTCTCTTCTCTTCGTCGCCTCGTGCACAGTTTTGGGATTGGTTGGTCCGTGCGGATCACCATGGCTGTCTTAAGTCCTTGGTGAAGGTTTGGTGGATTTTGGTTGACTTACTTCCAAGTAGGGGGTGAAGTCTTTGACCTTGTTGTCTTTTATTTCAGAGGTGGAGTCGTGGTGTTGTCCTTCTTAGGACTGGTGGTTTTCTTTCTTTCGTGTCTTCCCTTGGGGAGTTTTTACCGTGTTTGTTGACGGAGTTATGGTACTCAAGTTAAGTTGATTTGTGTGAGATCATTTTATGAGGACTTGTGTCCATATTATTGAGGATTTTTTTGATTCGTGAGGTGAGCTCAATGCTCTTTTGAGAATGTCTTTTGGAGACTTGTTTCGATTTTGGAGACCTGGATGTGGTTGACCCTTAGGAGAGGTTTTGAAGGATCGTAGTTGGATTTGGCTTGTTTGTGAAGTTTTCTCGTCCTAGTTATGGCTAGGCATCGTTTTGAGGAATTGTAATTCCAGTGATTGGGTATGGAATGAAATTGAGGAATTTTGATTTAGCCTGGTATTGCCAAGCACGGTTTTAAGAGACTCTGTTTTTATGACCATGGTTGTCAAAATTTTGATGTGTATGCCACGTGGTGGACTTATTTTTCGAGGACTTAGTTATCCATGATAAGGATGTGGATCTGATATTTAATTTCGGTGTAGTTTTGTAGTTGATCTGTTTCAAGGAGATATGTGGGACTTTCGATGAAATGTCTTATATTGAGGTTCGTTTTGATTCATGGTGGTGTTGATTTATTTGGCAGGCTTCGAATTTTTGATTGATGTTGTTAATAGGAGTGTTTTGAGACATTGGAGTTGGTTTTGTTGTATTGAGGATTTAAGACCTTAAGCATAGTGGTGCCTATGACATTGTTGTCAAAGTTTTGGGATTAGCTACCCCAACCCTCACACGATGCCTGGTTTTCATAGTGTATTTGGTGATGATCTTTTCCCGACATTGATGTCATTTGTATCGAGAGGTTTCATGGGTAGACCTAGTGGGAGGCAAGTCATGAATTAGTACATAGTACCGTCATGCTACCTTACTGACGAGTAAGTGTGGGCGGGTTATGGTCGCTATTCGTACTGCCACATTGTCTTTGTTCTGTACCCTGATTTGATACGTGGTTATCTTAGAGTTCTTTTGGTGGTTGTTTTTGGATCGGTATGATGATTTATCAGGAGGAATGCTTATGGTTGTTGTCTTCCGTTCCTTTGTCCAACCTTGGGTTCTGTGTGTGTGACTTTTGACTTGTCGTGTGACCGTGTGGTCAATTTCTTTTTGAGAGGTTGTCCTATCGTAAGCACGTGGGTGCGAATGACATTGGTTTGTACGTTGTCTTTCAACTTTGGAATTGCTTTTGTAGCACGTCGTGTGGGGTACTCGGAGATGTACTCCGTAGTTATCCTGGTTTCACCTTTAGTTTCTTGGGGCTGGATTTTGGAGACAAAATCCCTTTAAGGTGGGAAGGTTGTAATGACCCAGTCATTTTCATTTCTTTCTCTTTCTTCAAATTTTGCGGATAAATTTTTTCCATTGTCTTTTCTTTTTCGGGTTCGATTTCCCGCCTCTTAGTGTCGTCTCGAGTGCTCGGAAATAGTTTTTGAGACTCTTTCGTTTAGATTGACAACTTCTTTTGAGGACCGAGTCATTTCCACATTTTTTTGTTTTTTGACACTATTCATTTTTTCGTTTTTTCCCTTTTTCGTCCTTTAGTCGTTTTTCATTTTTCCTTACTTAACCTCACTTTTTGTGCTCGGATTTGATTCTGGCTTGGCATACATCTACGATATTTCATTTCTATGATATCTACATTTTTACTTTTGTAGAAAAACATATTGGATGTTTACTTTTCTTGTAAAGTGCATGAAATCATGACTTTTTAGTAATTAACCTAAACTTGAGGGGTTTTAGTGTAATTATGCAAAGTAATTATTTTTCGTCTTAGGGACCATTTTGCCATTTAATTTGGAAGATATTTTCAAAAAGGACTTATTTGCAATTTTCAGAAATTGTGACAAGTGTCACACTCTCATTGGTCCACTTGTTGACATTTGTGTGGAAACACTTTGATACCGTGGATGATGACATGTGGAGGGTGGAGATTCACCCACTTGTTGGCCTAAGATTGGTACACTTGTTGGCATGGATGGTTGACAAGTGTAAGTTCAATATTAAGTCTTGGAAGTTTACACAGGATGGTGACAAGTGTAGGCTTGAGATTAAGCCTAGGAATAAATCATAGATTCATGACAAATGTAGGTTCACCATTTAGTCTTGCATTGTGTGTGTGAGAGAGGTAGTGTAAGAGCACATAGTGGAGGATTTCTAGCACTTCCACTCACCATTCTACACTTTATCATTTTCATTTTCACTTGTCTTCAAGAACCATAACCTAGCCACCATTGGAGAAAAGCTTGGTTAATATCTTTCTTCTTCATTTTGGCCTCTTTCCACCCACTTTAGACATAAAACCTTGGAAGACAAAAGCTTCCTCTCACTCCCCTCTTCATTAACCTTAAACTTGTTTTCCATTTTGAGCTTGGTTGCTTGGATTATAGAGATTAAATTCTCTATTGAGGTAGGGGTGGTTGTATGTTTATCTTCTTTGGGTTTTATATATATTGGAGCTTAATATATATTGATTACATGCCTTTTTAAATTCTTGTACTAGCATGTAAATAAAGATTTTATATGCTTGACTTAGGATTTGTGAATTAAAGCATGTATGTGACTATTAAATTGTATAGGTAGGCTATTGTCTAATAAATTGCCTAATACTTATGATTCCATTGAGGTTTTATTATGGATATCTTAAGATTACATTTATGATGTTAAGTAATATAGATTTCATTGAAAGCTTAGTATGAAAATCTTGTGTGTGGCACTTATAATTACTTGTAGGTAGATTACTATATTTCATAATTTACAATTATGGCCTATATTGATAGTAAATTGATATAACATGATGTGTAATATCATTAACTTGCCACTTTAGACATGTAACCTTAAGACATGGGTTGTGTGGTTTTACCCTACTTGTGCTTGGTAGGTAGTTTCATGCATTGAGATTGCATAGATGTCATGAACTTGTTGATTTTTGGAAGCTTGTAAGGATATGAGATGTTGATGGCTAGGGTTTGGCTCTAAGACGGAGGATAGGAATTCTCCTAAGTCATAGTACGCACTAGGTAGTACCTTGTGAGTCGTAATTACCCAAAATAACTTGTTTGGTCTTGTGGCCACATATCCTAGTCTTTCCATTATTTGATTTGCATTATATTCCAAGTTGTAAATCATGGATTTCTTGTAGCTTGTGATTTGGTGATTTTAGTTTCAGTGCGGTTAGTGTACTTGCTCATGTATACTTGAATGCTATGTGGTTGTCATTTCAAATATTTGTATAGCTTGAGATGATCCCTTATAGAACCTCGAAAACATAGACATTAGGTAGAATGCACCCTAGTGATGATCTATGTTTGGTTCACATTATACTTGAAACTATAGGGTATGCGCATGCACTACATCCTACGAGTAACTTGATTACTCACCCTAGTTGTGTGGGTTATTTTACAGGTAAGGAGACAATAATTGTGGATGCTCATCATCCATAGGGGCTCATGAGTACTTGAAGCATTTTTGTATATGGACATAGACTTGTTTAACATGTTTTATCTTTTAGATGTTATATTTTGTATGCCATGGATGTATGGTATTTTAGAAGTTAAGATGGCTTCCTTTTTGTAATAAGTATCTAAGTACATTGGAAGTGTTCATTTTACATGTATGACATGAGGCCAAGGGCCATTAACTTGAAAGGTTACAAGTATGTTTCCTCTAAAACTCAAGTATTGCCATTGTAGCTTATTTGTGAGAAATGGAGGCTTTGTATGCTAAAACTTATTAATGGAATGTAAAGAGGCTTTAGGCCATGTTGGTACATCTATTTTATCATGTTGCATGCACTTGTATACTAACTTTGGCAAACAACACCATCTTGATGAAACAAAAACTCTAAGTAGCATTTTTATGGAGTTTTACCCTATTCTGTTCCAGGGGCATATCGGGTACTTTACAATGAGTTTTTTTCATTTATCCTCTTTTGTCACGTAGAAAACTCAATTTTGAGGGGGTTTTCTTCTTTGTGTTTTTCCAAAAAATGGCATCTTGGCCCTCAAAATCCAGATTTGTCCGGAAAATCCTTGCTGCCAGGTTTTGCAGATTTTTAGTGCAAATGTACTTGGTACTATTCATCGACTTTTTTTTGAAAAGTGTGACGACCGATCCGAAACTTCCAGGGGTCTTGTCGGTGTATTTTAAGATTGCATTTTCAATTTAGGTAATTTAAAAACCTCTCGAAGCCTAATTTCCTTTCTTTGGGCAGTAGCTCGGAAAATTTTTTACCCCATTGACCAAATTTTCTTCAGGGCATTCTGGGCATTTTACAATGCATTTTTTTTGTTTCCGTCCGCAGTCGGGGTAGGAAACTTGATTTTAAGTGGTTTTTCTTCTTTGAGTTTTTCTAGAAGAGTCCGTTTAGATGCCCATTTTTACTCTCAGTTGCAGTAGTAGTGGGTTTACGGCACTGTAGCTGTCACGGCCTTCGTCGGGCCGCCGCAACGTCAATTTTGTTTTTGACCTTTCTCCCTCATCCGGGCGCCAAATCAAGTTAATTTTTTTTTTTTTTTTAAATTGATTATTTTTTCATTGTTTATCCAGTAATGTGCTCGTTTGTGCCCAAATATTTTTCGATAATTACCAGTTTACCCTTTTAGCTTTATTGCTTGTTTTTCTTTGTTTTATCGTTTCTCCTTCATCCGGAATCCGAATAATGAAATTCTTAAGTCCATCATGATTAGTTTTTCATTGTCTTCCCAGTGGTGTGCTCGATAGCACTTGAATCCATTTTTTTACAAAATGACCATTTTGCCCCTAGGTTCCTTTTTGTCCGTTTTTGAAACGACACTTCCACATTTGTTTTCCTTTGGGTTCCATGACCTCATTGAGGGTCACATTGGTGTCTTAGAGACTCATTCTATCCCTATAGACCGTTGTTTCACCTTTTACTTCCGCATTTCGGATCCGTTATCGGGTCATCTTTTGGTCATCATTGACGCACCGGGTTTACAAAACTTGGGCCGTCACATCCTTACTCAAAGGAGTATGTAATTGATTTATTGAACAATATTGTATTATACCATCACAGATAGATATTACCAATTATAGAAAAAATATTTTCCTCTCTCTAGAACTAGGGTTTTGGGAAGAAAGCAAGGATGAAGATGATGATGCCAACCTGCAAGCTAGCCCTTGAGGGTTCCATGAACACTACAGTGAGTGGCTAAATCCTTTTATTGGGGCTAGAGATAGCCCCTAGGCTTGCTTCTCAAACCTAGCTTTTGTGTATTTCTGGGGATTTTAGTTGGAATAGATGTTTTGACCATGAATAAATATAAATCTTGTGATTTCTACTTAATTTGTATGGATTAATGTTTTCAATTGATCATTTGGCTCTAGTCATATGTCTATGTATGCTAGAATTGATGTTCATGATTTTGTTTCTAGCTTTAATGAAATTGATGCATGTCTATGTGTGTTGATGATGTTAATCTAGTGATGGTCAAGGCATGGTTCTTAATTGAACACTCTTGTGATTTATTTAATGGTTCAAACTTGTTTCTTGATGGATTGTACCGCATCTCTAGTTTATTTAGTTTTAATTTCATGTCTCTAGCCTAGTTGTAGTGTAATTGCTTTAATTTCTTAGGTAGGTGGACAATCCATTCTTGTTTCTGATGTTCCATACTTGTGAAGGCAAGAAGTGTATGTCTCTAGATATTTGTGTGTGCATTAATTGTGGTTTTATTGAATGGATATTAGTCTCATTTGATAGGTTGTGCTAGTCATTAAAATTGGTTAGACAATCTATACTTATTTTCCATCCATGCTTAATTTCAATTATTGCCACACACATACAAGTTACAACTTAAATTTCCCCATTAATGTACAATTGCTAGTGTTTGATGAAGTGAAGCTTAGTGGTGACTCTAAGACCTCTCTCCTATATTTTTTCCCTCTTTTCTAGATTGTTATTTACTCACATTATTTTTAATTGCATTTTAGTTTACTTAATCAATCACCAACAATCTTTGATCACTTGACCTACTAACCCGACATTAATTTCCAAGCACAAATACACCTCCTTTCCCTTGGGACAATCCCTACTCACTCTAGCTATATTTTTAGTTGGAAGTGGTGGTGGCATTCTATTAGTTTAAACTTGGCCACACTACACACTTTTGCATGCTTCGGTGCTCTAACACACCAAGTTTTGGCACCATTGCCGGGGATTGGCACTGTCGTATTTTGGGAATTAATTAGGAATTACTACTCTTTTGATCTTGTCTTTATTTTTATTTTATTTTGGTTACTTATTATGTTTATTCTTGATTAGCTAGGTGAATTGAGCCAAGAGAGTAAAGCAAAGGGAATTTGTAAAACAAAAAAAGCAAGCAAGCCAAGTAAAGCTAAGCAAGAGCATAAAAAGCTCAAAAATAAAAATAAAAAATAAAAAATAAAAAATTTGCAAAGCAAACCAATGCAAAGAAAAAATTGTAAAATAATTTAAAGCTGCTTAAGGACCCTTTCTGAGCTTTTTTAAACTCTTTCTCTAGTTAAATCGTCGGCCCGCGTGGAGGCAAGTCTTTATTTTCTTAGATAGATCGTGAGCCCGCGTAGATGAAATTTAATTTTTCTTGCATATTGTTCAAAGCATGGGAGTATGGGATCATTGTATGTGGAGGTTTATTGATTGATTTGTTACGGAGGAGAAGTGATTGCTACTTGCTTGTTGCTTGTTGCTTGTTTTGTTTGTCCATGCATGGTCGTAGGTCATTAAATCCTACTCTTGTCCCCTTAATTTGAATCTTGAATCCATTTTTTCATAATTCTAAAGGACGAGGTAATTCTAGTAACTCTATTTCATCAATGGAGGAACACAATGAGGACCATGTGGAGGACCTTGGTCAAATCACCAATAAGGTATCCTTCACCCTAATGTGCATCATGACAACATTCAAGTACCATTAGGCATGCAAAGACCTTTCATTCCACCACAAAAACAAGGCCATGTTCTACTAGGAATGCCTCGGCTAATTTTTGCTCCACAACCTCCCATTATTCAAGGCAATCAAGGTGCTTATGTCCAGCCACCAATTATGAATCCTCCTCTTGGTTTGCATGATCATTTTGTGCCAAATGAATATAATTTACCTATATGCATTCAATTGGCCCCATTTGGAGCACATCATTATGAAATTAAATCACAAACTATTCAAATGCTTCCTAATTATCATAGACTTCCAAGTGAAGAACCTTACAAGCATTTGGATGAGTTTCTTGAAGTGTGTTCCACCGTGAAATACACGGATATGTCGGAAGAGGTTTTGAGATTAAAACTCTTTCCTTTCACCCTTAAAGATAAGACAAAATATTGGTTCAACAATTTTAGGCCTTTTTCGATAACTTTTTGGGCAGAACAAGAGTTCTTGAAAAAGTACTATTCGGTTTCAAAAACCAATGCAATGAGAACTTCAATTAGAGAATTTTCTCAAGGGGAAGGGGAATTGTTTCATGAGGCATAGGAGCGCCTCAATGACTTGCTTAGGAAGTGTCCACATCACGACAATCCTAAATGGCAATTGGTTCAATTTTTCTTTGAAAGTTTGTCGGATAATTTTAAAGGAATGGTAGATGCTTCCATGGGTGGTTCATATCTTAATAGGTATGAGGATGATGTATAGTGTCTTTATGAGAGCATGAGTGATAATTCAATGCATCGATCCTTGTCTTCTAAGAATGGTAGAAATCTAGGTGGAAGAAAGATTGTCGGCTTATATCAAGTTGACAATTCCAATGACATAGCCGCCGAAGTCAAGTCTTTATATCAAAGGTTTAATCAATTTTTGATCAACCAAAATTCGGTGAATCAAGTATCATTCTCCCCTAGTCATCATCATCATAATTTCAATGAAGCTTGTATGACTTATTATAGCATCTTACATTCTACTTCCAATTATCCCTATGAACATGTGCAAAGTGAACACCAAGAACAAGTGAATGCCACATTTGTCAACCAAGGGAATAATCCCTATGGCACTCATTACAATCCCGGGTGGAGGAATCTGTGATGACCTTATGGGCGGGTGTGCCATAGGCTAGTGCAAGAGACACTATTAGGCTACCACACTGGCGAGCTACGGGTGCACAGTTCCACATCGCCTGGGTAGAGGAAAGGTGAAGTGTTTATATGTAAGTTTATCATCTCCAATTAGTATGAGGCCTTTTGGGGTAAAGCCTAAGAGCAAAATCGTGCTGGCTCAGGCCCAAAATGGACAATATCCTACCATGTGGTGGAGTGGGTCATTACAAATGGTATCAGAGCCTGACCTAGGTAGAAGTGTGCCGACGAGGGCGTCGGGCCTCTAAGGGGGGTGTATTGTGATGACCTTGTGGGCGGGTGTGCCGTGGGCGGGTGTGAGAGACACTATCAAGCTACCACACTGGCGAGCTATGGGTGCACAAGTCCCACATCGCCTAGGTAAGGGAAATGTGAAGTGCTTATATGTAAGTGTGTTATCTCCAATTGGTATAAGGCCTTTTAGGGTAAAGTCCAAGAGCAAAATCGTGCGGGCTCAGGCCCAAAATAGACAATATCATACCATGTGGTGGAGTGGGTCGTTACAACTGGTATCAGAGCCTGACCTAGCTGGAAGTGTGCCGACGAGGGCGTCGGGCCTCTAAGGGGGGTGTATTGTGATGACCTTGTGGGCGGGTGTGCCGTGGGCGAGTGTGAGAGACACTATCAAGCTACCATACTGGCGAGCTATTGGTGCACAAGTCCCACATCGCCTAGGTAAGGGAAATGTGAAGTGCTTATATGTAAGTGTGTCATCTCTAATTGGTACGAGGCCTTTTGGGGTGAAGCCCAAGAGCAAAACTGTGCGGGCTCAGGCCCAAAGTGGACAATATCATACCATGTGGTGGAGTGGGTCATTACAGAATCATCCAAACTTCTTTTCGAAAAGCAAAGGGGAAGGCTCAAACCCTCCCCAAAGTGGTTTTCAAGGCAAGTATGTTCTGCCCCCAATGCAATGCCAAAGTTCCCAAGGTTATAGATCATCTTTTCAATCATCACATGGAAACCAATTTTCTAACTCTCATTTTCCTAATCAATCATCTTATTCTCAAGGAAATCCTATGAGTCCCGTTTTTGAGGAAAAAGTGTTGACCGCTTTGGGTACTTTGGAGGCAAATACCCAATTACTTCATTCTCATTCCCAATCCATTGCAAAGCTAGAAACCCAAGTTGGGCAAATAGCAAGTACATTGAATACTAGGGAAAAAGGGAACATGCCTTTGAATCCACCAAAGCAATAATTTGTTGTGGAGACCAATTCCTCATCTGAAGGTCCTATAATTGAGTATGTCGACGGGGTGACAACCTTGGGAAGTGGAAAAATTGTTGACAATCAGGTTGGTGTTTACAATGAAGAGAGTGAATCGGTGCAACTAAAAGTTGACACCCGTCCCGTCTCACATTCTATTCCTTCTTCATTACATGTGCATGAACACTTTGTTGAGAAAGTTTTGAAAAATGATTTGAAAAAGTCTTGTGTTGAAAATGATTCCCAAAAGGATTTTGAAAAAGATTTTAAGCTAAAAGCTCCATTTCTGGATGCCTTAAAAGGATCCATTTCTCTTAAAAAAGCAAAAGACTAAGGCCAATGAAATAATTGAAGTGTTTAGGCAAGTGAAGATAAATCTTCCTCTCTTGGATGCAATTAAACAAATTCCGGTTTATGCCAAATTCTTGAAAGATCTTTGCACCCAAAAGAGGAAGAACAAGAGCCAAGCACCAAAGAAATTAGTCTTGACCGAGCAAGTAAGCTTCATCTTGCAACACAACACTCTTCCAAAATTTAAGGACCCTGGTTCACCTACTACTTCTTGCATCATTGGTGACTATGTCATTAACCGGGCTCTTCTTGATTTAGGAGCAAGTGTTAACCTTCTTCCATATTCGGTGTATGTTCAATTGGGCTTAGGACACTTAAAATCGACATCGGTAGTTTTACAACTAGCTGACCGATCCATCAAAAAGCCCTAGGGTATTATTGAAGATGTGTTGATTAAAATTGATAAATTCTTTTTCCCGATCAATTTCGTTGTCATTTATACGGAACAGGTCCCAAATCCCAAGAGCCAAATTCCCGTTATCCTTGGCCGTCACTTCTTGGAAACCATTAATGCCAACATAAATTATAGGATGGGGATAATGAAAATTTCATTTGGGCATATGAAGGTGAAATTGAACATATTCAATCCAACCTCGAGTTTAATGGACAAGCATGAAGAAGTATGTGTTGTTGAAAAGTGTCTTGAAAATGAAATTGAAAAATTTGAGTCTTTATTTGAAGTTGAAACCTCCAATGATTTGGCTTCTAAAGAGAATTTAAAGAAAAGTGTTTTAAAACCAAATGTTGAAAGGGCATGGAAGCCCAAGAGTTGGATTGACAAAGGACCATCAATCTCCTTTGAATCAAATCCAACAAGTTCTTTAGGGAACAATTTGTTGGGTGGGATTCAAAATGCCATTCACCCCGTCATGGAGGGGATGCACGACAAGGTTTTTGATCCGGCCTAAAAGAGCCCAACGTCTTGCTAGAGACGTTAAAGACTAGTGCATTCCGTAGGGTTTCACAATCCTATTCCTTCCTCATTTCTGTTTTTATATGTTTCTATGTCGTCTAGATATATATTGAATTGAAAAATCTGGCTTATGGGCCATTTCCTGCATTTTGAGAACTACCTGTGAGGTTTCGATCGATTGAACTCCAGTTCGATTGATCCACTTCGATCCATCGAATCACCTGTGTTGAGGACCTTTCAAATTCTATTTTGATCGATCAAAGTCCAGCTCAATCGATCCCATTTTGGATCGATCAAAGTTAAGCGTTCAATCAATCGAAGTCCTTCAATTGATCGAAAATGCGTCATTTGAATTTTCCAAAAAATCACTTTGGCCGTTCAGCTCCCCAACCCTAATTTTATTTTATTTAATATTATTTTTCTTTTCTTTTTCTTTTTCTTCCTTTTTTCCCTACTTTTCTTTTCTTTTTCTTATTCCTTTTCTTTCTTTCTTCCCTTTCTTTTCTTCCTATTCATCTTCTCTCTCACCCAAACCCTAACCTCCATCATTCTCTCCCCTATTCTTTCCCTCACTTCCCATCTCTCACACTCTCACTCCCTTAAACTCCAGCGAGTGCCACCACTCCACATCACCACCCGTTTTCATTCCCGACAACCCTAAGCAAGCAAGCCACCAAGCCGCCGCCAACCCCCATTGAATCTGGCGAGCTTTTGGCCCAAAAGTGGCCAAAACCAGTTTCAAACTCTCCAATCTCTCTCATTTTCCATCATAGTCTTTATCTCCAGCCCATTTAGGCCAAAGAGATCTGGTTTCAAATTCCGGCGAGCTCTGAACTTTCTGGCGAGCCTCTGGTCATCTTCTCTAACGCCGGTGAAGTTAGAAAACTCCCATTTTCGCCCAAATCTCTTCATTTCACTCTCCTCTTTGCTTCTTTGAGTCGGGTATGTTCCGATTTGATTTTTATTATTTTTATTTTTATTTTATTTTACTTTTGTTTATTTTTTATTTTTTATTTTTATTTCCATTTCCATTTTACTTAGTTTTGCATTTTAATTATCATTTTGTATATATTAAAAAAGAAAGAACGAAAACAAAAAAATAAAATAATTTGGAAAACAAAATAATTTTTTTTTTAAAAAAAAAAATCAATTTCTATAAAAGAAGGAGATGAAAAATGAAACAATTTTTGGGACAAGAAACTTGGATTGCTTACTTTTATTTTTGAATGGCAATGGTAATGGGCACACTTTGAGAATGAATGATAAATTGTGGTTATGAATTGTAGTTATCAGAAGGAGAACGGGCAAATATTGAATTGGGTTTATGAATTGTTGTGGGCGGTGTCCCTTATTGGTAAAATGATGGGATTGATTTGAATGTGAAGTTGATTGATTGTCTTGAATGATAAATGCATGATATTTTATGTGTTTTGAAATTTTTGGGATGTCCATTTTTAAGGGGAGACCATGCTGGATTTTCGTAAAATTTTTGAACCTTGATTTAAAAAATACAAAAAAGGCATGTGGTTTGATTTTGGAATTTGAGATGGAATGTGAAAACACTTTTTAGAGTTAGATGTTGAATTTGAATTGTAAAGAAAGAAATATTTTTAGTAAAAGAAAATTTTCTTTGGACTTGATATATTATATGAAATTAAATGGCATTGAAAAGTTTGAATTGTTGTGAGCATAATTTCACCTTGTCTCATTTGCTTTCTTGAATATGAAGTGCATGGATGTGTTGTAAGTTGTCTTATTTACTTGCAGCATAACTTGATTTGATTTTGTGATTTTGAAATAGAAAATGCTAAGTCTTCTCTTCAAGGCATAATTTTTTTCCAAATGGACCTCTTTTAAAAGTTTTGATTGACTTGAGTGCATTATTTTGATAAAATGATCTTTCATTGTTAAAATGTTTTGTGATCACATTTGTTGGGCTTCAAATGATTAAAAAGGGAAATTTTTTAACTTTGTTTGAAAAATGTGAAGTTGAGTTACATGATTCCTTCTTTTGTTGTTCATTCATTGCATGATTCCTATCATGAAGTTTTTCTGTAATGTAATTGAATGTTTTGACCCCAAAGTTTTCAAAAATTTTAATTTTGCTCCAAAATTATTGAGAAATTCCAAAATTGAACAAAATGCCCTTGTTTGAGTTGAAACTTGTTCTATTTGATTCCTTTGTATCCATTTGTAGATGTTAAGTGCCTTTAAACTTGTTTGTGATATAATTCTTGATTCTTGGCATGCTAAGGCATAAGTTTGATGTCTCTTGAACTTCCTTATCATGATTCTTGATTTTCTCTTGCAAACTGAGTTGAATTGCCATTCCAACCCATCTGTTTGAAGTCAATTAATTCCATTGTTGCTTAAATGACCTTGAAACTTGTCTGATGTGATCTCTTTTGAATAATTGTATGCCTTTTGGAATAATTGCAACCTGTTGCTTGTATATACACCATTTTGCACACATTTGTATCACATTGCCAGTTTTTGAGATTTTCTATGTAGCTTTTGAGCCTATTTTCTTGATTTGATTTCTGACTAAGTTTGGGGGTGTTATGGATTCTTGAGTTGCAATGCATGATTTGGATGTTGTATCGGTTCTTTAGCCTTAGTATCAATTCTTGCACTTACTTGAGATTTTGAAATGCAATTTGAACCAAGTTAGGACTGTGTTTGCTTGATATTGATGTTTATCGGTTTACATGCCATTATCTTGATATCTTATACACTTGTGATCTATTCTTGATGACCGAAGGTCTTTCCGATCCAGATTCTGACTTCCAGATGGTAAGCTTCTTGTATTCTCAGTATTTAACCATTTTATCCTTCATTTAAGCAATAGAGGAGGTTACGAGCCATGAGTGATCATAGGATGTTGATTTTGTTGCATTGTAGTACAGGATATTACTTTGTTTGGAGTTGTTGTTATATGTGCATCATTCTGATATATGCTATCTTATTGCATACCATGTCCAGGATTCATTCTTGAACTTGTTTGTTATAACATGCCTTGGATTGTAGTATTTTGCAACCATACATTTCACTTAGTCTTTATTACATGACATGTCTGCTTTTTGACTCTTAGGTTGACATTTGCCAAGCCTATATGCTCCATGTTATCCTGTTTACTGTATTTGATCTTCACTATTGCACTTGTAGACATTCTTGCTTAGGAATTGATACGATGTCATCCTAGGGTCTACTTGTCATGTCATTACAACATCTACTTGAGTTTTAGGTTTGTGAATGCGCGTGCATCATTTTTGCACATCACAGCCTATACTTGTCTTGCTGATCATATATTTGCTCAGAATATTCCATATGTGACTTTTCTGCCCTCTATGCCATTATTGCATATCTGATCTGTTCTATTTAGCTAAGGCATGTAAGATGATGATTCTGAAGCTTTCTTATTCATTTCTTACATAAGCATGATCTTTCCTATCTATCCTTTGTTCTTATCTAATTCAGAACTGCTTTGTGTTCCCTTATCAGTTGCTTACTTTATCTTATACCTGTGTAATGATTTATACTTGTGTTTTTGCAGATGCAGTGTAAAAGAAAGACTCTTGCTAGGAAATGGGTTCACAGAGTTCCACAGCCTCCATCCCCAGTTGAAAAGCCTTCATCTTCTTCATCTTTGGCATCAGTCTAGTCTGAGCCATCTGCCATGGACGCTGAGCATGCTATTATCCAAGATGTCCCTGCTGAGTCTTACGCCAGTAAGGCATGGGAGACCGAGTACAGATTTGATAGAAACCTATTCTCCACCCTGGATCAAACTAAGTGGTCTTATGATGAGCTCGTGAGGCGGGGCATTGATGCCATTATGACTCCAGCAGACACAGTCATCTATCCCCGGTTAGTTGCTTTGTTCTAGCAGTGCATCCTGATGGATGAGGATGACAGACTTCTTGTACACACTACCATTAACGGCCAGAAGATTGATATTTCTATTCTGGCCATAGCTGCTGCTAATCGCTGCCCCCATACTTCTCCATTGGCAGATAATTCTCAAGAGCCTCTGTACCCTACACATACACCATTTCCCATTGAGCTGACCATGGTAGCTATATTATCTCCACATGTAGCATTTGAAGGGCACACTTTTGCAGACCGGGTCGAGATTGATCCCCGGTATTGGTTCTTTGATTCAGTGCTGCACCTCAATGCATTCCCGATAGGCGGTACTCAGTGGTGAGAGGAGATCTTTCAGGCCAGATATTGTCTAAATCAAGGGTACTGGATTTCTATTCATGCACTTATATAGGGGCTCATGCACAAGTTCTGGAAGAACTTGCATCACACGCACAGTACTAGAGTAAAGACCTGGCCTTTACCTTTTGGCTATTTAATTACTCAGTTGTTTCTAGACCAGGGGTATCAGTTTGATCCCGAGGAGATTCCAGATCCTGATGCAGAGCGTGCAAAAAGAGCTTATGATCTGGCCTGGTGGAATAAGACTTTCAATTCATGCCATAAGAACAGGGCAAACACGGATATGAAGAGACTACATGCACAGCAGTAGAGAGCAGCAGCACAGGTAGCCATACTGAGGTGAGACATGAGCTAGGTACACTACGCACTAACCTTACCGATTCTCTCACTCGTTACAGTACCGAGATGTTTCCCATGTAGCAGCATATTGCGAACATGATTACTCTAGATCCTACCGTCTAATTCCATTTTCTCTCTCTTTCCTACTCATTACCTATCAATGCTATCTGCACTACTATAACTATGATTTTCTACACCATTTAGTTACTTGCACTGGTTTTAGATATTTATTTAGATATTATTTGGATATTGTTTTGGATATTGTTTGGATGTTTTGGATATTTTTGGATATTATTGCTTCCATTGCACTGGTACATTGATTTGTCAATATTTGATCTTGCATTTATATTTTATATATGGATTTTTGGATCTTTGATATCAGTTTTGGATATTATGAGCTTTACATTGCTAGATGCCATGATTTTTGCCCAGTTCTCAGTTTCACTTCTCATTTATATCATTGATGCATATGCTTTGACAGTTGTTAGTGTGACCATTTTCAGACAGGTTGTCGGAATATAAGTTTGGGGGTGCGCCTTCCAAAGCTAAGCTTCCGTTGCTGGGTCCCTTTTACTTTACCCCTTTGGTATACTCTTTCGATTCTTTGTTGTTTCTTTGCACATTGAGGACAATGCACAGGTTAAATATGGGGGTGTATTTGCATACTTTACATGTCGCACTTACTTTCTATGCATGTGATATAATTTGAGAGTCCTGGGCTGTGATTTTGATCTTTTGAGCACCATAATACTTAAATTTTAAAAATTGCTTGACTTGAGAGTCCAATACTCCTTGTATGCCTTGTGGATACCATTTAGGAGTAAATTTTTCGAAAGATTGATATCTTGCTTGCATTTATGGTCCATATCATCTTGATTTGATTGTTTTGAGATTCACTATAGGATTCTACACTAGTACAGACACACATTAGTATTCATTTGTGGGGTACATACTTTGTTGATTATTGATTTGGTTATATCCCAATTGAGCTAGTAGTGCATTAAAAGCTTTCATCTTAACAAAAGTGGATAACAATCCTTTTTCATTGAGTAGTTGGGATTCTAGCCTCATCAAGCACTGAATTTCTCGTACCGAAAGGTGGAAGGCCCAAACTCTAGGTTAATAATTTCTAAAGAAAAAAAGAAAAAGGGAAAAAAAAAAATGTTGTTGCAAAAGTAAATAAAAAAGTGAGGAATTCTCCCAAAATGTAAGAAGTGGGAAATGATTAGATGGAGGTTATTTTGATTTGTAGCCTAGTTGATTTAAGCTTGTAAGTCCTTAAGGGTATTTAAACACCTAATGCCTTAAAGCCGTCCAGTTTGGGATTCATTAACCTAACGCTCGACCTCATGGATTGCTAGAAAGCTTAATAGATCAACACATTGCACTATGCTTGCATCTTTGATCCTTAGGGATAGAAAAAAAAAAAAAAAAAAATCGAGTGAAAAGAATAAGCGCTCCTAGATGAATAAAGCTTTAATAAATGGTTTACTCTTTATTTTGATGATTGGTACTAGATTTATGTGCTAGTTTGAGGGTAAAGATGTGATCATTTCTTTAGTTGGCTTAGATAGCAACATATTTAATGCCGGTTCACTCAAAAAGAATTCTAGAATTGTTTATACTTATATGATCATTTTCTTGATGTGTAGAGGACCATACTTGCTTGCTTGATGTTGAAATTTTGGTAGATTGCTTGGAAAGGGTTGAAAAATTGCATACTTGAGGTAGTTCTCTCCTAATGCTAGTTTTGTATATTGGTGCCTCCCTTGTGAGAAAGAGCTCAATGTTTGTGGATATCATTTCTGGAAACCCTCACGAGACTTCACTCATCCACTAGGGGTAACCTAGGGATTTAAAAGGCTTGTTGCATACGCTAAATGCAATCGTGTTCCCTACGAAAGTGGCAGTCCCTTTTTATTGCTTTCTAGTTCATAGTTACTTAGTTGTTTATTTCTTTCTCTTCCTTGTAGTTCATTGCTAGGGACTAGCACTATCTAAGTTTGGGGGTGTGATAAGTGCTCAAATGTGACGCATTTTAGCACCTAAGCTAGGGTATTTTAGTCCATTCATCTATCTTACTTTCATGTCTTAGATACTTATTTGTGTTTTTGCCTATTTCAGATTAATAAAGTTCAAACAAGCTAACAAGAGCCATTTAGCTTAATTTTGGAGCTAAGGAGCAAAGTTGGAACGAAACCAAGAAAATGCACCAGAAGAGCTTCGATCGATCGAAGGGAACTCCCGATCAATCGAAGAGGTCTACAATTGATCGAAATGAGGCGATACCAGCTCAGCTAATTGGATAAAGCCAAAGAAGATATTTTTGAGCCACGTCAACTTTGATCGAACGAAGCTAAGAGTTAGATCGGTCGAAGCTAAGAGTTAGATCGATCGAGACTCTTCGATCGACAGTGAGCTTTCTAATTCCCGAGTGCGCCGATTTCTACCTAACTTGTGTAGTTGCGAATTTCCTCTAATCATAGGCTACAATCTTAACTTGGTCCTTACTTAAAAGATTATGTAATTGATTTATTGGATGATATTGTATCATACCATCATAGATAGATATTACCAATTATAGAAAAAAAAAAAAATTTCCTCTGTCTAGAACTAGGGTTTTGGGAAGAAAGTAAGGATAAAGATGATGATGACAACCTCCAAGCTAGCCCTTGAGTTCCATGACCACTACAATTAGTGGCTAAATCGTTCTCTTGGGGCTAGAGATAGCCCCTAGGCTTGCTTCTTAAACCTACCTTTTGTGTATTTTTGGGGATTTTAGTTGTAATAGATGTTTTGAGCATGAACAAATATAGATCTTGTGATTTCTACTTGATTTGCATGGATTAATGCTTTCAATTGATCATTTGGCTCTAGTCATATGTCTATGTATGCTAGAATTGATGTTCATGTTTTTGTCTCTAGATTTAATGAAATTAATGCATGTCTATGTGTGTTGATGATGTTAATCTAGTGATGGTCAAGGCATGGTCCTTAATTGAACACTCTTACGATTTATTTGATGGTTCACACTTGTTTCTTAATGGATTGTACCACATCTCTAGTTTAATTAGTTTTAATTTCGTGTCTCTAGCCTAGTTGAAGTGTAATTGCTTTAATTCCTTAGGTAGGTGGACAATCCATTCTTGTTTCTTAATGTTCCATACTTATGAAGGCAAGGAGTGCATGTCTCTAGATATTTGTGTGCGTATTAATTGTAGTTTTATTGAATGGATATTGGTCTTATTTAATAAGTTGTGCTATTCATTAATATTGACTAAACAATCTATACTTATTTGCCATCCATGCTTAGTTTCAATTACTATCGCACACACACAAGTTACAGCTTAAATTTCTCCATTAATGTACAATTGCTAGTATTTGATGATGTGAAACTTAGTGGTGACTCTAAGCCCCAAGACCTCTCTCCTATATCTTTTCCCTCTTTTCTAGATTGCTATTTACTCACATTATTTTTAATTGCTTTTTAGTTTACTTAATCAATCACCAACAATCTTTGATCAGTTGACCTACTAACCTGACATTAATTTCCAAGCACAAATACACCTCCTTTCCCTTAGGACGATTCCTACTCACTCTAGCTATATTTTTAGTTGGAAGTGGTAGTGGCATTCTATAAATTTAAACTTGGCCACACTATACACTTTTCCATGCTCCGGTGCTTAGACACACCAACATGATATCAAGCAAGGTGTATAATCGCATAAGCTAACATTAAGAAATCAACTTTTAAAGATTAATTCATACTAGCATCTCAAGGTCTCTAATACCTTGACTGCACAACTATACAAGCATTATACAAATCTCTAGCAAGTTATAATGGCAAGAATAATACAAGACTATAAGAGTTATATCTCAATGAGACTAGTATTAACATATCCTTCTACCAAGTGAATAACAAGCTTATAAGACAATATATATATACATGCTTTGAAACAATATAAAAGCTTAAGTTAAGAAAGATAATCTTATGAATCTTCCTACAACTCACACAACAAGCATATAACTCATAGTAAACCCCAAAACACAATGAAAACTCCTAGGTTACAATCATACTACACCCCACACATCATTAGAGAAAGCTTTTCTAGAATCCAAGGAAAAGATGAACAATGAGAAATCGAAGACAAGAGCCTTGTAGGCGAAGGTGCAAGCAAGCTTTCTTCCTTCATTGGTGTGAGCAAAAGGTGAGAGGAAGATGGCGAAATCTAAGCTCTAAGGTTAAGAATCAATAGAGGTAGAGAGAGAAGGCAAGGAGGAAGAAGAAGAAGAAGAAGAGTAGAGGAAAAAGTGCATAAAGGTGATGATATAAACCAACTTCACATACCCTAGCATTACCTCTCTCACACACTAACATCTAAACCCTCCACTTGTGACAATCTTAACTCTCTACACAAAACACACATCCAACCACATACTTGGCATCATCCAAGCCCTACATATGCCACCAATCCCCTCTTAACACATGGTTCAATGAAAATGAGACACTTGTCTCAAATTTTCCTTAATTGCACAAAAGTCCTTCTTAGAAATATCTTCAAAAGATAATAACACTAATGCCCCAAAATAAAATATCTCCAAAAGATAATCGCACAAAGGTCACCAAAAATAAAAATGTCCTCAAAGAAAGTTAGAACATATACCCCCATGAAAATGAAAATGAAAATGAAAATGAACAAGTATGCGTTATTATATAAATGAATCATACCATGAGAATGAAATGCACTAGCATGAATGCATGGAGCGTCGGGAACCAATCCCAGACACCAAAACCATACCTTAGGTTTTCAAAACCCTAAGGCAACAAAGAAATAAATAAAATATAATAATAATAATAATAATAATAATAATATAATAATAATAATAGAAGATATAATATATATATATATATATATATATATATATATATTGGGAAAAGAAAAGATGACACGGTTATTACATTCCTTCTAAAAACTCATGCACAAAATTAACTTGTTTTCCATGTGACATTGGGGTTTTGAAAGTCTTTACAAACATATTTTCTTATCTAGGGTTATGTGGCTTTTTAAATTAAAATTTTCATTTTGATTAAAAGCTTTTTTGTGAGATTTTCAAGAACATACACACGAGTGAATTAAGGGTATTATTCAGATCCTGATCGTGTTCAAGTCTATTAAAAATTGAATCTACAACGATCAGAGAAAGCAAATCTTATTTCTTCTACATCAAATTCAGATTTGAACAAGAAGAATTTCATATCCCACTTTGAAGAGATCGAGGCACTTACAGAGTGTTGTTGATCTACCAACAATCATTTTATAAGGTTTGAGGCATAAGTTTGAAGTCGGGAGCTGTTGGAAGGGAAGTTATAAAGTTTGGGACGTTTAGCAGATTAAGTTTTGGTAGAGCAAAGGGGTTGGAGTCTGAGTCAAAATTTGGTGTACTTTGCTTCATACATAGTTGATCTTTTTACGCTGGGGATAGCGCACAAAATCTCGACGTTTTCCAATTGGTTTCCTCGTTAAAATCCGGTGTCACTCTAAACTTTGCTTACTTATAATTTATGTGTGATTTTTAATTAACTCGTAATTTTAGTAGAGTAAATTGGATAAAGAAACATGTGATTAATTCGTCCCTCAAAACAGTTATAAAAACTCAAACTTTTCACAATCTATTCCGCTACACAACTCACAATTGGTATCAAAGCTAATCTCTACACATTATGTTGATTGTAGTGGAAAGTTTTTGTTTGTTTTCAAAAATTCTTTCATCATGTCTTATGTTTTGAAAAAGGGTGGATCTAATCAGCGTTGTCCTTTATTCGAATGAGACAATTATAATTTTAAAAATCAAAGATGAGAGCTTATTTACAAAATTTAAGAAGTAAAGTCTGGGCTATTGTTGAGGAAAACTATACACCTTTAACTGAAGAAAAGACACAAGACGGTAAGATTGTTTAGGTTTCGAAGGACACCTTCTGTAACAACCCGCACCCTGTCCAGACATAATATTGTCCGTTTTGACTCCCCGAACCAAAGACTTCCCACAGGGTCACCCATCCTAGTACTACTTCAAGTTAAGTATGCTTAACTCTAGAGTTCTGGTGGGTTAACGGTCATCACGACTTTAAAACGTTCTATGTCAAAGAAGGGTGTTGAATCTGCATATAGAACTTGTCTTTTCCACACCCAAGTGATGTGGAATTGTGCACTCGCCTAGTGTGGCATCCTACTGGTGCAACCTGTAGGCACTCACACATATCGGCCCATAAGGTCGCCACAATCACCCCCCATTTGGGGCCTAATGTTCTCATTGGCCACACTTTCGGCTGGGTTAGGCTCTGATACCATTTATAACAACCCTCACCTATCCCAGACATAATATTGTTCGCTTCTAGCTTCCCCAAACCAGAGACTTCCCAAAGGGTTACCCATCCTGATATTATTCCAAGTTAAGCAAGCTTAACTTTAGAGTTCTGGTGGGTTCATGACTATCACGGCTTTAAAACGCGTTGTATTAAAGAAGGGTGTTGAATCTAGATATAGCACTTGCCTTTTTCATACCCAGGCGATGTGAGATTGTGCACCTGTAGCTCACCCAATATGATAGCCTACTGGTGGAACCTGCACATGCTCACACACACCCGTCCACAATGTCGCCACACCTTCACTTACATTACATTTAAGGCTGAGCGTAATGATGCTAATGGAAAAGCTTTGTATACAATTATTAATTATGTTGTTCTATCTGAGTATGCTAGAATTTCTGATTGTAAAACTACTAAAGACATTTGGAATATTGTTGTGCAGCGGAATAGGTTGTAGAAAGTTGAGTTTTAAAACTGTTTTAGAGAGTGCAATTAATCAAGTTTTCTTTATCTAATTTTTATACTACTAAAATTACCGGTCAAATAACAATCACACATAAAATAATGAGAAAGTAAAGTTAGAGTGACACAGGATTTTAGCAAAGAAACTAATTGGAAAATCTCCAAGATTTTTACGCTCTCTTAAGCGTAAAACAATCCACTATGTATAAAGCAAAGTACACCGAATTTTGACTCAAGCTCACACCCCTTCACTCAACCAAGAATTAATCGGCTGAACGCCCCTGCCTTTGCAACTTCCTATCCAACAGCTCTTGACTTCAGACTTATGCCTCAAATCTTGTAGAAGGATTGCTAGTAGATCAACAACACTCCGCAAGTGCCTTGATCCCTTCAAAGTGTGATCGGAAAATCTCCTTTTTTGAATCTGAATTTGTGGTAGAAGAAATAAGATCTGCATTCTCTGATAATTGTAGATGCAATCTTCAATAGACTTGAACTCGATCAGGAACTAAACAACACCCTAATTCACTCGTGTGTATATAGTGTGTATGTTCTTAAAAATTTCACAATGAAAATCAAAATTTTAATGCAAAAATCCATATCAGCCCAAGTGAGAAAAATATATTTTTATAAACTTTAGAAATCCTAATTGTACTTGGAAAATAGGAAGTTAGGAGAAATTCCATGCATAAGCTTTTAGGAGAAATTCTATGCAAAATAGGAAGTTAAAACAGAGTAGGAAATAAAGTTACCATAATCTGCTAAAAGACTTGAGCCAGTTCAGCAGCCCTTGAACCAATTCAAATTGACCAGTGTATTTTTTAAAAAAAACAAAGCTTTAACACTTGAACCGGTTCGGCTGCTTTTGAACCGGTTCAAGTTGGCCAGACCTGAACTGGTTCAGCAATCCTTGAACTGGTTCAAATTGGCCAGTGTATTTTTTAAAAAAACAAAGCTTTAACACTTGAACCGGTTCAGCTGCTCTTGAACCGGTTCAAGTTGGCCAGACCTGAACTGAAGACTTTTCCATTTTGAAAAATTCGGTAATGCTTATTTTCGAAAATATGCAAGTGTCCCTACCATTTAGCTAAGCTTATTAAGGTGTTGTTCTTACCCTTTTCAATGTTATCATGCTATTGATTACGAACAATTCTTCAATTTCGCTTCCGATCTCGAACTTGAAATTTAAACTTAAAATCACAACTCGATTGGACTTGTGTTGACAACAAAATTCACCAATTACAAATTTCATATCTCAAAGAATTTTGACAACATATATAAATTATGTCATTTGACTTTTACAACCAGTAAAATAAGAGAGGAATATATTACAAAATACTAACATCAAGAGAGAGGATAATATAATTATACTATATCCTATGAGAGGTGAGTAAATTTATTTTCTTCTTAAGTTGGCTTACTTTTGTTGATGTGTTTAGGCCTCCGATAAATGAGTACAATAATGAATTTAATGCAGGCTAACATGTTTCATTACTAAAGGCATGATTAAATCGGTAACTACATGTCACATGTTCCTATTGATCTGTCCACATCATTTTTGTTAAATTTTTTTTAATTTTTAATTTTTCAACTTTGCTTTAATATCTAACTACAACATTATATTTTGAGGAGTGTTTGGCTAATAAGATTTGTTAAATCTTGGATTGGTCATAAAATATAGTTTGTTGTCCATTGAAATTAGAGAACTTCATCATATATTTTAATCCAAGTTACTGAAATGGTAATTGGTGGCAATGAAATTCATGTTTGATTAATACCACTTTTTAAATCCATAGACCATATCAGAGAGTAGCTTCTATAGTTTAATTAGATTAGGTGACTTGTTTGATTTTAGTGCTCATTGTTGCTAAACAATGTTAATTAATCCATCCAATGAAACTCTTGTTTATGTAATGATCTTATGACCTCACCGGAGGATATTCTTTGCTCTTAACATAAATATGAATAATGTGACTGAATCTGGTTAATTATTTTTATTAAGCTAAAAGTCATGTTCCAACTGACGGAACTAAATTTAAATAGTGTCATTTTGTAATAATCTAATGATCATCATCATAGGATAAGTACAATTCTAGTGTCAAGGGATTAGACACTATAATTTAACACAATAAACGTGATGTTAATGTAATCACGGGCGAGTGAATTCAATTAGTGAAAAATTAGAGTGATAGACTCTTCAAAAATGACTTTAGTGTAATATTTATAGAGTGATCATTTTCATTAGCACGATAAACGTTTATAAGATTGCCAATAGAATATATTTTTAATTAATGTAGGTAGATATGCCTTACATATGCTTTAAACGTTTATACTATGAACTAAATTTAAATAGTGTCATTTTGTAATAATCTAATGATGGAACAATTGACTTAAACACATGTTTTAAGTGTTGGCATGAGTGACCTCATGCATTTGGAGATAAGCCTAACATAAATCAATCCACCTAGAATAAAATTAAGGATTTTAATTTTAATTTTTTTTATGAATAGATGGATTTATGGAGTTATATTGACTATATCATGAGATCAAAGTCAATAAACAACAATAAATGAGTGCTTGACTCCAATTATTGTATATTCATGAATTTACTTCTACATAACAATTTATAATATTATAATGACCCAAAACACAATTATTATAGCAGAAAAACTTTAAAATATGAAATAAATCTAATATATGTCCACCATGTTGCTACATAATACATTAAACATATAACATATTTGGCTCTTACAAACCGAGGTCATTTCCAAGTGGGGAAAGGAGGGTGAATGTCGGGCGTGCCAGGAACTGCGATCGTTCTAAAGTGAATTTCCGAACAACTATCCAGTAGGAGATTGTAAGGATCAGGCGATTGAATGAAGGACTGGAATTACCACCTTCAAAGGTTCTTTTTGCCTTGAAAAAGGACTTTTGGACTATTTTATGGCTAGTGGAAAGGAAAGCAGTATTGAAAGTGCAGGACTTCAAAGTAAAGTGATGGAAAGTAGGAATAATAAGTGTATGACTTGAATTAAACATATTGAAAGTGCATTACATGAATGTAAAGATACACGAATGTAAAGAAATTGAAGTGATGTTGGGCTGTGTGATTTGAACAAGGTTTGCAAACTAGCTCTAAGTGGTCTATTTATAGAGCTTTCCATGCATGCAGCAGCTTGATGTGGCAACTCCAGCGATTTCCACGTGGCCAGATTTTGCACTGCCAAGTGCCCCATGTTTTCTTGGCAGTTGTAACTTCTTTCCTCCATCTTCTCCCTCCTCTATCGCAGACTTCTTCCCCTCTTCAGACACGATTTCATGATCCACAATCTTGTCACCCACAATTTCTTATAATTCTGTTCAGTTAGTGGTAGTTACCATATAAGGTACCACCACTTTCAGCTGATATATCATATTTGGCAAAGTATTCCACGTCTCCTAAGCTTTAAATAACTTATTCTGGTCTGAACTTTCCTTTCTGAATCATGGCATCGTGGCCCTCCTCACAATTTTAGTAACTTTTCCATCATAGGCAGTATATCTGAGATATAAATATATATATATATATATATATATATATATATATATGTATGTATGTATGCATAAATATATATCATCCTCCACGTTCTTTCCTTCTGAGAATCCTTCTACCTGTATAATTCTATGTACATTAGGCATGTATATAGAAGCTATTTGTAGACCCACGTTCCCTTAATCTTTGGGTAACTTCCTTCTAGTTGGACTTTCCTATTTGATCTTTCCTTTCATGGCGTCATGGCCTCCAGAATTTCAACGTCTTTCTCATCATGTGATAAGCGCCGAATATTGCATATTCAAGCGCCCTTATTTGCATTAGTTAAGTCCATTAGTTGATCATATTGTATATATTAGCTTTATTTGCGTGTTTTTTTTTACTTTCAGGTTGGTTCCCCAAAGATAGTTAAAAGTGCGGTTTTGATGAATTCTTGAAGAATCAAAGCATGCCGTTGCCAAGGACCTTCATTTTGGCCAAGCCTATGATCTATTGAACTCATGGTTGTCCCTGCAAAAAGCGCTAAGGAAAAGGACCACATTAACGGACCGAGCCAAAAGAAGTTCAAGATGAAATAAAGTGCCCAGAAGCATGGCGGGCGCCCGCTGATTGAGGCAGAATGCTTTGATTTTCACGGGGCCTCACCGTGCCTCGCGGGCCCCCGCGAAGTGCCACCCTCGAGCCTCCTTGACACCGCGCGGGCGCACGCCAATCTGCAGATAAGAGAGCATGGCCCTCTTTATTTCACCTAATGTTATCCCCTTAATTTGGGGGATTGCTCTACACTTGTCTAGGAGTTTTGGACCACGAAAATGGAGTTGTTGGATGGCTATGGTTGATTATTAAGTGTTTGATCCAATGTAATAGTATATCTCATAATACAAGGGGTTCTAGAGAGAGAAATATTGAGTTCTTGAGTGTGTATGGGTATTGTGGCTTCTAGGTGCGAAAATGGAGGGTAAGATCACCTTTACTCTTTCCTGCTTTGTGTCTATGGGTAACTAACTCCCTTTTTAGGGAGGTGATGTAGCCCTTTCTTGTAAGCATGCCTTAATTTTGATTTAATTTGGGAAATGATGTATATATTTGGCATTTTTACAATCTAGAGTTATACACATGTTGTAATGGATATTAATGTTTTTAAATGATCATTTTGAGTTGATTATCTTGTCTCAGATTACTTTTTCTCATGATCATATAACTTGCATTTTTATAGTGACAATGGAAAAAAGATTGTGAAAAGGTTTTTATTGGCATGTATTTGAGAACCTTGTTAGTCCATGGCTTACGATCCCCCTTTGATGGAATTTTCTTGATTCTTGGCTCTATGTGCTATCACCATAGTTATTGAGGGGTTTTATAGTCCCTAGTTTAGTGAATATGTGAAGCTATACTCTAATTTAGGTAGTCAAGCATGTGTAACTTTAAGGGATTATGCTTAATTCTTGATTCTATGAAATTCTTGAAAATAGTGTAGTAATCTTGTGTCGCTACATATCATGGCCACTTATATATATTGTTTCCCCAAGTAATCATAATCTAGCATGTTCATAGGATAGGTAGTGGATTCACTTCCCTAGTTCTCTCTACCTAAGTTTCTTTCCTCTTAATCTCCTTCAATTTATTGTTTTATGCACATTTTAATTCCAAGTCACCTAGTGACAAGCCAAACAAAAACTCTATACCCCCTTCATCAAACTAAGTGATTTTAAAGACCTTAGTTGCCATAAACTAGCAATCTCTGTGGTTCGACTTACCCGTACAATAGCCTTATTTTACAATGATTTGTACTATTGTAGAGGGTTGATTATAATTGTAATCGGATCGCCCGACTAATTTTTGGCGCCGTTGTCGGGGATTGCAAACGGTTTGGTAACCGAGGTTCAAAGATGAACTTTGGTTTGATTGTGAATATTGTGTCTTGTGAATATTTTCTTGTTGGTTTTGGTGACATTGTGTTCTAAGTTTTCTTGTGAGATTCTAGGGACTCAAGGCTTGCCGAGGAAAAACTGAAAATATTGTAAGTCTAGAGGACTTTAGGTAAGTTTTTTGAAGTTCTAGCTTCAAAATTGTGAATATCTTGCATGTGGTTAAATTAGAGATATTTGATTATGGAGCCCTTATCGAGGCTATTTCTGTTCTACTATTTTACAAAGCATCGGTCCTTGTCGTGGCCATTTATTTTCTGTCTTGTTGATAATTGAGGAGAAAGGGAATATTGTATGTGGATGTTATGGTGAAGAAGTGTTATACTTGTTGTGAAGTGTGTTGTTGATGCTTGGCCATAGATCATTATCTTTACCATATCTTGAATCTCCCATTGACATAAATTCGCTTAAAAGAACTCTTAGAAGAAACCTTAGGGAATCTGCAAACATAAGAGGAATTGAACTTGAATTCAATACAATGGCCGGTAATGAAGAAAATGTCGGGAATGAGGGAATTAATAATGATAGGGCTGAAATTCCAAATGTGGTACCTATGATTCTTAAGGACCATTTCATCCTTACCACTTATGCCTCTCCTTCTTGCATAGTGATGCCAAACATCGAGGCAGCCTAATATGAGATCAAATCTAGCATAATTCAAATGCTTCCATCCTTTCATAGCTTTAAAAATGAAGACCCCTATAAGCATCTTGATGAGTTCCTTGAAATCTGTTCTACCATCAAGTTGAGGGGCTTCGCTGAAAATGCTTTCCATTTGCATCTCTTCCCATTCGCCTTAAAAGATAGGGCAAAGTATTGGTTGAACTCCCTTACTGTAAATTCCATCAATACATGGGCTCAATTGCATCAAGAATTCTTTAAAAAGTACTATCCTGTGAGTAAGACCAACCAAATAAGGCGTTCCATTCTTCGCTTTTCAGAAAGCGATGGAGAACAACTCCATAAGACTTGGGAAAGACTTCAAGACCTCCTTAGGAAATGTCCGCACTACCTAATTCCAAAATGGCAATTGGTGCAAGCTTTGTATGCTGGTTTAACCGACCCACATAGATTCATGGTTGACTCATCATGCAGAGGGATGTTCATATCTAAAAATGCGGATGAGGCTTGGACCTTACTCGAGAATTTGAGTGAAAACTCATTGTAACATAATTTTCGTAGGGCTCGAACCTTAACCGATGCAAAGAACACCAATCTATGTCAACCAAAGACAATGAGGGAAGAATCTTCTCAAGTAGATGCCATAGCTCATAAATTCTATCAATTAATGGCACCACATCTCTCTCCCTCCTTGTCTCAAAATTCAGCAAGTGCGATGTGTGCATTATGCACTAGCCCTTTCTATCTCTCGAAAGATTACCCCACACCGGAGCAATTTCATAGTAATAATCAAGAGCAAGTAAATGTTATGTTTTCTAGGCCCGGGAATAATTCTTATTCCAATAACTACAATCCGGGATGGAGAGATTATCCGAATTTCTCGTAAGGCAACCCGCCCCACAAAATTCGGCGTTTCAAAATCAAGGGCATCAAAATCAGCCCCCTTCTCAATTTCCAAATAGGTAATTTCAGGCCTCTTTAAGTTACCGTCCACCCTATAATCCAAATGTTTCTACTCCATCTCCTATGTTTCCAACTGATGAAATTATCACTGCAAATAAGCAAATGATGGAATCTCTTAACAAGCAAATGTTAGAATCTAACAAGCAACTATTGACATCATTTCAGCCCACTCTCCAAATGGTTCATTCCCATACTCAGTCAATAGCTAAACTTGAGAATCAAGTGGGACAAATAACTAATTCAATGAACCAACTTCTTCAAAGAAATAAGGGAAAACTCCCTGCTCAACCATTTGAGAATCCTAAAGGGATGCATGTGATTAATAAAGCCCCTCTTCCGAGTGGGCCTACTTATGAACAAGTCCTACCAATCACCACCCTTAGGAGTGGTCAAATTATGGACAACAAGGTTGATGGAGGAAAAGAGGAACAAGTTCTTTCTCCCAAAAATCTAAATTCTAGCTTATCTAATCCAAATTTCACTCCTGAAAATCCAAAGTCTAGCACTGAAAATTCTAAGCTTGTGACCCTAAATGTGGAGACCTCTTATGAGCCTAACTCTCCATTTCCTTAACGTCTCCAAGAGTCAACACATTTTTGGAACAAAAGTTATAAAATTAAGGACATGTGGGAGGTCTTTAAGTAAGTAAAGATCAACCTACCTCTCTTGGATGCTATCAAGCAAATTCCTCCGTATGCCAAATTTCTAAAGGATTTGTGCACTCAAAAGCGCACTTCCAAAAGTCATTTACCAAAGAAGGTAAGGCTAACTGAACAAGTGAGTGCGATAATTTAGCACAGCACTCTTCCAAAGTATAAAGATCAGGGTACCCCTACAATCTCGTGTGTCATTGGTGACAACAAGATAGAGAGGGCCCTCCTTGACTTAGGAGCTAGTGTAAACCTGATTCCGTATTCAGTTTACTTACAACTTGGGTTTGGAGATCTAAAGCCAACCACCATGGTCTTGCAGCTTGCCGACAGATCGGTAAAGCACCCACGAGGCATTCTTAAAGATGTCATAATCAAAGTGGACAAATTCTACTTCCTGGTAGACTTTGTAGTTCTTGACAAGGAACCGGTCCATAATCCAAAGAAACATATTCGCGTGATCCTCGGTAGGCCTTTCTTAGCTACGGCTAATGCTTCAATAAATTGTCAAACCGTGGTGATGGATATTGCCTTTGGAAATATGCAAGTCAAACTCCACATTTTCCATACAACTCAACATCCTTCCGAAGAGGATGGTTGTTTTCTCATTAATGTGGTAGATGAAGTGGTCGAAGAATCTCTCCCCTTCATTCTAAGCAAAGATCCTCTTGAAACTTGCATGTCTCAATTTGATTTCACAAACTTTGATATCAACCAATCCATCCAAGAAGTAAATTCTTTGCTCGACTTTGGTGCTATCATGGACTTTCCTCCTTGAAAGGTGCCAAGAGAACCACTTCCTCAACTTTCCACTACTCCTCCTGTCCCTTCCTTGAAATCTCCACCACAACTTGAGTTAAAGCCACTCGTGGTGCACCTCAAGTATGTATTTCTTGGTGTAAATAAAACTCTTCCAGTCATCATTGCATCGGACCTTTTAAAGGACCAAGACAATAGCCTTTTAGCAATGCTACAAGAGCACAAAGAAGCTATTAGCTGGGCAGTGGCTGATTTGAAAGGAATCGACCTTTCTATTTGTATGCATCGCATTCATATGGAGGACGACGCTAAACCTTCTAGAGAGGTGCAGTGCTGGTTGAATCCAAACATGAAAGAAGTGGTCATGAAAGAAGTGATCAAGCTACTAGATGCATGAATCATCTACCCCATCTCTGATAGCAAGTGGGTGAGCCCCACCCAAGTTATTCCCAAGAAATCCAGCCTCACCGTTGTTAAAAATTCAGTGGGAGAGCTCGTGCCACAACGCACCACCACCGGGTAGAGTGTGTTTATTGACTATCGGAAGCTCAATTCTACCACTAGGAAGGATCATTTCCCACTCCCATTCATTGATCAAATACTAGAAAGGCTTGTCGGCTAAAGCTACTATTGTTTCCTTGATGGTTATTCTGGCTATAACCAAGTTGCAATTGATCCTCAAGATTAAGAGAAGACCACATTCACATGTCCCTTTGGAACCTTTGCTTATAGATGCATGCCCCATGCAATGCACTGGTAACTTTCCAATGGTGCATGGTGTCCATATTTTCTGATATGGTTGAAAAGTTTTTGGAAGTATTCATGGATGATTTCTCCGTCTCTGGATCTTCCTTTGACTCCTGTCTCCAAAATTTATCCCTTGTGCTTCAAAGATGTAAGGAGACAAATCTGATTCTAAGTTGGGAAAAAGTCATTTTATGGTCTAAGAAGGCATTGTCTTGCACAAGACCAAACTAGAGTCGCCCAAGACTTAGCCCAAGCAGAGAAATATGCCTCAAATAAGTTCGGCGGTAACCGGGGCAAGAAACCCTGAAACTGGAGAAAAACGACCAGAAGAAAATTCTAAGAGTACACGACTCAACGAAATGTGAAAATGAATCCCGTACGAGGATCTAGGCTCAAAATGAGGTATTTTGCAATAACTTTCATTAATTGCATAATGGCCCCTCTAAAAAGGGTTAACTGCACTAATGACCCAGAATGAAAATATCTTCTAGAAATATTTTCTTAAAAACCCTTGAAATAAAATATGTTCAAAAGATATTTATGAAAAACACCCCAAAAAAAGAAAAAGATTCTGAAGAACTGTGCATCCATACCCCTATGGACACCGGGAGCAACTCGAATACTTTTCTACAGAAGTAAATATACGTATTTCGTGGAAACCACTTAGTATAAAGATACATGAAGTCAAAAACCAACTCCGAGCACAAAAAGTGAGGTTGTATCAAAAAGTGACAAATGGGGAAAAGACAAAATAGGGAAAAGGACGAAAAGTGAATAGTATCCAAAAAGTGAAAATGTGGAAATGACTCGATCCTTAAAGGAAGTTGTCAATCCAAATGTAAGAGTCTCAGAAACCACTTTCAAGCACTTAAGATGATACTAAATGATGAGAAACAGAATTCGAAAAAGAAAATTAAACGAAAAAAATTTATGCGTAAAATTTGAGAAAAAGGAAAGGAAGGAAAAATACCGGGTCATTACATGTGTTAACTTTCCGATAAAGTCCAAAGTCTACCCTCTAAATGGCCTTATTTTTACTACCGACTGCATGTTGATGACTTGAACTCTTTGGACCGGGCTATGTTCCTGACATGCAGTGCAAGTCTTTGCAAACTCTATGTAATCCTTTAGTATACCCTTCCAATAATAACCGTACCTTCTCAAAAGCCATCTCATTTTGATTCCAGCTTGATGTGCTCCGCATATTCCAAGGTGTGATTCTGCCATCACTGTCATTGACTCATTCTTGCCAAGACATCTTAGCAAAAGCCCATCTTCTTTACTTTTCCTGTAGAGATCTCCATCAGTCAAAATATAATATGGTGCCAAAAGCTGAATTCTTTTGTCCACATTAGTACTAGGCTCCTGCAAGAAATGGATAATTAGTGTTCTCTAATCTTCCAAGTCTAATCCATCTATATCAACATTGAAAATCTCCCATGTTTTCATGGCAGGTTTAATCCTTTCTGGCTTGTCAGTTTGGAAATGACCTGCCATCTCATACCGTGACTCTATAGAAGGGAGAGTCTTTCTTTTGATTGTGATCAAAGTTTCTTCTACCCGGTGGGACTTTCACTCGAGAGGCTAGTTGTGCTAAATCATTAGCTTCCATATTCAAACGTCTTGGCTAATATTTGAGTTGCAAATTATTAAATTGGCAAAGTAATTCCAAGGCCAAAGAGTGGAAAAGCTTTAAATGCCAGTTAAGACATCTATATTCTTTAGAAAGTTGGCTAAGTATTAAATTGAAATCTCCAATAATCTGGACCTTCTCCACCTTTAACTCAAGCAGGATTTCTAGCCTAATAATTAGTGTCTCATACTCAGCTTGGTTATTTGTACACTTGAAATCCAAGAAGAAAGAAAATGTGGTTTTTCTTCCCTTTGGTGAAATGATGACTATTCCAGCTCCTCCTCTATCATGAGTGCTTGACTACCAAACATGAGAGTCTAAGGTGTATAGTCAAGGTAAAGATTATCCACCTCGTCACATATTTCTGAATCAATTTTGGTAGAAGGATGGTCTACTAGAAATTCTGCCACCGCCCTTCCTTTGACTGCCTTTTGTGGAATATACTTGAAAGAAAACTCCATTAAGGCCAATGACCACTTTCCAATACGTCCAATGATCAAAGGCCTTGAAAGTATATACTTAATCAAATTTGTTTAAGAAATGATATACATGGCTACCGGTAACACGTAGGTTCTCAACTTCATAGCCGCATAATATAAGGAAAGGCACAGCTTTTTAATAGAAGTATACCTACATTCCACTGGAGTGAGCACCCTACTTAGATAATAGATGGCTTACTCCTTTTTCCATTTATTGTTCTAAGCTAGAAGAGTTCCAATGGATTCATCAGCGGCCGATAAGTATAATCTTAAAGGCCACTTCTTGATTGGAAGCATCATCACTGGAGGGTTAGCCAGGTAGCTTTTCAAACCTTCAAAGGCTAACTGGTGTTGTTCTATCCACTTGTATTCTTTAGCCCCTTTTAATTTCAGCAATGGGGAGAAAGCATGAGTTTTTCCAATATGGTTGGTAATGAACCTCCTCAAATATCCAACCTGGCCAAGAAACCTTTGTAGTTCTTTCTTAGTGGCCGGTGGCTTTACTTCAATAATTGCCTTTGCTTTATTTTGATCTATCTCAATACCTATTTGATGGACTAGGAAACCCAGGAAGTTTTCAGCTGAAACCCCAAAGGCACACTTCAAGGGATTCATCTTCAACTTGTGCTACCTCATTCTTTCAAAAGCCGTCTTTAAATTATTGAGATGTTGCGCCTTGGCTGAAGATTTGATGACTACATCATCAATGTAGACTTCCAAGAAATGGCTAATCATGTCATGGAAAATGGCATTCATGGCCCTTTGATATGTTGATCTGGCATTCATCAACCCAAATGGCATGACAACCTATTCAAAAGTTCCAATGGATCCTGGACATCTGAAAGCCGTCTTGGCAATATCTTCTTCCGCAATATAAATCTGGTTGTACCGGAATGCCCATCCATGAATGATAGAATTTCATTCTTGGTAGTAGAATCTACTAACTGGTCAGCAACAGGCATGGGGTATTCATTTTTTGGAGTTGCAAGATTGATAGTCCAGAAATCCACACATACCCTTAGCTTACCATTCTTCTTAATAACTAGAACTATATTGGAAATCCAGTTAACATACCTAGCAGTTCTTATACAACTAGCCTTGTGTATCCTTTCTATCTCTTCTTTGACCTTTAGAACAACTTCTTGGGACATCCTTCTTGGAGGCTGCTTGAAAGGCTTAAAACCTTCCTTAATTGGCAGCTTATGCTCTACTAGCTCTCTGGAAAGTCCTGGCATTTCCTCATATGTCTATGTAAAGTAATCTTTGTATTCTTCAAGTAAGGAAATCAATTCTTTTCTAAAGGTTGGTTCCAAAAGCTTACTGATGTAGGTAGGCCGAGGATCTTGCCCTGTTCTAAGATTAACTTCCAAAAGAGGATCTTATATTTCAGCCTTGAGATCGTCTGACTTCATTGGTGCTGTCTTCAAGTTTGTTAACTGGATATCATCCAACTTGTCTTCAATATCTTCCATAATCTCTAAAACATTAGTTGAAAATAAAGTACTGGCAGAGGCAAACCTTCCAGCCATAACTCGGCTAGATATGCTTTCAACCTAGCAAGGCAGCAATTAACCGCCTGGCCAAGTATTCTATTTTCTTTAGGTTTCTCTTCCATAAAAACTTTTATTTGAAATGTAGTACTGAACATCAGCCTTGGGTAGAATTCTTGGCCTTGGTGTTTCTTGGAAAAGCTCCCTTACATCATCTTCCGTGAGAGTTCTCCTCATGGTAGCCTTCCTTGGACGGGCCTTGCTATCCTTTCCAATAAATCTGATTGGAACGAATTCTTCACTATACAACTTGACATCTGCATGGTAAACCCTTGTCACAAATGGCCGGTTATTAGCCTCCACCACTTCTACCTCATCTCCATCCCAAAATATCAACATTTGATGGAGTGAGGATGGAATGCAAAATTTTGGGTGAATCCATTCGCGGCCTAAAAGCAAGTTATAGGCTATAGATTCAATAACAAAGAAAGCTGTTATGGAAGTTCTATTTCCACCGTTAATTCCAAAGGTAGAATGCCTTGTGTCTTCACTATTCCTCCCGTCAACCCACTAATGGATACATCAGTTGGAATAATGTCTTCAGGCGACTTTCCAAACATACGCATAACATTAACTGGAATAACATTCAATATTGAACCATTATCCACCAGAACTTTTGCCAGGGGTCTCCCTTCCACTAGTACCTTTATTTATAAAGGTTTGAGTTGCTGAGTCATACCATATGGTGGTTTTTCCAGAATGATCTTCTTTGGTTTCGTGGGGCTATTTTCTTCAATCATAACTCCCTTTAATTTCTAAAGATGCTCAGTTTCATCTTCGAAAACTTATTCTATATGGATATCATTATTTGGTTCCATTATGATTGGCCCGGAACTAGACTGTCCAGGGCTTTCCTTGAGAGGACTTGTATCTACTACATCTCCTTCCATTGAAGTTGGCTGATTTGGCTATGGCTCAAAAAATAAAGGAAGAACTATTACCATATTGCGAGTAAATTCACCTGGAAGGTTCCCAAAATAGATTTTCTTGCTGCTGTTGGAACTGTTGGAGATTCCCAAGTCTATTATATCTTTGTAGGAGGGCCGTCTACAGTCAAAGAATTGCCTACTTCTGAAACCAAATCCAATAAATCATCAGGATCTCTAACTCCTCCCTGAGTTGGAAGTTCAGATAAGTCTGATGATTTATCCATCTTCTTTGGCCAGTTGGACCAACCATGCTCTTTCTCCCATAACTTCATACTATCAACCCTCTTCCTTTGCTACCTTCGCTTTTGTGTGCAGGTCATATAGGAATCATCATGAATAGGGAACTTGGGATGATCAAGCCTCTTCCACCTCACATTTTGTGAGGTAGGAGGCTTAACCATTCTTGGTCAGAGATGCTCATTCCCCCTTCTAACCCATATCTCCGAGGTTATTTTTGGCTTGGAATGCCTATCACTTTCAGAGCTTCTACCTTGCCAACTACTACTTTCATACTTTCTACTAGGACGAGCCCTTGTCTGATAGGAAATTCTATTCCTTTCCAAACTCCTTGAAAGGAATTCTGATCTCCTTTTTGCTACCCTTCTTTCTGTATAGACCCGGCTTTCCTTCTCTGGAATGGTTACAGTAACTGTGTTTTCCACCTTTTGGAAAGTCAGTCGGTCATGGACCTTCCTTTTTTGGCCTCGGTCATCATCGGACAACTTCTCCTTCTGTTTTTCCTTTGGAATATCTCTATGACAGCCTTCATTTTGAATTTTACTTTTGGGGCAATAACCTTGCTAGATTAAAGCAATCTGAGCCTCTCGGAGTTACCTTTCCAACTCAACCACTGTTCCCTCCATAGATGTTGTTGCCTTAGGAATTTCCAGTTTTCCACTGGCCGCTAGACCTGTTAAGTTCACCTTCCTTTGAGGGTGTTCCGAGGCAAGGGAAGTAATATTTGTGGCAACGACCTTGGGGAAAGGATTTCCATCAACACCCATAACTTCTATTTTTTCTGGAAACTTCAACCTGCCATCCTCAATTGCCTTTTGCACAATATTGTGGAAAATAACACAATTGTTAGTGGAATGCCTCCACGAATTATGAAACTTGCAATAGTTTTTCTCGGCCATTTTAGATATTGTTGGCATCTTATGGCCTGCTATGAATATTAGTTGCTTGTCAGCCATGAGCAAATCAAAAATTTGCTCGGCTTTAGAGATGTCAAAAAAGTAACTTCTGGAAGGGTCTACCCCTTCCACTTGGAACCAAAGGCCGCCTGCAAGTTGGCCATGGCTGATTTTGGTTTTGCCAAAGCCTCACAAGTATAGGCCTTCTTTATATTGAGCTCGATTACATTTACTTCCAACTCCCTATCAGTTTCAGTGGTGTACACTTCATAATTAGAATCACGATAGTAGGTGCCCTTGGATGAGCTCTTCCGGTCTTGCTCTTCGTGAAGGAGCTCTTCATACTTAGCCACTCTACCGGGCAAGTCAAACAAGTCATGAAATTATACACCTTCAAACTTCTTACGAAGTTTAAATTTTAAACTGTTCACAGCCACCTTCATATATTCTTCTGGTGGTAAAGACAAATTACATTTGTACTTCTCCCGCCTGGATCTAGAAACGAAGCTCATCACCGACTCTCCAGGTAGTTGATGAAGTCTGGAAAGGTCTGCTATGGACACTTCAGGCTCAGCTCTATAAAACTGAGTATGGAATGAATCCTCAAATTGCTGCCAACTTTGGATGGAGTTGGCTGGCAAGTTGGAATACCACCTAAAAGCATATCTAGTCAGTGTGTTTGGAAACAAACGTATTTTCAGCCATGGATTGGCTGCGGTTTCTCTACATTGGACAGTGAACTGACTGATATGTTCCAAGGTAGACTGTTCGCCCACTCTATTGAACGTTGCAACCTCTGGAATTCTGAAATTCCTTGGAAATTCAATTTCACAAATGAACTCTGGATAGGGCTTTCTGTAAGTTGGCCTTCCACCCCTTCGAGTTAGGCCAAATTCCTGTTGAAGGAATTCTATAAATTGGCCTCTATCAAGCGCCATAAGCTGTGGAGGGTTGTTGCCTGGACAACCTTGAGGTTGATTGGCCACTTGATGCGCCCCACCTACCATAAGCATGGGGTTGGCTTCTGTATAGTTGTTCCTACCACGGTTCCTTCCTCCTTGGTCAAGAAGTGGCTCCTTTAGAAAAGGTTGCTCCCCAACCGCCATAGGAATGACCATAGGTGGCCTTGCTGGAACAGATGCAGCTGGCTGAGTGTTCACAGGTGGAACATTCTGTTGTGCTTGAGAGATGTGGTATGGTCATGGTTGGCATAGCTGATCATGCCAAGTCTGCTGTGGAAATGCCACAGGTGGAGGATTCTGAACTTGCTGGATAGTTGGCATAGGCACAGCTTATAGAACAGTCATTTGTGCCACTAAAGCTGTCACAGGTGCAACTGGAATATAAGTTTGAGCCATTGGAAGGAACTGCACCTGCTGTTGAGTTGGAGGGAACGGCCCTGCATGTTGCTGAGAAGAACTTCCTTCAACAAATGTGGCCGGCCTACTAACTTGGAAGGCCGACTGTTGAGACCCTTCAGAATTGTTTGGCCGAGGGGCCAAACCTTGGTTTAAGCTTCCAAGGGTCCATTCCAACATAGACTCGAACCTTTGAGAGATTCGGTCTACCATTTCTTCTAACTTCCACTCATTCGTAAGAATGGCTTTTGTATGGTCCTGACTAGCCTTAGATTGGTCTTGCGCAACTTTGGCTAAGTCTTGGGCGTCTCTAGCTTGGTCTTGTGTAAACCTATCTTGCTGCATTGCCATCATGTAGATGTTGTCTATGATGGGTCCATTTTCTATTGTTTGAGAAAAATTTTCCACCATATCATTTTCATCAAGTGCAAATCGTGAACTTTCCACTAGAAGTTCACTAGCTTGCATCTCTTGTAGTTCGGCAGGGTCTTGGATAGACTTGCCTTGCCTTTTTCCAATGGCCATTAAACAGTTTGTCTAGAATGTCCTGCCGGGCATGCCAATAATATTCAACTCCTAAAAACCGAGGTCCTTTCCAAGTAGGGAAAGGAGGGTGACTGTCGGGCGTGCCAAGAACTGCTGTCGTTCCAAAGCAGATATCCGAACAACTATCCAGTAGGAGATTGTAGGGATCAGGCGATTGAATGAAGGACTGGATTTACCACTTTCAAAGGTTTTTTTAGCTTTGAAAAAGGACTTTTGGACTATTTTATGGCTAGTGGAAAGGAAAGCAGTATTGAAAGTGCAGGACTTCAAAGTAAAATGCTGGAAAGTAGGAATAATAAGTGCATGACTTGAATTAAACATATTAAAAGTGTATTACATGAATGTAAAGAAATTGAAGTGTTGTTGGGCTGTGTGATTTGAACAGGGTTTGCAAACTAGCTCTAAGTGTTCTACTTATAGAGTTTTCCATGCATACAGCAGCTTGATGTGGCAACTCCAGCAATTTCCACGTGGCCAGGTTTTGGCAACTCCAGCAATTTCCACGTGGCCAGATTTTGGACTACCAAGTGCCCCAAATTCTCTTGAAAGTTGTAACTTCTTTCTTCTATCTTCTCCCTCCTCTGTCGCAGACTTCTTCCCCTCTTTAGACATGATTTCATGATCCACAATCTTGTCACCCACGATTTCTTATAATTCTCTTCAGTTAGTGGTAGTTATAATATAAGGTACCGCCACTTTCAACTGATATATCATATTGGGCAAAGTATTCCACATCTCCTAATCTTTAGGTAACTTAATCTGGTTTGGACTTTCCTTTCTGAATCATGGCATCGTGGCCCTCCTCACAATTTTAATAACTTTTCTATCGTAGGTTGTGTATCTGAGATATAAATAAATATATATATATATATATATATATATATGTATGCATAAATATATATCATCCTCCACATTCTTTCGAATCATTCTACCTGTATAATTCTATATACATCAGGCATGTATATAGAAGCTATTTGTAGACCCACGTTCCCTAATCTTTGGGTAACTTCCTTCTAGTTGGACTTTCCTACTTGATCTTTCCTTTCATGGCGTCATGTCCTCTTAAGTTTCAATGTCTTTCTCATCATGGGTTGGTATCCTCAATTCCTATAACTTCCCTTCTTCAGACTTTCCATCTGAGTTTAGAGTACATGACGTCGTGGCTTCCAAAATTACAATAGCTTCTTCTCATCATGGGTATGTATCTGATATAATGAATATATATATATATATATATATATATATATATCCATAAATATAAATCATTGCCCACGTTCCCTTGATTTTCTATAACTTCCCTCAACTAAACCTTCCTTTCTAGGCATAAAATTCATGACGCCATAGCTCCTTAATTTCAGCTACTGCTTCATCGTGGGATTAATCTGAGAGATAAATATATATATATATGTGTGTGTGTGTGTGTGTGTGTGTGTGCGCGTGCGCGCGCGCGTGTGTGTGTGTGTGTGTGTGTGTATTTTGAAAAATATATAAACACCCCCCACGTCTTGATAAATGTCAGCAACAAAAGTTGACTTGGCTTGGACAATTTGCTGAAGTTCCCTAAAAATAAGGAGAGAATTTAGTCCCCACGTTCTCTTTGTCAACTCTGGTCTTGACATAATCAAAAACCTTCCTTCTAGGTTTCTTTGAAAGCACGATCTTTTCATAAACCTTCCATAATACCAACTCTCAAAAGAATTGATGCACCGTGGTTAGCACCATAGTAAGCTTAGTAAAACTCGACATGTGTGGTAAAATTCATTCCATATAGGAAGATATGGGCCCTTACTTTTAAAGATGGCAAGTCCTAATAGGACTCACCTCTTTCCTTTTAAAAATAGAAAAACCCCACATGATAGGATTATACTGACCCACTTGTCTAATTAATACGTAATATTACATAACTTCCAATAATAATTTATTAGGGTTGCGATTCAGCATGGTAAGTTCCATTGGAATTCGGCACATGTCGCATTTCCATTGGGCCAAAAATAATGGAGTAAACATAACCTTTAAGAGGTTAGCCTCTGGTTCTTTGAATTCTTTTGTTTCGAGGTTAGCAATCACCATTTGGTCGAATTTTTCTCCACTGAATTACACCTACACCAATGACTTACTGAGTTTTACAAATAAGGAATAAAAATTCACAAGAACCAAAAAGAATATTGTTTCAAAATTTTCTATGAAGTATTTAGAGGAATTTATCAAAACATGCTGACTTATTTTAAGAAAAGAAGTCTCAATACATAGTACTTGATGCTATGAACTCTTACAGACAAGCTTGGAAGAAAGTATAGACTGAAAGAAAACAATATTATAAATCTACTTGGCTGTCTTGTATTACTTTATACAGTCGTATAGTGATTCTTTCTGTGGACGTGACTAGACCTTATCTTGTGTGTTTTTCTCAGCTATTTTTTTGAAGCAAAGTTTTAATGTCAATAAGACCAAATATCATTGTTGCTTGATTGGAATCAAAATTAATTGTTCCGAGTTTTGACGGATATTTTGGGAATTTATTCTGAGTTAAACTTTCTTCATAGTCACACCTTATGGCCAATGTTCTAATCTAATTAAATTTATATTTGGCTAGAAGTTGAATCCATCTCATTCAGGTTTAGTTGTGTAGACTTTGATTTTGATCACTTGATTAGGATGTTGCATTGCAAGTTTGCAACACATGAATATTGTTTGATACATTGAGGCATTCCCTCAAGTTGGTATGGTGCATTATATTCCACCGAGTCCGTGAAACCAATTTCAAAGATCCATACTATGAGCTCTTGCCAAATATTCTATCTTTATTTTCATACTAGACAGAAATTCGATCTTTCCTCCCTGTTTGAATCTTCACCAAATATTATTGTCGAGGAAAGTTTTTTTTTAAACTGAAGATGCAAGAAATTTCTCTCTTGATTTGGAAAGAACAACTCTACACTTCAAAAAATTTGCCAACCATTTTTCTCTCTATTTTTCGCCTATTTATAGACTATTACAAACCTTCTAGATGTTTCCTAACCAACCCCTTGTGCTGGGCTTCCTCTTGGGTCCTTCTTAATCATGGGTCTGACCCTTTGGATTGGGCTTCTAGCCTCATCTTACATTCCTAGGCCTGACCCTTGAGGATCTGGTTCGAACCAACGCCACTGATGAGTGCTGAAAAATGCACATTTAAACCCCTTAAGCTTAAGTATTGTAGGACCTTTATCTATCTTATTTTCCGACTTTAGATTGATTTGTATTATTTCCATTTCCAGGTACTTATCCCCAGAATAAGCTAACTCAGCCAAATAAGAGCATAATTGAAGCAATTCCGGGATGAATCAAAGAAATGAGCAAAGTAGAGCAAAAGGAAGCAAAAGATGGAATTTCAGCAACATCGATCGATCTTAAAAAAAGTTCGATCGATCTAACTTTCATCAATCTCAGCACTTCAAGATGGATCTGAGCCATGTTTGTTCCTATTCAAAAATCTCAAAGTTCGATCGATCCAACCTCATTCTCTAATCGATCGAACCATCTTGTCCTTATCCAAATGATTGATCTTATCCAGTTGTACCACCCTACTAACCACTTTTGTCCTTTTCCCAAAAATATCTTCAAAATATCTCAGATTTGTTTTTATCCAAAAAGGCGCCACCATTGAGGATCGATCCAACTTCAATTCGATAGATCTCAGCCATGTTCGATCGATCTCACCTCAAGTTCAATCGATCAAACTTCCCAAATCCCGAGAAAAATCCAAATTCTAGCTCATTAAAAGTTGTCTCATATCCAATCATTAGAGGATTATTGGTGTACGAGCCCAGCTCATTTGGGGTGATTTTTGACCTACTTATATAAGGAATATGAGCCACTTTTTGAGGAGACTTTGGATACTTTGATACACATACCTAGAGAAGAGAATACTTAGTGAGGAAAAAAAGGAGATGAGGAGGCTAGAGACACCATTGGAGACTCTTCATCAACCAAGGAACAGATTTCTTCCACGGAGCTTGCCCTTGAAGGTTGGAGGACATCATCCATGAGTGGCTAGACATCCTCTTGGGGCTAGAGTTAGCCCTAAGCATGTTTTATACTTCTTGATTTATGTATTTTTGAGGGGATATGTATTGTGATTCATGTCTTGACACTTTTATTTATATAGATCTTGCTTATTCAATGATTTATGTGGTTTAATGTTTCCAATTAATTATTTAATTCTATCCATATGTCTATGTATGCTAAAATAGATGTTCATGTATTTGTCTCTATTTCTTGTGTTATTGATGCATGTCTATGTGTATTGATGCTATAGATTTAGAGATTGTCAAGACATAGTGCTTAATGTCATGTTCTTGTGATTTATTTGATGGTTTATACTCATTTCTTGATGGATTGTACCTCTCCCTTAGTTTAATTAGTTTAATTTCATGTCATTAGCTTAGTTGTAGTGTAGTTGTTAAATAGGAAGACAATCCATACTTGTTGTTGATGTTCCATACTTATGAAAGCAAGTAACATATATCTCTAACCTTGTGATGTGTTTGGATTGTGAGCTTAAAGAAAGGATTAATGGATTAATTTGATATGTTGTGCTATCCACCATGTTGTTTAGACAATATATGCTTAATTTGTCATCCATGCTTGTTGGAACAACCACACACACACACTTTGTTGAAATACATGTTCTTCCCCTCATTAATCACTCATTAAAGGTGTAGAAAAGTATGCTTAGTGGTGATCTCTAAACCCCAAGATCTCTCTCTCTTTTATTCTCTCTATTGCATTATTGTTTACCTTAGTTTAATTTGCATCTAGTGTAATCTGGCCAACCAACCACTATTTTGATCACTCGACCTACTAACCCTAATTTTGATTCCTCAACCTAGTGCGACCCTCAATCCCTTGGGACGATCCCTACTTGTCCTAGCTATATTTTTAGTGAAAGGTAGTAGTGGCAATTTCTAAATGTAAAACTTGGCCACGTTACATAAACTTTGGGTTTGAATTGACGACACACACCCGACCCGCTTCAAGTGATCTAGGTCGTAACCGGCCCATGCCGTTTTTGGCATCCTCACCTACCCCCATAATCTCTTCTTAATTAATTAGGGTGAGTTATCAAAGGGACCTAATCATAACTGGACGGCTCGGGATGACGGCGTGTGGGAGCAAGTGGTTGGTTCAGAAGTTAATGTTTTGAAATTTGAAATCTCTTCATTTTTCGGACGTTTCGGTTACTGGATCCACTTCTCCTTTATAAATCCCCCAATCCGTACTCTCAGCTTTCTCTATTGTCTCTATCACACATCATTGTCAATCAACTCACCGCTCATCCCTTTCAAGCAAATCAAATCTTCCTCGATGAATTCTTGCAAAAGACTCTCCCTTCTTAGCTATCCCGTAGCATCTTTTGTAATCTTCAATCCTTTTAAGGTTAGTTTTGCTTCCCTTTATCTTTTTTTAAAAACTTTACACATTTCCTTGAGGATTCTGTTCATCTTCACCATGCCCATTGATTTAGATATTCTTCGCATGAAACTTCAACTCCCCAGCAATATTCTTATTAGGGAGTGTCCCAACAATGTGAACATTAGAACCGGTGCAGGTCTTCTTCCTGGTGAAATCCCATTCTCTCTCCTTCACCTGAACATTGTTAGATTTCCTTTGCATCCTTTTTTCTGCTATGTCTTTAACAGACTAAGATTTTCTCCTCTTTAAGTAAACCCCAATTTTCATAGGGTTTTGTCCATTCTCTTACTTCTAAACCGTGATTGGGGTTTAGATCTTAATATCATAGATCTTTTCCTTTGCTACAAGGTCAATAAGATTAGATTAGATGACATGTACTATCACTGTTATCCTATTGAAAAAAGATCCATCTCCACGGATAAACTTGACTCCGAGAAAGAGTAGAAGAAAAACATAGTTGGGGTTAGAGGGGCTTGGTTTGCTTTAGCTACTAGGGATTACCCTATCCCGAGTGCCTTTGATGAATGCTCTGTCTCTTCATACAAAAAATACAAAAACCATAAGACTAACTGCCCTGTAAAGTTTGCATTCCTCGCCTCTGCTCTTTTCTTTGCAATTCTTTCGGTATTCATCATAACGAACTGAGTTACAGCATTTGCAGGGATAGGATCAACCACCTAAAGGAATATGTTCTGAACAATGTTCCTTCTTGTTCGGAACTCTTTGTATCCAAGAATCTCAGCGACATCTCACTCCAGGGCGCTCTCATGAACTAGATCTGGATCACTTCTTTCAGCAGAAGGAAGGACCCTCCTAGGAATGTCATTATTCCTGCCTTGGCTTCTTCTCCAGCTTCGGCATCTACTTTCGCCACCACCTCCAGTACCACTCTAAAGGTTGTTCCTGCCATCAGTCTAAATGTTAATGCTCTATCCATCCATCTAAATAGTGCTTCGAGGGCAAGTAACCCTGCTAGTGCCTCTGTGTCTGTTCTGGATAAAAAGTGAGGGAAAAGACCTCAGCCTGATAGCAAACCTAACCCTGATGACATTCCTCTATCACGAAGGGTTCGAGCCTCTGGGGTGGGTCCATCCACAACCTCCCAAACCAAAACTACCGCCACTCCTGGAACCGGTGAAGCTTCCTTCTCTCCTTCTGAAGCAATCCCATGGACCCCACAATTCATCTAAGCGGATGGGTCGGTCGTCAAATCCAATGAAACTATGTTCAAGGAAGGCCATACCACTCTGGCCTACTACAAGCATTTGTTGTCCCCTAAGGACATTGAAATGGCCAAAGTGCTGACCCAGAAGGAAACATTCAGCCGTTTTCCCCTGGCTTCCATGGAGGTAATTTTCCACCCCTTACTTGGTTAAATTAAGAAAGCCTTCATACTCTGACCTCTTTGAATATATATTCGGCTTAATTAGTATTCATGCATCTGTTTACAGACTTTATTCAGGATAATGACAATGCAAAAGCATATTAAGTCATCTAATGCTCGCGCACGTAGGTTCGCCAGTGGTCTTGAATTGTCCAACAAAGAAAACAAAATCATCAGCACCAAAAATGCCAAATTGATGGTGCAATTGCACAACGTTGAGAAAGAAAAGGACATTCTGAAATAGGATGCAAACTTCCTTCAAGATGAGAAGAACATTATTTAGATTGAGAAGAACGTTCTGCAGACCAAGCGGGAAGCATTGAGGCTTGAAAAAGAAAATCTCCAGTGTTTGCTGGATAACGAATGGTCAATGCGACTGGCTCTAGAGAAGAAAGCATTGCATGAACATGAAGCCTTACTCGGTATCATTGGAATGGTTGACGATGGAATGAGAGCTCTCCATGGTTGTTTCTCTTGGATCGGGGTCCTCAGGTACGCAGAAGGGTACAGAGATGGCTACACTGACCGCTCTCCTACTAAAGGTCAAACCAATTCCTACGCCGGCCTAGATGATGTTGATAAGGAATTGAAGATTAGTCCCCTAGGAGTCTATGCTAAACCGGACCCCACTCTTGCTGAGTGTATCTTTGAAGAATACCAAGAGATTGCATCTTCTGGGGTCATTCCTATCCCTTCACCTGATCAACCTCTATATGTTCCCTCTTTATCCTCCATGATTCCCCCTACACCTGTTCCTGAGGGCAGAACTCAACATAATGAAATGATAGTCCAGCTCGACTCTCCTCCCCAAGGAGATGGGACAGCTAACGATGGTGAGGAAAATGTCGAGCGTGGTCAAGAGACTGAGGGAACAGATAAGGCTACATAGGAACTTATAGATATGCCATCATTTTGCATTGTATTCATTTCATCATGATACTTCATTCTTATAACTCAGAATTTACAATGAATTGAATGGAATGAATGACTTTTGACAGACTCTTGTTCCATCTCTTAACATCTATCTTGTTGCTTTTCCCTTTGGGCTCGCACCTGGTGCTCATCTGTGATAACATTCCATTAGTTGATTTTTGGTGCAAGTTTTTGGCGATCGGCTTGTAGTGCCATTTGCCACTTACTTGGCTTAAGTGCTTGGTGCTTGGCTAGAATGCCACTTGCCACTTCATTTTTTTTATTTTGGTGCAAGTTTTTTGGCGTTCAGCTCGTAGTGCCATTTGCCACTTACTTGGCTCAAGTGTTTGGCGCTCGGCTAGAATGCCACTTGCCACTTAACCTTTTTATTATCGTGCAAGTGTTTGGCATTCGGCTCGTAGTGCCATTTGCCACTTACTTGGCTTAAGTGCTTGGCGCTCTACTAGAATGCCACTTGCCACTTCACTTTTTTTTATTTTGGTGCAAGGTTTCGGCGTTCGGCTCGTAGTGTCATTTGGCACTTACTTGGCTTAAGTGCTTGCCGCTCAGCTAGAATGCCACTTGCCACTTCACTTTTTTTTATTATTTTGGTGTAAGATTTTGGCGTTCGGCTTGTAGTGCCATTTGCCACTTACTTGGCTTAAATGCTTGGCGCTCGGCTAGAATGCCACTTGCCACTTTACCTTTTTTTATTTTCGTACAAGTGTCTGGCGTTCAGCTCGTAGCGCCATCTGCCACTTGCTTGTTTTAAGTTCGTCCCCCTTTTTTTTAATCAACTCTTTGAAACAAACTGAACTCTTTTTATATATCTTGGAGATTCTATACATTTTATAAATGTGTAATTCAGAATGAACATTGCTCAAAATGGAATTCAATTTCTACTGGTAATACCTCTTTAGAGACGTGGCATTCCATGGCTTGTTGTCTAATCTTCCTGCTATAATTTCTAAAATGTATGCCCCTTTTCCTATGGCTTCTGCCACTCCGTATGGGCCTTCCCATGGTGACATCATCTTCTTGACAATCCCCACCTTCTTTTTTAAAACCAAATCACCAGGTGCAAAGTCTCTATGCCTCACTTTTTTGTTGTGACTATTCCTGAGTGTCTGCTGATAGGATGCGAGCCTTATTGCTGCTACGTCTCTTTTCTCTTCTAGCAAGTAGAGGTTAAATTTTAATATATTGTTGTTTTGCTCTTGATTCCATGCTAAGCTTCAAATAGTTGGTACTAAGTGTTCAACCGGTATTACTGCCTCGGTGCCGTACGCCATAGCGAATGGGCTTTCTCCAGTCGGTCGTCTTAGAGTTGTTCTATAAGCTCACAGGACATTCGGAAGCTCGTCCAACCATTTCCCTTTTTCTTTTTCAAGCTTCTTTTTTATACAAGCAAAGATTGTTCTGTTCGTAATCTCAGCTTCACCATTTTCCTGCGGATGACTAACCGCTACCAACTTTTGATTAATTCCATACTCTTCAAGTAATTCCCTCACTTGCTTACTATTAAGATTAGTTCCATTGTCCATAACAATATACCTGGGTACACCAAATAAACAAATGATATTACTCCAAATGAAGCATCTCACTTGAGTCTGGGTCATGCTGGGGTATGGTTCCTCCTCCACCTATTTGGTAAAATAATCTATTGCAAGCAGAACGTACTTATTTTATAATCTCGCAGTCGGCAGCGAGCCAACCACATCCATCCCCCATTGCACGAAAGGCCATGGTTTGGTCATTACGTGCAAGTCTCTAGGTGGTTGGTGGATCAATGGTCCGAACCTTTGGCACTTATCACATCTTCTAGAGTATTCTTCTACATCACATGATATGTTTGGCCAAAAGTATCCCTGCATCATCGCTTTGTGCTCTAGAGATCTCCCCCCATGAATGATTACCACATACGCCCTCATGGATAGTCCGTAAAATCTGCCTAGCTTTTGTGGGGGTAACACATTTCAAGTACAGTCCTAAGAAAGATCTTTTATACCACTGGTTATGCACTATAGCAGACTTTGCAGCATTCGATCTGATCTTTTTTGTTTCATCCCTTTGTTCGGGTAGAACATCATCTCGTATAAATGTTATGATTGGATCGATCTAACTCAGTTCATACGGTATGACATTCACTTGCCAAGGATCCTAGCCTAATGGTTCCTCAAAGATAGATAATTGGCACAATATACCAACTGGAATCACCCTTGCCAGTGTTTCTCCAGAACTTGACGCACTGCATGCTAAACGATTAGCATCCTCGTTACGTTCTCTCGGCAATTGGAAGAACTCAGTTTTATCAAAATCTTTTGCCTCACGAATAACAGCAGAATGGTATGCCTTCATCCTTGGTTGCGTACTCCCCAGTCACCTGCCAAACGATCAGCTAGGAATCACTAAATACGACTAGGTTTTTGACCTTTAGCTCTTTTGCGAACCTTAGTCCTGCCAACAATGCTTTATATTCTGCTTCATTATTGGTTGCTCTGACCTCAAGTCTGATTGCTTGACTTAGCGAGGTGCCTTCTCACATCTACAGTTTGATCCCAATTCATGCCCCCGCTTGATTCGAAGAACCATCAACGAAAAGCTTCCATAAAGGTCCTGCAGGATTTCTTTCGGGGTCTCCTTCATCACATTCCAATAAGAAATCAGCCACCGCTTGCCCTTTGATTACCGTTCTAGGTTCTTACGTTATGTTAAATGAGCTCAACTCTATTGTCTACTTTATCATTCTTCCCGACAGATCAGGTTTTTGCAAGATCACCCTTATAGGAAATGTGGTCAAAACAACTATAGGATGGGACTCGAAATAGTGCCTCAGTTTCCTCTTTGCATTCACCAATGACAGGATTACTCATTCGGCCTTCGAATACCTTCTTTTTGGCTTGGTCATTGTTTTACTGACATAGAACACTGGGAATTGCTTTTTTTCCTCACACCGTATCAGAGCGGCGCTTGTTACAATGCTGGACACTCTAAGATACATGAAGAGCTTTTCACCTGGTTTTGGAGCAATTAAGACTGGAGGGTTCCGCATATATTCTTTCAACTTGGTCAATGCCTGCCTTTGTTCATCCCCCCAAGACTGCTTGCCGTGGCTTCTTATTGTGTTGAAGAATGGCTTACAGCGATCAGACATTTTAGAAATAAATCAGCTCAGTGCTGCTATTCGTCCGGTGAGAACTTGCACCTCTTTGACTATACATGGTTCTGCATTATTCAGCAGAACTTCCGCCTAGGCTGGACTGACTTCAATCCTTCTATTATTAACCACATGCCACAAGAACTGCCCAGAACCTACACCGAACGAGCACTTGGTTGGGTTCAGCTTTATTCTATACCTTCTTAGCACCCTGAACACATCTTACAAGTGTTGCAAATGATGGTCCTTCCTTCTGGTCTTTACCACTATGTCGTCAATATACACCTCCCCGGTCTTTCCTATTTGATCTTTGAAAATCTTGCTGACCAACCTTTTGTAAATTGCCGTAGCGTTCTTCAATCCGAACGGCATCACCTTATAACAATAGATCCCTCATTCAGAGACAAAAGAAGTCTTTTCTTCATCATTCGGATCCAGGGATTTGATTGTAGCCTAAGTAAGCATCTAGAAAGGTTAGCCATTTGTACCTAGTTGTGGCATCCACCATTTGGTCAACCTTTGGCAATGGAAAACTGTTCTTCGGGCATGTTTGTTCAAGTTGGTAAAGTCAATGCAGACTCTTCATTTCCCATTCTTCTTTTGTACTATAACCACATTTGAGAGCCATGACGGATATTGAAATTCTCTAATGAACCCTGCTTCCAATAATCTGTCAACTTCATCTACTATGATTTGGTTGCGTTCAGAGGCGAATCTCCTCTGCTTCTGTCTTATGGGCTTGACGTTCAGGTCGACATTGAGGGAATGACAAGAGATAAAGGGATCGATCCCTGGCATATCCGAGTGGCTCCAAGCAAACACATCTGCGTTCTAGGATAGGAAGTTAATCAACTATTGTTTCTCCCTCTCTACAAGGCCTGACCTTACCCTTTTCGTTCTTTCTAGCTTATGAGGATCTATCTGCACATCAATGAGGGGCTCTTCGGTAAGAACCATAACCTCACCCTCCCCTCCGATCGCTTTGGGGGGAGGATCCTATAATTGCTATCTCGTATTATCAAATCGGGCTAGAGCTTTTCCCTTACCAATAATTTTTATGGTCACTAAGTAACATTCTTCGGTTGCAATCTGATCCCCATGGATGTCAATCACCTTGCTTCCATCTGGGCTTAAACATCTTATTACCTAGTGTAGAGTTGATGGGACACCCTGGACCCTGTGAATCCATCCTCTTCCCATCAAGAGGTTGTAAGACGGATGGATCTCAATGACCACGAAGTTCTCTGTCAAAACTCTTTCAGCAACTTATATTGGTAATTCCACCATACCAATGGGCTCTACCCATTTCCCATCAAACCCCAGCAATGGATTCCCGGTGGGTTTGAGCTTTTCTGGCTTAATTTCGAGCCAGTCAAATGTTATTCTCGTCATGACATTTGCACTGCTCCCTCAATCAGAACTCTCCACACCAAGCATTCTGCCACTGTCAAACTGACTACCAGAGGATCTTCGTGTGGGACCTGTACACGCAGCAGATCTGTTCTGGCAAATTTTTATCTGAACTAATGCACTCTGCTAGTGTAGAGTGTTGATGTTGTCGATCCTTTTCTTCATCTGTGCTTAGCAGAGGCGCATTCAGAGTAATTCTTCTGACTCTTAGATTGGCTTTGGTCGGCCGTGAATTGCATTTATTATCCAAACGGGCTGTGCGTTATGGTAGCTTAGCTTTTAATTCTTCTTCACTTGCTCTGCCGGCTGACCTTGCTCCATAGTTAGTTCTTAGATATATCTTGCAAACTCTCCCCTGGCTATCAGCATCTCTATTTGGAAAAAACTTGTACCAAAATAAAAAAAAGTGAAGTGGCAAGTGACATTCTAGCCGAGTGCTAAGTACTTAAGTCAAGTAAGTAGCAAATGGCACTACGAGCTGAACGCCAGACACTTGCACGAAAATAAAAAGGTGAAATGGCAAATGGCATTCAGCCGAGCACCAAGTACTTGAGCCAAGTAAGTGGCAAATGGCACTACGAGTTGAACTCCGAAAACTTGCACTAAAATAAATAAAAAAAAGTGAAGTGGCAAGTGGCATTCTAGCCGAGCGCTAAGCACTTAAGCCAAGTAAGTGACAAATGGCACTACGAGCCGAATGCCAAAAACTTGCACCAAAAATCGACTAATGGAATGTTATCACGGATGAGCACCAGGTGTGAGCCCAAAGGGAAAAGCAACAAGATAAGTGTTAAGAGATGGAACAAAAGTCGGCCAAAAGTCATTCATTCCATTCAATTCATTGCAAATTCTGAGTTATAAGAATGAAGTATCCTGATGAAATGAATACAATGCAAAAGGATGGCACATTTGTAAGTTCCTAGCTAGCCATATATGTTCCCTTGGTCTCTAGACCACGCTCGACATTTTCCTCACCATCATTAACTGTCCCATCTCCTTGGGGAGAAGAGTCGAGTTGGATTATCATTTCGTTATGTTGAGTTCCGCCCTCAGCAACAGGTGTAGGGGGAATCATGGAGGATAAAGGGGGAACATCTAGAGGTTGATCAGGTGAAGGGATAGGAACGACCCTAGAAGATGCAATCTCTTGTCATTCTTCAAAGATACGCTCGGTAAGTGTGGGGTCCGAGTCAACATAGACTCCTGGGGGACTGATCTTCAATTCCTTGTCAACATCATCTGGGCTGGCGTAAACAACTCTACACTTCAAGAATTTTTCCTAGGGAACCTGGTCGTGGGTTCAATTCCCACAGACGGCGCCATTGAAGATGCAAGAAATTTCTCTCTCGATTTGGAAAGAATAACTCTACACTTCAAGAATTTTTCCAACCACTTTTCTCTCTATTTTCTACTTATTTATAGACTATCACAAACCTTTTAGAAGTTTCCTAACCAACCCCTCATGCTGGGCTTCCTCTTGATCATGGTCTGACCCTTTGGATTGGGCTTCTAGCCTCATCTTACATTCCTTGGCCAGACCCTTGAGGATCTGGTTCGAACCAATACCACTTACCCGGGTCACTTCTAGCGATCTGGGTCGCAACCGGCCCATGCTGTTTTTGGCATCCTCATAAACAAATTCAATTTTCTGTTTGTTTTTAAAACTAGCCTTTCATTAAAAACTTTTAGGATAGTGATATCACTAAAACAAACTTTTTTTATGCGTGTTTTGGTTAGAAGTGTAAAAACCAATGTAGAAATTGTAACGGTAACTCAATTTTTGAGGTAATTTAAGTGCAACTATAGGTTAAAAAGCACGGAAGTGTTGTGGCTAGTAGTGTCCTAAAATTTCTTTTTCGACACAACGGAGTGTTTTTGTAATTTTTTTGTTTTTATTTTTGAAAATTAAGATGATTGTATATATATATATATTTATATTATAATAATAATAATAATAATATATGTATATGATAATATTTACAATTTGGTTCTTGGATATAGTCAATGGATAAGCTGGGTTGCCCATGTTTTGAGCTGGGTTCTCTGTGTTGGGCTGTAATGTCCCTAAAAGGATTTTAAGTCTCTTAGGTTCTGTTTGTTTCGACGTAAAATATTCTTTTTGAAACATATATATATTTTTTTTCAGGTAAAATATTCTTTTATTTTTACTTTGTCGGTGTTTAGCAAAGGTTTACGTCGAGGTTGAGATAAAGTCCATCGGGCGAGACATGCAAAATAATTTGTCGAAAATTGATAGATAAGTTTTTTTTTGTTTTGTTAAATTTTAATATTTCTTTTCTTCGTAAATATTTTACCAACTAAACACCAGAGAATAAAAAAATATTTTTTAAAAAATATTTTAAGTCCAAACCAACGGAGCCTTAATCTCATTAGACTATAAAGTACAGTAATTGCTACTCTTTGATAAGGTCGGTAATTTGCCACCTATGTCTATTTTAGTAATTTGGCTCAAAATATGTGATACAAATCAATATTTAATTTGCTTGAGATAAAGATTAGAGTCGTGATCATGATAAATAAGCAACATTTTACCTTCAATCCCTAGTTTGGTCGATTCAACAAATCTTATCAGCTAAAGACACCTTACAACATTATGCTATATAGGTCCTATATTAAAGCAAAAGTAAAAAAATAAGAAAAACTAAAGAAAATGACGTGGGGGATTGCGGACAAATGAATAGGAACACGTGAAATGTAAGTACTATTTGATTAAAGTAATCAAGGGAAAAATAATGGTTTTACTCATGATTCATGAATCAAGTTAGCCTCCATTAATTTATTAGAGGCATAAAGCCATCAACAGGAACGTGTGAAAGATAAGCCAACTAAAATGAAAGATTAATCACAATGGATCTCTCCTATTAATAAATATATAAAGTTCGAAACCGAAATCTCTACAACAAACTGTAATTCATCCACTTGGATTACGAAGAAGTTCACAATTCAAATATTATTTCATTAACCTTCAATATTATTTCATTAACCTTCTAATTAATATATTCCTCTTAGGTTAATGGTTGATGAAGTCAAATGCATAATTTCTAATTAATATATTCCTCTTAGGTTAATAGTTGATGAAGTCAAATGCATAATTTACATATGCTGGCAAAATTAAAATTCAAAATATCACATTTATCCTTACTTTTTTAGTTCTATTACAATTTTTTACTTTTATTTTCCTTCGTGAAAGTCAAAGCTAAATTCACACTTTCAATATTACTCCTGATAAGGGGCTTGAGACGTTGCACACCACCCCGGCTGATGATCATTGGCACACTTCTCAACTTATAGTAGAAAAACTGTCCTGGACAAAAAGGTAAAAGGCTTACTTAAGTTTGATAAGGGGTACTCATGACTTTTGCATACTTATTAAACATGGGAGATCTATGTAGTTACAACACCTTCATTATAGCTTTTTTCAAAATTATAGTAGCGATTAGAGTTTCACAGTACATCATCATCGAGACATGGGAAAGAAGCGGGTTATAACAACTGTTATATTGTAAGGAAAAAAAAAAAAAAAAAGAACAGGGAAAGAGTTGAGTAAAGGAAATTTTTAGAAAATGGGTTGCTTACAAAATAAACAAGTTAAAACCACAAAAGATTGTGTATCATAGTGGAAGGGAGAGAGTTTAAGTCTTCATGCAAAATGAAGTGGGTTAATTAGTTCATTTGCCAAGAAAAAACAAAAACAAAAACAAAAACAAAGAAAGCTTAACGTCTTACAATTTTAATTTGTCTAAGCACTTATCGCTAAAGAAGGTAATCTAGTGATATTTTTTAACTTTAAAGTTGAGGGTTCAAGTCTTCATAAAAACATGTGAAAAAAAAAAAAAAAAAAAAAAAAGAATACTCGTTCTATGATAAAGTCTACCCTTAACTGAAACTGAATTAGTGTAGTCAATACCACTAATTAATTTTTTTCTAAATATTTCATCAACATTATTTTCAATTCCTACTTAAAACATTGCCTACTTCTGTTTGTTGAGGCTGTGGAACTTGATCACTCGCAAATTACACTTACAGAGAAATGCAATTGGTCACTTTCTTTAGACCGGTCGCACTTGTGTTGTGGAGATGCAACTTGTTGCTCTTGAGTAATTTAGGTTACAACGATAGTTCCGAGAAGTGCAAAAGTTGAATTGGTTACACCTTCTTGTTATGTGCGAAAATTGGTTTCCTTGTCTATTTTGGACTCTCCGATTAAAGTCCTACAATTGTGGGCAATTAAGTTGTCTTCTTATATATATTTGTACCGACCTTAGGCATGTGTGACAATAGACAGAGATTATTGTGCCTACACAAGACACAGAACTAGAGTGAGATTAACATGAATGAATTGACCACAATGCATATTACAAGGAGGATACACACAGTCCAAACCATCACTAAGAGTCCGAAAACTGTCAAATGAGTCCGTCACTAATTGGAGCGTAACAAAAGATCTTTAGTGACGGTAAAAAATAACTGTCACAAAAAAACTCGACCTTTAGAAACAGAACTTACTATCCCGAATAATATTGTCTCAAATATTTATTAGGGACGGTATTTAACGTCACTAATAGTTTATATATTAGAGACCATAATATTTGTTTATTAGGGGACAGCATTTACCGTCCCTAATACTTTATTTTATTTATTTCTTATTATTGTGAGATTTATATGTAACACTCACAAGTGGACGTGCACAAATCTTTGCAGATAGGGTTTACTTGTAAGGGTGTCGTATCCAATGAACTGGTGTAAAATAAGTTTATCAAATTCTTAAAATCCAAATTAACTTGAAAGTAAGATAATCGAATTGTGATGTTGAATTCTAAATTAACTAAATCTAAAAATAAAATAAACTAAAGAATAATAATTAAATAGGATGTAGAAAATAGAGAGAGATGATTAGGGGTATGATTTCACCACTAACATCGCACCACCTGTCAATTGCATCAATTTATTGGAGATATATCATATAACATGCACAGGGAATTAATCATGGCTACAAGCACGTATTAATTCAGCTAGAAAATAATATAATTTAAAGCCAAGCATGGACTATCTTCAATTGGTATAAACCATCTACCTATCTACTTTACTCTAGGGTGTAGCATGGTCTATCTTTTCTAGGCATAATCCATCAAATCTCTAACATTATATTCAAAGAAATACCATTGTGTAATCATCTCATTCACAATTATAAGAAGCGAATGAGTAGTGTTCGACCACAAGATTAAAATATCTAAGACAAAATAGAAAAATATTTATAATTGAATTAAAACTCTAAACCCGATTCTTATTGAAAAGTCAATTAAAAATCCTATAGATTTCACAATCATACATGATAAAAATTGTTCTCCAATAATTAAATACAATCAAACCAGTGTGCTAAGTTAGAGCTACATCACAACCCTAGCAAAGCGTTTAGCCAAGCATGACTGGAGTAGAATTCTTCATGGTTGAGGAAGACAACTTCACTGCCATGGATCGATCTCTTCTTCCTTCGGAATGCTCCTCTCCGATCTCAGCCTCAAGCTCCTCTATATGATGATTCAATGTTGTAGAGAACCCCTTTTAAATAATATAAGATCAGCCCTAAAGTTCCCTTTTTCATATAGGAGACATACATAGAAATTCTATCAAATAAAGACTCCAAAATTTGTATAGTCTTCTAGGCCAATTTTCACAAAGTAAACAACTGTTTTAGGGAATCCTCGTGAATACAAAAATTGTAGCTCTTTGAATTTCCTTTCAACCATTGCGGGAATTTAGCCGTATTGACACTCGAGAAGAGAGATACAACCAGATTACCAAAATAGGTTCAAGTTACCAACTTTGGCGAAAGTTTCCTTTTTGGAGAAAGAGTTTTCCCTTTCTTCTTCTTTCCATTCTAATCAACTTGTGGCTTCTTTTAGAATATTTTCTAAGTATAATTAGACTTGGATCTTTAACATTGCTTGGTCCCATGGAATGTCATCTTTTAAAGCTCAAAATCACTAGTCTTAACTGATTTTACAATTAAAGCCCTAAAATAAATAAAAACAATAAAGTAATGTAAAATCACAAATAAACTATTATTAAGAGAATAAAATATGCAAGTAAAGGGGGTAAAATGTATAACATTCAGTGCCTAACACACCCCCAAACTTACATATTGCTAGTCCCATAGCAATAAAACTAAAGAAAAACATAACTGCCACTTTTGTGGGAATCAGGATTGCATTTAGCGTATGCAACAAGCCTTTTAAACCCCTAGGTTACTCCTAGTGAACGAGTGAAGTCTCGTGAGAGTTTCCAAAGATGATACCCATAAACATACAACACAATTCAATCCTCTGGCGATTAACTTATTCTCATATCATCATAATAATCAGGGGAAAGACTACACAAAAGTACTTTAAAAATTATCATCTGACTATACTCTTTTGTCCCTATTTTCATATTTTATCTCAATGTTTCCCACACACTTATCTAACAAGAACAATAGCAAAATCAATCCCCAATGTTATGGAATTTGTAAACTAGCAAATCACCTATGTAGTAATGTCTTTTCAATTGAACCTAACTTCTATAACTTCAATTCCTCAGATCTTTTCTCAAGTTATTTTCTATGGCAAAATATTATTTTATTATTATTTTTTTTCTTTATACTTACCACCACTTCTTCATGCGAACACTATATGCATATGAGACATGAGCCCTGATTACTCCATGAAAGGGTTACGAAATTTATTTATTATTTTTTTTCTTTTTTTTAAAAAAAAAAAATATCTCTGCCATAGTAATAACCTTCCAAGTTTACCAATTCATATCCATCCATAGTCAACAAAATTCAACCGAAAATACAAATACCCATAGATAAAATTCTAGTGTGTATGTGAAATCCATCAAGGACCAACAATTACTAAATTTCCTATCATACTGGATAATGGAACCCACATAAAATAAAGCACGAAAGTTAGGGATTCAAGACGATCTCATAAAAGAATTTTAAAGAAACTTAAATGTCTTAATCCCCCTAACAATTCTCAAATAGTTGAATTAAGGTCAATATGCCAAAGAAAAATAATTGATTTTTTTTTAATATATATATTTGTTTTAACAACTAGAGTAAACTCTATGCCTCCAAACTATAATTGGACAGTGTCCTCACTGGGCAAAATTCAAAAGCAAGAAAAATAATAACTAAAAAGAAAAATAAAAACAAAGAATGAATAGTCTTGACATGATAGCTGGAATTAAAGCGATGGAGCATCGGGAGTAAGCCCGTAGTGAATCATAAGAGCGGACATCTTGTTCATCATTGACCTTTGAACTTGATGGATTTCTTGAATGTCAACTTTGAGTTGGGTCACCTCACCCAATGTTTGGAGAATTTGCCATGAAACTTTGATTTTTTCTCCAAATTTGTGCAAGCAATATGGGCAATCAAGTAATGGTAATGGAAGTGGGTATGGTGAAGGTTTGCTAATGTACATAGAAAAGGTGGTGTAGGTATAGTTATGAAGATGGATTTTTGTTAACTTTGATTTATACAAATAGAATTGGAGGAGTGTGGATATGGTAATATGTGGGATGGAATTTAGTAATGGATATAATTTAATAATGGGTTGATGGAATAATTTAATAGGTTTAAGTAATTGGGATGAGGCGGAGGAAAAGAGATGGGAAAGTATTGGAGGAGGGGAAACAAAGCCAAGTTTGCCCAAAAAAAAAAATTTTTTGACCCGTAGCCTTTTAATATAAATTTGTTTTTTCTGGCTGGGCGATGGTCGCTCAAATACCAACTGGGTCTGTTGCTTCCACCGTAAAAGAGATTTGTCGGTGCTGCTGGCTACTGCTGTGACGCCATTTCGGCCAATCGTTTGCCGGGTATTTTCTATGGGGATCATCGGAAAATATATATATATATATACGCCAGGGTTGAAGCTGCTTCTATGAGAAAAATTGGCCGGGCGATGGTCGCCGCCTTTTCGGTGCTGAAGATGCTTTTACTTCCATCTCGGAAAACAAATCATCAGAGCAATTTCTGGGCGATGGTTGCCCATGGCCGGTCGAATGATTGCCCGGCGCTGCTACTATTCGTTGGAAATTAAACATCGGCGACGGTCGTTGTCGAGTTGGGCGATGGTCACCCGAAAGCTGTTGTCCGTCGAAAATTCCTCCCCCCCCCCCCCCCCCTTAGGGCAATGGTCACACCAAGGCCAGGCGATCATTCGCCCGGACCTGCTTGTGCTACTCCGGAAATTCCATCCAGGCGATGGTAGCCCATGGGTCGGGCGATGGTCGCCCGGATCTGCTTGTAGTTCGAATTTTTTTTTTTTATTTTATTTTTTTGTTTTAGAATGCAAACTTCAAACAACTATAACTTTGGCATCGGAGGTCTGTTTTGGAGGATTTTTTTTTTTTTCATTTTGGGTATGATTACCACATACGCCCTCATGGATAGTCTGCAAAATCTACCTAGCTTTTGTGGGGGTAACACATTTCAAGTACAGTCCCAAGAAAGATCTTCTATACAACTGGTTATGCACTATAGCAGACTTTGCAGCATTTGATCTGATCTTTCTTGTTTCATCCCTTTGTTTGGGTAGAACACCATCTCGTATAAATGTTATGATTGGATCGATCCAACTCAGTTCATACGGTATGACATTCACTTGCCAAGGATCTGAGCTTGATGGTTCCTCAAAGATTGATAGTTGGCACAACATACCAATTGGAATCACCCTTGCCAGTGTTTCTCCAGAACTTGACGCATTGCAAGCTAAACGATTGGCGTCCTCGTTACATTCTCTTGGCAATTGGAAGAACTCAGTTTTATCAAAATCTTTTGCCTCACGAATAACAGCAGAACGGTATGCCTCCATTGTTTCATCCTTGGTTGCGTACTCCCCAGTCACCTGCCAAACGATCAGCTAAGAATCACTAAATAGGACTAGGTTTTTGACCTTTAGCTCTTTTGCGAACCTTAGTCCTGCCAACAATGCTTCATATTCTGCTTCATTATTGGTTGCTCTGAACTCAAGTCTGATTGCTTGACTTAGCGAGGTGCCTTCTCGCATCTGCAGTTTGATCCCAATTCATGCCCCCGCTTGATTCGAAGAACCATTAATGAAAAGCTTCCATAAAGGTCTTGCAGGATTTCTTTCGGGGTCTCCTTCGTCACATTCCAACAAGAAATCAGCCACCGCTTGCCCTTTGATTGCCGTTCTAGGTTCGTACGTTATGTCAAATGAGCTCAACTCTATTGCTTACTTTATCATTCTTCCCGACAGATCAGGTTTTTGCAAGATCACCCTTATAGGAAATGTGGTCAAAACGACTATAGGATGGGACTCGAAATAGTGCCTCAGTTTCCTCTTTGCATTCACCAATGACAGGATTACTCATTCGGCCTTCGAATACCTTCTTTTTGGCTTGGTCATTGTTTTACTGACATAGAACACTGGGAATTGCTTTTCTTCCTCACACCGTATCAGAGCGGCGCTTATTACAATCCTGGACACTCCAAGATACATGAAGAGCTTTTCACCTGGTTTTGGGGCAGTTAAGACTGGAGGGTTCCGCATATATTCTTTCAACTTGGTCAATGCCTGCCTTTGTTCATCCCCCTAAGACTGCTTGCCATGGCTTCTTATTGTGTTAAAGAATGGCTTGCAGCGATCAGACATTTTAGAAATAAATCAACTTAGTGCCGCTATTTGTCTGGTGAGAACTTGCACCTCTTTAACTATACTTAGCTCTGCATTATTCAGCAGAGCTTCCGCCTGGGCTGGACTGACTTCAATCCTTCTATTGTTAACCACATGCCACAAGAACTGCCCAGAACCTACACCGAACGAGCACTTGGTTGGGTTCAGTTTCATTCTGTACCTTCTTAGCACCCTGAACACATCTTACAAGTGTTGCAAATGATGGTCCTTCCTTCTGCTCTTTACCACCATGTCGTCAATATATGCCTCCACGGTCTTTCCCATTTGATCTTTGAAAATCTTGCTGACCAACCTTTGGTAAATTGCCGTAGCGTTCTTCAATCCGAACGGCACGACCTTATAACAATAGATCCCTCATTCAGTGACAAAAGAAGTCTTTTCTTCATCATTCGGATCTAGGGATTTGATTGTAGCCTAAGTAAGCATCTAGAAAGGTTAGCCATTCGTACCCAGTCGTGGCATCCACCATTTGGTCAATCTTTGGCAATGGAAAACTGTTCTTCGGGCATGCTTTGTTCAAGTTGGTAAAGTCAATGCAGACTCTCCATTTCCCATTCTTCTTTTGTACTACAACCACATTTAAGAGCCATGACGGATATTGAAATTCTTTAATGAACCCTACTTCCAATAATCTGTCAACTTCATCTGCGATGATCTGGTTGCGTTCAGAGGCGAATCTCCTCTGCTTCTGTCTTATGGGCTTGACGTTCAGGTCGACATTGAGGGAATGACAAGAGACAAAGGGATCGATCCCTGGCATATCCGAGTGGCTCCAAGCAAACATATCTGCGTTCTAGGATAGGAAGTTAATCAACTATTATTTCTACCCCTCTACAAGGCCTGACCTTACCCTTTTTTGTTCTTTCTAGCTTATGAGGATCTATCTCCACATCAATGATGGGCTCTTCGGTAAGAACCATAGCCTCACCCTCCCCTCCAATCGCTTTGGGGGGAGGATCCTATAATTGTTATCTCGTATTATCAAATTGGGCTAGAGCTTTTCCCTTACCAATAGCTTTTATAGTCACTAAGTAGCATTCCTTGGCTGCAATCTGATCCCCATGGATGTCAATCACCTTGCTCCCATCTGGGCTTAAACATCTCATTACCTGGTGCAGAGTTGATGGGACCCCCTGGACCCTGTGAATTCATCCTCTTCCCATCAAGAGGTTGTAAGACGGATGGATCTCAATGACCACGAAGTTCTCTGTTAGAACTCTTTCAGCAGCTTGTACTGGTAATTCCACCATACCAATGGGCTCTACCCATTTCCCATCAAACCCCAGCAATCGATTCCCGGTGGGTTTGAGCTTTTCTGGCTTAATTTCAAGCCGGTCAAATGTTATTCTCGGCATGACATTTGCACTGCTTCGTGGATCAATCAGAACTCTCCACACCAAGCATTCTGCCACTGTCAAACTGACTACCAGAGGATCTTCGTGTGGGAACTGCACACGCAGCAGATCTTAGTGTAGAGTGTTGATGCTGTCGATCCTTCTCTTCATCTGCGCTTGGCAGAGGCACATTCAAAGTAATTCTTCTGACTCCTAGATCGGCTCTGGTCGGCCATGATTGCATTTATTATCCGAACGGGCCATGCGTTATGGTAGCTTAGCTTTTGATTCTTCTTCACTTGCTCTACCGACCGACCTTGCTCCACAGCTAGTCCTTGGATATATCCTGCAAACTCTCCCCTGGCTATCAGCATCTCTATTTGGAAAAAACTTGTACCAAAATAAAAAAAAGTGAAGTGGCAAGTGACATTCTAGCCGAGCACCAAGCACTTAAGCCAAGTAAGTGGCAAATGGCACTACGAGCCGAACGCCAGACACTTGCACGAAAATAAAAAAGGTGAAATGGCAAGTGGCATTCAGCCGAGCACTAAGTACTTGAGCCAAGTAAGTGGCAAATGGCATTACGAGCCGAACGCCGAAAACTTGCACCAAAATAAAAAATAAAAAAATAAAAAAGTGAAGTGGCAAGTGGCATTTTAGCCGAGCGCTAAGCACTTAAGCCAAGTAAGTGACAAATGGCACTACGAGCCGAACACCAAAAACTTGCACCAAAAATCAACTAATGGAATGTTATCTCGAATGAGCACCAGGTGCGAGCCCAAAGGGAAAAGCAACAAGATAAGTGTTAAGAGATGGAATAAAAGTCGGCCAAAAGTCATTCATTCCATTCAATTCATTGCAAATTCTGAGTTACAAGAATGAAGTATCCTGATGAAATGAATACAATACAAAAGGATGGCACATCTATAAGTTCCAAGCTAACCCTATATGTTCCCTTGGTCTCTAGACCACACTCGACATTTTCCTCACCATCATTAACTGTCCCATCTCCTCGGGGAGGAGAGTCGAGCTGGATTATCATTTCATTATGTTGAGTTCCGCCCTCAGCAACAGGTGTAGGGGGAATCATGGAGGATAAAGGGGGAACATCCAAAGGTTGATCAGGTGAAGGGATAGGAATGACCCCAGAAGATGCAATCTCTTGGCATTCTGCAAAGATACGCTCGGCAGGAATGAAGTCCGAGTCAGCATAGACTCCTGGGGGACTGATCTTCAATTCCTTGTCAACATCATCTGGGCCGGCGTAAACAACTCTACACTTCAAGAATTTTTCCTAAGGAACCTGGTCGTGGGTTCGATTCCCACAGACGGCGCCATTGAAGATGCAAGAAATTTCTTGCTCGATTTGGAAAGAATAACTCTACACTTCAAGAATTTTTCCAACCACTTTTCTCTCTATTTTCTGCTTATTTATAGACTATCACAAACCTTTTAGAAGTTTCCTAACCAACCCCTTAGGCTGGGCTTCCTCTTGGGCTCTTCTTGATTATGGCCTGACCCTTTGGATTGGGCTTCTAGCCTCATCTTACATTCCTGGGCCCGACCCTTGAGGATCTGGTTGGAACCAATACCACTTACCCGACTCGCTTCTAGCGATCTAGGTCGCAACCGGCCCATGCCATTTTTGGCATCCTTATAAACAAATTAAATTTTCTGTTTGTTTTTAAAACTAGCCTTTCATTAAAAACTTTTAGGATAGTGATATCACTAGAACAAACTTTTTTTATGCGTGTTTTGGTTAGAAGTGTAAAAACCAATGTAGAAATTGTAACGGTAACTCAGTTTTTGAGGTAATTTAAGTACAACTATAGGTTAGAAAGCACGGAAGTGTTGTGGCTAGTAGTGTCCTAAAATTTCTTTTTGGACACAACGGAGTGTTTTTGTAATTTTTTTGTTTTTATTTTTGAAAATTAAGATGATTGTATATATATATATATATTTATATAATAATAATAATAATATATGTATATGATAATATTTACAATTTGGTTCTTGGATATAGTCAATGGATAAGCTGGGTTGCCCATGTTTTGAGCTGGGTTCTCTGTGTTGGGCTGTAATGTCCCTAAAAGGATTTTAAGTCTCTTGGGCTCTATTTGTTTCAATGTAAAATATTCTTTTTGGAACATATATATATTTTTTTTCAGGTAAAATATTCTTTTATTTTTACTTTATCAGTATTTAGCAAAGGTTTACGTCGAGATTGAGATAAAGTCCATCGGGCTGGACATGTAAAATAATTTGTCAAAAATTGATAGATAAGTTTTTTTTTTTTGTTAAATTTTAATATTTTTTTCTTCGTAAATATTTTACGACAACCAAATACCAGAAAATAAAAAAATATTTTTTAAAAAATATTTTAAGTCCAAACCAACGGAGCCTTAATCTTATTAGACTATAAAGTACAGTAATTGCTACTCTTTGATAAGGTCGGTAATTTGCCACCTATGTCTATTTTAGTAATTTGGCTCAAAATATGTGATACAAATCAATATTTCATTTGATTGAGATAAAGATTAGAGTCGTGATCATGATAAATAAGCAACATTTTACCTTCAATCCCTAGTTTGGTCGATTCAACAAATCTTATCAGCTAAAGACACCTTACAACATTATCCTATATAGGTCCTATATTAAAGCAAAAGTAAAAAAATAAGAAAAACTAAAGAAAATGACGTGGGGGATTGCGGACAAATGAATACGAGCACGTGAAATGTAAGTACTATTTGATTAAAGTAATCAAGGGATAAATAATGGTTTTACTCGTGATTCATGAATCATGTTAGCCTCCATTAATTCATTAGAGGCATAAAGCCATCAACAGGAACGTGTGAAAGATAAGCCAACTAAAAAGAAAGATTAATCACAATGGATCTCTCCTATTAATAAATATATAAAGTTCGAAACCGAAATCTCTACAACAAAGTGTAATTCATCCACTTGGATTACGAAGAAGTTCACAATTCAAATATTATTTCATTAACCTTCTAATTAATATATTCCTCTTAGGTTAATGGTTGATGAAGTCAAATGCATAATTTCTAATTAATATATTCCTCTTAGGTTAATGGTTGATGAAGTCAAATGCATAATTTACACATGCTGGCAAAATTAAAATTCAAAATATCACATTTATCCTTACTTTTTCAGTTCTATTACAATTTTTTTTTTTTTTTTTTTTTTCCTTCGTGAAAGTCAAAGCTAAATTCACACTTTCAATATTACTCCTAATAAGGGGCTTGAGACGTTGCACACCACCCCGGCTGATGCTCATTGGTACACTTCTCAACTTATAATAGAAAAACTGTCCTGGACAAAAAGGTAAAAGGCTTACTTAAGTTTGATAAGGGGTACTCATGACTTTTGCTTACTTATTAAACATGGGAGATCTATGTAGTTACAACACCTTCATTATAGCTTTTTTCAAAATGATAGTAGCGATTAGAGTTTCACAGTACATCATCATCGAGACATGGGAAAGAAGTGGGTTATAACAACTGTTATATTGTAAAAAAAAAAAATAAAATAAAAAAAATAAACAGGGAAAGAGTTGAGTAAAGGAAATTTTTAGAAAATGGGTTGCTTACGAAATAAACAAGTTAAAACCACAAAAGATTGTGTATCATAGTGAAAGGGAGAGAGTTTAAGTCTTCGTGCAAAACGAAGTGGGTTAATTAGTTCATTTGCCATGAAAAAGCAAAAACAAAAACAAAAACAAAGAAAGCTTAATGTTTTACAATTTTAATTTGTCTAAGCACTTATAGCTAAAGAAGGTAATCATGTGATTTTTTTTAACTTTAAAGTTGAGGGTTCAAGTCCTCATGAAAACATGTGAAAAAAAAAAATATATATATATATATATATATATATATATATGAAATGAAGAAGAATAAGAAGAAGAGAATACTCGTTCTATGATAAAGTCTTAAGAAGCTAGCTCACTTGAACCCCTAGCGCTTGACCCTTAACTGAAACTGAATAAGTGTAGTCAATACCATTAATTAAATTTTTTCTATATATTTCATCAACATTATTTTCAATTCCTACTTAAAACATTGCCTACTTCTTGTTGAGGTTGTGGAACTTGATCACTCGCAAATTACAGTTATAGAGAAATGCAATTGGTCACTTTCTTTAGACCGGTCGCACTTGTGTTGTGGAGCCAAAGTTGCATTCTGGTGCAACTGGTTGCTCTTGAGTAGTTCAGGTTACAACGATAGTTCCGAGAAGTGCAAAAGTTGAATTGGTTACACTTTCTTGTTATGTGCGAAAATTGGTTTCCTTGTCTATGTTGGACTCTCCGATTAAAGTCCTACAATTGTGGGCAATTAAGTTGTCTTCTTATATATAATGGGGTTTGTACTGACCTTAGGCATGTGTGACAATAGAGAGAGATTATTGTGCCTACACAAGACAGAGAACTAGAGTGAGATTAACATGAATGAATTGACCACAATGCGTATTACAAGGAGGATATACACACTACAAGAAAACAGGACTTTAGTGACAGTCCAAACCATCACTAAAAGTCTGAAAATTGTCAAATTAGTCCGTCACTAATTAAAGTCACAAAAGATCTTTAGTGACAGTAAAAAATAACTATCACAAAAAAAACTCAACCTTTAGGGATGGAACTTACTATTCCGAATAATACTGTCCCAAATATTTATTAGGGACGGTATTTACCGTCACTAATAGTTTATATATTAGAGACCATAATATATGTTTATTAGGGGACAGTATTTACCTTCCCTAATACTTTATTTTATTTATTTATTATTGTTGTGAGATTTATATGTACCACTCATCAGTGCACGAATTTTTGCAGATAGGGTTTACTTGTAAGGGTGTCATATCCAAGGAACTTGTGTAAAATAAGTTTGTCAACAGATTTCTTAAATTCCAAATTAACTTGAAAGTAGGATAATCGAATTGTGATGTTGAATTCTAAATTAACTAAATCGAAAAATAAAATAAACTAAAGAATAATGATTAAATAGGATGTAGAAAATAGAGAGAGTTGACTAGGGGTATGATTTCACCACTAACATCGCACAACCTGTCAATTGCATCAATTTATTGGAGATATACCATATAACATGCACAGAGAATTAATCATGGTTACAAGCACATATTAATTCAGCTGGAAAATAATATAATTTAAAGCTAAGCATGGACTATCTTCGATTGGTATAAACCATCTACCTATCTACTTTACTCTAGGGTGTAGCATGGTCTATCTTTTCTAGTCATAATCCATCAAATCTCTAACATTATATTCAAAAAAATACCATTGTGTAATCATCTCATTTACAACTATAAGAAGCGAATGAGTAGTGTTCAACCACAAGATTAAAATATCTAAGACAAGATAGAAAAATATTTATAATTGAATTAAAACTCTAAACCCGATTCTTATTAAAAAGTCAATTTAAAATCCTATAGATTACACAATCATACATGATAAAAATTGTTCTCCAATAATTAAATACAATCAAAACCAGTGTGCTAAGCTAGGGTTACATCACAACCCTAGCAAAGCGTTTAGCTAAGCATAACTGGAATAAAATTCTTCATGGTTGAGGAAGACAACTTCACTGCCATGGATCGATCTCTTCTTCCTTCGGAATGCTCCCTCTGATCTCAGCCTCAAGCTCCTCTATATGATGATTCAATGTTGTAGAGGACCCCTTTTAAATAATAAAAGATCAACCCTAAAGTTCCCTTTTTCATATAGGAGACATATATAGAAATTCTGTCAAATAAGGACTCCAAAATTTGTACAGACTTCTAGGCCAATTTTGACAAAGTAAACAACTATTTTAGGGAATCCTTGTGAATACAAATTGTAGCTCTTTGAATTTCCTTTCAACCATTGCGGGAATTTAGCCGTTTTGACACTCGAGGAGAGAGATACAACCAGATTACCAAAATAGGTTCAAGTTACCAACTTTAGCGAAAGTTTCCTTTTTGGAGAAAGAGTTTTCCCTTTCTTCTTCTTTCCATTCTAATCAACTTGTGGCTTCTTTTGGAATATTTTCGAAGTATAATTAGACTTGGATCTTTAACATTACTCGATCCCACGAAATGTCATCTTTTAAAGCTCAAAATCACTGGTCTTGACTGATTTTACAATTAAAGTCCTAAAATAAATAAAAACAATAAAGCAATGTAAAATCACAAATAAACTATTATTAAGAGAATAAAACATGCAAATAAAGGGGCTTAAATGTATAACATTCAATGCCTAACACACCCCCAAACTTACATATTGCTAGTCCCATAGCAATAAAACTAAAGAAAAACATAACTGCCACTTTTGTGGGAATCAGGATTGCATTTAGCGTATGCAACAAGCCTTTTAAACCCCTAGGTTACTCCTAGTGAACGAGTGAAGTCTCGTGAGAGTTTCCAAAGATGATACCCATAAACATACAACACAATTCAATCCTCTGGCGATTAACTTATTCTCATATCATCATAATAATCAAGGGAAAGACTACACAAAAGTACTTTAAAAATTATCATCTGACTATACTCTTTTGTCCCTATTTTCATATTTTATCTCAATGTTTCCCACACACTTATATAACAAGAACAATAGCAAAATCAATCCCCAATGTTGTGGAATTTGTGAATTAGCAAATCACTTATGTAGTAATGTCTTTTCAATTGAACCTAACTTCTATAACTTCAATTCCTCGGATCTTTTCTCAAGTTATTTTCTATGGCAAAATATTATTTTTTTTCTTCTTATCCTTACCACCACTTCTTCATGCGAACACTATATGCATATGAGACATAAGCCCCGATTACTCCATGAAAGGGTTACGAAATTTATTTATTATTTTTTTCCCTTTTTTAAAAAAAAAAAAATATCTCTACCATGGTAGTAACCTTCAAAGTTTACAAATTCGTATCCATCCATAGTCAACAAAATTCAACCGCAAATACAAATACCCATTGATAAAATTCTGGTGTGTATGTGAAATCCATCAAGGACCGACAATTACTAAAATTTCTATCATACTGGATAATGGAACCCACATAAAATAAAGTACGAAAGTTAGGGATTCAAGACGATCTTAGAAAAGAATTTTAAAAAGTACTTAAATGTCTTAATCCCCTTAACAATTCTAAAATAGTTGAATTAAGGTCAATATGCCAAAGAAAAATAATTAATTTTTTTTTTAATATATATATTTGTTTTAATAACTAGAGTAAACTCTATGCCTCCAAACTGGAATTAGACAGTGTCCTCACTGGGCAAAATTCAAAAGAAAGAAAAATAATAACTAAAAAGAAAAATAAAAACAAAGAATGAATACTCCTGACATGATAGCTGGAATTAAAGCGGTGGAGCATTGGGAGTAAGCCCGTAGTGAATCATAAGAGCGGACATCTTGTCCATCATTGACCTTTGAACTTGATGGATTTCTTAAATGTCAACTTTGAGTTGGTTCACCTCACCCAATGTTTGGAGAATTTGCCGTGAAACTTTGATTTCTTCTCCAAATTTGTGCAAGCAATACGGGCAATCAAGTAATGGTAATGAAAATGGGTATGGTGAAGGTTTGCTAATGTATATAGAAAAGGTGGTGTAGGTATAGTTATGAAGATGGATTTTTGTTAACTTTGATTTATACAAATAGAATTGGAGGAGTGTGGATATGGTAATATGTGGGATAGAATTTAGTAATGAATATGATTTAATAATGGGGTGATGGAATAATTTAATGGGTTTAAGTAATTGGGATGAGGCGGAGGAAAAGAGATGGGAAAGTATTGGAGGAGGGGAAACAAAGCCAAGTTTGCCCAAAAAAAAAAAAAAAATTGACCCGAAGCCTTTTAATATAAATTTGTTTTTTTTGGCTGGGCGATGGTCGCTCAAATACCAACTGGGTCTGTTGCTTCCGCCGTAAAAGAGATTGGTTGGTGCTGCTGGCTACTACTGTGATGCCATTTCGGCCAATCGTTTGCCGGGTATTTTCTATGGGGATCATCGGAAAATATATATATATACATATACGCCGGGGCTGAAGCTGCTGCTATGAGAAAAATTGGCTGAGCGATGGCCGCCGCCTTTCCGGTGTTGAAGATGCTTTTACTTCTATCTCGGAAAACAAATCATCGGAGCAATTTCCGGGCGATGGTCGCCCATGGCCGGTCAAATGATCGCCCGGCGCTGCTACTGGTCGTTGGAAAATAAACACCAGGTGACGGTCGTCGTCGAGTTGGGCAATGGTCACCTGAAAGCTGTTGTCCGTTGAAAATTCCTCCCCCCCCCCCCCCCCCCCCGGGCAATGGTCACACCAAGGCCAGGCAATCATTCGCCCGGACCTGCTTGTGCTACTCCGGAAATTCCATCCAGGCGATGGTCGCCCGGATCTGCTTGTAGTCCGAATTTTTTTTTTAAAAAAAAACTTCAAACAGCTATAACTTTGGCATCAGAGGTCTGTTTTGGACGAATTTTTTTTTTCATTTTGGGTATTTTTTTGAGATAACAATTATCATCAGAACAAGTTTTTTAAGTGCATATGAGGTTCTCACTCATTCCTCAACTTTGTTACTGAGGAAAAGAAAAATGGATAGTGAATATGAAGATTCACTGTCAAAATTTTCAGTAATAAGGACATCGGAGTACTTAACAAGCCTCGTTAATGTATGTTATCAATCTAATAAGAATAATAGCCAAAGTAACATTAGTAGTATGTACAAACATAATTTGCTCTATACTATGTTTTCTTAGCAGCCAAACAGGGTGATTATAGGTTTATTGAAGAGTGCTAACCATATAACAAGTAGCTATAAAACTCAAGGAGCATAAACATCACTATAAGAATACTTCTACACATAAATAAATAAATATATTACATATATACAACTACATATATGGCTATACATATGAATTGTACACAAATATATACATATATTAACGGATAATGATACCGGCGGTGACGAATCTGTTAGGGTTTCACACACACAATTGGCAAAGATAATAGATAAAAAATCACACACAAACAAAAATGAGATTTACGTGGTTTGGAAAATTGCCTAGTCCACGGGCAAAGAACGACTAACTTTACTTCAAAAACTTAATTACACACTATTCTCTCTCTCTCTCATAATCTTAACTCTCTTTTTCTCTCTACAATTTACTCTTCTCATACCCATATCTATTTATAGAGTCTTCAAACCCAAATCCTTGTTGGACAAGTGTTCCCCAACTTGCCTATAAGAAGTTACCATATCAATCCCAACTCTAAAATAAGAACTTTATGGGATGCAATTACCTTAACAAATTTCAACATTGCAAAACAGATAAATAAATTAAAAAAAGGAAATTAATTTCAATATTCCAAAACGAAAAAAAAAAGGAAACTAATTTTTATAGACAATTTTGAGCCAGAAACCCAACAATCTCCGCCTTGGCTCAAAATTGGTCTTCACACGCTCCTCTACAGCTCTACCTCGAATGAAAATCGCTCCACATTGAACAAATATTTCTCCACCTCAAATAAATCACTATAATGAAATTGAGAAACACTCTAACAATCTTCACCTTTTCTCAAATTCATCACTCTTCTTCTTGTCTGTAAAGACCCTGGATTTTTCAACCCAGTGTGTACTGTGATGAACCGAAAGTTGACCCAATAACGAATCCGAAATGCGGAAGCAAAAGATAAATCCAAAGTCTATAGAGATGCAAACCATCCCCAAGACACCAATGTGACCTTCCATAAAGTCACGGAACTCAAGGAAATAACCGGAAGCGAAATCTAACATGAAAACAGTCAAATGGTACCTTATGGCACCAATGACAACCAAAGGGACAAAATCTAGTTCAAACTAAACCAAGAACACCACTAAATGGCTTACACAAGAATAACAAAATCTAGTAGGAAGGAACGAAGCGATAAAGGCCTTAAGAAACAATCAACCAAACAAAACCTACAAGGCAGTTCCATTTCGGTCGACCGAAATGGAGCTTCGGTCTACCGAAATGAGCCAGGAAAAAGAAGCCTTCATTTTGGTCGACTGAAATGACAAACCGATCGACCGGTTTGTGGCTCGAAATTGAAAAAGGCTACTGGAATTGGAATTTTACTGTTTAATTGAAATTCAAAGGCCATCGGTCGACCGAAACAAGCTACCGGTCAACCGAAACATGTTGAAAATGCAAAAATGAACCTGTTATGCACCAAAAATGAAAAAAAGTCCCTAAAGCTTAATTGGATCCCCCATTACATGATCAAATTGAATTGTATGCAAGTGTGTGATAATGTGAACATACACGCAAGTGTAAAATAACATTTTAAACATGCTAAAATGGCCTATGGCCTTATTACAATTCATTTACAACATTTGACATGTCAAACCTCCAAGTTAGAAAAATTACATTTCATACTCAAAACTTAAACATGCTAACACTTGCATGTGAACAAGAATGCTTCTAAAGAAACTTCCATTCTGTAATTCACCCAAAGCAAGTGCAAATATCCAATCTTGTATCTTATACCTAAAATATGCCCCAGTAACTTTAGGGTGAGCAACATAAAGCTACTCGTAAGAAATGAGCATGCATCGACTTAACGTTTTACATGTTTGCATGATTTAAACATTGTGGTTCATTCAACCTAGCGTCTATGTCAAAGGTGAGACTTAGGGAGCATCCTAAGCTGCCTAAGATCATTTCCAGCATAAAACACATCATTCATGCAATTCAAACAACATAGGAGCATGCTTTACAAAGCGACAAAATATAGATTATCAAAGTCATCAACTTGAAATCTAAAATGTGTAAACAACTAAATATAACCATTTAGCATAATTGGAATTTCTAGTACCACACGTCAAGACATAGATTCTCAAAGTAATCAACTTGAAATCTAAAAGTGTGTAAACGACTAAAGTGGGTCATGCCACCTAACGTCTATGTTCCAAATGAATCTATACGATCATTCCTAAGTCACATTTGAACAATATAGCATAGATGTACTTAGCAACATCAAAATTTATAATGATTCATTAAAAATCATAAAACATGAATGTACTTAACAACATTAAAACATACTATGATTCATTCAAAATCATAATGCATAAATGTACTTAACAACATTAAATCGCCAATAACCAAAACCACAAGTCACAAATAAGCATTGGTTGTCAACTTGGAATTGAATGCGAAAACAAAGAGTGGAAGACTTAGACATCACGTCTTAAAACAAAACCAAGAACAAAATGGTTATTCTGGGCATTAACCCGCTGGGAAGACCACCCTAGTACGCACTAACTCAATCGAAAGAACTCATACCTCCCGCACTAGAGCCAAACTCTAGCTATATCACAGTAATAATGTCTCAAGACTCCAAAATAAATAAGTTAACAACTTATATATACGAAATATATATACAGCACGAAACTACATTCCATGCACAAGTAAGTTGAAACCACACAATACATACTCTAAATCCACAACTACTATAAGATGACAATGTCGAATATTCATAGCGCGATTCGTTACGCGATATAATAATATCACATGTCGAATCTTCAGTGTGCGATTCGTTACACGCTATCACAATATATTTCAATATTGAAACATAAACTCATGCATCCATTATAAGTCTAAAATCATGCTTCAAACATATTATCAATGTCAAATACATGATTTAATCAATAATATAATAGAAACGAAAATTAATAAAATAACTAATTAATTTCCTTTCATTTCAAATCCCAATCAAATGGTTCCTAATTAACACATGTTATATAACATAACTTGATCACTACATATATCAATTTAAAAACTTGATTTGGCCATTTGAACAACAAAATGGAATTTAATCAAATCATGATAATCAAATCCCTAAATTCTAAAACAACATCAAATGGTCCCAAATTAATATATGCTAGTATACAAGCCCTAGTCATCACAAATATCAAGTTAAAAACTTAATTAGGCCAATGGAACCATTAAATGGATTTTAATTAATCATTTTAATGAAAATCTCTAGATTTCCATACTTATCCAATTGCTCTAAAATTAAAGTATGTTAAAGGACATGCTAAGACTTAATTTAAAAGAACATCACAAGTTCATTTCATGCAAGGTACAACCATAAAATTTAATCTTTCACAAAAGATAAATATTAAATAAAAAGTGCAATTCTTATTCAAATAATTTCAATTTAATATATGTTAACGAACATATTAAAACATAATTAATCATCATACCACAATTCAATTCTATACTATATACATCCTTGAAATTTAAATCTTATACAAAGAAATAAATAGTACTAATTTTTCTAGATTTAATACAAGGCATGCAAATAAGTTGTATAATCATGGAGAACACTCAATACAACATATACAAAATCCTAAAACATCCCTACCTCAATTTGAAACGAAAATCTCAAAAGCCACCAAAATGAAACGGCTCCGACTCTGACGATACTTCGGGGTTTTGTCGGGGACAACGCCATGAACAATAAACTCCAAAGAGGATCTACCAAAATCCTAACTTGGCCTCAAACCCAAACTCAAAAACTGGCCAAAAATGGGTTCTAATAAGGGTGACAGATGCGCGTCGTCAACACGAGTAATAAACACTAAGGCACTACACCTTTTTACAAAAGGAAAGTGGCCGGAAAAGAAGAAAGAAAATCGGAAGCCATGGCTGCCATGGATGGCCAGCTAAGAGAGGGGAGACAGAGAGAAAAATCTGATATTTTCTCTTAAGTCACTCTATTTATAGAAAATCTCAGAAAGTGACTCGAATAGGCCCCGCCAGGTCGGGAAAAGTGGAATTCAAGCAAACACGCTCAAAAGGCAAAACTTTATGAATGAAAAAGATTCAAAATGAGAAAATATGAATAACGGAAGAAACGGCGTCAAAAATCGAGTCCCAAGCAGAAAGTTAAGCCCCAAACAAGTTTAGCGGCAACCGGTGCCGAAAACCCTGAAACTGGAGAAAAACAACCAGAAGGGAATTCAAAGAGTACATGACTTGACAAAAAGTAAAAATGAATCCCGTACGAGGATTCAGACTCAAAATAAGGCGTTTAGCAATAACTTTTATTAATTGCACAATGGCCCCTCCAAAAAGTGAAACTGCACTAATGGCCCAGAATGAAAATATCTTCCAAAAATATTTTCTTAAAAACCCCTGAAATAAAATATCTTTAAAATATATTTAGGAAAAACACCCAAAAAAAAGAAAAAGATTCCGAAAAACTATGCATCCATACCCCTATGGACACCGGGAGCAACCAGAGTACTTTCTAACAAAAGTAAAAATACGTATTTCGTGGAAACCACTTAGAATGAAGATATGTGAAGTCAAAAACCAACTCCAAACATAAGAAGTGAGGTTATGCCAACAAAGTGACAAATGGGGAAATGACAAAATAGGGAAAATGACGAAATAAAGAAAAAGACGAAAACTGAATAGTGTCGAAAAACAAAAAAAATGTGGAATTGACTCAGTCCTCAAAGGAAGTTGTAAATCCAAATAAAAGAGTCTTAGAACTCACTCCAGAGCACTCGAGATGACACTAAGCGATGAAGAACTAAACCCAGGAAGGAAAAAAATCAACGAAAAAAAATATCCGTGAAAATCTGATAAAAGGAAAGGAAGGAAAAAGACCGGGTCATTACATTGTCATTCTTCGCTGCACCACTATACTCATCTATTCTTAGCAAATTCCAAGCTCAAATAATTAAACTTGGAATCTACTTTCGCATCACCAAATTGAACTCTTCTTGCTTTTGGAATAAAGGCCGGTACTCTTGCAATTGTCAAGACTTCTTCCTTCTCTTGTTGTTCTTGATTCTTTATTCTAGTAGATCTCCAAATAGACTTCCACTCCGTCTTTGCAATTGCTCCACCTAGCATAGTATTTCCTAACAGAATATAGAGATTGTTGACCTTTCTTCCTAAAAGTATGACACGTGGCACTCTTATAATCTTCATCAATCCATTTTTCACTTTACACCAACAACCTTTGGAATCCAATGCTCCCACAGAGATCACATTCCTTCTAACACTTGGAATATGTCGTACATTCGTTAAGATTCTTACCAAACCATTCACTGTCTTAATTTTAATTGTTCCAATTCCCATAATATCGCAAAAGACATTATTCCCCATAAATACCTTACCACCTACAGGTTTGTAGGTAGCAAACCATTTTTTATGAGGACACACATGAAAGAAAAGAATAAGCAGAATCAAGTATTCATTCCTTAGCTTCTCTATTATTATCAATGATTGATAATGCTTCATCATTATCACTATCTTCTTTTATATCATCAGATACAATAACGGCAGCGGATGCACTCTCCTTTCTTTCTGAACAATACCACTAAATATGCCCATTTCTTCCACACTTATAACATCTTTTCTCTGATAATGGCACAAGGTTTCTTGAAGCTCCAAATCTCTACTTCTCTTGAGTAGTAAGAACTTGAGCCTGATCATCGCGACTCTATTCATCATTCAACTTTTCATTAGAGAACAAAGCACTCTTAACTTGTTCCACCGAGATGGTGTCTCTCTCATAAAGCAAATTATTGAATAAATGCTTATGGGTAGAGCGTACTAACGTCAACAAAATAATTGTTTTATCCTCATCACTTAACTTGACATCAATGTTAGACAAATGACAAATAACTTTGTTGAACTCACCAAGATGTTCTTGAACGCTTATCCCATCTTTTCTCTTGAAAGAATACAACTCTTGCTTTAAAACTAACCTGTTGGTGAGATTCTTTCCCATATACAGATTCTCCAACTTCTTCCACATGTACACTTCAGAATTTTCTTTTATCACATCATACACAATATCATCCGCCAATGTTAATCGAATCGCACTCATTGCCTTCACGTTGATCTTCACCCAATTTGCATCTTCCATCTTTTCTGGTTGCTTACCCAAGACATCTTCTAGACTGCGCTGAATCAGTAAACCCGCATCCGAACTTGCCAAAGAATGAAGTTCTTTCTTCCATTAAACTTCTCGACCACGTACTTTCTATCTGTAATAGTTGCCGCCATAGCTCTAATACCAGTTATTAGGGTTTCACACACACAACTGACAAACATAACAGATAAAAAATCACACACAAACAAAAATGAGATTTACGTGGTTTGGCAAATTGCCTAGTCCATGGGTGAAAAACGACTAACTTTATTTCAAAAACTTGATTACACACTATTCTCTCTCTCACACACAATCTTAACTCTCTTTTTCTCTCTACAATTTACTCTTCTCATACCCATATCTATTTATAGAGTCTTCAAACCAAATCCTTGTTGGACAAGTATTACCTAACTTACTTATAAGGAGTTACTATATCAATCCCAACTCTAAAATAGGAACTTTATGGGACACAATTTCCTTAACAAATTTCAACATTCCAAAAAGGGAAAAATAGGAAATTAATTTCAATATTCCAAAACAAAAAAAAAAGGAAATTAATTTCTATAGACAATTTTGAGCCACAACCCAACAATCTCCACCTTGGCTCGAAATTGGTCTTCACACGCTCCTCTACAGCTCCATCTCGAATGAAGATCGCTCCACATTGAGCAAAGATTTCTCCACCTCAAATAAATCACTATAATGAAATTGAGAAACACTCTAACAATCTTCACATTTTCTCAAATTCATCACTCTTCTTCTTGTCGTTCTTCGCCGCACCACTATACTCATCTATTCTTAGCAAATTCCAAGCTCAAATAATTAAACTTGGAATCTACTTTCGCATCACCAAATTGAACTCTTCTTGCTTTCGGAATAAAGGCCGGTACTCTTGCAATTGTCAAGATTTCTTCCTTATCTTGTTGTTCTTGATTCTTTATTCTAGTAGATCTCGAAACAAGCTTCCATTTCGTCTTTGCAATTGCTCCACCTAGCATATTATTTCCTAACAGAATATAGAGATTGTTGACCTTCCTTCCCAAAAGCATGACACGTGGCCCTCTTCTAATCTTCATCAATCCATTTTTCATTTCACACCAACAACCTTTGGAATCCAATACTCCCACAAAGATCACATTCCTTCTAACACTTGGAATATAATGTACATTCATTAGGGTTTATACCAAACCTTTCATTGTCATGATTTTAATTGTTCCAATTCCTATAATATCGCAAAAGATATTATTCCCCATAAATACCTTACCACTTACAGGTTTGTAGATAGCAAACCATTCTTTATGAGGACACATATGAAAGAAAAGAACAAGCAGAATCAAGTATCCATTCCTTAGTTTCTCCCTTATTATCAATGATTAATTATACTTCATCATTATCACTCTCTTTTTTTGTATTGTCAAACACAATAATGGCAGCGGATGCACTCTCTTTTCTTTCTAAACAATACCACTAAATATGCCCATTTCTTCCACACTTAGAACATCTTTTCTTTGATAATGGCACAAGATTTCTTAAAGCTCCAAATCTCTTCTTCTCTTGAGCAATAAGAACTTGAGCCTGATCATCACACCTCTCTTCATCACTCAACTTTTCATTAGAGAACAAAGCACCCTTAACTTGTTCCACCGAGATGGTAACTCTCCCATAAAGCAAAGTATTAAATAAATGCTTATGGGTAGAGCGTACTCACGTCAACAAAATAATTGTTTTATTCTCATCATTTAACTTAACGTCAATGTTAGACAAATCACAAATAATTTTGTTAAACTTACCAAGATGTTCTTGAAGGCTTACCCCATCTTTTCTCTTAAAGGAATACAACTCTTGTTTTAAAACTAACCTGTTGGTGAGATTCTTTCCCATATATAGATTCTCCAACTTCTTCCACATGTCCAATGCTAAATCTTCTTTTATCACATCATACACAATATTATCTACCAATGTTAATCGAATTGCACTCATTGCCTTCAAGTTGATCTTCACCCAATTTGCATCTTCCATCTTTTCTGGTTGCTTACCCAAGGTATCTTCTAGGCCACGCTGAATCAGTAAATCCTGCATCTAAACTTGCCAAAGACTGAAGTTCTTTCTTCCATCAAACTTCTCGATCACGTACTTTCCATCTGTAATAGTTGCCGCCATGGCTCTGATACCAGTTGTTAGGGTTTCACACACACAATTGGCAAATATAACAGATAAAAAATCACACACAAACAAAAATGAGATTTACGTGGTTTGGCAAATTGCCTAGTCTACGGGCGAAGAACGACTAAATTTTCTTTAAAAACTTGATTACACATTATTTTCTCTCTCTCATAATCTCAACTCTTTTTTTCTCTCTACAATTTACTCTTCTTATACCCATATCTATTTATAGAGTCTTCAAACCCAAATCCTTGTTGGATAAGTATTCCCTAACTTACCTATAAGGAATTACCATATCAATCCCAACTTTAAAATAAGAACTTTATGGGACACAATTTCCTTAACAAATTTCAACATTCCAAAACGGAAAAAAAAAGGAAATTAATTTCTATGGATAATTTTGAGCAACAAACCCAACAGAATCATCGATTGTATTGCATGCGTTTGTGAGCCCTACCACGAGGCTTCTTCTTCTCATCCTGGTTGGCCACTTTCGGAGTTTGCCCTCCCACCTTTCCGGCATGAGCCACTGATATGTGAACCTTTCCTGCACAAATACTCGCCCCAAATCCAATAATCAACCGGATCAAACACGCATGATAAATAATTAGAAGCACAAAATTGTAAACATTAGATTTAATTGTATTGAGATCCGAGTATAGAAGATGTCGAGCTTACCTATGGCTTATTGTTGCTTTTCTGAGTTCCAACGATGACCGGTGTACTGTCTTCGATTGCTTGCTTTAGGCGAGAGCGCAACAACCAGAAATGAGTTGGTAATCGAAGAGATCAAGCTATTGATTTCCCTCAGCAATTCAGACGACATACTCCCGATTCAAATGGCAAGTTCTCTCTGTAATTTCTCATTTCGATTGTTGGGGTTTTTGGCAATTTTAAAACACTAAAAACATGTATTTGTGTTATTAAATCTAAAGAAACCAGCGAAATATATAAAAATAAATAAAATGAAAATAAAAAAATAAACAAACAAAGAAATGAAATAATAGATAAATGAGATCGAAGAAGTCAAACCAAGATGAGATTAAAAAAGGACCTGATTAGTGCATTGAAGATCGATGTCAAACCATGATGGGTTCTTTGAAGGACAAATTGAATGTGGGGTTATCTATGGAACCAAGCCCTAACATTTTAAAACTCTCTGAAGAACATAAATAGATGAGAATAATGGAAGTGTTTGAAATTATACAAAACCTATATTAAACGACATAATTTAATATACCCATTTAATGTTTGGTAAAAATATTAAAAAAATTAAATTAAAATATCATTTTGTGCTTGTGTGTATGGTCTTGACGACGCCACGTGTATCTTTTCACCAAACCAAAACATAACAAAAATTTATAGCGCCTAAATTTTACTGCCAGAAAATTTCCACCGCCAATTATTAGGGATTTGGTGATGGTCTCATGGGATTTGGTGACATATCAAGTTTACCGTCCCTAAAGGCTGGGTATTATTAATGGTAACATTTACCGTCCCTAATAATAGGACCTTTAGTGACAGTTTTTGAGTCTGTCACTAAAAAACTGTCCCTAATAGCCTGATTTCTTGTAGTGACACATAACACATGCAGCTAATCATTGGCCAGAGAATGTTCTGACATTTTTCATATGAATTAACCACAATGCCCTTACCAACTCAGCTAAATAGTCCTCTAGTGCACCAGAATTATAGCTCACTATATTAAGGTTGTAATAGACTTCTTATCCAAGACTTGGTGATTAAGAAATGCAATGTAGTGTATGCATTCTCTCACTAGGACCACAACAACGTGTCACACACCTGAACTTCATGCAGAAAGACCAAAATGCCCTTGTAATAGCCACTTGTCATTCTCAACCAAATTCTATTGCTGAGACTGTATATTTTATAATGCAGGCTAAATCACAGTTGTTCAATGCAATGCAAGAATTTGAACATATGTATAATCATATAATATAACTATGAAATGACCATAGTACCCTTGAAAATTCCTGTAGCTAATTTTCATATGCTGGAAGAATGTTTGCACAATAGAGACTTCAAACCATTTGCTTAATTACACATGGATAGGGCTAAAAGATGCATTTTTGCTAGGGTTGGGAGGCTGAGAATAATCCTCTCTCTTATTTTATGTATAAGTCTCTGAATTTTTTGAACCATCCTTGCCTTGATGCATTGGACTAAGCATATTGGTAATTCTAGCAATTTATTATAAAATCTTCAATTTGGGACCATATTAGCTATCTCTCATATCTCTTATCACTTAACATTTAAAGAAATCCAAGAAAAGTTAGGATCATTAATTTCATTCAAAATCGTTATTGAAGAATAATAAAATCTAAAATTAAAGGACAACTGGTACTTGGATTCCAAGTGACCACTCACCCATTAAGTTTTTGACTAGGATTCATCAGACTATTTTCAAGAGAAAAAAATCTTTTTTCAGGAAAATATTGTCAATGTACTGAAAGTTAGCCTACATTTGGTGAGAAGTTCCTACATTTGGTGACAAGTTCTAGAATTAAGTTTTTGAACTACATTTGGTGACAAGTTCCTAATTTGCCACTTGTTCTAGATGAAGGGAAGCTTCAGTTCTTGGTTATAGTTTGTTCATTTAACTCATAATCTTATGCTCCTAATATTTTGTTATTAAGTAATAAGGAATAAATAAATGTCTTGAAAATACAAATTCTTACCCCTAAAGGACAGTCCTAGATGCAGACGTGTTATATAGCATGCTAATGCAATAATTCATATCTAGAACGACCTTTAAACATGTAAGTAAGTCAAGGGATTCAAAAAGGTAAGATATTGTGCTCCATCAGGACCACCACCGACAGATTATTTTCAGATTCAATGATTTTATATGGAAACAGGTGAGGAGTGAAAAATGCCTCATGACAATTTTACATGTTGGAAAAAATAGCATATATATATGTAAGAACTATGCTAAAAGTTAATACCATAATTTTTGTTCATTGTGCTCAGTCAACAACTGAATCTAGCATCAACGAATAGCTAGAGGATCTCCTAGAATAGCATGATAAGAATTATAATGAGAAAGAAAAACAAGCAAAATTGAGTGATACATACATTTTTGTTTCTTGTTGCAAAAATGATGCAATTGCACCAAGTCCACCTAGATACTTAAAATATATTTTGCACATGAAGTACATATATTATTTAAAGATATTGCTTGTAAATTTTTAGCAGATCTCAACTTGCTAGATCCAAGTGACAATCATAAAAAAGAAAAAAGAAAAAAAAAAAAAAAAAAAAAGAAAAAACAGAAAAGAAAAGAGGAACAACCAAGGAATTACCTTTGATAAATGGCATCTTTGTTTCTTGGTGAGAAGAGACACACTGTCATAAAAGAAATAAGACAATATAAAAAAAGGCAGAAAAACAGTTAGATTTCAGATTGGTAGACAGTAAAAACCATCTATGTGAAAACAGAATGCAAAAGTATCATGATAATCTGAAATAATAGGACATGTTCCTGTAAGATTATACAATATGATTTTATCTTGATGCACAGTTTAGATCTCTATTACTCCCGAACGGAACACAAACTTGAGCATTTACAATATTTAATGGTAAACAAATATGGGATTCAGAATAGAAAATGAATGGAAACAATTATAGAAATTATCTCAAAGCAGCATAATTAAGCTACTAAAATCCCTACCAATTAGATGACAAGTTGAAGATGATGATATGAGATGCCTATAGTCCAGACCCTTTTTTCTTCCTCCCTTTCCCCTCTGTTTTTCTTTTTTTCCTAGAGACCACGAGCAACAACAATGTCCTCTTCCTTTCCCTCACAACCTGCAACCAAATAAAATTGATGACTAAGCAAATTATTTTTTCTTCATAAAAAATCCTCTTCATTTCATTACAAACAATGATTTATACCAGACACTCATCGGTAACTCATAATTGCTCCTTTGTCTCTTCAAATTTGGGCCGGCGAAGCTTACCCTACAACGCGATTTAGCCAAAAGCTCCAAAATAACTTGTAATTGCTCATTTGTCTATTCGAATTTGGGTCGGCGAAGCTTTCCCTACAACGAGATTTGGCCGAAATCTCCAAGATCGAACAAAAGCAACCATGAAGAGAAGTGCGAATCAGAGGCAAAAACCCTCTACAAAATGTAACATAACCAAAACTACAAAATCCCCAAATCGAAGAACGAATCAACCAATGACCAGTTTCGAACCCATGGGTAGAATAGAACCCTCTAATGCGCTAAATGGAGAGGTACGTCGCTGAAAATCATGGTTTTACCGTTGAATTCGTTGTTCCGATCAATTACTGATTCGATGGCGGCTAAAATTGTATGCTATGGCTAGGGTGTAAAGATGAAAGATTATGGGCAAAGGTTGAGCTGAGGCGGAACAGAATACGGACCTGATATGTGGAATGTTTGTAGTCAAGAGAGATATTAGGGTTTGAGTACGCAGTCAGTATATATATATATATATATATATATATATATATATTGATTGCAAAGAGAGGGGCTTGAGAGTTGAGAGACACCGGGCCAGCGGCTAAAGCTTGCAAACGGCGAACTCGAACTGGAACAGCGAACGATGGAAACTGAAGGATATGGGTGTTGATTTGTTGAACAATCTGAAATGATATGCTGATATGGGTTTTGATATAGGTAATAGGTTTTGAAATTTTGATTCTTGCTGACAGATAGATAAACTAAATTATATGGGTTTGATTCTTGTAGATTTTGTAGTTTGCAGTTGCAAGGACAAAGAGAGGGCAAGTTCAGAGTTGAGAACGAGAATAGAGATAGAGGCGATTGAGGAGGCCGTGGCTGAAATGATTTGCCCTAAAATTCAAATGCTAAATTTTTTTTTTTTTAAGAAACTAGCAGGAATAAGATCCACTTACAGAATTTCACTTTCGACCACGGTGCAACCACCGTGGTAGAATAAATTACTAAGATGGTTTTTCATTAACCATAGTAGAAAGAGAGGTAAAAGGTAAAATAATATACTTGTTACCACAATTATTTTTAAATCGTGGTAGAAGAATATACTTTCTACCACGGTTATTTTAAAACCATGGTAGAAAGATCCATCTAAATCACATTAAAAATAATTCATGGTAGAAGACCCTTTCTACCACGGTTTTAAAATAACCGTGGTAGAAAGTATATTTTCTACCACGGCTATTTAAAAACCGTGGTAAAGGAATATACTTTCTACCACGGTTATTCATTAACCGTGGTAGAAAATGTCTTCTACCACGGTTTTAAAATAACCGTGGTAAAAAATATACTTTCTACCACGGTTATTTTAAAACCGTGGTAGAAAGGGTCTTCTACTATGATTTTTTTAAAACCATGGTAAAAAACTGTTTTCTTGTAGTGTTTGCTCTTTCGGAATTTTTGAATCTTCAATTTAGCTTCAATTTCGATGAGATAGAAAACAACACTAAATCACTCATGAATATATATGTGTGCTCTCAAAAATAAAATAAGAAAAATCATATTTGATTTTCTGAAAAATATCTCACTAAAGGCTTTCTCAAAATAATTAATTGATATTCCTCAAAGTTATACCTCAATGTTGAATGAAAGAGGTATTATATAGAAATTTGGATGACCTAAGAATACTTGTAAAACAAGTTAAATTCGTACATAGAATTCTGGAAGGAAGTCTAGACTAAAAAGGAATTAAGACAAATTAGGAAACTAAAGTTACCAAACAAATCTGTAAACCTTGAATCGGTTCAAGATGGCCAGTACTCAATACAAAGAATCTTTTTGATTCTTGAACCAGTTCAGGAATGTTTGAACTGGTTCAAGATGCCCAGTCTTGAATTTTTCACAGAACCTCAAATGTTGAAGCTGTTCAAAGCGGGCTCCCGCCAAACGTTCCAGTGAGCCTCATCCGGATGCCTAACACCCGCGGGCGCCCACCAGACAATAGACAAGTAGCCATGGGCTTCACCTTTCTTCACCAAATGTTATCCCTTAATTTAGGGGATTGCTCTAAATGGTCTTGGAGTTAGAGGACCACATATTTAGGGGTAAATGGATGGCTAAGGATATATATTAGAGGGTGGTTACATTGTAAAGGGGATATCATATATTTTTGCAAGATTTATAGAAAGAGAAATATTAGAAGAGGGGGTTTTTGTGTGGCTTGAAGGGCTGAGCTCGAAAATGAAAGAAGTCTCAAAGTTTCCTCCTTCCTCTAGTGCATCCATGGGTAACTAAACCTTCATCTAAGGAGGTGATGAAGCCCTCCCTTGTAAGCATGTTCTAGATTAATTTTTATTTTGGGGATAATAATGTATAATTTTGGTATTTCCATGACCTAGAGCTTCTCACTTGTTGTAATGGATTCTAATGTCTATAAATGGTTATTTTGAGTTAATTATCTTGTCTTAGATGATTTCTTTTATTAACCATATCGCTTGTATTTTCATAGTGACAATGAAAATAAGGTTGTGGAATGGTTTTAATGGCATGTTGATAGAGAGCCTTGATAGTCCATTGCTTAGGTAATCCCTTTGATGGTTTATGCTTGATTCATAACTTCATGTGCTTTATCATTTGATTATGGGCTTGATGATCTTTTGCTTAAGAGAGTATGCTTGATACTAAACCCTAGTTTAGGTAGTTCAATTTATATGAACTTTTGATGGATCATTCTTGTTTTTGATTTAAAGAACTTCTTGACGACTATATAGCAACCATTGGTTGCTATATAATTCTTGACCATTATATATATTGTTTCTCCCCAATTTAGTCTTTTTCTAGCATGTGTAAAGGGTTGGAGTGGATTCATTTCCCTAGTCTTCTATTTCTGAATTTCTTTTCACTAAAGTTCTTACAAGTTATTATTTTATGCATTTTAAATTCCTAAGTTTAGTGACAAACCAACAAACCTCTATACCCTTTGATTATTCTAAAAGTGATTCTAGATATCTTAGTTGCCATAAACCAGCAGTCCCAGTGGTTCGACTTACCCGACCAATAGCCCTATTTTACAATGATTTGTGCTATTGCAAAAGGGTTGAATATAAATGGACTCCGATCACTCACTCAGCTGTACCACTTTCCAACTAGCTTGTATTCACTAGGACATTGACTTTCACAGACACACATATAAGATCAAGTAAGTGCACATAGGCACTCCCCCAGTCCACAGCCCCTTTACTTGGACACTTAAAGCTCTTAATAGCTTAAATAATAGTGAATAAAGGTGTCAACACACCAAATACAATATACTTAAGTTGGAACACAATGTAGGAATTCATAATTCAGCCTTAAGTACTCACAACATCAAACCCTAGCTTTCACTTTTCTGCAACAAGAAGGATAGAACTGTCAAAACATAGTGCAGCTTCACTTGATGATTAAACTAGGTTCCCACAGCCTTGACTCAGCCAAATACACTTTCTTGTATGTACTACACAAGTAGATAAACAATAGTGGCTCCCAAAAGGCCAAAACCTTAAATTCAAAGGTATAAAGGTAACTTCTCAATGCAGCTCCAAGAATGGCCTCCAATTGTCTTGCACAGCTCTAAATAGCTAAGATATTCTTAAGAGATAAACTCAGTGAAACCAGCAAGGTATAATAAAGAAAGCTCACAACAACCTTGAAGTCCCCAAAAACCTTAGCTTTAAGCTTTTAAGGGTAAGATTGTAAATTAGCCATAGAACCAACCTAATTTCAATACCCTCAATCGTCAATAGGTAGAATACACTTGCTCAGCTAATAAGTTCAATACAAGTAGCAAGGCATAGCATAGATATCACAGTTTAAAAAATGACTCTAACAAACACTAGTTTTGTAGCTTCAAAGGGCAACTTTGCAATGTAGCTTCATTTCAGGCTTACACTTGGTTCCCACAGCCATGTATCATGAAAATAAACTTGTTAAAATGTATAGAACAATTTAGACAGCAAGTTACAGCAATACACACACACAAATAGGCTTAACCTCAACACACCCTAACTTTCCAGCTTCAAAGGGTAAAACTATAAACTAGCTTTAGAACCAGCTCAAACTTCACTCCCCTAGTCTTCAATAGCCCAAATACACTTGCTCAAATAATTGTTATCAATAGAACAACAAGACACAACAATATATGCTCATTATAACCACTTTAAGGTTAAAAACTTGATTTTCAGTTCTTGCCAAACACTACCTTAAGAAGCTTCATATCCTCAACCATCAAGTGTTCCTTCAGCTTAAAAATGATAAATTAAACTTGTTCTACAGCTAAGATAATTTATACACCCAAGGATATAACATTTCAGCTCAAAAACCAGCAAACAAATGTTTTACAGTAGGTACAATTTACTACACCTGTTACTTTCTAGTTTGAGGTGTAAAATAATCAAAATGTCTTCTGTCAAAGGTTCCCTCAACTTGGCATTGATGAAGTATACTTGTACTGAAGCTTGGACATAATTTAACAGCAATGAATCAACAATTTATAGCTCAAAATGGCAGCAAACAATAGCTTGCATAAGGTGAATTTGGTGCACTTGTTATCTTTAGGTTTTAGGGGGCAAATCAGTAATTTCGTGGCTGGTCCTTCTTTTCTCCAGCTCCTACTGCTGTATTTCATCATATAACACTTGCTCACATCATTACTTCTCAGGTTATAGCAAGGTGTTATCAATTTGAAGTCCAAAATCAGCATATACACCAGATTTTTGCTGCAGCACTATTATAAGGGTATTTTTAGTTTTTCAACTCTACCAACATTTGGATTTTAGTTTTCTCAAGTGTAAATCAACTGTATAAACATGCTCTGCAAAGTAATACACCAGATAGAGCTAGATATTTCAATGTCAACACCAAAAATACCTTTGTAAATAAGTGTAAATTCTAGTTGATGTGGTTCACAACACCAAAATCCGAACAGGTCATTTCTCAGGCTAAATTCGAACTTAGACAGCCTCAAATCAACAAACTAGATATGCAATCTGTGTGAAATAGCAAAGAGTGGAGAGATCCTTTACAATGCAATCAATCTCAATAATAGAACCTTGATTAGCCTTGCTTTCATCTGTTAAAACTGATGTAGAACTTTCTTTAAAACTGTTGTTCTTTGATTTGAGCTTCACTATGTTACAAATAATAAGTGAAAAAAAAATAATAATAAGACTGAGAGTTTAAACTTGAAGTCTTCAACACGAGTGTTATTTTCAGCTTCTTCTTTTTGAACAAGAGAGTTAGTATCCCGAGTGATCATATCTTTGATTATTTCTGATGCTTCATAGTCTTCTTTAGTAGTGTATTCTCTCCCAAGTAAGTCCCACACTTCTTTGGATAATTTACGGCCCTTGACCTTCCTGAGATCCTGATGAATTAAACCACTTAGAATAATTTGTTTTCCCCTTGAATCACTCAACATACCTTATTCATTGAGCATAGATAATCCCTTAGTTGTAGCATACCACACATCTTATGATTGTGACATTAGATAAACCTCCATTCTAACTTTCCAATCTTTAAAGTTTGTACTATCAAGACATGGTGCATGGTCAATGCATAGACCTTCCTTTATGAACCAACAATCTTTACTGTAGGCTTGTTAATTCTTTGGTTATGCAGACCAAGGCTCTGATACCAATTGTTGGACCAAGAAGGGGGGGTTGAATTGGTCTTAGGTACTTTCTTTCTTTTCACTTGAGTACAAACATGTGTAACATAAGGGATATAAACCAATGTAAACAATCAAATCACACGGACACAAGATATACAAAGAAACCCTATCAATAGGGAAAAACCTTGATTCTTGGCCTCAGCCAATAAAAGCCTGCATTAGTAGTATGAACCTTGTTACAAACTCAGATATCTCACTCGCTGCACACACCTTTGTACAAGAATAGATACTAGTTTTCACAACCAATTCACACACACTAGCTCACTATCTTCACTTGCTGCATGCAAGTAATTCTTACTCAGCTATCACACTTTCCAACCACTTGTACTCATTAGCACACTGAATTTCACAACCTCTACACACACACAAGATCAAATAAGTGCACACATGTGACGGCCCAAGTTTTGTAAACCCGGTGCGTCAGTGATGACCAAAAGATGACCCGATAACGGATCCGAAATGCAGAAGCGAAAGGTGAAACAACGGTCTCTATAGATAGAATGCGTCTCTAAGAAACCAATGTAACCGTCAATGAGGTCATGGAACCCAAAGGAAAACAAGTGTGGAAGTGTCATTTCAAACACGGACAAAAAGAAACCTAGGGCAAAATGGTCATTTTGCAAAAAAATGGATTCAAGTGCTATCGAGCACACCATTGGGAAGAAAATGAAAAACTAATCATGATGGACTCAAGAATTTCATTATTCGGATTCTGGACGAAGGAGAAACAACAAAACAAAGAAAAACGAGCGATAAACCTAAAAGGGTAAACTGGTAATTATTCAGAAATATCTGGGTGAAACCGAGCACACCGTTGAATAGAAAATGAAAAATTAATCAATTTCAAAAAAAAATTCACTTGATTTGGAGTCTGGATGAGGGAGAAAGGTCAAAAACAAAATCGACGTCACGGCGGCCTAACGAAGGCCGTGACAGCTACAGTACCGTCAACCCGTTGTTGCTGCTGCAACTGAGAGTAAAAACGGGCATCTAAACGGACTTTTCTGGAAAAGCTTAAAGAAGAAACCCCCCCTAAAATCAAGTTTCCTACCCTTATTGTGAACGAAAATTAAAAAAAAAAATGCATTCTAAAATGCCCAGAATGCCCCCAAGAAAAATCAGGTCAAGAGGAAAAAAATAATCCGAGCTACTGCCCAAGTTTTGGAAATAGGGCTTCGGGAGGTTTTTAAATTGCCTAAATTGAAAATGCAATCTTAAAATATACCCACAAGACCTCCGAAAGTTTTAGATCGGTCGTGACGATTTTCAAAAAAAAGTCGATGAATAGTACCAACTATATTTGTACTAAAAATTTGCAAAACCTGACAACAAGGATTTTTTGGAAAAATATTAATTTTTGAGGGCTAAGATGATGTTTTCTGGAAAAACACAAAGAAGAAACCCCCCTCAAAATTGAGTTTTCTATGTGACTAATACGGAAAAATGAAAAAAACGCATTGTGAAATACCCAAAATGCCCTTGAAACAGAATAGGGTAAAACTCCCTAAAAATGCTACTTAGAGTTTTTGTTTCATCAAGAAAGGTATTATTTGCCAAAGTGAGTATGTAAGTGCATGCAATATGATAAAATAGATGCACCAACATGGCCTAAAGTCTTTTTACATTCCATTAACAATTTTTAGCATACAAAGCCTCCATTTCTCACAAATAAGCTACAATGGCAATACTTGAGTTTTAAAGAGAACATGCTTGTAGTCTTCCATGTTAATGGCTCTTGGCCTCATCTCATACATGTCAAATACATTTTAAAGAGTGTACTTACGTACACATTACATTAATGGAATCAAATATACACATTTTGACATATAAAGCTATAAAGGCATTTCAAGCCAATCTTCACAAAATGAAAATCTTCAAGTCAAGCATAATGGGAGTCTCAACTTTAATTCTTGTACCTGAAATATGCCCTAGTATCGTAGGGGTGAGTAACATAAAACTACTCGTAGGAAATGAGCATGCATCGACCTACCATTTTACAATTATATCACCTTATGGTGAAACATGTTAAAGGGGCTCATGCCACCTAACGTCTATATCAAGTGAGACTCGGGGAGCATCCTAAGCTACCCATGCAAGTTAAAGCGAACAACGGCATCCAAGTATACATGCTCAACTACACTAAACCATATTAAAACATGATACATGACATACAAGCATACATTTCCAAGTATACTAACCATGTTAAGACAAGTCACACAATGTCTAAGCATATTACCCAAGTATACATTTTATATGAAAATCTCATAAATCAAGTATATTAAGCTCAACAAAATGCACATAAGACAAGTATACATGTCACAAGTATACTAAATGAAAGTCAAACTCACAGAGCAAGTATACAAGTTCAAGTATACTAAATAGTATTCAATTGTCTCAAACAAGCATCAATTCTCAAGCTACAAGTAATCCATGATTAACAACTTGAAAGCAAAAACAACAAATAGTGGAAAGACTAGGACATGCGGTCGCTAGACCAAGCAAGTATTTTTGGGTAATTACGACTCACAAGGTACTACCTAGTGCGCACTTATGACTTAAAAGACACTTGTCTCCGTACTAGAGCCAAACCCTAGCCATCACATAATATATGTCCTCATAAGCTTTCCAAAACCAATAAGTTCAAAACTTATACAAAATCAAATACAAGGTACCATATTGCATGCATAAATAAGGTTGATTACACACAAATCATGTCCTAGAATTCAAGTCTAAATAGCATATGATATGTCAAGTCCTTAATACGCAATTTATACACAAAGTAAGAAGATTTTACAACAATTGAGTCACATTACCATCCTAAGCCACAAGTACTAAATAAGCTTCAATTTAGTAACTAGTTTCCAAGGTAAACAATTGTAATATTCTAGATAAGCTATATACCTACACAAGATACATTTAAACAAGCTTTACTAATCAATGATATTCTATATCATGTTAAGTTTAAATACCATTTTAAGAGGCCACAAGTACTAAATATACTTCAAATTAGTAGCATGCTCACAAGGTAATTAGAATACTACATTTTAAGAGATTTTTAACCTAATCATGGAAAGTCTCTAGATTTCAAATCTATCCCAAACAACCTCAAATTAATCTATGTTAAACAACATAGCATGCTCAATACATATATCAAATCAAAAGAGCAAAATAAGCAAGACATCATCATGTAGATTTTAATTAATTCAATTTTAATTCAATCTCTAGATTTCAAAAGTTGTTCAAATGATCCTAAATTAATATATAACAAGCACCAAATCTACAATTTACTAGAATTTTAATCAAATTATATCCATTAAATCTCTAGATTTGAAAACTCATCTAAATCATCCCAAGTCAATATATATCAAATATCAACTCATGGCCATGCCATTTAACAAGTTTAAAATGAGTTACATGCAAGCTATGATAAATCATAATTTCTCAAATTAGCAAAAGACATGCATACAACTCATATAAGCATCAATAGCATGCAAGAAACAAAATATAACCCTAAAACATCCCCTACCTCACAAGAGGATTGTTCCTTTTGAATTCAAGGCAAATCAACACAAAATGGCAAACCCTTCAAGGGTTATGAAGAGGAAGATAAGAGGAAACTTTTGTCTCCCAAGGTTAATGATCTAAGGTGAGTGGAAGACCCTCAAAAATCAAGGTCAAGGCTTAAGGCTTCAAGCTCCATCCATGGATTCTAGGGTTTTTTGTGAGAAAGGAAATGAAAACAATGAATGAAGTGTGAGTGGAGGAAACAAAAATCCTCCACTCACTATGTGATCTTATACCATGGTCAATACACACATCTATAGTCAATTGCACAAAAACCCTCCTTTAAAACCATAATCCCAAAGTGGCCCAAAGATATCTGCAAGACTAAATTGTGGCCCTACACTTGTCACCAATCCATGGCTCCTTCCTAGGCTTTATCCCTCACCTACACTTGTCAACCATCCAAGCCAACAAGTGCACCAATCCTAGGCCAACAAGTGAGTGAATCCTCACCCTCCAAATGTCATCATCCAATGCATCAAAGTGTTTCCACACAAATGTCAACAAGTGAACCAATGAGAGTGTGACACTTGTCACACTTTTCAAAAATTACAAAAAGGTCCTTTTTGAAAATATCTTCCAAGTTTAATTGCAAAATGGTCCCTAAGATGAAAAATAATTACTTTATTTAATTACACTAAAACCTCACAAGTTAAGGATAATTACACTAAAGTATGCATTAATGTCCCTTTATGAAAGAAGTAAGCAATTAACGTGCTTTTCTAGAAAAGTAAAAATACCACTATCATGGAAGTCAAATATCTTGAATGCATGCAAAACTGGAATCAAATCTGAGCACAAAAAGTAAGATTGTGCCAGGAAAAAGGATAAACGAGAAAAGACAAAATGTGAATAGTGTTCGGAAAAATAAAATATGGAAATCACATAATCCCCAAACGAGGTTATCAATCCAAGGAAAAGAGTCTCGGAAATCATTCCAGAGCACTCGAGATGACATCAAGTGATGAAAAACCGAACACAAAAAGGAAAAGACAACGGAAAAAAAATATCCGTAAAAAGCTGGGAAAAAGAAAAGGAAGAAATGACCGGGTCATTACAATACAGGCACTCCCCAAGTCCACAACCCCTTTACTTGGACACTTAATGTGATACCCCCGGATTTTCGAATGCGGGTTGGCCAGGCCCACACCCGAATACCCGAGGATATCAAAACAAATTGATAATAAACGAACACAGAGTACAAAAGAATAAAAAAGAATAAATAAAATGCCGACAAGAAACTAAAATGATAATCTAATAATAAACCTCAGAATATATTTCGATTAATTAATAAACTCTTCTGATACAACTGATCCTCCAAAATACAACTCGGGAATCCATACTGTGTGGACCCCTAGAAAATCCAAACTAAACAAATGACAGCAATAATTGTCTAAATCAGGAAACTGAATCATAAAGGAACTCCTATGTTGCATCGGAAGAATAAAGTAGACTGATCCCCGCTCAGCACGAACAACCTCTACTCCTGACAAACACCTGAAAAATAATGGTGGGTTAGGCCCACAAACAAGTTCTACTCTACTACAGTCCAAGCAAAGATCCGATACACGTATACATCCTAGTCAATCCAACAGTAACTAGTAGTTCGTATATATATATATATATATATATATAAACACACTAAAGGAACTTTACTAGACTATAGGGTTGTCTCAACTTGAATAGTAGGCAATATGCAAAACGCACATATAGTGGGCATGAGTATCTAGACCTACCAGGGTACACAACTACACTATATCTAGCTACACATCCCTGGCGATATACGCACCCTAACCACTGATCCTGAGATTCAAGCTCATATCATGGCACCATACTTATATATATATAATCTAGTAACCATCCTATTCAGTATAAATTAATCCTCCATAAGTCATTCAACTTGTTCAGCTGACTTGACTTGAATATAAGTAGGACTTAACATTTTAGTTAATCCATTCCCTTATATAATAAATTAATCCTCCATAAGTCATTCAACTTGTTCAGCTGACTTGACTTGAATCTAAGTAGGACTTAACATTTTAGTTAATCCATTCCATTATATAAAATAGGTAGGACTTAACTGATAAGTTAATCCGTCCCTAAAATGCCACCGTCCTATTCCGGTGCATTAAACCGCACAATCCAACAATTAATGTAACGATTAAAGAAATGCATCAAACAATCCAGAAATAACTATTATAATATGATATCAAGTTATCACAAAATAGGAATAACTTATTATTTATTTAAGCTTCCTATATCATATGTCCTACACAAACGGAATCTTATACATGATGATATTTTATTACACCATCAAATAAGCGTTCTCCAAATCCAGTTCATCCTACACATTTAATCTTAATTGCTAAAACATTTTAAAAGATTAAATTCTTTCATTTGATTAAAACATTCAAATAGCAAGCATCATTATGATTGAGTTTATTTAAATTTATTTAAACCCAAACCTAATTCCTATTTAATGTTCAAGAATCCTAGGCATGTTTCTACTTTCCATCATTCCACAGATATGAAAAATACATAATGTAAACATATAAAAATTCACACCAGAAATCAAATCAAAATCATGTATTCATCAATTCACAACACAAGAACAGATATGAACCAATTTCATAAAACCTGTGTTCTAATCCAATTAAACATGCATAATTATTTAATTTTATGTGTTTAATAAATCTTAGAATTTCCTAGGCACGCATAGAAACACGAATCAAAGGGAAAGAGATAGAATAAGAACTTGCCTTAAACTTTCGGATCGAAAGTTAAACTTCTTCTTCCTTGATCTTCTCTCTACATGGTTTTTTTTCCTCCTTCCTTCATTTTCCTCCTTCCCTCTCTAACTCTCTCTCTCTAGAATATATCACATGAATATTTCTAACCCCCTTTTACAATCCATACCTATATATTTATAGGCTAAATAAAATAACCCTAACTATTTTTCCAATCCAAGTCAACTTAACAAAAAATATATTAAAATATTAAAAAGGTAAGTAAAATATGTTACGTATATAATTTATGTATATGTTTATTAAATAAATAAATTATACACATTCCATTATTTATTAATGGATTATCCAATAATACTTAAGTTACCATAATATTATAAAGTAACTTAAAACATAACACGTATCAAATCTATGTATATTTTTATTATTTAAATATAAAACATATACATCAGATTAAATATTACTACCTAAGTTACCATATAAGTAATTAATAAATTACTTTCCGTTTTATATATATATTAAAAAGATAAGTAAAATATGTTACGTATATAATTTATGTATTGTTTATTAAATAAATAAATTATACACATTCCATTATTTATTAATGAATTATCCAATAATATCTAAGTTACCATAATATTATAAAGTAACTTAAAATATAAAACATATCACATCTATGTATATTTTTATTATTTAAATATAAAACATATACATCAGATTAAATATTATTACCCAAGTTACCATAAAAGTAATTAATAAATTATCTATTATTTATTTATGGATTATCCAATAATATACTTAAGTTACCATAATACTATACAATAACTTAAAACATAACACGTATCAAATCTATGTATATTTTTATTATTTAAATATAAAATATATAAATCAAATTAAATATTACTACCCAAGTTACCATAAAAGTAATTAATAAATTACTTTCCCTTTTATATATGTATATAATATATATCTATATATATATATAAACACAACTATCCATGGGTAATAATCCATATACATCCAACCTCCTATCTAAGTAGTCCATGGGACCCAATTGGTTGGCCCATTACTACTAACCATAACCATAAAAGAAAAATAAAATAAAATAATAAAAGAAAAGAAAACATTTAATTTACAATTAATCAAAATACTATTTAAGCACATAACCTAATTAAACAATTAACACATAGACAAATACAAATAATACATAGACACATAATCAATTACTCAAGTAACACTTAATTCAATTCAACTTATAAGTAATTAGTCAAATAATCAATTAAATAATTAAAAATACAATTAAAATAAATAAATAAATACTGAGACTATCCTTTTAAAATTAGGGGTATTACATTCCTCCCCCCTAACAAAAGGAATTCTGTCCTCGGAATTCGCCCTTACTTTCTTTCATTATGCTTTGAAACTGTGAGCGAAAAACATTCTCCTATTCCCAAGTAGACGCAACCTTACTGTGAGGGCTCCACTTAACTCCAATATACCAAGTGGTATATAGGGTTCCTATATTTTAAGAAATACAATAATCATACAATGCATAGGGTGTATCAAACAACAACGTAATCCTCCCATTCGGATTCCATATAGAAAATTGAAATTCCAAATTAATGTCGATCCTTCCCACCGATCGTCACTCTTGTTTAGTTCAACTTCCATATTTGTTATAGGAAGTGGCTAAAAATTCCTATGATATCTGATGATTAACTTTCCACCTTTATAGTAAGTTTTACACTTAGGGCAATTATATACACGTCCCTATCCGTACCTGTTCACCAAAACTGACATTTGGTTTTGTGATGTACCTTCTAACTGTCTGGGTGTACCAAGAAAAATTATAAATTTTCCATCTCAGTCGCCCGACCATCATAACACTATTTACAGAAACTACTTAATCTTTCTCCAATACCTTAAACTCCATATGAGTAAGATAACACCTTTTCTAGGATCAGCTCCTATATTCAAAATTGACCTCCTGAACTACTTTGGTAATAACAAGTGTTATTATTACACCTGCTATACATTCACTTGATAACTTATCAACGAACCGAAAGATTTAAATATCCTATTGGTTGTTGAGAGTATCCACTTCCATCTTCACTTCCAATAGACGGAACTTGATGATTCACACTTTGCATCCATCTAAGCTATCTAGTGATCCATTCTATTCGTATGAACTGAAGTCCTACCAGTTCGAAATAGACAAGAACTAAGCTAACCTAACTTATCAATCAACCAATATCCTATCCAGAATCATGACCCTTGTGCGAAGTCAGCAATCCCTCAACTAAATCCGTGGAAAATGCTCTCTTATTTCCACTTTAATATAGGGAATGGCTACAAATAATCTAGTGATTTCTGATGGTCCATCTCGACTATTTAATAAATATTACACTGGGAGACAAAATCACTATGTCCCCCCTCCTGCCTGTCCTCCAAATGTCTGCTTCATACCGTGAAGCATCATATTTCCACTAGGATAAATAAAGAACTAAGAGTTGTGAAACTCAGTCCTTGTATCCTCCATCCAATTTGTCTGCAGAAAGTATCGTTAATCCGGTACCACTAGCTTTCGTCTGTACCCATTGTTCAAATTGGAGCATCTTCAAAAGCGAATTCTGCAACTAAATCTATCCACCACTGATCTATGATAAACTCACCAATATTGAAAGTTAATCGGTAATTCCATTTATCAATAGTCAACTATGACTTTAACTCAACAAAAGTCAACAAATTACGACCTTTCCATACATACCATGCACCTCATCTTTATATAGGTGTTTGGTCTCACCATCTTGTCTTTGACACACCCTGCTTCTTTAAGACAAGTTAATGTCAATCCGACTTCTTTGTCTAACTTCAAAAGAATATGAAATGTTTCCATCCTCCATATAAGTCATTAATTTCCTAGCAACAGCTAATTGTTGCAAATTGTGACTAAAAAAATAATTCCATATTATTTATAGAAATGAAGAGACTTAGTTTCCTCCTCCATGTGCAACACCGGCAAATTCCTCCTAATGGCACACCCTCGTGAATAAATTCTTGATTAAGAATTTACTGATGAATATTTATTCAATCTCCTATCCTCACTCGATGTCATTCCAATAAGTACTTAATCCAGTACTAAATCTTCCTTCTGACTTGGTAACAACTTCTGAAATTTTCAAGAAGATGTTTAGCAAATCCAGCACTTCTGATAAATCATCATGGCGTTACAGTGGTCTTTATTTACCACTACCTCACGCATACCACAACATTAATAACCACCAATATCATGGCGTTGTAATATGACATAAATCCATACCTAGAGTAAAGTAAATCAAACTAATCATACTAGATTTTTTTTTGACTTACAGTGATGGTTTAACTATCCCATCCCAAACAATATACTAAAATGACGCATGTCCAGGTCTAATAAATTGGCTAGAATTATGTGTATCTACCATATCCTACGACCGCATGCTCATAAATCTAGCGTATATAACGTTATTACTCCATATTATTAAAAACAATAGTTGGCTGATCACATACTTGTGTCCCTAACTAAACCACATACCATTAACCGGAATAATCAACGAAAATAAAACACGTATGACAAACACACTAATACAAAATATATTCCTACTTAGGACATCGTTCTTTCTAGAAAAGAAAGTCTCCTTTGAAATCAACCTTACCAGATTGTTTCACAATTTCCTTTTATAGTTTCGTAAGTAATCATTAAACCTCGAAACATATCCTTTAAACATAGCTTAAAAGCAACATATGTTTGCCTAAGTAAATACTAAGGGCTTAATCCTCATCCTCCCTGTACGTTGAATGTAAACTATCTAACTTGGCTTTATAAAGCGAATTAGAACGTCACAACATAATACCAATACGTTCCTGAATGTGATACAAAATCATACGTTTCGTTCTGATAAGAACTCCATCCAATCCCTAATCTTTTGAAGAGTACTTCTTATATATCTCTTTTAGAGATGATAAGATAGTTTAATTATATGTAGATTGTTCAATACCAATTCTACAAATAACATTCGCTATATAACCAACAAACAAGATCACCCTCGCGCGATGATCCATCTTCAAGATTTAGTACCCTCTCTATTGGATGCACATAAATCTCCTCCATTAGGATCCTCTTCGGCTCCTACTCCTCGCTTGTCTCCTTTTTGAGAGCAACTGAAGTTGTGTTGGCCCCAATATGCGGTGACCTATCACGTACACCTAAATCCTTCCTTGGCTTATACTTTTAAAGTAACGCCAAATGAACCTAAACCATCGATCCCTAACTCTGTCTTCTGGTAACGAAATCGATAACGTACTCCTTTACTCATTTGGGTTTTTATCGCTTTCGCCTTAAACCCATCCTTTTCCTAGTGCCAACCATTCTATGACTACAGAATATAATTGATATCAGCTCCTTCCTAACAAATCGTAAATAGAGTACAACGAATCCTAATACGGGCTCTAAGTTTTAAGAGACGTAATGCGGAAGTCACATACAGAAAGACACTCCTAAGGACACTTGAACCTGGAGTACTTTGATACCAACTGTGATACCCCCGGATTTTCGAATGCGGGTTGGCCAGGCCCACGCCCGAATACCTGAGGATATAAAAAAAAATTGATAATAAACGAACACAGAGTACAAAAGAATAAAGAAGAATAAATAAAATGCTGATAAGAAACAAAAATGATAATCTAATAATAAACCTCAGAATATATTTCCATTAATTAATAAACTCTTCTGATACAACTGATCCTCCAAAATACAACTCGGGAATCCATACTGTTTGGACCCTTAGAAAATCCAAACTAAACAAATGAAAGCAATAACTGTCTTAATCAGGAAACTGGATTATAAAGGAACTCCTATGTTGCATCGAAAGAATAAAGTAGACTGATCCCCGCTCAGCATGAACAACCTCTACTCCTGACGAACACCTGAAAAATAATGGTGGGTCAGGCCCACAAACAAGTTCTAATCTATTACAGTCCAAGCAAAGATCCAATACACGTATACATCCTAGTCAATCCAACAGTAACTAGTAGTTCGTATATATATATATATATATAAACACACTAAAGGAACTTTACTAGACTATAGGGTTGTCTCAACTTGAATAGTAGGCAACATGCAAAACGCACATATAGTGGGCATGAGTACCTAGACCTACCAGGGTACACAACTACACTATATCTAGCTACACATCCTTGGCGATATACGCACCCTAACCACTGATCCTGAGACTCAAGCTCATATCATGGCACCATACTTATATATATATAATTTAGTAACCATCCTATTCAGTATAAATTAATCCTCCATAAGTCATTCAACTTGTTCAGCTGACTTGACTTGAATATAAGTAGGACTTAACATTTTAGTTAATCCATTCCCTTATATAATAAATTAATCCTCCATAAGTCATTCAACTTGTTCAGCTGACTTGACTTGAATATAAGTAGAACTTAACATTTTAGTTAATCCATTCCCTTATATAAAATAGGTAGGACTTAACTGATAAGTTAATCCATCCCTAGAATGCCACCGTCCTATACCGGTGCATTAAACCGCACAATCCAACAATTAATGTAACGATTAAAGAAATACATCAAACAATCCAGAAATAACTATTATAATATGATATCAAGTTATCACAAAATAGGAATGACTTATTATTTATTTAAGCTTCCTATATCATATGTCCTACACAAACGGAATCTTATACATGATGATATTTTATTACACCATCAAATAAGCATTCTCCATATCCAGTTCATCCTACACATTTAATCTTAATTGCTAAAACATTTTAAAAGATTAAATTCATTCATTTGATTAAAACATTCAAATAGCAAGCATCATTATGATTGAGTTTATTTAAATTTATTTAAACCCAAACCTAGTTCCTATTTAATGTTCAAGAATCCTAGGCATGTTTCTACTTTCCATCATTCCACAGATATGAAAAATAAATAATGTAAACATATAAAAATTCACACCGTAAATCAAATCAAAATCATGCATTCATCAATTCACAACACAATAACAGATATGAACCAATTTCATAAAACCTGTGTTCTAATCCAATTAAACATGCATAATTATTTAATTTTATGTGTTTAATAAATCTTGGAATTTCCTAGGCACGCATAGAAACACGTATCAAAGGGAAAGAGATAGAATAAGAACTTGCCTTAAACTTTCGGATCGAAAGTTAAACTTTTTTTTCCTTGATCTTCTCTCTACAGGGTTTTTTTTCCTCCTTCCCTCTCTAACTCTCTCTCTCTAGAATATATCACATAAATATTTCTAGCCCCCTTTTACAATCCATACCTATATATTTATAGGCTAAATAAAATAATCCTAACTCTTTTTCCAATCCAAGTCAACTTGACAAAAAATATATTAAAATATTAAAAAGGTAAGTAAAATATGTTACGTATATAATTTATGTATATGTTTATTAAATAAATAAATTATACATATTCCATTATTTATTAATGGATTATCCAATAATGCTTAAGTTACCATAATACTATAAAGTAACTTAAAATATAACACGTATCAAATCTATGTATATTTTTATTATTTAAATATAAAACATATACATTAGATTATATATTAATACCCAAGTTACCATATAAGTAATTAATAAATTACTTTCTCTTTTATATATATATTAAAAAAATAAGTAAAATATGTTACGTATATAATTTATGTATATACTTATTAAATAAATAAATTATAAACATTCCATTATTTATTAATGAATTATCCAATAATATCTAAGTTACCATAATATTATAAAGTAACTTAAAACATAAAACGTATCAAATGTATGTATATTTTTATTATTTAAATATAAAACATATACATCAGATTAAATATTACTACCCAAGTTACCGTAAAAGTAATTAATAAATTATCCATTATTTATTAATGGATTATCCAATAATACTTAAGTTACCATAATACTATAAAGTAACTTAAAATATAACACGTATCAAATCTATATATATTTTTATTATTTAAATATAAAACATATAAATCAGATTAAATATTACTACCCAAGTTACCATAAAAGTAATTAATAAATTATTTTTCTTTTTATATATGTATATAATAGATATCTATATATATATTTAAACACAACTATCCATGGGTAATAATCCATACACATCCAACCTCCTATCCAAGTAGTCCATGGAACCCAATTGGTTGGCCTATTACTACTAACCATAACCATAAAAGAAAAATAAAATAAAATAATAAAAGAAAAGAAAACATTTAATTTACATTTAATCAAAATATCATTTAAGCACATAACCTAATTAAACAATTAACACATAGACAAATACAAATAATACATAGACACATAATCAAATACTCAAGTAACACTTAATTCAATTCAACCCATAAGTAATTAGTCAAATAATCAATTAAATAATTAAAAATACAATTAAAATAAATAAATAAATACCGAGACTATCCTTTTAAAATTAGGAGTATTACACTTAAAATTCTCTATAGCTTAATCAACAATGAATAGAGGTGTCAACACACCAAATACAGTATAATTATGCTGGAACATAATGTAGGAATGGGAAACTTAGCCTTAACTTCTCATAACATGCAACCTTAGCTTTCACTTTTCTGCAACAAGAAGGATAGAACTGTCAAAATATAGTGCAGCTTGACTTGATGATCAAACTAGGTTCCCACAGCCTTGACTCAGTAAAATACACTTGCCGGTACATAATACACAAGTAGATAAGCAAGATAAAACAATAATAGCTCCCAAAAGGCTAAAACCTAAAATTCAAGGGTATAAAGGTAACTTCTCAATGTAGCTCCAAGAATGGCCTACAATTGTCTTGCACAGCTCTCAATAGCTAAGATACACTTGCTTAAGAGATAAACTCAGTGAAACCAACAAGGTATAATAAAGAAAGCTCACAACAGCCTTGAAGTTCCCAAAAACCCTAGCTTTAAGCTTTCAAGGGTAAGATTGTAAATTAGCCTTAGAACTAACCCAATTTCCACACCCTCAGTCTTCAATAGGTATAATACACTTGTTCAGTTGATAAGTTCCACACAAGTAGCAAGGCATATCATAGATATCACCGTTTAAAAAAAGACTCTAATAAACCCTAGCTTTATAGCTTCAAAGGGCAACTCTGTAATGTAGCTTCATTTCAAGCTTATACTTGGTTCCCACAGCCTTGTATCATCAAAATAAACTTACTAAAATGTAGAGAACAATTTAGACAGCAAGTTACAGCAATACACACACACAAATAGGCTTAACCTCAATACACCCTGGCTTTATAGCTTCAAAGGCTAAAACTGTAAACTAGCTTTAGAACCAGCTCAAACTTCACTCCCCCAGTCTTCAATAACCCAAATACACTTGCTCAAATAATTGTTTTCAATAGAACAGCAAGATACAACAATATATGCTCACCACAACCACTTTAAGGTTAAAAACCTGATATTTAGTTCTTACCAAACACTGCCTTAAAAAGCTTCATATCCTCAACCACCAAGTTCTCCCTCAGCTTGAAAATGATAAATTAAACTTGTTCTATGGCTGGGATAATTTATACACCCAAGGACACAACATTTCAGCTCAAAAATTAGCAAGCAAATGTTTCATAGGAGATGCAATTTGTTACACCTGTTACTTTCTAGTTTAAGGGGGTAAAATAATCAAAATGTCTTTTGTTAAAGGTTTCCTCAGCTTGGCATTGATGAAATATACTTGTACTGAAGCTTGGACATAATTTAACAACAATGAATCAATAATTTATAGCTTAAAATGGCAGCAAACAATAGCTTGTAGCAGGTGAATTTGCTGCACTTGTTATCTTTAGGTTTTAGAGGGAAAATCAGTAATTTCATGGATGGTACTTCTTAAATCTAGCTCCTACAGCTGTATTTCATCAAATAACATGATAAGTGCTCAAATGTAACACATTTTAGCATCTAAGTTATGGTATTTTAGTCCAGTCATTTATTTTAATTTCATGTCTTAAGTATTTATTTATGTTATTGCCTATTTTAGGTTAATAAAGTTCAAACAAGCTAACAAGAGCCATTTAGCCCAATTTTGGAACTAAGAAGTAAAGTTTGAAAGAAGCCAAGGAAATTGTACTAGAGGGACTTCGATCGATCGAAGGGAATCCCGTTCGATCGATGTTTTGTTACAATCGATCGAAATGAGGCGGTGCCAGATCAGCAAAGTGGATAAGGCCTAGAAGATGTTTTGATGCCATGTCACCTTCGATCGATCGAAGATAAGTGTTTAATCGATTGAAAATCTTTGATCGATCGAATTGTCTGTTAATTGTGTGCTGTCTAATTCCCGCGTGTCCGAACCCTACCTACCACATAGCTGTGGGATTAGATATTTTAAGGGCTTATTTTCTGACTTGTTCACTACTACATGGACCTTTTATAAAGGGGGGACTGAACCATTTTGTAATAGATTTTTTGTCTTCAATTTTATTTCATTGTAATTTTTATTATATCTTTGAAAAAGTTAGAGATTAGGGTTAGAAAAAAAGAGAAGAGTGGAGGCACCATGAACACATCTCAAAATCTACACACACTCTCTCTCTAGAATTCAACAAAGAAGAAGAAGAAGAAGATGGAGCCATATTTGGGGATTGCCCTTGAAGGTTCCAAGATCACACCCACCTCTTTCATGATTGGCTAGACTTTTCCTTGGGGCTTGGATGAGCACCAAGTTTGTAATCTAAACCTTTATCTCTTTCATACTTTTTGGGGAATAATATCTTGTGATTAGTGTTTTTGCCGTGTGAATTTAATTAATCTTGGGTTCTCCTTTGATTTTTATGGATTAATTCTTTCTATTGATTTTTTATTTTAATTACATGTTTTCTTATGTGTGATTATTTGGGAATTGATCTCTACACTAGTTTTTCTATATTAATTGCATGCCTATGTGTGGTTGATTGAGAATCTAGTAATGGCTGGACATGGTTTTCATTAGATGGGTTTGCCAATTAATTTGATGGATTATGCTTATGCTTGATGGGTTGTTCTATAATTTAATTCGTGCTTATAGGTAGGTAAACAATCTTTACTTGATTTGATATTCCATGGCTTATTATTGCAAATTTCATAATTCTCTAGATTGATGTGCGCTACAATTGTTACTAATTTGATCAGTCATGCTTAAAATTGATGGGTTGTGCTACACTTAGTTTATTTATCGGTTAGGTAGACAATTAATTCTTTAATTTGATGGTCCATGCTTAATATTGCAATTGGTAGTCGCATTTTATTCATAAGAAAGTTTTTCCCAAATTAATTGAAAGTGTGTGGTTTGGTAAATGAGCTTCGTGGTGATTCCAATGCTCCCTAAGACCTCACTTCTCTTCTCTTAAATGCCTAACTCAACTTAGTTTATTTTAATTGCATTTTAATTTCCTTCCATCTTAGTTTAATCAATTAATTGGTATATTAGAGTTGAAATTAAATTCCAACACGTACAATCTCTTGGGACGATCCCTTCTCACTCATACTACATAGTATAGGTGTTAAGCGGTTTATAAATTTAAAGTATGATGCCCACTTGACACTAATTTCCAAACTCAAAGTGTTATGCATTATTTTGTGTGCATGGTCGTGTTGAGTCATAACACTTGCTCACATCATTGCTTCTTAGGTTATAGCAAGGTGTTATCAATTTGAAGTCCAATATCAGCATATACACCAGATTTTTGTTGCAGCACTGTTATGAGGGTATTTTTGGTATTTCAACTCTACCAGCCTTTGGATTTTGGTTCTCTCAAGTGTAAATCAATTGTATGAACATGCTCAGCAAAGTAATACACCAGATACAACAATATATTGCAATGTGAACACCTAAAACAGCCTTATAAACAAGTGTAAATTCTAGTTGATGTGGTTCACAACACAAAAATCTGAACAGGTCATTTCTCAGGCTAAAGTCGAACTTAGACAGCTTCAAATCAACAAACCAAAATGCTCAGACTGTGTAAACTTATTTCATAGAAGTATAACCGTATTCACAATTCATATAACAGATTGTATAGTAGCAAAATAATTAAACACAGCATATTTGAAAAACTGAAACCAACTCAAACCAAATGTAACTCCTCAGCCCTTGATTTTGCACTAGAAAAACAAATAGCAAACAACCTTTCTCTTCATCTTCAAATTGTATACACAAGTTAGTGCGACTCTCAGGTTAAACTTGGCTCTCTTGACAGATTAAGCACTCAGTGGAATGGTTTCATTTTGGTTTCTCGAGTGGTATTCATTTTAGCTCATTTGCTTTCTGGAAGAGGTAGCCTTTGAAGAAGGCTATAATAGCCTCTATATAGTGACCTCCTTGAAACCCTAGTGTGGATAACGCCTTCTTACTACAGCCAATGAATAAACATACACCTTTCTTTCTGCAAGACCACAAGGCCACGTGGCAACATGTAGTTTATGCAGCATATTTTGTGCACAAAGTCTCACAATTACCTCTTTAGCTATCACATGTTCTACACTAGAAAATACTAAGCTTTATCACATAAATGAAGACCATTTGACATAATGCACCTTCTGTGGAGTGCGTCATATTGTCACAAAAATATAGATTGACCAATATACCCTTAAGGCTATTAACCAAATTACTGAAATACCCTTTAATGACAACATAAGAGAACTTTATTGCAGCTTGTATATCAATTTGTAACTCATGAAAATAAGATAAATAAGACATGTGATGTAATGTACCATTCCCAGCAAGTGTAAGGAGGTTGCACACATATGTAGAAAGACTAGAATACCCCTGTGACTGTGAGGAACAAAACCATGAGTGATGAACCCATAATTACCCTTGACAGCCCATTAAACCTAAAAATGTAGTATACTCTTGACATTGAAAGTGCAAAACCCTTGATCAAACATAGGATCAACACATTTCATGCTACTTAATGTAAAAAACTACTTCCTTTATCCCAAAATAAATGTCTCTTTTATGAGTCATAATTCCCCAAAAGAAACATTCTTTTAGGACAGAGGGAGTATTTAATAGTGGGTAACCTAGGGAAGGTGATCTTGGTGACGATCAATCCTGCAATGTCGTTGGCAAGGGTGAAGTGCACATTAAGCTGAATGGGTCTGTACAGAGGTTGAAGAATGTTAGGCACATTCCTGACTTGAGTAAGAATCTAGCTTTGATGGAATAATTATTAGATGAAAGTTATTAATTCACAATCTTCAACGGAGGCTCGTGGAAGATTTCCAGAGGTGCTATGATCGTTACACTTGGTAAGAAGACTGATAACTCTCTACAGGACTATTAGGGCTTGTGGGTTGATAGTAGCTGCAGATAGCAAAAATGATCACAACATTTGGCACTAAAGGCTAGGTCACATGAGTGAAATGGGGTTCTGCTCGAAGGGGAAACTACCAAGCCTAAAGCCAATTGGTATTGACTTCTATGAGAGTTGCATGTTTGACAAAAAAAAAAAAAAAATTAAAAAAATTAAAAAAATTAAAAAAAAATGTGAGTTTCAAGAAGAGTGGCAAAATTCTCAACAAGGAGAAGCAATAGCTAGTTCAAATTGATGTATCGTTGATAGCCCCAGTATCATTGATGATCATACAAGGAAGGTATGAGTCCATTTCTTGAAGCACAAATCCGAGGTGTATGAGGCGTTCAACAGGTGGAAAGCCATGGTGGAGAATGAGACGAGTTTTAAGATTAAGTGGTTGAAATCAGACAACGGTGGCAAGTATGAAGACCCCAAGTTCAAGAAGTTCTATTATGGGAATGTGATCAGATTGGTGAGGACTATGCAAATTAACCCCACACCAGAACGAGGTGACAGAATGGATGAACCAACTTTGATAGAAAGAGCCAAAATTATATGCATACATTTGGATCTATCCAAACAATCATGTGAGCTTCCAAACCTAATCATGTGGGCTTCACACATTGAGAGAGAGAGAGAGAGAGAGACAGGAGCGGAGGAGGTGAGTTTCCCTCTTTTAAAAAAAAATTCCTTGATTATTCTTTGAAGTTACAAAATCAGTGTGTTGAATTTCACACATCGAATGGATGAACCAACTTTGATAGAAAGAGCTAGAAGTATATGCATAAATTTGGATCTACCCAAACAATTATGTGAGCTTCCAAACCTAATCATGTGGGCTACCCAAACAAGCATGTGAGCTTCCAAACCTTATCATGTGGGCTTCACATATTCACACAGAGACAGAGAGAGAGAGAGAGAGAGAGAGAGAGAGAGGAGCGGGGGAGGTGAGTTTCCCTCTTTTAAAAAAAAATTCCTTCATTATTCTTTGAAGTTACAAAATCAGTGTGTTGTATTTCACACATCGAATCTATCTAGGATTTAAATTTTCAATTCATGTTACTAATTTTTCTTTCAATTTCAGTTTAAAATTTTAAATTTGAGGTGTGAATTTTATGCAACTGAAATACACTTTCGAAGTCTGTGACATGTTGGGCAGAGAGTGCATCAAAAAGGGCTTAAATAAGTATTACTCCTACCATGTGCAGGGGGGTTTAAAATTAATTTACTAGATAGACCACGTGCATGCATTGAACTGACCCAGTTAGTTAAACTTAACCAGTGTTTTTGTCAATGTTAAGTTCCCCACTAACAATTTGTATAAACATTTTTAATTAAGAAATAACAGTCTCATTTTAAATGTGCTTAATTAGTCATATATATATATATATATATAGTGATTCACTTTATCTTTCAAATTAACTATCACTTGGAAATTGGAAATTTTTTTTTTTTTTTGGGGCAAGTTGGATATTGGAAATTTTTTTTTTCGCTAATTAAAATTGGAATATTGTTTCTGTTTAAAATGATTTATACTCTTAAGCTATATATATGTATGTTCTTTTGAATTAATAATCATCTAAACTATTATTTAGCGTATCTCTTTCCTTATAAGTAAATATTAATTAATGTAGAGTTGAAACATATGAAAATATATAATTTCAAATATTAATGTGTAATGATCAGATTTAGCATATCTCTTTGACAAATGAAAACCCCATGTAAAACGAAAGGAAAATGACACTTATACAGAAAATAATTGGCCATTGTGGTATTTTCTTCTTTTTTTTCCATTGGCCATTGTGGTATTGAAAACATATAGAAAAAGGGACAATTATTTTATGGATATGAATCATGTGAACATTAAAAATTGAAAGAGTATGCTATCTTCTTCTTTTTTTTCTTTTATTTATTTATTTATTTATTATTATTTTATATTTTTTTATTTCTGCTCATGCCTTGTTAGTAGCACTTGTGTGACACTTCCTATATATAGATCAATTTTTTTAGAGTTTTACGCAAAAGCATTTGAGAGCATAATTAAGATGGATATGATGACCAATGTCGAGCTTGACAAAGACCTGCTTCACTCTCAAGCTCACGTATGGAACCACATATTCAACTTCATAAACTCTATGTCACTAAAATGTGCAGTTCAACTTGGCATACCAGACATCATCCACAAGCATGGTCAGCCCATGACTCTCTCCGAGCTTGTTGCAGTGCTCAACATCAACCAAGCCAAAGGCAGGTGTGTCTATCGCCTCATGCGCATTCTAGTTCATTCCGGCTTCTTTGTGAATCAAAAGCTATCGGAAAATGACGATGAAGGAGAAGAAGAAAGTTATTTGCTCACACCTGCGTCTCAGCTCCTCCTCAAGGACGAGCCATTGAGTGTGAGACCATTTTTGCTAGCCATGCTTGATCCTATTCTGACAAAGCCATGGCATTATGTGAGCCAGTGGTTCCAGAATGGCGATCCCACGCCATTTGACACGGCTCATGGGAGCACATTTTGGGACTACGCAGGCCATGAACAAAAGCTGAACCATTTCTTTAATGATGCCATGGCTAGTGGTGCAAGGTTGGTTACTAGTGTGGTTGTTAAAGATTGTAAGGTGGTTTTTCAGGGGTTGAATTCATTGGTTGCTGTTGGGGGTGGCACCGGGACTGTCGCGAAAGCCATCGCCAATAGGTTCCCACATTTGCAGTGCACTGTGTTTGATCTACCACGTGGTTGATGGCTTGCAAGGGACTAAGAAGTTGAACTATGTTGGTGGGGACATGTTTGAGGCAATTCCTACTGCTGATGCTGTTCTCTTAAAGGTATATACAGATAGAATTTTCTTTGTGTTTTACATAGTTCATTTCATTATTTCAATTTAAATCCATATAAAAATTGACATACATGTATTAAAACTGGCATGCCAATGGAACTGCCCTTTTTTCAAAACTACACCTACCTTCATGCGGAATTGTCAAACCTTTTTTCTAGTTATGTATGCTATTTAATAGTAATTACAATAATAAGAACTATTGACAATAATAAGAACTATGAATAATGTAAACAGACTTACAGAAAACCTTCTTTATTGAACTTCCAAGCTAGTACAGAGAAATATTACAAAAGAGAGAAAGGAAATTGAAAGATACATTGAAGGGAAACTTTGTCCTCTATTTATACATAAAATGGACTTGAAATTATCATTTTGAAGTCCGCATAGTGCATGGGATTGTGTGCTGGAATAATGCAGTCGGTCGGCCCACCACTAAGTTCTGTCTCCTTTTAGGATGGAAAGTGGATATCTGATGAAGGAAATACTGTAGAACCAAAGACTTTTGGGAAAAGTTCTTTGGCTTCTTCTGTCGGCAGGATAAGAGGAATCTTTTACTTTTTAGGTGGATTCATCTTGTCCATCAAGTGACTGGTGAGAGAGTCCCAATAGTCGGCTACTGTAGGCTCATCTTCAGAAATAAGATCTTCATGGGGATCTTGTGCATAACCAGCTAGACAGGAAAACTGATTACCTTCTTGACTGGTCTGGCTAGAGACTGACACCATGGATGCATCATCTCGTACTGTGGGTGTGGAGGAATCAAAAGATTTAACAAATTTGGTCCTCATAAAATCCATGCATTTAACCATTAAATCAGCTTCGGTAATTAATGGTTGTTGTTTTCTGATCATATCTTTAACAAGTTCAAATGGGTTAAAGATTTCGGGTTCTGGAATAGTTAACTTTGGAATCTTATCCATGTATTCCAGTGTTTTCTTTCTGATCTGATGGAGGAGGGCTTGGATAGGTTCTTGAGTCATGCCTGACCACCATCGGTAATAAAAGATACTCTGAAGGACTGGTAACTTGTTAGTGGTATAACCACATTGGAAATCCCATTTCCAAATTCAAGGGATTCCAAATTCAGTAAAGAACAATAGGGTGGATTTTCCTACAGGAATATTATCCTGTCCCCGTAATTGAGGATGAAATTGTTGCCATGGCAAGTATAATTGTCTGACTGATTCGAGCAACATATCCAGATCAGGGCCAAATATAGCCCACCTGGGTATAACCCAGTTTGGGAAATCAGCCTTAACTGATTGAGGGCATATCTTGAAGAACCAAGAATGCTTATGCTTCGGATTTTGATAAAAGAAAGAATATGTCCAAGCTGAGATATAATCCCAATAATTATAACTGTGACCATAGGATATTTTCCTTGGCAAATTAGGATTTAATCCCCAATCACTAGGCCGTATAAGCCTCTTAAAGATAGCTTTACTATAAGTAAGAGGACTATCTTTGGAATTCAGAAATTGCTTCGTGTGGTTGATCTCCACAGAGGAAGTTTCAGTAAGAATAACTTCATAGATATATCTATGGCGACCATCCGGTGCAGCATATTGTTGAGTTTGAAAATATCTGGATTTTACTTCCCAAGGATCTGGCATCCATTGCTCATCCTGAGAATCCAGTACCAATACTGTTTGAATATACCTTTGATTAGGTATCCATGGAGTTTCTTGTTCAAGAACCTTTTTCATGGTTGGTTTCTGTTGTTTTTGCTGGGTACTGCTGCTTCCTTTAGAAGGTGTGTTGAGCAGATCAGCAACATGATCCAAATATGGAAATTGATCATCAGTGAGTGGTATAACCACTTTGGCCTTAGCCTTGTTTTTGCCACGAGCCTTTGGAGTATTACCCCGGCCCTGCCCATGGGGGGGCGGATTCATGAACCCTGCAAAAATTCACGAGTTAGAAAATCAGGTAAAGAATTAGAACTGCCTTTAATATATTCAATAGAAAAATCAAAAGCAGATAAATGAGCTTGCCAACCAGCAAATATCTGTTTGGAGACCAAATTCTTTACATCTTTTTCCAGTACTTGTTTAGCAGCACTACAATCAATGTGTAACAAGAATTTCTGATTGATTAAATCATCTTGGAATTTATAAATGCATTTAACCAAAGAAAGAATTTCCTTTTTGATGGTTGAATAATTTAATTGTGCATTTTTCCAAGTTTCTGAAGTGAAGCGAACAAGCTCCTCTGTTCCTGTGTTTGGATTTTTCTGTTTAAGAATACCACCGTATCCAATATTGGAGGCATCTGTTTCCACAATTTTGAACCATGAAGAATTGGCTAGAGCTAAGCAAGGAATTTGTTTTGCTCTGAGTTTAATCTTCTGAACTGCCTTGGTATGTTCCAAAGTCCATGGGGAAGGAGATTTCCTTAACCTGGTGTACAAAATTGCTGTATCCTGTGCAAGATCTCTGTAGTGATTGCGAATATAATTCAAACTACCCAGAAACCTTTGAAGCTGAGTTTTATCCTTAATTTCATCTGGAAATTTAGAAGTAAACTCAATACTACGATTAATAGGTCTAATTTTCCCATCACAAATTTCATGACCAAGAAATCTGACCTTAGTTAAAAACAGTTTTAGTTTAGGAGCAGAAACTACTAAACCACTTCGGTAAATAACATGTTTGAAAATTTTCAAGTGTTTATAATGCTGATCTATTGAATTAGAAAATATGAGAATATCATCAATATAAACTATAGAAAATTCAGTAAAAGGATTAAATATGTCATTCAAAATATGTTGAAATTCTGAAGGGGCATTTTTTAATCCAAATGGCATCACTGTCCATTCATACTGTCCAAAAGGTACGCAAAAAGCTGTTTTGTACCTGTCCTCTTCTGCAATCTGTACCTGGTAATATCCAGATTTAAGATCAAATTTAGAGAAGATTACAGCAGATTGTAACCTATCTAAAAGATCTTTGATGTTGGGAATTGGGTATCTGATCCAACTCAAAGCAAGATTGAGTGGCCGATAATCAATAACCAATCGAGGAATTCCTCGTTCTTTTTCAGCATTTTTATTGACATAAAAAGCTCTACAACTCCAGGGGGAGTAGCTAGTAACGACAAGCTTCTTTGCCATTAAAGAGCTGATTTCAGTTTTACATAATTCCAAGTAGTCAGCTTTCATGTGGCTGGGACTAGCTTTAGAAGGAATCATGCGATCGGTAAATCCCTTTTCATAGGGTAAAGAAACAATATGCTTCTTTCTGGCCCAAAAAGCATTAGGAATCTCACTACAGATTTCCTTTAGAAAGTTTTGTCGTAGTGACTCAATTTTCTGTTGCTCAGTGAGTTGTACCAATCTTTGATTAATTGCTAAGGAGGATACCTCCTTTTGCAAATAATTCAGTTGCTTTTCCTTAAAGATAATGTTATCTTTAAGAGCATTGATATGCTTATTTACTGGTGGGGTCAAGAACTGGAAAGTAATTGACTGGCCATGTAAATTAGAGCATATTCCATGAGAATCAATTTTCTCAATTGGTATGATTAAAGCTAAAAAGGGAGTACCCAAAATAACCTGTTGTGCCATATTTCTGATGAGTAAGAAAGTAGATGGTAGACAAATACCTTCTTTACAAATGAAAACATGATTAAGTTTATGCTTAATCTGCATCTTACCTCCACTTGCACTGGTAGGACCTTGAGTGGTTTTCTCAAAATATTGAGTAGGAACCAATCCTTCCTGTATGCAGTTCATGTCTGCACCACTATCAACTAAGGCAATTGCATTAGTGATTGTGTACTCCTGATTAATTACCAAATTGATAGATATATACCATTTTTGGTAAGTAACTTGATTCAAGAGTTGAAGATAATTAGTACCTTCTGATTGAGGGACTTCATCTTGGGATGATGAAGGTGTAATTGCAGATTGTGCTTTTAAAAGAGTAATTTCCAAATCCATCTTAGTCTGACGAGACTTTAATTGATGAATTTCTTCTTTTAAAATATTAATCTCCATTCTGAGATCAGGGAGATTAGCAGGACGAGAATTTTGTCCTTGGTGTTCTAATCTGCTTAGAACTTCTTTCATGCTGTAATGATTTTCTGCTCTCAGAAAATTTGGATTATCCGTATCCTCATTAGATCGTGCCAGAGCAGAACCTATTTCAAAGACTTTCATCTTGATTTGAGGATCCTGGATATGATCTATAAGATCTAATAAGGATTGTTGAGTCAAAGTCAAAACATTTAAGCTTAACCCATTCATCCCAACAATTGCCTTATAATAATCATCATGAGAGGGATTACAGGAACATTTGGGATTTCCAATTTCTGCTTCAGAGGAAGAAGAAGACTGTAATTCCATAACAACATCCCCATAATCACTTGATGATTCTGATTCAGAAGAACTAGTATTAAGTAACAATTTACTTAATTGAAGTCTTAGTTCTTCTTCTATGTGAAGACTACTGAGTTTCTCTTTAGTTCTGCACTTGTTTGCACAGTGGCCGATACGTCCACATTTGAAACATTTAGCCTCAGCTTTGGGCTTTCCTTTACCCTTTGCTTTAGGAATATATTTCCTTTTAGGCTTAGTATACTGTCTAGAATTATCCTTTTCCTTTGAATAATTCTTTCTTTTGGAATACTTCCTTTTATAAGGTTTTTCAACCTTATTTCTTTTCCTAGGTTTAGGATAAGATAAGGGAGTCTGGTAGACAAATTGATCACAAAATTCACCTACTTCCTTTCTACCAGTTAATCTTTGTGATTTTAACTGGGATTGTAACTTCAGATCATTACAGAGAGCTAGACCTTCCTGGATTACAATGTTTACTAATCCACCATAGGTATAGTTTCTGTAAGGGATAGAGATACCATTATTCATATCTCTAAGCTTTTTCCTGATTCTTTCAGCAAAGAAGGTTGGTAAACCATCTACAAATTTGGCTTTCCAGTGCTCATGATTTGCATCATTGAGTTGGAGAACCTTTGCCAAGAATACATCTTTATACCACCTGAAATGAGTTAAAGATGGACATCTTAGATTCTGTAGAAGTTCACGACTGCGTTCACTATTAGCACCTTCAGGGCCAACAAAATGTTGGATGATGGTGGTGATGAGGGTATAAACCGCATCTGGAGCAGGTCCTGATTGTTGAGTAGCTTCATCTTTAACAAGCTTGGTAGCAGAAAAGATTTCAGCTTTCTGAACGTCAGTGAGGACATTATCCCACCATCCTTTAAGGATTCCTGTAAAACCAGCAACGACAAACTTAGCAATGGTTAGGTCAGTGTTGTTGTTGATTTTACAAACTTGGCTATACATCAATATTTGATGAATAACCTCGTAAATCTGATAATCAGATTTGCCATCTATGTTCCATTCATAAATGGTCTTGCCATGAAAAGATTTCTGTGTATGGAAATAATCTTCTTCATACAAGATATCTTGAGGTGTGGGTCTGGGATAATAATATCTACTCGGAGCAGGGGCTGTATTAGAGTGTATATTCTTATCATAGACGATTCAGTTTAACTCAGGCCTCTGAGTAAAATCATTTTGGAATACCTCAAGATGAGGTAACACATTTTCAGAATCAGAACCAATTTCAGATTCATCATGGGATAAAGTCTGAAGTTTAAGTCCTTGAATTTTCTGAGTAAGAAGAGTAAGAAATTCTTCATTCTTCTTAGGATGTGTAAGATTGAAGCCTTGAACTTCAATTGCAGGTTTCACCAATGCTTTGGATAAGGAAGCTTCTGGAGGAGAAGTTTTAACAGTAATACACTTAGTATTAATTGTATTTAATACCGTGTCGATGCCTGTTTCAATTCTCCCAAGCTGGGACCCTACCGTTTGTAAGCAAACATTAGTATAATTGTTCTGCCTGTAAACATGAGAAATGTCCTTTTTAGTAGCATTACAGGATGGATCAATTATTCTAGGTTGGCTATAAGCCTTGGTTTCCACTTTGGAACCACTGTCAGGGTCAATCCTTTTCAGAATTAAATGTTCAGTGGGAGGATGGACAGAGTGAAAAACCTTATCTTCAGTGTGGTCCATGGTTTAAGAAAATCATCCAATATGTTTATATTAACAAGAGAATGATTGGTCATGAAGAACCAAGAAACAAAAGGTATAACCATTTTGCGTTCTTGTAAAAATTCATAAAATTGGGTTTTAAAAAGCTGTAATTGATTTTGGTCAAAAACTTTAAAATACCAATTTCTGAATTCTTTATATTGATCCTGTTGAAATTCAGTATTAATGGCAATTCTATCGGGGACAAAATCCATTAAAACTAATATTCATGAGGGTCATTGATGTCTGTAGGATCATCAAATTGATCCTTGACAGATTCATTTCCGATTCCCATTTCAGATGGAGTTGGGCTGAATTCAAGTCCAAATTGGTGACGAGACATACCTATTGGTGCTTTCTCATAGACTCCTCTTGGAATTTGATTCTGAGATTGCTGTATTCCTTTCAGCTTAAGTCGATGGGCACCAACCACTTTAGGGAGATCTTCCTTTCGGTAATCCGACGAGATCGAATGGCGAGAAGGAGGACAAGAAACATGATAAGGAAGATGACTTCCTTTAGATGATGTAGATCTAGGTAGATCTATGGATTTTTTTAAATTCAGAAAAACATCACCATCTTGGTCCTGAATAACACAGTCTAAGCTATGATTAGCAATTGGCTGTGCTGGAACGGCATTAGAAATCGTCCAGTGTTCAGGAAATGTTATCTCACTCCAAGGAATCATCCTTTCTGTGGCAACATTTGATGTGTACATGTTGGTATCCCATAACGCTGTTACTCCTTTAGAATCTTTGCGTATGGCGTTGGGACACATAGTATCCAGTACTTTGTAATGGATGCGATAAATAACACTTATCACTTCCGATCCAGGTAAGTAATCATACCCATAGGTCTGAACACGAAGACTAACTGCCTCATGAATGTTTTTATCTGTTAAAGATAAATTCAGACTAGGATAGACATTAAAATAAACCGGTCCATGACATAGACTGGTTTCCAGTACACCCATCAAAGAAGGGTGGAATTTCAGACATCGAGCATCCCTAAGGGTTGCCTGAATACAAGCATCCATACCTAACAAGGTTAAAGGTTTAAAAGCAATTTGAATTAAACCTATATGGATGTACTTATATTTATGTATGTGCCTCTGAAGGTCACGGGAAGACAATAACTTAATTATTGTATCCTTAGTGCTTAATTGCATGGTTTGTTCCATGGTTTTTACAGTCCATAGATCAGTTAAATTAAGCATTCCGATTTTGTAAATGCTCTTAGCACTTACTGGAGGAATAGTCCATTTGTTCAATTTATTTTGAACATTGGTCCATTCTACTAATTCAGTATTTTTTACCAATTCTGAATCTTGGTTGTCCTGTACTCCTGAAGAGGAGGAAGATGGTTTTAACATGGCTGTTAAATATTGTTAATGCTTAAAGGTCTGTATAGGATAAATATTAGCATATTATGTAATGAACAGAAAGTTACTATTCTGTCGTCTTTCTGCTTAAGAGATATTCTATTACTCGTCTGTCAACGATTTACTGGAAACATTACCCTGTGCAGCAATTTAATGCAAAAGTGGGTTAAACATTCCAACGCGACTTTTGGACGACCCATAATGGAATCTGGGATAAACATAATTTGGACAGAATAGTAGTCGTATTGTTCATAACATAATTACAATAATAATCATGCTACTAGTACCTAAGAAGCATTAACAATGGAAAGTTAAGCCATCATGGCTCTGATACCAAATAATAGTAGGATCGATATATATATCTATGACAGTGCCAACCTAGCTATAAATAGATAGCAATATTAAATACTCCTTAGTACTAACTGTTTTATTCACATGAAATTTATGCTATATCTAATCCATGTTGAAAAAAATATATATATACTAATTTGAAATTTTCACATTTTTCAGTATTGATTTTGGAAATTTTATTCTACTTATAATTTGAGTGCAAATGACGAGCAGTGGATATTACATGATTGGAGCGACGAAGAGAGCGTGAAGATACTAAAGAAATGCAAAGAAGCAATTCCGAGCAAGGACAAGGGAGGAAAGGTGATTATCATAGACATGATGGTGGAAAATGAGAAAGGAGATGATGAATCTTTAGAAACTCAGTTCTTCTTTGATATGCTGATGATGGTTTTGGTCACTGGTAGAGAGAGAAACGAGAAAGAATGGGGAAAGCTTTTCTTTGATGCTGGTTTCAGTGACTACAAGATAACCCCCATACTGAGTTTGAGGTCTCTTATCGAGGTTTATCCTTGATCATGAAGTACTGCTTTATCTGTTGTACGTGTTTTGAACAGATTGGACTTTGTGAATGTCCATAATTAAGAATAAGCTATGAAATATCGGGTGTTTAATGGAAAGGGAAGGTGTAGTTTAACTTCTTGATTGCATCACTTTGAAGTCTTGAATGATTTGCAAACTTCGATACATGCAATGTTTTACAAATTATATGCATAATTTAAGTTCAAATGTTACCTTACCAGTTGAAAAAAACACGATTTGTGTTGTTTTCTTTAATTAAATATCAAGGCAATTTCAATGAACCTTCAAGATGTGCATGTGAATGGAAACTAAATTAACTAATGAATAGGATATAAAATGGAAAATTAACTAAATGTCCTTCAAGTGATGATGATTTCTCAAAAATAGTTTGAGTTTTGTAACTACATCAAACGAAGAAATAGATTATGGAAACAAATTTATATATAAAGTGTTTTTTTCTTTATTTTCATTTTTGGGACTAGTATTGAATTTTAATGTGTCTCGCAGCACAAAAGAAATCGGGAGAGGGATCATTTCGTTTTTAAAACTGGGATGAATGGCTTCAAGAGAGGGCAGAATTAAGGATACCACTAAAAAGACTAATCCATGGAATATATATATATTTTTTTCGGAAGGTAATCCTTGGAATATTGATATGAAGAACTGAAGAACCTGATTCCAGTGATTGACTTTGTAAGCTTGATCTTATTATTAAATGTTATGATAAACCTAGCAAACCAAATAATAATTACGAAACACGATAGAAAAATAAACACATCACATAAAGAATATAAAAATTTATACGTGGTTTGGCAAAATTTGCATTCAGAGTGGTGATACGACAAAAGTTTCACTATGTAAAATTGGAGATTACAAGTTTCAGCCCCTCATGTGATACCCCCGGATTTCCGGATGCGGGTTGGCCAGGCCCACGCCCGATTACCCGAGGATATCAAACCAATTAGCAATAAACGAACACAGAATAAATTAAGGAAACAGGAATAAATAAAAATTTGCTAAAAAGAAACTAGAATGATAATCCAAATATTGAAACCTCTTAAAAAATTAAATTAATAAAGAATTATTCTGATACATCCAAATTCTCCATTTCTAATTCAACTCGGGAATCCATCTGATGGACCCCTAAAACTCCAACACTGAAATCATCAATTGAAGAACTCCACTGCTAAATCATGAAGAATCTCCTACGTCGTCGAAAGAATGAGAAGCCGTCTCTGCTCAGCATGAACAAGATCTAAGACCTGGAATCGTCCGTTACCTAAAAAATAATAATAGGTCAGGCCCACGAACAAGTCCTATCCTAACTACAATCCAAACAGAGACCCGATACGCAGATACATCCTAAATATCTCAACCATATCTATATAGTCCGTAATAGATAAATATATATCCACACTATAGGACTCTCACTAAACTATGCTGAGGGTCTCAACCTGAATAAAAGGTAACATGCAATACGCACCTGAGTAAGCATGACTACCTAAACCTAACAGGGTATACCTCAACCAACATAGCTAGCTACGCATCCTATTGCATATACACACCTTAACCGTCAATAATGAGACTCAAGCTCAGATCGCGGTACCATAATTTATATATATAAATTCCCATCCAAACCAATATAGTGCCGCTCAACTGTTCGTTGCCATGACACAACATAAAATTAGGATTTAAACGTTTTAGTTAAAACCCCATCATTCCTAATACAGAAATTTAAACAATCATCTAGTATATCGTTCAACTGTGTTAGCTGACAGGACATGAAACCATGTAGGATTTAACTATTTTAGTTAATCCATTCCGTATGTATGAATGGGTAGGAATTAGCGTTGTAACCTAATCCATCCCTACGTATGACACCGTCCCATACCAGTCTATACATGCAAATGATCCGTAAATGATGCAACATTATAGGCAGTACATCAAATAAAGTCCACAGTATCCATATAGTTGATAAACACAGAATTTAAACAAGTCATCAACTAAAAATCCAGAATCCATCCATGTAAATTAAATGAGACAAAATTTACAAATTCGTCAAGTTAAATTCCAGCATCCATCTAGGTAATTGACAGAAAATATACATTTATTTCTTCAATTAATTCCAAGCCAACATCTAATTAGATTGACAGAACCTAAGTACAAGTCCAACAATTAAAGTCCAAACCCTAATCCAAATAATTGCAGTGTAATGCTTAACATTACAGCAATTTAAAATTCCAAGCTTAAATTCATGCATTGCAAAAAAGTATTTACTATTTCAACAATTAACATCCAGGATATGCATAGACTAAACTTGTTAATTAAGTGATCCTAGCATACAACCACAACAAGAGTTACAAATATATACATACTCTATTAAATTGCTAAACTAAAAAAAATAATTAAACTTCTTTCATTCGTTAACAACCTGCACTGCTGTATACCTTCCTACGATTAAACCCTTGAGTATAAAGACCTTAATTTATTAAAAATGGCTCTAGTATAGCATAATATAATGCTTGGAATCCATATTCCAACTCTTTTTAATTTCTAGACGCAGTTTTCATAATTAAGTCTTTTCGGTCCGCTAAGTCCGTAAATTGCCTGCGTCTTGCCTTAGATTTTCCTACGGTTTAAAACCTTAGTATATAAATAAATTAATGCATCCTAGGGCTTTAATATTTCTTGAATTAATATATAAATCCATCTCCCTACCCCAAACACAGCTCAGAAAAACTATCATCGAACCAAACAACACACAAACAGCCCCAGAACACAAATAGGATCACAGAGCCTTCTCCAAATAAGTGGAGCAGGCTCTAACCTGCCTAGAGCTGGCTCCCATAACCTTGGAGCCGGCTCTAATAGAGTGGGAGCCGGCTCTTGCATCCCAGAGCCGGCTCTCCCTCTCTGAGAGCCTTCTCCCTTTCCAATTTTGCACAGTTTTGACTTTCAGCTTCGTCTCCAGCCCTTCCCAACCTCCTGTTCATCTGTAGTATTGAACCTCAGAGTCCTATATATACCTAATATCATCCCCATGACTTGTTCACAACAGTTTAAATCAATTACAGTCATTAAAGTTGTTACCGATTTAACATGCTCTTAATGCAGACTGGAACCCAAAAATGCAAGAACTATAACAGAATAATTCCATGCATACAGATAACTAATTTAGCATATAACAAGCATGTAAAATTTAATTAATGATCACTTAAAACCCTAGAGGGAGTCTAAGGATGCACAGAACACAGGCCAAAGGGAAGGAGAATGGAAAGAACTTGCCTCTATAGCTTTGCTTTAAAACTCTTAACTGTCCTCTATTCAGACTTTCCGGCGATCTCGTGACTGTCGTCCACTCCTTTGTTGCCCTATGTTCAACCCATGATCACACCCCTTCTTCCCCTCCTTGGTTCAGCCTTGGTTCTTGGCCGAAACCTTAATTCTTCCACCTCTGTTTTCCTCCAAGTCTCCCTTTGTTCCCTCTCTATTCTCTCTATATTATGTTGTACGTGTATAGGGTTCTAAACCCTTTGAAGACACATAACAGTATATATATAGGCACTCAGAAACCCTAAGCCCAATCCTAATCCACGATGGAAAAACCCTAATTCTAGTTGGCCTTAGTTCATAGTAATTTAAAACCATTTAACTTATTTGACATTAAAAGTAATAATTACCAAATTAAACCAACTACAGAAAAACAAAGACCAATTAAATACCACAATTCAAATAAATACAACAATTAAATACATACCACAATTAAACAGAACAATAACTGAAATTAATTAATTACGTACAATCTTTAACACATTAATAATAATACATTCGAATAAACACATAAAATTATCAAAAATCAATTAACAAATAAAGTCACACCACACTTAATTCATTTAAACCTAAAACATAAACCCAATTAAACACATAACCACGTAAACATAAACCCAATTAAACACATAGCCACGTAGCACCTAAAAATAATAAAATTACAAGTATATCCTTTTTTAAAACTAGGGGTATTACACCTCACCCCTCTTTATATGATTTTTAGTGTCTCTTGATCATCATACTTTAAACCTTAAGCACCTATATATATCGGATGACGAGGCCGCTTGTATACGCCAAAATAATGTAGAGAATGTGTGATTCAAAAAAAGCCTTTTAGGTCAAGTTTAAATTTATAAAAACCACTACACCACTACTACTAACGTAGCAAGAGTGAGTAGGGATCATCCCAAGGGATTATACGTGTTGGAATTTAATTTTGACTCTAATGTATCAATTGATTGCAAAAGAAAGAGATTAGTTGATTAAACTAAGATGTAAGGAAATTAAAATGAAATTAAAATAAACTAAGTTGAGATAGGAATTTAAGAGATAAAAAGTGAGGTCTTGAGGTGTATTGGAATCGCTACCAAATTTGTTCACTAAACCACACACTTTCAACTAATTTGGGGAAAACATTCATGTGAATAAAATGCGAATACCAATTGCAATATTAAGCATGGACCATCAAATTCATGTATGAATCGTCTACCTAACTAACAAATAAACCAAGTGTACAATAACCCATCAATTCTAAGCATGACCAATCAAACTAGTCACAATTGTAACACACATCAATCTAGAGAATCATGGAATTTACAGTAATAAGCTATTGAATATCAAATCAAGTAAAGATTATCTACCTACCTACAAACATGAATTAAATTGTAGAACAACCCATCAAGTATAAGAATAATCCATCAAATTAATTGACAAACCCATTCAATAAATACCATGCATAGCCATCACTAGATCTTTAATTAATCACACATAGACATACAACCAGTATAGATAAACTAGTGTAGAGATCAATTCCCAAATAATCATACATAAGATAACATGTAATCACAAAGAGAATCAATAGGAAGAATTAAATCATACGAATCATGTAAGGCATAATTCCTAATTTAATCACACATTGACATGTAAATAAACTAGAGAATTAATAAAAATAATTAAACCATAGAAATCATAGAAATATACCAAGATTCATTTTATTCACAAGGTTATAGCACTAATCACAAGATAAATTCCCCAAAAAGTCAAGAGAAGGGGTTTAATTTACAAGTTTGGGGTTCATCCAAATCCCAAGGAGAAGCCTAGCCAATCATGGAGGAGGTGGGTGTGATCTTGGAACCCTCAAGGGCAATCCCTAAACATGGCTTCATCTTCTTCCTCTTCTTCTTCATTGAATTCTAGAGAGAGTGTGTGTGTAGATCTGGAGATGTATTCTTGGTGCATCCACTCTTCTCTTTTCTTCTAACCCTAATCTGTAACTTTTCTAGAGAGAGAAAAATGAAATTGCAATAAAATGAAATTGAAAACAAAAGATATATTATAAATGATGAGCACTGAAAAGTACACATTTAAACCCCTTAAGCTTGAGTATTCTAGGACCTTTATCTATCTTATTTACCCGTTTTAGTACTTATTTGTGTTTTTGTCTATTTCAGGTCAATAATGTTAAAATGGGCTAAAAATGAGTTCTTAAGGCCTTTTTGGAGTTAAACTAAGTCTTAGCGATGATCCGGAGCAAAAAGAGGCTGATTTGGAGCAAAAAGAAGCTGATACTGAAAAGCTGAAAAGTTGGATTGATCGCAGAAAAAGTTGGATCGATCGAACTTTTAGTTGGATCGATCAGAAAAGTTGGATCGATCGAAAAATAAGTTGGATCGATCGAAAATAAGTTGGATCGATCGAACTGGACATGCTGGCAGCAAGCTGTCACTTTTTCCGTGAGCGCCCAAAAGTTCACCTACCAAAAAGTTGCGGGATTAGATATTTTTGGGCATATATTCTAGAGTTAGTGACTAAGAAAAGGACCTTCTATATAAAGGGAAGCAACCCATTTATAAAAAGAGGATTCTTTAGGCTTTTTATCATTTTTATTTTCTACATTGTAATTTTTATTTCTCTAGAAAAGTTAGAGATTAGGGTTAGAAGAAAAGAGAGAAGTGGAGGCACATCTCAAGAACACATCTCTAAATCCACTATCTCTCTATCTCTAGAGTTTCAAAGCAGAAGAAGAAGAAGAGGAAGAAGAAGATGGAGCCATGTTTGAAGCTTGATTCCATGACTACAACCACCTCCTCTATGATTGACTAGATCTACACTTAGGGCTTGGATGAGCCCTAAGTCTTGTGTAATCTAAACCCTTGTATTTCTATTTTTGGGGATTTTTATATATATTGTTGTGATTAGTGTTCTAGCCTTGTGAATTTCATGAATCTTGGTATATTTCTATGATTTCCATGGTCTAATTCTTCCTATTAATTCTCTAGTTTATTTACATGTCTATGTGTGATTAAATTAGGAATTATGTCTCACATGATTCATATGGGTTAATTCTTCTATTGATTCTCTATTTTAATTACATGTTGTCTTATGTGTGATTATTTGGGGAATTGATCTCTACACTAGTTTTTCTATATTAATTGCATGTCTATGTGTGGTTGATTGAGAATCTAGTGATGGCTAGACATTAGTGCTTAATGGAATGCTCTTGTTATGTCTTTTGATGGTTCATACTTATTCCTTGATGGATTGTACCTCTCCCTTAGTTTATTTTCATGCTAGTAGTGTAGTTGTAGTGTAGTGTTAGATGGGGAGACAATTCATGCTTGTTCTTTGATGTTCTATGTTTTTGAATGCAAGAAGCATATGCTCTAATATTGTGGTGTAATGGAATTTTGAGCTTAATGAAGGATTAATGACTTGTTATGATATATTGTATCTTTCACATGTGTTTAGACAATATATTCCTCTCCCAGTAGATATATTGTGGCCTCTCACATGATGTTTAGACAATACATGTTTAACTAAGTCATCCTTGTGAATTATTTGGACTATGAGCTTAATGAAAGGTTTAATGACTTGATTTGATATTTTGTTCTCTTCACATGTTGTCTAGACAATATATTCCTCTTCTAATTGATATATTGTAGCCTTTCACATGTTGTTTAGACATTATACACTTGTTGAGTCACCTTTGCTAGTCGAACCAATTTTGTTCACAACAATGTATTCCCCATTAATGGAAAGCAAGTGGTTAATTACATGAGCTTAGTGGTGATTCCAACACCCTAAGTCCTCTCTTCTCATCTCTTAAATCCCTATCTCTACTTAGTTTTATTTTTATTGCATTTTAATTAATTCTTTTCTAGAAGTAATCAACCAACCCAACTCTCTTTTGCAATCATTTGGTACGCTAGAGTCGAAGTTGAAATTCCAGCACGTATAATCCCTTGGGACGATCCCTACTCACTCTTGCTACGTTAGTAGTGGTGTTGGTAGTGGTTTTTATAAATTTAAATTTGACATAAAAGGCTTTTCTTGAACCACACATTCACTACATTTAGTTTGGCGTATTGGAATGGCCGTCGTCAGATTTTGGCGCCGTTGCCGGGGATTAACGGTTTTTTTGGAATTAAACTAGACAATAGTGTTCATTAGATTGCTTCTATTTTTATTTTATTTTCCATTGTATATTCTTTTCTCTTGATTCTCATTATTATTTGTTCAATTAGGTACTTGACTATAAGGAAGGCGAACTTTGGAACTTAAAGCAATCATTGGAGCTTAAAAGCTAAATTTGGAGTTGAAGTGCTAAAGGACCATTATGAGCAATTCTTGGCACTCTTGTATTTTAATTGTTTCACTTCTTTGTATGCTTGTGATAGCCCTTGTTGAAGCTCATTTTATTGCTAAATTTTTGTCCAAGCATAGGCCCTTGTTGAGGCCAATTTTTTTCTTGCATTTGGGTTTTAATTGTGAATGGAGGAATTGTTTGATCCAAGTTTGGGGGGGGGGGGGGAATTACATCCCTTCACCTTATGCTCCTCCATCACATTTTAATCCTTATGAGATTGAGTCCAATTCATTCATGCATCATCTTATTATGGACTTGATCACTCATTTAATCCTTCTTATGACTATTGCCCTCTACCACCATTTTATGATGAATCAATTCCACCACCTTCTAAGTACTCACCCGGACTTGAAGAAAAAGTGTTAGCTTTACTTGATGTGCATATTTCACACACTTCACTTATTAATTCTCATTCTCAAACTTTAGCCAACTTAGAAGCTCAAGTTGAGCAAATTGCAAGTACTCTTTCTCATCAAGATGAGGAGGAAGAGGCAAATGAAAAAATGGCAAGAACTTCAATGTATATAGATGAGGATGATGAGAGTGAGGAGAATGAAACAAGTGAGCTAATGCCTAGCGCTCTATCTTGTATAGAGGGGGAAGTGGCAAGTGAGTTAGTGGCTAATCCAATAGAACATAACATGATTAATGAGGACTTTCCTTGTTTTGATTATGATTTTATCTCGGACATGGCTACTCTAGAGAGTGAGGAGATGTTGACCACACTTGAGGTATGAGAGAAGGAGGAGGAACTTGTTGAAGAGGGCCTTCCTTCTATTATCTCTAATGACCTTCTTGAGGAATGTCTTTTGGAAATGTATAAAAATTGTGGTTTTGACTTTCAAAGCTCTAAAAATGAAATAAACTCTCTAATGGACTCCTTAGCTTACTTAGAAGGTGAGGAAATGGTAATTTATGAGGAGGAGAAGAGGGATGAAGAGAGGGTGTTTCTTATTAATCCAAATGAGTCTTTGAAAGACAATGCCTCACCAATTATCAATATGGATGATCATTTGAATGTGTTTCAAGAACACAACAAAGAGGCAAGCCTAACCATGATTGATTTTGTTTTCAAGACCGTGGATGAAAGGAACAATATCATCTCTTTTATTTCTTTTCAAGTAGTTCTTTTGGAGGATGATTTCATTGTCATAAGTGGGACATTAAATGAGAAAAGTGAAAAGAGGGTCAATAAGGATGTTTCATATCCAGTTTTTGATTCATTTGATTAGTGAGTTGACCTAACGTCTTGCTAGAGACGTTAAACACTAGTATTCGTAGAGTTTCACAACTCTATTCCTCCCTCATTTCTTTTTATTTTTCATTCTTGTGTACATTCTTCCATCTATTTTTCAAATTTTCATTCTTGTTACCATCGTTGGGGCTTAGCATAGGATTTTCTGCACTTTCAGTTCAAAATTAGGCATTTGGTGCCAGTTCGATCGATCACAAGAGCACCTTCGATCGATCGAACATTGGTTCGATCGATCCAACTATGGACTCGATCGATCCAGCTCTCATTTTGCACCCAACACTTAGAAAAATTTTGGATCTACATCCAAATTCCAAAATGCATGCTCTCGGGATCTCCAAATTTTCAAAAGTTCGATCGATCGTAAACCATTTCGATCGATCAAACTACCTTTCGATCGATCCAACATGTGGTTCGATCATGAGTCCCAACACTTAGAAAAATTTTCAGGCCTCATCCATTTTTCAAAAATGCATGCTCTCGGGATCTCCAAAATTTTACATGTTCGATCGATCGAATTTCATCTCGGATCGATCACAGCTATGTTCGATCGATCGAACTTCATCTTCGATCGATCACAACTTTGCCCCTTTGACCCTTTCACTTTTTGACTTTTTCCTATTTCTATTTTTATTTTTATTTTATTTTATTTTATTTTATTTCATTTAGTTACCTCTCTCTCTTGACTAAAAAAAAAAAAAAAAAAAAGAATTTTTTGGAAATTTGTTACAAACACAAAAATATTTTTGTTAATTTTATTTTATTTTCAAAAATTCCAAAAAGATTTTTATTTTATTTTCATTTTTACTTTTATTTCCAAGCTTTATTTTTATTTTTATTTCAAATATTTAAAATTAAAAAAAAAAATCAAATCCCAAAAACATTTTTCTTTTATTTTATTTTATTTCCTTTTATCTTATTTCCAAAAATCCAAAAATATTTTGTTTAACTTTAATTTTTAATTCTTCTAACTTGTGAAAAAAAAAAAAAAAAATGAAAAACAAAAAGTAAGAAAATTTTGTATATACTTGCATTGTACATATTTTTTCCATTTTTTTTGCATTGTACATGTTCCTTTTCATTTCTTGCATTGCATATATTGTTTTTCATTTCTTACATTGAACATATTCTTTCATTACATTTTGCCTTATTTAATTTTCTTTTTATATTTTGTTCATGCATTATTCTTTGTTTTTCTTGCGTTTTGTATATACTTGCTTTCATTAAATGAAAAATATAAAAAGATTCATCATTGTGCCCTTATGTGTAGTCATGCATACTTTATGCTTTAGCTAGGGTTTAATCTTATATCTCGCTTGCATCATGTGTTACATTGCTTTAGAATGCTTGATTTGATTATTCTTATCCCATTTGATATTTGATGTGAGTTTGCTAGCGTGGTTACTCAAGTAGGTTGTTGATTCCAAGTTTGGGGGAGACGTCTTTCGAATTGGATTATGATCGGGCTTCATGTCTACACCACCACGGTATACTCTTTCCACTTTTTTTTCCATTGTTCTCATTGCACATTGAGGACAATGTGTGGTTTAAGTTTGGGGGTAAGGTGTCTTGTTGCATTCTACTTAAGATTTGAGCTTTAAATGCATGATTGAGATTTGAGATTGATGTTAGCTATGATTTTGATCTTTTGAGGACTATATTGCTTAAAATTTAAAAATTGCTTGATTTGAGAGTCCAATACTCCTTGTATGCCTTGTGAATGCCATTTAGGAGTAAATTTTTTGAAAGATTGATATCTTGCTTGCATTTGTGGTCCACATCATCCTGATTTTGTGATTGTTTTGGATTCATTCTAGGATTCTACACTAGCACCGGCGCACGCTAGCATTCAATTGTGGGGTACATGCTTTGTTGATTATTGAATTGGTTATATCCCAATTGGGCTAGTAGTGCATTGAAAACTTTCATTCTTGATAAAGGCGGATAACAACCCCTTTTCATTGAGTAGCCGGGATTCTTGCCTCATTAAGCAGTGAACTTCTCGCGCCGAAAGGTGGAGGGCCCAAACTCTAGGTTAATAATTGAAAAAAAAAAAAAAAAAAGAAGAAGAAGTTGCAAAAGTAATAAAAGTGAGGACTTCTCCCAAAAGGTGAGAAGTAGGAAATGATTAGATGGTTGTTATCTTAATTTGTAGCCTAGTTGATTTGAGTTTGTAAGTCCGTAGGGGTGTCTTAACACCTAATGCCCTAAAGCCATCTGGTTTGGGAGTCATTGACCTAAAGCTCGCTACATCAATCTTCTAGAAAGCTTAAGAGATCAACACATTGCACAATATTTCCATCTTTGATCCTCAATAATAAAAAATAAAAAAATAAAAAAATGAGTGAAAAGAATAAGCGCACCTAGAACAATAAAGTTTTAATAAAAGGTCCACTCTCTTATCTTGATGATCGATACTAGATTTGTGTGCTAGTTTGAGGGTAAGGATGTGATTACTTCTCTAGTTGGCTAAGATAGCAACACACTTGATGTCGGACCTCTCACATGGATTCTAGACTTGTTTCGATTTTCATGATCATTTTCTTGATGTGTGGAGGACCATGCTTGCTTGTTTGATGTTGAGATTTTGGGAAATTGCTTGGAAATGGTTGAAAAATTACATACTTGAGGTAGTTTTCCACCAATGCTTGTTTGCAATATTGGTGCCTCTTTTGAAAGAATGAGCTTAATGTTTGTGGGTATCATTTCTGGAAACCCTCACGAGACTTCACTCGTCCACTAGGGGTAACCTAGGGGTTTAAAAGACTTGTTGCATATGTTAAATGCAATCGTGTTCCCCACGAAAGTGGCGCTATGATTTTATTGCTTTCTAGTTCATAGTTGTTTAATTGTTCATTTCATTCCTTACTTCGTAGTTCATTGCTAGGGACTAGCAATATTTAAGTTTGGGGGTGTGATGAGCGCTGAAAAGTACACATTTAAACCCCTTAAGCTTGAGTATTGTAGGACCTTTATCTATCTTATTTACCCGATTTAGTACTTATTTGTGTTTTTGTCTATTTCAGGTCAATAATGTTAAAATGGGCTAAAAATGAGTTCTTAAGGTCTTTTTGAAGTCAAACTAAGTCTTAGCGATGATCCGGAGCAAAAAGAGGCTGATTTGGAGTAAAAAGAAGCTGATACTGAAAAGCTGAAAAGTTGGATGGATCGCAGAAAAAGTTGGATCGATCGAACTTTTAGTTGGATCGATCAGAAAAGTTGGATCGATCGAAAAATAAGTTGGATCGATCGAAAAGGTTGGATCGATCGAAAATAAGTTGGATCGATCGAACTGGACATGCTGGCAGCAAGCTGTCACTTTTTCCGTGCGCGCCCAAAAGTTCACCTACCAAAAAGTTGCGGGATTTGATATTTTTGGGCATATATTCTAGACTTAGTGACTAAGAAAAGGACATTCTATATAAAGGGAAGCAACCCATTTATAAAAAGAGGATTCTTTAGGCTTTTTATCATTTTTATTTTCTACATTGTAATTTTTATTTCTCTAGAAAAGTTAGAGATTAGGGTTAGAAGAAAAGAGAGAAGTGGAGGCACATCTCAAGAACACATCTCTAAATCCACTATCTCTCCATCTCTAGAGCTTCAAAGAAGAAGAAGAAGAAGAGGAAGAAGAAGATGGAGCCATGTTTGGAGCTTGATTCCATGACTACATCCACCTCCTCCATGATTGACTAGATCTAAACTTAGGGCTTGGATGAGCCCTAAGTCTTGTGTAATCTAAACCCTTGTATTTTTATTTTTGGGATTTTTATATATATTGTTGTGATTAGTGTTCTAGTCTTGTGAATTTCATGAATCTTGGTATATTTCTATGATTTCAATGGTCTAATTCTTCCTATTAATTCTCTAGTTTATTTATATGTCTATGTGTGATTAAATTAGGAATTATGTCTCACATAATTCATATGGGTTAAGTCTTCCATTGATTCTCTATTTTAATTACATGTTGTTTTATGTGTGATTATTTAGGGAATTGATCTCTACACTAGTTTTTCTATATTAATTGCATGTCTATGTGTGGTTGATTGAGAATCTAGTGATGGCTAGACATTAGTGCTTAATGGAATGCTCTTGTTATGTCTTTTGATGGTTCATACTTATTCCTTGATGGATTGTACCTCTCCCTTAGTTTATTTTCATGCTAGTAGTGTAGTTGTAGTGTAGTGTTAGATGGGGGAGACAATTCATGCTTGTTCTTTGATGTTCCATGTTTTTTAATGCAAGAAGCATATGCTCTAATATTGTGGTGTAATGGAATTTTGAGCTTAATGAAGGATTAATGATTTGTTATGATATATTGTATCTTTCACATGTGTTTAGACAATATATTCCTCTCCCAATAGATATATTATGGCCTCTCACATGATGTTTAGACAATACATATTTAACTAAGTCATCCTTGTGAATTATTTGGACTATGAGCTTAATGAAAGGTTTAATGACTTGATTTGATATTTTGTTCTCTTCACATGTTGTCTAGACAATATATTCCTCTTCCAATAGATATATTGTAGCCTTTCACATGTTGTTTAGACATTATACACTTGTTGAGTCACCTTTGCTAGTCGAACCAATTTTGTTCACAACAATGTATTCCCCATTAATGGAAAGCAAGTGGTTAATTACATGAGCTTAGTGGTGATTCCAACACCCTAAGTCCTCTCTTCTCATCTCTTAAATCCCTATCTCTACTTAGTTTTATTTTTATTGCATTTTAATTAATTCTTTTCTAGAAGTAATCAACCAACCCAACTCTCTTTTGCAATCATTTGGTACGCTAGAGTCGAAGTTAAAATTCCAACACGTATAATCCATTGGGACGATCCCTACTCACTCTTGCTACGTTAGTAGTGGTGTTGGTAGTAGTTTTTATAAATTTAAATTTGACATAAAAGGCTTTTCTTGAACCACACATTCACTACATTTAATTTGACGTATTGGAACGGCTGTCGTCAATAAAATGGTTCAATTCTCCCTTTATAAAAGGTCATTGGAGTAGTGAACAAGTTAGAAAATAAGCCCTCAAAATATCTAATCCCGCAGAAAATAAGCCCTCAAAATATCTAATCCCGCAACTATGTGGTAGGTGGAGTTCTGGTACACGGGAATAAAACAGCTCGCTGCCAGCACATTTTCGATCGATTTCGATCGATCCAAAATATCTTCGATTGATCGAAAAAATCTTTGATCCATCCAAATTTTCAGCATTTTTGACTTTTTCCAGGATTTTTTTGAAATCTTCTAGGAACTTTTGTTTGACTCCAAAAAGACTGTAATAGACCATTTTTAGCCCATTCGAACCTTATTGACCTGAAATAGACGAAAACACAAATAAGCACTCAAACGGGAAAATAAAGATAAATGAATTGACTAAAATACCCTCGCTTAGGTGCTAAAATGCGTCACATTTGAGCACTCATCACACCCCCAAACTTATGTATTACTAGTCCCTAGCAATGAACTACATGGAGAAGAAAGAAATAAATAACTAAGTAACTATGAACTAGAAAGTAATAAAATGATAACGCCACTTTCGTAAGGAACACGATTGTATATAGCATATGCAACAAGCCTTTTAAACCCCTAGGTTATCCCTAGTGGACGAGTAAAGTCTCGTGAGGGCTTCCAGAAATGATACCCACAAACATTGAGCTTTTTCTCACTAAAGAGATACCAATATACAAAACAAGCATTGGGAGAAAACTACATCAAGTATGTAATTTTTCAACCCTTTCCAAGCAATCTCCCAAAATCTCAACGTCAAGCAAATAAGTATGGTCTTCCACACATCAAGAAAATAATCATGCAAATTAAAACAACTCTAGAATTCTTTTAAGTGGACCAACATCAAATATGTTGCTATCTAAGCCAACTAAAGAAATGATCACATCCTTACCCTTAAACTAGCACACAAATCTAGTCCCGATCATTAAAATAAATAGTGAACCTTTTATTAAAGCTTTATTCATCTAGGTGCACTTATTCTTTTCACTCGATTTTTATTTTTATTTTTTTAAATTTTTTTTTGTAACTAACCTAGAGGATCAAAGATGGAAGCATGGTGCAATGTAGTAATCTATTAAGCTTTCTAGCGATCCATGAGGTCGAGCGTCAGGTCAATGACTTCTAAACTAGACGGCTTTAGGGCATTAAGCATTTAAACACCTCTAAGGGCTTACAAGTTCAAATCGACTAGGCTACAAATCAAAATTGCCTGCATTTAATCATTTCCTACATCTCATCTTTTGGGAGAAGTCCTCACTTTTTTATTTACTTTTGCAACAATTTTATTTTTTTATTTTTTTTATTTTATTTTTATTTTTTTTTATCAAGTTATTAACCTAGAGTTTGGGCCCTCTATCTTTCGGCGCGAGAAATTCAGTGCTTGATGAGGTTAGAATCCCGGCTACGCAATGAAAAGGGATTATTATCCACTTTTGTCAAGATAAAAGCTTCCAATGCACTACTAGCTCAATTGAGAAATAACCAAATCAATAATCAACAAAGCATGTACTGCACAAATGAATGCTAGTGTACACTTGTACTAGTGTAGAATCCTAGAGCGAATCTCAAAACAACCACATAATCAGTGATAAGCGCTGAAAAGTACACATTTAAACCCCTTAAGCTTGAGTATTCTAGGACATTTATCTATCTTATTTACCCGTTTTAGTACTTCTTTGTGTTTTTGTCTATTTCAGGTCAATAATGTTAAAATGAGCTAAAAATGAGTTCTTATGGCCTTTTTGGAGTCAAACTAAGTCTTAGCGATGATCCGGAGCAAAAAGAGGCTAATTTTGGAGCAAAAAGAAGCTGATACTGAAAAGCTGAAAAGTTGGATGGATCGCAGAAAAAGTTGGATCAATTGAACTTTTAGTTGGATCGATCAGAAAAGTTGGATCGATCGAAAAATAAGTTCGATCGATCGAAAAAAGTTGGATCGATCGAACTGGACATACTGGCAGCAAGCTGTCACTTTTTCCGTGCGCGCCCAAAAGTTCACCTACCAAAAACTTGCGGGATTAGATATTTTTTGGCATATATATTCTAGACTTAGTAACTAAGAAAAGGACCTTCTATATAAAGGGAAGTGACCCATTTGTAAAAGGGGATTCTTTAGGCTTTTTATCATTTTTTTTTTCTACATTGTAATTTTTATTTCTCTCTCTAGAAAAGAGATCAGGGTTAGAAGAAAAGAGAGAAGTGGAGGCACATCTGAATAACACATCTCTAAATCCACTATCTCTCCATCTATAGAGCTTCAAAGAAAAAGAAGAAGAAGAGGAAGAAGAAGATGGAGCCATGTTTGGAGCTTGATTCCATGATTACATCCACCTCCTCCATGATTGACTAGATCTACACTTAGGGCTTGGATGAGCCCTAAGTCTTGTGTAATCTAAACCCTTGTATTTCTATTTTTGGGGATTTTTAAATATATTGTTGAGATGAGTGTTCTAGCCTTGTGAATTTCATGAATCTTGGTATATTTATATGATTTCAATGGTCTAATTCTTCCTATTAATTCTCTAGTTTATTTACATGTCTATGTGTGATTAAATTAGGAATTATGTCTCACATGATTCATATGGGTTAATTCTTCCATTGATTCTCTATTTTAATTACATGTTGTCTTATGTGTGATTATTTGGGGAATTGATCTCTACACTAGTTTTTCTATATTAATTGCATGCCTATGTGTGATTGATTGAGAATCTAGTGTTGGCTAGACATTAGTGCTTAATGGAATGCTCTTGTTATGTCTCTTAATGGTTCATACTTATTCCTTGATGGATTGTGCCTCTCCTTTAGTTTATTTTCATGCTAGTAATGTAGTTGTAGTGTAGTGTTAGATGGGGAGACAATTCATGCTTGTTCTTTGATGTTCCATACTTTTGAATACAAGAAGCATATGCTCTAATATTGTAGTGTAATGGAATTTTGAGCTTAATGAAGGATTAATGACTTGTTATGATATATTGTATCTTTCACATGTATTTAGACAATATATTTCTCTCCCAATAGATATATTGTGGCCTCTCACATGATGTTTAAACAATACATGTTTAACTAAGTCATCCTTGTGAATTATTTGGACTATGAGCTTAATGAAAGGTTTAATGACTTGATTTGATATTTTGTTCTCTTCACATGTTGTCTAGACAATATATTCCTCTTCCAATAGATATATTGTAGCCTTTCACATGTTGTTTAGACATTATACACTTGTTGAGTCACCTTTGCTAGTCGAACCAATTTTGTTCACAACAATGTATTCTCCATTAATTGAAAGCAAGTGGTTAATTACATGAGCTTAGTGGTGATTCCAAGACCCTAAGTCCTCTCTTCTCATCTCTTAAATCCCTATCTCTACTTAGTTTCATTTTTATTGCATTTTAATTAATTCTTTTCTAGAAGTAATCAACCAACCCAACTCTCTTTTGCAATCATTTGGTACGCTAGAGTCGAAGTTGAAATTCCAACACGTATAATCCCTTGGGACGATCCCTACTCACTCTTACTACGTTAGTAGTGGTGTTGGTAGTGGTTTTTATAAATTAAATTTGACATAAAGGGCTTTTCTTGAACCACACATTCACTACATTTAGTTTGGCGTATTGGAACGGCCGTCGTCAGATTTTGGCGCCGTTGCCGGGGATTAACGGTTTTGTTGGAATTAAACTAGACAATAGTGTTCATTAGATTGCTTCTATTTTTATTTTATTTTCCATTGTATATTCTTTTCTCTTGATTCTCATTATTATTTGTTCAATTAGGTACTTGACTACAAGGAAGGCGAACTTTGGAACTTAAAGCAATCATTGGAGCTTAAAAGCTAAATTTGGAGTTGAAGTGCTAAAGGACCATTGTGAGCAATTCTTAGCACTCTTGTATTTTAATTGTTTCACTTCTTTGTATGCTTGTGATAGCCCTTGTTGAGGCTTATTTTATTGCTAAATTTTTGTCCAAGCATAGGCCCTTATTGAGGCCAATTTTTTCTTGCATTTGGGTTTTAATTGTGAATGGAGGAATTGTTTGATCCAAGTTTGGGGGGGAATTACATCCCTTCACCTTATGCTCCTCCATCACATTTTAATCCTTATGAGATTGAGTCTAATTCATTCATGCATCATCTTATTATGGACTTGATCACTCATTTAATCCTTCTTATGACTATTGCCCTCCACCACCATTTTATGATGAATCAATTCCACCACCTTCTAAGTACTTACCCGGATTTGAAGAAAAAGTGTTAGCTTTACTTAATGTGCATATTTCACACACTTCACTTATTAATTCTCATTCTCAAACTTTAGCCAACTTAGAAGCTCAAGTTGAGCAAATTGTAAGTACTCTTTCTCATCAAGAGGAGGAGGAAGAGACAAATGAAAAAATGGCAAGAACTTCAATGAATATAGATGAGGATGATGAGAGTGAGGAGAATGAAATAAGTGAGCTAATGCCTTGCACTCTATCTTTTATAGAGGAGGAAGTGGCAAGTGAGTTAGTGGCTAATCCAATAGAACATAACATGATTAATGAGGACTTTTCTTGTTTTGATTATTATTTTATCTTGGACATGGCTACTCTAGAGAGTGAGGAGATGTTGACCACACTTGAGGTTGGAGAGAAGGAGGAGGAACTTGTTGAAGAGAGCCTTCCTTCTATTATCTCTAATGACCCTCTTGAGGAATGTCTTTTGGAAATGTATAAAAATTGTGGTTTTGACTTTCAAAGCTCCAAAAATGAAATGAACTTTCTAATGGACTCCTTAGCTAACTTGGAAGGTGAGGAAATGGTAATTTATGAGGAGGAGAAGAGGGATGAAGAGAGGGTGTTTCTTATTAATCCAAATGAGTCTTTGAAAGACAATGCCTCACCAATTATCAATATGGATGATCATTTGAATGTGTTTCAAGAACACAACAAAGAGGCAAGCCTAACCATGATTGATTTTGTTTTCAAGATCGTGGATGAAAGGAACAATATCATCTCTTTTATTTCTTTTCAAGTCATTCTTTTGGAGGATGATTTTATTGTCATAAGTGGGACATTAAATGAGAAAAGTGAAAAGAGGGTCAATAAGGATGTTTCATATCCAGTTTTTGATTCATTTGATTAGTGAGTTGACCTAACGTCTTGCTAGAGACGTTAAATACTAGTATTCGTAGAGTTTCACAACTCTATTCCTCCCTCATTTCTTTTTATTTTTTCATTCTTGTGTACATTCTTCCATCTATTTTTTAAATTTTCATTGTTGTTACCATCATTGGGGCTTAGCATAGGATTTTCTGCACTTTCAGTTCAAAATTAGGCATTTGGTGCCAGTTCGATCGATCACAAGATCACCTTTGATCGATCGAATTGTTCTTCGATCGATCCAACTATGGATTCGATCGATCGAACTCCACTTGAGTCCCAACACTTAGAAAAATTTTGGACCTGCATCCAAATTCCAAAATGCATGCTCTCGGGATCTCCAAATTTTTGAAAGTTCGAGCGATCGTAAACCATTTCGATCGATCGAACTACCTTTCGATCGATCCAACATGTGGTTCGATCGATCATGAGTCCCAACACTTAGAAAAATTTTGGACCTGCATCCAAATTCCAAAATGCATGCTCTCGGGATCTCTAAAATTTTGCATGTTCGATCAATCGAATTTCATCTCGGATCGATCACAGCTATGTTCGATCGATCGAACTTCATCTTCGATCGATCACAGCTTTGCCCCTTTGACCCTTTGACTTTTTGATTTTTTCCTATTTCTATTTTTATTTTATTTATTTTATTTTTTATTTTCTTTTATTTTATTTAGTTACTTCTATCTTAGTATTAAAAATAAAAAATATATATATATATATAAAATAAAAAAAAATAATATTTCTTTTCTTTTATTTTATTTCCTTTTATCTTATTTCCAAAAATCCAAAAATATTTTGTTTAACTTTAATTTTTAATTTCGAAAAAAAAAAAAATTTTGCATTCTTTATTTCCTTATATTTTTACTTCTTGCATTTTTATTTTTATTTTTATTCACTTGTCTTTTTATTTTTGTTTGTGTACATATTTGTTTTGTCTCAATAAAAAAAAAAAAAGAAGACGGTTTTTCAAAGAAGCATTCCGTCTTGGTAGAGACGTTAAACTTAGCACCCATTTTGCATATTTCTTACATTTTTCATTTTTCTTTGCATGTTTTCACATATATATATATATATATATATAAAATGAAATTCAAAAAGTAAGAAAATTTTGTATATACTTGCATTGTACATATTCTTTCCATTTTTTTTTTTGCTTTGTACATATTCCTTTTTCATTTTTTTGCATTGTACATATTCTTTCTATTTTTTTTTTGCATTGTACATGTTCCTTTTCATTTATTGCATTGCACATATTGGTTTTCATTTCTTACATTGTACATATTCTTTCATTACATTTTGCCTTATTTAATTTTCTTTTTATATTTTGTTCATGCATTTTATTCTTTGTTTTTCTTGCATTTTGTATATACTTGCTTTCATTAAATGAAAAATATAAAAAGATCACCATTGTGCCCTTATGTGTAGTCATGCATACTTTATGATTTATTTTGGGTTTGATCTTATATCTCTTATATCTTGTGTTATATTGCTTTAGAATGCATGATTTGATTATTCCTAACCCATTTGATATTTGATGTGAGTTTGCTAGTATGGTTATTCAAATAGGTTGTTGATTCCAAGTTTGGGGGAGACGTCTTTCGAATTGGATCATGACTGGGCTTCATGTTTACACCACTACGGTATACTCTTTCCACTTTTTTTCCATTGTTCTCATTGCACATTGAGGACAATGTGCGGTTTAAGTTTGGGGGTAAGGTGTCTTGTTGCATTCTACTTAAGATTTGAGCTTTAAATGCATGATTGAGATTTGAGATCGATGTTAGCTATGATTTTGATCTTTTGAGGACTATATTGCTTAAAATTTAAAAATTGCTTGACTTGAGAGTCCAATACTCCTTGTATGCCTTGAGGATGCCATTTAGGAGTAAATTTTTCAAAAGATTGATATCTTGCTTGCATTTGTGGTCCACATCATCCTGAATTTGTGATTGTTTTGAGATTCATTCGAGGATTCTACACTAGCACCGGCGCACGCTAGCATTCAATTGTGGGGTACATGCTTTGTTGATTATTGAATTGGTTATATCCCAATTAGGCTAGTAGTGCATTGAAAGCTTTCATTCTTGATAAAGGTGGATAACAACCCCTTTTCATTGAGTAGCCGGGATTCTTGCCTCATTAAGCAGTGAACTTCTCGCGCCGAAAGGTGGAGGGCCCAAACTCTAGGTTAATAATTGAAAAAAAAAAAAAAAAAAAGAAGTTACAAAAAGCAATAAAAGTGAGGACTTCTCCCAAAAGGCGAGAAGTGGGAAATGATTAGATGGTTGTTGTCTTGATTTGTAGCCTAGTTGATTTGAGTTTGTATGTCCGTTGGGGTGTCTTAACACCTAATGCCCTAAAGCCATCTGGTTTGGGAGTCATTGACCTAACGCTCGCTACATGAATCTTCTAGAAAGCTTAAGAGATCAACACATTGCATCATACTTCCATCTTTGATCCTAAAAAAAAATCATAAAAAAAAAAAAAAAAATGAGTGAAAAGAATAAGCGCACCTAGAACAATAAAGTTTTAATAAAAGGTCCACTCTCTTATCTTGATGATTGGTACTAGATTTGTGTGCTAGTTTGAGGGTAAGGATGTGATTACTTCTCTAGTTGGCTAAGATAGCAACACACTTGATGCCGGACCTCTCACATGGATTTTAGACTTGTTTCGATTTTCATGATCATTTTCTTGATATGTGGAGGACCATACTTGCTTGCTTGATATTGAGATTTTGGGAGATTGCTTGGAAATGGTTGAAAAATTGCATACTTGAGGTAGTTTTCTTCCAATGCTTGTTTGTAATATTGGTGCCTCTTTTGAAAGAATGAGCTTAATGTTCGTGGGTGTCATTTCTGGAAACCCTCACGAGACTTCACTCGTCCACTAGGGGTAACCTAGGGGTTTAAAAGACTTGTTGCATATGTTAAATGCAATCGTGTTCCCTACGAAAGTGGCGCTATCATTTTATTACTTTCTAGTTCATAGTTGTTTAGTTGTTCATTTCATTCCTTACTTCATAGTTCATTGCTAGGGACTAGCAATATTTAAGTTTGGGGGTGTGATAAGCGCTGAAAAGTACACATTTAAACCCCTTAAGCTTGAGTATTTTAGGACCTTTATCTATCTTATTTACACGTTTTAGTACTTATTTGTGTTTTTATCTATTTCAGGTCAATAATGTTAAAATGGGCTAAAAATGAGTTCTTAAGGCCTTTTTTGAGTCAAACTAAGTCTTAGCGATGATCCGGAGCAAAAAGAGGCTGATTTGGAGCAAAAAGAAGTTGATACTGAAAAGCTGAAAAGTTGGATGGATCGCAGAAAAAGTTGGATCGATCAGAAAAGTTGGATCGATCGAAAATAAGTTGGATCGATCGAACTGGACATGCTGGCAGCAAGCTGTCACTTTTTCTGTGCGTGCCCAAAAGTTCGCCTACCAAAAAGTTGCTGGATTTGATATTTTTTGGCATATATATTCTAGGCTTAGTAACTAAGAAAAGGACCTTCTATATAAAGGGAAGTGACCCATTTGTAAAAGGGGATTCTTTAGGCTTTTTATCATTTTTTTTTTCTACATTGTAATTTTTATTTCTCTCTCTAGAAAAGAGATCAGGGTTAAAAGAAAAGAGAGAAGTGGAGGCAAATCTCAAGAACACATCTCTAAATCCACTATCTCTCCATCTCTAGAGCTTCAAAGAAAAAGAAGAAGAAGAGGAAGAAGAAGATGGAGCCATGTTTGGAGCTTGATTCCATGACTACATCCACCTCCTCCATGATTGACTAGATCTACACTTAGGGCTTGGATGAGCCCTAAGTCTTGTGTAATCTAAACCCTTGTATTTTTATTTTTGGGGATTTTTATATATATTGTTGTGATTAGTGTTCTAACCTTGTGAATTTCATGAATCTTGGTATATTTTTATGATTTCCATGGTCTAATTCTTTCTATTAATTCTCTAATTTATTTACATGTCTATGTGTGATTAAATTAGGAATTATGTCTCACATGATTCATATGGGTTAATTCTTCCATTGATTCTCTATTTTAGTTACATGTTGTCTTATGTGTGATTATTTGGGGAATTGATCTCTACACTAGTTTTTCTATATTAATTGCATGTTTATGTGTGGTTGATTGAGAATCTAGTGATGGCTAGACATTAGTGCTTAATGGAATGCTCTTGTTATGTCTCTTAATAGTTCATACTTATTCCTTGATGGATTGTGCCTCTCCTTTAGTTTATTTTCATGCTAGTAGTATAGTTGTAGTGTAGTGTTAGATGGGGAGACAATTCATGCTTGTTCTTTGATGTTCCATGCTTTTGAATGCAAGAAGCATATGCTATAATATTGTGGTGTAATGGAATTTTGAGCTTAATGAAGGATTAATGACTTGTTATGATATATTGTATCTTTCACATGTGTTTAGACAATATATTCCTCTCCCAATAGATATATTGTGGCCTCTCACATGATGTTTAAACAATACATGTTTAACTAAGTCATCCTTGTGAATTATTTGGACTATGAGCTTAATGAAAGGTTTAATGACTTGATTTGATATTTTGTTCACTTCACATATTGTCTAGACAATATATTCCTCTTCCAATAGATATATTGTAGCCTTTCACATGTTGTTTAGACATTATACACTTGTTGAGTCACCTTTGCTAGCCGAACCAATTTTGTTCACAACAATGTATTCCCCATTAATGGAAAGCAAGTGGTTAATTACATGAGCTTAGTGGTGATTCCAACACCCTAAGTCCTCTCTTCTCATCTCTTAAATCCCTATCTCTACTTAGTTTTATTTTTATTGCATTTTAATTAATTCTTTTCTAGAAGTAATCAACCAACCTAACTCTCTTTTGCAATCATTTGGTACGCTAGAGTCGAAGTTGAAATTCCAACACGTATAATCCCTTGGGACGATCCCTACTCACTCTTGCTACGTTAGTAGTGGTGTTGGTAGTGGTTTTTATAAATTTAAATTTGACATAAAGGGCTTTTCTTGAACCACACATTCATTACATTTAGTTTGGCGTATTGGAACGGCCGTCGTCAATCAGGATGATGTGGACCACAAATGTAAGCAGGATATCAATCTTTCGAAAAATATACTCCTAAATGGCATCCATAAAGCATACAAGGAATATTGGACTCTCAAGTCAAGAAATTATTAAATTCTAAGTATCATGGTTCTCGAAAGATCAAAATCATTGTGAACATCAATCTCAAATCTCGATCATGTATTTAAAGTTCAACTTAAATAGAATGCAACAAAGTCACCTTACCCCCAAACTTAAACTGCACATTGTCCTCAATGTGCAATGAGAATAATGGAAATGATGGAAAGAATATACCGTGGCGGAAAAGACATGAAGCTCGGTAGTGATCCATTGGGAAAAAGTGCACCCCTAAACTTGGAATCAACAACCTACTTGAATAAGCACACTAGCAAACTCACATCAACTATCAAATGGGATAAGATAAGTAATTCAAGCATTCTAAGGCAATATAGCACAAGATGAAAGAGAGATATGAGATTAAGCCCAAAAGAAAATATGAAAGTAGCATAATTACACATAAGGGCACAATGACGAATTTTTTTATATTTTTCATTTAATGAAAGCAAGTATATACAAAATGTAAGAAAATCAAAGAATAAAATGCATGAACAAAATACAAATACAAAAATAAAGAAGGTAAAATGCAATGAAAGAATATGTACAATGCAAGAAACGAAAAACAAAAAGTAAGAAAGGATGTAAGAATAAAATAATGAAAAATAAAAATAAAAACTCTTTTTTTTTTTTTTTTTTTTTTTTTTTTTTTAAATTTTTTAGACGTAACAAGTATGTACACACACACAACAATAAAACAAATAAATATGCAAGGAATGAAAATGCAAGGAAATAAGGATTTTTTTTTTTTTTTGGCTCGATCGATCGAAATCTCCTTTAATCAATCGAAGTCACTGAAAAAATTGAGACCTGGGAGCAAAAATTTCCGACGCAATTCCGATTGAGACCATGTTTGATCGATCGAAATAAGTGTTGATCGATCAAAAAAGTCTTCGATCGATCGAATTGCCTGGACACAAATTGCTGAATTTCGAAAAAATTTCAAAGGCAAAAATTTTCTAGGGCCCAAAATGCATGAATGTGGTCTAAAAACCTGATTTTTGACAATGAAGTGCAATAGAACATATCTAGACAAGGCAAGAAATAAAAAATAAAAAGAAATGGGAAAGGAATAGAGTTGAAAACTCTACGAATATTAGTGTTTAACGTCTCTAGCAAGACATTGGTTCGACTCACTAGTCGAACGTATCAAAAACTGAATATGAAACATCCTTATTAACCCTCTTTTCTATTTTCTCATTTAATGTTTCACTTACAACAATATATACATCTTCCAAAAGAATGACTTGAAAAGAAATTATGAAATATGAAATTTGTTTCCTTTCATCCATGGTCTTGAAAATAAAATCAATGATGAGCGGCCTTACACTTGGCAAAGTAAGGTCTTTCAAAGACTCAATTGGGTTAATAGGAAACACCTTTTCTTCATCCCTCTTCTCTTCCTCAAAAATCACCATCTCCTCAGCTTCCAAGTTAGCTAAGGAGTCCATTAGAGAGTTCACTTCATTTTTGGAGTTTTCAGGGTCAAAACCACAATTTTTATACATTTCAAAAGAGCATGTCTCAAGAGCGTCTTTGGAGATAATAGAAGGAAGGCCTGTTCAACAAGTTCATCCTCTTCCTCTCCTACCTCTATAGTGGTTAACATCTCCTCACTCTCGAAAGTATCAAAGGCCGAAATAAAATCATGATCAAAATAAGGAAAGTCCTCATTAATCATGTTATACTCTATTGGGCTAGCTATTGGTGGACTCATTAATTCCTCAAATTGCTCACTTGCTACTTCTTCCTCTTCACTCTCATCATCCTCATCTATTTAAATTAAAGTTCTTGCCATTTTTTCATTTGCCTCTTCCTCTTCATTAAAAAAGAGTACTTGCAATTTGCTCAACTTGAGCTTCAAGCTTGGCTAAAATTTGAGAATGTGAAAGGATAAGTTGAGTTTGTGAATTAAGCCCATCAAGTAGAACTAAAACTTTTTCTTGAAACTCGGGTGAATAAGGTGATGGAGTTGGTTCTTTATAAAATGGTGGGGGAGGGGGGGGGGGGGTAGTATTCATAAGGAGGATTATGAGAATAGTCAAGTCTATAATAAGATGATGCATGTTGAAATGAATTGGACTCAACCTCATAAGGATCAAAATATGATGGAGGGACATAAGGTGAGGGAAAGTAATTTTCCCCCAAACTTGGATCAAACAATGGCTCCATCCACATTCAAAATCCAAATGCAACAAATAATGGCCTCCACACGGGCTGATGCTTGGACAAAGATTTAAGTAATATAATAAGCCTCAACAAGGGTTATCACAAGCATGCAAAGAAGTGAAACAATTAAACTACAAGATTTTCAAGAAATGCTCACAAAGGTCCTTAAGTAACTTCAAATTCCAATGCTAACTTCAAGCTCCAATGATTGCTTTAAGATCCAATGTTTGCCTTCCTTGTAGTCAAGTCCCTAATTAAACAAATAATATCAAGAGTGAGAAATGAATATACAATGAAAAATAAAATAAAAATAAAAGCAATCAAATGAACACTATTATCTAGTCTAATTCCAACAAAACCATTAATCCCCAGCAACAGTGCCAAAATTTGACGAGGCCGCTTGTATACGCCAAAATAATGTAGTGAATGTGCGGTTCAAGAAAAGCCTTTTAGGTCAAGTTTAAATTTATAAAAACCACTACCACCACTACTACTAACGTAGCAAGAGTGAGTAGGGATCGTCCTAAAGGATTATACGTGTTGGAATTTAATTTCGATTCTAACGTATCAATTGATTGCAAAAGAGAGAGATTGGTTGATTAAACTAAGATGCAAGGAAATTAAAATGAAATTAAAATAAACTAAGTTGAGATAGAGATGAGAAGTGAGGTCTTGGGGTGTATTGGAATCGTCACCAAGCTCATTCACCAAACCACATACTTTCAACTAATTTGGAGAAAACATTCTTGTGAATAAAATGTGACTACCATTTGCAATATTAAGTATGGACCATCAAATTCATGTATGAATCATCTACCTAACCAACAAATAAACTAAGTATAGAACAACCCATCAATTTTAAGAATGACCCATCAAACTAGTCACAATTGTAGCACACATCAATCTAGAGAATAATGGAATTTGCAGTAATAAGCCATAGAGTATCAAATCAAGTAAAGATTGTCTACCTACCTAAAAACATTAATTAAATTGTAGAACAACCCATCAAGTATGAGAATAATCCATCAAATTAATTGAAAAACTCATTCAATGAATACTATGCATAACCATCACTAGATCTTTAATTAATCACACATAGACATGCAACCAACATAGAGAAATTAGTATAGAAATCAATTCCCAAATAATCACACATAAAACAACATGTAATCACAAAAAGAATCAATAAGAAGAATTAAATCATATGAATCATGTAAGACATAATTCCTAATTTAATCACACATAGACATATAAATAAATTAAAAAATTAATAGGAAGAATTAAACTAAAGAAATCATAGAATTATACCAAGATTCATTTTATTCACAAGGCTATAGCACTAATGACAAGATAAATTCCCCAAAAAGTCAAGAGAAAGGGTTTAATTTACAAGCTTGGGGTTCATCCAAACCCAATGAGAAGCCTAGCCAATCATGGAGGAGGTGGGTGTGATCTTGGAACCCTCAAGGGCAATCCCCAAATATACCTCTATCTTCTTCCTCTACTTCTTCGTTGAATTCTAGAAAGGGAGAATGTGTAGATCTAGAGATGTATTCTTGATGCCTCTACTCTTCTCTTTCTTCTAACCCTAATCTCTAACTTTTCTAGAGAAAGAAAAATAAAATTACAATAAAATAAAATTGAAGACTAAAGATATATTACAAAATGGTTCAATTCCCATTTGATAAAAGTTCCTTCGAGTAGTGAGCAAATCAGAAATTAAGCCCTCAAAATATCTAATCTCGCAACTATGTGGTAGGTGGAGTTCGGGTGTGTGGGTGTACACACAAATTTTGTAATCTGCAAATAAGATAACAAAATTGGGAGCAAATAGAATATTTTATTAATTTATAAAGTTGGAGTGCAATCCTTTGTAATAATATTCCAAAGAATGATGTCCTCTAATTCGATCTCCTTTTTGGTTGGTTGGATCCAAAGGCTGCACGATCTTAATCTTGAATCACCATGGAATTTGGATGAAGAATAACACGTCTTTGGATGTGTTTATTGTTGATCACCGTGGAATTTGATGAAGAACGACACGATTTGATGTGCTTGGTGTTCTTCGCTTTTGGATTTGGATGTTGGAGATGAGATTTCTCTTTAGAATTCTGGATTTCTGAATTCTAAATTTGATGTCTCTGAATTTCTGGACCCTTTGGATTTTTGAGTCTCTGAATTTCTGGACTTTTTAGATTTTTGAATTTGTGACTGAATTTCTGAACTTCTGAATTCTAAATTTGTGTCTGAATTTCTGGATTTCTGAATTATGAATTTGTGACTAAATTTTTGGACTTTCCGGATTCTAAGTTTCTAGATTTCTGGACTCTGAATTTATGTACCCTTCTTCTTTTTCCTCCAAGACTCTATTTATAAGCTTCTTGGATCCATAGGATGAAGACACGTGTCCTCTCCTGATAAGGATAAAATTATAACTCTACTGGGCCGATTATATTATGATAATTATCCTTAAAAATAATTATTTCAAATATATTTTATCAAGAATAATTATCTTTAATCATCGGGGCTGGGCTAATTAAATAATTTAAATGGACCAAGTTTGAGCCAATTAAATAACTTAATTAAACATTAAGCCCATAATGGGTCAATTTGTTAAAACCAAAGCCCACTAAATTTTTAGGGTCTACAAATTTGCCCCACTTCGAGTCCCAAGTTTGACAGGACTTGTCTCATTTTTCAAGTGGGACTTGAAGTATTCAACTTTTTATTTTCGCTTTTCTATCCAACTTTGAATTTTAAGATTTCCTCTTTCGTTTTTCTATCCAACTTTGGATTAGAATTTTAGTTTTCTATTTGAACTGAATTATAGAAATCCTAATACAAATAGGAGGTATTTTGTTGCCTATGTATACCCCAAATATTATAGGGTTTGACATCAACTCCAATTGTCTCTGAAGACTTGTCACATTACAACCTCACTCAATTTATTTATTTATTTATTTTTTTCTTCTCTCTTTTTTTTTCATGCAATTTTTTTCCTTCTCTTTTTTTTTTTCCTCTCTTTTGTTTTTTTTTTTTTTTTTTTTTTTTTTTTTTTTTTTTTTTCACGCATATTTTTTTCTTTCCTTTTTTCGCAATTTTTTTTTTCTCTTTTTTTTTTTTTTTTTTTTTTTTTTTTTTTTCTTTCATTTTTTTCGCATTTTTTTTCACGAAATTTTTTTTCCTTTTTTTTTCTTTCATCTTCTTGTTTTTTTTTCCCCACGCTACTTTCTCCTGTTGTTTTTTTTTTTTTTTTCGGAAACCCATTGACAATTGGAATTTTTAGGTAGAACCCAACTTCAAATACGAATGAGAACATCAGTTTGACACATATATATATATATATATATATATATATATATATATATATATATTAGTCTTTCGAAGAATCCAAATTACTCTTTTTTTTTTTTTTTTTTTTTCTCTTCCTTTGCTTTCTTCTCTTAGAATCAGCAATAATAAAGTGTGGACCACAATTTTGAATCACAATCACCATATATTCATACAGGATTACAGGTCACTATCATGTATGAATATATATCTCTACAAGATCACAATTCTTAGGGAACAGAATCCCATGCACAGTATACTCCGGCCACTGACCACCCCCACAATATAGTTATCGGCCTTGACAGGTATGCTCTGTATAAATTTTTTTTAACAGATGGCCTCTTTTTTTCTTTCTTTTTTTTTTTTTTTTTTTTTTTTTTTTTTTTTATAGGATTTTTCAAAGAATTCTTACGAAAGAAGTGACGAAAATTGTGCAACCAAAGCAGAGATTTTCGGCGAAGCATACTCTGGCGACAAGCTTTCACAACTCCCATTCAGTCCGGCAAACTCCACCACCGACGATGACAAATCAGCGAGCTCCAATGAACACACAACTGGCCCGCGACTTGCATGCAACTCTGGTGAACAGACGGCAAGCTTTGTTCAGTCTTTTATGGTGATCTTGGTCTAATCCAGCGGCGAGCTTCAGCACTACAAAGAGTAGTTTCGGTGATGGCAACAGAACATGCAAACTTGGATCGATCGACTTGCTATGACGTCAAACCAACAGTCCCAGCCAACTTCAAGGTAAAGCTTACGGACCCAATCCAGTGCATTTATGCAGTCTAGCGAGAGTTAAGATGGCCAAACAACCCACGACGAGGTTCATGTTCATAACAACAAAAGACTTGGTTCAACGAGCATTAACGAAGTTCGTGTTCATAACCACGAAGGCCTCAGTTCAGCGAGTGTTATGATGAGGCTCATGTCCTTAACCACGAAGGACTCGGTTCAACGAACGTTAACGAAGCTCGTGTTCATAATTACGAAGGCCGCAGTTCAGCGAGGAGCTTTAGCGCACATGATCCAATTGCAGCTACCATAACAGGAGTGAAGCTCTAAGCAAACAATTTAAATGCAGCAACCTGAACGACGAAGAACTCCATCAACCAGAGACTTGGAAGTTTAAACACCATGAATTTTGGCAACTTGAAGACCAGCGAAGAACTCCGTCCACTTGAAGACTGTCGAAGAACTCTGTCAACTTGAAGACCGGCGAAGAACTCCGTCAATGTGAGATATATATATATTTTTTTTAAGGGACACCTCAGCGGCGAGCTCCAGCACTACAAAGAGTAGTTCTGATGATGGCAACAAAACAAGCAAACTCTGACAGGCTTGTCAACAAACCAACAGTTCCAGCCAACTTCAAGGTGAAGCCTATGGACCTAGTTCGGTGCACCTATATATGCAGTCTGGCGAGAGTTAAGATGGCCAAACAACCCATGATAAAGTTCATGTTCATAACCACAAAGGCCTCGGTTCAGCGAGTGTTATGATGAGGCCTGAATTTTACTCAAGTCATACTTTGCTGATATCTACAAGACCAACATTAATGGAAGAAAAAGGTCGTCATTTGTGACCCCATTGGACAAAACTTCATCTCCTATTCGGTCCACGTCCCATGATCAACAAAATTTTCTAAAATACATCTTGATGGCGAGCTAATTTTTTTTTAATTTTTTTTTCTTTTATTGACATCTTGGTGACCATATGAAATTTTCGCAACACGAATCTGATTTTTCAATGACACCTTGGTGGCAAATTTTTTTTTCTTTCGGTGATACCTCCGCGGCGAGCAAAATTTTTTTCGTTCAGCAATACCTCGATGGAAAGCTAAATTTCTCTTTCAACAACACCTGGACGGCGAGCAGATTCTTTTTCTTTCAACGACACCTCGGTGGTGAGTCAATTTTTTTTCTTTTAGCAATACCTTGATGGAAAGCTAAATTTCTCTTTCAGCAACACCTCGACAGCGAGCAGATTTTTTTTCTTTCAGCAATACCTCGATGGAAAAGTAAATTTCTCTTTCAGCAACACCTTGACGGCGAGCAGATTTTTTTTTTTCTTTCAACGACACCTCAGTGGTGAGTCAAATTTTATTTTATTATTATTATTTTTTATTTTTCAGCTTTCTTTAGCACATGATCTTAGTTGCAACTTGATCCACCTTCTGATAGAAAGATCTAAATAGAACCATTCTTAGATGAGAAAGAGATGATGAAGCCGATAAACCGCAATTTGTCAACACAACTATCAAAAGGAAGCGTACAGTGGTAATCGATCCATGATACTTGGGCCACAAACACCATGACGAGAAGTTGTTGCAGATGTTGTAAGGATGTGACAGATAAGGCTTGCATGCTTATGCCTCCGTGTGGTGATTTGTTTTTTACTTCAGCAATATCTTGGCGACGCCGTGAATTTTCCTTGATGCAATATCTCAATAGAAAACCAAATTTCTCTTTTAGCAATACCTTGGCATCAAGCAAATTTATTTCAGTGACACCTCGATGGTGAGTCCAAATTTTTTTGCAGCAACACTTTGGCGATGACCCGGATTCTTCAGCGACGCCTTATCGACAAACAAAATTTCTCTTTCAGCAATACCTCGGCGATGAGTAGAAATTTTCTAGGCAGCTACAATATGGCAACGAACCAATTTATTTCTTCGCAGCTACATTTTGCCGGATGAAAATTTCTTTTGTAGGTACAACTATGATGACAGACCAAAATTCTTCTTTGCAGCTACACTTTAGCGGCGGGACAAATTTCTTCCTTACAGTTATACTTTGGTGTCGTGCCAAGTTGACAGGTGCAACGAGCACTTTTTGATATCGCATGATGAGTGACTATGCCATTTTGCAACTTTGAGGAGTTGTTTCTTTTTTATTTTTTATTTTTTTATTTTTTTTTTATGGAGGACTGAACTTGGAACAGGCCTCTAAGATGCCTACGTACCCTAAACAGGGATCAAGTCATCACGTAGTTCAATTTTTTTCTTCTTCCAGATAGTTTATACCCGTATCAAAGAGTTCTTAAATTTATTTATTTATTATTATTATTTTTTTTTGGAGATAGTTTAAACTTGTATCAAGGAGTTCTTGATTTTTTTCCAAGTAGACAATTTAAACTCATGTCAAGGAGTGTCACTTTTTTTCCGAGAGACAATTTAAACTCGTATCAAGGAGTTCTTGATTTTTTTCAAGTATACAGTTTAAACTCGTGTCAAGGAGTTTCATTTTTTTTTTTTTTTTTTTTTTCAGGTAAACAGTTTAAACTCATGTTAAGGAGTGTAATCGACAGTTTAGGCTCATATATGGGAGCACTTTAACTTTAATAATTTTCTTCAACTTTGCAAGAATTAGACAACAATTTTTTTTTTTTTGAGACAGTTTAAACTTGTATCAAGGAGTTCTTGATTTTTTTTTTCCAAGTAGACAGTTTAAACTCATGTCAAGGAGTGTCACTTTTTTTTCTGAGAGATAATTTAAACTCGTATCAAGGAATTCTTGATTTTTTTCAAGTATACAGTTTAAACTTGTGTCAAGGAGTTTCATTTTTTTTTTTTTTTTCTTCAGGTAGATAGTTTAATCTCGTGTCAAGGAGTGTCATCGACAGTTTAGGCTCGTATCTGGGAGCACTTTAACTTTAATAATTTTCTTCAACTTTGCAAGAATTAGACGACAATCCAAGCTTATACTGGAGGGCACAGACTATCTCGTCGTCACTTTGAGTATTTTCTTCTTAGTTTCCTTGACTTAATGCCCCCTGTGATTTTGTACTTTCGGTTGAAGTCATTGTTGTAGCATGGTGCATTTCTTGATGCAAGTCTTTTGAGATGATGCTTATAATGAAAGATGAAGCTATTTCATCATCCGAGTTAGGAAGTATATTGTCTTCTTCTTTGGACTCACTTCTCTCATCTTCTTAAAGGTTATCAGATATATCAGGAATATCATCTCTAGCACCATGATTTTCCATGCTAAGCTCTATGTCGTGGGCTCGAGTAACAAGCTCTTCAAATGTGTGAGGCTTAATCCCTTGTAGGATGTAAAGAAACTCCCAGCGCATGCCTTGCATATATGTTTTAACTGTAGAAATTTCAAACAAACAATCCTTGCAGTCAAGACTTAGAGCTTGCCAATGGTTGATGTAGTTAACTACAGGTTCACCCTTCATCTGTTTTGTGTTTGTAAGCTCCAGCATACTTATAGTACGACGAGTGCTGTAGAAACGGTTGAGAAATTCTCGTTCCATCTACTCTTAACTGTCAATACCTCTAGCTTGGAGGTCTGTGTACCAATCAAATGCATTCCCTTTAAGGGAATAAATGAATTTCTTGACAAGGAGATCTCCGTTTGTACCAGCATTGCGCAAGTTTCTACAAAGTGTGCGACATGTTGTTTGGGATTGCCTTTTCTGTCAAATTGTTGAAGCTTTGGAGGTTGATACCCAACTGACATTTTTAAGATGTCAATTCTTTCTGTGTAAGGCTTTGAGTACATGTGATCACTTTGAGGAACGCCACTGTATTGTTCTCTTATGCAATTCACTATCATGTTTTGAAGTTGTTCGACAGAAAGTGAGGTGATGGAGGCAGGGTCAATTATTAGATTGGCGGACACGTCATTTTGATTATCAATTAGAGTGTTCTCTGGCATGGAATTAGAATAAGAAATTTGGCCTTTGCTTGACTCAGCATTGTCGTCACGTAATTTTAACTTTTCTGTCAGCGAGGCAATTTTTAGATCTTGCTCCTTGAGAGAGTGTTATAATCTTTCAATTACACGGGCCATAGTCGTCGATTGCTCTTTGTATGAGGTAATACTCGTCATCATGACTGGCATAGTGATGGAGTTAGAAAAAATCTTTGGCCTTGGGTGGACCAGTCTTGAACTTGAACTTGTGACTAGAGCAACCTTTGAGGTTGTAAGAACTTTTCTCCTTATCCCCAGCCAGGTAGAACTTGAACTTGTGACTGGAGCAAGCTTTGAGGTCGTAGAAACCTTCCTCCTTGCCCCCAAAAAGGTGAAGGCGGTATGAGTTTGAGTTGTTACTTTGATAGATTTGGTAGAATTGACTCTCATTGCATCGTGCTGTCTTTTGGCAGGAACAGATGATTTGGCCATGCTCCACATCATTAAACTTGCAGAGGTGTTTATACCACATGATGAAGTTGCAACCTTCTTGCCACCTTTTGTGATAGTATTGATGTTGTCGATCATAACCGCGATGTCTTTGGTGGTATTCTAGCTCTTCGTCTAAATCTTATTGGAAGTCATAGAATCCAACGATGAATTTGTTGAGGATTTGATGTAGGAGAAAAAGATGAGAGGCTAAGGATGTCCCACCGGGCGTGGCAGAAATTTGTACACACAAATTTTGTAATTTGTAAATAAGATAACAAAATTGAGAGCAAATAGAATATTTTATTAATTTATAAAGATGGAGTACAATCCTTTGTAATAATATTTCAAAGAATAAGGTCCTTTGATTCGATCTCCTTTTTGGTTGGTTGGGTCCAAGGGCTACACGAGATTGATCTTGAATCACTGTGGAATTTGGATGAAGAACGACACGTCTTTGGATGTGCTTGTTGTTGATCATCGTGGAATTTGATGAAGAACAGCATGATTTGATGTGCTTGGTGTTCTTCGCTTTTGGATTTGGATGTTGGAGATGAGATTTCTCTCTGGAATTTTGGATTTCTGAATTTTGAATTTGATGTCTCTGAATTTCTGGACCTTTTAGATTTCTAAATTTGTGTCTGAATTTCTGGACTTTTGAATTCTGAATTTGTGTCTGAATTTCTGGACTTTTGAATTCTGAATTTGTGTCTGAATTTTTAGACTTTCTGGATTCTGAGTTTTTGGATTTCTGGACTCTGAATTTGTGTACCCTTCTTCTTCTTCCTCTGGACTTTATTTATAGGCTTCTTGAATCCATAGGATGATGACACGTGTTTTCTCCTGATAAGGATAAAATTATAACTCAGCGGGGCCGGTTATATTATGATAATTATTCTTAAAAATAATTATTTCAAATATATTTTATTGAGAATAATTATCTTTAATCATCGGGGCTGGGCTAATTAAATAATTTAAACGGACTAGGTTTGGGCTAATTAAATAACTTAATTAAACATTAAGCCCATAATGGGTCAATTTGTTAAAACCAAAGGCGACTAAATTTTTAGGGTCTACAGTGGGAATAAAACAGCTCGCTACCAGCATATTTTCGATCGATCAAAACTTCGATCGATCCAAAATATCTTCGATCGTTTGAAGAAATCTTCGATCCATCCAAATTTTCAGCATTTTTGACCTTTTTTCAGATTTTTCTGAAATCTTCTACGAACTTTTGTTTGACTCCAAAAAGGTTGTAATAGACCATTTTTAGCCCGTTTGAACCTTATTGACCTGAAAGAGACAAAAACATAAATAAGTATTGAAACGAAAAGATAAAAATAAATGAATGGACTAAAATATCTTTGCTTAGGTCCTAAAATGTGTCACATTTGAGCACTCATCATCGGATTACAAGAGAGCAAACAAGTCAAAAAAATTCAGTGGATGGACTGGCCACACAAAGTTCATCCAACAGATTGTCGGGTGAACTTGACACCAAATTTGAATAAACCAATTTTACATATATATACAGATGGGGCTTGCTAAGATATAAACTAATTACATAGATCTTCCATGTAGTTCATTAGTGCCCCTTATCAACCTTTACCATTGGACGTTTTACAAAGAAGTGTTATGTTACACCTCGCTGCTTTTTTTTTTTTTTTTTTTGTTTTTTTTGTTTTTATAGATTAACCTGGGTATAAGCCTGGACTAATCCTCAAGGATCCATGACGGGCGTTTCCCCACTCCGGACCGAGTAAGTCACGGAGTATGGTCGAGGAACTGTGATCCCAAGAAATTGTTTGCACTCAGTGGGAGTTGAACCTCAGACCTAATGTTTTATAAGGCACCGGATCAAAGTGACTTTGCCACTAAACCAACCTATTGGGGTTGAGTGTGATTTTACCTTTGTGCTCCGTATAGTTGTTACATTATTTGAAACCCATTGTAAGTTTGTAATGGAGAAAAGATAAGGGTAAATCTGGTTGCTACTGAGCTAGCCCCTTGAGCATAAGTGTGATTTTTACCTTTGTGCTCAGTATAGTTGTTACATTATTTGAAAAGCATTGTAAAAATGAAAAGATAAGGGTAAAATTGGTATTTTTGAAGTTCAATTTTGATAACGACCTAAGAGAGAAATATATCACAAAATACTACCATCAAGAGGAGAAGGTTAATGTAATTTTTGAATCAATACTATTATACCTTAGAGGTGAGCTAATTTATTTTTGGCTTACATTAATGCAGGGCAGGGGCGGAACTAGAAATTTGAGGTTGGGGGGTCAGGTTTGTACTATGTAATTAAAGTTAAAAAAATATATACATTAATTATAAAAAAATTAAATTAAATTAAATTTGAGCTTTTAAAAATATATTTAAAAGAGTCCAAGTCGAAAAATTACTAAATTTCAAGAAGATACAAACTAAATTTTCTTTCAAATTTTCTATTTTGGATCAATAAATAAGTGTTTTGAAAAAAATGAGAGACCAATTGAATTTTTTTTTTTTTTTTTTCCATAATTGGTGTTTGTATAAAAAAGGAAAAAGAATAATTACAAGCGCACAGAGGGCATACCCTCAGAAAAGAATTGAAAGAACAATTCTGAAAAAGAAAAAATTAAAATCAAAGCAAATCAACAAAATTACTATCTAGATAAATCTTGAATAGCAACATTGTAGATATCAAGAACTTCAAATAAGATTTGTCTAGTAGCATCTTGAGGTAGTCTAAATAAATGACCATGCAACCTGCCATTTCTTTCTTGCCAAATGCTCCATAATGTAGCCACAAAAATTGAATAAATCATCTTATTGGTTTATTGAGAGAACCAGTAGAGCAAGTCTTTGAATGTGAAAATTAAAGAAATATCAAAATTCCAGCCCATAATATCCACAATCCATTTCCAGAAACTAATTGCATAAGAACACCCAACAAAAAGATGGTCTCTGGTATCACACTCATGTAAACATAAAGAACACCTTGGAGCTAATTGCACCTTCCTCCTCTGAAGATTTACCATGGTAGGAAGCCTATCTTGAATCAGAAAAACACCAAACACAGACCATCTAGGCCGAGATTTTCCCCTACAAAATTTAAACCAATCCACATCTGGATGAGTGATTCAACAACTTTCCTAAGCTGATTTCAAAGTAAAAGGACCTCTATCCCACATAAGACAATCTGCTCTTGCATGAATAATCAAAGTCTGCACATAATCCTTAATTGGTCGAAACATAATGTCTTGTAAAAGCTCCAAATTCCATTTACCATTGTCCAAAAGATTAGACAAAGGAGTATCCCAAGTAAACCCCAGCCTTCTAACAATTCTATGACCAAATTTCTGAATTAAATTTTGGCCTTCACACCAAGGGTCTGTCAAAATCTTAAAACTATGCCCATTACCAATAGAAAAACTAATATTTAGATACATAAGATCCCTGGAATTAATCAAATTCTTCCAAAGAATTGAATGAGAAGACTTTGGAACTGCATTCCAATAAGTAGAAGTAGGGGAGTACATGTTCTTAAACCATGGAATCCAAATTCTGTCTGAGTTTTGCAAATAATTCCAAGCCAAAACGCACTGGGAAGAATGCTGTAAATCAAGCAATTTTCTAATACCCAGCCCACCTTCCTTTTTGGGTCGACACATTAAATCCCAACTCATAAAATGCAATTTCTTCATATTCTCTCTACTGCCCCACAGAAAGTCTCTACACAACTTTTCAATGTGATTTAGAACAGCAACTGGCAAGGGAAAAACACTACACCAATATAGACAAATTGGAGTAATAATAGTCTTAATTAACTCGGCCTTCCCTACAACTGACAGTAAATTGTTACTCCAAACAGTGAGCTTTTTTAAAATTTTGTTTATAAGCACATTGCAATGAGCTTTCTTTAGACCTGTGGAACACAAAGGTATGCCTAGATATTTCAAAGGAAGCAACTCTTCTTTGCATTGCAGCAAATCAATAATATTTCTTCTTCTTCTAATAGCCTTAGAAAAAGTAACACTTTCTTTTGATAATTAATCTTCAAGCCAGAGGCCTCACCAAATATATTAAGCAAACCTTGCAAGGATCGAGCATTTGATATGGAAGCTTTACTTGTGATCAATAGGTCATCTGCAAAGAAAGTGTGACATGTCGTAGAACCAGCCTTCAAAGCAGTATGAGATAATTTAATCCTCCCATTAGCAACTTCAGAGTTTATGAATTGAGTGAGTTGATCAGTCACCATAGTGAAAAGAAGGGGGGAAAGAGGACATCCTTAACGCAGCCCCTTTGTAGGTTGAATAAATCCTGCAGGAGAGCCATTGAGGAGGACAGAATATCTTGTGGATGACAGAAGATTGGAGATCCATTTAATCCAATTGGAACTAAAACCAGCCACTATCAAAGTATTTAAAAGAAAACTCCAAGAAACTGAATCAAAGGCTTTGGAGATATCAGTTTTTAGAGCCATAATAGGATGCTTATATTTGAATTCACTGACCATATCATGCCCCATGATAATAGCATCCTGAATTTTTCTACCTTTTATAAAGGCATTTTGCTCTAATCCAACTAATTTAGGCAAAACCAGAGAAGTCTTACAGCCAAAATCTTAGAAATGATTTTGTAAACTAAGTTACAAAGAGCTATAGGCCTATAGTCTTTTTGCTTAATAGCATTACCAACTTTGGGAATCAAAGTAATAAAGGAGCTACTCACCCCTGTAGGTAGATTTCTTGAATTAAAAAAGTGGTGAACAGCGGCACACACTTCAGTCTGCACAATGGACCAAAAAGATTGAAAAAATTGAGCAGGAAAGCCATCTGGACCTGGAGCTTTATCAAGTTTGAAATTCATAACAACCGCTTTAATTTCCTCATTAGTTATAGGGGCATCCAAAACCAATTGATCTTCAGCTTATAACAGATACCGAGTTTGAATATCAAATGGCCCATCAACCTCTGTACCTTAGTAAATATCCTGATAATAATCCACAAAAGTTTTACTAACCACAGATGGATCAGTAGAAACATATCCAGTATCAGTTTCAATAGATGTAATAGCATTGAATTGTTGGTGCTGATTCAACTTATGATAAAAGAATCCAGAACATCGATCATTCTCCTTTAACCATAAAATCCTTGACTTCTGCACATATAGAATCTCCTGAGATGGCAAAGCATCCTGATAGATGTCTCTAGCTTTTTGTTCTTCATTAAATAAGACATTTGTAGGGGAAGTTAAGAGGTCCACCTGAATATCTTCCAAATGCTGCTTTGATTGAAAAACCTTCTTTGCAATATCTCCAAAAGTAGTCTTGTTCCAATACTTTATAGCTGCCTTAACATTTCTCAACTTTTTGAGCAATATATGAATTGGATTCCCTAAAACCTCATCATCCCAAGCTTTTTGAATCACTTCCACAATACCCTCTTGCAAACACCAGATTTTTAACATTTTGAATGGCTTAGGACCACTAGCAAATTGTCTAAAGATGCTGATAATGACCCCATAATAATCAGAAGAGGTAGAAGCTGAGTAAGACATTTTTGTACCTATAAAAAGCTGAAGCCAAGCATCATTTGTAAAAACCCTATCAATTCTACCTTTTCTCTATCTATTACACCAAGTCCACTCTCCATTAGAAGCAGTTAATTCCACTAGTCCGACTTTCTGAAGGCTTTCATTAAAATTATCAAGGAGTCTTTGAGGAACTGTATGCCCTCCCTTTTTATCAGAGTGGTATCTAGTAGCATTCCAGTCACCTACAACCAACCAAGGACCAGTAACCATTATAGCTTGCATAATCAAATGATCCCATATCTTCTCCTACCTGTAACATAATTAGAGGCATACACTGGAGTATAAAAAATTACCTCTCCAGTCTGGATAATATGAACTTGCAGAAGAATACTTTGATCTATCTCTAAAAGCAAAGCAACTGAAACATTATTGGATCCCAACCTATCCATAACTTGCTTAAGTCATGAGAATTATAATTGTGAAGCCAATTCCAAGATTTATTAATTTTTCTGGAAATAGAATCAAATTTAGGCCTTCTTACCCTCGTCTCTTGTAAACAGACAAAATGAGCATCATTTGATTTAATCCATTGCCTCGCCTCTTTTTGCCTTCTAGGCTTATTCAAGCCTCTCACATTCCAAGAACAAATCATTTAGAATTTGGAGGATGGGAAGCACCCCCTTTACTTCTAGTCACTCTAGAAGTAGCCAACAAACCTGTAGTATTCTTGTTCTTAATAATAGAAGACTGTAAATTAGCAGCCTCTTCAGAGATATTAATCAATTCTTTCTCCTTAGGATCACCACAATCATCAATTTTTGCCTTATTATACCTTGATTTTCCTGAATTAGTAGTAGTAGAGCTACCATCAACCCTTTCAATCAATACAGCACACTTCTCAGCCTCACTAATAGTACCTTCTTTTGTCAAGGAAATATTACCCTTATGGGAAATAAGTTTGATTTTCCCTAAGATTTTAGCAATATCAGAATCAATCCTGTCAACCCCTCTTACAACTCCTTCATCTGTCAAATTGTTCTTCTACTGTATTTTCCCAACATCAACCCCTACTACCCTTGTAGTAAGAATAACCCTATCTTCCCCGTTCACATCACCTTCCGCTGGCAAAGAAACATTAGACTGTTGTATTGCCTCAAATTCTAAAGGATTCTCAGTCCTAGTATCAAGCTGTAATGCTTCCACCCCTTTCTTCTGGTGATGAAATATGACATAATTGGTCTCTAAATCCAATGTAACCGCAGCCCTAGTCTCTGATATAACCTCCACCTGATCATCTTCTTGTTCTATGGTCAATAATTGGAAGGCGTTTGTCGTAACAAATAGTTGAATATTTGTCATGGATTCCTTATGAACCATTTCTTCAAACACAACGGCTTCATCACAATTGACCAGTTTGCCTTGTCGCTTTACCATCCACTTTTCTACAACTTTTTTAGGTTTAGCTTGAATAACCTTTTAAGGACATTTTTCCTTGACGTGATCCACTCTTTGACAAAGAGTACAAATCTGAGGCTTTCATTCATATTCTATCTCAAGAACATAGTCAACTCCATGTATATCCACCCCCATTGAATCAGGAAGTTCTTCCTTGACATCAACCTCAACCATTACACGAAGATACCTTCCTTTGTCTATATTAGATTCTGAAACATCCATGTAAATTGGCTTAGCAAAGGAAGAACATATCATCGAAACCACTTGTTGTTTTCGACAATGAACTGGAAGATCGTAAATTCTCATCCATACTGGAATAAATTCCAAAACCTCCTTTACGAGATTAACGTTCTTGCTCCATTTCTTAAGAATAATGGGTGACCCTCAAATGTATGAATGCAAGATAACACCTTCATAACATCTGAATCATCATGAAATCGAACCAAGAAAAAACCGTCCTTCAAGTAAACCAAAGAAAAATTCTTGGACCATCGTTTCTCCACAAATGACTTAAAATAGTGATAGTACGGCTTTTTTCCCATCACATAGCCTACAACAGAAGAAGACCAGAACTTGATTTCTTCAGCAACATCATCTTCAGAGATAAAAACTTTCTTCCCACGTAGATTGCTATGAAACCTTAAGTTCTTGAAATCAGATGCCGTTTCAGAGAAGAAACGACACCAAGATATGGTAGGGCTTGTAGTCCGGTTTAGAGAATCCACCAGCAGTAGAGGGGAGGAGGATTGGCCCTCCTCCATCCCTGTGATCGATGTCCAGGCCACCTAGGTTGAAAAACCTTAATTCGCCTGTTTTGAGAGAATAAGGGTAAAAAAGTCATGCAGTCGAGGGAAAAATTTTCTTGTACTCCCTAAAAAATTTTCTTAACAATTGAAATTTTTAATAAATTTTAAAGACAAAACCTACAAAATAATTAATATTTAGAGGTATAAATAAAAATTTTTAAAAAAATTGAATAGACCATGAGTCCATAGCCACTGCTAGCCCACCCCAAGCTCCTAACATGATTCATAACTAAAAACATGAATCTCTTGATTGCTCAATTAAATAAGTAGCTACATGTCACATGTTGCTATTAATTTTTTAGTTACATGTCACACACGTTCCTTTTATTTTTTTTTTATTTTGATTTTTGGTAAAGTATTCCTATTGATCTGTTCACATAACTAAAAGCATTATGTAGTTGAATCTTAGGTTGGCCATAGAATATAGTTTACCATCCATTGAAATTAGATAAAATTTAATCATATATTTTAATCCAAGTTACTAAAATGGTAATTGGTGCAATGAAATACATGTTTGATTAATGTCACTTTTTAAATCTATATACCTATTTTTATTGGGTAAATAAATGTATAGACCCTGTCAGAGAGTAGTTTCTATAGTTTAATGAGATCAAGTGACTTTTTTGATTTGAGTGCTTCTTGTTGTAAACAATGTTAATTAATCTATCCAATGAACTCATGTTTACCTAATGATCCTTTGACCTCAACCAAGGATATTCTTCACTCTTAACATAGAATTGAATAATGTGACTTTGGTTAATTAATTTTTAATGCTCATTAAGCTAAAGTCATGTTCCGACTGCAATGGAGCAAAATCACTGACCCGTGCTATACATAGACTTTGCTCTCTCTGGTTTGTAAAGCATAATTATAAGATTCAGTCCACCTACCGATCTAACGGTGAAAAGAGAACTATGTGAGATATATTTTTGTAATTGGCATATTTCGGTAACAAAACAAATCCTAGACGAATTGTAATTTCAGTTATCATATCTGAATCGACATCGATTGCGGAATTTAAAGGTTGTTCAGAAGAGGAAAGTACTGTTGATCATCGAAAAGGAAAGAACAATATATTAGAACATCGTTTCCCACTTAGGACACAAATACCTAAATGGTATATTTTTCGAATTACCAAAATACAGAAAATCCAATTTTAGATTGGATTCTGTCAAGTGGGAACCGGAATCTACATTTAGGAACCGGTTCAAGAAGCTGAGATTTCAGAAATTCGATTTTGTCCTTTAGGAACCGGTACCAAGATTTGGGAACCGGTTCTAGGAGTCCTGACAGTAAAAGGTTTTTAGTTTCCTTGTTCTATTTAATTCGTTTTTGATCCAAATTTCCTTCCAAGTCCTATACATGAATTTTCTTTTATTTTCAGGGGAATAGGACTTTACAAACCTCTATATAAACCATATCATACATATAGGTTTATTCATGACTTTTGTTCTACAAATTCATTATTCTTAAAAGTCTTAGGAAGATTATTTTTTTAGAAAATCAGAGTTGATTTTTCTGTCATCTTTCTAGAACACATACATATAAACACATGGTAAGTTTAGAGTTGTGATGTTCAAATCCTGATCATGATCATACAATTGGATTTACATCGATCAAACGAAAGCAGATCTACTTCTACATCGAATACAGACGATTGAAGAACAGAAGTAAAAGCGATCACACTTTGAAAAGGTTGGAGCATTCAAGAAGTGTTGTCTAATCTACCTGCTACTCTTTTACAAATATCAAGCATAAGCCTAAGGTCAAGTTGCTGATGGACGACGGGGAGTCGCAAAGCTAGAGGATTGTCAGCATTTGGTGTTTGGCAGAATAATAAAGTGTGAGCCAAAGTCAAAGTTCAGTGTACTTTGTTTCAAGCATAGTGGATCGGTTTGCTTTAGACTGTACAGTCCACGAGGTTTTTCCCATACAAACAGTTGACATATTTTATCAACTAGGGTTTCTTAGCTAAAAATTCTGGTGTCATCTCTAGCTTTATACTTTGCTTTATTTTATCTGCATGTGATTAATTATTTAATTGCTAAAATAAGTAAAGTTGGAAAAGACACAAATCTGTTTTAAAATTATCAAAACTTTCTAAATATTTCGCTGCGTACAACTCACAAATTGGTATCAGAGCCAATCTCTACACATTGAGTTGATCTTTGTTGGAAAGTTTTGTTTTGATTTCAAAAATTGATTTTTAATTATGTCTTATGCGTTGAAAGAAGGTGGTTCTAATCAATGTGGTCTTTTATTTGAAGGTGATAATTACAATTTTTGGAAATCAAAGATGATACCCTATTTGCAAAATTCTAGTGCTAAAACTTGGGCAATAGTTGAATTTGGCTATACATCACCTACAGTAGATAAAACTGTGGATGGTAAAGAAGTCAAAGAGTTAAAAGATGCTTTTGTTTTTACTACTATTGAAACTAAGCATAATGATGCTAATGGCAAAACTTTATATGCAATTATTAATTCTATTATTCTATCTGAATATGTTAGAATTTCTGATTGTAAAACTACTAAAGAAGCTTGGGATATTTTGCAGGTTACTCACGAAGGAACTTAACAGTGAAGTTGTCCAAAATTCAGATGGTTTCTCATAACTTTGGGAACATCGTGATGAAAGAAGTTGAATCTTTTTCTGATTTTTATTCTAGTTGTCTTGAAATAATTTCTGAACTGGGTCACTTAGGTAAAAAAGTTAGTGAAAAGAAAATCTGTAAAAAAATCTTAAGGTCTTTACCTAAAAGATTCCAGATTAGAATTGAAACCATCATGGATTTAACTTCCTATAAAGTTGATGAGATGGTAGGTTCATTTAAAATTTTTGAGATACAGAACTTCGATTTAAATCAGAAGGAGAAAAATCTTACTTCAAAATCAACACAGGTTGAGAATTCTGTAGATGATAACTATGATAATGATTTTGCTTTTCTGTCAAGGCAATTTAATCAGATCTTACAAAGACAATAGAAGAGAAGGAATAGCATCATGGCTAATCCTCAAAATTTTGATAAGATGTCAAAATTTAGGTTTAATGAAAAGAATGTAGAAGAATCTAAAGAAACTGAATCCACTTGCTAGAATTGTGGTGGCATAGGTCACGCATCCAATATTTGTCTGAGTCCTAGTAAAGAACAAAATGATAGGAATAGAGGAAAAACAATGAAAGTTTCTGGTGCTTCGTCGCAGGGTGCAACCAAATTTGTGCAAAATAGTGTGGCCAAGTTTTACTTTTATAAATGCCACTACTATCACTAACTAAAAATATAGCAAGGGTGAGTAGGGATCGTCCCAAGGGATTAAGGGTGCTCTAGTAGTGGAAACAAGGCTTAGGGTTAGTAGGTCGAGTGATCAAAGGTAGGTTATTTGGTTGATTAAACTACAATTAAAATTAAACAAGATTAATATAAAACGAGTAATTAAAGGATAGAGAAAACAAGAGAAAGAGGTCTTGGGATTTAGAGATCACTACTAAGCACCACTTTTCTATACACTCAATTCACAATTAATGATGGGAAGGCATATGTTGCGACAATAGTGAGTGTGTGTGATTGTTTTAACAAGAATGGATTCTCAAAACAACACAATGAATAGCACAATACATCAAACTAAGTCATTAATTCTTCTTTAAGCTCACAATCCAAACACATCACAAAATTAGAGAGATATACTACTTGCATTCATAAGTATGAAACATCAAACAACAAGCATGGATTGTCCTCCCATTTAACAACTAGGGTAACTACACTACATCTAAGCTAATGACATGAAAATTAAACTAATTAAACTAAGAGAAAGGCACAATCCATCAAGTATGAGTATGAATCTTCAAATAAACCATAAGAGCATTCTATTAAGCACTATGTCTTGACAATCTCTAGATCTATAGCATTAATACACATAGACATGCATTAACAACACAAGAAATAGAGATAAACACATGAACATCTATTCTAGCATACATAGACATATGGATAGAATGAAATGGTCACTTGGAAGAATTAAACCACACAAATCATTGAATAAACAAGATCTATGTATATAAAGATGTCAAAACATGTATTACAACACAAATCCCCTAAAAAATACATGAATCAAGATAAAGAAAACATGCTTAGGGCTAACTCTAGCCCCAAGAGAATGTCTAGCCACTCATAGATGGTGTCTTCCAACCCTCAAGGGCTATCTCCATGATAGAAATGCTCCTCTTCTTGAAGTAGATGGAAAACCTCTCAAGAATGTCTCTAGCCTCCTCTTCTCTTTTCTTCATCTCTAAGAATTATCTCTAAAAACTATTTACCAAAAGCATATGTCTAAGTATATGTGTAAAAGTGGCTAATATTCCTTATATAGGTAGCTCAAATATCACACCCAATGGTCTAGGCTTGTACACAAGGGCTCCTCCAATGATTGCACAATGAGACAATTTTTACTGAACTGGAAATATATTTTTTTTGGATTTGAGAGGGTCAATCGATCAAACCTGTGTTGTGATCGATCGAACATGGCTAAGACCTATCAAACTTTGGCTGGATCCATCCTCCAATGGCGGCGCCTTTTTGGATAAGGACAGATCTGAGATATTTTGGGGAATGAGACAAAAGTGGTAGGTAGGGTGATACAATAGGATAAGATGGAATCTTTTCGATTGATTTGAGAATTGTTGGATCCATCGAACTTTGTGGGATCTTTGGATAAGGACAAAAGAGCTTGGATCCATCTTGAAATGTCTAGATCGATGAACTTTCGATCGATCAAAGTGTTTTTATGATCGATCGAACATGTTGAATTCCATACTTTGCTTCAATCTGCTTCCACTTTGCTCCTTTCTTCCATCCAGCTTGAGTTAGCTTCTTTTAAGCTCTTATTTGGCTGAATTAGCTTATTTTGGGATAAGAACCTAAAATGGGGGTAATAACACGAAATTAGTCTAAAACAGGAAAGTAAGATAGATAAAGGTCCTAAAATATCTAAGCTTAAGGGGTTTAAATGCGCACTTTTCAGCACTTATCACACCCCCAAACTTAAATATTGCTAGTCCCTAGCAATGAACTACAAAGTAAAGGAATGAAATGAACAACTATACAACTATGAACTAGACAGCAATAAATAGATAATGCCACTTTCACAGGGAACACGATTGCATTTAGCGTACGGAACAAGCCTTTTAAACCCCTAGGTTACCCCTAGTGGACGAGTGAAGTCTCGTGAGGGTTTCCAGAAATGATACCCACAAACATTAAGCTCATTCTCACAAAACAGGCACTAATATTGCAAACAAGCATTCGAAGAAAACTACCTCAAGTATGCAATTTTTCAATCATTTCTAAGCAATTTCCTAAAATTTCAACATCAAGTATGCAAGTATGGTCTTCCACACATCAACAAAATGATCATGCAAATCAAAATAATACTATAATCCTTTTTGAGTGGACCGGCATCAATTATGTTGCTATCTAAGCCAACTAGAAAAATGATCACATTCTTACCCTCAAACTAGCACACAAATCTAGTACCGATCATCAAAATAAAGAGTGGACCTTTTATTAAAGCTTTATTGATCTAGGTGCACTTATTATTTTCACTCGATTTTTTTTTTTTTAACTACCCTAAGGATCAAAGATGGAAGCATAGTGCAATGTGTTGATCTATTAAGCTTTCTAGCGATCCAAATTATTTCTGAGATCGATCGAAGTTGGATCGATCGAACTAGATCGATCAAAAGTTGGATCGATCGAAAATAAAAGTTGGATCGATCGAACTGTTCGCGAAAGTTATTAAAAAGTAGATCTGAATCTTATTTCGCCCCAACTCGGGCTGTGCTTCAAAGAACAGATTCTAGAGCTGAGTTCTCACATTTTTGGCCCCTCAAAGCCTTGTATATAAGAGGGATTCAACCATTCTTGTAAAGACCAATTATTATTTCATTGTAATTTCTAGTTTTTCATTAGTTTCTCTCTTTAGGAAGTTAGAGATTAGGGTTAGAAGAAAAGAAGGAAGTGGAGGCATATCTCAAGATCCATCTCTAGATCTACACTCTTTCTCTTTAGAGCTTCAAAGAAGAAGAAGAAGAAGAGGAAGAAGAAGAAGAAGAAGATGGAGCCATGTTTGGAGCTTGCCCTTGAGGGTTTCATGACCACATATACCTCCTCCATGATTGGCTAGATCTACACTTATGGCTTGGATAAGCCCTAAGTCTAATATAATCTAAACCCTTGTATTTCTATTTTTGGGGATTTATATATATTGTTGTGATTAGTGTTCTAGCCTTGTGAATTTAATGAATCTTGGTATGTTACTATGATTTCTATGGTTTAATTCTTCCTATTAATTCTCTAGTTTATTTACATGTTTACGTGTGATTAAATTAGGAATTATTTCTTACATGATTCATATGGATTAATTCTTTCTATTGATTCTCTATTTGGTTACATGTTGTCTTATGTGTGATTATTTGAGAATTGATCTATACACTAGATTCTCTATGTTAGTTGCATGTCTGTGTGTGATTAATTAAGGATTTAGTGATTGCTAAGTATGGGTTTTCATTGAATGTGTTTGTCAATTAATTTGATGGATTATTCTTATGCTTGATGGGTTGTTCTACAATTTAATTCATGTTTGTAGGTAGGTAGACAATCTATAGTTGATTTGATATTCCATGGCTTATTATTGCTAATTCCATGATTCTCTAGATTGATGTGTGCTACAATTGTGACTTGTTTGATGGGTCATGCTTAGATTTGATGGGTTGTTCTACACTTAGTTTATTTGTTGGTTAGGTAGACAATTTATACGTGAATTTGATGGTCCATGCTTAATATTGCAATTGGTAGTTGTATTTTATTCACAACAATGTATTCCCCATTAATGGAAAGTAAGTGGTTAATTACACGAGCTTAGTGGTGATTCCAACACCCTAAGACCTCTCTTCATATCTCTTAAATCCCTATCTCAACTTAGTTTATTTTAATTGCATCTTAATTAATTGCATCTTAATGTAATCAAACAACCAACCTTCCTTTGCAATCTTGTGATATATTAGAGTTGAAGTTAAATTTCAACACGTATAATCCCTTGGGACAATCCCTACTCACTCTTGCTATGTTAGTAGTAATGGTGGTAGTGGTTTTTATAATTTTAAACTTGACCTAAAAGGCTTTTCTTGAACTGCACATTCACTACATTATTTTGGCGTATCTAGCGGCCTCGTCAAATTTTGGCGCTATTGCCGAGGATTAACGGTTTTGTTGGAATTAGACTAGACAATAGTGTTTATTTGATTGCTTCTATTTTTATTTTATTTTCCATTGTATCTTCTTTTCTCTTGTTCTCATTATTATTTGTTCAATTAGGTACTTAACTACAAGGAAGGCAAACTTTGGAACTTGAAGAAATAATTGAAGGTTAAAGCTAACATTAAAATTTGAAGTTGCTTAAGGACCATTGTGAGCAACTCTTAGAACTCTTGTACTTCAATTGTGCATTTCTTTGCATGCTTGTGATAGCCCTTGTTGAGGCTTATTTTATTGCTTTATTTTAAGTCCAAGCATAGGCCCTTATTGAGGCCAATATTTTCTTGCATTTGGATTTTAATTGTGAATGCAGGAATTGTTTGATCCAAGTTTGGGAGGAAATTATATCCCTTCACCTTATGCTCCTCCATCATATTTTAATCCTTATAAGATTGAGTCCAATTCATTTCATGCATCATCTTATTATGGACTTGATCACTCATTTAATCCTTCTTATGACTATTACCCTCCGCCACCATTTTACAATGAACTAACTCCACCACCTTCTAGGTACTCACCCGGATTTGAAGAAAAAATGTTAGCTTTACTTGATGTGCATATTTCACAAACTCCACTTATTAATTCTCATTCTCAAACTTTAGCCAATCTTGAAGCTCAAGTTGAGCAAATTGCAAGTACTCTTTCTCGTCAAGAGGAGGAGGAAGAGGCAAATGAAAAAATGGCAAGAACTTTAATGTATATAGATGAGGATGATGAAAGTGAAGAAGAAAATGAAACAAGTGAGCTAATGCCTAGCACTCTATCTTATATAGAGGAGGAAGTGGCAAATGAGTTAGTGGCTAATCCAATAGAGCATAATATGATTAGTGAGGACTTTCCTTGTTTTGATTATGATTTTATCTTCACCATTGCTACTTTAGAGAGTGAGGAGACGGTGACCACACTTGAGGTAGGAGAGGAGGAGGTGGAACTTGTTGAAGAGGGCCTTCGTTCTATTATCTCCAAAGACCCTCTTGAGATATGCTTTTTTGAAATGTATAAAAATTGTGGTTTTTACCTTGAAAGCTCAAAAAATGAAGTGAACTCTCTAATGGACTCCTTAGTTAACTTGGAAGGTGAGGAGATGGTGATTTTTAAGGAAGAGAAGAGGGATGAAGAAAAGGTGTTTCTTGATATTCCAAATGAGTCTTTGAAAGACAATGCCTCACCAATTATTAAAGTGAATGATCATTTGAATGTTTTTCAAAAACAAAACAAAGAGGCAAGACCAACCATGATTGATTTTGTTTTCAAGACCGTGGATGAAAGGAACCATATTATCTCTTTCATTCTTTTCAAGTCATTGTTTTGGAGGATGATTTCATTGTCATAAGTGAGGCATTAAATGAGAAAATTGAAAAAAGAGTCAATAAGGATGTTTCATATCCAGTTTTTGATTCTTTTGATTAGTGAGTTGACCCAACGTCTTACTAGAGACGTTAAACACTAGTATTCGTAGAGTTTTTAACTCTATTCCTCTCCTATTTCTTTTTATGTTTCATTTCTTGCGACGTCTAGATATTTGTTTTGGGTTCATATACACTGCTAGGAACTGTGGTTTAGGATTGCATGCACTTTCATGTTAAAAATTGAGTATTTTGCATAAGTTCGATCGATCTCAAATGAGAGTTCGATCGATCGAACTTCATTCCTGCAGCAAACCTGCATCCAAATCATTCTCTGTCTCATCGATCCAAGAAAATCTTCAGATCTCAGTTCTCAGTTAGGTCGATCAGAAGACCTTCGATCGATCTAAACATCAAGTTCGATCGATCTGTAGTTTCAACACTTAGAAAAATTTTGAGCCTGTATCAACCTACATATTTCAGCTCTCTGTCAGATCGAGCAAAAACATTCCTAGATTGATCTAAAGTTCTTCGATCGATCCAACTTCATTATTGGATCGATCTTGTGATTTCATACTTAGAAAAATTTTCAAAGCACTGCAAATTTCACACTCTATCCCATCGTGCAAGCATAGATCGATCATGGTGTGATCGATCCAAGTAAAGATCGATCACAGCTTTGCCCCTTTGAATTTTTGACTTTTTCTTCTTCTATTCTTATTTTATTTTATTTTTCATCTTCTTTGACTTTTGTTATTTCTTTTATTTTATTTACTCTCTTTTCTCTTATATAAAAAAAAAAGTTTTAAAATTTGTTAAAAATACAAAAATATTTTTGTTTATTTTATTTCATTTTTGAAAACCCCAAAAAGATTTTTATTTTATTTTATTTTCATTTTTACTTTCAAGATTTATTTTTATTTCAAACTTTTTTAAAAAAAAAAAAATTCCAAAAATATTTTTCTTTTATTTTCTTTTATTTTATTTCCTTTTATCTTATTTCCAAAAAAATCCAAAAATATTTTATTTAACTTTAAATTTTAAATTTTCTTAATTTTTAATTTAAAAAAAAAAAGTTAAAAAAAAAAAATTATTATTATTCGTTGGATGCTTTTATTTCCTTGCATTTTTTTTTCTTCTTGCATTGTTATTTACTTGTCTTTTTATTTTTGTTTGTGTACATATTTGTTTTGTCTAAAAAAAAATAGAAGGGTTTTTCAGTGTAGCATTCCGTCTTGCTAGAGACGTTAAACTTAGTACCTATATGACACATTGTGTCTTTTATATCTTGTATAGTTCATGTTCATTTGCATTTTTATTTCTTTATTTTTCTTGCATTTTGTTTCATTGTACATACTTTCTTAAAAAATAAATAAAACAATTTTTTTTTTGTATCCCTTATTTCCTTGTATTTTCATTTCTTGCATATTTATTTGTTTTATTTTTGTATGTGTGCACATACTTGTTATGTCATAAAAAAATAAAAATAAAAATGAAAAATAAAAAGTAAGAAAATTTTGTATATACTTGTATTGTATATATTGTTTCTCATTTCTTGCATTGTACATATTTTTTTATTGCATTTTAATTCTTTGATTTTCTTGCTTTTTGTATATACTTGCTTTCATTAAATGAAAAATATAAAAACTTTTCACCATTGTACCCTTATCTGTAGTCATGCACACTTTATGCTTTAGCTAGGGCTTGATCTCATATCTCTCTTTCATCTTATGCCATATTGCCTTAGAATGCATGATTTGATTATTCTTATCCCATTTGATATTTGATAAGAGTTTGCTAGTGTGGTTATTCAAATAGGTTGCTGATTCCAAGTTTGGGGGAGACGTCTTTTGAATTGGATCATTACTGAGCTTCATGTCTTTGCCACCACGGTATACTTTTTCCATCTTTTCCATTGTTCTCATTGCACATTGTGGACAATATGCAGTTTAAGTTTGGGGGTAAGGTGTCTTTGTTGCATTCTACTTAAGTTTGAGACTTAAATGCATGATTGAGATTTGAGATTGATGTTAGCGATGATTTTGATCTTTTGAGGTCCATATTGCTTAAAATTTAAAAATTACTTGACTTGAGAGACCAATACTCCTTATATGCCTTGTGGATACCATTTAGGAGTAAATTTTTTGAAAGATTGATATCTTGCTTGCACTTGTGGTCCACATCATCCTGATTTTGTGATTGTTTAGAGATTCATTCTAGGATTCTACACTAGCACAGGTGCACACTAGCATGCATTTGTGGAGTACATGCTTTGTTGATTATTGAATTGGTTATATCCCAATTGGGCTAGTAGTGCATTGAAAGCTTTCATTCTTGATAAAGGTAGATAACAACCCCTTTTCACTAAGTAGCCGGGATTCTAGCCTCATCAAGCACTGAACTTCTCACGCTGAAAGGTGGAGGGCCCAAGCTCTAGGTTAACAATTGAATAATAAAAAATAAAAAATAAAAAGAAAAGAAAAAGAAAAAGAAAAAGAAGTTACAAAAGCAATAAAAAGTGAGGTTTTCTCCCAAAAGGTGAGAAGTGGGAAATGATTAGATGGAGGTTGTCTTGATTTGTAACCTAGTTGATTTGAGCTTGTATGTTCTTAGGGGTGTTTAAACACCTAGTGCCTTAAAGCCATCTGGTTTGGGAGTTATTGACCTAACGCTCGACCTCATGGATTGCTAAAAAGCTTAATAGATCAACACATTACATCATGCTTCCATCTTTGATCCTATAATAAAAATAATAATAATAATAATAATAATAATAATAAATTGAGTGGAAAGAATAAGCACACCTAGAACAATAAAGCTTTAATAAAAGGTCCACTTTTTGTCTTGATGATCGGTACTAGATTTGTGTGCTAGTTTGAGGGTAAGGATATGATTAATTCTTTAGTTAGCTAAGATAGTAACATATTTGATGCCGGTCCACTAAAAAAGGATTCTAGAGTTGTTTTGATTTTCATGATCACTTTCTTGATGTGTGGAGGACTATACTTGCTTGCTTGGTGTTGAAATTTTAGGAGATTGCTTGGAAATGGTTGAAAAATTGCATACTTGAGGTAGTTTTCTCCCGATGCTTGTTTGCAATATTGGTGCCTCTTTTGAAAGAATGAGCTTAATGTTTGTGGGTATCATTTCTAGAAACCCTTACGAGACTTCACTCGTCCACTAGGGGTAACCTAGGGGTTTAAAAGGTTGGTTGCATATGCTAAATGCAATCGTGTTCCCTACGAAAGTGGCGCTATCATTTTATTACTTTCTAGTTCATAGTTAGTTAGTTGTTCATTTCATTCCTTTACTTTGTAGTTCATTGCTAGGGACTAGCAATATTTAAGTTTGGGGGTGTAATAAGTACTGAAAAGTGCGTATTTACAACCTTTTTGGAGCATTCATTTATCTTTATTTACCCGTTTTAGTACTTATTCATGTTTTTGTCTATTTCAGGTCAATAATGTTCAAACAGGCTAAAAATGGCTTCTTACAACCTTTTTGGAGTCAAACTAAGCTTTAGTGAGAATTTGGAGCGGAAGGAGGTTGATGCTGAAAATTTGCCAAGTTGGATCCATCCAACTTATTTCTGAGATAGATCGAAGTTGGATCGATCGAACCAGATCGATCAAAAGTTAGATTGATCGAACTTTCTCTGATCGATCGAAAATAAAAGTTAGATCAATCGAACTGTTCGCGAAAGTTATTAAAAAGCAGATCTGAATCTCATTTCGCCCCAACTTAGGTTGTGCTTCAAAGAACAAATTCTAGGGCTGAGTTCTCACATTTTTGGCCCCTCAAAGCCTTGTATATAAGAGGGATTCAACCATTCTTGTAAAGACCCATTATTATTTCATTGTAATTTCTAGTTTTTCATTAGTTTCTGTCTCTAGGAAGTTAGAGATTAGGGTTAGAAGAAAAGAAGGAAGTGGAGGCATATCTCAAGATCCATCTCTAGATCCACACACTCTCTCTCTAGAGCTTCAAAGAAGAAGAAGAAGAAGAGGAAGAAGAAGAAGATGAAGCCATGTTTGGAGCTTGCCCTTGAGCGTTTCATGACCACATCTACCTCCTCCATGATTGGCTAGATCTACACTTAGGGCTTGGATGAGCCCTAAGTCTTGTGTAATCTAAACCCTTGTATTTCTATTTTTGGGGATTTATATATATTGTTGTGATTAGTGTTCTAGCCTTGTGAATTTAATGAATCTTGGTATGTTTCTATGATTTCTATGGTTTAATTCTTCCTATTAATTCTCTAGTTTATTTACATGTTTATGTGTGATTAAATTAGGAATTATTTCTTACATGATTCATATGGATTAATTCTTTCTATTGATTCTCTATTTGATTACATGTTGTCTTATGTGTGATTATTTGGGAATTGATCTCTACACTAGATTCTCTATATTGGTTGCATGTCTATGTATGATTAATTAAGGTTTTAGTGATGGCTAAGCATGGGTTTTCATTGAATGTGTTTGTCAATTAATTTGATGGATTATTCTTATGCTTGATGGGTTGTTCTACAATTTAATTCATGCTTGTAGGTAGGTAGACAATCTATAGTTGATTTAATATTCCATGGCTTATTATTGCAAATTCCATGATTCTCTAGATTGATGTGTGCTACAGTTGTGACTTTTTTGATGGGTCATGCTTAGATTTGATGTGTTATTTTACACTTAGTTTATTTGTTGGTTAGGTAGACAATTCATACGTGAATTTGATGGTCCATGCTTAATATTGCAATTGGTAGTCGCATTTTATTCACAACAATGTATTCCCCATTAATGGGAAGCAAGTGGTTAATTACATGAGCTTAGTGGTGATTCCAACACCCTAAGATCTCTCTTCATATCTCTTAAATCCCTATCTCAACTTAGTTTATTTTAATTAATTGCATCTTAGTATAATCAAACAACCAACCTTCCTTTGCAATCTTGTGATACATTAGAATTGAAGTTAAATTCCAACACGCATAATCCCTTGGGACGATTCCTACTCACTTTTGCTACGTTAGTGGTTTTTATATATTTAAACTTGACCTGACCTAAAAGGCTTTTCTTGAACCACACATTCACTACATTATTTTGGCGTATCAAGTAGCCTCGTTACCTACCAAGCACAAATAGGGTAAAACCACACAACCCATGTCTTAAGGTTACATGTCTAAAGTGGCAAGTTAATGATAATACACATCATGTTATATCAATTTACTATCAATATAGGCCATAGTTGCAAATCATGAGATATAGTAATCTATCTACAAGTAATTATAAGTGCCACATACAAGATTTTCATACTAAGCTTTCAATGAAATCTATATTACTTAACATCATAAATGTAATCTCAAGATAGTCATAATAAAACCTCAATGGAAAAATAAGTATTAGGCAATTTATTAGACAATAACCTACCTATACAATTTAATAGTCACATACATGCTTTAATCCATAAATTCTAAGTCAAGCATATAAAATCTCTATTTACATGCTAGTATAAGAATTTAAAAAAGGAATGTAATCAGTATATGTCATGCTCCAATATATATAAAATCCAAAGAGGATAAATATATAACCACCCTTGTCTCACAAGAGGATTGTTCCTCTTGAATCTAAGGGAAACAAAGGAATTTCAAGTTTTCCTTCTAAGGTTATGAAGAGGAAGATAAGGCAAGACTTTTGTATTCCAAGTTTAATGGTATAAGGTGAGTGGAAGCGTATAAAAAATGAAGTCAAAGCTCTAAGTCAGGCTTTGCTCCTTGGTGGCTAAGTTAAGGTTCTTGAGAGGAAAGAGATAAATGAATTAAAAGTGAAAACCCTAAGTTAAAATGGTGGGATTCTCCACTCACTAGGTGCTCTTACACTACCTCTCACACACACACTAATGCAAGACCAATTGTGAAGCTTACACTTGTCATCGTCCTAAGTAAGCTTCTAAGATTTAATATCAATCCTACACTTGTCAACCATCCATGCCAACAAGTGCTCCTATCCTAGGCCAACAAATGGGTGAATCTCTACCCTCCATGTGTCATCAAACAAGGCTTCCAAGTGATTTCACCACAAAATCAACAAGTGGCACCTTAGGAATGTGACACTTGTCACATTTTTTCAGAAATTGCAAAAAGGTCCTTTTTGAAAATATCTTTCAAATTAAATTGCAAAATGGTCCGTAAGACGAAAAATAATTACTTTATTTAATTACACAAAACCCCTCAAGTTTAGAGTAATTTCCAAAAGTTATACATTCATGCCCTTTATAAGAAAAGTAACTATTTAACATGCTTTTCTACAAAAGTGAAAATATAGATATCATGGAATTTAAATATCATGGATGTATGCAAAGCCAGAATTAAATCCGAGCACAAAAAGTGAGGTTATGCATGGAAAAATGAAAAATGACTAAAGAACGAAATAGGGAAAAGACGAAAAAAGAAATTCACCGAAAAAAGAAAAAAAAGGGAAATGACCGGTTCAGTACAACCTACCCTCCTCAAAAGGGATTTCATCCCCGAAATTGAATCGTACCTGAAAGAGAGAACAAAAATGGGGTTATCGGGAGCAAACTTCCTGCTCAAGCTCCTAAGTAGCCTCCTCGACACAGTGGTGTCTCCACAAGACCTTGACTAATGGAATGGTTTTGGTCCGCAAGACCTGCTCTCGTGAATCAAGAATCTGGACTGGACCTTCCTCGTAGGTCACATCCTCATCAACAACGACATCTGTCCATCGTAAAACATGTGATGGATCCGGCTCGTACTTCCTAAGCATAGAAACATGAAAGACGTCGTGAACCCTATCCAGGTCTGGCGGTAAAGCCAAACGATAAGCAACTTCACTGACGTTCTCCAATATCTCAAATGGTCCAATGAATCTAGGAGACAACTTGCCAGTTTGTCAAAATCTCAGAAGTCCCTTGTGAGGAGAAATACTAAGAAAGACATGGTCTTGTACCTCAGAAGACAAGGATCGTCTCCTCTTGTCAGCGTAACTCAGCTGTCTGCTCTGTGCGGTAACCAACTGCTGCCGAATTAACTTGATCTTTTCTGTAGTCTCAATGAAAATATTAGGACTCAAGGCAATGGTATCACTAACCTCGGTCCAACAAACTGGAGATCTGCAAGGCCTGCAAAACAACACTTCAAAAGGTGCCATGCCTATACTGGCTTGGTTACCATTGTTGTAGGCAAACTCAACCAAAGGCAAGTAGTCCTCCCAACTAGCACCAAAATCCAAGATACAAGCCCATAACATATCCTCCAATACCTGAATGGTGCGCTTCGACTAACCATCGGTCTGAGGATGGAATGCCGTGCTAAAATGAAGCCCCGTATCAAGAGCCTCCTAAAAACTCTACCAAAAATGAGACGTGAACCACAGATCCCTATCCGAAACAATTGATATAAGAACCCCGTGAAGCCTGATAATCTGCCTCATATACAGTCCACTCAGCTCTCTACACTGTCTGTCACTACCATAGGCAAGAAATGAGCCGTCTTAGTCAACCTGTCAGCTATAACCCAAACGGCATCATTCCTTTCCAGAGACCTCGGAAGTCCCGTTACGAAATCCATAGTGATATGCTCCTATTTCCACTCAGCTACTGGTAGTCGTTGCAATAATCCTACCGGTCTCTGATGCTCCGCCTTTACTTGCTGACAAGTAAGGCATCGAGCCACAAACTGTGAAACGTCTTGTTTCATGCTCTGCCACCAAAACTGTCGTCGCAAATTGTGATACATCTTCGTACCACCAAGATGAACTGCGAGTCGAGAGTGGTGAAAATCCCGAAGAATGTCTTCACCGCAAGATAAAGGAACGAACATCATCCCCTTGTACTTGAGACCACCGTCTGAATGTAGGGTCTAACCCTCTATATTCTCACCATCTGAAATCCGAACATGGATGGAATTCATCTCCCCATCCTCCAACTGTGCCTCAATAACTTTGCTAACAAAAGCCGGTTGAGCCACAAGACTAAACAAAATAGCCTGTGAAACATCCTCATAACACTGTAAACCAAGGTCTACAAGTTCTTCTAGTATCTTCCATCTGTGAATGAAAATGCTAGCAAGAGTCCCCTGTGACTTCCTACTCAATGCGTCGGCCATTACATTGGCCTTACCCGGATGATACTATAACTCAAAGTCATAATCCTCGATGAACTCAACCCATCTGCACTGTCTCAAGTTAAAATCCTTCTGAGAGAAGAGATACTTGAGACTCTTGTGATCGAAGAAAACCTCAAACTTGTCTCCGTACAAATAATATCTCCACTCCTTCTGGGGAAAGATAACTGCTGCCAACTCCAAATCATGTGTCGGATAGTTTAACTCGTGAGTCTTCAACTGTTGAGAACCATAAGCAACCACCCATTCTGTTTACATCAAGACACAACCCAAACCTTCCCGCGAAGCATCACAAAAGATCACATAACCCAAACCACGTTTAGGAATGATCAACACTGGAGCCGATGTCAACCTAACCTTCAACTCCTGAAAAGCAAACTCACAAACCACGTTCCATACGAACTTGACCCCCTTACGGGTAAGTCGAGTCATAGGTGCCACTAAACGAGAGAAATCCCGAACAAACCTCCAGTAATAGCCGGCTAGGACAAGAAAACTCCGAATCTCAAACACTATTTTTAGACGTTCCTAATCCATCACCGATTCAAACTTTGACGGATCCACTGCAACTCCGCCCCCTGACACAACATGTCCAAGGAACTTCACCTCCGATATCCAAAATTGCATTTCTCGAACTTGGCATACAACCGGTTATCCCTAAGGATCTGCAACACTGTCCTTAAATGATACTTGTGCTCCTCCACCGAAGCTGAGTATACTAGAATGTCGTCAACGAACACTACTACAAATCTATCAAGATAATCACTGAATACTCGATTCATTAAATCCATGAAAGCTACTAGGGCATTGGTCAAACCAAATGGCATCACTAGAAACTCATAATGGCCATACCGTGTACGAAATGCGGTCTTGGATATATCCTCATCCTTAACCCTCAACTGATAGTAAACTGATCTTAAATCAATCTTTGAAAAACAAGTAGCTCCCTTCAACTGATCAAACAAGTCATCAATCCTAGGCAAAAGATACCTATTCTTGATTGTGACGTGGTTTAGCTTGTAATAATCGATGCAAAGTCTTAAAGACCCATCCTTCTTCTTCGCAAAAAGAACCGGTGCACCCCAGGGTGAAGCATTAGGACAAATAAAGCCTTTAGCTTTTAAATCATCCAATTGAGCTTTCAGCTCGTCAAGCTCTACTAGTGCCATTCGGTACGGTACCATAGAGATAGGTGTAGTACCGGGAATGACATCAATGGCAAAGACAACTTCCCAAAGAGGAGGCAGCTCCGTCAACTCCTCCGGAAAAACATCCAAGAACTCCACAACAACTGCTGGGTAAACGCGGCCCAAACTGCTATCCTCGTCAGCTAACAGGCTAGCCAAGTAGAACCTGTGGCGACTCCAGTCACCGATACTGAAAATCATCATCCAGTGGGAATCACTCTGATCTCCCACGAAGAAAACAATCTCCTTTGGGAGTGCAAATAGTTACCCTCCCGCAGAAGCAATCGATCGTAGCACGAAAGAAGGATAACCAATCCATCCCGAGAATGACGTCAAAGCCCGTCATGTTGAAAACAACAAAATCAAAATTTAAAGTCCGCCCAGCTATCTCGATAGCACAACCCTGACAAATATAGTCCAAAAACACTGGACCCCAACTGGTGTGTCAACACAAAAGAAACCATCCCGCTGCATGACTTCCAGACCCAATGAATGTACAAATGAAGCAGATATGAATGAATGCGATGCACTTATGTCAACAAGAACTCTAGCCTAAGAACTAAAAACTGGAAAGATACCTCGAACTGTAGAAGTCCCAGCAGAGGTAACGGCCTGTGGCAGTGCGTAAGCTCGTCCTTGAGCCCCAAACTGCTGTGAACTGCCCTGGTGGCTCGACTGATGTTCGAAAGCAGTAGGCGTAGAGCCTCTGACCGGATAAGAACCAACTGGTGGCATTGCTGACTGCGGTACCTAAGGCACCCTGAAACTTGACTGCACAACTGCTGACTGTGCCGGTGCGACCTATGAACCTATACCACTCTGTGTCCCACCTTGTAATTTCGAACACTCTCTCCTGAAGTGACTTGGTTGCTTGTAATAATGACAAGCTCCGCGAACCCCCTTCGTCGAAGCTGTAGGCTCACTAACCTGTGACTGACTGGCCTGTGGCTGAAGCTGTGGGCAGCGAGGCTTGATATGCCCCGGCTGCTGACAGTGGTGACAAATCACTCCCCGGGCTGACCCCGAAAATACTGGAACTACAAGTACAGACAGAGCCTACTGTGACTATCCTTGAGTATGTGAACTGTCTCCAGCCTTAGCTTTCTTCTACTGGCCCCTAATAAATACTGATGAAGCCTCTCCATGAGACTGCTCATATGAACCCTTGATCTTGAGCTGATCTCGGTCCTCTACCTCAACTAACATAGCTTTTTGTACTACCTCCCCATAAGTCCTCAATTCCAATACTAAAATCCGCGGTCTAATATTAAGATGTAACCCATCCTAAAACTTCCTCGCCCTGAGCTCCTCGGTAGCTACCATCTCCAATGCATAGCGAGAAAGAGAAGTGAAGCGTGTCTCATACTCAATGACACTCATCCTGCCCTGATAGAGACCTGTTAACTGCACTCCCTTGTCATGTCTCATAGTCCTCAGAAAGAAGCAGTCGAAGAATAATGTCCTCAACTCCTCCCATATCATCACCTCCACATCGTGGATATTGGTTATGGACTTCCACCAGATATCGGCATCTCCCATGAACATAGAGCCAGTCAAGGAGATCCTTAACCGGTCCGTAGGTACTGACATACTATTAAACTTGTATACCATGAGATCAAGCCATGCCTCTGAAGTAAGCAGATCCATACCCTCTACAAACTGGTCGATCTTAACCCGCTGTAACTTCATAACGTAGTCCAGTACCTCATTAGCAACTGGTGCTGGTACTGAAATCTGCGTTCCTGCCATATGCTGACGAAACATTTGCTGAATGGACTTTGACATCCCTAGAGCCACTCCTTGCGCAATCTGCTCCTCATAAGTCTGCACTCGTGGTGGATTAGGATCCACACCACGAGGTCGTGTCCTAGGCCTCCCTAGACCCCGTACGAGCCCGGTGTTTGTAACCTGCTCCTCAACTTGCTCATCCACTCCAACGTGATGAGAAGACTTTCCGTGAGTCAAGACCATGGTGCTACACATATAAGGGGCAAGGTCAACAACAATGCTAGTCATTAAGACTTAATGCAGCTCAGGCCATGAATGCACAAGGCAAGTAGCACATAAACAAGCAAGAGATGTATGCAACATACAGTCATGCTAAATATATAAGTATATACAACATGCTAACACCCTATACGCATATACAAAATGCTAAGGCATACAAGCATATACAATATACTAAAACATTTAAGGTATACTCCAAATTATACTGCCATATAAGCATGTAAACATGTTATTAAATCAAAACATGTTATCAAGAAACACGTAAACATATTAAAGCATGTCAACAAAAGTATGATATGCACCCAAAACCCGTTGTCCTAAGGTTTTTGAACCTAGGAGCTCTGATACTACTTGTAACGACCTAGGTTTTTCAACCCAGTGCGTCAGTGATGACCCGTAAGTTAATCCAGTAACGGATCCATATGCGGAAGCAAAAGATAAACCAAGGTCTCTAGAGTTAGAATTCATCCCTAAGACACTAGTGTGACCTTCCATGAAGTCATGGAAGTTAAAGAGAGCAAAAAAAAAAAAAAAGGAATATGAGTCAAAGCGGGCAAAATTCGTCAATCAAGGGCAAAATGGTCAATTTACAATTAAGAAGGGAAGTTTGACTCTAAATAAGTCAAATAAGGTCCACACAACCTAAAAAAATTATTTCACAACATTCGAAGAGGTTCTAAGAACTTTGGACAAAAATTCCACAAAACGCCCTTTCCCTGTTTAAGCGAAAATTAACAGCCTCCTAGTAAAACCTGAATAACTCCAACTTTGATTTTAATCTAAGGAAAGGATTTGTATCATTGGAAATTTGACTCAAAATCCTTGAGTTTAGGCTCAAGAATCACCCCATTTGGGTTAGAAACGAAGAAGTTAAGGCCATTTGAAATCGGAACTTCAGTGCAAAAGCAAAATCTGAAGACATGTTTTTAAAGGTTGGTTGGTTCGGTAGACCAATTTAAGGCCATTGGTCGACCAAAATAGGCCATCGGTCGACCGAAACACCTCGGAAAGCTGCTGTAAGGCCTGTTATAAGCCTAAGGTGTTAAGGTTCAACCTATGCTTTGAATCCCATGATGATTTGGTTCAAAATTGAATGTTTTAAACTAATTTTCAATGAGATATGGATGTGTAGACATTGCAACAACCTTAATATGAATTATTTATACATAAAGCAATGGCTCATGGCCTCATACACATCATTTACAAGAATCTCACATGCTAAACCTCCAAAGTTTGTTTAAATACATTCTTAAAGCAAAAGATGGTACCAAATGACTACAAGTGCTAAATTAAACATGCTTGGCCCTTGGCCTCAATACATACATGTTATTTAAGCATCAAAAAGTGTACTTAGGTACACATTACATATTTCAAAACGAAAATAGCATTTTACACCAAAATGATACTACATGCTAACTCTTGCGTGTTTTCAAAAATATAACAAACTATATTAAGACTTCAAAGCAACTTAAGGATGTGATGCATCCCAAAACAAAGTTTCTTTACCTGCAAAATAACCCAAACAACTAGGGTGAGTAATTAAGTTACTCGTAGGATGTGGTGCACGCATACCCTATAGTTTCAAGTATAATGTGAACCAAACATAGACCATCACAATGGTGCATTCCACCTAACGTCTATGTTTCTATGGTACTCTAAGGGATCATCTAAAGCTATACAAATGTTTGAAACGATAAACACGTAGCATCCAAGTATACAAGACAAGTACACTAACCACATTAAAACTACGATTACCAATCACAAGCTACAAGAAATCCATGATTTATAATTTAGAAAGTAATATGAAATCAAATAATGGAAAGACTAGGATATGTGGCCACGAGACCAAATAAGTTATTTCGGGTAATTACGACCCACAAGGTACTACCTAGTGTGCACTATGACTTAGGAGAATTCCTATCCTCCGTACTAGAGCCAAACCCTAGCCATCAACATTTCATATCCTTACAAGCTTCTAAAAATCAACAAGTTCATGACATTTATGCAATCTCAATGCATGAAACTACCTACCAAGCACAAGTAGGGTAAAACCACACAACCCATGTCTTAAGGTTACACGTCTAAAGTGGCAAGTTAATGATACTACACATCATGTTATATCAATTTACTATCAATGTAGGCCATGGTTGCAAATCATGAGATATAGTAATCTATCAACAAGTACTTATAAGTGCCACACACAAGATTTTCATACTAACCTTTCAATGAAATCTATATTACTTAACATCATAAATGTAATCTCAAGATATCCATAATAAAATCTCAATGGAATCATAAGTATTAAGTAATTTATTAGGCAATAACCTACCTATACAATTTAATAGTCACATACATGCTTTAATCCACAAATCCTAAGTCAAGCATATAAAATTTCTATTTACATGCTAGTACAAGAATTTAAAAAGGCATGTAATCAGTATATATCAAGCTGTAATATATATAAAACCCAAAGAGGATAAACATACAACCACCCCTACCTCACAAGAGGATTGTTCCTCTTGAATCCAATGGAAACAAAGGAATTTCAAGTTTTCCTTCTAAGGTTATGAAAAGGAAGATGAGGCAAGGCTTTTGTATTCCAAGCTTAATGGTCTAAGGTGAGTGGAAGGGTATCAAAAATGAAGTCAAAGCTCTAAGTCAAGCTTTGCTCCAATGGTGGCTAAGTTAGGGTTCTTGAGAGGAAAGAGATAAATGAATTAAAAGTGAAAACCCTAAGTTAAAATGGTGGGATTCTCCACTCACCAGGTGCTCTTGCACTACCGTTCACACACACAATAATGCAAAACCAATTGTGAAGCCTACACTTGTTATCATCTTAAGTAAGCTTCCAAGATTAAATATCAAACCTACACTTGTCAACCATCCTTGCCAATAAGTGCTCCTATCCTATGCCAATAAATAGGTGAATCTTCACCCTCCATGTGTCATCAAACAAAACTTCCAAGTGGTTTCACCACAAAATCAACAAGTGACACCTTAGGAATGTGACACTTGTCACATTTTTCAGAAATTACAAAAAGGTTCTTTTTGAAAATATCTTCCAAATAAAATTACGAAATGGTCCCTAAGAAAAAAAATAATTACTTTATTTAATTACATAAAAACCCCTCAAGTTTAGAGTAATTACCAAAAGTTATACAATCATGCCCTTTATAAGAAAAATAACCATTTAACATGCTTTTCTACAAAAGTGAAATGTAGATATCATGGAATTTAAATATCATGGATGTATGCAAAGCCGGAATCAAATCTGAGCACAAAAAGTGAGGTTATGCAAGGAAAAATGAAAAACAGCTAAAGGACGAAATAGGGAAAAGACGAAAAAGGAAATTCACCGAAAAAGGAAAAGAAGGGAAATGACCGGGTCATTACGTTCAAAGGCATCTTCCCCTTCTCTTTAGCATTTAAGGTACTAACTATTTTCCCTACTTGGGTTTCTAGCTTAGCGATGGATTCAGAATGAGAATGAAATAATTGAGTGTTCGCCTCTAGAGTGCCTAGAGTGGTCAAAACTTTCTCTTCAAAGGCGGGACTCCTTGAGTTTCCTTGAGAATATGATTGGTTAGGGAAATGAGAATTAGAAAATTGATTGCCATGTGATTGAAATGATGATGGTTTACAACCTTGTGAACCTTGGCCTTGCATTGGTGGGGGAAGATACTTTCCTTGAAAACCACTTTGAGGAGGGTTTGAGCCTTCCCCTTGGCTTTTCCAAGAAACATTTGGATGGTTCCTTCAACTTGAATTGTAATGAGTGCCATAGGGATTATTCCCTTGATTAACATATGTAGCATTGACTTGTTCATGGGGCTCACTTTGCATATGTCCATGGGGACAATTGAAAGTAGAATGTAAGACACTTGAACAAGTCAAGTAAGATTCATTAGATGCATGATGATGAATATGAGTAGGGGAAGAAGATACTTGATTTGCCGAATTTTGGTTGATCAAACCTTTGAGACAAGGATTTTCATCTATGTCATTGGAGTTGTCAACTTGATATAAGCCGACATTCTTCCTTCCACCTAGGTTTCTTTCATTTTTAGAAGATAAGGACCTATGCATGGAATTTTCACTCATACTTTCATACAATTACCACACATCATTTTCATGTTTATCAAGATAAGAACCACCCATGGATGCATCAACCATACCCTTGTGATTATCCGGTAAACTTTCAAAGAAATATTGGACTAGTTGCCACTTAGGTATGTCATGATGAGGGCACTTTCTAAGCAAATCATTAAACCTTTCCCATGCCTCATGAAACATTTCCCTATCCCCTTGAGAAAATTCTCTAATTGAAGTTCTCATGGCATTGGTCTTAGAAACTGGATAGTACTTTTTCAAGAACTTTTGTTTCATTTCCGCCCAAGAAGTTATCGAAAAAGGCTTAAGATTGTTGAACCAATATTTTGCCTTGTCTTTAAGGGTAAAAGGAAAAATTTTAAGCCTTAACACTTCTTCCGGCATGTCCGTGTATTTCACGGTGGAACACACTTCAAGAAACTCATCCAAATGCTTATAAGGTTCTTTACTAGGAAATCCGTGATAGTTTGGAAGCATTTGAATAGCTTAGGGTTTAATTTCATAGTGATGTGCTCTAAATGGAGGAAATTATATGTAAGTGGGTGCATTGTATTCATTAGGCACATAATGGTCTCTCAATGCAATGGGAAGATTCGGAATTGGTGGTGCTAAATGAACACCTAGATTAGCTTAAACTATGGGAGTTTGTGGAGCAAATATTGGCCTAGGCATTCCCAATGGAACTTGGCTTTGTTGTTATAGGTGAATGAATAGTCTAGGCATGCCTAATGGTACTTGAACATTTTTATGATGCACATTAGGGTGAAGGTTGCCTTATTGGTCTTTATGACCAAGGTCCTCCACATGGTCGTCATTTAAATCCTCCATTGGTGAAATGGAGTGATGAGAACTACCCCTTCCCCTAGGATTACGAACAACCGATTCAAGATGCAAATTAGGAGGGACAAGAGTAGGATTCAATGACATACGACCATGCATACACTAGAAAAACAAATAATAAGCAAGTAACAATCATTTGGCCCCCGCAACAAATCAATCAACAAATATCCACATACAATGATCCCATACTCCTATGCTTAAACAACATGCAAAGAAAAGTAAATTGCCTCTACGCGGGCTCACAATTTATCTAAGAAATGGAAAACAAGCCTCCACGCGAGCCGACGATTTAACTTGAGCTTGAGTTAAAAAGATCTCGCAAAGTGTCCTTAAGCAACTTCAATTCATTTTTAACTTCCAAATTTTGCTATGCTTTGCATTTTTTAGATTTTTAGTCCTTTTTGTGCTTTGCTTAGCTCCTTGCTTTGAAGTCTCCTTTGCTTAACCTCCTTGCTTAATTTCACCTAGCCAAATAAGAATAAACATAACAAGTAACGAAAAAAAAAAATAATAAAGAAAAGACACGATCAAAAGAGTACTAATCCCTAATTGTTTCCTAAACACGGCGTTGCCAATTCAATCCCCGGCAACGGCGCCAAAAACTTGGTGCTTCGTCGCAGGGTGCAACCAAATTTGTGCAAAATAGTGTGGCCAAGTTTTACATTTATAAATGCCACTATTATCACTAACTAAAAATATAGCAAGGGTGAATAGGGATCATCCCAAGGGATTAAGGGTGCACTAGTAGTGGAAACAAGGCTTAGGGTTAGTAGGTCGAGTGATCAGAGGTAGGTTGTTTGGTTGATTAAACTATAATTAAAATTAAACAAGATTAATATAAAATGAGTAATTAAAGGATAGAAAAAATAAGAGAGAGAGGTCTTGGGATTTAGAGATTACCATTAAGCATCACTTTTCTATACACTTAATTCACAATTAATGAGAGGAAGGCATATGTTGCAACAATAGTGAGTGTGTGTGGTTGTTTTAACAAGCATGGATGACCAATTAAGTATATATTGTCTAAACAATACAATGAATAGCACAATACATCAAACTAAGTCATTAATTCTTCTTTAAGCTCACAATCCAAACACATCACAAAATAGAAAAATATACTACTTGCATTCATAAGTATGGAACATCAAACAACAAGTATGGATTGTCCTCCCATTTAATAACTAAGGTAACTACACTATATCTAAGCTAATGACATGAAAATTAAACTAAGAGAAAGGTATAATCCATCAAGTAATGAGTATGAACCATCAAATAAACCATAAGAGCATTCTATTAAGCACTACGTCTTGAAAATCTGTAGATCTATAGCATTAATATACATAGACATGCATCAATAACACAAGAAATAGAGATAAACACATAAACATCTATTCTAACTTACATAGACATATGGATAGAATGAAATGGTCACTTGGAAGAATTAAACCACACAAATTATTGAATAAACAAGATCTATGTATATAAAGATGTTAAAACATGTATTACAACACAAATCCCTTCAAAAATACATGAATTAAGAAAAAGAAAGCACGCTTAGGGCTAACTCTAGCCCCAAAAGAATGTCTAGCCACTCATGAATGGTGTCCTTCAACCCTCAAGGGCTATCTCCATGGTGGAAATGCTCCTCTTCTTGAAGTAGATGGAAAACCTCTCAAGAATGTCTCTAGCCTCCTCTTCTCTTTTCTTCCTCTCTAAGAATTGTCTCTAAAAACTATCTACCAAAAGCATATGTCTAAGCATATGTGTAAAAGTGGCTCATATTCCTTATATAGGTAGCTCAAATGTCACACCCAATGGTCTAGGCTCGTACACAAGGGCTCCTCCAATGATTGCACAATGAGACAACTTTTAATGAGCTGGGAATATATTTTTTTCAGATTTGAGAGGGTTTGATCGATCGAACCTGTGCTATAATCGATCGAACATGGCTGAGATCTATCAAACTTTGGCTGAATCAATCCTCCAATGGCGGCGCCATTTTGAATAAGGATAGATCTGAGATATTTTGGGGAATGAGAAAAAAGTGGTAGGTAGGGTGGTACAACAGAATAAGATGGAATCTTTTCGATCGATCTGAGAATTGTTGGATCGATCGAACTTTATGGGATCTTTGGATAAGAACAAAAGAGCTTGGATCCATCTTGAACTGTCTAGATCGATGAGCTTTCGATCGATTGAAGTGTTTTTGTGATCGATCGAACATGCTAAATTCCATACTTTGCTTCAATCTGCTTCCACTTTGCTCCTTTTTTCCATCCAGCTTAAGTTAGCTTCTTTTAAGCTCTTATTTGGCTGAATTAACTTATTTTGGGGATAAGCACCTAAAAAGGGGCAATAACACGAAATTAGTCTAAAACGAGAAAGTAAGATAAATAAAGGTCCTAGAATAACTAAGCTTAAGGGGTTTAAATGCATACTTTTCAGCACTCATCAGTTTTTATGTCTGAAAATTCTACTTTAAGTGATAACGATTCTGCTGATGATACTAATGATCTTTTTTATGTCACTTTTCTTGAAAGAGGTCTTCATGTTTTTACTTTATCTGACCTTGATATTTCAGATAATGAAGACAATGAAGTTCATGTTGAACAGGTGCGAGGGGCTGAAAACGACAATGAAAGATTGAAGAAGATGGTCAAAGAAACCATTGAAGTCAAATAAGCAATCAATAAGCTAGCAAATGAGCTTATCCAAGCAAATGAGAGAATGAAGATCTAAATAAACAAATTGATGGAGGCAAGAGGAAAGCTTTTGAAAGCAATTCTGTCATCACTAAGCTTGAGAAGAAGATCATCATTCTTAAGGATAAGGTAAGTATTACTAATTCATTAAATGAATATCTTGCTTTGAAAAATGATTATCTTGAAATTGAATTGAAATCTGAACAAGATAAACTGACAGAATTCATTTTGAGTTAAAATAGTTTAAATAAGATAATCAACATGAGTAAGGATGTGAATGAAAAAACTGAGTTAGAATTTGTTAAAGGTTCAATTAGTAGTCAAGGTAAAATAACTTATGTTAAACCTGCTGATTATCATATGCATTATTCATGTTTGTCTGATGCATCACATTCTGATACGTCTTATGTGCCTACATTGTTGCATCGCACTTTTTTGTGGAAAGAATGGACATAAGTATAATTCATGTTGTCACAGGAAAAAGAAAGACTTTTCTAAAATTCATTCTTAAAATTCTCATGCTAAGAAAAATGTGCGTTCTAGGAAGAAAAAGAATATCATGACACCTAAGATTTCTAGAGCTGAAAATTTGCCTAAGAAAGATAGAAAATTTCAAAAAGTGAGAGTGAGAATTGTGTGGATTAAAAAGTCTAATATTATCAATTATGTGCCTGTTGAGTCCATGGAACAAGTTTCTGAAAGGACTTCACCTTCAAACTGAGTCCTATAAAATTCAATGATCATGGCTTATGTTTAAAAGAAAATTTTGTTACCATTATTGGATCACTTGCTAAGGTTTGGTTTAGGCTTGAGTTTCTGATCATAATCTTCATGATATATTTGAGAAAATTCTTCCATTGAATTTATGATCTATCTTTGAATACAAATTTGGACACATGATTTTTGATTAAAAATAGATTTTTGGTTTGTAATCTAAACAATGAAAGTTGATTTGCATTGATTAAGGGATTTTTAGAGTTGAATCTCTTAAGTTCATAACCTTTTGTGCACTAGTTCAAATCTGAAAAATTTTGATTGAAAATCATTGAATTGTTGATTAGGATATATTGATAATAAAAGTTATAAAGGTTATTATCTGGAAAAAAAATAAAAATAAAAATAAAAAATAGGAGTTTGAAAAAAAAATGAATAAATTTAGCTTGAAAAAGAAAAGAAAAGTGTTAAAAATGCTGAATTCTTTGTTTAGGAAAAGGCTACCTATTGAGGTATGTTCGAAAGCTCCCATTAAACTTTGAAATGGAGCTAAATGAGTAAAAAAGGAAAGGTGGAGACAAGTTGAATTGTTGTCTGCTCTTTAGAGTAAAAGCCACCTTAGAAAAATTGCTCAAAGACAATTTTATCTTGATGTTTTTCGATCAATATGGTTTAGACAGTGATTTGTTGATAATTGATGAGATGGATTGCACATATACACTTGAACTTGCTAGATTGATTTCTAAATGTTTCATTAAAATTTGCATGTTAAAATTCGTGTTGTGATTATTTCTTGAGAATTAAAATTGATTGAATATTCTGTGCAGTCGAAATTTTCGTTCATAGATATCTCTAAAAATTTTCTTGAAATTTGGATTATGTATGGAATTAAAAGATTTTGATTGATTGTTTAAAAATTCGTTCTTTATTTAGTTTTATTTTAAAAAAATTGAAAACCTATAAAAATTCAAAAAGATTTTTTATTTTAGTTTTGTAGAATTATTTTTGCTTGCTTTGATAATTGAGTGATTCAAAAAGTCTGATAAAAATTTTTCTGGAAAAATTTCAAGTCTTTAAAATGCATTTTGCCATGTCCCTACCGGTTCCACATCTCCCCTACTGGTTCAAGTGCCTAAAAAGTTTGCCAAAACCTTTCTGGTGCTTGGCTACTGGTACCACAAGTTTAGTACCAGTTCAACGGGTTTAACCGTTCTCGAAGGCAACACTGCCTTTAGGGAACTGGTTCCCAACTTGGCTACCGGTTCCTGGCAGCTTGAATGGGCTACCGGTTCTTGCCATTTTGGTTTTTGTTGGGCAATGTTGCATACAACCTTTGTCTCACTATATATGCACTTTTTCTCTCTATATTTCATATATATATATATATATCTTCACATATATATTTCAAATATACATCATATCATTGCATACTTTCCATTGCAAATTGAATCAACCTATTGAAGGATGAAAATTAAAGATTAAAGATTGAGATTGAAGAAAAATTTGAAGTTTGAAAGAGGAGTTTGGGTTTGAAACTTTTCTAGTGGATTGGTTAAGTTTGAGTGAAGATCTTTGCTTTGTTGAAGATTGAGACTTGGTTAGGTTGAGAATAAATGATATGTGCTTGTTAGATTGTTGATTTTTGGGGGTTTTAAAGAATCAAATTAAGCTTATCCAAGAACAAGTGTTGAAGTGCACTCCAACTGTTCGACAAAATTACCAAGTGAACTTCAGAGCCTCAAACCGAAATTTTCCAAACACAAAATGCCTCCAAAAATTGTCTCGGAAGGCCAAAGGAAAGGGAATTGCTACTCCTCCACCTCCAAAGAAAGCCCGAATGATGATTTCCATCCGGGAACCACAAGAGGGTTCACATGCTTCTAGAGATGAACTAAGTTCACCTATGCGTTCTTCCTCACCTTCTACTGAGATACAACTTGGGTATCCTTCATTGGGAAGGTTAGGTTTGTTCAAGAACACTTCTACAATGAACATGCTTGGAAGGTATACACTAAAGTGTATAAAGATGGTTTGATAAAATCCGAACGGAATGTGAACTTGAAGAAGCTCTAAGAAAGTCAGGGGAAAAAGCTTGTTGACTACATTGAGAAGCACAATTGGCTCTTCTTCACAAAGATAGATCATACATACTGTCCAGACATGGTTTACTATTTTTAGTCAAATATCCGAAAAGTTCATAATTCTAGATATTTTGAAGTATCATTGTTTGGGAGGACTATGTTGCTGATAAAGAGATAATTGGAAAAATTCTTAGTACACCCAAGAGTTTTATGAATACAGGCTATCGTCTTCCACTTGACAAGTCAGGACTGAAGTGGGAAAATATTTATAATGCTTTGTGTGTTCCAGACTCACTGAGATATCCCGAGTATATACCATCTTGTTATCTCACGGATAAGGCAATGTTTCTGAATTTGTTTGCCATCTCCAATCTTGGTTACTTAAAGAAGAAGGATGTTATCTCCTTAGATCGTGTAGAGGTATTATATCTTCTATCTATTGATGCATAGATATATCTTGATGCTTCTATCTATGGATTGATGGTAGCACACTACAAGAACAATACCAAGAAGAAGTCATCTCTATTCCCTATGATCATCATGGGTTTGTATCAGCAGTTTGAGATTCCACTTCCACCCCGAGCTCATTATATTAAGATTATGTCTGAGATGGATGTTAGGGCTTGTAACAAGTCTAAATCCGCCAGGGCTACAGCTAGGAAAGCTAGCAGGGGTTCAACTGCTTCATCATCTCTTCCTAAGATTACTCAGATTTTTCCGTCTAAACAGAATTTCACCACTGTGGATGCTAATCTGCTCTACTCAGTGATTCTTCAGAATCAGAAGGCCATGATGGATGTTGTTCTTGATTTACAGGAAGATGTTAAATTGCTTAAAGAGCAGAGGAGGGGTAATACTTCTTAGGACGTCTACAGACCAGCCCCTCCAGATCCGTCACTTGTTCCTAAGGATGACAAAGATGAGGATGATGAGATAGATGAGGATGCAGAGGATGATGAGGATGGTAGTGGTAGTGACACTGATGATGTTAATGAGGACATTCCGATTACTACTGTTCCATTTGTTGGAGATGTTGATGCTTGACTTCATGTTCATATCATACATGCATCACTTTTGTTCAGTTTTTACATTGCTATGCCTTGATATTTTTGGATATTATCTTTTGACTGCTGACATATAATAAACTGATTACTGTTTTCTTTATTTAGTATTGTTTCTACTCTCAATAACCTTTTTAATTTTCTTTGTTAATTTTGTTCCAAAAAGGGGGAGAACAAGGTTACATTAAAGGGGAGAAAAATCTAAATTTTTTGGATAATTTTTTTAGGGGGACTTTTTAACTTGTTTTATTAAACTTTCACTGGTAGTTTTGCTTGATCCATGTGCAGGAATTCAGGTGAAATTTTGTCCAAGGGTAGAAGAGAACAGAGATAAAAAAATTTTGCATTTCCTTAAATAGTTGTAATTTACTTTTCTGCTTTGGGTAGATTATGAATTATTTTTAGGGTTTTGTCACAAAATTGCTGAATGGGGAGATTGTTAGATATATTTTTGTAATTGGCATATTTAGGTAATAAAACAAGTCTTAGTCGAGTTGTAATTCAATTACCATATCAGAATCAACATCGACTATGGAATTCGAAGGTTGTTCAGAAGAGGAAAGTACTGTTGACCATTGAAAAGAAAAGAACAACATATTAGGACATCGTTTCCCACTTAGGACATAAATACCTATATGGTATATTTTTTGAATTACTAAAATACAGAAAATCCAATTTCAGATTGGATTTTGTCAAGTGGGAACCGATACCTGCATTTGGGAACCGGTTCAAGAAGCTGAGATTCAAGAAGTTCCATTATGTCCTTTGGGAACTGGTACTAAGATTTGGGAACCGGTTCCAGGAGTCCTGATAGCAAAAGGTTTTCAGTTTCCTTATTCTATTTAATTTCTTTTTTATCCAACTTTCCTTTCAAGTCCTATGCACTAATTTTCCTTTATTTTCAGAAGGAATAGGACTTTGCAAACCTCTATATAAACCATGTCATACACATAGGTTTATTCACGGCTTTTGTTCTACAAATTCATTATTCTTAAAAGCCTTACGAAGATTATTTTTGCAAAAAATCAGAGTTGATTTTTCTGTAATCTTTCTAGGACACATACACATAAACACATAGTGAGTTTAGAGTTGTGGTGTTCAAATCCTGATCGTGATCATACAATTGCATTTACATCTATCAGACGAAAACAGATTTATTTCTACATCGAATTCAGACGATTAAAGAACAGAAGTAAAAGCAAACACACTTTGAAATGGCTGGAGCATTCGAGGAGTGTTGTCTAATCTACTTACTACTCTTCTACAAATATCAAGCATAAGCCCGAGGTCAAGTTGTTGGACGGGGAGTCGCAAAGCCAAAGGATTGTCAACAGTTGGTGTTTGGTAGAACGATAGGGTGTGAGCCATAGTCAAAGTTCAGTGTACGTTGTTTCAAGCACAGTGGATTGGTTTACTTTGGACTGCATAGTCTACGAAGTTTTTCCCATACAAACAGTTAACGTATTTTATCAACTGGGGTTTCCTCGCTAAAAATCCTAGTGTCATCTCTAACTTTATACTTTGCTTTATTTTATCTACATGTGATTAATTGTTTAATTACTAAAATAAGTAAAGTTAGAAAAGACACAGATTTATTTTAAAATTATCAAAACTTTCTAAATATTCCGCTGCATACAACTCACAAACCATCGATGATGGAGCGATGGATAGTCGAGATGGAGACTAGGGATGATGTAGTTCTTTACTACTATTCATATGCATAGAGGTGAGTGGAAGAAGATCAAAAAAAGTAATGGGGGCAAAAGTTAAAAGTTATAGGGGTTATATATGTAATTACTAATAATTTTATAGGTAAAAATAGGATTATTTTACAATTGAGTGGGAGGCAAGTGTTAGGAAATGGGTTTTAAAATTTGTGGAAGCATGAATTTAAACCAAGGTTCTTGCTCACGCGTAGAAACCCATTTTAAAAAATTGATTATGTTCATATACACAGGCATATAGAGACATAAGATATTCTTGCTAAGAGATTTGAGTAAATCTCTAACACACTCTTCAAGAATGGTAGATCTTCAATCCTTGCCTTCCTTGATCTCCTTAATCCAAACACCTTTTATGAAATCTCCCCTATGTCCTCTTTAATGGATTTCTCTCGAGCAATGCTTATACAAATTAAGAGATGCACAAATGAAAACCCTAGACCATTTGGTAGTATTGATAGATATAGAAAGGGTTTGTATATGTAAGACTACAAGGCATTTTCTCTTTTAATTTTCTTAAGATATCTCTACAATACAGTCCTTAATAGTGGCTTCTTAAAGTGTAAATAACACTTCCTGCAACAAACTAGGAATGATAGTATCAATCTTACTTAGCATTTGGAGTGCCCCTATAAACCAATTCAAATAATTTGTCTTTGATTTCCTCATTTCATGGGCTTGGTTGGGCTATGGGAGATGCTCACTATTTTTGATGACTTCAATAGACTAACAATTGAATCCATTAACCTCTTTTGACCCAATTCAATTACCCCATTAATTAATTCTAGTACCACTATTTAGAATTAATTGATCTCCATTTAGAATGGTGATTTCTACAAAGTCAATTTACGTAATGACTCATTTACGCTTTAGCTATCGAATATTAATAGTCACCAATTCGACACTGAATTAATTCATTTATTTTGTCTCATTGATTATTTCCCACCTTTGATCATATAAAACATTTATTTGATAAAATAATATACTTAATAAATAAATATATACAAAAACTATTTTATCAAAACCATGAAGGCTACCGAATTTCTCATGATCATAATAGTTACGTCAAAATTAAGGTAATAGCACCAATTCAAATCTTGAGAGTATATTCCCAAACTATTAATTAATAGTTACCCCAAAGTGCCATTCATTAAACTCTTTAGAACTCCCCCCCCCCCCCCCCCCAAAAAAAAAAAAATGAATACAAACGAGTTTATTCTTAATTACTGACCACGAACCATTTATAGTAATACAATTTTTTCAATTTATATTTTCTGGATATGAACACCCCCTATACATATAAATTACTTGCGTAATCAAGTAAACACCTTGATTCAAATGTTAAATCATACACATCATTCACCAATTATATTTATTGTAAAGTCAAAATCTATGTGATGACTTAGCTGCCCTGCCATTAGCAAATCTTGAAACGACAAAAATCAAGTATTTGTTCGAGGTTGAAGAGAAAGGGAACAAAATTGTCTTAAACAATCCATTAAATTTGATATGCTAGGGAATACAAAACTAACAGCAAGTGCCCCCACTAGGCCTTTGTCAAGTCTGTCTTTTGGTGGTCGAATGAAAGAAGTAGTAAGTGCCTATTCTATCATGATCTTCCTAGCTATTCTCGAGTCCTTGGTCGGCATTAAGGCCAATTGATTCCAAGTTGTTTTGATGATGTTTCTCAGTACTCTCGACTGGCTACTTATTTTACGATTGAAGGATTGACCATTGCATTATTTCCCTAATCTGAATGACTAGCACAGAGAGATCGAGTTTACTGAGTAGGATAAACACTTGGGAGCCCATCAATGTGAAGACCATAAGAGAAATTGTGTCTAGGAAGCATAGGATGTATTGAATAGGCTGATTAATTTTTTATTTGTTTATTTAAATCAGATTTAGTTTATTTGTTTAGTCAAATAAATAGTTTATTTATGTATTTTTTTTTAATTTAGTTAATTAATAGTTATATACTTAATTCAATATTGAATACAAAATCTTACTACATTCACCAACTTATATTTAAATTAATATATTTTTGATATATCATCTGCCGTATTCAAAAGAGATTAAAAAATTTGTGTGAATAAAAAATTGGGAACCAACCCTATTCACTCATGTGTTCTTGATTGTGAATGGTTAGTTGAGACCTTTTCATATAGACTCATTCTTGAACTAAATCATATCGAGTTATCTAGAATATCCTAGAGATATACATCAATCCTATTATTACCATAATTCATTTATGTAAACTATGAATTAGTGTGTAAGAAAACAAACACTGTATGGTACGAATTTATTGGACAAGTAAAGCAAGTCCTAACCCTACCTATTTAACTATTGTAATTCCTTATACATAGTGGGAGAGCCCTCGTGATAAAGGATGAGCAAATTCTGCTAGTATTACTCTCTGTTATTATTTTCTTGAGTGTGCTATAGTTGTTTTCTGGTGTGTCTAGAACCAAAACATGCAAAAGTGTGTAGTCTGGCCAAGTTTAAATTTAGAAAATGGCACTATCACTTCCAACAAACAAAATATAGCTAGAGTGAGTAGGGATTATTCCAAGGGATTGGAGGTATATTTGTGATGGAAATTAATGTTGGATTAGTAGGTCGAATGATCAAAGATTGATTGGTGATTGTTTAATTAAACTACAATGCAACTAAAGATTAATGCAAGTGAAAAGAGCAATCTAGAAAGTAGGGAAAAGATATAGGAGAGAGGTCTTGAGGCATAGAGTCACCACTAAGCTTCACTCCATCAAACACTTGCAATTATACATTAATGGGAAAATTTAAATTATAACTTGTGTGTGTGTGACATCAATTGAAACTAAGCATGGATAACAAATAAGTATAAATTGTCTAGCCAATTTTAATGAACAGCACAACTTATCAAATGAGACTAATATCCATTCAATTAAACCACAATTAATGCACACACAAATATTTAGAGATATGCACTATTTGCATTCACAAGTATGGAACATCAAGAAACAAGAATGGATTGTTCACCTACCTAAGAAATTAAAGCAATTACACTACAACTAGGCTAAAGACGTGAAAATAAACTAATTAAACTAGAGATATCATACAACCTATCCAAAAACAAGTGTGAACCATCAAATAAATCACAAAAGTATTCCATTAAACACCATGCCTTGACCATCACTAGATCAACATCATCAACACACATAGACATGCATCAACTTCATTAAATCTAGAGATAAAAACATGAACATCAATTCTAGCATACAAAGACATATGACTAGAGCCAAATGATCAATTGGAAGCATTAATCCATACACATCAAGTAAAAACCATAAGATATATATTTATTCAAGGTCAAAACATTTATTACAACTAAAATCCCTAAAAAAATACAAAAGCTAGATTTGAGAAGTAAGCCTAGCGGCTATCTTTAGCCTCAAGAGAAGGATTTAGCCACTCATTATGGTGGACATGGAACCCTCAAAGGCTAGCTTGGAGGTTGGCATCATTATCTTTAACTTTACTTTCTTCTCCAAAACCCTAATTCTAGAGAGAAAAATTATCTATTCTATATTTGGTAATTCTATCTATTACAATTATGTTCAATAAATCAATTATACACTCCTTTAAATAAGGACCAAGTCAGAATAATAGCCTCTGATTGGGGGAAATTCGTAACTATGCACGGTAGGTAGAAATTGGCGCGCTCGGGAATTAGACAACTCACTACCAGCAACATTTTCGATGGATCGAAGATTTTCGATCGATCAAACACTTAGCTTCGATCAATCGAAGCTGACGTGGCATCAAAAATATCTTTTAGCCTTATCCACTTTGCTGAGCAGGCAACGCCTTGTTTTGATTGATTGAAGACCACTTTGATCGATCGGGACTTCCTTTCGATCGATCGAAGTTCCCCTGGTGCATTTTTCTTAACTTCTTTCCAACTTTGCTCCTTAGCTCCAAAACTGTGCTAAATGGCTCTTGTTAGCCTGTTTGAACATTATTCACCTGAAATAGGCAATAACACAAATAAGTCTCTAAGACGAGAAAGTAAGATAGATGAATGGACTAAAATACCCTAGCTTAGATGCTAAAATACGTCACATTTAAGCATCATCACAGCCCCAAACTTAAATATTGCTAGTCTCTAGCAATGAACTACATGGAAAATAAAAAATAAGCAACTAAATAACTATGAATTAGAAAGCAATAAAATGATTGCGCCACTTTTGTAGGGAACACGATTGCATTTAGCATATGTAATAAGTCTTTTAAACCCCTAGGTTACCCTAGTGGACGAGTGAAGCCTCGTAAGGGTTTTCAGAAATGATACCCATAAACATTGAGCTCTATCTCACAAGAGAGGCACCAATATTCAAAACAAGCATTGGGAGATAACTACCTTAAGTATGCAAATTTTCAACCCTTTCCAAGCAATCTCTCAAAATCTCAACATCAAGCAAGCAATATGGTCCTCCACACATCAAGAAAATGATCATGCAAATCAAAACAACACTAGAATTCTTTTTGAGTGAACTAGCATCCAATATGTTGCTATATAAGCCAACTAAAGAAATGATTACATCCTTACCCTCAAACTAACACACAAATCTAGTCCCGATCATCAAAACAAAGAATGGACATTTTATTAAAGCTTTATTCATCTAGGTGCACTTATTTTTTTCACTCGATTTTTTTTTTTTTTTTTCCTAGAGGATCAAAGATAGAAACATGGTGCAATGTGTTGATCTATTACGGTTTCTAGTGATCCATGAGGTTGAGCGTTAGGTCAATGACTCCCAAACCGGACGGCTTTAGGGTATTAGGTGTTAAAACACCCCTAAGGACTTACAAGCTCAAATCAACTAGGCTACAAATTAAAACAACTTCTATCTAATCATTTCCCACTTCTCACCTTTGGGAGAAGTCCTTACCTTTTTCTATTGCTTTTTTGACTTTTTTCTTTTTTTTTATTTATTTATTTTTATTTTTTTTAACATTCAATTATTAACCTAGAGTTTGAGTCCTCCACCTTTCGGCGCGAGAAATTCAGTGCTTGATGAGGCTAGAATCTCAGCTACTCAATGAAAAGGGATTGTTATCCACTTTTGTCAAAATGAAAGCTTTTAATGCACTACTAACTCAATTGGGATATAACCAAATCAATAATCAACAAAGCATGTACCCCACAAATGAATGCTAGTGTATGCCTATGCTAGTGTAGAATTCTAGAGTGAATCTCAAAACAATCACAAAATCAGGATGATGTGGACCACAAATGCAAGCAAGATATCAATCTTTTGAAAAATTTACTCCTAAATGCATCCACAAAGCATACAAAGAGTATTGGACTCTTAAGTTAAACAATTTTAAATTCTAAGTATCATGGTCCTCAAAAGATCAAAATCATCGCCCAAAAATCTATCTCAAATCATACCATATGCATAAAAATCAAGTGCGACATGTAAGATATGCTAATACACCCCCAAACTTAATCTGTGCATTGTCCTTAATGTACAAAGAAGCAACAGATAATGAAAAGAGTATACCAAATGGGTGAAGCAAAAGGGACCCAGCAATGGAAACGTAGCTTTGGAAGGCGCACCCCCAAACTTTGATTCCTAAAACCTATCTGAAAAGTGGTCACACTGACAATGGTCAAAGTATAAGCATCAATGATATAAATGAGAAGTGATACTAAGAACTGGGCAAAAATCATGGCTTTATAGTAAGATATAACATAGGAAGGCCAAAACTAATATCAAAGATCCAAAAATCCATATATAGAATATAAATGCAAGATCAAATATCTAGAAAATATCCCAAAATATCCAAAAATAAATATCTAGAAACTAGTGCAAATGTCTAAATAGTGCAATAATATCACAATCATAACAATGCAGATATAAAATAGGCAATGAGCAGGAAAGAGAGAGAATGGTGGCATCAGACAGTAGGATCAGGGAATAAGCATGCCGGCAATATGCTGCAGCATAGCAGACATCTTGGTATTGTAGCGAGTGAATGAAGTGGTAAGGTCAGTCCTCAAAGCTCCAAACTCATGTCTCACCTCAGCTACCTCATCTCGTAGCGCATCAGATCTCTGAACTAAGTCATCATGTCTCCCCACCAGATCATCGTGTCTCTTCGCCAGGTCATCATGCCTCCTCGTGACATCCTCGTGTCGTCTAGTCATATCAGCTCTGAAAGATATGAAATCTGTATGCAACTAAGCTACCTTTACTCCGTAGCTAGAATCAGTGCTAGTATGGGCTGTTGACTCAGTAAGAGGAGCATGTGAAGGGCTAGTCTGCTAAGATGCACTAGGTACATCTGGCTGGGAGGTAGAACCAGAAGCAGTAATGCGACGTCTCTGTCTGGGAGGAGATCTATCAGCTATATCATCCTTTGGTGTATCGCTTGCTGTGGCTACCTCTGCTGCTGTGCCTGAAGTCTCTATTTGCTCTATTTTTGCGGTATGAGTTAAAGGTCTTGTTCCACTGGGTCAGATCATAAGCTCTCTTTGCCCTGTTAGCGTTAGGCTTTGTAATCTCCTTAGGGTCAAACTGATACCCCTAGTCTAAGAGTAGCTATGTGATCAAATGACTAAAATGTAAAGGCCAGGTCTCTACTCTGGAGGTAGGTGAAAAATGCAAGTTCTTCCAGAACTTATGAATAAGCTCCCAAATGAGTGCAGGAATGGAGAACCAGTAACCATGATCTATGCAATATAAAGCCTGGAAAATCCCCTCTCTCCTCTGAGTGCCATGACCGGTAGGGAAAGCATTAAGGTGAAACACGTAATTGAAGAACCAGTACCGGGGATTAATCTCGACCCGGTCTGTAAATGTGTGCTCCTCATATGCCACATGTGGTGATAGTGTAGCTTCCATGGTCAGCTCAGTAAGAAATAGTGGATGTGCAGGGTACAGAGGTTCTTGAGTATCATCAGCCAGTGGAGAAGTGTAGGGGCATCGACTGGCAGTAGCTATGGCCGGAAAAGAAATGTCAATCTCCTGCCTATCAATGGTAGTGTGCAATAGAAATCTGTCATCCTCATCCATCCGGAGGTGCTGGTAGAAGAGAGCAACTAACCGGGGGTAGACGACTGTGTCTGCTGGAGTCATAATAACATCAATGCCCCGCTTCACGAGCTCCTCATAGGACCACCTAGTCTAGTCCAGTGTAGCGAATAGCTCTGTATCAAATCTGTACTCGGTCTCCCATGGCTTACTGGCATAAGACTCAGCGGGGACCTCTCTGATAATAGCATGCTCAGCATCTATGGCAGATGAAGAAGATGAAGAGGAAGACTCTGCAACTGGAGATGCAGGTTGTGGCACTTTGGGAACTCTCTTCATGGCAAGAGTCTTTCTTCTACGCTGCATCTGTAAAAAACAATTATAAATTAGTGCACAGGTAGAAAATATGGTAAGCAACTGATAAGGAAACACAAAGCATACCTGAATCAGATAAGAACAAAGGATAGATAGGCTAGATCATGCTTGTGCAAGAAATGAATAAGAAAGCTTCAGAATTAGATTAAAATATGGCTCAGCTAAACAAAACAAATCAGATATGCAATGATGTCATAGAAGGCAGAAAAGTCACATATAAAATAGATAGAGTAGAAATATGATCAACAGGACAAGCATAGGCTGTGATGTGTATAAATGATGCAACGTGCATTCACAAACCTAAAACTCGAGAAGATGCTGCAATGGTATGACAAGTAGACTCTATGATGACATTGTATCAATTCCTAGTAATAATGTCTACAAGTGTAACAATAAAGATCAAAATAGAGCAACAGGATAGCATGGAGCATATAGGCATGGAAAATGTCAACCTAAGACTCAAGAAACAGGCATGTCATGCAATAAAGACTAAGTGAAATGCACGGTTGCAAAAAACACAGTAATCCAAGGCATGTTATGACAGGCAAGTTTAAGAAAGAATCCTAGACTTGGTATGCAACTAGATGACATATATCTGAATGATGCACAAATAAGAATAACTCCAGACAAAGAAATATCCTGTATAGCAATGCAACAAAATCAACATCCTATGATCACTCATGGCTAGTGACCTCCTCTAATACTTAAATGAAACAGATAATGGTTAAATACTGAGAATACAAGAAGCTTACCATCTGTAAGTCAAAATATGGACCGGAAAGAACTTCGATCATCAAGAATGATCACAAGTATATAAGATATCAAGACAATGGCATGTAATAAGAAAAATAGCAATATCAAGTAAACACAGTCCTAACTTGGTTCACATTTCAGTTCAAAATCTCAACTAAGGCCAAAGAATAGAGATAACATCCAAATTATGCATTTGAAATTCCAAGAATCCATATCACACCCCCAAACTGAGTCAAGAATCAATTCCAAAAAGATAGGCTTAAGGGATGTATAAAAAATGTTCAAAAACAGTCAATGTGGTAAAAGTGGGCAAAATGGTGTACATACAAGCAACAAGTTGCAATTATTCCAAAGTGCACACAATTATTCCAAAGAAATCACATTTGATAAGTTTCAAAATCATTAAATACTAGAATATCAAACTGGGCCCTAGGATGGCAAGAATCAAGAATTGGATCACATACAAGTTTAAAGGCACTTAGAACATGCAAATGGATGCAAAAGAATCAAATGGAACAAGTTTCAACTCAGTCAAGGGCATTTTGGTCAACTTTGGAATTTCTCAACACTTTTGGGGAAAAATTGGAATTTTTGAAAACTTTGGGGTCAAGACATTCAATTGCATTGTAGAAAAACTTCATGACAAGAATCATGCAATAAATGAACAATAATAGATGAATCGTGCAACTCAACTTCACATTTTTCAATCAAAGTTCAGAAATTTCTCTTTTTAAATCATTTGAAACCCAACAAGTGTGATCACAAAGCATATCAACAATGAAAGCTCATTTTACCAAAACAATGCACTCAACCCAATCAAGATTTGGCAAAGAACTCCATTTGAAACATTTTACATGCATGAAGACAAGACTTAGCATTTTCAATTTCAAAAGCACAAATTCAAGTCAAGTCATGCTTGCAAGCAATTTAAGGAACTTAGAATACATCCATGCATTTCATATTCAAGACAAGTGAATGAGACAAGATAGAACTATGCTCACAACAATTCAAACTTTCAATGCCATTTAATTTGTAAAATCAACATCAATAGCTCAACTTTGGAAAACAATTTAAAATTTTCTTTCTTTTCAACCCAAAATCAATTTTAAAATTCTTTTCAAATTCCATCTCAAAGTCCAAAAATCAAACCATATGCCATTTGAATTTTGAAATCGAAGTTCAAAATTTTTTTTAAAAATCCGGCATGGTCTCCCTTGAAAATGGACATCCCAAAATTTTTCAAACACAACAAAATAGCATGTATATATTATTTATCAATCAAGAATCAATCTCAGCATTCAACGAGGGACACCGCCCACAACCAATTTACAAAACCAATTTAATTTGCCCATCGTCCTTCTATTAACTATACCAACCAAAATTTCATCATTTATTCAACACATATCAAAGTGTAGTTCAAATCAAATGTTTCCAAATTTTTAAACAAATCTTCAACAAGGTTTTTATCATAACATTTTTATTATTATTTTTAGCATTTTTCATTTTTCATTTATTTTTGTTGTTTTTAAATTTTTATTTTGTTTTCAATTTAAATATGTATACAAGAATATAAACAAAATGATAACAAAAATGTAAAACTAAAATGCAAAAATAACAAGAAAGCAAGAAACAACATGAAAATAAAAATGAAATAAAAAAATAAAATGATGCAAAAATGAAAATTTAAAGATTTGGAACTCACCCAACAACTTAGAGAGTAGAGAAAGAAACTTGGAGTGAAAATGGAGGTTTTTCAACCTCGTCGACTTCAGAGAAGATGACCGGAGTCTCACTGGAGACTTGCCGAAAAGTCCAAAGCTTGCTGGAGCTTATTTTCGAGTCCTCCTTGGCCTAAATTGGCTGGAGGTGAAGAAAAAAAGAGAATCCGAGTTGGATGGAGCTTGGGAAAATCGGTTTTGGCCACTTTTGGGCCAAAACTTCGCCAGAATATATGGAGGAAGTGGCGATGAAGGTTCGGCCACTTGGTTCTTCGCCGGAGATGAAAAGAATAAGGTGGAGTTGGGTTTGTGTGAGGTTGAAGGAGAGATAGAATGAGAGAATGAGAGGAGGGAGGTAGTTCGGGTGAGAGAGAGATGGTGGTGGCTAGGGTTTGCGAGAAAGGGAGAAGATGAATAGGAGGGGGGAAGAAAGAAAATAGAAAAAGGGAAGGAAAATAGAAAAATAAAGGGAAAATAGAAAAATAAAAGGAAAATAAGGAGAAAAAGAAGTAGAAAAAGAAAAGAAAAGAAAAGGAAAAATAAAATCTAAAATTTGAATGGCCAAAGGGATTTACGGAAAATTCAAATGACGCATTTTCGATCGATCGAAGTACTTCAATCGATTGAACCATTAACTTCGATCAATCCAAAATAGATTTCGATTGATTGAACTTAACCTTGATCGATTGAAATGGAAACTGAAGAGTCCTCATCACAGGTAACTCGATCAATCGAACTTGAGTATCAATCGAAATGTCCCTGACAGTACTCAAAATGCAGAAAATGGCTTTCAAGCTGGATTTTTCAATGCAACTCTTATCTAGACGACGCAGAAACATGTAAAACAGAAATGAGGGAGGAATAGGGTTGTCAAACCTTATGGAATACACTAGTCTTTAACATCTGTAGCAGGACGTCGGGCTCTTTTAGCCCGGATCAAAAATCTTGTTGTGCATCCCCTCCTTGACGGGGTGAATGACCTTTTGAATCCCACCCAACAAATTGTTCCCTAAAGAACTTGTTGGATTTGATTCAATGTAACTCTTGGGCTTCTATTCCCTTTGAACACTTGTTTTCAAAACTTTTTTCCTTAAAATCATTTTGGAAGATAAACTTTTGAAATTTTCACTTTCAAGCAAATACTCAACTTTTTCAAATTCATTGTCAAGATACTTTTCCACAACATACACTTCTTCATGCTTGTCTATTGAACTCAGAGTTGGATTAAATATATTCAACTTCACCTTCATATGCCCAAATGAAAATTTTATTATCCCCATCCTACAATTTATGTTGGCATTAGCGGTTGCCAAGAATGGACGGCCAAGGATAACGGGAATTTGATTCTTGGGATTTGGGACCGATTCCGTATCATTGACAATGAAATTAACCAGGAAGAAGAACTTATCAATTTTAATGAAGACATCCTTAATAATACCCTGGAGCTTTTTGATGGATCAGTTGGCAAGTTGCAAAACTACCGACTTCGGTTTTAAATCTCCAAAGCCCAATTGAACATACATCGAATATGGAAGAAGGTTAACACTTGCTCCTAAATCTAAAAGAGCCTAATTAATGACATGGTCACCAATGATGCAAAAAGTAGTAGGTGAACCATATCCTTAAACTTTAGGAGAGTGTTATGTTGGAAAATGGAGCTTACTTGCTCGGTCAAGACCACTTTCTTTGGTGATTGGCTTTTGTTCTTCCTCTTTTGGGTGCAAAGATCTTTTAAGAATTTGGCATAAGCCGGAATTTGTTTAATTGCATCCAAGAGCAGAAAATTAATCTTCACTTGCCTAAACACTTCAATTATTTCATTCACTTTGGTCTTTTGCTTTTTAAGAGAATTGGATCATTTTAAGGCATCCGGAAATGGAGCCTTTGGCTCAAAAGCTTTTTCAAAATCTAGTTTCACAACATTTTCAACACAAGAATTTTTCAAATCACTTTTTAAATCATTTTTCACATCATTTTTCACAATTTTCTCAACGTGATGATCATGCACATGCAATGAAGGAGGAATAAAATGTGAAACGCGACAGGTTTCAATGTTTGGTTGCACCAGTTCACTCACTTCATTTTGGACACTAACTTGATTGTCAACAACTTTTCCACTTCTCAAGGCTGTCACCACTTTGATATGTTCAATTATGTAACCTTCTGATAAGGGGTTAGTCTCCACAACAAATTGTTGCTTTGGTGGGGCATTTAAAGACATCTTTCCATTTTCTCTAGCATTCAAAGTACTAGCTATTTGCCCAACTTGGGTTTCTAGCTTAGCAATAGATTGGAAATGAAAATGAAGTAATTTAGTGTTTGCCTCTAAAGTACCCAAAGCTGTCAACACTTTTTCCTCAAAAGCAGGACTCCTAGAATTTCCTTGAGAGTAAGATGATTGATTAGGATAATGAGAGTTTGAGAATTCGTTTCCATATGATAATTGAAAAGTTGATCTATAACCTTGGGAACCTTGGCTTTGCATTGGGGACGGAACATACTAGCCTTGAAAACCACATTGGGGAGCGTTTGAGCCTTCCCTTTGGCTTTTCCAAGAGAAGTTTGGATGGTTCCTCCACCCGGAATTATAATGTGTGCCATAGGGATTATTCCCTTGGTTAACAAATGTGGCATTGACTTGTTCATGGTGCTCACTTTGCACTTGTCTATAGGGACAATTAGAAGTAGAATGTAAGACACTAGAACAAGTCATGCATGCTTCATTAGATGGATGATGAACATGATTAGTGGAGGAAGACACTTGATTCACCAAATTTTGGTTAATAAAAAATTGATCGAACCATTGAGATAAAAACTTGACTTTGGCGGCTATGTCATTGGAATTGTCGACTTGATATAAGCCGACATTCTTCCTTCCACCTAAATTTTTACCATTTTGGGAAGACAAGGATTGATACATTGAATTCTCACTCATGCTTTCATAACGACGCTAAACATCATTTTCATCCTTATCAAGATAAGAACCATCCATAGATGGATCAACCATACCCTTGTAATTATCCGGCAAACTATCAAAGAAGTATTGAACTAATTATCACTTAGGCATGTCATGATGTGGACACTTCTTAAGCAAATCATTAAATCTTTCCCATGCCTCATGAAACAATTCCCCATCCCCTTGAGAAAATTCTCTAATGGAAGTTCTCATAGCATTGGTCTTTGAAATAAGATAGTACTTTTTTAAGAACTCTTATTGCATTTCCGCCCAAGAAGTTATCGAAAAAGGCCTGAGATTGTTGAATCAATATTTTACCTTATCTTTAAGGGTGAAAGGAAAAAGTTTTAATCTCAAAACATGTTCTAGCATGTCCGTGTATTTCATGGTGGAACATACTTCAAGAAACTCATCCAAATGCTTGTAAGATTCTTCACTTGGAAGTCCATGATAGTTAGGAAGCATTTAAATAGTTTGTGGTTTAATCTCATAGTGATGTGCTCTAAATGGGGGCAATTGAATGCATGTAGGTGCATTATATTCATTTGGCACATAATGGTCACGCAAAGCAAGATGAGGATTCACAATTGGAGGTGCTTCATAAGCACCTTGATTGCTTTGCATAATAGGAGGTTATGAAGCAAAAATTGGTCGAGGCATTCCCAATAGAACTTGGCCTCATTGTTATGGTGGAATGAAAGGTCTTGGCATGCCTAATGGTCCTTGAATGTTATCATGATGTACATTAGGGTGAATGATGCCTTGTTGGCCAATGTGACCAAGGTCCTCCTCACGGTCCTCATTGATGTCTTCCATTAATGAAATGGAATGACTCGAATTACCCCTTCCCTTAAAATTACGAACAATAGATTCAAGATTCAAATTAAATGGGACAAGAGTAGGATTTAACGACCTACGGCCATGCATGCACAAACAAAACACAAACAAGCAACAAGTAAGTAGCAATCACTTCTCCTCCGCAACAAATCAATAATCAACAATCCTCTACATACGGTGATCCCATGCTCCCATGTTTTGAACAATATGCAAGAAAAATTCAATTGCCTCCACGCAGGCTCACGATTTATCTATGAAAGTGAAGATTTGCCTCCACACGGGCTTACTATTTAACTAGAGATTGAGTTTAGAAAAGCTCACAAAGGGTCCTTAAGCAACTTCAAATGATTTTTCAATTTTTTTCTTTGCCTTGCTTTGCTTTGCAATTTTTATTTTATTTTTTAGCTTTTTATGCTCTTGCTTAGCTTTATTTGGCTTCTTTTGTTTCTCTTGCTTTTCAATTTCCCTTTGCTTCACTCTCTTGGCTCAATTCACCTAACCAATCAAGAATAAACACAATAATTAACCAAAATAAAATAAAAATAAAAAGAAGATCGAAAGAGTTCTAATTCCTAATTAATTTCCAAATACGACGGTGCCAATCCCCGGCAACGGTGCCAAAACTTGGTGTGTCTCGAACCAAAGCATGCAAAAGTGTGTAGTGTGGCTACGTTTAAATTTAGAAAATGGCACTACCACTTCCAACTAACAAAATATAGCTAGAGTGAGTAGGGATCATCCCAAGGGATTGGAGGTGTATTTATGATGAAAATTAATGTTGGATTAGTAGGTCGAATGATTAAAGATTGATTGGTGATTGTTTAATTAAACTACAATGCAATTAAAGATTAATGTAAGTGAAAAAAGCAATCTAGAAAGTAAGGAAAAGATATAGGAGAGAGGTATTGAGGCATAAAGTCATCACTAAGCTTCACTTCATCAAACACTAGCAATTGTACATTAATGGGGAAATTAAAATTGTAACTTGTGTGTGTGTGACATCAATTGAAACTAAGCACGGATAACAAATAAGTATAAATTATTTAGCCAATTTTAATGAATAGCACAACCTATTAAATGAGACCAATATCCATTCAATTAAACTACAATTAATGCACGCATAAATATCTAGAGATATGCACTCTTTGCATTCATAAGTATGGAACATCAAGAAACAAGAATGAATTGTTCACCTACCTAAGAAATTAAAGCAATTACACTACAACTAGGCTAGAGACAAGAAATTAAACTAATTAAACTAGAGATGTGATACAACCTATCAATAAACAAGTGTGAACCATCAAATAAATCACAAAAGTGTTCTATTAAGCACCATGCCTTGACCATCACTAGATCAACATCATCAACACACATAAACATGTATCAACTTCATTAAATCTAGAGATGAAAACATGAACCTCAATTCTAGCATACATAGACATATGACTAGAGCCAAATGAGCAATTGAAAGCATTAATTTATACACATCAAGTAGAAACCACAAGATATATATTTATTCAAGGTCAAAACATTTATTACAGCTAAAATCTCCAAAAATACACAAAAGCTAGGTTTAAGAAGCAAGCCTAAGGGCTATCTCTAGCCCCAAGAGAAGGATTTAGCCACTCATTGTGGCGGATATGGAACCCTCAAGGGCTAGCTTGGAGGTTGGCATCATCATATTCATCCTTACTTTCTTCTTCGAAACCCTAGTTCTAGAGAGAAAAACCATCTATTCTATATTTGGTAATTCTATCTATTACAATTATGTTCAATAATTCAATTATACACTTCTTTGAGTAAGGACCAAGTCAGAATAATAGCCTCTGATTGGAGGAAATTCGTAGCTATGCATGGTAAGTAGAAATCGGCGCGCTCAGGAATTAGACAGCTCACTGCCAGTAGCATTTTCGATCGATCAAACACTTAGCTTCAATCAACCAAAGCTGACGTGGCATCAAAAATATCTTCTGGCCTTATCCACTTTGCTGAGCTGGCACCGCCTTGTTTCGATCGATTGAAGACCACTTCGATCGATCGGGACTTTTGATGAGCGTTGAAAAGTGCGCATTTAAACCCCTCAAGCTTTGGTATTCTAGGACCTTTATCTATCTTACTTTCCCGTTTTAGAATACTTTCGTGTTATTGTCCTTTTTAGGTGCTTATCTCCAAAATAAGCTAATTCAGCCAAATAAGAGCTTAAAAGAATTTAACTCATGCTGGATAGAAGAAAGGAGCAAAGTGGAAGTAGAATGAAGCAAAGTGTGGAAATCAGCATATTCGATCGATCTCAAGAATACTTCGATCGATTGAAAGTTCATCGATCTAGACTCTTCAAGATGGATCCAAGTTCTTTTGTCCTTATCCAAAGATCCCACAAAGTTCGATCGATCAACAATTCTCAGATTTATCGAAAAGATTCCATCTTATCCTGTTGTACCACCCCACCTACCACTTTTGTCTCTTTCCCCAAAATATCTCAGATCTGTCCTTATCCAAAAAGGCATTGCCATGGGAGGATCGATCTAGCCCAAATTTGATATATCTCAGGCAAGTTCGATCGATCTCAGCATAGGTTCGATCAATCAAACCCTCTCAAGTGCGAATTAAATTAAATTCCAGCTCATTAAAAGTTATCTCATGGTGCAATCATTGGAGGAGCCCTTGTGTACGAGCCTAAACCATTGGGTGTGACATTTGAGCTACCTATATAAGGATTATGAGCTACTTTTACACATATACTTTTAGGAGTTGATAGAGACAAATTTTTATTATTCTTAGAGAGGAAGAAAAGAGAAGAGGAGGCTAGAGACACATTCTTGGGAGGTCTTCCATCCAACTCAAGAAGAAGAGAATTTCTACCATGCAGATAGCCCTTGAGGGTTGGAGGACACCATCCATGAGTGGCTAGACATCCTCTTGAAGCTAGAGTTAGCCCTAAGCATGCTTTCTTGACCTTGATTTATGTATTTTTGAGGGGATTTGTGTTGTAATATATGTTTTGACATCTTTATATACATAGATCTTCTTTATTCAATGATTTGTGTGGTTTAATTCTTCCAATTGATCATTTCATTCTATCCATATGTCTATGTATGCTAGAATAGATGTTCATGTGTTTATCTCTATCTCTTGTGTTGTTGATGCATGTTTATGTGTGTTGATGCTATAAATCTAGAGATTGTCAAGGCATAGTGTTTAATAGAATGCTCTTGTTGTTTATTTGATGGTTCATACTCATTTTTGATGGATTGTGCCTCTCCCTTAGTTTGATTAGTTTAATTTCATGTCATTAGTTTAGATGTAGTGTAGTTACATTGGTTGTTAAATGGGAGGACAATCCATGCTTGTTGTTTGATGTTCCATACTTATGAATGCAAGTAGTATATTTCTCTAATTATGTGATGTGTTTGGATTGTGAGCTTAAAGAATGATTAATGGCTTAGTTTGATATATTGTGTTATTCATTGTGTTGTTTAGACAATATATACTTAATTGGTCATCCATGCTTATTGAAACAATCACACACACTCACTATTGTTGCAACATACGTTTTCCCCCTCATTAATTATGAATTGAGTGTATAGAAAGGTAATGCTTAGTGGTGATCTCTAAGTCCCGAGACCTCTCTCTCTTATTTTCTCTATCCTTTAATTACTTGTTTTATATTGAGCTTGTTTAATCTTAATTGTAGTTTAATCAACCAAGCAATCTACCTTTGATCACTCGACTTACTAACCCTAAGCATTGTTTCCATTACTAGTAGCCCTCTAAACCCTTGGGACGATCCCTACTGACCCTTGCTACGCTAGTAGTAGTGGTAGTAGTGGTTTTTATAAATTTAAACTTGACCTAAAAGGCTTTTCTTAAACTGTACATACACTACATTATTTTGGCGTATAGGAACGGCCACCGTCAAATTTTGGCACCGTTGCCGGGGATTGATTTAGCAACGCCGTGTTTTGGAAACATTTAGGAATTAGTACTCTTTTAACTGTGTCTTTACTTTATTTTTATTTTTGGTTACTTATTGTGTTTGTTCTTATTTGGCTAGGTGAATTGAGTGAAGGAAGTTGAGCAAAGGAGAATTGAAGAGCAACGAAGCCAAGTGGAGCTAAGCTAAGCACAAAAAGGATTAAAAATCTGAAAAAATGCAAAGCATAGCAAACTTGGAAGTTGAAAATGAATTGAAGTTACTTAAGGACCCTTTGTGAGATCTTTCTAACTCAAGCTCTAGTTAAATCGTCGGCCCGCGTGGAGGCTTATTTTTCATTTCTTAGATAAATTATGAGCCCACGTGGAGGCAATTTACTTTTCTTTGCATGTTCAAGCATAGGAGTATGGGATTATTGTATGTGAAGATCTGTTGATTTGTTGCGGGGGCGAAGTATTTGTTACTTGCTTATTTGCTTGTTATTTGTCTTTGCTAGTGCATGCATAGTCGTAGGTCATTAAATCCTACTTTTGTCCCTCATCATTTTCATCTTGAATCGGTTGTTCGTAATCCTAGGGGAAGAGGTATTTCTCATCACTCCATTTCACCAATGGAGAATTTGAATGACGACCATGTAGAGGACCTTGGTCACATAGACCAACAAGGCATCCTCCACCCTAATGTGCATCATGACAACATCCAAGTACCATTAGGTATGCCTAGACCATTCATTCCACCACAACAACAAGGCCAAATTCTATTGGGAATGCCTCAACCAATCTTTGCTCCACAACCTCGTATGGTTTAAGCTAATCAAGGTGTTCGTGTAGCACCACCAATTGTGAATCCTTCCATTGCATTAAGAGACCATTATGTACCTAATGAATATAATGCATCCACTTGCATTCAATTGCCTCCATTTAGAGCACATCACTATGAAATCAAACCACAAACCATTCAAATGCTTCCTAATTATCATGGACTTCTAAGTGAAGAACCTTATAAGCATTTGGATGAGTTTCTTGAGTGTGTTCCACCGTGAAATACACGGACATGCCAGAAGAAGTGTTAAGACTCAAAAATTTTCCTTTTAACCTCAAAGACAAGGTAAAATATTGGTTTAACAATCTTAGGCCTTTCTTGATAACTTCTTGGATAGAAATGCAACATGAGTTCTTGAAGAAGTACTACCCGATATCAAAGACCAATGCTATGAGAACTTCCATTCATGCATTTTCTCAAGGGGATAGGGAAATGTTTCATGAGGCATGGAAAAGATTCAATGACTTGCTTAGGAAGTGCCCACATCATGACATACCTAAATGGCAATTAGTTCAATATTTCTTTGAAAGTTTACTGAATAATCACAAGGGTATGGTTGATGTATCTGTGGGTGGTTCTTATCTTTACAAGCATGAAAATGATGTGTGGCAATTGTATGAAAGTATGAGTGAAAATTCCATGTATAGGTCCTTATCTTCTAAAAATGGTAGAAATCTAGGTGGAAGGAAGAATGTTGGCTTGTATCAAGTTGATAACTCCAATGTATAGCCGCCGAAATGAAATCCTTATCTCAAAGGTTTGTTCAATTTTTGATCAACTAAACTTCGGCGAATCAAATGTCTTCCTCCCCTAATCTTGTTCATCATCGTGCATCTAATGAATTATGTATGACTTGTTCTAGTGTGTTACATTCTACTTCTAATTGTCCCCATGGACATGTGCAAAACGACAACCATGAGCAAGCAAATGCCATTTTTGCTAACCAAGGGAATAATCCCTATGGCAATCATTATAATCCAAGTTCAAAGAACCATCTGAAATTTTCTTGGAAAAGCCAAAGGGAAGGCTCAAACCCTCCCCAATGTGGTTTTCAAGGAAAATATGTTCCGCCTCCAATGCAAAGCCAAGGTTCCTAAGGTTTTAGATCATCATCATTTCCCAATGCTCTAATTCTCATTTCCCAAATCAATCTTATTCTCAAGGAAATTCTAGGAGTCCCGCTTTTGAAGAAAAAGTTTTAACCACTTTAGGCACTCTAGAGGTGAACACTCAATTGCTTCATTTCCATTCTTAATCCATTGCTAAGCTAGAAACCCAAGTTGGGCAAATAGCTAATACCTTAAATGCTATAGAGAAAGGGAAAATGTCGTTGAATGCACCACCAAAGCAACAATGTGTTGTGGAGACTCATTCCTCATCAGAAGGTCCCACAATTGAGAATGTCAATGCGGTGACAACCTTAAGAAGTGGGAAGATTATGGACAACTAAGTAGGTGTGTCCAATGAAGAGAGTGAACCGGTGCAACCAAAAGTTAACACCCGTCTCGTTTCACATCCTATTCCTTCTTCATTATATATGCATGATCATTCAAATGAGAAAGTGTTAGAAAGTGATTTCAAAAGTGAGCCCAAAATTGATTTGAAAGATGAATTGAACAAAGCTTTGAAAAAGGATTTTAAAAATTCTTGTATTGAAGATTCTTCAAAGAAAATTTTCGAAAAAACTTTTGAGCCAAGAGCTCCATATCCGGATGCCTTGAAATGATCCATTTATCTTGATAAACAAAAGACCAAGATCAATGAAATCATTGAAATGTTTAGGCAAGTGAAGATTAATCTCCCACTTTTAGATGCAATTAAGCAAATTTGGGCTTATGCCAAGTTCTTAGAAGATCTTTGCACCCAAAAGAGAAAGAACAAAAGCCAAGCACCAAGAAAAGTGGTCTTGACTGAGCAAGTGAGCTCTAGTTTGCAACATAACACTCTCCCAAAGTTCAAAGACCCTGGTTCACCTACTACTTCTTGTATCATTGGTGACCATGTCATCAATCGGGCTCTCTTGGACTTAGGAGCAAGTGTCAATCTTCTTCCATACTCGATATATGTCAAATTAGGCTTAAGAGACTTGAAACCGACGTCGGTAGTTTTACAACTTGCCGACCGATCAATTAAAAAGCCTAGGGGTATCATTGAGGATGTTTTGATTAAAATTGATAAGTTCTTCTTCCCGGTCGATTTCGTTGTCATTGACACAGAACCGGTTCCAAATCCCAAGAGCTAAATTCCCGTTATCCTTGGCCGTCCTTTCTTGGCAACTTCAAATGCCAACATCAATTGTAGGATGGGGATAATGAAAATCTCATTTGGGCATATGAAAGTAAAGTTGAACATTTTTAATCCAACCCCAAATTCAATGGACCAACATGAAGAAGTGTGTGTTGTAGAGGAATGTGTCAACCATGAATTTGATGAAGTTAAGTCTTTACTTGATGTTGAACATTTCCATTGTTTGTCTACCAACTTGAAAGCAAAGAAAGTTGCATTGAAGTCAATTATTCCAAGGGCATGGAAGCCCAAGAGTTATGTTGACTAAGGACCATCAGTGTCGTTTGAATCAAATCCAATGAGCTCCTTAGGGAGCAATTTGTTGGGTGGGATTCAAAAATCCATTCACCCCGTCAAGGAGGGGTTGCATAACAAGATATTTGATCCGGGATAAAAGAGCCCAACGTCTTGCTAAAGACGATAAAGACTAATAAATGCTTCGTGGTGTTTACAACCATATTCCTCCCTTATTTCTATTTTACCTTTCATTTCTTGCGTCGTCTAGATATGTTTTGGGGTTTCTACACATTGATAGGAACTATGATTGAGAATGCATACACTTTCATTTTGAAAATAGGCATTTTGCTCCCATTCGATCGATCTCAAAAGAAATTTGATCGATCGAACATCCCTTCCTGCATCCAATCATCCCTTTATTCCATCGATCGAAATTTTCCTGCATAAATCAGCTCTCTATGTATCGATCGAAAATTTCTTTGGATCGATCTGAAAGTTCCTAAATCGATCCAACTTTTTCTCAGATCGATCTTCACTCCACACTTAGAAAAATTTTTGAGATCCGTGAAAAAGGCCTCTCTGTGTATCGTTCGAACTTTTCTGCAGGTTTTCACTTGTTCGATCAATCGAAGTATCTTTTAGATCGATCTTGCATTGATCAATCTGTACCCCCTTTGTTGACTTTGATTTGACTTTTGAACTTTAATTTAATAAAAACCCAAAAATATTTTGAATTTTTAGTTTATTTCATTTTATTCCCAAAATTTTCAAAAATAATTTTATTTTATCTTATTTTTATTTTTATCTTAAAAAAAATTCCAAAAGATTTTTATTAATTTTATTATCCAAAAATAAATTTATTTTCAATTTTAAAAAATCCAAAAAATAAAAAATAAAAATAAATAAATAAGATATTTTCAAAAATACTTAATCATTTCGAAGATTAGATCGATCTGTGTTCTTTCAAGATCGATATATGTTCGATCGATATGAGATTTTTCCAGATCGATCGAACTTGTCGGGACCAGTTTTTAAAATAAAACCCTAGGGTCATTTTGATCGATTTGTAAATCGATCTTAGACCCTCAACCCTCGCCGCTACAACACCCATCCCTCTCAGCTCCGGCGAACTCTCCGGCAAGCTTCCCGAGCCTCGAGTCTCTCTCTCTAGTCTCAAATCTTGTGATACCCCTTGTATCCGAGACACGGGTTGATCAGGCCCAAGCCCGAACCCGAGGGAATATCAAATAATTAAAGTACTTTAAATGAACACATATTACAAAACTGAATATGAAATAATTAATAGCTGGAAGAAATCTAAAATAGAATCCTTTAAAATTAATAACTCAAAATTCAAAACTCCAATAGTTTAAACAACACAGGAATCCATCCATTGGACCCCTAATACAAAAGTCCAAACTGAAGTATAAATAATAAAAACATTCAAAATGAAACCATGGAGAGAAGTCCTATGTCATCGTAAGAGTGAATAGAAATCTTTGCTCAGCACGATCAGGTCTAAGTCTGGAATTGACGAGTACCTGAAAAAAATAGAAGTGGGTCAGGCTTATAAACAAGTTCTATCCTACTACAATCCTAGCAGAGACTCGATACGCATATACATTCTAACCAATTCAACAATATCTATATAGTCTGTATATATTTATATATCCACACTATAGGACTCTCACTGAACTATGTAGGGGGTCTCAACCTGAGTAGAAGGCAGTATGCAAAGCGCACCTAAGTGGGCATGAGTACCTAAGCCTAACAGGTTATACCTCAACCAAGCATATCTAGCTACGCATCCTACTGCATATACGCTCCCAAACCGATGACTCTAAGACTCAAGCTCATATCACAGTACCATAAAAATATATTTAAAGTCCATCCTATCCATCCAAAGTAAGTCCAGTTAGTCATTCAGCTTGTGCAGCTTCTTTGACTTAACATAAATAGCAAGTAATCCAATTAGTCATTCAGCTTGTGCAGCTTCTTTGACTTAATTATAAGTAGGATTTCATTTATATTATCCATTCCCTTATTCTAATGTAGGTAGGACTTAGCAATTTGAGCTAATCCAAACCTAGTATGCTACCGTCGTATACCAGTGCATACAATCCAACCATCCAACAGTTGATACAAAAATTAACACACGTAACTATCAACCGATCCGTATTAAGCATAAGTAAGGACATATAAAATTAACATGCTTATTCCAGTAATTGATACATCTAAGAAAGGAGATACATCAATTAATTCCATGACGAGCATAATAAAAGAAATAGATAAACTACCATTCTGATACCATACCAATCCAACAATTGATGCGAGATAATAAAAATCTTCATATCAATTAATCCTCCCTGAGCATAACAAACATATAGAATTTGACATGCTTATTTTACATCATTGATACATAATTAAAGATGTATAATCCTGGACAGTACATTGCTAAAATAAGTCCTGGCAGTTTCAAAATCCAAAGATAAATTCAGTATTTGCAAGTTGTTAAACAATTTCTTTTATTCAAATTTCTAACAATGTAAAACTGAACACCACCTTCTGTGCCTTAACTTACACTTCTAAACCAGCTAAAACCCACCATCACAGTCCCTAATTGAAGTCTAAAACCCCAGAAATCCATACACAGTAGCCTAACCTTGCTGAAACATCGCAGAAAAATAAAAATAAAAAACTGAAGAAAACAATGGAGTAGGCTCCAATAACAAGTGGAGCCGCCTTCACCCTTTTGGAGCCGCCTCCACTAAAGGGTGGAGCCAGCTCCACTTCAATGGAGCCGCCTCCATTGAAGGGTAGAGCCGTCTCCACTCTTCCCAGCCTCCGTCTTCTCTGATGCCTGCTGTTTTCTGACTTTCTGATCATCTGTCCTCTATTCCCAAAGCTCCTAGGTGTCTAATACTAAGTCCATTGTGTTCCAAAATCAATTAAACCCTTTGTTTAGCTATTGTCAACAATTAAAACCCGAACTGTGCAATCAATAAGGATGCAAAACGAGCAGTTTACCGTTCCTCCATGTTTACTGTTTAAGTAAATCAACCCTGAAACTCAAACCTATCTTAATGTTTTATCAATGTGTTCTAGACTAAACTAAAATCTTTATATATCAATTTACATGAATTATACATCAATTTACATGAATTAGTGTGTCAGTTACATATGAGAGAATATAAAACAAGCAGTACATAATTCATAATTACGTTCAGTTTAAAACAATAGAGACATGAAAAATAGTTTAATTTTAATCCTTATATATTCCTGGAGTTACATTAGACATGCAAAGAACACCAGCTAAGGGAATAGAGTTAGGATTAGAACTTGCCTTTAGCCTTGCACCGTCATCTTCCGAAGTTCTCCGGCGATTCCTATTGAAATCCCTCCTCTGTTCTCTTTCTGCCTCTGATCGGTTGAGTTGATTACAACTATAAATCAACCTTCACAATAGCACGAATCATTGTAAAATAGGACCATTGGTCGGGTAAGTCGAACCACTGGGACTGCGCTAATTTATGGCAACCTAAGTGTCTAGAGTCTTTTTAGAATGATAGAGGTGTTCATAGAGGATTTATTGGTTGTCACTTAAGTTATGAAATTAAGGTGCATAAATTAAAAGTTTGCAAGAGTTTAAAGGAGATGAAATACAAGTAAAGAAGACTAGGGAAGTAAATCCGCCTCCATCCCTATACACATACTAGATTAGAGCTAAATTGGGGGAAAAACAATATATACTATGGTCATGATACATAGCAACACTTGGTTGCTATAATATCCTCAAGAAGTTTATTAAATCTGAAGCAAGCATAATCTATCAAAGGTTAACATGTTTAGACTACCTAACTAAGGTGTAGCTTAACCACATTTACTTGAATGAAAGATTATCAAGCCCTAGATAAAATGATGAAGCACATAAAGGTAAGAAATAAGCATAAATCATCGAAGGTTTCACCTAAGCAATGATCTATCAAAGTCCTTATCAACATGCCATTAAACCATTTCATGATCTCACTACCATTGTCACCATGAGAGTGCAAGCAACATGATTAAAAGCATAAACCATCAAAGATAGATAATTGGCTCAACATTAATCATTTAAATACATGAAGATCCATTACAAGAGGCAAGATGCTCTAGACCATGAAAAGACCAAAGATTATACATTGCAATCCCCAAAATAGAACTATACTACGATATGCTTACAAGGGAGGGGCTTCATCACCTCCCTAGAAGGAGGTTTAGTTACCCATAGGAGCCTTAGAAGAAGGAAGAAGCTTGGTTGCAACCTCCATTTTCGAGCTCCCTTTCCTTGGCTTCAAGAACTCTATCTTTTTCCTCCTCTTTCTTTCTCCACAAATCTTGCAAAGATCAGATATAATGTTATGTGTGGTCCTCTTCCTTTTGTAGACATTCCTCTCCACCAAACAAGGCTCAAAACCCCACCAAAAGACATCTCCAACCAACCCATAAAGATGGAAATCAGAGATGAGGGAAACAAGGTGCAAGTGGGCTGAAGTGATGGTTCCCGGAGAGTATCCTGCCCATAGTTCAAGCGCTCGAACTAAGCACTTCGAGCGCTCGACATTAGACCAGTAAACTCCTTCCTCTTGACCTACTTTGCACTACTTTGGTAGAATAGCCATAACTTTCTGCTCCAAACTCCAAATAATGAACCGTTTGAAGATTTGGAAATTTAATTAAATGTTCTAAATATGTCATGTTTTAATAGAAGTCCAGTTCTCGAGTTTGATTGGTCAAAAATGGCGAGCAAATTCAGATTCCACTGCTGCCAGAACTTAGCCTTGAGCACATTGCTATTCAAAGATTGAATAAAACACCATTTTTGCTCCTTTTTGGCCAATGAACCTGAAAATATATAAAAATGTGCAAATAAAGATAATTTATAAAGAATAATCAAATAATGGATTTAACTAATGCAGCTAAGGGCGCTTGAATATGCAATATTCGGCGCTTATCACACCCCCAAACTTACATTTTGCTAGTCCCTTAGCAAAACTAAAATGAAAAACTCAATGAAATAACAATAATGGGAATGCTACCACCAAATCAACTATGGCAAAATGAAATATATACATAGCTCGAATATAACTCGAAACAGACACAGGACTGGAGACCGGGTCATTGAGTAGACTACCATGCATATATGAAGCATTGATACAAAAATTGGTTAAACACATTTCAATATACATGCATCAACATCCTAGTATATATAAATAACTCAATTGTCATCTCTTGACTGAAAATCAACTCTAGCTTCAGTGAAAGTGGATTGGATTCACAACATGTGGCTTTTACTTTCTTTTTCCAATTTCAAGACACAAGTTTTCAAATCATTGAATTCCATTTTTAATGAAGTCCCTAAGGCATGAATTAATTTACAAACAACTTTGTTACTTGTTGACAATTTATTTTAACTCAAAAATGATACATAAAATGGTTGTGCAATGCTGAAATCCTTTAAGCTTTCTAACCAACCCATATAGCAAGCGTTAGGCCAACAACTCCCAAACCAGATGGCTTTAGGGTGCTGAGTGTAGAGACACTCCTAGGGCTTAATAGCTCGAATTGGCAAGGCTACGAACTCCAACGAACCATGTTTATAAAAAATATTTTTGAATGACCGTGCAATGTCTAAGTCTTTTAAGCTTTCTGACCAACCCATATAGCAAGCGTTAGGCCAACAACTCCCAAACCAAATGGCTTTAGGGTGTTGAGTGTAGAGACACTCCTAGGGCTTAATAACTCAAGTTGGAAAGGCTACAAACTCAAACTGGTCATTATTTTCTTTTTTCTTTTTTTCTTTTTTCTTTTTCTTTCTTTTTTTTTTTTTTTTTTTTTTTCACACCAAAGGTATCCATCTATTAGGTTCATCAATTCAGATTAACTAGGTCAAGATCACGATTAATCAAGTTACATGCCTCACGGTTAAGTTTCCAAAGTGCATCTGTGCATTGTGAAGCATAAAAGAGTGTAAAATCCAGCGAGAATCTAATTGAGACATTTATACAGACTAATTTGAATCCACATGATCACTTTAAATTCACTTTTTTCTTTATTTTCAAACATTCACAATTGCTTCTATATACACGGTATTAAACATATGCTTTATCTCCGACAAGTTTTAAATTATATTGTCATTGCTTAGCAAAAATATGGAACCAACAATGCAACTTGCACCCCCAAACTGGAAGTACACATTGTCCTCAATGTGGGAGACAAAGATGGATAAATAAAGGGCATAGGGGATAAAAGGAACAAAAATACTAAGTGGAGCGACGAAGGCAAAGGTTTCCAGCTATATAAAAGCGCAAAATGCTTCCCCCAAACTTGAAATGTGCCACCTGTAATGGGACACGAAGAAAAGGCAGAACAACGACAAAAATAGTAACAAATAGTAAAATATGGACGGAAAATTTCTGAAAAGAAGATAACAGAAATGCTAAAGGATTTTTATTCATAATAGTATGATTACAAAAGGAACTAAAAGTCAATCATGTTGAACCAGAGTAGCTTGTGCATAGCACAATCCTAAAGTTGAAAAGTAAAACAAAAACAGAAAGGAAACATACATAAATACGAAACAAAATGATAAAGTCCAACACTGGCAACTATCTACGGGGCCGGGGGAAAACGGGCGAAGATAGCATTGAGGAGAGATTGAGTCTTACGCGGGTCCTCCTGTGCCACGCGACGGTCCTCCACCGCAACACGGCGGTCGTCTGTAGCAAGACGACGGTCTTCTTCGGCACAGAAGTAGTCCTCACGCACAGTCCGAGTGTAGTTGGCCAAAGAAATCTCAAAACGATCCATCCGCTCATGAATACGGGGAAGACTAGCCCGGATGAAGGCCTGGTCTGGCGGAAGATCAACAGGAGGCTCGTCGCTTTCAACGTCCTCTGCCATGGGGTCAACCTCAGAAAAAGGAGGAGATGGAGAGTGGGGTAAAGGAGGAGCAGCGAGTCGAGGGTTCCGAGAATGGCTTAGAACATTGGTCCACCGGCGGAGAGTAAAAGTTTGAATCTTTTTGCCCCTTGGTTCATGAGGAGGAACAATGAAGCCTTTGTGCTTCAAGAGCTTAATAACAAAGAATGGTAATGGCAAAGGCCGATTTTTAAGACGCTGCTGCCGTGCGTTGATACACTCGTCCCAAAACTGCATAAATGTGTCCCAAATGAGTTATGGGACAGAGAACCATTTGCCTTGGTCCATGGCATACAAGGCTTACAACATCAGGCCTCGATGCTCGGTGCTGTGCGCCAATGGGTAAACATTATGCTTGAGAATGGAGTCAAGGAACCAAACTCGTTCCGGAAGGGTGGATTTGAGGGTAAAGCTCCGAGGTCGATAAGGGTCATCCACGTTGCAAATGGCAGCGACAACCTACTCCACAGTTAAAGTATCCGGCTCCTCATATAAAGGGAGATTCTCACGATTGACAATGTCATCGGGGCACTCCAGAGGACAGCCAGAGACTACCACCATTTCAGCAAGAGTGAAGGAAAAAAGGATGCCTTCAATGGATGTGGTGAGAGTGACCGGTAGCTCTTCGGGGCAATTAAGATTCTGGAAGAAGAGCCACACCACACGGGGGTAGGTGACCTTGGCAACGGGTTGGCAAATGTGCTGAAGGTGCCAGTTAACTAGCTCCGCGGTAGCCCATGAGGTAGTGGGAAGAGTGTCAAAGACACCCGTGAGCGGGAAGAGAAGCTCATAATTGAGCTTTTTGTCGAGCCAAGGGGCTCGGGGCTATTCATAAGGAACGACGGGAACATCCTCAGAGGGTCTAGGATGACGAGAAAGGCCGGCACGAGACATTTGGAGAGGCGAACTTGGTCGGGGAATTTCAGCAAGCACCTGGTATGCATAAAGAAAGAAAGGATGTGAGAATGAGAGGAATTTATGAAGAAACCCAAAAAATTTCAGACACAATGCTTTCTATGATAGAGCATAGCAACAAGCACAATCAAACTCCAAGGATTTGATGCCCATACTCCTCAAATGTAATATAAATGGAACACAAAGATTGAAGAGAAAGAGGGAAGAGACATACCTTGAAAGAAGAGTGGAGAGAAGCACGGATGGAATGAGAAGGAATAGTGGGGGTGATGGTTATATATATAGGGATGGATGAAAAAGAAGGAGATGAGTGAAATAGGTGGATGAATTATGGAAGGAGAGTAGTGGGATGTGGGTAAATGAATGAGAGAAGTGAGATGGGTTAGGAGTTAATGGAGGAAGAGAGGAAGGTGGAAAGGTTGAGGTTGTGGGTTGATGGAAGGAGTGGGGGGGTAGAAGAGAAGAAATGGGAGAGAGGAAGTTGGAAATAGAGGGAGGAGGTCGTGGGTTGAGGACCTGGAAAGACGCGGGAGAGAGAGAGATCAGATTTAAAAAGTGGGGAAGGAGGGTTCGAGCGCTCTAAGTTAGGCCTTCGAGCGCTCGAACTTGAGGCAGTGAGTTTCGAGCGCTCGAAGTGTGTACTTTGAGCACTCAAAGTTGAGGCAGTGAGATTTGATGGACTTTCGAGTGCTCGAAGTGTGTGCTTTGAGTGCTCGAACTTGAGGCAGTAGGCTCTTAAATGAAAAATGGAAGTTTCGAGTGCTTGAAGCTTGGACTTTGAGTGCTCGAAATTTGACTAGTGAGCAAAGCTTGGTTCAAATGACTGAAATTTCCAATTTGCCAACATCTCTTCAATGCATGAATGGAATTTGGAGAAAATTTTCCAATAATGCATTAAAAATGAGAGGTTACACACATGTGTAGCATTCCGAAGATCCGATGAACTTGCCGGATAGAGCTAAAAATTCCCGGGTATGAAAACAAGGGTTGCAGAAGGCCAAAGAAAACCAGTCTGAATTTTTTTGGATAACAATTTAAGATAATTCCAGATAAGGTTAAATTTTTGTTTTCCTTAGCAATTTCCTAGAAAATTTCAAAGCCCAGGCAATTGAAAATGTAGAGAAGCCTGGAAATAAAAAGAAGTGTTTCTCATGCTGTGCTAAATTTAAAGTCGATAGCTAGACGAAGCTAGAGCAGGCATCAATCCTCGTAAATTGGGTCCGTCAAGAGGACTTTCTCAATTTTTTGGGTTGGGACTATGCCATCAATGCAAGGCTTAAGCCGTTGGCCATTAACTTTAAAGAGTGATCCTTTTGCCGGATCTTGGAGTTCGATTGCTCCATGAGGGAAGACAGTAGTGACAATGTATGGACCATCCCATCTTGACCGGAGTTTACCGGGAAAGAGTTTCAAGCGGGAATTGAAAAGCCAAACCTTTTGTCCCGGGGTGAAAGACTTGCTAACAATGTGCTTGTCATGAAAAGCTTTAGTCTTTGCCTTATAGATTTTGGCATTTTCATATGCATCATTTCGGATTTCCTCAAGTTCATTCAGTTGCAAAGCACGATTAAAGCCGGCCTGTTTGAGATCAAAATTTAGCCTTTTTATGGCCCAAAAAGCACGTTGCTCTAATTCTACTGGAAGATGATATGCTTTGCCAAAGATAAGTCGATATGGCGACATGCCAATGGGTGTCTTATAAGCCGTCCGGTAAGCCCAAAGTGCATCGTCTAGTCTTAGTGACCAATCTTTGCAGTCCGGTCGAACCGTTTTTTCCAAAATATGCTTTATCTGCCGGTTAGAAACCTCTACTTGACCACTCGTTTGAGGATGGTAAGGTGTAGCAACCTTATGGATGACGGAATACTTAGAAAGGACGGATTTAAGATAACGATTTCTGAAATGTGATCCGCCATCGCTGATGATTGCTCGGGGCGTACCAAAACGACTAAAGATGTTAGATTGAATGAACTCGATCACAACTTTATGATCACTGGTTCTGGTGGCCGCAGCTTCCACCCATTTGGAAACGTAATCCACCGCTACAAGGATGTACTCGTAGCCATAAGAAGATGGAAATGGTCCTATGAAGTCGATTCCCCACACATCAAAATTGTCAATTATGAATATGGAATTGAGGGGCATCATGTCTCTTTGGGACATGGATCCGAGCCTTTGGCATCTTTCACATGATTTACAGAAATTGTATGCATCTCGAAACAAGGAGGGCCAATAGAATCTGCTTTGAAGAACTTTGTGAGCGGTCTTTTTGGCACTGAAATGGCCTCCACAAGCAAGAGTATGAGAGAAATTGAGAATGCTTGTGGTCTCAGTTTTGGGAATACATCGCTGGATGATTTGGTCCGAGCAGTATTTGAATAGCTCCGGATCTTCCCAAAAGAAATGCTTGACTTGGGAAAAGAACCGGTCCTTCTTTTGTTTGGACCAATGAGTTAGAATTTTACCTACCGCAAGGTAGTTAACAATATCCTCAAACCATGGAAGATTTGCATGGGAAATCTGGAAGAGTTGCTCATCCGGAAAAGAATCACGGACAACAGCGAAATCGGAAGATTTTTCAATGAGTAAGCAAGAGAGATGATCGGCGAGAACATTGTCTGCCCCTTTTTTATCCCGGATTTCAATGTCGAACTATTGAAGTAAGAGTATCCATCGAATCAAGTGGGGTTTGGTCTCTTTTTTTGATAGCAAATGCCGAAGGGCGGCATGACCCGAGAAAACTATGACCTTGGAACCTAGAAGATAGGAGCGGAATTTATCCAAGGCATAAACTACAGCATGCAACTCTTTTTCAATAGTTGTGTAATTTAATTGAGCATCAGAAAGAGTTCGACTAGCGTAATAAATGACGTATGGGAGCTTGTCCACACGTTGGCCCAAAACCGCGCCTAATGCATAGTCGGATGCATCACACATGATCTCAAAAGGAAGAGACCAATTAGGCGGTTTCATTATTGGGGCAGATGAGAGGAGAGTGCGAAGTTTAATGAAAGCTTCCATACAAGCTTCATCAAAATCGAATGGAACATCCTTGGCTAAGAGATTACACAAGGGCCGTGAGACTTTGCTAAAGTCTTTGATGAAGCGATGATAGAATCCGGCATGGCCAAGAAAAGAACGAATTTGACGGACGAAATTCGGAGGAGGAAGATTAGAAATTAACTCAACTTTGGCCTTGTCTACCTCGATTCCCCGTTTAGAGATGACATGTCCTAGAACAATGCCTTCTTGGACCATGAAATGGCTTTTCTCCCAACTTATAATTAGATTTGTCTCCTTACATCTTTGGAGTACAAGAGATAAATTGTTGAGACAAGAATCAAAGGAGGAGCCAAAGACAGAAAAATCGTCCATGAAAACTTCCAAGAATTTTTCAACCATATCGGAAAATATGGATATCATACACCTTTGAAACATTGCAGGAACATTGCATAGCCCAAAAGCATGCGTCGATATGCAAAAGTTCCAAAGGGATATGTGAATGTTGTTTTCTCTTGATCTTGAGGGGCAATTGCCACTTGGTTATAGCCGGAATAACCGTCGAGAAAACAATAGTAACTTTGGCCGGCTAGCCTTTCTAGGATTTGATTAATAAATGATAATGGAAAATGATCTTTCCTAGTTGACGAATTGAGCTTCCGGTAATCAATACACATACGCCACCCGGTGGTGGTTCGTTGTGGCATGAGCTCACCCGCTGAATTTTCAACAACGGTGAGACCGGATTTCTTGGGAAAAACTTGTGTGGGGCTTACCCACTTGCTATCAGAGACGGGGTAGATGATTCCCGCATCTAGCAATTTTATTACTTCCTTCATTACCACTTCCTTCATGTTAGGATTTAACCGGCGCTGAACCTCTCTAGTAAGCTTTGCGTCATCCTCCATATGAATGCGGTGCATATAAATGAAGGGGTCAATTCCCTTTAGGTCAGCCACTGCCCAATGATCGGTTGATCAACTATACATCAACCTTCGCAATAGCACGAATCATTGTAAAATAGGGCTATTGGTCGGGTAAGTCGAACCACTGGGACTGCGCTAGTTTAAGGCAACCTAAGCGTCTAGAATCGTTTTAGAATGATAAGGGGGAATAGGGTGTTTGCTTGGTTTGTCACTAAAGCTATGAAATTAAGATGCATAAAATAAAACTTGCAAGAATTTAAAAGAGATAAAATGTCGGTAAAAGAGACTAGGGAAGTAACTTCACCACCTACAATATAGACATGCTAGAATATGATTCATTCGGGGAAAAACAACATAAATATGTGGCTATGATAAGTAGTTACTCATGGTTACTACATTACCTTCAAAGGATTCATGGAATCAATAGGCAAGAACAATTTATCAAAGATTTTACATGCTCAATTACCTAAACTAAAGTGTAATTTAAGACATGTTCACTAAGTTAGAAATTGTCAAACCATCAATCACATGATAAGAGCACATGAAGCTAAGAATTAAGAATAAGCCATCAAAGGAAGAACCTAAGCTATGGCCTATCAAATCTCTCAACAACATGCCATTAAAACCATTCCAAAAATCTCATCTTCATTGTCACCATGAAAATGTAAACCATACAACCATGAAAACATACATTCTAAGACAAGAAAGTAGGTCCAACATGATCATTAAATCAAAATCAATTCATTACATCAAGTAAGAGTTCTAGATTATGGAATCACCACAAAAATACATTATTTTTCCCAAACTAGAATAAAAAATAAAGCATGCTTACAATGAGGGGTTCCATTACCTCCCTAGAGGAGGAGTTAGTTACACATGGGAGCCTTAGAATGAAGAAGAACCATGGATCCTCCTTCCATTTTCGAGCTCCCCTTTCTTGCTCCAAGAACTCTCCTTCCCTTGCTCTCTTCTCTCTCCTCTAATCTTGTAGAATGAAGCTCCCTTTTATTGTGTGGCTCATATCCCTCTTATCTACCACCAAAAGGCCACCAACCAACATCTCCAACCACTTCATTAAAGAGGAAAGCAAAATGAAGAAACCAAGGTGCAAGTGGGCTGAAATGAGCCATTTCCGAAGGGCATTCTGCCCAAAATTCGAGCACTCTAAGCAAGGCCTCGAGCACTCGAATTTAGTGTAAAAAGCTCCATGTTTCACTTGCTCCGCCCAGACCTACTTTGGTTAAACAGCCATAACTTTTCACTCCGAACTCCGACTGATGAACCGTTTGAAGATTTAAAAAGCCAATTCAGAGCTCTAAATATTTCATGTTTTGGTGGAGATCCAATTCTCAAGGATGGTTGGTCGAAAATGAAGATCAAGTCAGAATTTCATTGCTGCCAGGCAGTTCTGCGCGCCTCTGGTAACAAGGCCATAACTCTCTGCTCCAAGCTCTGAATGACAAACCGTTTGAAGATTTGGGAAGCTGATTCAGAGTTCTAAATTTTTCATGTTATGAGAGAAGTCCAGTTCTCGAGTTTGGAAGGTCAAAATGGTGAGCAAAGTCCAGGTTCTACTGCTGCCAGAATTCAGCATTGGCACCTTTTGTTGCTCAAGATTCCACAAGGCCTTATTCTTGTTCCATTTTGGCCAATGAACCTGAAAATGCATAAAAACATAGAAATGAAGATAATCTACATAAATTAACATACAACGGACTTTACTAATGCAATTTAGGGCGCTTGAATATATAATATTCGGCGATTATCACACCCCCAAACTTACATTTTGCTAGTCCCTTAGCAAAACTACAATGAATACTTCGATGAAAAGACAACCATGGGCATGCTACTACAAAAATATCATCCATGGTAAAATGAGATAGATACATAGCTCAAATACAACTTGAAACAGACAAAAACTGGAGATGGGGTCATTGGGAAAACTACCTTGCATATATGAAGCATTGATACAAAAATTGGCTAAATACATTTCCACATACATGCATCAACATCAAAGTCTATATAAATAACTCAATTATCATCTCTTGAATGGAAATCAACTCTAGCTTCAGTGAAAGTGAATTAGATTCTCAACATGCGGCTTTTACTTTCTTTTCCAATTCCAAAGCACAAGTTTTCAAATCATTGAATTCCCTTTTAAATGAGGTCCCTAAGGCATGATTTTATTTACAAGACAACTTTTGTTGCTTGTTGACAATTTATTTCAACACATAAGCGAAACATAGAATGGTTGTGCAATGCTAAAGTCCTTTAAGCTTTCTAACCAACCTATGTAGCAAGCGTTAGGCCAACAACTCCCAAACCAGACGGCTTTAGGGTGTTAAGTGTAGAGACACTCCAAAGGACTTAATAGCTCAAGTTGGAAAGGCTACGAACTCTAGCTAACCATGTTTATTACAATTTTTTTTTGAATGACCGTGCAATGTTTAAGTCCTTTAAGCTTTCTAACCAACCCTTGTAGCAAGCGTTAGGCCAACAACTCCCAAACCAGACGGCTTTAGGGTGTTAAGTGTAGAGACACTCCAAAGGGCTTAATAGCTCGAGTTGGAAAGGCTACGAACGTCAACTGGTCATTTTTCATTCATTTTTTTTTTTTTTTTTTTTTTTTTTAACTTAAATCATGCCAAAGATATTCATCTATCAGGTTCATCAAATCAGATTAACTAGGCCAAGGTCAAGGTTGATCAAGCTGCATGCCTCACAGTTAAGTTTCCAATGTGCATCTGTGCATTGTGAAGCTTATAAGAGTGTAAATCCAGCAAGAATCTAATTGAAACATTTATACAGACTAATTTGAATCTACATGATCATTTCAACTCAAATTTTTCTTTATTTTCAAAAATTTCAATGGCTTCTATACACAAGGTATTAAACATATGTTTCATCTCCGACAAGTGTCAAGTTATATTATCATTGCTTAACAAAAATTATGAAACCAAAAATGTCAAAATGTGAAACCAAAAATGTCCTATTGCACCCCCAAACTTGAATGTCACATTGTCCTCAATGTGCGAAGACAAGTGAAACAATATAAGAGTAAAGGGGGGAAAAGAACAATAATACCAAGTGGAGTGACGACGACGTAGATGGTCAGCCATGTGAGTGTGCAAATGCGTCCCCCAAACTTGGACATGAAGACCTATCAAAACACAACTAATGTACACAGGTAAAAATCAAAACATAAATAAAAAGAAAAACAGGACTTATTTATTTATTTATATATATATATATACATATTTTGTTATAATATTATTATTATATATATATAGTATTATGGTTTTTTTTTTTTTTTTTTTTTTTTTTTTTTTTTTTTTTTTTTTTTTTTTGGAATGATTGGCATGCATGAGTTTGTGGTGAGTGAGAAGGTGAGGTGGGTGAGGGTGGATGCCGAGGGTGAAGGGGATAGAAGCCAAGGTTGGTTGGTTTGGGTAGGGTGGCTGCATGGTTGGCAAGGTTGGCGTGCATGGTGGGAGGTTGATGTGCCGAAAGGGAGAAGGCTGGTGTGAGGGTTAGTTGGTGAATGAGAGAAGGGTGAAGGTTGGGGTGGTGGTTCGTTTGGTTGGTGTGTGCATGGTGTTGATGTGAATGGTTGGGATTGTGTTGGGAGGGTGGCCGTGGAAGACATGCATGGTTGAGGGTGGGGAGCATGCATGGTTTGCTTGCTTGGGTGGGGAGGTGTGGGTTGTTTGGTATGGTTGAGGAATTTCAGCGAACACCTGGCGTGCACCACAAAAAGGAGAAGGTGAAAATGAGTGGGGTGGAGGATGAAACCCAAAAATTTTTGGCCCTGCAATTGTAAGAACGACTCCCAAACAATCACAAATCTCCATTGCATGCAAGCCCATCCTCCATTGATACCAAAAATGTGAAAGAGAAAGAGAAGGAGAAACTTACCCCACAATGGAGAACCAAGGGCCCTATGTGCGTGGGATAAATGGTGGGGATGGGTGGGAGGTTGATGATGGTGCTTGGGTGAGAGGAGAGTGGGGAAAAAGGTGGAGGAGGTGAAGGTGGGTTTGCATGGGGTGGTGAGGTTGGGAGGTTGGTGGAGGAGAGGGGTTGGCAGCCGAGGAGAGGAGATGAGGTTGAGTGAGAGTTGTGGGCTGGGGTTTTAAAAGGGAGGGAGAGAGAGGCTTGGTTCGAGCACTCGAACGGTGCCTTCGAGTGCTCGAAATGGGGGCAGTGGCCTCGGCTGGTTTGCATGAGAGAGCCCGGGCAATGGCGAGCACTCGAAACTTGGGTTCGAGTGCTCTAGAAATCGGCAGAGAGGGGTGGGTTTGGGTTGGTGTGGTGGGTTTGTTGTGGAGATGGTTGGCCTGGTGTGGGGGGGCATGGTTGTGACATGCATGGCTGCATGGTGGCTGAGAGTGGAGGTGGCTTGAGGGGGTGACGTTGGGGGTTGGTTAGTTGGTTTGTGGGTGGTGTACATGCATGGTGTGGGTTGAGGAGAGAAAGAGAGAAGGTGGTGGTTGGGTGAAGGGGTGGGAATGGGTGAAGCCAAGATGGTGGGGGTGTGTGGGGTTGGTGGGTGGCATGGTGAGGTGGGTCGGAGGTTGAGGAGATGGGTGGTAAGAAATTCGAGCACTCGAAATGGGTTCTTCGAGTGCTCGAAGGACATGCAGTGAGTGAGGGAGGGAAGCTGCATGGTGGAAACTTGGTTTGAGAGAGAGAGAAGGTTTAAGGTTGAGGGGTGGTGGTTTGGTGGAGGGATGCCGAGAGAGAGAAGTGTTCAGTGGTGAGGTTGGAGTTGGGTGGTGTGTCACATAGGGCTGATGGTGGAGGGTGAAGATGGATGGATGGTGGTTGCTGGATTGCCGAGAATGGGAGAGGTGGTGAGGTGAAGGGGTTGTGGGTTGGTTGGAGGTTGGTGGAGAGGATGGGGTGAAGAGGTTGGTTGATGATTGGAAGGTTGCTTGGTTTGTTGCATGGTGGGCATGTTGGCTAGGCTCGAGCACTCCAAATGGGAGCTAGAGTGCTCGAGCTTAGGGCAGAGAGATTGGTAAGATGTGGAGGAGGTTCGAGCACTCAAAATTGGGATTCGAGGGCTCGAAATAGAGGCAGTAGCTGCGAATGATGGGCTGAAATTGGTGTGCAGCTGCGAGCACTCTAACTTGGATCTTGAATGCTCGAAATTAGGACAGTGGTGCATGCAAGATTGGAGGCAGCAACGAGCACTTGACAGGGAAGGTAGATTGCTCGAAATTGGATCAGTAGGCTCGAAAATGAATTCATTGCAATGGAATGTGCAATGTGAGCAACATGGAAATGAATTTTTCAGCCAACATGAATGCATGGATGAATGTAGAAAAATTTTAAAAACTTGCAATGTCAATCCAATGCATGGATTAATTTTTGAAAATTCTTCAAACTTTGCAATTGTGCGCCAATGCTTGGATGAATTTAAAAAAATTTTAAACTTGGCAACTTTTCTCTAATGCATGGATAATTTTTCAAACTTGCAAATTCAGTCTGTTCCAATGCATGGGTGGAAAATTTTTGGAAAAATTGTCAAATTGCTCAACATTTCTAATGCCTGGATGAAAAATTTTCAAACTTTGCATTTCATCTCCAATGCATGGAAAATTTTGAGAAAATTTTCAAACCTTGCAGCTTCTCTCTAATGCATGGAGAATTTTGAGAAAACCATGATCCAACAATGCGTTGAAAATGAGAGGTTGTGCACATGAGTTGCATGCCAAAGATCCGATGAAATTGCTAGGAAGCGATGGAAATTTTCGGGAATAAAAATTAGGGCTGAGAAGGTCTAAGAAGCCGGTCTAAAATTGCGGAACACAACTGAAGACCATTTCAGAAAAATCAAATTTTTGGCTTTTCGAAACCATTTCCCAGAAAATTTCAAGGCACGAGCAATTTGAGAAGGTAGGGAAGCTTGGAACATCGAAACAATTTCTTCCCTTGCTTTGCTAAATTTAATGTCGATAGCTAGACGAAGTTAGAGCAGGCACTAATCCTCAAAAATCTCGATAGCTAGACACACCGAGATCAGGTTAGTCCTCCTTACCCTATACCATGTCTCTCTAGAGATTCAAGCTTCCCTAAGTAAGATAATTCTTTTAAAAGCGAAGGAGGAAGAGCTTGAAGACAAAAGTGGAAAAGAGGTAGCGGAAAGACCTCAACCCACTCTTCATCCTCAATGAAGAACTTTGGATTATGGGGCTTATTTGGATTATGGGAAGATGGATTAGGTGAAGGTGCACCAAGCAATGACTTATGAAGGGTCATATTGAGCACGGGAATGCTCAACAAGTTATCCTTCAGACTTTCAGCATCCTCCTCACACTTATCCGGGGGTTCGGGCTCAATAGCTTGAGATAACTCAGGAGAAGGAATGAGAGGAAGTGCAAGCTCCCAAGAGAGGGATACATTTGATGTTGACAAAGGAAGAGAATGAATAGGAGGAATATCAAGCAAAGAATTGACCTCGCAAACAGAATTGGCAACATCAAAATCCTCATAATTAAAATGAGCTAAGCAAGCTTTTAGAGGATCCTCCATTAAAGGAGGTGCATCAAGCAAAGGATTATGTAGGGGCTGTTTTGGAGTAGGGTAGACAATCTCTACATCATTATTTTTCCCATTTTGAGCCACAATTGCTTCATTTTGATGTGGGGCCACAATTTGATCTTCAACCACCATTTCATCATTTTCACATGTAAAAACCACTTGAGCATTCTCATGATGAAAGTTACTAGGAGTAATCTCATCATTCATAGAATTTTCTTTTGGATTGGCCATAAATTCAAATGAAAATGTTTCCTCCTCTTCATGATTTTTAGCATTAATCCTTTGTTGAATTTGAGATATTTGGTCATCTATCATTGCACTAACTTGGGACTGGTGATATGGTACCACTTGATTGATAGACTCTACTATGGATTGCATGCTAGCAAGGGAAGCTAATAGTTGATTGTTGGAGTCCATCATTTGCGTGTGCATAGACTCCATCATTTGTTTGTTAGCAATAATTAGCTCATCCAATGGAGACGGTGGAAAAGGAGAAGAGGGCGGGAAAGAATGATCATTGGGTTGAAAAGGTTGCATATGAGATTGTGAGGTTGAATTTCCTATGTCATGCCACAAGAAGTTTTGTTGGTCTCCCCAACCCGAGTTATAACCATTGAAGTATGGATCACTACCCGGTTCAGAGAAATTTGCATTTGGTTGCTCTAGATAAAAATCCGAGAATTGTCTCGTTGGAAGACAATCTCTTGTATGATGTGTATTACTAGAGCAAAAAGCACAAAACGAATGTGGTGTGTAGAATTGAGTTGGAAGATAACTACTCTCCATCTAGGACTTAAACATCAACAACACACAACATAATCAACACAACAATTCTTTATCATCAACTCCACATACAATAATCCCTTTCTCCTCAATTATCAACAAGATAGGAAATAAATGACCACGACAAGGACCGATGCTTGGACTTGAAAATACACAATTGAAATAGCCTCGACAAGGGCTTGCAATTTATCTACTTCTAAGCTTAACACATGCACGATATTCACAATTCGAAACTAGGTCAAGAGACTTACCTGGAGTCCTCTAGACTTACAATTTGCTAGCATTCCCACGGCGAGCTTCGAGTTCCTAGAATCTCACTTACAACTTAAAGATGATTAAAACACACAAGGAATATTCACAAAACACGATATTCACAATCAAACTAAAATTTAACCCTAGAACTTTGGTCGCTAAACCGTTTGCAGGCCCCGGCAACGGCGCCAAAAATTGATCGGTTGATCAACTATACATCAACCTTCGCAATAGCATGAATCATTGTAAAATAGGGCTATTGGTGGGGCAAGTTGAACCACTGGGACTGCGCTAGTTTAAGGCAACCTAAGCGTCTAGAATCGTTTTAGAATGATAAGGGGGAATAGGGTGTTTGCTTGGTTTGTCACTAAAACTATGAAATTAAGATGCATAAAATAGAACTTGCAAGAATTTAAAAGAGATAAAATGTCGGTAAAAGAGACTAGGGAAGTAACTTCACCACCTACAATATAAACATGCTAGAATATGATTCATTCGGGGAAAAACAACATAAATATGTGGCTATGATAAGTAGTTACTCATGGTTACTACATTACCTTCAAAGGATTCATGGAATCAATAGGCAAGAACAATTTATCAAAGATTTTACATGCTCAATTACCTAAACTAAAGTGTAATTTAAGACATGTTCACTAAGCTAGAAATTGTCAAACCATCAATCACATGATAAGAGCACATGAAGCTAAGAATTAAGAATAAGCCATCAAAGGAAGAACCTAAGCTATGGCCTATCAAATCTCTCAACAACATGCCATTAAAACCATTCCAAAAATCTCATCTTCATTGTCACCATGAAAATGTAAACCATACAACCATGAAAACATACATTCTAAGACAAGAAAGTAGGTCCAACATGATCATTAAATCAAAATCAATTCATTACATCAAGTAAGAGTTCTAGATTATGGAATCACCACAAAAATACATTATTTTTCCCAAACTAGAATAAAAAATAAAGCATGCTTACAATGAGGGGTTCCATTACCTCCCTAGAGGAGGAGTTAGTTACACATGGGAGCCTTAGAATGAAGAAGAACCATGGATCTTCCTTCCATTTTCGAGCTCCCCTTTCTTGCTCCAAGAACTCTCCTTCCCTTGCTCTCTTCTCTCTCCTCTAATCTTGTAGAATGAAGCTCCCTTTTATTGTGTGGCTCATATCCCTCTTATCTACCACCAAAAGGCCACCAACCAACATCTCCAACCACTTCATTAAAGAGGAAAGCAAAATGAAGAAACCAAGGTGCAAGTGGGCTGAAATGAGCCATTTCCGAAGGGCATTCTGCCCAAAATTCGAGCACTCTAAGCAAGGCCTCGAGCACTCGAATTTAGTGTAAAATGCTCCATGCTTCACTTGCTCCGCCCAGACCTACTTTGGTTAAACAGCCATAACTTTGCGCTCCGAACTCCGAATGATGAACCGTTTGAAGATTTAAAAAGCTAATTCAGAGCTCTAAATATTTCATGTTTTGGTGGAGATCCAATTCTCAAGGATGGTTGGTCGAAAATGAAGATCAATTCAGAATTTCATTGCTGCCAGGCAGTTCTGCGCGCCTCTGGTAACAAGGCCATAACTCTCTGCTCCGAGCTCCAAATGACAAACCGTTTGAAGATTTGGAAATCTGATTCAGAGCTCTAAATCTTTTATGTTATGAGGGAAGTCCAGTTCACGAGTTTGGAAGGTCAAAATGGCGAGCAAAGTCCAGGTTCTACTGCTGCCAGAATTCAGCATTGGCACCTTTTGTTGCTCAAGATTCCACAAGGCCTTATTCTTGTTCCATTTTGGCCAATGAACCTGAAAATGCATAAAAACATAGAAATGAAGATAATCTAAATAAATTAACATACAACGGACTTTACTAATGCAATTTAGGGCGCTTGAATATATAATATTCGGCGCTTATCACACCCCCAAACTTACATTTTGCTAGTCCCGTAGCAAAACTACAATGAATACTTCAATGAAAAGACAACCATGGGCATGCTACTACAAAAATATCATCCATGGTAAAATGAGATAGATACATAGCTCAAATACAACTTGAAACAGACAAAAACTGGAGATGGGGTCATTGAGAAAACTACCTTGCATATATGAAGCATTGATACAAAAATTGGCTAAATACATTTCCACATACATGCATCAACATCAAAGTCTATATAAATAACTCAATTATCATCTCTTGAATGGAAATCAACTCTAGCTTCAGTGAAAGTGAATTAGATTCTAAACATGCGGCTTTTACTTTCTTTTCCAATTTCAAAGCACAAGTTTTCAAATCATTGAATTCCCTTTTAAATGAGGTCCCTAAGGCATGATTTTATTTACAAGACAACTTTTGTTGCTTGTTGACAATTTATTTCAACACATAAGCGAAACATAGAATGGTTGTGCAATGCTAAAGTCCTTTAAGCTTTCTAACCAACCTATGTAGCAAGCGTTAGGCCAACAACTCCCAAACCAGACGGCTTTAGGGTGTTAAGTGTAGAGACACTCCAAAGGACTTAATAGCTCAAGTTGGAAAGGCTACGAACTCTAGCTAACCATGTTTATTACAATTTTTTTTTGAATGACCGTGCAATATTTAAGTCCTTTAAGCTTTCTAACCAACCCTTGTAGCAAGCGTTAGGCCAACAACTCCCAAACCAGACGGCTTTAGGGAGTTAAGTGTAAAGACACTCCAAAGGGCTTAATAGCTCGAGTTGGAAAGGCTACGAACGTCAACTGACCATTTTTCATTCATTTTTTTTTTTATTTTTTATTTTTTAACTTAAATCATGCCAAAGATATTCATCTATCAGGTTCATCAAATCAGATTAACTAGGCCAAGGTCAAGGTTGATCAAGCTGCATGCCTCACAGTTAAGTTTCCAATGTGCATCTGTGCATTGTGAAGCTTATAAGAGTGTAAATCCAGCAAGAATCTAATTGAAACATTTATACAGACTAATTTGAATCTACATGATCATTTCAACTCAAATTTTTCTTTATTTTCAAAAATTTCAATGGCTTCTATACACAAGGTATTAAACATATGTTTCATCTCCGACAAGTGTCAAGTTATATTATCATTGCTTAACAAAAATTATGAAACCAAAAATGTCAAAATGTGAAACCAAAAATGTCCTATTGCACCCCCAAACTTGAATGTCACATTGTCCTCAATGTGTGAAGACAAGTGAAACAAAATAAGAGTAAAGGGGGGAAAAGAACAATAATACCAAGTGGAGTGACGACGACGTAGATGGTCAGCCATGTGAGTGTGCAAATGCGTCCCCCAAACTTGGACATGAAGACCTATCAAAACACAACTAATGTACACAGGTAAAAATCAAAACATAAATAAAAAGAAAAACAGGACTTATTTATTTTTATATATATATATATATATATATATATATATATATATATATTGTTATAATATTATTATTATATATATATAGTATTATGTTTTTTTTTTTTTTTTTTTTTTTTTTTTTGGAATGAATGGCATGCATGAGTTTGTGGTGAGTGAGAAGGTGAGGTGGGTGAGGGTGGATGCCGAGGTTGAAGGGGATAGAAGCCAAGGTTGGTTGGTTTGGGTAGGGTGGCTGCATGGTTGGCAAAGTTGGCGTGCATGGTGGGAGATTGATGTGCCGAGAGGGAGAAGGCTGGTGTGAGGGTTAGTTGGTGAATGAGAGAAGGGTGAAGGTTGGGGTGGTGGTCGGTTTGGTTGGTGTGTGCATGGTGTTGATGTGAATGGTTGGGATTGTGTTGGGAGGGTGGCCGTGGAAGACATGCATGGTTGAGGGTGGGGAGTATGCATGGTTTGCTTGCTTGGGTGGGGAGGTATGGGTTGAGGAGAGAAAGAGAGAAGGTGGTGATTGGGTGAAGGGGTGGGAATGGGTGAAGCCAAGATGGTGGGGGTGTGTGGGGTTGGTGGGTGGCATGGTGAGGTGGGTTGGAGGTTGAGGAGATGGGTGGTAAGAAATTCGAGCACTCGAAATGGGTTCTTCGAGTGCTCGAAGGACATGCAGTGAGTGAGGGAGGGAAGCTGCATGGTGGAAACTTGGTTTGAGAGAGAGAGAAGGTTTAAGGTTGAGGGGTGGTGGTTTGGTGGAGGGATGCCGAGAGAGAGAAGTGTTCAGTGGTGAGGTTGGAGTTGGGTGGTGTGTTACATGGGGCTGATGGTGGAGGGTGAAGATGGATGCGTGGTGGTTGCTGGGTTGCCAAGAATGGGAGAGGTGGTGAGGTGAAGGGGTTGTGGGTTGGTTGGAGGTTGTGGGTTGGCAACCTTTCTCTAATGCATGGATAATTTTTCAAACTTGCAAATTCAGTTCGTTCCAATGCATGGGTGGAAAATTTTTGGAAAAATTGTCAAATTGCTCAACATTTCTAATGCCTGGATGAAAAATTTTCAAACTTTGCATTTCATCTCCAATGCATGGAAAATTTTGAGAAAATTTTCAAACCTTGCAGCTTCTCTCTAATGCATGGAGAATTTTGAGAAAACCATGATCCAACAATGCGTTGAAAATGAGAGGTTGTGCACATGAGTTGCATGCCAAAGGTCCGATGAAATTGCTAGGAAGCGATGGAAATTTTCGGGAATGAAAATTAGGGCTGAGAAGGTCTAAGAAGCCGGTCTAAAATTGCAGAACACAACTGAAGACCATTTCAAAAAAATCAAATTTTTGGCTTTTCAAAACCATTTCCCAGAAAATTTCAAGGCACGAGCAATTAGAGAAGGTAGGGAAGCTTGGAACATCGAAACAATTTCTTCCCTTGCTTTGCTAAATTTAATGTCGATAGCTAGACGAAGTTAGAGCAGGCACTAATCCTCAAAAATCTCGATAGCTAGACACACCGAGATCAGGTTAGTCCTCCTTACCCTATACCATGTCTCTCTAGAGATTCAAGCTTCCCTAAGTAAGATAATTCTTTTAAAAGCGAAGGAGGAAGAGCTTGAAGACAAAAGTGGAAAAGAGGTAGCGAAAAGACCTCAACCCACTCTTCATCCTCAATGAAGAACTTTGGATTATGGGGCTTATTTGGATTATGGGAAGATGGATTAGGTGAAGGTGCACCAAGCAACGACTTATGAAGGGTCATATTGAGCACGGGAATGCTCAACAAGTTATCCTTCAGACTTTCAGCATCCTCCTCACACTTATCCGGGGGTTCGGGCTCAATAGCTTGAGATAACTCAGGAGAAGGAATGAGAGGAAGTGCAAGCTCCCAAGAGAGGGATACATTTGATGTTGACAAAGGAAGAGAATGAATAGGAGGAATATCAAGCAAAGAATTGACCTCGCAAACAGAATTGGCAACATCAAAATCCTCATAATTAAAATGAGCTAAGCAAGCTTTTAGAGGATCCTCCATTAAAGGAGGTGCATCAAGCAAAGGATTATGTAGGGGCTGTTTTGGAGTAGGGTAGACAATCTCTACATCATTATTTTTCCCATTTTGAGCCACAATTGCTTCATTCTGATGTGGGGCCACAATTTGATCTTCAACCACCATTTCATCATTTTCACATGTAAAAACCACTTGAGCATTCTCATGATGAAAGTTACTAGGAGTAATCTCATCATTCATAGAATTTTCTTTTGGATTGGCCATAAATTCAAATGAAAATGTTTCCTCCTCTTCATGATTTTTAGCATTAATCCTTTGTTGAATTTGAGATATTTGGTCATCTATCATTGCACTAACTTGGGACTGGTGATATGGTACCACTTGATTGATAGACTCTACTGTGGATTGCATGCTAGCAAGGGAAGCCAATAGTTGATTGTTGGAGTCCATCATTTGCGTGTGCATAGACTCCATCATTTGTTTGTTAGCAATAATTAGCTCATCCAATGGAGATGGTGGAAAAGGAGAAGAGGGCGGGAAAGAATGATCATTGGGTTGAAAAGGTTGCATATGAGATTGTGGGGTTGAATTTCCTATGTCATGCCACAAGAAGTTTTGTTGGTCTCCCCAACCCGAGTTATAACCATTGAAGTATGGATCACTACCCGGTTCAGAGAAATTTGCATTTGGTTGCTCTAGATAAAAATCCGAGAATTGTCTCGTTGGAAGACAATCTCTTGTATGATGTATATTACTAGAGCAAAAAGCACAAAACGCATGTGGTGTGTAGAATTGAGTTGGAAGATAACTACTCTCCATCTAGGACTTAAACATCAACAACACACAACATAATCAACACAACAATTCTTTATCATCAACTCCACATACAATAATCCCTTTCTCCTCAATTATCAACAAGATAGGAAATAAATGGCCACGACAAGGACCGATGCTTGGAATTGAAAATACACAATTGAAATAGCCTCGACAAGGGCTTGCAATTTATCTACTTCTAAGCTTAACACATGCACGATATTCACAATTTGAAACTAGAAGGTCAAGAGACTTACCTGGAGTCCTCTAGACTTACAATTTGCTAGCATTCCCACGGCGAGCTTCGAGTTCCTAGAATCTCACTTACAACTTAAAGATGATTAAAACACACAAGGAATATTCACAAAACACGATATTTACAATCAAACTAAAATTTAACCCTAGAACTTTGGTCGCGAAACCGTTTGCAGTCCCCGGCAACGGCGCCAAAAATTGATTGGTTGATCAACTAAACATCAACCTTCGCAATAGCACGAATCATTGTAAAATAGGGCTATTGGTCGGGTAAGTCGAACCACTGGGACTGCACTAATCTATGGCAACCTAAGTGTCTAGAGTCGTTTTAGAGTGATAAGGGGTGTTCATAGAGGGTTTGTTTTGTTTGTCACTAAACTAGGAATTCAAATGTGCATAAAACAATAGTGCTAGTAAATGAGAGTTAGAGATAATAAAAGGGGAAACTAGAGAAGTGAATCCACCTACGCCCTAAATACATGCTAAATCAAGACTAAATTGGGGATAAACACTATATAAGCAATGATCAAGAGTTATGTAGCAACACATAGTTGCTTCATAACCAATAAAAAGTTCATGAGATTAAAACAAGAATGGTCTATCAAAAGACAACACATTTGGACTACCTAGACTAGGGTGTAGTATCAAATACATTAACTTAAGCAAAAGACCATCAAGCATTCAATCACATGATGAAGCACATGAAGGTAAGAATCAAGCATAATACATCAAAGGAGGTACCTAAGCAATGGAATATCAAGTTTCAAAATCAACATGCCTTGAAAACCATTCATAGTTAATATCTTCATTGTCACTATGAAAATAAAAGCAATAAGACTAATGTAAGAATCATCAAGACAGGCTAAATAACTCACATCAATCATTTAAACATGAATATTCATTACAAGAAGTAATAAGCTCTTAAACTATGAAAAGACCAAAGTTTATACATTATAATCCCCAAAATAGAACCTAATCTAGAACATGAACAAAAGGGGAGGCTTCATCACCTCCCTAGATGAGGTTTAGTTACCCATGAGTGAGCTAGAAGAAGGAAGAAGCTTGCCCTTTTCCTCCATCTTCGAGCTCCCTTCCTTTTGCTCCAAGAACCCTCTTCTTCCTTTGCTCTCTTCTCTCTCCTCTAATCTTGTAGAAAATGAAGCTCCCTTTTATTGTGTGGCTCATATCCCTCTTATCTACCACCAAAAGGCCACCAACCAACATCTCCAACCACTTCATTAAAGAGGAAAGCAAAATGAAGAAACCAAGGTGCAAGTGGGCTGAAATGAGCCATTTCCAAAGGGCATTCTGCCCAAAATTCGAGCACTCTAAGCAAGGCCTCGAGCACTCGAATTTAGTGTAAAAAGCTCCATGCTTCACTTGCTCCGCCCAGACCTACTTTGGTTAAACAGCCATAACTTTGCGCTCTGAACTCCGAATGATGAACCGTTTGAAGATTTAAAAAGCTAATTCAGAGCTCTAAATATTTCATGTTTTGGTGGAGATCCAATTCTCAAGGATGGTTGGTCGAAAATGAAGATCAAGTCAGAATTTCATTGCTGCCACTTAGTTCTGCGCGCCTCTGGTAACAAGCCCATAACTCTCTGCTCCGAGCTCTGAATGACAAACCGTTTGAAGATTTGGAAAGCTGATTCAGAGCTCTAAATCTTTCATGTTATGAGGAAAGTCCAGTTCACGAGTTTGGAAGGTCAAAATGGCGAGCAAAGTCCAGGTTCTACTGCTGCCAGAATTCAGCATTGGCACCTTTTGTTGCTCAAGATTCCACAAGGCCTTATTCTTGTTCCATTTTGGCCAATGAACCTGAAAATGCATAAAAACATAGAAATGAAGATAATCTACATAAATTAACATACAACGGACTTTACTAATGCAATTTAGGGCGCTTGAATATATAATATTCGGCGCTTATCACCCAACCAATAGCTTCTTTGTGCTCTTGTAGCACCGTTAAAAGGTTAGTTTCTTGGTCCTTTAGAAGATCCGATGCAATGATGACCGAGAGAGTTTGATTTGAACCAAGGAATACATACTTGAGATGAGCTGGGAGCGGCTTAAGCTCAAGTAGTGGTGGAGATTTCAGAGACAGAACCGGAGGAGTAGTGGAAAGCTGAGGAAGCGGCTCTCTTAGAATTTTCCAAGAGGGAATATCCATGATAGCGTCGACATCAAGCAAAGAATTAACTTCTTGGATGGATTGGTCAATATCAAAGTTTAAGAAGTCGAAATGAGACATGCAAGTTTCAAGGGGGTCCTTGCTTAGAATGAAGGGGAGAGATTCTTCAACCACTTCATCAATGACATCAACAAGAAAACAATCATCCTCATTAGAAGGATGTTGAGTTGCATGAAAGATATGGAGTTTGACTTGCATGTTTCCTAAAGCAATGTCCATCACCCTGGTTCGGCAATTAATTGATGCATTAGCCGTAGCAAAGAATGGCCTACCAAGGATCACTGGAAAATGCTTTTTTGGATCATGGACTGGTTCCGTGTCAAGAACCACAAAGTCTACCGGGAAGTAGAATTTGGCCACTTGGATGATAACATCCTCAAGAATGCCTCGTGGATGCTTGACCGATCTATCGGCAAGTTGCAAAACCATGGAAGTCGGCTTCAAATCTCCCAGGCCAAGCTATAAGTAAACTGAGTATGGAATTAAATTCACACTAGCTCCTAAGTCAAGGAGGGCCCTCTCGATTTTGTTGTCACCAATGACACAAGAGATTGTGGGGGCACCAGGATCCTTATACTTTGGAGGAGTGCTGTGCTGAATGATAGCACTAACATTTTCAGTTAACCTCACTTTCTTTGGCAAATGACTTTTAGAAGTGCGCTTTTGAGTGCACAAGTCTTTGAGAAATTTCGCATAGGGAGGGATTTGCTTGATAGCATCCAAGAGGGGCAAGTTGATCTTCACTCACTTGAAAACTTCCCACATGTCTTGAATTTTACAATTCTTGTTCCCAATATGTGTTGACTCTTGAAGACGTTGCGGAAACGGAGCTTTTGGCTCATAAGTAGTTTCCACATTTGGGTTAACATGTGTGGGATTTCCGTGAATGGTATTTGGACGAGAAGAGCTTGGAATTTGATTGGAAGAGCTTGAATTTGGATTTCTCAACGGAGGTTCTTTTCCATTTTTGTCTCCATCAACCTTGTTGTTAACCACTCTACCACTCCTAAGGGTGATGATTGCTTGAATATGCTCATGACTCGGCCCACTCGATGGAGGGGTTTCATCAATCGCATGCATCCCTCTAGGATTTTCAAATGGTTAAGCGGGAAGCTTACCCTTGTCCTTTTGGAGCAATTGGTTCACAGAGTTAGCTATTTGGCCCACTTGATTTTCGAGCTTAGCTATGGATTGAGTATGAGAGTGAACCATTTGCAGAGTAGGCTGCAAAGATGTCAAGAGTTGCTTGTTGGAGTCCATGATTTGCTTGTTTGCAGCCACAATTTCATCAGTTGGGTACACCGGAGGTTGATTAGAGACATTTGGATTATACAGAGGACGGTAGCTTGAGGAGGCTGGAAATTGCCTATTTTGAAATTGAGGAGGGGGCTGATTTTGATGCCCTTGATTTTGGAATTGGGCATTTTATGGGGCTTGTTGCCGCCACAAAAAATTAGGGTGATCTCGCCATCCCGGATTGTAGGTATTGGAATAGGGATTATTCCCGGATCTTAAGAACATGGCATTAGTTTGCTCTTCATTTGGATTGGAATATTGCTCCGGTGTAAGGCAATCTTCCGTGAGATGGAATGGACTAGTACATGATGAGCATACCGAACTTGCTGAATTTTGAGATAATGAAGGAGAGAGATGTGGTGCCATCAATTGATAGAATTTATGAGCTATGGCATCCACTTGGGATGATTCCTCCCTTATTGATTTTAGTTGACACGGGTTGGTGTTCTTTGCATTGTTTGAGGTCGGAGCCCTACAAGAATTATGTTGAAGTGAATTTTCGCTTAAATTCTCTAGTAGGGTCCAAGCCTCATCTGCATTCTTGGACATGAACATCCTACCACAAGAAGAGTCAACCATGAATCTATGGGGTTCGGTTAAGCCAGCATAGAAAGCTTGCACTAATTGCCATTTTGGAATCAAATGATGCGGACATTTTCTAAGAAGGTCTTATAGCCTTTCCCAAGTCTCGTAGAGTTGTTCTCCATCCGTTTGAGAAAAGCTATGAATGGAATGCCTCATTTGGTTGGTTTTACCCACCGGATAATACTTCTTAAGGAATTCTTGCTGTAATTGAGCCCAAGAAGTGATGGAATTTGGAGTGAGTGAGTTTAACCAATACTTTGCCCTATCTTTTAAAGAAAATGGGAAAAGATGCAGATGGAGTGCATTCTCAGGAAAACCTCTCAACCGGATGGTCGAACAGATTTCAAGGAATTCATCAAGATGCTTATACGGATCTTCATTATCAAGGCCATGGAAAGATGGAAGCATTTGAATGGTACTTGATTTGATCTCATATTAAGCCGCATCAATGTTTGGCATCACTATGCATGAAGGTGAAGCATATGTAGTAGGGATGAAATGGTCCCTGAGAGTCATTGGCTCTTCATTTGGAATTTCGGCCCTAATTCCCTCATTTCTAACATCTCGTACATTTTCAGCCATTGTATTAAATTCAGTTTCAAGCTCTCTTACGCTTGAAGATTCCCTAAGGTTTCGTCTAAGAGTTCTTTCAAGTGAATTTATGTCAACTGGCGAGTCAAGAGTTGGTAGGGAGAGCGATCTACGGCCAAACATCAACAATATATAATGCTATCAATGCTACTATTCATCATACCTAACTCCACATACGATGTTCCCATTCTCCTCAATTATCAAGACAGAATTTAAGTGGCCACGACAAGGACCGATGCTTGTACACGAAATTTAAACAAGATAATAGCCTCAACCAGGGCTTTAAAACTAAATTATCACTAAGGTTAACACATGCACAATATATTACAAATTCGAAACTAAAAGGTCAAGAAACTTATCTGGAGTCCTCTAGACTTACAAATTTGCTAGCGTTCCCTCAGTGAGCCCCTAGTTCCTAGAATCTCACAAACACTTAAAACACAAAGATGGTCAAAACCGCACAAGAAATATTCACAAATCACAATATTAACAATCAAACTAAAATTAACTCTAGCACTTCGGTTGCTAAACCGTTTGTAGTCCCCGGCAACGGAGCCAAAAATTAATCGGTTGAGTCGATTACAATTATAAATCAACCTTCGCAATAGCACGAATCATTGTAAAATAGGGCTATTGGTCGGGTAAGTCGAACCATTGGGACTGAGCTAATCTATGGCAACCTAAGTGTCTAGAGTCTTTTTAGAATGATAAAGGTGTTCATAGAGGATTTGTTGGTTGTCACTTAAGCTATGAAATTAAGGTGCATAAATTAAAAGTTTGCAAGAGTTTAAAGGAGATGAAATACAAGTAAAGAAGACTAGTGAAGTGAATCTGCCTCCATCCCTATAAACATGCTAGATTAGAGCTAAATTGGGGGAAAAACAATATATAGTATGGTCATGATACATAGCAACACTTGGTTGCTATAATATCCTCAAGAAGTTCATTAAATCTGAAGCAAGCATAATCCATCAAAGGTTAACATGTTTAGACTACCTAACTAAGGTGTAGCTTAACCATATTTACTTGAATGAAAGACTATCAAGCCCTAGATAAAATGATGAAGCACATGAAGGTAAGAAATAAGCATAAATCATCAAAGGTTTCACCTAAGCAATGATCTATCAAAGTCCTTATCAACATGCCATTAAACCATTTCATGATCTCACTACCATTGTCACCATGAGAGTGCAAGCAACATGATTAAAAGAATAAACCATCAAAGATAGATAATTGACTCAACATTAATCATTTAAATACATGAAGATCCATTACAAGAGGCAAGATGCTTTAGACCATGAAAAGACTAAAGATTATATATTGCAATCCCCAAAATAGAACTATACTAGGACATGCTTACAAGGGAGGGGCTTCATCACCTCCCTAGAAGGAGGTTTAGTTACCTATGGGAGCCTTAGAAGAAGGAAGAAGCTTAGCTGAAACCTCTATTTTCGAGTTCCCTTTCCTTGGCTTCAAGAACTCTATCTTTTTCCTCCTCTTTCTCTCTCCACAAATCTTGCAAAGATCAGATATAATGTTATGTGTGGTCCTCTTCCTTTTGTAGACATTCCTCTTCACCAAACAAGGCTCAAAACCCCACCAAAAGACATCTCCAACCAACCCATAAAGATGGAAATCAGAGATGAGGGAAACAAGGTGCAAGTGGGCTGAAGTGATGGTTCCCGGAGGGTAGTCTGCCCATAGTTCAAGTGCTCGAACTAAGCACTCCAAGCGCTCAAACTAAGCACTTCGAGTGCTCGAAGTTAGACCAGTAAACTCCTTCCTCTTGACTTACTTTGCACTACTTTGGTAGAATAGCCATAACTTTCTACTCCGAACTCCGAATGATAAACCGTTTAAAGATTTGGAAAGTTAATTCAAAGCTCTAAATATGTCATGTTTTAATAGAAGTCTAGTTCTCGAGTTTGATTGGTCAAAAATGTGAGCAAAGTTAGATTCCACTGCTGCTATAACTTAGCCTTGAGCACATTGCTATTCAAAGATTGAATAAAACACCATTTTTGCTCCTTTTTGGCCAATGAACCTGAAAATATATAAAAATGTGCAAATAAAGATAATTTATAAAGAATAATCAAATAATGGATTTAACTAATGCAGCTAAGGGCGCTTGAATATGCAATATTCGGCCTTATCAGCCTCCAATGTCGTGAATAGGGTTCTAAAACCCTAGCTAGACGTATGGTACATATTTATAGAAAACAAAAATACCTAAGTCCAATTAAACCCTAAACCTAAACATAATCGGCCCATAAACAAAACCTATTTTATAACCACTATGTCTGCTACCAATTTACAAAGCCACGTTAAATAATTAAAACCATTTAAATTCAATTTAAACAATGACTCACGTAATGTAATTTAAATACATAATTAAACAGTTAAATCACCAATTAAATAAAAACAATTGAATAGTTAAATCAAACCAAATAATAAAACAATTAAATAATTAAGCAAATATACAATTAATCACACAAAATAAAATAAAATAATTAATAAAATGCCGAGACTATCCTTTTAAAATTAGGGGTATTACAGATCTCATCTATCTCTCTCTCCCGATCCACTTCTTTCCTCAGATTAGGTAAGTTTGTGTTTTAATTTCCATTTTTGAGCTTCAACTTACATGCTTGTGATGTTTCCATACTAGATCTGAGCTTCCCATGTTTGATTCTTGCCATCTTTGAGTTTACAAAGTATGTGTATATATGTGATATCTTGATTTTGATTTCAATTTTAAGGGTCACGTGCTAAAATAAGTGACAAATATTGTGTTGTTATTGTGTAAGAGGGCCCCACAAGCTTGCTTGGGTGCACCCGTGCCATCCACGTCACAGATCTATGACTGTTTGCATTCGTTATAGAGTTCGATCGATCTCTATTTTTCTCAGATCGATCTGGTAAAGATCGATCTCTATTTTTCTCAGATCGATCTGGTAAAGATCGATCCAACTTAAATCAATCTCATATTTTCCAGATCGATAGAACATCACAGATTTGCGTTTCCACTTCACACACCATCTTTTGTGTTCCATGCTATCTTATTTATGCCCAATGCCTGTGTTTTTCACATTGGATGTATTCTATACTTATCTCGTTTAGCAGGTTTTATCACTGTTTATTTGGCTACGTCATCACTTGCATAGATTCATGATTATTATTCTGAGTTGTCTATCTTATTTGACATACATGTTTCTATATGCTGTGCTTCACTTCTTTATGCCGGTACTAACTTATCCTGCAAGTGTTTTTCTTTCTATTTTGCAGGCCATGGCTAGGGTAAAGACTGTTGCCCGTAGGCATTATCCACGCCAAATGAGGCAACGAGTAGAGGAGCAGGCAGGACCATCTCATGTTCATGTCCCCATTCCAGAGCCAGCTCCAGAGCATGTTGATGAGGCTGGACAGTTAGAGCAGTTAGATGTAGATCCAGCTTAGTCCCCATCAGCCGACTCTAGACTACAGTCTTCAGCCTCTGCATCATCTTCTTCAGCTGAGGCTGCACATATACCTTTTCCCTTACAGCCAGGCCAGGACCGTGACAAACCTACCAGAAGATACTCATGCCTTGAGGTGGCGTATGAGTTAGTATTTGACATTGTCTTCTTCTCTCGATATCTCCTGACTCAGTCCGCCTATGATGATATTGACCGAAGGGGCATTTCAGCTATTTTGGCCCCAGTCACATATCTAGTTTACCCGCGGCTTGTTCGGTTGTTCTACCAGAACCTCCGGCCAGCCCCGAATAACCTGTCAGAGCTGTACACTACTATTGATGGCCACCCCATCCGGATCACGATTGATATTCTTGCCAGAGCTTCTCGATGCCCATATATTTGCCCTCCCGATGTTCATTATACTCTTTTGGAATGGAGGCCTTCTTACACAAACATAGCCGTGGCACTGACTGGCCACTATGCCGATGGTGAGACTTTTGCCACCAAGACTTATTTGCCCGATGACATTTGGTTCTATGATTCGGTACTCTTCCGAAACGTATTTATGGCGGGCCATAAGATCCAATGGCGTTCAGACTTTCTGGTGGCTTTATATGCATTCTATACAAGCCACTGGGTATCCATGCCGGCACTCTATTGGAGTGTCATGATGAGGCTGTATACGACTTACATCAGCAAGGCCAAGCCCAGGCAGGCCACCTTCCTATCATTTTGCCATCTTATTACTCAGATCTTACGAGATCAGCGCTATCCCTTCCACTTAGATGAGCATCTAGAGACAAGAGCTTGCCATTATGGCAAGAAACAGTGGAATAAGAGCTACAATGCTCTTATCAAGAGTTTGGTGGAGGACGTTGTTATAGCAGCTAAGGAGCTAGAGGAGGAGGAGATAGCAGCAGAAGTAGCAATAGCACAGCCAGCAGCTGACGATCCAACAGTCGCACTAACAGCTACAGTATATATGGCCAATGACTTGGAGCAGAAGCCTTCAGCAAAGGAGATCCCACATCACTCTCTAGCGGGGTCACCATTACATTTCCTGGAGCAGGCTCAGGATGCACATCATTTTCTTGATCCAGTGGTACCTGAGGCTCCAGCACCGACACTTGGCTTTGGAGAGCGTATTTAGGCCTTGGAGGACGCAGTTGTCTCTCTTCGGTTAGATGTGGCATCTCTCCGCTTCGATGTCTTAGCTGCATTGCAGGGCATATCTAAAGATATCAGGGGATCATGCCCCACTCGCCCTACCTCATCTGCCTGATCTCTATTCTTTTCTTTTATCATGTTATATATCTGTGATACATTCCGGCTATTTTGATATAGTTATATTATTTTTGCGGCCAGTCTATTGGCCCTATTACTATGATGTACCATATACTGTTCTTATTTTCTTATTTTATGCATGATCCTTTGGATGTCATATTCTACTATTGATATATCTATCTATGACTGACTCCAGTATCAGGTGTATCCCAGTGACTTCAGTGAGAGAGTACTGCCCGAAATTTTCAAGACCACCCTTTTCCTCTCTCATTAATTCATTTATTATCCCATTAACACTTACATGTCCACTGTGCACCATTATTATCCCCTTTGTTATCTGATTAGCTTTTCTCCCAGTGCCATCTTTTTAGGACCACAGTTAATCCCAAGTTTAGGGGGGTTATACTTGTTGGGAAACGTACTAGTTTTAAAAACTTTTCGAGGGATTTAAATTCATAGATCTTGATTCATTACATAGAGACAAGTTTTATGCAAAAATAAAATATGATGTATCATTCAATTAAAAGATTGAAAACTTACATCAAGGTTTGAGTAAACCTTAGATCTCTCCTCTAAAGTGAATGTTCTCACTTATTGTAGATCCCTTGGCAAGATGCCTTCCCCTTGGATCTCCATCTTCTTGGTAATTATTTTGCCTTTAGGAATCACTCATAAGCCTCCATGAATTACCTTGGAAAATTAGACTTGTGGGAGCCTCCATTAGATGAGAACATAAACCCTAATTTTCTAGAGAGAGAAAATTTATTCCTTTTCCCTTCTCCTAAAAATCACCCACCAAAATATACATAGACCATGTATATTTATAGGCAACATAAAAATAAAGAAAAGGAAACAACTAATCCTTCTCAATCTCTAATTCACATGTCTCAAATCTAATATGATTCCAATATCAAGTTGGGCTATGAGTGAGAATCCATTGGGCCTATTATTTTATTGGCTACAATGAATTAATAATTGGCCCGGTCCATGGACCCAATTCAATTAATTCATAAATTAATTTCTACTCCTCTAAAAGAAATTAATTGAACTCCAATTAAATAATAAATAACCACTAAGTCAATATTGCACTTTGACCCCTCTATGCATAATTAGTTATCGGATAAATAATGCCATCAATCCGACTACTTAATTAATATATTTATTTTGATACCTTTGATTATTTCTGGCTTGATCACAATAAAACATTTGTTTGACAAAAAAATAACAATTTAATAAATAAATATATAATAAATCATTTTGTCTAAAAACATACGAAGGCCTTCGAATTTACTTTGTGATCAACCATAATCAATACAAAATAAATACAAGTAGCAATGATGCAAATATTGAAAATATAACCCTCTAACTATTAATTACATAACTACCCATAGTGTCGGTCTAAGGATCCCGAAGAATCCGCCGAACAAATCAAAGTAATTATTAATTAATAAAAGAGTCTATACTTTTCTCATGCTTAAGAGTCAAATGCCATGACGGTGATAGGGAGTAATTGCATACGACGGCTCTCGCAATATATCTCAACCTAACGCGGATCCAGTTCAAGTCTTAATTAATTATGAGTCTATCCATAATTACCGACTATGAACAATTTATAATTACTATTTATATATCATGCATTGATTGCCATCACATACATATATATAAATATTTCTTATAATTACATAGACACTATCAATTTCATAGTGAATCGAAACATAATACATTGAATTCACCAATTATATAAATCATAAATATTTCAGATATGTCAGGAACATATGTCACTTTAATCCAAATAGGAATTTGCTATGCCAGGGCATATAAATCCCAACAGCTCCCACTTGCCCTCATAGCCAATTCAAATTGCATCTAACTCCAATGTTATCCAGGTGTTGATCAAAACTATTGATCGATGATACCTTCGTTAATGGATTAACAAAGTTGTGTCCCAATGCAATGTTCTAGCCACAAGTACATTTTCCTGCCGAACAATATCATGTAGAACATGATACTTCCTATCAGTGTATTTTGTTCATTTATGGAACCTTGGGTCATTAGTTTGGACTACTTCTGCACTATTATCACAATATAGCTCGACAGGCAGGCTAGTATGCTCTACAACCTCTAAATCAGTGAGATCAAACCAATAGGCTTATTTTGCTACCCTTAAGGCTGCAATGTGTTCCACCTGCAGATTTGAGTCAGCAGTTGAAATCTGCTTAACACTCTACCAACTGATTTCCCTTCTATTAAATGAAGATACACTAAGGTATGAAACTCATAGTATCTACTTCTGATTGAAAATCAGAACTAGTATACCTGACTAGGACCATATCATCACATCCATAAATGAGTATGATATCATTGGTTCTCCTTAGGTACTTAATGATATTTTTCACAATAGACCAGTTGTCAAGTCCAGTATTGGACTGATCTCTACTGACTATCCCTACTATGTAGCGGATGTCCTGTTTGGTATAGACCATGGCATATATGAGACTCTCATATGCCGAAACATATTGTTCCAGTCTCATTTGCTCAATCTCCTTTGATAGTCTTGAAAAACTACTTACTAGAGAGAGCCATACATATCAATAAAGTAAGAACTCATTCTTTGAGTTATGCATACCAAACCTGGTCAAAACTTTATCAATGTAGGATTATTAAGATAAGCCTATTTTCCTTTTAACCTGATCTTGCAAAAGCTTGATCCTAGGAATCTAGCTTACATCCTGAAAATCCTTCATTTAAAAGTAATTGAACAACTACCTCTTTATTGATGACAAAACTTCCACATCATTCTAAATGAGTAGGATGTCATCAATATATATAGAATTAGAAAAATAATGACATTCCCTTGTACACTCATGATTTATTCACTAAGAAATCTTCTGGTATCTTTTTGTAGATTAACTTGCCTTCCATAGGAATCACCCTACTAGAAAGTTCTACAAGATCCCAGAATTTATTAGAATACATAGATTCCAACTCTGATTTCATAGTAACTCACCAAAACGATCTGTATCTACATCGGTTCACGCTTCCGTGTAGCTTACTGGGTCCAACTCATGTTTAACAGGGATGTCCATAATGGTCTCACCTAAAAACATGATTCTGTCGAATTGGATGATAATCCTCCCACTACATCAATGTACCGATGCAAGAATCTGTGTAGTAGATGATGCTAACGCATCAATAGGGAATTCATATATTATTCTCAATCTCTATAATAAGTGTGTTCACATGTGGTACATCTGGTACTCATACCAAATTCTCTAACATTATGCTATTAGGTATGTGATTCATAACATGATTCTCCTATAGACAAACAGTGAGTGAAAACAATCAACTTTTATCTTTGAGATCATAAAATAATCCATCCTAGTGACATTTAGAGTAGCTATCAAATCTAGCATGCCTATGATCTGCTTCCAACTTACTTGTCCATATCAAGCGCACATGTGCAAGACTACCCCATATGCGCATGTGATTCAAACTAAGATTTAGTCAAAAACACAACTCAACGGTATCCTTGAGACAGACTAAGATGGAATGCAGTTCATAATGCGCATCAATGTCATTAATGTTAAACTCTTAAATGAAAGAGATAATGTAGCATAACTGTTCATAGATCTAACCATGTTAAACGGAAATTCTGTTATTCCTATTTGACATCTCAATCCATTGAGCATCAATTGTGGAAAACTGGTACACAACACCCTCATTGACCATATAGTCTTTCCACTATCCCAAGAAATACTCATATCCTTGATCAGATCGAAGTGTCTTGATAAGTTTACCTAATCTATGCTCTACATCAGTCTTGACCTACTCAGAATATACCAAGAGTTTAAGACTTGTGTTGCATCAGATAAACTTATCCAAAACGTAAGTAATCTTGCTTGGATGTTCATAAAACCACACGTGTCAGTGTGTACCAACTCCAATTGTCCTTTATGTCTATTTATCTATCATTCAAAACAGGGTTCACAAGTTTGGTTTAGGCTCCTCTGCCTCACTAGGTAATTAACCTTCTTTGACCAATCTTTGAATCTCATTTTGATTGATTATAACCCAAAAATAGACACTAAAAATACAATGAGTCAGGAATAACAATTTTTCTCTTAACATTTAATCTAGAATATGCAACATTAGTTTCTATATCCTGCAAATCTTAAGAGTTTGTGATTATAGTATATTAACCATCTTTCAATGCACCAGAAGCAATCGCATATCTATTCAATTTTATAAAACCAGTTTTAAAAAAATAACAACACAGTTTTTATAAACCAAAAGTGAAATAAGAATGGGATTGCGTCTAACATCTGTGCATAAAGATAGTTCTCTAATACGAATATCCTCATACTCTCTAATTTTAGATGTAATACTCCCACTGACTTAGCTACAACCTTGACATTAGGTCAAGTACAAATATATTCCATATCATCGAGGCTTCTGGATTCCTGAAATCCTTGCAATGAATTGCAAACATGTTTAGTAGCTTCAGAATCTATTCATTAGGAATTAATAGATACAACCACATAACATGGCTCAATGATTAAATATATATTTACCTATACCACGTCATTGCTTAGACAGTTCGTCCTTTAGTGTCTTCGTTAGCAGCAAAAGAAATAATTTAATTTGCCCTCAACATACACTGCCTTATTCCCTTTAACCTTTTGGATACCCATGTTTTGTGCTAGCCTAGTCCTATTATCATCCTTCTTCTTTGTTTTGCCCGTCCACTTAGGCCTAGAAGAAGATGGTATAGACTAGGTTAGATTGATAGGAACGCCCATACTCTTGATTATCCCTTCATCTGTTACCAATTCTATAAGAATATCAGCGAGTGTGAACTCAAACTGATTCCTTATTTAGCTCACTCTAACAGAATCGAACGAGTTTGGTAATAAGGCAATAATCATGTCAACTTGAAACTTACCACTCAAGTCAGCCCTATTGATCTCCAGCTAATTTTTAAATAATAAACAATCATTTTCCAAAATTCGATTTCATACTGGAGTTCCTTAGGCTATCTTAATGGTGTTAAAGTCTGACATAGTACATAAGCATACACCCTATCTAATCTCACCAAAACATCATATTGTCATTTAACATGATGCTTGAAGAAAATAAAATAATGTAAATGTTAGCTTTGGAGCGTATTCGACTAAACTCTAGAATATTGCACCAAGTCATCTCATTTGCCTTATTTCACTTATTCAAAGCATTAATGCTCTCTTGGGTATCTTAAAGTAAAAGGATTAGGTTTAGGAGTAGTAAATACGTTTGTACCCTTACGTTGTGAATAAAATATCTAAGTTCCTTTCCCAGTCAATATTAATGAGGTCCAGTTACATTGAATATGTAAGCAAGCAGATAAACTGGATTAGATATAATTAAATTGAATATAAATGCATTCATACAATATGCTAGGTGAATTATTAATACTGTCATGCATATTTAAAATTAAAATGAGTTTGTTAACTACATAATATAATAAATCTCAATTGAATAAGAGATCATTATCATTATTGGTGAACAATCCCTTTTAATTAATGCGGGTCCCTCAACTCTGTAGCATAATAAATTAACCAATCAATATGTCAATAACTTATCCTGTTGGAGGAGTTCATTATTACTATTGTTGAGATTCATTTACTATTAGGCGAGCACTTCCATTAAAATAGTATGTGGGTCCCTTAACCACTGCATGAAAAATCGAATAACCAATACGCCAATAACTTATTCGGTTGGCGAAGTTCATTATTGCTATTAGCGGGCAAATCCCATCATCTCCATATCTCTTAAGACAATGCCTTGTCTATATATATGAAATGATTCCCGATTATGTTTAGCCTTTCTAAAATCACCTAGTGTAGACCACTCCGTTGGGGAGCTAATACTATTGATTTTAGATTGAGTGTATAACGTTATTAAAGCTCTAATGAAAAAATAAAACATTAAATATCTTATCATTATAATCTAGACTCTTTAAATCATGCGTAGGGCCTTATTTTTAAAGATCTAATTACAATGAAAATTTAATATTATTATTTTCATGAGATAACCATTCTTGTAATATTAAGACTCTTCAAAATCATGCGTGGGGCCTTATTTTTGAAGATCTAATTACAATGGTTTTAATAACGAAGGCCATGGGGTAATGTATAAAAATCCCCGCTCCCACATTTTTAATCATTTATAATTAGGATTTTTCAGTTTATTCATTTACATGATATGATGCATGCAAAACGTTTTGATTTTAATCCAATTAAATTTAGAAAATATTTGGACTTTAAACGATTCACTATTATTTAATTTGAGGCACACTTTAAAAATAATTTACAAAAATGATTTTTCGTTTCCCAATAAATGCCCTCAAATTAATTAATATTTAAATCCAATTAATTTTCATAATTTAATTAATATAAATCAAGTCATTTAATTAAATATCATGGATCCAATGCGTGAATAATAATTAATTAACAATTATATAGTCCATGCATTCCATACATTGCATAAATAAATAAATAACAGATAAAACAAATAAAACGGCCAATGGAATCAGTTTTTAACATTTAACTACTCTAAGTATCGCGGGAAGATCATCCATCGGCTTGCAAACCCCAACATAAGGCTGGTACGCACCAGGAGAAGCAAAACACCGCTTGGAACGCGCCTGGAGGGCCCCACACGCGCTTACACACGCTTGGGGCATGCTGCAGGTGAAGGCACTCGCCCCCACCCGCTGGCACGCGCCTGGGGCGCGTCTCATGCTGGCACGCGCGTGAGACGCGCCCTCACGCGCTGGCACGCGCGTGGGGCGCGTGGAACGCGCCTCCACACGCCTGCACGCGCGTGGAGGTCATACAACAATGGCTGGCGCGTGCAATGCACACGCCAGCATATCTGATTCCAGCCTCCTCCGACGCCTCTTCTTGCCGCCGGCGATGCTTCGGCCACCGGAAAAACGCCGAAAAATTCCAGAAAAATCAGAAAAATTCCCAGAAAATTAAATTAAGCCTCAAAAAATCCAGAAAATTCCAAAAAAATCAAAAAAAATTCCAAAAAATTACTGAAGCATAATTTAACCATTTTGGACCTTCTTGAACTTCATAGCATCCTTTGATGAATATTACATGGCTTTAAAAATATTTACAACTTGAAATACAATGGGAAAAATAAATTACATCATTGAACTTTCAAACAGCTAAAGCAAAGCCTTAATTACATTCATTCAAAGATAAAATTACATTCAATATTCCTATAAGCTTCATCCATGGCCCAACCCTACATCATCATTCATTCACAATTATTCATACATCATCATGTATCAATATATATCAACATATTAAATCATACATCAACATACATCAATAAAAATATATATGAATATAATTTTGGATCCATGAATGATGATTTTCATAAAATCATCATCTCTAGTAATGAATCAAACCATGCTTTGATACCACTGTTGGGAAACGTATTAGTTTTAAAAACTTTTCGAGGGATTTAAATTCATAGATCTTGATTCATTACATAGAGACAAGTTTTATGCAAAAATAAAATATGATGTATCATTCAATTAAAAGATTGAAAACTTACATCAAGGTTTGAGTAAACCTTAGATCTCTCCTCTAAAGTGAATGTTCTCACTTATTGTAGATCCCTTAGCAAGATGCCTTCCCCTTGGATCTCCCTCTTCTTGGTAATTATTTTGCCTTTAGGAATCACTCATAAGCCTCTATGAATTACCTTGGAAAACTAGACTTGTGGGAGCCTCCATTAGATGAGAATATAAACCCTAATTTTCTAGAGAGAGAAAATTTATTCCTTTTCCCTTCTCCTAAAAATCACCCACCAAAATATACATAGACCATGTATATTTATAGGCAACATAAAAATAAAGAAAAGGAAACAACTAATCCTTCTCAATCTCTAATTCACATGTCTCAAATCTAATATGATTCCAATATCAAGTTGGGCTATGAGTGAGAATCCATTGGGCCTATTATTTTATTGGCTACAATGAATTAATAATTGGCCCGGTCCATGGACCCAATTCAATTAATTCATAAATTTATTTCTACTCCACTAAAAGAAATTAATTGAACTCCAATTAAATAATAAATAACCACTAAGTCAATATTGCACTTTGACCCCTCTATGCATAATTAGTTATCGGATAAATAATGCCATCAATCCGACTACTTAATTAATATATTTATTTTGGTACCTTTGATTATTTCTGGCTTGATCACAATAAAACATTTGTTTGACAAAAAAATAATAATTTAATAAATAAATATATAATAAATCATTTTATCTAAAAACATATGAAGGCCTTCGAATTTACTTTGTGATCAACCATAATCAATACAAAATAAATACAAGTAGCAATGATGCAAATATTGAAAATATAACCCTCTAACTATTAATTACATAACTACCCAAAGTGTCGGTCTAAGGATCCTGAAGAATCCGCCGAACAAATCAAAGTAATTATTAATTAATAAAAGAGTCTATACTTTTCTCATGCTTAAGAGTCAAATGCCATGACGGTGATAGGGAGTAATTGCATACGACGGCTCTCGCAATATATCTCAACCTAACGCGAATCCAGTTCAAGTCTTAATTAATTATGAGTCCATCCATAATTACCGACTATGAACAATTTATAATTACTATTTATATATCATGCATTGATTTTCATCATATACATATATATAAATATTTCTTGTAATTACATGGAAACTATCAATTTCATAGTGAATCGAAACATAATACATTGAATTCACCAATTATATAAATCATAAATATTTCAGATATGTCAGGAACATATGTCACTTTAATCCAAATAGGAATTTGCTATGCCAGGGCATATAAATCCCAACAATCCTACCCACTTTGGATACTTCTGTCCCGGCCCTTCTTTGCCAAAGCTGCACTGGTATACTCTTTCCTTTGTTTTCTTTGTACATTGAGGACACTGTGCCATTTAAGTTTGCGGGTAATGGGGTGTTGTTTACAGTATTTGCTTTCAATTCAAAATTTTGAGCATGACTTGTGTATTTGAGGGATTTCTATTATTGGTCCATGACTAGCTATGATTTTGATCTTTTGAGGACTATATTGCTTAGAATTTAAAAAATGCTTGACTTGAGAGTCCAATACTCCTTGTATGCCTTGTGGATGCCATTTAGGAGTAAATTTTTCGAAAGATTGATATCTTGTTTGCACTTGTGATCCACATCATCCTGATTTTGTGATTTTTTTTAGATTCACTTTAGTATTCTACACTAGCATAGGTGCACACTAGCATTCATTTGTGGGTTACATGCTTGGTTGATTATTGAATTGGTTATATCCCAATTAGGCTAGTAGTGCATTGAAAGCTTTCATTCTTTATAAAGGTGGATAACAAACCCTTTTCATTGAGTAGTCGGGATTCTAGCCTCATCAAGCACTAAATTTCTCGTGCCGAAAAGCAAAGGGCCCAAACTATAGGTTAATAATTGAACTTGAAAAAAAAAAAAAAAAAAAAAAAAAAAAAAAAAGAAAAGTAAAGTAAAGAAAAGAAAAAGAAAAAGTTGCAAAAGCAAATAAAAAAGTGAGGACTTCTCCCAAAAGGTGAGAAGTGAGAAATGATTAGATGGAGATTGTTTTGATTTGTAGCCTAGTTGATTTGAGCTTGTAAGTCCTTAGGGGTGTTTCAACACCTAGTGCCCTAAAGTCGTCTGGTTTGGGAGTCATTGACCTAACGCTCGACCTCATAGATCGCTAAAAAGCTTAATATATCAACACATTACACCATGCTTCCATCTTTGATCCTTAGGTTAGTAGATAAATAAATAAATAAATAATAAAAATAAAATAAAATAAAAAATCGAGTGAAAAGAATAAGCGCACCTAGATCAATAAAGCTTTAATAAAAGGTCAACTCTTTGTCTTAATGATCAGTACTAGATTTGTCTGCTAGTTTGAGGGTAAGGATGTGATCATTTCTTTAGTTGGCTGAGATAGCAACATATTTGATGTCGGTCCACTAAAAAAGGATTCTAGTGTTGTATTGATTTGCATGATCATTTTCTTGATGTATGAAGGACCATATTCGCTGTTTGATGTTGAAATTGTCACGACCCTGGATTTTTCAACCCAGTGTGTCCAGTGATGACCCAAAACGGATCCAAAATACGGAAGCAAAAGATAGAACAATGCTCTCTAGAGATACTACACTACTCTAAGACACCAATGTGACCCTCAATAAGGTCACGAAACCCAAAGGAAGAAAATGCGGAAGTAACGTTTCAAAAATGGATAAGAATGAACCTAGGGGAAAAATGGTCATTCCACACTGAAATGGGTGCCACCGTGCACACCATTGGAAAGAAAACAAAAAATTAATAAAGATAGACTCAAGAATCACTTGGTTCAGAGTCCGGATGGAAAAGATATCAAGTTCTGAAGTCGAAGGAAGGGAAACCCTATCCCGGTTCGAACCAAAAACAGACACTACCTTACTAAAACTTGCATATCTTGAGCTACAACAATAATCTAAATCTTAAATTGGTACCATCGGAAAGCTTACTTCAACGCGGTCAATTTAGACTTAAGAACGGACCAATTCGGAGTCAAAACGAAGAAGATATGATGATTTGAAGTCGGAGGTGCAGTGCTTAACCAAGACACACAAACACACCCATGAACAGTACATTGAGTGCTCGAACAAGGACTTCGAGTAATTAAAAATTGCCCCGCAAATTTTGCCCAAAGTTTGAGCGCTCGAACCCCCGCTTTAGAGCGCTCGAACTTCTGTAGGCTGCTCCTGAAATGCTGACTTGAAAGGCAATTTTGAGGACATTTTGGGCCTCTTTGAGAAAAACACAAAGAATAACTACCCTCAAAAGCATGTTTTCTAGCCAACCATGCCAAAAGAAAACTTTCTTTTTCAAGTGAAAACCCCGAAATGCCCTTATGCTCAGTTTAGGCTCAAAACGGCAAAAATGAAAGTTTGCACCAAACCTACATTTGACCCCAAATGCATTTCTAGGCTGAAACAAATATGCACACAAATGTAATAAGTGATTGTGAGCATGTGGGAATGGTCCACGGCTCCCAGAAATGGTCGAGTCAAAATCCGACCACCCAACGGCCAAAAAGGCAAAAATGATTTTGAAACGGGTATTTTGAAAACTAAAAATAGCAAATGATTAGAAATTACCATTTGGCCCTTGGCCACACTTCATGCATGATAAATGAGATCCTACGGAAGAATCAAAACGGAATTCCCACACCCGATGCAAACATAGTGAGACAAAACTTAACATTTTTTTCAATATTTTCATAATATTTCATGAAGTCAAAACTACATAGAATACAAATACATGTCATCGGCCTCCGGCCCCATCTCATACATGTCAAATACATTGTAAGGAGTGTACTTATGCACACATTACATGTTTAAATTCAAATATACATATTTTAACATATAAGGCTACAAATGGCTGTTCAAGCCAACCTATACAAGAAATGAAAATCTTCAAGTCCACTAATCATCCAAGCATGACGAGAATCCTAACCTTAGTTCATGTACCTGAAATATGCCCCAGTATCGTGGGGGTGAGTAACATAAAGCTACTCGTAGGAAATGAGCATGCATCGACCTACGTTTTATAAGTTTGCATGATTTAATTATTATAGTTCATTCCACCTAACGTCTATGTCAAAGGTAAGACTCGAGGAGCATCCTAGCTACCTAAGATCATTTCTAGTATCAATCACCTCATTCATGCAATTTTAGCGACATAGGGTCATGCTTATACAAGGTAACAACATAGGAGCATGCTTTCACAAAGCAACAACATATAGATTCTCAAGGTAATCAACATAAAGTCTAAAATGCAACATCAACTAAATATAACAATTTAGCATAATTAGAATATCTAATACCACACATCAAGACATAGGTTCTCTAGGTTATCAACTAGAAATCTAAAAGTGTGCAATCAACTAAATATAGCAATTTAGTAGGGATGTACTTTACAACATCAAAATGATTCACAAAAATCATAAAACATAGATGTACTTAACAACATCAAAATGATTCATTAAAATCATAAACATGGATGTACTTAACAACATTAAAATCGCCAATAACCAAAACCACAAGTTACAATATAAACATGATTGTTAACTTGGAATTGAATGCGAAAACAAATAGTGGAAGACTTGGACATCTAAGCTCGGAATTCTGCCGAGACCTCAATGGTTATTCCGAGCGCTAACCCGCAGGGAAGACCACCCTAAGTGCACACTACCTCAATGACTTAGAGGACTCACATCCCAGTACTAAAGCCAAACCCTAGCCATTTCAACTCAACAATGTTCCAAGATTCCAAAATTAAACCAAATAAGTTCACAACTTATACATAACTTATATAATGCATGAAAACACCTTCCATGCACAAGTAGGTTGAAACCACACAATCCATGCCTTAGAGTTTCAATTCTAAAATGACATACATAATGTCAATTACGAAGTGTGCAATTCACTACACATGGCATCAATATATTCCATAAGGAAAACATGTTCTCATGAATATAAATATAACAACAAAGTTGTCCAATGCTCAAAACACAACAAGATGAATACATAACAAGTTCAAGTCCATGATTTGAATATAGAAACAATTTCTAAAATACCAATAAATCCATGGAGCCATTAGATAGAATTTCAATAAACAAAATAATTAAATTCTCTAGATTTCAAATCTATTCAAAATAACCTCAATTTATTCTATGTTAAACAACATAGCATGCTCATTACATATATCAAGTCAAAAGTACAAAATGAGCAGGATACCTTCATATAGAATTTAATTAATTCAATTTTAATTAAATCTCTAGATTTCAAAAGTTATTCAAATGATCCCAAATTAATATATAACAAGCACCAAATCATGGTCATACCATATCTCAAATCTTAAATAGGAAACAAGCAAAACACAATTTACTAGAATTTAAATCAAATTAAATCCATTTAATCTCTAGATTTGAAAACTTATCTAAATCATCTCAAATTAACATATGTCAAAGATCAACTCATGGCCATGCCATTTACCAAGTCAAAAATGATTTATATGCAAGATATGATAAATCACTAATTTATCAAATTAGCAAAAGACATGCGTATAACTTATAAAAGTATCAATAGCATGCAAGAAACAAAAATATAACCCTATAACATCCCTACCTCACTAGAGAAGTGTCTCTCTAGAATCCAAGGCAAAATCAACACAAAATGGCAAACCCTTCTAGGGTTATGAAGAGGAAGATGAGGGGAAGAAAATGTATTCCCATGTTCAAGCTTGGAAATCAATAGAAGGCTCTCAAAATCATGGTTAAAGCTTAAGGCTTTAGGCTCCATCCATGGAGGCTAGGGTTTTCTTTACAAGAGAGGAAGGAAGTGAAAAATGATGAAGATGAAATGTGAGTGGAGGGGATAGAGATCCTCCACTCACTATGTGCTCTTACAGTACCTCTCACACACACACTAATGCAAGATCAAATTGTGCGCCTACACTTGTCACTCATCCCAGCATCCATTGTAGGCTTAATCCTAAGCTTACACTTGTCAACCATCCAAGCTAACAAGTGCACCAACCCTCGGCCAACAAGTGGTTAAATCTCCACCATCCACATGTCCTCATCCAAAGTCTCAAAGTGTTTCCACACACATGTCAACAAGTGGACTAATGAGAGTGTGACACTTGTCACACTTTTCGAAAATTGCAAAAAGGTCCTTTTTGAAAATATCTTCTAAATTAAATTAGAAAATGGTCCCTAAGCTGAATAATAATTACTTTACAGTAATTACACAAAAACCCCTAAAGTTAGGAAAATTACAAAAAGGTCTTGCATCTATACCCTTTACAAGAAAACTAAGCACTTAGCATGCTTTTCTACAAAAATGAAAACACACATAGCATGGAATTTAAATATCGTGGATGCATGCAAAACCGGAATCGAATCTGAACACAAAAAGTGAGGTTATGCCAACAAAGTGACAACCGAAAAAAAGACGAAAGTGAATAGTGTCACAAAAGTGAAAATATGAAAATGACTCGATCCTTAAAGGAAGTCATCAATCCAAGGAAAAGAGTCTTGGAAACCATCCCCGAGCACTCAAGATGACACTAAGTGATGAGAAACTGAACTCAGAAAGCAAAAGATCAACTAAAAAAAAAAATATCCGCGAAATCTGAGAAAAGGAAAGGAAGGAAAATGACCGGGTCATTACAACTTTCCCACTTTAAAGGGATTTCGTCCCCGAAATCCAGCCCCAACCAACAAAAGGCGAAACCAGGAAACTACAGAGTACATCTTCGAGTATCCCATACAACATGCTACAAAAGCGACCTCAAAACTGAAAGACAAAGCAAAAACTAATGTCGTTCGCACCCACATGCGCTCGACAGGACAACCTCTCAAAAGAAAAGTGACCTCACGGCCACACGACAAGTCAAAGTCACACACAGAACCTAAGGCCAGACAAAGGAATGGAAGACAACAACTGTAAGCATTCCTCCTGATGAACCTCCAAACCAATCCAAAAACAACCACTAAAAGAACTCCAAGATAACCACATATCAAATCAGGGAACAGAACAAACACAACGTGGCAGTACGAATAGTGACCAAAACCCGCCCACGACGCACTCAAATGTGTGGTATCAACGACAGTACCTAGTGCCCGCCCACATTTACTCGTCAATAAGGTAGCATCGACGGCAACTAGACCTCGCCCACAACACACAACTTGTACGGTAGCATGACAGTATAAGGCACTAGTTCATAACCTGCCCCCCACTAAGTCTACCCATGAAACCTCTCGATACAAATGACATCAATGCCAAAAATGATCAATACCAAAAGCACCACGGAGGCCAGGCATTTTGTGAGAGTTGAGATATGGTCCAAAGACGTCCGGCCGGACCATCCTGTCCAATCCTAAACTCTGACAACAACGTTATAGGTACCCCTACGCTTGAGGCCTTAAATCCTCAATACAACAAAGCTGACAACTCCAATGTTTCAAAATACTTCCATAACAACATCAATCAAGGGTCCCAATCCTGAAAAACAAGTCAAAACATCCAGAAACCAAAATGAATCTCATTACAAGACATTTCATCGAAAGTCCTACATATCTCCCTGAAACAGATCAACTACAAAACTACACCGAAGTCAAACATCGGATTCACACCCCTATCATGGATAACTAGATCCTCAAAACACAAGTCCACCAAGTGGCAAACATATTCAAATTCTGACAACAATCAAAATCACAAAATGAGTCTCTATAAACTGTACTTGGCCACACCAAGCTAAATCAAAATTCCTCAATTTTCCATCGATCCATAAACAATCACTGGAACAACAATTCCTCAAAACCACGCCTAGTTATACTAGGATGAGAAAACTCCATAAACAAGCCATATCCAACAACGATCTTTCAAAACTCTTCCTAAGAGTCAACCACATCAAGGTCTCCAAAACTGAAATAAGTCTCCAAACGACATTCTCAAAAGAGCATCGAGCTCACCTCACGAATTAAACAAATCCTCAATCAAACGGACACAAGTCCCCTTAAAATGATCTCACACCAATCCACTCACACCGAGCACCACAACCCATCAAGAACCACGGTAAAACTTCCCAAGGGAAGACACGAAAGAAAAGGAACCACCAGTCCTAAGAAAGACAACACCATGACTCAGTCTCTGAAACAAAAGACAACAAGGTCAAAGACTTCACCCCTACATGGAAGTAAGTTGACCAACATCAACCAAATCCTCACCAAGGACTCAAGACAACAATGGTGATCCTTATGGACCAACCAAACCCCAAAACCGTGCACAAGGCGACGAAGAGAAGAGACTCATTCCTTGTGAAGTCCCTTACTCGAACCAAGAAAAGATGAGAAACCCTATTCTCCCACAAATGTCAACACGATAAACATGAAAAGGGAACAAAAAGGGAGAACTAAACGTGGATGTCATGCAAATAACAATAAAATGCAACTACCGAGAAGGTAAATCTACTCACATAGACAAAATCAAGGTTACATGCAGCACGTTTCCACGTAGGCACAAAATCATGTCACTAAAGTACAGTAACAATATGGCATCTCAAAGCATATAAAAAAGGCATGCTAATGCCACACAACAAGAAGGCAAATGTGGATACACTTCCACCTACTCATGCATCACAATACCTGAAATCATACTACTAACATGGTAGTAAATGAAACTGCAGAAAACAAAATGATGCAATAATGAGCCTTATGGACATCGTGTCTTAGAGTGTCTAAGAAAAAGAAAAGACCAGTCCTAGCTATAAATGTCTCCAAAAACCAATGTGACAACAACCTGTCTCAAAACAAACGTGAGCTTTTACCACAATGGTAAGACTCTAACAATCCAACTCCGAATCTAGAGGTGACACTATAAATGACACTAAAAATACAATGCTCTCACCAACCCAAAATATCGATCAATCGACTCGATCCGAAAAGCATCATCACACAAAAAGAACTCAAACAAAATGGCTACTTTACCCATACAATCAGACAACTGAATCAATCCCCAAAATCGTCCTCAAAACGACCATCAATCACCGTCTCAACACTAGACGCTCAAAACAAAACTCACATCATCGCCAACCAAAAGGACTACGCCTATCAAAACAAAACCAACATTGATTCCATCCGAATTGCACTTGTATCTCGCTAGTACGGTAGCATGACAGTGCCATGCACCCGCCCACAAACGTACCCGCCCACGAAAATTGCAATCCCAGAGGAATTATCTCGACCAACCAAGGATCCTAAGTGGTCCATAACCTCATCGTGGCCCAAAACCAACAAATCCAGCACAACGGCAAAGCCAAATGACTCACCTCACGAGAGCCTAAACAAAAGGTGTCTCACCACCTACCTCAAAACCAATACTAGGTCGACAACAACCTACACTACCATGAAACTATGACGACAATCACCATCAACCTCAACTCATGCCTCAAAGACCAATCCCGTATCATGCCGAATATGCAACACAGTTATGCATATACAAATCTAATCTATCATACATTATATCTCATGTTATTTACAATGGAATCTAAGTAAGCTACACAGTTATCATACCATATACATCACATAAGCACATAAACATGTTATCAAACCAAAACATGTTATCATGAAGCATATAAGCACATAGAGCATGGCAACAAAAGCATGATATGCACCCAAAACCCATCGTCCAAGGTATTCAAACCTAAGAGCTCTGATACCACCTGTGACGACCCTGGATTTTTCAACCTAGTGTGTCCTGTGATGACCCAAAACGGATCCAAAATGCGGAAACAAAAGATAGAACAATGGTCTCTAGAGATACAACACTCCTCTAAGACACCAATGTGACCCTCAATGAGGTCACAAAACCTAAAGTAAGAAAATCCGGAAGCAACATTTAAAAAAGGGATAAGAATGAACCTAGGGGAAAAATGGTCATTCCACACTAAAATGGGTGCCACTGTGCACACCATTGGAAATACAATGAAAAATTAATAAAGATAGACTCAAGAATCACTTGGTTTGGAGTCCGGACGGCAAAGATATCAAGTTCTGAAGTCGAAGGAAAGGAAACCCTATCTCGGTTCGAACCAAAAACAGACACTACCTTACTAAAACTTGAATATCTTGAGCTACAAGAATAATCTAAATCTTTAATTGGTGCCATCGGAAAGCTTACTTCAACGCGGTCAATTTAGACTCAAGAACAGACCAATTCAGAGTTAAAACGAAGAATATATGATAATTTGAAGTCGAAGGTGCAGTGCTGAACCAAGACACACACACACCCGTGAATAGTACTTTGAGCACTCGAACAAGGACTTTGAGGGCTCAAAAATTGCCCCAAGAATTCTGCCCAAAGTTCGAGGGCTCGAACCCCCCTTTAGAGCTCTCGAACTTCTGTAGGCTGCTCTTGAAATGCTGGCTTGAAATGCAATTTTGAGGACTTTCTAGGCCTTTTTGAGAAAAACACAAAGAAGAGACTACCCTCAAAATCATGTTTTCTAGCCAACCAAGGCAAAAGAAAACTTTATTTTTCAAGTGAACCCTTATGCTCAGTTTAGGCTCAATACGGCAAAAATGTAAGTTTGCACCAAACCTACATTTGACCCCAAATGCACTTCTAGGCTGAAACGAATACGCACACAAATGTAATAAGTGATTTTGAGCATGCAGGAATGGTCCGCAGCTCCCAGAAATGGTCGAGTCAAAATCCGACCCCCCAACGGCCAAAAAGGCGAAAAAGATTTTGAAACGGGAATTTTGAAAACCAAAAATAGCAAATGATTGGAAATTACCATTTGGCCCTTGGCCACCCATTATGCATGATTAATGAGATCCTACGGAAGAATCAAAACGGAATTCCCACACCCGATGCAAACATAGTGAGACAAAACTTAACATTTTTTTTAATATTTTCATAATATTTCATAAAGTCAAAACTACATAGAATACAAATACATATCATTGTCCTCCGGCCTCATCTCATACAAGTCAAATACATTGTAAGGAGTGTACTCATGTACGCATTACATGTTTAAATTCAAATATACATATTTTGACATATAAGGCAATAATTGGCTGTTCAAGCCAAACTTTACAAGAAATGAAAATCTTCAAGTCCACCAATCATCCAAGCATGACGAGAATCGTAACCTTGGTTCATGTACCTGAAATATGCCCCAGTATCATAGGGGTAAGTAACATAAAGTTACTTGTAGGAAATGAACATGCATCGACCTACGTTTTACAAGTTTGCATGATTTAATTATTGTGGTTCATTCCACCTAACGTCTATGTTAAATGTGAGACTTGAGGAGCATCCTAGCTACCTAAGATCATTTTTAGCATCAATCACCTCATTTATGCAATTTTAGCAACATAGGGTCATGCTTACACAAGGGAACAACATAGGAGCATGCTTTCACAAAGCAACAACATATAGATTCTCAAGGTAATCAACTTGAAGTCTAAAATGCAACATCAACTAAATATAACAATTTAGCATAATTAGAATATCTAATACCACACATTAAGACATAGGGTCTCTAGGCTATCAACTAGAAATCTAAAAGTGTGCAATCAGCTAAATATAACAATTTAGTATGGATGTAGTTTACAACATCAAAATGATTCACAAAAATCATAAAACATAGATGTACTTAACAACATCAAAATGATTCATTAAAATCATAAACATGGATGTACTTAACAACATCAAAATCCCCAATAACCAAAACCACATGTTACAATTTAAACATGAATGTTAACTTAGAATTGAATGCGAAAACAAATAGTGGAAGACCTGGACATCTAAGCTCAGAATTCTGCCGAGACCTCAATGGTTATTTCGGGCACTAACCCGCAGGGAAGACCAACCCAAGTGCGCATTACCTCAATGACTTAGAGGACTCACGTCCCCGTACTAGAGCCAAACCCTAGCCATCTCAACTCAATAATGTTCCAAGATTCCAAAATTAAACCAAATAAGTTCACAACTTATACATAACTTATATAATGCATGAAAACACCATCCATGCACAAGCAGGTTGAAACCACACAATCCATGCCTTAGAGTTTCAATTCTAAAATGACATACATAATGTCAATTACGAAGGGTGCAATTCACTACACTTGGCGTCAATATATTCTATAAGGAAAACATGTTCTCATGAATATAAATATAACAACAAAGTTGTCCAATGCTCAAAACACAACAAGGTGAATACATAATAAGTTCAAGTCCATGGTTTGAATATAGAAACAACTTCTAAAATACCAATAGATCCATAGAGCCATTAGATAGAATTTAATTAAACAAAATAATTAAATTCTCTAGATTTCAAATCTATTCCAAATAACCTCAATTTAATCTATGTTAAACAACATAGCATGCTCATTACATATATCAAGTTAAAAGTACAAAATGAGCAAGATACCTTCATATAGAATTTAATTAATTCAATTTTAATTAAATCCCTAGATTTCAAAAGTTATTCAAATGATCCCAAATTAATGTAGAACAAGCACCAAATCATTGTCATACCAAATCTCAAATCTAAAATGGGATACAAGCAAAACATAATTTACTATAATTTAAATCAAATTAAATCCATTTAATCTCTAAATTTGAAAACTCATCTAAATCATCTCAAATTAACATATGTCAAAGATCAACTCATGGCCATTCCATTTACCAAGTCTAAAAATGATTTATATGCAAGATATGATAAATCACTAATTTATCAAATTAGCAAAAGACATGCATACAACTTATAAAAGCATCAATAGCATGCAAGAAACAAAAATATAACCCTATAACATCCCCTACCACACTAGAGAAGTGTCTCTTTAGAATCCAAGGCAAAATCAACACAAAATGTCAAACCCTTCTAGGGTTATGAAGAGGAAGATGAGGGGAACAAAATGTATTCCCAAGTTCAGGCTTGGAAATCAATGGAAGGCTCTCAAAATCATGGTCATAGCTTAAGGCTTTAGGCTCCATCCGTGGAGGCTAGGGTTTTCTTTACAAGAAAGGAAGGAAATGAAAAATGATGAAGATGAAATATGAGTGGAGGGGATAGAGATCCTCCACTCACTATGTGCTCTTACTGTACCTCTCTCACACACACTAATGCAAGATCAAATTGTGAGCTTACACTTGTCACTCTTCCCAGCATCCATTGTAGGCTAAATCCTAAGCCTACAAGTGTCAACCATCCAAGCTAACAAGTGCACCAACCCTAGGCCAACAAGTGGTCAAATCTCCACCATCCACATGTCCTCATCCAAGGCCTCAAAGTGTTTCCACACACATGAATGAGAGTGTGACACTTGTCACACGTTCTGAAAATTACAAAAAGGTCCTTTTTGAAAATATCTTCTAAATTAAATTACAAAATGGTCCCAAAGATGAAAAATAATTACTTTACAGTAATTACACAAAACCCATAAAGTTAGGAAAATTACAAAAAGGTCTTGCATCTATACCCTTTACAAGAAAACTAAGCACTTAGCATGCTTTTCTACAAGAGTGAAAACACACATAGCATGGAATTTAAATATCGTGGATGCATGCAAGACTGGAATCGAATCCGAACACAAAAAGTGAGGTTATGCCAACAAAGTGACAACCGAGAAAAAGACGAAAGTGAATAGTGTCACAAAAGTGAAAATATGAAAATGACTCGGCCCTCAAAGGAAGTCGTCAAGTCAAGGAAAAGAGTCTTAGAAACCATCTCCGAGCACTCAAGATAACACTAAGTGACGAGAAACTGAACTTAGAAAAGAAAAGATCAACTGAAAAAAAATATCCGTGAAATCTGAGAAAATGAAAGGAAGGAAAATGACTGGGTCATTACAACTTTCCCACTTTAAAGGGATTTCATCCCCGAAATCCAGCCCCAACCAACAAAAGGCGAAACCAAGAAACTATAGAGTACATCTCCGACTATCCCATACAACATGCTACAAAAGCGACCTCAAAGCTGAAAGACAAAGCACAAACTAATGTCGTTCGTACCCACATGCGCACGACAGGACAACCTCTCAAAAGAAAAGTGACCTCACGGCCACACGATAGGTCAAAGTCACACACAGAACCTAAGGCTAGACAAAGGGATGGAAAACAATAACCGTAAGCATTCCTCTTGATGAACCTCCAAACCGATCCAAAACCAACCACTAAAAGAACTCCAAGATAACCACATATCAAATCAGGGAATAGAACAAACACAACGTGGCAGTACGAATAGTGACCGAAACCTGCCCACGACGCACTCAAATGTGTGGTAGCAACGACAGTACCTAGTGCCCGCCCACACTTACTCGTCAATAAGGTAGCATCGACGGCAACTAGCACTTGCCCATAATACACAACTTGTACGGTAGCATGACAGTATAAGGCACTAGTTCATAACCTGCCCCCCACTAAGTCTACCCATGAAACCTCTCGATATAAATGACATCAATGCCAAAAATGATCAATACCAAAAGCACCACGGAGGCCAGGCATTTAGTGAGAGTTGAGATATGGACCAGAGATGTCCGGCCGGACCATCCTGGCCAATCCTAAACTCTGACAACAACGTTATAGGTACCGCTACGCTTGAGGCCTTAAATCCTCAATACAACAAAACTGACAACTCCAATGTTTCAAAATACTTCCATAACAACATCAATCAATAGTCCCAATCTTGAAAAACATGTCAAAACATCCAGAAACCAAAATGAATCTCATTACATGACATTTTATCGAAAGTCCTACATTTCTCCCTAAAACAGATCAACAACAAAACTACACCGAAGTCAAACATCGGATTCACACCCCTATCACGGATAACTAGATCCTCAAAACACAAGTCCACCAAGTGTCAAACATATTCAAATTCTGACAACAATCAAAATCACAAAATGAGTCTCTATAAACCGTACTTGGCCACACCAAGCTAAATCAAAATTCCTCAATATTCCATCGATCCATAAACAATCACTGGAACAACAATTCCTCAAAACCACGCCTAGTCATACTAGGACGAAAAAACTCCATAAACAAGCCATATCCAACAACGATCTTTCAAAACTCTTCCTAAGAGTCAACCACATCAAGGTCTCCAAAACTGAAACAAGTCTCCAAACGACAGTCTCAAAAGAGCATTGAGCTCACCTCACGAATCAAATAAATCCTCAATCAAATGGACACAAGTCCCCTTAAAATGATCTCACACCAATCCACTCACACCGAGCACCACAACCCGTCAACAACCTTGGCAAAACTTACCAAGGGAAGACACGAAAGAAAAGGAACCACCAGTCCTAAGAAGGACAATACCATGACTCAGTCTCTGAAACAAAAGACAACAAGGTCAAAGACTTCACCCCTTACATGGAAGTAAGTTGACCAAAATCAACAAAATCCTCACCAAGGACTCAAGACAACAATGGTGATCCTTACGGACCAACCAAACCCCAAAACCGTGCACAAGGCGACGAAGAGAAGAGACTCACTCCTTGTGAAGTCCTTTACTCGAACCAAGAAAAGATGAGAAACCCTATTCTCCCACAAATGTCAACATGACAAACATGAAAAGGGAACAAAAAGGAGAACTAAACATGGAAGTCATGCAAATAACAAGAAAATGTAACTATCGAGAAGGTAAATCTTCTCACATAGACAAAATCAAGGTTACATACAGCATATTTCCACGTAGGCACAAAATCATGTCACTAAAGTATAGTAACAACATGGCATCTCAAAGCATGTAAAGAAGGCATGCTAATGCCATACAACAAGAAGGCAAATGTGGATACACTTCCACCTACTCATGCATCACAATATCTGAAATCATACTACTAACATGGTGGTAAATGAAACTGCAAAAAATAAAATGATGCAATAATGAGCCTTATAGACATCGTATCCTAGAGTGTCTAAGAAAAAGGAAAGACCAGTCCTAGCTATAAATGTCTCCAAAAACCAATGCGACAACAACCTGTCTAAAAACAAACGTGAGCTTTTACCACAATGGTAAGACTCCAACAATCCAACCCTGAATCTAGAGGTGACACTATAAATAACACTAACAATGTAATGCTCTCACCAACCCAAAACATCGATCAATCGACTCGATCCCAAAAGCATTATCACACAAAGAGAACTCAAACAAAATGGCTACTTTACCCATACAATCAGACAACCGAATCAATCTCCAAAATCGTCCTCAAAACGACCATCAATCACTGTCTCAACACCAGATGCTCAAAGCAAAACTCACATCATCGCCAACCAAAAGGACTGCGCCTATCAAAACAAAACCAACATTGATTCCATCCGAATTGCACATGTATCTCGCTAGTACGGTAGCATGACAGTGCCATGCACCCGCCCACAAACGTACCCGCCCACGAAAATTGCAATCCCAGAGGAATTATCCCGACCAACCAAGGATCCTAAGTGGTCCATAACCTCATCGTGGCCCAAAACCAACAAATCCAGCACAATGGCAAAGCCAAATGACTCACCTCACGAGAGCCTAAACAAAAGGTGTCTCACCACCTACCTCAAAACCAATGCTAGGTCGACAACAACCTACACTACCATGAAACTATGACTACAATCACCATCAACCTCAACTCATGCGTCAATGACCAATCCCGTGTCATGTCGAATATGCAACACAGTTATGCATATACAAATCTAATCTAACATACATCATATGTCATGTTATTTACAATGGAATCCAAGTAAGCTACACAATTAGCATACCATATATATCACATAAGCACATAAACATGTTATCAAACCAAAACATGTTATCATGAAGCATATAAGCACATAAAGCATGGCAACAAAAGCATGATATGCACCCAAAACCCGTCGTCTAAGGTATTCAAACCTAGGAGCTCTGATACCACCTGTGACAACCCTAGATTTTTTAACCTAGTGTGTCCAGTGATGACCCAAAACGGATCCAAAATACGGAAACAAAAGATAGAACAATGGTCTCTAGAGATACAACACTCCTCTAAGACACCAATGTGACCCTCAATGAGGTCACGAAACCCAAAGGAAGAAAATGCGGAAACAACGTTTCAAAAAGGGATAAGAATGAACCTAGGGGTAAAATGGTCATTCCACACTAAAATGGGTGCCACCGTGCACACCATTGGAAAGACAATGAAAAATTAATAAAGATAGACTCAAGAATCACTTGGGTCAGAGTCCAGACGGCAAAGATATCAAGTTCTGAAGTCGAAGGAAGGGAAACCCTATCCCGGTTCGAACCAAAACAGACACTACCTTACTAAAACTTGAATATCTTGGGCTATAAGAATTATCTAAATCTTAAATTGGTACCATTGGAAAGCTTACTTTAACGCGGTCAATTTAGACTCAAGGAAGCTTACTTTAGAATTCTGCCCAAAGTTCAAGTGCTCGAACCCCCCCTTTAGAGCGCTCGAACTTCTGTAGGCTACTCTTCAAATGCTGACTTGAAATGCAATTTTGAGGACTTTTTAGGCCTCTTTGAGAAAAACACAAAGAAGAAACTACCCTCAAAATCATGTTTTCTAGCTAACCATGGCAAAAGAAAACTTTATTTTTCAAGTGAAAATCCCGAAATGCCCTTATGCTCAGTTTAGGCTCAAAACGACAAAAATGTAAGTTTGCACAAAACCTGCATTTGACCCCAAATGCACTTCTAGGCTGAAACAAAAATGCACACAAATGTAATAAGTGAATTTGAGCGCGCGGGAATGGTCTGCAGCTCCCAAAAATGGTCAAGTCAAAATCCGATCCCAAGTGAGACAAAACTTAGTGAGACAAAACAGAATTCCCACACCCGATGCAAACATAGTGAGACAAAACTTAACATTTTTTTCAATATTTTCATAATATTTCATGAAGTCAAAACTACATAGAAAACAAATACATATCATTGGCCTCCGGCCTCATCTCATACAAGTCAAATACATTGTAAGGAGTGTACTCATGTATACATTACATGTTTAAATTCAAATATACATATTTTGACATATAAGGCAATAATTGGTTGTTCAAGCCAACCTTTACAAGAAATGAAAATCTTCAAGTCCACCAATCATCCAAGTATGACGAGAATCGTAACCTTGGGTCATGTACCTGAAATATGCCCCAGTATCATAGGGGTAAGTAACATAAAGCTACTCGTAGGAAATGAACATGCATCGACCTACGTTTTACAAGTTTGCATGATTTAATTATTGTGGTTCATTCCACCTAATGTCTATGTCAAATGTGAGACTCGAGGAGCATCCTAACTACCTAAGATCATTTCTAGCATCAATCACCTCATTCACGCAATTTTAGCAACATAGGGTCATGCTTACACAAGGCAACAACATATGAGCATGCTTTCACAAAGCAACAACATATAGATTCTCAAGGTAATCAACTTGAAGTCTAAAATGCAACATCAACTAAATATAACAATTTAGCATAATTAGAATATCTAATACCACACATTAAGACATAGGTTCTCTAGGTTATCAACTAGAAATCTAAAAGTGTGCAATCAACTAAATATAACAATTTAGTATGGATATACTTTACAACATCAAAATGATTCACAAAAATCATAAAACATAGATGTACTTAACAACATCAAAATGATTCATTAAAATCATAAACATGGATGTGCTTAACAACATCAAAATCCCCAATAACCAAAACCACGAGTTACAATATAAACATGATTGTTAACTTAGAATTGAATGCGAAAACAAATAGTGAAAGACTTGGACATCCAAGCTCGGAATTCTGCCAAGACCTCAATGGTTATTCCGGGCATTAACCCGCAGGGAAGACCAACCTAAGTGTGCATTACCTCAATGACTTAGAGGACTCACGTCCCTGTACTAGAGCCAAACCCTAGCCATCTCAACTCAACAATGTTCCAAGATTCCAAAATTAAACCAAATAAGTTCATAACTTATACATAACTTATATAATGCATGAAAACACCTTCCATGCACAAGCAAGTTGAAACCACACAATCCATGCCTTAGAGTTTCAATTCTAAAATGACATACATAATGTCAATTATGAAGTGTGCAAATTCACTACACATGGCATCAATATATTCCATAAGGAAAACATGTTCTCATGAATATAAATATAACAACAAAGTTGTCCAATGCTCAAAACACAACAAGGTGAATACATAACAAGTTCAAGTCCATGATTTGCATATAGAAACAACTTCTAAAATACCAATAGATCCATAGAGCCATTAGATAGAATTTAATTAAACAAAATAATTAAATTCTCTAGATTTCAAATCTATTCCAAATAACCTCAATTTAATCTATGTTAAACAACATAGCATGCTCATTACATATATCAAGTTAAAAGTATAAAATGAGCAAGATGCCTGCATATAGAATTTAATTAATTCAATTTTAATTAAATCCCTAGATTTCAAAAGTTATTCAAATGATCCCAAATTAATATAGAACAAGCACCAAATCATTGTCATACCATATCTCAAATCTAAAATGGGATACATGCAAAACACAGTTTACTATAATTTAAATCAAATTAAATCCATTTAATCTCTAGATTTGAAAACTCATCTAGATCATCTCAAATTAACATATGTCAAAGATCAACTCATGGCCATGCCATTTACCAAGTCTAAAATGATTTATATGCAAGATATGATAAATCACTAATTTATCAAATTAGCAAAAGACATGCATATAACTTATAAAAGCATCAATAGCATGCAAGAAACAAAAATATAACCCTATAACATCCCCTACCTCATTAGAGAAGTGTCTCTCTAGAATCCAAGGCAACATCAACACAAAATGGCAAACCCTTCTAGGGTTATGAAGAGGAAGATGAGGGGAACAAAATGTATTCCCAAGTTCAAGCTTGGAAATCAATGGAAGGCTCTCAAAATCATGGTCAAAGCTTAAGGCTTTAGGTTCCATCCATAGAGGCTAGGGTTTTCTTTACAAGAGAGGAAGGAAATGAAAAATGATGAAGATGAAATGTGAGTGGAGGGGATAGAGATCCTGCACTCACTATGTGCTCTTACAATACCTCTCACACACACACTAATGCAACATCAAATTGTAAGCCTACACTTGTCACTCATCCCAGCATCCATTGTAGGTTTAATCCAAAGCCTACACTTGTCAACCATCCAAGCTAACAAGTGCACCAACCCTAGGCCAACAAGTGGTTAAATCTCCACCATCCACATGTTCTCATCCAAGGCCACAAAGTGTTTCCACACACATGTCAACAAGTGGACCAATGAGAGTGTGACACTTGTCACACTTTCCGAAAATTGCAAAAAGGTCCTTTTTGAAAATATCTTCCAAATTAAATTACAAAATGGTCCCTAAGACAAAAAATAATTACTTTATAGTAATTACACAAAAACCCCTAAAGTTAGAAAAATTACAAAAAGATCTTGCATCTATACCCTTTACAAGAAAAGTAAGAATTTAGCATGCCTTTCTACAAAAGTGAAAATACACATAGTATAGAATTTAAATATCGTGGATGCATGCAAAACCGGAATCGAATCCGAACACAAAAAGTGAGGTTATGCCAACAAAGTGACAACCGAGAAAAAGACGAAATTGAATAGTGTCACAAAAGTGAAAATATGAAAATGGTCCTCAAAAGAAGTCATCAATCCAAGAAAAAGAGTCTCGGAAACCATCCCTGAGCACTCAAGATAACACTAAGTGACGAGAAACTGAACTCAGAAAGGAAAAGATCAGCAGAAAAAAAATATCCGTGAAAATCTGAGAAAAGGAAAGGAAGGAAAATGACCGGGTCATTACAGAAATTTTGGGAGATTACTTCGAAATGGTTAAAAAATTGCATACTTGAGGTAGTTTTCTCCCAATGCTTGTTTGCAATATTGGTGTCTCTTTTGTGAGAATGAGCTTAATGTTTGTGGGTATCATTTCTTGAAACCCTTACGAGACTTCACTTGTCCACTAGGGGTAACCTAAAGGTTTAAAAGGCTTATTGCATATACTAAATGCAATCGTGTTCCCTACGAAATTGGCGTTATCCATTTTTTGTTTTCTAGTTCCTACTTTTATAGTTGTTCATTTCATTCCTTTACTTTGTAGTTCATTGCTAGGGACAAGCAATATTTAAGTTTGGGGGTGTGATGAGCGCTGAAAAGTGCGCATTTAAATCCCTTAAGCTTAGGTATTGTAGGACCTTTATCTATCTTACTTTATCGTTTTAGACTGATTTCGTGTTATTGTCCTTTTTAAGTGTTTATCCCCAAAATAAGCTAATTCAGCCAAATAAGAGCTTGAAAGAAGCTAACTTAAGCTGGATGGAAGAAAGGAGCAAAGTGGAAGCAGAATGAAGCAAAGTGTGGAAATTAACATGTTCGATCGATCTCAAGAATACTTCGATCAATCGAAAGTTCATCGATCTAGACTTTCCAAGATGGATCCAAGCTCTTTTGTCTTTATCCAAAGATCCCACAAAGTTCGATCGATCCAACAATTCTCAAATCGATCGAAAAGATTCCATCTTATCCTGTTGTACCACCCCACCTACCACTTTTGTCTCTTTCCCCAAAATATCTCAGATCTGTCCTTATCCAAAAAGGCACTGCCATGGGAGGATCGATCTGGCCCAAGTTTGGTAGATCACAGCCAAGTTCGATTGATCCCAGCATAGGTTCAATCGATTGAACCCTCTCAAGTGCGAATTAAATTAAATTTCAGCTCATTAAAAGTTGTCTCATGGTGTAATCATTGGAGGAGCCCTTGTGTACGAGCCTAGACCATTGGGTGTGACATTTGAGCTACCTATTTAAGGATTATGAGCCACTTTTACACATATGCTTTTAGGAGTTGATAGATACAATTTTTTATTATTCTTAGAGAGGAAGAAAAGAGAAGAGGAGGCTAGAGACACATTCTTGGGAGATCTTCCGTCCAACTCAAGAAGAAGAGCATTTCTACCATAGAGATAGCCCTTGAGGGTTGGAGGACACCATCCATGAATGTCTGGACATCCTCTTGGGGCTAGAGTTAGCCCTAAGCATGCTTTCTTTACCTTGATTTATGTATTTTTGAGGGGATTTGTGTTGTAATACATGTTTTGACATCTTTATATACATAAATCTTGTTTATTCAATGATTTGTGTGGTTTAATTCTTCCAATTGATCATTTCATTCTATCCATATGTCTATGTATGCTAAAATAGATGTTCATGTGTTTATCTCTATCTCTTGTGTTATTGATGCATGTCTATGTGTATTGATGCTATAAATCTAGAGATTGTCAAGACATAGTGCTTAATAGAATGCTCTTGTGGTTTATTTCACGGTTCATACTCATTTCTTGATAGATTGTGCCTCTCCCTTAGTTTAATTAGTTTAATTTTCATGTTATTAGATGAAGTGTAGTTACCTTGGTTGTTAAATAGAAGGACAATCCATGCTTGTTGTTTGATATTCCATACTTATGAACGCAAGTAGTATATTTCTCTAATTATGTGATGTGTTTGGATTGTGAGCTTAAAGAATGATTAATGGCTTAGTTTGATATATTGTGCTATTCATTGTGTTGTTTAGACAATATATATTTAATTGGTCATCCATGCTTATTGAAACAACCACACACACTCACTATTGTTGCAACATATGTTTTCCCCCTCATTAATTATGAATTGAGTGTATAGAAAGGTGATGCTTAGTGGTGATCTCTAAGTCCCAAGACCTCTCTCTCTTGTTTTTTCTATCCTTTAATTACTTGTTTTATATTGAGCTTGTTTAATCTTAATTGTAATTTAATCAACCAAACAATCTACCTTTGATCACTCGACCTACTAACCTTAAGCATTGTTTCCATTACTAATAGCCCTCTAATCCCTTGGGATGATCCCTACTCACCCTTACTACGTTTGTAGTAGTGGTAGTAGTGGTTTTTAAAATTTAAACATGACCCAAAACGGTTTTCTTGAACCGTACATTCACTACATTGTTTTGGCGTATAGGAACGGCCACCGTTAACTTCCCTTCGATCGATCGAGGTTCCCTTGGTGCATTTTTTTTGGTTTCTTTACAACTTTGCTCCTTAGCTCCAAAATTGTGCTAAATGGCTCTTGTTAGCCTGTTTGAATATTATTCACTTGAAATAGGCAATAAATAAATAAGTATCTAAGACATAAAAGTAAGATAGATGAATGGACTAAAATACCATAGCTTATGTGCTAAAATGCGTCACATTTGAGCACTTGTCATTTTCTTTGACTTTTCATGGTCAAGCGAATTTTTGCACCTACACATGATTATTAGATATACATGCTTATTGATATATATATTTATATCTAATTATTATACAATTTGTGTATACATATATATATTTGTGTATAGACAGATTGTATGCAATGCCTTGGAAGAGCTGCAACATGAAGCTGAGGACTAGGGTGTTATATGTATATAAACTGATCCTAATATGCAAATAGTTAACCCTAATATGTGTATACATAATGTTCTCTCATCTTTCGTTATGAAAGAGAGCAATTGAGCTAAGCTCGATCTCTTTTGAACATTTGTGTAATTGAGTAGATCAAAACATGAGCCCAATCTTAATTGTTTGATAACTCAATTCACCTAAATGTCTATCCATGTTATATTATTCCACAACTATTAGGCATGGTGTTACTCACAAACATCATATATATAGGTAAATTAAAAGAGTAAAGAATGCTACAATATTGATATATTCTTTTGCCTTGTGCTATTTAATCCTCAATAGATTGCTCCAAACATCTTTTTATTAAATACAATAGAATTTATGAAGTAGAGCAAAGATTGAAGAAATAGTATCATACTTGTTGGAACACATTAAGCATTAATTAACTATCATATATGGATGCTATAAAATAAACAAGCTCAGAGCCCAAAAGAAGTACCCAGTAATTCAAAAAATTAAAAATTATTTTCAGAAACCTATAAAATAAAAAGTTGTTTGAAAATAGGTAAATTTTTATTTTTATTTTTATTTTTGTTTTATCAATATATATAAATATATATACAGTGTATAATCTATATGGATTATAGCTTCTATATCCATTTATTATCATGTTTTCATGCCTAGAATTTCACAAACATAATTTTTGTCTAGTGATATAGATCCATAGTTCAGGTGAAACCTGGTAAAAGCCATAGTATCAAGTGCCTTTCTTTTTCGCCTAAAGAAAACAAATAAATAGTGGCTATCTGAATGAACTATATTATATTGTGTTCTTTCAAATGAGTATATAGTTCTAATTAACAATAATAAAAGCTCATTCTTCTTGGTTGGTGAAAATTTTGGGAGCAATTTATGTTAGTAAAATTGAGGTAGTTTTTGTTTTTGGATATTGTAAATGTAAATGCCTACTAAGCTGGTTGAGGAAATATAAAAACAGAAAAGACTTGTTTCTCGAAACAAAGCTGGCTTGACAAGGGTCACGCAAGGGATGACACCCATGCATGATGACCTGACGCATAAATGTGTTTGTAGACAATAAAATTTCATGGACTTTTCTTTTAACAAATTAACCCATCAAATATGGGTCTCATATTTAATTAAATTATTTAATTTGCCAAACTTGGTTAACTTAAATTATTTAATTAGTCAAGCCCAAGTGATTAAATAAAAAGATAATTATTCTTAATAAAATATATTTAGAATAATTATTTTTATGGATAATTATCATAATATAACCGGCCCGGCCAGTTATAATTATGTCCTTATCAAGAAATGACACATGTCATCATCCTATTAATCTAAGAAGCTTATAAATAGAGGCACGGAGGAAGGAGGAATCTAGAGACTCAGAAATCTAGAGGGCCAGAAATTCAGAGACTCAGAAGTCTAGAATTATAGAGTAAAATACAAAAGCTCTGCCGACAAATCTTCTGAAGGCGAAGAACAACAAGCATAACTAAAGTCGTGCCGTTGTTTTTCAAATTCAACAAAGAACAACAAGCACATCTAAAGCCGTGTTCTTGTTCCTCAAATTCAACAAATCTTCGGAAGATGAAGAACAACATGCACATCCAAAATCGTGTCGTTCTTCCTCAAATTTAACAAAGAACAACAAGCCTATCAAAATCGTGCCGTTCTTTCCTTGCGATTCAACAAGTTTGAAGATTCACCAAACAACACTGTTCGAGATCAACCTTCTTTAGCCCTCGATCAGAAATCATCAACGGTCTTCCTCAACTACAAATACTTGAAAAAATTGTCAACAACCCGATTGAAGATCAAACTCCAATAGCCCTTAGATCCAACCAACAAAAGAGATCAAATCAGAGGATATTTTCTTTCTTTTGCAAAGAATACCTCAGAGGATTGTACTCTAATTTTCATAAGTCGAATAATTATTATTTGCCCCATATTTCATTTTATTTACAGATACAAAATTTGGGTGTACAAATTTCTGGAACGCCCGGTGGGACATCCTTCTTCTCATCCTATATCAACAAATTCTCATTGACATAATTTATGGCTTTCCACAAGATTCAGACAAAAAACAAGAATACCCCAAGGACATTGCAGTCATGACGAACAACATCAATAGCAGCACAAAAGGTGGTAAAAAGGTTACAACTTCGTCAAGTGGTACCAACCTCTCTGCAAGTCCAATGAAGTGGAACATAGCCAAAGCATCCATTCCCACCAAAAGGCAACATGATGCGATGAAAGTCAACTCCGTCAAATCCATCAAAGCAACAAATCAAACTCATAACACTTTTGCCTACTTCTCTAGGGGCAAGGGAAAAGGTTTATGCAAACTCAAAGGTTCAACTTATCTCAGAGAAATTGCTGTCAAATCCAAGTTCAAGGTTGGTCCACCCAAGGCCAAATATTTTTTATGACTCCGTCACTATGTTAGTCATGATGATGAGTACTACCTCGTATGAAGAAGAATTGACGAGTATGGCTTGTGCAATTGAAAGACTACAACAGACTCAGCCATCTTTATTTTACAAGAAATGGTATCCTATCAGGCCGCGGCGAATTTCAACTCCAACAATAGACTTTAGAAACCCTAATTGTACTTGGAACACAAGTCAATTTCGTGCATGAACTTTTAGGAGAAAGTCTATACAAAATAGGCACTTAAAACAGAGTATGAAACAAAGTTACCATAATCTGCTGAAAGACTTGAACCAATTCAGCAGCCCTTGAGCTGAGTATTTTTTTAAAAAACAAAGTTTTAAACACTTGAACCGGTTTAGCTGCTCTTGAATAGGTTCAAGTTGACCAGACCTGAACTGAACAATTTTACGCTTCAAAAAATTCGACAATACTTATTTTTCAAAAATATGCAAGTGTCCTTGCCTTCTAACTAAACTTTATTAAAGTGTTGTTCTTACCCTTTTCGATGTCATCATGCTATTGATCATGAACAACTCTTCAATTCCGCTTCCAATATCGAACTTAAAATTTGAACTTAAAATCACAACTCGATCAGAGTTGTTTTGACAACAAAATTTACCAATTACAAATTTCATATCTCACAAAATTTTGATAACATATATAAATTATGTCATTTGACTTTTAACAACCAGTAACATAAGAGAGGAATATATTTCAAAATACTAACATCAAGAGAGAGGATAATGTAATTATACTATATCTTATGAGAGGTGAGTAAATTTATTTTCTTCTCAAGTTGGCTTACTTTTGTTGATGTGTTTATGCCTCCGATAAATGAGTAGAATAATGAATTTAATGCAGGCTAACATGTTTCATTACTAAAGGCATGAATCTCTTGATTGCTTAATTAAATTGGTAGGTACATGTCACATGGTCCTATTGATCTGTCCACATCATCTTTGTTAATTTTTTTTTAATTTTTAATTTTAACTTTGCTTTATTATCCAACTATAGCATTATGTTTTGAGTGGTGATTGGCTAATAAGATTTGTTAAATCTTGGGTCCGTCATAAAATATAGAATATTGTCCATTGAAAGTAGAGAACTTAATCATATATTTTAATCCAAGTTACTGAAATGGTAATTGGTGGCAATGAAAACCATGTTTGATTAATACCACTTTTTAAATCCATAGACCATATCAGAGAGTAGCTTCTATAGTTTAATGAGATTAGGTGACTCGTTTGATTTTAGTGCTCCTTGTTGCAAACCAATGTAACTCCATTAAGGTGCGGCTCAATATAATTTGAGACCTTAAGCAAAACAAAATAAAATGACTTTTCAATAGAGTCAACTCATATATTCATGCTAGTAATATGTTATTATTTGTTTTGTGATTTTTAAGCTTAGTACTAAAAAAATTTCAATCTACAGTTAGCTAATTGCTATGTACTTTCTAGAAGACATATTCAATATAAATAAAAATGATGACAACTCACAAATAAAATAAATAATTTTGTGATAAAAAAATTTAATAAAGCTATAAACTACTACCTAATTCAAGTTATAGAATAATAGAAACTGATTTCGAAGAATTTTGTCTAATACTTTAAAAAATTATTTAATAGAATAAAAGTTACTCCAACAAATTCCTTAATAGAATAAAAGTTCATTCAAAGTCTTGTGATAGAGTGAGGTTGTAAATTGTAGGAGAAGAGAAGATGAAAAAAAAAAAAAAAAAATTAAAATAAGGGGAGAAAAATATGTAGAGGAGAAAAAATATGTGAGGAATAAGAAGAAAAAAAAAAAAAAAGAAAAAAAAAAAGAGAGAAAATAAAAGTTAATAGGTGTCATGCAAAAAATATAGAAAGTTTCACAAGTCCAGCTACAATGGATAATATTTAATGTTGTTGTAATGATAATGAAGAGTAATATATATATATATATGTGTGTGTGTGTGTGTGTGCATATGCTCATGTAATAAGGATGGGGTGAGAGAGAAAAAAAAAAAAAAAAAAAAAAGGTAATATAAATATAGAAATATTTTGGACCGACTATTAAATTTCTCTATTGATTGAGATTTAATAATAGAAGAAAATAAAATTTTTAGGTAACTTATAATATATAAGGAAAAAATTTTGGGGTACTAGAAAAAAAACGAAACCAAGAAGAAGGTGATAATCAATAGAAATCTTTTAGGTGACTGTTAAATCGATGTTTAATAATTAACATAATTATTTTAAGAAAGTTATAATATATAAAGAAATGAAAAATTATGAAGCCATCTTATTAGTTGGGCCTTAGACGACTGCCTAATTCGCTTAAGGCTCCAGTCACCCCTCCATTCAATAAAACTCATGTTTATGTAATGATCTTATGACCTCACCGGAGGATATATATTCTTTACTCTTAACATACGTATGAATATTGTGACTGTAGACACTAAAATTTAGTGGGCTTTGGTTTTAACAAATGGACCCATTAAGTATAGGCCTAATGTTTAAATAAATTATTTGATTTACCAGGCTTGGTCCACTTAAATTATTTAATTAGCCCAGCCCAGATAATTAAATGGAACGATAATTATTCCTAATAAAATATATTTTGAATAATTATCTTTAAGAATAGTTATCACAATATAACCGGCCCGGCCCAGTTATAGTTTTATCCTTATCAGGAGATGACACGTGTCATCATCCTATTAATCCAAAAAGCCTATAAATAGAGGCTTGGAGGAAGAAAAAAAGGGGAGAGGATTCAGAATTCAGAAGTCTACAAATTCAGACACAAATTCAGAATTCAGAAGTTCAGAGACTCAGAAATCCAGAGACTCAGAATTCAGACACAAATTCATAATCGAAACCCAAAAGCGAAGAACATCAAGCACATCCAACAACGTGCCGTTCTTCATCAAATTCCACAGTGATTCAAGAACAAGCTCGTGCAGCCCTTGGATCCAACCAACCAAAAACAAGGAGATCGAATCAGAGGACCATTCTTTTTTTTTTTTTGTAAAAGATATTACAAAGGACTATACTCCACATTCATAAATTAATAAAATTTTATTTTGCTCCATATTTTGTTTCTATTGCAGACTTACAAAATTTGTGTGTACAGTGACTTAATCTGGTTAACTAATTTTTTTAATTCTCATTAAGCTGAAGTCATGTTCCAACTGATGAAGAAAAAAAAAAAAAAAAAAAATATGTTCCAACTGATGGAACTAAATTTAAATAGTGTCATTTTGTAATAATCTAATGATCATTATCATAGGATAAGCAGGGACGGACCCAGCAGGGGACTAGGGGGGGCAGATGCCCCCCCTGAATTTTTAATATTTTCATTTTATACCCTAATATTTTTAAAATTTATGAAAATGCCCTCCCTAAAATTACAATTCGCCCCCACTGGATTCTTTTTTTTTTAGCATTTTATACTTCAAATTTTGATAATTTATGAAGATGCCCCACTATAATTCTAATTTGCCCCACTAAATTTTTTTTTTCATTTTATACTTAAATTTTTTTAAAATTTATAAAAAAAACCCTACTAAAATTACAAAAATAAACCCATCATATAATTTTGTACCCACAAATTAAAAATTCGCCCCTCCTCACCAAATTTTCTGGGTCCGTCACTGAGGATAAGTACAATTCTAGAGTCAATGGATTAGTCCAGTGTTCCAAGAAATTATATAAACACACGTTTAAGTGTTGGCATAAGTGACCTCATGCATTTGGAGATAAGCATAAAATAAATCAATCCACATAGAATAAAATTAAGGAATTTTTATTTATTTATTTATGAATACATGGATTTATGGACTTATATTGACTATATCTTGTGGTCAAAGTCAATAAATAACAATAAATGAGTGTTTGACTCAAATTATTTCATATTCACGAATTTACTTTCTACTTTATACTGGACAACAATTTATATTATTATAATAACCTAAACACATCTATTGTAACATAAAAACTTTAAAATATAAAATAAATCTAATATATGCCACCTCACTCCTACATAATACGTTAAATATAAGAAGTTAGCCTCTGTTCTTTGAATTCTTTTGTTTCGAGGTAAGTAGCCACTACTTGGTCAAACTTTTCTTCACTGGAGAATTGTTTTGAATACTCTTACACTAACACGAATGGCTTATTGGGTTTGACAAATAAGGAATAAAAATTCACAAGATATAAGAAGCAAAATGAATATTTAGAGTAGTTTTCTTTGAAGCAAGAAGCAAGATATACGAATGGCTTCAAGGTTTTCTTTGAAGTATTTAGAGTAGTTTTTCGAAACATGCTTGCTTATTTTATTAAAAGAAAACATTCTAGTACTTAAACACCCTGAACTTTTACACGCTAGTTTAGAAGAAAGTATAACTTGAAAGAAAAGACTACTGTAAATCTACTTGGTTGTCTTGTATTACTTGTATTGATGGGGATGTGTACAACTTGTACAATGATTCTTTCTGTAGATGTGACTAGACCATATCTTGGGTATTTTTATGCGCTATTTTTTTGAAGCAAAATTTTGATGTCACTCAGACCAAATGTCATTGTTGCTTGATTGGAATCAAAATTTATTGTTTCTAGTTTTGATGGATTTTTAAGGATTTTATTCTGAGTTAAACTTTCTTCATAGTCACACCTCTATGGACTACGTTCTAATCTAATTAAATGAATATTTGGGTAGAAATTTAATCCATCTCATGCAGGTTGAGTTGTGTGGACTTTGATTTTTATCACTTGATTAGGATTTTGCATTGCAACACATGAATATTGTTTGATACATTGAGGCATTCCCTCAAGTTGGTATGGAACCATTTTCACGGAGTCCATGAAACCATTTTCAAAGATCCATACTATGAGCTTTTGCCAAATATTCTGTTGTTATTTTCATACTAGACATAAATTCGATCTTTCCTCGCTGTTTAAATCTTCACCAAATATTATTATTGAGGAAAGTTTTTTTTTTAAAACAAATTCAATTTTTTGTTTGTTTTTAAAATAAACCTTTCATTAAAAACCTTTGTGCTACGTTTGGGGTGCAGAAATGGAATGAGAATACAAATGGGAATGGAATGAGAATGGGAATGGAATGGAATGGTCATTCTCATTCTATTGTTTGGTTGTAAATATGAAATGTGTAGGAATGGAATGATAATAACCATTCTAGTGTTTGGTTGGATCAATTTAAAATTTAGAATGAAATAAATTTAAACTGAATTCTCCAACATATCCCTCTTAGTAACAAATAAATTAAATTAAATTAACGATAGTGGGGGTGGAGAAAGGCGGCGACGGTGGTGGTAGTGGTGGCAGTGTCGGTGGTGGAAGGCGGTGGTGGTGGTGAAAGGTGGTGGCGGTGGCGGTGGTGGAAGGTGGTGGTGGTGATAGAAGGTGGTAGAAGGCGATGGTGGTGGTGATAGAAGGTGGTAGAAGGCGATGGTGGTGGTGGAAAGCGATGGTGGCGGCATTGGTGGTTGTGGAAGGCGACAGAGGTGGCGGTGGGGGTGGTGGTGTAGGGTTGTGGCGGTAAGGTGGTGGAAAGTGGTGGTGGTAGTGAAAGGCGGTAGCAGTGGTGGTGGTGGAAAGTGGTGGCAGTGGTGAAAGGCGATGGCGGCGATAGTGGTGGAAGGTGGTGAAAGGCAATGGCAGTGGTGGTGGTAGAAGGTGGCGGCGATGGCGGTGGCGGTAACGGTGGTGAAAGGCGGCAGTGGTGGTTGTGGCAAACGGTGGTGGTAGCGGTGTGAAAGGTAGTGGCGGTGGTGGTGGTGGAAAGTGGTGGGCGATGGTGAAAGTCGATAGTGGTAGAAGGTAGTGGTAGTGATGGTGCAAGGCGGAGATGATTGTGGTAGAAGGTAATAGTGGTTTTTTGGACTTAGAATATGAGGGTGTTTTGGGAAGTCGATTTTTTAAAACTAATTACTTGGGAATGGAATGTCGATTGCATAGGTTTTGTTGTGGAATAGATTTTTATTCCAATGGAATGACCATTCTCACTTTAAGTTGCATACCAAACAAATGAATGGTTGGAATGGGCATTCCATTCCATTCCATTCATGCACATCAAACATAGCATTAATAGTCATCATTTTAAGAGAAACGTAGTTTAGGAAATATTTATAATAAAGCGTACTGATAGTTGAAATCAATTATAGAATTAATATTTGAGTAAAGTGCAATAAACCCCCCTTAACTATATCTCAATAAACAGAAAACCCCTCTAAATTTCTAAAGTAGCATAAAACCCCCCCTACACTTGGTTGTTTGGTTCCAACTTACCCATTCCCTTGCCTTTACCCTACGACTTGTTGGTTTGACACACATTTTGAATGTATATGACCATAATGCCCTTTTGAATGTATATGACACACAGCCAAACACCACTACTCTTCTCATTGTCTATATATATCGTCTCTACTCGTTGAACCTCTCTCCCACCCACTGCACCGTCTATATATGTATGTATATATACACACATATATATATCGTTTCTCAACAGTGAACTTCTCTTTCACTATATATATATAAATATATATATGCAACTGATTCAACAAAAAATAAATAAAAGAAAATATCTACAGTTTAGCTTAACCCAATCTCCATCACATGGGTAGAGCAGAAAAAATAAAAAATAATAAAATTCTCCATCACTCTATTCGATTCACATATCCTTCATGCTAAGACATAGTTCAAATCAAGCATCTACGAGTAAAACATAGTTCAATGCTAAAATCAACTTTTTTGTGATTAAATTTATCTTTTGGTTACAACATTCACAAAGCACAATTTTTATTTTTTTTTTTAATTTTTTTTCCCATTTTCTGAATGGTAAAGGAATGTGAAATTTGAAGGAATCAAAAAGTGAGTGGCGGTCATTAGTACCTAGTCACAAAAGTGTGATAAATTGTGGCAAAGTTTGAATTTATAGAATGTCACTACTACTACTAACTATTAATGTAGGTAGAGTGAGTAAGGATCGTCCCAAGGGCAATGAACGGTATTCTTAGAATCAATGACGAATGAGTAGGTCAAATGATCAAAAGATGGTTTGTTGGTTGAATTAGACTACAATTTAAACTAAATAAATGCAATGTAAAAAAACTCTTTGAAATCATTTTGGAAGGTAAACTTTTGGAAATTTCATTTTGAAGCGAAGACTCAACTTTTTCAAATTCATTGTGAAGACACTTTTCCACAACACACACTTCTTCATACTTGTCCATTGAACTCGGGGTTGGATTAAATATATTCATCTTCACATTCATATGCCCAAATGAAATTTTCATTATCCCCATCCTACAATTTATGTTGGCATTAGCGGTTGCCAAGAATGGACGGCCAAGGATAACGGGAATTTGATTCTTGGGATTTGGGATCGGTTTCATGTCAATGACAACGAAATCAACCGGGAAGAAGAACTTATCAATTTTCATCAAGACATCCTCAATAATACCCTGGGGCTTTTTGATGGATCGGTCGGCTAGTTGCAAAACTACCGATGTTTGTTTCAAGTCTCCTAAGCCCAATTGAATATACACCGAATATTGAAAAAGGCTAACACTTGCTCCTAAATCTAGAAGAGCTCGGTTAATGACATGGTCACGAAAGATGCAAGAAGTAGTAGGTGAACCGGGGTCCTTAAATTTTGAAAGAGTATTATATTGCAAAATGGAGCTTACTTGCTCGGTCAAGACCACTTTCTTTGGTGATTGGCTTTTGCTCTTCCTCTTTTAGGTGCAAAGATCTTTCAAAAATTTGGCATAAGCCGGAATTTGTTTAATTACATCCAAGAGGAAAAGATTAAACTTCACTTGCTTAAACACTTCAATTATTTCATTCACTTTGGTCTTTTGCTTTTCAAGAGAATTGGATCATTTTAAGGCATCCGGAAATGGAGCCTTTGGCCTAAAAGCTTTTTCAAAATCTTGTTTCACAACATTTTCAACATAAGAATTTTTTAAATAATTTTTCGCAATTTTCTCAACAAGATGATCATGTACATGCAATGAAAGAGGAATAAAATGTGAAACGGGACGGGTGTCAACTTTTGGTTGCACCGGTTCACTCACTTCATTTTCGATACCAACTTGATTATCAACAATTTTTCCACTTCTTAAGGTTGTCACCGCATTGACATGTTCAATTGTGGGACTTTCCAATAAGGGGTTAGTCTCTACAACAAATTGTTGCTTTAGTGGGGTATTTAAAGGCATCTTCATTTTTTCTCTAGCATTCAAAGTACTAGCTATTTGCTCAACTTGGGTTTCTAGCTTAGCAATGGATTGGAAATGGGAATGAAACAATTGAGTGTTTGCCTCTAAAGTACCCAAAGCGGTTAACACTTTTTCCTCAAAAACGGGACTTCTAGAATTTCCTTGAGAGTAAGATGATTGATTAGGAAAATGAGAGTTTGAGAATTGATTTCCATGTGATGATTGAAAAGATGATCTATAACCTTGGGAACCTTGGCTTTGCATTGGGGCGGGAATATACTTTCCTTGAAAACCACCTTAGGGAAGGTTTGAGCCTTCCCCTTAGCTTTTCCAAGAGAACTTTGGATGGTTCCTCCACTCAGGATTATAATGTGTGCCACATGGATTATTCCCTTGGTTAACAAAAGTAGCATTCACTTGTTCATAATACTCAGTTTGCATATATCCATAGGGACAATTGGAAGTAGAATGTAAGACACTAGAGCAAGTCATGCATGCTTCATTAGATGGATGATGAACATGATCAGGGGAGGAAGACATTTGATTCACCAAATTTTGGTTGATAAAAAATAATCTAACCTTTGAGATAAAGACTTGACTTCGGCGGCTATGTCATTGAAATTCTCAACTTGATACAGGCCGACATTCTTCCATTCACCTAAATTTCTACCATTTTTGGAAGACAAGGATCGATGCATTGAATTCTCACTCATGCTTATCAAGATATAAACCACCCATAGATGCATCAACCATACCCTTGTGATTATCCGGTAAACTTTCAAAGAAGTATTAAACTAATTGTCTTTTAGGCATGTCATGATGTGGACACTTCCTAAACAAATCATTAAATCTTTCCCATGCCTCATGAAACAATTCCCCATCCCCTTGAGAAAATTCTCTAATTGAGGTTCTCATTGCATTGGTCTTTGAAACCGGATAGTACTTTTTCAAGAACTCTTGTTGCATTTTCGCCCAAGAAGTTATCGAAAAAGGCCTAAGATTGTTGAACCAATATTTTGCCTTATCTTTAAGGGTGAAAGGAAAAAAATTTAATCTTAAAACATCTTCCGGCATGTCCATATATTTCATGGTGGAGCATACTAAGAAACTTATCCAAATGCTTGTAAGGTTCTTAACTTGGAAGTCCATGATAATTAGGAAGCATTTAAATAGTTTGCGGTTTAATTTCATAGTGATGTGCTCTAAAAAGGGGCAATTGAATGCATGTAGGTGCATTATATTCATTTGGCCCATAATGATCACGCAAAGCAAGAGGAGGATTCACAATTGGAGGTGTTATATAAGCACCTTGATTGCCTTAAATAATGGGAGGTTGTGGAGCAAAAATTGGCCGAGGCATTCCAAATGGAACTTGGCCTTGTTGTTGTGGTGGAATGAAAGGTCTTGGCATACCTAATGGTACTTGAATGTTGTCATGATGCACATTAGGGTGAAGGATGCCTTATTGGTCTATGTGACCAAGGTCCTCCACACGATCCTCATTGATGTCTTCCATTGATGAAATGGAATGACTAAAACTACCCCTTCCCTTAGAATTACGAACAATGGATTCAAGATTCAAATTCAGTGGGACGATAGTAGAATTTAATGACCTACGACCATGCATGCACAAACAAAACACAAATAAGTAACAAGCAAGTAGCAATCACTTCTCCTCCATAACAAATCAATAATCAACAATCCTCCACATACAATAATCACATACTCCCATGTTTTGAACAATATGCAAGAAAAATTAAATTGCCTCCACGGGGGCTCATGATTTGTGATACCCCTCGGATCCGAGACACGGGTTGATCAGGCCCAGGCCCGAGCCCGAGGGAATATCAAACAATTAATATTTTATAATGAATACGGAATACAAAATTGATTTAAGAAATAAAAATTTAAAAGCTGAAAGGAACTAGAAATAAATATCTTCCAAATATAATTATAAAAATCCAAGCTTCAAAACCTCTGTAAGTTTACAACTCGGGAATCCATCTATTGGACCCCTTATAAAATTCTCAAATAGGAGTTTAAATCATAGAAATAAATTCTACAGCTAACATAGAGAAGATTCCTACATAGTCGGAGGAATGAATATCTGTATCTGCTCTGCACATCCCAGCTCTAACTCGGGAACTGATGAACACCTGAAAAATAAAGGAGTGGGTCAGGCCCACATGTAAGTCCTAATCTACTACAATCTAAACAGTAATCCGATACGCAGATACATCCTAGGAAGACTCAACCATATCTAGAGTAGTCCATATATGTATAAGTACACACTATAGTACGCTCACTAGTCCAAAAAGGTCTGTCTCAGCCTGAATAGAGATACCATGCAAATCGCACATACTGTGGTCATGTGTATCTAGACCTACCAGGGAACAACACCTCTGTCCAGCTATTCATCCTAGGCAATATAGGCACCCTAACCATGGTCCTGAGACTCAAGCTCATACCATTGCGCATATAATAAATATATAAAGTCCGTACTCCTAATACAAAATATCATCCATCTGTATAGTGGTCTGATATTTGTAGCACAAATTCATCCTGAAATCATAGTAGGTCATTCACTCTAGTTGATTGACATGACACAAGTAGGTGATGGACTTAACATTTATGGTTAATCCATACCTTAATCCAAATTTAGGTAGGACTTAGTGTTTTGAACTAATCCATTCCAATATAAGTAGGTCTTAGTGCTTTGAGCTAAGCCATCCCTAATATGACACCGTCCCATACCGGTTCATACACATCCATTCAAGTAAGACTTAACCTTTTTATGGCTAATCCAACTCATTCCAGATTAGGTAGGATTTAGTGCTTGAACTAATCCATACCTAGTATGTCACCGTCCCATACCGGTACATACAATCCTCCAATTAACATAGTCGATAAAACAGTAATAGATGCAAACCAACTATACTCCAGAATAAGCATTTATTATAACCTATCAAGTTTAGGATCAAATTATGCACAAGTTAAATTAATCCTCATACATAAATATCAGGCATTCACTACGGAGCCAAAAATCTAAATCCAACAATGTAAACTGCTACAATATATTCAAGCATTCACATCCTCCAGAATATACATAAATATAAATTCATACATATATAACAGTATTAGGTATTCACTACGGAACCAAAAATATCATGCTCCAATAATTTAAATGGCTAAAGTCAGTTATAGCATTTAAATTCCACATACAGTCCATAAACTGATACCATTTAACAGTTATTAAGTGCCAATCTACTCCAAACCAGTCATAGTTGAATTTACAAATATTTCACTACGTTCATAACATGGTAAAAAAAAAATGATTAAACATAATTAATTCATATACCAACAACTTGCTAAGCTCCAGTAATTAAAATTCTTAGCAAAACAGTGCAACACATAGATTTTCCTTGAGCTGTTCATGGCTCCCTTCTTTAATCCATTATCATATTAAGTGTTTACAATATTTATATAAGTCCTTAACATTTAATTACACCTTACAGTAGCCTTTAAACAGCTTCTAGAAACACTGTACAGCCCTAACCATTCCCAAACACCCAAACCGTAGCCTTCAGGGTGAGAGCAGGCTCTTCCAAAATGCAGAGCCTGCTCTTCTTCAACAAGAGCCGGCTCCAATACCTTAGGAGCCGGCTCCTAGCAAGGTAGATCCGACTCCAATACCTTAGGAGCCGGCTCCTAGCAAGGTAGAGCCGGCTCCACACCTTTGGGAGCCGGCTTTAAGGGTAGGAGAGGCGGCTCCTCCTCTTTTGGAGCCTGCTCTTCGTTCCTTAGATGCCGTAGTTCGTCTATGCGTCTTCTTCTCCAACTCCGGTGATTAACAGAGCCTCTATGGTGTTTTTACATCCTCGTTCTATGTTCATACTTAGTCCTAGATAAATGTTAAACCACTGATATCCCATTCTAAGATGTATTGAAACACCACCTCTTAAAGCAACAACTACAGAATTTCAGTTAGAAAATTTAAGAGACTCTAAACAGATTTATTCAATAATAATAACTACTGCTTTTAACACTTGATTTAGAGTTCAATCATCAATTACATAATCATGGCCTCAATTTAATCAATAACGACACAAAACACCGAGAAGAAACATATAACAGAAACCTCAAGACTTATTGCAAACACCCGTTTCAACGAGACAGTATAGTTTATACATGCATACAAGACTTGATATATTTTTCATTTAATCCATTTTTAATCTTTAGTTTAAATTCCTGGAATCTAACTAGGCATGCACAGAACACGAATTAAAGGGAAAGAGAAGAACAGAAACTTGCCTCTGATTTCCGATTAAAAATCCAAAACTGCTGTCTCTAGCAACTTCGGCAATGTCAATAGTTGTTATCAACCTCGGCCACTCCTAGTTAAATCCAGAATTCTTCGTTGATTCCCTACCTTATTCTCTTAAAGTTCTCTCTGTATTCCCTCTGTATCCTTATGTACGTGAAAATAGTGAATATGGTTTACAGGAAACCCTAGTAGACGTATACTTATGTATTTATAGGCTTAAGTTGAAACCCCAATTTAAATCCTAAACTAAACCCTAAATTAAATCCTAAACCAATCATAAACACGATGTAAAACATAAAACCCTAATTACCAAAACAATGCATTTACATAAACACGTAAAGAAACAACCCAAATACAATTTAAGCAATTATTAAAGAAAACACAATTTAAAACAATTAATGAAAGAAAAACACATTTAAGTTAATTAAAAATAAAACAAATCAAATGAGCAAATAATTAATTAATTAAAACAAGCACATAATCAATTAATTAAATAAAAATAATTATATTAAATTACAGGATTGTCCTTTTAAAATTAGGGGTATTACATAATTTATCTATGAAAGTAAAGACTTGCCTCCACGCGGGCTCGCGATTTAACTAGAGATTGAGTTTAGAGAAGCTCACGAAGGGTCCTTTAGCAACTTCAAATGATTTTTTAATTTTTTCGTTGCCTTGCTTTGCTTTGTAATTTTTTTTTTTTTTTTTTTTTTTTTTTTTTTTTTTTGAGCTTTTTATGCTCTTGCTTAGCTTTGCTTGGCTTATTTTGCTTCTTTTGCTTTTCAATTTCTCTTTGCTTCACTCTCTTGGCTCAATTCACCTAGCCAATCAAGAACAAACACAATAAGTAACCAAAATAAAATAAAAATAAAAACAAGATCAAAAGAGTACTAATTCCTAATTAATTTCCAAATACGACAGTGCCAATCCCCGGCAACGGTGCCAAAACTTGGTGTGCTATTAAAGCATATGCATGCAAAATTGTGTGGTGTGGCCAAGTTTAAATTTAGAAAATGCCACTATCACTTCCAACTAAAAATATAGTTAGAGTGAGTAGGGATTGTCCCAAGGGATTGGAAGCGTATTTGTGATGGAAACTAATGTCGGATTAGTAGGTTAAATGATCAAAGATTGATTGGTGATTGTTTAATTAAACTACAATGCAATTTAAAGATTAATGCAAGTGAAAATAGCAATCTAGAAAGCAGGGAAAAGATATAGGAGAGAGGACTTGGGGCATAGAGTCACCACTAAGCTCCATTTCATCAAACACTAGCAATTGTACATTAATGGGGAAATTTAGATTGTAACTTGTATGTATGTGACATCAATTGAAATTAAGTATGGATGACAAATAAGTATAAATTGTTTAGCCAATTTTAATGAATAGCAGAACCTATCAAATGAGACCAATATCCATTCAATTAAACCATAATTAATGCACACACAAATATCTATATATATGCACTCTTTGCATTCATAAGTATGGAACATCAAAAAATAAGAATAGATTGTTCACCTACCTAAGAAATTAAAGCAATTACACTGTAACTAGGCTAGAGACATGAAATTAAACTAGAGATATGATACAATCCATCAAGAAATAAGTATGAACCATCAAATAAATTACAAAAGTGTTCCATTAAGTAACATGCCTTGACCATCACTGGATCAACATCATTAACACACATAGTCATACATCAACTTCATTAAATCTAGAGATAAAAACATGAATATCAATTCTAGCATACATAGACATATGACTAGAGCCAAATGATCAATTGAAAGCATTAATACATACAAATCAAGTAGAAAATACAAGATCTATATTATTTAAGGTCAAAACATTTATTACAACTAAAATTTCCAAAAATACACAAAAGCTATGTTTGAGAAGCAAGCCTAGGGGCTATCTCTAGCCCCATGAGAAGAATTTAGCCACTCATTGTAGTGGTCATGGAACCCTCAAGGGCTAGCTTGGAGGTTAGCATCATCATCTTCATCCTTACTTTCTTCTCCAAAACCCTAGTTCTAGAGAGAAAAATTATCTATTCTATAATCGATAATATCTCTATCTATTACAATGATATTCAATAAATCAATTACACACTCCTTTGAGTAAGGACCAAGTCAGAATAATAGTCTCTGATTGGAGGAAATTCGCTGTTATGCACGGTAGGTAGTAATCGACGCGCTCGGGAATTAGAAAGCTCACTACCAGCAGCATTTTTGATCGATCGAAGATTTTTGATCGATCAAACACTTAGCTTCGATCGATCGAAGCTGACGTGGCTTGAAAATATCTTCCAGGCTTGATCCAATTGGCTGAGCTGGCACCGCCTTGTTTCAATTGATTGAAGACCACTTCGATCGATCAGGACTTCCCTTCAATCAATCGAAGTTCCCCTGATGCATTTTTCTTGGCTTCTTTCCAACTTTGCTCCTTAGCTCCAAAAATGGTCTAAATGGCTCTTGTTAGCCTGTTTGAACATTATTCACCTGAAATAGGTAATAACAAAATAAGTATCTAAGACATGAAAGTAAGATAGATGAATAGACTAAAATACCCTAACTTAGGTGCTAAAATGCGTCACATTTGAGCACTCATCAAATAACACCACATAAACAACATATGAAATAATATGTCACAGCTTTAGGGACTATTACTTTAATTCGTGCTTGGGGTTTTAAGCCAAATTTCTCATGTTGTTTTATTATGTGCAAAAAACTGTCCACCTTGCGGGAACAAATAAAATGCCATAAAAAATCACCTTTTGGCAGAAATTTAGATTTTACTTTACCCCTAACCTTGCAATAGAATCGTACATAGACCTATTTGATTATACTTAAATTATTGCTAAACACTTCCACTCCCTTTTGGTAAGAGGGTTATTTAGTTATAATTCAAGCACTCTCAGATATTCTACTCACTTATCCCACACAAAGACATTGATCACCTTTTGGCAAAACTAATACCCTTATGTAGGTAAATGCACTGTGAGACCTCAATAAGACCATTGTCTTAAAATTTTTCAAAAAAATTAATAACCTCCGTGAGCGTGTCACCTTTTGGCAGACATCATCCACTTTGGCTACCACCTTTGAAACAGTCACTTTACCATTCTTCCTAAACCCCAAGGAAGAACTTAAATTGTAAAAGTTCCATTTATTTAACTTTAACAATTTCTTTATAATGCACATAAACTAAACCCAAATATTATGGAATACTTGATTTCACGGTAATATAAATGGCTTTAACACAAATAAAATTAATCCTCCTCATACATATCAAGAAATTACAGTGAACAATATAATAACATGCACATCAATCAAGATTTTAAAAAATCTTAGTTCTTTCTATACTTTAATTAAAATAAAATAACAAAAAAAAAAAAAAAACTTGATGCATGTATATTATATATCCGATGAATAATTTAAAGTACTTGAATCTTTAAATCATCATATCAATAATACTTATTTATGGCACGTAAGCCCTCATAAGTTTTTCAACTTAAAATTAAACAAGTATCATGAATTACTTAATAAAAATACTAGACACAGAGCATGGTTAGATGGCCACACAACTTCATGTTAAACTAAAAAAGCTCACTTGTACATTTAATATAACGTGAATAAAAAGTTTCAACTAGCCTTGACATCAAATAGTTTATGAAATGATTTTCTTTGCACAGTATATATATCATGTATATATAAACTATTTGAGTATTAAGTCATACACCACAGTCAAGGTTGAAATATGGAATAATTATATACACACGTTGGCCAAATTTCATGTGCACAAAAATAAATTCCAAGAAGAATTTATAACATTTATATTTTAGTGTTCATCAATTAGTGAAAATTTTGTAAATCCATAAACAATGAAACTTTTCAATTGCTATCAATTGGGGTATATACAAATTCATTTGTACATATATCAAAACTTGAATAGTATATTTAATTATATTCAATTAGATCACTCCATCATCCAATATATGTTCACATACTGAATATACACTAAAATAATAAACTATGAAGTGACACCTCAAATACCATGAGACGATAGATCATCATATGTATGCAACAATGGCTTTATTTTGCTTATTTAATTACATGCTTCAAGAGTGAGTATCAAAAGCAATGGATCAAAATACATAGATTGACTCGATATCCATGAATTTATATATATGTGTGTGTGTGTGAGTACGCACGTTCCACGAAACCAAATATGGCTTACCAATGCATCTTGCTTTCTGTGAGATTACAAAGGATGTGCCGGTGTGCCCCATCCCTCCTTAGCAGTTCACGAACCTGCTTGATATATGCTATAAGAAAGTAATATTTTTTTGCAAGAGAACTGGAGTTTTGATGAAAATTTGAGACCCACAAATTAAAAAATGGCAATACTACCATCACTGTGTATTTGCATATTTAACACCAAAGGAAACTGTGAAAGATTTGGGTAGGTATTGCAGGAATGCATGCAAAAACCATCAACCAAGTCTGCTGATCATGAATGACAAGTACATGGGGTATCATCATTAAAAAATTGAACCATTCAACCCTTCGTCTATCAGTTTAGATCTTAGCAAGCATACAAGTAATTTGTAGATAACAACAACATACCTTTAACAACAGTGAATCGAAAATAATAATCGGAGCACATAAATTTAAATGATATATTTAATTACTTCAATTTTGATTTCTACAAAAAAAAAAAAAAAAAAAAAAAAAAAAAAAAAAAAAAAAAATTAAAAACAAACCCTAGTATAACCTAGCTCTGATACCAATTGTTGGGGTTTAATCAAATAATTCACATGTTGAAATCAAGAATATTACAATTAATTAAATAGAGAATTTAGTCTCACACCTGATTGATGATTAAATCACATATACCATTAGATTTTGGAGGATAACCTTAGAATTCTTTGTGATCCTGCAAAACATTAGAGTGCTTTACCCCCTTCTGAGAGTTGTCCTTCGATAGGTCTAAATAAGGGTTTTAAAACCCTTATATAACAATAACAGAGGGGGACAGCTTCTCTACAAATAAACATACCTAAATCTCCCTTCCTATCATGGAAATTTAGATATAAATGGTTAGAATCAAATCATACCAAATAAGTTGGTGTTGACCTAAAATCCAAGGATTTTGATGATCGTAATTCATTGTTAGTGTTCTATGTGTACTAATGTTTATCTTGAGCAAAATTCAGATCAAAAGTATTCATCTAGACAAGTCGTTACATATTAAAGCTCAAAGGAAAAAGCATCATCAAGATATGACACAGAGGGATCAAGGTTCAAGAGAAGTTATCAAGATCTCATCAATGGGGTTAGCTAGGATGGTGAGTTGTTTAGGAAATCTTGTAAAAGCATGTATGAACATCTTTAAGTTCACACTCTAAAAATCATGCATAAAAATCATTCATAAGTCTAAGGAACATAAGACCAACTTCAATATATTATCAAAACATGTTCCTGAAAATAAAGTTCCATTTCGGTCGATCGAAATGGAAGGAAAATCTTAACTAGTGACCAAGTTCAATATATTATCAAAACATGTTCCTGAAAATAAAGTTCCATTTCGGTCGACTGAAATTAAAGGATAATCTTAACCGGTCAACCGATTCTATCAAAAAGCTTGGATCGAAGTTTCTAAGTAATATCGATCTACCGAAACTCAGGACCATTGTATTTCGGTCTACCGAACCTAGCATTTGAAAGAGCCTCACTTGAGTTTCAGGCAACCGAAACTAGAAAGGCAAATAAAACAGCAGAGCCAATTTACACAGAATGGTTTTAAACAATGGAGGAAGCAGTTTCGGTGGACCGAAACAAAGGGAGTTTTTCATCGGTCTACCGAACCAAAGTTGATGGCCAACCTCAAACCAATTAGGTCGACTGAACCTCAAGGGTGTTTTATTTTGGACAACCGAACCTGCGAAAATTCAAATTTCAAACGGCGTGTTTTTCTCGAAGTGTGTGTCCAACAGCTAGATTTCATATCAAACTCATCTGAAACTTTATATAATGAGTTGAGGTCTTCATAAAAAGGCATTACATTCATTGAGAAAGATATTCTTGCAATCATAAAGCCTTTCATCATTATATACACACTTTATATCATAAAAGAGTATTGAGCTTCAATTTATTCGTACATACTCTAGAGTAAGCTAAATCTTGTATTTTAGATCTAAAAGAGATCATCTTGTACTTCATCAATCTTGTTCAAATCTTGTAAGGGCTGGTGTGGCCTAAGAAAGACGAAGAGAAGGTGTTTCTCTTAGCACTTAGAAGTATGGAAGAGCTTCTTGTAAAAAGTTTGCTCTCCATCCGCAAGAAGAAGGCATAGTGAATTGGGAAGTCTCAAGAAGGGTCATGAGCCGAGGAGTAAGAGTTTTCGAACCTCGCTAAAATCACTGAGTATATGTTTGTAATCTCTATCTCTATCTCTTACATTTATTGCTTCATATTTTGTTTGATAAATATTGTCTTTTGAAGTTTAAAATTCAGATTACTTTCTTCATTATTTATCAAGGAAGTTAAGCGTTATTCTAGTTAGTTAATTAAAACCAAAAATTAACCTTAGTTTACTTTGACTCTATTCACCCCCCCCCCCCCCCTAGAGTCTTTATCTGGACAACAATTGGTATCAAAGCTAGAACTCTATTGAAAAAACTTAAGTGTTTTAGAGAACGATCATGGCAAACTTAAATGGTCATCTTCATCAAGAATGCCAATCTAATACTAGACCTCCTTGGTTCGATGAAACATACTATGGCTATTGGAAAAATAGAATGATAGACTTTCTTCAATCAGTAGACTATCAAATTTGGCTGGTTATAGTTAATGGACCGTTTGTTCCAATGAAAGTTGTTGACACAAAAAGAATCCCTAAAACTGAAGCTGAATGGGACACCGAGGATTATAAACTTATTTCCTTAAATGCTAAAGCTAAAGTTAATCTAAGTTATGCTATAAGTCCTAGTGAATATAATAGAGTCTCTACTTGTACCACAGCTAAAGAAATCTGGGATAAACTTCAGGTTACTTATGAAGGTACTTCACAGGTTAAAGAATCTAAAATTTACATTCTTATGCATCAATATGAATTGTTTCGTATGAATGAAAATGAGTCTATTAGTGCAATGTTTGTGAGATTTACTGACATTATAAATGGCTTGAAACATCTTGGTAGAACTATGACTAACTCTGATCTTGCAAGGAAAATTCTAAGAAGCTTACCCGAAAAATGGGATGCAAAAGCAACAACAATTAAAGAAGCTCACAATCTCAACACACTTGAGTTAGATGAACTTCTTGGCTATCTTCTCACATGGGAAATCGCCTTAAAAGATAGAGAGGGAGATCATCATCGAAAGAAGGAATTGCTCTCAAAGTATCTCAAATAGAAAAGGAAGTTGCTTGACAACGAAAGTGAAAATGATGATCTGGCTCTCATCACTCAATCCTTCAAAAGATTTCTTCATAGGAAGAAATTCAACAAAGGAAGGTTCAAGAAGGGTGAATCATCTAATGAACAAAGCAAACGAGACACCCCTACCAGTTTTCATTGTAGAAAATTAGGACATTTCAAAGCTGATTGTCATGTTTATAAAGAGGAAAAGAAAAAGAAAAGAGCAATGCAAGCCACTTGGGAAGATGACGACTCAAATGGCTTCGAAAGTGATGAAGAAAAAGCTATCCTCTATCTTATGGCAAACAAGGATGAGGTAAACTCTAATTTTGACACTTCTTCTTAATGTGAAATGTCTTATGATGATTTGGTTGATGCATATAATGGATTACTTGATGGTTTTAAGGAATTGCATGATGAACTAGGTAAAATGGTCAAAAAATGTGCTTCTTAAAGAAGAGAAAAACTTATCATCGAAAACAAACTTCAAACTCTTCTAAATGAAAATAAGTGCTTGAAAAAGGAATACACGTTGCTTAAAGAAACAGGATCACCTGAACTTATATCTGAAAATAAATCCTTAAAGTTAATCATTGAAGACCAAATTGATGGTCTAGCAAAGTTTACTCAAGGTACCAAAAATCTAGAACTAATACTATGAGCTCAAAGAAGTGTCTTCAATATAAATGGATTAGGATATGACCCCTTTGACAAGAAAGCATGTTTGTTGAAAAAGAGAGAGCCTTTGGCTATCTACTTTGTCAAAAGCAAGAATAGAAATTCTAGATGCAATTATTATAAAAGGATTGGTCATCTTCTTCAAGACTGTTCAAAGAAAAAGCCTAAGATCATAAAGAAGTGGGTTCTTAAAGGAACATATGTGCTCTTAGCTAACTCCCATGGACCCAACAAGATCTGGGTGCCAAGTGAAAATATTTGAAATCTCTTTTGTAGGATGGTTTCAAAGTCTCCATATCTTCCAAGGACAAATGGTTTCTAGATAGTGGATGCTCAAGACATATGACGGGTGACCGCACAAAATTCTCCTCTCTAGAAGCATACAACGGAGGAAGCGTAACATTTGGAGACAACTCTAAAGGCAAGGTAATTGGCATTGGGATCATAGGTATTTCTCCTTCTATATCAATTGAACATGTCTTACTTGATGAAGGTTTAAAGCATAATCTATTTAGTGCTAGTCAACTTTGTGATAATGGATTTGATGTGACTTTTAAATCGGATAAATGCATTGTTAAAAGAAATGAATCTTAAATATTTTGTGCTCCTAGAAGTGGTAATGTATATACCTTGCTCTAAGGTGAACTTCAAGAACATGATGTTAAATGCTTCATGTCATCCAATGAACATAGTTGGTTATGGCATAGAAGGTTAGGTCATGCTAGCATAGATATAATCTCAAGATTGTCTAAAAATGAACTAGTCAAAGGTCTCCCCAAGACAAATTTTTCAAAAGACAAACTATATAGTGCTTGCCAAATTGGTAAGCAAATTAAGTCCTCCTTTAAAAGGAAAAAGGATATAACCACTTCAAAACCACTTGAATTGATTCACATGGATCTTTTTGGACCGGAGAAAATTGCTAGTCTTGGTGGTAAACTTTATACTTTTGTGATTGTAGATGACTACTCTAGATTCACTTGGGTATTCTTTCTTGCACGCAAAAATGAGGCTCATTCAATTTTGTCAAATTTTTTTAAAAGAGTTGAAAACGAAAAGGAATGTAAAATTAAAATCATTAGGAGTGATAGGGGTAGAGAGTTTGACAATCAATATGTTGAAAGATTTTGCGACAAAAATGGCTACAATCACAATCTTTCGGCACCTAGGACTCCCTAACAAAATGGTGTTGTTGAAAGGAAAAATAGATCTCTTCAAGAAATGGCTAGAACCATGCTAAATGAGCGTAATTCACCTAGATCTCTATGGGCTGAAGCCGTAAACACTTCATGCTATGTTATAAATAGAGTTGTTATTAGAAAGATTCTCAACAAAACACCTTATGAGTTACGGAATAAAAGAAAACCTAATATAGGTTATTTCAAAGTCTTTGGATGCACATGCTTTGTCCTCAATGACAAGGATAATCTAGGAAAATTTGATGCTAAATCCGATGAAGGCATTTTTCTTGGATATTCCTCTAGAAGTAAAGCATATAGAGTTTATAATAAGAGGACCTTAGTTATGGTTGAATCCATACATGTTGTGTTTGATGAATCCCCAACCTTTCCCATAAAAAGTGTGATGGTCAATGATGAAGAAGTTGAACTTGAAAAGGGTACCAATGAACTTAATACAAATAGGTCCCCTATAGAGCTTGAGAAGAGTATCAATGATCTCAACATAAATGAGTCTCCTATTGATATCTATCAAAGCTCCAATTCAAGTGATGATACCACTCAAAATAAAACTACTCCAAATGAATGGAAGTTAGTTCATAATCATCCCATTGGCCAAGTTATTGGTGATCCATCCAAAGATGTTAGCACAAGGTCACAATTAAGAAATGTATGCAATTTTGTGCCATTTGTTTATCAATTCAAACCGAAAAATATACATGAGGCTGAAAATGATGAATCTTGGCTCTTGGCAATGCAAGAAGAACTCATTCAATTCAAAAGGAATAAGGCTTGGCATCTTGTCCCTAGACCTCAAAATAAAACAGTCATTGGCACAAAATGGACCTTTAGAAACAAAAAGGATGAGTCGGGAACTATCATTAGGAATAAGGCTAGACTTATTGCAAAAGGCTATAACTAAGAAGAAGGTATAGATTATGAAGAGACTTTTGCTCCCGTTACTAGACTTAAGGCTATAAGAATGTTACTTGCATTTGCATCTCATAAAAATTTCAAGTTATTTCAAATGGATGTAAAGAGTGCCTTCCTAAATGGTTTTATAGATGAAGAAGTATATGTAGAACAACCTCCGGGCTTTGAAAGCTATGATAATCCAATCCATGTTTACAAATTAACTAAAGCCCTATATGGTTTGAAACAAGCTCCTCGAGCTTAGTATGAGAGACTTAGTGGGTTTCTACTTTCAAATGGTTTTAGTAAAGGAAAAATTGATAATACACTTTTTACCAAAATCATTGATGGCAATTTATTGATCATTCAAATTTACGTTGATGACATTATTTTTGGATTAACAAATGACTCTCTAAGTAAAGAGTTTGCTACCTCTATGTAAAACAAGTTTGAAATGAGCATGATGGGCGAACTCAACTACTTCTTAGGGCTGCAAATCAAACGAACTCTTGATGGAATTTTTATTTCCCAATCAAAGTACACTAAATATTTGCTAAAGAAATTTGGCTCGGAAGATGCCAAACATGCTAAGACTCCCATGAGTCCTTTCTTAAAGCTTGATAAGGAGGAGAAGGGCAAGGATGTTGACATTAAGAAGTATAGAGGGATGATTGAAAGTCTTCTACAATTAATGGTTAGTAGGCCGGACATTATGTTTAGTGTGTGCCTATGTGTTAGATTTCAATCTTGTCCCAAAGAATCTCACTTAAATGCTGTCAAGCGTATTTTTAAATACTTAAATGACACTATCAACTTAGGATTGTGGTATTCTAAGCACACATCATTTGAACTTGTAGGATTTACGGATGTGGATTTTGCTGGTTATAAAGTAAATAGAAAAAGTACAAGCTGTGCTTGTCACCTTATAGGTCAGTCCCTTGTATCTTGGTCATGCAAGAAACAAAATTCAGTCGCATTATCCACCGCTGAAGCTGAATATGCTGCTGCTGGTAGCTGCTATGCACAAATCCTATATATCAAATAACATCTCGTAGACTTTGGTTTATTCTTCAACCAAATCCCTAGCAAATGTGATAATACCAGCGTCATTTGCATATCAAAGAATCCCATTTAGCATTCTAAAACAAAGCATATAGAGATTCGATATCATTTCTCAAGAGATCATGTTTCTAAAGGTGATATTGAATTAATATTCATCAATACCGAGAATCAATTGGCTAACATTCTCACGAAGCCACTTCAAGAAGATACGTTTTGCACACTTCGTCGAGAAATCGGAATGGCTATAGAAAGAGAGATTCTTGACCACTGATGTATCCTTTAAGAAAAATAAAAGATGTGCTTCTAACTCCTGTTAGGTAGACCGAAACATAGTTTCGGTCGACCGATTTAAATTTCTCGGCAGACCGAAACTAAAGCTTCATCTATTTCAGTCGACTGAAATAAGAAACTTGAATTCTCTTCAAAAGCCATTTCGGTTGACCGATGTAAACATTCGGTCGACCGATTCTTTGGGGGCCCAGATACGAACAAGGCTAAATTAGATTTAAATGACCCACGAACCTATCTCACCTCACAAATCCATTAACCCTCTCGCTCCGTATCTCTCCACAGGCGATTGCTAATCTCTCACTCCTCTCCTCCTCGTATTCAAGGTAAGTCTCACTTCCTCTTCCTCGAGTCAATCACTTTGACTTCAGTTTTTTTTTTTTTTTTTTTTCTCGTGATCTTTAATCTCTGTTGAATCATCCTAGGATAGATTTGTTACACTTATCTCTTATCATTTTGTTATCTATCTCACTAAATCTCTCATCTACTGAAAAGAACTCATGGCTTCCCGAAAGAATCCTTCTCGATCTAATAGAAACCTAGAAAAACACACTAAGCACTCTCATGATATGGATGCCAGAGGATCTAATCCACCAAACCCTGAGCATTCCGACTCCTATCCCACTCTAAACATGTGTCTTTTCCGAGAACCTAAGTTCAAAGAGGTCTATGAAACCCGATTCCTCTATAAGGTAGTTGAAAAAGGGAAGTTTTTTAACAATAGTGAAAGTGAAGCATTGATCCAACACACCTACTCTCTGTTTGCTACTATTGGGTTGGGTGAATTTGTATCGCTCAAAGTCCCTTTCTATCCCAAGCTTGTTAGACTGTTTTACACCCATCTCGAGAAAGAACTAGGGAACAGCGCTTACGATTCCTTTGTGATAGGATCTCATATTCACCTTACTCTATCCAATTTGTGAAGCATTCTCAAACTTCCTCATGGTGATATTACCTACTTTACATCTTATAATTGGTATTATGGAGAAGAGTTTAATCCTCTCCAAGCAGTCCAACAAATGAGTCAATTCCCTACTGAAAACACTGACAAGATTTTTGCAAGTCAGTTAACCATCCAAGCTCGTCTCATCTATCATGTTATCATCCATACCATTCTTTCAAAATCCGGCAGACGTTCGGATGTGTCGTATATGGAAGCCTTTCTCATATGGTGTGTCCTAAACGGAAAGCAGTTTGATCTCTCCTTCATCATCTATTACCACGTGCAGGATTACATTAAAAAGGAGAAAACACACCTCTTCTATGCCATGCCTCTTACCCTCATCTTCAGAGCATACAAGGTGCGAGTAGAAGGAGAGGACAAAAAGGAGCTTACTAATCTCTACAGATTTGACAGAGACTTGCTAACTCGAATGGGTCTAAAAAAATCAGAAGCCAACATTTGGTATGACCCTAAGTTTGGAGTTCCTCAAAATGAAGGCCAAAACATGGTCATGGATGAGCAACAAGTAGGAGATGCTGAAGAGGGTGGTGATGGAGATAGAGAAGAGGAAGTAGAGGTTGAAGAAGAAAAGTAAGAAGAAGAGGAATAAGCTGAAGAGCAACAAGAAGCCACTGCTGTCCTTTCCTCAGAAGAGCAATCCCTTCATGCGCTGCTCTTAGAAAACATTTCTCTTTCTAAAGAGCAAATTGCCCTTGGCAAAGAGAACAGGGAACACATTCTTGAGATGCGTGAATGACTTGAAGAAGTAGCTAATGAAGTCGATCTTGTGAAGCATGACCTTGCAGACCTCTGAATCACAGGACTTACTTATTTCTGATGCTCTCAAATCCCTCCCCTACCTTTTTGATGCATAACGAAAGGGGAGAATGATGTTGATGTAGGTTATGGTAAAAAAACGTAGTGAAGATGTGAATAGGATAGTGAAATGGTGAAGATATGTTGATATGGTCTTTGACTTAACTATATTTTGAAATCAAATGGAAATACATGTTTTCTTTTGGCATTTATGAAGTGTATGTTTTCAAATTTCAAATATATTGTCTTGATATTTTTTATATATGCCTTAAATATGTCTTACTAACAATGTTTAAATGAATGCACAAAGAAAGGGGGAGATTTGTAAATCCTTTAGATGTATATCCTCGCTTTTAAAACTGTGCACATTGATAAGGGGAGGATTGTTCACATCTTTATTATTATATTTATTCTCATTTGACAAACACATCAATGAATTGTCATCATCAAAAAGGGGGAGATTGTTGACCTTGAATCCAAGGATTTTGATGATCGTAATTCATTATTGGTGTTCTATGTGTACTAATGTTTATCTTGAGCAAAATTTAGATCAAAAGTATTCATCAAGACAAGTCATTACATATTAAAGCTCAAAGGAAAAAGCATCATCAATATATGACTAAAAGGGATCAAGGTTCAAGAGAAGTTATCAAGATCTCATTAATGGGGTTAGCTAGGATGGTGAGTTGTTTAGGAAACCTTGTTAAATCATGTCTGAACATCTTAAAGCTCACACTCTAAAAATCAAGCATAAAAACTCATTCATAAATCTACGGAATATAGGACCAAGTTCAATATATTATCAAAACATGTTCCTGAAAATAAAGTTCCATTTTGATCGACCGACACTACAAGAAATATGAGTTTTAGTAACAGTCCTTTAGGGACAGTCTTAAAAACTGTCCCTAAAACATGCTTTTTTAGGGACAGTCTTTAAAAATTGTCCCTAAAACATGGTTTTTTGGCACAGTCTTTAAAACTGTCCCTAAAGACTTTAAAACTGTGCTTAAAACATTATTTTTTGGCACGGACTACAAAACTATCCCTAAAACCATAAACAGCTCGTCCCCAATTCCACAAAAAAATAAAGCGGCAAAATTTAGCCTTCATTTATTGTTTGCCGCTTTTGTAAGAATTAAAATATAATATATAAAATTAATTTATTTCCATCAAACTATGTCGTTTAACATCTATTTACCTAAAGTCTTCAGTTCACACGCCTCTTCCACCCTCACCCTCACGCCTCTTCCACTCTTTTCACTCTCAAGCCCTCACGCTCTCTTCCACTCTCACCCAATCGTTCCGACAGCCACATCGATCTAAACTCACCCAATCGTTCCGACAGCCACATCGATCTAAACTCTTGGACTTTTGGAAAGAAATCCCACAACACTGACACTTACAGGCGCAACTGTTAGAAGATTCAAGATGTAAGGGACGCGTTTAGGTGATATCCAGAGACTTTTAACCTTGAGGTATAACATTTTTTTTTCTTTCAAAATTTTAGGGATTATGCCTTTTTCTTCGATTTTCAGAGAACCCCATCTTCGATTTGTCATTCATATAACCCACATCGATTTCATGATCCTTACCCTAGTTTTTATTTATTTATTTTTTTTTTTTCTGCAAATACATGTTGTAGGATTAGAAAATTGCAAAAGGCCTAACAATCGAAAGGGTAAATTACAATCTGGAGTTAGCTTGTAGTCTGAGTGTGAATCGCTGTGGGAAATACAGGTTTGAGATATAACAAGTTTAATTTGTTATGTGCTTGTTAAAAAACTCGTTATGTGCTTATTACACTGTGAAATCACTTTGACAAAATTTGAATTCTGGGTTCTATTTAACTTAAATTATGATAATAGGTATTTGGATATAATACGGTTGTGTATACGTACATATCGATGTATATATATGTATCTATGTATAATATCCTCTATTTTATCTCTTTGATCTTATATGGTATCTTTTATACATCGGCTTTTGTGTTGCACAGTTTGCGTAATCAATGTAGCAAAAAAAATTTCATTATTAAAGTTCTAGGAAGATTGTTGATTTTCTAAAGTTCTTAATATTCCAAGGGAATATATAAAATGCATAATGCATAATGGTCATTCTAGAAAAAAGAACCCCACCAAGTTGGTTTTATAAAGCTAGGAACAAGGAAATTAGGGATTTCAAAAGGTTTTCCATGCTCTCTCTCTCTTCCTTCTTTTTTTTTTTAATTTGTTTTTTTATTCTTCTATTTTTTTCTGCTTCAATTGTTGATTATCAAGCAGAATTGTGCATGCCAGCCTTGATTTAGCTGTTACCCCTTTGCTTCAACTGTTACTCTATGTCTATTATATTATTCCCAATAAGTTATAGAAGTTTGATTTTTAGAATTGCTGTTTGAAAATTTTAAAGTAGTGTGATATTATAATATTGGCGGGTATTATATATATATCTTCTCTATGAAAATGTTTGAAATATTATTTAAAAGATGTGCATAATCTGTCTTTTATTGTTTTTCTATTTATTATTTTTTTTAAAAGGTAAAATATATTTTAACTAATTTAATTGGAGAAAGTTTAATTCTTACACGTATGTGTATGCATATACCTAGTTTAAATTTTTATACCGACCAGTACATTTTCTGTCTCTAGTTTAGTTGGATGAACATGCTGATCTGCAAATGCAGGAATGTTCATGTTGTGCACTTATTGCTGAAAAGTTTGTGCTGACTTCACCAGAGATATTGGCTGGGAAAGGAATCAGCCGACTTCTGGTATGTAGTGCTTCTGAACTTGCAACTGCCAATTTCTTTTCTTATTTTTTCTTTTTCTTTTTCTTATTTTATTTTATTTTATTTTATTCCGTTTAATCTTTTTATGTTTCATATATTCAATACCTACTTCGCCAAAAAAAAATTGCTGAGATGTTCCAATGCAGGACGTTGAAGGGAGCTATAAATATGTGCCCTTTCCCCCTCCGAAATATCCAACACAAACTGAAAAATTAAACTTCTGTTATGAATTCTTCTTAGGAGATTTGTAGATTTATCAACATTTTAGGATATGGGCTATCAACTTCCTGACCATGCCATTAAACGTAAAATTACATTAGGTCAAGATAGAATTGAAATGAAGTTAAAAGATAAAGAAATAAGTGAAATGAAGAGGTCACACTTATACTAAATAATAAATTTAATAAAAAAAAAAAAAATTAGAATTACCCCATCTATATCATTCTTTTGTGCTCTAGTATTTTATTAGAAAAAAATATGAGTCCATTGATCCGGCACATATTTATATTCAAGTGATTTATGTAACATGCATCACAAACTATAAAAATTTAAAATTGTATATAGAAATACATATATGCATCAACATTTAAATTGAGGAGGTATTTGCTCACACCAATTCTATCAGTTGATGCTTGGTAGAGCACCATAGTCATCAATAAGATTAGGTTGAAGCAGACTTGATGTAGTATAGTTATCTTTCTAGGTTAGGTCTGTGCTCGTTTGTTTTGCATATTTATTAGTGTAACTTCTAAAATTAAGCAAGCAAGGATGGAAGATGAAGATAGTATTCGGTCCTTCAAGGACTCAGAATGACTCTGTAATGCTAGGTGGTATGACTTTAAGCAGAATAAAATTTTCGCATGCTGTATTGTCATTGCTTGTCATACTAGTTCTCCCCACATTTTTACAACTGTGAGTTCAGGTAGGAAGAAAATCTTTTTTGAACTATGTTGGCCAGAAACAATCAAGCATCCTTAGTTTTCATGAACATCCAAATGCCACATTAATTAGTTGCAGCATGTTGCTTCTATCCTTGCTCTATCTTTTGTTTGATGACTTCTTTCCTTGTGATGATCAGGTTTGCAGAAGTGATTCTTTGGTGTTTCGAAGAGAATCTCGGGCTTGGAGGAGGCTAGCTATCAGAATCAGGAGGTAATCTAAACCCTTATATATTCTGTGATGTGTTCCTTATATATTTTGTTATGTGTTCCTTATATATTTCTTGAGATATAGTTGAAATAGGCTTTCTATTTATTCTTACATTGAGATTGGGAAAGTAAAAACAGAGAAAGTGATTGAGCTGAAAAGTTTTATTGCTCATGCCCCCACAGTTTGAAAATGAGAAATTGAAAAAAAGGAAAAACAAATGATATATTGATTGTTAAGTTTGTTTTCGTGGCTGGCAGAATTGGATTTTTATTTTGAAAATTTCGTTATATGTTTGATTGTTTAATTACAATTCGCAGAAAGATAATTTATTTTTTTGTTGCAATGATTAATAACATTATGTAGATTACCCGTCACAAAGGGTTTTATTTTGGAATTCAAAAGCCAATTTTATCTTTGGCTTAAATTAGTCATTCACATTTGGACCAAATTTGAAAACTGAATTTTTAAAAACTTGGGTCAGCTTTGATCAACCCAAGAGCTTTTAAGTTTTAGATTTCTTGGTCATGTTTCACCAAATTTTAACTGAGCTATTAATTTTTTTTTTCTTTCTTTCTGATTTTATGGTTGGATTAATGGAGTTTAAATAGGATTTATCACTACAAATTTTCAACAAACTCTGTTTCAACAACCATATTTTCTGATTTTGACGATGTGCCTAGTTCAAGAGATTGAGCAGGGAGATAGGAAGAAAAACATAGCTTAAACAGGGAGAGATAAAACTATATTGGACCGGGCTAGCGTTTGCAAAAGAATAAGAAGTTGCTGCCCTTTATATTATTATTATTATTATTATTATTATTTTGCTTCTGCTCTTCTCCTATTTACTCCAGATTTTGGTTAAAATAACAGCACTAGTCATTAAAATTGCTTCTCTTAGTTTTTGGCTGTTGGTGTTCTCCTATTTACTGGACAATTTTTTTCCATTGTTTGAATTGTAATCTTGTAATGTTGTAGAAGATTTTAAGTCAGTTTGTAGTGCAGTGGTAGAAGTCTTTTTTGCCCCTTGTTTAACAAGTTTTGAATCAAACATATTAGACTGACTACAGTAAACCAATACTGTATTTGTCTACAGTATACCATAAACAAATTAGAAATTAATTATCTTAAGAATTACCCAAAGCCATGGTGAGAAGGCTATAAACAATTTGCTAACTACTGCCCCAAATTTGAATATTTGGAGTTGATGAATCCCTTCTCAAGCCTCCAAAAAAGATACAATATAAATAAGACTAAATATTTAAGGGGGAATAAGTAGAATCAAAATTTATAAGTTTGGCATGCCGACGAGGAAGGGAAGGAAACATTTCTGTGATGGAGTTACTCGACCTTCTTTTCATCCCAAGCCTTCAAATGACCATTAATTTCTCAGAAATATTAGGAGAGGTTGCCAGAGAAGATGTCATTGAAACTGAAGAAGTAAAAACAAAACAAAAAATGACATGATTACTCTTTTCCACTGTTATACAACCTAGAATAGAATCAATCATATATTCATATTGAATAAAGATTTAAATCTCCATTCCATCACTCATTTTATATCCATCTAATGTTATCCAACACCATCATTACATGAACTCAAATTAATAATGAAACAGTTAACCAAATAAAAATAAAAATACAGCGAAAAAATACTTTAACAAATTTCAATTACCAAAAAAACCAATAGAATTATAGGGAAATTCTATTATGTGCGCTCCCATTCTGGAAACCCTTATCATCTACACAACTTCTAAGATCTACACCTCCATTTCTTTAACACCCTCATCTCTAATTAGAGTTAAGGGTTCCCCAATTTCATGAATATCCAGAAAGACATCTATGTATATACAACCTGCATACACCTGAAACATCTAAAGTGCATCTGAATCTTCCTCTATCATCCTCTTTTCACTGGGTCAGAAGATAGATCTAGGAAATTATACCTACCAGTGTCTATAATACTAATGCCAGGTGACCATGGCAGTGAACCAACAGAGTATGAAGAAACTTCATTTCTTAATTACTATGTCTTTTAATTTTCTTTAATTGTATTTCACTCTTTTTTTTTTTTTTTTTTGGTTCTTTTTTAAAGAAATGATAAGACGGTTCTTACACTCATTCATTATTCCTTCCATGATGGGCTCCACACACTTATATACATACATATATATATATACATACATATATATATATATATATATATATATATATCCTTTATTAAATCTTGATGGATATATGTTCTTTTTTTTCTTTTTATTTTTTTTTATTTTTTTTTTTTGTGTACATTTAAGCAGTTACATGGATAAGTCTTGGATTCATCATCACACTAGGGGAAGTGTAAAGTATTTTGATGGCATACATGACTTCATTGATGTGGCTAGGCGTCATGCAGAAGTAGACGGTAGGTCCCGATGTCCATGTCGTCGTTGCAAAAATAGGACTTATCATCAAATTGAAGAAGTTAAGCAGCATCTCTTGAGAAATGGGATGGACAAGGGGTATACCAATTGGATATATCACGGGGAGGCTCGTCAAAGCAACAATAATGTTAATATTGATGTTAATGTCAGTAGGGAAAATGTCCACGATGAAGATGGAAATGTAGATAATGTGTTTGAATTGTTGGATAACATACAAATGGGAAACTTCAGTAATGCACCACAACAAGAAGATTCACCTGAAGTTGATGTTGGAGGAGGAAGCTTTGATAGATTATTAAACGATGCACAATGTGAATTGTGGCCAGGTTGTGAAAAATACTCTAAGTTGTCAGCGATATTAAAGTTGTTCCATGTGAAGGTTACAAGCCAAATGAGTAACAAATCATTTGACATGATGCTTGATGCATTTAAGGATATGCTTCCCGATAATAATATGTTACCAAAGTCTCATTACGAGACTAAAAGCTTGTTACGAGACTTGGGTCTCGGATATGATTGTATACATGCATGTAAACATGACTGTGTTCTATTTTGGAGGGAAAACGCAAGTAAAGAAAATTGTCCACAATGTGGTGAATCGAGGTATAAACCTCACGAAGGTAAGGGTAAGAAAATCCCTCAAAAGGTTCTCTGGCACTTCCCATTGAAATCAAGACTTCAACGGTTGTTTATGTCAAAGGATGCAGCCTTAGATATGCGGTGGCATAAGGAGAAACGTGTGAAGGAGACAAATGAGTTAAGACATCCAGCTGATTCAAAAGCTTGGGAGGATTTTGATAGTAAGCATAGTTGGTTTGCTGCTGATCCTCGTAATGTTCGTGTTGGATTAGCAACTGATGGATTCAATCCATTTGGAAATATGAGCAATGCGTATAGTATGTGGCCTGTGATGATTGTGCCTTACAATTTGCCACCTTGGATATGTGTGAAGGAGCCATATATATTTATGTTGTTGCTTATTCCTGGTCCAACATCGCCTGGTATTGATATTGATGTGTACATGCAACCTTTGGTTGAAGAGTTAAAAGAATTGTGGCGGGATGGTGTGATGACATATGACGCGTACAGTAAATGTAACTTTAAAATGCATGCGGCAATGATTTGGACCATTAGTGATTTTCCCGCCTATGCGATGGTATCTGGATGGATGACAAAGGGTTATCTAGCATGTCCGAATTGTAACAAAGAAACATGTTCTTGTTTTTTAAAACACGGACGTAAGATATACTACTTGGGAAGTAGTATGTTTTTATCGTTAGATCACATTTTCAGAAACCATCACAAGCAATTTAATGGCGAAAGTGAAAACAAAGGGCCACCAAAGCAGTTGACGGGTGATGATATTCTGGAACAACTTAACCTCATACCCGAGGTTAGTTTCGGAAAGGGGCCAAATAAAAAGAAGCAAACTCGTGAGGAATTTGAACTTAACTGGACGAAGAAGAGTATTTTCTTTGAACTACCTTACTGGAAGACCATTTTGTTGCGGCACAACTTGGATGTTATGCATATAGAGAAAAATATATGCGATAGTGTGTTGGGGATATTATTGGACATTGAAGGGAAAACTAAGGACACATTCAAAAGTCGGTTGGATTTAGAAGCAATGGGGATTAGAAAAGAACTCCACCTGAGACGTAATGGTGAAAAATTTGAGATGCCACAAGCGCGCTACACATTGTCAAAGAATAATAAAAGACAACTATGTGAATGGCTAAAATCAGTTAAGTTTCCAGATGGCTATGCATCGAACATAAGTCGGTGTGTGAATGTTAATAATTGTAAGATATCTGGATTGAAAAGTCATGATTCACACGTTCTCTTACAACGTCTCCTCCCTATTGCTATACGAGGATTCTTAAATTCAGATATTTGTAACACAATAGCTGAGCTTGGTTTATTTTTCAAGGAATTGTGTTGTCGAACTGTCAAAGTGGATGTCTTAGAGGCAATGGAAAGGGACATTGCTGTTATACTAAGTAAGTTAGAGATGATATTTCCTCCGTCATTTTTTGACATTATGGTGCACTTGGCTCTGCATTTGCCGCGTGAAGCCATCATCGCAGGCCCTGCACAATATCGATGGATGTACCCGATTGAAAGGTGCTGTATATTTTTAGTAAACCAACATTTTTTTTTAACAAGTTTTATTAGTTTGTTATTAAATATTATTGGTTTGATTAACGGTTATGTAGATTTTTGCATACTCTCAAATTGTACGTCCGTAACAAAGCACGTCCGGAAGGGTCCATTGTGGAAGCTTACGTGGACGATGAGTGCCTCACATTTTGTTCAAAATTTCTTGGAGGGATTGAGACAAGGTTCAATAGAGAAGAAAGAAATAGTGAGGGGAACTACAACAATAATTGGTCCACATTTTATGATCTAAAGCAAGTGGTTCGACCGATAGGAGCACAAAGTTTGGACATATTGCCCCGTGCGGACATAGAGATGGCCCGATTGTACGTTTTACAGAATTGTGAAGATGTTTTGTCATATGAAGAGTAAGTAACTCATTGCATGTCATATCTTGTCAGCTTCTATGAATATATAGTCTATTTCTTAATACATGTATACAATTGTATCATTAACATAATGTAATTGTTTAGAAAACACAAGGTAGAACTTGAGAGAGAAAATCCGCGCAATGTTCCTCAAAGACATGCTAAAGAATATTCGAGGTGGTTCGAAACAAAAGTAAGTCCATTATGCACCTATTGTACTTAATTAAATAAAATTCTTTAATTTAATTAAAATGAACTGTCATTCATTTATTTAACACTACACTTCTTTTAATAGATAAAGGAAATGTGTCATCATCAAAAGGAAACAACTTGTGATGATCTGTATTCATTAGCGTGTGGACCTCAATGTCTAGTGAGTCAATATTCCGCGTGTATTGTAATTAGGAATAGGTTCCATACTAAGGAAAGGGAGCAAAATCGACGAACACAGAATAGTGGCGTGTTAGTGAAAGGAGAAGACCAAGATTACTATGGTGCCCTAACAGATATCATTGAGTTAAGATATCCTCTGGGTAGAAAAATTTTTCTTTTCAAATGTGATTGGTTCGATGTTAGGATTGGTACCGGTGTACATAAAGATACCTATTTCATAAGTGTAAATGTAGCCAGTAGAGCGTACAAAAATTAGCCGTTTGTGTTAGCAAATCAAGCATTGCAATGCTTCTATGTCAAAGACAACAAATTACAAGGGACGTGGGAGGTAGTTCAAGATATAACAAGTAGAAGCTCATTTGATGTACCTGAAAAAGAGGGTGAAACAGGAGTACATGATGAAATGCTCAACACTACAGCATACCAAGAGAGCGAACCAAGCATCGTGGATGGAGTTGTTGAAGCGGACTTGGACATGGATCCATTCCCTTTGAACAGGGATGATTTGGAGGGTGAAACTCTTGATGCTGAAATGATTCAAAAATGTAGGGGTGAAGCAGCCATTAATGATGACTTTTGGGATGTTAAGAATGATGAAGCTCTTGACATTCAATATAGTTCAGATGAGGAACCAGAATTAATGTCTGAAGATGATACTGATTTGGATGACATGTGAAGCTTTTTATTCTTGAGCATGTACATCATTTTATTGTTTTATGATTAATACTTTAAGTGACCAGCTGAATTATATTACCGAGCTTTATCTTTTGAGTTACTTTTTGTTTAAATTTCTCTTTAAGTATTGTTTCTGTGCTTCATTAATTTGCAGTTTTGATTTGGTTGACTAAATTAATTGTTGTATTTGAGCATTTACTTTTTTTTTTGGGTTTATGATTATATTTAATGTGATCTATTCAGTTATATTACCTCTAATTATTGAATTTTTTATTCAATGGAATTATGTAAATATGAAATGATGACTCAGAATATATTTTGCATATGCTTGTTTATTTTGATTTAATTTTACTTGATTCTTCATATCAGCTTGTAAACTAAATTATGGACACCTCCGAGGAACCGAGGCGTAGAGTTTTAAGGTCCCGCAGGGCTGAAACTGAGCGACCATCTACAAGTTCACCTCCTACACAACCAAATGGATTAGGTGAAGATAGGAATTCAACAAATGAAAGAATGGAAGGTGATGGTAGTAATGAGCAGATAGGGCCACAACCAAGTGGAGGTAATTATGCTTCATCATTGATTAACCATAAGTTCTTTTGTAAAATGCCTACGCTTTAATTAAGATGATAAATTTGTTTTTCAGGTCCGATACGAAAAGGGCGTGGAAGAGCAAAAAATGAAGCCTTGCACAAAATTAATGAAAACAATTGGCCAGTTCCAGTTGAGTTTGGAGAGGGTTATATTAAACCTGTTGGTTTAAATAACAAATTATGGACGGCTGAGGTTGGCATTAATACACGAGATACCGAAGCCCTTCTAAAGTATAAAACGTGGAGGGATGTTCCAGATTTTGAGAAAGAGGTCTGCTATGACCATTTGAAGGTAATGATAACCATCATTTAATGCTTGTTTTGTTATAAAAAAATCAGAGATTACTGGTCCAATTGGTTACAAATTATAGCTTACTTTAATTTTACATTATAAAGGAGGTCTTTGGAGTGGATGCATACGCAAATGACATTGATTTTAAGCGAGTAAATATGGGAATTTCCAGCGCGTTGAGGAAATATAGATATAAATTGAAGTGTCATTTTGAAGAGCATCTTCCGATTGAGAATGCACGCCGCCATCCTTACAATGGTATTGGTAATGCTGTTTGGGAAAAATTGTGTGATACGTGGATGTCACCTAAATTTCAGGTTCAATTTCTTAACTACTTGTTTTTACTATTTAATATAATAACTTCATTCACTAGTTATTTAGGTTTCCTAACTTGTAATATTGTTTGAATTACTACTTGGGAAATAAGTGCAAAAAACAAAGAAAATCGTTCCAAGAATGAGGTTCCACATTATTCTGGATCAATGTCCTTCGTCAGACTTTACGATGATTATGTGCATAATATACGAAACAATAATTATAAATTTTTTATTTTATATTCTACGTTCTAAACCATATATTTGTCTAATAGTCACTATTACTTTGTACTATAGGTCAAACTCAAAGAAAGGCAGAGCCAAGAAGATGAGGACGGTGAAAGGGAAGAGGATCCTACTATTCGTTTGTACAAGGACACACATTTTAAGGAACAAGGTGGATGGGCACACGAGAAAGCTATGAGGAATTTTGTAAGTTAACTATAAGCTAGCATGTTAGATTATGAAATTTGGATCTCATAATATTATCCACATTGATTGATTGTGTTGGATTTGTAATTTATCTGTTTTGCATAGTTCAAATATGTGTCTTATATCTAGGGTAGAAATCTAGAGATTTAATAACAACTCATGCCAAATAAATGTTCTATCCCCTTACATTCCATAACTCCAAGATACTTCAAGTCTAGAAACCCCTCACCATCTCTGTCTTGACTCACATTCTTTAAAATTTCCACTTCTACTAAATACATACATGAGATCTTTGGATGTATCATGAAAATTAATGAATCAGTCCATTAATTGGGGTTTCTTGAATTAAAACTTGTTTAGAGTAAAGATTAATTTTAATTAGGGTTTCGTCAATCTTGGTTGTGACTAAAAATTATACCTATAGCAGGAGAGAGAAGAGAGAGAATGGAATAGCTTGTATCTAGAGAACTTATTAGTCTGCTACCCAGCAGGAGAGAGAAGAGAGAGAATGGAATAGCTTGTAAATGGAAGCCTCACTTTGCTCTAACAAGTAATGACCCATTTATATATATATATGAATATATCTGTCTGTCTGTCTGTTTGTGTGTGGGAGTGTGGAGAAAGTGAGGTGATTTTCCATGAAGCAGCCCTTTTATGCATAAGGTTTATGTGTAGTTGTTACATATATATATATATATATATATATATATATATATATATATACACACTTTTATGTTTTATGATTATCTAAATATATATGTAGAGAAAGTGAGAAGTGATTTTCCATGAAGCAAGCACTTTAATGTCATAAGCTTTATGTGGGGTTGCACATATATATAATATATAATTATCTGTACTCTTTTATTATGTTTGGGTGGTTGTAACTTTGAAAATCCACCAAAAACATAAAATCCCATTTGTAGGAGTGTTAAAGAAAAGATGAATGTGACCTCTTTTTTTTTTGTAAGTATTGTTGTTCCCTTTTTTATTCTCTTCCTTTTAGTTAGTTTAATTATGTGATATGAAGGCTTCAAGCTACTTTATCGATCAGCTCCTGTAGGAAGGTTATCTTATATATAAAGCATATTCCTCTATTTAGATGGGGTCAGCTGCAGATCCTGTTGTCATCCCACTATATCCTGAGCTGTATTTGTTCTCTCTCTCTCACACACACACACAACTTCAGTGGAAGCTGTCCTAGATACTCTTGGAGTGTCATGTTATATTTTATTAGTTAATTTCTTGAATTAAATAGACAAGAAATCAAAATCTGATTTATTGTTATAAGTTTAATAGCTTAGTTTTGGGATAGTAGAGAATCAATATTTACCTATTACATCAATATGTCTACCTATGACATTATTAGATCATCAAATATTTTCCAGACATTGTTTTAGATCTTCAAATCTAAATTAACTGCATTTTATGAGATATCAAATCTCCTTTGTAAGACCCCTAAATTCATAAAGATTCGCATTGCCTGGTGTTCCTGGCTGGTTTCTCTTCTTTTTGAGAGCTGAATTTAGAAATCAGAGAGGGAGGAGCTGAATTTAGATCACATATTTCTCCTCGAGTTTTCACCCTAGGCTCAACCAAGTGACAGTAGAGAATGCCATATTTATTCAATGATTCAGCCATATAGAGGCCAAGAGCCTCTGGATTTGAGTCTCCGGATTCCATAAAATCTGCAAAGGGAGAGAGCCTTATTCCCAGTCTATTCGCTCCTATCTCATTAGCAATAGCTTCAACTATTTCTAGACATGTCACTCCTACAAATGGGATTTCATTCTCATTCCAAGCACTACAGAAAAGACAATCTACAACTTGTTCTAGCCCTGTATCAGGTTAACTACCTTTTTCTTTCTTTTCCTTTTCTTCGGACTACAAAATTGAGATTATAAAACTCTAAATTGATTAATTTGCTCTGTAGATTCATCTGCACTCAATAATCTCAACTATCAAAATTTCTTCTATTTATGCGCATATGTGAGTTTATATATACATCACTGGTCTTGCATATTCTGAGAAGTGGCACACAAAATATATTCTTGATTAATTTGCTCTGTAGTTTCAACTACTCTGTGAGTCTGTAACCTCAACTATTATGACATTTTAACCTATATATCTATGTGAAATTATATATATACACACACATACACTTTTTGGAATTGCATCTATCAGAAAATTATATACATACGCACACATACACATTTTAGAGAGAGATGAGAGACTCACGGGGTTAATTCCTTGCTCCTCTTTGATCTACGTCTCTGCACTCAGAATCGGAAGTTGTGGGCTCTATTATATGTTATTCACATTACACATCAACTTAAAATTTGGGCAGCTCAATAAATGGATTCCATTCATGTCAAGTTGTCATTTCAGACGCCCAGAGTGGCTTTTTTGCAGTAGATATAATCATTTCATTTATATGAATCAATGTTTCTACTAAAGGTCAAACTGAATTCATGTTGGGGCAAAATTGCTCGATCAAACCTTGGGACCTTGATAGAAAGAGTGGAAAACTTAAGTTCAATTCAATCCATAAGTCATTGGGTCTGTCTTTCCTAAGCCAACCTTATCATAATTAGGTTGATGGGTTTAGCTTCTAAAATCAAGTTGACATGAAGATCTTGAAGTCGACTCATTTATTTTGGTGACTCTTGGAGCTTATAGGTCGTATGTCTCCAACCATATTGTGTTTGCACGATTGACTTTATTATCATTAATAGTGATAGGAGATTCTAAGTTTATTATTCAATTAACGTATTTATATATATATATATAAGACGAGCTAAAAGCTTTTTTTAGCTTTTATATATATATTCATATGACGAGCTAAAAGCATTTTTTAGCTTATTAGAAAAATATATATAGGTTGATGTTCATCTTTTTCAGATTTATAAGGTCAATACATGGATTCCCAAATGCACTCATTCAAATACCTTCTTTTTTTTTTTTTTTTGGTTATGCTAATATAAAACATTACGCTTATTCTTTTATTTTACTAAACAACTCCAGAGCACAAAAAGACTGGAAAAACAAAATTGGAACTTCACTGTGGCCCTAGAGCCCACCATTAGGATTTTGGAGAGATAGTCGGTTTCTACTAAATGTCAAAATGCATCATTCCTTTTTCATATCAAGTTTTACTATGTGGGTGATGGAATCACACAACTTGCAACGGGGACAACATGGGCAGCCATTTACCATGTTTGAGAAAGTGCCTTAGAGTTGCAAGTTACAGAAAGTGCCTTGCGTTTTGGTTCCATTCTAATCTATTAAACTACCAGAACCTTAATGATTTGATCAGCCATTTTGCAGTGATGGATACTTTTTGTGTGTTAAACTCGTATCAGACCACATTATAATGATAATGGAGAGTTTTTGTAAAAAAATTAGCTCTGTCAAACCCATGGTTTGTTTGTTAATATTTTTCTGGTGCACCAACTACCCACAAAGTTTCTAACAATAATTTGACAGTAGTGAGCCTTAAATTTATTTAAATGTACAAATTTTTTTCTATTTGTTGAGAAACAGCATGTCATACAAGAAATGGCATACAAGAAATGCCATTGTTTACTGTATGCGCGCATGTTATAAACCGAATCACTTTAATCTCTCTATTTTTATGTGCTGGTGCATGTGTGATTACATTTTCTGTTATTACTTGATTTATTCCTATGCCATATTTTTTTAATTTGATAGCGAACTTAAATATTCTGCAGGATGCAATGAAAGAAAAGGCTGCACAAAATTCTCAAAATTCTGATGGTACGAGTCCATCCATAAATGATGTTGAGATAGTACAAAACCAACTAGGCATAAGGAAGGGATATTGCCGTGGATTTGGACATGGTTTCGTGGCTCCAAAGCGTCAGCGTGCCTCTTCATCATATGATGAGGCTTCTAGGAAAAGGGCCGAAATTGTTGAAGAAAGAAGTGTACAAATGGCAGAAAAAATGGAAAAACTTGAGAAGATGCTTGAGCAGTACGAACAACAGCCGCCACCATGGTTCCTCCAATATCAGTAGCAGCAGTAGCAGCCGCCACCATGGTTCCTCCAATTCCAACAGCAGCAGCAGTCGCCACCATGGTTCCACCAACAACAGTCTCCATCAGATTCCCAACAGCAGCAAACCGCACCAAATTGGCATCAACAACCACCGCCACCTCCAGCAGACTAGTATTTTTAACAGCCGCCACCAACAACAAGATGGCAATATCAGCTGCCGCCACCAACATAGTCTCACCAGTAAGCACCACCACAACCACCAACAGAATGAATAATGGATCTTGAAGAGGATGGAACAATTTTTTGTGCTACCACATGGTTTTAGTTTTTGTTTAGAAAACTAGAGATTTTATATTTTATGGATCTTGAATATATATATTGTGGATTGATTTTATTCTATGGATAGTAATATTTTTTTGAATGTTATTGTGGATCTATTTTGTATATGTTTTGTATGTATGTATCCGAAATGGTTAAATTCACAAATTAAGCATACAATATATATATATATAGACGGTTTAATATAATAATTATAATTAAAATAATGTAGTAGGAACGGTCCTGATCGTCCCTAATACAATAATATATTAAAATATATAATTAAATTAATCTATTAGGGACGGTCTGACCGTCCCTAATACAATATATGAAAATATATAATTAAAAATAATGTATTAGGGACGGTCCTGACCGTCCCAAATACAATAATATATTAAAATATATAATTAAAATAATATATTAGGGACGGTCTGACCGTCCCTAATACAAAATATATTAAAATATATAATTAAAAATAATGTATTAGGGACGGTCTGACCGTCCCTAATATAATAATATATTAAAATATATAATTAAAATAATCTATTAGGGACGATCTGTCCGTCCCTAATACAATAATTATAATTGAAAAATTATATATTAGGGACGGTCTGTCCGTCCCTAATACTCTAGTTTTTGGGGACAGTCATTTAAACTGTCCCTAATTCGTACCTTATTAGTGACAGTCTTGGCCGTCCCTAAAAAGTTTTAGGGACGGTGTTATTTGGGACAGGTTAGACTGTCCCTAAAGGTCAAAAGTATTAGGGACGGTCAACTCTTTGACCGTCCCTAAAGCTCTTTTGGCACGCAACTTTTAGTGACGGTCCAAACTGACTTTTAGGGACGGATTTGGTACTTTTAGGGACAGTTTCGACTGTCCCTAAAATCCGAATTTCTTGTAGTGCAAAATGGAAGGATAATCTTAACCGGTCGACCAATTCTATCAAAAAGCTTGGATCAAAGTTTCTAAGTAATATCGGTCTACTGAAACTCAGGACCATTGTATTTTGGTCTACCGAACCTAGTATTTGAAAGACCCTCACTTGAGTTTCAGGCGACCGAAACTAGAAAGGCAAATAAAACAGCAGAGCTGATTTACACAAAATGGTTTTAAACAATGGAGGAAGCAGTTTCGGTCGACCGAAACAATGGGAGTTTTTCATCGGTCTACCAAACCAAAGTTGATGGCCAACCTCAAACCAATTCAGTTAACCGAACCTCAAGGGTGTTTTATTTCGGACGACCGAACCTGCTAAAATTCAAATTTCAAACGGCATGTTTTTCTCGAAGTATGTGTCCAACAGCTAGATTTCATATCTTACTCATCTGAAACTTTATATAATGAGTTGAGGTCTTCATAAAAAGGCGTTGCATTCATTGAGAAAGATATTCTTGCAATCATAAAGCCTTTCATCATCATATACACACTTTATATCATAAAAGAGTATTGAGCTTCAATTTATTCATACATACTCTAGAGTGAGCTGAATCTTGTACTTTAGATCTAAGAGAGATCATCTTGTACTTCATCAATCTTGTTCAAATGTTGTAAGGCCTGGTGTGGCCCAAGAAATACTAAGAGAAGGTGTTTCTCTTAGCACTTAGAAGCAAGGAAGAACTTCTTGTAAAAGGTTTGCTCTCCACCTGCAAGGAGAAGCCATAGTGAATTGGGAAGTCTCAAGAGGGGTCATGAGCCGAGGAGTAGGTGTTTCCAAACCTCGCTAAAATCGCTGAGTATATGTTTGTAATCTCTATCTCTATCTCTTACATTTATTGCTTCATATTTTGTTTGATAAATATTGTCTTTCAAAGTTTAAAATTCAGATTACTTTCTTCATTATTTATCAAGGAAGTTAAGCCTTGTTCTAGTTAGTTAATTAAAACAAAAAATTGACCTTAGTTTGCTTACACTCTATTCACCCCCCCCCCCCCCCCCCTCTGGAGTCTATATCTGGACAACTGTTGGAAAACCACAATCCAACGTTATAAACCATACTCCCAGTTAGACCACCAAATTGGAAAGTATAACCCAATCCATCAAGTATCAATAATCACATTGCAATCCTATTTTAGAAAACATAGTGCATAGGACCATAAAACATTTTTTATTAGTTATATATAAAATTTCCAACACTATATTCACCCAAGCCTATCTTTTTTGTTCTATTTGCTTCTAAAAAAAATGTTTTTTATGTATGAGAGAGAGGGGGAGTGCAAATTATTTGAAACCCACTGATAAGCGCTGAAAAATGCACATTTAAATCCCTTAAGCTTGAATGTTCTAGGACCTTATTCTATTTTATTTTTCCGTTTTAGTCTAATTTCATGTTATTTCCCTTTTCAAGGACTTATCCCCAAAATAAATCAATTCAGCTGAATTAGAGCATTAAAAGAAGCAATCTCAAGCTTAGTGGAAGAAAGGAGCAAAGTGGAAGCAAAGTGGTGAAGAAGCCTTCTTCGATCGATCTAACCAAGCTCCGATTAATCACACTGTGATCGTTCCAGCCATGCCACGATGGATTGAGCCTTTTATCCTTATTTTCAGGAAAATTTCCCTTTCGATTGATCCAATCTTTACTTCGATCGATCGAACACTTTTGATCTTATCCTCACCTACCACTTTTGTCCTTTTCCCCAAAATATCCCAAAAATATCTCAGCCTTGTCCTTATCTAAAAAGTGCGCCGCCATGGTTCGATCGATCCAAGCAACCTTGTGATCGATCGAACTACCTCAAGTGCGTGAAAAATAGAGTTCCAGCCAAATAAAAGGTGTGCTCGTGGTGCAGTCATTTGGAGGTCCTAATGCACGAGGTTGAACCATTAGGTGTGATATTTGAGCTACCAACATAAGGATTTTGGCTATTTTGAGTAAAAGAGGTTGATTAGGTTTTGATAAGAGGCTAGAGATTAGAGAGATAATACACCATTTGGGAAAGCTCTTTCACTCATCTAGGGTTTCTACTAAGAACACAAGGGGAGGATGATGATTCCTACCATGGAAATAGCCCTTGAGGGTTAGATGACAACATCAATGAGTGGCAAAACCATTCTCTTGGAGCTAGAGATAGCCCAAAGTATGTCTCCTAGACTTTGATGTTTTGTAATTAATGGGGATTTGTGTTATAATTCTTGTTTTAACATCTTAGATATATATATATATATACAAATCATTATAGAAACAAGATATATATATATATATATATATATATCTTGTTTCTATAATGATTTGTGTGATTTAATACTTCTAATTGATCATTTAATTCTATCCGTATGTCTATGTATACTAGAATGAATGTTTATGTGTGTATCTCTAGATTTTGTGACATTGATGCTTGTCTATGTGTGTTGATATTATGAATCTAATGATGGTCAAGGTATAGTGCTTAAATAGATTACTCTTGTGGTTTGTTTAATGGTTCATACTTATTTCTTGATGGATTGTGCCTCCTCCTTAGTTTAATTAGTTTAATTTTTATGCCATTAGCTTAGTTGTAGTGTAATTGCCTTACTTTCTTAGATAGGTGGATAATCTATACTTGTTGTTTGATGTTCCATGTTTATGAATCCAAGTAGTATATTTCTCTAATTTAATGAGTGTGCATTAATTGTGGACTTGTGGAAGGATTAATGGCTTAATTTGATATGTTGTGTTACTCACTAGATTGACTAAACAATGTATGCTTACTTGGCCATCCATGCTTGATAATTCAATTAATGGCACACACTTTCATTTACATCACACAATCCCCCTAATCCATCAAATATTGAATGTCTATGAAGGTAATGCTTAGTGGTGAACTCTATGTCCCAAGACTCTTCTCTTACATTATCTACATCTCATATTGTTTTAGTTGTTTTACATTGCATTTATTTAGTTTAAATTGTAGTCTAATTCAACCAACAAACCATCTTTTGATCATTCGACCTACTAATTCATAATTGATTCTAAGAAGACCGTTCATTTCCCTTGGAACGATCCCTACTCACTCTAACTACATTAGTAGTTAGTAGTGGTAGTGGCCTTCTATAAATTCAAACTTGGCCACAATTTATCACACTTTTGCAACTAGGTACTGGTGACTGCCAAGTTTTGGCACCGTTGCCGGGGATTTGGCAATATCGTATTTTGGGAATCAATTAGGAATTAGTACTCTTTTGATGTTATCTTTATTTTATATCATTTTGGTTACTTATTATGTTTGCTCTTGATTGGCTAGGTGCGTTGAGTGAAGGAAGTGAAGAAAAATATTCTAAAGAAAAAGGAGTAAGCTAAGCTAAGCTAAGCAAAAGCGTAACAAGCTAAAAATATAAAAAATTTGCAAATCAAAGCAAGGCAAAATGGAAATTGAAAATAATTTAAAGTTGCTTAAGGACCCTTTGTGAGCCTTTCTAACTCTCTCCTTAGTTAAATCGTCGGCCCGCGTGCAGGCAAGTTTTAATTTCTTAGATAAATCGATAGCCCGCGTGGAGGCAATTTACTTTTCTTGCATATTGTTGAAAGCATGGGAGTATGGGATCAATATTTGTGGAGGTTTGTTGATTGATTTGTTACGCAGGAGAAGTGTTTGTTACGTGCTTGTTGTTGAGTTGTTGTTTGTTTTAAGTGTGCATGCATAGTCATAGGTCATTAATTCCTACTCTTGTCCCATTAAATTTGAATCTTGAATACATTGTTCGTAATCCTGGGGGAAGAGGTAATTCTAGTAACTCGAACATAATGAGGACCATGTAGAGGACCTTGGTCACATCAACCAACAAGGTATTCTTCACCCTAATATGCATCATGACAACATTCAAGTACCATTAGGCATGCCTAGACCCTTCATTCCACAATAACAAGGCCAAATTCCAATAGGAATACCTCAGCCAATTTTTATTCCACCCCCACCTCCCATTGTTCAAGGAAATCATGGTGCTCGTGTAGCGCCACCGGTTGTGAATCCTCCTCTTGCTTTGAGAGATCATTATGTGCCAAATAAGTATAATGCACCAACATGCATTCAATTACCTCCATTTAGAGCACACCATTATGAAATCAAACCATAAACAATTCAAATGCTTCCCAATTACCATGGGCTACCAAGTGAAGAAACTTACAAGCATTTGGATGAGTTTCTTGAAGTGTGTTCCACCGTGAAATACACGAACATGCCGGAAGAGGTTTTGAAGTTAAAACTATTCCCTTTCACCCTTAAAGATAAAGCAAAATAATGGTTCAACAATTTAAAACCTTTTTCGATAACTTCTTGGGCAGAGATGCAACAAGAATTCTTGAAAAAATACTATCTGGCTTCAAAGACCAATACAATGAGAACTTCAATTCGAAAATTTTCTTAAGGGGAAGGGGAAATGTTTCACGAGGCATGGGAGCGCTTAAATGACTTTCTTTGGAAATGTCCACAGCACGACCTTCCTAAATGGTAATTGGTTCAATTTTTCTTCGAAATTTTGTCAGATAATTATAAAGGAATGGTTGATGCCTCTATTGGTTGTTCTTATCATGATAGGCAAAAAGATGATATTTGGCGTTTGTATGAGAGCATGAGTGAGAACTCAACGTATCGATCTTTATCATCCAAAAATGGTAGAAATCTAGGTGGAAGAAAGAATGTCGGCTTGTATCAAGTTAACCATTTCAATGATATAGCCACCGAAGTGAAGTCTTTATCTCAAAGGTTTGATCAATTTTTTATTAACCAAAATTTGGCGAATCAAGTGTCTTCTTCCCCTAGCCATACTCATTATACTTCCAATGAATATTGCATGACTTGTTCTACTGTTTTACATTCTACTACCAATTGTTCCTATGAGCATATGCAAAGTGAGCACCATGAACAAGTGAATGCTGCATTTATTAACTAAGGGAATAATCCCTATGGCATTCACTATAATCTTGGGTGGAGGAACTATCCAAACTTTTCTTGGAAAAGCCAAGGGGAAGGCTCAAACCCTCCCCAGAGTGGTTTTCAAGGCAAGTATGTTCCGCCCCCAATGCAAAGCCAAGATTCCCACGGTTACCGATCATCTTACCAAGCACCACATAGAAACCAATTTTTAAACTCTCACTTTCCAAATTAATCTTCATATTCTCAAGGAAATTCAAGAAGTCCTGCGTTAGAGGAGAAAGTCTTAACCGCTTTGGGTACTTTAGAGGCAAATACCAAATTACTTCATTCTCATTTCCAATCAATTGCAAAGCTAGAAACCCAAGTCAGACAAATAGCTAATACCTTGAACGCTAGGGAAAAAGGGAAAATGCTTTTGAATCCACCACCCAAGCAACAATTTGTTGTGGAGACGAATTCCTTTTCGAAAGGTCACACAATTGAGCATGTGAATGTGGTAACCACCTTGAGAAGTGGAAGAGTTGTTGATAATCAAGTTGGTATTCATAATGAAGAGAGTGAACCAGTACAACCAAAAGTTGACACCCGTCCCGTCTCACATCCTATTCCTCCTTCATTGCATGAGAAAGAACCCTGTACACACAAATTTTGTAAGTTTGCAATAGAAACAAAATATGGAGCAAATAATGTAATTTTATTAATTTGAATAGATGGGGTAAATCCTCTGTAATATTCTTTACAAAAGAAATAGAGTACGGTCCTCTGATTCGATCTCCTGATTGGTTGATGGGATCTAAGGGCTACACAAGCTTGATCTTGAATCACCATGGAATTTGGTTGAAGAATGGCACGTCTTTGGCTATTCTTGTTATTGATCACCGTGAAATTTGATGAAGAACGGCACGATTTGATGTGCTTGATATTCTCCATTTTTTGGGTTTGGATGTTGGGGATGAGAGTTCTCTCTGGAATTCTGGGTTTCTGAAATCTGAATTTCTGGACCCCTTTCTTCTTCCTCTAGGCCTTTAGTTATAGGTTTCTTGGATTAATAGGATGATGACCTGTGTCATCTCCTGATAAGGATAAAATCATAAGTGGGCCGGGCCGGTTATATTGTGATCATTATCCTTTAAAATAATTATTTCAAATATATTTTATTAGGAATAATTATCTTTCCATTTAATTATATGGGCTGGGTTAATTAAATAATTGAAGTGGACCAAGCCTAGCGAATTAAATAACTTAAGTAAACATTAGGCCTATATTTCATTGGTCCATTTGTCAAAACCAAAGCCCACTAAAATTTTAGTGTCTACAAATTGCCCTCACTTCGAGTCCCAGTTTGATAGGACTTGTCTCCTTTTTCGAGTGGGACTTGAAGTATCCAACTTTCCTCTTCTTTTTTTTTTTTAATCACATTCCAAACTTTGGATTGTAAAATTTTCTCTTTTGCTTTTCTATCCAACTTTAGATTGGAATTTTACTTTTCTATTTGAACTGACTTATACAAATTCTAATACAAATAAGAAATATTTTATTGCCTATATATACTACCCATGTCAAAGGGTTTGACATCACTTCAAGTCTTCAAAGCTCCCAGATGACAATTGTATACCGCGGATTAGTCTTCAGTAATACAAGCCAAGCTTGTTGGTACGTCTTTCTTCCCATTTTTATTTTTTTTGGTCTATCTTTTCCTTCATTCAGTCCACATGAATATAATACATCAAGAGTCACCATGAGATGCACAAAACAAGAAAGAGAAACTCAATTAGTACAATACCACCACATAATCAAAAGTCATACTTTCAACTTTTCTACCTTGCCTATATACACGTATATCACATACATATATAGCTCTTATTAAATTTTGGCTTTCCTCCTTTTGTTTTTATCCAACTACATGTTGTCTATGTTTTCTTTCTTCATCTCAAAACATCTCTTCTGACATGTAAGCTCCAGGTTGTTCTGTGATTGCAAGGTATACAGGCTATACAACAGAAAGTAAATTGTTTTCTTTCTTTGTTCCGCAAATATTGCTTTCTTTTCTTCTTCACCCGTGTAGGCTGACCTTGTAATAAATCCAATATGCTAATGAACTTTATTTGGCAGTCTGTCCAAACCATTTTTTTCCTTCTTTCTTTTATTTTTGTCCACATGTTTTTTTTCTTTTCTTTTTTATTTTTTTCTTTCTTTCTTTCTTTTTTTTTTCCTTTCTTTTTTTTTTTCCCTTCCCTTTTTTTTTCTTTGTTTTTTTTCACGCTGTTTTTTTCTTTTCTTTTTTTTTTCTTCTTTTTTTTTCACGAATTTTTTTTTCCACGACTTTTTTTCTTTTTTTCCTTTCCCCCTTTTTTTTTTTTTTCACGCTAGATTTCTTTTTTTTTTCACACTTTTTTTTTTTTCCTTTTTCTTTCACTATAGATTTTTTTTTTCACGCTTTCTAACTTCTTCTTCTTCTTTTTTTTTTTTTTCTTTTTTTTTAAGGACATGAGAAGGTATAGCGAATTGGTTTTGTCAGCCATAGCAGAAATTGAAATCCTCCTTCTAAACAATACCGATCGAGCTTCAAATTTGTTTGTTGTTCCATCATGGTGGTATTCAAGTGTTTTATGAAGCAAAAGATGACTATCTTAGAGAGCGAAAATAGTCAAAGAAGCCAAGGAACCACATTAAGCGTATCCGACTCACTTCTTGGTCACAATGCCATTCATATGCCTGATCCTGACAGTGAACATTGTTCTTCTCATTGGACACGCATTCAAATGCCTGATCCCGACAATGAACAATGTTCTTCTCATTGGACACGCAATCAAATGCCTGATCCCGACAATGAACATTGTTCTTCTCATTGGATACGCATTCAAATGCCTGATCCCAACAATGAACATTGTTCTTCTCATTGGATACGCATTCAAATGCCTGATCCCAACAATGAACATTGTTCTTCTCGTTGGACATGCAAGGCTACAGGCGACCTCACCAACTTTGGTCTTGATCAGATTAATAAAGAATTTATTCTCTCGAAAGCCTTAATACTAAATTTTTCACTTTATGAGAGAGTTATTGAGGAAACCAGTTTTCACTCGTGAGTCTCAATGTTCAGGCGAAGGAAGTATCTTGGAGTATTCCCTGTATACTTTTTGCTGAATTGCTATACACCGAACTATATTCGGAGTGGTTAGAAGATGTCTTGGCGTGTTACCATGACTTTCTATTAAAATAACAACTATATGGTGTTATATTCGCCTCCCTATTTTTAAATGATCGACATGAAGATGTATTCAAAGCATTCCTCGAATGTTGGTGCCCAGCCACTAATATTCTTCATGATTTTATTGTTTGCAGCTACATTTTGGCGGTGGGTCTAATTTTTTCTTCAACAACACCTCAGCGGAAAGCCAAATTTCTCTTTCAGCAATATCTCGGCGGCGAGCAGAATTATTATTTTCTTCTTCAATGACACCTCAACGATGAGTCAAAATTTTTTTGCAACAACACCATGGTGATGAACCAGATTCTTCAGCAACACCTTGGCGGCCAATTGAATTTATTTATTTCTTCCAGCAACACCTTGGCGGTAAATCGAATTTATTTATTTCTTCCAGCCACACCTCGATGACGAATCGGATTCTTCAGTGACACCTTGGCTGCAAATCAAATTTATTTATTTCTTCTAGCCACACCTCGATGACGAATTGGATTCTTCGGCCACACCTTGGCGGCTAGTCATTTTTTATAGCGACACTTTGACGTTGAACCGAAAATCTTTGAAATTATTCTTTGAAACTACACTTTGCCAACGGATCAAATTTCCTTTGTAGCTACAATTCTGGTGATGAACCAAAATTATTGTTTGCAACTACACTTTGGCAATGGATCAAATTTTCCTTTGCAGCTACACTTTGGTAGCGTGCCAAGTTGACAGGTACGACGAGTACTTTTTGATATCGTATGATGAGTGACTTTGCCATTTTGCAACTTTGAGGAGTTATTTTTTTATTTATTTTTTTTTTTATGGTGGACTGAACTTGGAACAAGCCTCCAAGATGCCTACGTACCCTGAACAGGGATCAAGTCATCACATAGTTCAATTTTTTTTCTTCTTCCAGACAGTTTATACTCATATCAAAGAGTTATTGACTTTTTTTTTTTTTTTTTTTTTAGGAGATAGTTTAAACTCGTATCAAGGAGTTCTTGATATTTTTTTTCTTTCCAGGTAGACAGTTTAAACTCGTGTTAAGGAGTTTATTTATTTATTTTTCATCATACTAAACTTAGAATGAAATTGCAAGCTGCCTACGTACCCTCAAACGAGGGATCAAGTCATTATGTAGTTCAAAAGAGACATGATTTTTTTTTTTTTTTTTTTGGGGCCGTACACAGTTTTAGCTCATGCGGGCCAGGAGCATAGTGTAGTTTAAGCTTGTACAATCAGGAGCATAGCCTTCATAGGTAATAGCGCTTCAGTAATTTGCCATTAATGGGCCCCACTCTTACTCCTTCTTCCTCAATAATGAGATATGCGCCGTTAGTATAAACTTCACGAATAACATATGGTCCATCCCATTTAGAGACAAATTTATTTCCCTTGCGATTCATGATAATTGGTCTCCGAACAGCTAATACTATGTCTCGAACTTGAAATGACCGAGGTCAAACTTTCTTATTGAACGCTTTAGAAAGTCGAGCTTGATAACACTGTAGCTGTTGTTGAGCTTCCAATCACTTCCCATCCAATGCTTCCAATTCTTGAAGACGTAAGATGGCATTTTCTTCACTTGTAAGGCCTTCCTGTATGGCAATCCTTAACGAAGGGATCTGTTGTTCCAATAGAAAAACCGCTTCTACGCCATAGACAAGAGAATACGGAGTCGCTTGAGTAGGTGTACGATGTGTAGTGTGGTATGCCCACAATGCTTCTTCCATTCATTCATGCCAATCTCTCTTTATCTGGTTGACTACTTTCTTTAATAACTCACAAAGAGTTTTATTGAATGCTTCCGCGAGACCATTTGCAGGGGCATTGTACATGGAGGATTTACGTTGTTTGAAGCCAAACTTCTCGCAAAGGTCAGTTACCCAACTGTTTTTGAAATTTGTCCTATTATCAGTGATGATGTATCGAGGGACACCATATCGATAAATAAGGTTGGACTTGATGAAATCAACCACTATTTCCTTTTTCAAATGTTTATAGGGTGCAACTTCAGCCCATTTAGAAAAATAATCAGTGGCAGCCAAGATATACAAGTGGCCCTTTGAAGACTTTTCTAGAGGACCAACTATATCTAATCCCCATGCATCGAATGGCCATGACGTCACAGTAGGGTGCAACGGCTCTGGTGGTTGGTGTATGAAGTTAGCATAGAATTGACAGGCTTGACACCTCTTCGTATACTCCAAGCAGTCCTTGACCATGGTGGGCCAATAATAACCCATTCTTTTGATGCGAAAGTGAAGCTTTGGACCAGATTGATAGGCTCCACAAATCCCAGAATGTGCCTCCTTCATTGCATGAGTTGCTTCGTCATTTCCAAGGCAACGAAGGAAAAGGCCCTCATATGAACGCCTATACAACGTATCATTGTAATAGATGAAACGAGGTGCTCGTCTTCGTATTTCAGTCTTGTGGTGTATGTCTTCGGGAAGCTTTCCATATTCTAGATAATTAATGATAGGGAGCCTCCAATCTTTTTCCTCTTGTGTCCAACAAGAAACCAAATTACTTTCTTCAAATTTATCTTCTAGGACTTGTGGCAAGACCCATCATTAACATACAGGAACATCAACTAGGTCCTCATCAATTAACGCCAATGTTGTAGCTAAATTTGCTAAAGCATCAGCTATCCGATTTTCTTTCCTTGGAATGTGTTCTAGCATGATGCTATCAAACCGTTCCAACAAATGAGAGGCATAACTATGGTACGGCACTAGATCATCTTTCTTAACCTTATATTCTTTAAGAAGTTGGTTGATCACCAACTTAGAGTCTCCATATATTTCGAGATCTACGATCTTCATCTCCTTCGCCATTTGAAGGCCGATGATCAGGGCTTGATATTCAGCTACATTATTTGAGCAGTTTTCAGTGAGTGAAAAAGAGTATGGCATAACATGTCTTGTTGGGGAAATAAAAACTACGCCAGCTCCGGCTCCGTCTGATCGTGCTGCCCCATCGAAAAACATCATCCATGGAGGGAGGATGTCCACATGGAAGACTTCTTCATCAGGAAAATCTTCAAAAATTTCCCAATTGGTTGGAATAGGATGGTCAGCTAAGAAATCTGCTAAGACTTGTCCTTTCACTGCTTTTCGTGGCACATAAATAATTTCGAATTCGTTGAACAAAATTAACCACCTCACCAAGCGTCCAAAAAGGACCGATTTAGACATGGCATATTTGAGAGGATCAGCTCTTGCAATAAGATGTATCATTTGAGCCAAGAAATAATGCCTCAATTTCTTAGAGGCGAAGACAAGTGCGAGGCATGCTTTTTCAATTGGAGGATAATTTCGCTCCATCGGGGTAAGTCTGTGACTTAAGTAATACAATGCCTTCTCTTTATGTTCTTCATTATTCTAAGCAAGTAAGGCACCTAGCGATTCTTCTTGCGCAGCAATGTAAAGTATGAGTGGTTTTCCAGGTTCAGGTGCTCCCAATACTGAAGAATTAAGAAGGTACTTTTTGATGCTATCAAAAGCATTTTTGCATGATTGGTCCCAATTAAATGGAACATCTTTCTTCAGGAGTCGGTTAAAAGGTTGACAACGACCAGCTAAATTTAAGATAAATCGACGAATGAACGCAAGTTGACCTTATAAATTTCGAAGCTCACGCAAATTCTTTGGTGGTGGCATATTTTGAATGGCCTCAACTTTATTAAGATCAATCTCAATACCACAATGACGTACAATATATCCCAGGAATTTCCCTAAAGTCACACCAAATGCACATTTAAGGGGATCCATCTTGAGCTGATATTTTCGGAAGCGATTAAAAACTGTACGTAGATCCTGTAAATGATTTCTTCGTTCTTTCGTCTTTACCTCCAAGTCATCAACATAACATTCAACAATCTTGTGGAGTATGTCATCGAACATCCTTTGCATGACACACTGGTATGTTGGTCCCGCATTTTTTAGTCCGAAGGGCATAACTTTGTAGCAATATATACCTTTAGGAGTGCGAAAAGCAGTTAGCTCCTCATCTTTCGGAGTCATTCTTATCTGATTGTACCCTGAGTAACAATCCATAAATGAGAGAGCTTCATGCCCCGTGGTTGCATCTACAGTGAGCTCGGGGATGGGAAGAGGAAAATCATCTTTTGGGTATGCCTCATTCAAATCATGAAAGTCCACACAAATTTGAATCTGTCCATTTTTCTTTTTCACTAGAACAATGATTGAAATCCATGTTGGATATTGACCTCACGAATGAACCCTACTTCAATCAATTTTTTGAGTTCTTCCTCTATCCTTGGAACTAGCTCTGGACGGAAGAAACGTTGAGACTGTTTAATCGGACGTGTCCTATGTTTGACAGCAAGATTGTGCACTGCAATTTTAGGATCAAGACTGGGCATCTCTTTGTATGTCCAAGCAAAGACATCCTTGTACTCAGACAATAATTGAAAGTAGTCATTTTCTTCTGAGGGGCTTAGGAATGCACTAATGAAAACTGGTCTGGGTTGATCATCAGTCCCTAAGTTGATTTCTTTGAGTTGATCAACGGTAGCCTGCCCCCCATCTTCTAGTGTTGGTGGAGCTTTCTCGATGTCATCTGGTTGTTCAGAGTCAGGTTCCTCTTCAACAGTGATGTGGTATGAAGTAACACAAGATGATTCGCCAATGTCTTCTGTTTTATCCACTTCTTTTGCTTGATTAGTGAATACAACGATTCACCTTCTAGCTTTTAGTGTAACATCATTGGTGATATCTACCTCTGTCTTACATTTCATTCGCGAGGGCACTAGGCTCTGAACTTCACTATTGTTCACCACGTCGATGTTAGTTTTCTCTGACTTTCCACTCTTGCGGCTTCTTAGTGGTGTATCATTAATAGTACCAATTTGATTAAAAACTGACTTTTGAGATTGAGGTTGTGGAGATTTTCTTCCTTGGTCATGAAAGCTCATTCTGTTAAAAACAGAGGTATGAGGCAAACTGTTGACATGGGAACTTGAGACATTTAACTTTTGGCTTAACAACCTGTTGAATACAAATGCTCAATCACATGGAGCTCTTATACGGTCGATGACTGATTTTTGATGCATAGTTTGATGATTTTGTTCATCCTTAACTTCTTCAAACTCAATGTATAAGGTGTTTGACTTCTTATCCTTTTTTATGATTTGAATTCAAAGTGGCTCAGAAGCTACGAAACCGATACCAGACTTAGGTGGAATGATTTTATGCCCTTAATCTTTCAACTTCTTTTATGTCTCATTGAGGCCATGCATTTTCTCACCAGTGACCTCTGAATTCAGTATTCCAAGGTTTGTAAGATTTGTAAAATCATACCCCGACTTAGCCATGAGTTGGTATGTTTTAGGATTGAATCCTTCATCAGTCCTTTGTTTTGGAAGTGATCCATGATTGACTAGAGATTGAGAAGGCTGAATGAACACTTTTAACAGAGGCTTAAAAGGCAAAGACTTTTGAATCTTGCTGAGAGAAAGAGTTAACTCTCCTTTTAGCTTTTGCACATATTCTTTTTCTTTGGTTTGTGACATCTTCAATTTAAATTCCTTGGTTTCAAGTATCTCAATGACAGGTGACTGCCCTTCTTGCCGTTGAGATTTTAGAACATACTTTAAAATAGGTTTCGTCCGATGTGCTTTTATCAAGACCCTTCTCGTTTTAGCTACCTTTACAATGTCTGTCACTGAAACATCTAATGGATCACTTAACGCTTCTTTTGTTTTTGTAGATTGAACCTCTTGTGTATATGGATGACTTGGGATGGGCACTTCCAAAGGTGTATCATGATCGATATAGAACTTGGCATCGGCAAAATGAGATTCTGCTTCTGTAAATGGTTTATGGCCCGCCACAACCGTTTATACGCCATTCTTGAAGAATTTGAAGCACTGATGAAGAGTCGATGGAATGACACCATTACTATGTATCCAAGGCCTTCCCAATAACAAATTGTAGGACGTCTTTGCATCAATAACATGGAATAAGGTTTCAGCTTAGAGCTTAACAATAATTAGTTTTGCCCAAATCATGCCAATAGCTCTCTGTCCTCCTTGGATAAAACCTTGAATAATCAAACGGCTACGAGATAACTTATTGACTGTGATGCCGAGAATTTTCATCGTAAATTTTGGCATAAGATTCACCGTTGATCCACCATCAACAAGAATTCGAATAACTCTTTATTCTTTTATGTAACCGGAGACGAAAAAAGGACAATTATGCGGCTTCGAACCCAGCTGAAGATCTTCGTCAGTGAAAATAATTGGTGTATAACATAAATCCAGCGTACCTCTGACTACTTCATCATCATCAGACTTTTCAATGATAGCTGAATCCTTTGCATGATTCTCCATAGTCTAGGCTTCATCTTGATCCTTGTTATTCTTACCATCAGGGCTCGTTTTAGTTGAAACCATATAAGCTGTCACAACTTCGTCATCTAGATATCCTTCTGGAAAGAACTCTTGCAAAGTAATGGGCTTCTGGATCCTTTTGCTTATAGAGGCGTGTTTGGTTGACTGTGTCTTCTTGACCCATTTTCTGTTATGGCCAGACTGCTTATAGTGATATTGAAGTTTCTTCTTCCTTTGCCCCCTGTCAGAATAACTAGTCTAAAAAATGTTAGCTCGTTGCTTCCGTGGTTTCTTTCTTGTCACCAGAGTCCATCCTTCCTCATCATCCTGAGGAAAGACCCTTCCAAAGGTTGAAATGTCAAGTGCACTCCCTTTGCCAAGAGAGATAAGGATTGGTTCTAATGAGCCAAACTGGATGGTTGTGCAATATACCTCAGAAGTTGAAGGTTGAGAATGAGCACTCCCTACAACAGAGGTTGTCGCAGTAGCGGTAATATGATTTGAAGTTACAACATCGTCCGTGTCCAACAAGATTTTTCCTTATTTTGCCAAATTCATCACCACCTCTTTAAAGATAAAACACTTCTCAATTGGATGACTAACAATACGATGGTATTTGTAATATTTTTTATCGTTGACACGTCCCATCTCTTGAGGGTGTTTGCATTCAGGGGGTTCTATAACCTTACTTTCGATTAAACATTCCAAGATGCCAGGGACATCGGAATTGGGGAAGGGGTATTCCTTCTTCTCTAACTCCTTTAGCGTAGGACGCTGTCTTTCCCTCTCTTGAAACTGGCAAGGCTTTTTATCATCCTTCTTATCATCTTTAATAGATATCTTGATTGGGGTGGTTGAGATAGCCATGGAATCTTTAGCAGCGGTCTTTAACGACTTATCGCCCTTCTTCCAGTCTTTCTTATCCTTGCGTGGTTCTATGGCCACGGGACTTTTGCCTTCATGGGATTTCATACTGATCTCCATGTCATGGGTACGCGTAGCCAATTCTTCAAATGTGCGCGATTTTATGCCTTGTAGAATGTAAATGAGGCCTCAATGCATTCCCTGCATACACATCTCCACGGCAGAGACTTCTGACAATCGGTCCTTGCAATCAAGACTGAGTGCTCGCCACTGATTAATATAGTCGATTACAGGCTTATCCCTCCATTGCTTCGTGTTAGTCAACTCTATCATACTAACAGTACGACGAATGCTATAGAACCTATTCAAGAATTCTCATTCCATTTGGTCCCAACTATCAATTGATTCTAACTTTAGGTCGGTGTACCACTCGAACGCGTTTCCTTTAAGGGAGCGGACAAACTGTTTAACTAGTAAGTCCCCCTCTGTCCTGGTATTGTTGCAAGTCTCAACAAAATGGGCAATATGTTGCTTGGGGTTACCTTTTTCGTTAAATTGCTGAATCTTCGGAGGTTGGTTTCCTACATGCATCCTCATACTGTCGATTCTCCTTGTATAGGGCTTTAAGTACATGAGAGTGCTCTATGAGACGCCTCCGTATTGGGCTCGGATTGTATTCCTTATCATATCTTGCAATTGTGCGACAGATAATAAAGAGACTGAAGAAGCATGATTGGTTTGACTAGCTTCCTGTTTTGTCACCGGCGTCTGGTTTTGACTAACCACCTGTTCTATCACCGGCGTCTATTTGGGGTCCTCCATGCGAGTACTTTGTGCAGCAGAATTATAATTCTCCGTTGGCATTACTGTCGAAGATGTAGGATTCCCAAACGGTGGTGGTATGAAAGTTGCACGATTCCCAATTGGCAGTGCTATGGAAGATGTAGGATGCCCAAATTGTATTGGTGATTCACTGAAGGTCTTAACTTCCAATTTGTTCATCAGCATAGTGATTTGTAAGTCCTTCTCTTCAACAGTCTTTGTGAAGTTCTCAATGGCACGAGACATAGTTGCTAGTTGTTCCTCCACCGTGGCAACTCTAGTCATCATAGCAACGACCACATCTGGGTATGATAGGCCTTGAGAGTCAACGTTTCTTGAAGTGATTGAATACTCTGAAGTCTGACGTGGTGACTCTGGGGGTGAACCAACACTAGAGCGAGCATCATGGATGGAATGAGGTGAATCTAGTGGTGGAATCTCCTCTGGAACAACGTCAGGGTTCTTGACATGTTGGGTTTTCACGTTTGCCGGCTTTGTAGGATTGGTTTTCACCAAGTCTTGCTGATGTTTGGATGAAGCCATTGCCTGGGACTTGCTACGTGTCACAACGCCCGCCAAGGTACTTCCATCATTAGGATTGGCCTTCGTGCCACTTTTCATGGTGGCTTTGGCGTCAACTTTTGCGGTAGCGATGTTCTTTTGGGCTTTTTTCTCTGTAGGAGTCTTAGGGAAGCCATAGAATCCGATATAAAAGAAACTTGATGGTAGGAGAAAGAGATAAGAGGCAAAGGAAGTCCCACTGGGCGTGCCACAAAATTGTACACACAAATTTTGTAAGTCTGCAATAGAAACAAAATATGGAGCAAATAATGTAATTTTATTAATTTTAATAGATGGGGTACAATCCTCTATAATATTCTTTACAAAAGAAATAGAGTACGGTCCTCTGATTCGATCTCCTGATTGGTTGGTGACATCCAAGGGCTGCACGAGCTTGATCTTGAATCACCGTGGAATTTGGTTGAAGAACGGCACATCTTTGGCTATGCTTGTTGTTGATCATCGTGGAATTTGATGAAGAACAGCACGATTTGATGTGCTTGATGTTCTCCATTTTTTGGGTTTGGATGTTGGGGATGAGAGTTCTCTCTAGAATTCTGGGTTTCTGAATTCTGAATTTCTGGACCCCTTTCTTCTTCCTCCAGGCCTCTATTTATGGCCTTCTTGGATTAATAGGATGATAACACGTGTCATCTCCTGATAAGGATAAAATCATAAGTGGGCCGGGCCAGTTATATTGTGATCATTATCCTTTAAAATAATCATTCCAAATATATTTTATTAGGAATAATTATCTTTCCATTTAATTATCTGGGCTGGGTTAATTAAGTAATTTAAGTGGACCAAGCCTGGCCAATTAAATAACTTAAGTAAACATTAGGCCCATATTTCATTGGTCCATTTGTCAAAACCAAAGCCCACTAAAATTTTAGTGTCTACAAACCCTTTGTTGAGAAAGATTTGAAAAATAATTGTGAAAATTTTTTTGAGCCCAAGGCTCCATTTCCAGATGCCTTAAAAGGATCCAATTCTCTTGAAAAACAGCAAAGCAAAGCAAATGAGATAATTGATGTATTTTGGCAAGTAAAAATCAATCTTCTTCTCCTGGATGCAATTAGACAAATTCTGGCTTATACCAAATTTTTGAAAGATCTTTGCACTCTTAAGAAGAAGAACAAGATCTAAGCACCAAAAAGAATTATTTTAACCGAGCAAGTAAGCTCCATTTTGCAACACAATACCCTCCCAAAATTCAAAGACCCCAGTTCACCTACCACTTCTTGCATCATTAATGATCATATCATTAATCGAGCTCTTCTTGATTTAGGAGCAAATGTGAACCTTCTTCCATATTTAGTTTATGTTCATTTGGGCTTAGGTGATTTAAAACTGAGCTAACCGATCAATTAAAAAGCTACGGGGTATTATTAAGGATGTCTTGATCAAAATTAATAAGTTCTTCTTCCCAGTTGATTTCGTTGTCATTGACACGGAATCGGTCCGAAATCCCAAAAATCAAATTCCCGTTATCCTTAGTGCCATTCTTGGTTACCGCTAATGCCAACATTAATTGTAGGATGAGGATAATGAAGATTTTATTAGTCATATGAAGGTGAAGTTGAACATTTTCAATCCAACCCCTAATTCTATGGATAAGCATGAAGAAGTATATGTTGTTGAAAAATGTTTTGGAACTGAATTTAACACAAATGAGTCTTTGCTTGGTGTTGAACAATCAATTGTTTTGCTTTCCCAAAACGTTTCAAAAGAAAGTGTTTTTAAGTCAAATGTTAAAAGGGCATGGAAGCTCAAAGATTTTCTTGATCAACGACTATCAATTCCACTTGAATCAAATCCAACAAGTTCCTTAGGAAATAGTTTGTTGGGTAGGTTTTAAAGTTCTTTTCACTCCATTAAAGAGGGAATGCACACTAAGATCTTTGATTCGAGCTAAAAGAGCCCAACGTCTTGCAGGAGACGTTAAACACTAGTGCTTCATAAGGTTTTCAACCCTATTCCTCCCTCATTTCTATTTTATTTTCCTACGTTGTCTAGATACAATCTGGGATTTTATATGTTGTTTGAGACTTTGATAGGGAATGTATGCTCTTTCATCTCTAAATTAGGCATTTAGTGCCTGTTCGATCGATTTTGAGACTTTGATAGGGAATGTATGCTCTTTCATCTCTAAATTAGGCATTTAGTGCCTGTTCGATCGATCACAAAAGATTTTCGATCGATCGAACATCATCTCTGTATATTCTTATCTCTCTGTTTCATCGTTCAAGATTCTCTACATATTTCAGGTCACTGTGTATCGTTCGAACTCTCTCTCCGATTGTTCCAAGTTTTCTCAATTTATCCATTTTTCCCTTCGATCGATCTCAGTTCTATACTTAGAAACTTTTTGAATCTCTAAAAATTTCATCTCTCTGTGTATCGTTCAAAATTGTCTATAGGTTTTCACATCTTGGATCGATCGCCGATTGATCATTCTGCGATCAATCTGAGTTTTCCCTTCTGTTGACTTTGACTTTTTAAAATTCAAATTTTAAAATTCAGTTTTTTTTTTAAATACTAATAATAATAATAATAAATATATATTTCAAAAATCTAAAAAGATTTTAGATTTTCAAAAAAAAAAGTCCAAAAATATTTTGTTGTTTTATAGGTTCGATCGATCTGAGCACCTTCATGATCGATCCAGGTTCGATCGATCTGATAAATCGTGTGATCATCACATATGTTGGGACCAGTTTTTAAAAAAATGACCCCATGGTCATTCAGATCATTCATTGAATCGATCCAAAGCCCTCTCTTTCTCTCCCGACACTCTCCTTCATCTTCCCCATCTCCGGCGAGATTCCGGCGTCTCTAAGCTCCATTTCTGAGCTTGTCTCTCTTCTCTCTTCATCTCTCGTCTCGGATTTTAGTAAGTTCAAGTTCCATTTTCCATTTTAGGGTTGCTTTATGTTTGATTCTCATGCCATGCTTTGATTCAATGATTTCTATGTTGATTTTATTTCTATCCTCTTTGCAGGCAGAATATGCGATTTGTTAGCGTGCTATCCTTTGTGCTTTTGAATTAGGTTTTTCTAGCTTATGGTTTGAATTGGATGCCAAAGTTGTTGTGGATGGGGTGTTGCGTGGTGAGTCTTGTCCAGTAGAAATTGCTGCTATATGTTTTGATATTAATCGCGATCTTTGGAGATTTTCTTCTGCTACTTTGACTCATGTTCGTCGTCGCGGTAATTAGGTGGCTCATGCTTTAGCGCTCTTTTACGTCCTCGGCTTGGATCCAATCAGTTTTTGCCTTATATATCATATGTATAACCCACTTATATATTGAATTTTCACTCCACAAATTCTCCATACCTATCTTTTAAAAATGTCAAAAGACTTTTATGAGTAACCTCAATATGCCCTTTGATTCCACTTTCGACACGGCGGATGAGCTTTGACATTCTTTGTTTATGTTAGTGTTAAGTGCCCAGCTAACAATTACTATAGTTTTCTCATTTTAAATGTGCTTTATTTTGTCTTATATAATAGACTTTAATGCAGTAAATCTCCTCTAGTTTTAAAACATCAAGTGTTGCAACGAACCTTATTTAGCTTATTGAGGATTAACTGCGGTTAAAGGATGCTAAAGTAATGTTCCAACTTTGGACTAATAAGGAAGGGCCATGTTGTTTGAATGGTTGAGAGCTCATGTTCTAGTTTTGCACCCTCCTCTCTCATCTAATAACTAACCACTAACTCTAATATTCTTACTTTGAAAAATAAATAAATAAAAATAAAAAAAAAACTTTGGATTGATAAAATTATTTTTAACTAATTCAACCAATGATCATTCATTCATCATCGTAGGATATATAAGTATAATTCTTGCATGTCAAGAGATTATTCAAATGATCATTATTTCCAAGAAATTAAACACATAATTAAGGAATTGATATAAGTAACTTCATTAGGAATTAAGACCATTTCTTCGGCTACTTTTGACATCAAGAATTCATTTAACCGATATTAAGGATACAAATAATTCAATGGAAAGTGATTATTCAAACTACTGTTTAACTTTATTTATAATATATTAATGCACTCTTGTAAGTCTACTTTACCTTCCGAAGAGTCTGAATTGGAGTAGATCATCACATGTCACCATTATTTTTCTTATGAAGCATGCTAGTAGAAACAAGGACACTTGTTGCGATAGGTCTACTTTACTTTTTAGAATGATCAGAACTGGATTAGACCACCAAGTGCCAATCGTCTAATACCCTCATTTTCTTATGAGGAGTATTACGGACAACAGAGTACAACAGTGAGTGTTCACTAGCGCTCGTCATTTCTTATATTATTGAATACTCTTGGAATACTCAATAATTTGTCTATTCAATAGTTGTGGACTGAAATGGCTAACGGAATGACTGCCAACCATAGAGCATGTGCAGCAGGCTAGCTAAAGCTCACTTTCCGCGAGAGATTGGCCCTTTGGCCACGCAGCGGGCTAGATTAAATCCGCAAGACCCACTTTGCCTCACGGTCCGGCTCGTGGAATACCACTAGCCGGCCCGTAATCATTATTTTTTTTAATTTTTTTATTTTTCTTTAGCAAAACGGCACCGTTTTGTGGTTGCCTTTTTTATTTTTTTCTCAAACGGGCTTGAATAGTGGCTTAAGGCACTATTTGATAGAATTTTTTTTTTTTTTAAAAAAAAAAAAAAAAACCTAAAAATAGGTTATTTTGAGCTCTTTTTTTAAAAAAATAAATAAATAAATAAAATTTATTAAATAAAAAATATATTGTTTAGACACTGTTTGTCCAAAAAAAATTTATTTGGGCCAAAAATAAATTAAAAAACCTTTAATTTTTTTTCCCTTAAAATTTGTTTTTTATTTTTCTTTTTTTGCTTTAAATTTTAAATGTATACCACAAACAATGCATTTAGCCATTAAGGCACTGTTTAGCTGGCACAAATAGTGCTTTAACGGCTATAATTTTTTTTTAAAAAAAAGTATAATTTTTTTTTAAAAAAAAAATTAATTAAAATTACAAATTCATCTACTTATTCCCAGATTTTGTAATTCTTATTTTCTTATTCCATTTCATTATTTTTAATCTTAAAAAACCATTACATAATAAAAATTCTAGTACACGAAATGTCATAACATATTAAAAGCAAACAAAATGCAACATAAATTAAACATTTTCATCACCATAACGACTCCACAAATTTTCCATCAAATCATTCCTCAATCGCATATTTGTCTCTCTGTTGCGAATCTGAAGTTAGTGAAAGAATATGTGTGCCACTAAAACCAATGGGCATTGACTTAAAGTGGGAATCGGGATTGCATCCTCCGATGGCAGAGTCCATCTTTTAACATTTGCGTGACACTCGTCTTCAATGATCATTTTTTGAAGGATGATGCACGTTTTCATTATGAGGCGCAAGTCATCTTTCTCCTAGTAACGCACTGGTCCTTACGTTATTGCCCACTTGATCTACAATATCTCAAAAGTCCATTCCACATCTTTCCTGCATGCCTCTTGTCGCTGAGCAAACAATTTTTCTTTTCCAGTGATTGGGTGCGAGATAGTCTGCATCAAAGTTACCAACTTAGGGTATATACCATCAGACAGGTAATACACCATTCTATAGTGATGTCCATTCACTACATAATTAACCAGAGGTAATTGGTTATTGACTATACCTTTCAATACCGGGGAATGATCTAACACATTTATATCATTGTGTGAACCCGACATTCCAAAGAATGCATGCCAGATCCACAAATCTTGTGAGGCAACTATTTCTAATATTAGAGTATTCTTGTCAGAGCGTCCCCTATGTGTGCCGTGCCACTCCACTGGGCAATTCTTCCACTCCTAGTTCGATAGAACCAAGCATATCCGGAAATCCTCTCTGCTCTCCTTCTTCGAGCAGCCGTGCTATATCGGCTTCGTTGGGTGGGTGCATATACTCCTCTGTACACACAGCAACAATAGCATTACAAAATTCCTTCAAACATTTAATGGCAGTGCTCTCACCGATTTTAATGTACTCATCATAGTGATCGACTGCACAATCATATGCGAGTATACGAACAGCAGTTGTCATCTTCTGTATAGAAAACAACCCCGGACGGCTAGTCGCATCCTTTTTTTAGACAAAGTAGTCATCATAAGCTTTAACATCATTAAGGATACGAAGAAAAAGTTCTCGTCGCATCCTGAATCGCCTGTGAAAGTACTCTAGTGGATATGTGTAATTCTTGTCAAAGTAGTCTTTCATTAGCTAATAGTGGCTTCCCTCTCGGTCACAATGAATGTACTGTTTCTTATTACAGACTTGAAATACTTGTTCAACTATCTCTGGCCTCATTCAATTCATAATCTCATAAAATTCGTCTTGATCATGTTGAATCAACGCGGCAATAGAGTCATCTTCCGAAGAGGATGACAAGGAAGATGAAGAATTAGAGTCTACCAAAGGAAAAACTTATGATGATGAAGCCATTGGAATTTCAAAATTGAAAAAGATGGGATATATATAATGATATTTTGTTACAATGGAAAGAGATGAATGTAGTGATGATTTTCGGATGAGCAAATAGGTATTCATTATAAAAGATGAAAAATATAACCGTTAGGAATATAGCCGTTAGAAATATAGTCATTTAGGAAAAGTTAAAAAATAATAATAATAAATTAATTTAATTTTTTTTTTTTTTTGAAGAGCGAAAATTCAGAGAGTTTGATGGAGTGCATGTTTCGAGAGCGAAAACTGCTGACGAGGCTCTTGGAATTGCTAGTGTGGCTCTTGGAAAAGCTGAAGTGGCATTTTTAAAGAGCCAAAATCCGGAGAGACTGGTGCAAATGGCCTTAGATGCATTCTAGTGGACCCACAATAGAATAAGATTTCTAGATTTGAAAACTTCTAATGCAAATTTGGAATTTAGTTGAAACATGGCATGTTTTATTTATTTATTTATTTTATTTATTTATTTTTTTTAGTTTGGTAAGTACTCACACACGTTTTGCCTACGTTGGTCTCGAGCCTCTCCTTTCCTTCGTTAGGCTCGAACCTAACCCCTCCTTTTGAAAGTTAAGGAGGTTATACCATTGGGCTAAATGTACTTTTATGATATTATTGTTGTAATCTTGTTAGTCTGGGATCCTTATCCTGAGAAATAATAAGAGCAAGAAAATCTTGTTTGTTTGAAGGATTCACCAGGGAACCAATACAATTTGAGATTTGAGGCAAAATTGTGCCGGATATTTATATTACAAAATTTATAAAAGTTTAGGAAATTGAGAAATTGATTAGTAGTGAATATAAGTCTGGAAGAAGAAGAAAAGGGTGTGAGAGACTATGATAGAGAAGTAAACAAGCAATTGGAACTTCTCACACAAGCTCCAATTAATTGGAACTAAGAGGTTAGTTGCTAAGAAACTTTTTTACTCCAACAAGTATTTTCCCATCCAAGGATGATGACTAGAACAATGAAAGACAAATTGAGAATGGTGAGTTAACATGTACTCAATTCATAAATAAATAAACCTTCCGAAAAAGTTAGAATTGAATGGCATGGTGGGCTAACCTGGGCTATAGCCTAGGTCCAATTGAAAAAAAATATTTAGTAATATTGTTTCTATAAGTTCATATACTACTCTTCCTCTTCCTATTAGCCCAACCTAGTCCATAGTATTTCTATAAATTAAAAGAATTATAAAATTTACAAAAGCCAAGCCTTAAATATGAGCAAGCCTACGAACCATGGATAGGCCCAATTACAAAATAAACCGTAATAAAACATAACAGGCCCAGCTCAGTACGTAAATCAAACACAATGTTAGTCTATGGTGGAAGACCTAAACTCTTCGTGTGTAAGGCACTAAGGCATAGGTGGATGGATATCATGAATTATTATTGTTAATCCAGTAAAATATTGATTTTTATTTTTGTTAAAAAAAAAAAAGGGGGGGGGGGGGGGGGGGCTTTGTTGATGACTTAATGATTTCTTGTTAAATTGGGTAATTTAATATATAATTAATTAATAACTAGTTGGGGGTGGAGCACATAGGTCTTTCTTTCTAATGTGAATTTATTGATAAAGAACATATATATCTTGCATTCTTGTAGGTGTTTATTTTAATACTTATATGAAGCAGATTTCAGTGGATTCTTGACTGTGAAAATACATTAGAGTTTTGAAGTGTAAATATGTTAGAAGGTTGTAAATTATTAGGTTTAATTGAATAACTGATATATGAGAATTTTGTATTTAGAGCATGGATGACAAACTAAGCAATCATGAGTTTAATTATTTTTAGCCTCCCTTACTTTGCAATCCTGGCTCGCCTTGAATTTATTGGTACCTCCTAAGTAATAGGTGCAACATTGAGATGTTAGTATTTATTTTTTGGCAAAATAGAATTTTTATCTTGTATTATTATTATTATTTAATTCCTTGGATTGTCAAATATTTCCCTGCTTTTTACACCTGTAGAACAACACGGGAAAATAATTTTATTTCTTTGAAGAAGGCTTTTTGTTCTGTATCTATATAAGGAGGAAAAGAGAAACTGAATGGAGTCGCAAGAAGAAGAAGATGGGTCTTAAATTTGCATCTTGGAGCATTTTCCTTCATCTATTGTTTCTGATGGCAATCTCTAATATCTATTAGTACTTAATTCATCTGACACCTCATTGAAATTTATGGAAATGATGATATTTATTGCTATAGTTGTAAGTTGGCAACTAGTACGTAGTTACTATTGTTTGGTCGAAATTGGAGGGGCTGGTATTGAATTTCAATGAAAATTTAGAAATGCTACAATCCTTATTATAAAATGGAACCATCTTAAATTATATATGCAGATTTTTGAGCAAGATTTTGCATTTCGTATTTTGGTTTTGCCATCAACCTTGTAAAGAAAAACTAATTTTTTTGTTTCGAAACTTCATTGGTTCAATCATGCTAAATTAACTGATTCTAAGGTTTAGATGCTACCGACTATTTTGCAGTGTACTCATGGAAGTGGAGCCAGAGAGATGATGACAGAACATCGGATGCGTGATGGGCAGGCTTCGAAATATCCCACGGATGATGGCATCGCCGATGGGACTAATGTCTTACGACTCCATAACATGGATGGTGATGCCAACGCTGATAACTATGTTCACAAAGTAGTACATGCTTCACAAGTAGTTCGTGATCATAAACATAATGGTGATCATGCTCATCAAGGGATACATAAAGAGCATGTCCATGCTCATCCATCATCCCACGTGGATCACATTAATCCTTCATTGAAGGTGTTCTTCATTTTGGAGGATCTAAAGGTAGGCAAAATAATGCCCATCTTCTTTCCCAATAGAGACTTGTCCTCTTCTCCTCACATATTGCCCAGAGAAGAAGCTGATTCTATTCCTTTCTCACTGAAACAACTCCCCAAACTTCTTCAAGTCTTCTCCTTCTCTCGAGGATCTCCTCAAGCCAAAGCCATGGAAGACACACTTATACAATGTGAGATATTTGAACCCATCAAAGGAGAGATCAAGTAGTGTGCTACCTCCTTAGAGTCCATGCTTGATTTTACTCGTCGCTTTTTTGGATTGGAGACTCAATTCAAAGTTGTATCAACTACCTACCTCAAAAGGACAAAAAGTACTCTTCTACAAAACTATACTGTCTTGAAGGTACCTCAAGAGATCTCAGCTCCTAAGATGGTGGCATGTCATACCATGCCTTATCCTTATGAGTGAAAATAAGGTGTTTCAGGTTTCACTAGGTGAAAATGGAGATAGAGTGGAAGCTGTGATTGTTGGTCCCATGGATACCTCTCAATGGAGCCGTAATCATGTGTCCTTTCGCGTGCTTGGAATTGAGCCGGGGAGCTCCCCAGTATGCCATTTCTTTCCATGGGATAATTTCGTTTGGGTTCCATTGCCTACTTTGACCTAGCTAGCTATGAATTGTACACTATTGTAACCTAGTCCTCCTAGTTTAATCTAGCATGAACTCAGGCTTAATTATCTGTGTGAATTGATCAATATAGTTACAAATTTAATCTGATGTGAATTTTGTTGTGTCATTTAAGAGATACGTACAGAGAAATAGTTGAGCCTCGAGACTAAAGGGCTCACCTCGCCCCTTGTATATCAAGTTTTTCCTCTGCCTGGAGAATTTTAGGCTTTTTATTCAATGCAATTCCTTTCATAGACCAACACATTTTAACTTTGAGTTATGGAGACCAGCCCTAATAGGATGGACCCCTTCAAAAATGGGCTTAAGCTTCTTTGTGCTCACCGCGTGGTTGCGTGAAATTTACACCATAGACGACTCTTTGTTATATACTAGTTTTGTCAGAGGCTACTCTCACCACTTGCCCGATGTGGGAACAACCTTTTTTTTGCTTGTATAAAATTACAAAAACGCAAATGTTCCCAACTTCACCGAGTTGGTTCTTCTCAAACTAGTTCGTAAATCAAAGATGAGATGGACACCAGACTTAGCTTTTATTATATAGATTGAAGGGAATGAACAAATATATATTTATATATATATATATATATAGAGAGAGAGAGAGAGAGCAGTATCATACAGATTGCAGCTGACACATTCCATGGCTTCTTGGAACGACACCGGCCAATATACAGTCCAAGACTCCACATCCATATAATCCTTATCTGACTCAGCCCCAAAGATTGATTATGGCCATGGTTGGCAAATAGTTTGATTCTACTGGGGTCTAAACTTCAACAACTGTGACTAAAACCTTCAACATCTGACTAATGGTCTCGAAATTGTGTCCAATTTACATATATATGTATAATCAGTGGTTTCTTGGAATAATACTAGTTCCAAACAAAAGTACAATTTGAAACTGTTATAGTAATAATTTATAATCATTTCATTCAAAACAAAATATATATATATAAGATTATATAAAAATTTATTAGAACTAAATTTTGTAAGGCTTTACCCTGGGTTAGAGGGAGCCCTTCCAAAAATTCTCGATGGCTTGAGCCAAACCCAAGCCAAGGAGGGGGTTTGGAAATAGTTTTCAACCAGCAATTGACGCGCCTCGGTTAGCACCTCACTAGCTGCGTCATTGTCTCAAGCACAAAGATGGATTGGACTCATGGGCTTCCCTTGTTTTATAATGCTGCCTTCTGACATCATATTTATCATTTAGGTGATGTGGGACAAATAGACAGCTAGATAGTTGGATCTTGGTTCCACTCCACATCTTCTCCTCAGTTGGCCTGCCTGTCCATAGTTTTAGGAAGGAAAATAAGAGGAAAGAAAAGCAAACGAAAATATAATGAGATTCTAACTTCAGATTAATGTTAATTTTATCTTAATTAAAGACGATCCTACTGTGTTCAAGTTAATTAAAGACTCGGATTCATGTTGAATGAAAAAAATACATCTTAAAAAAAGCATATGATGGTCGATCTTCTTGAAGGATATTGCTTAATATAGTTTGTATATAATATAACTGAACAAAGCTTAATAAAGTTGAAGGTTTGTAATACATGTGGAATAACATCTTCCAAACAAACTCATATTCTCAAAGGAATATATTTCTGACATACAACTTCTAGTACATGTTATCCAGTCTTAATCACGAAATACTAGGTTTAAGGGAAAATTCAAACCTCATTTTGCAATTTCATTTCTCACACTTGACAACTAAACTTTGATTATCTTATTAAACAATGATCCCCTAACTCTCAATACAGACTTAAAAGAAATGCATGTCAAATAACTAAAACCAAACAGGGACAATGCTATTGTAAACTATATAAATTAAAGGATAATGGACTGAACAGCTTGAATGCGTTTCACATTGTGTCGACCTTCGCCAAGCACATATGCCCACTCCTTCAGAGTCCTCTGTTTCCCCTTGTCTGTAAAAGCCATTATCGCCATGTCCAGCATCAGTACACTCACATGCTTGAGCTTATCTCCTTCATCTTCTTCAATCACAGCTTCTACAATAATCACCTTCCCTTTGTCATTTGGAATAGCTTCTCGACACTTTCTCAGGATACGAATACACTCTTCATCTCCCCAATCATGCAGAACCCACTACAATTCAAAAGATGCATAGTTTATTGAACAAAAGAAAATAAACATGACTCAGATTTTCCCTAGAAAAACACCTTTGGAGAGTAACAATTTAATTTAAGATGCATGGGTTGGTTAAAAAATATTGATATATACAGTGAAAAGTAAAGCTAGCCTGATTAGTTAAAAGTGATTTAGAGCCTGCTTTGGTTAGTTTTCTTGCAAGAGTTTTGAACGTATTTTCTGAAAACTGAAAATTAGAAAACTATAAAAGAATCTATTTGGTTGTCCCTTTTTGAAAACTCAGCTAAAAAAAGACTTTTTAAACTGTTTTTATTTTTATTTTAAGAATTGTGTTTTATAGTTATCTGAAACAGATTTGTGTTTCTTGAGTTCTTTAGAATTGTTTTTAGATACTTAAACGAAGTAGTCTCAAAACCTTGAGGAAAGCAGCATCGGCCTTTGGCACGCTTTCAAACATGTCACCTCCAATGTGTTTTAACACCAATACAATTAGGTGTAGCAGACACAACGTGAGGAAGATCAAAGTTAATGCCATGAGGCCTTTACCAACATGCTCAGAGCTGTTCCATCACCACCCACCTACATCCACCAAGGAGTCCACCCCATCTAATAATTCAGGACAACTATCAATTATTGCTGGCATAGCCAGTCTAGCATCACTAGCAATTGCATCATAAAAGAATTTGTTTTGGGCAGGATTTGGACATGTTGTAGACACTAAAATTTCATTGGCTTTTGTCTTAAAAAATTGGCCTATCAAATATGGGCATCATGTTTAATTAAATTATTTAATTCGCTCAAATTTGGTCAACTTAAATTATTTAATTAGCCCATCACAGGTGATTAAATAAAAATATAATTATTCTTAATAAAATATATTGGGAATAATTATTTTACTGGTAATTATCACAATATAACCGGTCCGGATTATGTCCTTATCAAGAAAGAACACATGTCATCATCCTATTAATCCGGCCAAGAAGCCTATAAATAGAGGCATGGAGGAAGGAGGAGGGGGTAGAAATTCAAAGAGTCAGAAGTTCAGAGTAAAATACAGAAGATTTGCCGACATTCATCTCCAACACCCAATCCTTAAAGAAAAAGAACAACTAACACATCCAAAGTCATGCCTTTTTCCTCAAATTCAACAAAGAACAACAAGTGTATCCAAAGTTGTGACGTTTTTCCTCAAATTCAATAAAGAACAACAAGCACATCAAAATCGTGCCGTTCTTTTCTCCGTGATTCAACAAGTTTGAAGAATCACTAAACAACACCGTTCAAGATCAAGCTTCGTCAGCCCTCGATCAGAAATCATCGGCGATCTTCCTCAAGTACAAATTGAAGAAGATTGTTAACAAATCGATTCAATATTAAGCTCCACCAGTCCTTAGATCCAACCAACAAAGGAGATCAAATCAGAGGATATTTAATTTCTTTCTTTTGTAAAGAATACTGATTGTACTCAATTTTCATAAATTAATAAATTATTATTTGCCTCATATTTCGTTTCTTTAATTTGCAAATTCGAAATTTGTAAATACGAAAATTTGCAAGAATTCAATAAATTCTCTGAAGACAGAGAATAACAAGCATAACCAAAGCCGTGCCATTCTTCCTCAAATTCAACAAAGTCTTTGAAGGCAAAGAACAACAAGCACATCCAAAGTCGTGCCGTTCTTCCTCAAATTTACAAATTCTCTAAAGACCACATCCAAAATCGTGTCGGATCTTCTTCGTGATTCAACAACTTTAAAGAATCATCAAACAATATTATTTTTTACCAAGCTTCGTCAGCCCTCGATCAAAAATCATCAGCGATCTTCCTCAACTATAAATACTTGAAGAAGATTGTCAACAACCTGATTCAATATCAAGCTCCACCAGCCTTTGGATCCAACTAACAAACGAGAATGAATCCGAGGATATTTTCTTTCTTTTGTAAAGAATACTTCAGATGATTTTACTCAATTTTCATATATTAATAAATTATTATTTGCTCCATATTTTGTTTCTTTAATTTGCAAATATGAAATTTGTGTGTACAAATTTCTGGCACGCCCGATGGGACATCCTTTACCTCTCATCTCTTTCTCCTACATCAAATCTTTAACAAATTCTCATCGTTAGAATTTATGGCTTTCGACAAGATTTCGACGAAAAGCAAGAATACCCCCAAGGACATCGCAGTCGTGACGGACAACATCAATACCATCACAAAAGGTAGCAAGAAGGTTGCAACTTCGTTAAGTGGTACAAACATCTCTACAAGTTCAATGATGGGGAGCATGGTCAAAACATCCATTCCTACCGAAAAACATCACGATGTAATGAGAGTCGATTCGGCCAAATCTATCAAAACGATGACTTAAACTTATATTGTCTTTGCGTCACTGGGGGCAAGGAAGAAGGTTTCTATAACCTCAAAAGTTGCTCCAGTCACAAGTTCAAACTCAAGGCTAGTCCACCCAAAGCCAAAGACCTTCTCTAACCTAGTCACCGTATCAGTCATGATAACCAATACTACCTCGTATGAAGAACAATTGAAGAGTATGGCCTATGTAATTGAAAGATTACAACTAACTCCTAATGAACAAGATCTAAAAATTGCCTTGTTGATAGAAAAGTAAAAATTGCATGATGACATTGTTACATGACGACATTGCTAATTTAAGCAAAGGCTGGATTCCTCCTTTAGATTTCACTCCAATTCACGATCAAAATGTTATGTTTGCCAACCAAGAAATTGAAGCTGCCTTTGTCACTTCACTTTCTGTCCAACAACTTCAAGATGTGATAGTGAATTGTATAAGAGAACAATACAATGGCATCCCTCAAAGTGCTTGCATGTACTCAAAGCCTTATACAGAAAGAATTGACAACTTAAAAATGTCAATCAAGTATTAACCTCCAAAGCTTTAACAATTTAATGGAAAAAGCAATCCCAAGCAACATGTCACACACTTCGTGCAAACTTGTAGCAATACTGGTATAGATAGAGATCTCCTTGTCAAACAATTCGTTCGTTCCCTTAAAGGGAATGCATTTGATTGGTACACATACCTCAAAGTTGGGAGTATTGACAGTTGGGAGCAAATGGAGCGAGAATTTCTCAACCGCTTTTACAGTACTCGCAGAATAATGAGCATTTTAGATCTTACTAACACCAAACAAATAAAGAATGAGCTTGTGGAAGACTATATAAATCATTGGCGAGCTCTTAGTCTAAATTACAAAGATCATTTGTCTGAAATTTTTGTAGTTGAAACATGTATGCAAGGAATTCGCTGGGAGCTTCTTTACATCCTACAAGGGGTTAAGCCTCACACATTTGAAGAGCTTATTACTCGAGCCTATGATATGAAGCTTAGCATGAAAAATCATGGTGTTAGGGAAGATGTTCCTGATATACCTAACAACCTTCAATAAGATAAGGGAAGTGAGTCCGAAGAGGAAAACAAAATACTTCTTAACTCGGATGATGAAAATCCATTCTTAGGAATGAAAATCCATTCCACAACTAAAACATATGGAATGGTCATTCCATTCCCAAGTAATTTTTTTTTAAAAAAAAAATTAATTTCCCAAAAAACCCTCATGTTCCAAGTTCAAAAACCACTATTACCTTCCACCACAACCATCTCCGCCTTACTCCCCACCAACACTACCACTACCATCGCCTTCTATCACCACCACCACTTTCCACTACCACCACCTTTCACCTCCTTTACAGCCACCGTTTGCCACAACCACCACCGCCAGCTTTCACCACCGCTACCACCACCGTTTACCGCAACCACCACCGCCAGCTTTCACCACCGCTACCACTACCATTACCATTGCCTTTCAACACCTTCCACCCCCACCACCGCCATCACCTTTCACCACTGCCACCATGATGAGCGCTGAAAAGTGCGTATTTAAACCCGTTAAGCTTAGATATTTTAGGACATTTATCTATCTTATCTTCCCGCTTTGGATTGATTCCATGTTATTTCCGTTTTCAAGCACTTATCCCCAAAATAAGCTAATTCAGCCAAATAAGAGCATAATTGAAGCAATCTTGAGATGAATGAAAGAAAGAAGTAAAGTGGAAGCAAAATGAAGTAAGTGGTAGAAGTTCAGCAAAGTTCAATCGTTCACAGAATTTCTTCGATCGATCTGACATAGATCGATCTCTGCACTCCAAAATGGATCCAAGCTCTTTTGTCCTTATCCAAAGATCCCACAGTGTTCAATCGATCCAACATTTATCAGATCGATCAAAAAGATTCCATCTTATCCTGTTGTACCACCCCACCCACCACTTTTGTCTCTTTCCCAAAATATCTTTAAAATATTTCAGAATTGTCTTTATCCAAAAAGGCGCTGCAATGGGAGGATTGATCCAGCCAAAGTTTGATAGATCTCACCACAGTTCGATCGATTGAACCTCTTCAAGTCTAAAAAAAAATAGATTCTAGCTCATTAAAAGTTGTCTCATGGTGCAATCATTGGAGGAGCCCTTGTGTACGAGCCTAGACCATTGGGTGAGACATTTGAGCTACCTATATAAGGATTATGAGCCACTTTTACATAGAGGTTTTTTTAGATACAATTTTGATATCATTCTTATAAAGGAAGAAAAGAGAAGAGGATGCTAGAGACACATTCTTGGGAAGTCTTCCATCTACCTCAAGAAGAAGAGCATTTCTACCATGGAGATAGCCCTTGAAGGATGGAAGACACCATCCATAAGTGGCTAGACATCCTTTTGGGGCTGGAGTTAACCCTAAGCATGCCTTCTTTACCTTGATTTATGTATTTTTGAAGGGATTTATGTTATAATACATGTTTTGATATTTTTATATACATAGACCTTGTTTATTCAATGATTTGTGTGGTTTAATTCTTCCAATTGATCATTTCATTCTATCCATATGTCTATGTATGCTAGAATAGATGTTCATGTGTTTATCTCTAGCTCTTGTGTTGTTGATGCATGTTTATGCCTGTTGATGATATAGATCTAGAGATTGTTAAGACATAGTGCTTAATAAAATGCTCTTGTAATTTATTTGATGGTTTATACTCATTTCTTAATGGATTGTACCTATCTTTTAGTTTAATTAGTTTAATTTTCATGTCATTAACTTAGATGTAGTGTAATTACCTTAGTTGTTAAATGGGAGGACAATCCATGCTTGTTGTTTGATGTTCCATACTTATGAATGCAAGTAGTATATTTCTCTAATCATGTAATGTGTTTGGATTATGAGCTTAAAGGAAGGATTAATGACTTAGTTTGATATATCGTGCTATTCATTGTGTTGTTTAGACAATATATACTTAATTGGTCTTCCATACTTATTAAAACAACCACACACACTCACTATTGTTGCAACATATGTTTTCCCCCTCATTAATTATGAATTGAGTGTATAGAAAGGTGATGCTTAATGGTGACCTCTAAGCCCCTAGACCTCTCTCTCTTGTTTTCTCTATCCTTTTATTACTTGTTTTATATTGAGCTTGTTTAGTCTTAATTGTAGTTTAATCAACCAAACCAACCATATTTTGATCACTCGACCTACTAACCCTAATTTTGTTTCCATAGTAATATGACCCACCAATCTCTTAGGACGATTCCTAATCATCCTAACTATATTTTTAGTTAGAGGTAGTAGTGGCTTTTATAAATTTAAAACTTGGTCACATTGCACACTCACACTCTTAGTTCATCTTTTTGCAAACTTTTGGTGCAACGCAACGGCAACCACCACACCACCTTTCACCACCACTACCGCCACCACCACTGCCTTTCACCACCACCGCCACCGCCTTACACCACCACCATCATCTTCCACCACAACCACCTTTCACCACCACCTTCCGCCACCGCCAACGCCTTCCACCACCTTCCATCACTACCACCACCACCACCTTCCACCACCGCCACCGCCACCGCCATCGCCACCATCTTCCACCACTGCCGCCGCCTTCCACCACCGCCTTCCTCCACCACCACCACCACCGACACTTCCACTGCCTTCCACCACCACTATAGTCACACCACTATCTCTTTCCACTACAACCCCACACTACTACCACCACCTTCCACCAACGCCACTGCCACCTTCCACCATCCGCTGCCGCCTTCTAACACCACCACCTACACCACTACCGCTTTCCACCATCCACCCCCGCCACTTCCACCATTTATTTTTTAAAAATTATTAGAGAATGTCATTTTGATAATTTAATTTATTTGTTACTAAGAGGGATATTTTGGATAATTCAATTAGAAATTTATTCCATTCTAAATTTTAAATTAGTCCAACCAAACACTAGAATGGTTATTATCATACCATTCCTACACATTTCATATTTATAACCAAACAATAGAATGAGAATGACCATTTCATTCCATTCTCATTCTCATTTTATTCCCACTTGCATTTTATTCCATTTATGCACACCAAACATAGTATAAAAGAATCTGTTTGGTTGACCATTTTTGAAACTCAGCTAAAAAAAGACTTTTTAAACTATTTTTTTCTTTTTTTTTTTTTAGAATTGTCTTTTATAGTTATCTAAAAATAGATTTGTGTTTCTTGAGTTCTTTACAACTGTTTTTAGATAATTAAATTAAGCAGTCTCTACAATTTTAAGTTATAGAATACTAACCATGAGGAAAGCAGCATCGGCCTTTGGCAGGCTTTCAAACATGTCACTTCCAATGTGTTTAACACCAATACAATTAGGTGCAGCAGACACAACATAAGGAAGATCAAAGTTAATGCCATAAACCCAATGAAAGGCCTTGACTAACATACTCAAAACTGTTCCATCGCCACCACCTACATCCACCAAGGAGTCCACCCCATCTAATAATTCAGGACAACTATCAATTATTACTGGCATAGCCAGTCTAGCATCACAAGCCATTGTATCATAAAAGAGTTTGTGAAGATGCAAGAAATTGCTCTCTATAATAGGAAAGTATTTTCTTACACTCCAAACAGTTGCTCTCTTTCTATCTCTCTAACTTCTATTTATAGAAGTGTATATTTGCTCCAAAACTTCTTTTAAACCTGGGCCTATCTTTGATAGGTATTTTCTTTGGGCTGTAGTGAATGGAAGGCCTTTTTATAATGTTGAAGAGGTTGGGCTTGGAGGTGGTCTAATGGCGCTTTGGGCTTAATGACTCTTTTCATGTTTGGTTCAAAGGCCCAATAATGCTCTAGACTGGGTAGACCGGCCCAAGGGTGGTCCAGTTTACTTTCTGCTTTTTCACCTGCCCCCTAATCTCTCTCTTATTTATGAGAGTGAGATTAATGAGGTGACGTCATGATTGATATGATGGCTCGATGTGATGATGTGGGGAGGCGGATGGCTTGCATGGAGATCTATGCTTTGAAAACTAAAGCTTCATCATTACTATGAAGCTTCGGTCAATGTGACGGTCCTTTTTAAAACCCTTGGTCCACTCCTTCAAACCTCTCTTATGTTTTCTTTACCTATTCTTCAAGCATCCCACTCTTCCATCCACGGCTGACAATGAGGAAATCTTCCCCGACTAGTCTTTCTTAGAGGTTCTTTATCAATAACTCTTGGCAGCAACTTCGTAACTCCATTTTTTATGGTGAGTCTAGATCTCTTGTTGTTTCTTGAAAATTCTTTCATCTATTTCTCTTTTATATTCAGGGATTCCCCTAGCCATTGTCATGTCTAGCGATCTAGACTTCATTCGTGCCCAGTATGAGATCCCCGACGACGTGTTCATTAGACGTTGACCTAGGAATTTGAATGTAAGGACTGGTGAGGGTCCCTTGCACAGGGAGATCCTCTTTTCCACCCTCTATCTAAATATAATTAGATTCCCTCTACATCCTTTCTTTCAGTATGTCCTTAATAAATTAAATCTATCCCCTCTGCAAGTGAACCTTGATTTCTTTAGGATCATGTCGGTCCTTTTGGTGATAAATAATGATAGGAATCAAGAGCTCAACCTTTTAGATCTTCTCCTCTGCTATATGATTTGTAAGATTAAGTAAAATGACATGTACTATTATATTTTCCCTCTTCCCGAATGGTCGATCTGCACTAATAACCCTAACTCTGAGAAGGGTTGGAAGAAAGGCCTCATAGGGGTTAGAAGGCCTGGCAAACTTTTGCCTCCAAATACTTCCCCATTTCGACCACCTTTGGCGAATGTTCAGTCTCACTGTACACTAAGAATAAGAAACATAAGAGTAAGTGTATATTTAAAGTTTGTCGCCCTCATTATTGTTCTTTCCTTTGCCACTCCCTAAAAATCCCACATGACAACTTAAGTTACAACGTTTGCAGGGCTAGGACCCATACTTTAGAGGAGAAGGTGTAGAATAACGTCCCTTCGTCTTCCAAGTTACTTACCTTAGCAACTCCCAATAGCATCTCATTCCTAGGGCTTTGCATAGACGGACTACAGATCCCTTCTTTCAGAAGGAAGAGGGGTACTTCTAGTGCGCCCCTACCCTATCTTTTGAGTCTGACAACCCTCCACCCGCTCAAGAGTTTGCCCGAGAGAGAAAGAGAAAAAAGAGACCCTTATCCAAGAGGGGTGTGAAGTCTGACTTGAATGATGTTCCCTTGTCCCAGAAGGTTAGAACCTTTGGGGCGACCGGGCCCAATGCACAGAGAGAGGTGCCTACTTCAGTTAGCACAACTGAGGGAGCAAAAAGGACTTCATCTAATCCTCCCACGGTGATTCCATGGACTCCAATGTTCACCCATGCGGATGGCTCCATTGTTGCTCCCAATGACACCATGTTCAAGCATGGTCCGACTGACATGGCCTGCGACTCTCACCTGTGGTCTCCACAGGACGTGAAGGTGCACAGGGAAATGTCTCGCAAGGACATGTTCACCCGGTTTCCAGTTTCTTCCATGGAGGTAACTTCGTCTTTATACTTACTTTCTTTTCCCGATCGCTCTAAAACTGTCTTGCCTACATTGGGCATAATAGTTTTCTCTTATTTGTATACAGACATTGTTCAGGATGGTCACCTTCCAGAATGCCCTTGAGATAGCTGACCAGAAGGTGCACACTCTCTTAACGGGTACAAAATTATGTCCCATGACCTGAAGAAAGAAAATGCAAAACAGAATGAGTTAGAACTCAAATTCTCTGCCCTTCAGAAGGAGAGAGATAATCTTTAGGGCGCTCTGGAGACCCAACAGGTTGTTCGGTCTAATCTGGAAAAGAAGTCTTCAGATGAACATACGACCCTTCTTGGAGTTATGAACAGGTCGAATGTGGGATTAAGGCTCTTCATGGCTGTTTCTCCCGTACCGAAGCCCTTCGGTATGCTCAGGGATACAAGGATGGATTCACAGACTGTTCCCCCCTAAGGGGCAGAGGAAGTCTTATGATGATCCGGACGACTGCGACCGTGATCTCCAGATCGAAACCGCTCAACCATTATACCGATCCACTCCTAATCAGTCCGAACTCGTCTTCCAAGAATGTAATGAGATTGCTACTTCTAGGATTATCCCTCTTGTCCCCGCCGTTCAGCCTCTGAACAACGCTCCTTCTACCACACATCCGGGGAATGGAACTCCACCCTGTCGTGCTTCTAACAGCCAGGCTCATACACTTGGACTATACGTTATTTTTATAAACCTACTTAATATAAGGATTGATTCATTAATGGAATGAGAAAGAAAGAGGAGAAAGAAAATATGTTGATGTGGCTATGTAAAAAGGTTATGTATAATACACAATAATTCTACACATTGGTGACATAGAAGTGTATCTTAACCGACTACTGGAGATAAATAAATAAATAAATAATTACACATCATACGTGGCAGTGTATATTTTACACAAAAAAGTATTTTAACAGACTACTGAGAGCATCCCAACTGTTTGGGTACATATATATATATTGTGTAAATCTGATATGTCATAATAGATTTACACTAAAATTTTGGATTATTTATTTTTAGCACCAGTGGTTGTTTTATACCTTTTGTGTAAAAATATATTTCCCAATAATAACAAACTAGTGTCATGCATGGACCCCACATAATTTTTACAAACATATTTAATATAGGATTAATTCATTAATGAAATGAGAGAGATGGAGGAGAAAGAAAATATGTTGTTGTGACTGTGTAAAAATATAATGTAAAAGATATAACAATTTTACACATTGGTGACTCTTAACATATTATTGGCGATATACATATATATATATATATATATATATATATATATATATATATATATAGACACACACGTGAATGTGTATATTTTACAAAAAAGAGTATTTTAACATATTGTTGAAATTCTCTTAGACTGATGTCATATTTATGTAAGAACGTGAAAAGGTTTTTAATATTATCAAAATAATTTTGATTATTACCTATAAAAAGCTACATTCGCATTTCGTACACTTTAAAAGCATTATTATAAATAAATTTTCGAAAGCATTGGGTCTTTAAGGCCTTATATTCGACACCGCATGGACGGCATGGCAAGTAACTTTAGATGATTCACGCCCTCACATCACAGGCACAAATCTTCTGCTGTGCGATTTTCATGTTGTCTCCTATAGTGAGCGATAAGTGGTCTTGGTTTGGCCACGTTTTACTCCACTTAATAAAACTAAGACTGTGTTTGGCAATTACACCACCATTTTTAAGTAATATTTCACCACCATTTATAAGTATTTTTACGAGAGTCTAAAAAGTAACATCACATGAGTCTAAAAAGTAACATCACCATTTGTAAGAGAGTAACATCACCACCTAAAAAGTAAAGATTGTTGACAGTCAAATACCTCATAATCCCCTTCAAAATCCTCTTTAAATTAACATGTGACTATTTTTTTTTGGATTTTCTATTTTTTATGATAAAATTTAACTTAAAACATATATAAATAATATGTTGAATTGAGTTAGATTTATGTGTCACTATTAGTTTTTCAACACTATGTGAATACCTTTTTTTGAATATGAAGGTGGTGGGTCTGACAATTAATATTAAACTTTGCCAATTTTTTTCTTTTGATGGTGAAGATTGATGCGACCTGAGCGTGTGCACAAAATAATGCACAACACTTTGGTTTTGGAAATGGTATCAAGCGGGCATCATAGTTTACATTTATAAACCGCTAGACACTTATACTATGTAGTATGAAGTGAGAAGAGATCGAACCCAAGAAATTGAACACGTGTTGGGATTAAACTTGATTTTAGTGCTAATGAGATTGCACAAGAGAGAGAGAGAGAGAAAAAAAGATTTTGGTGGAGTGATTAAACTAGAATTCAATTGAAAGTATGGAAATACAAACGACAATGCAAGTAAATTAAACTAAGAATTAAACAGATAGGAAGAGAGTCTCAGGGTTAGGATTCACCACTAAGCTCATGTAATTAACCATTTACTTTCAATTGATGGGGAAATCATTAATGTAATTATAGATGTAGCCACATTATCATCACAAATCACAATTGTAAGCATAGATTATCAACATCAAGAATGAGTTGTCTACTTAATGACAATTAAACTAAAGTGTAGAACCCATTCAAGACTATGTCATAACCCACCATACACATTCACAAATGTATCAAATAAGAGCACACATCAATTAAGAGAATAATACTAATTGTAATTAGAAGCATAGATTAACATAATCAAACACAAATTGCCTATTTAACTACAATTAACTAATAACAAGAAAGCTAATTTGTACAACAACCCATCAAGATTAAGCTAATTGCCTACTTAACTACAATTAACTAATAACAAGAAAGCTAATTTATAGAACAACCCATCAAGATTAAGCCTTTATCCATTAAATTAATTGACTGTTGTATCAAATAAGTATCATGCTATGGCCATCACTAAACACAACTACAAGAAGTATTTAATGTAGAATATAATCCTAAGCAATCACACATAGACATGCAAATTACATACAGAATTAATGAAAGAATTAAGTTCTAATCATCTAGTGAAGAATAAAATCCCTAATTAATCATACATAGATATACAATCAATTAGAGATTTCAATGGAAGAATTCATCAATACAAACCCTAATTTAACAAATCAAGCATGTATATATAAAGAAATCACAAGGCCATATAATTTAATTACAACATAATAATTCCCCAAGAAAAGAAATACAAAGGTTAGGATTACATGAACTTAGGGCTCATCCAAGCCCAAAGTGAAGAACTAGCTCATGGAGAAGATGATCATGGTGTCAACAAGCTCCATCTCCATCTTTTGGCTCCTTCTTCTTCTTCCTTCAATTGTAGACAAAGCCTCTGTAAAAATGTTCTTGAAACCCTAGCTTTTGCTTTTTCCCTAGAGAGAACGTGATATCCCGGTACAGAATAAATAAAACTTAATAATTTAAAAATAATAAAACTCTCTCCTAAATAAAATAAAAACTAACTCTCAACTCATGGCTTACTGGGTCTTAAGTAATAATCCTATTAAAGCCCAATAGTTCACAAAATAAGCCCAAACAATAAGAAAATCCTATAATGTTGCCAAGTCCTAAGGGTTCGATCCCCCACCCTGGGGGATTGATCCCCCAGAATTGGAAATTTCCTTTAAGCCCTATTTAGCTCCATTTTGGCCCCGAGCTCATTGGTTTGCTTCTTCATCTTTGGGAACATCATCAAAGGCTTGAGATTGACCACTTTTGAAGAATAAACACACTATACGAGCAATGGGCTGCGACCTCCTTTTTGCCATTTTCTGAGCTTTTCTGAATATCTTTGCTTGACTCCAAAAAGGCTTTAGTAGACCAAAATTAGCTCATTTTAACTTTATTACCCTGAAATACACATAAACCTAAATTAGGACTAAAACATGAAATTAAGATAGATGCAAAGACTGAAATACCCTAGCTTAGGTGCTGAAATGTGCAACATTTAAGCAGTTATCACGCCTCCAAACTTAGATATTGCTAGGCCCTAACGATGAACTATAGCATGAAAATGAAATAAACATATATACAACCATGAACTAATAAAACAAATAAAGATAACACCACTTTCGTAGGGATCACGGTTGCATTTAGCATATGCAACAAACCTTTTAAACCCCTAGGTGACCCCTAGTGGACGAGTGAAGTCTCGTGAGGGTTTCCAGAAATGGTACCCACAAACATCAATAGCTCTTTCCTACTTGAGAAGCAACGACACATATTAAACAAGTGTTGAAAGTAGACTACCTCAAGTATGCAAATTTCTGCCATTTCTAAGCTATTATCAACATTTCAACATCATGTAAGCAAAAATGGTCCTCCACACATCAATCAATTAATCATACAAATTGAATCAATTATATCATCCTTTTTTAGTGAACCGGCATCAAAATGTGTTGCTATCCTAGCAAATCAAAATAATGGCATAACCTTACCCTCAAACTAGTATACAGATATAGTACCAGACATCATAACATTGAATGAACCTTGTTATTGAATCAAACATTCTTTTGTTTTTTTTTTTTAATTGATTTCATTTTTTATTTTTTATTTTTATGTATGACCATGTACAATGTCCAAGTTCCTTAAGCTCTCTAATCACCCCATGTAACAAGCGTTGAGCCAACGACTCCCAAACCAGATGGTCTTAGGGCGTTAAGTGTAAAGACACTCCTAAGGGTGTAATGACTCGAAATGGCTAGGCTACGAACTCAAACTAATCATACATCTTACATTCTTTCCTTGTCTTCTTTTTTAATTAGTTGACATGTTGAAAGAATGCAGTTTTTTTTTTTTTTTTTTTTTTATTACTCACCTTTGGTGAGTGCTTTTATTTCTTTTATTTGCAAGGTCATTTTATCAAGAATGAAAGCTTTCAAAGCATACTAGCTCAATTGGGATAAACCAAGACAATAATCAATTAAGTATGTACCCCACAAATTGAATGCTAGTGTGCACAAGTACAAGTGTAGAATTCTAAAATCAACTCTCAAAGTATTTTCAACCAACAAGATGATGTATACCACAAAAACAAACATGATATCGAAAATTAAAAATTTACCCCTAAATGGCATCCTAGAGCATACAAGAAGTATTAAACTCTAACAACTTGCTTTTCAATGGCAATATGTTTCAAAAATTCGAAATCATTGCCAAACACACCTCAAATCTCAATTATGTATTTAAAGCTCAACTTAAAGTAGAATGTAATACGACTACCTTACCCCCAAACTTAAATTGCACATTATCCTCAATGTGTAATGAGAACAATGGAAGAAATGGAAAGAGTATACCGTGATGGCAAAAGTTAATGACGCCCGGCAATGATCCATGACGAAAGAGATCTCCCCCAAACTTGGATGCAAAAACCTACTGGAAAAGCCACACTAATAACTCACATCAAATATCAAATGGGATAAGTAAAGTATACATTCTAAAACAATATAGAACAAGATGTAAAGAGATATGATATCAAGCCTTTTGTAAAAGATGAAAACATGCATAACTAAGAAGAAGGGAATAACGGGGACACATATTTTTTAAATTTATTTATTTATTTGTTTGTTTTGTTTTGTTTTTAATTGTATTTTAAAAGAAATAAATAAAAAGAATATGTATATACAACCTAAAAAATAATAATAATAATAAATAAATAAATAAATGGACTAAGTTTAACGTCTCTAGTAAGACGGAATGCTATTGAAATTTTTTTTTATTTAAAATAAATCAATTCAATTTTTTTTTTTAAATTATCAATGGAATTGTTTTTAACAACAATTCAACCGGGGATTTTTTTTTTTTTTTTTTTTTTTTTGGCAAAAGAAAACATGAATGCAAATTTTTTTTTTTTTTTTAGAAGAATAAAATTTTTTTTTATGTATTTTTTTATTATTATTTATTTATAATTATTATTATTATTTATTATGTATTTTTCTTTTTTATTTAATTTATTATTAAATTTATTTTTTTATATTTATTATTATTATTTTTTTTTATGTTATTTAATTTTTTTTATATATTTATTTAATTTTTTTCTTTTCTTTTTTTTCCATTTTTTTTTTTTTTTACACATCACAAGCTCGCCGGAGAAGACAACCGGCAGCGCTGGGTAAACCCAGTCGAAGAATCGCCGGCGAGACCCAGCAGCCAAGCCGCGACGCCGAAAGGAAAATCGCCAGGAAAGAACCCAGCCGGCGCTGGAAAGACTCAGCCTCGACGCCGGAGAACGAGCCAGCCGCGTTGGAAAATAAAAGGCGAAGCAAACGGCGCCGGAATTTTTTTCAGACCTACAACCTACCAAATCGGCAACCCAACTTCCCCAATCGCACCCAACCGAGACCCAAAGAGGCGAAGAAAAGGGCGAACCTCAAACCGCAATCGCCGGAGAAGAATCGGAAGCCATGGCACCGGAATTTGATGCCTTCGGCACCGCGGTAAAGAGAAGCGAACAGAGAGGGATGGTCTAAGAACTTGGGAGTTTGGATTTGGGTGAAGAGATGTGAGGGTGGGCAGTGAATGGAGGAGAGAATGGGCAAGGTTAAGGGCGCTCGATCCCTCAATAGGAGGGATCGATTATTTTAGACCAAAAAAATTGCTCCTTCTGTGTAATGAAAAAGTGATGGCACAAGTTAAAAAGGGATCGATCCACATGGGCGGGGGATCGATCCACTAGCCTTTTTTTGTTTGTGTGCTTTCTGCCCAGTATGGGATTGATCAATCTCCTTTATTTTTTATTTTATTTTTTTAAACAAAGCAAAATTAAAAAGAAATATATACATAAAAATAAATTAAATTAAAAATAAAATAAAATACCAACATACATGACCCATTACAAATTTTTTTTTTATTTTGTTATTTTCTAAAAGTAGAATTGTACAATAAATAAAATAAAGTAAAAAAAGAAAATAAAATAAAATTTTATTTAGACAACGGCGCAAGAAATAAAATAAAGAGAAATGAGGGAGAAGTAAAGTCGGGAAACTTTATGAAAAACTAATGTTTAACGTCTCTAGCAAGACGGTGGGGTGACTCACTAGTCGAAAGAATCAAAAACCAGATATGAGACATCCTCATTGATCCGTTTATCTATTTTCCCCAATAGATCTTCTCTCACAACAATGAATACATCTCCTACAAGAATGATTTGGAAAGAAATGATGGAAAATGCAATTTGTTCCCTTTCATCCACGGTTTTGAAAATAAAGTCCATCATGATCGGCCTTGCACTTGGCAAGGTAATGTCTTTCAAAGACTTGGTTGGATTATTAGGAAACTCAATCTCTTCATCCTTTTTGTCAACTTCCACATTGATCACTTTCTCCTCCTTCCCTAAGGTTGCCTCAATGACTTCATGCTCAATATTACAAGGAATGTCCTCATAAATTGGATTGGCCATTGGTGAACTTACGACTTCTTCCTCTTTTTGATAAGAAAGAGTACTTGCAATTGGAGGAAGAGGTTCTTTTGAGTTTTTCCATGGTGAGAAGTTTAAGATGGCCACGGAGTCCATTAGAGAATTAACTTCATATATGGAGCTTTCAATGTCAAATGTGTCCATATTGAAGTGAGAGAGGCATGCCTCAAGATGATCTTCAGAAGGAATGGAGGGAATGGAAGGAAAGACTTCTTCAACAATTTCATCCAAGACATTCAGCATGAAACACTCGCCTTCATCGATGGGATGTTGGCTTGTGTTGAAAACATTAAGCTTAACCATCATATTGCCAAAAGAGATGTCCATAATGCCGGACCTATAATTGATTGTCGTATTAGCGGTGGCAAGGAATGGTCTTCCTAAAATGATGGGAATGTAAATGGTAGGATTGGGAACCGGCTCAGTGTCAAGCACAACAAAATCAACCAGGAAATAAAATTTGTTGACTTTGATGAGGATGTCCTCAACAATTCCCCTTGGTTGTTTTGTAGACCTATCGGCGAGTTGAATAACTACCAAAGTTGGCTTAAGGATTCCCAAACCTAATTGAAGATACACGGAGTAAGGATTTCATTAACACTAGCCCCTAAGCCAATAAGAGCCCTTTTGACCTCATGGTTCCCTATAGTACAAGAGATGGTTGGCGCACCGGGGTCTTTGAACTTAGGTGGGGTGTTAAGCTTAAGGATAGAGCTTACTTGCTCTGTGAGAAGCACTTTCTTTGGGCTTGGTCCCTTGTTCTTCCTCTTTTGAGTACACAAGTCCTTCAAGAACTTGGCATATAGTGGAATTTATCGAATAGCATCGAGAAGAGGAATGTTGATTTTAACTTGTTTAAAAACTTCTATCATATCATTGATTTTTCCTTCTTGCCTCGAAAATGGAGTCAAGTTTAAAGCTTGAGGAAATGGAGCTTTTGGCTCATAAGGCTTCTCTACATGGGAGGAAGATGATGATGATGGAATTTGCTCCTTAATGTGAACATTTGTCCCTAGTGAAGTAGGAATGGAATTGGGAATGGTAAATGGGTTAACTCTTGGTTGCACTGGAACACTAACTTCACTAGGTCTCTCAACTTTGTTATCAATTTTTCTCCCACTCCTTAAGGTGGAAATGGAGTATGCCTTTTGGTTAAGTTTGGGTTGAATAGGCCCTTTGCCTTTCATTGTTTGAACCATTTGCCCAATTTGGGCTTCAAGTTTTGCAATTGATTGAGAATGCGAATGAAACACTTGATTTTCCTTTCGAAGATCACCCAAAGCTTCTAAAACCTTATCCTCAAAAGTGGGATTTCTAGGAGGCTCTTGAGGTGGATAAGAGTAAGATTGATAATTTGAAGAATGAGAATTGGAGAATTGATTCACATTTGAAGGAGGATAAGATGGAGAATGGTATGTTTGAGACTTTGCATTTCGGAGGTGGGGAGGTAAATACTTTTCTTGAGAATTTTTATGAAGAGGAGGAATGATACTTCCTCCTTGATTTCTCCAAGAGAAGTGAGGATCACTCCATTCGGAATTGTAGGAGTTAGAATTTAGATTACTTTCCGGATGAATGAAAACAACATTAACTTATTCTTGATATTCACTCAGAAAAACTTGTCCAAGAGGACAATTGAAAGTATTGTGAGTATAACTAGAGCAAGTCATGCACATCACACTTTGAGAATGGAAAGAGTTGGATGATTGAATTGCCGAGTTTTGGCTCGAAAGAAATTTATCAAACTTTTGAGTAAGATTTTTGACTTCGGCGGCAATTTCCATGGAACTCTCCACTTGAGAAAGACTGGAGGTTTTCTTCCTTCTTTCATTCAAATTTTGGCCAAATCGGGACAATGAAGAACGATGCATTGAATTTTCGCTCATGCGATCAAAAAGATGCCACACATCGTTTTCATTTTTGTCCAAATAGGCTCCTCCACATGAAGCATCAACCATACCTTTTTGGGTATCGGATAAGCTTTCATAGAAGCAGCGAACTAACTGCCACTTTGGAATGTCGTGATGTGGACACTTCCGTAACAAATCATTCAAACGCTCCCATGCTTCATGTAAAGGTTCTCCCTCATTTTGGGAGAATTCACGGATAAAAGTTCTCATAGCATCGGTTCTACTTGGGGGGTAAAATTTTTTTAGGAATTCATATTGTAATTAAGCCCAAGATGTGATTGAATTCGCCCTTAAGTTGTTGAACTAATATTTAGCCTTTTCCCGAAGAGTGAAAGGGAAAAGCTTCATTTTTAAGACTTCTTCCGGAAGGTCCGTGATTTTCACGGTTGAACAAACTTCCAAAAACTCATCCAAATGTTTATGTGGTTCTTCATTGCTCACCCCATAGAAAATGGAGCACATTTGGATGGTTGCGGGCTTGATTTCATAATGGGTTGCCCGAAAGTTTGGCAACCTGATGCATGTTAGTGCATTGTATTCATTTGGAGTGTAGTGATCCCGAAGAGATAATTTAGGATTTGGGGGATAAACTACATGATCTTGAGGATGGATTTGTATTATTGGAGGTTGTTGCATTTGATTGGGTTGTGGAAACACATTAGGATGTGGAATTCTCAAGGGTGGATGCACACCTTGAGGTGGATGCCCATTAAGAGGGTGATACTCATCTAGATTATCCATATGCCCTAGATCTTAGAATTGGTTTTCCATTAAGTGTGGGATAGTCAAAAATGGGAAGAATTCTCCTAGAAACAACAAACCACAACAACAATCAACAACAATTCACCACATCCACATACGATGTTCCCATACTCCCATGTTATATCAATGCACAAAATTAAATTGCCTCCACAAGGGCCGATGCTTTCTATCAAGAAAGTAATAGCCTCATTTTGGGCTTATGCTTGGACAAGAATTTAAACAATGTGATAGCCTCGACAAGGGCTATCTCGCAAGCATGTAGAGAATTGAACAATTATAGTAAAAGAAATTCAAGGAAGCTCACAAAAGTCTGTAGCAACAACATCACAATGGTGCTAAGATCTAATGCTTGCTCCTCTTCTTTTCAAGTATCTAATTGAACAAGAGGGATTTGTAAGAAAATAGTAATTTAAAGAAAACAATCAAATTAGCCCTAATGCCTAATTCAATTCCAACTAAACCATCAATCCCCGGCAACGGCGCCAAAATTATGATGCGACTTGAGCGTGTGCACAAAATAATGCACAACACTTTGGTTTTGGAAATGGTATCAAGCGGGTATCATAGTTTACATTTATAAACCGCTAGACACTTATACTATGTAGTATGAAGTGAGAAGGGATCAAACCCAAGAGATTGAACACGTGTTGGGATTAAACTTGATTTTAGTGCTAATGAGATTGCACAAGAGAGAGAGAGAGAGAAAAAGATTTTGGTGGAGTGATTAAACTAGAATTCAATTGAAAGCATGGAAATAGAAATAACAATGCAAGTAAATTAAACTAAGAATTAAAGAGATAAGAAGAGAGTCTTAGGGTTAGGATTCACCACTAAGCTCATATAATTAACCATTTACTTTCAATTAATGGGGAAATCATTAATGTAATTATAGATGAGCCACATTATCATCACAAATCACAATTGTAAGCATAGATTATCAACATCAAGAATGAGTTGTCTACTTAATGACAATTAAACTAAAGTGTAGAATCCATTCAAGACTACGTCATAACCCACCATACACATTCACAAATGTATCAACTAAGAGCACACATCAATTAAGAGAATAATACTAATTGTAATTAGAAGCATAGATTGACATAATCAAGCACAAATTGCCTACTTAATTACAATTAACTAATAACAAGAAAGCTAATTTGTAGAACAACCCATCAAGATTAAGCGTTTATCCATCAAATTAATTGACAATTATATCAAATAAGTATCATGTTATGGCCATCACTAAACACAACTACAAGAAGTATTTAATGTAGAATATAATCCTAAGCAATCACACATAGACATGCAAATTACATATAAAATTAATGAAAGAATTAAGTTCTAATCATCTAGTGAAGAATAAAATCCCTAATTAATCATACATAGGCATACAATCAATTGGAGATTTCAATGGAAGAATTCATCAATACAAACCCTAATTTAACAAATCAAGCATGTATATATAAAGAAATCACAAGGCCATACAATTTAATTACAACATAATAATTCCCCAAGAAAAGAAATACAAAGGTTAGGGTTACATGAACTTAGGGCTCATCCAAGTCCTAAGTGAAGAACTAGCTCATGGAGAAGATGATCATGGTGTCAACAAGCTCCATCTCCATCTTTTGGCTCCTCCTTCTTCTTCCTTCAATTGTAAATAAAGTCTCTGTAAAAATGTTCTTCAAACCACATCTTTTCCTTTTTCCCTATAGAGAACGTGATATCCCGGTACCGAATAAATAAAACTTAATAATTTTAAAATAATAAAACTCTCTCCTAAATAAAATAAAAACTAACTCTCAACTCATGGTTTACTGGGCCTTAAGTAATAATCCTATTAAAGCCCAATAGTTCACAAAATAAGCCCAAACAATAAGAAAATCCTATAATGTTGCCAAGTCCTGGGGGATCGATCCCCCAGAGTTGAAAATTTCCTTTAAGCCTTATTTAGCTCCATTTTGGCCCCGAGCTCATTGGTTTGCTTCTTCATCTTTGGGAACATCATCAAAGGCCTGAGATTGACCACTTTTGAAGAATAAACACACTATACGAGCAATGGGCTGCGACCTCCTTTTTGTCATTTTTTGAGCTTTTTTGAATATCTTTGCTTGACTCCAAAAAGGCTTTAGTGAACCAAAATTAGCTCATTTTAACTTTATTACCCTGAAATACACATAAACATAAATTAGGACTAAAACATGAAATTAAGATAGATGTAAAGACTGAAATACCCTAACTTAGGTGCTGAAATGAGCAACATTTAAGCAGTTATCAAAGATGGTGAGTGTAGCAATTAATATTAAACTTTGCCAAAAAAATTTCAAAGATATGTTAAATAATTTATACCTAAAGTGCATGTTTTTTTAATATTTGGAAGAAAAAAAAATTTGTGGCTCTTTTCATTATTTTTGAAAATAACAAGTGTTTTGTTTGTTATCTAAAGTTAATCCAAGTGATTTTAATTTTGGTTTAAATTCTTTAAATTAACATGTTAATGTGTTTTTAAAATACTTTAATTTCAAATCATAACATAAATGATATGTTGAATTGAGTTACGCTTATATGTGACATTACTTAGTATGCATTATGTGCATACCTTATTTTGAGGGTGAAGATACTTATAAATATATGGTGGTGAAATATCACTTATAAATGGTGGTGAATTGAGTTACATTTGTATGTGACATTACTTAATCTGCATTATGTGCATGGCTTATTTTGAGGATGAAGATACTTATAAATGGTGGTGTAATTGCCAAACACAGTCTTAGTGGATATTAAGTGGAGTAAAACGTGACCAAACCAAGACCACTTATCGCTCACTGTAGGAGACAACATGAAAATTGCACAGCAGAGGATTTGCGCCCATCATATCACATTAGGTCAAGCAAAATTTAAAAAATTAAGAAGAAGTAAAGAAAATGAAGTGGAGTATTATTGTGGACAGATCAATAGGGAAAATGTGAAAGGGTAAGTACTGTACTGCATTAATTTAACCATTGTACTTATTTATTGGAGGAATAAACCCATCAACAAAAACAAGAGAAAAATAAGCCAACTAAAAAGTAAAAAGAAAGATAAATTGCATCAACCTCACCTAAGGTATCCCATAATCACACAGGATCTCTCCTAGTGATTCAAATATTAATTTATTAACTTGTTTACAATGTGTTACAAAATATCTTAAAAGTATTAGACCTGCAGTCGAAATATCTGATACGTATTAGAAATTAAAAAATATATATTTAAATTATAGTTACATTTAAGAAATATATATCTGATACGCAAATGTCGGATACGCAAAAGTATCAACTACGAGTATATCGCTCTCGTAAAAGTATCCATACTTCCTCGACAGACATAGAAACACTCAATTTACCTTAATACTCTATAAATTGAGAGTTTCTACATCTGTGTATTGAGTAGAGTACCACATATACAATACCCCATAGTATTCTAGACTTTCTCTATAGACAAACAGGTAAAAAGCACACAGCCTCTCTATGGTGTTCATCAGTAAAAGTTTGATAAGGGGCACTGATGACTTTCTAGTAGTTAACATTGGAGATCTACGTAATTATAACACCTTCGTTCAAAGTGGTCCTACTCTTAAACTCCGCACGTAAATTTACGATTTGAGAGCGAGTTTGTACAAAATCTGCGAATTCAATTTTTGCAATTCGCGAATTTGTTTTCCTAATTCGTGATTTCTATACGAATTCAGTGAACACCTATATTACCATATATGCATTTATTACCTACATTATTACTCTATATATAGATTAATTACTTAAACTGCACGTGTGCCCAACTATATATATATATATATATATATATATATATATATATATATAGATATATATATAATACATGTTTAAAAATATACCAAGGCACTCTAGCTTTAAAAATATATATATATATATATATATAATACATGTTTAAAAATATACCAAGACGCTCTCGCTTTAAAAATATTTAGAGTTTAATGCTTTCGCGTTCTCGCTCCCGTTCTCGCACTCGCTCCCGCTCTATGTGACTTAGGGTAGAATATTATACAGCAAATTAACAAGTTAAAATTTTAATCTAATTACTCTTCTTTTTCTTTTTCTTTTTTGTTTCTTTCACTAAATGCTACTCCATAATCTAATGATATTATTTTACCTTAAAGTTGAGTAGCATGTGAAAAAAAAAATAATAATAATAATAATAAATAAATAATAAAAAAGTACTCTTCTTCTTCTATGTGATCTCAACAAAACCGGGAAAAGCTAGGTAGCTTGAACCCATAGCCCCTTGACCCATAACTAAAACCAAGAATCTCTTGGTTGCTTAATGGAAAATTAGAAATTTTCGAAATTCGAAGATTCCGAGATGATATCCTTTCTTTTGCTTAATTAAATCAGTACTTACATTTTCATGTTCATTTTTATCTGTCCACCTCATTTGTTTAATTTTACTTTAATATTTAACTAAAGCATTAATATGTTGTAAGGAGTGTTTATCTAATAAGATTTGTTAAATCTTGGGTCGGTCATAAAATATAGTTTATCATCCAGTAAAGTTAGATAATTTAATCATATATTTTAATTCAAATTACTGTTCGGTGGCAATGAAAAACATGTTTGATTAAAACCATTTTTTAAATCTATAGACCTCGTCAGATTAGCAATTACTTTTATATTTTAATGAGATTACGTGACTTGTTTGATTTTAGTAACATTAATTCAATCCAATGAATTAATCATGTTTATGTAATGATCTTACCTCAACGGAGGGTATTGAAAATGTGACTTTGTTTAATTATTTTAATGGTCATTACGCTAGTCATGTTTCAACTTTCGACTAATAAGCAAGAGTCATGTTGTTCGAGTGATTGAGTTATTCTCGAGAGTTCATGATCGAACTTTGCACGTGCCTTCCTTTCTCCTCTAATATTGTACACTTAGAGCTTATTTTGGCACTCGTTTTTTGTTTTTTTTATTTTTGTTGACAAATTAGTGTAAAAGATAACAGGAAGTTGCAAAAACACACAGTGAAGCAAATGTTTTTAGAGAAGACCCAAATATGTAGTAAAAAATAAATTATTTTCACTTGTTTTTGTTATTGTAGCTGAACAATCATAGTAAGATTTGTTTTTTTTCTTTTTTTCTTTTTTTAAAAAACACCTATATATATGTTGCTGAAAGGACCTTTAATGTCCTCAATTTATATTTCTAATTATTTATTTATTTATTATTATTATTTTTTATTACAACAATCTTTCTCTATATGAATTTTAATTAATACGCCATTAAGGACTTGTTGTCTTTATTGCACCAATAAATTATTATTATTATTATTATTTTTTATCATGTCTAATAGTTTGTTGGGCTAATATTTTTGAAATCTCGCTTTCAAAATGAACTTCTCACTTAAAGGTGCGTATATTTTGAGGCCGATAAAATTTGTTAAATCTTAGATCGGTCATAAAATACAGTTTATCATCAAGTGAAATTAGATAACTTGATCATATATTTTAATCCAAATTACTGAATTGGTAATTGGTGGCAATGAAAAACATGTTTGATTAACACCATTTTTTAAATCTATAGACCTTGTCAGATTAGCAATTACTGCATTTTAATGAGATTAAGAGACTTGTTTGATTTTAGTGCTCGTTGTTGCTAAACAACGTCAATCCAATGAAATCATGTTTATGTAATGATTTTATGACCTCAATGGAGGGTATTGAATAATGTGACTTTATTTAATTATTTTAATGGTTATCAATAACTTATCATGTTAAAGTCATGTTCCAACTTTCATAAGCAATTGTCATGTTATTGTTCTGTGGTTGGAGTTCATATTGGAGTTTTGCATTTTCTTTTCCCCTCTAATAACCAACTACTAATTTTAAATATTCTTACTTTAATAAATAAATAAATAAATAAAAATATATCATCATTATAGGATTTATAACTATAATTCTAGCTCGTTAAGGGATTAGTCAAATGATCATTATTCCAAAGAAATTAAATACATAATTAAGGAATTGGTATAAGTAACCTCATTAGGAATTAAGAGAATTTCTAACTGATATGTCAAATTTTTTTGACATCACGAATTCATTAAACCGATACTCCAAACGTTAACTTGGCATTTGACATACCATCAAATATGTCACTATGCCCTTTGATTCCACTTCCGACAGGCGGATGAGATTTGACATAGTTTGTTTATGTTGGTGTTAAGTGCCCAACTAACAATTAGTATAAACATTTTTACTCCATAATAAACAACATTACTATAGTTTTCTCATTTTAAATGTGCTTTAGTTTGTCTAATGTAATAGACTTTAATGCAGTAAATCTCCTCTAGTTTTAAAACATTGCACAAACATTAATATATATATATATATATATATATATATATATATATATTTAATTATTACATAAATACCCATAATAAGAAAATTGAATGAAAGATCTCACTCAACTAAATTAGATCCATGATATTTTACCAATATCATTCTATATCTATCAGGCATTCAGTCTCTGGTAAGTGGATGGAATAATTGCAAAATATCTAGCCAAATTTATACAAATAAATATGATTTTTATTTTTTAAGCTCAACATTCATCTTTTCTATTTTTTTGATTTGGCTTACAATTTAGTGGAGTTCTTTGTTCTTAGTTTCTGGATTTTTTTTTTTTCTTTCTTTTTTCCGTTTTGATTCCTCCAAAGAAGAAATGAATTTGATTAAGGGGAAGGAGAAGAAAGGGGTGATCATCCGGGCGTTGGAGCGATGCTGCTCATCTGGTGGTGGCGTTGGCCAGTACTTCTTCCACTTCCTATATAACCAATGCTGATCACCATGGCCTATTGATTATTTTCGGATTTTTGTTGGAGGCCTATTCATTATTTTCGTGCTTTATGTACTATGTTCGAGGCCTATGGATAATCACTTTCTATTGATTATTTTCGGATTTTTATTTGAGGCCTAAACGAAGTCTGATTAATCTCAAATTTTAGATTTAGTATTTTTTATTTATCTTTTTTTTTTTTTTTTTTTTTTTGAAAAACTTTATTTTAAAGCTTATTTTTAGTGTTATCTTTATGTTTTAGTTTTCTAGAGTTAAGTTTTCTTTAATTATAAATATATGTACTGCCAAGTGCAAAATTATTGATTTATTCAATTATCAAATAATATATCAGATTTTTCTAATTATCTATTCATTTAATTATCAAATAATATATTAAATATCTTTTCGTTTTGTGAATTCAAAATACCATTATCCCATGAACAAAACAAATTTATTTCTTCTACTTGCTTCAATATATATGACACTTCAATATATTAGTATTGTTTGATTTTCAAATGTGGTAATGATCAGATTTAGCAGATCTTGACTAATGAAGACCCATGTAAATGGAAGGAAAATGACACTTCTATATAAAATGATTGGCCATCGTTATATTAAAAAAATATGGAAAAATTGAAAGAGTAAACTATCTTTTTTTATTTCTGCTCATGCTTGCTTGTACTTCTGCCACTTCCTATATATATATAGATCAATATTTTTAGAGTTTTAAGGAAAAACCACAGCTTAATTAACATGGACATGATGACCAATGTTGAGGTTGATAAAGAGCTGTTTCACTCTCAAGCTCACATATGGAACCACATATTCAACTTCATAAAGGAAGATGTCCTAGGGAGCCACGATGGTAATCGAGAATGTGAAGCCAGGTTCCTCAGAAAAGAGGTTCGGTAACAAGAAGAAGCGCTTTGAAATGGATATAGCGGCTACGTACCTTTGTCTCCTTATCTCGAATTTCAACCTGGCTATGATAACAGAACACTTTGGCCAGGCTAGAGTGAGATCTTCAAGAGGAACATTTCAAAGACAAAATCATAGCCAATCATGAGTGAACAAAGAATGTGTTGAGATTTTTACTTTTATAGTACAGATGTAGAATTGAATTATTTACTCCTTAATTTAGGGCTAATTTGTATGTAATTAGTTACCTATTTTAGCTAGGTCCTATTCTATAAATTGAATGTAACACCATCAGTGTAAATATCGAATATAGTTTTAATTCTCATATTCTTTCTCTGAATTTCAAGATGGTATTAGAGCCTATTGAAAAAAAGGCTTTGAATCTCTTTAAACCGTACATCTAAAATTAAGTCAAACCTAAACCCTCAAAAAAATATTTTTTTCTGTTTCAATTTTTTTTTTCTTCCACTTTATTCCTTCGTAAATCGCACTAGTACAACAAATCGAGCTGCTAGCCTCGCCGCAACACAAGAATCGTCACCTTGGCTGGTATCATTTGATGTGGCTGTGTAAAAAAGTTATGTATAATACACAATAATTTTACACATTGGTGACATAGAAGTGTATCTTAACCGACTACTGGAGATAAATAAATAAAGAAAAAATTACACATCATACGTGGCAGTGTATATTTTACATAAAAAAAGTATTTTAACAGACTACTGAGAGCATCTCCAACTGTTTATGTGTGTGTGTGTGTATATATATATATTGTAAATCTGATATGTCATAATAGATTTACACTAAAATTTTGGATTATTTATTTTTAGCACCAGTGGTTGTTTTATACCTTTTGTGTAAAAATATATTTCCCAATAATAACAAACTAGTGTCATGCATGGACCCCACATAATTTTTACAAACATATTTAATATAGGGTTGATTCATTAATGAAATGAGAAAGATGGAGAAGAAAGAAAATATGTTGTTGTGACTGTATAAAAAAGTAATGTAAAAGATATAATAATTTTACACATTAGTAACTCTTAACATATTATTGGCGATATATATATACACGTGAATGTGTATATTTTACAGAAAAGAGTATTTTAACATATTGTTGAAATTCTCTTAAACTGATGTCATATTTATGTAAGAACGTGAAAAGGTTATTAATATTATCAAAATAATTTTGATTGTTACCTATAAAAAGCTACATTCGCATTTCGTACACTTTAAAAGCATTATTATAAATAAATTTTCAAAAGCATTGGGTCTTTAAGGCCTTATATTCGGCACTGCATGGACGGCATGGCAAGTAACTTTAGATGATTCACGCCCTCACATCACAGGCGCAAATCTTCTGCTGTGCAATTTTCATGTTGTCTCCTATAGTGAGCGATAAATGGTCTTGGTTTGGTCACGTTTTACTCCACTTAATATAACTAAGACTATGTTTGGTAATTTCACCACCATTTTTAAATAATATTTCACCACCATTTATAAGTATTTTCACGAGAGTCTAAAAAGTAATATCACATGAATCTAAAAAGTAACATCACCATTTGTAAGAAAGTAACATTACCACCTAAAAAGTAAAGATTGTTGACAGTCAAATATCTCATAATCCCCTTCAAAATCCTTTTTAAATTAACATGTGACTTATTTTTTTTGGATGTTCTATTTTTTATGATAAAATTTAACTTAAAACATATATAAATAATATGTTGAATTGAGTTAGATTTATGTGTCGCTATTAGTTTTTCAACACTATGTGAATACCTTTTCTTGAATGTGAAGGTGGTGAGTCTGACAATTAATATTAAACTTTGCCAATTTTTTTCTTTTGATGGTGAAGGTGGTGAGTGTAGCAACTAATATTAAACTTTGCCAAAAAAAATTCAAAGATATGTTAAATAATTTATACCTAAAGTGCATGTTTTTTTAATATTTGGAAGAAAAAAAAAATTTTGTGGCTCTTTTCATTATTTTTGAAAATAACAAGTGTTTTGTTTGCTATCTAAAGTTAATCCAATTGATTTTAATTTTGGTTTAAATTCTTTAAATTAACATGTAAAAGTGTTTTTAAAATACTTTAATTTCAAATCATAACATAAATGATATGTTGAATTGAGTTACGCTTATATGTGACATTACTTAGTCTGCATTATGTGCATACCTTATTTTGAGGGTGAAGATACTTATAAATGTATGGTGGTGAAATGTCACTTATAAATGGTGGTGAATTGAGTTATATTTGTATGTGACATTACTTAATTTATATTACGTGCATGGCTTATTTTGAGGGTGAGGATACTTATAAATGGTGGTGTAATTGCCAAATACAATCTTAGTGTATATTAAGTGGAGTAAAACGTGACCAAACCAAGACCACTTATCGCTCACTGTAGGAGACAACATGAAAATTGCACAACAGAGGATTTGCGCCCACCACATCACATTAGGTCAAGCAAAATTTAAAAAATTAAGAAGAAGTAAAGAAAATGAAGTGGAGTATTATTGTGGACAGATCAATAGGGAAAATGTGTAAGGGTAAGTACTTTACTGCATTAATTTAACCATTGTACTTATTTATTGGAGGAATAAACCCACCAACAAAAACATGAGAAAAATAAGGCAACTAAATAGTAAAAAGAAAGATAAATTGCATCCACCTAACCTAAGGTATCCCATAATCACACAGGATCTCTCCTAGTGATTCAAATATTATTTTATTAACTTGTTTACAATGTGTTAAAAAAATATCTTAAAAGTATTAGACCCGCAGTCGAAATATCTGATACGTATTAGAAATTAAATAATATATATTTAAATTATAGTTACATTTAAGAAATATTTATCTGATACGCAAATATCGGATACACAAAAGTATCAAATACGGGTATATCGCTCTCGTAAAAGTATCTATACTTTCTCGACAGACATAGAAACACTCAATTTACCTTAATACTCTATAAATTGAGAGTTTCTACATCTGTGTATTAAGTAGAGTACCACATATACAATACCCCATAGTATTCTAGACTTTCTCCCTAGACAAACAGGTAAAAAGCACACAGCCTCTTTATGGTGTTCATCAATAAAAGTTTGATAAGGGGCACTGATGACTTTCTGGTAGTTAACATTGGAGATCTACGTAATTATAACACCTTCGTTCAAAGTGGTCCTGCTCTTAAACTCCGCACGTAAATTTGCAATTTGAGAGCGAGTTTGTACAAAATCTGTGAATTCAATTTTTGCAATTCGCGAATTTGTTTTCCTAATTCGCGATTTCTATACGAATTCAGTGAACACCTATATTACCATATTTGCATTTATTACCTACATTAGTACTCTATATATAGATTAATTACTTAAACTGCACGTGTGCCCAACTATATTTCTATACGAATTCAATGAACACCTATATTATCATATATGCATTTATTACCTACATTATTACTCTATATATAGATTAATTACTTAAACTGCACGTATGCCCAACTATATATATATAATACATGTATAAAAATATACCAAGGCGCTCTCGCTTTAAAAATATATATATATATATAATACATGTTTAAAAATATACCAAGACGCTCTCGCTTTAAAAAAATTTAGAGTTTAATGCTTTCGCGTTCTCGCTCCCGCTCTCGCACTCGCTCCCGCTCTATGTGACTTAGGGTAGAATATTCTATAGCAAATTAACAAGTTAAAATTTTAATCTAATTACTCTTCTTTTTCTTTTTCTTTTTTGTTTCTTTCACTAAATGCTACTCCATAATCTAATGATATTATTTTACCTTAAAGTTGAGTAGCATGTGAAAAAAATAAAAATAATAATAATAAATAAATAATAAAAAAGTACTCTTCTTCTTCTATGTGATCTCAACAAAACCGGGAAAAGCTAGGTAGCTTGAACCCATAGCCCCTTGACCCATAACTAAAACCAAGAAGCTCTTGGTTGCTTAATGGAAAATTAGAAATTTTCGAAATTCGAAGATTCCGAGATGATATCCTTTCTTTTGCTTAATTAAATCAGTACTTACATTTTCATGTTCCTTTTTATCTGTCCACCTCATTTGTTTAATTTTACTTTAATATTTAACTAAAGCATTAATATGTTGTAAGGAGTGTTTATCTAATAAGATTTGTTAAATCTTGGGTGGGTCATAAAATATAGTTTATCATCCAGTAAAATTAGATAATTTAATCATATATTTTAATTCAAATTACTGTTCGGTGGCAATGAAAAACATGTTTGATTAAAACCATTTTTTAAATCTATAGACCTCGTCAGATTAGCAATTACTTTTATATTTTAATGAGATTACGTGACTTGTTTGATTTTAGTAAACATTAATTCAATCCAATGAATTAATCATGTTTATGTAATGATCTTACCTCAAAGGAGGGTATTGAAAATGTAACTTTGTTTAATTATTTTAATGGTCATTACGCTAGTCATGTTTCAACTTTCGACTAATAAGCAAGAGTCATATTGTTTGAGTGATTGAGTTATTCTCGAGAGTTCATGATCGAACTTTGCACGTGCCTTCCTTTCTCCTCTAATATTGTACACTTAGAGCTTATTTTGGCACTCGTTTTTTGTTTTTTATTTTTGTTGACAAATTAGTGTATAAGATAAAAGGAAGTTGCAAAAACACACAGTGAAGCAAATGTTTTTAGAAAAGACCCAAATATGTAGTAAAAAATAAATTATTTTCACTTGTTTTTGTTATTGTAGCTGAACAATCATAGTAAGATTTGTTTTTTTTTCTTTTTTAAAAAAACACCAATATATATGTTGCTGAAAGGACCTTTAATGTCCCCAATTTATATTTCTAATTTTATTTATTTATTTATTTTATTACAACAATCTTTCTCTATATGAATTTTAATTAAAACGCCATTAAGGACTTGTTGTCTTTATTGCACCAATAAATTATTATTATTATTATTTTTTATCATGTCTAATAGCTTACTGGGCTAATATTTTTTGAAGTCTCGCTTTCAAAATGAACTTCTAATTTAAATGGTGCGTATATTTTGAGGTCAATAAAATTTGTTAAATTTTAAATCAGTCATAAAATATAGTTTATTATCCAGTGAAATTAGATAACTTGATCATATATTTTAATCCAAATTACTGAATTGGTAATTGGTGGCAATGAAAAACATGTTTGATTAATACCATTTTTTAAATCTATAGACCTTGTCAGATCAGCAATTACTGCATTTTTATGAGATTAAGAGACTTCTTTGATTTTAGTGCTCGTTGCTGCTGAACAACGTCAATCCAATGAAATCATGTTTATGTAATGATTTTATGACCTCAATGGAGGGTATTGAATAATGTGACTTTATTTGATTATTTTAAAGTCATGTTTCAACTTTGTGACTGATAAGCAATTGTCATGCTATTGGGGTCCATATTCGAGTTTTGCACTTTCTTTTCTCCTCTAATAACTAACTATTAATTTTAAACATTCTTACTTAAAAAAAATTAAATAAATAAAAATAAAAATAAACTTTGGATTGATAAATATATTTTTAACTAATTCAACCAATGATCATCGATTCATCATTATAGGATATATAAGTATAATTCTAGCTCGTCAAGGGATTAGTCAAATGATCATTATTCCAAAGAAATTAAAAACATAATTAAGGAATTGGTATAAGTAACCTCATTAGGAATTAAGAGAATTTCTAACTGATAAGTCAAATTTTTTTGACATCACGAATTCATTCAACCGATACTCCAAACGTTAACTTGGCATTTGACATACCATCAAATATGTCAATATGCCCTTTGATTCCACTTCCGACAGGCGGATGAGATTTGACATAGTTTGTTTATGTTAGTGTTAAGTGCCCAACTAACAATTAGTATAAACATTTTTACTCCATAACAAACAACATTACTATAGTTTTCTCATTTTAAATGTGCTTTAGTTTGTCTAATGTAATAGACTTTAATGCAGTAAATCTCCTCTAGTTTTAAAACATTGCACAAACATTAATATATATATATATATATATATATATATATATATATATATATATTTAATTATTACATAAATACCCATAATAAGAAAATTGAATGAAAGATCTCACTCAACTAAATTAGATCCATGATATTTTACCAATATCATTCTATATCTATCAGGCATTCAGTCTCTGGTAAGTGGATGGAATAATTGCAAAATATCTAGCCAAATTTATACAAATAAATATGATTTTTATTTTTTAAGCTCAACATTCATCTTTTCTATTTTTTTGATTTGGCTTACAATTTAGTGGAGTTCTTTGTTCTTAGTTTCTGGATTTTTTTTTTTTTTTTTTTTTTTTTTTTTTTTTTTTTTTTCTTTTTTCCTTTTTGATTCCTCCAAAGAAGAAATGAATTTGATTAAGGGGAAGGAGAAGAAGGGGTGATCATCCGGGCGTTGGAGCGATGCTGCTCATCTGGTGGTGGCGTTGGCCAGTACTTCCACTTCCTATATAACGAATGCTGATCACCATGGCCTATTGATTATTTTCGGATTTTTGTTGGAGGCCTATTCATTATTTTCGCGTTTTATCGTATTATGTTCAAGGCCTATGGATAACCACTTCCTATTGATTATTTTCGGATTTTTATTTGAGGCCTAAACGAAGTCTGATTCATCTCAAATTTTAGATTTAGTATTTTTTATTTATCTTATTTTATTTTTTTTTTGGAATTTTTAGAAAAACTTTATTTTTAAACTTATTTTTAGTGTTATCTTTATGTTTTAGTTTTCTAGAGTTAAGTTTTCTTTAATTATAAAAAATGTGTACTGCCAAGTGCAAAATTATTTATTTATTCAATTATTAAATAATATATCAGATTTTTCTAATTATCTATTCATTCAATTATCAAATAATATATTAAATATCTTTTCATTTTCTGAATTCAAAATACCGTCATCCCATGATCAAATTTATTGCTTCTACTTGCTTCAATATATATGAAAATATATAATTGTTTGGTTTTCAAATGCGGTAATGATCAGATTTAGCAGATCTTGACTAATGAAGACCCATGTAAATGGAAGGAAAATGACACTTCTATATAAAATGATTGGCCATTGTTATATTAAAAAAATATGGAAAAATTGAAAGAGTAAACTATCTTTTTTTATTTCTGCTCATGCTTGCTTGTACTTCTGCCACTTCCTATATATATATAGATCAATATTTTTAGAGTTTTAAGCAAAAACATTAGACAGCTTAATTAAGATGGATATGATGACCAATGTTGAGGTTGATAAAGAGCTGTTTCGCTCTCAAGCTCACATATGGAACCACATATTCAACTTCATAAACTCTATGTCACTAAACTGTGCAGTTCAACTTGGCATACCAGACATCATCCACAAGCATGGACAACCCATGACTCTCTCCAAGCTTGTTGCAGTGCTCAACATCAACCAGGCCAAATCCATGGGTGTCTATCGCCTCATGCGCATTCTAGTTCACTCCGGCTTCTTTGTGAAGCAAAAGCTATCCCAAAATGATTATGAAGGAGAAGAAGAAGGTTATTTGCTCACACCGGTTTCTCGGCTCCTCCTCAACGATGAGCCATTGAGTGTGAGACCGTTTTTGCTAGGCATGCTTGATCCTATTATGACAAAGCCATGGCATTATGTGAGCCAGTGGTTCCAAAATGACAATCCCACGCCGTTTGCCACGGCTCATGGGAGGACATTCTGGGATTATGCAGGCCATGACCCAATATTTAACCATTTCTTCAATGATGCCATGGCTAGTGATGCAAGGTTGGTCACGAGTGTGGTTATTAAAGAATGCAAGGAGGTTTTTGAGGGGTTGAATTCAATGGTTGATGTTGGTGGTGGCACGGGGGCTCTGGCCAAAACCATCGCCAACAACTTCCCACATTTGCAGTGCACTGTGTTTGATCTACCACATGTCGTTGCTGGGTTGCAAGGGACTAAGAATTTGAAATATGTTGCTGGGGACATGTTTGAGGCAATTCCTTCTGCTGATGCTGTTCTCTTAAAGGTATAAATGGGGTTATATTTTGTATTTTTGGTTATTTACATACATGATATTTTATATTTAAGTCACTACTTAATTTTGAATGGGTTAAATGTTATCCCATTAAATGCATCCGATAATTAAGCATTTTGAATCACTTAACATTAAGTTTAGGTGAGTATATATTAAGTGATAGTGACTTCAAATTCTAACAATATATAGACTAGTGTTAATCGTAGCTGTCCCATTTATAGGTAATTTATACTATATCCCATGTTGAAAAAAAAAAACCTATATATGATAATGCTTGTGGTATGGCATCAAATGATATTCATTTGGAGTAACTAATCGGATTGAACACAATTTTAATTAATTAATTTAGTAATTGACGTAGTAGAAAGCTGTGAATTGTTGAGAAGGAAGAAGGGTTACTTTGAATCCACGAAGTAAAAAATTCATAGAGAATTCGAAATATTATTGATAATTGAAATAGTTATTTTTTTTGCACTTACTTATATTTATAATAAACAAAACCCTATAATTGTAAAGGAAACAAATGCTAAATATAAAAAATAAATTCAAAATAAAAATTCTTTCTATTAATTCTGAAAAAAATAAAATAAGAAACCTAAACATTAAAATTTTATAAATTTAAAGTCTTAAAACATTCCGACTTCATTTAGATCACAAACAAAAATCCTGAATAATCACCGAACCTCTTAAATGAAGGTTTTCATCTGAAAAACGACATGACCCAGTAGTTGAAAGCTACTGAGTTTTGCTCAATGGGTCATTTCCATCCAAAAATACGACTCTTTTCATGCCAAAAATGGACTTATCAAACTGTCCAAAATTCTATCCTCCATTAGTTATTTGTTCATTTAAAGCTCGGTTAATTAGGGAGTTTTGTGGCATATGTTTTTTTGACAGCACACTCTGCAGGTACGCATTTCTCTTTTCTATTTGAGTTTTCCCCATTTTCAATCATAGTATTGGAAAGTTTTTACTAGTCATAATTTGAGTTCAAATTACACGCAGTGGATAATGCATGACTGGAGGGACGAAGAGAGCGTGAAATTACTGAAAAAATGCAAAGAAGCAATTCCGAGCAAGGACAAGGGAGGAAAGGTGATTATCATAGACATGGTGGTGGAAAATGAGAAAGGAGATGATAAATCTATAGAAACGCAGCTCTTCTTTGATGTGCTGATGATGATTCTGCTCCCTGGTAGAGAGAGAAACAAAAAAGAATGGGAAAAGCTCTTCTTTGACGCTGGTTTCAGTGACTACAAGATAACCCCCATGGGTTTGAGGTCTCTCATTGAGGTTTATCCTTGATGATAAAGTACGTACTGTTTTATCAGTATTTGGCTGCGTGTTTAACATATGCATGGTTTAAGGATGTTATGTATTATTTACCGATCATATTGGACTTGTGTGAATGTCCGTACTTAAGAATAAAGTATGAAATATCATCATATCATATGTTCAATAAAAAAGGGAGGTGTAGTTTAACTGCTTGATTGCATTTGGTTCAAGCCTAGCTGCTGGAGTACTAAGAGATTAATATATGTCTGATCTGTGTTGTCACAGCAGACCACAACAAAGCAAAAAAACAATCAAGAAATATCAGAAATGAAAAATCACACAATAGACTAAATATGGAGATTTATTTAACTAGGTTTTTTTTAACCTACATCCACCATCAAGACAGTAAAAGATGACGAATAAAGGAAATGTACCAGTCTTCAAATCTTGACGCCAAATTAAAGGAAGATGTCCTAGGGAGCCACGATGGTAATCGAGAATGTGAAGCCAGGTTCCTCAGAAAAGAGGTTCGGTAACAAGAAGAAGCGCTTTGAAATGGATATAGCGGCTACGTACCTTTGTCTCCTTATCTCGAATTTCAACCTGGCTATGATAACAGAACACTTTGGCCAGGCTAGAGTGAGATCTTCAAGAGGAACATTTCAAAGACAAAACCATAGCCAATCATGAGTGAACAAAGAATGTGTTGAGATTTTTACTTTTATAGTACAGATGTAGAATTGAATTATTTACTCCTTAATTTAGGGCTAATTGGTAGGTAATTAATTACCTATTTTAGCTAGGTCCTATTTGATAAATTGAATGTAACACCATCAGTGTAAATATCGAATATAGTTTTAATTCTCATATTCTTTCTCTGAATTTCAAGATGGTATTAGAGCCTACTGAAAAAAAAGCTTTGAATTTCTTTAAACCGTACCTCTAAAATTAAGTCAAACCTAAACCCTCAAAAAAATATTTTTTTCTGTTTCAAATATTTTTTTCTTCCACTTTATTCCTTCGTAAATCGCACTAGTATAGCAGATCGAGCTGCTAGCCTCGCCGCAACACAAGAATCGTCACCGATGATTTCTTTGCAACCAGTCACCACTCCTCACACTACTGCTCTCTGCCGTCACAGCCATTGGCAGATTTGCCCCTTCTCAGGCGGGAAAACTGCTGCTCCCTGTCGTCACCAGATCTGCCATCGTACCTAGCATCGCTGCCGTCACTGATCTCTGCCATCATGGCCATCGCCGGATCTGCTCCTTTTCTCGCCGCGAACTCCCACCAAGTACCGCTACATTCTGCCTCCATTCTATTAAAAAATAAAAATAAAAATAAAAAAAGTCAAAGTTGCCGCCGTCGTCATCACCAGTATCCCAAATATGAGCTTTGATATTCTTGCCATCAACATTAAAGCTTCTAGTGGCGAACTCAACACACTGATGGTGAATTTTCATCATTGATGTCGCCGACCTTAAATAGCATTGGTGTGTGTCGAGCACCAACGTCTTAAGATATGCAAACGAGTGTGTATATGCAATGTGGCCAAGTTTTAAATTTTTAAAAGCCACTACTACTTCTAACTAAAAATATAGTTAGTGTGAGTAGGGATCATCCCAAGGGATTGTGGGCGTATTTGTAATGGAAACAATGTATAGGGTTAGTAGGTCGAATGATCAAAAGGATGGTTTGTTTGGTTGATTAAACTACAATGCAATTGAAATAAGAGCAAGTAAAAGTAATAATTTAGAAAGTAGGGAAAAAGATACGGAGGAGAGGACTTGGGGTACTAGAGCTCACCATTAAGCTTGACTTCACTAGACACTAGCAATTGTATATCAATGGGGAAGTTGAATTGTAACTTGTGTGTGTGTGTGTGATATTAATTAAAACTAGACATGGATGGCAAATAAGTATAGATTGTCTTGCCAATTCAAATGGAAAACACAACCTATCAAATGAAACCAAAATCCATTAAATGAAACCACAATTTATGAACACATAACTATCTAGAGGCATACACCCTTTGCATTCACAAGTATGGAACACCAAGGAACAAGAATAGGTTGTCCACCTATCTATGAATTTAAAGCAATTACACTACATCTATACTAAAGACATGAAAATTAAACTAAGTAAGTTAAAGGTGTGGCACAATCCATCAAGAAACAAGTGTGAACCATCAAACAAATTACAAGAATGTCCAATTAAGCACTATGCTTTGATCATCACTAGATTAGCTTCATCCATACACATAGACATGCATAAATTCCATTAAATCTAGAGAGAAGCACATGAATCATCCATTCTAGTATACATAGACATATGAGTAGAAATAGATAATCTATTAAAAGTATTAATCCATACACATCAAGTACAAACCACAAGATATATATATAAATCCAAGATGAAAACATTTATTATAAGTAAATCCTCAAAAATATACAAAGCACTAAGTCTAGGAAGCAAACTTAGGGGTTAATCTAGCCCCAAGTAGAAGTTTAGCCACTCATTCAAGTAGTCATCCAACCCTCAAGGGCTATCTCCATTGTAGGAATAACCTCCTTCTTGATGGAAATCCTAGAAGAATGGAAGAACTCCCAAAGATGTGTAAAAGTTCTCTAATATCTAGCCTCCTCTTTAAGATAGATGATACGAAGATATGATGATATGAATATCAAGATGTGAGAAGTGAATCCATTCTCCCTTATAAAAGTGACTCAAAATCCTTATATAGGAGGCTCAAGTGTCACACCCAATGTTCTGGATTCGTGCACTAGGGTCCTTGCAATGATTGCACCATGAACCAACTTTTAATGAGCTGGAAATTTTTTTTTTTTTTTTTTTTTTTTTTTTTTTTTTTTTTTTTTTTTTTTCAGACTTGAGGAGGTTCGATCGATCGAACTGTGTTGAGATTGATCGAACATTGGTGAGATCTATCGAATACTGCAGAGATCGATCCACCCTTAGTGGTGCCTTTTTGAATAAAGACAAATCTCTGAGATATTTTCAGATATTTTGTGAAAGAGACAAAAATGGTAGGCGGGGTGGTAGGTGTGGATAAGATCGAATATTTTTGATCGATCTGAGAAAGGTTGGATCGATCGAACATGGTGAGATCTTTTGGAATAGGCCAATTGCTTGGATACATCTTGGAGTGTCCAGATCGATCTTGCTCTAATCGATCGAAATAATGTTGAAATCGATCGAACATTGGTGATTTTCCACACTTTGCTTCATTCTGCTTCCATTTTGCTCATTTCTTCCATTCAGCTTAAGATTGCTTCTTTTAAGCTCTTATTTGGCTAAATTAACTTATTTTTGAGATAAGCACCTTAAAAAGGTAATAACATGAAATTAGTCTAAGATGGGAAAATAAGATAGATAAAGGTCCTAGAATACCTAAGCTTAAGGGATTTAAATGTGCACTTTTCAGCGCTCATCACACTCCCAAACTTAAATATTGCTAGTCCCTAGCAATAAACTATAAAGTAAATGAATGAAATGAACAACTATACAAGTATAAACTAGAAAGTAATAAATGAATAACGCCACTTTCGTAGGGAAAACGATTGCATTTAGTATATGCAACAAGCCTTTTAAACCCCTAGGTTACCCCTAGTGGACAAGTGAAGTCTCGTGAGGGTTTTCAGAAATGATACTCACAAACATTAAACTCATTCTCACAAAAGAGGCACCAATATTGCAAACAAGCATTGGGAGAAACTACCTCAGGTATGCAATTTTTCAACCATTTCCAAGTAATCTCCCAATATTTCAACATCAAACAAGCAAGTATGGTCCTCCACACATCAAGAAAATGATTATGCAAATCAAAACAACACTAGAATCCTTTTTAAGTGGACCGGGATCAAATGTGTTGCTATTTAAGCCAACTAAAGAAATGATAACATCTTTACCCTCAAACTAGTATACAAATCTAGTCCCAATCATCAAAACAAAGAGTGGACCTTTTATTAAAGCTTTATTATTCTAGGTGCGCTTATTATTTTCACTCTTTTTTTTGTTTTTTTTTTTTACTAACCTAAGGATCAAAGATGGAAGTATGGTGCAATGTGTTGATCTATTATTAAGCTCTCTAGTGATCTATGAGGTCGAGCGTTAGGTCAATGACTCCCAAACCAAACGGCTTTAGGGTACTGGGTGTTGAAACACCCTTAAGGACTTACAAGCTCAAATCAACTAGGCTAAAAATCAAAACAACTTCTATCTAATCATTTCTCACTTCTCACTTTTTAGGAGAAGTCCTCACTTTTTTATTACTTTTGCAACTTTTCTTTTTCTTCTTTTTTTTTTTTTTTTTTTTTTTTGAAACCAATTATTAACTTAGAGTTTAGGCCCTCCACCTTTCGGCGCAAGAAATTTAGTGCTTGATGAGGCTAGAATTCTGGCTACTCATAAAAAGGGATTGTTATCCATTTTTGTCAAAATGAAAGCTTTCAATGCACTACTAGCCCAATTGGGATATAACCAATTCAATAATGGGATGATTTCACTTACCTCCCCTGAGATTAGACGTAATTACAGGCAGTACCCCTTACGTTTCAAATATTACACCGTCCTCTCTAAAGGTTTGCTCCGTCGTAACACTTAGCCCCTCCAGTGAGAGTCAACGTAGGTCAATGATGATTTTTGATGACATCAGCTATTACTTTTGTATTAAATTAACCTATATATCCAAAAAAAAAAAAACAAAAAATAAAAAAAAATAAAAAAGCAAACAAACAAATACTTCCAAAACCCCAATTTCTCATATTTTGACTGGTATCTGAATCAAGGGATGGACGGAGCAAGACATCAAAGAGGTCTTTAGGATATATGTGTGTGTTATGATGTCCCAAATAGAGGTGCATGAGGGACTGGTCGGGACGGCGAGCAAGGACAGACGGAACATCGGGCGGAAGCAAGCTATGAATAACCCACTGGGGACAAGCAAGGATGTGCTCAATCGACGGCGAGCAAGAAGAACGGCGGTGACGCGGTGGCGGCAGTGTGGCGACGAACAATGAGAGTCACTATTTCGGCGACGGCAGATGAGCAAGGATGTGCTCAGTCGACGGTGAGAAAGAACGGTAGTGCCTCGGTGGCGCCAGAGTGTGGCGACGAACAACTACTGGAAGAGTCGTGATTCCGGCTGCGATAAGCACAGTGGTTTTTCTGATGACGGTGACCGTAAGGACTGGGTCTGAATTGAACGGTGGTAATGCTCTTATTGGTGCTTACCGGCTTGAGGTTTGAATGGTGTGCAAGCAGCTCGGAATGGCGGTGAAGGACGGCGACCTCGGAATGACGTGCACAGGCTTTTATAGATGACGATAGATGACGGATCTGCTGTCCGTGATCACAGGGGCTATAGAAAGAGAAAGTGAGCGTAGCGACGCAAGATACCGATGGTGAACTAATGAGCTAGGCGGTGAAGCGGCGCTCTGATCCGGTGATGAAGTGAACTGAAATGGCTGCGGCAATGCACAATCTCAACAGCGAAACCGACCGGCGGTGAGCAAGGATGTCGGTGCTGAAGTTTGGTTGTTCAATTCTATAATTGGGGGTAGCTTTTATCATTTTGGATTTTGATAATTTTTTATTTTATATAATAAGGGTATCTTAGTCTGACAAGAATGTCACCGGAATTTAACTCCGGTCACATTGAGGGGAGGTTTTTGTAATTTTTGAAACGTAAGGGGTACCGCCTGTAATTACACCTAACCTCAAGGGAGGTAAGTGAAATTATCCCTTCAATAATCAACAAAACATGTACCCCACAAATGAATGCTAGTGTGCGCCTGTGTTAGTGTAGAATCCTAGAGTGAATTTCAAAACAATCATGATGTGGACCACAAGTGCAAGCAAAATAGCAATCTTTCGAAAAATTTACTCCTAAATGGCATCCACAAGGCATACAAGGAGTATTAGACTCTCAAGTCAAGTAATTTTTAAATTTTAAGCAATATAGTCCTTAAAAGATCAAAATCACAGCTAGTCATGGACCAATCATAGAAAATTCCTCAAATACACAAGTCATACTTAAAATTTTGAATGGAAAGTGAACACTGCAATTAACACCCATTACCCTCAAACTTAAATGGCACAGTGTTCTCAATATGCAAAGAGAACAAAAGGAAAGAGTATAGCAGTGCAATTAAAGCAAAGAATGGCCGGGACATAAGTATCCAAAGTGGGTGGTTTAACCTTCCTGAACTTGGAATTGACTATGGTCCTGAGAAAATGGCACTTGGATAAAACTCATCAGATAACAAAAGGGATAATAACAGTGCACAGTGAATATGCAAGTGTAAATGGGATAATAAATGAAGTAAAGAGAGAAGAATAAAGGTGGTCCTAAAAAAAAAAAATAAAAAAAAAAATAAAAAAATAAAAAAAATTGGGCAGCACTCTCTCTCACTGAAGTCACTGTGATGCACCTGATGAATGGAGTCAATCACAGATAAATGTATCAATATAAGTTCTGACATCCAAAAATATATTGCATATATGGAATAATAAAAATAATGTACATCATAGTGTCTGGCCAACAAACTAGCCGCAAAAATATCATATCAGTATCAAAATAAAAGGAACGGATCACTGATATATAAATGAAAGAGAGGAATAGAGATCAGGCAGAGGAGGTTGGGCTAGCGGGGCATAATCCCCGGATATCTCTGGATATGCCCTGCAGCGCAGCCATAACATCCAAGCGGAGAGATGCCATATCTGACCGAAGAGAGATAACGGTGTCTTCTAAGGTCTGTATACGCTAGCCTAGACTGGGTGTTTGTGCTGGAGCATCAGGTATGACTGGGTTAGGAGAATGATACTCATCTTGACTAGGCTCCAGGAAATGTAATGGTGACTCTACCTAAGCGTGATGCGGTGACTCTAGTGCTGGCTCTTGCTCTAGATTAATATCCATATGCATGTCCGCAGTTGCCGGTGGGTCTGCTGGATCATATTTTGCTTGCACTATTGCTGCTCGGCAAGCTCGGCCTATTCAGCTGCTAAAACCACGTCCTACTCTAAGCTTTTTATAAGAGCATTGTAGCTCTTATTCCAGTCTTTCTTGAGAAAGCTGTAGGCCCCTTGCTTTGGACGCTCTGCTGGATGGAACGGATAGCGCTGATCACGAAGAATCTGTGTAATAAGATATGCAAATGGAAGGAACTTGGTTTGCTTAGGCTTGGCTTTACTGACGTAGTCTATATAAAACTTCATCATAACACTCTAGTAGAGTGTCAAAATAGATACCCAATGGCCAAAAAGTCTGAACGCCTCTGGATCTTATGGCCCATTATAAATACGTTTCAGTACAAGACCGAATTGAAGAACCAAAGATCATTAGGCAATTAAATCTATGTGGCGAATGTCTCTTCAGTTGCATAGTGGCCAGTCAGTGCAACGGCCATGTCTGCGTCAAAAGGCCTCCTCAAGATAGGATAATGAAGGTCGGGAAGGCAGGCATGAGGGCACCGAGAAGATCTGGCTAATGTGTCAACTATGATCTGAATGGGGTAGCCATCAATGGTGGTCTGCAGCTCTGATAGATTACCCTGGGCCAGTCCGAGGTTCTGGAAGAACATCCGAATAAGCCGTGGGAAAACAGGATAAGTAACTAGCGCCAGAATGACTGAAATGCTGCGTCGCTCAATCTCGTCAAAAGTTGCCCGAGTCAAGACTGACCAGGAGAAGAAAGCAATATCAAATATTGACTCATGTGCCACTGAAAGGCGTGAGTATTGACTGAGAGGTCTGTCTCTGATCTAGCCTGGTTGTGCCGGTGGTGGAGAAGGAGAGGATATATGCTCAGCCTCATCAGAATAGGATGAAGATGCAGAAGCAGAAGAGGCAGAGCGGTCAGATTGAGCTAGAACTGGCTCCTCATACTGCTCAGGCTACTTAGCCTACTCTGGAGATGGATCTGGAACTGGATCCTGTGCAATGACCCGGTCATTTGACTCTCTTTCCTTTTTTCTAAAATTTTACTGATAAAATTTTTTCGTTTAATTTTGCTTTCTGAGCTCTGTTTCTCGAAGCTTAGTGTCATCTCGAGTGCTTGGAATTGGTTTTCGAGACTCTTTCGTATGGATTGACAACTTCCTTCGAGGACCGAGTCATTTCTACATTTTCACTTTCCGGATACTATTCACTTTTCGTCCTTTTCCCTATTATGTCTTTTCTCCGTTTGTCAGTTTTCGGCACAACCTCACTTTTCATGCTCGGAGTTGGTTTTTCACTTCACGTGTTTTCATTCTAAGTGGTTTCCACGAAATATGTATCTTTACTTTTGCAAGAAAGTACTCTGGTTGCTCCCGGTGTCCATAGGGGCATGGATGCACAGTTCTTCAGAATCTTTTTCATTTCTTAGGGTGTTTTTCATAAATATCTTTTAAAGATATTTTATTTTAGGGGTTTTTAAGAAAATATTTTTGGAAGATATTTTCATTCCGGGCTATTAGTGCAGTTTTCACTTTTTGGAGGGGCCATTATGCAATTAATGAAAGTTATTGCAAAAATACCTCATTTTGAGTCTGGATCCTCGTACGGGATTCATTTTCACATTTCATTGAGTCGTGTACTCTTAGAATTTCCTTCTGGTCATTTTTCTCCAGTTTCAGAGTTTTTGGCCCTAGTTACCGTCGAACTTGTTCGGGGTATATCTCTCTGCTCGGGACTTGGTTTTCGATGCCGTTTCTTCCATTATTCATATTTTCTCATTTTGAATCTTTTTTGTTTATGGACTTTTGCCGTTTGAGTGCGTCTGCTCAAATTTCACTTTTCCGGACCAAGCAGGGCTCGTTCGGGGCACTTTTAGGGTTTTCCTATAAAAGGGGGGTGAGACATTTCATTTTTCAATTTCTCCTCCCTTCATGCACGACCTGAATCTACCATGGAAGCCCAAGGGGGGCTGCCACCCTTCTCCTCTCATTTAAACCTTCTTCCCTTTGTTATAAAGTCATAGTGCCTTTGCGTTTTGTGTTTGTCTTGACGATGCGCACCTTTCACCCTTATTAGAACCCGTTGTTGGCCAAATTTTAAGTTCGAGTTTGAAGTCAAGTTGTGATTTTCATGGGCTTCTTGGTGATTCTTGTTCATCGTGTTGTCCCCGACAAAACCCTTCGGTATCGTCGGATTCGGAGCACTTTTATTTCGGTGGGCCTTTGAGATTTTCATCTTAAATTGAGGTAGGGGGTGTTATAATTTATTTTCTTGTTATTTTGTATGCTTGTGATGCTTATACAACTTGTTTACTTGCTTTGATATCAAATCTAGAGATTTTATTTACTTATTTTCTTGTATGAGATTTGATTTTCCCGGTTACTCATAACTTGGTTTAAACATGTAGTATGATAGAATATTACCCTTTGACATGGTCATTGTCATATATTAAATTGAGAGCTTTTGGACAAGTAATGAAGTTTTTATTTAATATTTATCTTAAGTGAAAGATTAATTCATGTAGCCTTATCTAACTTGAAATCAATATGTGTTAGCATATTATGTTAGGCTTTAATGCACTCTTCAACATATGTGAAATTGAAAGTAATCGGGGATGTTTTGAAATCTAGTAATAATTAATTAATTTGATTAATTAATTTGCTCCAAGTGCACTATTCATTTTGTTGAAATTCCGACTTGATATCCATGATGTGCATGCCATGTACTTTCATATATATTAAATCTAAAGTATTTGATTAGGTTTTGAAACCTTTCATTTAATTATTTTCTTGTTTAAGATTTAATTCTCATGATGGTAAGCACATTGGAATTAAATTGTGGCATGCTAGTAAATTAGGCCTTGGTATGTTGAGTAACATATATTAAATTCGGAACATTTGAATAAGAATTGCAAAACTTATTTAATATTTATCTTTTATGAAAGTTTAATTCACATAGTTGAAACAAGCATGAAAACAACTTGTAATGTGAGATTAAATAGGCCTTGACATATTCTCTAACCTACGTTAAATTGAGAGCATTTGGATAAGTTTAGAAATCTAGAGATTTTGAATTAAATGAATTAATTATAAATCTAATTAATGGTTCCACTAGTTTGATTGAGTTTTAACTTGATAATGGTATTGACTTGGGCTTGCTCACTTGTATATATCCATTTAGGGCAATTTGTGGTTATTTTAGAAAATCTAGAGATTTAATTAACATGTTTCAATTAAACTCTATTTTGTTGTCTTAATGATCCAAATTAGTTTTTGAGTTGGTTTGTGTAGTGACTATACCATGTTGTTTAACATATTTAAAATTGGGATCATTTGGATGAGATTGCATTTTAATATTGAAATGAAATTGTTATAGCGTGTAACGAATCGCACATTAAAGATTCGACATTGTGAATGACATTGTGGACTTGAACTCTAGGATATGGGTTGTGTGGATTCAATCTTGCATGTGCATGTAAAGTCATTCCTAGACATTATTTGAGATGTATAAGTTTGGTTTAACTTATTGATTTTGCATAAGTTTTGAACTTATTGTTTTTGGAGGCATATAAGGATCATGTTCATGTGATAGCTAGGGTTTGGCCCTAGTACGGATTCGTGAGTTTCCTAAGTCATATGAAGTGCGCAATAAGTAGTACATTGTGGGTCGTAATTACCTGGAATAACTTATACATGTGCGCATTAGGTAGTACCTTGCGGGCTAGTAACCCGGAATAACTCGATTGGTCTGCAACCAAGGATCCTAGTCTTTCCACTATTTGATTTTGCATTTAAATTCAAGTTGTTAATCATGGATTACTTGTAACTTGTGAATTTGTGCTTATCTTGCATTTTAGATCTTATTTGTTATACTTGAGACTGTATATATGCTTTGTGTATTAGATCTTATTTAGTATACTTGAAACTGTATACTTGTTTTGTGTATTTAGATCCCATTTAGCATACTTGAACTTGTATCCTTGGTTGTATATCTAGACCCTATTTAGTATACTTACATATTGTATGTTTGATTTGTGCAATCGGATTTCATTTTGTATACTTGTGTTGTATATGCTTGTCTTATGCGTAATTCATTTAGCTGAATATACTTGTGCCTGTATACTTGATTCATAAGTTTTCTATGTTAATTGTATATTTGTATATGCATGCTTAGACATTGCAAAACTTGTTTAATATGGATTAGTATACTTGTAAATGTATGATTCTATATCGAATATCATGTTTTAATATTGACTTGCATACTTGAGCATGTATACTTGTATGCTGTTGTTCAATTCAGTTACATGAGTAGCTTAGGATGCTCTCTGAGACTAACATTTGACATAGACATTAGGTGGCATGACCCTTTTTAAATTGTTTCAAGTCAATGTAAAAATCTCTAAAGAAATCGAGTCGATGCATGCTCATTCTCTACGAGTAAACTTGTTTACTCACCCTGAAGTTATTGGGGCGCTGTTTCAGGTACGAAGACTTGGTTCGTGGTGCTTATCATTCATTGGGATGACTTATAGCTTTTAAGTTTCCATTTCATGCAAATTTTAGCATGTAATGCCTTTTTGTAGCTTTTTATGTCAAACCTTGTATCTTTGATTCCATTTATGGAACGTGTACATAAGTACACCTTTTATGATGTATTTGACTTGTATGAGATAAGGTCGGAGGCCAATGACATGTATATTGCATCCTATGTAATTTCTGATTTTATAAAATATTATGAAAATATTGAAAAATACCAAGTCAATGTCTCACCATGGTTGCATCAGGTGTGGAAATTTCATTTTTATTCTTTGATAGGGTCTTATTAATCATGTTTGAAGTGTAGCCAAGGGCCAAATGGTAATTTGAAGGCATTTGTTAATTTTGGTTTTCAAATTTCCTATTTCTTGTTCATTGCCTTTTTGGCCGTCGGGAGGTCGGATTTTGCATTGGCGGTATTTTTAAGCCGTGGACCATTGTAGCACGACCTAATAGGTAAGTTACATCTGTGTGCATGATCGTTTATGGGAAAAACCCTCTCCTTGGTGAAATGAGCCTTCTATGAAATCATTTTTCATTTTTATGGCATAATCTGATTTTAGGGCATTCTGGGGTATTCCTTCTGGAAATAAATTCCGGTCTTCACTTGGCCACTTAGAAAACGTGATTTTAGGGGTGATTTCTTCTGTGTTTTTCCAGAAAATGTCATATTGGTGCCGGAAATCCATCACAAAGTTTTGCTTTCTGATTTTTATTTAGAAGCTTTTTGGAGCCTCTTGTTCAGATTTCTTGGAGGGGCATTTTGGCCATTTCACAGTGCATTTTATTTATTTTCGTCCACGAAGGGGGGTAGAAAATTTGATTTTGGGAGGGGTTTCTTCTTTGCATTTTTCCAGAAAAATTCATCTTCTAGCCCATTTCTGCTCTCAGTTGTGGACAGATCTTGTAGCAGCTTTTAACCCTCTTGGTCTAGACTGATCTAGGGGTATTTCGGGAATTTTTGTTAAAAAATAAATTTCGTTCCTGACTTGGTCACATAGAAAACGTGATTTTAGGGGGGGTTTCTTCACAACATTTTTTCACGAAATGTCATCTTGGACCTGAAAACCCCGCGTCAAATCTGTTTTCCTGTGCGCATATGCACTATTTGAAAAAGTCTGTTGTAAGGGCTATTTGGGGATTTCACCTCAAAAATTAAATTTTCTTTCAACATGGTCAGCTTGGAAAAATTATTTTGAGGGGGGTTTCTTCTTTGTGTTTTTCTAGAAAACATCGTTTAGTGCCTCAAAACGGTACACGAATTTCAGCATTTTGCCCAGGTTACTATTTACGACCACGGTGACGTCAAAACTTTGTTTTGACTTTTCTCTTCCATCTGGACTCCAAATCAAGTGATTCTTGAGTGTAACTTGATTAATTTTTTGCTTTCTTCCCATTGGTGTGCTCAGTAGCACCCAATTTTATATTTTTTGAAATGACCATTTTGCCCTTGGGGTTATTTTTGTCCAGTTTTCTTGTAATTCATTTCCGCTACTTTCTTTTGAATTCAGTGACTTCATGGGAAGTTAAGAATTTGTTTCGGGAATGATATATATTTTAGGGACGTCACTTCCATGTAAAATGACTATTTTGCCCCTGGGGGCTTAATTGTTATTTTTTTGATCTTTTGCTTCCGCGTCAGTTCTCATTGAGTTCCATGACTTCACGGAAGGTCATCAAAGTGTCTTAGAGTTGTGTTGTGCCTTGGGAGACCGTTGACTTATTTCTTGCTTCCGTATCTGGATCCGCTATTGGGTTAATTTTCGGTTCATCACAGGACACGCTGGGCAAAAAACCAGGGTCGTCACATCTTGAGCATGTGAAGGTCCTACCTCCTCCTCTATACATGGTCTAACTCTCCGCTCATACTGTCGACGCGCAACTATCTTAACCTGTGCCATGGCCTGCAGAACAGAAAAGGAAACACTTACAATAGAAGTCAAAAAAAGATAATAAAGAATTGAAGTACAGTATATAGAAACATGTATGTCAAGTCAGATAGATAACTCAGAATAATGTATATGAATTTATGCAAGTGATGACGCAGCCAAAGAATCAGTGACTAAGTGAAACATGCTAAACAGTATAAGTATAGAATGCATCTAATGTGGAAAACACAGGCATTGGGCATAAATAAGATAGCATGGAACACATAAGATATTGTGTGAGGTGTAAAATGCAAATCTGTGATGTTCGATCGATCAGGAAAATATGAGATTGATCCAAGTTGGATCGATCAGGACTAAGTGAGATCGATCTTTCTCTGATCGATCAGAGAAAAATTCGATCGATCGAACTATTGTGAGAAAATTGAAAAGTCACAGATCTGTGACGAGGATGACACGGGGGCCTCCCGAGCAAGCTCGTGGGCCCTCTCACAGATCAATAACACAATAGTGGTCACTTAACTTGGCACGTGACCCCCAACATCAAATCGAAAATGAAAATATGCAAAGATATATATACATATATAGACATATGCTTCAAAGATCAAAAAATGAAAAAAATTCATCATGGAAACTTGGATCTAATCATGGAAACATCAAAAACATATAGGTTAAAGCTCGAAAATGGAAATAAAACTTAGAACTCACCATGCCGAATAAGAAAAGTGGAGACGAAGGAGATGAGATGAGATCGAGAGGTGGAGATGAGATTTCGAAGCTCGGGAAACTCGCCAGAGGCTTCGCCAGAGGTTGGGAAGATGGGTTGCAGCGGTGGGAGGTGATGAGGGTTGAGATCGATAGCCAAATCAATCAAATGACCCAAGGTTTCTATTTTTAAAAACGATCTCCACCCTGTTCGATCGATCCAGAAAAATCTATGATCGATCGAACATAGATCGATCTAAAAAGAACTCAGATCCATCTAACCTTGTAAAACATACTTTTGAAAATTTTGAATATTTAAAAATTCAAATTTCAAAATTCAAAATATTTTTGGATTTTTGGAAAAATAAAAGTAAAAAACAAATAAAATAAAATTTTTTTTGGAATTTTTGAAAATATTTGTAAAGAAAATGTTCTTTTTTTTTTTTTTTTTTTTTTTTTTTTCCCTTGGATTTTGAAAATTTAAAATGAAATTATAAGTAAAGATTAAAATAAAAATCTTTTTGAGGTTTTTGAAAATAAAATAAAATAAAACAAACATTAAAAAAAATCAAAATGTAGTTAACATCAAAGTCAAAGTCAACTAAGGAACACAGATCGATCAATCCAAGATCGATTTGGAAGATACTTCAATTGATCGAGCTGGTGAAAACTTGCAGACAAGTTTGAACGATTAGACAAAGAGCTGTTTTTCAGGGGTTCAAAATTTTTTCTAACTGTTGGAACTGAAGATCGATCCAAGAAGAAGTTGGATCGATCTTGGAATTTCAGATTGATCATAAAAAACTTTGCACGATGGGATAGAGAGGTGATTGGATGTAGGTATGATGCAGGTATGAAGTTCGATCGATCGAACCTCTTTTGAGATTGATCGAATAGGCATGAAATGCCTATTTTAGAACTGAAAATGCAGGCATTCCCAATCGAAATCCCTAACCATGTGTATGAACCCAAAAATATATCTAGATGACGCAAGAAATGAAAGATAAAATAGAAATGAGGGAGGAATAGGGTTGTAAACCCTACGAAGCATTGCTAGTCTTTAATGTCTCTAGCAAGACTTTGGACTCTTTTAGCCCGGATCAAATATCTTGTTATGTATCTCCTGTTTGATGGGGTGAAAGGCATTTTGAACCCCACCCAACAAATGGTTCTCTAGATAACTTGTTGGATTTGATTAAAAAGATATTGATGGTCCTTGATCTATGCAACTCTTAGGCTTCCATGCCCTTTTAACACAAGGTTTTGAAATAACCATTCTTGAATTCAAGTTCAAAGGTGAACTCTTAGAACTTCCACCTCTAAGCAAAGACTCAATTTTATCAAGTTCATTTTCAAGACACCTTTCTACAGCACACACTTCTTTATGTTTGTCCATTGAATTTGGGGTTGGATTAAAAATATTCAACTTCACTTTCATGTGGCCAAATGAGATTTTCATTATCCTTATCCGAAAATTAACGTTGGCATTTGCGGTTGCCAAGAAGGGACGGCGAAGGATAATGGGAATTTGGCTTTTTAGATTTGGAACCGGTTCCGTGTCAATGACAACGAAATCAACGGGGAAGTGGAACTTATCAATCTTAATCAAAACATCCTCAATGATACCCCGGGGCTTTTTGATGGATTGGTCAACAAGTTACAAAACTACCGACGTCGGTTTTAGGTCTCCTAAGCCAAATTTAACATGTACCGAATATGGAAGAAAATTAAAACTTGCTCTTAAATCAAGAAGAGCCCAATTAATGACATGGTCACCAATGATGCAGGAAGTAGTAGGTGAACTAGGGTCCTTAAACTTTAGGAGAGTGTTATATTACAAGATGGAGCTCACTTGCTCGGTTAAGACCACTTTCCTTGGTACTTGGCTTTTGTTCTTCCTTTTTTGGGTGCAAAGATCTTTTAAAAATTTGACATAAGCCGAAATTTGTTTAATTGCATCCAAGAGTGGAAGATTAATCCTCACTTGCCTAAACACGTCAATGATTTCATTGGTCTTGGTCTTGGTCTTTTACTTTTCAATAGAAATGGATCCTTTCAAGGCATCCGGAAATGGAGCTTTAGGCTCAAAAGCTTTTTCAAAATCTTTCTTTGAAGAATCTTCAACACAAAAAGTTTTCAAATCATTGTTCAACCCATCTTTCAAATCATTTTTTACAACTTTCTCAACATGATCATGCACATGCAATAAAGGAGGAAAAAAATGTGAAACGGGACGGGTGCCAACTTTCAGTTGCACCAGTTCACTCTCTTCATTAGACATACTCACTTGGTTGTCCACAATTCTCCCACTTCTTAAGGTTGTCACCGCATTGACATATTTGATTGTGTGACCTTCCGTTGAGGAACGGAATGAGTCTCCACAACACATTGTTGCTTTGGTAGGGCATTTAAAGGCATTTTTCCCTTCCCTCTAGCATTCAACGTACTAGCTATTTGCCCGACTTGGGTTTCTAGCTTAGCAATGGATTGAAAATGAGAATAAAGGAATTGAGCGTTCGCCTCTAGAGTTCCTAGAGCGGTCAACATTTTTTCTTCAAAAGCGGGACTCCTAGAATTTCCTTGGGAATACGATGATTGGTTAGGAAAATGAGAATTAGAGAATTGATTTCCATGTGATTGAAATGATGATCTAAAACCTTGGGAACCTTGGCTTTGCATTGGAGGTGGAACATATTTTCCTTGAAAACCACCTTGGGGAAGGTTTGAGCTTTCCCCTTGGCCTTTTCAAGAGAAATTTGGATGGTTCCTCCAACTTGAATTGTAATGGGTGCCATAGGGATTATTCCCTTGGTTGACAAATGTCGCATTAACTTGCTTATGATTCTCGCTTTGCGCATGTCCATGGGGACAATTAGAAGTAGAATATAAAATACTTGAACAAGTCATGCAAGATTCACTAGATGCACGATCATTAACATGATTAGGGGAGGAAGAAATTTGATTCGCCAAATTTTGGTTGATCAAGAATTGATCAAACCTTTGAGATAAGGATTTCATCTCAGTGGCTATGTCATTGGAATTGCCAACTTGATATAAGTCAACATTCTTCCTTCCACCTAGATTTCTACCATTTTTAGAGGATAAAGATCTATGCATTGAGTTCTCACTCATACTTTCATACAATTGCCACACATTATTTTCATGCTTGTCAAGATAAGAGCCACCCATCGATGCATCATCCATACCCTTGTGATTATCCGGTAAACTTTCAAAAAAATATTGAACTAGTTGCCACTTAGGTATGTCATGATGTGGGCACTTCCTAAGCAAGTCATTAAACCTTTCCCATGCCCCATGGACCATTTCCCCATCCTTTTGAGAAAATTCACGAATGGAAGTTCTCATGGCATTGGTCTTAGAAATCAGTAGTACTTCTTCAAGAACTCTTGTTGCATTTATGCCCAAGAAGTTATCAAAAAAGGCCAAAGATTGTTGAACCAATATTTTGCCTTGTCTTTAAGGGTAAAAGGAAAGAGTTTAGGCCTTAAAACCTTTTCTAGCATGTCTGTGTATCTCACGGTGGAACACACTTCAAGAAACTCATTCAAATGCTTATAAGGTTCTTCAATTGGAAGTCCATGATAGTTAGGAAGCATTTGAATAGTTTGCGGTTTAATTTCATAATGATGTGCTCTAAATGGGGGCAATTGAATGCATGTGGGTGCATTGTATTCATTAGGCACATAATGGTCTCTTAAAGCAAGAGGAGGATTTACAACCCGTGGTGCTACCTGAACACCTTGATTACCTTGAATTATGGGAGGTTGTGGAACAAACATTGGCCGAGGCATTCCCAATGGAACTTGACCTTGTTGTTATAGGTGAATGAATGGTCTAGGTATGCCTAATAGAACTTGGATGTTATCGTGATGCACATTAGGGTGGAGGATTCCTTGTTGGTCTATATGACCAAGGTCCTCCACATAGTCGTCATTTAGTTCTTCCATTGGTGAAATGGAGTGATGAGACCTACCCTTCCCTTAGGATTACGAACAATGGATTCAAAATGGAAATTAGGAGGGACAAGAGTAGGATTCAATGACCTACGACCATGCATGCACTAGCAAAACAAATAGCAAACAAATAACAATCACTTCGCCCTAACAACAAATCAATCAATAAATCTCCACATACGATGATCCCATACTCCCATGTTTAAACAATATGCAAAGAAAAGTAAATTACCTCTACGCGGGCTCACGATACATCTAAGAAAGTAAAAACATGCCTCCACGTCGGCCGACGATTTAACTAGAGATTGAGTTAGAAAGATCTCACAAAGGATCCTTAAGCAACTTCAATTCATTTTCAAGTTTCAAGCCTTGCTATGCTTTGCAAATTTTTAGATTTTAATCATTTTTTTCTTTTGCTTAGCTTCACTTAGCTTCCTTGCTTCCTTTGCTTGATTTCCTTGCTCAATTCACCTAATCAAATAAGAACAAACACAATAAGCAACAAAAGTAAAATAAAGTAAAGACACGATCAAAAGAGTACTAATTCCTATTTGTTTCTAAAGAAATACAGCATTGCCAATTCAATCCCTGGGAACGGTGCCAAAAACTTAGTGCGTGTCGAGCACTAACATCTAAAGATATGCAAAAGAGTGTCTGTATGTGCAATGTGGCCAAGTTTTAAATTTATAAAAGCCATAACTACTTCTAAATAAAAATATAATTAGGGTGAGTAGGGATCGTCCCCAGGGATTGTGGGCGTATTTGCAATGGAAACAATGTATAGGGTTAGTAGGTTGAATGATCAAAAGGTTGGTTTGTTTGGTTAATTAAACTACAATGCCATTGAAATTAGAGCAAGTAAAAGTAACAATTTAGAAATTAGGGAAAAAGATATGGAGGAGATGACTTGGGGTACTAGAGCTCACCACTAAGCTTGATTTAACTAGACACTAAGCTTGTGTGTGTGTGACCTTAATTGAAACTAGGCATGGATGGCAATTAAGTATAGATTGTCTAGCCAATTCAAATGAAACGCACAACCTATCAAATGAAACCAAAATCCATTCAATAAAACCACAATTTATGCACACACAACTATCTAGAGGCATACACCCTTTGCATTCACAAGTATTGAACACCAAGGAACAAGAATAGATTGTCCACCTATCTATGAATTGAAAGCAATTACACTACATCTACACTAAAGACATGGAAATTAAACTAAGTAAGCTAATGGTGTGGCACAATCCATCAAGAAACAAGTGTGAACCATCAAATAAATTGCAAGAGTGTCCAATTAAGCACTATGTTTTGATCATCACTGTATCAAAACATTTATTACAAGTAAATCCCCAAAAATATACAAAGCACTAAGTCTAGGAAGCAAACTTAGGGGCTACTCTAGCCCCAAGTAGATGTCTAGCCACTCATTGAAGTAGTCATCCTAACCCTCAAGGGCTATCTCCATGGTAGGAATGACCTCCTTCTTAATGGAAACCCTATAAGAATGGAAGAACTCCCAAAGATGTGTAAAAGCTCTCTAATCTCTAGCCTCTTCTACAAGATAGATGATATGAACATATGATGATATGAATATCAAGATATGAGAAGTGAATCCATTCTCCTATGTAAAAGTGGCTTAAAATCCTTATATAGGAGGCTCAGTGTCACACCCAATGGTCTAGATTTGTGTACTAGGGTCCTTGCAATGATTGCACCATGGGCTAACTTTTATTGAGCTAGAATTTATTTTTTTTCGAACTTGAGGAGGTTCGATCGATCGAACTGTGTTAAGATTGATCGAACATTGGTGAGATCCATCTAATACGGTAGAGATCGATCCATCCTTGGTGGTGCCTTTTTTAATAAAGAAATCTTTGAGATATTTTGGGATATTTTGTGAAAGAGACAAAAGTGGTAGGTGGGGTGGTAGGTGTGGATAAGATCGAATATTTTCGATCGTTCTGAGAAAGGTTGGATCAATCGAACATGGTGAGATCTTTTAGATAAGGCCAATTGCTTAGATACATCTTGAAGTGTCCAGATCAATCTTGCTTTGATCAGTCAAAGTAATGTTGAGATCGATCGAACATTGGTGATTTTCCACACTTTGCTTCATTCTGCTTCTACTTTGCTCCTTTCTTCCATTCAGCTTGAGATTGCTTCTTTTAAGATCTTATTTGGCTGAATTAACTTATTTTTGGGATAAGCACCTGAAAAGGGTAATAATATGAAATTAGTCTAAGACGGAAAAGTAAGATAGATAAAGGATCTAGAATACCTAAGCTTAAGGGATTTAAATGCGCACTTTTCAGCGCTCATCAAACATATTCCCTATTAATATGCTTTAATAGCATATTCATGTTTTTTTTATCTGCCAGTTTTTATTTGAAGCCAATTTTGTTTTCTTTCTTTTTTTTTAAATTAAAAATTAAAAAAAAAATGTGTGAAAAAAATATTGAATCATTTGGAGCAGACAAGTCTGCCTACAAATGCACTCATTGCCACCAGACTAGTCATACCAAATATCGTTGTTTCAAACTTGTGGGATATCTGGAATGGTGGGATCATCGCCATTGGAAGAAGAATTTAACGAAAACCTCCACTACAATAGTTATTAAGACAACAGATAATGGTGGTAAGGTTTTTAATATTTCTACACCTGTTGCTAATAGTGAATGGATAATTGATTCTGGTGCTACAGATCACATGATAGTTGATTCTTGACAGGTCTCACCTCTTAATTCATCCTCACACAAATTTGTTTCTACTACCAATAGGACTTCGACCCCAGTTATTGGGAAAGGATCTTTGACACTCACTGATAATCTGCATTTAGATTCTAATCTTTTGTCAGTTTTTCAAATAACCACAGCTTTATCTTGTGTTGTCATTTTTTGGCATGATTTTTGTGTGTTTAAGGACATCCAAACAAAACAGACAATTGGTTGTGGTATTAGGTGAATGAAACTATATTACTTGGACTTGATGTCCAAAAGTTTCAACAAGCTACGGCAAGCATTGACAATGGATGGTTCTGAGGGGGAGAAAAAGACATCTGAAATCTGGCTGTGGCATTGACATCTGTGGCATGCTTCCTTTAGTTATCTGAAAAAATTATTTCCTAGTTTGTTTGCAAAATTTGATGTTTCTAGTTTCCGCTGTGATGTTTGTGAACTAGCAAAGAGCCACCGTGTTTCATATCTATTATGTTTGTATAAAAATCCACTTCTTTTTATGATTATACATTGTAATGTTTAGGGTCAGTCCAAAGTCACTACTTTAGGTGGGTCTCATTGGTTTGTTACTTTTATTGATGATTGTACCAAGATGACCTGGTTGTGCTTGATGAAGTCCAAAGGTGATGTGAACTTATTGTTTTAGATGTTTCATAAAATGGTTAAAACTCAATATGAAGCATATGTTTAGGTTCTCCATAGTGACAATGGTGGAGAATATCAGAGTTTTGACCTTCAGCAGTATTTTCTCGAATATGCTACTCATCAAAAGGGGTATCGCAGTTATCACCCTCCAACTCGACGAATATGTATCATAATGGATGTTGTCTTCCATGAAAACTCGATATATTTTTCCTCTATATCTGAACTTCATGGGGAGTACTAGAATGAAATTCAGACTCTAGATTATGATTATCACATTTTTAAGGACAGCGATTCTAGTGTTGATGACTCACAAGTTAGACCAACCAATCAGGAATCGGGCGAATTGGATTCGAATGGTATAAGTTTGGATCAAAGTGGTGATGAACACCCAGAAATAGGAAGTATGGCGCCAACCCCATCGTCGTTCGAGTTTGAGTCCCTCACAACTGATATATCAAACCAATCGCTTGCTGAAGATGTTCCTAATTTAGTGCCTGAGCCACTCAGAAAACAATTACCACCACGTCACACTAGAGGTATTCCTAAACCTACATATGAACCCGAACTTTTTAGTAAAGTTAAGTATACCATAAGCAATTATATGTCAAACCATCATTTGTTAGAATCAAATTTGTCATTTGTAAATCAATTATCTATTGTATCTATTCCTAACAGTGTGTAGGAAGCCTTAACTGACCCTAGGTGGAAAGCAGCACGCTATGAATGGGGAGATGAAATCATCGAAGAAAAATGAAACTTGGTATGATACCCCTAGATTCTAGAGCCACGGGGGATTAAGTTCGTGTACGGATCCGAGGGATACCAAACAATTAAGTATATAAACAAGCATTGAGTACAAAAGAAATAAAGAATAAAGAATATATAAGTTAGAAGAAATCTAAATAACAATCCTTAGAGTTTTAATTAAATAATCCAATATTTTCAAAACCTCCAATATTATTACAACTCGAGAATCCATCTAGTGGACCCCTAATAATATCCCAACTGGAAATAAAAAACTAAACTAAAAAGGAAATCCAAAACTAAAACATAAATTAAAGACTTACATAATCGGAAGAGTGTGTGACTATCTCCGCTCAGCACGAACAAGTTATAGAACTAGAACTATCGAATACCTGAAAAATAATAGTGGGTTAGGCCCACGAACAAGTTCTACTCTACTACAATCCAAACAGAGACCTGTGATACCCCTCGATTCTAGAGCCATGGGTGATCAAGTCTGAGTACAGATCTGAGGGATACCAATCAATCAATATAGAAACAAGCACGGAATACAAGAAATATAATAAGAAATAAATAATAAGCTGAAAAGAATTCTAAAATATAATACTTAAAATTTATAAATTAATATAAAATCCAAACTTTCCAATATCTGTACAACTCGGGAATCCACTTAGTGGACCCCTATGCAAATCCCAAACTGAAAAGAAAACAACTGCAATAAAAGCTAAACATATAAAGCAGTCCTACGTAGTCGGAGGAGTGAGTGACTGTGTCTGCTCTGCACGATTAAGCACCAACTCTGGAAGTGACGAACACATGAAAAATAAGGGAGTGGGTCAGGCCCACATGCAAGTCATATCCTACTACGATCTATATAGAAACCTGATACGCAGATGCATCCTAAATAGCTCAACAATAACTAGAGTAGTCCATATAGATATAAATACACACTATAGGACGCTCACTAGACTATTGTGTAGCCTCAACCTAAATAGAAGGTAACATACAAATCGCACGTAACATGGTCATGTATACCTAGACCTACCAGGGAACAACAACTATGTCCAGTTATCCATCCTAGGCGATATACGCACCCTAACTATGATGCTGAGACTCATGCTCATATCATGGCACCATAAAGATATATATATAAAATCCGTTCAAGGTATGTCATTCAAATGTTTATTAAACTGACATATATATAAGTAGGACTTAAATTTTATAGTTAATCCATCTTATTACAGAATAGGTACGACTTAGTGTTTTGAACTAATCTATCCCCAGAATAGGTAGGTTTTAGTGTGTTGAACTAAGCCAAACCTAATATGCCACTGTCCCATACCGGTGCATATACATATATATACGTAGGACTTGACTTTTATAGTTAATCCAACTTATTCCAGAATAGGTAGGACTTAGTGTTTTGAACTAATCCATCCTTAGTATGCCACCATCCCATACCGGCACATACACACATAACCAATCCAACAATTGACAAAACAGTACAGACAGTTCATCAATTTTAATCCAGAATAATATAATAATATTCAGAATCATTACTGAACATATTATAGTGAAATTCTTAAACATAAATTTCATAACCATCCATAAATCCAACAATTAATGCAATCTAAATCGTTAAAACATCAATTATCTCCATATAAGCATACTATAGTTTCAGTTTGTCAATTATACTTATTTCAGTGCTTAAATATGATTAATACTATTTAATCATACATACACAAATTGCTAGAATTATAGTAAGCAATTAAATCCTCTAAATAGTCCAGAGATTGATACCGTTTATAACAAATTAATTGTCAATTTAATCCAACCCAAGCCTAGTTAATTGCCGGTATTCCATTACCCTTATAACACTATTGAAATATGATTAAACATTATTAAATCATTTGCAAAATATTGGTTAAGTTTCATTAAACAAACAACTTAACAAAACAACACTCAACATGTAGACTTTTCTTTATCTTCATGTCGCTTCATTCTTCAATACACCAATGTGATAATACTTCTTAATATTTTCAAAGGTCCATCACAGTTAATTACATTCTTAAGTGCAATTTAAGAGAATTAAAAATACTCAGGACAGCCCAAATAGCCCCCTTAATAACTGTGTATGTGTTTCTGGGCGAAAGCAGGCTCTCACAAGTTTAGAGCCTGCTCCATTCACTTGGGAGCCAGCTCCCAGCTGGGAGCTGGTTCCACACTCCTTAGAGCCAGCTCCATTAATGAGGGAGCTGGCTCCCTCCTTTGGGAGCCATCTCTCTCACTCCCTGAAGCCGTAAACCTTTTTTGCTTCGTCTTCCTCTCCTCCAGCGATACTCATGTTTTAAATACTTATTCTAGTGTTCATTCAACGTCCCAGATTATTTAAAAGACATGGATATGCATCAACGATCTCAATTAAGCAAAGCTTAAACTCACAGATAACAGGATAAAAATTAAAAGCTTTAAGAATTCACAAATCAGTTTAATTCAACGAAGCTTACTACAGTTGATGCCCCTCGATTCTAGAGTCACGGGTGATCAAGTCGAAGCACAGATCTGAGGGATACCAACCAATCAATACATAAACAAGCATAGAATACAAGAAATGAAATAAAAAATAAATAATAAGCTGAAAAGAATTCTGAAATATAATCCTTAAAATTTATAAATTTATATAAAATCCAAACTTTCCAATATATGTACAACTCGGGAATCCATCTAGTGGACCCCTGTCCAAATCCCAAACTGAAAAAGAAACAACTGCAATAAAAATCTAAAGCTAAACATAGAAAGTAGTCCTACGTAGTCGGAGGAGTGAGTGATTGTATCTGCTCTGCACGATCAAGCTCTAAACCTGGAATTGACGAACACCTGAAAAATAAGAGAATGGGTCAGGCCCACATGCAAGTCCTATCCTACTACGATCCATACAGAAACCCGATACGCAGATGCATCATAAATAGCTCAACAATAAATGGAGTAGTCTATATAGATATAAATACACACTATAGGACGTTCACTAGACTATAGTGTAGTCTCAGCCTCAATAGAAGGTAACATGCAAATCGCACGTAATATGGTCATATATACCTAGACCTACCAAGGAACAACAACTATGTACAGTTATCCATCCTAGGCGATATACGCACCCTAACCATGATCCTGAGACTCAAGCTCCTATCACGGTACCATAAAGATATATATATATATATATATATATATATATATATAAAATCCGTTTAAGGTATGTCATTCAAATGTTTATTGACCTGACATATATATAAGTAGGACTTAACTTTTATAGTTAATCCATCTTATTACAGAATAGGTAGGACTTAGTGTTTTGAACTAATTCATCCCCATAATAGGTAGGTTTTAGTGTTTTGAAATAAGCCAAACCTAATATGCTACCATCCCATACCGGTGCATATACATATATATAAGTAGGACTTAACTTTTATAGTTAATCCAACTTATTCCAGAATAGTTAGGACTTAGTGTTTTGAACTAATCTGTCCCTAGTATGCCACCGTCCCATATCGGTGCATACATACACAACCAATCCAACAATTGACAAAACAGTATAAGTAGTTCATCAATTTTAATCTAGAATAATATAATAATAATCAGAATCGTTACTGAACATATTACAGTGAAATTCTTAAACTTAAATTTCATAACCATCCATAAATCCAACAATTAATTCAATCTAAACCGTTAAAACATCAATTATCTCCATATAAGCATACTATAGTTTCAGTTAGTCAATTATGCTTATTTTAGTGCTTAAACATGATTAATACTATTTAATCATACATACAAAAATTGCTACAATTATAGTAAGCAATTAAATCCTCCAATAGTCCAGAGATTGATACCGTTTATAACAAATTAATTATCAATTTAATCCAACCCAAGCTTAGTTAATTACCAGTATTCCATTACCCTTATAACACTGTTGAAATATGATTAAATATTATTAAATCATATGCAAAATATTCGTTAAGTTTCATTAAACAAATAACTTAACAAAACAGTACTGAACATGTAGACTTTTCTTTATCTTCATGTTGCTTAATTCTTCAATACACCAATGTGATAATACTTCTTAATATTTTCAAAGGTCCATCACATTTAATTACATCCTTAAGTGCAATTTAAACGAATTAAAAATACTCTGGACAGCCCAAACAGTCCCCTAAGCAACTGTGTATGCGTTTCTGGGCGAAAGCAGGCTCTCATAAGTTGAGAGCCTACTCCGTTCACTTACGAGCTAGCTCCCTAACCTTGGGAGCAGGCTCTATGGAGCTGGGAGCCAGCTCTACACTCCTTGGAGCTGGCTCCATTAATGAGGGAGTTGGCTTCCTCCTTTTGGGAGCCTGCTCTCTCACTCCCTAAAGCCGTAAACTTTTTCTGCTTCGTTTTCCTTGCCTCCGGCGATACCCAGGGCCTCTGTCATGTTTTAAATACTTGTTCTAGTGTTCATTCAATGTCCCAAATTATTTATAAGAGATAGATATGCATCAACGATTTCAATTAAACAAAGCTTAAACTCACAAATAGTTGGATAAAAATTAAAAGCTTTAAGAATTCACAAATCAGTTTAATTCAACGAAGCTAATTACAGTTTAAACATGCATCACAGATATGTTTTAGCATTAATTAAACCCCTAGAGTCTACCTAGGTATGCACAGAACATAGGTTTAAGGGAAGGAGTTAGAATAGAGACTTGCCTTTAGGTTTCAAAACCTTAAACCTCCGTCTCTAAATTTGTCGACCACTTCCTAGACTGCTGTTCCACTCCTCTGTTGCTCCTGGTTCAACCTAGAAGCACTTCATCCCATCCTCCTTGAACTTCTCTGTTTCTCTCTCAAATTTCCCTCTTTGTTTGCTCTCTGCCTCTCCGTATACGTGAATAGGGTTAATAAATCCTTGGCAGACGTATAAAGGTATATATATAGGCTTATACAAATACCAACCCTAATTCTAATTATATTGAGAGAAGGAAAAGAAAACTAACCTACTTACATAACCAAGTTGGCTACATCTGTGAAGAAAATAAAACCCTAAAACTTTTAAAACATTTAACTCACTAATCCACATAAGCATATAACAAGAAAAACAAATAATTAAAACAAACAATTAAATTAAAACAATTAAACAAATAAATTAAATAAAAAAATTAAACAAATAAGAAAATAAACACATAATCAATTAAAAATGCAATTAAACAATTAATTAAAGTATCAGGACTATCCTTTTAAAATTTGGGGTATTACAAGACCCGATACACATATATATCCTAAACAACTCAACAATAACTAAATAGTCCATAAATATATATATATACACACTAAAGAACTCTCACTGGACTACAAGGCGGTCTCAACCTGATTAGTAAGCAACATGCAAAATGCACCTGAAGTGGGGATAAGTACCTAGACCTAACAGGGTACACCACTAACCATCATAGCCAGTTATGCATCCCACTGCATATACGCTGCCTAACCATTGATCTTAAGACTCAAGCTTATATCGTGGTATCATAATCACATATATAAATCCATCTAAAACTAAGGCATGTCATTCAATTATTCATTGACCTGGCACGAATATAAGTAAAACTTAACATTTTAGTCAATCCATTCCCTTATACCAGAATAGGTAGGACTTAGCATTTCGAGCTAATCCGTCCCTAATATGCCACCGTACCATATCGGTGCATATAATCCACAAGATCTAATAATTGATAGAACAAAATAAAGTAATACATCATTTAAAAACAAAAATAAGTAAGACTTAGCATTGTAGTTAATCCATTCCCTTATACTAGAATAGGTAGGACTTAGCGTTTTGAGCTAATCCATTCCTAATATGCCATTGTCCCATACCGGTGCATATAATCCACAAGATCCTATAATTGACGAAATAATTATGTAGTACAATCATCAATTACATCCAGAGATTAGCATAATAACAGTCAGACAATTAACTGAATTTATTACTACTAATACATAATAAACATTATATAATATCTATGAAATTTCTTAAAACAATTTCAATAATGAATTAACCATTAATCAACATGCAAATTTAACTGGAATTTCATATTGCTCACTTCCATAACAAGTAGGTATAGATTAAGCATCCTAAGATTTTAATATGTTCATTGTGGCCATTTAAAACCCCCATAACAGTCTAAGTCACTTCAGAAGACCCTAAATATCCAAAAACAGTAGCCAATACCCATTCAAATTTAGAAAATGTATTATTACTCACGCTTTATACTTTTTCCCAACAATTTCCCATCATGTCTTCCTCTACTAGTCATTCTCATCATGTTTCAAATAAATCTTGCATGAATTGTTCTAGTGTCTTACATTTTACTTCCAATTGTCCACATGGACATATGCAAAGTGAGCACCAAGTACAAGTGAATGCCACTTTTGTTCACCAGGGGAATAATCCCTATGGCACACATTACAATGCCAGGTGGAGGAACCATCCAAACTTCTCTTGGAAAAGCCAAAGGGAAGGCTCAAACCCTCCCCAAAGTGGTTTTTAAGGAAAATATGATCCACCCCCAATGCAAGGCCATGGTTCCCAAGGCTATAGATCATCTTTTCAATCATCACTTGGAAACCAATTTTCTAACTCTCATTGTCCTAATCAATCTTCATTTTCTCAAGAAAATTCTAAAAGTCCCGCTTTTAAGGAAAAAGTGTTGACCGCTTTGGGTACTTTAGAGGCTAATACCTAATTACTTCATTCCCATTCTTAATCCATTGCTAAGCTAGAAACCCAAGTTAGGCAAATAGCTTATACCTTGAATGCTAGGGAAAAAGGGAAGATGCCATTGAACCCACCACCAAAACAACAATTTGTTGTGGAGACCAATTCCTCATCGGAAGGTTACATAATTGAACATGTGGTAACAACCTTAAGAATTGGAAAAATTGTTGACAATCAAGTTGGTGTCCAAAATAAAGAGAGTGAACCCGTATAACCAAAAGTTTACACCCATCCCATTTGACATCCTATTCTTCCTTCATTGTATGTGCATGATCAATTTGTTGAGAAAGTTGTGAAAAATGATTTAAAAAATTCTAGTGTTGAAAGTGATTCCAAAAAGGATTTTGAAAAGATTTTTGAGCCAAAGGCTCCATTTCCGGATGCCTTAAAAGGATCCAATTCTCTTGAAAAGCAAAAGACCAAAGCCAATGAAATAATTGAAGTATTTAGGCAAGTGAAGATAAATCTTCCTCTCTTGGATGCAATTAGACAAATTCTGGCTTATGCCAAATTCTTGAAAGATCTTTGCATCCAAAGAGGAAGAACAAGAGCCAAGCACTAAAGAAAGTTGTCTTGACCAACCAAGTAAGCTCTATTTTGCAACATAAAATGCTTCCAAAATTTAAAGACCCGGGTTCACCTACTACTTCTTGTGTCATTGGTGACCATGTTATTAACCGGGCTCTTCTTGATTTAGGAACAAGTGTGAACCTTTTCTATATTTAGTATATATTCAATTAGGCTTAAGAGATTTAAAACCGATGTCGGTAGTTTTGCAACTTGCGGACCGATCCATCAAAAAGGCCGGGGGTATTATTGAGAATGTCTTAATTAAAATTTATAAGTTCTTCTTCCTGGTTGATTTCGTTGTCATTGACACGGATTCGGTCCCAAATCCCAAAAGCCAAATTTTCGTTATCCTTAGCCGTCCATTTTTGGCAACTGCTAATGCCAACATAACTTGTAGGATAGGGATAATAAAAATTTCATTTGGCCATATGAAGGTGAAGTTGAACATATTCAATCTAACCCCCAATTCTTTGGATAAGCATGAAGAAGTTTATATTGTTGAAAAATGCATTGAAAGTGAACTTGAAAAACATGAGTCTTTGCTTGATGTTGAACATTCCTATGGTTTGTTTTCCAAAAAGAGACTAAAGAAAAATGGTTTTAAACTGAGTGTTATAAGTGTATGGAAGCCCAAAGATTTGTTTGACAAAGGACCATCAATTCCATTTGAATCAAATCCAATGAGTTCCCTAGGAAAAAATTTGTTGGGTAGGATTCAAAATGTCATTCACCCCGCCAAGAAGGGGATGCATAATAAGATTTTTGATCCGGGCTAAAAGAGCCTTACGTCTTGCTAGCGACGTTAAACACTAGTGATTCATAGGGTTTTCAACCTTACTCCTTCCTTATTTCTATTTTACTTTTACTTCTTACGTCGTCTAGATATATTTGGGATCATACAAATTGTTTGGAACTTTGATAGGAAATGCATGTGTTTTCATCTTCGAATTAGACATTTAGTGCCTGTTGGATCGATCTGAGAAAAAGTTCGATCGATTGAACAATCATCCCTGCATATTTCCAAGTCTCTGTTCCATCATGCGAAACTTTCCTACATATTTCATCTCTAAGTGTATCGTGCGAATTTTTCTCTCAGATCGATCTAAGCAATATTCGATTGATCTAGCTTCCCCTCAGATCGATCTCTGTTCTATACTTAGAAAATTTTTGAAACTTTGAAAAATCACCTCCCTATGTATTGTTCGAAGATCTCTACACGTTTTCACCTGTTAGATCGATCGAGTTTTGATCAATCAATCTTTGATCGATCTATGCTTTCCAGTTTGACTTTGACTTCCTTTTGAATTTCAAATTTCAAATTTCAAAAAAAAAAAAAAAAAAAAAAAAATCTAAAATATTTTGTCAACTTGTGGGTTTGATCGATCCATCCAATGTCATGATCAATCCATTTTTGATCGATCGAATCACTCTAGTGATCGATCGAATATGTCAGGGTCAGTTTTTTAAAATGACCCAAAGGTCATTTAGATCAATTTCAACATCGATTTACAACTCGTTTTTTCTCTTAGCGACTTTCTTCCGTCTTCCCCACCTCCAGCGAACCTCCGACGATCATCCTCAAGCTTCAAAACTTCTATCTCACTCCCGATCTCATCTTTTCTCTCTCGGTCCACCTCTCTCCTCTAGTTTGGTAAGTTCTCAATTTAGTTCTCCATTTTAGATATTTATACAAGTGATTTCATGTTGCCCTATTTGAATGTTAAGCTTTCATTTTTTATTTAGAAAAATTTTTTAAAGCTTTGAAGCATGTGACTATATATGTATAAATATATGTATATATCTTTTGTTTCAGAATTTGATTTTGAGGCTCACTGATAAGCGCCGAATATTACATATTCAAGTCCATTAGCTGTCTATACTGAATATATTAGCCTTAATTGCATTCTTTTGTCTATTTTCAGGTTGGTTCCCCTAAGAGAGGTAAAAGTAACGCTTTGATGAGTTTTTAAAGATCAAAGCACGCCGTTGCCGGAACTGTCATTTTGGCCAAGTCAAGTAATTCACGAAACTCATGATGTTTATTACACAAAGTCCAAGGAAGAAGAAAAGCGTCAATAGTCCGTGAAAAAGGAGGTTCAAGAGCATATATATTTAGAGCAGATCTAAGAAGGCGCGGGCGCCTGCCAAGACCCTGCGGGAGCCCGCCAAAGTCTCCAGTAGCATTTCACAGCGTGGGGCCCCGCCGTGTCTTGCGGGCCCCCGCCATCAAGCACCGCGGGCGCCCGCCATTCCATCGCGGGTGCCCACCAAATATGCCAGTGCACTCGAGAAGGTGCGGGCGCCTGCCACATAGTAGATAGCTCTGCATTATTTTTTCTAATGCTGTCCCCTTGACTCTTTTGTGTGGTCCTGAATTCTCCTAGGGTTAGTGAGCCACGAAAATGGAGGGAAAATGAGATTATTTTGGCTAGATAAAGGCTTGGAGGCTATGTTTTTGGGGGATCTCACATTTTAGCAAGCTTCTAGAGAGAGAAATATTGTAAAGTGAGGGGTTTGTGTGTTCTTGAGCTCAAAGGGCAAAAATGGTGGGGATAATGATCATCTCTCCTTCATCCATTGCTCCTATGGGTAACTAACTCCCTATCTAGGGTGGTGATGAAGCCCTCTCTAGTAAGCATGTTCTAGTCTTGGTTTGATATAAATGAAAAATAATGTATATATGTGATTGCTCCATAATCTAGAGCTTACACTTAATGTAATGAACTGAATTTGATATAAATGATCATGTTGAATCCACTATCTTGTCTTAGAATGTATGTTCTCATGCTTATATTGCTTAATTTTTCATACTGACAATGAAAATGAGATTGTGGAATGGTTTTAATGGCATGTTGTATGAGAACCTTGTTAGTCCATGGCTTAGGATTTCCCTTTGATGGATTAATCTTGATTTTTAACTTCATGTGCTCCTATCATTTAATTGAAGGCTTGATAATCTCTAGCTTAGTGAACATGTCTAAGGGTACACCCTAGTTTAGGTAGTTAAAACATGTAAAACTTTGATAGGTTATTCTTGCCTATTAATTTCATGAACTTCATGAAGGTAATGTAGCAATTTTGTGTTCTTGCATTCTATGATTACATATATATATTGTTTCCCCAAGTTAATATCAACTAGCATGTTAATAGGGTAGGTAGTGGATTCACTTCCCTAGACCTCTCTTTCTAGATTTCTTTCTCTTGAATTCCTTGCATTTATAGTTTATTGTGCATTTCAATTCTAGTTACTAAGTGACAAATCAATCAAAACTCTATACACCTTTTATCAAACTAAAAGTGAATTTAAAGACCTTGGTTGCCATAAACTAGCAGTTCCGGTGGTTTGACGTACCCGTCCAATAGCCCTATTTTACAATGATTTGTGCTATTGCAAAAAGTTGATTTATTATAGATTGAATCCTAGCCGATCAATTTTTAGCGCCATTGCCAGGGACTGCAAATAGTTTTGTTACCGAGGTTTTAGGATTAACTTTGGTTTGATTGTGAATATTGTGTTTTTGTGGATATTTTATTATTGTTTTCGACTAATTTGTGTTTCAAGTATTCTAATGAAATTCTAGGTACTCAAGGCTTGCCAAGGGAAAGCTAGCAAATTTGTAGGTCTAGATAATTTCAGGTAAGTTTCGAAGTTCTAGTTTCACAGTTGTGAATATCTTGCATGTGTTTAATTTAGAGATACTTAGCTTGTGGAGCCCTTGTCAAGGATAATTATTGTTTTTCTATATTGCAAAGCATCGGTCCTTGTTATGTCCATTTCCTTTTCTGTCTTGATTGATAATTGAGGAGAACGAGAATATCGTATGTGGATATGATGGTGAAGGGATATTATGTTTGTTATGAATTGTGTAGTTGATGTTGAGCCGTAGGTCACTATCCTTGCCTACTCTTGAAGTGCTAATTAATATAAATTCATTTGAAATAACTCTTAAAAGAAACCTTAGGGAATCAGAAAATTTAAGAGGACTTGATCTTGATATTAATCCAATGGCTAATAATGAAGCAAATATCGGGAATGAGGGAATTGATAATAATAAAGCTGAAATTCCAAATGTTGTTCCTATGACTCTTAGGGACCATTTCATCCTTACAACTTATGCCTCTCCCTCTTGCATAGTGATGCCAAACATCGATGCAACCCAATATGAAATCAAATCTAGTACAATTCAAATGCTTCCTTCCTTTCATGGCTTGGAACATGAAGACCCTTATAAGCACCTTGATAAGTTCCTTGAAATTTGTCCCACCATCAAGCTTAGGGTTTCCTTGAAAATGCTCTCCATTTGCCTTAAAAGATAGGGCAAAATATTGGTTGAACTCCCTTGCTGCAAATTCTATTACTATATGGGCTCAATTGCAACAAGAATTCTTAAAAAAGTAGTATCTAGTGAGTAAAACCAACCTAATGAGGCGTTCCATTCTTAGCTTTTAACAAAACGAGGGGGAACAACTCCATGAGACTTGGGAAAGACTTCAAGACCTCCTTAGGAAATGTCCGCACCACCTAATTTCAAAATGGCAATTGGGCAAAGCTTTCTATACTGGTTTAACCGAACCCATAGATTCATGGTTAACTCATCATGTGGAGGGATGTTCATGTCCAAAAGTATAGATAAGGCATGGACCCTACTTGAGAACTTGAGCGAAAACTCATTGCAACATAATTCTCATAGTGTTCCGACCTCAACCAATATAAAGAACACCAACTCTTGTCAACCAAAAACAATGCGAGAAGAATCTTCTCAAGTGGATACCATAGCTCACAAATTCTATCAATTAATGGCACCATATCTCTCTCCTTCGTTGTCTCAAAATTTGGCAAGTGCGGTGTGTGCATGCTGCACTAGTCCTTTCCATCTCTCGGAAGATTGCCCCACACCGGGCAATTTCTTAGTCCTAATCAAGAGAAAGCAAATGTGATATTTTCCAAGCCTGGAAACAATCCTTATTCTAATACCTATAATCCGGGCTGGAGAGATCATCCGAATTTTTTGTGGAGGCAACCCGCCCCACAAAATTCAAAATTTTCGAATCAAGGGCATCAAAATCAGCCCCCTTCTCAATTTTAACATAAGCAATTTCAGGCCTCTTCAAGCTACCACCCCCCTTATAATCCAAATGTCTCTAATCAACCTCTTGCATTTCCAACTGATGAAATTCTCGCTGCAAACAAGTAAATGATGGAATTTTTAAACAAGCAAATGATAGAATCTAACAAGCAACTATTGACATCATTGCAGCGCACTCTCCAAATGATTCATTCCCACACTCAGTCCATTGCTAAACTTGAAAATCAAGTAGGACAAATAACTACTTCAATGAACCAACTTCTTCAAAAAGATAAGGGGAAGCTTCCCTCTCAACCATTTGAGAATCCTAGAGGGATGCATGTGATTGACAAAACCCTTCCTCCGAGTGGGCCTACTCATGAACAAGTCCAAGCAATCACCACCCTCCGGAGTGGCTGAGTTGTGGACAACAAGGTTGATGGAGGGAAAGAAAAAGTTCTTCCTCCCAAAAACCCAAATCCTAACTCTTCTAATCCAAAGCTCACTCATGAAGATCCAAATTCTAGCACTAAAAATTCCAAGCTTGTCATCCCAAATGTGGAGACTTCTTATGAGCCTAAGGCTCCGCTTCCCTAGCATCTCCAAGAGTCAACACATTTTGGGGACAAAAATTGTAAAATTCAAGACATATGGGAAGTTTTTAAGCAAGTAAAGATCAACTTTCCTCTCTTAGATGCTATAACGCAAATCCCTCTCTATGTAAAATTCCTCAAGGATTTGTGCACTCAAAAGCACACTTCTAAAAATCATTTGCCAAAGAAGGTTAGATTAACAAAAAATGTGAGTGCAATCATTTAACATAGTGCCCCTCCAAAGTATAAGGATCCAGGCACCCCAACAATCTCATGTGTCATTGGTGACAACAAGATAAAAAGGGCCCTCCTTGACTTAAGAGCTAGTGTAATTTTGATTCTATATTCAGTTTACTTACAGCTTGGATTGGGAGATTTAAAACCAACCTCCGTGGTCTTGTAGCTTGCCGACAGATCGGTCAAGCACCCACGGGGCATTCTTGAAAATGTTATAATCAAAGTGGACAAATTCTACTTCCCGGTAGACTTTGTGGTTCTTGACACGGAACTGGTCCATGATCAAAAAAAGCATATTCCTATGATCCTCGGTAGGCCATTCTTAGCTACGGCTAACGCTTCAATTAATTGCCAAACTGGGGTGATGGACATCGCCTTTGGAAATATGCAAGTCAAACTCCACATTTTCCATGCCACTCAACATCCTTCCGAAGAGGACGATCGTTTCCTTATTGATGTAGTCGATGAAGTGGTTGAAGAATCTCTCCCCTTTATTCTAAGCAAAGATCCTTTGGAAATTTTACATTTTGCTAGTCCCTTAGCAAAACAAGACAAAGAGCCTAATGCAAATAACGACCAATGAAATGCTAACACATGCATCAGTCATGAAACAAAAATATCGACGAAGCTCAGCAATGATTTGGGACATAGAAAATTTGAAGATAAACATTAGGCAGACTACCTTGCATATATGAAGCCTTAACACACAAAATGGTACAACAAGATTGACTTTAAAACATCAATAATCAAGTTCTATATACAAACTTCAATTGTCATTTCTTGAATAGTCATGAACTCTAACTTCGGTGAAAGTGAGCCGAATTCCCAATATGTGGCTTTTACCCTCTTTTTCCAATCTCAAGAACACATTTTCACATCCTTAAATCTCCTTCTAATTGAGGTCTCCAAGGCACAACTTTATTAACTGAACAATTTTTGTTACTTATTGACAAATTTATTGATCAACTCAAAAGATCACCTACTATGGTCGTGCAATGTCGAAAATTCATTAAGCTTTCTAACCAACCCATGTAGCAAGTGTTGGGCTAACAACTCCCAAGCCAGATGGCTTAAGGGTGCTAAGTGTAAAGACACTCTAGGGCTTAATAACTCGAATTGGAAAGGCTACGAACTTTGACGATCCATCTCTATTTATTTTTAAACAACCGTGCAATGTCTAAGTTCTTTAAGCTTTATAACCAACCCATGTAACAAGTGTTAGGCCAACAACTCCCAAGCCAGATGGCTTTAGGGTGCTAAATGCAGAAACACTCTTAGGGCTTAATAACTCGAGTTGGAAAGGCTACGAACTTTAACTGGTCATCGATTTTTTTTTTTTTTTTTTATGCCAAGGATATCCATTCATTAGGGTCATTAATTCAGATTACTGAGTCCCGATCAGGGTCAATTTGGGTTGCATACCTCACAATTAGGTTTCCGGTGTGCAAATATGCAATGTGAAGCATAACAGAGTATGAAATCCGACGAAAATTATTTGAAGTTTTTATACAAACCGATTATGAATCAACATGTTTAATTCAAAAGCTTCTTTATTTTCAAAAAAATTTGTCTTGATTTCTATACACAAAGTATTAAGCACATGCTTCAACCTTCAAAAAGTTCCCTTTAAACAATATAATTTTATTAACTTACAAGCATAAAAAATGAGCAAAAATATCAAATGAACAAAAATATCAAAACTGCAATAAAATGCTCATGCACCAAAAATGTAATAGCATGCACATACACCCCTAAACTTGAATGTCACATTGTCCCCAATGTGAGAAGACAAGGGATAAGCAAAGAGAATGAACAAAGGGGGAAAGGAACAATAGTACCAAGTTGAGAGGATTGGAGTGGCGATGCAAATAAAGGCCAGCTCGTGAATTCCAGGAGCATGCCCCCAAACTTGGTTTCAAAAACCTATCAAAAGATATCTATACAAGGCAAGAATCATATGAATCCAAATTCAAGGAAAATAACTGCAATTTATTCGACTAAAAACTATAAGCTATGCAAAGTAGCAAAAGTGATGTAGTTATAAGTGCAAAACAAAAACTGAAAAGCAAATGCCAAACGCAGCCTAAAATAAGTCTAAAAATTACTACTAAAAAGGGAAATAAGATGAAAAACATGAAATCACTCCACCATTGGAGTAGAGGAGGAAGCACCAGGTGGGCCAGGTGCACGGTCAATCAATGACTAGAGCACAGCCTGCAGAATCTCTTGATTCTCCTGAGTCTTCTGGATGGCACCCTCTACAGCATCAAAGCGCAAGGAAAAGGCATTGAGATGAGCATCCAAGGCGAGATAGTTGGCGTGAGTCATGACATCCGGTGGCGGGACAAAAGGGGCAGCTAGAAAAGTGGGGGCATCAGGAGCAGGAGGAGCAGGAGCCACAGGGGGGGCCGGAGCACCCCAATCCAACTCGTTACCAATGCGGGCCTGGCGGGACGTCTGAAACTGAGCTGTGCTGGACTTCCATACCCCAAGGTTGAAGTTCAACACATCTTTCTCTTTTTGCTCACTACGGGGAGCTCAGAACCCCGTATTTTTTAACAACCTTGTAATAAGGTACGAAAATGGAAATGCTCAGGTGGTGGTGGTGCGCGACCGAACCAAGATTAATTCATTGTAGATTTTTAGCAATTGGTCCCAAACAAGCTGTGGGACACAAAACCAACACTCCTTTTCAGCATAGTAGAGGGTTTTTAGAAAATCCCCCTTTCGCTCGGAATGGCCTGGCACGGGTAAGACGTTCTTGGCCAGGACTGAATCGAGAAACCATAGCCAGCACGGTAAGAAAGATTTATTGGTGCTTGTGGTTCTGTTGCCGGTGAATTGACTATGAAAAATTTCTCCCACAATGTCCGCTAAGGTAAGCTAATCGGGACCTTTAACATAAAGGGCGAGGCCCGTCTCATCCACCGGCAAAACCAAAGGGCAATCCATAGCCATAGCAAGGTCATCTAGGTCGAATTCATAATCATAGCCATTAATGGTGGTTTTGAGTTTGTCCGGTTCCTCACATGAGTGGAACATGTTGGCATAAAACAGACGGACCACACGCGGGTAATAAGATTGAGCAAGCGGTTTGAAAAGAGAGGCGAGGCCACGGGCCCTCAATTCGCGGACGGACCATGCGGTCTCTAAATTGTTCTCGAAAGTATTTGCAATGTCGAATCGGGCTTCAGTTTTAATTGGCCATTTAGCCCAATTTGGGGTCAGAGTAGCATTAGAAGGGCCCTCAGATGAACAAGCACGCTTGGAAATAACCCTAGGAGCCATTGAAATGAAGAAAACTGGTTTGGAAATTTCTACGAACACCTGGCGTGCAGCAAAATTTGGAAGAGAGCAAAAATAAGGTTAGAAATGCAAAAACCCCAAAATTTTAACCTGTAATGGACATTTAATCACAACCCAACAATCGCCAATCCTTCAGAACAAGAATCCCATCCTCCTTAGTGCAAAAATTTAAAGAAAATGAAAGTTAGAAGCACTTACCTAAAGTGTAGGACTCAATCCCCTCAAGCTTGAATGATGGATGATGAGGATGGAGATTGGAAGATGATGATGGGTGAGATGAATGAATGAGAGGATTAGGGAGGAATTAGAAGAGAGAGTAGGATGGTTTGAGGGTTTGAGATGGATGGGGGCAAGAGTAAAGAGGGAGAAAGGTTGAAGGGAGAATAAAATAGGGAAAAATGGGCTTGAAAGCCCATTTAAAACCCTACTAGCGAAGGCGGCGGGCGCCCGCAGAATGGATGGCGGGGGCCCGCGCGGCTTGGCGGGGCCCCGCGGAGGTTAGTTTGCCACTGCCCACTTTGGCGGGGGCCCGCGGTGGCACGGCGGGCGCCCGTGGGGCCTCTCTGCAGCTGCCTTGTGCAGCTTAAGCTTTGGCCTACAAAGGCCGGGCCAGGGTCGAAGAATATTGGATTTAAAAATCTAAGTGTCAAAGGCTCTGTGACACCTCGTAGAACCTGCGAAACAGGAATTGAAGCACATTTTCAAAAACGCTAGACTTGAGGTCCGAACCTCCCGTTATCCTTAGATTTGTCGAGAAAATTGCCGGAATGACCTTGCAAAAGTCCGAAAATTGCATCGAGACCTTAAAATGACTAAGAAAACCGCATGTGACTTTTGGAATGCAATTCGAGACAATTCTGTAAGAGGTCACATTTTGGCTAAACTTAGCGAATTCCCGGAATATTTGTGGAACGAGGCACTTGGAAGAAGAGAGCCCAGAAAATGGAAGAATTTCTTCTATGAATGCTAAATTTGTTGTTGATAGCTAGACAAACTAGGCGTTGCATGGCGCACTAATCCTTATAGATTGGGTCCGTTAATAGGACTTTCTCAACTTTTTGAAAAGGGACTATGCCATTGATGTAAGGCTTAAGCCATTGGCCATTAACCTTGAAGAGAGATCTATTGGTAGGATCTTGGAGTTCGACTACACCATGAGGAAAGACGGCGGTGATGACATATGGACCATCCCACTGTGAACGGAGTTTACCGGGAAAGAGTCTCAATCTAGAATTGAAAAGCCAAACTTTTTGTCTAGGGGCAGAAGACTTTTTGACAATGTGCTTGTCATGAAAAGCTTTAGTCTTTGCCTTATAAATTTTGGCACTTTCATACACATTATTCCGAAGTTCCTCCAGTTCATTGAGTTGCAATTTACGAGTAGAGCCGGCTTGTTTGAGATCAAAGTTGAGCCTTTTTATGGCCCAATAAGCACGGTGCTCTAGTTCAATGAGGAGATGCCACGCCTTGCCAAAGATAAATCGATATGGCGATATGCCAATGGGTGTCTTATAAGCTGTCCGATAAGCCCTAAGCCCATCGTTTAGTCTTAATGACCAATCTTTGCGGTCTGGTTGAACTGTTTTTTCCAAGATATGCTTAATCTCCCAATTAGATACTTCCATTTGACCACTCGTTTAAGGATGGTAAGGTGTGGCAACCTTGTGAAGGACAGAGTACTTGGAGAGGACGGATTTAAGGTAATGATTTCAGAAATGAGTTCCACCGTCACTAATGATTGCTCGGGGCGTACCAAAAGGACTAAAAATGTTGGACTGAATGAAGTTGATCACTACTTTATGATCACTGGTTTTGGTAGCTTCGGCTTCAACCCACTTTGAAACATAACCTACCGCTACAAGGATGTACTCATAGCCATAAGAAGATGGAAATGGTCCCATGAAGTCGATCCCCCACACATAAAAAATTTCTATAATTAAGATGGGAGTGAGGGGCATCATTATACATCAACCTTTGCAATAGCACAAATCATTGTAAAATAGTGCTATTAGTTAGGTAAGTCGAACCACTGAGACTGCTAGTTTATGGCAACTTAGGTGTCTAGAGTCATTTTTAAAATGATAAAGCGGGTTATAGAGGATTTGTTGGATTGTCACTAAGATTATGAATTGAAAAGTGCATAAAACATTAATGCTAAGAAGTAAAGAGGCAAAGACATTTAAAAAGGGACTAGGGAAGTGAATCCACTACCCATCAATAAGTATGATAGTAAATGATTTACTTGGGGAAATACATATATATATATATATATAACCGTGGAATGCAACAACACAACATTGATACATTACCTTCAAGAAATATATAAAATCAAGATACAAGAATAACCTATCACAGCTTACATGTTTTGGTTACCTAAACTAGGATGCAACCTTAGACATGATCACCAAGCCATAGATTATCAAGCCCGTAATCTCATAATAAGAGCACATGAAATAGAAATCAAGAAGAATCTATCAAAGAAAAGCCCTAAGCAATAGATTATCAAAATTCCTAAATATCATGCCAATAAAAACATTTCCATGAACTCATCTCCATTGTCAATGTGAAAATGTAGCAATATAATCATGAGAAAAAAACAATCTAAGACAAGATATTTGACTCAAAATGATCATTTATAGATAATGAGATTCATTACATTATATGAAGTGCTCTAATTCATGGAAAAGTTACATATATACATTATACCCCAAATAAAAATCAAAACATAGCAATGCTTACAAAATGGGGCTTCATCACCTCCCTAGATAGGGATTAGTTACCCATATGAGCAATGAAGGGAGAGGAAGAGATGAGGAAGAACTCCATTTTCACCCTCCAACAAGCTAGAACTCCAAACCCCTCAAGAATACTACTTTTCCTCTCTAAAACTTAACCAAAAATATGAGATATCTTCAAAAGAATGAGCTTCCCCTCTATATACACTCAAAACCTACTCACCATACCCAAAATCCTGAGCTCTCCCCTCTGCATGAAGCTAGACCACATAAAAAAAGGATAAGGGGACCAAAATGCAAAAATTCAGGGGCAGTTAACTGCCCACTGCAGATTGGCGGGCGCTCGCAAGGCACTGGCGGGCACCCGCGGTGGCTTGCAGATTCGAAGAAGGCACTGGCGTGTTTGGCAGGCGCCCGTGGTGGCTCGCTGGGGCTCCCGCGGGCGCTGATCAAAGGCCCGTGAAAGTTGGCAGAGAGTAGGGGGGCTGGCGAGCGCCCGTGGTGGCGCAGCGGGCAACCGCGGGAGCTTGCCATTTGCAGCTTTAAACCAAGGCTTCTCATAAGCCTTCCCGAGCCGGAGCACTGATGCGGCTTCCACTATGCACACTAAGCCACGAACTTCACAAAAACGGTGACTGAAGAGGTTAGGTCCCGAAGATGACTCCCCGACATGGCGCACGTATTTCAACAGAAAGTTTTCAAAACCGCTTTTTTGATCATTCTCGGGAAAAATACCTGAAATCAGAAAGAAAAACACAACTGAATTAAAATTGTACATTATCCTCTAATAATGGACTTAGCTAATGCAAGAAAGGGCTCTTGAATATGTAATATTCGGCGCTTATCAATTTCAAATGGTAAGGACCAATCGGGAGGTTGTATAATAGGGGTAGATGACAATAAATCACGTAATTTATGAAAAGCATCAAGGCATGCTTGATCAAAGACAAAAGGAGTTTCCTTGGCGAGAAGATTGCACAAGGGTCTAGCAATTTTGCTAAAGTCTTTGTTGAAACAGCGATAGAAGCCGGCATGACCTAGAAATGAGCAAACCTCTCTCACTGTAGAAGGTGGAGGCAATTCAGAATTGAGCTCAACTTTTGCTTTTTCCACCTCAATTCCCCTTTTTGAGATGACATGCCTCACAACAATACCTTCTTGAACCATAAATTGGCTCTTTTCTCAACTAAGAACAAGGTTTGTTTCACGACATCTTTTAAGCACCAAATTTAGATTTTTGAGGCATGCATCAAATGAAGACCCAAAGATAGAAAAATCATTCATAAAGACCTCTCGATACTCTTCCATCATATCCGAGAAAATTGACATCATACACCTTTGAATGTTGTGGGAGCATTGCACAAACCAACAGGCATCCGTCTATAAGCAAATGTGCCAAAGGGACAAGTAAAGGTGATTTTTTCTTGGTCTAAAGGGTCAAGGGCTACTTGATTGTAACCCGAATAGCCATTAAGGAAGCAATAATATTATTGCCTAGCCAATATCTCTAGAATTTGATCAATGAATGGTAAAGGGAAGTGATTTTTTCTAGTGGCAGAATTTAATTTGCGGTAGTCAATGCATATATGCCATGAATTGGTGGTACGCTTAGAAATTACCTCACCTTTTACATTTTCAACCACCTTAATCCTTGATTTCTTGGGAACTACTTGGGTTGGACTCACCCATTTGCTATCAGAGATTGGATAAATTATACTGGCATCTAAAAGCTTTACCACTTCTTTTTTAATAACTTCTTTCATGTTTGGATTCAATCTCCTTTGGGTATCCCTAAAAGGTTTTGCATCCTCTTCCATAAGAATATAATGCATACAAATGAAAGGGTCAGTTCCCTTTAAATCCGCCACACTCCATCAAATAGCTGATTTATTTTCCTTGATCACTTTCAAAAGAGAATTCTCTTGATCTTTTTCAAGATTTGAAGAGATGATAACCGGAAGAGTCTCTTTCGGGCCTAGGAAGGCATACTTAAGATCGAGAGGAAAAGTTTTAAGCTCAAAAGTGGGTGGAGAGACTAGAGATGGGACCGGTGGAGTGCTAGAGAGTGGAGGAAGAGGTTCTTTTGCAGCTTTCCAAGGGAGAAAATCCAAACTTGCAACAGATTCCATTAGATCATTAACCTCACTCATTGATCCTTCATTATCAAACCCATAATTACCATATATTTCAAGAAAATAAGATGCAAGGGAGTCCTCAGAAAGAAGAGATGAAAGATTATCCTCGGTTGGTTGTTTCATGACCATGATAGGAATAGATTCCTCAACAACCTCATCCAAGACATCTATGAGATAACACTCGTCTTCATCTATGAGATGTCGACTTGCATTGAATACATTAAGCTTAACCATTATATTACCAAAAGAAATGTCCATGATACCGGATCTATAATTAATGGTAACATTTACGATATCAAAAAATAGCCTTCCTAAGATGACTGGGATGTGATTAGTGGGATTAGCAACCGGTTCGATATCAAGAACAACAAAATCTACCGGGAAATAGAACTTGTCAACCTTGATGAGTATATCCTCAACCATGCCCTTAGGTGTTTTAAAGGATCTATCTGCAAAGTTTCTTTTAAAGCATAAGGAAATGGAGCTTTTGGCTCATAAGACCTTGCAACTTAAGGGGATGGTGAAGAAGGTTGAGAATTCCCTCTAAGACCATTTTCATCCAAGGAAATAAAAATAGGATTGGAAACGGGACGGGTGTCAACTTTTAGTTGCACTAGTTCACTATCTTCACTTGGTTGTTCAACCCTATTGCCAACTTGCCTACCACTTCTCAAAGTAGTAATGGCTTGCACTTGTTCTTAGGAAGGATACCTCGATGTAGAGTTTGCTTCCACAAAATGTTGGGCTTTTGGGTTCCTTTCGGGTTGGCTAGGTAATTTACCAATTTCTCTCGTATTCAATGCATTGGCTGTCATCCCTATTTGAGACTGAAGCTTTGATATTGATTGAGAATGAGAATGCAACAAATTGGTGTTCATTTCCAAACTACCCAAAGCCACTAAGACCTTATCCTCAAATCTGGAGTTGCTAGAAAGTGTATGAGGATGATTAGAGCTACTTTGAGAATTATAAGCTTAAGGATGAGAGAAATGATTCATTCTTTGATAAGGAGAAGAAGATGAGACAAATCCTTTAGAACCTTTATTTCTTTGATGAGGAGGAATATATCGGTTTTGAAAATTTTTAACTTGAAAAGGATTTGAATGTTCATTCCACACCGGAACATAAGCATTTGTAAGAGGGTGAACAAATGCGGCATTGACTTGCTCATAGTGTTCATCAAGTAAATGTCCATGGGGACAATTGGAAGTAGTATGCAATACACTTGAACAAGTCATGCATGGCTCACAAGAATGATAAAGATGATGATTAAGAATAGGAGATGATTGATTTTCCGATTTTTAACTTAATAAAAATTGATCAAGTTTTTAAGTGAGAGTTTTAACCTCGGCAAGAATCTCCATTGGACTCTCAATTTAACGTACTTTCACAATTCTCTTTTTGTTATTAGAATTATGACTCAACCAAGAAGTGTGAGACTTATGCAATGAATTTTCATTCATTTTCTCAAAAAGGTGCCAAACATCATCTTCATATTTCCCAAAATATGATCCTCCACATGAGGTATCAACTATGTCCTTGTGAATGTTGGATAGACTTTCATAGAAATATTGAATAACTTGCTATTTAGGAATGCCATGATGTGGACATTTCCTTAACAAGTCATTCAATATTTTCCAAGCCTCATGTAAAAGTTCTCCTTCCCCTTGAGAAAATTCACGAATAGAAGTTTGCATAACATTGGTCAAACTCATGGGGGTAAAATTTCTTTAAAAATTTATTTTGCATTTGTACCCAAGAAGTTATTGAATTTGCCCCTAAGTTGTTGAACCAATGTTTAGCCATATTTTTTAGAGTGAAAGGGAAGAGAATTAACCTAAGAACTTCTTCTGGGACATTCATATACCTCACGGTAGAGCATATTTCAAGGAATTCATCAAGATGTTTATATGGTTCCTCACCATCTAAGCCATAGAAAAGTGGGCACATTTGAATAGTCTCGGGCTTAATCTCATATTCATCGGCTCCAAAATTAGGAAACACAATGGAAGTTGGTGCATGGTATTCATGGAGATTATAATGATCACGAAGGACCATTGGAGGAATTGGAGCTTGAACTTCGGTAGGAAATTGGTTGAAATGAGGGTGTTCCATGAAGTTCGGGTCTAAATATCCAAGATGACCCTCGAGATTTTCCATTAGAATAATGAAGGGTTAAGTAAGACCACACAAAAATCAAGCAACACAATAAAATTAACAAAACAAGCACTTCGCCCCCGCAACAAATCAATCAACAAATCTCCACATACGATGATCCCATACTCCCATGCTTGAACAATATGCAAAGAAAAGTAAATTGCCTCCACGCGGACTCACGATTTATCTAAGAATTTAAAAACTTGCCACCACGCGGGCCGACAATTTAACTAGAGATTGAGTTAGAAAGATCTTACAAAGGGTCCTTAAGCAACTTCAATTTAACTTTGAACTTCTAAGCCTTGCTATGCTTTGCAAATTTTTAGACTTTAGCATCTTTTTTTTTTTTTTTTTTTTTTTGCTCAGCTTAGCTCCTTGCTTTTCAATTCTCCTTTGCTCAACTTCCTTACTCAATTCACCTAGCCAAATAAGAACAAACACAATAAGTAAATAAATTAAAATAAAGTAAAGACACGATCAAAAGAGTACTAATTCCTATTTGTTTCCAAAGAAATACGGTGTTACCAATTCAATCCCTGGCAACGGCGCCAAAAACTTGGTGTGTCGTCACACCAACGTCTAAAGAGGTACTAAAAGTGTGAACATGCAATGTGGCCAAGTTTTAAATTTATAAAAGTCACTACTACCTCTAACTAAAAATATAGCTAGTGTCAGTAGGGATCGTCCCAAGGGATTGTGGGCGTGTTTGCAGTGGAAACAATGTATAGGGTTAGTAGGTCGAATAATCAAAAGGTTGGTTTGTTTGGTTGATTAAACTACAGTACAATTGGAATTAGAACAAACAAAATGCAATAATTTATAAGATACGGAAAAAAGATATAGAGGAGAGGACTTCGGGTACTAGAGCTCACCACTAAGCTTGACTGCACTAGACACTAGCAATTGTATACCAATGGGGAAATTGAATTGTAACTTGTGTGTGTGTGTGACATTAATTGAAACTAGGTATGGGTGGCAAATAAGTATATATTGTCTAGACAATTCAAATGGAAAGCACAACCTATCAAATGAGACCAAAATTCATTCAATGAAACCACAATTTATGCACACACAACTATCTAGAGGCATACACTATTTGTATTCATAAGTATAGAACACCAAGGAATAAGAATAGATTGCCCACCTATCTATGAATCTAAAGCAACTACACTACATCTACACTAAGGATATGGAAATTAAACTAAGCAAGCTAAAGGTGTGGCACAATCCATCAAGAAACAAGTGTGAACCATCAAATAAATTACAAGAGTGTTCAATTAAGCACTATGTTTTGATCATCACTAGATTAACTTCATCTATACATATAGACATGCACAAATTCCATTAAATCTATAGAAAAGCACATGAATCATCCATTCTAGCATACATAGACATATGATTAGAAATAGATAATCAATTGGAAGTATTAATCCATACACATCAAGTAGAAACCATAAGATATATATATATATATATAAGTCTAAGATCAAAACATTTATTACAAATGAATCCCCAAAAATATACAAAACAAAAGGTCTAGGAAGCAAACTTAGGGTCTACTCTAGCCCCAAGTAGATGTTTAGCCACTCATTGAAGTAGTCATCCAATCCTCAAGGGTTATCTCCATGATAGGAATGACCTCCTTCTTGATAGAAACTCTAGAAGAATGGAAGAACTCCCAACTATGGTATATGTTTTTCTATGCTCTAGCCTCCTCTCCAAGATAGATGATGAATAATGTATTGAGATATGTATATATCCTCTTGTAAAAGTGGCTCAAAATCCTTATATAGGAGGCTCAAGCGTCACACCCAATGATCTGGACTCATGCACTAGGGCCCTTGCAATGATTGCACCATGGCCGAACTTTTAATGAGCTGGACTCTGTTTTAAGTCGAACTTAAGGAGGTTTGATCGATCGAACTTTGGTGAGATCAATCGAATATAGGTGAGATCCATCGAATGCTGCAGAGAATGATCCATCCTTGGCGGCGCCTTTTTGAATAATGACAAATCTCTCAGATATTTTGGGATAAGGACAAAAGTGGTAGGTGAGGATAAGATCAAGAAAGTTCGATCGATCTGAGAAAAGTTGGATCGATCGAAGATAGAATTTCTTTAAGGATAAGGACAAAGGCTTGGATCCATCTTGATGAGGTGAGATCAATCAATGTGAAATCGATCAAAAATATTCCTGATCGATCGAAGTTTGCAGATTTGCTTCCACTTTGCTTCATTCTTTCATTCAGCTTGAGATTGCTTCTTTTATGCTCTAATTTGGCTGAATTAACTTATTTTAGGGATAAGCACCTGAAAAGGGTAATAACATAAAATTAGTCTAAAATGGGAAAGTAAGATAGATAAAGGTCCGAGAATACTCGGGCTTAAGGGATTTAAATGTACACTTTTCAGCTCTCATCAGGTTTGGATAGGAGAAATGGACTACTTGGAAAGTGTTAATGGGTAGAGATATTTACCCATGGATTAATATACATATAGTTATGGGTTTGTGTATATTAGGAAATTAATATTATTTATTCAAATAAATAGTTATTAATATTATCACAATCAGTGTATATATAAATATAAAGTATATTATATATATATTATTGTATTTCACGTTGTTCTGTTGCTTATGTAAATATAAGGTATTATTTATTTCCTTTTCTTTTTTATTTAGACTTAGGTGCAATTAGGATTAGCATTGGTTGTATACGCCTTTATATATATCATTATATGTCTGCCAAAAGTTGAAAAAAAACCATATTCACAAACACATAGAGGCTGAGAGATACAGAGAGGTTTGAAAGAAAACTGAGAGAACGAATTAGGGTTTTAGCCAAGAACAAGGGCTGAACAAGGGAGAGGTTACTGAAGTTTGCTCGTGGATTGAACCAAGGGCAACAGAGGAGTTGGAAACAGTCAAGGGTTGCCGGAAAAATCTAGGAGGACGACGTTGAGGTTTTAATCCAAAATCTCGAAGGCAAGTTCTTTTTCTTTCTCCTTCCCTTAGACTTGTTTTTCTATGCATGCCTAGGTTAATTCCAGGACTAATCAGAGATTAAATTGACTGTGTTTGCATGCTTAAACTAATTTTAAACTGTTCTTATGTGTTGTTTATGTGTTCTTAATTATTTTGAATTTTATTACATGAAAGCTTGATTTAATCTATGTTTAAGATGCATATCAACCGTATAAAATTATTTGGAACGATACAGGACATAGTTCAGACTCTTAGGACCATCAACAATGGAGAACAGAGGGATTGGAACTCGTCGGAGATGAGGAAGATGATGTAAAACAGGTTGAGAGCCGGCTCCCAAGGGGCGAGAGCCGGCTCCCAAAGGAATTTAGATGGCTCTCATAGGAGAGAACTGGTTCCATGGAGAAAGGAGCAAGCTCCCTTAGACCGAGAGTCTACTCTCTTTTGAAGAGAGCCGGCTCTCTTTTGAAAAGAGCCGGCTCCATGATGGTGAGAGCCGGCTCCTAATTAGAGGGAACCGGCTCCCTTGCTAGAAACCCTACATATATTATGCATTTTGGAATTTCCCAATTCCATTTAATCATTTAATAATTAATTAAAAATAGATAAAAACAAATCTAGGTGCTTAAAACAAAAAATCTAAGGTCGCAGCTCAACTGAGCAGGCTCGGTTACAACTGAATAGGCTCGATTATAGCCGAGTCGGCTCGATCGTCAACCGAGTCGGCTCGATTACCAATCGAGTCGGCTTAGTTTGGTTCATGCTAAAGGTCGTCTTCTTCGTTGGTTCAGCCTCTATAAACCCTAAAATTCCATTGTTAAAGCCTCTATGCTTCAACCTAAGTCCTATAAGTCCATATTAATTTATTTTAGATGTTCTAACATGTAAAGATCCAATTTAAACACATAAATCGTGCATAAAAAATCCAAGAACATTCAATTCAAGAACATATAAATATATACATTAAACCCTCTATTCTAAATTGATTCAATCATACATAATTATTCAATTTTAATGTTTAAGCATCCTGGAATCTCCTAGGCATGTATAGAAACACAAATCAAAAGGAGAGAGTAAGAGAAGAACTTGCCTCTTAAGATTTCAGAATGAAAACCTTAAATCTCTTTCTTCTCTAATTTTTCCAGCCACCCTTGGCTGCCTTCTTAGTCCTTCGTGCTCCTGGTTCAACCCACGAGCAAGCCTCCTAACCTCTCCTTGGTCTGGCCTTGAACTCCTTCTTTTCCCTCACGTTTTCCTCTCTGTATCTTGCTACCTCTAAGTATATAATATATCACGTATATAAAACCTAGCCTCCCACAAACCTATACTATTATAGATATACAACATATAACCATAATCCTATATTAACCCAAAGTTTGCTAACCTAAAGAGAAAAAATAAAAATAAAAAAAAAATAAAAAAAAAGGAAAAATAAAATATAATATATATATATATATATATATATATATATATATATAAGTCTGCTAATTAAACTAACGCGATAAATATATAGGTATGTATATATAACTTATAATTATATATATAATACTACTATATCATTATTATTAAAATTACTATATACAAATAATAATGATAATAATAATAATTAGAAAACTATCCTTATATAAATATATACCCATATATATATGTACAACCATTTATGGGTAAATATTCGTACTCATCCAACTCCCATCCACGTAGTCCATGTGACTCATTGGGTTGGTCCATTACTACTATCCAAATCCATTCCTTTTAAAAATAAAATACAACATAAAACAATTAAATCATTTAATCCTAACAAATAATTACAATTAAACCACATATCAATTAAGCAAGTAAAGGGCCTTTGGCCTAATGGTATAACCTCCTCATCTTCAAAGAAGAGTGGAGGGGTTCGAGCTCGGGTGTGGGCAAAAAAGTGTGTGTGTGTTTGCTTTATCATTCAAAAAAAAAAAAAAAAAAAAACCCAATTAATTAACTACACAAGCACCCAATTTAATTAAACAAATAATACAAATAATATATAGACAAATAGTCAATTAATCAAGTAATACTTAATTCAATGAAACACATAAGCAATTAATCAAATAATCAATTAAACAATTAAAAATACAATTAAAACAAATAAATAAATACCGAGACTATCCTTTTAAAAGTAGGGGTAATATAAATAATGATAGGAATCAAGAGCTTGACCTTTTGGATCGATTTTCTCCTCTACTATACGATTTGTAAGATTAAGCAGAAGGACATGTACTATCATCTTTTCCTTTTTCCCGAACGGTCGATATGTACTAATAACCCTGACTCTGAGAAGGGTTGGAAGAAAGGCCTCATAGGGGTTAGAGGGGCCTGGCAAGCTTCTGCCTCCAAATACTTCCCCATTTTGACCACCTTTGGCGAATATTCAATCTCCTGTACACTAAGTATAAGAAACATAAGAGCAAGTGCATTTGTAAAGTTTGTTTCCCTTGTTATTGTTCTTTCCTTTTCCACTCCCTAAAAATCCCACATGACAACTTGGGTTACAGCATTTACAGGGCTAGGATCCATACTTTAGAAGAAAAGGTGTGGAATAACGTCCGTTCATCTTCCAGGTTACTTACCTTAGCAGCTCCCACTAGCATCTCATTCTTAGGACTTTGCATAGACGAACTACAGATCCCTTCATTTAGAAGGAAAAGGGATACTTCTAGTGATGCCCCTGGCCCATCTTCTGGGTCAGCAACCCTCCACCCGCTTAGGAGTCTGCCCAAGAGAGGGAGAGAGAAAAAAGACCCTTATCCGAGAGGGGTGTTGCGTCTGACTTGGATGATGTTACCTTGTCCCAGAGGGTTAGAACCTCTGGGGCTACCGAGCCCAATGTAAAGAGCGAGGTGCCTGCTTCAGTTAGCACGACTGGGGGAGTAAAGAGGACTTTATCTAATCCTCCCACTATGATTCCATGGACTCCAATGTTCACCTGGGCGGATGGCTCTGTGGTTGCTCCCAATGACACCATGTTCAAGCATGGTCCGACCGAGATGGCCTACTACTCTCACCTGTGGTCTCCTCAGGACGTGAAGGTGCACAAGGAAATGTCTCGCAAGGATATATTCACCTGATTTCCAATTTCTTCCATGGAGGTAATGTTGTCTTTATACTTACTTTCTTTTCTAGATCGCTCTAAAATTGTCTTGCTTACATTGGGCATAATAGCTTTCTCTTGTTTGTATACAGACATTGTTCGGGGTGGTCACCTTGTAGAGTGCCCTTGAGATAGCCGACCAGAAGGTGCACACCCTCTCAACGGGTACAAAATTGTGTCCCATGACTTGAAGATGGCAAATGCAAAATAAAAGGAGTTAGAACTCAAATTCTTTGCCCTTCAAAAGGAGAGAGATAATCTTTCGGGTGCTCTGGAGACCAAACGGGCCGCTCGGTCTGATCTGGAAAAGAAGTCTTCAGATGAGCGTACGACCTTCCTTGGAGTTATGAGCAGGTTAAAGGTGGGGTTAAGGCTCTTCATGGCCGTTTCTCCCGTACCAGAGCCCTTCAGTATGCTTAGGGATATAGGGATGGATTTACAGACTGTTCCCCTCTGAGGGGTAAAGGAGGTCTTATGATGATCCGGACAACTTTGACCGTGATCTCCAGATCAAAACCGCTCAACCATTATACCGATCTAGCTCCTGATCAGGCCGAGCTCGTCTTTCGAGAATGCAATGAAATTGTTACTTCTGGGATCATCCTTCCTGTCCCTGCTATTCAGCCTCTGAACACTGCTCCTTCTACCACATATCCGGGGAATAGAACTCCACCCGGTCGTGCTTCTGAAAGCTATGCTCATACGCCTGGACCCTACATAATTTTTACAAACCTACTTAATATATGGTTGATTCATTAATGGAATGAGAAAAAGGGAGGAGAAAGGAAATATGCCAATGTGGCTGTATAAAAATGTTGTGTATAATACACAATAATTTTACACATTGGTGACATGAAAGTGTATCTTAATAGATTGCTAGAGAAAAAAAAAAATTACACATCATACGTGGTATTGTATATTTTACACAAAAAAAAATGTTTTAACAGACTGCTGAGAGCATCTCTAACCATTTGTGCATATATTTTTTTTTTTGTGTAAATGTGATGTGTCATAATATATTTACACAAAAAATTTGAATTATTTATTTTTAGCACCCGTGGTTGTTTTATATCTTTTGTGTAAAAATATACTTCCCAATAATAACAAATTAGTGTCATGTATGGACCCCATATAATTTTTACAAACATACTTCATATAGGTTGATTCATTAATGAAATGAGAAAGATAGAAAAGAAAAAATATATATATGTTGTTGTGGTTGTGTAAAAAAATAATGTAAAAGATGTAACAATTTTACCCATTTGTGACTCTTAACATACTGTTGGAGATAATATATATGTATATATATATATATATATTACACATCATACGTAACTGTGTATATTTTATAAAAAATAATATTTTAACATATTGTTGAAATTCTCTTAAACTGATGTCATATTTATGTAAGAACGTAAAAAAGTTATTAATATTATCAAAATAATTTTGGTGGTTACCTATAAAAAGCTACATTCGCATTTCGTACACTTTAAAAGCATTATTATAAATAAACTTTCGAAAGCATTGGGTCTTTAAGGCCTTATATTCGGCACCATACGGACGGTATGGCAAGTAACCTTAGAGGATTCACGCCCTCACATCACATTAGGTCAAGCAAAATTTTAAAAATTAAGAAGAAGTAAAGAAAATGATGTGGAGTATTATTGTGGACAGATCAATAGGGAAAATGTGAAAGCGTAAGCACTGTACTGCATTAATTTAACCATTGTACTTATTTATTGGAGGAATAAACCCATCAACAAAAACCTGTGAAACATAAGCCAACTTAAAAGTAAAAAGAAAGATAAATTGCATCCACGGCACCAAAATTCCAGTGATTCAAATATTATTTTATTAACTTGTTTAAAATGTGTTACAAAATATCTTTAAAATATTAGACCCGCAGTCCAAATATCTGATATGTATTAGAAGTTAAAAAAAATATATTTAAATTATAGTTACATTTAAGAAATATAATATCAATACGTATTAAAAGTTAAAAAATATATATTTAAATTATAGTTACATTTAAAAAATATCGGATATGTATCAACAAATATCAAATCCGAAACGTATCAGATACGGATATATCGCTCTCGTAAAAATATTCGTACTTCCTCGACAGACATAGAAATACTCAATTTACCTTAATACTCTATAAATTGAGAGTTTCTACATCTATGTATTGAGTAGAGTACCGCATATACTACCCCATAGGATTGTAGACTTTCTCCCTAGACAAACAAGTAAAAGGCACATAGCCTATTTATGGTGTTCATCAGTAAAAGTTTGATAAGGGGCACTGATGACTTTCTGGTAGTTAACATTGGAGATCTACGTAATTATGACACCTTAGTTCAAAGTGGTTCAGCTCTCAAACTCCGCACGCAAATTTGCAATTTGAGAGCGTATTTGTACAAAATCTATGAATTCATTTTTTACAATTCGCGAATTTATTTTCCTAATTCGCGATTTCTATACGAATTCATTGAACACTTATATATATATATATATATATATATATATATATATATATATATAATACATGTTTAAAAATATACCACTAAAAAACTTTTTAATTAGAGAATATTACAAATAAACCACGAGAAAAATTAACTTATTCATTACATATATTATTAATGGAATAAAAAAATAATGAATATATTTGCTTATGGATTTAAATAAATAAAAAAATACAATATATATATGTGATGGCCTTATATAGTTTTATTTAAACTTAATATAAGACGCTCTCGCGTTAAAAAAATTTAAACTTTAACGCTTTCGCTCCCGCTCTATGTGACTTAGGGTAAAATATTCTTAACAAGTTAAAATTTTAATCTAATTACTCTTCTTTTTCTTTTTCTTTTTTCTTTCACTAAATGCTACTTCATAATCTAATGATATTATTTTACCTTAAAGTTGAGTAGCATGTGAAAAAAAGAAAAAAACACAAAACAAAAAGAAGAAAAAAAATAGAGTACTCTTCTTCTTCTATGTGATCTCAACATAACCGGGAAAAGCAAGGTAGCTTGAACCCGTAACCCCTTGACCCATAACTAAAACCAAGAATCTCTTGGTTGCTTAATGGAAAATGGTAAATTTTTTAAATTCGAAGATTCCGGGTTGATATCCTTACTTTTGCTTAATTAAATCAGTACTTACATTTTCATGTTCCTTTTTATCTGTCCACCTCATTTGTTTAATTTTACTTTAATAACTAAAGCATTAATATTTTGTAAGGGGTGTTTATCTAATAAGATTTGTTAAATCTTGGGTCCCTCATAAAATAGAGTCTACCATCCAGTAAAATTAGATAACTTAATCATATATTTTAATTCAAATTACTGTTCGGTGGCAATGAAAAACATGTTTGACTAAAACCATTTTTTAAATCTATAGACCTCGTCAGATTAGCAATTACTTTATATTTTATTGAGATTACGTGGCTTGTTTGATTTTAGTAAACATTAATTCAATCCAATGAATTAATCATGTTTCTGTAATGCTCTTACCTCAACGGAGGGTATTGAAAATGTGACTTTGTTTAATTATTTTAATTGTCATTAAGCTAAAGTCATGTTTTAACTTCCAACTAATAAGCAAGTGTCATGTTGTTCGAGAAATTAAGTTATTGTCGGGAGTTCATGGTCAAACTTTGCTCCTTCCTTTCTCCTCTAATATTGTACACTAGGAGTTTCTTTTGGCAATCGTTTTTTGTTTTTTATTTTTGTTGACAAATTAGTGTAAAAGATGAGGAAGTTGCAAAAACAAATGTTATAACGCATTGCACAGTGGAGCAAATGTTTTTAGAAAAGACCCAAATATGTACTAAAAAATAAATTATTTTCACTTGTTTTTGTTATTGTAGCAAAAAAAAAAAAAAGCAATGTACTCCTCACTTAAATGGAGCATGTATTTTAGGATAGATAAGATTTGTTAAATCTTGGATCAGTCATAAAATATAGTTTACCATTCAGTGAAATTAGATAACTTGATCATATATTTTAATCCAAATTACTGAATTGGTAATTGGTGGCAATGAAAAACATGTTTGATTAATACCATTTTTTAAATCTATAGACCTTGTCAGATTAGCAATTACTGCATTTTAATGAGATTAAGAGACTTGTTTGATTTTAGTGCTCTCGTTGTTGCTAAACAACGTCAATCCAATGAAATCATGTTTATGTAATGATTTTATGACCTCAATGGAGGGTGTTGAAAAATGTGACTTTGTTTAATTATTTTAATGGTTATCAATGACTTAGCATGTTAAAGTCATGTTCTAACTTTCAACTTATAAGCAAGTGTCATGTTATTGTTTTGTGTTTGGAGTTCGCGATTGAGTTTTACACCCTTCCCTCTCCTCCAATAATTAATCATTAATTCTAAATATTATTGCTTTGAAAAATAAATAAATAAATAAAAATAAAAATAAACTTTGAATTGATAAAATTATTTTTAACTAATTCAACCAATGATCATCTATTCATCATCATAGGATATATAAGTATAATTCTAGCTCGTCAAGGGAGTAGTCAAATGATCATTATTCCCAAGAAATTAAATACATAATTAAGGAATTGATATAAATAACCTCATTAGGAATTAAGAGCATTTCTAACTCAAATTTTTTTGACATCAAGAATTCATTCAACCGATACTCCAAATGTTAACTTGGCATTTGACATACCATCAAATATGTCAATATGCCCTTTGATTCTAATTCCGACAGGCGGATGAGATTTGACATTACTTGTTTATGTTAGTGTTAAGTGCCCAGCTAACAATTAGTATAAACATTTTTCCTCCATAATAAACAACATTACTATAGTTTTCTCATTTTAAATGTGCTTTAGTTTGTCTAATATAATAGACTTTAATGCTCTCCTCTAGTTTTAAAGCATTGCACAAACAATTTCTATTTATTAAGTGTTGCAACTTACCCTATTTAGCTGATCGAGGATTTACTGCGCAATATATATATATATATATAAATAGAAATTGTTTGTGCAATGCTTTAAAACTAGAGGAGAGCATTAAAGTCTATTATATTAGACAAACTAAAGCACATTTATATAACATAAATACCCATAATAAGGAAATTGAATGAAAGATCTCACTCAACTAAATTAGATCCATGAAATTTTACCAATATCATTCTATATCTATCTGGCATTCAGGCTCTAGTAAGTGGATGGAATAATTGCAAAATATCTAGCCAAATTTATACAATTTCTATGATTTTTATTTTTTAAGCTCAACATTCATCATTTCTATTTTTTGTGGTTTGGCTTACAATTTAATGTAGTTCTTTGTTCTTATTTTCTGGATATATTTTTTTCTTTTCTTTTTTTCCTTTTTGATTCCTCCAAAGAAGAAATGAATTTGATTATCAGGGCGTTGGAGCGATGCTGCTCACCTGGTGGTGGCGTTGGCTAGTACTTCTTCCACTTCCTATATAACCAATGTTGAGGTTGATAAAGAGGCCTATTGATTATTTTCGAATTTTCGTTCGAGGCCTATTCATTATTTTTGGCGTTTTATCATATTATGTTCAAGGCCTATGGTTAACCACTTCCTATTGATTATTTTCGGATTTTTGTTCGAAGCCTAAACGAAGGCGGATGGATCTCAAATTTTAGATTTAATATTTTTTATTTATTAGGTTTTTTATTATATTTTTTTTGAAATTTTTAAAAAGACTTTATTTTTGGACTTATTTTTAGTGTTATTTTTCTTTTACTATTAGGTTTCTTTATATTTTAGTTTTCTAAAATTAGATTTTCTTTAACTATAAATATGTGAACTGCTAAGTGCAAAATTATTTATTTATTCAATTATCAAATAATATATCAGATTTTTTTAAATTATCTATTCATTCAATTATCAAATAATATATTAAATTTGTCTAAATTATATTTTCGTTTTGTAAATTCAAAACACAATTACCGTGAACAAATTTTTTGCTTCGGCTTATTATATATGAAAGTATATAATTGTTTGATTTTCAAATGCGGTAACGACCAGATTTAGCAGATCTTGACTAATGAAGACCCATGTAAATGGAAGGAAAATGACACTTCTATATAAAATGAATGGCCATTGTTATATTAAAAAAATTTGGAAAAATTGAAAGAGTAAACCATCTTTTTCTCATGCTTGCTAAGTACTTCTGCCACTTCCTATATATGTAGACCAATGTTTTAAGAGTTTTAAGCAAAAACATTAGACAGCTTAATTAAGATGGATACGATGACCAATGTTGAGGTTGATAAAGAGCTGTTTCACTCTCAAGCTCACATATGGAACCACATATTCAACTTCATAAACTCTATGTCACTAAAATGTGCAGTTCAACTTGGCATACCAGACATCATCCACAAGCATGGACAACCCATGACTCTCTCTGAGCTTGTTGCAGTGCTCAACATCAACCAGGCCAAATCCATGGGTGTCTATCGCCTTATGCGCATTCTAGTTCACTCAGGCTTCTTTGTGAAGCAAAAGCTATCCCAAAATGATGATGAAGGGGAAGAAGAAGGTTATTTGCTCACACCGGTTTCTCGGCTCCTCCTCAACGACGAGCCATTGAGTGTGAGACCGTTTCTGCTAGGCATGCTTGATCCTATTATGACAAAGCCATGGCATTATGTGAGCCAGTGGTTCCAAAATGACAATCCCACGCCGTTTGAGACGGCTCATGGGAGGACAATCTGGGACTATGCAGGCCATGAAACTATATTTAACCATTTCTTCAATGATGCCATGGCTAGTGATGCAAGGTTGGTCACGAGTGTGGTCATTAAAGAATGTAAGGAGGTTTTTGAGGGGTTGAATTCAATGGTTGATGTTGCTGGTGGCACGGGGGCTCTGGCCAAAGCCATCGCCAACAGCTTCCCACATTTGCAGTGCACTGTGCTTGATCTACCACATGTCGTTGCTGGCTTGCAAGGGACCAAGAACTTGAAATATGTTGCTGGGGACATGTTTGAGGCAATTCCTCCTGCTGATGCTGTTCTCTTAAAGGTATAAATGGGGTTTTATTTTTTATTTTTGGTTATTTACATACATGATACTTTATATTTAAGTCACTACTGAATTTTAAATGGATTAAATGTTTATTCCATTAAATATATCTGTCAATTAAGCATTTTGAATCACTTAACATTAAGTGTTGGTGAGTACATTTTAAGTGACGGTGACTTCAAATTAAAACAATATATAGATAAGTGTTAATCGTAGCTGTTTATAGGTAATTTATACCATATCCCATGTTGAAAAAAACAAAAACCCCATATATATATTATATGATGTTCATTTGGAGTAACTAATCGGATTGAACACAATTTTAATTAATTAATTTAGTAGTTGACGTACGTAGCAGAAAGCAGTGAATTGTTGAGAAGGAATAAGGGTTACTTTGAATCCACAAAATAAAAAATTCATAGAGAAAATATTATTGATAATTGAAATAGTTATTTTTCTGCACTTACATATATTTATAATAAACAAAACATTGTAAAGGAAACAAATACTAAAAATAAAAAATAAATTCAGAATAAAAATTCTTTCTATAAATTCTGAAAAAAATAAAATAAGAAACCTAAACATTAAAATTTTATAAATTTAAAATCTTAGAGCATTCCAACTTCATTTAGACCACGAACAAAAATCCTGAATAATCAACGAACTCCTAAACAAAGGTTTTCATCCGAAACACGACATGACCCAGTAGTTAAAAGCTACTGAGTTTTGCTCAATGGGTCATTTCAATCCAAAGAAAAAACCTCTTACAAACTGTCCAAAATTCTGTCCTCCATTAGTTATTTGTTCATTTAAAGCTTGGTTAATTAGGTAGTTTTGTGGCATATATTTTTTGACAGCACACTCTGCAGGTACGCATTTCTCTTTTCTATTTGAGTTTTCCCCATTTTCAATCATAGTATTGGAAAGTTTTTACGAATCATAATTTGAGTTCAAATTACACGCAGTGGATATTGCATGACTGGAGGGACGAAGAGAGCGTGAGATTACTGAAAAAATGCAAAGAAGCAATTCCAAGCAAGGACAAGGGAGGAAAGGTGATTATCATAGACATGGTGGTGGAAAATGAGAAAGGAGATGACAAATCTATAGAAACGCAGCTCTTCTTTGATGTGCTGATGATGGTTCTTTACCCTGGTAGAGAGAGAAACAAAAAAGAATGGGAAAAGCTCTTCTTTGATGCTGGTTTCAGTGACTACAAGATAACCCCCATGGGTTTGAGGTCTCTCATTGAGGTTTATCCTTGATGATAAAGTACGGACTGTTTTATCAGTATTTGGCTGCGTATTTAACATATGCATGGTTTAAGGATGTTATGTATTATTTACAGATCATATTGGACTTGTGTGAATGTCCATACTTAAGAATAAAGTATGAAATATAAGGGAGGTGTAGTTTAACTACTTGATTGCATTTGGTTCAAGCCTGGCTGCTGGAGTACTAAATATATGTTTAATCTGTGTTGTCACAGCAGACCACAACAAAGCGAAAAAACAATCAAGAAATATCAGAAATGAAAAATCACACAATAGACTAAATATGGGGATTTATTTAACTAGGTTTTTTTTACCTAAATCCACCATCAAGACAGTAAAAGATGACGAATAAAGGAAATGTACAAGTCTTCAAATCTTAACCCCAAATTAAAGGAAGATGTCCTAGGGAGCCACAATGGTAATCGAGAATGTGAAGCCTCATAAAAGAGGTTCGGTAACAACAACAAGCGCTTTAAAATGGATATAGCGGCTACGTACCTTTGTCTCCTTATCTCGAATTTCAACCTGGCTATGATTACAGAACACTTTGGCCAGGCCAGAGTGAGATCTTCAAGAGGAACATTTCAACGACAAATCCATAGCTAATCATGAGTGAACAAAGAATGTGTTGAGAATTTATCTCTTATAGTACAGTTGTAGGATTGAATTATTTATTCTCTGATTTAGGGTTAATTGGTAGGTAATTAGTTACTTATTTTAGTTAGGTCCTATTCTATAAATTGGATGTAACACCATCAGTGTAAATATTGAATATACTTTTAATTTTCATATTCTTTCTCTGAATTTCAAGATGGTATCAGAGCCTACCGAAAAAAAGGCTTTGAATCTCTTTGAACCGTACCTCTGAAATTAAGTCAGACCTAAACCCAATAATAAAAAAAAAAATTTAAAAAGTTAGAAAAAAAAAATTAATGAAAAAAATATTAAATCATCTGCAGCAGACAAGTCTACCTACAAATGCACTCATTGCAACCAGACTGGTCATACCAATAATCGATGTTTTAAACTTGTGGGATATCTGGAATGGTGGGATCATCGCCGTTGGAAGAAGAATTCAACAAAATCTCCACTGCAGTAGTTGTTAAGATAACAGATAATGGTGGTAAGATTTTTAATATTTCTACACCTGTTGCTAATAGTGCACGGATAATTGATTCTGGTGCTACAGATCACATGAGAGTTTGATTCTTGACAGGTCTCACCTCTTAATTCATCCTCACACAAATTTGTTTCTACTGTCAATAGGACTTCGACCCTAGTTATTAGGGAATGATCTTTAACACTCACTTATAATCTGTATTTAGATTCTGTTTTAGTTGTTTCATCTTTAGATTCTAATCTTTTGTTAGTTTCCCAAATAACCACCACTTTATCTTGTGTTGTCATTTTTTAGCCTGATTTTTGTGTGTTTAAGGGCATCCAAACAAAACAGATGATTAGTTGTGGTATTAGGCGAGGGAAATTGTATTACTTGGACTTGATGTCCAAAAGTTCTGACAAGCTATGACAAGCATTGACAATGGATGGTTCTGAGGGGGAGAAAAAGACATCTAAAATATGGTTGTGGCGTCGACGTCTGGGGCATGCTTGCTTTGGTTATCTAAAAATATTATTTCCTAGTTTGTTTACAAAATTTGATGTTTCTAGTTTCCGCTGTGATGTTTGTGAACTAGCAAAGAGCCACCGTGTTTCATATCCATTATATTTGCATAAAAGTCCACTTCCTTTTATGATTATACATTATGATGTTTAGGGTCTATCTAAAGTCACTACTTTAGGTGGATCCCATTGGTTACTTTTATTGATGACTGTACCAAGATGACCTGGTTGTGCTTGATGAAGTCCAAAGGTGAAGTGAACTTATGGTTTCAGAAGTTTCATAAAATGGTTGAAACTCAATACAATGCACATATTCAGGTTCTCCGTAATAACAATGGTGGAGAATATCAGAGTTTTGACCTTCAGCACTATTTTCTCGGATATGCTACTCATCAAAAAGGGTATCATTATTATCACCCTCTAACTCAATAAATGTTTATCACAATGGATATTGTCTTCCACGAAGACTCAATGTATTTTTCCTCTGCGTCTGAACTTCAGGGGGAGTACCAGAACGAAATTCAAACTTTAGATTATGATTATCACACTTTTGAGGACGGCGATTCTAGTGTTGATGACTCACAAGTTAAACCAACCAATCAGGAATTGAGCAAATTGGATTCGAGTGGTATAAGTTTGGATCAAAGTGGTGATGAACGCCTAGAAATGGAAAGTATGGCACCAACCCCATCGTCGTTTGAGTTCGAGTCCCTCGCAACTGATATATCAAACCAATAATTACCACCGCGTCACACTAGAGGTATTCCTAATCCCACTTATGAACCTGAACTTTCTAGTAAAGTTAAGTATCCATGAGTAATTATGTGTCAAACCATCGTTTGTCAGAATCAAATTTGTCATTTATAAATCAATTATCTACTGTATCTGTTCCTCATAGTGTGTAGGAAGCCTTAGTTGACCCTAGGTGGAAAGTAGCTATGAATGAGGAGATGAAATCCTTGCAGAAAAATGAAACTTAGTGTGAAACACCTCGATTCTAGAGCCACAAGTGATCAAGTCCGAGCACAGATCAAAATGATACTAAACAATTAAGTATATAAACAAGCATTGAGTACAAAAGAAATAAAGAATAAAGAATAATAAGCTGAAAGAAATCTAAATAACAAACCTTAAAGTTTTAATTAAATAATCCAATATTTCCAAAACCTCTAATATTATTACAACTCGGGAATCCATCTAGTGGACCCCTAATAATATCCCAACTAGAAATAAATAACTAAACTAAAAAAAAAAATCCCAAACTAAAACATAAATAATAGTCCTACGTAGTCGAAAGAGTGTGTGACTGCCTCTGCTCGGCACGAAAAAGTTATAATACTGGAACTATATATCGAATACTTGAAAAATAATAGTAAGTCAGGCCCACGAACAAGTTCTACTCTACTACAATCCAAATAGAGACCCAATACACATATACATCTTAAGTAACTCAACAATAACTAAATAGTCCATAAATATATATACACACTAAGGGACTCTCACTGGACTACAAGTGTGATGGCCCAAGTTTTTCAACCCGGTGCGTTAGTGACTAACCGAAAGTGATCCGATAACGAATCTGAATTGCGGAAGCTAAAGGTAAACCAAGGTCTCTAGAGATAGGAGTCAGTCCTAAGACACAAATGTGACCCTCCATGAGGTCACGGAACTTAAAGATGACAAAAATAGAAACAAAGGTCAAAAAGGACAAAATTTGCTATCCAATGGGCAAAAAGGTCAATTCACTATTAAAAGGAGAAACTTGACTCAAAAAAAGTCAAACAAGGTTAATACAACCTAATCTAATCATTTTGAAATATTCCAAGAGGTTCCGTGAACATTAGCTAAGAATCCCACAACATGCTCCGTCCCGGTTGAAGTGAAAACTGACACTACTTCACTAAAGCATACATAACTCCTACTTTGTTTGGAATTTGAAAATGACATTGGTACCATTGGAAATTTGACTCAAAATACTTGAGTTTAGGCTCAAGAATCACCCCATTTGGGTCAGAAACGAAGAAGTTATGACCCGTTGAAGTCGGATGATTAGTGCTGAAACTCAACAGAGGCAAGGCTCGGGTTCTAGCTATTTCGGTCAACGGAAATGGACTTTCAGATGACCAAAATGAAAGTGCTGAGACCTAAAATCATGAAGAAAAGGTTCGTGTTGCTTCGGTAGATCGAAATAAAGGTTCAGTTGACCGAAATGACCCCTGAACAGTGTTTTTGGCTACTGGAATGTGAGATTACTGTACAAACACAAAACCAATTGACATCGGTCGAGCAGAATGGAGTTTCGGTTGACCGAAACACTTGGAAAACCTGCTACTGAACTTGCTATGAGTCCAAGATGCTAAGGTCTAAACTCTACTTTGAATCCCTTCATGAATTGGTTCAAAATGCATGTGAAAAACTAATTTTTTTCATGAAGTTTAAGTGTGTGAACATGTCAACAAGTTTGATATGGATCCTTGAATGCAAATTAATGGCCCATGGCCTCATACACAACACTTACAAGATTTTCACCTTTCAAACCTCAAATTTTGATTAAAAGACATTTAAAGCAAAACTTTGATACAAAAAGTGTATAAGTACAAAAATAGACATGTTTGGCCCTTGGCCTCATTACATACATATTTAAAATGTCAAAAGAAAATATTTGAGTGTTATTACATATCAAGAAAGCTACTAAAGCTCCAAAAGTACCATACACCCATGGCATTCAAAATATGATATCAAAGTCAAGTCATGCTAAACACTTGCATGCTAATATACAAAAATGCTTCAAATAGCTCAAAAGTTTCTAAGGATGATGAGTATCCGTGAACATGGTCTCCTTACCTCAAAAACAACCCAAACCACTAGGGTGAGTAATCAAGTTACTCGTAGGAGAATCATATGCGTATACCCTAAAGTTTCAATATCATTGTAAGATCAATATAGACGAATATAAGGGATCATTATACTTAACGTCTATGTTCGAGGTATTCTAAGGGATCATCTTAAACTAACTTAAATAATTCTTTAGTAACACAAATAATTATCAATGTACTCAATAACATCAATTCGCTAATAACAAGAATTTCAAGCTACAATTAAGCATTGGTTGTCAACTTGAAATCTAATGCGAAAACACGTAATGGAAGACTTGGACATCACGTCTCGGACTTAACCAAGAACAATACGGTTATTCCGGGCATTAACCCGCTCGGAAGACCACCCTAGTGCGCACTATCTCTATTGGGGAGAACTCATACCTCCCACACTAAAGCCAAACTTTAGCCATGTCATATGTAACAATGTCCTAAGAGATTCCAAAATATATATCGAGTTCAAAACTTATATATATATAATAAGGCATACAAACCACCTTCCATGCACAAGTATTTTGAAAACATACAAACCATGTCTTACGGTTCCAAATCTAGAATGGCATGCCAAATGACAAATTCACATCATGATATTATGCACAATACAATATCATAAATTTATCAATTCAAGTCATGCCTCAATAACAAGCTCTATACACTAATTATCAACATCATAGAAATAAGCTCCTAAATAATTACAATTAGTAATTCACAAGGGCATAGAATTATTGTAACAACAAATATAGTAATTAATATCAATAGAGATTGCATATAAGATCAATAATTCTTCAAGTGTCCCACATCACTAACACATGTGAAATTTCTAGAATTTAGCATGCTACTAAATTATATAATCTTCCTACACATGGTTTACACATATCATACATGCTTAAATCAATAAACCCTAAGTCAAGAAGTGAGGGTTTCCTATAATATGCAATACTATCATATCAAAAGTATGTACACAATATATATTAAACCACAAGGACTATAAAACACTTAGAATATAAACATACTACCACCCATATCTCAATAGAGAATTGAATCTCTATAATCCAAGCTACCAAGTACAAAATGGAAAACAAGGTTAGGATTCTTGAAGAGGAGAGTGATAGGAATCTTTTCTCTCGTAAGGTCAAAAGTCTAGGGTGAGTGGAAGAGTGCCAAATGTGAAGTCAAAGCTCTATACTAAGCTTTCCTCTAATGGAGTCTTTGCTAGGGTTCATGAGAGATGATGAAATGAAGAAGGTAAAGTGCAAAAATGGTGAGTGGAAGGGCTAAAAATCCTCTACTCACTGTGTTCTTGCACTACTTCTCTCACACACACAATGCAAGACTAAATGGTGAACCTACACTTGTCACTAATCTAATGCCCCTTCCAAGACTTAATCCTAGACCCACACTTGTCAACAATCAATGGTTACATGTGCATCAATCTAAAGCCAACACATGGATGAATCTCCACCCACCAAATGTCAAGAAGTCATGGTGCCAAGTCTCTTCACCTAAATGCCAACAAATGGCTCCATGAGAGTGTAACACTTGTCACACTTTCCAAAAATTGCAAAATGGTCATTTTTCAAAATATCTTCCAAAATAAATTGCAAAAAGGTCCCTAAAACAAAAAATAATTATTTTACATAATTACACTAAAACCCCAAAGTTATAAATAATTACACTAAAGTGTGCATTCATGCCCTTTACAAGAAAAGTACCAATCTAGCATGCTTTTCAAGAAAAGTAAAAATACCAATGTCATGGAAATCAAATATCATGAATGTATACAAAATCAGAATCAAATCCGAGCACAACAAGTGAGGTTATGCAAGGAAAAATGAAAAACGACTAAAAGACGAAATAAGGAAAAGACAAAATAGGAAAAAGACGAAAAAAAAATTGCTGAAAATGGAAAAGGAGGAAAAAGATCAGGTCATTACAACAAGGCGGTCTCAACCTAACTAGTAGGCAACATGCAAAACGCACCTGAAGTGAGCATAAGTACCTAGACCTAACAGGGTACACCACTAACCATCATAGCCAGTTATGTTTCCCACTGCATATACGCTCCCTAATCATCGATCTTGAGACTCAAGCTCATAACGTGGTATCATAATCATATATATAAATCTATCCAAAACCAAGGTATGTCATTCAATTGTTCATTGACATGACATGAATATAAGTAAGACTTAACATTTTAGTTAATGCATTCCCTTATACCAGAATAGGTAGGACTTAGCGTTTTGAGCTAATCCGTCCTTAATATGCCATCGTCCTATACCGGTACATATAATCCACAAGATCTAATAATTGATAGAACCAAATAAAGTGATACATCAATTAAAAACAAATATAAGTAGGACAACTTAGCATTGTAGTTCATCCATTCTTTTATACCAGAATAGGTAGGACTTAATGTTTTGAGCTAATCCGTTCATAATATGCCACCGTCCCATACCGATGCATATAATCCACAAGATCCTATAATTAACGAAATAATTATGTAGTACAATCATCAATTACATCCAGAGATAAGCATAATAACAGTTAGATAATTAATTGAATTTATTATTGCTAATATATAATAAACATTATATAATATCTATGAAATTTCTTAGAACAATTTCAATAATGAATTAATCATTAATCAACATACAAATTTAACTGGAATTTCATATCGCTCATTTCCATAACATATAGGTATAGATTAAGCATCCTGGGTTTTTAACATGTTCATTGTAGCCATTTAAAACCCCTATAACAGCCTAAGTCACTTCAGAAGACCCTAAATATCCAAAAACAATAGCCAAAACCAATTCAAATTTAGAAAATGTATCATTACTCACGTTTTATACTTTTTCCTAATAATTTCCCATACAATCACAATATGTACCTTTCTAATTAATCTTTGACAATACCTTTCCCATTAACCTTTGAATTTCTTTAAAGCTAGCAATTTCCAAATTAGTTCACACTAGAATAACATGTGCAGTTACTGAAAATGACATTGACATTCAAGTACGTTAACATCCAACTAAGAAATTGTTTTCACAATATATACTATAATAAGAGGATAAGATTTTCAACTCCCAAATTAGTGATTAATTATATGAAATAAGAGAATGAAATTAAAACTCCTAACAACAATTAGTTTGGCCACTCTGATGGTAAATTCCAAACCCCTTTAAATTGTATATGTTTCTCCATTCTAAACCTTGAAAAGTAAGCAAAATTCCAAGCCCCTATAAATTGCATTTGTTTCTCCTCTATGTTTCTCTATACTAAACCTTGAAAATAAAGCAAAACTTTGGCTTATCTGACTTGCAGGAGGTATTTTCTTACAGTTTTAAACATGGCAAAGAAGCCTAGCAAGAAAGGCCTTCTCTTTTGGACACCTTAATGTTGAGGCCATCCTGGATCAGTTCATCACTCAAAACTCTCCACCGAACTCCAAAACTCTCCATCTCATTGAGGCTCATCGCGATGCCAGTATTCGTGGACTCAATTTACACCTCACTCGACTTCTAAATACGTTAGAAACTGGGAGAAAAACTGGTAAAGCCCTTGATCGGATGAGGAAAGCTAGCCAAAGCCAGTGATGGTAGGAAGCAGCAATTGACAAGCTCGGATTGCTAGAGCTTGAACAGCTTAGGGACTCCATGGAGGAGCTTAAGAAGAATGTTACCGTACACACAAATTTTGTAAGTCTGTAATAGCAACAAAATATGGAGCAAATAATATAATTTTATTAATTTATAATAATGGAGTACAATCCTTTGTAATAATATTCCAAAGAATAAGGTCCTCTGATTCGATCTCTTTTTTGGTTGGTTAGATCCAAGGCTTACACGAGCTTGATCTTGAATCATTGTGGAATTTGGTTGAAGAACGGCACGTCTTTGGCTGTGCGTGTTGTTGATCATCATGGGATTTGATGAAGAATGATACGATTTAATGTGATTAATGTTCTTCACCTTTAGGTTTGGATGTCGGGGATGAGAGTTCTCTCTGGAATTCTGGATTTCTGAATTCTAAATTTCTAGACCCCTTCCTTCTTCCTTTAGGCCTCTATTTATAGTCTTCTTGGATTAATAAGATAATGACATGTATCATCTCCTGATAAGGATAAAATTATAACCGGGCCGGGCCGGTTCTATTATGATAATTATCCTTAAAAATAATTATTCCAAATATATTTTATTACGAATAATTATCTTTCCATTTAATTATTTGGGCTGGGCCACTTAAATAATTTAAGTGGACCAGGCTTGGACCAATTAAATAATTTAATTAAACATTAGGCTCATATTTAATGGGTCCATTTGTCAAAACCAAAGCCCATTAAAATTTTAAAGTCTACAAATTGCCCCCACTTCGAGTCCCACGTTTGACAGGACTTGTCTCCTTTTTCAAGTGGGACTTGAAGTATCCAACCTGATCTTTGAATTTGTAAAGTAGTTTTTTTTTTTATCCAACTTTGGACTGTGGATTTCCTCTTTTGCTTTTCTATCTAACTTTAGATTGTAATATATGATTGTAAGGTTTCCTCTTTCACTTTTCTATCTAACCTTGGATTGAAATTTTACTTTTCCATGTGAACTGAATTATACAAATCCCAATACAAATAGAAGATACTTTACTTTTCCATGTCATAGGGTTCCACATCAATTTCAATTGCCTCTAAAGGACTTGTAAGATTGCAGCCTCTATCTAAGCAATAGGAGAAAAAGGATTGTTGCACGAATTTTAGCGCCTCCTTTTATCAACCTTGAATTTCATATTTGCCTAGGTAAGTCTTCATTGATACTTCTTGTGACGACCCTATTTTTTAGGCCAGCGTGTCCTGTGATGAACCGTAAAGATGATCCGATAACGAATCCGAATGCGGAAGCGAAAACAGAAAACAAGACTTTAAGAAGTCAAAGTGACTTTCCATGAGGTCGTGGAACTCAACAAGAACTGATGCGGAAGCAAAAGATCGAAAATATGACAAATAAGCCCCCAGGGGCAAAATAGTCATTTCTGAAAATTATAGATTCGGGTGCCATCGAGCATACCGCTAGAAGGACAACGAAAAACTAATCAAGATGGACTCAAGAATTGCATGATTCGGAGTCCGAACGAAGGAGAAACGGCATGACGAAGAAAAACGAGTACTTAAAGCAAAAAGGGTAAACTGGCAATTATCCAGGAAAAATCAGGTGCAACCGAGCACACAGTTGGAAAGATAGCGAAAAATTAGTCAAGTTCAAAAAAAAATTCACTTGAATCGGAGTCCGGACGAAGGAGAAAAGCCCAAAAGAAGAATTGACGTCGCGGCGGCCCGACGAGGGGCCATGGCGCACACGGCGCCCATGCGCGAGCCCACCGGCGTGCACGCCGGCGCCCCAAGACATGGCTGGTGGCAGCCCTTGGCTGTTGCTACATTTTTTGTTTGATCTGCCCAGAATTGAGGCTTGAAACGGAGGTCAAGACGAGTTTTTCTGGAAAAACACGAAGAAGAAACCTCCCCTAAAATCGAGTTTTCTACCCGACTACGTGAACGGAATCGAAAAAAACTCACTGTGAAATCCCAAAAATGCCCCTAGATCAGAACTGAACAAGAGGGTCATAAAGCTGCTAAATGAAAACTGGAAGCTGAAACTTCACGAGGGATTTCCGATACCAAGACGACATTTTCTGGAAAAACACGAAAAAGAAATCCCCCCTAAAATCATGTTTTCTAAGCGACCATGTTGAAAGAGGAAAATAAAACTGAGATGAAAGGTCCATAATGCCCCTAGATCAGAATATGCAAAAAAAATGCGAAATGAATTCACAAGAGGCTCAAAACACAAACGATGAGGTTTTGCCCGGAAACGACTATGCACGCAAATGTAACTTACCTATTTAGATGCGCTACAATAGTCTATGGCTTAAAAATATAGCCGATGCAAAATCCGACCCCCCAATGGGCAAAAAGGCAAAAATGGACTTGGAATGGAAAACATGGAATCCAAAAATGCAAAACGAGATCAAATGACCGTTTGGCCCTTGGCCACACTTCATACAAAATTAATAAGACCCTATATTAGAATGAAAATAGAATTCCCACACCCGATGCAACCGTGGTAAAGCAATGACTTGCGATTTTTCAAGTTTTTCATAACATTTCATGAAGTTAAAAAGTTGCATAGAATACAATATACATGTCATTGGCCTCCGGTCTCATCTCATACATATCAAATACATTGAAAGGAGTGTACTTAAGTACACGTTACATACATGGAATCAAACATACATATTTTGACATATAAGTCTACAAAATGACATTTCATGCTAACATTTGCATGAAATGGAAACTTGAAAGCTACTCGACATCCAAGGAATGCTAGGCTTCACGAACCAAGTCTTTGTACCTGAAATATGCCCCAGTATCGTAGGGGTGAGTAACATAAAGCTACTCGTAGGTGATGAGCATGCATCGACCTAGCATTTTACAAATTTATCACCTTAAGGTGAAACATGTTAAAGGGGTTCATGCCACCTAACGTCTATATCGAAATGAGACTCAGGGAGCATCTTAAGCTACCTTAGAGTGTTTCTAGCATAAATCACATCATCTATGCCATTTAAATAATATGGAAGCACGTTATACAAAGTAACAAGATATAGGTTCTTAAAGGTATTCACTTGCAATCTCGAATACAGAAACAACTAAAGTGATCATGCCACCTAACGTCTATGTTCTAAATAAGTCTAAAGAATCACCCTAGGCCATGCTGAACAATCAAAACGCAAATTATAACTTCAATGCAGTCTAAGGACATAAAAGCATATTATACAAGGCAACAAAATACAATTTCTTAAAGCTATTAGCTTGGAATCTAAAGCACGAAAACAACAGAAGTGGGTCATGCCACCTAACGTCTATGTTATAAATGAATCAATAAGATCAATCCTAAGCTTTATTAGAACGTCAAAACACGATTTTCAATATCGATGCAATTTAACCAACATTGGAACTTCCAATACAACGCATAAAGCACAATTTCGCAAAGTTAACATCCTATAACTTAAAATGGAACGACAAATAAGAAACAACAAGTTACAACATCATCTAGTTATTAACTTAAAAATGAAATGCGAAATCAAACAAAGTGGATACTCGGACGTCACGCCGGATCAGACCGACAACATAGTTACTTTAGGGTTACTAGCCCATGGGTAACCTCCCTACATGCGCACTAGACCATATAGAGGGACTATCCCCGGTACTAGAACCACTTCCTAACCATAGTCAAACAACGACATCCCCAAGTTTCCAAAATCAACAAGTTGTGCAATAACGCATATATCAACATGAATATGCAAGATAATCAACTATCTACCAAGCACAACCAAATTTGGAAACCTATACAATACATGCTCTAAGTCCACAACTAATATGATGTGATGAATGTCGAATCTTCAGTGTGCGATTCGTTACACGCTATGCATGAATGATGTTAAATACGAAATTTGCAAATCATTACACAAGACAACAATATATTCAATAAAGAAAACATATTCTCATGAGTATAAACATAGCAACTATGTTATCCAATGCTCAAAGCATAACCAAATGAATATACAACAAGTCTAAGTCCATGATTTGAATATAGAAACCACTTCTAAAACACAACTAGATCATGGAGCAAATTGATAGAATTTAAATAGATAAACACAATTAAATTCTATAGATTCCGATTTAATTCCAATTAACCTCAATTTAACACATGTTAAAGGACATGGCAAGGTCATCACCTATATCCATTCTGAAACTCAATTAGGTTGTTAAAACAACAAAGTAGAACTTTAATTAAATCATGCTAATTTAAATCCCAAGGTTCTAAAATAACCTCAAATAGTCCCAAATTAATATATACTAATAAACAAGTCATGGCTAATACAAATATCAAGTTAAAACCTTAATTAAGCTAATGGGACCACAAAATAGATTTTAATTAATTCTTTTAATTAAAATCTCTAGATTTTCAAACTTAACCAAATGCTCTCAATTTAACATATCTTAGAGAACATGCCAAGGACTAATATAATATCACATTACAAGCTTATTTCATGCAAGTTACATCTATGTAAATTAAACTTTCACTAAAGTTAAATATAAAATAAAGGTTACAATTCTCATGCAATTAATCCCAATTTAATATATGTGAACAACCACACCAAAGCTTAATTTTCTAGTATACCACAATTTAATTCCAAGTTGTATATCACCATGAGAATTAAATCTTAAACAAGGAAATTAATTAAATGAAAGGTTTCAAAACCTCACCGAATATTCTAAATCAAATATATGTGAAGCTATATGGTACGTAAATCAAGAATATCAAGTCAGAATTTAAATGGAGTGAATAGTGCACTCGGGGCAAATTAATTAATCAAATTAATTAATAATTACTAATTTTCAAAACACCTCCAATTACTTTCAAATTCAACCATGTTAAAGAGCATGCCAAGGCCTAATATAATATGCTAACACATATTAATTTCATGCTAGTTAAGGCCATGTGAATTAATCTTTCACCTTAGATAAATATTAAATAAAATCTTTAATACTTATTCAAATGTACCAATTTTAATACACGACAATGAGCATATCAAGGGGCAATATAAAATCATGCTACATGTTTAAACCAAGTCATGAGCAACTGGGAAAATTAGATCCCGTACAAGAAAAATAAATAATAAAATCTCTAGATTTTATATTTAATCATGCCAACAAGTAGTATAAGCATCACAAGCATGCTATATAACAAGAATTTAAACCTAAAACATCTCCTACCTCAATTTGAGATGAAAATCTCAAAAGCCATCAAATTGGAACGGCTCCGAATCCGACGAAACTACTAGGTTTTGTCGGGGACAACGCCGTGAACATAACCCCCATGAAAGCCCCATCAAAATCATAACTTGACCTCAAAACCAAACTCAAGAAATGGTCAAAACTGAATTCTAATAAGGGGGAAAGGTAGAGCATGGCGAGGGGAACAACAAACGTTAAAGCTGAAGACTTTCCATCAAGGAAAAGTGAACCAAAAGAGGAGAGAGAAGATGGCAGCACCCCTTGGGTTGCCATGGGAGTTCCAGGTCATGCATGAAGAGGGGAGAAGATGAAAAATGAAATATCTCACCCCCCTTTTATAGAAATCTCAAAAAGTGCCCCGAACGGGCCCCGCCGGGTCCGAAAAAGTAAAATTTGAGCAGACGTGCTCAAATGGAAAAATTTTGTGAACGAAAATTCAAAATGATAAAATATGAACAACGGAAGAAATAGCGTCAAAAACCAAGTCCCGAACAGAAAGTTATGCCCAAAACAAGTTTGGCGAAAACCGGGGCCAAAAACCCTGAAACTGGAAAACATCATCCAGGAGGAAATTCCAAGAGTACACAACTCGACAAAATGTGAAAATGAATCGCATACGAGGATCCAGGTTCAAAACAAGGCATTTTGCAATAACTTTCATTAATTGCACAATGGCCCTTCCAAAAAGTAAAAACTGCACTTATGGCCCAGAATGAAAATATCTTCCAAAAATATTTTCTTAAAAACCCCTGAAATAAAGTATCTTCAAAAGATATTTACGAAAATACCCCAAGAAAAGAAAATAATTTCTAAGAACTTTGCATCCATGCCCCTATGGACACCGGGAGCAACCAGAGTACTTTCTTGCAAAAGTAAAGATACGTATTTCGTGGAAACCAGTCAAGATGAAGATACATGAAGTCAAAAACCAACTCCGAGCATGAGAAGTGAGGTTGTGCCAAAACCTGACAAACAAAGATAAGACAGAATAGGGAAATGGACGAAATAGCGCATAGTATCGAAAAACGAAAAATGTGAAAATGACTCGGTCCTCAAAGGAAGTTGTCAATCCACGAAAAAGAGTCTCAGGAACTAATTCCGAGCACTCGAGATGACACTAAGCGACATGAAACAAAGCTCAGAAAAGAAAATTAAACGAAAAAAATTCATTCGTAAAATTTCAGGAAAAAGGAAAGGAAGGCAAATGATTAGGTCGTTACACTTCTCAAGCTAATAATACTGAGTTTATCCCCATGTGGGTTTGACTTGTAACATCATAATGTTGACAAAATCAATCATCTTTTTGGCTTCCAAATAAATTTTCCTGTTTCATCTTTTTTTTCCTTTTGCTGTAACAAATTTCTTTTCTATTTCATTTTTTTTTTTTTTTCCTTCTTCCTTTTGCCTTCTTCCTCATTCCAATCATGGAGCCACGCACACTGATTACAAATAACTTCATGTGACAAAGGATTATAAACTTGAATAATGATGACCACATGTGACCATTTATTTATATTTTTTCATGTTCATCCTTTTTTTTTTTTTTTTTTTTTTTTTTTTTTTTTTTTACCACATTTTTTTATGCTTCTTTTTTTTTTTTTTTCACATTTTTTTCATGATTTTTTTTTTTTTTTCCACTGAACACTTCCAGACCATATATATATATATATATATATATATGCATGCCAAACGAAAACAACAAAAGTCACCTGATAGTTTGTTTTTTCTTTTTCTTTTTTTTTTTTCTTTTTTTTTTTTTTTTTTTGTTCACATGTCTATTTTTCAAAAGATGATCCTTTTTTTTTTCACCTTTTCTTTTTCACTTTTTCATCACCACTTATACTGATCTGCACAAATCCATTATAGGTGCTTGAGATATATATATATATATATATATATATATATATATATTCATTTATTGCTAATGTCATTTGCCTTGTACAATTGACTATCTAGCACCATAACTTATATATATCCCTGTAAAAGAATTCCAAATCCATGGAATTAATTGCGTAGATACAAATTTTTTTTCTTTTCTTTTCTTATTTTTTTTTCACCCTCATTTTTTCCAGGTTTTTATTTTTTTATTTTTTATTTTTTATGAAGGGCTTGATTGGGTATAGCATTAATTGAAATCCTCCTTTTAGACAACACCGATTGAGCTTCAAAATTTGTTTGTTGTTCCATCATGGTGGTATTCAAGTGTTTTATGAAGCAAAAGATGACTATCTTAGAGAGCAAAAATAGTCAAAGAAGCCAAGGAACCACATTAAGCGTATCCGACTCACTTCTCGGTCGTAATGCCATTTATATGCCTGATCCTAACAATGAACATTGTTCTTCTCCTTGGACACGCATTCAAAAGCCTGATCCCGACAATGAACAATGTTCTTCTTATTGGACACGCAAGGCTACAGGTGATCTCACCAACTTTGGTTTTGATCAGATTAATGAACAATCCATTGTCTCAGAAGACTTGATATTAAATTATCCACTTCATGATAGAATAATTAAGGAAAACTAGTTTTCACTCTTGGTCTCAACATTCAAGCGAAAAAAGTATCATAGAGTATTTCCTGTATACTTTCTGCTGAATTGCCACACATCGAACTATATTGGGAATGGTTAGAAGATATCTTGGTGCACTTCCATGACTTCCTATCAAAACAACATCTATATGGTGCTCTATTCGCCTCCCTATTTTCATATGATCACTAGGAAGATGTATTCAAAGCATTCCTCGAATGTTAGTGCCCAACCACTAATACTCTTCATTGTTCTATTGGCGAGCTGTCCATTTCCCTTTGAGATTTATATACTCTAGGTGGTCTCCCTCATTATGGAAGAATTTATGATAAAGTTATTCCATGTGCAGATGAATTTTTGAGAGCCGACAACAACAAATATTCTTTCCCCTTGAGTTGTCAACATCTATTTTTGGCTTTCCACAGACTCCACTAAAAGTACAAAGGAGAATAGAATGTGAAGATATCTGACTAGATTAATTTCTGGTTCTAAGGTGCATCAAGGCATGCCAATCCCTCAAAAAAAAAAAAAAAAAAAAATTATCGTTTAAAGGAGACTCAGAACCTTCTGGTGTAATCCCTCATGTCCGGCCAATGTCCACTAAAGAAGGAAGTATTTATTAACCTTGGTGTAGAAGAAGCATCGAGAGACACCAGTTATCTAGCCACTTTTTTAGCATGTTGGCTCTGTAAATTCACCTTGCCTGCACACCCTGGCAATATGATTCGTCCTGGAACCTTCAAGGTTGCCAGCATGTTAGCAGATGGCCAAAACATTTGTCTTTCCATCCCAGTTTTAGCCAGTATTTACAGAGGTTTGAACGAGATTGTTTCCTCACCAAATCGTGGAAGTTGCTTTGCGATATTTCTTATACACTATGTATTTGGATGGTTGAGTGACTATTTCAAAACTAATTTTACCGTTCCCCATGCCAAATACTGGCCTCGAATGACATTATATGCAGGAGAAGGAGGAGCAAGACATTTTGACGTCTTTGAAGCACAAAATTTATTCAGATCATATGAAGGAGTACTTTTAACTCATTTATCTAAAAGATCTTTAAAACAGCGACTCATTATAGATAATGGCCAGATGATACAGGATGACTCTGACTACCTAATCAGTCTTTGATCATGTTATTTGACATTGCGCCAAGATGACCATCTTATCATTGAGCCGTATAGTCCACGTAGATTTAGTCGATAATTTAGATACCAGCAAGATGTTCCTAGAAAATTGAAGAACGATATTCATAGCTGTACCTTAGAAGAATTCTTAAAGTGTTAGAATTCCTCCGTTTATTATTCTTCTGGTTGTGACGCGTTGCTTCCCTCAACATCTAGTCACCAGAAGTCCTCAATTACCAAAGCATATGCTAAATGGTGGTCCAGCGCATATGTTGATCCATTTAAAAGACCGATTTCATTGTCGACCGAACGTACGATTTCTCCAAAGGAACCGCCAACCTAAGTTAGAAAAGTCATTATTAGTGGACCTAAGTCGAACTCTCATTATAGGCAAGAAGCCATTGAAACTCACAATATCAACAACATCAATGCAGACCCGCCAACAGAGCAATTTCTGTCACCGGTAGAATCTCTGCACCATTCTCAATTGTTAGCCAAATCAGATAAAGAAACTGACAATGAAGACCGTAACTGGAAACATGTAGGTGTAAATAACTTCCCATATGATCAGGTTGTTATTCCTCATGATTTAGACCGCTTGTTTGAGGGAGTTAATAGCAGTTTGGAACCCATCCAAGTAAAGATTTTATTTTTTTTTTCATCTCATAAATTTGCCTTATTTATTTATTTATTTTTTCAGACAAAAGGCAATGAAGGCTTTCTTGGAGAAGATGTTGTTATGGTTACTAATCCTGTATACAATGGGGAATCTACGTATGGACCATATGCATTTGATTTAGTAGCTAAAAGAAACTGTGCAATTACTTAAGATGAGAACAACCTTTTACAAGAGGTGGAGTCCCTTGAAAAGCAGCCACAACCCCAAGCCTCTTTAACTGAGAAAGACATCTAAAAACCAACAAATGATTATAAATGTTGAAGAGATTCCTATAACTGTTACTGCATTATTGACTAAGAGACATCACCTTGGGGATGCCCAGACATCTCGCCGAATCATATCTTCTGCAACTACCTTTGACCTGTTGAGTGCCATTTCTGAGATTAAGCACACAGTGGCCAAAGCATTTGGAAATATTATTAAGAGTAAAGTGAAGTGTACCCCACTTTTGAAGATTCCATCTCTAAAACCAAAGTTTGACGAGATCTTTCTTGAAATTTCTAAACAATGTGTGGATTTTCCGGAGTTCCGCCACAGAATTGATGCATACATTCAGAATCGTGAAGAATATAACAAAGTTCATTTAAGCATGATTATGCCTTATCTGAAGATGTACGTTCTCGACATTTAACCGATGTTGGTTCTCACCTTAAAGAAGCCCTTGCTTTAGATTATACAGACGTGAAACAAGTTCAATCAGCTCAAGAATCTCTACATAATTATGAGAGAGAAGTCAAACTTTTGCATGCTTGTATGGAAAGACATAAAGCCACCATTGAAGAAACTAATAGCCGAATTCTCCAAAGAAAAGCTAACATTGCAAAATTCAAGGAGGAACAAAATTCAATCGAAGAAACCTCTGTTGTCACTGATGATGATATAAAAGCCTTGAAGTTCCTGAAGAAGCTGTTATAAAATGCTCAAAATGAAATTGAGGATCTCCTTTTGTTGCCTTGATGAAAAGTTTTTGCCATATACCTTGTAATAAAATATTATTTTATTATGACAAAGTAATAAATTTGATTTATTTATTTTGCCATTCACAGTTTATACTCTTGCAAAATGAAATTGAGGAGTGAGTTTTTTTTTTTTTTTTTTGTTTTGTTTTGTTTTTTTCTTTTTTCTTTTTTCATACTGAACTTAAAATAAAATTATAAGCTGCCTACGTACCCTCAAAAGAGGGATCAAGTCATCACGTAGTTCAAAAGAGACATGATTTTTTTTTTTTTTTTTGGGCCGTACATAGTTTTAGCTCATACAGGCCAGGAGCATAGTGCAGTTTAAGCTCATACAATCAGGAGCACAACCTTCATGGGTAGTAGCGCTTTAAGAATTTGCCATTAATGGGCCCCACTCTTACTCCGTTTTCATCAATAATGAGATATGCACCGTTAGTATAAACTTCGCGAATAACATATGGTCCATCCTATTTAGATACAAATTTATTTCCCTTGCGATTCACGATAATTGGTCTACAAACAGCTAATATTAAGTCCCGCACTTGAAATAACTGAGGTCAAACTTTCTTATTGAACACTTTAGAAAGTCGAGCTTGATAACACTCTAGCTGTTGTTGAGCTTCTAATCTCTTCCCATCCAATGCCTCCAAGTCTTGAAGACGTAAGATGGCATTTTCTTCACTTGTAAGACCTTCTTATATGGTTATCCTTAACAAAGGGATCTATTGTTCCAATGGAAGAACCATTTCTATGCCATAGACAAGAGATTACAGAGTTGCTTGAGTAGGTGTACGATGCGTAGTGCGGTATGTCCATAATGCTTCTTCCATTCGCTTATGCCAATCTCTCTTTGTCTGGTTGACTATTTTCTTCAATAACTCATAAAGAGTTTTATTGAATGCTTCTGCGAGACCATTTGCAGGGGCATTGTACATGGAGGATTTATGTTATTTGAAGCCAAACTTCTCACAAAGGTCAGTTACCAAATTATTTTTGAAATTTGTCCCATTATCAGTGATGATGTATCGAGGGACACCATATCAATAAATAAGGTTAGACTGGATGAAATCAACCACTGTTTCCTTTTTCACATGTTTATAGGGTGCAGCTTCCACCCATTTAGAAAAATAATCAGTGGCAGGCAAGATATACAAGTGGCTCTTTGAAGACTTTTCTAGAGGACCCACTACATCTAAACCCCATGCATCGAATGGCCATGACGTCACAGTAGGGTGTAACGGCTCCAGTGGTTGGTGTATGAAGTTAGCATAGAATATATAGGCTTGACACCTTTCGCATACTCCAAACAGTCCTTGACCATGGTGGGCCAATAATAACCCATTCTTTTGACGCGAAAGTGAAGTTTTGGACCAGATTGATGGGCTCCATAAATTCCAGAGTGTGCCTCTTCCATTACGTGGGTGGGTTGTTTCATCATTTCTAAGGCAGCTAAGGAAAAGACCCTCATATGAACGCCTATACAAAGTATCATTGTAATAGATGAAATAAGGTGCTCATCTTTGCATTTCAGTCTTATAGCGTAGGTCTTCGGGAAGCTTTCCATATTCCAGATAATCAATGATAGGAAGTCTCTAGTCTTCTTCCTCTTGTGTCCAACAAGAAACTAAATTACTTTATTTAAATTTATCTTCCAAAACTTGTGGCAAGACCCATCGTTGACATACAGGAACATCAACTAGGTCCTCATCAGTTAACGCCAATGTTGTAGCTAAATTTGCCAAAGTATCAGCGATCCAATTTTCTTTCCTTAGAATGTGCTCTAGCATGATACTATCAAACCGTTCCAACAAATGAGAGTCATAACGATATTAAGACACTAGATCATATTTCTTAACCTCATATTCTTTAAGAAGTTGGTTGATCACCAATTTAGAGTCTCCATATATTTTGAGATCCGTGATCTTTATCTCGTTCACCATTTGAAGGCCGGTAATCAAGGCTTGATATTCAGCCACATTATTTGAGCAGTTTTCAGTGAGTGTAAAAGAGTATGGAATAACATGTCTTTTTGGAGAAACAAAAACTACACTTGCTCCGGCCCCATCTGATCGTGTTGCCCTATCGAAAAACATCATCCATGAAGGGAGGATGTCTACAAGGAAGACTTATTTCATTAGGAAAGTCTTCAGAAATTTCCCAATCGGCTAGAATGGGATGGCCAGCTAAGAAATCTGCCAGGACTTATCCTTTCACTGCTTTTCGTGGCACATAAATAATTTCAAACTAATTGAATAAAATTAAACACCTCGCCAAGCGTCTAGAAAGGATTGGTTTAGACATGACATATTTGAGAGGATTAACTTTTGCAATAAGATGTATTGTATGAGCTAAGAAATAATGCCTCAATTTCTTAGAGGCAAAGACAAGCGCGAGGCATGTTTTTTTAATTGGAGGATAATTTTCCTCCATCTGGGTGAGCCTACGACTTAAGTAATACAAGGCTTTCTCTTTATGTTCTTCATTATTCTAAGCAAGTAGGACACCCACTGATTCTTCTTGCGCAGCAATGTAAAGTATGAGTGGTTTTCTAGGTACAGGTGCTCCTAATACCGGAGAATTGAGAAGGTACTTTTTGATGCTATCAAAAGCATTTTGGCAAGATTGGTCCCAGATGAATGGGGCATCTTTCTTTATGAGTCGGTTAAAAAGCTGACAACGACCAGCCAAATTTGAGATGAACAAACGAATGAACGCAAGTTAACCTTGTAAGCTTCGAAGCTCGCGTAAATTCTTTGGTGGTGGCATCTTTTGAATGGCCTCAACGTTATTAGGATCAATCTCAATACCATGATGATGTACAATGTATCCCAGGAATTTCCCTGAAGTCACACCAAATGCACATTTAAGAGGATTCATCTTGAGTTGAAATTTTCGGAGGCGATTAAAAACTGTACGTAGATCCTGTAAATGATTTTTTCACTCTTTCATCTTAGCCACCAAGTCATCAACATAACATTCAACAATCTTGTGGCGTATATCATCAAAGATTCTTTACATGGCGCGCTGGTATGTTGCTCCCGCATTCTTGAGTCCGAAAGGCATAACTTTGTAGCAATATATGCCTTTAGGAGTACGAAAGGTAGTTAACTCCTCGTTCCTCGGAGTCATTCTTATCTGATTGTATCCATAGTAATAATCCATGAAAGAAAGAGCTTCATGCCCTGTAGTTATATTTATAGTGTGCTCGGGGATGGGAAAAGGAAAATCATCTTTTGGGCATGCCTCATTCAAATCACGAAAGTCCACACAGATTCGAATCTGTCCATTTTTTTTCTTTACTAGAATAATGCTCGAAATCCATGTCGGATATTTTACCTCATGAATGAACCCTACTTCAATCAATTTGTTGAGTTCTTCTTCTATCCTCGGAACTAACTCTAGACGGAAGAAACGTTGAGACTGCTTAATCGTATGTGACCCATGTTTGACAGCAAGATTGTGCACTTCAATTCTAGGGTCAAGACCGGGCATCTCTTTGTATGTCCAAGCAAAGACATCCTTCTATTCAGACAATAATTGAAAGTACTTGTTTTCTTCTGTGGGGTTTAGGAATTGAGCAACGAAAACTAGCTTGGGTTGATCATCAGTCCCTAAGTTGATTTCCTTGAGTTGATCGACAGTAGCCTGCCCCCCGTCTTTTAGTATTGGTAGAGCTTTCTCGATTTCATCTGATTATCCATAGTCAGGTTCCTCTTCAACAGTGATGTGGTATGAAGTAACACAAAATGATTCGCCAGTGCCTTTTGTTCTATTCACTTCTTCTGATTGATTAATGAATACAATGGTTCGCCTTTGAACATTTAGTGTAACAACATTGTCTCTGAATGATGTTACTATTGTTACGTTTCATGTCGATGAAACGTAAACGTAACTATTGTTCACTATGCTCCGAACGTCACTATTGTTTACCATGTCGATGTTAGCTTCCTCAAACTTTCCACTCTTACTGCTTCTTAACGGTGCATCATTAATAGTACCAATTTGATTAAATACTGACTTTTGAGATTGAGGTTGTGGATATTTTCTCCCTTGGTCATGAAAGCTCATTCTATTAAAAACAGAGGTACGAGGCAAACTGTTTACATGAGAACTTGAGACATTTGATTTTTGGCTCGTCAACCTGTTGAATATAGATATTCAATCACCTGGAGCTCCTATACAATCGAAGACTGATTTTTTATGTATAGACTGATGATCTTGTTCATCCTCAACTTCTTCAAACCCAATATATAAGGTGTTTGACTTCTTATCCTTTTTTGTAATTTGAATTCGAAGTGGCTCAGAAGCTACGAAACCGATACCAGACTTGGGTGGAATGATTTTATGTCCTTGATCTTTCAACTTCTTTTGTGTCTCATTGAGGCCATGCACTTTCTCACCGGCGACCTCAAAATTAAGTTTTCCAAGGCTTGCAGGATTAGCAAAATCATACCCCGACTTAGCCAAGAGTTAGTATGCCTTAGGATCGAATCCTTCATCAGTCATTTGTTTTAGAAGCGATCCATATCCGACCAGAGATTGAGAAGGCCGCACGAACCATTTTAACGGAGACTTGGACGGCAAAGACTTTTAAATCTTAGTGAGAGAAAGAGTTAACTTTCCTTTAAGCTTTTGCATATCTTCTTTTACCTTGGTTTGTGACATCTTCAATTTAAATTCCTTGGTTTCAATTATCTTGATGATAGGTAACTGCCCTTCTTGTCGTTAAGATTTTGGAACATACTTTAACATAAGTTTCGTCCGATGTGCTTTCATCGAGACCCTTCGCGTTTTAGCTACCTTTATAATGTCTATCACTGAAACATCTAATGGATTACTTAATACTTCTTTTGTTTTTGTAGATTGAATCTCTTGTGTAGACGGATGGCTTGGGATGGGCATTTCCGAAGGTGTATTAGGATCGATATAGAACTTGGCATCGGCAAAATGAGACTCTGCTTCTGTAAATGGTTTATGGTCCACCACAACCGTTTGTACGCCATTCTTATAGAATTTGAAGCACTAATGAAGAGTCGATGGAATGACACCATTACTATGTATCCAAGGCCTTCCCAACAACAAATTGTAGGACGTTTTTGCATCAATAACATGGAATAAGGTTTCAGCTTGGAGCTCGCCAATAGTTAGCTTCACTTGAATCATGCTAATAGCTCTTTGTCCTCCTTAGTTAAAAACCTTGAATAATAAGACAGCTACGAGATAACTCGTCAACTATGATGCCAAGATTTTTCATCGTAAATTTTGGCATAAGATTCACTGCTAATCAACTATCAACAAGAATTTGAGTAACTTTTTGTTCTTTTATGTAACCGGAAACGAAGAGAGGACAATTATGCAGCTTCGAACCCAACTGAAGATTCTCGTCAGTGAAAACAATTAGTGCATAACATGAATCCAGCGTACCTCTAACTACTTCATCATCATTGGACTTTTCAATAATGGATGCATCCTTTGCATGGTTCTCTATAGTCTGGGCTTTATCTTGATCCTCACTATTCTCATCATCAGGGCTCATTTTCTCAGTTGAAACCATGTAAGTTGTCACAACTTCATCATCTAAAAATCCTTTTGGAAAGAACTCTTGCAAAGTAATAGGCTTTTGGATCCCTTTGCTCATAGAGGCGTGTTTGGATGACTGTGTCTTCTTGACCCATTTTCTTTTATGGCCAGACTGCTTATGGTGATATTGAGGTTTCTTTTTTCTTTGCCCTTGTAAGAATAACTAGTCTGAAAAATGTCAGCTTGTTGCTTCCATGGTTTCTTTCTTGTCACCAAAGTCCATCCTTGTTCATCATCCTGAGGAAAGACCCTTCCAAATGTTGAAAAGTCCAGTACACTTCTTTAGCCAAGATAGATGGGGATTGGTCCTAATGAGCCAAACTGGATGGTTGTGCAATATTCCTCAGAAGTTAAAGGTTAAGAATAAGCACTCCCCACGATAAAGGTCGTCAAAGTAGCAGTATTATGATTTAAAGTTACAACTTCGTCTGTGTCCAATAAGATTTTTCCTTGTTTTACCAGATTCTTCACCACCTCCTTAAAGATAAAACAATTCTCAATTGGATCACTAATAATATGATGATACTTGCAATATTTTGGGTCATTGACACGTCCCATCTCTTGAGGGCGTTTATTTTCAGGGAGTTTTATAATTTTACTTTCGAGTAAGCATTCTAATTTGCCAAGAACATCGGAATCGGGAAATGGGTATTCCTTCTTTTCTAATTCCTTTAATGTAGGACGCTGTCTTTCCCCCTCTTAAAACTGGCGAGACTTTTTATCATCTTTTTTGTTATCTTTAATAGATATCTTAACTAAGGTAGTTGAGATAGTCATGGATTCTTTAGCAGTGTTCTTTGATGACTTGTCGCTCTTCTTCCAGTCTATCTTATCCTTGCGTGGTTCTATGTCCATGGGACCTTTGCCGTCATGGGATTTTATACTGATTTTCATGTCATGGGCACGCATAGCCAATTCTTCAAATATGCGAAGTCTTATGCCTTGAAGAATGTAGAGAAGGCCCCAATGCATTCCCTGTATACACATCTCTACAACAGAGATTTCTGATAATCGATCCTTGCAGTCAAGGCTGAGTGCTCACCACCGATTAATGTAGTCAATCACAGGCTCATCCTTCCATTGTTTTGTGTTAGTCAATTCTATCATACCAACAATACACTGAATGCTATAGAACCTATTCAAGAATTCTCATTCCCTTTGGTCCCAACTATCAATTAATTTTGACTTTGGGTCGGTGTACCACTCGAACACATTTCCTTTAAGGGAGTGGACAAACTATTTAACTAATAAGTCCCCATCATTTCTGGTATGTTGCAAGTCTCGACAAAATGGGCAATGTGTCTTACATGCATCCTCATACCATCGATTCTTTTTGTATAGCGCTTTGAGTACATGAGAGTACTCTGTGAGACGCCTCTGTATTGGGCTCGGATTGTATTCGTTATCATATCTTGTAATTGTTCGATAGATAATGAAGAGAATGAAGAAGCATGATTAGTTTGACTAGCTGCCTATTTTGTCACTGACGTCTGGTTTTGACTAGCTGCCTGTTCTATCACCGACGTCTGTTTAGGGTCCTCTATATGAGTACCTTGTGCGGTAGAATTAAAATTCTCCGTCGGTATTGCTATGGAAGATGTAGGATTCTCAAATGGTGGTGGTGTGAAAGTTGCGCGATTCCCAGTTGGCGGTGTTGTGGAAGCTATAGGATGCCCAGATTGTATTGGTGATTCACCGAAGGCTTGAACTTCCAATTTGTTCATCAGTGTAGCGATTTGCAAGTCCTTCTCTTCAATAGTCTTTATGAGGTTCTTAATGGCACGAGACATAGTTGCTAGTTGTTATTCTACCTTGGCAGCTCTAGTCATTATAGCAGCGACCACATCTGAGGATGATAGGCCTTGAGAGTCAACATTCCTTGAAGTGATTGATTACTCTAAATTCTGACGTGGTGACTCTGGGGGTGAACTGACACTAGAGTGAGCATCATAGACGGAATGAGGTAAATCTGGTGGCAGAATCTCCTCTGAAACAATGACAGGGTTCATAATAGTTGAGTTTTCACGTTTGCCGACTTCGCAGGATTGGTTTTCACCAAGTCCTATTGAAGTTTGGATGACTCGATTGCCTGGGACTTGCTACGTGTCACAGGTCCCGCCAATGTACTTCCATCACTAGGTTTGGCCTTCATGCCACTTTTCATGGTGGCTTTGGCGTCAACCTTTACAGTAGCAATGTTCTTTTGGACTTTCTTGTCTGTCTGAGTCTTAGGGGGAGCCATAGAATCTAATAGAGAAGAAACTTGATGGTAGGAGAAAGAGATGAGAGGCAAAAGGGTCCCACCGGGCGTGCTAGAAATTTGCACGCATAAATTTTATAAGTCTGTAATAGAAACAAAATATGGAGCAAATAATATAATTTTATTAATTTTAATGATGGAGTACAATCCTTTGTAATAATATTCCAAAGAATAAGGTCCTCTGATTCAATCTCCTTTTTGGTTGGTTGGATCCAAGGGCTACACGAGCTTGATCTTGAATCACTGTGGAATTTGGTTGAAGAACGGCACATCTTTGGCTGTACTTGTTGTTGATCACCGTGGGATTTGATAAAGAACGACACGATTTGATGTGCTTAATGTTCTTCACCTTCAGGTTTGGATGTTGGGGATGAGAGTTTTCTCTGGAATTCTGGATTTTTGAATTCTGAATTTCTAGACACCTTCCTTCTTCCTTCAGGCCTCTATTTATAGGCTTCTTGGATTAATAAGATGATGGCATGTGTCATCTCCTGATAAGGATAAAATCATAACTAGCCGGGTCGGTTATATTATGATAATTATCCTTAAAAATAATTATTCCAAGTATATTTTATTAGGAATAATTATCTTTCCATTTAATCATCTGGGTTGGGCTACTTAAATAATTTAAGTGGACCAAACTTGGACCAATTAAATAATTTAATTAAACATTAGGCCCATATTTAATGGTCCCATTTGTCAAAACCAAAGCCCATTAAAATTTTAAAGTCTATAGTTACAATCAAACTAACAAGTTGTTAGTTGAGGCCAAAAATGGTTCGTCTTTTTTTGCAAAGAATTGTATTGGATTCGTTGTTCCTTTTGAGGAAAAAACCTAATGATTTGAACCAAATCGGTTCAAGTAGTAAATTTCAAGTGCAAGCGTTGTGTTATCCGAACGATTGGGTTGTTCTGTGCGTCTGGAGCAGCCCATATTCGACCTTTGTACCCTCCTCCACCCCTCTAATAACTAATCATTGACCCCTAACATTCTTGCCATGAAAAGAAAAAAAAAAATACTACTACACTCGAGTACTCGAGAGTTTTGGATATGGTGGTCATGGATTTTTCTGAAGTTGTATTGTCCATAATTGGTGGTAATTTCAAGCTAATACCCATTTAACTTTGTTGTCAATTTAATTTTCTATTTTTCAATTGTGAGTGTACATGAATGGTGAAGGATTTTCACCTAGCTAATGTTCATTGATGCAATAATGAACATGGTATTTATTGTTTTATTTTCAGTTACAATTAAGATTGCTTACATTTTTGGATGTCTTACCAAGGTATGCACAACCAGTTACCATTTGATATTGATTGATGATCACGATGATATTATTCATATTTTGGATTCTAAAGGTATGATATGATTTAACCAATTACAATATGAACTTTTAGAATCTATGATATGGATGCTGAGGGGCTATATATGTATGTAATTATTATATGTTTTTGTCAAGTACGTGTATTGGCCTCATAATGCATGCACCATTTAAGTCAGGAGTGCAGTTCGAAAACAAGACTTCAAAGACTTACCTCTCAAATCCCTATCAATGCCACTATACCCCTCGGGCCATGTAACTAATTACTTACATAGCAGCATAAGTTTGAGTTCATATGTGAAATATTAGCTTATAGCTATTAGACATGATAAAAAAAGTAAAAATAATTTATTGGTGCGATAAAGATGACAAGTCCAACCAACAGGCCAGTGGCCTATGGTATCAAGTTCCTACTTCTCAAAAGAGGTCAGGGGTTCGAGCCTCAGTGGAGGCATGTGTATGTGAGTACCAACTAGGAAAGAGAAGAAGAAGATGACAAGTCTAGATTTTAATTAATGGCGTATTAATTAAAATTCATAAAGAAAACGATTTTTGTAATAATAATAAATAAATAAAATTAGAAATAAAAATGGAGGACATTAAAGGTCTTTTTGACAACATATATATTGGTGTTTTTTTATTTTAAAAAAAAAAAAATCTTATTATGATTGTTTAACTATAATAACAAAAACAAGAGAAATAATTTATTTTTTACTACATATTTGGTTCTTTTCTAAAAGCATTTGCATCATTGTGCAAAGCATTACAACATGTGTTTTTGTAACTTCCTTATCTTTTTCACCAATTTGTCAACAAAAATAAAAAATAAAAAAACAAAAAACATTTGCCAAAAGAAGCTCTAAGTGTACAATATTGCAGTAATAAATTTAAAGAATGAGAGAACAATTGGAGAGAAAAGAAGGTTGCACCATATGTCATACATGAGTGCAAGAAGGAGGAAAAAAATTAAAAAGAAAATAGGAAACAAAGAAAATGACAATAAAGAGTAGGAATGAAAAGGACAAAAAACATAGAGTAATTTTTAGAAAATAAAAATTTTAAGCGGGCGGGTGCATTTGTAGAATTTTATAAGTTAAATATGATATAAGTAAATGTAGCGACCCGAGTTTTTCAACTCGGTTCGTTAGTGATGAACCGAAGTTGACCCGAGAACGAGTCCGAAATGCGGAAGTAAAAGATAGAACCAAAGTCTATAGAGATATAGACCATCTCTAAGACACTAATGTGACCTTCCAAGAAGTCACGGAGTTCAAGGAGAACGAAAACAGAAACAAAGGTTGAAATGGACAAAAACCATGAACCAAGGGCAAAATGGTCAACTCACAACCAAAAACAGAAACTTAACTCTAAATGAGTCAACCAAGGTGAAAACAACCTAACTTAATCATTTCATGACTTTCGAAGAGGTTCTAAGAACATTAGATAAGAATCCCACCAAACGCCCCTTCCCGGTTTAAGCGAACACCGACACCCTCTCACTAAAACTTGAATAACTCCCACTGTGATTCGAATCTGAGAATAGCATTACTACCATTAGAAATCTGACTCAAAATCCATGAATTTAGGCTCAAGAATCACCCCATTTGGATTTAAAACGAAGGAATTATAGTCATTTGAAGTCGGAAGAACAGTGCTGAAACTAGACTGAAGCTACTCTCAGGATCTAGCTATTTTGGTGGACCGAAATGATCCATCGGATGACCAAAATGGACAAAATTCATGCTAAAATCAAGTTTTTGAAGTGTGTTTGCTTCGGTAGACCAAAATAGGCCATCGGTCGACCGAAATAGGCATGAACAGTGAAAAAGGCTACTGGAAATGCATGTTTTGAATTTCAATCAAATACCAAAAGGCTTTAGTCGACCGAAATGCCATTTTGGTCGACCGAAATGACTCGAGAAAGTGCAAAAATATCAATTTAGTATGGATGTACTTAACAACATCAAATCACCAATAGCTAAAACCACAAGTCACAATATAAACATGATTGATAACTTGGAATTGAATGCGAAAACAAATAGTGGAAGACTTGGACATCATGTTTGGAATTTTGCCGAGACCTCAATGGTTATTCCGGGCACTAACCCATAGGGACGACCACCCTAAGTGCGCACTATCTCAACTGGGGAGAACTTATACCTCCCGCACTAGAGCCAAACTCTAGACATGTCACATGTAACAACAATGTCCCAAAAGAATCCAAAATATACTAAATAAGTTCACAACTTATACTTAATTTATATAATGCACGAAATCACCTTCCATGTACAAGTAGGTTAAAACCACAAAATCCATGTCTTAGGATTCAAATTCTAAAATGGCATGCCTAATGTCAACACAAAGTGTACAATTCATTACACAAGTCAACAATATATTCCATAAAGAAAACATGTTCTCATGAATATAAATATAACAATAAAGTTATCCAATGTTCAAAACACAACCAAGTGAATATACAAGAAGTCCAAATCCATGATCTTAAAATAGGGGCAACTTCTAAAACATGATTAAATCCATGGATAAACAAGATAGAATTTAATTACATCAAAATAATTAAACTCTTTAGATTTCAAATCATTTCCAAATGGTCTCAATTTAATTTATGTCAAAAGACATATCATGGTCATCACATATATTCACACAAAAGCTTAATTAGGCCCACGAAACCACAATTTAGATTTTAATTAATTCTCTTAATTAAAGTCTCTAAATTTTCAAACTTAACCAAATGCTCTCAAATTAAAGTATATTAATAAACATGCCAAAATTTAATTTAGAAGCATAATACAACTCAATTTCATGCAAGGCATGGCCATGAACTTTAATCTTTTACAAAAGATAAATATTAATTAAAAAGTGCAATTCCCATTTAATTAATCCCAATTTAATATATCTTAACAAACATATTAAAACTAAACTTTCTAGCATGCCACAATTCAAATCAAAGTTATATATCATTATGAATTTTAAATCTTATACAAAGAAATAAAAATTACTAACTTTCTAGATTTGATACAAGGCATACATATGAGTTGTATAATCATGGGAAACACATAATACAACACTCAATTAATCCTAAAACATTCCTTACCTCCATTTGAGATGAAATCTCAAATCCCCACCAAAATGAAAGTGTTCCGAGTTCAACGAGACTTCTAGGTTTTGTCGGGGATAACACCGTGAACATAACCCCCATGGAAGCCCCATCAAATTCATAACTTGACTTCAAACTCGAACTCAAGAAATGGCCAAAACTGAATTCTAATAAGGGGGAATGGTAGAACATGTCGAGGGGAACAATAAACGTTAAGGCCGAAGACTTTTCATCAACGAAAAGTGGACCAAAAGAGGAGAGAGAAGATGGCAGCCATAGCTGCCATAGATTCCGGCTAAAAGAGATGAGAGAGAGAGAGAAAAATCTTTTATTTTCTTTTAAGTGCCCTTATTTATAGAAAAACTCTAAAAGTGTCCCGAAAGAGCCCCGTCGGGTCCGAAAAAGTGAAATTTGAGCAGACGTGCTCAAACGGAAAAACTCCATGAATGAAAAAGATCCAAAATGAGAAAATATGAACAACGGAAGAAACGACATTGAAAATCGAGTCCCGAACAGAAAGTTATGCCCCGAACAAGTTCGGCGACAATTGGGGCCAGAAACCCTGAAACTGGAAAACAATAACCAGGAGGAAATTCTATGAGTACATAACTCAAGGAAAAGTGCAAATGAATCCCGTATGAGGATCCAAGCTCAAAACAAGGCATTTAGCAATCACTTTCATTAATTGCACAATGGCCCCTCCAAAAGTGAAAACTACGAAACTGCCCTAGAATGAAAATATCTTCCAAAAGATATTTTCTTATATACCCCTGAAATAATATTCTTCAAAAGATATTTATGAAAAAAACCCCAAGAAAGGAAAAAGATTCCAAAGAACTGTGCATCTATGCCCCTATGGACACCGGGAGCAACTAGAGTACTTTACTACAAAAGTAAAGATACGTATTTTATGTAAACCACTCAAGATGAAGATACGTGAAGTCAAAAACCAATTTCGAACACAAGAAATGTGGTTACGCCAATAAAGTGACAAACGTGAAAAAGACAAAACAGGGAAAAATAAGAAATAGGGAAAGGGACGAAAAGTGAATAGTGTCGAAAAAGTAAAAATATGGAAATGACTCGGTCCTCAAAGGAAGTTGTTAATCCAAAGAAAAGAGTCTCAGAAATCATTCCAGAGCACTTGAGATGACACTAAGTGACAAGAAACCGAACTCAGAAAGGAAAGACAACGGAAAAAAATTATCCGTGAAAATCCGAGTCATTACAGTAAAAATGATTAGTGAGGCTAGCATAGGCCCGGGGCACATACCTGCTATACTGTTGACCATGAGAAATTTTTACATGGTTTGGGATTACATGGTCCAAGCCAATCCCAAAATAATACGTGTCATGTTGTGATTGGCCGGGATGATCTAGTCCTAGACTATGTTATAATTTCTGTTGGTACCACTATCATCACTGCCATTAACCAACTTTTAATTTGAATCTCTAATGGCTAAGGGTATGTTTGGTAGAATGGAAAAGAAAAGAAAAAATTAATATTAGTTATGAGGAAAAAGAAAATAAAGGAAATGAAATGATAGTTTTATTCTCCTATCATGTTTGGTTGATTAATTAAGAAAAATAAAAGAAATGATAATAAATATGTTTGGAAAAAGAAATGAAATGAAACTATTTTAATAAATTTACTATTTAACTCTTTTATATTCTAGAAAAAAAAATTTATAGCTTAAGTAATTATTGACCATGAGTCTCACTGCCAACTAAACATGCTTATATTGGATTAATTATTTCAAGTTTGCTAGAGACTGTTGCTCTTACTTTGGGGAGCTTCTTCATCATTGGAATGTGCCCATTTTTTTTGATCTGCAACAACTTGGTAATTGGTTTCTTTCAAACTTTAGTGCTAATTCATACGGAATAAGATATATAGAAGACTAATCTCTACCACTTTATGGTTCATTTGGAATTAAAGGAATCAAAGACTCCAACATGATTTAGTTAGGATAGCAGAGGTGATGGCCTGGCTGATTTGGGGAGAAACCATGGACATTTCTCGACTCACGTTTTTAACTTTTCTATATGGATGCTTTTGAAGCTAATGGATGTTGTCTAGAAATGTTGTGCTTCTACTGCAACTACTCTAGTGTTGTCATTTGATGCCTTGTGCTCCTTTGTAGTTTTTTTTTTAATTGGTTTTTCTTCCTTCTGTTACTTTGATTTTATTTCTGTGTATTGGCGCCATGGTTACCAGCAGTGAAGTTTGGCACATTTGTTTCTCGGGTTTAGCAAAGTGACTTTATAAATATATATATATATATATATATAACATACCCTAGGCCCCTAGGATCCAATGTAAATTTGATTTTGTTTTGAGGGTAAATTTGGTATTAAAAATATCGCATTTGCCTCTCCTTCTTTTTCCTCTCATTTTTGGGAGACAACAAAAGTTACTTTTTAAGCATATCCTTTCCTTCCAAAACTATCCATTCCCTTCCCTTTCCTTCAAAGTATTTTACTAAACACAATATTTTTTTATCACCTTCCATTACCTTTCTTTTCTTTTCCTCCCATTTCGATTGCATAAACTAGGCCTTAGCTAAATATGGGCCACTTTGAGTGTATTGGACCATCATGCCCAAGTTATTAGGCTCATCCATATGAGTCAAGTTTCGGACAATTTGAAATGTGCCAATCTTTAGGCTTTATGGTTAATGAAAATTTGTCATTAAACCTGTTGGCCTAGTTGTTTTTATTTTCGGCCTCACCCCAGAAAGCACATGCCTTGGAGTCACTAGCTCTTCAGAGAGATTAGGAGTAACACCTCTAAATAACCAACAATCCACTCCACTATAGTATTTGGGGTTTTAGTAATTTCATGTCGCCTTAGCTTATTTACCAAAATCCTCTCCGAAAAATCAACTCCTCTAGGTGTTCTAAGAACAGTGACGAGTGTGGTTTATCAATGCCCTTTTGAGGGTCTTTCAATTATCCAACAACAAGTTTCAATTCATCTTCAACTTTAAAAATTATTTTAAAAAAATACCTCATGATCGTTATCGAATGGAAACCTAATCTTGTCATCAACATTCTCTTGAAATTCAGTGAAAGAATATAATAATTAAAACTATATTTGATATTTGCATTGATGGTGTCACATCCAATTTATAGAATAAGACCTTTAATAAATAACTAATTACCTACCAATTAGCCCTAAATTAGAGAGTAAATAATTTAATCCTACAGTTGTACTATAAGAGATAAAATCTCAACACTCTCCCTCAAGTTGGTGGAGAAATGTTACACATGCCCAACTTGTCTAAAAATTTTGAAAACTCTTGATTTGAGACTACTTTGGTGAGAATGTCGGCTAGTTGATCCTCAAATCGAATTTTAGGCAACTCCACAATTTCTCATCCAACTTCTCCTTAATGAAGAATTTGTCTATTTTGACATGCTTCGTACGATCATGTTGAATTGGATTATGGGCAATATTACATGCCATTTTATTGTCATACCCAAATCCCACAAGAGAAGTCTTAACCATAATGTTTCACAAAGTGCTAGCGTCATACCTCCGAATTTAGCTTCTGCACTCGAGTGAGCAACAACATTTTGTTTTTTGCTTCTCCATGTAATAAGATTACCTCTTACAAAAGTAAAGTTATCAAAAGTAGATCGCCTATCATATATAGCTCCAGTCTAGTCAGCATCAGTATATGCATTTATGTTTTGATTACCAGCATTTTTAGTAAACAAAATTCCTTTCCAAGAGCGATTTCAAATGTGACGGCCCAAGTTTTTCAACCTGGTGCGTCAGTGATGGACCGAAAGATGTCCCGATAACGGATCCAAAATGCGGAAGCAAAAGATAAAACAACGGTCTCTAGAGATACCACACATCTCTAAGACACCAATGTGACACTCAATGAGGTTACGGAACCCAAAGGAAACAAATGCAGAAGCAACATTTCAAAAACGGACAAGAATGCACCTAAGGGAAAAATTATCATTTCCAACTTAAAAGTGGGTGTCACCGAGCACATCATTAGAAAGACAACAAAAAATTAATGAATTTAGACTCAAAAATCACTTGATTCGGAGTCCAGATGAAGAAGATATGGTTTATGGAAGAAGAAGGGGCAAAACGGTCCAAAAAAGGCAACCCATGAACATCTAACCGGTAGGAGACCTTTCTAACCGGTTAGGAGACCAAGAAACATGACCAAGACACTACCCTAAGCCATCTAACCGGTTATCAAACCCTTCCTAACCGGTTACATGTGAAGCGGGCAGTAAAGTGCAACACAAAAACCTGGCAGCAGGGATATTTCCGGGAAAAATGGAAATTTGAGGGCCTAGATGACATTTTCTGGAAAAACTCAAAGAAGAAACCCCCCTCAAAATTGAGTTTTCTTCATGATATAAAGGAAAATCGAAAAATACGCACTGTGAAATGCCCAAAATTCCCTCCCAAGAAAACTGGTCCAGAGGGTCCAAAAAGCTGCTAAATTTAAAAAACTGAGAGCTGAACTTCGGGATCAATTTCCGATGCCAAGACGACATTTCCTGGAAAAACACGAAGAAGAAACCCTCCCCTAAAATCACATTTTCTATTCAACCATGTGAAGAATGGAATTTATTTCTCAAAGAAAATTTCCAAAATACCCTTAGGTCAAAATATGCAATTAAAACGCAAAATGAGTCCGTTGGAGGCTTAAAACACAAACGATGAGGTTTTGCCCGGAAAAAACTATGCACGCAAACGTAACTTACCTATTTAGATGCGCTACAATGGTCCATGGCTTAAAAACATAGCCGATGCAAAATTCGACCCCCCAACGGGCAAAAAGGCAAAAATAGACTTGGAATGGAAAACATGGAATCCAAAAATAGAAAATGGAGTCAATTGACCGTTTGGCCCTTGGCCACACTTCATAAATGATTAATGAGACCCTATGAAAGAATGAGAATGGAATTCCCACATCCAATGCAACTATGGTGAAGCAATGACTTGCGATTTTTCAAGATTTTCATAATATTTCATGAAGTTAAAAAGTACATAGAATACAATATAATGGTCATTGGCCTCCGGCCTAATCCCATACATATCAATTACATTGAAAGGAGTGTACTTAAGTACACACTACATACATGGAATCAAATATATATATTTTGACATATAAGTCTATAAAATGACATTTCATGCTAACATTTGCATGAAATGGAAACTTGAAAGCTACACGACATCCAAAGAATGGTAGGCTTCACGAACAAAGTCTTTGCACCTGAAATATACCCTAGTATCGTAGGGGTGAGTAACATAAAGCTACTCGTAGGAGATGAGCATACATCGACCTAGCATTTTACAAATTTATCACCTTAAGGTGAAACATGTTAAAGGGGTTCATGCCACCTAACGTCTATATCGAAATGAGACTCAGGGAGCATCCTAAGCTACCTTAGAGTGTTTCTAGCATAAATCACATCATCTATGCCATTTAAACAATATGAAAGCATGTTATACAAAGCGACAAGATATAGGTTCTCAAAGGTATTAACTTGCAATCTCGAATACAAAAACAACTAAAGTGATCATGTCACCTAACGTCTATATTCTATATAAGTCTAAGGAATCATTCTAAGCCATGCTGAACAATCAAAACGCAAATTACAACTTCAATGCAATCTAACCACATAAAAGCATATTATACAAGGCAACAAAATACAATTTCTTAAAGCTATCAGCTTAAAATCTAAAGCACGAAAATAATAGAAGTGGGTCATGCCACCTAACGTCTAAGTTATAAATGAATCAATAGGATCAATCCTAAGCTTTATTAGAACGTCAAAACACGATTTTCAATATCGATGCAATTTAACCAACATTGGAACTTCTAATACAACGCATAAAGCACAATTTTGCAAAGTTAACATCCTGTAACTTAAAATGGAACGACAATTAAGAAACAACAAGTTACAACATCATCTAGTTATCAACTTGAAAATGAAATGCGAAATCAAACAAAGTGGATACTCGGACGTCACGCCAAATCAGACCGACGACATAGTTACTTTAGGGTTACTAGCCCATGGGTAACCTCCCTGTACGCATTAGACTATATAGAGGGACTATTCCCTGTAATAGAACCACGTCCTAGCCATAGTCAAATAATGACATCCCCAAGTTTCCAAAATCAACAAGTTGTGCAACAACGCATATATCAACAGGAATATGCAAGATAATCGACTATCTACTAAGCACAACCAAATTTGAAAACCTATACAATACATGCTCTAAATCCACAACTAATATGATATGATGAATGTCGAATCTTCAGTTTGCGATTCGATACACGCTATGCATGAAAGATGTTAAATACGAAGTGTGCAAATCATTACACAAGGCAACAATATATTCAATAAGGAAAACATATTCTCATGAGTACAAACATAACAACTATGTTATCCAATGTTCAAAACATAACCAAATGAATATACAACAAGTCTAAGTCCATGATTTGAATATAGAAACCACTTCTAAAACACAACTAGATCATGGAGCAAATTGATAGAATTTAAATAGATAAACACAATTAAATTCTCTAGATTATGATTCAATTTCAATTAACCTCAATTTAATACATGTTAAAGGACATGGCAAGGTCATCACCTATATCCATTCTAAAACTTAATTAGGTTATTAGAACAACAAAGTAGAACTTTAATTAAATCATGCTAATTTAAATCCCAAGGTTCTAAAGCAACTTCTGATAGTCCCAAATTAATATATACTAGTAAACAAGTCATGACCAATACAAATATCAAGTTAAAACCTTAATTAAGCTAATGGGACCACGAAATAGATTTTAATTAATTCTTTTAATTAAAATCTCTAGATTTTCAAACTTAACCAAATGCTCTCAATTTAACATATCTTAGAGAATATGTCAATGACTAATATAATATCACATTACAAGTTTATTTCATTCAATTGAAGATCATGTGACTTAACCTTTCACTAAAGTTAAATATAAATTAAAAGTTGCAATTCTCATACAATTAATCCCAATTTAATATATGTGAACAACTATACCTAAGCTTAATTTTCTAGCATGCCACAATTCAATTCCAAGTTGTATATCACCATGAGGATTAAATCTTAAACATGGAATTTAATTAAATAAAAGGTTTCAAAACCTAACCGAATATTCTAAATCAAATATATGTGAAGCTATATGGCATGTAAATCAAGAATATCAAGTTGGAATTCAAATAGAGTGAATAGTGCACTCGGGGCAAATTAATTAATCAAATTAATTAATAATTACTAATTTTCAAAATACCTCCAATCACTTTCAAATTCAACTATGTTGGAGAGCATGCTAAGGCCTAATTTAATATGCTAACACATATTGATTTTGAGCTAGTTAAAGCCACATGATTTAATATTTTATTCAAGATAAATATTAAATAAAATCTTTATTACTTGTTCAATTTCCCTCAATTTCATATATGTCAATGACCATATTATAGAGTATTATATTACCATCTACATGTTTAAAACAAATCATAAGCAAACGGGAAAATCAAATCCAATACAAGAAAATTAAATAATAAAATTTCTAAATTTCATATTTAAGCATGCAATCAAGTTGTATAAGCATCAATATCATGTTATATAACAAGAATTAAACCTATAACACCTCTTACCTCAATTTGAGATGAAAATCCCAAAGGCCCACCAAAATAAAAGTGCTCCGAATTCGACGATACCAAGAGGTTTTGTCGGGGACAACACCGTGAACAAGAATCCGCAAGAAGCCCCATGAAAATCTCAACTTGACTCTAAACCCGAACTCAAAAAATCGTTGGAAATGGATTCTAATAAGGGCAAAAGGTAGACCACTTCGAGGGAAACAATAAATGCTAAGGCCGAGGGATTTCTATCAAGGAAAAGTGGACCAAAGGAGGAGAGAGAAAGTGGCAGCCATGGCTGCTAGAAGATCCGGCCAAGAGAGGTGGGGAAGATGACCAAAATCTAATTTTTCACTTTAGGACATCCTATTTATAGTAAGTCTCAAAAACTGCCTCGAAAGGGCCCCGCCGGGTCTGGAAAAGTGGATTTTGAGCAAACGTGCTCAAACGGTAAAAATCTGTGAACATAAAAGATTCAAAATGAGAAAATATGAACAACGGAAGAAATGGCGTCAAAAACTGAGTGCCGAGCAGAAAGTTATGCCCCAAACAAGTTTAGCGGCAACCGGGTCAAGAAATTCTGAAACTGGAGAAAAATGACCAGAACGGAATTCTAAGAGTCTACGACTCGACGAAATGTGAAAATGAATCCCGTACGAGGATCCAGGCTCTAGACGAGACATTTTGCAATAACTTTCGTTAATTGCACAATGGCCCCTACAAAAAGGGGTAACTGCGAAACTGCCCCAGAATGAAAATATCTTCCAAAAGATATTTTCTTAGATGCCCCTGAAATAAAATATTTTTAAAAGATATTTATGAAAAACACCCCAAGAAATGAAAAAGATTCTGAAGAATTGTGCATCTATGCCCCTGTGGATACCAGGAGTAGCCAGAATACTTTCTTGCAAAAGTAAAGATACGTATTTCGATGAAACCACTCAAGATGAAGGCACGTGAAGTCAAAAACCAACTCTGAGCATGAGAAGTGAGGTTGTGACAAAAACTAACAAACGGAGATAAGACAGGATAGGGAAAAAGACGAAACAAGGAAAATGACGAAAGACGCATAGTGTCCGAAAAGTGAAAATGCAGAAATGACTTGGTCCTCAAAGGAAGTTGTCAATCCATGGAAAAGAGTCTCAGAAACCATTTTTGAGCACTCGAGATGACACTAAGCAACAAGAAACAAAGCTCAGAATAGAAATTTAAACGAAAAAAATTCATTCGTAAAATTTCAAGAAAAAGGAAAGGAAGGCAAATGACTAGGTCGTTAACATCAAATACCTCAAAATGCGCATAACTGCATTCATATGTTGCTCTCCAGGATCATGCATAAACTGGCTAACAGTGCTCAATGCATAAGCCAAATCTGGTCTCATGTGTGCTAAGTACATTAATCTCCCTACAAGTCTTTGGTATCTTCCTTTATTAGCAGGAACTTGATTAGACTTAACACATAACTTCAGTCCTTCTTCAACTGGTGTCTCAACTGGTTGACATACTGTCATACTAGTCTCTTGTAATAGATCTAAAGCATATTTTCTTTGAGATAGAAAGATTTCTTTATTAAATTGAGATATTTCGATCCCAAGAAAATATCTCAAAGGACCTAGATCTTTCATTTCGAATTCTCTGGACAAGTATTTCTTGAGAGCCTTCATTTCTTCAGGATTATTTTCTGCAACCACTATGTCATCTACATATACAATGAGTGCAGTGATCTTACCCTATTGTTTCTTCAAAAATAATGTGTGATCTGAATTGCTCTGACGATAGCCAAAGGTTATCATAGACTTTATGAATCTTCCAAACCATGCTCTTGGAGATTGTTTCAACCCATATAATGATTTTTTTAACCTGTAGACCCTCAGACTATACTTTTAGGGTATCTGGCATCCTGGTGGAGGATCCATGTAGATTTCTTCAGATAATTCACCATGCAGAAAGGCATTCTTCACATCGAATTATTGTAATGGCTAATTCAAGTTCAAAGCTAAATATAGGAAAACTTGAACTATGTTGATTTTGGCTACAGGTGCGAATGTTTCTGTGTAATCGATTTCATAGGTTTGGGTGTAACCTTTTGCCACCAATCTTGCTTTAAAGCATTCAACTGTGTCATCGGCTTTATAATTCACAGTGTAAATCCATCAACATCCAACTGGTTTCTTTCCTGGTGGAGGATCAATGAGTTTCTAAGTGTAATACCCCTAATTTTAAAAGGATAGTCTCAGTATTTAATTAATTATTTTATTGCATTTTTATTTGATCATGTGATTATTTGACTAATTGGTTACTTGGGATATCGATTTAACTGTCTAATTGTTTATTTGTTGTTATTTGAATAATTTGGTTAATTAAATAATGTGATTTGTTGATATGTACTAAGTGTTTAGTTGTAATTAATTGTTTAAATTAAATTAAATAGTTATTCTGCTTATTTTTATTTTAAAGGAGTTGGGCTTCGATAGAAGAAATTGATTACTTGGGGAGTGTTAATAGGTAGAGATATTTACCCATGGATTAATATACATATAGTTATGGGTTTGTGCATTTTAGGAGATTATTATTATTTATTCAAATAAATAGTTATTAATATTATCACAATTAGTATATATATAAATATAAAGTGTATATATATATATATATATATATATATATATATATATATATATATATATTATTGTATTTCACATTGTTCTGTTGCTTATGTAAATATAAGGTATTATTTAGTTTCTTTTTCTTTTTATTTAGACTTAGGGTGCAATTAGGATTAGGGTTGGTTGTATACGCCTTTATATATATCATTATATGTTTGCCAAGGGTTAAAAAAAAACCTATTCACGTACACATAATGGCTAAGAGATACAGAAAGGTTTGAGAGAAAATTGAGAGACGAATTAGGGTTTTGGCCAAAAACAAGTCTGCTCGTTAATTAAACCAAGGGCAATAGAGGAGTTGGAAAAAGTCAAGGGTTGCCAAAAAATCTAGGAAGACAACGTTGAGATTTTAATCTGAAATCTCAACGGCAAATTCTTTCTTTTACTCCCTCATTTAAACTTGTGTTTCTATACATGCCTAGGTTAATTCCAGGACTAATCAGAGATTAAATTAACCATGTTTGCATGTTTAAATTGATTTAAAACTATTCTTATGTGTTGTTTGTGTTCTTAATTATTTTGAATTTTATTACATGAAAGATTGATTTAATCTATGTTTAAGATGCATATCAACCGTATAAAATTATTTGGAATGATACGAGGCATAGCTCAGACTCTTAAGACCATCAATAATGGAGAATAGAGGGATTGGAACTCGTAGGAGATGAGGAAGATCATGCAGAATAGGTTGAGACCCGGCTTCCAAGGGGTGAGAGCCGGCTCCTAAAGGAATTTAGACGGCTCTCAGAAGATAGAGCCAGCTCCATGGAGAAGGGAGTCGGCTCCCTTAAGCCGAAAGCCGGCTCCATAATGGTGAGAGCCGGCTCCTATTTGGAGGGAGCTGGCTCCTTTGTTGGGAAACCTTACGGGAATGGGTTTTGGCTACTGTTTTTGGATATTTGGGATCTTTTAAAGTGGCTTAGACTGTTATGGGGGTTTTAAATGGCTACAATGAACATGTTAAAATCCTATGATGCTTAATCTGTACCTATATATTATAGAAGTGATCAATATGAAATTCTAGTTAAATTTGCATGTTGATTAATGATTAATTCATTATTGAAATTGTTCTAAGAAATTTCATGAATATTATATAATGTTTAGTATGTATTAGCAGTAATAAATTTAGTTAATTGTCTGACTGTTATTATGTTTATCTCTAGATGTAATTGATGACTGTACTACAAAATTATTTCGTTAATTATAAGATCTTGTGGATTATATGCACCGGTATGGGATGTTGGTATATTAGGAATGGATTAGCTCAAAACGCTAAGTCCTACCTATATTGGTATATGGGAATGGATTAACTACAATGCTAAGTCCTACTTATATTTGTTTTTAATTGATGTATTACTTTATTTTGTTCTATCAATTATTATATCTTGTGGATTATATGCACCTGTATGGGACGGTGGCATATTAGGGACGGATTAGTTCAAAACGTTAAGTCCTACCTATTCTGGTATAAGGGAATGGATTAACTAAAATGTTAAGTCCTACTTATGGCTATGATGGTTACTGGTGTACCCTGTTAGGTCTAGGTATTCATACCCACTTTAGGTGTATTTTGCATGTTGCCTACTAGTCAGGTATAGACCGCCTTGTAGTCTAGTAAGAGTCCCTTAGTGTGTAGATATATATTTATGGACTATTTAGTTATTGTTGAGTTCCTTAGGATGTATATGTGTATCGGGTCTCTGTTTGGATTGTAATAAAGTAGAACTTGTTCATGGGCCTGACCCACTATTATTTTTCAGTATTCGATAGTTCAGTCTCAGAGATTGTTCGTGTTGAGTAGAAATAGTCACACACTCTTCCGACTACGTTGGTGTAGACACTAAAATTTAATGGGCTTTGGTTTTAATAAATGGACCCATTAAATATGGGCCTAATGTTTAATTAAGTTATTTAATTGGCCCAAGTTTGGTCCACTTAAATTATTTAATTAGCCCAGCCCAGATGGTTAATTAAAAAGATAATTATTCCTAATAAAATATATTTGGAATAATTATTTTTAAGGATAATTATCATAATATAACCGGCTCGGCCCAGTTATAATTTTATCCTTATCAAGAGATGACACGTGTCATCATTTTATCAACCCAAGAAGCCTACAAATAGAGGCCTGGAGGAAGGTACAAAAATTCAGAAGTCCAGAAATCCAAAGACTCAGAAATCCAGAGGACCAGAAATCCCGAGGGCAAACCTGAAGGTGAAGAACACCAACCACATTTAAAGTCGTGCCGTTTGTCTCTAAATTCAACAAATTCTTATCTCTCTGAAGATGAAGAACAACAAGCACATCCAAAGACGTGCCGTTCTTCCTCAAATTCAATAAAGGACACATTCAGAATTCAGAAGTCCAGAAATTCAGACACGAATTCAGAAGTCCAGAAATCCCGAGACTCAAAAGTCAGAGACACAAATTCAGAATCCAAACCCAAAAGTGAAGAACATCAAGCACATCCAAAGTCGCGCCGTTCTTCATCAAATTCCATGGTGATCAACAACAAGCACATCCAACGATGTGCCGTTCTTCATCAAATTCCACGGTGATTAACAATAACCACATCCAACGACGTGCCGTTCTTCATCAAATTCCACGATAATTCAAGAATAAGCTCATGCAGCCCTTGGATCCAACCAACAGCAAAAAGGAGATCGAATCAGAGGACCATTTTTTTTCTTTTCTAAAGAACATTATTAAAGAGGATTGTACTCTAATTGTTTACAAATTAATAAATTACTATTTGCTCCATATTTTGTTTCTATTTGCAGATTTACAAAATTTGTGTGTATAAATTTCTAGCACGCCCGGTGGGACATCCTCTGCATCTCATCTCTTTTCCTACATCAAATCCTCAACAAAATCATCGTCAGATTCTATAACTTCCAATAAGATTCAGACGAAGAGCAAGAATACCACCAAAGACATTACGGTCATGACGGACAACATCAATACCATCACAAAAGGTGGCAAGAAGGTTGCAACTTCATCAAGTGGTACAAACACCTCTGCAAGTTCAATGATGTGGAGCATGGTCAAATCAGCCGTTCCTGCCAAAAGACAGTACAATGCGATGAGAGTCAATTCTACCAAATTTGTCAAAATAACAACTCAAATTCATACTGCCTTCACCTCGCTGGGGACAAGAAGGAAGGTTCCTATAACCTCAAAGGTTGCTCCAGTCACAAGTTCAAGTTCCACCTCACTGGGAGCAAGAAGGAAGGTTCATACAACCTCAAAGGTTGCTCTAGTCACAAGTTCAAATTCAAAACTGGTCCACCCAAGGCCAAAGATTTTTTTTGACTCCATCACTATGCCAGTCATGATGACGAGTATTACCTCGTACGAAGTGTAATTGACGGCTATGACCTATGCAACTGAAAGATTACAACACTCTCTCAAAGAGCAAGATCTGAAAATTGCCTCGCTGACAGAAAAGTTAAAATTATGTGACGACAATACTGAGTCAAGCAAAGGCCGAATTCCTCATTCTAATTCTATACCAGAGAATACTCCAATTAATAATCAAAATGACGTGTTTGCCAATCCAACAATTGAAGCTGCCTCCATCACCTCACTTTCTGTCCAATAACTTCAAGACATGATAGTGAATCGCATAAGAGAACAATACAGTGGTGTTCCTCAAAGTGCTCGTATGTACTCAAAGCCTTACACAAAAAGAATTGACATTTTAAAAATGTCAGTTGGGTATCAACCTCCAAAGCTTCAATAGTTTGACGGAAAAGGCAATCCCAAGCAACATGTTATATACTTTGTTGAGACTTGTGGCAATGCTGGTACAGACGGAGATCTCCTTGTTAAGCAATTCGTTCGTTCCCTCAAAGGGAATGCATTTGATTGGTATACAGAACTCAAAGCTGGAGGTATTGATAGTTGGGAGCAGATGGAACGAGAATTTCTTAACCGTTTCTACAGCACTTGGCGTACTGTTAGTATGCTGGAGCTTACAAATACAAAACAAATGAAGAGTGAACCCATGGTTAACTACATCAACCGTTGGCGAGCTCTAAGTCTTGACTTGAATAATCGTTTATCTGAAATTTCTACAGTTGAAGCATGTATGCAAGGCATGCACTGGGAGCTTCTTTACATCCTCCAAGGGATTAAGCCTCGCACATTTGAAGAGCTTGTTACTCGAGCCTATGACATGGAGCTTAGCATGGAAAATCATGGTGCTAGGGAAGATGTTCCTGATATATCCGATAACCTTCAAGAAGATGAGATAAGTGAATCTGAAGAAGAAGACAATATACTTCCTAACTCGGATGAAGAAATAGCTTCATCTTTCATTGTAAGTATCATCTCGAAAGACTTGCATCAAGAAACACACCATGCTACAACAATGACTTCAACTGAAAGTGCAAAATCACAGGGGGCATTAAGTCAAGGAACCAAGAAGAAAATCCTTAAAGTGACGACGAGATAGTCCGTGCCCTCCAGTATAAGCTTGGATTGTTGTCTGATTCTTACAAAGTTAAAGATAATTATTAAAGTTAAAGTGCTCCCAGATATGAGCTTAAACTGTCGATGATGCTCCTAGATACGAGCCTAAACTGTCAACGATGCCCCTAACATGAGTATAAACTGTCAACTTGAAAGGAAAAAAAAAAAATGATGCTCCCAGATACGAGCCTAAACTATCCATGATGCTCCCAGATATGAGCTTAAACTGTCGATGGTGCTCCCAGATACAAGCCTAAACTGTCGATGATACTCCTTGACACGAGAATAAACTATCAACTTGAAAAAAATGATGCTCCCAGATACGAGCCTAAATTATCGATGACATTCTTTCACATGAGTATAAATTGTTTACAAAAATTAAAAAAAAATTAAAAAATTAAAAAAAATGACACTTCTGGTACGAGTTTAAACTGTCTACCCGAAAAAAATATCAAGAACTCCTTGATACGAGTTTAAACTCTCCCAAAAAATATGAAACTCCTTGACATGAGTTTAAACTGTCTACTTGAAAAAAAAAAAAAAAAAAAAAAAAATCAAGAACTCTTTGACACGAGCATAAACTGTCTACCTGGAAAAAAATCAAGAACTCTTTGATACGAGTATAAACTGTCTGGAAGAAGAAAAAAATTGAACTACGTGATGACTTGATCCCTGTTTAGGGTACGTAGACATCTTGGAGGCCTGTTCCAAGTTCAGTCCACCATTAAAAAAAAAAAAAAAACTCCTCAAAGTTGCAAATTGGCAAAGTCACTCATCAAGCGATATCAAAAAGTGCTCGTCGCACCTGTCAACTTGGCATGCCATCAAAGTGTAGCTGCAAAGAAATTTTTTTTTTCTGTCGCTAAATTGTAGCTACAAGGAAGAAATTTGGCCCGCTGCCAAATTGTAGCTGCAAAGAAGAATTTTGGTTTGTCGACATAGTTGTAGCTACAAAAGAAACTTTGATCCGGCAAAGTGTAGTTGCGAAGAAATAAATTGGTTCGGCCAGACTGTAGCTGCCTAGGAAAATTCTACTTGCCACCGAGGTATAGCTGAAAGGGAAATTTGGTTTTCCGCTGAGGTGTCGCTGAAGAAAAAGTTCTGCTTGTCGTTGAGATATTGCTGAAAGAGATCTTTGGCTTTCTGCTGAGGTGTCGAAGAAAAAATTTCGCTCGCCGATAGAACCATGAAGAATATTTGTGGCTGGGCACCAACATTCGAAGAATACTTTGAATACATCTTCATGGCGATTATATGAAAATAGGGAGGCAAATAGAGCATCATATAGTTGTTGTTTTGATAGAAAGTTGTGGAAATGCACCAAGACATCTTCTAACCACTCCCAGTATAGTTCAATGTGTGGCAATGCAGCAGAAAGTATACAGGGAATACTCCATGATACTTCCTTCGCCTAAACATTGAGAACCAAGAGTGAAAGCTGGCTTTCCTCAACTAGTCTCTCATGAAGTGGAGAATTTAATATGAAGGTTTTTGAGACAATAGATTCTTCATTAATTTGATCAAAACCGAAGTCGCAAGTGGCTTTACATGTCCAATGAAGTCGATAACTTAATATCAAGTCCAATGGATTATTCACCGATCTTCAAGTGCACGGAGTTCTTCGCCGTTCCGAGTTGGGTCTTATGTGCTTAAGCTCTTCGCCAAACCAAACGAGGCCTTCGTGGTTATGAACATGAATTTCGTTAACGCTCGCTGAATCGAGGCCTTCGTGGTTATGAACATGAAACTTGTCATGGGTTGTTTGGTCATTTTAACTCTCGCCAGACTACATAAGCATGTGTACTGAACTGGGTCGTGGGATTCAACTTGAAGTTGGCTGGGACTGTTGATTTGTTGACAAGCCTGTCGGAATTTGTTGGTTCTATTGCCATCAACAAAACTACTCTTTGTAGTGCTGGAGCTCGCCACTGGGTTAGACCAAGCTCATCAAAAAAAGGTTGAATCACAAAAGTTGCATGCAAGTCATGGGCTGGTTGTGTGTTCACTGTAGTCAACCGATTTGTCATCAGGTCATGGAAATCGCCGGACTGAAATGGGAGTTGCGGAAGCTTGTCACCGGTGTGTAAATGCACAATTAATTCTTTGCCGAACATAAAACGCCGCTGCTTGGGACTTTCAAGATCACCGGACTCCAACTCGTGATTCTGAATATATATATATATATATATATATATATATATAAAGGAAACCTCGCCAGACTGAACTAAGGGTCGCCGGATCTCATGGTCTTTGAGTTCTCATGATTACACCACCATCACGTGAAGCCATCAAGCATCATTATTGATACAAAGGGAGGCGATGAATGTTGTAAATCAACTGTCACAATTGGAAGTTTGGAGGCACCAAAGCTTTGGTACGTGATGACGAAGCAAGCCAATCGACAGCCATGAAAATTCTAGCTGTCAATTTCAACAAAGAAGCAAAGCAAGACTTCAAGTGGAAAGAAAAAAAAAAAGTCAATGGTATAAGGCTATTAAAGATCACGAAGATGTACAAGACAACATGTTGGAAGCAAGTGTGATGTGGCAAAACATGGCCATGCCAAAAAAATAATAATAATAATAAAACAAAGAGACAAAAAAGGAAAAGACAAAAAAAAAAGGGGGCGTGAAAAAAAAAAAAAAAAGGAGAGAAAAAAAAAGGAAAAAAAAAAAAGGGAAGGAAGAAAAAAAGAGAGAGAAAAAAAAAAAAAAAAAAAAAAAGATCATGATTTGAATAAAAAAAGAAGAAGAAGAAGAAGAAAATAAGAAGAGCGGAGAAAAACTCATACCGATTATTCAAGCGGAGACCGCAATCTAACAAGTCTTCAAAGACTTTAAAATTGATGGCAAAACTTATAACATTGGTGGTATATATAGGCAACAAAATATCTTCTGTTTGTATTGGGATTTGTATAATTCAGTTCAAATAAGAAAGTAAAATACCAATCCAAAGTTGGATAGAGAAGCAAAAGAGGAAATCTTACAATCCAAAGTTGGATAAAAAAAAAAAAAAAAAAAAAAAAAAAAAAAAAACCGAAGAAGAAGAAGAAGTTGGATACTTCAAGTCCCATTTGAAAAAGGAGACAAACCCTGTCAAACTTGGGACTCGAAGTGGGGCAATTTGTAGACACTAAAATTTAGTGGGCTTTGGTTTTAACAAATGGGCCTATTAAATATGGGCCTAATGTTTAATTAAGTTATTTAATTGGCCCAAGTTTGATCCACTTAAATTATTTAATTAGCCCAGCCCAAATGGTCAAATAAAAAGATAATTATTCCTAATAAAATATATTTGGAATAATTATTTTTAAGGATAATTATCATTATATAACCGGCTCGGCCCAGTTATAATTTATCCTTATCAAGAAATGACACGTGTCATCATCTTATCAACCCAAAAAGCCTATAAACAGAGGCCTGAAGGAAGGGACAAAATTCAGAAGGTCCAGAAATTAAGAGAATCAGAAATCTAAAGGGCCAGAAATCCCGAGGGCAAGCCTGAAGGCGAAGAACATCAAGCACATCTAAAGTCGCGCCATTCTTCACTAAATTCAACAAATTCTCTTCTCTCTGAAGATGAAGAACAGCAAGCACATCCAAAGACGTGCCGTTCTTCCTTAAATTCAATAAAGGACACAGATTCAGAATTCAGAAGTCCAGTAATTCAGACACGAATTCAGAAGTCCAGAAATTCAGACACAAATTTAGAATTCAGAAGTCCAGAAACAAATGACACAAATTCAGAAGTCCAGAAATCCAGAGACTTAAAAGTCAGAGACATAAATTCAGAATCCAAACCTAAAAGCGAAGAACATCAAGCACATCCAAAGTCGTGCCGTTCTTCATCAAATTCCACAGTGATCAACAACAAGCACATCCAACGACGTACCGTTCTTCATCAAATTCCACGGTGATTAGCAACAAGTACATCCAACGACGTGCCGTTCTTTATCAAATTCCACGGTGATTCAAGAATAAGCTCGTGCAGCCCTTGGATCCAACCAGCAACAAAAAGGAGATCAAATCAGAGGACCATTTTTTTTTTTCTTTTCTAAAGAATATTATTACAGAGAATTGTACTCCAATTGTTTACAAATTAATAAATTACTATTTGCTCTATATTTTGTTTCTATTTGCAGACTTACAAAATTTATGTGTACAGTAGGACTATTATTTATGTTTTAGTTTTGGATTTCCTTTTTAGTTCAGTTATTTATTTCCAGTTGGGATATTATTAGGGGTTCACTAGATGGATTCCCGAGTTGTAATAATATTGGAGGTTTTGGAAATATTGGATTATTTAATTAAAACTTTAAGGATTGTTATTTAGATTTCTTTCAGCTTATTTATTCTTTATTTCTTTTGTACTCAATGCTTGTTTATATACTTAATTGTTTGGTATCTCTCAAATTTGTGCTTGGACTTGATCATCTGTTGCTCTAGAATCGAAGGGTATCATAGTTGGTATCAGAGCACTCCAGGTTCAAGTGTGTTTAGGATTCTTTTGTTATAAGAATTCTATGTAGCGTATTCTTTTGTTTAGGGCCTATGGTTAGGATTCATTGTATTCCTTTATGGTCTACTTAAATCGTATTGATGTTTGTCTTTCTGTGTTAACAGGATACTTAACGCTAGAAGAGTACAGAACATGCAAGGAAACATGCAGCAAAAGAGAGCGTCATGTAGGTAACAATATCTCCTACTGCGTCAGTAAATAGAGGAAGAGCAGCAAATACCTAGGTTTCAAGATGATGATGGTCAGTTGCATGTAGAATATAAGAAAGTTCAGCGAACTCAGGATCAGGGAAGTGATCCAGAATATCCTCCTCATCTAAATGACCTCATTGTTCGGGCTATTGAAGTAGGTGTAACAGCTGCACTTCAGAATCAATCACCGGTTCAGTAGACACCTATACCAACACCAGTAGTCCAGACTGATCCTTGAGAAAAAGCTAAGAGTTCTTTCACAAAGGGGAGCCCACCAGAGTTTTCAGGCTCCACCGATGCGAAAGCAGCTCACCAGTGGAAGAATGACATCGAGCAATATCTTTTCATGGTTAAGTGCACAGAGGTTTGGAAGCAAATGCTTGCTACCTTCAAGATTGTCAAAGATGCACTATAGTGGTGGGAGTCAGTTACCACCGCAAAGGAGAAGACTTCATTGACTTATGATCAGTTCGTGCTTGATTCAAAGAGTAGTATTTTCCATATGCAGTCAAGACAACTATGAAGATAGAGTTCCGTAATCTAGATCAGGAGAATATGACAGTGGCAGAGTTTGAGCAACAATTCACACACTTATCTCTTTTTGCTCCAGAGGAGGTGGATACCAAGGAGAAGAAGCATAACAACTTTATTTAGGGACATATGTGGTCTATTAAGCGATCTATTATAGGTATTCCAGCCTACACCACTTATGTTTAGGTGGTAGACGCCGCACTACAACAGTATCAGTTGACTGTGGATTTCAGACAGGATAGGGGTGAGAAGCAAGGTGATAGAGACTCTGCTAAGCATCTAACTGAGAAAAGGAATGGCAATGGACACCGACATAATGAAAAGGAAAATTTTCAAGGACAATAGTCTTAGACGAAGCATAGAGGTGGTTCAGATGCTCACAGGAATGGGGTACCTATTCAGAGGCAGCAAGATGGGGGACCACAGGCAGGATAAGGTCAACCAAAGGCTAACCAACAGAGGAGGCCATTTGGTACTTTTAGGGGTACTTGTTATACTTGTGGAGAGCTTAGACACACTTCCAAGCAGTTTCCTCGAGCAGGATAGGACAACACGTGTAGTAGGGATAGAGGGCACCATTGCCTTTACCGGCTCCACAGATTCCATGGATTCAGGGACAGACAAATTCGGTATTACCAGCACCACTTCAGCATCAAGGACAGGCACCGCAACAGTTATATTATAGCAGGGTGTACAACCCTATGCCATAGGATGTTCAGACACCTCAGGCTGTTGAGGGTATGTTTTTTATTCGTGGTACACATGGTCGTGTTTTATTTTATATGGGTGCTACACATTCTTTTGTATCTAAATCATTTGTTGCACTATCTGGAATGATAATGCAAGTATGCGATAGACCTCATGGTATTTCTACACCTTTAGGCAATACTACCATTTTACATGTGAGTGATGGGCCTAGAAATTTGTAGACTTAGATTTCTAGCCAATCTATTGGTCCTGGACATGCATACTTATGATGTGATACTTGGGATGGATTGGTTATCTCACTACGATACCCAAGTTAATTGTTATGATAGGTCTATTATTTTCACTATACCTGGTCAGGATATGTACATTATCACTATGCCACTTTCTAATGGGGTTACTAACACTTATTTGTTCTATGTGGAGGAGGAAACTGAGGAGGAAATTATTTTGTCACTAGATAATAACCAATTATACAAATATTTTTGGATGTCTTTCAAGAGATTCCAAGGTTGCCACCTAATCGAGAGATATAATTAATGATTGATTTAGCTCCAGGCACTATGCCTATTGCTAGAACACCATACAGGATGGCATTAGTGGAGATGCGGGAGCTGATGGATCAGATTCAGTAATTGCTCAATCAGGGTTTTATTCGTAGGAATACTTCACCTTGGGGAGCGCCAGTTTTGTTTGTAAAGAAGAATAATGGTTCACTTCGCCTGTGTATAGATTACAAGGAGTTAAACAAGATTACAATTCGTAACAAGTACCCTTTGCCTAGGATTGATGATCTTTTTTATCAGTTGAAGGAAGCTACATACTTTCTTAAGATTGATCTGTGTTCTGGATATCATCAACTTCGGGTTAGTGATCAGTTGAGTCGATTACAATTATAAATCAACCTTCGCAATAGCACGAATCATTGTAAAATAGGGTTATTGGTCGGGTAAGTCGAACCACTAGGATTGCGCTAATCTATGGCAACCTAAATGTCTAGTCTTTTTAGAATGATAGAGGTGTTCATAGAGGATTTGTTGGTTATCACTTAAGCTATGAAATTAAAGTGCATCAAATAAAAGCTTGCAAGAATTTAAAGGAGATGAAATACAAGTAAAGAGGACTAGGGAAGTGAATCCGCCTCCATCCCTATATACATGCTAGATTAGAGCTAAATTGGGGGAAAACAATTTATATATATGGTCATGATACATAGCACACTTGGTTGCTATAATATCCTCAATAAATTCATTAAATCTGAAGCAAGCATAATCCATCAAAGGTTAACATGTTTAGACTACCTAACTAAGGTGTAGCTTAACCACATTTACTTGAATGAAAGACTATCAAGCCTTAGATAAAATGATGAAGCACATGAAGGTAAGAAATAAGCATAAATCATCAAAGGTTTCACCTAAGCAATGATCTATCAAAGTCCTCCAACTCCATGCCATTAAAACAATTCCATGATCTCACTACCATTGTCACCATGAGAGTGCAAGCAACATGATTAAAAGAATAAACCATCAAAGATAGATAATTGACTCAACATTAATCATTTAAATACATGAAGATCCATTACAAAAGGCAAGATACTCTAGACCATGAAAGGACCAAAGGTTATACATTGCAATCCCCAAAATAGAACTATACTAAGACATGCTTACAAGGGAGGGGCTTCATTACCTCCCTAGAAGGAGGTTTAGTTACCCATGGGAGCCTTAGAAGAAGGAAGAAGCTTGGTTGGAACCTCCATTTTCGAGCTCCCTTTCCTTGGCTTCAAGAACACTCTTTTCTCCTCCTCTTTCTCTCTCCAAAAATCTTGCAAAGATGAGATATGATATTGTTTGTGTGGTTCCCCTCCTTTGTATAGACATCTCCCTCCACCAAACAAGGCACAGAAACCCACCAAAAGACATATCCAACCAACCCATAAAGATGGAAATCAGAGATGAGAGAAACAAGGTGCAAGTGGGCTGAAGTGATGGTTCTCAGAGAAGAAACTGCCCGGAGTTCGAGCGCTTGAACTAAGGACTTTGAGCGCTCGAACTAGCATTTTGAGCGCTCGAACTAAGGACTTCGAGTGCTCGAAGTTAGTCTAGTGAGCTCCTTCCTCTTAACCTGCTTTGCACAACTTTGGTAGAACCGCCATAACTTTTTTCTTTGAACTCCAAATGATGAACCGTTTGAGATTTTGAAAGTTAAATCGAAGCTCTAAATATGTCATGTTTAAATGGAGGTCCAATTCTCGAGTTTGATCAGTGAAAAATGGCAAGCAAAGTCAGATTCCGCTGCTGCCAGAACTTAGCCTTGAGCACATTGCTATTCAAAGATTTAATAAAACACCATTTTTGCTCCTTTTTGGCCAATGAACCTGAAAATAAATAAAAGCGTGCAAATAAAGATAATTTACAAAGAATAATCAAAAGGTGGATTTAACTAATGCAGCTAAGGGCGCTTGAATATGCAATATTCGTCGCTTATCACACCCCCAAACTTACATTTTGCTAGTCCCTTAGCAAAACTAAAATGAAAAACTCAATGAAATGACAACAATGGAAATGCTACCACAAATTCAACTATGGCAAAATGAAATATATACATAGCTAGAATATAACTCGAAACAGACACAGGACTGGAGACGGGGTCATTGAGGAGACTACCATGCATATATGAAGCATTGATACAAAAAAGAATTGGTTAAACACATTTCAATAAGCACACATTAACATCCTAGTCTATATAAATAACTCAATTGTCATCTCTTGACTGGAAATCAACTCTAGCTTCAGTGAAAGTGGATTTGATTCACAACATGCGGCTTTTACTTTCTTTTTCCAGTTTCAAGACACAAGTCTTCAAACCGTTGAATTACCTTTTAAATGAAGTCCCTAAGGCATGAATTAAATTACAAAAAACTTTGTTGCTTGTTAACAGTTTATTTTAACTCAAAAATGATACATAAAATGGTTGTGCAATGCTGAAATCCTTTAAGCTTTCTAACCAACCCGTATAGCAATCGTTAGGCCAACAACTCCCAAACCAGATGGCTTTAGGGTGCTGAGTGTAGAGACACTCCTAGGGCTTAATAGCTCGAATTGGCAAGGCTACGAACTCCAACGAACCATGTTTAATAAAAATATTTTTGAATGACCGTGCAATGTCTAAGTCTTTTAAGCTTTCTGACCAACCCATATAGCAAGCGTTAGGCCAACAACTCCCAAACCAGATGGCTTTAGGGTGTTGAGTGTAGAGGCACTCCTAGGGCTTAATAACTCAAGTTGAAAAGGCTACAAACTCAAACTGGTCAAATTTATATAATTTTTTTTTTTTTCACACCAAAGGTATCCATCTATTAGGTTCACCAATTCAGATTGACTAGGTCAAGATCACAGTTAATCAAGTTACATGCCTCACAGTTAAGTTTCCAATGTGCATCTGTGCATTGTGAAGCATAAAATAGTGGAAAATCCAACGAGAATCTAATTGAGACATTTATACAGAATAATTTGAATCCACATGATCATTTTAAAATCACATTTTTTTTCTTTATTTTCAAAAATTCACAATTGCTTCTATATCCACGGTATTAAACATATGCTTTATCTCCGCCCAGTTTCAAATTATACTGTCATTGCTTAGCAAAAATATGGAACCAATAATGCAAGTTGCACCCCCAAACTGGAAGGACACATTGTCCTCAATATGGGAGACAAAGATGGAAAAAATAAAAGGGTAAAGGGGATAAAAGGAACAAAAATACCCAGTGGAGCGACGAAGGCCAAGGTTTCCAGCTATATAAAAAAAAAGCGCAAAATGCGTCCCCCAAACTTGAAATGTGCCACCTGTAATGGGACATGAAGAAAAAGCAGAACAACGACAAAAATAGTAACAAATAGTAAAATATGGACAGAAAATGTCGAAAAAGAAGATAATAGAAATGCTAAAGGATTTTTATTCATAAAAACATGATTACAAAAGGAACTGAGAGGCAAACATGTTGAACCAGAGCAACTTGTGCATAGCACAATCCTAAAGTTGAAAAGTAAAAGAAAAACAGAAAGAAAACATACACAATTACGAAACAAAATGAAAAATTCCAACATTGGTAGCTATCTACGGGGCCGGGGGAAAACGGGTGAGGATGGCATTGAGGAGGGATTGAGTCTCACGCCGGTCCTCCTATGCCATGCGACGGTCTTCCGCTGCAACACGGTGGTCGTCGGCAGCAAGGCGACGGTCTTCTTCTGCATGGAAGTAGTCCTCCCGCACAGTCCCAGTGTAGTCAGCTAAAGAAAGCTCAAAACGATCCATCCGCTCATGAAGACGGGCAAGACTATCCCGGAAGAAGGCTTGGTTGGGTGGAAGATCAACAGGAGGCTTGTCCCTTGCAGTGTCCTCCGCCATGGGGTCATCCTCAGAAAAAAGGAGGAGATGGAGAGTGGGTCAAAGGAGGAGCAGCGAGCCGAGGGTTCCGAGAATGGCTTAGAACATTGGTCCACCGGCGAAGAGTAAAAGTTTGAATCTTTTTGCCCCTTGGTTCATGAGGAGCAACCATGAAGCCCTTGTACTTTAAGAGCTTGATAACAAAGAATGGTAATGGCAAAGGCCGATTTTTAAGACGCTGCTGCCGTGCGTTGATACACTCGTCCCAAAACCACATAAATGTGTCCTAAATGAGTTATGGGACAGAGAACCATTTGCCTTGGTCCATGGCATACAAGGCTTGCAACATTAGGCCTCGGTGCTCGGTGCTGTGTGCTAAAGGGTAAACATTATGCTTGAGAACGTAGTCAAGGAACCAAACTCGCTCCGGAAGGGTGGATTTGAGGGTAAAGCTCCGAGGGCGATGAGGGTCATCCACGTTGTAAATGGCAGCGACAACCTACTCCACAGTTAAAGTATCCGGCTCCTCATATAAAGGGAGATTCTCACGATTGACAATGTCATCGGGGCACTCCAGAGGACAGCCAGAGACTGCCACCATGTCCGCAATAGTGAAGGAAAAAAGGGATGCCATCAATGGATGTGGTGAGAGTGACCGGCGGCTCTTCAGGGCAATTAAGATTCTGGAAGAAGAGCCGCACCACATGGGGGTAGGTGACCTTGGAAATAGGTTGGCAAATGTTCTGAAGACGCCGGTTAACTAGCTCCGCGATAGCCCATGAAGTGGTGGGATGAGTGTCAAAGACACCCGTGAGCGGGAAGAGAAGCTCATAATTGAGCTCTTTGTCAAGCCAAGGGGCTCGGGGCTGTTCATAAGGAACAACGGGAACATCCTCAGAGGGTTTAGGACGACGGGAAGGGCCTGCACGAGACATGTGGAGAGGCGAACTTGGTTGGGGAATTTCAGCGAACACCTGGTATGCATAAAGAAAGAAATGATGTGAGAATGATAGGAATCTATGAAGAAACCCAAAAAATTGCAGACACAATGCTCTCTATGATAGAGCATAGCAACAAGCACAATTAAACTCCAAAGATTTGATGCCCATACTCCTCAAATGTAATAAGAAAGCACAGAGATTGAAGAGAAAGAGGGAAGAGACATACCTTGGAAGAAGAGTAGAGAAAGGCACCGGTGGAATGAGGAGAACTAATGGGGGTGATGGTTATATATAAAGGGATGGATGAAGAAGAAGGAGAGGAGTGGGATGTGGGTAGGAGTTAATGGAGGAAGAGAGGAAGGTGGAAAGGTGGAGGTTGTGGGTGATGGAGGGAGTGGGGGGGGGGGGGGGGGTAGGAGTTAATGGAGGAAGAGAGGAAGGTGGAAAGGTGGAGGTTGTGGTTGTGGGTGATGGAGGGAGTGGGGGAGGTAGGAGAGAAGTAATGGGAGAGAGAAAAGGTGGAAATGGAGGGAGGAGGTCGTGGGTTAGGGAGCTAGAAAGACGCGGGAGAGGGAGGGATCAGATTTAAAAACTGGGTAAGGGGGGTTCGAGCGCTCAAAGTTAGGCCTTCGAGCGCTCGAACTTGAGGCAGTGAGTTTCGAGCGCTCGAAATTGAGGCAATAAGCTTCGGTGGACTTTCGAGCGCTCGAAGTGTGCACTTCGAGCCCTTGAACTTCAGACAGTAGGCTCTTAACTAAAAAATGAAAGTTTTAAGTGCTCGAAGGTTGGACTTTGAGTGCTCGAAATTTGACCGGTGAGTAAAGCTTGGGTGAAATGACTGAAATTGCCAATTAGCCAACATCTCTTCAATGCATGAATGGAATTTGGAGAAAATTTTCCAATAATGCATTAAAAAAATAGAGGTCATACACATGTGAAGCATTCCAACAATCCAATAAAATTGCCGGATGGAGCTGAAAATTTCCAAGTATGAAAACAAGGGTTGTAGAAGGCCTAAGAGAATCAATTTGAATTGTTGGACACAATTTAAGATAATTCCAGATAAGGTTAAATTTTGGCTTTCCTTATCAATTTCCCAGAAAATTTCAAAGCCCAGGCAATGAAAATGTAGAGAAGTCTGGAAATAGAAAGAATTGCTTCTCTTGCTATGCTAAATTTAAAGTCGATAGCTAGACGAAGCTAGAACAGGCATCAATCCTCGTAAATTGGGTCTGTCAAGAGGACTTCCTCAATTTTTCAGGTTGGGACTATGCCGTCAATGCAAGGCTTAAGCCGTTGGCCATTAACTTTAAAGAGCGATCCTCTTGCCGGATCTTGGAGTTCGATTGTTCCATGAGGGAAGATAGTAGTGACGATATATGGACCATACCCTCTTGACTGGAGTTTTCCAGGAAAGAGTTTCAAGCGGGAATTGAAAAGCTAAACCTTTTGTCCCGGGGCGAAAGACTTGCTAACAATGTGCTTGTCATGAAAAGCTTTAGTCTTTGCCTTATAGATTTTGGCATTTTCGTATGCATCATTTCGGATTTCCTCAAGTTCATTCAGTTGCAAAGCACGATTAAAGCCAGCCTGTTTGAGATCAAAATTTAGCCTTTTTATGGCCCAAAAAGCACGGTGCTCTAATTCTACTGGAAGATGACACGCTTTGCCTAAGATAAGTCGATATGGCGACATGCCAATGGGTGTCTTATAAGCTGTCCGGTAAGCCCAAAGTGCATCATCTAGTCTTAGTGACCAGTCCTTACGGTCCAGTCGAACCATTTTTTCCAAAATGTGCTTTATCTGCCAGTTAGACACCTCTACTTGACCACTCGTTTGAGGATGGTAAGGTGTAGCAACCTTATGGATGACGGAATACTTAGAAAGGACGGATTTAAGATAACGATTTTTGAAATGTGACCCGCCATCGCTGATAATTGCTCGGACTGTACCAAAACGACTAAAGATGTTAGATTGAATGAACTCGATCACAACTTTATGATCACTGGTTCTGGTGGCCGCGGCTTCCACCTATTTGGAAACATAATCCACCGCTACAAGGATGTACTCGTAGCCATAAGAAGATGGAAATGGTCCCATGAAGTCGATTCCCCACACATCAAAAATTTTAATTATTAATATGGAATTGAGGGGCATCATGTCGCTTTGGGACATGGATCCGAGCCTTTGGCATCTTTCACATGATTTATAGAAATTGTATGCATCTCGGAACAAGGAGGGCCAATAGAATCCGCTTTGAAGAACTTTGTGAGCGGTCTTTTTGGCACTGAAATGGCCTCCACAAGCAAGAGTATGAGAGAAATTGAGAATGCTTGTAGTCTCAACTTCGAGAATACATCGCCGAATGATTTGGTCTGGGCAGTATTTGAATAGCTCCGGATCTTCCCAAAAGAAATGCTTGACTTGGGAAAAGAACCGGTCCTTCTCTTGTTTGGACCAATGAGTTGGAATTTTACCTACCGCAAGGTAGTTAACAATATCTACAAACCATGGAAGATTTGCATGGGAAATCTAGAAGAGTTGCTCATCCGGAAAAGAATCACGGACAACAGCGAAATCGGACGATTTTTCAATGAGTAAGCGAGAGAGATGATCGGCGACAACATTGTCTGCCCCTTTTTTATCCTGAATTTCGATGTCGAACTCTTGAAGTAAGAGTATCCATCGAATCAAGCGGGGTTTGGTCTCTTTTTTTGATAGCAAATGCCGAAGGGCGGCATGATCCGAGAAACTATGACCTTGGAACCTAGAAGATAGGAACGGAATTTATCCAAGGCATAAACTACAGCTAGCAACTCTTTTTCAGTAGTTGTGTAATTTAATTGAGCATCAGAAAGAGTTCGACTAGCATAATAAATGACGTATGGGAGCTTGTCCATACGTTGGCCCAAAACCGCGCCTAATGCATAGTCGGATGCATCGCACATGATCTCAAAAGGAAGAGACCAATTAGGCGGTTTCATTATTGGGGCAGATGAGAAGAGAGTGCGAAGTTTAATGAACACTTCCATACAAGCTTCATCAAAATCGAATGGAACATCCTTGGCTAAGAGGTTGCACAAGGGCCGTGAAACTTTGCTAAAGTCTTTGATGAAGCGGCGATAAAAACCAGCATGGCCAAGAAAAGAACGGATTTGACGGATGGAATTCGGAGGAGGAAGGTTAGAAATTAACTCAACTTTTGCCTTGTCTACCTCAATTCCCCATTTAGAGATGACATGCCCTAGAACAATGCCTTCTTGGACCATGAAATGGCTCTTCTCCCAACTTAGAATTAGATTTGTCTCCTTACATCTTTGGAGTACAAGAGATAGGTTGTTGAGACAAGAATCAAAGGAGGAGCCGAAGACAAAAAAATCGTCTATGAAAACTTCCAAGAATTTTTCAACCATATCGGAAAATATGGACATCATACATCTTTGAAACATTGCAGGAGCATTGCATAGCCCAAAAGGCATGCGTCAATATGCAAAAGTTCCAAAGGGACATGTGAAGGCTGTTTTCTCTTGATCTTGAGGGGCGATTGCCACTTGGTTATAGCCGGAATAACCGTCAAGAAAACAATAGTAACTTTGGCCGGCTAGCCTTTCTAGGATTTGATCAATAAATGGCAATGGAAAATGATCTTTCCTAGTTGACGAGTTGAGCTTTCGGTAATCAATACACACACGCCACCCGGTGGTGGTTCGTTGTGGCATGAGCTCACCCGCTGAATTTTCAACAACGGTGAGACCGGATTTCTTAGGAACAACTTGTGTGGGGCTTACCCACTTGCTATCAGAGATGGGGTAGATGATTCCCACATCTAACAATTTTATTACTTCCTTCATTACTACTTCCTTCATGTTAGGATTTAACAGGCACTGAACCTCTCTAGTAGGCTTTGCATCATCCTCCATATGAATGCGGTGCATACAGATGGAGGGGTCAATTCCCTTCAAGTCAGCCACTGCCCAACCAATAGCTTCTTTGTGCTCTTGTAGCACCGCTAAAAGGTTGGTTTCTTGGTCCTTTAGAAGATCCGATGCAATGATGACCGGGAGAGTTTGATTTGAACCAAGGAATACATACTTGAGATAGGCCGGGAGCGGCTTAAGCTCAAGTAGCAGTGGAGATTTCAAAGATGGAACCGGAGGAGTAGTGGAAAGCTGAGGAAGCGGCTCTCTTGGAATTTTCCAAGGGGGAAAATCCATGATAGCGTTGACATCTAGCAGAGAATTAACTTCTTGGATGGATTGGTCAATATCAAAGTTCAAGAAGTTGAAATGAGACATGCAAGTCTCAAGGGGGTCCTTGCTTAGAATGAAGGGGAGAGATTCTTCAACCACTTCATCAATGACATCAACAAGAAAACAATCATCCTCATTGGAAGGATGTTGAGTTGCATGAAAGATATGGAGTTTGACTTGCATGTTTCCAAAAGCAATGTCCATCACCCCGGTTCGGCAATTAATTGATGCATTAGCCATAGCTAAAAATGGCCTACCAATGATCACTGGAATATGCTTTTTTGGATCGTGGACCGATTCCGTGTCGAGAACCACAAAGTCTACCGGGAAGTAGAATTTGTCCACTTGGATGATAACATCTTCAAGAATGCCTCGTGGATGCTTGACCGATCTATCGGCAAGTTGCAAAACCATGGAAGTCGGCCTTAAATCTCCCAGGACAAGCTGTAAGTAAACTGAGTATTGAATTAAATTCACACTAGCTCCTAAGTCAATGAGGGCCCTCTCAATTTTGTTGTCACCAATGACACAAGAGATTGTGGGGGCACCCGGATCCTTATACTTTGGAGGAGTGCTGTGCTGAATGATAGCACTAACATTTTCAGTTAACCTCACTTTCTTTGGCAAATGACTTTTAGAAGTGCACTTTTGAGTACACAAGTCTTTGAGAAATTTTGTATAGGGAGGAATTTGTTTGATAGCATCCAAGAGGGGCAAGTTGATCTTCACTTGCTTGAAAACTTCCCACATGTCTTGAATTTTACAATTCTTGTTCCCAATGTGTGTTGACTCTTGAAGACGTTGCGGAAACGAAGCTTTTGGCCCATAAGTAGTTTCCACACTTGGGTTAACATGTGTGGGATTTCTGTGAATGGTATTTGGACAAGAAGAGCTTGGAATTTGATTGGAAGAGCTCGAATTTGGATTTCTCAAAGGAGGTTCTTTTCCATTTTTGTCTCCATCAACCTTGTTGTCAACCACTCTACCACTTCTAAGGGTGGTAATCACTTGAACATGCTCATGACTCGGCCCACTCGATGAAAGGGTTTCATCAATCGCATACATCCCTCTAGGATTTTCAAATGGTTGAGCAAGAAGCTTACCCTTGTCCTTTTGAAGCAATTGGTTCACAGAGTTAGCTATTTGGCCCACTTGATTTTCGAGCTTAGCTATGGACTGAGTATGAGAATGAACCATTTAAAGAGTAGGTTGCAAAGATGTTAAGAGTTGCTTGTTGGAGTCCATGATTTGCTTGTTTAATGACTCCATCATTTGCTTGTTTGCAGCCACAATTTCATCAGTTGGGTAGACCGGAGGTTGATTAGAGACATTTGGATTATACGGAGGACGGTAGCTTGAGGAGGCTGGAAATTGCCTATTTTGAAATTGAGGAGGGGGCTGATTTTGATGCCCTTGATTTTGGAATTGGGAATTTTGTGGGGCTTGTTGTCGCCACGAAAAATTAGGGTGATCTCGCCATCCCGGATTGTAGGTATTGGAATATGGATTATTCCAGGATCTTAAGAACTTGACATTAGTTTGCTCTTCATTTGGATTGGAATATTGCTCCGGTGTGGGGCAATCTTCCGTGAGATGAAATGGACTAGTACATAATGAGCATACCGAACTTGCCGAATTTTGAGATAATGAAGGAAAGAGATGTGGTACCATCAATTGATAGAATTTATGAGCTATGGCATCCACTTGAGATGATTCCTCCCTTATTGATTTTAGTTGACACAGGTTGGTGTTCTTTGCATTGGTTGAGGTCGGAGCCCTACGAGAATTATGTTGAAGTGAATTTTCACTTAAATTCTCTAGTAGGGTCCAAGCCTCATCTGCATTCTTGGACATGAACATCCCGCCACAAGAAGAGTCAACCATGAATCTATGGGGTTCGGTTAAGCCAGCATAGAAAGCTTGCACTAATTGCCATTTTGGAATCAAATAATGCGAACATTTTCTAAGAAGGTCTTGTAGCCTTTCCCAAGTCTCGTAGAGTTGTTCTCCATCCGTTTGAGAAAAGCTAAGAATGGAACGCCTCATTTGGTTGGTTTTACTTACCGGATAATACTTCTTAAGGAATTCTTACTGTAATTGAGCCCAAGAAGTGATAGAATTTGGAATGAGTGAGTTTAACCAATACTTTGCTCTATCTTTTAAAGGAAATGGGAAAAGATGCAGATGGAGTGCATTCTCAGGAAAACCTCTCAACCGGATGGTCGAACAGATTTCAAGGAATTCATCAAGATGCTTATACGGATCTTCATTATCAAGGCCATGGAAAGATGGAAGCATTTGAATGGTACTTGATTTGATCTCATATTGAGCCGCATCAATGTTTGGCATCACTATGCATGAAGGTGAAGCATATATAGTAGGGATGAAATGGTCCCTGAGAGTCATTGGCTCTTCATTTGGAATTTCGGCCCTAATCCCCTCATTTCTAACATCTCCTACATTTTCAGCTATTGTGTTAAATTCAGTTTCAAGCTCTCTTACGCTAGAAGATTCCCTAAGGTTTCGTCTAAGTGTTCTTTCAAGTGAATTTATGTCAACTGGCGAGTCAAGAGTTGGTAGGGAGAGTAATCTACGGCCAAACATCAACAATATATAGTGCTATCAATGCTACTATTCATCATTCCCAACTCCACATATGATGTTCCCATTCTCCTCAATTATCAAGACAGAATTTAATTGGCCACGACAAGGACCGATGCTTGTACACGAAATTTAAACAAGATAAGAGCCTCAACCAGGGCTTTAAAACTAAATTATCACTAAGGTTAACACATGCACAATATATTACAAATTCGAAACTAGAAGGTCAAGAAACTTACTTGGAGTTCCCTAGACTTACAAATTTGCTAGCGTTCCCTTAGTGAGCTCCGAGTTCCTAGAATCTCACACACTTAAAACACAAAGATGGTCAAAACCACACAAGAAATATTCACAAATCACAATATTAACAATCACACTAAAATTAACCCTAGAATTTCGGTTGCTAAACCGTTTGCAATCCCCGGCAACGGCGCCAAAAATTGATCGGTTGAGTCGATTACAATTATAAATCAACCTTCGCAATAGCACGAATCATTGTAAAATAGGGCTATTGGTCAGGCAAGTCGAACCACTGGGATTGCGCTAATCTATGGCAACCTAAATGTCTAGAGTCTTTTTAGAATGATAGAGGTGTTCATAGAGGATTTGTTGGTTGTCACTTAAGCTATGAAATTAAAGTACATCAAATAAAAGCTTGCAAGAATTTAAAGGAGATGAAATACAAGTAAAGAGGACTAGGGAAGTGAATCCGCCTCCATCCCTATACACATGCTAGATTAGAGCTAAATTGGGGGAAAACAATATATATATATTGTCATGATACATAGCACACTTGGTTGCTATAATATCCTCAAGAAATTCATTAAATCTGAAGCAAGCATAATCCATCAAAGGTTAACATGTTTAGACTACCTAATTAAGGTGTAGCTAACCACATTTACTTGAATGAAAGACTATCAAGCCCTAGATAAAATGATGAAGCACATGAAGGTAAGAAATAAGCATAAATCATCAAAGGTTTCACCTAAGCAATGATCTATCAAAGTCCTCCAACTCCATGCCATTAAAATAATTCCATGATCTCACTACCATTGTCACCATGAGAGTGCAAGCAACATAATTAAAAGAATAAACCATCAAAGATAGATAATTGACTCAATATTAATCATTTAAATGAATGAAGATCCATTACAAAAGGCAAGATACTCTAGACCATGAAAAGACCAAAGATTAGACATTGCAATCCCCAAAATAGAACTATACTAAGACATGCTTACAAGGGAGGGGCTTCATCACCTCCCTAAAAAGAGGTTTAGTTACCCATGGGAGCCTTAGAAAAAGGAAGAAGCTTGGTTGGAACCTCCATTTTCGAGCTCCCTTTCCTTGGCTTCAAGAACTCTCTCTTCTCCTCCTCTTTCTCTCTCCAAAAATCTTGCAAAGATGAGATATGATATTGTTTGTGTGGTTCCCCTCCTTTGTATAGACATCTCCCTCCACCAAACAAGGCACAGAAACCCACCAAAAGACATCTCCAACCAACCCATAAAGATGGAAATCAGAGATGAGAGAAACAAGGTGCAAGTGGGCTGAAGTGATGGTTCTCGGAGAGGAAACTGCCCGGAGTTTGAGTGCTCGAACTAAGGACTTTGAGCGCTCGAACTAGAACTTCGAGCGCTAGAACTAAGGACTTCGAGTGCTCGAAGTTAGTCCAATGAGCTCCTTCCTCTTAACCTGCTTTGCACAACTTTGGTAGAACCGTCATAACTTTTTTCTCCGAACTCCAAATGATGAACCATTTGAAGATTTTGAAAGTTAAATCGAAGCTCTAAATATGTCATGTTTAAATGGAAGTCCAGTTCTCGAGTTTGATCGGTCAAAAATGGCAAGCAAAGTCAGATTCCGCTATTGCCAGAACTTAGCCTTGAGCACATTGCTATTCAAAGATTTGATAAAACACCATTTTTGCTCCTTTTTGGCCAATGAACCTGAAAATAAATAAAAGCGTGCAAATAAAGATAATTTATAAAGAATAATGAAAAGATGGATTTAACTAATGCAGCTAAGGGCGCTTGAATATGCAATATTCGGCGCTTATCAGTTAGGGAGCAGGATGTTCCTAGGACAACGTTTCTCACTAGATATGGTTCATATGAGTTTCGTGTCATTCCTTTTGGATTGACTAACGCACCAACATTCTTCATGGATTTAATAAACAAAATCTTCAGGGCTTACTTAGATCAATTTGTCATCGTCTTCATTGATGTTATTTTAATTTATTCAAAGTCAGAGGATGATCATGCTAGACTTCTTTGCATAGTGCTGCAGATGCTTTGTGAACACCAGTTATATGCCAAGTTTGAGTAATGTGAATTTTGGCAGAAGGAAGTGGAGTTTCTAGGTCACGTAGTGTCAAAAAGGGGAATAGCGGTAGATCCAGCTAAAGTTTCAGCAGTGGTAGAGTGGGGACAACCTACTTCATCTACCGAGATTCGGTGTTTCCTCGAATTGGCAGGATATTATCGTAGGTTCATTCAGGGATTCTCAAAGATCGCTGATGAGGCTGTTTGATATACGTCAAAATAATGTAGTGAATGTGCGGTTCAAGAAAGGCCTTTTAGGTCAAATTTAAATTTATAAAAACCACTACCAACACTACTATTAACATAGCAATAGTGAGTAGGGATCGTCCCAAGGGATTATACGTGTTGGAATTTAACTTCAACTCTAATGTACCAAATGATTACAAAGAGAGAGATTGGTTGATTACTCTAGAAAGCAATTAATTAAATGAAAGTGAAATAAAACTAATTAAAGATTGGGATTTAAGAAATATGAAGAGAGGACTTAGGGTGTTGGAATCGCCACTAAGCTCGTGTAATTAACCACTTGCTTTCCATTAATGGGGAATACATTATTGTGAACAAAATGCGACTACCAATTGCAATATTAAGCATGGACTATCTAATTTATGTTTGAATTGTCTACCTAAACTAAGTATAGCACAACCCATCAATTCTAAGCATGACCCATCTAAGTAGCAACAATTGTAGCACACATCAATCTAGAGAATCATGGAATTTACAATAATAAGCCATGGAATATCTAAGCAAGCATAGATAGTCTACCTACCTACAAGCATGAATTAAATTGTAGAACAACCCATTAAGCATAAGTATAAACCATCAAATTAATTGACTAACCCATTTAATGAAAACATGCTTAGCCATCACTAAATCCTTAATTAATCACACATAGACATGCAATCAACATAGAGAATCTAGTGTAGAGATCAATTCCCCAAATAATCACACATAAGACAACATGTAATTAAAATAGAAAATCATAAGGAAGAATTAAATCAACAATCACAAGGCTAGAGCACTAATCACAACAATATATATATATAAATCCCCAAAAATAGAAATATAAGGGTTTAGATTACACAAGACTTAGGGTTCATCCAAGCCCTAAGTATAGATCTAGCCAATCATGGAAGAGGTGGATATGGTTATGTCCAAATTTGGCTCCATCTTTTTCTTCTTCTTTTTTGAAGCTCTAGAGATGTAGAGAGAGAGCAGTCTAGAGATGGATCTTGAGATGTGCCTCCACTTCCCTTTTTTCTTCTAACCCTAATCTCTAACTTTACTAGAGAGAGAAATATAAATTACAATGCAAAAAATAAAATGATAAAAGCTTCTTTACAAATAGGTCACTTCCCTTTATATAGAAGGTCCTTTTCTTAGTCACTAAGTCAGGAATATAGCTCCAAAAATATTTAATCGTGTACTATGTGGTAGGTGGACTTTTGGGCGCGTACGGGAATAAGACAGCTCGCTGCCAGCAAAAGTTTGATCCATCAGAGAAAAAGCTCGATCGATCAGAGAAAAGTTCGATCGATCCAACTTTGATTTTTAATCGATCCAACTTTGATCGATCTTAGAAAAAGCGATCGATCTCAAAAAAACTTGGATCGATCCAACTTGGCAGATTTTCAGTATCAGCCTCTTTTTGCTCCAAATCAGCCTTTTTTTGCTCTAGATCATCACTAAGCCTTAGTTTGACTCCAAAAAGGCCTTAAGAAACCATTTTTAGCCCATTTTAACATTATTGACCTGAAATAGACAAAAACACAAATAAGTACTAAAACGGGTAAATAAAGATAGATGAATGGACTAAAATACCCTCGCTTAAGGGGTTTAAATGCACACTTTTTAGCGCTCATCAATCGCAAGACCACTCATTCATTTGACTAACAAGGGTGTACAATTTGTGTGGGATGAACACTTTAAAAAGCTTTTGATGAGTTAAAGAATAAATTGACTTCTGCGCCGGTTCTGTCTACTGCACAGAGTGAACTAGAATATCTGGTTTTCACATATGGTTATTTGCAAGGTCTTATGTGTGTTTTGATGCAAGAGGAACAACCAATTTCATATAGATCTCGTAAGCTTAAGTCTCATGAGCTTAATTATCCAACACATTATTTGGAGTTGGCAGCGGTGGTCTTTGCCTTACGCATTTGGAGGCATTATCTGTTGGGAGAGTCCTTCAAATTATTTAGTGATCACAAGAGTCTGCAGTATTTGTTCACTCAGCGGGAGTTGAATATAAGATAGCGCAGATGGTTAGAGTTTAGGGAAGACTATCATTTCTTTATACAGTATCATCTAGGGAAAGTGAATGTGGTGGCAGATGCACTCAGTCGTCTATGTGAGTCTTTCTGCTTTATTCACTACTAAGTGGAATACTTTGAAGATCATTGACAAATTGTCTGATGCTTTTATTGCTTGCATGGTAGTTACACTTTCTATCATTCATAAGGTCCTGAAGGCACAACTCACGGATTAGTAGTGCATTGACAAAGTTACAGAGATAGCTTCTGAGGAAGTTCCATTTTGCTATGTTGGGATTGATGGAGGTTTGAGGTACAAAGGGTGTTAAGTAGTACCTTCTACTGACAATTTAAGAAAGGATGTGATGAATGAAACTCATCATTCTGAGTTTTCTGTTCATCTAGGAGGAGACAAAATGTATCAGGATATGAAGCGGTAGTTTTGGTAGGCAGGTATGAAGAAGGACATTGCTATTTTGTCTCTCAATGTAGTACTTGTCAGATAGTCAAAATTGATCATCAGAGGCTACCAGGATCTATACAGCCATTACCTATACCAAAGTGGAAGTGGGAGAGCATTTCTATAGATTTTGTGGAGGGATTGCTTAATTCATTAAAGGATCACAATTTCATTTGGGTCATCGTTGATAGGTTGACTAAATTAGCTCATTTCTTACCTATTTGCACTGACTTCACTTCAGAGTAGTTGGCGAGACTTTACATTATAAAGGTTATAAAGTTACATGGCATTCCATTATCTATTATATCGGACAGGGAATCGTGCTTTGTATCAGGATTTTAGAAGAGTTTTCAGCAGGCTTTGGGTATAGAGTTGCATCTTATAACTGCTTATCATCAGACTGATGGATAGACCGAGAGGGTTAATCAGATCAAGGAGGATATACTTCATTCTTGTGTTCTTGACTAGGAGAATTATTTGCTATTAATGGAGTTTGCATATAATAATAGCTTCCAGAAAACTATTGGCATGGCACCGTTTAAGGCTTTGTACGGCCGACCAAGTTGATCTCCTGTTTGTTGGATGGAGGTTAGAGATAGTAGAATTTTAGGTCCTGAGTTCATTAAGGATACCTCTGAGAAGATCGCTCTTATTAGGGATCGCATGCGTACTACCCAGAGTAGGCAAAAGAGTTATGCCGATCGTCGTACTCATGCATTGGCGTTTCAGGTTGGAGATCAGGCTCTACTCAAAGTGTCTACTATGAAGATGTGTTTTGGGAAGAAAGAGAAGCTGTCACCGTGGTTTGTTGGTCCATTCATGATTATAGATTAAGTTGGAGCTGTGGCTTATCGGTTAGCACTTCCGGATCATTTGGATCGTGTGCATAATGTGTTTCATGTTTCCATATTGCAGAAATTTCCGCAAGATGAGGATCGGTATCAGCATATCGATGTTAGTGAAATTGAGTTACAGCCGAATGCAACATATATGGAGCCACTATGTCGTATTATAGACCTTCGGGATTAGATTCTTCACAATAAGGTTATACCTTCAGTGCGTGTTCAGTGGAGTCACTATAATGAGGCTGAGTCTACTAGGGAACAGGAGGATGTCATTCGCTTGTAGTTTCCTGAAATACTGGAAAAGGTAAGAGCGAATTCCGAGGACGGAATTGCTTTTGTTAAGGGGGAAGAATGTAATGCCCCTAATTTTAAAAAGATAGTCTCGGTATTTAATTAATTGTTTTTATTGCATTTTTATTTGATTATGTGATTATTTGGCTAATTGGTTACTTGGGATACTGATTTAATTATCTAATTGTTTATTTGTTGTTATTTGAATAATTTGGTTAATTAAATAATGTGATTAGTTGATGTGTGCTAAGTATTTAGTTGTAATTAATTGTTTAAATTAAATTAAATGTTTATTCTGTTTATTTTTATTTTAAAGGAATTGAGTTTGGATGGGGGAAATGGACTACTTGGAGAGTGTTACTGGGTAGAGATATTTACCCATGGATTAATATACATATAGCTATGGGCTTGTGTATATTAGGAGATTATTATTATTTATTCAAATAAAAAGTTATTAATATTATCATAATCAGTATATATATAAATATAAAGTATATTATATATATATATATATATATATATATATATATATTAGTGTATTTCCCGTTGTTTTGTTGCTTATGTAAATATAAGGCATTATTTATTTTCGTTTTCTTTTTATTTAGACTTAGGGTGCAATAAGGATTAGGGATGGTTGTATATGCCTTTACATATATCATTATATGTCAGCCAAGGGTTAAAAAAAACCATATTCATGTACACATAGAGGCTGAGAGATACAGAGAGGTGGTGGTGGCGGTCGCTACACCATAAGCTTAAGAGTGTGCATTAAGGCGAGGGCCAAGTTTTACATTTATAAAAACCACTACTACCTTAACTAAAAATATAGTTAGGGCAAGTAGGGATCGTCCCAAGGGATTGGAGTCGAATTTGGTTGTGGAATCACAATTAGGGTTAGTAGGTCGAGTGATCAAACAAATAGTTGGTTGGTTGATTAAACTATAGAGCAATTAAACTAAATAATTGAATGCAATAAAGAGTAAGTAAGAGAGAGAGATCTTGGGGTTTAGACGTCACCACCAAAACAATACTTTTCTACACCCTTAACAAGTGACTAATGAGGGAAATGTGTGTTGCAATATTGATGTGTGTGTGTGTTTGTTTGATTCAATTAGCAAGGATGACCAATTAAGTATATATTATCTAAGTAATATGTGGAAAGTACAATATATCTAACAATTAAGTATATATTATCTAAGTAGCATGTGAAAAACACAATATATCTAGCAAGTCATTAATCCTTTCATTAAGCTCACAAGCCAAATACACCACAAGGTTAGAGACATATGCTACTTGCATTCAAAAGTATGGAACATCAAACAACAAGCATGCATTGTCCTCCCATCTAACAACTATACTACCACTACACTACAATTAAGCTATTGACATGAAATTAAACTAATTAAACTAAGGAAGAGGCATAATCCATCAAGAAATGAGCATAAACTATCAAGAAAATGATAAGAGCATTCCATTAAGGACTATGTTTTGACAATCTCTAGATCTATGGCATTAATACACAAAGACATGCATCAATAACACAAGAAATAGAGACAAACACATGAACATCTATTCTAGCATACAAAGACATATGGATAGAATGAAATGATCAATTGGAAGCATTAAATCACATAAATCATTGAATAAACAAGATCTATATATATAAAAGTGCCAAAACATGTATTATAACACTAATCCCTCAATAATACACAAAATCAAGATGTAGAAAGCATGTTTAGGGCTAACTCTAGCCCTAAGAGGATGTCTCGCCACTCATGGTAATGCTTCTCCAACCCTCAAGGGCAAACTCCATGGAAGAAATCTACTCATTGGTTGATAAAAAGCTCCCAAGCTTGTGTCTCTAGCCTTCTCCTCCTTTCTTCCTTCCTAAGAATAGCCTCTATTGTGATAGATTGATCTTTTGTATATTCTCCTCAAAAAAGTGTATCATATTCTATATATAGGTAGGTCAAGTGACACACAAAATGAGCTGGGGTCGTGCACAAAATATTCCCCAATGATTGGATAAGGACAGTTTTCAATGAGCTGGAAATTTAACTTTTTTGCACTAGAAGAAGTTCGATCGATCGAACCTTGGACTTGAATCGATTGAACATAGCTAAGATCTATCGAACTGAAGTTAGATCTATCCTCAATGGTGGTGCCTTTTCGGATGAAAACAAATCTAAGATATTTCGAAGATATTTTTGGGAAAAGGACAAAAGTGGTTGGTAGGGTGGTACAACTAGATAAAATCAATCATTTGGATAAGGATAAGGTAGTTCGATCGATTGAAGAATGATGTTGGATCGATCGAACTTTGAGATCTATGAAAATGTCATCATGGCTCTGATCCATCTTGAAGTGCTGAGATCGATCATGTTTAATCGATCGAACTTTGATCTGAGATTGATCGAAGATGTTGAATTCCACCTTTTGCTTCCACTTGGCTCCTTTCTTTGATTCATCCTAGAATTGCTTCATTTCTGCTCTTATTTGGCTGAGTTAGCTTATTTTCGGGATAAATGCCTAAAAATGGAAAACACGAAATCAATCTAAAATGGTAAAGTAAGATAGATAAAGGTACTAAAAAGCCTAAGCTTAAGGGGTTTAAGTATGCACTTTTCAACACTCATCAAGAGGTTTGAGAGAAAATTGAGAGAACGAATTAGGGTTTTGGCCAAGAATAAGGGCTGAACCAAGGAGAGGTTATTGAAGTCTGCTCGTGGGTTGAACTAAGGGCAACAGAGGAGTTGGAAACAGTTAAGGGTTGCCAGAAAATCTAAGAAGATGAAGTTGAGATTTTAATCCGAAATCTCAAAGGCAAGTTTTTTCTCTTACTCCTTCCCTTAGACTTGTGTGTTTAATGCATGCTTAGGTTAATCCCAAGACTAATTAGAGACTAAATTGACCATGTTTGCATGCTTAAATTGATTTAAAGCTGTTCCTATGTGTTGTTTATGTGTTCTTAATTTTTTTAAATTTTATTACATGAAAGCTTGATTTAATCTATTTTTAAGATGCATATCAACTGTATAAAATTATTTGGAATGATGCGAGACATAGTTCAGACTCTTAGGACCATCAACAATGGAGAACAGAGGGATTGGAACTCGTCGGAGATGAGGAAGATGATGCAAAACAGGTTGAGAGCCAGCTCCGTAAGGAATTTAGACGGCTCTCAGAGGAGAGAGCCGGTTCCATGGAAAAAGGAGCCGGCTCCCTTAGGTCGAGAGCCAACTCTCTTTTGAAGAGAGGCGGCTCTATGATGGTGAGAGCTGGCTCCTATTTGGAGGGAACCGGCTCCCTTGCTGGGAAACACCCTACGTATATTATGCATTCTATGATTTCCCAATTCCATTTAATCATTTAATAATTGAAAAAAAAAAAATAGATTAAACAAATTTGGATGCTTAAAACCAAAAATCCAAGGTCACAGCTCAATTGAGTAGGCTCAGTTACAACTGAACAGGCTCGGTTACAACCGAGTTAGCTCGATTGCCAACCGAGTCGGCTCGATTACCAATCAAGTCAGCTCAGTTTGGTTGATGCTGAAGGTCGTCTTCTTCGTTGGTTCAGCCTTTGTAAACCCTAAAATTTCATTGTTAAGGCCTCTAAGCTTTAACCTAAGTCCCATAAGTCCATATTAATTTATTTTAGATGTTTTAACATGTAAAGATCCAAGTTGAACACATAATCATGCATAAAAAATCCAAGAACATTCAATTCAAGAACATATAAATATATACATCAAACCCTCTATTCTAAATTGATTCAATTATATATAATTATTCAATTTTAATGTTTAAGTATCCTAGAATCTCATAAACATGTATAGAAACATAAATCAAAAGGAGAGTGTAAGAGAAGAACTTGCCTCTTAAGATTTCGGAATGAAAGCCTTAAACCTCTTTCTTCTCTAATTTTTCCAGCTATGTCTTGGCTGCCTTCTCAGTCCTTTGTGCTCTTGGTTCAACCCACGAGCAAGCCTCCTAACATCTCCTTAGTCTGCCTTGAACCCTTAGCCAAAACCTCCTTATTTTCCCTCACGTTTTCCTCTATGTATCTCTCTGCCTCTAAGTATATAATATATCACGTATATAAAGCCTAGCCTCCCACAGACCTATACTATTATATATATACAACATATAACCCTAATCCTATATTAACCCTAAGTCTGCTAACCTAAAGAAAAAAAAAATAAAGGAAAAAAAAAAAAATATATATATATATATATATAAGTCTACTAAATAAACTAACGTGATATATATATAGGTATGTATATATAACTTATAATTATATATATAATACTACTATATCATTATTATTAAAATTACTATATACAAATAATAATGATAATAATAATAATTAGAAAACTATTCTTACATAAATATATACCTATATATATATGTACAACCATCTATGGGTAAATATTCGTACCCATCCAACTCCTATCCAAGTACTCTATGAGACTCATTGGGTTGGTCCATTACTATTATCCAAATCCATTCCTTTTAAAAATAAAATGCAACATAAAACAATTAAATCATTCAATCCTAACAAATAATTATAATTAAACCACACATAAATTAAGCAAGCAAAAAACCTAATTAATTAACTACACAAGCACTCAATTTAATTAAACAAATAATACAAATAATATATAGACAAATAGTCAATTAATGAAGTAATACTTAATTCAATGAAACCCATAAACAATTAGTCAAATAATCAATTAAATAATTAAAACAAATAAATAAATACCGAAACTATCCTTTTAAAAGTAGGGGTATTACAAATAATAATAAGAATCAAGAGCTTGACCTTTTGGATCTTCTCCTCTACTATACGATTTGTAAGATTAAGCAGAAGGACATGTACTATCATCTTTTCCTTCTTCCCGAATGGTCGATCTGCACTAATAACCCTGACTCTAAAAAGGGTTGGAAGAAAGGCCTCATAGGGGTTAAAGGGGCCTGGCAAGCTTCTGCCTCCAAATACTTCCCCATTTCAACCGCCTTTGCGAATGCTCAGTCTCCTGTACATTAAGTATAAGAAACATAAAAGCAAATGTATATGTAAAGTTTGTCTCCCTTGTTATTGTTCTTTCCTTTGCCACTTCCTGAAAATCCTACATGACAACTTGGGTTATAGCGTTTATAGGGCTAGGATCTATAATTTAGAGGAGAAGGTATGGAATAACATCCCTTCGTCTTCCAGGTTACTTACTTTAGCAGCTCCCAATAGCATCTCATTCATAGGGCTCTGCATAGACGAACTACAGATCCCTTTATTTAGAAGGAAGAGGGGTACTTCTAGTGTTGCCCCTGCCCCATCTTCTGGGTCAGACAACCCTCCAACCGCTCAGGAGTCTGCCCAAGAGTGGGAGAGAGAAAAGAGACCCTTATCCGAGAAGGGTGTTAAGTCTAACTTAGATGATGTTCCCTTATCCTAGAGGGTTAGAACCTTTGGGGCAGCCAAGCCCAATGCACAGAGATAGGTGCCTACTTCAGTAGCACGACTGGGGGAGCAAAGAGGACTTCATCTAATCCTCCCACTATGATTTCATGGACTCCAATGTTCACCCAAGCGGATGGCTTTGTAGTTGCTCCCAATGACACCATGTTCAAGCATAGCTACTACTTTTACCTATGGTTACCTCAAGACGTGAAGGTGCACAGGAAAATGTTTCGCAAGGACATATTCACCCGATTTTTAGTTTCTTCCATGGAAGTAACTTTGTCTTTATACTTACTTTCTTTTCCTGATCGCTGCAAAATTGTCTCGCTTACATTGGGCATAATAGCTTTCTCTTGTTTATATACAGACATTGTTCGGGATGGTCACCTTATAGAGTGCCCTTGAGATAGTTAGCCAGAAGATGCACAACTTCTCAACGGGTACAAAATTGTGTCCTATGACCTGAAGATGGCAAATGCAAAATAGAAGGAGTTATAACTTGGTGTGTCGCCACACCACAAGCTTAGAAAGTGTGCATTAAGGCGAGGGCCAAGTTTTACATTTATAAAAGCCACTACTACCTTCACTAAAAATATAGTTAGGGTGAGTAGGGATCGTTCCAAGGGATTGGAGTCGAATTTGGTTGTGGAATCACAATTAGGGTTAGTAGGTCGAGTAATCAAACAAATAGTTGGTTGGTTTATTAAACTACAAAGCAAATTAAACTAAATAATTGAATGTAATAAAGAGTAAGTAAGAGAGAGAGATCTTGGGGTTTAGAGGTCACCACCAAGTAATACTTTTCTACACCCTTAACAAGTGACTAATGAGGGAAATGTGTGTTCCAATATTGATGTGTGTGTGTTTTTGGTTGATTCAACTAACAAGGGTGACCAATTAAGTCTATATTGTCTAAGTAATATATGAAAAACACAATATATCTAACAATTAAGTATATATTGTCTAAATAGCATGTGAAAAGCATAATATATCTAGCAAGTCACTAATCCTTTCATTAAGCTCACAAGCCAAATACACTACAAGGTTAGAGACATATGCTACTTGCATTCAAAAGTATGGAACATCAAACAACAAGCATGGATTGTCCTCCCATATAACAACTATGCTACCACTACACTACAATTAAGCTAATGACATGAAATTAAACTAATTAAGCTAAGGGAGAGGCACAATCCATCAAGAAATGAACATGAACCATCAAGAAAATTACAAGAGCATTCCATTAAGCACTATATTTTGACAATCTCTAGATCTATGGCATTAATACACATAGACATGCATCAATAACACAAGAAATAGGGACAAATATATAAACATCTATTATAGCATACATAGACAAATGGATAGAATGAAACGATCAATTGGGAGCATTAAACCACATAAATCATTGAATAAACAAGATCTATATACATATAAAAGTGCCAAAACATGTATTACAACACTAATCCCTCAATAATACACAAAATCAAGATGTAGAAAGCATGCATGGGGCTAACTCTAGCCCCAAGAGGATGTCTAGTAACTCATGGTAGTGCTTCTCCAACCCTCAAGGGCAAACTCCATGGAAGAAATCTACTCCTTGGTTGATGAAGAGCTCCCAAGCTTGTGTCTCTAGCCTCCTCCTCCTTTCTTCCTACCTAAGAATAGCCTCTTTTTGTGATAGATCAATCCTAAGTATATCTTAAGTATATCCTCTCAAAAAGTGTATCATATTCTATATATAGGTAGGTCAAGTGACACACAAAAATGAGCTGGGGTGGTGCACAAAATATTCCCCAATGATTGGATAAGGATAGCTTTCAATGAGCTAGAAATTTAACTTTTTCGCACTGGAGGAAGTTCGATCGATCGAACCTTGGACTTGGATCGATCGAACATAGCTGGGATCTATCAAACTGAAGTTGGATTGATCCTCAATGGCGGCGCTTTTTGGTTAAAAACAAATCTGAGATATTTCGAAGATATTTTTGGGAAAAGGACAAAAGTGGTTGGTAGGGTGGTACAACTGAATAAGATCAATCATTTAGATAAGGACAAGGTAGTTCGATCGATCGAAGAATGATGTTAGATTGATCGAGCTTTTGAGATCTTTGAAAATGTCATCATGATTCTGATCCATCTTGAAGTGCTGAGATCGATCATGTTAGATCGATCGAACTTTGATCTGAGATCGATCGAAGATGTTGATTTCCACATTTTTCTTCCTTTTGCTTCCACTTGGCTCCTTTTTTTTATTCATCCCAGAACTGCTTCATTTCTACTCTTATTTGGCTGAGTTAGCATATTTTCGGGATAAGTGCCTGAAAATGGAAATAACACGAAATCAATCTAAAACGGTAAAGTAAGATAGATAAAGGTAGTAGAACGCCTAAGCTTAAGGGGTTTAAATACGCACTTTTTAGCGCTGATCACACCCCCAAACTTAAATATTGTTAGTCCCTAGCAATGAACTAGAAAGTAAAGGAATGAAATGAACAACTAAACAACTACAAGCTAGAAAGCAATAAATGGATAACGCCACTTTCGTATGGAACACGATTGCACTTAGCATATGCAACAAGCATTTTAAACCTCTAGGTTACCCCTAGTGGACGAGTGAAGTCTCGTGAGGGTTTCTAGAAATGATACCTACAAACATTAAGCTCATTCTTTCAAAAGAGACACCAATATTGCAAACAAGCATTGGGAGAAAACTACCTCAAGTATGCAATTTTGCAAATATTTCTAAGCAATCTCCCAAAATCTCAACATTAAGCAAGCAAGTATGGTCCTCCACATATCAAGAAAATGATCATGCAAATCAAAACAACTCTAGAATCCTTTTGAGTGGACCGGCATCAAATATGTTGCAATCCTAGCTAACTAAAGAAATGATCACATCCTTACCCTCAAACTAGCACACAAATCTAGTACCAATTATCAAGACAAAAAGTAAACCTTTTATTAAAGCTTTATTGTTCTAGGTGCGCATATTCTTTTCACTCAATTTTTTTTTTCTTTTTTATTTTTTTTTTTTAGGATCAAAGATGGAAGCATGGTGCAATGTGTTGATCTATTAAGCATTCTAGCAATTCATGAGGTCGAGCGTTAGGTCAATGACTCCCAAACCAGACGACTTTAGGGCATTAGGCGTTCAAACAACCCTACGGACTTACAGCTCAAATCAACTAGGCTACAAATTAAGACAACCTCCATCTAATCATTTCCCACTTCTCACCTATCAATTTTTCGAAAAATTTACTCCTAAATGGCTTCCACAAGGTATACAAGGAGTATTGGACTCTCAAGTTAAGCAATTTTTTAATTTTAAGCAATATAGTCCTCAAAAGATTAAAATAATTGCTAATATGGACCAATCATAGAAAATCTCTCAAATACACAAGTCATGCTCAAAATTTTGAAATTTAAAGATAACACTGTAAAGTACACCATTACCGTTAAACTTAAACGGCACAGTGTCCTCAATGTGCAAAGAGAACAAAGGAAAGAGTATACCGGTGCAATTAAAGCAAAGAATGATCGGGACTGAAGTATCCGAAGTAGGTGGCATATCCCCCTCAAACTTGGGATTAACTGTGGTCCTAGAAAGATGGCACTTGAATAAACTCATCAGATAACAAAAAGTGATAAACAGTGTATAATGGACATGCAAGTGTAAATGAGATAATGGAATAAAGCAATGAGAGAGGTATAAGGGTGGTCCTGAAAATTGGGTAGCACTCTCTCACTGAAGTCACTGTGATACACTTGATGGAGTCAAATAGATAGATATAAGAACATAATAGACGACATCCATAGCAAAAACATATATAAAGAAAATAAAGTATAAAGTAAATCAAAAGAACAAAACCGACATATCCGGCTGCAAATAATATACAGTGATAAAAATGAAATATAGATCACAGAGGTGTAGTATGAAAAGATAGAAGAAACTGGGAATCTCAGGTGGACGAGGCAGGATGGGCAGGGCGAGCTCCGTGGATATCCCTAAATAAATCTCGGGGTGCAGTCATGACATCCGTGCGGAATGTAGCAAAATCAGCTCTGTGGGCCACAACATCGGCTCGAATGGCGGTAATATCAGCTCTGATAGCAACCACTGCATCCTCAAGAGCCTGAAGACTGTAATACCCCTAATTTTAAAAGGATATTTCTGGTATTTAATTTTTGATTTAATTGTTTTTATTTGATTGTTTTTATTTAAATTTGTTTAATTGTTTTATTGTGTTGGTTAAATGTTATTTGTTTAATTGGTTTTAATTAATTATTCAAATTAAATTAAGTGCTGAATTTATGTAACGTGGATTAATTACATGTTTAATTTTTAATACTGAATTAATTGTTTTATTTAATTAATGTACTGTATTTTCTTTATGGCAACTTAGGTTACAATTATAAGAGCCGCCGTAGGTTAGAACTGATAGTTTTATGGGCCGGTTAGAATTGGAATTAGGGCTTAGTCTCTAATTGTACATGGATTAGGGTTAGTGTTAATTTACACCTATAAATATATGTAATACAGTGGTTTAGGGTTTAGAGAAAATAAACGTTTTGCTCTGTAAAGAAAGACAGAGACTGTGAGATATAGAAGACAAACAGAGAGAGAACCGGAGTGGGAATTTGGGTCGTTCACAAACCAGAATCAAAGGGGAAGCTTGTTGTGTGTTACTGGACTACAGAAGGAGCAGCAAGGGTGGTTTAACACTCAGAGACGTGGAATTAACTTTTCAAGTTTGAGACTCAAAGGCAAGTCTCTGATTCTTCTCTTTCCCTTTAATTCGTGTTCTGTACATGCCTAGTTAAACTCCAGGGATTTAATGAAGGCTAAAACGGATTTAAACCAATATAATACCATGTCTTTTATGCATACATGAATTTTGTTTAACTCTCATGAATTAACTGCTTGTAATAAACTTTAATGTTCTCCTAATTGTTTTTCTATGGTTTATGAGTAAGCTTGTTTTAGTTAAGATTAGTAATGCGATTAGATGCCTTGTAACTAATCTAGGAATGAGTTTGAACCCTAGAACAAGTTCTTAGAATAGTATTTAACTGCATTACATAAATCTGAAACAATCTGTTGTGACTTGCTTAAAATTTGCTAACGAGGTTTTTATAATTGTTGCTTTAAAACTTATGTTCCATACAAGTTTTAATTGGATATCAGTGGTCCAAAATCTATTTAGAACTAAGATTGAACCTAGAATATAATTTAGAACACATTACAGAGGTTCTATAAATCACTGGAATAGAAGAAAACGAAGCTAGATTGGACGAGGTTGCTAAGAGGAGGGAGAGAAGGCTCCCAACCTTCTTAGAGCCGGCTCCCAAAGGGGAGAGCCGGCTCTAGGTGTCATGGAGCTGGCCCTAAGATCCTAGAGCCAGCTCTAGGTGAAAACATGGAGCAGGCTATCATTTTTCTAGATCCTACTCTTCTTGAAAAGCACTGTAACGTGTATTTTGTTAAAACTGTTTGATTTTCAAGATTTCTGCAATTAATTTAAATTGTTTTAAATGATGTGTGGGACTGGTCAAGGCTGGTTTTATGGTGGAAAAATATAAATTCATAGCTGGATTAAAAGTTAGAGCAAGATGAACCAAAGAGAAGATGGGTAGTTTGCTCTCTGTTTTATTGGTTTTGTTTACTGGAACTGAGTAAAGTTTTTATATATAATTTAATTATATATAATCATATTTTTATTCAGTATCTTAAGGATGGTGAATTAATTTTGTTTAACCATACTTAGTTAGATTTAATTGATACTTAAATTTCTATTAACTGTATCAATTCATGGACTATGTTGGAGGATGTGAACGCTTAAATTTAATATAGCAGTTTACATTATTGGAATTGGATTTTAGGCTCTATATTGAATGCCTATTATTTATGTATATGCATTAAATTTATCTTTTGTATATTCTGGTGTATAGTTGATGACTATTTAATACTATATGGATAACTGCGTTAACTGGAGGATTGTATGTACCGGTATGGGACGGTGACATACTAGGTATGGACTAGTTCAAACACTAAGTTCTACCTAATTTGGATTAAGGTATGGATTAACCATATTGGTTAAGTCCATCACCTACTTGTGTTATATCAATAAAATAATTGAATGACTTACTTTGGATCCAGGATGGATTTGTTACATATATCAAACCATAATACGGATGGTTGATATTTTGTATTAGGAGTGTGGATTTTATATATATCTATTATATGGTGTCATGGTATGAGTTTGAGTCTCAGGACCATGGTTAGGGCGCGTACATCGCCTAGGATGGATAACTGGACATAGGTGTTGTTCCCTGGTAGGTCTAGGTACTCATGACCACGTTATGTGCGATTTGCATGGCATCTCTACTCAAGCTGAGATAGACCTACTGGACTAGCGAGCGTCCTATAGTGTGTAATATATACATATATGGACTACTCTAGATATTGTTGAGTCTATCTAGGATGTATCTGCGTATCGGATTTCTGTTTGGATTGTAGTAGATCAGGACTTGCATGTAGGCCTGACCCACTCTTATATTTTTCAGGTGCTCGTCAGTTCCAGAGTTAGAGCTTGGTCGTGCAGAGCAGATACAGACTTCTATTCCACCGACTATGTAGGACTGCTTACTTATTAGCTTTGGATCTAATTTCTGTTATTTTGTTTGCAGTTGCAATTTTTAGAGGTCCGCTAGATGGATTCCCGAGTTGTTAATTGATTGAAGGTTTTGGAGTTTGGAATTTTATAATTTTATTTTAAGGATTTTTAATTAGCATTCCTTCAGTTTATTATTTTATTTCTTATTTCATCTTGTATTCTGTGTTCATTAAAGTATTAATTGTTTGATATTTCCCTCAAGTTTGGGCCTGGGCCTAATCAACCCATGACTTGGATCTGAGGGGTATCACAATTGGTATCAGAGCACTCCAGGTTCAAGTGTCTCTAGGATTCTATCGTATAAGACTTCCGCGTAGCGTTTTCTCTTGATTAGAGCTTAAGTATTAGGATTCATTATATTCTTTACGGTTCAGTTTAATCGTGCTGATGTCTGTCTTTCTGTGTTGACAGAATGGCTAACACAAGAACCAGACGGAACAATCGGCAACGAAGGGAAGTGGCCGGTAGGCAGCGTCAGGAGGATGAAGGTCAGTTCTTTGAGGAGCAGGAGGAAGTTCAGTAGACTCGGGATCAGGGAGGAGATCCAGAGTTTCCTCCTCACCTCAATAACCTTATTGCTCGGGCTATAGAAGTAGGGGTAATAGCTGCACTTTGGAATCAGCCTTAGGTATAGCTGGCACCTTTACCAGCACCGGTTGTTCAGACTGATACTTGGGAAAGGGTTAGGAGTTCTTTCATAAAGGGAACCTACCTAAGTTTAGAGGTTCCACCGATGCGAGAGTAGCTCACCAATGAAAATAGGACATCGAGTGACATCTTCGCTTTGTTCAGCACATGGAGGTTCAGAAACAGATGCTTGCTACCTTCAAGTTAGTTAGGGATGCACTATAGTGGTGGGAGTCAGTTACCACCATAGAAGAAAGGATGGCATTGACTTATGATGAGTTCAGTGCACACTTTGAAGAAAAGTACTTCCCTTATGCAGTCAGGGTAGCTATGAAGACTGAGTTTCTCAATCTGCAGTAGGGAAACATGACAGTGGCAGAGTATGAGTAGCAATTCGCATGCTTGTCCCTCTTTGCACCGGAGGAGGTGGATACAGAGGAGAAGAAGCACAACAGTTTCGTCAAGGGACTGATGTAGTCTATCAAGAGAGCTATTATAGGTAGTCTAGCCTATACTACCTATGCTCAAGTGGTAGATGCCGCGCTACAGCAGTATCAGTTGATCGTGGATTTCAGACAGGCTAAGGGTGAGAAGCGGGGTGATAGAGACTCTGCTAATTAATCAGTTGAGAAAGGGAATGGGAACGGACACCAATAGAATGACAAGGGCAAATTCCAGGGACAACAGCCTTGGAAGAAGCACAAGGGTAGTTCAGATGCTCCCAGGAATGTGGCACCTATTCAGCGACAGCAGAATAGGGGACCACAAGCAGGACAGGGTCAGCCACAGGCTAATCGACAAAGGAGGCCATTTGGTACTTTCCAGGGTAGTTGCTACACCTGTAGAGAGTAAGGTCACACTTCCAGGCAGTGTCCTATAGTCAGACAGGGACAGAGATAGGGACAAGGGCAACATGTGCAACAGGGGCAGAGGGTGCCAGTGCCTTTACCAGCTCCACAGGTTCCACATATTCAGGGACAGGCTTATCCGGCTTTACTGGCACCGCCGCAGACTTAGGGACAGGCACCGCAGTAGTTGCACTATGGCAGGGTGTACAACCCCATGCCACAGGATATGTAGGTACCTCAGGCTGTTGAGGGTAAGTTTCCTATTCATGGTTTACTTGGACGTGTTTTGTATGATACGAGTGCTACAGACTCATTTGTAGCTAGGACTTTTGTTGTTTTATCTAGGATGAGGATGAGGGTATGCACTAGACCTCAGGGTATTTCTACACCATTGGGGGATACAACTATTCTACATGAGAGTGATGGGCCTGTGACACTACATATTGACAGACTCAGATTTCTAGCCAACCTATTGGTCCTGGACATGCACACTTATGATGTGATACTTGGGATGGATTGGTTGTCTCACTACCATGCCCAAGTTAATTGTTTTGATAGGTCTATTGTGTTTACCATACCTGGTCAGGACATGTATGTCATCGCTATGCCACGTTCTAGCAGGGTCATTGGCACATATTTGTTCCATGTGGAGAAGGAAATGGAGGAGGGGACTACTGTATCATTGGATAATATACCAATCGTGCAGGATTTCCCGGATGTATTTCAAGAGATTCCAGGGTTGCCGCCTAGTCGCGAGATCGACTTTGTAATAGACTTAGCTCCAGGCACTATGCCTATTGCTAGGGCACCTTATAGGATGGCACCCGTAGATATGCGTGAGCTAAGGGATCAGATTCAGTAACTACTCAGCCAGGGTTTCATTCGCAGGAATACTTCACCCTGAGGAGCATCGGTTTTATTTGTGAAGAAGAAGGATGGTTCGCTCTGCTTGTGTATAGATTATAGGGAGTTGAACAAGGTTACTATTCGTAACAAGTATCCTTTATTCAGATTGATGACTTATTTGATCAGTTGAATAGAGCTACTTATTTCTCTAAGATTGATCTACGGTCTGGGTATCATCAATTTCAAGTTCGAGAGCAGGATGTTCCGAGGACAGTGTTTCTCACTAGGTATGGATCCTATGAGTTTCGGGTGATGCCATTTGGATTGACTAATGCACCAGCGGTCTTCATTGATTTGATGAACAGAGTCTTCAGGGCTTACTTGGATCAATTTGTCATTGTCTTCATAGATGACATTTTGATTTACTCAAGGTCAGAGGACAACCATGCTAAACATCTATGGATAGTTTTACAGACACTTCGTGAACACCAGTTGTATGCCAAGTTCGAGAAGCGTGAATTTTTGCATAGGGAGGTGAAGTTTCTGGGTCACGTGGTGTTAAAAAAAGGAATAGTGGTGGATCCAGCCAAGGTTTCTGCAGTGGTTGAGTGGGGACAGCCTACTTCACCTATCGAGATTCGGAGTTTCCTTGGTCTGGCAGGATATTACAGGAGGTTTATCCAGGGGTTCTCAAAGATAGCAGGACCACTCATTCATCTGACTAAGAAGGGTGTACAGTTTGTGTGGGATGAACATTATTAGAAAGCTTTTGATGAGCTGAAGACTAAGTTGACTTTTGCACCGGTTTTGTCTACCCCACAGAGCGGGATAGAGTATCTGGTCTACATAGATGCTTCGTTGCACGGTCTTCGATGTGTTTTGATACAGGAGAAGCGACCGATTTCGTATGGATCTCAGAAGCTTAAGCCTCATGAGCTTAATTATCCAACGTATGATTTGGAATTGGCAGCTATGGTCTTTGCCTTACGGATTTGGAGGCATTATCTGTTGGGTGAGTCCTTCAGATTATTCAGCGATCACAAGAGTCTGCAGTACTTATTCACTCAGCGGGAGTTGAATATGAGACAGCGCAGGTGGTTGGAGTTTGTGAAAGACTATCATTTTTCTATACAGTACCATCTAGGGGAAGCGAATGTGGTGGTGGATGCACTCAGTCGCCGACCTATTGGTAGTCTTTCCACTCTATTCACTACTAAGTAGAATGCATTGAAGAAGGTTGATGAATTGTCAGATGCTTTCATGGCTTGTATGGTAGTTATACCTTCTATCATTCACAAGGTTTTGAAGGCACAACTCACCGATCAGTAGTGCATTGACAAGGTTGCAGAGATAGCTTCCGGAGAGGTTCCATTCTACTATGTTAGGGCTGATGGAGGTTTGAGGTACAAGGGACGGTTAGTGGTACCTTCTGCTGATGATTTGAGGAAGGATGTGATGACTGCGACTCACCATTCAAAGTTTTCTATTCATCTAGGAGGCGACAAGATGTATCAAGATATGAAGCGGCAGTTTTGGTGGGCAAGTATGAAGAGGGACATTGCTTTTTTTGTCTCGCGATATAGTACTTGTCAGATGGTCAAGATTGATCATCAGAGGCCGTTAGGAGCTCTACAGCCACTACCGATACCAGAGTGGAAATGGGAGAGCATTTCTATGGACTTTGTCGAAGGGTTGCCAAATTCCTTCAAGGATCACAACTCCATTTGGGTTATTGTGGATAGACTGACGGAATCAGCACACTTCTTGCCTATTCGCACTGATTTCACTTCGGAGCAGTTGGCGAGGCTTTACATTTTAAAGATTGTGAAGTTACACGGCATTCTATTGTCTATTATATCAGACAGGGATTCAAGCTTTGTGTCTGGATTTTGGAAGAGTTTTCAGCAGGCTTTGGGTACCGAGTTGCATCTTAGCACTGCTTATCATCCTCAGACTGATGGACAGACTGAGCGGGAGAATCAGATTATGGAGGATATGCTTCAGTCGTGTGTTCTTGATTTCAAGGGCCATTAGGAGGATTACTTACCACTTATGGAGTTTGCTTATAACAATAGTTTCTAGAAGACTATTGGGATGGCACCATTTGAGGTGTTATACGGCCGACCGTGTCGATCGCCTATTTGTTGGATGGAGGTTGGCGAGAGCAGATTATTGGGTCCTGAGTTCATCAAGGATACTTCTGAGAAGATAACTCTTATTAAGGATCACATGCGTACTGCTCAGAGTAGGCCGAGGTATGCTGATTAGCGTACTCGTGCTTTGGAGTTTAAGGTTGGAGATCAGGTTCTACTCAAAGTGTCACCTATGAAAGGTGTCCAGCGCTTTGGGAAGAAAGGGAAGTTATCACCGCGGTTTGTCGATCCATTCATGATTACGGATCGTATTGGGGCTGTTACTTATCGGTTGGCATTTCTGGATAACTTGGATCGCGTCCATAATGTGTTCCATGTTTCTATGTTGCGAAAATTTCTGCGAGATGAGGATCGGTATCAGCATATCGACGTTAGGAAAATTGAGTTGCAGCCGGATGCAACTTATTTGGAGCCGCTGTATCGTATTGTAGACCGACGGGATTAGATTCTTCGTAACAAGGTTATTCCTTCGGTACGTGTTCAATGAAGTCATCACAATAAGGCTGAGTCCACTTGGGAACGGGAGGATGTCATTCGCTCGCAGTTTCCTGAAATATTGGAAGAAGGTAAAAGCGAATTCCAAGGACGAAATTCCTTTTGTTAGGGAGAAAGAATGTAATACCCCTAATTTTAAAAGGATATTTCTAGTATTTAATATTTGATTTAATTGTTTTTATTTGATTGTTTTTATTTAAATTTGTTTAATTGTTTTATTGTGTTGGTTAAATGTTATTTGTTTAATTGGTTTTAATTAATTATTTAAATTAAATTAAGGGCTGAATTTATGTAACGTGGATTAATTACCTGTTTAATTTTTAATACTAATTTAATTGTTTTATTTAATTAATGTACTGTATTTTCTTTATGGTAACTTAGGGTTACAGTTATAAGAGCCGCCGTAGGTTAGAACTGATAGTTTCATGGGCAGGTTAGAATTGGAATTAGGGCTTAGTCTCTAATTGTACGTGGATTAGGGTTAGTGTCAATTTACACCAATAAATATATGTAATACGGTGGTTTAGGGTTTAGAGAAAATAAAAGTTTTGCTCTGTAAAGAAAGACAGAGACTGTGAGATATAAAAGACAAATAGAGAGAGAACCGGAGTGGGAATTTGGGTGGTTCACAAACCATAATCAAAGGGGAAGCTTGGTGTGTGTTACTGGACTATAGTAGGAGCAGGAAAGGTGGTTTAACACTCAGAGATGTGGAATTAACTTTTCAAGTTTGAGACTCAAAGGCAAGTCTCTAATTCTTCTCTTTCCCTTTAATTCGTGTTCTGTACATGCCTAGTTAGACTCCAGGGATTTAATAAAGGCTAAAACGGATTTAAACCAACATAATACCATGTCTTTTATGCATACGTGAATTTTGTTTAACTCTCGTGAATTAACTGCTTGGAATAAACTTTGCTGTTCTGCTATTTGTTTTTTTGTGGTTTATGATTAAGCTTGTTTTAGTTGAGATTAGTAATGCGATTAGATGCCTTGTAACTAATCTGGGAATGAGTTTCAACCCTAGAACAAGTTCTTAGAACAGTATTTAACTGCATTACATAAATCTGAAATAATCTGTTGTGACTTGCTTAAAATTTGCTAACGAGGTTTTTATAATCGTTGCTTTAAGACTTGTGTTCCATACATGTTTTAATTGGATATCAGTGGTCTAAAATCTATTTAGAACTAAGATTGAACCTGGAATATGATTTAGAACACATTACAGAGGTTCTGTAAATCATTGGAATAGAAGAAAACGAAGCTAGACTGGACGAGGCTGCTAAGAGCAGGTTCTCATTTTTCTAGAGCCTTCTCTTCTTAAAAAGCACTGTAACGTGCATTTTGTTAAAACTGTTTGATTTTCAAGATTTCTGCAATTAATTTAAACTTGGTTTAAATGATGTGTGGGACTGTTCAAGGCTGGTTTTATGGTGGAAAAATATAAATTCATAGCTGGATTAAAAGTTAGAGCAAGATGAACCTAAGAGAAGATGGGTAGTTTGCTCTCTGTTTTATTAGTTTTGTTTACTGGAACTGAGTAAAGTTTTTTTATATAATTTAATTATATATAATCATATTTTTATTCAGTATTTTAAGGATGGTGAATTAATTTATTTTAACCATGCTTAGTTAGATTTAATTGATACTTAAATTTCTATTAACTGTATCAATTCATGGACTATGTTGGAGGTTGTGAATGCTTAAATTTAATATAGCAGTTTACATTATTGGAATTGGATTTTGGCTCTATATTGAATGCCTGTTATTTATGTATATGCATTAAATTTATCTTGTGTATATTCTGGTGTATAGTTGATGACTATTTAATACTATATAGACAACTGTGTTAACTGGAGGATTGTATGTACCGGTATGGGACGGTGACATACTAGGTATGGACTAGTTCAAATACTAAGTTTTACTTAATTTGGATTAAGGTATGGATTAACCATATTGGTTAAGTCCATCACCTACTTGTGTCATATCAATAAAATAATTAAATGACTTATTTGGATTTAGGATGGATTTGTTACATATATCAAACCATAATACAGATGGTTGATATTTTGTATTAGGAGTGCGGATTTTATATATGTCTATTATATGGTGCCATGGTATGAGTTTGAGTCTCAGGATCATGGTTAGGGTGCGTATATCACCTAGGACGGATAACTAGACATAGGTGTTGTTCCCTGGTAGGTCTACGTACTCATGACCACGTTATGTGCGATTTGCATGGTATCTCTACTCAGACTAAAACAGACCTACTGGACAAGCGAGCATCCTATAGTGTGTAATATATACATATATGGACTACTCTAGATATTTTTGAGTCTATCTAGGATGTATCTGCGTATCGGATTTCTGTTTGGATTGTAGTAGATCAGGACTTGCATGTGGGCCTAACCCACTCTTATATTTTTTAGATCTTATTTCTGTTATTTCCTTTGTAGTTGGGATTTTTATTAGGGGTCTGCTAGATGGATTCCCGAGTTGTTAATTGATTGGTGGTTTTGGAGTTTGGAATTTAATAATTTTATTTTAAAGATTTTCAATTAACATTCTTTCAGTTTATTATTTTATTTCTTATTTCATCTTGTATTCTGTGTTCATTAAAGTATTAATTGTTTGATATTTCCCTCTGGTTTGGCCCTGGGCCTAATCAACCCATGACCTGGATCCGAGGGGTATCACAAAGACGCTCTCCAAAGTCGGGTGTCTGACTAGGAGCTGATAAGCGCCGAATATTGCATATTCAAGCGCCCTTAATTGCATTATTTAAGTCCATTGTTTGCTTATATTATGTAGATTACTTTCATTTGCATGTTTTTGTATATTTTCAGGTCCATTGGCCAAAAAGAAGCAAGAAGGATGCTTTGTGGAGTTTTGGCCATAAAAAGGCACAAGGCTGAATTTCTGGCAGCGGTAGATCCTGAACTTTGCTCGCCATTTTTACCTTGAAAACTTGAGAACTGGACTTCTATCATAACATGACATATTTAGATCTCTGAATCAGCTTTCCAAATCTTCAAGTGGTTTGTCATTCAGAGTTTGGAACAGAGAGTTATGATCTTCTTATCATAGGTGCTCAGAACTACCTGGCAGCAATGAAGTTCTGCCTTGTTCTTCAATTTCGACCAACCAGACTTGAGAATTCGATCTCTACCAAAACATAAAGTTTTTAGAGCTCGGAATTAGCTTTCCAAATCTTGAAACGGTTTATCATTCGCAGTTTAGAGCTCAAAGTTATGGCTATTTTACTAAAGTAGGTCCGGGCAGAGCAAGGCAAGAATGGAGCATTCTGCTCCAATTTCGAGTGCTCGAGCCCTTATTGGGAGTGCTCAAAATTGGGGCAGAATTGCATCCAGAAATGGCCCATTTTCAGTCACTTGCATCTTGGGTTCCTCAATTCTAATTTTCCTCTTTAATGGTTGGTTGGAGATGTTGGTTGGTGGGGGTTTTTAGAGCCTTATCTATACAAGAGAAGAGAAGGGAGGTGACACAGGATTAAAAAAGCTTCATTTTGAGAAGATAGAGGAGAGAGAAGAGAGCAAAGAGGAGGAGTTCTTGAAGCTTCAAGGAGGAAGCTCGAAAATGGAGGGGAAAGCCTTGCTTCTTCCTTCATCTAGGGCCACCATGGGTAACTAAACCTCCTCTAGGGAGGTGATGAAGCTCCATTTTGTAAGCTTTGCTTTGTTTTGATTTATATTTGGGGTTAATATATGTATGTAATCCTTCCATGAACTAGAGCTCTTCATTTGATGTAATGAATTTCAATATCTATACGTAATTATCTTGAGTTAAATATCTTGTCTTAGATGGTTTTTCTCCTATGATTATATTGCTACATTTTCATAGTGACAATGGAATGGAGTTTATGGAAGTGTTGTTAATGGCATGATATTTAGGAGATTTGATAATCTATTGCTTAGGATCTTCCTTTGATAGATTATTCTTGGATTCTATGTCATGTGCTTCTACTATGTGATTAAGGGCTTGATAACTCTATGCTTAGTGAGTATGTCTAAGGTTACAACCCAGTTTAGGTAACCAAAACATGCAATGCTTTGATAGGTTATTCTTACCTATTGATTTCATAAATTTCTTGAAGGGAATGTAATAATTTGTGTTGTTGCATCCCATGGTTATACATATATGTTATTCCCTTAAGTAAATCATATCCTAGCATGCTTATTGATGGTTGTGGAGTCTCTTCCCTAGTCTCTTCTCTATTGTTCTATCTCATCTAATTCTTTCAAGTCACTATTGTTTTATGCACATTTGAATTCCTAGTTTAGTGACAAACAAAACAAACCCTCTATGAACACCCCTTATCACTCTAAAATGACTCTAGACACTTAGGTTACCATAGATTAGCGCAGTCCCAGTGGTTCGACTTACCCGACCAATAGCCCTATTTTACAATGATTCGTTCTATTGCGAAGGTTGATGTTTAATTGACCAACCGATCAGGAGCCTCAGGTACGGATGAACCAGAAGAAAGATCCTAAGTCTGCTCCTCCTCGTGTACTGGCGACCCAACTGGGGAGTGCTACTCTGCGTAATCTGCAGGTCACTCTAAATCAATACCCATACGCTAGACAGCCGGATCAACTGGTGCGTCATCCGCTGTCGGGTCTGCTGCTGCTGCTGGCTCCTCAGCCTCTAAATTTTCTAAATCTAAGTCCTTTACCGCCTGAGCTGCAGCCTCTTGTAATCGGGTAATAATGGCATTATAGCTCTTGTCCCAGTCCTTCTTCAAGAAGTGACAGGAACCTCTCTCAAGGTGCTCCCGAGGATGGAAATGATAGCACTGATCATTCAGTATCTGGGTGATGAGGTGGACAAATGGGAGAGACTTAGCCCTTCTAGGCTTCTCCTTGCTGATATACTCATCGAAGAGCTTCCTCATCACGCTCTAAATGAGCGCGAGAATAGATACCCATTGGCCTGTATAAAATGTGTAGAGGGCTGTCAGATAGTCTCCTCTCCACTGAATCTTGTGCCCGGCCATATATGTTCCGGAAGAGAATAGAATCAAAGACCCTTAGGTCATCTGGAATATAAGTGCGAGTGGCGAAAGTCTTGCCATCAGCATGGTGACCTGTCAAGAAAACTGCCATGTCGGCATAAGAAGGCCTGTGTAGCCTCGGATATAGCTCCTATAGCTCCAGAGGGCATCGGTGTGGACAATGACATGATTTGGCTAGCATGTCCATAGTAATAGTAATTTGATGGCCATTTATGGTTGTGACTAGCTCTGCCATGGTACGCGGGGACGGTCGGAGGTTCTGGAAGAACATCCGTACTAGACGCGGGTAGACTGGCTCAATAACTGGGGTAAGAATAGCTGCAAGGCCCCTCTGGATAATATCATCGTAAGCTGATCGGGTCAGCACTGATCTGAAGAAGAAATCTGTGTCGAAAACTAACTCATGGTATGGTGGAGATGGTAATGGTGAATGATCAACCACAGCCTCAGCCTGTGATGGAGATGGAGATGGTGTAAATGCAGGCTGAGCCTCAGAAGTAGATAGAATATGATCAGCCTCAGCCTCAGCCTCATGAGAAGGTGATTGAGGTGGAGTAGGCTCTAATGGCTCCTCATGTGTAGGGTTCTGTGCATGAGAAAGACTGGCCTCGGCATCGAAAGTGTGCCTGCCCCGGTGGTGATAGTGACCGCGGGCTACAGTCTTGCGCTTAGGCATAGCCTGAAAAATAATTTAAAAACTCGCAAGGGAGTCAGTGCCAGAATAAAGAATTGAAAGCACAAAATAGAGACATGCATGTCAAATAAGATAGAAAAAACATATATGACATGAATCTATACAAGTGATAGGAGGTGAACATGCTAAGCGATGTAAGTATGAAATGCATCCAATGTGGAATATCACAGGCATTGGGCATATATAAGATAGTATGAACATAAGACGTGATGAATGAAGTGTGTGTATAAGATCTGTGAAGTTCGATCGATCATAAAAAGGTTTGAGATCGATCTCAAAACTTCGATCGATCTGAGAAACTGAAAAACTGAGTTCGATCGATCTCTCAAGATTGATTTGACAAATAAGTTCGATTGATCGAACTGTGCGAAGATGAAAATCAAAAGGTCACAGATCTGTGACGTGGATGGCACGGGGCCTTCACGAACAGTGTCGTGGGCCCATCAACACAACAATTCCTCAATCCTAGTCACTGGACTAGGCCCATACTCCCATAAACCAAATCAAAACTCAAATATATACAACTATATACACATATACATAACAAGCTTCAAGCTTCATCAATGGAGGATTTGAACATTTAAGCAATCCTAGATCTAGAATATAAAACATTTATGCATCAATTCGAAGCTTAGATTTAAAGACGGGGTTCGGATCTTAACCAAAATCGACTAGGCCCATATGTTTGGATTTTTGAAAATTAAAAAGTCAAATAAAGTCAAACAAAAGTCAAAATAGAGAATTGAAGAACAGAGATCGATCTGAACGAAATGTTCGATCGATCTGAACGAAATGTTCGATCGATCAGACAGAGAGCAAAAATATGCAAGTTTTTGGTTCAAAAATTTGGCTAAGTGTTGGAACTCAAGATCGATAGGACTTTGAAGTTGGATTGATTTAAGGTCTTCTGATCGAATTGAGAATAAGTTCAAACGATGGGACAGAGAGGTGATTTGGATGCAGGTGGATGCAGGTCAAAAAATTTTCTAAGTGTTGGATGCAGATGGAAGTTTGATCGATCATACTCTCATTTGAGATCGATCAAACTTATGCAAAATGCTCAATCATAACATAAAAGTGCATGCAATCCTAACCACAGTTCCTAGCAATGCATATGTACCAAAAACAAGTATCTAAACTTCGCAAGAAATGAAATTAAAGATAAAAATAAGGGAGGAATAGGGTTTTGACACCCCACGAAATGTTGTGCTAGTCTTTAACGTCTTTAGCAAGACGTTGGGCTCTTTTAGCCCTGATCAAAGATCTTGTTATACATCCCCTCCTTGTCGGGGTGATAGATGCTTTGAACTCCCCCAACAAATGGTTCTTTGAAGAACTTATTGGATTAAGCTCAAAAGAAACTTCTAATTCCTTGTCAATGCAATTACAATCTTTGGGCTTCCATGCCCTTTCAAAGCAAGAATTTGAAACAACACTTTAAGAATGCAAGGTTGAAGATGATCCCTTTGAAGTTTTGGTCTTACACAAAAGCTCACTTCCTTGACATTGAAGATCATGACATTTATCTACAACATTAATCTCTCCTTCATATTTGTCAAATGAATTGGGTGTGGGATTAAAGATATTCAACTTCACCTTCATGTGGCCAAATGAGATTTTCATTATCCCCGTCCTACAATTGATATTGGCATTAGCGGTTACCAAGAAAGGACGGCCAAGGATAACGGGAATTTGACTTTTAGGATTGGGGACCGGTTCCGTGGCAATGACAATGAAATCAACGGGGAAGAAGAATTTGTCAATATTTATCAATACATCCTCGATTATACCCCTAGGCTTCTTAATGGATCGGTCGGCAAGTTGTAAAACTACCGACGTTGGTTTCAATTCACCTAGGCCCAATTTGACATAAACCGAGTATGGAATAAGGTTAACACTTGCTCCTAAGTCAAAAAGCACCCGATTAATGATATGATCGCTAATGAAGCATGATGTGGTAGGTGAACCGGGGTCCTTAAACTTTGGTAAAGTGTTATGTAGCAAAATTAAGCTCACTTGCTCGTTGAAAACCACTTTTCTTGGTGCTTAGCTCTTGTTCTTCCGCTTTTAGGTGCACAAGTCTTTCAAGAATTTGGCATAAACCGGAATTTGCTTGATTGCATCCAAAAGTGGAAGATTAACTTTCACTTGCCTAAACATTTCCATGATTTCATTGGTTTTTGCCTTTTGCTTATCTTTTGAAACGGATCCTTTTAAGGCATCCGGAAATGAAACTTTTGGCTCAAAAACTTTTCCAGCATTTTCTTTTGAAAACTCTTCAACACAAGAATTTTTTAAATCACTTTGTTTCAAATCATTTTTCAACAAAACCTTTTTAAATTCATTTTTCGGCAAATCTTTCTTCAAATCATTTTCAAAATCATTCTTCAAATCACATTTTAAAGCTTTCTCATTCACAAGATCATGTATATGCAATGAATGAGGAATGGGATGTGAAACGGGACGGCTGACAACTTGAGGTTGTACCGGTTCACTCTCTTTATTGGACATTTCAAGTTGATTGTCTACAATCCTACCACTCCGCAAGGTAGTCACCGCATTAAAATGCTCAATGGTGTGACCTTCTGATGAGGAATGGGTTTCCACAGCATATTAATGCTTAGGTGGGGCATTCATAGGCATCTTTCCCTTCTCTCTTGCATTAAGAGTGCTTGTTATTTGCCCTACTTAGGTTTCTAGCTTCACAATAGATTGAGAGTGGGAATGAAGCAATAGTGTGTTTGCCTCAAGAGTGCCCAAAGCATTCAAAACTTTTTCTTCAAAGGCGGGACTTCAAGCATTTCTTAGGAATAAGATTGGTTGGGAAAATGAGAGTTAGCAAATTGATTCCCTTGTAACTGAAAAGATCTATAACCTTGGGATCCTTGGTTTTGAAGTGGAGGTGGAATGTACTTCCCTTGAAAACCACCTTGGGAAGGGTTTGAGCCCTCTCCTTGGTTTTTCCAAGAGAAATTTGGATGATTTCTCCAACTTGGATTATAATGAGTATCATAAGGATTGTTCCCTTAGTTCACAAAAGCTGCATTGACTTGTTCATTAGGTTTATTTTGCACTTGTCCGTGAGGACAATGAGAAGTAGAATGAAGAACACTAGAACAAGTCATACATGTTTCATTTGATGCACGATGAGATTGATTAGGGAAGGAAGATACTTGGTTCGCCGAGTTTTGGTTAATCAAAAATTGATCAAACCTTTGAGATAAAGACTTCATTTCGGCGGCTATTTCATTTGAATGTTCGACTTGATGTAAGCCAACACTTTTCCTACCTTATGAATTTCTACCATTCTTGGAAATAATGTTCTACGCAAAGAATTTTCACTCATGCTCTCATAAAGACGCCACACGTCATCCTCATGCCTATTAATGTAAAAGCCACCCATGGAAGCATCAACCATGCCTTTGTAATTGTCCGATAAGTTCTCAAAGAAATATTGAACTAATTGCTATTTGGGCATGTCATGATGTGGACACTTCCTAAGTAGTTCATTAAAGTGTTCCCATGCCTCATGAAATATTTCTCCATCCCTATATGTGAATTTTCTAATGGAAGTTCTCATGACATTGGTCTTAGAAACCGGATAGTACTTCTTCAAGAACTCTTGTTGCATTTCTGCCCAGGAAGTGATTGAAAAAGGCCTAAGATTGTTAAACCAATACTTTGCCTTGTCTTTTAAGGTGAGTAGAAAAAGTTTGAGTCTTAAGACCTCTTCCGGCATATCCGTATATTTTATGGTAAAACATATAAGGTTCTTGACTTGGAAGTCCATGATAATTAGGAAGCATTTGAATGGTTTGTGACTTAATTTCATAGTGATGTGCACTAACTGGTGGCAATTGAATGCATGTGGGTGCATTATATTCATTAGGCACATAGTGATCTCGTAAAGCAAGTAGAGGATTAGCAATTTGATGTGCAACATGGGCACCTTGATTTTGATTTCCTTGAATGATGGGAGGTTGTGGAGCATACATTGGCCTTGGCATTCCAAATAGAACTTGGCCTTATTGTTGTTATGGTTGGTGAATGAATGGCTAGGCATGTCTAATGGTACTTGACTGTTCTCATGATGCACATTTGGATGGAGGATACCTTGTTGGTCTATGTCACCAAGGTCCTCTACATGCTATTCATTATGGCCTTCCATTGATGTAATTGATTGGGTAGAACTAGAACTTCCTATTCCCCTAGGATTTCTAACTACGGATTCAAGATGCAAATCAAGAGGGACAAGAGTTGGTCTTAGTGATCTACGACCATGCATGCACAATGTAAAACACACAAACACAATGAATGAACAAGCACTTTGATTTCACAACAATTCAATGAAACTTTCTCTACAAACACTTAACCCATACTCTTATGTTTTACCAACAATGATGCAAAGAACAATTAAGAATGCCTCCACGCGAGCTCACGGTTTAACTAAGAATTTAAAAACAAGCCTCTACGCGGGCCGACGATTTAACTAAGGGATTGAGTAAAGAAAGTCTCACAAAGGTCCTTTAGCACTTTAACTCCAAATTTAGCTTAGCTTAGCAAATTTTTTTTAAACTTTTAGCATTTTTCCTTGCTTGCTTAGCTCATTTGCTTGGATGCTCCTTTGCTTGCTTCCTAGCTCAATGCTCCTTGTCAATCAAGAACAAACACAATAAGTAACAAAAGAAAAATAAAAACAAAGTAAAGACACGATTAAAAGAGTACTAATTCCTAATGAATTCCACAAATATGACGTTGCCTAATCCCCGGCAACGGCGCCAAAAACTATAGTGGTTAGCCGTCCAACACCATAAGCGTAGAAAGTGTGTATTAAGGCGAGGGCCAAGTTTTATATTTATAAAAGCCACTACTACCTTCACTAAAAATATAATTAGGGTGAGTAGGGATCATCCCAAGGGATTGGAGTCGAATTTGGTTATGGAATCACAATTAGGGTTAGTAGGTCGAATGATCAAACAAATAGTTAATTGGTTGATTAAACTAGAGAGCAAAAAAAAAAACTATGGTGGTTAGCCGTCCTACACCACAAGGTTAGAAAGTTTGCATTAAGGTGAGGGCCAAGTTTTACATTTATAAAAGCCACTACTACCTTCACTAAAAATATAGTTAGGGCAAGTAGGGATCATCACAAGGGATTGGAGTCGAATTTGGTTATGGAATCACAATTAGGGTTAGTAGGTCGAGTGATCAAACAAATAGTTGGCTGGTTGATTAAACTAGAGAGCAAATTAAACTAAATAATTGAATGCAATAAAGAGTAAGTAAGAGAGAGAGATCTTGGGGTTTAGAGGTCACCACCAAGCAATACTTTTCTACACCCTTAACAAGTGACTAATGAGGGAAATGTGTGTTGCAATATTGATGTGTGTGTGTGTGTGGTTGATTCAATTAGCAAGGGTGACTAATTAAGTATATATTGTCTAAGTAACATGTGAAAAACACAATATGTCATACCCCCAGATTTCTGGATGCGGGTTGGCCAGGCCCACGCCCGATTACCCGAGGATATCAAACCAATTAGCAATAAACGAACACAGAATACAATTAAGGGAATAGGAATAAATAAAAATTTGCTGAAAAGAAACTAGAATGAGAAACTAAATACTGAAACCTCAGAATAAAATTAAATTAATAAAGAATTATTCTGATACATCCAAATTCTCCATTTCTAATACAACTCGGGAATCCATCTGGTGGACCCCTAATAAAATCCTCACTGAGAAATGAACCACCGGAAAAGAATCTAATGCTAAACCATACAGGAACCGCCTACAACGTCGGAAGAATGAGAAGTCGTCTCTGCTCAGCACGAACAAGATCTAAGACCTGGAATCGTCCGTTACCTGAAAAATAATAGTGGGTCAAGCCCACGAATAAGTTCTATCCTAACTACAGTCCAAATAGAGACCCGATACGCAGATACATCCTAGATGTCTCAACCATATCTATATAGTCCGTAAATAGATATATACATATAACCACACTACAGGACTCTCACTAAACTATGATGAGGGTCTCAACCTGAATAGAAGCCAACATGCAATACGCACCTAAATGGGCATGACTACCTAAGCCTAACAAGGTATACCTCAACCAACATAGCTAGCTACGCATCCTACTGCATATACGCACCCTAACCGTCGACTATGAAACTCAAGCTCATATCGCGGTACCATAATTTATATATATAAATTCCCATCCAAACCAATGTAGTGCCGCTCAATTGTTCGTTGCCACGACATAACATAAAATTAGGATTTAAACGTTTTAGTTAAAACCCTATCCTTCCTAATACAGAAATATAAACAATCATCCAGTATGTCGTTCAACTGTGTTAGTTGACAGGACATGAAACCATGTAGGATTTAACTATTTTAGTTAATCCATTTCGTATGTATGAATGGGTAGGAATTAGCATTGTGACCTAATCCATCCCTCCATATGACACCGTCCCATACCGGTGTATACATGCAAATGATCCATAAATGATAAAACATTTAGGCAGTACATCAAATAAAGTCCACAGTATTCATATAGTTGATAAACACAGAATTTAAACAAGGTATCAACTAAAAATCCCAAATCCATCCATGTAATTAAACGAGACAAAGTTTACAAATTCGTCAAATTAAATTCCGACATTCATCCAGGTAATTGACAGAAAATATACATTTATTTCTTCAATTAAGTCCAGGCCAACGTCTAATTAGATTGGCAGAACCTAAGTACAAGTCCAACAATTAAAGTCCAAACCCTAATCCAAATAATTGCAGTGTAATGCTTAATATTACAGCAATTTAAAATTCTAAGCTTAAATTCATGCATTGCAAAAAAGTATTTAGTATTTCAACAATTAACATCCAGGATATGCATAGACCAAACTTGTTAATTAAGTGATCCTAGCATACAACCACAACAAGAGTTACAAATATATACCTACTGTGTTAAATTGCTAAACTAAAAAAAACAATTAAACTTCTTTCATCCGTTAACAACCTACACTGCTATATACCTTCCCACGATTAAACCCCTGAGTATAAAGACCTTAATTTATTAAAAATGGCTTTAGTATAGCATAATATAATGCTTGGAATCCATGTTCCAACTCTTTTTAATTTCTAGACACAGTTTGCACAATTAAGTCTTTTCGGTCTGCTAAGTCCGTAAACTGCCTACGTCTTGCCTTAGATTTTCCTGCGGTTTAAAACCCTAGCATATAAATAAATTAATGCATCCTAGGGCTTTAATATTTCTTGAATTAATATATAAATCCATCTCCCTAACCCAAACATAGCTCAAAAAAACCACCATCGAACCAAACAACACACAAACAGCCCCAGAACACAAATAGGATCACAGAGCCTTCTCCAAATAAGTGGACCAGGCTCTAACCTGCCTAGAGCTGCCTCTTTTAGAGGTAGATCCTGCTCTACTTCCTCAAGAGCAGGCTCTACTCATAGGGGAGCCATCTCTTCCCTCCGTGGAGCCGTCTCTTTCCCCCTCTGCGAGCTTCAGTCCGTTCCTGCTTTGTTTCAGTCCGTCCTCTTCACCTCTGGTCTATTCCTAACACTCTGTTGGTCTTTAAAACTAATCTTAGGATTTTAATTAACACCTAGTAACATCCCATCAGTTTGTTATAACAGTAGGAATTAAAACAACAAGAAAAACAATAATCGTCTTAACACGCTTTTACGATCAAACACTAAATACAATCTTGCAACTACAGTTCCATTCCAACCCCTCTGCTCCTCTTCAAAACTGAACCTAAGGTCTTATAACATCCCATTAACATCCCCATGACTTGTTCATAATAGATCAATTCAATTACAGTGTTTAAAACCTTAACCGATTAAACATGCTTCCACTCCAAACTGCAAACCAGAGGTATAAGAACTTTAACAAAATAATTCCACACATATAGACATCTAATTTAGCATATAACAAACATGCATAATTTAATTATTGATCAATTAAAACCCTAGAGACAGTCTAAGGATGCACAGAACAAAGGCAACGGGAGAGAGAAAGGAAAGAACTTGCCTTTACAGTTTTGGATTCAAAACTCTGTTGCCGTCATTCTAAGTTTTTTCGACGATCCAATTCACTGTTAAATCTCCTATTGCTCCATCTTCCCTTCTCCTACATTCATCCTTCAAGCCATGGCCAAACCCTCACCAAAGTGGCTCTGTTTGTTTCTCACAATCTCTCTCTTTTCCTCTCTGTTTTCTCTCTATAATTCTGAACGTAAATAGGGTCTGTGTTTGCTATCAACCCTAAGGTGACACACTGTTACATATATATAAGCACCAAGAAATCCCAAGCCAAATCCTACTCCACGATTGAAACAAAACCCTAATTCTAGTCGGCGTGAGATACCAGACTACAATCCTAATTTAACATTATAATTTAATTCATTAATAAGTTAAACTCCTTTAAATTCTTTAAATTACACAGCATTTAATCCATTTAAAATGAATTTAATTCAATTACAGAAAAATAAAAATACAATTAAATTGAATAGAACAAATAACAAAATAAGGCAACGTCAAATACAATTAACCATTAAATCAAATAAAAATAAAACAATTAACAAATCAATTTAAGTCATAAACATTTAAATTCACCCAACACTTACTTTAATTCAAAAAAACACCTAGCCACATAAATACCAAAAGCAAATAAAATAAATAATAAAAATAATAAACTAAATATTAAAATTCCAATTATAACCCTTTTAAAACTAGGGGTATTACATTCTTCCCCCCTAACAAACGGAATCCGTCCTCGGAATTCACAAAACTCTGAATTATTTTTGTTAAAAGTCATTTCCATTCCATTGTGGATGCTGCTGCTATGCATGAGCTTCACTAAATTTCAAATCCTCCAAGGAAACTTATGAGTTCTATATCAAAGAAACATAAAAGTTATGCAACACGTAAGTTGTAGTAAGCAACTTCCTATCCTTTGCCAAATTGTTTTAAGAGGGTACAGATCCACATTCCTCCCAGGTACATAGCATAAATGTGTAAAACTTCTATGCGTCTCATCCTAACGTTGTAAATCACGAATTTATAGGCTACCGCCTAAATGGAGAAACACCCTCCATGAACGGCAATATAATATATAAAAACTGACCTTCCTCAATAACGCACCTTGCTTCTGATATAGAATACATCCCCAAATCAACTGTTTCCCACTTCCATTTCGATTTAGGTAGTGGCAAAAAAACTCCAATGAGCTCCGGTTATCCATCGTCCACCTTTCAAACAAGTGTTACTCGTATAGACAGTTATATACATGTCTCTTCCCAAACCTGATCCCTAGAACTGACAGTTGATGTCTTGATGTTCTGGATAACCATCCGAGTGCATTGAGAAGAAGTTTCGATTGTGAAATCGCAATCATTCTGACAGCACTAACAAAACCACAAATCGCTCGTCAGTACCTTAAGCTCTAACTGAGTAAGGTACACCTCCACGAAGATCAACCCCAAATGGTGTAGTTGACTTCCTGATTTCCCGTGATAACAGCCCATGTCATTGTTATACAAGCGAAACTGCCACTATGAACTCAACAATGAATCGCAAGATATGAATATCCGATCAGTTGTTGAGAGCATCCACCTCCCTATTCCTTTTTCCTGGACAGAACTTAATACAAAATGTGAATCACCACATTGAGGCATCTAAGTCTTCTTATAATCCCCTCTATTCATAAAAACTGATGACCCACCAGTTCGCAATAAACCAGAATTCAGCTGATTTAATAAAGAAACGAACCAACATCCCAACCACATCCTGACCCTTTGTAAAAGTTAGCAACACCTCATCTAAATCCATGAAAAGGGTCTATCAATGGAACATAGAAATGTCTACAAGGGTCTCGTAATCTCGAATGGTCCATTTCGATCATATTAGAAATGGTATCCAAATCACCACATCCCTCTACTTGCTGATCCTCCAAACATCTGTTTCATACCATGAAGCATTTTGTTTTGCACCGGGATGAATAAAGAACTAAGAGGTGTAAAACTCAGTCCTTATATCCTTCTTCCCATTTGTCTGCAGGACGTACCAACTGGTCTAGTAGCACCAGCTTTTGCTTACACCCATTGCTTACATCGAAGCATCCTCAAAAGTTAACCCTGCAACTGTAACTATGCATTACTAGTTAGTGATAAGCAAACCGATAATAAAATCAACCAGCACTTCCATTCAGTGAAAGTCAATTCACGATGACTTTCCATGCACACCGTGCACCGCTTCCTTATACAGACGTTCAGTCTCTCCTTCCTGTCCATGACACATCATATTTCTCTAATATAGGTAAGTGCCCAGTTAACTCCTTGTCTCGTTTCAATTAAATATGAAACCGTTCCCATCCTCCATATAGTCATTAATATCAGAGCAACAGCTAATTGTTGCAAAAGATACCCCTAAAAAAAATTTCCACATTTTATACAGTGTAGAAACTTTGGTTCCTCCTCCAAGTGCAACACCAGCAAACCTTCCAAATGACACCCTCGTAAAATAATGCGTAGATCATGAATAAACTGATAAAGCTTGCATCAGTCCACTATCCTCCCTCGACGTCATTCTAATAAGTACCTACCAGCACGAAATCCTCTATCCGAACCCTAGCGGCATTACAGGGATATTTACCTACCACAACCTCACGAATCCCCCAAGGCATTCACAACCACCATTCTTATAGCATTGTAAAAACAAATCCCTACCTAGTGTAGAGCATATCCAACTAATTATTGTAGATTATTTGACTCTCATAGGTAGTTGAACTATCCCTTCCCAAGTAGCATAACATAATTATGCATATCCAGGTCTAATAGATTGGCTAGAAGTTTGTATTTCTACCTAATCCTATGACCCTATATCCACAAATCCTAGCGCATATAGCGCTATTACTATATGTTATTACAATAATAGTTGGCCGACATACGTATGCCCCAACTAAGCCCTATTCCAAATCTTAAACCAATTAACAAAAATGAAACACGTAACAACAAAATGCAACACAAAATATTTAAAAAGCAAACACATAGATACACACAAGACAACAAAACAACCAAAATATAATTTCTACTTAAAACATCCTCCATTCAAGAGAAAAACCTCCTTTGAACTCAAGTTCCCAAATTATGTCACAAAAGTTCATTTCGTAGTTTCGTTGGTAATCATCCAACCTTGAAACCCATTTGTAACCATAGCTTAAAAGCAACATTCTTTTGCCTAAGCAAATACCAAAAGCTTACCCCTTATCCTCCTTATACGCGGAAAGCAAACCGTCTATCACGACTTTGCAACGCAACGTAGCACATCACAACCTAATCCCCATACTCGCTGAAATGTGATATAAAATCATGTCTTTGTTCTGGTTAGAACTCCGTCCGATTCCCAAACTCCTAAAGAGTACTTTACAATAAACTCCTGGAGAAATGATACGAAACTTTAACTATATGCAGATTGGCTCACACCAACTCCACTAGTACCATTCACTATACTACTGGTGAATGAGAGCACCCTCGTGTGATCATTTATCTTCAAGCTTCAATATCCCCTTTCTTAGAGACACTGATATCTCTTCCTTTAGGATCCTCTTCAGAATCCTACTCTTTGCTTACCTCCTTTTTTAGAACAACTGAAGTTATGTTGGCCCCGTTATGCGGTGACCTAACACCTACACCTTAATCTGTTCTTGGCGTATACTTCCTAAGTAATGCCAACCCCGAAACTACCTTCGATCCCAAGTTCTGCTTTTGGCAAAGAACTCGACAACGAACTCCTTTATGCCGTTGGGTCCATATCGCTTTCGCCGTGAACCCCATCCTCCTCCTACTGTCAACCATTCTATTTCTACAGAATTCAATTGACATCAACTCCTCCTAACGAACCGCAAATAGAGTACAACGAATACGCACCTGAGTGGGCATGACTACCTAAGCCTAACAGGGTATATCTCAACTAACATAGCTAGCTACGCATCCTACTACATATAGGCACCCTAACCGTCGACTATGAGACTCAAGCTCAGATCGCGGTACCATAATTTATATATATAAATTCCAATCCAAACCAATGAAGTGCCGCTCAACTATTCATTGCCACGACACAACATAAAATTAGGATTTAAACGTTTTAGTTAAAACCCTATCCTTCCAAATACAGAAATATAAACAATCATCCAGTATGTCATTCAACTGTGTTAGTTGATAGGACATAAAACCATGTAGGATTTAACTGTTTTACTTAATCCATTCCGTATGTATGAATGGGTAGGAATTAGCGTTGTGACTTAATCCATCCCTTCGTATGACACCGTCCCATACTAGTGCATACATGCAAATGATCCGTAAATGATGCAACATTTAGGAAGTACATCAAATAAAGTCCACAAAAGCTATATAGTTGATAAACACAAAATTTAAACAAGTCATTAACTAAAAATCCAGAATCCATCCATGTAAATAAACGAGACAAAGTTTACAAATTCGTCAAGTTAAATTCCAGCATTCATCCAGGTAATTGACAAAAAATATACATTTAATTCTTCAATTAATTCCAGGCCAACGTCTAATTAGATTAGCAGAACCTAAGTACAAACCAACAATTAAAGTCCAAACCCTAATCCAAATAATTGCAGTGTAATGCTTAATATTACAGCAATTTAAAATTCCAAGCTTAAATTCATGCATTGCAGAAAAGTATTTAGTATTTCAACAATTAACATCCAGGATATGCATAGACCAAACTTGTTAATTAAGTGATCCTAGCATACAACCACAACAAGAGTTACAAATATATACTTACTCCGTTAAATTGCTAAACTAAAAAAAATAATTAAACTTCTTTCATCCGTTAACAACCTGCACTGCTGTATACCTTCCCACGATTAAACCCCTGAGTATAAAGACCTTAATTTATTAAAAATGGCTCTAGTATAGCATAATATAATGCTTGAAATCCATGTTCCAACTCTTTTGAATTTCTAGGCGCAGTTTGCACAATTAAGTCCTTTCGGTCCGCTAAGTCCGTAAACTGCCTGCGTCTTGCCTTAGATTTTCCTACAGTTTAAAACCTTAGCATATAAATAAATTAATGCATCCTAGGGCTTTAATATTTCTTGAATTAATATATAAATCCATCTCCCTAACCCAAACACAGCTCAAAAAAATCACCATCGAACCAAACAACACACAAACAGCCCCAGAACACAAATAGGATCACAAAGCCTTCTCCAAATAAGTGGACCAGGCTCTAACCTGCCTAGAGCCGCCTCTTTTAGATTCCTGCTTTGTTTCAGTCCGTCCTCTTCACCTCTGGTCTATTCCTAACACTCTGTTGGTCTTTAAAACTGATCTTAGGAGTTTAATTAACACCCAGTAGCATCCCATCAGTTTGTTATATCAGTAGGAATTAAAACAAAAACAAAAACAACAATCGTCTTAACACGCTTTTACGATCAAACACTAAATACAATCTTGCAACTACAGTTCCATTCCAACCCCTCTGCTCCTCTTCAAAACTAAACCTAAGGTCTTATAACATCCCATTAACATCCCCATGACTTGTTCATAATAGATCAATTCAATTACAGTGTTTAAAACCTTAACTGATTAAACATGCTTCCACTCCAAACTGCAAACCAGAGGTATAAGAACTTTAACAAAATAATTCCACATATATAGACATCTGATTTAGCATATAACAAACATGTATAATTTAATTATTGATCAATTAAAATCCTAGAGACAGTCTAAGGATGCACAGAACACAGGCAACGGGAGAGAGAAAGGAAAGAACTTGCCTTTACAGTTTTCGATTCAAAACTCTATTCCCGTCATTCTAAGTTTTTTCGGTGATCCAATTCACTATTAAATCTCCTATTGCTCCATCCTCCCTTCTCCTACGTCTGTCCTTCAAGTCTCGGCCAAACCCTCACCAAAGTGGCTCTGTTTGTTTCTCACAATCTCTCTCTGTTCCTCTCTGTTTTCTCTCTATAATTCTGAACATAAATAGGGTCTGTGTTGCTACCAACCCTAAGGTGACACACTGTTATATATATATATATAAGCACCAAGAAATCCTAAGCCAAATCCTACTCCACGATTAAAACAAAACCCTAATTCTAGTCGGCGTGAGATACCAGGCTACAATCCTAATTTAACATTATAATTTAATTCATTAATAAGTTAAACTCCTTTAAATCCTTTAAATTACACAGCATTTAATCCATTTAAAATGAATTTAATTCAATTACAGAAAAATAAAAATACAATTAAAATAAATAGAACAAATATCCAAATAAGGCAACGTCAAATACAACTAACCATTAAATCAAATAAAAATAAAACAATTAACAAATCAACTTAAGTCATAAACATTTAAATTCACCCAACACTTACTTTAATTCAAAAAAACACCTAGCCACATAAATACCAAAAGCAAATAAAATAAATAATAAAAACAATAAACCAAATATTAAAATTCCCATTATAACCATTTTAAAACTAGGGGTATTACACAATATATGTAACAATTAAGTATATATTGTCTAAATAGCATGTGAAAAGCACAATATCTCTAGCAAGTCATTAATCATTTCATTAAGCTCACAAGTCAAATACACCACAAGGTTAGAGACATATGCTACTTGCATGCGAAAGTATGGAACATCAAACAACAAGCATGGATTGTCCTCCCATCTAACAACTATGCTACCACTACACTACAATTAAGTTAATGACATGAAATTAAACTAATTAAACTAAGGGAGAGGCACAATCCATCAAGAAATGAGCATGAACCATCAAGAAAATTACAAGAGCATTCCATTAAGTATTATGTTTTGACAATCTCTAGATCTATGGCATTAATACACACAGACATGCAATAATAACACAAGAAATAGAGACAAACACATGAACATCTATTCTAGCATATATAGACATATGGATAGAATGAAATGATTAATTTGAAACATTAAACCACATAAATCATTGAATAAACTAGATCTGTAGATATAAAAGTGCCAAAACATGTATTACAACACTAATCTCTCAACAATACACAAAATCAAGATGTAGAAAGCAGGCTTGGGGCTAACTCTAGCCCCAAGAAAATGTCTAGCCACTCATGGTAGTGCTTCTCTAACCCTCAAGGGCAAACTCCATGGAAGAAATCTACTCCTTGGTTAATGAAGAGCTCCCAAGCTTGTGTCGCTAGCCTCCTCCTCCTTTCTTCCTCCCTAAGAATAGCCCTTTTTTGTGATAGATCAATCCTAAGTATATCCTAAGTATATCCTCTCTCAAAAAATGTGTCATATTCTATATATAGGTAGGTCAAGTGACACACAAAATGAGCTGGGGTCATGCACAAAATATTCCCCAATGATTGGATAAGGACAGCTTTCAATGGGCTGGAAATTTAACTTTTTCACACTGGAGGAAGTTCGATCAATCGAACCTTAAACTTGGATCGATCGAACATAGCTGAGATCTTTCGAACTGAAGTTGGATCGATCCTCAATGGCGACGCTTTTTGGATAAAAACAAATCTAAGGTATTTCGAAGATATTTTTAGGAAAAGGACAAAAGTGGTTGGTAGGATGGTACAACTTGATAAAATCAATCATTTGGATAAGGACAAGGTAGTTCAATCGATCGAAGAATGATGTTGGATCGATTAAACTTTTGAGATATCTGAAAATGTTATCATGGCTTTGATCCTTCTTAAAGTGCTGACATCGATCATGTTGGATCGATCGAACTTTGATCTGAGATCGATCGAAGATGTTGATTTCCATATTTTGCTTCCTTTTGCTTCCACTTAGCTCTTTTCTTTGATTCATCACAGAATTGCTCAATTTCTGCTCTTATTTGGCTGAGTTAGCTTATTTTCGGGATAAGCGCCTGAAAATGGAAATAACACGAAATTAGTCTAAAACAATAAAGTAAGATGGATAAAGGTACTAGAATGCCTAAGTTTAAGGGGTTTAAATACGCACTTTTCAGCACTCATAACACCCCCAAACTTAAATATTGCTAGTCCCTAGCAATGAACTAGAAAGTAAAGGAATGAAATGAACAACTAAACAACTACAAACTAGAAAGCAATAAATGGATAACGCCACTTTCGTAGGGAACATGATTGCACTTAGCATATGCAACAAGCCTTTTAAACCCCTAGTGGATGAGTGAAGTCTCGTGAGGGTTTCCAGAAATAATACCCACAAACATTAAGCTCATTCTTTCAAAAGAGACACCAATATTGCAAATAAGCATTGGGAGAAAACTACCTTAAGTATGCAATTTTTTAAACATTTCTAGCAATCTCCCAAAATCTCAACGTCAAGCAAGCAAGTATGGTCCTCCACACATCAAGAAAATGATTATGCAAATCAAAACAACTCTAGAATCCTTTTGAGTGGACCGGCATCATATATGTTGCTATCTTAGCCAACTAAAGAAATGATTACATCCTTATCCTCAAACTAGCACACAAATCTAGTACCGATCATCAAGACAAAAAGTGGACCTTTTATTAAAGCTTTATTGTTCTAGGTGCGCTTATTCTTTTCACTCATTTTTTTTTTTTTTTTTTTTTTTTTTAGGATCAAAGATAGAAACATGGTGCAATGTGTTGATCTATTAAGCTTTCTAGCGATTCATGAGGTCGAGCGTTAGGTCAATGACTCCCAAACCAGACGGCTTTAGAGCATTGGGCGTTTAAACACCCCTACGGACTTACAAGCTCAAAACAACTAGGCTACAAATCAAGACAACCTCCCTCTAATCGTTTCCCATTTCTCACCTTTTGGGAGAAATCCTTACTTTTTATTGCTTTTGTAGCTTCTTTTTCTTTTTTTTTTTCTTTTTTTTTATGCAAGTTCAATTATTAACCTAGAGTTTGGGCCCTCCACCTTTCGGCGCGAGAAGTTCAATGCTTGATGAGGCTAGAATCCCGGCTACTTAGTGAAAAGGGGTTGTTATCTACCTTTATCAAGAATGAAAGTTTTCAATGCACTACTAGCCTAATTAGGATATAACCAATTCAATAATCAATAAATCATGTACCCTACAAATGAATACTAGTGTGCGCCGGTGCTAGTGTAGAATTCTAAAGTAAATCTCAAAACAATCACAAAATCAAGATGATGTGGACCACAAGTGCAAGCAAGATATCAATCTTTCGAAAAATTTACTCCTAAATGGCTTCCACAAGGCATACAAGGAGTATTGGACTCTCAAGTCAAACAATTTTTAAATTTTAAGCAATATAGTCCTTAAAAGATCAAAATCATTGCTAATATGGACGAATCATAGAAAATCTCTCAAATACACAAGTCAAGCTCAAAATTTTGAAATTTAAAGATAACACTGTAAAGTACACCATTACCCCCAAACTTAAACGGCACAGTGTCCTCAATGTGCAAAGAGAACAAAGGAAAGAGTATACCGATGCAATTAAAGCAAAGAATGATCGGGACTGAAGTATCCGAAGTAGGTGGCATATCCCCCTCAAACTTGGGATTAACTGTGGTCCTGGAAAGATGGCACTTGAATAAACTCATCAGATAACAAAAAGGGATAAACAGTGCACAATGGACATGCAAGTGTAAATGAGATAATGGAATAAAGCAATGAGAGAGGTATAAGGGTGGTCCTGAAAATTGGGTAGCACTCTCTCACTGAAGTCATTGTGATGCACCTAATGGAGTCAAACAGATAGATATGAGAACATAATAGACGATATCCATAGCAAAAACATATATAAAGAAAATAAAATATAGAGTTTATCAAAAGAGCAAAGCTAACATATCCGGCTGTAAATAATATACAGTGACAAAAATAAAGTATAAATCACAGAGGTGTAGTATGAAAAGATAGAAGAAACTGGGAATCTCAGGTGGACGAGGTAGGACGGGCAAGGCGAGCTCTGCGGATATCCCTAGATATATCTCGGAGTGCAGTCATGACATCCGTGAGGAATGTAGCAAAATCAGCTCGGTGGGCCACAACATCTGCTCGAATGGCAGCAGTATCAACTCCGATAGCAACCATTGCATCCTCAAAAGCCTAAAGACACTCTCCAAAGCTGGGGGTCTGACTAGGAGCCTCAGGTATGGATGAATCAGAATAAAGATCCTGAGTCTGCTCCTCCTAGTGTACTTGCGACCCAACTGGAGAGTGCTACTCTGCGTCATCTGCAGGTCGCTCTAAATCAATATCCATATGCTCGACAGCCAAATCAACTAGTGCGTCATCCGCTGCCGGGTCTGCTGCTGCTGTTGACTCCTCAGCCTCTAAATCGTCTAAATCTAAGTCCTCTGCCCCCTTAGCTGCAGCCTCCTATAATCGGGTAATAATGGCATTATAGCTCTTGTCCTACTCCTTCTTTAAGAAGTGACAGGAACTTCTCTCAAGGTGCTCCCGAGGATGGAAACGATAACGCTGATCAATCAGTATCTGGGTGATAAGGTGGCCAAATGGGAGAGACTTAGCCCTTATGGGCTTCTCCTCGCCGCTGAATCTTGTGCCTGGCTATATATATGTTCTGAAAGAGAACGGAATCAAAGAACCTTAGGTCATCTGGAAGATAAGTGCAGGTGGCGAAAGTCTTGCCATCGGCTTGGTGACCTGTCAAGAAAATTGCCATGTCGGCATAAGAAAGCCTATATAGCCTCGGATATAGCTCCTATAGCTCTGGAGGGCATCGATGTGGACAATGGCATAATCTGGCTAGCGTGTCCACAGTAATAGTAATCTGATGGCCATCTATGCTAGTGACCAGCTCTGCCGTGGTATGTGGGGACGGTCGGAGGATCTGGAAGAACATCCGTACTAGCCGCAGGTAGACTGGCTCAGTAACTGGGGCAAGAATAGCTGCAAGGCCCCTCTGGATAATATCATCGTAAGCTGATCAGGTCAACACCGATCTGGAGAAGAAATTTTTGTCGAAAACTAACTCATGGTCCACTGTCATCTGTGTATATCTAGGCGTGGGCCTGTCACGCTCTCGAGATGGTTGGTGTGGTGGAGATGGTAATGGTGAATGCTCAGCCTCAGCCTCAGCCTATGATGGAGATGAAGATGGTGTAAATGCAGGCTGAGCCTCAAAAGTAGATGGAATATGATCAGCCTCAGCCTCATGAGAAGGTGACTAAGGTGGAGTAGGCTCTAATGGCTCCTCCTGTGTAGGGTCCTGTGTATGAGAAGGACCGTCCTCGGCATCAAAAGTGTGCCTGCCCCGGCTGTGATAAGGACCGCGGGTTACAGTCTTGCGCTCAGGCATTGCCTGAAAAATAATTTAAAAACTTGCAAGGGGAGTCAGTGTTAGAATAAAGAATTGAAAGCACAAAATAGAGACATGCATGTCAAATAAGATAGACAAAACATATATGACATGAATCTATACAAGTTATAGGAGGTGAACATGCTAAGCAATGTAAGTATGAAATGCATCCAATGTGGAATATCACAGGCATTGGGCATATATAAGATAGCATGAACATAATACATGATGAATGAGGTGTGTGTATGAGATCTTTGAAGTTCGATCGATCGTAAAAAGGTTTGAGATCGATCTCAAAACTTCGATCGATCTGAGAAACTGAAAAAATGAGTTCGATCGATCTCTCAAGATCGATCTGAGCAATAAGTTCGATCGATCGAACTATGCGAAGATGAAAATCAAAAGGTCACAGATCTGTGACGTGAATGGCACGGAGCCTTCACAAACAGTGTCGTGGGCCCATCAACACAACAATTCCTCAATCCTAGTCACTGGACTACGCCCATACTCCCACAAAACAAATCAAAACTCAAATATATACAACTATATACAAATCTATATACACATATACATAACATGCTTCAAGCTTCATCAATGGAGGAAATCATCAACAATACATCTTAGATCTAGCATGTAAAGGACGAATACATAAAATAGAAGCTTAAATCACAAAGTGGATCTCGGATCTCACATAAAATTTGAGAGAAGTGGATAAGATGCGAAGGGGGTGATGGAATCCGAGAGAAGAGAGAAGTCAACGCTCACCGGATCTTGCCGGAGGTTCGCCGAAAAAGATGATGAAGATGGGTGGATGCACGGTGGCGACGGGAATGAGGGACAAGGGTTTAGAGGGTTGGATCGATCTAATGAATCGATCTTGAGACCCTCAGGTTCTATTTTTAAAAACTTTTCCCGTCCAGTTCGATCGATCGAACTGAGATTTCAGATCGATCGAACTGTGATGATCTCTCTTCAAAGTATTTATGGAATTTTTTGAAATTTTTGAAAAATTAAAAACTAAAATTAAAAATTAAAATTGAAAATTAGAAAATATTTTTGGATTTTTGAAAAATAAGAATAAAAATAAAATAAAATCTTTTTGGATTTTTGAAATAAATAAAGTAAAATCTCTCTTCTTTTTTTTTTTTTTTGAAAAATTAAGTAAATAAAAGAAGATCTTTTTGGTATTTTTGGAAAATAAAATAAAATAAAAATATTTTTGGATTTTTTTAAAAATAAGAAGTCAAACAAAGTCAAAGATGGTGAAATGAAGAACTGAGAACGATCTGAACAAAATGTTCGATCGATCAGATAGAAAGCAAAAATATACAGATTTTTGGTTCAAAAATTTGGGTAAGTATTGGAACTCAAGATCGATCAAACTTTGAAGTTGGATTGATCTAAGGTCTTCTGATCGATTTGAGAATAAGTTCGAACGATGGGACAGATGGGTGATTTGGATGCAGGCGGATGCAGGTCGAAAATTTTTCTAGGTGCTGAATACAGGTAGAAGTTCGATCGATCGAACTCTCATTTGAGATCGATTAAACTTATGCAAAATGCTCAATCACAACATAAAAGTGCATACAATCCTAATTACAGTTCCTGGCAATGCATATAAACCAAAAATAAGTATCTAGACTTCGCAAGAAATGAAATTTAAGATAGAAATAAGGGAGGAATAGGGTTTTGACACCCTACGAAATGTCGTGCTAGTCTTTAACGTCTCTAGTAAGACATTGGGCTCTTTTAGCCCGGATCAAAGATCTTGTTATGCATTCCCACCTTGTTGGGGTGATAGATACTTTGAACTCCCCCCAACAAATGGTTCTTTGAAGAACTTATTGGATTAAGTTCAAAAAAAACTTTTGATCCCTTGTCAATGCAATCACAATCTTTGGGCTTCCATGCCCTTTCAAAGCAAGAATTTAAAACAACACTTTGAGAATGCAAGGTTGAAGATGATCCCTTTGAAGTTTTGGTCTTACACAAAAGCTCACTTCTATGACATTGAAGATCATGACATTTATCTACAACATTAACCTCTCCTTCATATTTGTCAAATGAGTTGGGTGTGGGATTAAAGATATTCAACTTCACCTTCATGTGGCCAAATGAGATCTTCATTATACCTGTCCTACAATTAATGTTGGCATTAGCGGTTGCTAAGAAAGAACGGCCAACGATAATGGGAATTTGGCTTTAAAGATTGGGGACCAGTTCCGTGTCAATGACAACGAAATCAACGGGGAAGAAAAATTTGTCAATCTTTATCAATACATCCTCGATTATATCCCTAGGCTTCTTAATGGATCGGTCGGCAAGTTATAAAACTACTGATGTCAGTTTCAATTCACCTAGGCCTAATTTGACATAAACCAAGTATGGAAAAAGGTTAACACTTGCTCCTAAGTCAAAAAGCGCCCGATTAATGATATGATCACCAATGATGCATGATGTGGTAGGTGAACCAAGGTCCTTAAACTTTGGTAAAGTGTTATGTTGCAAAATTGAGCTCACTTGCTCAGTCAAAACTACTTTTCTTGGTGCTTGGCTCTTGTTCTTCCGCTTTTGGGTGCACAAGTCTTTCGAGAATTTGGCATAAGCCGGAATTTGCTTGATTGCATCCAAAAGTGGAAGATTGACTTTCACTTGTCTAAACATTTCCATGATTTCATTGGTTTTTGCCTTCTACTTATCTTTTCAAATGGATCCTTTTAAGGCATCCGGAAATAGAACTTTTGGCTCAAACACATTTTCAGCATTTTCTTTTGAAAACTCTTCAACACAAGAATTTTTCAAATCACTTTGTTTCAAATCATTTTTCAACAAAACCTTTTCAAATTCATTTTTCGGCAAATCTTTCTTCAAATCATTTTCAAAATCATTCTTCAAATCACATTTTGAAGCTTTCTCATTCATAAGATCTTGTATATGCAATGAAAGAGGAATGGGATGTGAAACGGGACGGGTGACAACTTGAGGTTGTACCAGTTCACTCTCTTCATTGGACATTTCAATTTGATTGTCTACAATCCTACCACTCCGCAAGGTAGTCACCGTATTAACATGCTCAATGGTGTGGGCTTCCGATGAGGAATGGGTTTCCACAACACATTGTTGCTTAGGTGGGGCATTCATAGGCATCTTTCCCTTCTCTCTTGCATTAAGAGTGCTTGTTATTTGCCCTACTTGGGCTTCTAGCTTCGCAATAGATTGAGAGTGGGAATGAAGCAATTGTGTGTTTGCCTCAAGAGTGCCCAAAGCATTCAAAACTTTTTCTTCAAAGGCGGGACTTCTAGCATTTCCTTGGGAATAAGATTGGTTGGGAAAATACGAGTTAGCAAATTGATTCCCTTGTGATTGATAAAATCTATAACCTTGGGATCCTTGGTTTTGAAGTGGAGGTGGAATGTACTTCCCTTGAAAACCGCCTTGGGAAGGGTTTGAGCCCTCTCCTTGGTTTTTTCAAGAGAAGTTCAGATGATTTCTCCAACTTGGATTATAATGAGTACCATAAGGATTGTTCCCTTGGTTCACAAAGGTTTCATTGACTTGTTTATTAGGTTCATTTTGCACTTGTCCGTGAAGACAATGAGAAGTAGAATGAAGAACACTAGAACAAGTCATACATGTTTCATTTGATGCATGATGAGAATGGTTAGGGAAGGAAGATACTTGGTTCACCGAGTTTTGGTTAATTAAAAATTGATCAAACCTTTGAGATAAAGACTTCATTTCGGCAGCTATTTCATTTAAGTGGTGGACTTGATGTAAGTCAACCTTCTTCCTACCTTGTGAATTTCTACCATTCTTGGATGATAATGTTCTATGCAAAGAATTTTCACTCATGCTCTCATAAAGATGCCACACGTCATCTTCATGCCTATCAATGTAAGAGCCACCCATGGAAGCATCAACCATGCCTTTGTAATTGTTCGGTAAGCTCTCAAAGAAATATTGAACTAATTGCCATTTGAGCATGTCATGATATGGACACTTACTAAGCAATTCATTAAAGCGTTCCCATGCCTCATGAAATGTTTCTCCATCCCCATGTGTGAATTCTCTAATGGAAGTTCTAATGGCATTGGTCTTAGAAACCGGATAGTACTTCTTCATGAACTCTTGTTGCATTTCTGCCCACGAAGTGATTGAAAAAGGCCTAAGATTGTTAAACCAATACTTTGCCTTGTCTTTTAAGGTGAATGGAAAAAGTTTGAGTCTTAAGACCTCTTCCGGTATGTCCGTATATTTTACGGTGGAACATACTTCTAAAAACTCATCCAAATGCTTGTAAGGTTCTTCACTTGGAAGTCCATGATAATTAGGAAGCATTTGAATGGTTTGTGGCTTAATTTCATAGTGATGTGCACTAAATGGTGGCAATTAAATGCATGTGGGTGCATTATATTCATTAGGCACATAGTGATCTCGTAAAGCAAGTAGAGGATTAGCAATTTGATGTGCAACATGGGCACCTTGATTTTGATTTCCTTGAATGATGGGAGGTTGTGGAGCATACATTGGCCTTTGCATTCCAAATGGAACTTGGCCTTGTTATTGTTGTGGTTGGTGAATGAATGGCTTAGGCATGTCTAATGGTACTTGAATGTTCTCATGATGCACATTCGGATGGAGGATACCTTGTTGGTCTATGTGGCCAAGGTTCTCTACATGCTCTTCATTATGGCCTTCCATTGATGTAATGGATTGGGTAAAACTAGAACTTCCTTTTCCCCTAGGATTTCTAACTACGGATTCAAGATGCAAATCAAGGGGGACAAGAGTTGGTCTTAGTGATCTACGACCACGCATGCACAATGTAAAAACACACAAACACAATGAATGAACAAGCACTTCGACTTCACAACAATTCAATAAAACTTCCTCCACAAACACTTAACCCATACTCCTATGTTTTAACAACAATAATGCAACGAACAATAAAGAATGCCTCCACGCGGGCTCACGATTTATCTAAGAATTTAAAAACAAGCCTCCACGTGGGCCGACGATTTAACTAAGGGATTGAGTAAAGAAAGTCTCACAAAGGTCCTTTAGTACTTCAACTCCAAATTTAGCTTAGCTTAGCAATTTTTTTTAAAATTTTTAGCATTTTTCCTTGTTTGTTTCGCTCCTTTACTTGAATGCTCCTTTGTTTGCCTCCTAACTCAATGCTCCTTGTCAAAGATGAACAAACACAATAATTAATCAAAAAGAAAAATAAAAACAAAGTAAAGACACGATTAAAAAAGTACTAATTCCCAATGAATTCCACAAATACGACGTTGCCTAATCCCCGGCAACGGCGCCAAAAACTAGGGTATGTCGCTGCACCACAAGCTTAGAAAGTGTACATTAAGGCGAGGGCCAAGTTTTACATTTATAAAAGCCACTACTACCCTCACTAAAAATATAGTTAGGGTGAGTAGGAATTGTCCTAAAGGGTTGGAGTCGAATTTGGTTGTGGAATCACAATTAGGGTTAGTAGGTTGAGTGATCAAACAAATAGTTGGTTGGTTAATTAAACTAGAGAGCAAATTAAACTAAATAATTGAATGCAATAAAGAATAAGTAAGAGAGAGAGATCTTGGGGTTTAAAGGTCACCACCAAGCAATACTTTTCTACACCCTTAAGAAGTGACTAATGAGGGAAATGTGTGTTGCAATATTGATGTGTGTGTGTTTTTGGTTGATTCAACTAGCAAGAGTGACCAATTAAGTATTATTGTCTAAGCAACATGTGAAAAGCACAATATATCTAAAAATTAAGTATATATTGTCTAAATAGTATGTGAAAAGCACAATATATCTAACAAGTCATTAATCCTTTCATTAAGCTCACAAGCCAAATACACCACAAGGTTAGAGACATATGCTACTTGCATTCAAAAGTATGGAATATCAAACAACAAGCATGGATTATCTTCCCATCTAACAACTATGCTACCACTACACTACAATTAAGGTAATGACATGAAATTAAACTAATTAAGTTAAGGGAGAGGCATAATCCATCAAGAAATGAGCCTGAACCATAAAAAAAATTACAAGAGCATTCCATTAAGCACTATATTTTGACAATCTCTAGAGACATGGCATTAATACACATAGACATGCATCAATAACATAAGAAATAGAGACAAACACATGAACATCTATTCTAGCATACATAGACATATGGATAGAATGAAATGATCAATTGGGAACATTAAACCACATAAATCATTGAATAGATAAGATCTATATACATATAAAAGTGTCAAAACATGTATTACAACACTAATCCCTCAATAATACACAAAATCAAGATGTAGAAAGCATGCTTGGGGCTAACTCTAGCCCCAAGAGGATGTCTAGCCACTCATGGTAGTGCTTCTCCAACCCTCAAGGGCAAACTCTATGGAAGAAATCTACTCCTTGGTTGATGAAGAGCTCCCAAGCTTGTGTCTCTAGCCTCCTCCTCCTTTCTTCCTCCCTAAGAATAGCCTTTTTCTTGTGATAGATCAATCTTAAGTATATCTTCTCAAAAAGTGTATCATATTTTATATATAGGTAGGTCAAGTGACACACAAAATGAGCTGGGGTCGTGCACAAAATATTCCCCAATGATTGGATAAGGACAGCCTTCAATGAGCTAGAAATTTAACTTTTTCGCACTGGAGGAAGTTCGATCAATCGAACCTTGGACTTGGATCGATCGAATATAGCTGAGATTTATCAAACTAAAGTTGGATCAATTCTCATTGGCGGCACTTTTTGGATAAAAACAAATCTGAGATATTTCGAAGATATTTTTGGCAAAAGAACAAAAGTGATTGGTAGGGTGGTACAACTGGATAAGATCAATCATTTGGATAAGGACAGGGTAGTTCGATCGATCGAAGAATGATGTTGGATCGATCGAGCTTTTGAGATCTCTGAAAATGTCATCATGGCTCTGATCCATCTTGAAGTGCTGAGATCGATCATATTGGATCAATCGAACTTTGATCTGAGATCGATCGAAGATGTTGATTTCCACCTTTTTCTTCCTTCTACTTCCACTTGGCTCCTTTCTTTGATTCATCCCAGAATTGCTTCATTTCTGCTCTTATTTGGCTGAGTTAGCTTATTTTCGGGATAAATGCCTGAAAATGGAAATAATACGAAATCAATCTAAAATGGTAAAGTAAGATAGATAAAGGTATTAGAATACCTAAGCTTAAGGGATTTAAATACGCACTTTTCAGCGCTCATCATAACTCAAATTCTCTGCCCTTCAGAAGGAGAGAGATAATCTTTAGGGTGCTCTGGAGACCGAACGGGCCGCTTGGTCAGTAATGTTTATAAATTATATATATTATTTTAAGGCCCAATGAGGCCATTGTATTTTTTTTTTTTTTTTTTTTTTTTGTATTTCAACAGGTTGTAGAGGGACTTTTTCTGCGGAGGTCATGCTGAAATTTTAGATATTTTATTATTATTCTTTTGGTATCTAGTTGGGTCATTACAAGGTCTAATCTGGAAAAGAAGTCTTCAGACGAGCGTACGACCTTCCTTGGAGTTATGAGCAGGTCGAAAGTGGGGTTAAGGCTCTTCATGGCTGTTTCTCCCGTATCGGAGCCTTTCGGTAGGCTCAGGGATACAGGGATGGATTCACAGACTGTTACCCCCTAAGGGGTAGAGGAGGTCTTATAATGATCCGGACAACTGCGACCATGATCTTCAGATCGAAACCGCTCGACCATTATACCAATCCAGCTCTTGATCAGGCTAAGCATGTCTTCTGAGAATGCAATGAGATTATTACTTCTAGGAGCATCCTTCCTGTCCCTGCCATTTAGCCTCTGAACACCGCTCCTTCTACCACACATCCGGGGAATGGAACTATACCCGGTCGTGTTTCTGACAACCAAGTTTATACGCCTGGACCCTACATAATTTTTACAAACCTACTTAATATAGGGCTGATTCATTAATGGTATGAGAAAGAGGGAGGAGAAAGGAAATATGCTGATATGGCTGTGTAAAAAAGTTGTGTATAATATACAATAATTTTACACATTGGTGACATGGAAGTGTCTTTTACACATTGCTGGAGATAAAAAATAAAATAAAATAAAATATAAAATAAAATAAATAAAAAAATTACACATCATACGTGGCAGTGTATATTTTACACAAAAAAAATGTTTTAACAGACTGCTGAGAGCATCTCCAACCGTTTGTGTATATATTTTTTTTTTTTTTGTAAATCTGATGTATCATAATAGATTTACACAAAAATTTTGAATTATTTATTTTTAACACCAGTGGTTGTTTTATATCTTTTGTGTAAAAATATATTTTCCAATAATAACAAACTAGTGTCATGCATAGACCCCACATAATTTTTACAAACATACTTAATATAGGGTTGATTCATTAATGAAATGAGAAAGATAGAGAAGAAATAAAATATGTTGTTGTGACGGTGTAAAAAGGTAATGTAAAAAATATACCAATTGTACACATTGGTAACTCTTAACATACTGTTGAAGAAGATAAATATATATATATATATATATATATACATCATACATGAATGTGTATATTTTATAGAAAAGAATATTTTAACATATTGTTAAAATTCTCTAAAACTGATGTCATATTTATGTAAGAACGTGAAAAGGTTATTAATATTATCAAAATAATTTTGATTGTTACCTATAAAAATCTATATTCGCATTTCATACACTTTAAAAGCATTATTATAAATAAACTTTCGAAAGCATCGGGTCTTTAGGACCTTATATTCGGCACCGCACGGACGGTATGGCGAGTAACTTCAGAGGATTCACGCCCTCACATCACATTAGGTCAAGCAAAATTTAAAAAATTAAGAAGTAAAGAAAATGATGTGGAGTATTATTGTGGACAAATCAATGGGGAAAATGTGAAAAGGTAAGTACTGTACTGCATTAATTTAACCATTGTCCTTATTTATTGGAGGAATAAACCCATCAACAAAAACCTGTGAAACATAAGCCAACTAAAAAGTAAAAAGAAAGATAAATTGCATCCACCTCACCAAAGGTGTCCCATAATCACACGGGATCTCTCCCAGTGATTCAAATATTATTTTATTAACTTGTTTAAAATGTGTTACAAAATACCTTAAAAATATTAGACCGGCAGTCCAAATATCTGATACGTATTAGAAGTTAAAAAATATATATTTAAATTATAGTTACATTTAAGAAATATAATATCGATATGTATTAAAAGTAAAAACATATATTTAAATTATAGTTACATATAAGAAATATTGGATACATATTCATAAATATCAATATACGAAACATATCAGTTCCAGATATATTACTCTCGTAAAAGTATTCATAATTTCTCGACAGAAATAGAAACACTCAATTTACCTTAATACTCTATAAATTGAGAATTTCTACATCTATGTATTGAATAGAGTACCACATATACAATACCCCATCGTATTGTAGACTTTCTTCCTAGACAAACGGGTAAAAAGCACATAGCCTCTTCATGGTGTTCGTCAGTAGAAGTCTGATAAGGTGCACTGATGACTTTGTGGTAGTTAACATTGGAGATCTACGTAATTATGACACCTACGTTCAAATTGGTTCCGCTCTCAAACTTTGCACGTAAATTTGTGAATTTAATTTTTGCAATTCGCGAATTTGTTTTCCTAATTCGCGATTTCTATAAGAATTCATTGAACGCCTATATATATATAATACATGTTTAGAAATATATTACTAAAAAAATTTTCAATTGGAGGAATATTACAAATAAATCACGTCTATTAGTGAGAAAAATTAACTTATTAATTACATATATTATTAATGGAATAAAAAAATAATGAATATATTTGCTTATGGATTTAAATAAATAAAAAATATAAGATATGTATGTTTTGGCCTTGTATAGTTTTATTTAAACTTAATATACAGACACTCTTTAGACGCTCTCGCTTTAAAAAAATTTAGATTTTAACGTTTTCGCATTCTCGCTTCCGCTCTCGCTCCCACTCTCGCACTCGTTCTTGTTCTATGTGACTTAGGGTATAATATTCTACAGCAAATTAACAAGTTAAAATTTTAATCTAATTACTCTTCTTTTTCTTTTTCTTTTTCTTTTTTTCTTTCACTAAATGCTACTCCATAATCTAATGATATTATTTTACCTTAAAGTTGAGTAGCATGTGAAAAAAAGAAAAAGAAAAAAAAAGAGAGAGAGCACTCTTCTTCCATGTGATCTCAACATAACCGGGAAAAGCTAGGTTGCTTGAACCTATAGCCCCTTGACCCATAACTAAAACCAAGAATCTCTTGGTTGCTTAATGGAAAATGATAAATTTTCGAAATTCGAAGATTCCGAGATAATATTAAATCAGTACTTACATTTTCATGTTCCTTTTTATCTGTCCACCTCATTTGTTTAATTTTACTTTAATATTTAACTAAGGCATTAATATGTTGTAAGGGGTGTTTATCTAATAAGATTTGTTAAATCTTGAGTCTGTCATAAAATATAGTTTACCATCCAGTAAAATTAGATAACTTAATCATATATATTTTTTTCAAGTTACTGTTCGGTGGCAATGAAAACATGTTTGATTAAAACCATTTTTTAAATCTATAGACCCCGTCAGATTAGCAATTACTTTATATTTTAATGAGATTACGTGACTTGTTTGATTTTAGTAAACATTAATTCAATCCAATGAATTAATCATGTTTATGTAATGATCTTACCTCAACGGAGGGTATTGAAAATGTGACTTTGTTTAATTATTTTAATGGTCATTACGCTAAAGTCATGTTTCAACTTTCGGCTGATAAGCAAGTATCATGTTGTTTGAGTGATTGAATTATTGTCGGGAGTTCATGGTTGAACTTTGCACCTTCCTTTCTCTAATATTGTACACTTAGAGCTTCTTTTGGCAATTGTTTTTTGTATTTTTATTTTTGATGACAAATTAGTGTAAATGATAAGGAAGTTGCAAAAACACATGTTGTAACGCTTTGCACACTGAAGCAAATGTTTTTAGAAAAGACCCAAATATGTAGTAAAAAAATAAATTATTTTCACTTGTTTTTGTTATTGTAGCTAAATAATCATGGTAAGATTTGTTTTTTTTTTTTCATTTTTTTTTTTTAAAAAAAAACACCAATATATATGTTGCCAAAAGGACCTTTAATGTCTTCAATTTATAATTGTTTTTTTTTACAACAATCTTATTCTATATGAATTTAAATTAATACGCCATTAAGGACTTGTTGTCTTTATCACACCAATAAATTATTTTTTCTTTCTTATCATGTCTAATAGCTTGCTTGGCTAATATTTCTTGAAGCCAAGTCTCGCTCTCAATATGTACTCATCACTTAAATGGTGCGTGTACTTTAGGATAGATAAAATTTGTTAAATCTTGGATCAGTCATAAAATATAATTTACCATTTGGTGAAATTAGATAACTTGATCATATATTTTAATCCAAATTACTGAATTGGTAATTGGTGGCAATGAAAAACATGTTTGATTAATACCATTTTTTAAATCTATAGACCGTATCAGATTAGCAATTACTGCATTTTAATGAGATTAAGAGACTTGTTTGATTTTAGTGCTCGTTGTTGCTAAACAACGTCAATCCAATGAAATCATGTTTATGTAATGATTTTATGACCTCAATGGAGGGTATTGAATAATGTGACTTTGCTTAATTATTTTAATGGTTATCAATAACTTATCATGTTAAAGTCATGTTCCAACTTTCGACTTATAAGCAAGTGTCATATTATTGTTTTGTGTTTGGAGTCCATGTTCAAACTTTGCACCCTTCTCTCGCTTCTAATAACTAACCACTAACTCTAAATATTTTTGTTTTAAAAAATAAATAAATAAATGAAAATAAAAAACTTTGGATTGATAAAATTATTTTTAACTAATTCAACTAATGAACATCGATTCATCATCATAGGATATATAAGTATAATTCTAGCTGGTCAAGGGATTAGTCAAATGATCATTATTCCCAACAAATTAAATACATAATTAAGGAATTGATATAAGTAACCTCATTAGAAATTAAGAGCATTTCTAACCGATATGTCAAATTTTTTTGACATCAATAATTCATTTAACCGATACTCACTACAAGAGAAATGAATATTCGTAAGATGAAAAAAATCTTGTAGTTACCTCTTACAAGGTTAACTCATATGCGTTAACAAGCCATGCGGTATATAGTGAATTTTATTACCGCATCCAATTAAACCATGTAAATAACCACCTGTCATCCGGTTAATAGATTTTTTTACATGTAATAACATTTTACTGGGTTTTTTACACCCTATGGAAAGCAACTTTTTAAAAAAAAATTGATTTCAAAGCAAGCTTCATAATAAAATAATTATGCCCCCAAAGACAATTAATCCACACAATTTCATCATATAACAATTAATAAACCAAAAGCTTATTCGGCCACTATACAAGTCAAAACCATATTTAACTATTCAATCATCAAACAATTCAAATCATTTAAGTATATTACAATTGTTATGAAATCTAATGAGAGTAGAGAAAGAAAATGAAGAAAAGGCCAAAGATCGATGAATAGATGTCCAACAACAGAACAAGGACCACAGTACCAACATCTTGTTTCCATCATTGGCGTCAATCACTTGCTTTACTGCACATTGCACACAATCCTGCACGATAAAAACAAACAGCCCCCAGCAACATGGTTTACTAATTCTTATAATTTGATTGAAATAGAAGGAAGCTGAAACTCATCTGCCAAAAGTCAAAACAAACAGCCCCAGCAACAGTAGAAAAACACCCATCCCATTAAATGAGCCCCTAGTACACTCTAACCACTGACCAGCAGGTCCAAAATTCCTAACCAAACATGACCTCTACAGGTTATATAATCAATAGCCACCCAATTCTTCTCTCTCTATCTCTCTCTCTCTCTCTCACACACACATGCACACACACAAATATTCAGAACAAAGGGAGGAAAGGAAAGAGGAGTTAAAAGTGGATTTGACCCACCCCTCATTATTTAAATAATACTAATAGCTAGATAAATGAATCAAACATGATTTGATTATCAAATATTTAATCTAACCTATAAAGAAAAAAATATTTACACAACTACTTATCTTAACTTTGGCCAAATATTGTGTGTCTAGAAACATAAAACACAAAACACAAAAATAGATAGAGGACAAACCTGAAAAAAAAAAAAAAAAAAAAAAAAAGAGAACACAATAGCAGTAGAAGCATATTATTTCTCTCTCCAACCTTCATTTTTAACCTCAGTAAAGTTTTAATCCCTGTAGCCCATTTAACCTCAAACACTCCTTAAACTCAATACATTGCTTGCTGTGGTTTTTTTACCATCTTATCACATTGTTTGGATGACTTCAAATATGCAAAACAAGATAGACATTAACATTTTCATAAAACTTAAGTAACTAGAAAAACATTAATTATACAAAGTCAAGTCAGAATTCATCTCTACATGGCTGAACATAATACCCTCAGCACTTTGATTGCAGTTAGCAGCTTGTTGTGATTTTTTTGCTATATTAGCACCTTCCTTGGATGAATGTTGATGAAATCGTTTTAAGGTCCGAATTTCAACATAATATAGTAATTTGCTATGTTGATGAACCAATTGTGAAACACAAAAACTGAAACCTACATAACTACTTAATTAAGAAAAAAGTTTTTTCTTGGACAGGGAGTGAAAAAAAAGCAGAAGCAGTGCGGCATTTTTTTCTGAATAATTAAGAAAAAATAAAAAAGTGATCTCAAACCAATCAAGCAACATATACTAGTTCCAGATTGAAATTTACTGAAACTAAAAGCATTAAAAATATATTAACTTGAGCCATATCAGCAAACCTAAAATTAATGTGTACTTACAACCATTTATAGAAGATTTAAAATACAAAAAGTTCAGGTACCGTGTGCGTGTTAACTTCTTACGATCTATCATACACTCTGACTAGAGTTAAAATATAAATAGTCATTCCCTAGTTGGATAGAGGTTCTATTGAGTAGAATTATCATGCAACATTCTCAGTGATAAGAAGGTCTTATAGTTGTTTTTTCGATGTTAATATTTCTTGAAATTCTAACTAAATTTTGTATCTGCAGAGACATGTGGGATTAATGCACTAATGTTCAAACAGCCCAAAGGATATATAATTTTTATACATTATGTGCTAACTGAAATAACCAGTTAGTATTGCGAGACCAGTCTTTGTCCATCATCTTTGTCAACCTACTTGAAACCTGCATACACCTTTTGATGAAACAAACCATGTTTTGCAGTGACAGAAGTACATCAAAGCAACAAAGCATTCGCATATGCACAAACCAAACAAATTCATATACATTGTCCCCATAAATACGAGCCTTAAACTATAGGCATCCAATTTGAATTTAGATACACAGTGAAGTACTTTGAATTTGATGGAAAAAATGAAAAAAAAAATGATGGAAAGTAAGAACACGGGAATGGTTTTGGGCCATTTCACCTATATAACAACACACATATATTGCATATATTATATCAAGTGCCAAGCAATATAGAAATACCAAAGTGAAACATTATAGAGACATTTTGTCGAATATTTGGAAGTCATACAAATACTCTGCTACAGATAAGATCCTCAAATCAATTCAATTTTATGCAACAAACAATCAAAGAGATCAGAACATAGAAATCATGTTGTTGTATATAATAATTTCTAAAAACAGAATAGTAGAGAAGACATAGCATGTAAATATAACGTACACATATGAATTTATATATATAGATTGGGAATGTAATATAAAACATAATAGAATCATCACAATTTCAAGTATTTGACGAAAATATGCAAATATATATATATAAATTTTCACAAACACCGATTCTACGTTCGAGTAGAGAAATTGAATTTCTCATAACAATAGATCAACATAAATGGAAGCTAACGAAGTTATATGTAAATATAGACAGAGAGAGAACCGTATACGACATTTGAGAGCTGAAATTCAACTTTTGAAGGTCGAAGAAGTTGAGAGAGGAACTTACAGAGGACGCCATTGCTGCTTATGTAAAGAGAGAAACATAGAGAGAGGAACTTACAAAGATACGTGTGCATAGATCCAGGCTTCGTTGGTCAAATTCAAACTCTCAGATCTACATATTTATCAGCGATGATAGAAAATCAAACTCTCAGATCTACAAATTCATCAAAGATGATAAAAATCACAATATACGTTCAATTTTCAGGGTTTTTCGGTGAAGACTGCGGAGTTACATAACATAATGGAAAAAACGTGAATTGTGCTTTTAGTTGACTGGTGTTTTGAAGCAAAAAAACGTGAATTGTGTTTTATTAAATTAATTTAAATTAAAAAATTAAACATTACTTAAACACATTCATTATATGTAGTAATTAAGAAAAAAATTTGTGGTATATATAAAGTTATCTTTTAAAAAATTATTTGACACTGATATTTAGTTTTTAAAATAAAATTTAGTTTCAAAAATGAAATTTTTACTTTTTTACAAGATTTAAATTTTAAATGTAGTAAATGAAATGTAGTAAATAACCATTTTTGTTGTAGTGATTCCAAATGTTCACTTGGCATTTAACATACCATCAAATATGTCAATATGCCCTTTGATTCCACTTCCAACAGGCGGACGTGATTTGATATAGTTTGTTTATGTTAGTGTTAAGTGCCCAACTAACAATTAGTATAAACATTTTTACTCCATAATAAACAACATTACTATAGTTATCTCATTTTAAATGTGCTTTAGTGTGTCTAATATAAGAAAAATGATAGGTCTTCCGACGTTAATTGTTGACTCTTCTTACGAATATAACGTGGTTGGATTTCATTAGAATTTTTAAAAAAAATTCCCGTAAACATCTCTTTCTCTTCCACTCATTCCAACCACGTTATATTCGGAGTAGTCGACAATTGAAGTCGAAAAATCTATCACTTCTCCTAATATAATACACTTTAATGCAGTAAATCTCCTCTAGTTTTGAAACATTGCACAAACAATTTCTATTTATTAAGTGTTGCAACTTACCCTATTTAGCTGATCGAGGATTAACTGCGGTTAAAGGACGAAATATATATATATATATATATATATATATATAGATATATATATATATATTTTATGTTTATTACATAAATACCCATAATAAGGAAATTGAATGAAAGATCTCACTTAACTAAATTAGATCCATGATATTTTTCCAATATCATTCTATATCTATCAGGCATTCAGGCTCTGGTAAGCGGATGGAATAATTGCAAAATATCTAGCCATATTTATACAAATAAATATGATTTTTATTTTTTAAGCTCAACATTCATCTTTTCTATTTTTTTGGTTTGGCGTACAATTTAGTGGAGTTCTTTGTTCTTAGTTTCTGGATATTTTTTCTTTTTCTTTTTTGCTTTTTGATTCCTCTAAAGAAGAAATGAATTTGATTAAGGGGAAAGAGAAGAAAGGGGTGATGAGCGATGCTGCTCATCTGGTGGTGGAGTTGGCTAGTACTTCTTCCACTTCCTATATAACCAAAGCTGATCACCAGGGCCAATTGATTATTTTTGGATTTTTATTCAAGGCCTATTCATTATTTTCGCGTTTTATCGTACTATGTTTGAGGCCTATGGATAATCACTTCCTATATTTTCAGGTTTTTGTTCGAAGCTTAAACGAAGTCTGATTGATCTCAAATTTTAGATTCAGTATTTTTTATTTATCTTATTCTATTTTGTTTTGGAATTTAAAAAAAAAACTTTATTTTTGGACTTATTTTTATTGTTATTTTCCTTTAAGTTTCTTTATGTTTTAGTTTTCTAGAATTAAGTTTTCTTTAATAATATATATGTGTACTACCAAGTGTAAAATTGTTTATTTATTCAATTATCAAATAATATATTAGATTTCTCTGAATTATCAATTCATTTAATTATCAAATAATATATTAAATTTCTCTGAATTATTTTTTTGTTTTGTGAATTCAAAATACTTTTTTTTTTTTGGTTAAAATTCAAAATTCCTTTACCTGTGAACAAATTTATTACTTCGGCTTACTTAAATATATATGAAAATATATAATTGTTTGATTTGCAAATGCGATAATGATCAGATTTAGTAGATCTTGACTAATGAAGACCCATGTAAATGGAAGGAAAATGACACTTCTATATAAAACGAATGGCCATTGTTATATTAAAAAAATATGGAAAAATTGAAAGAGTAAACTATCTTTTTTTATTTCTGCTCATGCTTGCTTGTACTTCTGCCACTTCCTATATATATATATATATATATATATATATATATATATATAGATCAATGTTTTAAGAGTTTTAAGCAAAAACATTAGACAGTTTAATTAAGATGGATATGATGACCAATGTTGAGGTTGATAAAGAGCTGTTTCACTCTCAAGCTCACATATGGAACCACATATTCAACTTCATGAACTCTATGTCACTAAACTGTGCAGTTCAACTTGGCATACCAGACATCATCCGCAAGCATGGACAACCCATGACTCTCTCTGAGCTTGTTGCAGTGCTCATCATCAACCAGGCCAAATCCATGGGTGTTTATCGCTGTAGGCACTAAAATTTTAGTGGGTTTTGGTTTTGACAAATGGATCCATGAAATATGGACTTAATATTTAATTAAGTTATTTAATGGCCCAAACTTGGTCCACTTAATTTATTTAATTAGCCCAGCCCAGATGATTAAATAAAAAAAATAATTATTCCTAATAAAATATATTTGGGATAATTATATTTAAGGGTAATAATCATAATATAACCGGCTCGGCCAGTTATGATTTTATCCTTATCAAGAGATGACACGTGTCATCATCCTATTAATCCAAGAAGCCTATAAATAAAGGCCTGGAGGAAGAAACAAGGGACAAAAATTGAAGAGAGACAGATTCAGAATTCAGAATTCCAAAAATCCAGAGACTTAGAAATCCAGAGACTCAGAAGTCAGAGACACAAATTCAGAATCCAAACCCAAAAGCAAAGAACATCAAGCACATCCAACGACGTGCCGTTCTTCATCAAATCCCACGATGATCAACAATAAGCACATCCAACGACGTGCTGTTCTTCATCAAATCCTACGGTGATCAACAACAAGCACATCCAATGACATGTCGTTCTTCATCAAATTCCATGGTAATTCAAGAACAAGCTAGTGCAGCCCTTGGATCTAATCAACAACAAAAAGGAGATCAAATCAAAGGACCATTCTTCTTGTAAAAGATATTAGAAAGGATTATACTCAATTTTTCCAAATTAATAATATTATATTTGCTCCCAATTTTGTTTCTATTTACAGACTTACAAAATTTGTGTGTACAAATTTGTGGCACGACCAGTGGGACCCCTTTGCCTCTCATCTCTTTCTTTTACCATTAAGTTTTTTCTCTGTCAGATTCTATAGCTCGCCCTAAGGCTCAGGCAGACAAGAAAGCACCAAAGAATATCGCTGCTGCAAAGGTCGACGCCAAAGCCACCATGAAAAGTGGCATGAAGGCCAAATCAAGTGATGGAAGTACCTTGGCGAGCCCTGTAACACGTAGCAAATCCCAGGCAATCGCGTCATCCAAACATCAGCAAGACTTGGTGAAAACCACTCCTGTAAAGCCTGCAAACGTGAAAACCCAACATGTCAAAAGCCCTGACGTTGTTCCAGAGGAGATTCTGCCACCAGATTCACCTCATTCCATCCATGATGCTCGCTCTAGTGTCGGTTCACCCCAGAGTCACCACATCAAACTTCGGAGCATTCAATCACTTCAAGAAACATTGACTCTCAAGGCCTATCATACTCAGATGTGGTCACTGCTATAATGACTGGAGCTGCCACGGTAGAGGAACAACTAGCAACTATGCCTCGTGCCATTGAGAACCTCACAAAGACTGTTGAAGAGAAGGACTTACAAATCGCTACGCTGATGAACAAATTGGAAGTTCGGACCTTCGGTGAATCACCAGTACAATCTGGACATCCTATATCTTCCACAGCACTGCCAACTGGGAATCGTGCAACTTTCAAACCACCACCATCTGGGAATCCTACATCTTCCACTATAATGCCGACGGAGAATCCTAATTCTACCGCACAAGGTAGTCGCATGGAGGACCCCAAACAGACGCCGGTGATAGAATAGGCGGCTAGCCACAACCAGACGCCAGTGACAGAACAGGTAGCTAGTCAAACCAATCATGCTTTTTTAGTCTCTACATTATCTGTCGCACAATTGCAAGATATGATAACGAATACAATCCGAGCCCAATACGGAGGCGTCTCACAGAGCACTCTCATGTACTCAAACCCCTATACAAGGATAATCAACAGTATGAGGATGCAAGTAGGATACCAACCTCCGAAGATTCAGTAATTTGAAGGAAAAGGTAACCCCAAGCAACATATTGCCCATTTTGTCGAGACTTGCAACAATGCCAGAACAGAGGGGGACTTACTAGTTAAACAGTTTGTCCGCTCCTTCAAAGGAAACGCGTTTAAGTGGTATACCGACCTAAAGTCAGAGTCAATTGATAGTTGGGACCAAATGGAATGAGAATTCTTGAACAGGTTCTATAGCACTCGTCGTACTGTTAGTATGATAAAGTTGACTAACACGAAGCAATGGAAGGATGAGCCTGTAATCGGACTACATTAATCGATGGAGAGCACTCAGTCTTGACTGCAAGGACCAATTGTCAGAAATCTCTACTATGGAGATGTGTATGCAGGGAATGCATTGGGGCCTTCTTTACATTTTGCAAGGTATAAAACCTCGCACATTTGAAGAATTGGCTACGCGTGCCCATGACATGGAGATTAGTATAAAATCCCATGATGTGTAAAGGTCCCGTGGCCATAGAACCATGCAAGGATAAGAAAGACTGGAAGAAGGGCGATAAGTCGTCAAAGACCACTACTAAAGATTCCATGCCTACCCCAATCAAGATATCTGTTAAAGATGACAAGAAGGATGATAAAAAGCCTCGCCAGTTTTAAGAGAGGGAAAGACAGCGTCCTACGCTAAAGAAGTTAGAGAAAAAGGAATACCCTTTCCTCGATTCCGATGTCCCTGGCATCTTGGAATGTTTACTCCAAAGTAAAGTTATAGAACTCCCTGGGATATGTCAACGATCTAAAATACTGCAAATATCATCGTATTGTCAGTCATCCAATTGAGAAGTGTTTTATTTTCAAGGAGGTGGTGATGAATCTGGCAAAACAAGGAAAAATCTTGTTGGACACGGACTAAGTTGTAACTTTAAATCATACTACTGCTACTGTGACAACCTTTGTCGTGGGGAGTGCTCATTCTTAACCTTCAACTTCTGAGGTATATTACACAACCATCCAATTTGGCTAATTGGAACCAATCCCCATCTCTCTTGGCAAAGGGAGTGCACTTGACGTTTCAACCTTTGGAAGGGTTTTTCCTTAGGATGATGATGAAGGATGGACTCTAGTGACAAGAAAGAAACCACGGAAGCAACGAACTGACATTTTTCAGACTAGTTATTCTGACAGGGGGTAAAGGAAGAAGAAGCCTTAATATCGCCATAAGCAGTCTGGCCATAACAGAAAATGGGTCAAGAAGACACAATCAACCAAACACGCCTCTATAAGCAAAAGGATCCAGAAGCCCATTACTTTGCAAGAGTTTTTTCCAGAAGGATATCTAGATGACGAAATTGTGATAGCTTACATGGTTTCAACTAAAACGAGCCCTGATGGTGAGAATAGCAAGGATCAAGATGAAGCCCAGACTGTGGAGAATCATGTAAAAGATGTAGCCATTATTGAAAATTCTGATAATGATGAAGTAGTTAGAGGTACGCTGGATTTATGTTATGCACCAATTATTTTCACTGATGAAGATCTTCAGTTAGGTTCGAAGCTGCATAATTGTCCTCTTTTCGTTTCCGGTTACATAAAAGAACAAAGAGTTACTCAAATTCTTGTCGATAGTGGATTAGTGGTGTATCTCATGCCAAAATTTACGATAAAAAATCTCGGCATCACAGTCGACGAGTTATCTCGTAGCCGTCTTATTATTCAAGGTTTTAACCAAGGAGGACAGATAGCTATTGGCATAATTTGGGTAAAACTAACTATTGGTGAGCTCCAAGCTGAAACCTTATTCCACGTTATTAATGCAAAGACATCCTACAATTTGTTGTTGGGATGGCCTTGGATACATAGTAATGGTGTCATTCCATTGACTCTTCATCAATGCTTCAAATTCTACAAGAATGGCGTACAAACGGTTGTGGCGGACCATAAACCATTTACAGAAGCAGAATCTCATTTTGCCGATGCCAAGTTCTATATCGATCCTGATACACCTTCGGAAGTGCCCATCCTAAGCCATCCATCTACACAAGAGACTCAATCTACAAAAACGAAAGAAGCGTTAAGTGAACCATTAGATGTTTCAGTGACAGACGTTGTAAAGGTAGCTAAAACGCGAGGGGTCTCGATAAAAACACATCGAATGAAGCCTATTTTAAAGTATATTCCAAAATCTCAACGACAAGAAGGGCAGTCACATGTCATCGAGATAATTGAAACCAAGGAATTTAAATTTAAGATGTCACAAACCAAGGAAAAAGAAGATATGTAAAAGTTGCAAGGAAAGTTAACTCTTCCTCTCACCAAGATTCAAAAGTCTTCGCCTTCCAAGTCTCCATTAAAAGGGTTCATGCGGCCTTCTCAATCTTTGGTCAATCATGGATCACTTCCAAAACAAAGAATTGAAGAAGGATTCGATCCTAAAGCATACCAACTCATAGCTAAGTCGAGGTATGATTTTACAAATCCTGCCAACCTTGGAAAACTAAATTCTGAGGTCACCGATGAGAAAGTGCATGGCCTGAATGAGACACAGAAGAAGTTAAAAGAACAAGGGCATAACATCATTCCACCCAAGTCCGGTCTCGGTTTCGTAACTTCTAAGCCACTTCGAATTCAAATCATAAAAAAAGGATAAGAAGTTAAACACTTTATACATTGGGTTTGAAGAATTTGACGATGAACAAGACCAACAGACTGTGCATCGAAAATCAGTTTTCTATCGTATAGGAGCTCCATGTGATCGAATATCTGTATTCAACAGGTTGTCAAGCCAAAAGTCAAATGTTTCAAATTCTTATGTCAACAGTTTGCCTTGTACCTCTATTTTTAACAGAATGAGCTTTCATAACCAAAGAAGAAAATCTCCACAACCTCAATCTCGAGAGATAGTATTTTCTCGGATTGGTACTATTAAAGATACACTGTTAAGAAGCAGTAATAGTGGAAAGTCAGAGGAAGTTAACATCGACATGGTGAATAGTAGTGAAGTTTAGAGCCTAGTGCCTTCGCGAATGAAGCATAAGACAGAGATAGAGGTCACCAATGATGTTACACTAAAAGCTTGAAAGCGAATCATTGTATTCACTAATCAATCAGAAAAGTGGAGAGAACGAAAAACACTGGCAAATCATCTTGTGTTACTTCATACCACATTACTGTTGAGGAGGAACCTGACTCAGAGTAACCAGATAAAATTGAGAAAGCTCCACCAACACTAGAAGACAGGGGCAGGCTACTGTTGATCAACTCAAGGAAATCAACTTAGGGACTAATGATCAGCCCAAACTAGTTTTCGTTAGTGCATTCTTAAGCCCCTCAGAAGAAATTGATTATTTTCAATTGTTGTCTGAGTACAAGGATGTCTTTGCTTGGACATACAAAGAGATGCCCGGTCTTGATCCTAAAATTGTAGTGCACAATCTCGCTGTCAAACATGGGACACGTCCAATTAAGCAATCTCAACGTTTCTTCCGTTCAGAGCTAGTTCCGAGGATAAAGGAAGAACTCAACAAATTGATTGAAGTAGGGTTCATTCGTGAGGTCAAATATCCAACATGGATTTCGAGCATTGTTCCAGTGAAGAAGAAAAATGGATAGATTCGAATTTATGTGGACTTTCGTGATTTGAATGAGGCATGCCGAAAAGATGATTTTCCTTTTCCCATCCCCGAGCTCACTGTAGATGCAACCATAGGGCATGAAGCTCCCTCGTTTATGGATTGTTACTCCGAGTATAATCAGATAAGAATGACTTCAAAAGATGAGGAGCTAACTGTTTTTCGCACTCCTAAAGGTATATATTGCTACAAAGTTATGCCTTTCGGACTCAAAAATGCCAGAGCAACATACCAGCGCGCCATACAAAGGATCTTTGACAATATACTCCACAAGATTATTGAATGTTATGTTGATGACTTGGTGGTAAAGACGAAAGAGTGAAGAAATCATTTACAGGATCTACGTACAGTTTTTAATCACCTCTGAAAATATCAACTCAAGATGAATCCCTTTACATGTGCATTTGGTGTTACTTCAGGGAAATTCCTAGGATACGTCGTACGTCATCATGGTATTGAGAATGATCCTAATAAAGTTGAGGCCATTCAAAAGATGCCGCCGCCAAAGAATTTACGTGAGCTTTGAAGTTTACAAGGTCAACTTGCATTTATTCGTCAGTTCATCTCAAATTTAGCTGGTCGTTGTCAGCCTTTTAACTGGCTCCTAAAGAAAGATGTTCCATTTAATTGGGACCAATCATGCCAAAATGCTTTTGATAGCATCAAAAAGTACTTTCTCAATTCTCCGGTATTAGGAGCACCTGTACCTGGAAAACTTCTCATACTTTACATTGCTGTGTAAGAAGAATCGCTTGGTGCCTTACTTGCTCAGAATAATAAAGAACATAAAGAGAAAGCTTTGTATTACTTAAGTTGCAGACTTACCCCGATGGAGCGAAATTATCCTCCAATTGAAAAAACATGCCTCGCACTTGTCTTCGCCTCTAAGAAATTGAGGCATTATTTCTTGGCTCATATGATACATCTTATTGTAAGAGCTAATCCTCTCAAATATGTCATGTCTAAACCGGTCATTTTCGGACGCTTGGCGAGGTGGTCAATTTTGTTTAACAAATTTGAAATTGTGTTATGTGCCACGAAAAACAGTGAAAGGACAAGTCTTAGCAGATTTCTTAGCTGACCATCTTATTTTAGTTGATTGGCAAATTTCTGAAGATTTTCCCGATGAAGAAGTCTTCCTTGTGGACATCCTCCCTCCATAGATTATGTTTTTCGATGGGGCAGCACGGTCAGATAGGGCCAGAGCAGGTGTAATGTTTGTATCTCCAAAAAGACATGTTATTCCATACTCTTTTGCACTCGCTGAAAACTGCTCAAATAATGTAGCTGAATGCCAAGCCCTGATCATCGGCCTTCAAATGGCAAATAAGATGAAAATCACAGATCTCGAAATATATGGAGACTCTAAGTTGGTGATTAACCAACTTCTTAAAGAATATGAGGTTAAGAAAGATGATCTAGTATCGTACCATCGGTATGCCTCTCATTTGTTGGAACGATTTGATAGCGCCATGTTGGAGCACATTCTAAGGAAAGAAAATCAGATAGCTGATGCTTTGGCAAATTTAGCTACAACATTGGCGTTAACTGATGAGGACCTAGTTGATGTTCTTGTATGTCAACGATGGGTCTTGCCACAAGTCCTGTAGGATAAATTTGAAGAAAGCAATTTGGTTTCTTGTTCGACACAAAAGGAAGAAGACTGGAGGCTCCCTATCATTGATTATCTGGAACATAGAAAACTTCTTGAAGACCTATGCCACAAGACTGAAATACGAAGACGAGTGCTTCGTTTCATCTATTACAACGATACGTTGTATAGGCATTCATATGAGGGCCTTTTCCCTCGTTGCCTTGGAAATGACGAAGCAACCCATGCAATGAAGGAGGTACATTATGGGATTTGTGGAGCTCATCAATCTGGTCCAAAGTTTCACTTTCGCGTTAAAAGAATGGGTTATTATTGGCCCACTATAGTCAAGGACTGCTTGGAGTATGCGAAGAGGTGTCAAGTATGTTAATTCTATGCTAACTTCATACACCAACCACCAGAGCCGTTACACCTTACTGTGACATCATGGCCATTCGATGCTTGGGGATTAGATGTAGTTGGTCCTCTAGAAAAGTCTTCAAAAGGCTACTTGTATATCTTGGCTGCGACTGATTACTTTTCAAAATGGGCAAAAGCTGCACCCTATAAACATGTGAAAAAGGAAATAGTTGTTGATTTCACCGAGTCTAACTTTATTTATCGATATGATGTCCCTCGATACATCATTACTAATAATGGAACGAATTTCAAAAATAGTTGGGTGACTGACCTTTGCGAGAAGTTTGGTTTTAAACAATGTAAATCCTCAATGTACAATGCCCCAGCAAATGGTCTCATAGAAGCATTCAATAAAACTCTTTGTGAGTTATTGAAGAAAATAGTCTACAAAGAGAGATTGGCATGAGCGAATGGTAGAAGCATTGTGGGCATATCGCACTACGCATAGTACACCTACGCAAGCAACTCCGTATTATCTTGTCTATGGCGTGGAAGCGGTTCTTCCATTTGAACAACAGATCCCTTCGTTAAGAATAACCATACAAGAAGGTCTTACAAGTGAAGAAAATGCCATCTTACGTCTTCAAGAACTGGAAGCATTGGATGGGAAGAGATTAGAAGCTCAACAATAGTTAGAGTGTTATCAAGCTAGACTTTCTAAAGCATTCAGAAAGTTTGACCTCGGTCATTTCAAGTTTGAGACTTAGTATTAGCTGTTCGTAGACCAATTGTCATGAACTATAAGGGAAATAAATTTGTATCCAAATGGGATGGACCATATGTTGTTCACGAAATTTATACTAACGGTGCATATCTCATGATTGATGAAGATGGAGTAAGAGTGGGGCCCATTAATGAAAAATTCCTGAAGCGCTACTACCCATGAAGACGTGATCCTGATCGTATGAGCTTAAACTGTACTATGCTCCTGGCCCGCAGAGCTAAAATTGTGTATGGCCCCAATAATGAAAAAAAAAAAAAAAAAAAAAAAAAGTTTATTTTTAACCAAACTACATCATGACTTGATCCCTGTAAGGGTACGTAGGCAGCTTGGAGGCTTGTTCCAAGTTCATTTATCCTGAAAAAAAAAAAAAAAAAAAAAAAGTATTCTCCTGGCCCGCAAGAGTATAAACTGTGGACGGTGAAACCAATAAACAATGACAACATCTTTGTTAACAAATAGAGATAATAAAATATTTGTTTTATTGTTAAGATTCAAAGTTACAACTTTTGGGGTTTGAAAAAAAAAAAAAAAAAAAAAAGATGATGATCAATATTAAAATTCCATAGCTATGATTTGTCACGTTCTTGCCGTAATATTTATTCTAGTTGCTTCACTACTTCAAGATCATTATTAGAGATGACATTAGCTTCTTCCACTGATTTTTGATCTTCCCAAAGTTTGGTGACAACTTCCTTCTTCTGAGATAACTGTGCATCCGCCATCGATATGAGGACTTTAAGCCCCTAAGTCTCTTCCTTGGCTTGTTGCAACTCCTTCACTAACCTGGCTTCTTTAACTTTGGCTTCACTTAAACTAGATCGAAGTGATTGTATACTTTTAGCACCATCATCTTCTATAGACTTAGCGTTGGTGAGCTGTGTATCAATATTGGCTAATCGTTGGGATTGAGAGTCTGAAGTCATCATACAAGCATAGGAAGAAGATGTAGCAATATAATTGGCCGTATTATTCGTATTTGAGTCAATTCGCCTCTTCAAAGCTGAATAGTCTCCAGGGAGTTTTGCAAGTCCCTCATAAAGTGTTTGAAGTTTAGGTGCTCAAGACAATATTTTGTCGGTAGAAGTATTGCGTATGATACCCTTTATGAAATCAATAAAGAATAAAGCAGCGCGGCGATGAACATCAAGAACGATCTCTTCCGCATTGAAGATTGACATTTCGGAGGGGGCAATATGATGCAAGGGTGGACCCTATTCTCTTATAGGCAAGTAAGGGATAGCCATATGATCTGTACCAACCTTTTCAACCGCCTTCTTAGTTTGACTAGTCACTTCAACAACCTCCAAAACATCCGAGTGTTGAATAGCTCTACTTCTTTGTAGTGAAACCTCTGTACCTTTTCTTATCACAGTTGCCAATGCTAAGGTAGACGGTCCATAAATAGATTCTTCACTACATGTTGGGTTAGCAACAAAGACGACATCTTCCCTAAAAAATCCCTTATTGCCTTCTGTCTATTAAGAAAAGAAAGTGATGGTAATTCGCAAAAAAAAAAATAAAATAAAATAAAATAAAATTAAAATTAAAAAAAATGAAAAAAATACATGTATAGGTTGTGAACTGCTAGGTACCCCATTATAATACCCCTATTTTCCAAAAGGATAAAATTGAAATTTAAAGTTTATTTTTGTGCATTTTTAATTGATTTTGTGTCTATTTGCTTAATTGATTTTGTATCTATTTGTGTATGTGTTTAATTGTTTCATTTTTATTTGATTTATTTGTTCATTGTGTATTTGAATTTGCCTTACTTGATTAATTAGTTTATTTAATTTAATTGTGGTTAGTTGCTTTATTTTTATTTTATCTGATTGGATGGGTTGGATTACATGGGTACGGTTAATACTCATGATTTTATATTCATGTATTTATGGGGATATATGTATTGTTGGGTTAATTTAATTATTAGGAATCATTAATAATTAAATTAGAGTTAGTTATTATTAAAGGAATATTATAATTTTAGGGTTTCGTTTAATCTCACGAGTTAGTCGACTTAGTATGATTTTATTTTTTCCCGTCTCCTCTCATAATTAGAATTAGGATTTCTTTAAGCCTATATAAATACAACAATAGGCCATCTTAGGGTATTGAAAAATAAACACAGACCCTATTCACGTATATAAGGGTTTATTTTAGAGAGAGCTTTTAGAGTGAAAACAGATAGAGGGTTTGAGGAAAACAGAGTAACCTAGGTGAGGGGTTTCGGCTGCGGATTAGGGGTCAGACTTAGGAGAAGGGAAGGTTGAGCAGTAGGAGGTGGAGTTGACAGTACTCGGACGTCGTCGGAAAGCTTAGGAAGATGGCGACATGGTTTTGAATCCAAAACTATAAAGGCAAGTTCTATTCTATCTCTATCCCTTTATCCTGTGTTCTGTGTATCCCTAGATGATCTCTAGGATCTTAATCAGAGATTAACTGAATAATACATGCTTAATAGGTGATATATTTCTTGTCTATATGTTTTTAGATTCATCAGTATTGTTTCTGCAAGTCGAAGTTTATAGCCTATTATTAAAACGTAATTGAATCGGCAAGGGTTTTTGTGTTTCTTTGTAATGTAAACTGGTTGGAATGAATAACTGGGGTATCAGTGGATGTATATTAGACTCTTAGGGTCAGTATAATCAAGAAACAGATGAGGTGGAAGCAGCCGGAGAGGAAGTAGAAGGTTGTGGAAGTCGTAGGTTGCAAAAGGCTCTCGAAAGGGGGGAGAGCCGGTTCTCCCAAGAAGAGAGCCGACTCTAGGGCAAGGCTAGGCTAGTTAGAGCATGCTCCAGAATTTTTAGAGCAGGCTCTGTGGTCTTGTGCATTATAGAAGCTTGATTACCCGCTTAGAGAAGGCTCCCAGAACTTGGAGCCTACTATTTTATTTTCTGGAGCCTGCTCTACAAGTTTTAGAGCAGGCTCTTTCATGGGGATTTGTTTTTGAAATTTTTAGGCGACATTTGGATGATTCTAATTTGGTCTGGACTGTGTGGTGATTATACTGGGGTTCTTAATACCAATTTCAAGTGTGGTTAAAGCCACTTATTGCATGGTTTATGTCTCTACACTAAAGGATGGAACAATATAAAACTATACAATTTAACATACTGTTAACGGATGGAAGGAATTGAATTGTTTTGAAAAGTTCTGGGACTTCACAGAATGATTAAAAGGTTAATCTTGGGTATTAATAACACCTTTAATTGATTAAAGTTTACTTCTAAGGAAATGGGACAAACAGTATAAAATTATTAAACATTCTATGCTGCTAACGGATAGGAATGACTAAATTGCTACATCTTGTTTTAAAAATATAACAGATTGTGGCATGGACTTTAAACATGATATTATACTATATTAGAGCTGCATTAAATAAATTAATGTCTTTGGGCTTATGGATTTAACTTTAGGAAATTATACAACGGTGCAAGCGGTTAACGGATGGAAGGAGTTTAGTTGCCTAATTTAGTTTTAGCAAATTAACGGAATATTTGTATAATTATAAATCTTATTTTGGTTGTATGCTAAAGTCATTTATTTATCAAGTTTGATCTGTGCATACCTTGGATGTTAATTGTTGAAATACAAAATTCTTTTTTGCAACACATGGATTTAAGCTTGGATTTTAATTGTTGTAATATTGAGCACTATTGTGCAATTATTTGAATTATAGTTTGGACTTAAATATTTCAACTAACACTTAGGTTCTGTCAACCATATGGATGTTGGCCTGGATTTAATTGAAGAATTAATTATATATTTTCTGTCAATTACATGGAGGTTGGTTTGGATTTTAAATTGACGAACGATCAAGCATTGTTTCGTCAATTCCATGGATTTTATTGTGGATTGTGAGTTGATGAATTATTTAAATTCTATATTTATCAACTATATGGATTATGTGGACTTAATTTGATGTACTGCTTAAAATGTTACATCATTTACAGATCATTTGCATGGTTTGCACCGGTATGGGATGGTGGCATACGGAGGGACGGATTAGGTCACGACGCTAATTCCTACCCATTCATACATACGGAATGGATTAACTAAAACAGTTAAATCCTACATGGTTTCATATCCTATCAACTAAAACAGTTGAACGACATATTGAATGGTTGTTGATATTTCTGCAATAGGAAGGAAAGGGATTTAATTTAAGCATTTAAATCCTAATTATATGTTGTGTTTTGGCGATGAATAGTTGACCAGCTCAACATTGTATTTGGATGGAATTTATATACATATAATTTACGTTAGTCTGTGCGGCTGAACAAGCTGAACAACTAACTGGTTTTCTTATGGTTGGATAGGATCGGACTTTATATATATATGTATGGTACCGCGATATGAGCTTGAGTCTCAAGATCATTGGTTAGGGTGCGTATATGCAGTAGGATGCATAGCTAGCTATGGTGGTTGAGGTATACCCTGTTAGGCTTAGGTAGTCATGCCGACTCAGGTGTGTTTTGAATGTTGCCTTCTATTCAGGTTGAGACCCTCATCATAGTCCAGCAAGAGTCATATAGTATGTATATATATATATATATATATATATATATATATATATATATATTTAAGGACTTTATAGATATGGTTGAGATAACTAGGATGTATCTGCGTATCGGGTCTCTGTTTGAATTGTAGTTAGGATAAAACTTGTTCGTGAGCCTGACCTACTATTATTTTTCAGGTAACGGACGGTTCCAGGTCTTAGAGCTTGTTTGTACTGAGCAGAGACGGCTACTTATTCTTCCAGCGATATAGGAGTTTCTTCATGATTTAGCATTGGAGTTCTTCAGTTGTTGTTTTTCAGTATTGGAGTTTCTTAGGGGTCCACCAGATGGATTCCCGAGTTGTATAAAAAAAAATGGAGAAGTTGGATGTATCAGAATAATTTTCTTATTTATAAAATTTTATTCTGAGGTTTCAGTTCTAGATTATCTTCTTAGTTTCTTTTCAGCAGTTTTATTTATTCCTGTTTATCTTAATTATATTCTGTGTTTGTTTATTGCTAATTGGTTTGATATCCTCGGGTAATCGAGCGTGGGCCTGGCCAACTCGTATCTGGAAATTCGGGGGTATCACAGTTGGTATCAGAGCACTCCAGTTTCTAGTGTCCTTAGGAATGTTTTCGTTATAAGACTTCCACATTGCGTCTTTTAAAACTTAGAGCCATATTAGGATTCGTTGTATTCTCTTTACGTTTTGTTAGGAGAAGCAGATGTCAATTAAAATCCCATAGTTATGGAATAGATTACACTAGGAGGATGATGGGGTCCGAGGCGAAAGCGATACAGACCCAAAGGAATAAAGGAGTACGTTATCGAGTTCTTTGCCAGAAGTAGAACTTGGGATCGAAGGTTTAGTTTCGAGGTTGTCATTACTTAGAAGGTCTACGCCAAGGAAGGATTAAGGTGTAGGTGTCAAGTCACCGCATGTCGAGGCCAACACAATTTTAGTTGTTCTCAAAAAGGAGACAAGCGAAGAATAGGAGTCTGAAGAGGATCCTAAGGGAGGAGATTTCGGTGTATCCAAGAAAAGGGATATTGAAGTTTGAGGATGAAGGATCGCACAAGTGTGCTCTCATTCACCAGTAGTATAGTGAATGATACTAATAGGGTTGGGGTAAATCAATCTACATATAGTTAAAGTTTCGTATCATCTCTTCGGGAGTTATTTAAGAAGTACTCTTCTGGAGGGTTAGAATTGATGGAGTTCTTATCAGAATGAAGACGTGATTTTATATCACATTTCGGAGCGTATGGGGATTAGGTTGTGACGTTCTAAGTTGTTTTGTAAAGCCACGATAGACAGTTTGCATTCCGCGTATAAAGAGGATGAGGGTTAAACCGTTGGATATTTGTTTAAGCAAACGATTGTGTAGTTAAGCTATATTTAGAGGATAGGTTTCAAGGTTGGACGACTACTAATGAAACTATGGAACAAAATTTTGTGAACTTGAGTTCAAAGGAGGTTTTCTTCTCTGGAATGGAGGATATCTTAAGTAGAATTATATTTTGAATTATAATGTGTGTATTTATGTGTTTCATTTTGTTATTATGTGTTTCATTTTTGTTAATTAGTCTGGATTAGGAGTATAGATTGGTTGGGGACACATGTGATCAACCAACTATTATTTTGCTGACATGGGTAATAGTGATGCGTACGCTAGGATTTGCGAATATATGGTCATAGGATTGGGTAGAAATACAAACTTCTAGCCAATCTATTGGACCTGGATATACATCAATATGGTATGCTACTTGGGATGTGATAGTTAAACTATCAATAAGAGGCAAATAATCTACAATGATTAGATTCATATGCTAGGTAGGGATTCGTTAGTACAACGCTATAAAAAATGGTGGTTGTTAATGTTTTGGGGATTCGTGAGGTTGTGGTAGGTAAAGATCACTGTAATGCCATTATGGTTCGGATGGAGGATTTCGTGCTGGTAGGTACTTATTAGAATGACACCGAGGGAGGATAGTGGACTGATGAAAGCTTTATCAGTCTTTTCGTGATCTAGACATTATTTTACGAGGGTGTCATTTGGAGGAGTTGCTGGCGTTGCACTTGGAGGAGGAACCAAAGTTTCTACACTATATAAAATGTGGAAATTTTTTGTTTTTAGGTTTATCTTTCACAACAATTAGCTGTTGCTCTGACGTTGATGACTATATGGAGGATGGAAAAGTTTCATATTCGTTTGAAGCGAGACAAGGAGTTGAATTGACATTTACCTATATTAAAGAAGTAGGGTGTGTTAAGGACAGGAAGGAAAGACCGACCGCCTATATAAGGAAGCAACGCACGGGGTAAGTTAACTTTTAATGAATGGAATTACCGATTAATTTTATTACCGGTACGTTTATCACTAACTGGTGATGCATAAAATACAGTTGGAAGGTTAGCTTTTGACGATACTCTAATTTACACAATGGGGGCAGACGAAAGCTAGTGGTAGCAGACTAATGGTACTTTCTGTAGACAAATTGGAGAGCGGATGTAAGGACTGAGGTTTCCAACTCTTAGTTCTTTATTCATCCTGGTTAAAAAAAAAAAAAAAATGCTTCCCAATATGAAGCAGATGTTTGGCGGATCGGCAAACAGAAGGGTGTAGTGATTTTGACTAGGATGTTGGTTAGTTTCTATATTAAATCAGCCCAGTTCTGGTTTATTTTGGACTAGTAGAATATCAGTTCATATGAATAGAGAGGATTACAGGAAAACTTAGATGCATTAAAGTGGTGATTCACACTTTGCCGTAAGTTCTGTCTGGTGGAAGGGAATAGGGAAGTGGACGTTCTCAACAACTGAAAGGATATTCAGATCTTATGATTCTTTGTTGAGTTTGTTGTTGGCATGGTTGATTTGCAAAGGTTTAACACAATATAATAAAAAACAAAGGGGCATGGTTTATTTGCCAAAGTATAAATAACTATACTTAGGAAGGCATGAGTTAGTTGCCAAGTTATGACTCAATCTATTCGTATTGATAGAGCTGAGTCCACACGAGAACAGAAATGAATTTTAATGAAAATAATTCAGAGTTTCGTGAATTCCGAGGACGAAATTCCTTTTGTTAGGGGGGAAGAATGTAATACCCCTATTTTCCAAAAGGATAAAATTGGAATTTAAAGTTTATTTTTGTGCATTTTTAATTGATTTTATGTCTATTTGCTTAATTGATTTTGTGTCTATTTGTGTATGTGTTTAATTGTTTTATTTTTATTTGATTTAATTGTTCATTATGTATTTGAATTTGCCTTATTTGATTAATTAGTCTATTTAATTTAATTGTGGTTAGTTGCTTTATTTTTATTTTATCCGATTAGATGGATTGGATTACATGGGTACGGTTAATACTCATGATTTTATATTCATGTATTTATGGGGATATATGTATTACTGGGTTAATTTAATTATTAGGAATCATTAATAATTAAATTAGAGTTAGTTATTATTATAGGAATATTATAATATTAGGGTTTCGTTTAATCTCACGAGTTAGTCGACTTAGTATGATTTTATTTTTTCCCGTCTCCTCTCATAATTAGAATTAGATTTTCTTTAAGCCTATATAAATACAACAATAGGTCATCTTAGGGTTTTGAAAAATAAACACAGACCCTATTCACGTATATAAGGGTTTATTTTACAGAGAGCTTTTAAAGTGAAAACAGATAAAGGGTTCGAGGAAAATAGAGTAACCTAGGTGAGGGTTTCGGCTGCGGATTGGGGGTCGGACTTAGGAGAAGGGAAGGCTAAGCAATAGGAGGTGGAGTTGATAGTACTCGAACGTCACCGGAAAACTTAGGAAGATGGCGACATGGTTTTGAATCCAAAACTGTAAAGGCAAGTTTTATTCTATCTCTATCCCTTTGTCTTGTGTTCAGTGCATCCCTAGATGATCTCTAGGATCTTAATCAGAGATTAACTGAATAATACATGTTTAATAGGTGCTATATTGCTTGTCTGTATGTTTTTAGATTCATCAGTATTGTTTTTCCAACTCGAAGTTTATAGCTTATTATTAAAACATAATTGAATTGGCAAGGGTTTTTGTGTTTCTTTGTAATGCAAACTGGTTGGAATGAATAACTAGGGTATCATTGGATGTATATTAGACTCTTACGGTCAGTATAATTAAGGAACAGAGGAAGTGGAAGTAGCCAGAGACGAAGCAGAAGGCTATGGAAGTCGTAGGTTGCAAAAGGCTCTCAAAAGTGGGGAAAGCAGGCTCTCCCAAGGAGAGAGCCGGCTTTAGGGCAAGGAGAGCCAGCTTTAGGGCAAGGAGAACTGGCTCCCGTTGTGGGAGAGCCGGCTCTAGGCTAGTTAGAGCCTGCTTCAGAATTTTTAAAGTAGGCTCTGTGATATTGTGCATTACAGAAGCTTGATTACCCACTTAGAGAAGGCTCCTAAAACTTGGAACCTACTCTTTTATTTTCTGGAGCCTGCTCTACAAGTTTTAGAGCAGGCTCTGTCACAGGGATTTGTTTTTAAAATTTTTAGGTGACGTTTGGATGATTCTAATTTGGTCTGGACTGTGTGATGAGTATACTGGGGTTCTTAATACCAATTTCAAGTATGGTTAAAGCCTCCTATTGCATGGTTTATGTCTCTACACTAAAGGATGGAACAGTATAAAACTACACAATTTAACATACTGTTAACGGATGGAAGGAATTGAATTGTTCTGAAAAATTCTAGGACTTCACAAAATGATTAAAAGGTTAATCTTGGGTATTAATAAGACCTTTAATTGATTAAAGTTTACTTCTAAGGAAACGGGACAAACAGTATAAAATTATTAAACATTCTACGCTGCTAATGGATAGGAAAGACTAAATTGCTACATCTTGTTTTAAAAATATAACGGATTGTGGCATAGACTCCAAACATGATATTATACTATATTAGAGCCACATTAAATAAATTAATGTCTTTAGGCTCATGGATTTAACCGTAGGAAAGTATACAACGGTGCAGGCGGTTAACGGATGGAAGGAGTTTAGTTGCCTAATTTAGTTTTAGCAAATTAACGGAATATTTGTATAATTATAAATCTTATTTTGGTTGTGTGCTAAAGTCATTTATTTATCAAGTTTGATCTGTGCATACCTTGGATATTAATTGTTGAAATACAAAATTCTATTCTGCAATACATGGATTTAAGCTTGGATTTTAATTACTGTAATATTAAGCACTATTTTGCAATTGTTTGAATTATGGTTTGGATTTAAATTATTGAACTAACGTTTAGGTTCTATCAACCATATGGATGTTGGCCTGGATTTAATTGAAGAATTAATTATATATTTTCTGTCAATTACATAGAGGTTGGTTTGGATTTTAAATTGACGAACGATCAAGCATTGTTTCATCAATTCCATGGATTTTATTGTGGATTGTGAGTTGGTGAATTGTTTAAATTCTGTATTTATTAGCTATATGGATTATGTGGACTTAATTTGATGTACTGCTTAAAATGTTGCATCATTTACAGATCATTTGTATGGTATGCACCGGTATGGGACGGTGGCATACGGAGGGATGGATTAGGTCACAATGCTAATTCCTACCCATTCATAAATACAGGATGGATTAACTAAAATAGTTAAATCCTACATGATTTCATGTCCTGTTAACTAAAACAGTTGAATGACATATTGGATGGTTGTTGATATTTTTGTAATAGGAAGGATAGGGATTTAATTTAAGCATTTAAATCCTAATTAAATATTGTGTTTTAGCGACGAATAGTTGACCAACTCAACATTGTATATGGATGGAATTTATATACATATAATATATATTAATCTGTGCGGCTGAACAAGCTGAACAACTAACTGGTTTTCTTATGGTTGGGTAGGATTGGACTTTATATATATATGTATGGTACCGCGATATGAGCTTGAGTCTCAGGATCGTCGGTTAGGGAGCATATATGCAGTAGGATGCGTAGCTGGCTATGGTGGTTGAGGTATACCCTGTTAGGCTTAGGTAGTCATGCCAACTCAGGTGCGTTTTGCATGTTGCCTTTTATTCAGGTTGAGACCCTCATCATAGTCCAGTGAGAGTCCTGTAGTGTGTGTATATATATATTTATATTTACGGACTATATAGATATGGTTGAGACATCTAGGATGTATCTGTGTATCGGGTCTCTATTTAGATTATAGTTAGGATAGAACTTGTTCGTGGGCCTGACCCACTATTATTTTTCAGGTAACGGACGGTTCTAGGTGTTAGAGTTTGTTTGTGCTGAGCAGAGACGGCTACTCATTCTTCCGGCGATATAGGAGTTTCTTCATGATTTAGCATTGGAGTTCTTCAGTTGTTATTTTTCAGTATTGGAGTTTATTAGGGGTCCACTAGATGGATTCCCGAGTTGTATAAAAAAAAATAGAGAAGTTGGATGTATTAGAATAATTTTCTTATTTATAAAATTTTATTCTGAGGTTTAAGTTTTGGATTATCTTATTAGTTTCTTTTCAGTAGTTTTATTTATTCCTATTTATCTTAATTGTATTCTGTTTTTGTTTATTGTTAATTGGTTTGATATCCTCGGGTAATCGAGCGTGGGCCTGGCCAACCCGCATCCAGAAATCCGAGGGCATCACACCCATTAAAAAATCGATCAAGAGAAGTGGCAATGCATTCCTGTACTAGATCAAGTCTCACCTTAACAGTGACATGCTTCCAATTACGATCCTCATCGCAAGCTCTCACATCGTCATCTAAATCCATTGCTAACTGACGACGGTGACGGTTATTGACCGGTCCTCTTTTACAAGGGTCGCGATACCAAGTCAAGCTTGAAAGTTGTGTGTGAATTTAGGAGGTGGCCCAGTTTTACATTTATAGAAAGCCACTACTACCTTTCTCTATATAAAATATAGATAGGGCGAGTAGGGATTGTCCCAAGGGATTTGATGGTGTATCGAATTGTGAAACTATGGTAATTAGGGTTAGTAGGTCGAGTGATCACACAATTGGTTGGTTGGTTGATTAAGCTAAATTGAATTCAACTAAATAAAATAATATGAGGTAAACAAGAGAGAGAGAGGTCTTGGGGTGTAGAGATCGCCACCAAGCAATACTTTTCTATACTACTAACAAGTGATCAATTGAGGGTAATGCATGTGTTGCAATATGATAAGGGTGTGTGTGCATTAGGTTAATTCAATTGGCAAGGATGACAAATCAAGCAAGTATTGTCTAAACATCATGTGAAGAGCACAATATATCTGAACAATAGAGCATATAATGTCTAGACAACATGGGGATAGCACAATAGATCAAAACAAGTCATTAATCCTTCATTAAGCTCACAATCCTCATGCAACACAATATTAGAGGAATATGCCATTTGGACTCACAAGCATGGAACATCAAACATCAAGAGTAGATTGTCCTCCCATCTAAGATTATACTACCATTACACTAAATCTACACTACTAGCATGAAAATAAAGCTATCTAGACTAGGGGAGAGGCACAAACCATCAAGAATAGGCATAAACCATCAAATGAACCAAAATAGCATTCATTAAGCATATCATCTTGATAATCTCTAGATCTATAGCATCAATACACATAGACATGCATCAAAAACACTAAATCTAGAGATAAGCACATGAATATCCTACTCTAGCATATATAGACATATGGGTAGAATAGAATAGTCAATTGGAAGCATTAAACCATACAAACCATGAAATAATCAAGATTTATATATACATGAATATCAAGATGTATCATACAACACTAATCCCTCAATAATACACAAGATTAGAGTATAGAAAGCATGCTTGGGGCTAACTCTAGCCCCAAGAAGATGTCTAGCCACTCATGGTAGTGATGATCTAACCCTCAAGGGCTAACTCCATGGCTGCTCCTTGTTGGTGAAGATCTCCTCCAATGGTTGCTCTAGCTTCCTCCCTTCTTCCTCTCCAAGAATAGCCTCCAAGATGATTTTCAATGTGTGACAAGAGACTCTAGAGCCCTCTCCAAAAAGTGTATCATATTCCTTATATAGGTAGGTCAAATACACCCTATGATGAGCTGTGGTCGTGCAAGGCATATTCTCCAATGATTGGATGAAGGACGGAATAAATGAGCTGGACTTTAACTTTTCTCGCTGGAGGAAGTTCGATCGATCGAACCTTAACTTGGATCGATCGAAGATGGGTTCGATCGATCGAACTACATCTTGGATCGATCGAAGTGGTCTAACTCCTCCGGATAAGGACAAGGCTAAGATATTTCGAAGATATTTATGGGGAAAAGGACAATAGTGGTTGGTAGGCGTACAGCTGTGGATAAGATCAATCATTTGAATAGGACAAAATAGGGTTCGATCGATTGAAGTTGATGTTGGATCGATCAAACTTGGAATGTCAGCAAAGGCCAAGTTTGGATCTATCGAGAAGTACTGTGATCGATCATAGATGTTCGATCGATCGAACTCTAAGTTGGATCGATCGAACTTTTCAGCTGCACAACTTTGATTCTTTTTTGCTCCTTTCTTTCTCCACTTTGCTCCCTCCTTTGGTTTATCTCAGGATTGCTTCAATTAAGCTCTTATTTGGCTAAGTTAGCTCAATTTTGGGATTAGTGCTTGAAAATATAAATAACACGTAATAAGTCTAAAACGGCAAAGTAAGATAGATAAAGGTACTAGAATGCTTAAGCTTAACGGGTTTAAATGCGCACTTTTCAGTGCTCATCACACCCCCAAACTTAAATATTGCTAGTCCCTAGCAATGAACTAAGAAGTAAAGGAATGAAATGAGCAACTAAACAAGTATAAACTGGAAAGCAAGTAAAATGATAACACCATTTTTGTAGGGAACACGATTGCATTTAGCATATGCAACAAGCCTTTTAAACCCCTAGGTTACCTCTAGTGGACGAGTAAATTCTCGTGAGGGTTTCCAGAAATGGTACCCACAAACATTAAGCTCATTCTTTCAAAAGAGGCACTAATATTACAAACAAGCATTGGGAGAAAACTACCTCAAGTATGCAATTTTTCAACCATTTCCAAGCAATCTCCCAAAATCTCAACATCAAACAAGCAAGCATGGTCCTCCACACATCAAGAAAATGATCATGAAAATCGAAACAAGTCTAGAATCCATGTGAGAGGTCCGGCATCAAGTGTGTTGCTATCTTAGCCAACTAGAGAAGTAATCACATCCTTACCCTCAAACTAGCACACAAATCTAGTCCCAATCATCAAGACAAAAAGTGGACCTTTTATTAAAGCTTTATTGTTCTAGGTGCGCTTATTCTTTTCATTATATTTTTTTTTCTTTTTTCTTCTTCTTTTTTATTTTATTTTATTGAGGATCAAAGATGGAAATATTTTGCAATGTGTTGATCTCTTAAGCTTTCTAGAAGATTCATGTAGCGAGCTTTAGGTCAAGGACTCCCAAACCAGATGGCTTTAGGGTATTAGGTGTTAAGACACCCCTACGAACTTACAAACTCAAATCAACTAGGCTACAAATCAAGACAACAACCTTCTAATCATTTCCTACTTCTCACCTTTTGGGAGAAGTCCTCACTTTTATTACTTTTGCAACTTTTTTTTTTTTTTTTTAATAATCAATTATTAACTTAGAGTTTGGGCCCTCCACCTTTCGGCGCGAGAAGTTCACTGCTTAATGAGGCAAGAATCCCAGCTACTCAATGAAAAGGGGTTGTCATCCACCTTTATCAAGAATGAAAGCTTTCAATGCACTACTAGCCCAATTGGGATATAACTAATTCAATAATCAACAAAGCATGTACCCCACAAATGAATGCTAGTGTGCACCGGTGCTAGTGTAGAATCCTAGAATGAATCTCAAAACAATCACAAATTCAGGATGACGTGGACCACAAATGCAAGCAAGATATCAATCTTTTGAAAAATTTACTCCTAAATGGCCTCCTCAAGGCATACAAGGAGTATTGGACTCTCAAGTCAAGCAATTTTTAAATTTTAAGCAATATAGTCCTCAAAAGATCAAAATCATAGCTAGAAATGGACCAAGTATAGAAATATCCCTCAAATACACAAGACATGCTTAAAATTTGAATTTTAAAGTAACACTGAAACATACACCAATACCCCCAAACTTAAACTGCACATTGTCCTCAATGTGTGAAGAGAACAAAGGAAAGAGTATACCAGTGCTTTAGACATGAATGATCGGGATAGAAGTATCCAAAGTGGGTGGCATGGCCCCCCCAAACTTGGGATAAACTGTGGTCCTGAAAAGTTTACACTCGGATAAACTCATTAGATAACAAGATAGGATAATCAGTGCACAGTGGACATGCAAGTGTAAAATGGGATAAATAGAGAATAGAGAGAGGTGTAAGAGTGGTCCTGAAAAATTGGGCAGCACTCTCTCACTGAAGTCACTGTGGTGTACCTGATAGAGTCAAACATACAAATATGAGATACTAAGAGACATCCATAATCAAAAAGCATTATATAGAGAATATAAAGTGGAGGTACATCAATAAAATAATAAAGCCGACAGACCGGCCGCAAAGTATAATACAGTAACAGTGACAGTATAATACAGATCCAGAATAAAAGAAATGAAAGCATAGAACAACTGGAAGTGGAGTCTCAGGAGGCCTGATCGTAAAGATCTGCAGTGGCTAGAGGTGCAGGTGCGGGTGCAGGGAGTCGGCTGGAGAGATCGGCAAAGCAAGCCATGACATCCGCCCTGAAAGAGGTGAACTCAGCTCAGTGGGCAGTGCTGTCGGCTCGCATGGCTGCTACGTCCTCCTCCAGTGTCTGCAAGCGTGCTCCGAATCCGTGAGTGGGAACTGGAGACTCAGGCTGAGATGCCTCTGAAGAAGACCCCCGAACTCGCTCCTGAGCAGCGGCTCGATCACTGGTATCATCGGCATTAGCATCATCTGCAGCATCGGCATACTCCTCCGCAGGTTGCTCCAGGTCAATGTCCATACGATTGGTAGCCAGACCGACTGGTGCGTCGTCCGCTGCGATATCTGCTGCTGCTGGAGGTGCCGGCTGTGCCTGGGTTGCCTCTTCCTCCTCTAGTTCAGCTGCTGCCTCTACAGCTGGCTCCTGAAGACTCCGAATAAGAGCATTGTAGCTCTTATTCCAGTCGCTCCTCCTATAAAAGCTGGACCGTGCAAAGGGCTCCTCATCTGGGGGCACTCTGTAGCGCTGGTCAAGAAGGATCTGCGTGATGAGGTGTCCGAAGGGCAGGACCTTGGACCGCTTAGGGTCCTTCCTGGAAATGAAAGAATCATACAGCAACCTCATCACGCTCCAGATGAGGACTGGGATAGATACCCAGCAGCCCGTGTAAAAAGCGTAAAGAGCTGTCAAGTAGTCATGACGCCTCTGGATCTTGTGGCCCGCCATGTAAATGTTCTGGAAGAGAACTGTGTCGATGAACCAGAAGTCGTCAGGCAAGATGGTCTTGGTGGCGAATGTCTGACCACTGGTATGATGGCCTATCAAGGAGACAGCCATGTCAGAAAATGAAGGCCTATGCAGCCTCGGGTATGTCTCTGCAAGCTCAGGTGGACACCGGTGTGGGCACCGGCAAGCACGGGCCAGAGTGTCAACTGTGATGACAATCTCGTGGCCGTCCAATGTAGTGATCATCTCTGCAGTAGATCGTGGCGAGGGCCGGAGATGCTGAAAGAATAGCCGCACCAGTCGCGGGTATACTAGGCCGGTGACTAGGGCAAGGATGGCTGAGAGGCCCCGCTGCATGATATCCTGATAGCCAGACCGTGTCAGGATAGACTCGGAGAAGTACTCAGTATCGAAGTACGACTCCTGAGCCACGGTCATGGCTGCATATCTCAGCAGCAACTGGTCACGGCGCTGAGCCGGTAGAGGTGGCTGGCAGTGATGGCATGGCGGCTGCATCTGCCTGATGGAGCACAGGAGAAGGTGATGGTGTGAAGGCTGGAGGAGCCTGGGATGTAGATGGCATGTGGTCAGCTCCCTCCTCAGCCTCGTGGGATGGGGACTGAGGGGGAGTAGCTTGTGTAGGCTCCTCCTGAGCATGAGATGGCTCTGTAACCATCTCTATCCTGGGCCGTATATGTCTGCGGGGTCGCTGTGGTCCTGAAGATCGCTTGGCTACTGTCTTGAACCGCGGAGGCATGATCTGTAAAAAGACAAGAAAATTTCAATATATAAGTCAGTGCCAGATATATAAGAATTTAAATGCATAATAGAAATATGTATGTCAAATAAGATAGACAAAATATGGATGACATGAATCTATGATAATGATAAATTGTGAGTCATGCTAAGCAATGTAGGTATAAAATGCATCCAATGTGGAATATCACAGGCATTGTGCATATAACGATAGCATGAAGATGACACAAGATGAATGGAGTGTGTATATGTGATCTTTGAAAGTTCGATCGATCGAACTTCACAGAAATTTTCAATCGGTCGAAGTGAAAAATGTTCAAAAGTTGGATCGATCGAAGTGAATTGGATCAATCCAACACTTGGATCGATCGAAGCATGAAAGTGCACAAGATTGGATCGATCGAAGGTAGTGAAATGAAGTTCACTACTTCGATCGATCAAACAGTGCGAATGCCGAATCTAAAAAGTTGCAGATCTGTGAGATCTAGAACACGGGGCCCACACAAACGTGTTTATGGGCCCATCTACACACCAAACATCCAATCCTCAACACCCAAACACTCCCCAAATGCCAAATCAAATCAAAAATCCCCAATTTTGGTTCGGCCGAATGCATGTGTGAATATGTATATCATAATCATGAAATTGATGCTTCAAAATGGATGATTAATACACATACAACATAAATCAATATAGAAAATCATGAATCATGCATCGATTAAACTTTTAAATCAAGAAATGGCTCGCGGTTTACCTCAAAACCGAGAGGGATGAGATGAGAGAGGGGGCGAAGCCGCGGTGAAAATAAGGCTTGAATTGGCCGGAATTTGCTCGCCGGAGATAGGGAAGATGATTGGGAATTGGATTTTTTGCCGGACTAGGATGAGATTGAGAGAAGAGGGAGACTAGGGTTCGGTTTCCTTTTAAAGTTGGATCGATCCAAAGTGATCGATCCAACTCGGTTATTTTTTAAAAACACGATATGCAGAGTTCGATCGATCGAAGATGGAGTTCGATTGATCGAACTTAGGTCTCCACTCTTAATGGCATTTTTTTTGAAATTTTGGATTTTTTTTTTGAATGAATTTTGAAAAATCAAAGGAAATTAAATTAATGAGATGCAAATTTTGATCGATCGAAGAAAGATTTTGATCGATCGAAGAGGATAAAGAATGTACAAGTTTAAGGGTTCAAGAGTTGACACGTGTTGGAACCTTGGATCGATCGAACTTGGAATTCGATCGATCGAACATGAAAAATTTTGAAAAGTCCCGAGAGCATGCATTTTGGAATTTGGATGCAGGTCCAAAATTTTTCTAAGTGTTGGGACTCATGATCGATCGAACCACATGTTGGATCGATCGAAAGATGGTTCGATCGATCGAAATAGTTTACGATCGATCGAACTTTTGAAAATTTGGAGATCCCGAGAGCATGCATTTTGGAATTTGGATGCAGGTCAAAAAATTTTCTAAGTGTTGGGTGCAAAATAAGAGCTGGATCGATCGAGTCCATAGTTGGATCGATCGAACCAAAGTTCGATCGATCGAACCAAAACTTGGATCGATCGAAATTATGCCTAAATGCTCAAAATGACTTGAATGCTCATGTAATCCCTTACTCAGTTCCTTCCAATGTATATGAACCACAAAAATAGTATCTAGACTTCGCAAGGATCAAAATGCAAGATAGAAATGAGGGAGGAATAGGGTTTTGACATCCTACGAATTTCGGTGCTAGTCTTTAACGTCTCTAGCAAGACCTAGGGTTCTTTTAACCCGGATCAAAGATCTTGCAATGCATCCCCTCCTTTTTGGGATGAGAGATGTTTCGAGTCACTCCCAACAAATGGTTCTTAGAAGAACTTGTTGGGGTAAACTCAAAAGACGTCTTGAGTTCTTTGTCAAAACTTTCATTGGGCTTCCACGCCCTTTCACAACAAGAGTTCGAAATCACTTTTCTTGCATGCAATCCTGAAGATGAAGATGAAGGCTTTGAAACATTATTCATGCACAAAAGCTCATTCCTTTCACAAGCAAGATCATAATATTCCTCTACCACATTAACCTCTTCCTCATATTTGTCAAATGGATTGGGTGTGGGGTTAAAGATGTTCAACTTCACTCTCATGTACCCAAAAGAAATCTTCATTATCCCCGTCCTACAATTTATGTTGGCATTTAAGGTTGCCAAGAAAGGACGGCCAAGGATAACCGGAATTTGGTTCTTTGGATTGGCACCGGTTCCGTGTCAACGACGACAAAGTCAACCGGGAAGAAGAACTTATCAATCTTAATCAACACATCCTTAATTATCCCCCTAGGTTTCTTAATGGATCGGTCGACAAGTTGTAAAACCACCGACGTCGGTTTCAATTCACTTAGGCCCAATTTGACATAAACCGAATAGGGAAGAAGGTTAACACTAGCCCCTAAGTCAAGAAGTGCCCGGTTGATGACATGTTCACCAATGACACAAGATGTTGTAGGTGCACCGGGGTCCTTAAACTTTGGCAAAGTGTTGTGTTGTAGAATGGAACTCACTTGTTCGGTTAAGACAACCTTTTTTGATGTTTGGCTCTTGTTCTTCCGCTTTTGGGTGCATAAGTCCTTCAAGAATTTGGCATAAGCCGGAATTTGCTTAATTGCATCCAAAAGTGGAAGATTAACTGTGACTTGCCTAAACATATCCATTATCTCATTGTTCTTGGTCTTTTGCCTTTCTTTTGAAATGGACCCTTTCAAGGCATCCGGAAATGGAGCTTTTTTAAAAACTCTTTCAGCATTTTCTTTCAAAGAATTTTCAGCATTGGACTTGTTCGATTCATTGAATTTCAAATCACTTTTCAAAGAAGAATCATGAATAACATTTTTCAAATAACTTTTCTCAAACACATTTTTCAACACTGTTTTCAATGAATCTCTTTGGAAATCATCTTTCAACTCACAATTTGAGGGCTTCTCATTCTCAAGATCATACACATGCAACGAAGGAGGAATAGTGTGTGGAACGGGACGGGTGACAACTTGAGGTTGTACCGGTTCACTCTCTTCATTAGGCATTCTAACTTGATTGTCTACTACCCTACCACTTCTCAAGGTTGTTACCGCATTGACATGCTCAACATTATGCCCTTCCAATGAGGATTTGGTTTCTACAGCACATTGTTATTTGATTGGGGCATTCATATGCATCTTTCCCTTCTCTCTAGCATTAAGTGTTTCAGCTATTTGCCCTACTTGGGTTTCTAGCTTGGCAATTGATTGAGAATGAGAATGCAACAATTTAGTATTTGCTTCTAGAGTGCCCAAAGCATTTAAAACCTTTTCCTCAAAAGCGGAACCTCTAGAATTTCCTTGAGAATATGATTGGTTAGGAAAAGGAGAACTAGCAAATTGATTTCCTTGTGAGTTATATGGTCTTGAACCTTAGGATCCTTGGTTTTGAAGTGGAGGTGGAATGTATTTCTCTTGAAAACCGCCTTGGGAAGAGTTCGAGCCCTTCCCTTGGTTTTTCCAAGAAAAATTAGGATGATTCCTCCAACCGGGATTGTAATGGTTACCATAAAGATTGTTCCCTTGGTTCACAAATGTTGCATTAACTTGCTCAATGGGTTCATTTTGAATTTGTCCATGAGGACAATTAGAAGTAGAATGAAGAACACTAGAACAAGTCATACATGATTTATTTTGAGCTCTAGGAGAATGGTTAGGAAAGGAAGACACTTGATTCGCCAAGTTTTGATTGATCAATTGATCAAACTTTTGAGATAAAGACTTCATCTCGGCGGTTATATCATTTGAGTGGTCAACTTGATGCAAGCCAACACTCTTCCTACCTTGAGAATTTCTACCATTCCTAGATGACAATGTTCTATGCAAAGAGTTTTCACTCATGCTCTCATAAAGACGCCACACGTCTTCCTCTTGCCGGTCTATATAAGAACCTTCCATTGAAGCATCAACCATGCCTTTATAATTGTCCGATAAGCTTTCAAAGAAGAATTGGACCAATTGCCATTTAGGCATGTCATGGTGAGGACACTTCCTAAGCAATTCATTGAAGCGTTCCCATGCCTCATGGAAAGTTTCTCCCTCCCCATGTGTGAATTCCCTAATAGCGGTTCTCATAGCATTGGTCTTCGAAACCGGATAGTACTTTTTCAAAAATTCTTGTTGCATTTCTGCCCAAGAAGTTATAGAAAAAGGCCTAAGGTTGTTAAACCAATACTTCGCCTTATCTTTAAGGGTGAATGGAAAAAGTTTCAGCCTTAAAACTTCTTCCGGCATGTCCGTGTATCGAACGGTAGAACAAACTTCAAGAAACTCATCCAAATGCTTGTAAGGTTCTTCACTAGGAAGTCCATGAAAGTTAGGTAGCATTTGGATAGTTTGTGCTTTAATCTCATAATGGTGTGCTCTAAATGGTGGCAATTGAATGCATATGGGTGCATTATACTCATTAGGCACATAGTGATCTCTCAATGCGAGTGGTGGATTAGCAACTTGAGGTGCAACATGGACACCTCGGTTATATTGAGCTTGATTAATGATGGGGGGTTGTGGTGCATACAATGGCCTTGGAATTCCCATTGGAATTTGGCCTTGTTGTTGAGGAGGTTGATGAATGTATGGCCTAGGCATGCCTAATGGAACTTACATATTATCATTTTACACATTAGGGTGAAGGATGCCTTGTTGGTCTATGTGACCAAGGTCTTCAACATGATCATCATTAAGAACGTCCATTAGTAGATTGGTTCTATGTGAACTTCCTCTTCCCCTTGGATTCCTAATAGTGGATTCTAAATGCAAATCAAGAGGGACAAGAGTAGGTCTCAATAAACGACGACCATGCATACACAATGCAACACCACAATTTTCAAATGCAATGTATGTCAAATAAATGCCTCCACGTGGGCCCCCGATTTAACTAAGGAGATTGAGTAAGAAGGTCTCACAATAGTCCTTTAGCACTTCAACTCCAAATTTAAAAGCTTAGCTTAGCAAAAACTCTTCATTTTTATCATTTTTTTCTTTTTTTCTTTTTGCTTGCTTTGCTCCTTAGCTTTGAAGTTCTTTGCTAACTCCTTGCTCAATGCACCTTGTTAATGAAGAACAAACTTAATAAGTAATCAAAAACGGAAAATAAAAAGAAAGTAAAGACACGATCAAAAGAGTACTAATCCTAATTGAATTTCACAATTCGACGTTGCCAATTTAAAATCCCCGGCAACAGCGCCAAAAACTGACCGGTCCTCTTTTACAAGGGTCGCGATACCAAGTCAAGCTTGAAAGTTGTGTGTGAATTTAGGAGGTGGCCAAGTTTTACATTTATAGAAAGCCACTACTACCTTTCTCTATATAAAATATAGATAGGGCAAGTAGGGATCGTCCCAAGGGATTTGATGGTGTATCGAATTGTGAAACTATGGTAATTATGGTTAGTAGGTCGAGTGATCACACAATTGGTTGGTTGGTTGATTAAGCTAAATTGAATTCAACTAAATAAAATAATATGAGGTAAAAAAGAGAGAGAAAGGTCTTGGGGTGTAGAGATCACCACCAAGCAATACTTTTCTATACTACTAACAAGTGATCAATTGAGGGTAATGGATGTGTTGCAATATGATAAGGGTGTGTGTGCATTAGGTTGATTCAATTGGCAAGGATGACAAATCAAGCAAGTATTGTCTAAACATCATGTGAAGAGCACAATATATCTGAATAATAGAGCATATATTGTCTAGACAACATGAGGATAGCACAATAGATCAAAATAAGTCATTAATCCTTCATTAAGCTCACAATCCTCATGCAACACAATATTAGAGGAATATGCCATTTGGACTCACAAGCATGGAACATCAAACATCAAGAGTAGATTGTCCTCCCATCTAAGATTATACTACCATTACACTAAATCTACACTACTAGCATGAAAATAAAGCTATCTAGACTAGGGGAGAGGCACAAACCATCAAGAATAGGCATAAATCATCAAATGAACCAAAATAGCATTCATTAAGCATATCATCTTGATAATCTCTAGATCTATAGCATCAATACACATAGACATGCATCAAAAACACTAAATCTAGAGATAAGCACATGAATATCCTACTCTAGCATACATAGACATATGGGTAGAATAGAATAGTCAATTGGAAGCATTAAACCATACAAACCATGAAATAATCAAGATTTATATATACATGAATATCAAGATGTATCATACAACACTAATCCCTCAATAATACACAAGATTAGAGTATAGAAAGCATGCTTGGGGCTAACTCTAGCCCCAAAAAGATGTCTAGCCACTCATGGTAGTGATGATCCAACCCTCAAGGGCTAACTCCATGGCTGCTCCTTGTTGGTGAAGATCTCCTACAATGGTTGCTCTAGCTTCCTCCCTTCTTCCTCTTTAAGAATAGCCTCCAAGATGATTTTCAATGTGTGACAAGAGACTCTAGAGCCCTCTCCAAAAAGTGTATCATATTCCTTATATAGGTAGGTCAAATACACCCTATGATGAGCTGTGGTCGTGCAAGGCATATTCTCCAATGATTGGATGAAAGACGGAATAAATGAGCTGGACTTTAACTTTTCTCGCTGGAGGAAGTTCGATCGATCGAACCTTAACTTGGATCGATCGAAGATGGGTTCGATCGATCGAACTGCATCTTGGATCGATCGAAGTGGTCTGACTCCTCCGGATAAGGACAAGGCTGAGATATTTCGAAGATATTTATGGGGAAAAGGACAAAAGTGGTTGGTAGGCGTACAGCTGTGGATAAGATCAATAATTTGAATAGGACAAAATAGGGTTTGATCGATCGAAGGTAATGTTGGATCGATCGAACTTGGAATTTCAACAAAGGCCAAGGTTAGATCTATCGAGAAGTACTGTGATCGATCATAGATGTTCGATCGATCGAACTCTAAATTGGATTGACCGAACTTTTCAGCTGCACAACTTTGATTCCTTTTTGCTCCTTTCTTTCTCCACTTTGCTCCCTCCTTTGGTTTATCTCAGGATTGCTTCAATTAAGCTCTTATTTGGTTGAGTTAGCTCAATTTTGGGATTAGTGCCTGAAAATATAAATAACACGTAATAAGTCTAAAACGGCAAAGTAAGATAGATAAAGGTACTAGAATGCTTAAGCTTAACGGGTTTAAATGCGCACTTTTCAGTGCTCATCAGTTATTGATTAGTGGTGGGACATCTTCTACTATCTGGTGATGACTACTAGACTCTTCAACAACATCACAATTATTATGAGATTTGATGGTTGCCTTTGGCAATGGCTTAAATGGGAGGCTTGACTTCAACCCCTTAATTAAAACCTTCTTGATTTTAGTTGGTTTCTCTTATGGGGAAATCGTGCGTTTAGGTTGCTTTAAGATAGTTTCTTCCCATGTAAATGGATCAACATAGACTTTGGCCCACCATTCAGCCTATGCTTTCGTAACCCCGAATTTCTGAAGATTGGAGCTCGAAGGAAGCAATACCTTACACCCAATATGGAAACAGGTGGATAATCTCCATAGTTTCATAACCTCTTTTAATTTACCAGTATGAATGTCTCTCTTCAACTTCCCTGGGACATCTTGAGGAAAGTGAAATTGTCTGCTAAACCTATGCTGACTATAAGGCTGAATGATGAAATGGTTACCTTAGCACAATGTCAAATAACTCGACCGAAGGGAGGCAAAATATTCAAAGATTGAGAAATTTTGCTAGCTATCATCTACAAATAGTCGCTCTGGTTCGAATGTTCTAGACAAATGAGATAATTTGACACCTTCATAAAATCTGAACAAATTTTGGGCTTCTGATTCATCGAAGTGCTTCGTTGACCCTTCCCCTTTAAACTATATCATTTGAGGAATATAATTGTGCTCTAGAGAAATAAAGTGCGTGTTGAAATATTCGGTTAGCCATCCATACACATAGTGAATAAGAAATGGCACTACTGAATTCCATGGGGTAAAGGAAGCAACAATATCGTTCAAGCCCTTTTAAATGTTGGCCAGAACTGAAACAGAAAGACAAAACCCGTCACCATCCGTAATCATGCTGGTAACTTTGAAAACTCCAAGGCGAATCATATTTTCAGGGCTGGAAGGCAGCTAAATAAGTTTTCCTTTTCTTCCCCTGTTCTATTCCAAGGCCGGTGAATACTTCATCCACTTACAAAGTGTAATATTTATTATTATTTTATTTATTTATTTGAAAAAACACCCCTCTTTCATTTTTTTTAAAAATATACTTGCATAATCATGCCTAATAACCATCACAATACCATACGAGACATGCTTGCACCTACCATGCTCACTACTTGCCACATTATCATTTAAAATAAAACTGCACAGACCGTGCCTACCACTTGCCATTACCACCTAAATCACACTTGTCATCATATCATAATTAATATGTTTTTAATTATTTATACATTTCATTGTCATGGCCATATAACACACATTTTAGCAGTTAAACACATAAGCATGTGAACACTTAGCAAATGGTCACATAAATAATGCAAACGACCTCCCACACAACCCTAGGTAGGCCTCTACCCATCGTCCTAATGGTTTTCGAACCATTGCTCTGATACTAAATTTGTAATGACCTGAACCCAAGGGTCCGAATCGCTAACCGGGTCCTTACTCGAACCCGAGGTCAACTAAAAACGTTACCATCCTTTCCTATATCAATACATAATATACGTGTCATCTTAGTTTATAAATAATAAAAATAATAAATAAAATGAGATCATAACTACAAAATATGTCAAACAGTCTACTAACCCATCAAAACCTGTGGAGGAACGTCATCCACCATTTCCTTCCCGCAACCTGAAAAATGTGAAAATGATGGGGTGAGCTAAACGCTCAGTAAGAAGTGTCTAAGACACACCTCTTATGACCCCGTGAATTCACATAGAGAATAGAAAGAAAGAAAATGGGATCATATCTCAGGAGTCAAGTAAAACCACTGTATCATCAACACACATACATATCTCAACCAATTACCAAATGCACCACGTAGGCCAATGATGTGCCATGCCATACAATGTCACTTCCCATTTCCGAAACCATACCGTTTCAACTTCCAAACCGTTAGTGTAATCCGACCCAAGGCACCTCCAAGGCATCACAAAAAGGGGATTAGCTAACCATCCACGACCACAAGGCACCTCCAAGGCGTCGCATTCGGCCTGATTAGCTCAACCACACTAGGGTCTCTCCCTAGTCCCCTCTCTAGACCGCATTAACACCACGGACCAAAAGGCGCCTCTTAGGCGTCTGGGTTTTCACAAACACTTTTCAAAAACTTTTCCCCAAAACAATTTCATTGGTTTTAAAAAAATATACTTTTCCCCGTTTTCGTTTCCAATGGATGCATAAATGCTTTATGATTCAAAATGTCAAATTCAACAACTATATTTCATACATTTTACCCATATCATAATCACAACTTATATAAGAATATTTTAAATATTTATTTCTACGATCATGACATCAAATTTCCATGGTAATTGAAATACATAAAGTAAACAACTTGTCATTTCTAAGCATGCTTCTTTACTACAAGGATGTAACTAAATTTAAAAACTCATTTATCACATAGCATACATCCACCACTTTACATATAATTTACCACAATCACATAGTCAAAATAATTGAAATTAAACATGCTTATACTCAATTTAAGAAGGAAAATTCACATAGAACCTAAGAAATTATGAATTAGAGCACCCCTACCTCAAAAGTAGCCAAAATATATCCCTGGCCGGAAAAGTCAACGCCGGTAAACGCGGTCAATGCCGGTCAACAAAAGTCAACGTCGGTCAACGGCGACGGAACGAAAAACTGTTCAGTGGGGACGTAGCCGTTGACGAGGTGATTCTATTGTTCCAAAGGGTGAGCTTTGGAATCCGACTTCAAGTGGCTCAAAACCTCATCTGAAGCCTTAGATCGGAAAATTTCAAAAATTCCTAAAATAATCACCACTCCTTAGAAAATTAAATCCTATGACTATGTGATAGAGAATGACAAGAGGAACATATTCTGTTGAGGAGCCATAACCGGAAACCTGACGATTTGGCTGAAAAATGAAGGAGAATATTTGAAGCTCAAGAAAAGAAAAAAAAAGAAAACAAAAACAAAGGGAGAGCATTTGACGAGAGAGAAAAAGAATGAGAACTTTATTATGCCAAAATGGCCTAAAGACAATTAAAAAGAATGGTAAGGTGGGTCCCACCATTTTTCTTTTCTTTTCTCTTTTTCTTTTGCTTCCATTTTACGCTACACACACATATATATGCATACACCTATTAAATTACAACCATATAGAACACATTAAATAAAATGATTATGATACAAATGGGCCCAATTAAAATTTCCGTATGCAATAGTCCTGGTAGTGGGTCCCACACGGAACCATCCGGCCCGAAAAATAGAAAAATGCCAAAATGGTTACCCTTGCATATCAAAGAGTCCTGGACTCAATGAAATGCTCCAACAACTCTCAAACACAACCGGCACACTCTGCAGTGCCCGATACGCAAAACGATAAAAGACAAAAATGCCCTTGAAACAACAAAAATTCCAAAAAAATAGAAAATGATGAAAAATAGAAATATTACAATAGTATTTTAAAATAAATAAATAAATTTAAATAATGGGGTATGATTGTATCATGGTATGGGATATGCTTATTATACATATATGTATACATATATAGGAGTGTGCGGTTGAGCATGGATGGTTGTGTAAGTTTTGACTTGAGTAGACGAGGGGTTCGGTTACTCCAGGGTTGTTTGGGTGCCGGTTCTTGTCGAACTAATGGCGTAGGCTTCTAGCTTGTGAATTGAGCTATTTGGCGTGGTGTCAACCTAATCTTTTAAGTTACATTTTGTGCAGTGCTTAGAGCACGACTTTAGAGCGGGTTCATATTTCATGGCATGATGCCTTTATTATGTGTGAGTTTCATGCATTGGTGAATAGGTTCTGGTGACCGTGGAAGTGAGAGTTTCAGTATGACCTTAGGAGGTTAGTGTTTATGACTTAGGTCACAATTTAGTGTAGAGGTTCTTTATGAATAGGTCATGTTAGGTGTGATAGCGGTTGTTAGAGTCACGAGTGTGGTTTAGGGGTCGTAGATGTGTATTTCGAGTATTCTGGTATGGTCTAAGGAACCGTGTTGGTTATGGTGGTTAAGAGGACTTGTTGGACTCTATGAGTCTAGGGTGATGTAGGCATTTACTGGAGTCATGCCAGTACCAAGTGACCGACCGTTTGATGTGATTTAGTTCGTAGGTTGTGAGAATCTGTTTTAGAGACTGATTTATCAAGGAGTGATTCCTATTTTAATAGCTACGGGAGTGTGTTGTGGGTAATCGACTCTCGATGAGTTGATTGCATTGCTTAGTTAATGAGCAGGGTTGTAGGTTGTCATGGTTATCGAGAGGGTCTTGAGGTGAGGTATAGTGATCAGTTTTAGTTGTATAGTATGGGATTGCACGATAAGGTAGGTAGTATATGGTCATTGGTATGTTTGGTTGTTGTGGATGAAGTGATTGATGGTAGGCATTGTGTTACTAAATGGATTGTGTTTTAAAATTTGAAAGTTGTGGACTGGAGTTGAATTTCATGTTGCGTCTGGGGTAGGAGGAGGTAGTGCTTGCTATTTAAGGAATTTAAAGAGATAGACTGACGATTAGAATGTTTGGGACGAGGGTGACCTCGTAGGTTTAGCTGGTAGCCTCATTTGATTTTTGTCGGGGTCAAGGGTGATTTGAGGAATGGTAAAGAATGAGAGTGATGGTGTTGACGCTAGGGTGTAAGGCTTCTTTGACTGAGTATGTAGGGTGTTTTGGGAAGAATGGTCGGGGTATCCGATTAAGTATTATGATTGATTACATTGTAGATGGTTTTAAGGAGATAGTTGGGTATTGAGCATTCTGGTTTTTGTGCTCATTTTTCCTTGGAGATGTGTCAGCATAGCATTGCCGTATAGAGGTTCTTTTCTAGTAGTAAGTAGTGGTTGCCATGGAGAGTATTGAGAGTAATGCTCATTTTCTTGTTATGATTGTGTTATCTTAAGGATATTTGAGGAAGAATTGCTTGGTGATGGTTTGATGGTCTGGTGGGATGATAAGTTTGAACCGCTGTTTGGGTTGAGTGGCAATAAAGGTGTTATAATGTGATGTTTAGTGCTGATGAATAGACGGTTTCAGGTATGATCCGGTGATGGATTAGAGATTGTGAGTTATTTGTTGTGTGTTATCAGGTAGGTGATGGGGTTATGCACCTATCGAGGCGATTGTGGACTGCTTAATCTTTAGAGCCAGTGAGGACGGTGTTGCTAGATAGGCACCTTTTTCTTTTGATGAGTCAGTAGGTTGTTGTGACTGAGGTCACGGGTCTGGTGTGCACGGTGATCGAGGTAGTATCATCTAGGAAGGTAGAAATGGAATGGGTGGCAAATGTCATTTTATGGCATATGGGTTATCATTTGGGAGTGACGGGATGCGGTGTCCAATGAGTTGTGATCATTTCTAGTGTTGGTATGTTGTGAGCATTGATGCTCTTATTTGATGGTTGTGTCGTGAGTTGTATCTTAGTATTCGACGAATGAGTGGTAGGGATCTGATTGGTTTTGGTTAGCATGGGCGTTGTGGGGTAGTATGTGAGGTTTCTGTGTCGATAGTGTATGATGATCCGTTAGTGGAAAGGTCGCCTAGAATTAAGTTCGTAGTTCCGTACGGGTATCCTTGTGTGTAAGGAGTTCAGTTCATCTCAGGTGAGATTGGGTGTCCACGGTTGGACGATTAGTGAGCAGTGTGTGACAGGATGTCAGGTGCATTTAGGTACAAGTCATTAGTTTTTTGTGAGAGTAGGGCTCGTTACCCTTTTCGTTTGTTCTAGTCCTGATAAGGGGGTCGTTTGTTGTAAGTCTTGTTCTCCCTTTAGGAGTTATGCGTGTCCATGGATGGATGGACCTATATGTGGTTTGTTGCGCTGTTTGAGTTCATCGGTAAGGTTTGGTTGGTTTAATCGACTCACTCCCACAGAGGGGAATAAGTTATTGGTTCTTAGTGGTGCTTGTTTTAAGAGTGGTTTAACGGCACAAGTTGCCGAATAGGGATTGTGTTTCCGGTGCCTAGTTCTGTCAGTGATAGCTAGGGGTGTGTCCTGAATGGTAAGTTTTAGGATGATTAGGTGACGTGATGTGAGTCAAGTACTTGGGTGTTTTTATTGATACTTGATTTGAACAGTGTCTCGAGGACAAGTGTTGGTATTGTTTAAGTGCTATGCAACTAGAAAGTGAATATGGGATTCCAATGAGGAATAATGGAAAAAATTAACTTTGGTTTCGAGATCTCAGGCATGGGATAGTTGTATGGTATGTTTTGACAAGGTAAGAATTAAATTGAATGATGTTATGGAGTTGTCTACCTGGAATGGATGTTATGAAAAGATAAAAGAGCTTGTATGCTGATTGATGATTGTGGTATTTGGTGTCGTATTGCTTTTAACTTGTTATGATTGTGTGATTAAGGCATGATTGAGTTTCTCAAAGTATGTGTATGACTGTATAGTTGTTGAGGTTATGTGGAACGATGGGTGGATAGTGAGTGGATCTCTTGGTTGTTTTGTAGATTGTGTGTTTGAGGTTTAGACCTGAGGACAAGGACAACATCTGTGTTAAGACCGGATTGATGATGAGAATGGCCTGGCCAACCATTTCTCCTGAATCAGTCCCTTTTTAGCATGATGTCGGGTCAAAGGTCAATTATTGTTTTGATTTGTCAAGGATAATAAAGGCACGGTATTGCGCGTTATGTCGGCGTGACAGTGTGGTTTCAAGTGGTTAGTCTCGGGTAACGAGGTGTGCTAAGTGTCCGATAACGGGTTTGTGGTACAATCATCGATTATTGAGAATCTCGTATTGAGGATTTGTGTCCAGGATTCAGGATAGTACATTTTATTGTTCTGGTGACTCATGATTATGTAGTCGTTGGGAAATCTATTATTTTGTCTTTTTGAAGTTGTTTAGTATGATGATTGCTGTATGGTGCGGTTGGTGGTCACTTGTACTAGTATGTGATGGTGTAGCTGTGTGATAGATGGCGAGTGTTGGTTTAACAGAGATGTGTAGATTTAGTTTGAGCTTGATTGTGTGATGGATAGGGTTCCTTGTCTGGGATTTTACGTGTTCTTTAGAGGATGAGTTGAGGTTTGATGTTGTCTTTTTCGGTGGTCTAATGATTGTTCTTTTCTTGGGCTTTAGAGCATTTCGTGACTGTGTAGAGTAGACTGATGTCCGTTTTGAGTCATGTATAGTGTAGAACGTACCAGTTGGTTTGTGTTGCAATGTTTTGAGTGATGAGTGCCTTCGAAGGGTGATGAGCATTGGAGTTTTATAGTAGTTATGTGTGATTGCCTATTGACGTCTGGTGTCAAAGGCAATATGATTGGCTAGATCATAGCATTGTGATCTAGTGAGGTGCTTCTCGAGAAGGTGTGTGGCCGTAGGGCTCATTCTTTAAGGATGGTAGATTTTGAGGACGAAATCTTTTTAAGGAGGGTAGATTGTAATATTTCTAATTTTCATCATTTTCTATTTTTCTGGAATTTTTGTTGTTTCAAGGGCATTTTCGTCTTTTATCGTTTTACACATCGGGCACTGTGGAATGTGCCGGTTATGTTTGAGAGTTGTTGGAGCATTTCATTGAGTTCAGGACTCTTTGACATGCAAGGGTAACCATTTTGGCATTTTTCTATTTTTCAGGCCGGATGGTTCCATGTGGGACCCGCTACCGGGACTGTTGCATACGGGAATTTTAATTGGGTCCATTTGCATCATAATCATTTTATTTAATGTGTTCTATATGGTTGTAATTTAATAGGTGTATGTATATATATGTGTGTGTGGTGTAAAATGGAAGGAAAAGAAAAAAAGAAAAGAAAAGAAAAATGGTGGGACCCACCTTACCATTCTTATTAATTGTCTTTAGGCCATTTTGGCAGAATGAAGTTCTCATTCTTTTTCTCTCTCGTCAAACGCTCTCCCTCTGTTTTTGTTTTCTTTTTTTCTTTTCTTGAGTTTCAAATATTCTCCTTCATTTTTCAACCAAACAGTCGGGTTTCCGATCATGGCTCCTTGACAAAAAAATGTTACTCTCATCGTTCTCTATCACATAGTCAAATGATTTAATTTTCTGAGGAGTGGTGATTATTTTACGAATTTTTGAAATTTTCCAATCTGAGGCTTCGAATGAGGTTTTGAGCCACTTGAAGTCAGATTCCGGAGCTCACCCTTTGGAACAATAGAATCACCTCGTCGACGGCTATGTCCCCACCGAATAGTTTTCCGTTCCGCCGCCATTGACCAGTGTTGACTTTTGTTGACCGGCATTGACCGCGTTGACCGGCGTTGACTTTTCCAGCCGGGGATATATTTTGGTTAGTTTTGAGGTAGGGGTGCTCTAATTCACAATTTCTTAGATTCTATGTAAATTTCCCTTCTTAAATTGAGTATAAGCATGTTTAATTTCAATTATTTTGACTATGTGATTGTGGTAAATTATATGTAAAGTGGTGGATGTATGCTATATGATAAATGAGTTTGTAAATTTAGTTACATCCTTGTAGTAAAGAAGCATGCTTAGAACTGACAAGTTGTTTACTTTATGTATTTCAATTGCCATGGAAATTTGATGTCATGATCGTAGAAATAAATATTTAAAATATTCTTTTACAAGTTGTGATTATGATATGGGTAAAATGTATGAAATATAGTTGTTGAATTTGGCATTTCGAATCATAAAGCATTTATGCATCCATTGGGAAAGAGAAAGGGGAAAAGTATATTTTTTTAAAACCAATGAAATTGTTTTGGGGAAAAGTTTTTGAAAAGTGTTTGTGAAAACCCGGACGCCTAGGAGGTGCCTAATGGTCCGTGGTGTTAGTGTGGTCTAGAGAGAGGACTAGGAAGAGACCCTAGTGTGGTTGAGCTAATCAGGCCGGATGCGATGCCTTGGAGGTGCCTTGTAGTGTGGATGGTTAGCCAATCCCCCTTTCGTGACGCCTTAGAGGTGCCTTAGGTCGGATTACACTAACGGTTTGGAAGTTGAAACGGTATGGTTTCATAAACGGGGAGTGACATTGCATGGCATGGCACATTATTGGCATACGTGGTACATTTGGTAATTGGTTGAGATATGTATGTTTGTTGATGATACAGTGGTTTTACTTTACTCCCGAGATATGATCCTATTCTCTTGCTTTCTATTCTTTATGTGAATTCACGGGGTCATAAGAGGTGTGTCTTAGACACTTCCTACTGAGCTTTTAGCTCACCCCATCATTTTAACATTTTTCAGGTTACGGGAAGGAAGTGGCGGACGACGTTCCTCCACAGGTTTTGATGGGTTAGTAGACTGTTTGACATATTTTGTAGTTATGGTCTCATTGTATTTATTATTTTTATTATTTATAAACTGGGATGACACGTATATTATGTATTGATATAGGAAAGGACGGTAACATTTTTAATTGACCTCGGATTCAAGTAAGGACCTGGTTAGCGATTCGGACCCTCGGATTCGGGTCGTTACACAAAGTCTAAGTATGAATAGTGGGGATCACTCCAGAAGGATGCTTATGATTCTATTTGGGGCGTTGGGTTTTGTTCTTTGACGCTTTTCTTTTAGGTTTTTCGTACTTTATTTGGCCTTTAAACCAAAACTTTACCCAATCAGAAATCTTCATAGTCTGCTCCGTTGTGTGCTGTTTGCAAAGATGGTGGAAGGTAGAAAATAAGTACCGACAGTAAGGAGGAAGGAAAGGCTTATCGTCTTTATCTGAATATGATAACTCTTTCACAAAAGGGATAACTTCTTCGTATTGTTTGCCAGAAAAAGGAAGACCTCCTATCACATACAAGTCACGAAGAGAAATTGACAATTCACCTATTGAACAGTGGAAGGTGTTGGTAGAAGAGCACCAAGATTCAAGGAAAGTTTTAAGAACAGCCCAGGGCGATCATATGTGAATAACGAAGCAAATATTCCACCATATAGTCTTTTTTCTTTAAGGAATTTAGTATGGCGACCCATGACGTCCTCTAACCATTCCCAATATCCATCAGTATAGGATAAATCAGGAATCTTGAAGGAATTGCCCCCATTTAGTTCCTTTAGCACGCATCCTATGACCCAAAAGTGAAAAATGTTCTAGCGCCTTTATTGGTTAGTGAAGTGCAGAACGTAAAATCAGAACATTTGAAATCGAGCTTATCTCATTATTCTGATTGTAGCCAAGGTTGGAGAGCTCACAGGAATATATGTGGGACCACTCTGGCAATTGATGCTACGGAGGATCAGAATGAAGCGGTTTTAGTACAAAGCGGCCAACAAGAGAAGTTCTGACATCCAAAGTAGTTCCTTTCTCTATGGTGTCGTTCTCTCGCTCCAAAATGGTAATAGTACGGGGCTTGAAACTCTTGAAAAACACCATGGTTGACTAGCACCCCCTGAAAAAAGAAAAAAGAAAAAAAAAAACTATAGATTGCATTCTGAAGGAACAATGGATCCTTACGGACTAGATGCGTTCCAAAGCAACAATGGACCCTTACGGACTAGCTGTGTTCCGAATGAACAATAGGCCCTTACGGATTAATTGCGTTCCGAATGAACAATGGGTCCTTTCGGACTAGATGCGTTCCGAAAGAACAATGGGTCATTACGGACTAAATACGTTCTGAAGGAACAATGGGTCCCAGAGGGACTAAAAAAAAAAATTGTGAAAAACAACGTCATGAAAAAAAAAAAAAAAAAAAAGAAGAAGAAGAAGAAGAAGAATAAAGGAAAAAAAAGCATATAAATTATTTGTGTTCAAGCAGAGGCCGCAATCCAACACAGTCTTCAAAAGTTGCGATCTGACAAGTCTTCAGAGATTATTGGAATTGATGTCAAACCCTACAATATTGAGGGTATATATAGGCAACAAGATACCTTCTAATTGTATTGGGATTTGGATAACTCAGTTCAAATAGGAAAGTCAAATTCCAATCCAAAGTTGGATAGAAAAGCAAAAAAGGAAAGCTTACAATCCAAAGTTGGATAGGAAAGTGAAAAAAAATAAAATAAAATAAAATAAAAAAAGGAAACAAGTCTTGTCAAACTTAGTAGGGGCAATTTGTAGACACTAAAATTTTAGTGGGCTTTGGTTTTGACAAATGGACCCATGAAATATGGACTTAATTTTTAATTAAATTATTTAATGGCCCAAACTTGGTCCACTTAATTTATTCATTAGCCCAGCCTAGATGATTAAATAAAAAAGATAATTATTCCTAATAAAATATATTTGGGATAATTATATTTAAGAATAATTATCATAATATAACCAGCCCGGCCCAGTTATGATTTTATCCTTATCAAGAGATGACATGTGTCATCATCCTATTAATCCAAGAAGCCTATAAATCACTACAAGAAAAAATGACTTTTTACCACGGTGGAAAAGCCTTTCTACCACGGTTTTGAACCATGGTAGAAACAGCCGTGGTAGAAAGTATCGACTTTCTACCACGGTTTTACACCGTGGTAGAAAGTTGGCCTTCTACCACGGTTTTGCACTGTGGTTGAAAGTCTACATTCTACCACGGTTTTGCACCATACTAGAAAGTTCGACTTTTTACCACGGTTTTGCACCGTGGTAGAAAATAGACATTCTACCACGGTGCAAAACCGTGGTAAAATGTTGACTTTCTACCACGGTTTTTACATCGTGGTAGAAAGTATTTTTTCTACCACGGTTCTTCACTGTGGTAAAAAGTCTATTCGCAGAAGAAAAATAGATTTTTTACCACGGTGCATAACCGTGGTAGAAAGTATTATATAATTTTTTTTTTTTAAAATAATACTTTAGCCCTTGTGAAGGCTCTTTTATTATTATTATTTTTTATTATTATTATTTTTTTAACTACTACTAACGTTACAGAACCCTAAATAAATAAAAAATAACATTATAACCAAAATAATTTACAATTCATATATATATATAACCAATTCCAAATCATTGTTTTATACAAAAATTAACCATATACAAATATAAAAATTAACCATGTACATGATCCACACCTTACATATTTACTTAACCAAAATAAAACAAAAATTCTTCATATCTTCTTGCAACTTCTTCTTCTTCATCAACCATCCAAAAAATATAGCGGCAACAAAAAAGGTAACTGCAACCCGTAATCCTAACTTTGACCTACAAAGATAGTTGAAGTAAGAGAATTAATGTAAAGCATTATAAAGGTACTTTGAAAGACTCTTCGTCTTAACTCAAGCAAAACAAGTATTAATATGGTCTTAACTCAAACAAAGCAAGTTCAGTGTATCATGGAAATAATCCCAAAGCAAGTATTAACATGTACAAGTACTTTTGAATCAAGTCCTATGGTCTTAACTCAAACAAAGCAAGTTCAGTGTATCATGGAAATAATCCCAAAGCAAGTATTAACATGTACAAGTACTTTTGAATCAAGTCCAAATTATGAAAGTTTAGTATGAAATTGGACTCGTACATTATTTGATAAAGCATTCAAAATCACAAGAGAAGATGATAGAATGAATTCCCAAAAGGAAATTGGGAAAGCAGTTGATCAAATACAATGAAAATGACACCTCAGGAAGGGAATTGCCGAAAAGCATCTAAAACCCTCTTGGTATAATACAGTAGTCTGAAGTTCAAAAGAAAACACTTCAGTTTACTAAAAGGTGTTAGATGCAAAAAATCCATCCACGTAGTTGATGCAGCAAGGACTGGTAGGCTTATCCCATCAATTTTCTAGTAGTTTCAACCTAGCCTTTAATTAACAATTACAAACTAATTGTAATAATCACTTTGTTTATTTGCTTAAGAGAGACAATAACATGATCTTAATGGTGATCATTTACCAGCTTGTTGCAATAAACAAATTGAATCTGCCGCCTATGTATTTACTTTAGGGCATGTAATAATTTTCATCCTCTAATCATGTCACTAGCCCTTCTTTTACAGAAAAAAGTAGGATACTAAACAGTTTCTTGACATGAGAGGAAACACAACAGAGATCAACGAGAAAGCAAAGCCAGTAAGTGCAGTATCAAAGTTGACTACGTTATACATGTAAAAAAAGCATTCAATTTCAAATGAATATCATTTTGGCACTTAATCAATTGACATAAGGTCTCATTTACATGAGAAATATTATAAAATGAGATTAAAAAATAATAATAATATTTATATATATAAACTATTTTGAGGCATAAATTTGAAAGTGAGGCATGAAGGATATATATATATATATATATATATATATATATATATATATATATATATACACACACACACACACACACTTAGACATTGAGGTGTAGGGTTGAAAAAAACTTTTTGACTTATATGCAATCAACTTTAAATCATGCATTTTGGGACTTAATCAATTGATGGACATAAGGTCTCCTTTAGATGATAAATTAAAAATTAGTTGGAAATTGTGTTGATGTATAAATTTGAAAGTGAGAAAGAATTATGAATAAGTAGGTAAGCTTTATTGTTACTATCAAAATTAAGACATTGAAAAAGTCAATTCGGACAGGCTTTGAAACAAAAAAATCTAAATGGTGAGACACAAAATAGTGGGATTCTAGGCTTTATTAAATATTCAAACCCACTAAACTACTAAAGTGTTGATTTTGATAGACACTAATTAAAAAAAATGGTCACTTAAGGCACGTAACCCCCAATACACCGCAAAATTGGTCACTTAAAGGCACGTGACCCCCTATACACCGCAAAATTGGTCACTTAAAGGTACGTGACCCCCTTGAGCATGAGTATAAAAAGCATTAAAAATGTGTAATCATAAAAGAAATGCATCACTTACAAATTTTGATGTACTTGATAGGCTATGCAATTGAAAATCCTGTAACAAATGCGTCTTTCAAGTCAAAGCCACGAATTTCAGGCCTATATAAAGGCACACTTGAATCTATGAGATCAGTGATCCACACTCTCCAGCAGTCAGAACAAAGTGGAGCAGAACCTATGAGAGAATCTGGATCCACTGAATCAATCATACCCTTTGCGACAACTGATTTTGTCCTATGAAAATGCAATAGCACACAAGACTTGTCGAACAAATCTTCAGAAGGTGAGAGTTGATGTGAAGCAATGGGAGAGGATTGGTTGTTAGCACTCTATCCATAGCACAATAATGGAAAAAAAAAAAAAGAGTAAATAATACTTCTCATAATTAGTGTTATAATTAGAGACATATCGTATCAAATTTATAGAAATTTATTACCAAAGATTGAATTAGTTGCATCATTTGATCTTGCCTTTCCTCTTGTCTTTGGAATTTCTCATTCATTTCTTGATATTGTTGTTTCAATTCATTAATAGTCCTCTCATATTTTTTGAGAAGCACCATCATTCCGGAGATTCAGTGATGTCATTGTTACCCCAAACCCAAGCCCTCTTACTCTTCCTCCATGTTCAGGACCTATTACAGCGGTGAGTGCATCATCACTATATCCTGAACTCTAAGTTGTCTTGCTATACTCTTGCATTTTTTTCTGAAAAAATAATATTTGTAAAGTATAAAATGCATATAAAAATAATTAGCTACTTAAACTCGAAGGGAAATATATCTTACCACGGTCTCCTCCACCGTTTTATTTATATATGTTTCATCCTTTCTAGTATGCCCTGCAATCCGCACGTCGACTCTTGAAATTGCATCGGGTGATTTTGATATCTTTTCCTACATTAGAACATAAATGTAATTACCATCTCTCTTTAGCATAGTTTTAAGCATTTTACCAAGTTAAACAATAATGAAACAAAGCATTAAAAAGTTTTGACATTACCAACTTGTCTTCAGTCCCACTATATCCTGATCGACTCATTGTGTGCGGGGTTTTATTTTTAGCCTGCAACTCTTGTTGTTGTTTCCTCAGCTTCTGTAAATAAAAATTGAAAATTTTTAATTTAAATAAGTCATTGAAAAAAAAAAAAAATTGGAATACTGATTACAATTTCAATAAATAGTTCTACTGTTACAATATATGAATCTATCCTCGGCAATAGATTCCAAAAAGAACTTAAACTGTCTTTTGATCGAAATTCGTGGAATTGGATGGTGGAATTGAAATTCTGATTTTGATTATGTTGCAATTGAAATTGAGCTAGAAGTCTGGAATTATAATTTGTTGTTTAGGTGGCACAAAACTTTTAATTGCCAATTTGGTTATTAATAGAAAATTAATAAGAAACATAAAGAAAATTTGTAGAGTGAGAAAAAGTTTGGAATCTTTTTAGGAATTAAAATTCAGGATTTTGCACAAGGAAGCAAAAGGCTAGCGAGGCTGAAAAAAAAAGAATTAAAAAAGAGTCGAGCAACGAGGATATAATGGAGTTTCAGCGTATTCCAACGCCTGTTTGAACTCATCCTCTCTATTTCCACTGGTGGGCTCTGTATGAGCATTGTCTTCACCATCAAAATTATATGCATCTCTAAACATCTCATACATCTCAGGTATTTCCACACCATCATCACCATCATTTTCTAAAGTTGCACTCTGATTCTCTCCATGTAAGACCCATACAGTGTACTTAGAATTCATTCCTTTTATCACAATGTGCTCATACACCTTATCGAAGCGTTGATATATTGAATTTTTACAACGGATACAAGGGCATAAAATGCTTTCTCGATTCACCGCATTAAGTTTAGCCCAATTAACAAAACGTTGTGCTCCAGCTTTATACTCATCTGAAGCTCTACAGTTGAAAATTAATAAAAATATTTTTTATCATCACAAAAATGACAACAACAATGTCTATGAGTAAGGTTATTTAAAGTTATGATAACCTGTCATTAAGGTGCATCCAGCATTTATCCATTGATTATCCTGAGTAGCACCATATTAGTTGACATTAGCGTTAGCATAATTAATGTGACATTAGCATAATTAATAAACCTCTCATTTCTTGATCAATATTTTTCCAATTTCTTGGATCATTAATGTAAAAAGAAGATTATCATTCTCATTCAGATATTCTTCATTTATCAAATCTTCAAGTTCATTCACATTTTCTTCATTTTGATTCTCATTCCTATCTTCATTCATTAAATCTACATGTTCATTAAGATTTTCTTCATTCCTATGTTCTTCATTCACCAAAAGATTATCATTCTCATTCATATATTCTCCATGTTCACTCAGGCTACACATATAGATGGATAAAAAGAAGACGAAGAAAAGAAAAGAAAAGAAGTTTAATATAAGAAAATTACAAGTTATTGCAAATTGTGCTTGTTAGAAACAACTTGTTGCTAGTGTCGTGACATAATCATAGACTATCCAGAATTGACAATAAGGCCAATTTTACTGATCAAAATTTTAATAAAGAAAAAGAGAAAAAAGAAATGAGGTTGATATTACACGCTTAAACTCTCAAAGAATATAAGAATGCACACAGAATTAATGTACTATAAAAAAATACTAAATACATCATACATATTCATATTTCCATAATTTATTCTCTCGTGGTAGATAACCAAAAGGATGCCATGATAGAGGTCACATGGTCTACGGACATCAGGAAAACAAAACAATAAATAAATAAATAAAAATAAAACATTTTTATAATTTCATCTAAGTCTCATTGTGGTGTATTAACACTCGTGATACTTAATACTTCTATATCCATACATTTTTAAGTGATCAACATAGCTAAACTTTGACAGGTTGTGCGATACTGTTTTAGACTCTCTGTAACTGGCATTGGGGCCACCAACTGATAATTGCTTAGATAAAGATTTAGTTGTGTCCTCCTTTCAAGTTAGATAGTATTTCAAGAAACCTTTTGCATGTTGAGCTGCAAAGAGTTTATGCATATTATATACTATTTTGCAGATCAAGAAGTAATTTCATCCTGCCGAAATTGTTTCTTTATGTAGGGTGGATGCGAGAGGTTTGGTTATTGAGGTAGGTTGCTACATCTGGTTATGATGAACGGGAATGGTATATTGTATTTGTGTCTAAAGCTCAACCCCACAATGATCAGGCCCCCAAGCTGGCCAAAAAAGTATATGCAAAACTTGAAGTTGATTTCAGTTCAAAGAAGAGGGAAATGTAAGCCTACTACTGCCAATTATATGGCTTCTTTTGTTTTTCTTAATTATAGATTGAGTTTAATTTTCGAATAATCTAGTTCACGTATCATATATCCACTAGATACTCTTCCTTTCAGAATAATTATCTTTTTCTTTTTCCCCTATGAAATTCAGAATAGCTATCTTCATTAAGATCTGAGTGTCATCATTTAAATTTTGTAAGAGAAAAATAGGAAATTGTAAGTGTCACTAAGTTACGTAAAGGATTATTTTAAAAGGTAATCAATTTTCAAAAACTTGATTTTCATCACTTCATGGTTATTGTCCTTTCAATCATCATCATCATCATCATAATCATCTTTATCTTATTCTTCTTTTCCTTTCCGGTGTAATTACCCCTTTCTATTTCATTGCATTTCTGCTAGTTCCCTCGTTCTGTCTAGATTCCTTTCAAATTGAAATGGCTCTTTGGCCTGGATCTGAATCTCAACAGTGTTGTGTTTGAGTCATCTAAAACATTTTGGCCTACGATTGGTACAAAAAGCATCATATTTTGACTAACATGATTTCATAAGGTTAAGGTCAAGGGTGATTTTAAAAGATTTTAATAAACTGAAGGGAAATATAAAAGGAGTACTTACAAAAGCCCCTTGTTCTCCCTGATGGTCTAAATTTTATTTATTTATTTATTTATATTTATATATATATATATATATATATATTCACTCAGGTGCTGCAAATTTGATATACATGGACCCGAAGCAAATTTCTGGGATGACTTGGAATCCAAAATAGTGGAATGCATCAGGAACACACTTGACAGGCGTATTCAGTTTTATGAGGATGAGATTCGCAAGCTCAGTGAACAGCGCTTCATGCTCATTTGGAACTTTTGCAACTTTTTCATTCTAAAGGTAGTTGCAGTGGTAAAACTATCTTTATAGTGACTAAGAGATTGTTATGTACGGGTGCTTGGCTGTAAGGAGAAATCTTACTTCAGTATTGTGGATTTTTTTTTTTTTTTTCGGAAATTCGTATTGTGGATTTTCATGATCCCTGCTCATGTAAACTTAGTTGAATTATATAGCACATCTGGAGAAGTTTTCAACAGAAAAGAAAGAATATGCCTCCCATTGAACATAGGTGGTGGCCGGCTAACTAACATTAACTCGTGTCCTCTCAGCCATGTGTTCATAATTACATAACATTCTTATTCAGAGTATTTTCTTTCTAGAATATTCCAAGTTATCTAGTGTTTTTTTCTCTATTTATAGTAAAGCTTGGCTTTCATGTTTGAGATGGCTCATCTTCATGAAGATTCATTACGTGAATATGACGAATTGGAACTCTGCTATTTGGAAACAGGTGCTTAATGTTTATGTTTCATCTCTTTCTGCCATCAATGTTTATTATGGTTATTCTAATTATGTTTCCAATTCCAGTTGCTTCTGAAATGTAATAGATATCATTTACCTGTCAACTATTAATGGTGTCTCTAGAAATTTGACTGGTCTTAGCCTGTTTGTCTTTTATGCATATGACTTATGGTAGTTCTCTTAAGGGGAAGAAAATCCTTAATGACTAAATATGAAGATAAGAACATGTTCATTTCTCTGTCATTTGAAAAGAAGGATAGAAGCTTTGGAAAGTAATTATGTGGGAAAAGGTTCATCTCAACAAATTAAGGACAATAACAATGTCGGGATACATTTGCTAAACAAAAAGACAGAGATAGGTGATTGGCCCAGAACTAAGAGATGCATTGTAAACTAGAATGACAAAAACCAAACCCTCTCTTTAGATTTATTGTACAACTGAAGAAAGAGCAGAGATTCACTAAACCACCAATAAAAACCTTAAAGATTAGCTAATAAAACCAATAAAACCCCAAATTCCAAACCACATTCCCTAAAATCAGAGTCAAGAACGAGAATAGAGGCGATTGGGGAGGCTGAAATTAATGATTTGCCCTAAAAAAATTTATATTGAATAATTGAAGAATAACTTACCAGGGCCTTCAGCTTGTTTAAGACTCAAATTCAACCCAAATTTACCAATTAGTCTTTCAAATCCTGCAAAGGGAGATCCTATTTCACAAAATAGGATTTAGTTTGCAAAACAAGAATTACAGACCTTATTAATTGATTTAGAAAAAAAATAATAAAACAAAACCCATACATACAAGTTCGTAGCTGCAGAGAGATAGCTTGAGAGTTGAGAGACACCGGGATAGAGCCTGAAGCTTGCGAAAGGCGAACCCAATCGAACTGGAACAGCGGGATTTGGAAACTGAAGGATATGGGTTTTGATTTTAAACAATAATATATGATATGTCGATATGGGTTCTGATTCTTGTAGATTTTGTAGTTTACACTTCCATAGACAGAGAGAGGGTAACTTCAGAGCAGAGAATGAGAATAGAGATGGAGGCGATTTGGGATGCTGAAGTGAGGAGAACGAGAATAGAGATGAGGCGATTTGGGATGCTGAAGTGAGGAGAACGAGAATAGCGATGGAGGCGATTTGGGATGCTGAAGTGAGGAGAACGAGAATAGTGATGGAGGCGATTTGGGAGTGAGGAGAACGAGAATAGAGATGGAGGCGATTTGGGATGCTGATCGAAGTGAGGGGAAGATGAGGTGATTTGGGATGCTGATCGAAGTGAGGAGAAGCTGAAATGATTTGCCCTAAACTATGTGGTCTGTGTACGTGCGAGGCTATATATATTTATGTATATATAAAAAAAAAAGATTAATTTTTTCTTTAAGAAACTAGCGGGAATAAAACCCGCCTTCTATATTCAATTTCTACCACGGTGCTCCACCGTGGTAGATTGAATTACTACCACGGTTTTCCATTAACCGTGGTAGAAAAAGCAGCACAAAGGGCGCGACCTTATCCCGCTAAAATTTAGTGAAATAACCTCACTTTCTACCACGGTTAATGGAAAACCGTGGTGAAATAAATTAACTTTCTACCAGGGTGCTTTTATAACCGTGGTAAAAAATATAATTACTACCACGGTTTTAAAATAACCATGGTAGAATAAACTTTCTACCACGGTTTTGAAATAACCGTGGTAAAATATAAATTTTCTACCACGGTTATTTTAAAACCGTGGTAGAAAGGGCGTGGTAAAAAACTGTTTTTCTTGTAGTGAATAAAGGCCTGGAGGAAGAAGCAGGGGACAAAAATTGAAGGGAGACAGATTCATAATTCAGAAGTCCAGAAATCCAGAGACTCAGAAATCCAGAGATTCAGAAGTCAGAGACACAAATTCAGAATAACATCAAGCACATCCAACGACGTGCCATTCTTCATCAAATCCCACGGTGATCAATAACAAGTACATCTAAGGACGTGTCATTCTTCATCAAATCCTACAGTGATCAACAACAAGCACATCCAACGACGTGCCATTCTTCATCAAATTCTTCGGTGATTCAAGAACAAGCTAGTGCAGCTCTTGGATCCAATCAACAACAAAAAGGAGATCGAATCAGAGGACCATTCTTCTTGTAAAAGATATTACAAAGGATTGTACTCAAATTTTCCAAATTAATAATATTATATTTGCTCCAAATTTTGTTTCTATTTACAGACTTACAAAATTTGTGTGTACAATCGCCTCATGCACATTCTAGTTCACTCCGGCTTCTTTGTGAAGCAAAAGCTATCCCAAAATGATTATATAGAAGAGTTAAAAACTTGAGTCGAGAAATGTCCATGGTTTCTCCCCCAAATCAGTCGGGCCACCACCTCTGCTGTCCTAACTAAATCATGTCGGAGTCTTTGATTCCTTTAATTCCAAATGAACCATAAAGTGGTAGAGATTAGTCTTCTATATATCTTATTCCGTATGAATTAGCACTAAAGTTTGAAAGACACCAATTACCAAGTTGCTGCAGATAAAAAAAAAATGGGCACATTCCAATGATGAAGCTTCCCAAAGTAAGAGTAACCGTCCCTAACAAACTTAAAATAATTAATCAAATATAAGCATATAATTTTATTTTTATTTTTTTTTTTAACTCTTTGAAATACCATGACACTCGCTGCATGTTTAGTTGGCAGCGAGTGTCATGGTCAACAATTACTTAACCTAAATTTATTAAAATAGTTTCATTTCATTTCTTTTTCCAAATATATTTATTATCATTTCTTTTATTTTTCTTCATTAATCAACCAAACATGATAGGAGAATAAAACTATCATTTCATTTCCTTTATTTTCTTTTCTTTCATAACTAATATTATTTTTTATTTTCTTATCCATTTTACCAAACATACCGTTAGCCATTAGAGATTCAAATTAAAAGTTGGTTAATGGCAGTGATGATAGTGGTACCAACAGAAATTATTACATGGTCTGGGACTAGATTATCCCGGCCAATCAAAACATGACACGTATTATTTTGGGATTGACTGGGACCATATAATCCCAAACCATGTAAAAAAATTTCATGGTCAACAGCGGAGCAGGCATGTGCCCAGGGCCCTTGCTAGCCTCACTAACCGTTTTTACATATATCATATATAACTTATAAAATTCTACAAATGCACCAGCCTGCTTATAATTTTTATTTTCTAAAAATTACTCTATGTTTTTTTGTCCTTTTCATTCCTACTCTTTATTGTCATTTTCTTTGTTTTCCTATTTTCTTTTTTATTTTTTTCCTCCTCCCTGCACTCATGTATGACATATGGAGCAACCTTCTTTTCTCTCCAATTGTTCTCTTATTCTTTAAATTTATTACTACAATATTTTACACGTAGAGCTTCTTTTGGGAAACGTTTTTTGTTTTTTTTATTTTTTATTTTTGTTGACAAATTGGTGAAAAAGATAAGGAAGTTACAAAAACATATGTTTTAACGCTTTGCACAATGATGCAAATGTTTTTAGAAAAGACCCAAATATTTAGTAAAAAATAAAATATTTCTCTTGTTTTTGTTATTGTAGCTAAACAATCATAATAAGAAATTTTTAAAAAAATATAAAAAAACACCAATATATATGTCATCAAAAGGACCTTTAATGTCCTCAATTTTTATTTCTATTTTTTTTTTTTTTTTACAAAAATTATTTTCTTTGTGAATTTTAATTAATACGCCATTAATTATAATCTGGACTTGTCTTTATCGCACCAAAAAATTATTTTTACTTTTTTTAATTATGTCTAATAGCTATAGGCTAATATTTCACACATGTGAACTCAACCTTATGCTATTATGTAAGTAATTAGTTACATGGCCATAGAGGTATAGAGGCATTGATAGGGATCTAAGAGGTAAGTCTCTGAAGTCTTACTTTCGAACAACACTCCTAACATACTTGAATGATGCATGTGTTATGAGGCGGATACACGTGCTTTAAAGAACTCATATAATTAATTACATGCATGCATACATAGGCCCCTCGGCATTCTAAAAGTTCATGTTGTAGCTGGTTAAATTACATCATACATTTAGAATCCAAAATATGAATCATATCATCGTGATCATCAATTAATATCAAATGGTAATTGGTTGTGCATACCTTGGTAAGACATCCCAAAATAATGTAAGCAATCTTAATTATAACTGAAAATAAAACAATAAATACCATGTTCATTATTGCATCAATGAACATTAGATAGGTGAAAATCCATGAACATTCATGTACACTCATAACTGAAAAATAGAAAATTAAATTGACAACAGAGTCTAGTGGGTATTAGCTTGAAACTGCCACCAATTATGGACAAAACAACTTCAGAAAAATCCATGACCACCATATCCAAAACTCTCTGAGTACTTGAGTGTAGTTTTTTTGTTTTTTTTCATGGCAAGAATGTTAGGGGTCAATGATTAGTTATTAGAGGGGAGGAGGAGAGTAAAGGGTTGAACATGGGCTGCTCCAGACACACGGAACAACCCAATCACTCAGACAACACATTACTTGCACTTGAAAAGTACTACTTGAACCAATTTGGCTCAAATCATTAGGTTTTTTCTCAAACGGAACAACGAATCCATTACTATTCTTTGCAAAAAAAAGACGAACCATTTTTGGCCTCGACTAACAACTAGTTAGTTTGATTTGTAACATTCTTCTTAAGCTCCTCCATGGAGTTCCTAAGCTGTTCAAGCTCTAGCAATCCGAGCTTGTCAATTGGGGCTTCCCACCAGCACCGGCTTTGGCTAGCTTTCCTCATCCGATCAAATGCTTCACCGATTTTTCTCTTAGCTTCTAACTCATTTAGAAGTCGAGTGAGGTGTGAATTGAGTCCACGAATGCTGGCATCGCGATGAGCCTCAATGAGATGGAGAGTTTTGGAGTTCGGTGGAGAGTTTTGAGTGATGAAACGATCCAGCATGGCCTCAACATTAGGTGTCCAAAAGAGAAGACCTTTCCTGCTAGGCTTCTTTGCCATGTCTAAACTGTAAGAAAATTCCTCCTGCAAGTTAGACAAGCCAAAATTTTGCTTTATTTTCAAGGTTTAGCATGGAGAAACATAGAGGAGAAACAAATGCAATTTATAGGGGCTTGGAATTTTGTTTACTTTTCAAGGTTTCGTATGGAGAAACATATGCAATTTAAACGGGTTTGGAATTTACCATCAGAGTGGCCAAACTAATTGTTGTTAGGAGTTTCAATTTCATTAATCCCTGATTTGGGAGTTGAAAAATCTTATCCTCGATCTTAATGCAGTATATATTTTGAAAACAATTTCTTAGTTGGCTGTTGACGTACTTGAATGTCAATGTCATTTTCAGTAACTGCACATGTTATTCTAGTGTGAACTAATTTGGCAACTGCTAGCTTTAAAGAGATTCAAAGGTTAATTGGAAAGGTATTGTCCAAGATTAATTAGAAAGGTACGTATAGTGATTGTATGGGAAATTATTGGGAAAAAGTACAAAACTTGAGTAATGATACATTTTTTAAATTTGAAGGATGTCGATTAGGGAATATGTGAATAGGGTGTATGCCCACAATATTCAGTCGGTATCCTCCAAATTCAGAGAATGTATCATTTTTAAAAAAAAAAATGATCTCATTCACTCTCGGGCATTTTAGTCTTTTGGATGCTATATTGCTTCACTGAGCTCAGAAATTCAATTTGTTAGTATCCTGACTGCATTACAGTTTTCTGAGACAAGTGTCCTTCACATGGACATTTTGGTCCTTCTGTGTATATTGTGCACATGACTGACAGGTGTGGTGTGGTTCTTGTGAGAGAAAGCTGATGAACCATATTTCATTTCACCAAGTTTACAATTCTTCTCTCCAAGGCTGGTGTGGGTGCATATGAAATGCAAAATGTGTGTGTGCATGGTACGTAGTAGACAAAAATAGTGAGTTGTGCAAGCACATTGTGGTCCTTTCACATAGGGAATATCATAATATACCCTCACCAATGATTAGTGGAATGTGCCACATTTCTTTCCTCATTAAAACAAGATTTCATCTCAATGTATTAGTACTATATATACATTGTTATAGCTATAGCAACTCTGTGTCTCTTTTGTGAAAGTCGAGAGCCCTAATGAAAATGCATTGTGTATAACTCTCGAGACAGTCAAGAACATGATAATTATTGAGTGTTTGATTAATTGAGAGAGCTGAAATTCACCTCAAAATTATATATATTGAGTGTACACAATTGAAAATGAAGAACATTAAGGTTTTTGTCTGTTGAATTTCTGGTATAAGAAGCTGGTGCAGAGGCTTAGTACTGGTGTGAGGCATCACATGGGTTCTTGAAGGTTGAGACATATTTGTGTGGTCAATACACAACTGCAGAAACCATGTTTACTCTCATATTCCCACTGCAGTAGATTTTTATATCTCATACCTCAAATATGTTTTTATTTTCTGGTTTATGCTTCTGATCTAAGTAATATATATATGTTGATATCTTGCTATGAACTCCATGAACAACAGTTGAGCAAGGTGGGGGTTTATATATATATATATATATATATATATATATATATATATATATTTGAGCCTATTCAAGTTGAGTTTTCAAAAATGAAATGGTCATTTCTGGATTTTGCCTTTTATACCTTGACAGTTTTCTGCAGAACCTATTTGAGTACTGTTTTTGTTATACCTTGCTATTCTCATTGTGTTTATCATTTGAGCAAGTGTATATTTTTGATCTAAGGTTATGGAAACCAAGCTCAAGTCTGTATTGAAGCTGCATTCCAATTTTACCCTTCAGATCACAGATTGTGCAGAAACTTGTGAAGTATTTGTATTGAGCTATACTTTGAGCTATATATTCACTCCAATCTTGTGTAATAGCTTTAGTTGTTATACATATTTTATTATGTATTTGATGAGCAGCAAGAGCTTATTTGGTTCAAGCAAGGTCGCTTAGGATAGAGGGAGTGTTGTGTGCACACTGTGAGTTAGGGTGTGTGCAGAGTGTGAGACAGCTGAATGTGTATTAACTTGCATTACAAAGTGGATTTTGCATTGGGTGCGTACCCAATAACTAAGATTTTTGCTCTCAATTGAGAGGGGTTTTCCTTGTAAAAATCTAATTTTGCGACGGATTAGGGTTTCAAAACCATAGTGATATCTCTGTGAGCTCTCCTTAAAAGTTGTGATGGTTATCTTAGGTTAGAAGAGTGTTTAAAACCCTAAAAGAGAGTGGAAGAACCAATTCACCCCTTCCCCCTCTTTGTTCATCACATATATAACTTATAAAATTCCAGGAATGCACTGCCTTAATTTTTTTTTTTTTTTTTTTTTTCCAAAAAATTAATCTATGATTTTTTTTTTTCCTTTTCATTTGTACTCTATATTTTCATTTTCTTTGTGTTCCTTTTTCTTTTTTTTTTTAATTTTTTCTTTCTCCTTCCTGCACTCATGTATGACATATGTGCAACCTTCTTTTCTCTCCATTTGTTCTCTTATTCTTTAAATTTATTACTGAAATATTGTATACTTAAAGCTTCTTTTGGCAATCTTCTTTTTTGTTTTTTTGTTTTTGCTGACAAATTGGTGAAAAGGATAAAGAAGTTGCAAAAACACATGTTGTAGCGCTTTGCACAATAATGCGAATGTTTTTAGGAAAGACCCAAATATATAGTAAAAAATAAATTATTTTCTCTTGTTTTTATTATTGTAGCTAAACAATCGTATATGGATTTATTACACCAATATATGTTGCCCAAAGAACCCTTAATGTCGCGCAATTTATATTTCTAATTTTTTTTTTTTTTACAACAATATTTTTTGATTTATTACATACCATATGGATTTTAATTAATACACCATTGATGTTTTACATATGAACTCAACCTTATGATATTATTCGACAAAAAACTTAACCTTATGATGTTATGTAAGTAATTAGTTACATGCATAAATACGCCTCTGGGCATCCATATCACAGATTTTATAAGTTCATGTTGAATTAATGATCACACATTTAGAATCCAAAATATTAATCATATCATCATGATCATCGATTCATATCAGATGGTGATTGGTTGCGCATCCTTGGTAAGACGTCCAAAAATAATGTAAGCAAACCTTAATTGTTACTGAGAATAAAACAATAAATACCATGTTCATTATTGCATCAATGAACATTAGATAGGTGAGAATCCATCACCATTAATGTACACCCATAACTAAAAAATAGAAAATTAAATTGACAGCAAATTCTAGTGAGGTACTAGCTTGAAACTGCCACCAATTATGGACAGTACAACTTCAGAAAAATCCATGACCACCATATCCAAAACATCCTGAGTACCTAAGAGTAGTAGTATTTTTCTTTTCTTTTCAGAGCAAGAATGTTAGGGGTTAATGATTAGTTACTAGACGGGAGGGGAGGGTGTAAGGGTCGAACACAGACTCCAAACGCAGGAAACAACCCAACCACTTTGACAATACGGCACTTGCACTTGAGTAGTACTACTTGAACCAATATGGCTCAAACCTTTTCTGGCCTCGACTAACAACTTATTTTTTTTTTTTTTTTTTGGTTAAAACCTTGACTAACAACTTGTTAGTTTGACTTGTAACATTCTTCTTAAGCTCTTCCATGGAGTCCCTAAGTTGTTCAAGCTCTATCAATCCGAACTTGTCAATAGGGGCTTCCCACCAGCATCGGTTTTGCCTAGCTTTCCTCATCCGATCAAGGGCTTCACCAGTTTTTCTCTCAGCTTCTAACTCATTTAGAAGTCGAGTGAGGTGTGAATTGAGTCCACGAATGCTGGCATCGCGATGAGCCTAAAGGAGATGGAGAGTTCTGGAGTTCGGTGGAGAGTCTCGAGTGAGGAAACGATCCCCCATAGACTCGACATTCGGGTGTCCGAAAGAGAAGACCTTCCCTGCAGGAGAGAGAACTATAATTAATTGCAGCCTCTACACCACAAAGACTGCAAAGCTCACTCGCCTTCCTGAAAAGCCCCGATCGACGTTTCGAGGAGGTGACTTGCAAATGATTTTTTATCTCTATTTTTGCCATTTTGATCTTTTGGCGACCCATGCTAGGTTTATTTGCCATGTCTAAAACTGTAAGAAAATACCTCCTGCAAGTTAGACAAGCCAAAATTTTGCCTAATTTTCAAGGTTTACTATGGAGAAACATGTGAAATTTAAAGGGACATGGAATGTACTATCAGAGTTGGCCAAACTAATTATTGTTAGGAGTTTCAATTTCCTTCTCTTATTCTATATAATTCTTATTCTGATTTTAGATTCTCATGAATCAGTCCCGGTTTCAAATGATTTTGCTGCATTAGATGAGCTTGAGGATACTATCCATGTTGTAGATGATGTGGATAATAATTTACAGCCGACATGTATTATTGAGGATACAATGGTAGTGCACTCCAAGAATGCTGAAGGCATTATAGATAAGAAAGAAGAATGTGTTGTGGAGAGCCTCTCAATGACTGGGGTGGTTCACTCATCTCTGAAAAAAGGGGTAGATACCATGGAACCAGTGATTACTCCTATGGATGATTCCGTGCAAGTTTCCACAGTTGGTTTTGGGGTTGCTGGGGAAACTAGGAATGATGATAGCCAACCTCAAAGGATGTCTAAATCTGTTGGTCAAGGGGACCCAAATAAGAAATCAAAGAAGGTGGCTATTGCAACAACACCTGTAAGAACTAGAAGCCAGTTGGGGCTGAAGCCTCAGCCTTCGTCATCTTCTCAATGATAGGAGCATGGAATGTAAGAGGCTTAAATAAGCTTAGAAGACAAAAGGAGGTAAAAGGTTGGATACAAAATAATGCCTCTCAGTTTGTCTGTTTATTAGAAACTAGAGTGAAGCTTCTTCATTTTCAGTTTATTTCCAATAAAATTAGGAATAATTGGTGTTGGGTTAATAACTATGATGCTCATTTAGGGGGTCGTATTTGGATTGGGTGGAACCCAACTGTGTTTAGTGTTTCTGTTGTGGATAGTAAGGATCAATGCATGCTGCTTAAAGTAATTGTTAATCCAACAGGGGAAGAATTCTATTGTACACCTGTGTATGCTGCAAATTAGAACAACAATAGATTGGATTTGTGGAAGTATATCTCTGATTATGCTCATGGTCCTTGGATTACATTGGGGGATTGGAATGCTATTCGTTTTCATGGGGACAAGAAAGGGGGTAACAAAGTGCCTCAGAGGATGTTGGATGAGTTCAATTTGTGTCTCCAACAGGCAAGCTTGTTGGAATTACCTCCCACAAATGGGGAGTGGTCTTGGTGTAATCGTTGAAGACTTAGAAGGCGAATCCATGTTAAATTGGACAGAGTTTTTCTAAATGACGTGTGGTTGGATAAATATCCTGGAACCAAGTTTTCCTACACAATGTCTAAAACGTCATATCATTATGGGGTGATGGTTCAGGTTACTAAGGATTTTGCTTTAGGTCTAAAGCCATTTAAGATGCTTAAAGTCTGGTGTGATAAAAGGGAGGTTCTTCCTCTGGTGCAACAGGCTTGGGATATTGAAGTAGCAGGTTCTCCAATGCATAGATTACTGCTTAAACTCAGGAATGTGAAAACGGCTGTCAAACAATGGAATAAGAATGTGTTTGGAGATGTGGGAGAGAAGATAATTCAGACTACATTGAAATTGGAATCAGTTCAAGAGAGTCTGTTACAGAATCCCACTGACGCATTGCTTGATGAAGAGCAAACTATTAGAGAAGATTATGAGTCTGCAATGGCTGATCAAGAGATAATGATGGCTCAAAAATCCAGATTGCTCTGGTTGAGGGATCATGATAAATGCACTGCTTACTTCTATTAGTGGATGGTCTGTGGAGTATTATCATAAACTTTTCTCAAAAAGTCCCTCTGAGGTGGTGTGTAACTTTGCGCCTAGACATACTCTGGATGATATAGAGAATGATATTTTAGAAGGGCCAGTTACCTATGAAGAAATCAAGGGAGTGGTGATGAATTTCAACCCTAATAAGGCACCAGGGCCGGATGGATTTCCTGCAAGATTCTATCAAACTTTTTGGTCTGTGATCGATAAGGAAGTAGTAGCTGCAGTTCAACACTTTTTTATCTCCAAAAATATGCCAATAGGGATTAGTTGCTCTTTTATTACTTTGATTCCAAAAGTGGGAAGTGCTGCAAAGCTGGCGGACTTTAGACCAATTGCTCTATGCAATCTGGTTTATAAGATTATCACTAAAATCATGGCAAATGGATTAGCTCTGGTTCTTCCAAATTTGGTTGGATTGGAACAAAATACTTTTGTGAAAGGAAGAAGAATTCAGGAAGCAATAATTATGGCACACGAATTGGTAAAGGACTTTAACAAGGTTAGACATCCAGCTATGGCCTTAAAAATAGATATCAAGAAAGCCTATGATTCTGTTTCTTGGGAAGGTTTGATGACAGCTTTAAAGAAATTTGGTTTCAGAGACAGTTGGATTGATTTGATTACTACCATTTTTCAGTCGTCCAGGTATTCAATTGTAGACACTAAAATTTAGTGGGCTTTGGTTTTAATGAATGGACCCATTAAATATAGGCCTAATGTTTAAATAAATTATTTAATTTACCAGGCTTGGTCCACTTAAATTATTTAATTAGCCCAGCCCAGATAATTAAATGAAACGATAATTATTCCTAATAAAATATATTTTGAATAATTATCTTTAAGGATAATTATCACAATATAACCGGCCCGGCCCAGTTATAGTTTTATCCTTATCAGGAGATGACACGTGTCATCATCCTATTAATCCAAGAAGCCTATAAATAGAGGCCTGGAGGAAGAAAAAGGAGAGGATTCAGAATTCAGAAGTCTACAAATTCAGACACAAATTCAGAATTCAGAAGTTCAGAGACTCAGAAATCCAGAGACTCAAAATTCAGACACGAATTCAGAATCGAAACCCAAAAGCGAAGAACATCAAGCACATCCAACAACGTGCCGTTCTTCATCAAATTCCACAGTGATTCAAGAACAAGCTCGTGCAGCCCTTGGATCCAACCAACCAAAAACAAGGAGATCGAATCAGAGGACCATTCTTTTTTTTGTAAAAGATATTACAAAGGACTGTACTCCACATTCATAAATTAATAAAATTCTATTTTGCTCCATATTTTGTTTCTATTGCAGACTTATAAAATTTGTGTGTACAAATTTGTGGCACGCCCGGTGGGACCACCTTTGCCTCTCATCTCTTTCTCCTACCATCAAGTTTCTTTTCTACCAGATTCTATGGCTCCCCCTAAGATTCAGACAGACAAGAAAGCCTAAAAGAACATCGCTATTGCAAAGGTCGACACTAAAGCCACCATGAAAAGTGGCACGAAGACCAAATTAAGCGATGGAAGTACCTTGACGGGCCCTGTGACACGTAGCAAGTCCCAGGCGATGGCGTCATTCAAACTTCAGCAAGATATGGTGAAAACTAATCCTGCAACACCGGCGAACGTGAAAACTCAACATGTCAAAAACCTTGACATTGTTCCAGAGGAGGCTCCACCACTAGATTCACTTCGTTCTATCTATGATGTTCACTCTAGTGTCGGTTCACCCCCAGAGTCACCACGTCAGACTTCGGAGCAATCAATCACTTCAAGGAACGTGGATTCTCAAGGCCTATCATACTCAGATGTGGTTGCTGCTATGATGACTGGAGCTGCTACGATGAAAGAACAACTAGCAACTATGGCTCATTCCATTGAGAACCTCACAAAGACTATTGAAGAAAATGACTTGCAAATCGCTACACTAATGAATAAATTGAAAGTTCAGACCTTCAGTGAAACACCAATGCCATCCGGGAATCGTGCAACTTTCACACCACCACCGTCTGGGAAACCTACATCATCCACAGCAATACTAATGGAGAATCCTAATTCTACAGTACAAGGTACTCAGAGGGAGAATCCCAAACAGACGCCGGTGACAGAACAAGCGACCAGTCAAAACCAGACGCCGGGGATAGAACAGGTGACTGGTCAAACGAATCATACCTCTTCTTCAGTCTCTTCATTATCTGTCAAACAATTGCAAGATATGATAACGAATACAATCCAAGCTCAATATGGTGGTGTCTCACAGAGCACTCTCATGTACTCAAAGCCCTATACAAGGAGAATTGACAGTATGAGAATGCATGTAGGATACCAACCTCCGAAGATTCAGCAATTTGACGAAAAAGGTAACCCCAAGCAACACATTGCCCATTTTGTCGAAACTTGTAACAATGCCGGAACAGAGGGGGACTTACTAGTCAAACAGTTTGTCCGGTCCCTTAAAGGAAACGCGTTCAAGTGGTACACTGACCTAAAGTCAGAATCAATTAATAGTTGGGACCAGATGGAACGAGAATTCTTGAACAGGTTCTATAGCACTCGTCGTACTGTTAGTATGATAGAATTGACTAACACGAAGCAATGGAAGGATGAGCCTGTAATCGACTACATTAATCGGTGGAGAGCCCTCAGTCTTGACTGCAAGGACCGTTTGTCAGAAGTATCTGCTGTGGAGATGTGTATGCAGGGAATGCATTGGGGCATGCTCTACATTCTACAAGGCATAAAACCTCGCACATTTGAGGAATTGGCTACGCGTGCCCATGACATGGAGATCAGTATGAAATCCCATGACGGCAAAAGTCCCGTGACTATAGAACCACGCAAAGATAAGAAGGACTGAAAGAAGGGCGACAAGTCATAAAAAAATGCGGCTAAAGATTCAATGGCTATCTCAACCACCCCAATCAAGATATCTGTTAAAGATGACAAGAAGGATGATAAAAAGCCTCACCAGTTTCAAGAGAGGGAGAGACAGCGTCCTACGCTAAAGGAGTTAGAGAAGAAAAAATACCCCTTCCCCGATTCCAATGTTCCTGGCATCTTGGAATGTCACTACAAGAAATTAAGCTATTAGGGACAGTCTTTTAGTGACAGACTAAAACCCGTCCCTAAAGATTTTATTATTAGGGACGGACAAATTTTACCGTCCTTAATACTAGGCTTTTAGGGACAGGCAACTTGACATGTCACCGAATTCTTAAAAACTGTCCCTAAAAGGGTTATTTTTGGTACGGTTATTGAGGGCCGTCCCCAATATCCCCCCAAAAAAACAAAGCGCCAAACTTTAGCACTTCATCGCTTCATTTTTCTTTTGTTTGGCGCAAAAATGAAATAATATAAACTTATTTTATTTTACAACATAGGGAAGCCAATCACACTACGTCGTTTTTGATCTAAAAAAGTTTGTATCATTTGTAAATCTCTTCCACCATCACAACTCATAAAGCTCTTTAGTTCTTCACCTCTTCTGTTCTTCTCTCAACGTCGCCCTGCTCTACGACCTAGTAGCAACCTTTGGGGTTTCTTTCGTTTCCAGCCAAGCCAACCTCCTAATCTCGGTAGAGCCAAGAAAAAGTTCATTTGTACTTTTCCTGTTTGCCATTTTTCATGATCCTTACCCTAGTTTTTTCTAGGGTTTCGAAATTGCAAAAGGGGGTAAACTACAAATCTGGAAAAGGCTTGTCGTCTGAGTCTGAATCGCTGTGGGAAATCATACAGGTTGTTTGAGCTTTCTATATTTTTGGTTCAAAGGACTCATCTGCTTCTTCATCTTCTGGGATTTTTGGCTCTATCTTTGCACCTTCGTCCCAGGTATTGCCTTTTTTTAACAATCTGTTGATTATTATTCCTCCTGAATTTTGGAATTTAAAAAAAAAAAAAAAAAAAAATTCTGTTGTTTATCAGATTTAGGGTTGTCATTTCTGATTATTCTATGGAGCTGTTGTGTTTCTGTTGATAGATTTTAATGGGGGAGTAGGCTTCTTTTGGGATACAGTTTTTAGTGGTAAAGTGTTAGATGTGCAAAGAGAAATGGTCTCTCTTCTGTGTCGAGCGATGCCTTGAACCCCCTTCGGGGTTACATTTCTCTTCCGCAGGTCACCTTTGGCCCAAAGAGGTCCTTTCTCTTCTTTCTTTTGCTTCCTATTATATATTCTCTTTTGTTTGGTTGCTCAGAAATGGTAGGAAAATAAAATTCAGATTTTGGGTTTTTATGTTCTGGGCATAATTCAGGTTGGTATTTAGCTCTGTTGAAGTGAGAAATTTTGTTGATAACCGATAAAATGTGCAAAAAACCAAGTTCGAGTAGAAATTGTTTGGCTTGGTAATTCTGAGCAATCTGCTTGGTTGCTCAGAAAATGTGTGAATTGAGAGTGAAAGTTGACATTTTGGGTTTAAATATATGGGGTATAATTCAAGTACATGGCTTATAATTCAAGTATATTGCATAATATTCTGTTTATATTTATCATACGGTTCAAAGAAACAAATCGTGGAATTCAAGTCTTTGGATATTTGCATGCATAGTCTTGCAATATTTTTGTATTATCTGATATATTGGATTATTTGGGATTACAAGTTTGGTTAGTTTAATCAGACTTAGGGTTCTTAGAATTTCCTAGTTTTATTCAATTAAATAATGTAGAAACAGCTAACTTGCCTGTGGAATTTGAGGTTATTGGAAGATGTACTTATATTTTTGGATTAGAAATGTTGGTTTCAGTGCTGATTTTGGCTCACATGTGAAAATTAGGATTTTGGCTTTCATATATATATTTATTTATTTCAATGAAGAAACATACTTGCGATTGAAATTTGAAAATGTGTTTTTCCTAAAATCAACTTGTCATGTAAATTCTGGACTTATTGAAACTGCTTTTAGATTAAAAAATAAAATTTGTTGACAAACAAGTGATACTGTATGGAAGAATTCATTGGAAACTGAACTTTTCCCTCAGTAGTTGTTTGTTACATTGCTTTTGATCAATTAACACATTTAACATGCAGATGGATGTTGCCCAATTCAGAAAACTCAGTTTTAGCCTCGACTGCGAATGATATGCGCTGTGATAAGTACACCCCCATTGATTTTGGAAAGTTGAAGTCCGCAGCTATAGGACTATCTCAAAGTAAGTTTCAGTCTTCTCTTTCGATGCTTCTCATTTGGTAAAGTTCTTTTCTTCAAGGATATTTGATCACTGTTAATAATAATAATGATAATAATAAAACCATTTTTAACTAAGTATATTTCTGTATAAACTTGAATCTATTCAGAACTCAACAAACCTGATGGCTAGATGAGTCTTGAGTTGACAATATTAGCTTCTCATGCTAAGTTCAACTCATTCCAATTATGATCTGACCCAAAATTGACTAATCCTTGCCATTACTACCCCTGAACCTGTTTCACATCTATAGTTCTCACCTTTGTGTTCTATGATCCCCCAAAACCCAAGAAGAATCTCAATAGGGAGTTGTTGAGACCTTTATTAGGGACTTTTTTGTGTTACCCAAGTGCAATAACTTTTATCTACATCACTCTTCTCTCTTTAATAAACCCAAATTCTAATTTATGAATCAGACAGGTAGCCTCTTACAGTTATAACCAAATGTTTAAATTGATTAAAATTTATTCATAATCTATCTAATACATCATTAATTGCTTAAGTTTGATTGATTTGCCATTGATTAAAAAACTTCATGGCTATAGTAACTGATTTGAAGCATACTTTGGCTGATATTTCTGATTCCATTAGATTTTTGTTACATTACCTGATACCAAAATTTAAAAGTATACTTATTTTATCCTTTTTTACCTTTGTTTTGTAATTATTTTTACATATCCATACCGTTTGTATGCACTTAATGGGTTATGCAATGTTCTTCATTGATGAGTGAAACTTATCTTAAATTTTATTTGGTATGCTGGCTCAGCAAAATATTTGTGTTCCTTCCCACTATGTCCAGAAAATAGGGAATTATATACAAATAGAGTAGCCTAGAATGCTGGTGGTCCATGGACAAGTTTGCTAATTGCAAGTATCAACCAAAACACAGCAGAGTGATGGCGTCTTGCCATATATTTCATTTATGTCCGAAAAGAATTTTTAATATAGCCCCCTATTATGGTTATATGAATCTTTTTTATATCTTATTGTTATTCAAGGTCTCCTCCACCTCAGACACATAATTTTATGGTTTCATCACTGTTTCGTACAGATTTCAAGAATGAGTTTGATCAGAATTGATATTTTTTTTTTCTTTTTTTTCACAACAACTATTTAGTGCTTCATTTTTATTTATTGTTATTTTGGTGTTTGGATGATTTGGTGTAGAATAATCATACTCGACTCAACAAAGTCTATTTCAACTATTTAGGTTTGGTTACATAAATCCTATTTTCTTTTCCATTTTAAAGCCATAACCTTAGGCAAATCTTGAGAACTGTTCAAGAAGTCAAGTTTTAAAAATACCAGCATTGCTATTACATCCGAACGATATTCTCTATACCCTGTCGTTCAGTTTCTGGTCGCAATCGAAAATACTAAAGTGATTGTATAGTTTTTTATTTTTATTAGGAAAAAATTTAAGAGAAGTGACTTAAAAAATAAATCAAATAGGCCCTTACAATCCCTTTGTTAATGAAAGGAAGGAAATTTTATGAATGCTCTAGAAAGCGACCCTTCATAAACCAGAATAAGCCTTGTAGTTGACTTGTTAGTGAAGTTCTGATGCTAACAATTTAGCCAGGGTCCCATTTGAAGGTTGTATTAGTTCGCTTCCAAAACATAGAATTTCTCCTGCACAAGATCTTGTTCAGAACTGATAATTGGTGCCATTATATACTTATTGCAGGTCATATCCACTAGCTGTTCACCCAAGATTGAGTTTGATCAGAATTTTAGGTATGATATATTTCTTACCCCTCTTAGTATGTTTTATTTTATTTGTTTATTTATCAATTTCTAGATTTTTATGCTCTATAAGTTTATATTACCTAGATAATTAGTTCTAATGCTCTTATTATGTTTTATTTTATTTGTTTACTTATCAATTTCTGGATTTTAATGCTCTTATTATGCTTTATTTTATTTGTTTATTTATCAATTTCTGGATTTTAATGCTCTATAAGTTTATATTACCTAGATATTTAGTTCTAATGCTCTCCGTCATGTATCTATCGTGATTATGCATATTTTTTTATTTTCCTTCTTGTGTACCTCTTGTTTATATGGGTCGTACCCTTGTTTTGGCGCCTTTTAATGATATTTTACCACTTCTCCTTTCCCTACCAAAAAAACAGAGAGCCTATGCATCAAGTACATATATTTTGTTTTGCAGATATTTTTTTTAAAGGACCATTTTTCTTTACCAGTAATTGGCCCTGCATGTGTTTTGTTTAATTTATCTAGAGACAACCTCATCACTTTGTTCTCTCATTTACCAAAATTTGTTAGATAAATGAAAATTCTTTCTCCACAAAGGGAGTGGAATGAAAATTAAATTTCATTATACAATTTTTGAAAATATAATTCACTGGAGGCTGGGGATTGATGGATGAAACAATTCTGAAAACGCTGTTCATGACACATTTTATTCGTTTGTGACTTTTTTAAATGTGTCAAATATGTGTGCATGAGCTGGTTATCACTACAAGAAATTAGGCTATTCCATCGTCACAACTCACAAAGCTCGATCTTCAGTTCTTCACCTCTTCTGTTCTTCTCAATAGCGCCCTGCTCTATGACCTAATAGCATTGAAGCACTCAATTTTCAGTCTTGGTCTTTGTCAACAGAGTTCTATAATGATTAAATATACTTGTTCAAAGCATAAACTCAACACATACAAGAAGTAATCAACATAAAACAGTCCATTAGAGGCTATGCACCAGAAAGGCTGAAACTGATATATGAGTACTCATATTGTTTTTCTGTGCAAAATTAGGTATATACCTAAGTTCTGTAGATGTAAATAAATGTACCAAGCTTGCTTCAACCATCACACAGCACCCGAAACCTCTACAACCAATTTTGACCCTTCAATCCAGCCTCAACATCAACATAAATGCATCAGAAAATTCTACTTCACAAGTTCAGAAATTCTTCAGTGGATTAGTGCACTCTCATAGTGATTTTAGAGATTAAATTAGCTTAAAACTTCAATTAATCTCTCTGAAAGTGACTCATATTTTCAGCTCTCAAGCCTCACACTCAATGCAGCTCAATATATAAAAAGAGGCTCAATATTTGCACACATAGGTGCTGCTCTATAACAGTATATATAAAAAGAGGCTTAATTTTTGCACACATAGGTGATGTTGGTGATCTTGTACTCATTATGGGATGGGAGAGACCAATGATTACATTCCATTAGGTGCTCTACATTTTATAGCTATAACCCTACCCTGATGCACCAGCACGAGAATAATTCCGTTCACAAAATCAGTTTAGGTTCTCATAATTAATTGGGTGTGGATGAGAGCAGAATATCATGTATCAACTCATGCATTCAGTGCTTTAAATTCAGTAATTAAAATTTTTCAGTGCTTAATTTTCAGCTTTACTAAATAGCACCTTAGTCGGTTTTGTTTTTGAGAATTGAATGAGCGCATTTTTATATATATGGATTTCTGGGTATATGGTTTTCAGTTTTTGTAGGCAAGCACAATAAATAAATAATTGATATTTATTGAGTTTGTTGGTGAATTAGAAATTTGTAGCTTTGATCAACATAGTTACCAGATTACAGATTAGATTAGATTAGATATACTAGATACCATGCTTAGAAGTGTATATATAATAATGTGTCAACTAAAAGCAGGAGCTGTGTTTGTTGGTGGTTTGTGCGTGGATATGGATTTGGGACCCTTGATCCAAATTAAATCAACTGTTCAATTAAACTTTAGGATCCCAGAATTGGATTATTAGAATGTTATTAGTGACATCCTTGATCGATTTGAGTATTCAAATTATAAGGATTTTAATTTTTCGGAAATAGATTATAAGGATTTTAGATAACATCTATAAGGATTTTAGATAATATTTATATATATGGATTTTAGATAACATCTATAAGGTGTTATTCCAGTTGACTTTAACAATCATTTTCTATCTATAATATAAATTTTGTGGGATCCACACGACTATGAGGCCAGGCCTGCTTCCAAAAAAATTGACCAATTTGAAATGACTTTCATATTTAACTACGTATTTGAGTTCTAGATCTGAGAAAAGAGGCCCATATTATAACATTGAAGCACACCACCAAGGTGAGAATGTTAATTTTTCTCACTTAAAAAAAAAGAACCAATTTTAATGACTTATTAGAGATCTAAAAACAATGTCCAAGCCCATTGGTTTAACAAGTTGTGGTAATTTACTTTTTTAACATAGTAATGGGAATGCTATTTTTTCCAATTAATTAACATGGTACTTAAAATTTTGTTTCCTTTTTTTTTTTGTCCAGTGATCGATAGGTTTAATTTGTTTGCTGCTGAAAATTTGAATTTCCTATCACGCTCTATGATACGAACTTACCTTTTCGTATCATCCAGTTTTAGTTGATTTACCTTTCTGCTATCTATCTGAGTTAGTAATTTCATGATCATCCATCCTTTAATAAAATGATTTAAAAATATTATTGAGATAAAATATTGAGCTTGTTTACTCTGGGGTGTGAAACAGAAACTCTCCTTACACTTAATGGTAACAAATATTTTAGGTGGGAACATACATTGAAGTCAAAAGTGGGCTCATCAACTGTCAATGTCCATCACATGATCAAGATGGGAATAACTTCCCTAACCTAAATTCATCCAAATTTCTGGAGATTATGTGATTGAAGCCAAATCACTTTCAATAATACACACAACAAAGGCCACACTAATCAACGCTATATAAGAAAGAAATACACATAAATGTGAATACCATGATGCTGCCTCAATATAGTACAAGGAATAAAACCTGACCCCAGTTGTCTATTCTACAGTCTCTGTCACACAACTTAAAAATAAATAAATTTCTTTTTTTAATATATATATTGGGACAAGTTGATTAGCGTAAAATAACCTATCACTCATTGCATGGATTCGAGTTCATTTCATTTGATTTTCTGAGTAAAAGGCTTCCAATGCTGATCCCAAATACAAAAAGTGCATAGGGTTAAAGATAAATATGAGGCGTAGGCTCAGATTTATTGTAAACTGAACCAATAAAGTGCATAGAATAACTTCAAAATCTTGTAGAGTTTTACTGGCATCTGATAAAAAAAAGAAAAAAAAAAGAAAAAAAAAAAGGGCATTGTATGAGATTGATTCTAATATAATTGGAATAAGAATCAGTGTTAGGGTTAGGGCTTACTTGACAAGGAACCTTTAATTATTTCTTTGCGCCTTGTTTCGAACCAAATACTTATGGGATTTGAAATTAGAGTTGGGAAAGGAATTGGGAATTAAATGGGATTTGTAAAAAGGAATTTTAAATTCCGTCTAAGTTCTTTTAAAATTTCACACATTCCAAATATTTGAAATCATATTTTAAATTCAATTATGATAAAATCCTTCCTATTTTTGTTTGCCTACATTGCCATGCTGCATTACATCAGGATAAACGCACTTGAAATTCAGGTGGGCCAACTTGAACCCAACTTAATGTTTTTTAATATATAAATGATGTTCAAAAGTTTGCTACTGAATCTGGTCACTCTTAATGTTTTATGTATGTTGTTTAAGTTCCTTGTGTAATATTCTTTAGTTATGTTTTTGCTCTATTGTGGTTTTGTTCTTTTTTATTTGTTAATCTCAATTTAAAATTAAAATTGCAATTTTAAATAACTAATTCAAAAAGTTTTTTATTTTTCTTTTTTATTATGATGGGTTAGAAACTAGTTTATGTTTTGTGCTACTATTTTGCAAGTTAATTTTTATTTTGGGATCGATTTTGTTACAAGCTTAACATATACTGCATTTATTTTTTTAGACCATAAAATTTGGTTAATTGATATGACAATTATATTTTTTTATGTTAAACATATAATTATGCATCACAAAGTATATGGACATTGTTTGATCCTTTTTGTGATCTTCACACATGCTTGTTAAAGTTTGTATTAGATCGTGATATTGATGTCTCTGGACTGAGAATTCTAAATGGAATAGAAAATATAAATTTGATGTCCTATATATAAGTAAGATCCTTTTTTGGCTTTCACTGAAAGAGCTTTAGCTAGCTCTTTTTCTTCCAAAAATGGAAGTGAAGAACGAATCTCCCACTCATTCCTATTCTCTATATACATACATCGAAAAACAATTCATCTTAACTTAGTTTATAGTTATTTTTTTATTGAGCTACTGATGTTTAACACTACATTCATCTTAATTTCAGGATGAAATGAAACAGAAGTTTTCACAAGTTTTTCACAATTCTGATGGTACCAGTCCTGTCATAAATGATGTTGAGATAGTGAAAAACCAATTAGGTATCAGAAAGGGATATCGTCGTGGGTTCGGAAATGGTTTTGTAGCTCCAAGTCATCAACGTGCATCCTTATCTTTTGAAGATGCTTCTAGAAAAAGGGTAAAAAATGTTGAAGAAGATAATGCACAACTTAGGGAGAAAGTTACAAATTTGAAGGAGAAGTTGGATACATTTCAGCACCTCCTTGAGCAGCAATAGCAACTCCTTCAGCAGCAACAACAGAACCAACAACTGCCACCACGATTCCACCAACAGCAGCATGCCCCACCAAGCTGGTATCAGCAGCCGCTAACATGGTGGAAATTTCGGCACCACGCACCAGCAGCACCACAACAGTCACCTGAATGAACTATAAAGATAATTATTTTGGTAGATATATTTTGGAGCTTTTTGATGGCTAGCTAGCTGATTTCTAACTATTTTGGTAGTGTATTATTTTCCCTGCATTTTCATGATTGCATTTAGTTTAAAATGATGTTTTAATTTTTGAGGATGTTTGGAACCATTTGATGTTAAAGCAGCTACTAGATACTTTTAGCTCTTCTTTACAAAACTAGAGAATTTGTAGTTTCATCATGAGATTAAGAGCTTGTTTGTTGGTATCATATTATGGTGGTAATTTATTTTTTTCTTTCTAAAATGATATTGTGGATGAATATACTTTTTAGTTTCCATGTTTTGATATATAAGGTGGATGTGGTTTAATAGTATTTTTAGAAGACAAATCCCATAGAGCTAAACAGGAAAAAATAATAATAATAATAATAATAATAATAATGAACTATTAGGGACAGTTTATTACTGTCACAAATTTAATTTAATAATAATAAAAAATCTTATTAGGGACAGTACAAATTGTGCCTAATAAAGTATGTATTAGGGACGGGCAAAAAACGGTCCCTAATATATCAACTATTAGGGACAGTAAATACCGTCCCTAATAAATCAAAGGGGGACAGTCTTATTAGGGACAGTAAGTCCATCCCTAATAAATGAAAGTGGGACGGGCCTTTTTGGGACAGTAAGTCCGTCCCTAAAGGTCGATTTTATTAGGGACGGAAAATTTTTACCGTCCCTAAAAATCATTTGTGACACAACTATTAGGGACGGTCAGATTTGATTATTAGGGACGGTCTTAGGGTTTTTAGGGACAGATTTGGCCGTCACTAAAAACGTAATTTCTTGTAGTGTGTTTACTTGAAAGTAAAGTTATAGAACTCCCTAAATGCAAACGTACTCCAGAGATGGGACGTATCAACGATCCAAAATACTGCAAATATCATCGCTTTATCAGTCATCCAATTGAGAAGTGTTTTATCTTCAAGGAGGTGGTGATGAATCTGGCAAAATAAGGAAAAATCTTGTTAGATACAGATGAAGTTGTAACTTCGAATCATACTACTGCTACTTTGACAACTTCTGTTATGGGGAGTGCTTGTTCTCAACCTTTAACTTCGGAGGTATCTTGCACAACTATCCAGTTTGGTTCATTGGAACCAATCCCAATCTATATTGGCCAAGGGAGTGTACGTGACATTTCAACATTTGGAAGGGTTTTTCCTCAGGATGATGAAGAAGGATGGACTCTGGTGACAAGAAAGAAGCCACGGAAGCAACAAGCTGATATTTTTCAGACTTATTATTCTGACAAAGGGCAAAGGAAGAAGAAACTCCAATATCACCATAAACAGTCTGGCCATAACAGAAAATGGGTCAAGAAGACATAGTCAACTAAACACACCTCTATAAGCAAAAAGAGTCAGAAGCCTATTACTTTGCAAGAGTTCTTTCCAAAAGGATACCTAAATGACGAAGTTGTAACAACTTACATGGTTTCAACTAAGAAAACAAGCCTTAATGAGGAGAAGAACAAGGATCAAGATGAAGTCCAGACTGTAGAGAACCATAATACAGCCATCATTGAAAAATCTGATGACGATGAAGTGGTCAGAGGTACGTTTGAGTCATGTTGTGCACCAATTATTTTCACGGACGAGGATCTTCAGTTGGGTTCGAAGCCGCACAATTGTCCTCTCTTCGTCTCCGGTTACATAAAAGAACGAAGAGTTACTCGTATTCTTGTTGATGGTGGCTCGGCGGTGAATCTAATGCCAAAATTTATGATGAAAAATCTTGGCATCACAATTGACGAGTTATCGCGTAGCCGTCTTATTATTCAAGGTTTTAACCAGGGAGGACAGAGAGCTATCGGCATGATTCGGGCAAAGCTAACTATTGGCGAGCTCCAAGCAAAAACCTTATTCCATGTGATTGACGCAAAAACGTCCTACAATTTGTTGTTGGGAAGGCCTTGGATACATAGTAATGGCGTCATTCCATCGACTCTTCATCAGTGCTTCAAATTCTACAAAAATAGCGTACAAACGGTTGTGGCGGATCATAAGCCATTTACAGAGGCAGAATCTCATTTTGCCGATGCCAAGTTCTATATCGATCATGATACACCTTCGGAAGAGCCCATCCCAAGCCTTCCGTCTACATAAGAGATTCAATCTACAAAAGCAAAAGAAGCATTAAGTGATCCACTAGACGTTTCAATGACAGACATTGTAAAGGTAACTAAAACGCGAGGGGTCTCGATAAAGCACATCGAACGAAACCTATTTTAAAGTATGTTCCCAAATCTCAGCGACAAGAAGGGCAGGCACCTGTTATCGAGATAATTGAAACTAAGGAATTTAAATTAAAGATGTCACAAACCAAGGAAAAAGAAGATATGCAAAAGCTTAAAGGAGAGTTAACTCTTCCTCTCCCTAAGATTCAGAAGTCTTTGCCTTCCAAGTCTCCGTTAAAAGGGTTCGTGCGGCCTTCTCAATCTATGGTTGATCATTTATTACTTCCAAAACAAAGGACCGACGAAGGATTCGATCCTAAAGCATACCAACTCTTGGCTAAGTTGGGGTATGATTTTACAAATCCTGCAAGCCTTGGAAAACTTAATGCTGAGGTCACCTGTGAGAAGGTGCACGGCCTCAATGAGACACAAAAGAAGTTGAAAGATCAAGGGCATAAAATCATTTCACCTAAGTCTGGTCTCGGTTTCGTAGCTTCTGAGCCACTTTGAATTCAAATCACAAAGAGGGATAAGAAGTCAAGCACCTCATACATTGGGTTTGAAGAAGTTGAGGATGAACAAGATCAGCAGACTGGGCATCAAAAATCAGTCTTTGACCATATAAGAGCTCCATGCGATCGAACATCTGTATTCAACAGGTTGTCAAGCCGAGAATCAAATGTTTTAAGTTCTCATATCAGCAATTTGCCTCGTAACTCTGTTTTTAACAGAATGAGCTTTAATGACCAAGGAAGAAAATCTGCACAACCTCAATCTCGAAAGTCAGTATTTTCTCGAATAAAAAACAGCAAGATTGTGAAGTCAGAAGAAGCTAACATCGACGTGGTGAATAATAGTGAGGTTCAGAGCCTAGTGCCTTCGAGAATGAAACGTAAGACAGAGATAGATGTCACCAATGATGTTACATTGAAAGCTCGAAGGCGAACCATTGTATTTACTAATCAATCAGCAGAAGTGGATAGAATAGAAGGCACTGGCGAATCGTCTTGTGTTACTTCATACCACATCACTGTTGAAGAGGAACCTGACTGTGAACAACCAGATGATATCGAGAAAGCTCCACCAACGCTAGAAGACGGGGGGCAGGCTACTGTTGATCAACTCAAAGAAATCAACTTAGGAACTGACGATCAACCCAAACCAGTTTTTGTTAGTGCATTCCTAAACCCCTCAGAAGAAAATGAGTACTTTCAATTATTGTCTGAGTACAAGGATGTCTTTGCTTGGACATACAAAGAGATGCCCGGTCTTGATCCTAAAATTGCAGTGCACAATTTCGCTGTCAAACGTGGGACACGTCCGATTAAGCAGTCTCAACGTTTCTTCCGTCCAGAGCTAGTTCCAAGGATAGAGGAAGAACTCAACAAATTGATTGAAGTAGGGTTTGTCCGTGAGGTCAAATATCCAACATGAGCATTGTTCCAGTGAAGAAGAAAAATGGACAGATTCGAATCTGTGTGGACTTTCGTGATTTGAATGAGGCATGCCCAAAAGATGATTTTCCTCTTCCCATCCCTAAGCTCACTGTAGATGCAACCACTGGACATGAAGCTCTCTCTTTTATGGATTGTTACTCTGGGTACAATCAGATAAGAATGACTCCGAGGGACGAGGAATTAACTGCCTTTCGCACTCCTAAAGGCATATGTTGTTACAAAGTTATGCCCTTTGGACTAAAAAATGCGGGAGCAACATACCAGCGCGCTATGCAAAGGATCTTCGATGACATACTCCACAAGATTGTTGAATGTTATGTTGTTGACTTAGTGGTTAAGACAAAAGAACGAAGAAATCATTTACAGGATTTACGTACTGTCTTTAATCGCCTTCGAAAATATCAACTTAAGATGAATCCCCTTAAATGTGCATTTGTTGTGACTTCAAGGAAATTCCTGGGATCCGTCGTACGTCATTGTGGTATTGAGATTGATCCTAATAAAATTGAGGCCATTCAAAAGATGCCGCCACCAAAGAATTTACTTGAACTTAGAAGTTTACAAGGTCAACTTGCGTTCATTCGTTGGTTCATCTCAAATTTAGTGGGTCGTTGTCAGCCTTTTAACCGACTCCTAAAAAAAGATGTTCCATTTAATTAGGACCAATCATGCCAAAATGCTTTTGATAGCATCAAAAAGTACCTTCTCAATTCTCCGGTATTGGGAGCACCGGTACCTGGAAAGCCACTTATACTTTACATTGCTGCGCAAGAAGAATCGCTGGGTGCCTTACTTGCTCTGAAGAACATAAAGAGAAGGCATTGAATTATTTAAGTCGTAGACTCACCCCGACGGAGCGAAATTATCCTCCAATTGAAAAAACATGCCTCGCACTTGTCTTCGCTTCTAAGAAATTGAGGCATTATTTCTTGGCTCATACGATACATCTTGTTGCAAGGGTAGATCCTCTCAAATATGTCATGTCTAAGCCGGTCCTTTCCGGACGATTGGCGAGGTGGTCAATTTTGTTCAACGAATTTGAAATTATTTATGTGCCACGAAAAGCAGTAAAAGGACAAGTCTTAGCTGATTTCTTAGCTGACCATCCTATTCCAGCCGATTGGGAAATTTTTGAAGATTTTCCTGATGAAGAAGTCTTCCTTGTGGACATCCTCCCTCCATGGATGATGTTTTTCGATGGGGCAGCACGATCAGATGGGGCTGGAGCAGGTGTAGTTTTTGTTTCTCCAAAGAGACATGTCATTCCATACTCTTTTGCACTTGCTGAAAACTACTCAAATAATGTAGCTGAGTATCAAGCCTTGATTATCGGCCTTCAAATGGCGAATGAGATGAACATCACGGACCTCGAAATATATGGAGACTCTAAGTTGGTGATCAACCAACTTCTTAAAGAGTATGAGGTTAAGAAAGATGATCTAGTACCATACCATCGTTACGCTTCTCATTTGTTGGAACGGTTTGATAGGGTCATACTAGAGCACATTCCAAGAAAAGAAAATCGGATAGCTGATGCTTTGGCAAATTTGGCTACAACATTGGCGTTAACTGATGAAGACCTGGTTGATGTTCCTGTATGTCAAAGATGGGTCTTGCCACAAGCTTGGAGGATAAATTTGAAGAAAGTAATGTGGTTTCTTGTTGGACACAAGAGGAAGAAGATTGGAGAATCCCTATCATTGATTATCTGGAACATGGAAAGCTTCCCGAAGACCTACGCCATAAGACTGAAATACGAAGGCGAGCACCTCGTTTCATCTATTACAACGATACATTGTATAGGCGTTCCTATGAGGGCCTTTTCCTTCGCTACCTTGGAAATGATGAAGCAACGCATGCAATGAAGGAGGCACATTCTGGGATTTGTGGAACTTATCAATCTGGTCCAAAGCTGCACTTTCGCGTCAAAATAATGGGTTATTATTGGCCCACCATGGTCAAAGATTGCTTGGAGTATGCAAAAAGGTGTCAAGCTTGTCAATTCTATGCCAACTTCATACACCAACCACCGGAACCATTACACCCTACTGTGACGTCATGGCCATTCGATGCATGGGGATTAGATGTAGTTGGTCCTTTAGAAAAGTCTTCAAAAGGCCACTTGTATATCTTGGCTGCAACTGATTATTTTTCAAAATGGGCGGAAGCTGCACCCTATAAACATGTGAAAAAGGAAACAGTGGTTGACTTCATCAAGTCCAACATTATTTATCGATATGGTGTCCATCGATACATCATCACTGATAACGGGACGAATTTTAAAAACAGTTGGGTAACTGACCTTTGTGAGAAATTTGGATTCAAACAACGTAAATCCTCTATGTACAATGCCCCTGCAAATGGTTTCGCAGAAGCATTCAATAAGACTCTATGTAAGCTATTGAAGAAAGTAGTCAACCAAACAAAGCGAGATTGGCATGAGCGAATGGAAGAAGCATTATGGACATACCGCACTACGCATCGGACACCTACTCAAGCAACTCCATATTCTTTGGTCTATGGCGTAGAAACAGTTCTTCCATTGGAACAACAAATCCCTTCATTAAGGATAGCCATACAAAAAAGTCTTACAAGTGAAGAAAATGCCATCTTATGTCTTCAAGAACTGGAAGCATTGGATGGAAAGAGATTAGAAGCTCAACAACAGCTAGAGTGTTATCAAGCTCGACTTTCTAAAGCGTTCAATAAGAGAGTTTAACCTCGGTCATTTCAAGTTCGAGACTTAGTATTAGCTGTTCGTAGACCGATTGTCATAAATCGCAAGGGAAATAAATTTGTATCCAAATGGGATGGACCGTATGTTGTTCGCGAAGTTTATACTAACGGCGCATATCTCATTATTGATGAAGACAGAGTAAGAGTGGGGCCCATTAATGGCAAATTCCTGAAGCGCTACTACCCATGAAGGCAATGCTCCTGATCGTACGAGCTTAAACTGCACTATGCTCCTGGCCTACATGAGTTAAAACTGTGATTGCAAAAAAAAAAGAAAATAAAAACCTTATCTCTATTTGAACTACGTGATGACTTGATCCCTCTTTTCAGGGTACGTAGGCAGCTTAGACTTTTATTCTAAGTTCAGTGCGTCCAAAAAAAAAAAAAAATTCTTTATAAACACCTGGCCCACAATAGTATAAACTGTGAACGGTGAAACAAATAAATAATGATAACATCTTTGTAAATAAAATGGAGATAATAAATCATTTGTTTTATTGCTAAAATTCAAAGTTGTAACTTTTTTTGGAAAACAATGATGATCAATACTAAAATTCCATAGCGATAATTTCGTCACGTTCTTGCCATAATATCTCTTCCAGTTGCTTCACTACTTCAAGATCGCGATTCGAGATGACATTAGCTTCTTCTATTGATTTTCGATCTTCCCAAAGTTTGGTGATGGCTTCCTTCTTTTGAGATAACTGTGCATCCGTTGTCGATATAAGGACTTTAAGCCCTTGAGTCTCTTCCCTGGCTTCTTGCAATTCTTTCACTAATCTAGCTTCTTTAAATTCAGCTTCACTCAAACTAGATTGAAGTGATTCTATACGCTTAGCACCATCATCTTCTATAGACCTAGCGTTGGTGAGCTGTGCATCAATACTGGCCAATCGTTGGGATTGAGAGTCTAAAGTCACCATACAGGCATATGAAGAAGATGTAGCAATATAATTGGCCGCATTATTGGTATATGAGTCAATTCGCCTCTTCAAAGCTGAATGATCTCCAGGGAGTTTTGCGAGTCCTTCATAAAGTGTTTGAAGTTTAGGTGTTCGAGATGGTATTTTATCGGTAGGAGTATCGCATATGATATTCTTTATGAAATCAATAAAGAATAAAGCAGCTCGACGATGAACATCAAGAACGATCTCTTCCGCATTGAAAATTGACATTTCAGAAGGGGCAACACGATGCAAGGGTGGACCCTGTTCTCTTAAAATCAAAGAAGGGATAACTATATGAACTTTACTAATATTTTCAACCACCTCCATAGGTTGACTAGTCACTTCAGCAACCCCCAAAACATCCGAGTGTTGACTAACTCTGCTTCTTTGTAGTGAAATCTCTGTACCTTTTCCTATCGCAGTGGCCAACTCTAAGGCAGACGGTCCATAAATAGATTCTTCACTACATGTTGGGTTAGCAACAATGACGATATCTTCCCCAAGAAATCCCTTGCAGTCTTTTATCTATTAAAAAAATAATAATAAATAATGGTAATTTGCAGTACAAAAAAAAAAAATATATATATATATATATATATATATAAATATATAAAAAATAACAGTTACCTGTATAGGTTGTGAACTGCTAGGTACCCCAGTAAAAAATTGATCAAGAGAAGTGGTAACACATTCCTGTACTGAATCAAGTCTCACTTTGTCGGTGACATGCTTCCAGTTACGATCCTCATCATAAGCTTTCACATCCTCATCTAACTCCATTGACAACTGACAACGGCGACGGTTATTGATTAGTGGTGGGACATCTTCTGCTATTTGGTGATGGCTACTAGATCCTCCAACAACGTCACAATCATTATGAGATTTGATGGTTAACTTTGGCATTGGCTTAGATGGGAGATTTGACTTCAGCCCCTTAATTAAAACCTTCCTAATTTTAGTTGGTTTCTCTGGTGGGGAAATCGTGCGTTTAGATTGCTTTGAGGTAGTTTCTTTCTGTGTAGATGGATCAATATATACGCTGGACCACCATTTGGCATATGCTCTGGTAACTGAGGATTTTTGGTGGCTGAAGGTTGAAGGAAGCAACGCATCACAACCAGAAGAATAATGAACGGATGAGTTCCAATGCTTTAAAAATTCCTCTAAGGTGCAAGTACGAAAGTCATTTTTTAATTTTCCAGGAATATCTTGATGGTACCCAAATTGTCGGCTAAATCTGTGTGGACTATACGGCTCAATGATAAGACGGTCATTTTGGCGCAATGTCAAATAACATGATCGAAGATTGATTAGGGTGTCAAAGTCAGCCTTTTTCATCTCGCCATTATTTACAATAAGTCGCTCTTTTGAAGATCTTTTAGCCATTCGAGTTAAGTTTATTCCTTTACATGATCTGAATAAATTTTGGGCTTCAAAATGGTCAAAGTATCTTGCTCCTCCTTCGCCTGCATATAATGTCATTCTAGGCCAATAGTTGGTATTAGGAATGGTGAAATTAGTTCTGAAATATTCACTTAACCATCCGAATACATAGTGAATAGGAAATATCGCAGAGCAACTTCCAGGATCTGGTGAGGAAACAATCTCGTCCAAGCCTCTGTAAATACTGGCCAGAACCGAGATGGAAAGACAAATGTTGCAGCCATCTGCTAACATGCTTGCGACCTTGAAAGTCCCAGGACGAATTATGTTGCCAGGGTGTGCAGGTAAGGCAAATTTGCAGAGCCAACAGGCTAAAAAAGCAGCTAGATAAGTGGTGTCTCTCGATGTTTCATCTACACCAAGGTTGATAAATACTTCTTTCTCTTTGGTGGACATTGACCGGACAAGAGGGATCACACCAGATGGATTTTGAGTCCTCATAGGGCGGTGAACTTTATTTTTTGTTGATTTCTTTGAAGGTTTGGCATGTCTTGATGCACCTTTAAACCAGAAATTAATCCAGTCAGATTTCTTCACATTCTGATCTCCTTTATACTTCTTGGAAAGTCTGTGGAAGGCCAAAAATAGGTGTTGACAACTCAAAGGGATAGAATTTTTGTTGTTGCCAGCTCTTGATAGTTCATCTACACAAGGAATAACTTCATCATAAATTGTTCCTTGGTGAGGGAGACCACCTAGCATATATAGATCTCGAAGAGAAATTGATAGCTCGCCAATAGAACAATGAAGTGTATTAGTGGCTGGGCACCAACATTCAAGGAATGCTTTGAATACATCTTCATGACGATCATAGGAAAATAGGGAGGCGAATAAAGCACCATATAGTTGTTGTTTTGATAGAAAGTCATGGAAACGTGCCAAGACATCTTCTAACCACTCCCAATATAGTTCGGTGTATAGCAATTCAGCAGGAAGTTTATAGGGAATACTCCATGATATTTCCTTCGCCTGAACATTAAGACCCAATAGTGAAAACTGGTTTTCTTCAACAACTCTCTCATGAAGAGAAGAATTTAGTATCAAGGCTTTAGAGACAATAAATTCTTCATTAATCTGATCAAGACCAAAGTCGGTGAGTTCGCATGTGGCCGTGCATATCCAATGAGATGAACAATGTTTATTGTTAGAATCAGGCACTTGAATAGCATTGCAACCAAAAAGTGAGTCATATACACTTAATGTCGTTCCTTAGACTCGTTGACTATTTTCGCTCTCTAAGATAGTCAGCTTTTGTTTTGCGAAACACTTGAACACCACCATGATGGATAACAAAGCTCAAATCGGTGTTGTCTAGAAGGAAGACTCAATTTCTGCTACGGTTGACACAAATCAAGTTGTTATACCCAATCAAGCCCTGCAAAGAAAAAAAAAGGGGTTAGAAAAAAAAAAAAAAAAAAAAAAAAAAAAATTTGTTCTCCTACATACGTGGAGAGAGAAAAATAAAAATAAAAATAAAAATAAAATTTCCTACATGCGTGGAGAAAAAAATAAAATAAAATAAAATTTTCCTACATGAGTGAAAAAAAAAAAAAAAAAAAAAAAAAAAAAAAAAATCTCCTACATTCGTGGAGAGAGAAAAAAAAAAAAAAAATTCCTACATGCATGGAGAGAGAAAAAAAAAAAAAAAAAATTCCTACATGCGTGGAGAGAGAGAGAGAAAAAAAAAAAAAAAAAAAATTCTCCTAGATGCGTGGTGAGAGAAAAAAAAAAAAAAAAAAAAGAAGAAGAAGAAGCACACGTACCAATTATTTGTGATCTGACAAGTCTTCAGAGATTTTTTTTTGAATTGATATTAAACCCTACAATATTGAGGGTATATATAGGCAACAAGATACCTCCAAGTTGTATTGGGATTTGGACAATTCAATTTAAATAGGAAAGTACAATTAAGATAAAAAAAAAAAAAAAAAAAAAAAAAAAAAAAAAAAAAAAAAAAGAAACTTCATGTCCCACTTGGAAAAAGAGACAAGTCTTGTCAAAATTGGGACTTGAAGTGGGGGCAATTTGTAGACACTAAAATTTAGTGGGCTTTGGTTCTAACGAATGGACCCATTAAATATAGGCCTAATGTTTAAATAAATTATTTAATTTACCAGGCTTGGTGCACTTAAATTTTTTAATTAGCCCAGCCCAGATAATTAAATGAAACGATAATTATTCCTAATAAAATATATTTTGAATAATTATCTTTAAGGATAATTATCACAATATAACCGGCCCCGCCCAGTTATAGTTTTATCCTTATCAGGTAATGACACGTGTCATCATCCTATTAATCCAAGAAGCCTATAAATAGAGGCCTGGAGGAAGAAAAATGAGAGGATTCAGAATTCAGAAGTCTACAAATTCAGAATTCAGAAGTTCAGAGACTCAGAAATCCAGAGACTCAGAATTCAGACACAAATTCAGAATCGAAACCCAAAAGCGAAGAACATCAAGCACATCCAACAACGTGCCGTTCTTCATCAAATTCCACAGTGATTCAAGAACAAGCTCGTGCAGCCCTTGGATCCAACCAACCAAAAACAAGGAGATCGAATCAGAGGACCATTCTTTTTTTTGTAAAAGATATTACAAAGGACTGTACTCCACATTCATAAATTAATAAAATTCTATTTTGCTCCATATTTTGTTTCTATTGCAGACTTACAAAATTTGTGTGTACATCAATTCTGTTAAATGGGTCACCTGCTGGCTTCTTCCATCCAGAGAGAGGGTTGAGACAAAGCTGCCCTTTATCTCCTCTCTTGTTTACTTTGATTACTGAACTTTTCTCTACCTTAGTTGTTGATGCTGTGCAGAGGAAGGAATTAACAGTGTTGAAATCTGTGGAAAAGTTTCACGAACCTCTAACTCACATATTTTTTGCAGACGATTTAATGTAGGTCTGTGAGGCTTCTGTTCATAATGCAGGTGTTATTGCTGATATTTTCAGTCGACTTGAAGAGATTACAGGTTTACAAATCAATCAACAAAAAAGTAAAGTTCTGTTCTCAAGAGCAGTGAGAAGGAAACATGCTCTACTGCAAGTGCTGAAGTGTACAGAAGATGCTTTTCCAATTAAATACCTGGGGTTGCCTTTTTGTCCAACTGGGCTAAAGAAATTTCATTGTACGGAGCTGCTAGACAAAGTTGTTAATAAGATAATGTGCTGGAATACAAAGTTGCTGTCTTTAGCAGGTAGGTTGGAATTAATAAGAGCTGTGGTTATGCCTATTTTTCAATACTGGTGTAGCATATATGATATCCCTGTGGCAGTCATCAATCAAATTCAAAAGAAGTGCAGAGATTTTCTTTGGGGAAATAAAGAAGATACAAAGAAGTTGCATTTATTGAACTGGGACAGAGTGACCCAACCAAAATCCGAAGGGGGGTTGGGGATTAGAAAGCTCTCTGATCTTCAATTAGCATCTCAATGTGTGTTAGCTTGGAATTTTTTAACAACCAAGGATAGATTGTGGATTTCATGGTATAAGTTCAAGTACACTCAGCACTCTAATTATTGGAATGTGGTAGTAAAGCAAACCAGTTCTCCTATTTGGAAATCTTTAGTGGCAGTGAGAGATGTGATGCAACAACATGTTCAATTCCAGATTGGGGATGGACGTCATACTATGTTATTTAAGGATCCTTGGTGTCATGGCCAACTATTTAGTGCTATGTTTGGTCATAGAGTTGTCCGGAACCTATAGCTACACAGAGAGGCTGCTGTTAGTTATTTGATTCAGAATGGGGTTTAGGACACCTACACTTTACAAAGTGAGTTTTTGACTCCAGTTAGATTGTTTCTGCAGAATGTAGTGATTAATGGAAGGGAGGATAAGCTATTGTGGGATGAGGGTCGGTTCTCTTTCAAAACAGCTTGGAATGGTATTAGAACAGCTACTACTGAAGTTTCTTGGCACAAAGTATGTTGGGGTAAGGCTCGTCCTAGATGGTCTATCACAGCAGTGTTGGTTCTACTTGATCGATTGCCTTCCATGGCAAATTTGCAGAGAAGAAAGGTTGTTCTAGCAGCAAGGTGCACATTGTGTCAACAGAATATTGATACTACTGACCATGTCTTTGTCTCCTGTCCATTTTCACAGGGGGTTTGGAGATGGCTAGGGGGTGTCTTAGGGTGGGAGATGCAATAGTTGCAAGAGCTTATTTCAGTGTGGGATTTGTTGACTTGGATGGATAATCGGATTTCCAAAACACTTCAAAGTCTTTTTGCTGCAGGGGTATAGTTTATTTGGAGAGAGAGGAATAATAGGCTCTATGGTTCTAATAGTTTATCTCAGGAAGCAGTGGCTCACTCTACCCTAATGGAAGTTTGTGATGTTCAAAAGATTACTCTTATTGATGTTATTACTTCGAGTTGAGTTTGATTTTTTGTTTTTGTACTGGAAATGGGCTTTTTCATTAGGACTTACCGTTTAGTATTGCTTTTTCTTTTTTCTTTCTTTTTCTGAGGGTATGCCTCTGTGCTCCTATATTCATGCTGATTTTTTGAGCTCAATACAACACCATTTATGAAAAGAAAAAAAAAAAAAAAAAAAAAAAAAAAAAAAAAAAAAAAAAGAAAAAGAAAAAAATGTGGTAGATATTGTGAAATCAATTTCTCGTAGTAACTGCACATGTTATTCTAGTGTGAACTAATTTGGCAATTACTAGCTCTAAAGAAATTCAAAGGGTAATTGGAAAGGTATTATCAAAGATTAATTGGAAAGGTATTATCAAAGATTAATTAGAAAGGTATTGTGATTGTATGGGAAATTATTGGGAAACGTATACAACATGCGTATATGATATATTTTCTAAATTTGATATGTGAATGGGGTGTATCCCCTACCCTTCACACAACAATCAATCGACATCCTCCCAGGATGTATCATTTTCCATTAAAAAAATGAATCGCAAAAGGGTTACATGTAAATATTTAGAAAGCAGAACTCCATAAATGCACAAATAGGCCAAGTAATATGTAACACCCCCACATTTTCCCCGCATAAGTTGATCAGGCTTATACACGAAAAACGAGGGATATCAAAAACAATTGGCAATATACAAGCATGGAATACAAAATGATGGAAATAAAAGAATTTAGACAGGAAAGGAACATTAAATAATACAACATCCATCCATCCTTTATTTCATACAGTACTTCATTACAACTTGGAAATCCTACGTCAGGGATCCCTAAATATAACCCTGAGAGTTCAACGTCAAAAGTAATTAAAAACTGAAACTGAAGTATTACATAAAACTTCTACCCTGCACTGGATCGTAAGAGTAGATGAGTTCGGATGATGGTCCCACACTGCTAACCTCAGCCTTGAAACGGATACTGACCGTATCCTGAAATAACAACAATGATGGGTCAACCCCACGAGCAAGTCCTCTCTACTATGACCCAAATCAGAGAATCAAATAAATTAATCATTATGAATCGGATGAGTACTATATCTGTATACATCCTATGGGAACTATCCGATGTATAACATGACCTCAACCAGAATAGACAGTGATCACTTAGACTCACACTAGGTGGTTAAGTGTCGCCTTTCCGTACCCGGGAAATCAGCTATTATACATGGTGCACGGTACTGACAACACAGACTATAACGAACTACACAGTGATAACACCTCGCAAAGTACTGATGAATATACTGAGCATATAAATTAGGCAACACATGCCAACAATATTAAGAAATATACCGAGTATGTCAATTAGGCAACACATGCCAATAATATTAATAAATATACCGAGTATGTCAATTAGGCAACACATGCCAATAATATTAAACCACATACCCCGACAGCCACACATCTGTCTATCGCAACGAATGCATAAGGTATAAATGAGTCTAAACTTATTAGTCAGCTCACATGGTTCTATATGGCAACACATCCATATAATATAAATGCGACATAATAAACAGTCCATTTATTTCCTGAAATGCACACAGCATAATAATCATGGTTTATATACGATTAACAGTATAAACATCCCATAAGATATCATGGATAATTTATCTGACTACAACCATGGCCTTATTTAATTTATCAGTAATGGTTGATACCATTTAATAAGATAGTAACACTATTTATATTTAACAATGTCGTTAAATAAATCACATTAGTATCTGTACTGTGAACGAGCCAATAAATGCTTAGAAAAGATTAATCGGTCATAAGAATAAGTAACGGGTGTTAAAATAATAATTTCGTGGCCCGTTAAACCCGTAATTACCAACACAGTACCTAAAATCCAAGTTTAAGGTTCTGGAATTTACAAAACAGGCCCTAGGGGTATTCTAGTAATTTCCAGCAGCTGTAGGGACCCCACACACGCCCTCACGCGCCTCCCAGAGCCTCCCCACGCGCAGCCCAACCTTCCCCACTCTCCCACGCGCCTCCACGCGCGTCTGGCATTAGCCACGCGCTCCCACGCGCGTCTGGAGAGTCCCACGCGCGCGTTGATGGCTTCCTGCTGACGTGGCGTTCTCCGGTTGGTTGGCTGCATCATCTTTCCTACATGCGCGCCACACCGGATCATCTCACCCTATCTTCCCTCCATCCAACGCCCACAGATCTGGGTGTACCGCGGTATCATGGACCGCGATGCACCGGATCAATCAGACTCCACTAATGGCCAGGATGCGCGCGTACACCCTCCTATGGTGCGCCGCGTTGCACCGGATCACTCCGGTCGTCTCCCCCACTGCCGGCGACCGGAAAACTCGCCGGAAGGTCGCCGGAAATTGCAGAAAATGCCCAGAAAAATCTAGAAAATTCTAGAAAAATCCCTAAAGTCTTATTTAATTATTTTTAGCCATTATTAATTTCATAGGACATTAAATAAATATATACCATCCTATATAATTAAAATTCCATTAATTTAATAAAATAAAATTAATAATTTATTAACCTCCAAACCTTGGCTCTATGCATAAAAATAAGCTAAACAATTAATTTATTAATTCAAAGGGGAAAAGTAGATAATAACTTGCCTTTTTGGATTTAAAATAAATCCGCCGGTCTGCGCGTAGTCGGGTAAAATCGCCTACACCGGTCCAAGCTTCTTTCTCTTTCTCTTTTCCTTTCACTCTTATAAAATAGCTCACTAGAATGTTTAAGCTTTCTAACTTAAGTAAGTTGCCTTTAGAGTAAGTTGACTACTAATATATATATGCAAACTTATATAATATATATAATACAAATATCTAATTTATAATAACTTCTCACCCATTTCTCATACTCCTACCTATATGGCTTTAAGACAATGCTATCTTTAATCAAGATATTTGATTCACCATTCTACCATAGTAAATGAAATTCTATCCTAGTATTTAATTTTTCATCATTACCTTGATTTAATACTAATATTATTATTACTAATATTATTATTAATAAAACTTTTATAATTATTATTATTATATTATTATTAATATTATTATTATTATTATTATTATTAAACTAATATAATTATTATTATTACAAAATAATACATTATATCATCATAATACTATATAACACAAATATAATACTTTACTTAACTAATAATGATTAATATAAGCATAACCAACAAATAAAATTAGTGATAATAATATATGCATATTTACATGAACAAATTTACTATTTTAACATACACAATTAATTTACATGCACAATTAAATGAACCTAATATAATAATGTAGTATGCACAAATAAATAAAATTAATTAACCTAACACAAAATTAATTTAAATACATTCTTTAAAATTTCGGGGTATTACATAATATATGATTTTATTATTATTAATTATTATTTGGAAAATTAATACTGTTGAAGGAAGTTATGGATAAAATTATTAGTAATTAATTACTCTTCAAACTTTAATATCTTTAAAATTATTATTTGGTAAGAAGCTAATATAATACACTGTGAAACAAGAAGGCAAAAGAATTGAAAAGCCAAAAGGCTGTGTTTAGCGGCATAGAATTGAAATTGATAGAATTGAAAAGAAAAAAAAAAATTGTTCAATCTTCTGAATTGTTTTTTCTTTCAATTCCACTGATTTTAACTCTAAAATTCAATTTTATAATTGCGAAACATGGCCGAAACTCGGAAGTCAAAAGGAAATAGGCATGGTGTTGACTAACACAAAGGCTTGTCAATTGACACACAAAAGCTTCATCAAGGCTCCGTCTTGTTACATGAGAAATAGTAGGAGAGGCCAGAATGGAATTGTTTTTAATATTTTAAGAGTTTGGATTCATTATATTAATACAATAAAATTTGAGAGAAAGTAACAAAGAAATTTTATTTTCCTTGAAAAAATTATGTCATTTCTTTTCTTAAAAAAATTAAAGTGTGTTTATGCATAACTTTTTATAAGAATGAATTCTTCTGTATAATTTCAATATTTTGAATTAAAAAATATACATAATCATATGTAACTCTTTAACTACGTAGTAAAATAAAAAAATAAAAAATCGACCGATTAAATGGGTTGTAAAATGTCAAATTTGACCTTACTATATATATATATTGGCAAAAAACTCGCACACACCACACTCACACACCCACTATGCTCCTTTGGAGATTCGAATTCTCACAATCCACTTCGGGAGGTAGAGGAGATACCATTGGGCCACAAGTAAAAAGCTATAATTATTATTTTAGAATTACAAAAACATCCTAAGTAAAATTATAGATGGAATCAGGCGATTGTTGGAAGGCAATGATGATCCCTTCTTTCAGGTTCTTCAGCGTTTCAATTAAAAAGACTTTTGATAAACAAAATAAATGAACAACACTAACTTAACAAGCGTTCATCAATTCCAAAAAAACTTATAAAATAATAATGGAGAGAACACTTAATTACTAGTATCAATCTTATTTCATAAGTGAAATTCTTACACAAGTGATACAAGTACAATAATTCGATTCTAATAGCACTACTTCTAAGGGAAAAGAAGTACAATGCAAGAAAAAGACTATATGTAAAGGCTACATTGTAAGAAAATATGAAAAAATATTTGTGTTGGAATGGACCTTTTACAACGTCTTCTCCAGCGATATTTGTGAGATATATTTTTGTAATTGGCAAATTTCGGTAACAAAATAAGTTCTAGTCGAGTTGTAATTTCAGTTACCATATCAGGATCGATATCGACTGCAGAATATGGAAGGTTGTTTAGAAGAAGAAAATACTATTGATCATCGAAAAGGAAAGAACAACAAATTAGGAAGACGTTTCCCACTTAGGACACAAATACTTATAAGGTATATTTTTCAAAGTTACCAAAAATAGAAAATCCAACTTGTAGTTGGATTCTGTCAAGTGGGAACTGGTACCTAAATTTGGGAACCAATTTAACAAGCTGAGATTCGAAGCATTCCATTCTGCCCTTTGGGAACTGGTACCAAGATCCTCCTACCGGTACCACTGTTGTTTCATTTTAAGGAAACTTTGTCCTGGTCAATTTTAGACTTTCCAGCTGGTTTAGAAGTTTACCAAAAGTCCTATGCACGAAATTTCCTTTATTTTCAGAAAAATAGAACTTTGAAAGCTCTATATAAACCCTGATACACATCTAGGTTTATTCATGGCTTTAGTACTACAACTTTATTATTTGTAAAAGCCTTAGAAAGATTATCTTTGCAGAAAATCCAAGAGATTTATCTGTCAACTTTCTAGAACACGTAAACATAAACACATAGTAAGTTTAGACTTATGGTGTTCAAATCTTGATCGTGATTATACAATTACATCTACAACGAGTAAAGAAAAACAGATCTGCTTCTACATCGAATTCAGATATTGAGGAACATAAGTAAAACCGATCACACTTTGAAAGGGTTGGAGCATTCCAAGAGTGTCATCTGAATTACCTGCTACTCTTCTATAGATATCAAGCATAAGCTTGAGGTCAAGTTGTTGTTGGACTGGACATCATAAAGGCGGAGAATTGTCAACAATTAGTGTTTAGTAGAACGATAGGGTGTGAGCAAGAGTCAAAGTTCAGTGTACTTTATTTCAAACATAGTGGATCGGTTTACTTTGGAATGCACAATCCACGAGGCTTTTTTCACGCAAACAATTGACCTATTTTATCAACTGGGGTTTCCTCGCTAAAAATCCTGGTGTCATCTCTAACTTTTTACTTTGCTTTAGTTTATTTGCATGTAATTAATTGTTTAATTACTAAAATAAGTAAAGTTAGAAAAGATACAGATATGTTTTAAAATAATCAAAACTTTTCAAATATTCACCCCAACTGAGTAAAGGCTTCATGAATTGGTTCTTTGCTCTTTTTCTTTTAGTGCACGTGGTTCATAGCCTGAGTCCCTTAGTAAATCATCATCCTCAGATCGCGTACAGTAAGTAGGATAGGTACGGTCCCCGTAAGTGCCTTCCTCTTGTTCATCAGCCTGTTCTCCATGGCAAAATGTAATAGTTTCAGAGGTGGGTGGAGATCCTGTTTCAGGCTTAGGAGACTATGTTTCATTGTCCTAAGGGGAGCGATCCAAATAAGCTAAAAAACAAGTGGAGGAGTTCGTGATCTCAGATAGACCGATTCCTTAGCGATGGAGAACAGGCACGTACCGACATGCATTTCTATTAATAACGCTAGCTGCCTGACTTGCTTTCTCGGATCAATTGACTCAACTAACAAGTAATTCACCCCAGAAGCAGCAAAGGAGACTTCGACGGAGAAAGCCGGGGCGGGACTTATGAACACGAAGCGCCGGGAAGAGGGTCGCTACTAAAGCCGAAGGGCCCTTAAGAAGTCGCCATGGAAAGTGGAAGAATGAGTCTATCCTACTCAATCATTCCTTTCGTCGTGCTTACCTAGACCCGCCTGAGAAACCTTAGCTAGACTGACTTCTGCGCCCGGATCAACCTCCTAAAAAGAGTAGGCTTTTACTTCAAGAAAGCCATATGGAAGAAGAAGTCCCTTATAGTTTGGTCGTTACCTCATCCCAGCATCAATCAATCAAGAGTGTTTGCTCGCTCTAAGGCAGAATGTTTCTGTTTTCTCCCAAGCCACTGTATCTTATGCAAAGCCCCACTAGCCTATTCTTTTCTTTTGGTTCGAACTAAGGAGAATGAGGCTGCAAAACCAAAGATTGACTGCTAAAATGAAGTGAATCCGCTCATGCCCTCAATGAATAAAGCTTAACCCTATATAGAATCACTACTTACGCGAGAGAGATCTTGCTAACTTGATTATTAGTCAGAATTTTGGCCAAAGACAAAAGCGAAGAGGAATCCTTGAACCTTGTCACCCACTTGCAGAAAAGAAAGAGGATTTCCCTCCCGACTCTGCTCAAGAAAGCACTTGAACCACTGATAAAGGGTGGCGTTAGGCTATGATTACGAACTCCTTTCAAGAATCTCGTATGTGGATCATTCTCTCATCTTGCGAAGTCCAGTTAACCGTGTGGTGTCAACATAACATCCTCGTAAAGGGATGCTAACAACTCCTAATCTATCTCAGCAGCTGAGGAAGAAGTGATGCGAACAAGTAAGGAAGCTAGTCAGTAGTCAGATTCTACCAAGATTTAGGAAGATTCTCCAATAGATTAAGATAAACCGATCCATGAAAACCTGTATCAAAAGAAAGAGTAGCCACTCATACAACTACAACAAACAAGGCTAACAAACATCTGCACTGCAAGTTTAGCTTACCCCACAATGCCCTTCGTAGTTTTCAGTGTGAAAGCGATTTGTTTGTGGTTGTCACTCTGGACCCAAAGGACTTATTGAAGGGGTCTTCCTTCTTTCATGATTACCCCTTCACTCATTTGCTCTTACCTGCCTTATTGCGTATATAAGGATGATCTAGCTGGTTTGCCTCTGTCTCCCTTTCATTTTGAATGGTAGGAGTATTTTTAGTCTTCTCTCTCAGGCATTGACTAAGGCCAGGCCACTTCCTCATTTTTTTTTCGCTGTTTGATGGAGTGATTCATAGAAGAGAGAAGTCCTAAAACCCTTGCCGGGTAGTTGTTCATCAGTTAACCAATAGCTAGCTGCTGTTTTCTTCGGCTAATTGGCAACGTGATCTTCTAAATGAATTAGTATAATCCATCCATTTTTCAAATCCATTGAAAAAGAAAGCTGAAATTAGCAAGCTTTTCTTTTCCCGTTTTCTAAAAGAAAAGACTTCACCATTGTAAGACCCTTATTGGGGGAAAGTAGCTCAAGTGGAAACAGAGTAGGATCAGTCAGCAATGCTTGAAGCGAAGCGACACGCTAGCTCGTTACTGATTTTGATACGGATGCACTATTGGATGAGTAACTGACTGCAGAGAGAAGTGGAACATGACTGGGTTAGGATTTGTCGTGGGATGCTTGAAAGAAGGAAAGAAAAATAGCAGATTGAAGTAAAGATAGATCACACTCTGCTCTAATACATGGACTTCCCAGTGGTTGTGCACTTTTCGTTTAGATCAACCCCAAGGGAAAGGGAAGCATTAGGGGGCCATATGTAGGAGTTTGGGCGGGAACGAACAAGCATCTTTTCAATCTTTTCTCACTTCTGTAACTAAACTGATGTCAAAAAAAGACTCACAGCAGTCAGTCTAGGGCCCTTTTGTAGACTGGTTCTCACGGTCTCTTTCCTTTCATCCCATTTACCTTGCCCGGATCTTCACTTGCTATTTAGTAGACTAACCAATCCCTTAGGCGGGAAAGCAAGTTCCTTTGTCGATGAACTTATTTCTAAACGCTGATTGAGTGAAGGAAGCCAAAGGCTAACCTAACTCACATTAGTTATTTGACTCGCACGGCCTCTTCTCGAAGAACCTAAAAGAAAACATTACTTCTATGGATAGGGTGGCTTAGTAACAAACCAAAGGAAAGACATCTTGTGGGGAATCACCCAAAGAAGAGTCAATATGAGGTTTTGATGTTTTAGTAGAGGCCATCTCATCGCAATAATGCTGGTTGGAGAGGGAGAGCAAGAGGATGAACCAAAGCATAGATCTTGTACTCGAAGTCAATAGAAAGAAGCTACTCAAGGGCTTCGTCAAAGTGGAGAAGCGAGTATAGATAAAGCTAGAAAAGATCAGTCAGATGTTGAAGTTGAATCCTCTTTCTACCTATCTAATCATGTTAAGAGCCCTCTTATTCACTTATATTGATACGCTTCGCTTGCTTTAACTCCTTTATGCCGAGGGGTTGTGTCTTGTACAATGTCTTTTACTATTGAATTTGGACGTATTTCCGAAGTCAAAATCCACAGGAGAGTTCCAAGGGTGTCTCACCTATTTTTTTATGATCGTTTTCTTTTTTTGTAGGGCTAATAAGGATGAAGTCCAAGTTCTTATTAGCATTTTGCAGGAGTATGAAAAAGCATCTGGGCAAACCATTCATTTGGATAAATCAGCTTTGTTTTCTTTAGCAAAAATACCTCACCAAGATGTTAGGGATGAGCCTATCAACCTATTGGGAATCCTTTATGAGGGTAGACATATTCCACGGATGTGAGACTAACACATAGGTAAGCCCTCATTAGCTGACCAATTTCTTCACAACCAAGAGTTCTCGGTGATCTCCTTCTCGCTGTAGATTCATTTGGGTCGGGACCTTCACTCATTAACAAGAAAAAGAAAGAAAATAAGGGTGTTCCTTATTACTCCATTCCTACTTTTAGCCCTTGGCTTAGGCAATTCATGCTTGCCTTAGGTATCGGTCCCGCCCTAAATGGCAATACACAATGATAGGCATATATCCCTTTTCCTTTTGATTGGTATTAGACAGCTTCGTCATCACAACCTTAACGCCAAACCAATCCTTGCCCCAGCTATTCTTTTTCTATTCTTGATCCTTGTGTCATGCATGAAGTTTCCCTGGCGTAGGCTCACAGTCAAATACACTATCCAATTCCATGAAATGAAAGGGTCACCCTGGTTGACAAGACTCTATCAATTATTCATTCGAAATATAGATTGAATGCTAATAAAGGACTCCATTCAAGGACAATCTAGAGGTTTCAATGATAACAAACCATTAATAATATTTAAGGACTAATGTTTACATTGAGTGTTATATAGATTATTAACATTCATATAATGACCTCAATAAAGCTATAAAGATCATTCCAAGTATTTCATTATTCAAGATCACATCCAGGAAAGCAATGGATACAGAGAAGACAAGAAGTTGTAAAGAAACAAATGCAAAGTCCATCCAAAGGTAGCTTGGACTACAACGAGCAAGAAAGCAACTCAAAGAAAGGAAGAAAGGAGGTCTACCTAAAAGCCTACACGATCATGGACAAAGCGTGAAGAAAAGGGTAGATAGGATGGTAAGTGTTTATGATTCAATGTCAAAGTATTTATGAATCCATTTGAAGCTCATCTCTATAGGACCATGTATATCATATCATCATATGCTCCTATATCCATTAGCAATAGACTGTGCACTTCATTCATATATAATTGCACATGAAGTCATTCCTAAAGAATGAGTTAGTTCAAGCTTGCATAAGCTTTGAAAGAACTCATCATTTGTGCTAGAAATGCTAAGACCATGCTCATCAATCATATAATTCATATTGGTCAACAATTAAGGCATGAGAAGCCTTCATTACCATAAGTTGGTAACGGACATTAGGACCCCAGAATGCGCGTCATGAAAAACTGTGTTTTTGGCTAAGTGTGAAAAATGGATTTTTGAAATAATGATTATTTCAAAATAATTTTTCCCGGTAATAACTCTTTATACTTCAACTAGCTTAAATTAATTTTATCATAATTTTTGACCAAGTCTACATTGGTCTACATAAGGATTCATTTTTACCAAAACTGTCAAAAATTCAAATTTGTACTAAAACTGAATTTCTACATTTTGATTTAGTTGGATTTCAATTTTCTAATATTTTTAATTGAATCCAAATGGAGGATACTTCCTTATTTACATTAGACATATAAATACTGTAAAGACATTTACTTAAATGTTTTTAAGTTTTCAATGGAAATAAGGTATGTGCAGATGTCCTATGCACAGACTGTTTCATTTGTTAACTTAGAACAAAATTCTTGGAGCTGCAGTTTCATTTCGGCAGACCGAAATGCATAGGCAAGTTATTTCGGTCAACCGAAATAAAGGACCAAATGAATCAGCTCGTCCAATTCTCACAGAACGTTTTGGCACAAAGGATGAAGGACTTTCGGTTGACCGAAACTGAAGAAAGAATTCTTTGGTCTACCGAAACAAGTATGAAAGCCAACCTTAAACCATTTCAAACGACCGAAACACAATGGTATTTCAGTTCGGTCGACCAAACCTGCCCAGATTCGAGCAGTGTGCACAACAGCTATATTTTTGAATTAGCTGCATCAAATCTCTAGAGCTGAGGACTTCGGGATTTAATGTTGCTACCATTGAGAAATATTATATAGCATCCAAAGAGCTGTTGTTCTTTATTTATATCATACTCTCTCATCCCATATCATTTATAGAGTATTGAGCTTCAATCTATTCATATATATACTCTAGAGTGAGCTGAAAGTTGTGAGCTAATATTTGCATATCAATCTTTGAGAGATATATTTGTATGCAATAAATCTAATCTTCATTTGTAAGGGCTAGTGTAGCCCAAGAAAGAAGAAGCAAGTTAGCTTCAATTTGTAAGGGTTGGTGTGACCCAAAGGAAGACTAAAAGAGGTTGTCTCTTAACAAAGTGAAGCAAGGTGTTGCTTCATGTAAAGGTTTGTTCTCCACCCGTAAGGAGGTGCCATAGTGGATTGGGAAGTCTCAAGAGGAGTCTTGAGCCGAGGAGTAGGAGTTTCCGAACCTCGTTAAAATCGCTGTGTGAATGTTTGCAATCTTTCTTCCCTTATCTCCTTTACATCTTTCTTGATAATTGCATAATTATTGGAAAGGTTTAGTAGAATTTGCAAAACCAAAAATTGGCCATTGTTTGTCAAAGACTCTATTCACCCCCCCCCCCCTCTAGAGTCTATACTTGGGCAACACGCTTAATAAATAAATTTTATATGTTCTAACATCTATTAATTTATATAGGTTATACTATTATTAATTAGCACAATACAGGTCATCAACACACATTAATAGAAAGTTCAAAAATATTACACGGCCCTTATAATAGAGAGATGAGAAACCCAGAGAACTTACATCCCAACCTGCCCCATCGATCACCAAAACAAACTCAACGATCACCAAACCACCTCAAACCCCCATTCTTACCTCTCAACTTGACTGGCCAACATTGCGTCTCACCCAATTCAAGCCTAAATCAACTATGCAAGGCCCACTTAAACAACCTAGACCTCCAACCAAAACTTCATTAATACTGGAGCACAACAGTAAAACTAGTACGAGCCATAAATCCAACATAGACCCCATTATTACTCCTCCTAAACCACCCCTACCTGATTGTTATAAACCTCGACCACCATCAGTTACAGGCGCCACACTCACAAAGGTCAAAAATGCCCAACAACAGGATCGTATTCTCAATCCAGATAATAAGGAGATTGATGACGTGGTGTATCTGCTGGAGGGGCTCGATGCTTCAATCATAGAGGCTTCAAAATTTGAACTTCTTAAGGAGGTTAACAGACTCTAAGAGCTACTAAAGTCAAAGGATATTGAGTCAAGGCGAAGAAGGATGAGCTTTAAGTTACACTGAAAAGAACCAACCAACCATTCCTCCTTGACAATGAAATTGCCGATCTTCGTAACATTCTTACCAAATTGAACTCGATGGTGCCCTCCCAGTATCATTGCAACCCTTAAGGGCTAGACCATCTCCTATTGGGTGAGTTCCACGCGCCGCCTGCTACGAGTGCTCATTGTCGAGGTTTAACTTTTCCATGTTTAAATTCAAATTTTGTAATGTCACGTCCCTCCCTAGACTTGGGGGCTCATTTTGCACCTAATCTACTACACATGGACCAAAAGATTCCCAGTCCTAACCCAACTAGTGATGACTTTTTCTCTTTCCCCTCTAACCGTATTGATCCTTTTCTAACTACTGCTCTAACCCCAATAGTGCTACATATAGAACCCCATTTTACATCAAACCAACAACCTGTTCCCTCATCCAACCACACCTCACCTAGCCTTTCGAGCCCCACTTTTAACCTAAATAAAACCACACATAGTTACACCATGGGATAGAACGAATCTAATGATAATTCAAAGTGCAGCTGGTCCTCTATAGCCTAAGGAGCACATGATAACTGGACATTTGAATTCTTTGAACCCACACTCCATAATGATAGCATTCTTGTTGAACCACCTGACAGCATTGAGTTAGAAAGGGAGAGATATTGGAAGAACTGTTTATTGGGTTTCTTTCTCAAGAGGTTACCTTTTAAACTAGTTTCTGGTATAACCTATAAGCTGTGGAAGAGTAGAGGATTACAAAAAGTAATTGTGAGCAAGGATGGTACATACGTCTTTAGGTTTGATTCAGTGGAAAAATGTAAGGAGCTAATCTTAGGTAGACAGTGGGTATATACAGGTAACCCTATTACCCTTCAACTGTGGCTTAAGGACTCACCCCCACCCCATAGGGATAATTATAATTTTCTCTCCATTTGGGTAAAAAAATTTAATGTGACATTGCATCTTTAGTCCCCTAAAGGCTTTAGCTACATTGCAAGTGCAGTTGGGAAGCCATTTTTTACGAATGCTAATACTCAGGATAGGAATAGGATTGACTTTGCAATGGTTTGTGTTAAAATTAATCCACATTCCACACTTCCATGTTCTTTTCCTGTTAAAACAAAGGGTATAAATTTGAGACTATCACTATGTAGTACCCTTGGAAGCCTTTGATTTGTTCAGGGTGCAGTTCTTTTGGGCACACATTGGATCAATGTAAAGAGACTTTGGATGATATGCCCAAATCATATGGAGAGATAAGGGAGAACCCTCTTGATAATGGTGGATGAAAGCTGGTCACAAGAAGGAACAATGGGAATAGTACACAATGTCACCCCATCGTTAACCCCTTCCCTCACCCTACAAGTCACCGGTCAGCTGAGAAAGCTATATCATCCATTTCTCCTTTACAGTCTCCTTGTAACCAACTACCCATCATTCCATGGTGTGATAGTATTACCAATACTGTCACTGAGGATAAGGAAGAGGCACCTCATCCCATCATGCCAACACCTTTGAAGACCATTAGCGCCACTGATGACCATAACCCTAGCTCATTATCCTTTAATTCTAGCATATTTAAGACCTTGAATCTTATGGTTGATTTATCACCCCGTAATATGACTATATCCCAGGTTGATACCCCTACCACATTACAAGTCCCAATCTCCAATTCTTTTGAAGCCTTGTTATTGAATTCTTGTAATGGTGAGATAGACTCCACAAAAGGCAATGATATGCTATAAGATAAGGATGACTCTATCACAACAAAGCATTATGACCCTACCTTTTCTCCCATAGTAAACAAGGTACTCAAGCCTAGGAAGCCAATGAATGGAAAGCACTCTATCATCAACAAAAATTCAAAGGTAATGATGCCTGTCTTGAATAATATCACTACCCTTAAGGGGTTTAGGGAGCAAGTTAACCTCATCTTCTCAATGATCTGGGCTGCATGGAATATAAGGGGATTGAACTCTACCCCCAAACATTTAGAGGCAAAGAGATTTATTATTGATGATGGTCTATCTGTGGTTGTAATATTGGAAACCAAAGTATGCCAAAATAACATTGATTCTATACATAGAGCCATTGCCCCTATATGGGATATCTTGTGTAATTACTCTTACTCAATCTTGGGAAGGGTTTGGATTCTTTGTGACCCAATAAAGGTCTCAGTGATCTCTTCTTCTTGTAATGGTCAAGTAATCAATTGTACCATTTGGTTGATTGACTTGAAGCTGAAATGTATTGTTCCTTTGTCTATGCTACAAATATAGCCTTGAAGAGGGTTCCCTTGTGGAAAAGCCTGGACATTCATGGTGATATTAGTGTTCCATGGATCCTTATGGGAGATTTTAATATCTTACTTCATGTGAATGAAAACTTTGGAGGTGTATTGAGATGGACACAAGGGATGCAGGACTTTAAAGACTGTCATTATAGGAATGAATTAGAGGATCTAAGATTCTCTGGAATCTATTTCACTTAGACTAATAATAGTTTTGGATGTGCCAATATCTCTAGGAAGTTAGATATAGTGTTGGTTAACCATGCTTGGCTATAACTGTTCCCTCAAGCTACCTGTGAGTTCTTGCCACATGGAATATCAGACCACTCACCAATGGTGGTCAAACTCAGATGCTTGGCACCAAAAAAGAATTTACCTTTTAGGTTCTTTAACTTCTGGACCCTTAATGAGAGGTTCATTGATATTGTTTTCAATAGTTGGCAGAAGGAGGTGCATGGAACTAAAATGTTTTGTGTGGTTCAAAGGTTGTAAGCCTTAAAGCATACTCTAATATTGCTTAACAGAACTGAATTCAGTTCCATCTCAACAAAGGTTACCCTATGCAAAGATGAGTTATTTAAATGTCAAGCTTGTTTGGATTTGAATCCTTTTAATGACCAGTTCAGACTTACTGAAAGAGGGTTGGCTTCAAAACTTTATGAGCTTTGTTTGGCTAAGGAGATGTTCTTCAAGTAGAAAGCAAAAATTCATTGGCTGAAGGTAGGGGACTAGAACACCTCTTATTTCATGAAATCATTTTCTTCTAAGGCCAATAGGAAGAAGATTGTCTCCATAGAGGATGCAAATAGAAACGCAGTTCATGATCAGGACCTAAAGACTGAATTCCTTGGTCACTTTAGGAACCTGCTTGGACAATCATACAACAATTACCCAGGTATGTCCTCATTCTCTCATCTTATCTCCAAGATAGTTCCCTCCCACCTTCTCCCAACTCTTATAGCCATACCTATTGAATTGAAGATTTAGAATTGCATCCTTTCTTTCCACCCCTATAAAAGCCATGGACCTAATGGCTTTAACTCATGTTTTTTCAAACATGCTGGGCCAATCATTGGCCACGATATCACTGGGGCAATTAAAGGTTTTTTTCATTTCTGAGAGGATGCTTTCTGAATTGAACTGTTCTTATATTGCTCTGGTTCCCAAAATCCCTAACCCTTCATGTGTTAATGACTTAAGACCTATTTCTTGTTGTAACATTATGTATAAATGTATTTCCAAACTCATGGCAAACAAGCTCAGTTTTGTCCTTCCATCAATCATCAATCCCTTTCAGAATGCTTTTATCAAGGATAGACAAATTTCTGATAACATCATCTTAGCCCATGAATTGCTTAATGGTTATCATAAGACCAATCATCCTCATTCTTGTACCCTCAAAATTGACCTAAAAATTGCATTTGATTCATTGCATTGGCTGTTCATCCTTGACACTCTCCAATTGTTTGGCTTTCCTAGCTTATTTGTTCACTAGATTAGCTAATGTATTACTTCTCCATCCTACTCAATTTCTCTTAATGAGGAATTTTTTGGGTTTTTCAAAGGTAAAAAGGGTATTAGGCAAGGTGATCCTATCTCACCCGCGCTGTTTGTACTTGCCATGGAGGTCATATCTTTGTCTCTTGGTTTTGCCATTTCATATAACCTGTGTTTTAAGTACCACTGGAGGTGTAAGAAACTGTCTATCTCACACTTGGCCTTTGCTGATGACATCCTCGTCTTTTCTTATGGGAACCTTGAATCTGTTAATGTGTTGCATCATGCATTGGGTGACTTTCTATCCATTTCAGGGCTTTCAATTAATTGTTCTAAAAGCCAAGTCTTCTTCTCTGGTGTGGATACTACCACTAGGGCAACTATTCTCTCTCTACTGTATTTTGAGGTTGGTACCCTACCAATCACCTACCTTGGACTCCCAATATCCTCCTCTTCAATCAATACCACTAATTGCTAAAACCTTGTGCAGAAAATCACATCTAGAATTCACAGTTGTAAATCTAGGGCCCTGCTTGGAATTGAACTCCCAAAACAGTTTTCTATTTTGGGAGTTGCACAAAACAGAAAACAGACTTTGTAATCATGTTTGGGCCTATTTTGGGAAAACAGTTTTTATAAAATTGTGTTTTCATAGTGTTAGTTTTTAGAGAACTACTCAAGTGTGTTTTCAGAATTTTCACTGCTGTTTGAGAACTCAAAAGAAGACACGAAGAACACTGCTCCACTTAAAAAATCGACGCTATCCTCACGTCGTTTATAATGCAGCATCCATCTTCTCTCTCTTCAACCTCTCTGCAATACATCTTCTCTCTCTTCAACCTCTCTGCCTTATCTCATTTATAATAGAAGCTCTGCAACACATCCATTTTCTCTCTCTTCAACCTCTTTGCAACCTATCTTCACTCTCTTTAACCTCTCTACAACGGCATCTTCTCTCTCTTCAACCTCTCTGTAACTAAGAGAAGGTAGATCTGGCTCTTGAAGATCGTTATTTACACAAAGAGAAGGGTGGATATGGTTCTTCAAGCTCTCTTTCTTTAGGCAATCCTTCAATCTCTCTTTCTCAGTCTCTCTTTGCATTTGCATTGGTATTTTGTGGATTAAAATTTCTAAAACCTTCTTTCAGTTTTTATCCATTATATTAATTGCTTTTGTGATTATTGAGAAGCTTTTGTTTTAATTTTATTTCTAATTTGTTTTGGGAAATATTGATGGATTTTGTTGATTGTGTGAGTTTTGTTGTGGATTTCATTTTCAGTTTAGGAATTTGGGGTTTTCAATTTAGGGATTTGGTTTTCAATTTAGGGATTTGATATGTGTATGTATATATTTTTTTCTATATATATATATATATATATATGTTCCCCTTTGCCTCAATTTCCACTCCCTCAAACAAACAATCCCTAAGGAAGAACAATCCGAATTCCAAAATGCAATTTTCAGATTCGAGAAAAAGAGAGATAGCATTTATAATATAATAAATGTTTTACTATCTATTTTTAAACAACAACAATATATATATATATATATATATATATATATATATATATATATATATATATATTAAAAATATTTTCCATTGATATATTTCTTTGATCTCTCTCTTTCCACCATAAGTATGTCGATTAAACTAGAAGTACCTGATTCAACTTGTCTAGCTGAAGCCACACCCAGAAAGTTCCCCTCCAAGAGACCTCCACAGATTTAATAAAATCCTAAAAAAAAATTCACAAGTAGATATACACTTCAAAGCTCAGTTGAGAGTTCAGTTAAGACACAAAATAAGACTACCCAGAACACAAAATTTAAGAGAGAAATCTTGAAAGATCACAAAGCACCCCCTGACCCCTAGTAAAGACCCTCACTTATATGGAAACCAGAACAGCACAACATGTATAGTTCTGTACTTAGAATAAATTATACATTTAATACCAAATAGTGTACAACTATACCCTACCACCCCAAAAAAATATATATATATAAAGTCACACGGATACATAATATATATATATATATATATATATGGATCCAACACTAATACCATCGTGTATATATTTATATAATTATATAATTCAAATTTCAGACCTTCAAAGGAAGACTGTCCTGTTCTTTGTCTTTTAATGTAAATTTACTGGTTTTAAAAATAAAGAAGCTATTTGATGATGGCATTCACTTTGAGTAAGCTCTACTGAAGTGAGAATTTTGCATATATATTTTTTTGAATCCATTTTTTTCTCTATCTTGGTAACGTGCAGTGGATTAGGTCATGTTCTAGCAGCTATAAATTACAGAAACTTGATCAAACAATCTATTATATTTTTTCTCTTATTCATCTATCCATTGACACTTGAAAGAACCAAAAAGAGAAGTTATAGGAACTCTCTGATGTAGCAAAGCTTTAGTTTTGGAGACCTAGCTGGTTTGTGTATCATTTTGAGTGTAATAGCTAGTTTCTTCTCCAAAATCATGTTTGGATGGAGCATACATTGGGTAATGCACTTAAATAGTAGCAGCCAATTTCTTTGAAAAAGCTAGTGATTGTTTGGAGTAGATTCACTGCCACCATTTCTTCATTTTGTAAACATGCTTTAGAGCAGTGTGTGCCCAAGATTATTGAAAACTTCTATTTAGTGGTTGGACTTGGTGCAATGGTAAGATTGTTCCATTACAAAATGTCCACCTTTTTATTTTTGACTGAACCAAAATAAATGTTTGAATTGGAAAGTCAAAGTACTATTTTTGTTTTTTTTTCCTGTCTTAGTGGTATGTTGGGTTGGGTGATTGTTTTCTCTTAAACATGGGTTCACTTTTCTGTCTTAGTGGTATGTTGCTTTTCAAGCTCTGTAGCTTCTTGCAATTGTCACACACACTAGAATATCAATAATGATCTTCAATTGTCACACACACACACTAGATTATCACCTCTGTAGCTTCTTGCAATTGTCACACACACTCTGTAGCTTCTTGCAATTGTCACACACACACACACACACTATATATAGACACGCACACAGTTGAAACACCTTTTTGCAATTGTCACCCTCTTCTCAAACATCCAATTTCAGTTCAAATTCTATTGACATGCCCTACACTTGAATATATATATATATACACACACACCCACACACACTAGAATATCAATAATTTATCTTCCTAATTGCTAAAAAAAATAATGGTTGTCCCAAGATGCAAGTGCTATCATATTAAAGCTTGTTTGATTCTTACCTCTCTTTTTTTTGGTATAAGGTATTTTACTGGTGTTTCTAAATATTTAAAGCTTATTTGATTCTTAACTATTGGCATTATCAATTTGGATTAGAAATTATTTGAGTTGTGTGAAAATCTAACAATGCAATTTATTACAACTGAACTAGAAACTCATGAAAGAAATTCTGTGTAAGATTGTTGTGAAAATTTAAATAAAGGTCATGCTTCGTTAAAATTGCTTCTTATCCCTAGTAAAAAAGGAAGGAAAAAAAAGGTGTTCTTTTGACTCCTTTCATTGCTGAAAAAGGGTTTACAAAAAACAGTTTTCTGTTTTGGGAGTTAAAAAAAACTGTTCTTCAATTTCTTAGTTTAATTATAGCACATCAACTTTGTTTTGTCTAGGTTCTTGAAAAATCAAGATGGACATAGATTGGAGTGACACATCGTCTTCATCGTCTAGTGATTCAGATGAAGATTTTGATGACCTTGTAGATTGTATGTATTTGAATTTGATGCAGGAGTATGAGGATTCCTTTAAATCCAAGATACCAAAAAGAACTTCAAGGTTAACAGGTCAAGAGTATGTTCAGGAATTGTTGAATGACCATGCCGCTTGTTTGATGGTGCAGCACAAATGAGAGCCCTTAGAACTCATCTGACAAATCAAATGTGGGCATCATTCAAAGGCAATGCTAGATGAAGTTATTTTTATAATTCTCCAATGTTTTGCTTTGATTACCTATTTGTGTAATTCTCTAATATTTTGTTTCGGTTATGTATGACTAAAATTAATGTTTGTACAACTAAAAGTGTATATGACACTTAAAGTAATTAATGTAACTCTTTTATTGTATTTCAATTTAGTCGAATTTTAATTAAATTTGATATATTGTATTTGTGCAACTTTTATTAAGTATACTTGCTAAAATGAATTCACCTCCAACACTTATTTAATATATATATATATATAGTTAATATCTTCATTTAAAGAAATAAAAGAGTGAAGTACAATATTTTTATTTATTTTCTTAGTTCAGAAAATCATTTTTGAAAACTCATAAACTAGGTAGTTTTATGAGTTTTTGTTTTCCGGAAACTATTTTGTAAATTCTCTTAATCAAGCAGGCTTGAAATCTGAAAAAACTAAAAACTGTTCTCTGAAAATTGTTCTTGAGAACTGTTTTTATAAATCCATTCCAAGCATGGCCTAGATCTTTATCATATGTAGGGAGAGCTATCCTTATTAAATCAATATATACTTTATTCTATCCAAGATTACTGGTCACAAGTTTTTAGACTTCCACTGAAGGTTAGAGACCAAATTAACCAAATATTGAGATCATTCTACTAGTCTGGTATTGAATTGAATAAAAGAGGGGCCAAAGTTGCATGGTCCTCTATTTGTAGACCAAAGATTTTTTGTGGTCTTGGTTTCCCTTGTGTTGATTTAACCAATAGAGTCTCAAGGCTCAAGCTTATTTGGAAGTTGTGTGCTAGAAAGGAAAACCTTTGGATGGCTTGGACCTACATGTACTTGATCAAGAGCAAATCCATCTGGACTGTAAAACCATCATCATTAAGTTCTGGGTTCTGGAGAAACTTACTTAAGCTAAGAGATATGGCTAGGGGGCTTGTAAAACATAGAATTGGGGATGGGAAGGACACAAAACTGTTATTGGACTATTGGTTACCAAATGGTCCATTATCCTCTCAGTTGGGCCTCACTGATGTGGAAATTCTTTAGCTGGACACACATGTCTCAGTTTATAGTCTAATTTCCAACAATCATTAGGTCTTACCACCTCACGATCATCACATTCCTTTCTTACAGTCTTAATCCTTCATAAACCAATTGCAATGTCTTCCATCCCCTTCAACTGCTCTTGACTTGGTGGACTGGCTTCCTTGTCCCACTAGAGGTTTCTCACAGAAAACACCATGGAATACTTTATTCCCCCATCCATAGCATTTCCTTGGCACCACCTTCTCTGGTTCAAGCACCATATCCCAAAGCACAGCCACATTGCATGGCTGGCAATGAGGAAAAGGTTGTACACCTTAGACACCAAGTCAATGCTTAACAAACATTACACAAATGCTTGTTACCTCTGCCTATCAGATTGGGAGTCCTTTGATCATCTATTTTTTAGGTGTTCATATCCTTCTATTATATGGGAATTTGTCCAGCAAACAGCTGGTTTCTTTTTTCAACCTTGTAGCTGGCATGAGTTAATTAATTGGTGTAGTTGTAATTGGACAACAAGATGCTTCATCACCTACAAACTTCTCTTTGCTGCAGCAATTTATTTCTTATGGCAGGAGAGGAATGCAAGAGCATCTCTTCACCCCCAAAGCATACCATATCACTTATCGAAAGTACAATTCGAGCAAGATTAGCTTCCATTATGCTGAGAACTGGCAATGAGCTAAGAAGGATAGACTCTCTGGCTTCACCAACTATTTTTGCAGGGTTGCCCATCTGCAGGGGGCCACTTTTGGTTTATCATGGATTAGATTACTCCTTCATGCTGGGATGTTGTGCCTAGTGTTACATATAGTTGTTGCTTCTATACATTCTTGCTGTTATTTGATACTTGATTGGCTTTGGCTGACTACACATCCATGTTTGAAGTTCCTGTTGTTTGGGTATCTTGCTGTTTGAAGTTCCTGCTATGGTTTCTAGTCCTTCTTGCTGGTTAAAGGATATCTTGCAATCTATAGGTTGACTTGGTTCTGGCTCTGGTCTTTTGTTCGATGTTGTATCTTGTTTATTTTGAGGCATTTGTACTGTGTTTGTATTGTTGTTGATCTTGGGACAACCCTTGTTGTCTTTGGTCTTGGCTGTAATGTCCAAGTTTGGACCTCATGTACATTTTTTATTTTATTTATTCAAAGCTTACCCATTTACCTAAAAAAATATACTAATCTTAGTAGTACCTCAGCAGCTATGCCTTGAAGGAACTCAAGTAGTTAAACTACACCTTCCCTTTTTATTAAACATATGATATTTCATAGCTTAATCTAAATTATGGACATTCATATAAGGCCTATAATAAAGCAAACGTACACTTATAAAACAGTAGTACTTCTTGATCGATCAAGGATAAACCTCGATGAGAGACCTCAAACCCAGTATGGGGGTTATCTTGTAGTCATTGAAAGTTGAAACCAGCATCGAAGAAGAGTTTTGCCCATTCTTTCTCGTTTCTCTCTCTACCAGTGACCAGAACCATCATCAGCATGTCGAAGAAGAGCTGAGTTTCCATAGATTCATCATCTCCTTTCTCATTTTGCACCACCATGTCTATGATAATCACCTTTCCACAGACCACACTTGTCCCTGCTCCGAATTGCTTCTCCGCATTTTTTCAGTATCTTCACGCTCTCTTCGTCGCTCCAATCGTGCAATACCCACTGCTTGTCATTTGAAATCAAATTATCAGTGGCATAAACTTTCCAAAATCATGACCCAAAAATGTGAAAAAAATCAAATAGAAAAGAGAAATGAGTACCACATAAATTACATGTGAATGAGACCGTTAGTAATATTTTATATTGTTATCTATTTATAACTAGGTTACATAAATAGAAAAAATGTTTGACACTTCAGCATGAAGTAGGTTTAGTTTGATTTACCCCGGAAAAAAAAATAAAATTTAAAAAATGGGTAGGTTTAGTTTTGAAAAACAGGGCAGTTCCATTGGAATGCCAGTTCTAATACATGTCAATTTGTATGTGCATGAAAAATCAAATAATGAAATGAATTAACTAAGGGCCATTTGGCAACCGTTTTGCTTGGTGCTTTTCCTTTGATCCGAAATAGATGTAGTGTTTCTGTTTTAAAGTGTGATCAGTACTATTTCGAAATTTGTTTGGTAACGTAAATTTACTGCAGGATTTTTGGAAGCAAAAATATCAAAACATGTTTGGTAAAAAGTGTTGCAAGTTTGAAAATTTGAAAGGCTAGTTACAAATGTCATTTTAGAAAAAGAAATAAATAAAAAAATAAAAATTTAACAGTGCTTTGCTACAGTGTGAAAGCAAATAAAAACATCAGTTTTATACATTCGATTTTGGCCTCAATTTCGGAAGCGTTTCGGTACTATTCAAATGACAGCAAACGTTACTAAATATACTTTGTGATTTTGCTTTGCTACAGTACACTATCAAAAATAAAAAACAGAAAGTAAAAGCATTAGCCACCTTTAACAGAACAGCATCAGCAGGAGGAATTGCCTCAAGCATGTCCCCACCAACATAGTTCAAGTTGTTAGTCCCTTGCAAACCACCAACCACATGTGGTTGTTCAAACACAGTGCACTGCAAATGTGGTAACCCATCGGCAATGGCTTTCGCAGCAGTCCCCGTGCCACCCCCAACATCAACCATTGAATTCAACCCCTCAAAAGCCACCTTACATTCGTTAATAACCAAGCTCATGACAAACCGGGAATCATTAGCCATGGCATCATTGAAGTAATGGTTAAGCTTTGGTTCAAGGCCTGCGTAGTCCCGGACTGTCCTCCCATGAGCCGTGTCAAACGGCGTGGGATCGTCATTTTGGAACCATTGGCTCACATAATGCCATGTCTTTGTCAACATAGGATCAAACATGACTAGCAAAAATGGTCTCACACTCAATGGCTCGCCCTTGAGGAGGAGCCGAGAAGCCGGTGTGAGCAATAACCTTCTTCTTCTCCTTCATCATCATTTTCGGATACCTTTTGCTTCACAAAGAAGCCGGAGTGAACTAGAATGCGCATGAGGCGATAGACACACCTGGTTTTGGCCTGGTTGATGTTGAGCACTGCAACAAGTTCAGAGAGGGCCATGGGTTGACCACTTGACCATGCTTGTGGATGATGTCTGGTATGCCTAGTTGAACTGCACATTTTAGTGACATAGAGTTTATGAAGTTGAATATGTTATTCCATATATGAGCTTGAGAGTGAAGCAGCTATTCTTTATCAAGCTCATCATTGATCATATTCATCTTAATAAGCTGTCTTATGGTTTTGGGTAAAACTCTTAAAACATTGATCTATATATAGAGAAGTACTGTCACAAGTACTAGCAAGCATGATTAGAAATAAAATAATAATAAAATAAATAAATAAATAAATAAATAAGCATACCATTTCAATTATATATAAGATAGAGGAAAGAGATAACAATAAGCAATCAAATAAAATAGCACCACTCTTCAACTTTGTTAGAATTTTGCCTCAAATTCCAATTGTATTTAGGTTTCTATTTTAGACTTAGTAAATTGTTTTGATAACTAAATGTAGGCAAATTAGGAAATTCTCGTTTGTGTAGAGAGAGAGAGAGAGAGAGAGAAAAGAGTGAGAAAGAGAATTGTAAGAGAGAGAGATTGTGAGTGTGTAATTTTGATATGGAAATAAAGATATTCGTTCTTCGCCCGTGGAGGTAAGAAATTTGCCGAACCACGTAAATTTCAATTTTTTTTTTTTTTTTTTTTTTGGTGCACTTTCATATATTTTTGTTGTTATTTTTTAGTGAATTTTGGGGTAATTCCTAACAACTTGTATCAAAGCCATGACAACAACTATTAAAGATGCAAAGTACGAAAGTGGTCAAAAAGTTTGATGAAAGAGATGTACTGATCCAGCATGGTTTGGAAGACGTACTGGGTAACAATCCTGAGGAGATGGATGATGCAAAGTGGGAGAAGATCAATCCAATGGCAATGAGTGCTATTCGATTGGCGTTGACCGATGATGTGGTGTACGTTGTGATATAAGAAACTTTAGCAGCAAACATGTGGAAGACGTTGGAGGGTTCTTTACATGGAAAGGAAGCTCACGAATCAACTAGCTCTAAAACAAGAGCTGTACTCCTTTCGTAGAAAAGAATGTGTAATTAAGTTTACAAGAACATACTGGTGAGTTTAATAAGATTGTTTGTGACCTATCTAAAGTTGATGTTAAGTTGAGTGATGAGAATAAATTAAGCTATTATCTTGTTGACATCAGTATGCACTACCTAATAAGTATTTATTTAATATTTTACTTAATGTGTGAGACACAGTCACGTTGGAACAAGTTAAGAGTGTTTTATTCACTAATGAAAATTTGAATGGTGAGGATCAATATAGATGATGAGTTTCAAGCTCCTATTGCACGAGAGGAGGAGAAGTTTAGAGCTCCAAGAAATTTTGTGCCTTCGCCTATGTCAGAGAGAAGGTGCCATCGTTGTGGAGAAAAGGGGCATCTTCAATGGTGGTGTCCAAAAGGAAAAGAGAATGCATTTGTTGCTAAATTGCCTACACTCACAATCACTCTCTCTTACAATTATCTTTCTCACTCTTCTTTTCTCTTTTTAAGAGAGAGTGATTGTTCTTTACCCGTAAATGTAGGCAATTTGCTGAACCAGATAAATCTCTTTTTATTTGTGCGTGTGCTTTCATCTATTTTTGTTACTTTTTTTAAGTGAGATATTAGGATAATTCCTAACAAAATTATATACTGTATAAAATTAAGTGAGGACAAGATAAATATTGAAAAACAAGTGACCTTGGGGTTAAAATTGAAAATCAAATATGTGCATTTTGTGTGTGGGTGCTGCAGAAAGCCGATTGATTTAATTGCCCTTCGCTTTTCCCAATTATACATGAAGTACTATCACCTAGAACATGTGTGTTGTCTCTCTAATTATGTATATATTGAAAAGCAACATCAATGAATTGTTTGCTTTTGTCAATGCATAATAATTTATCAAAGTTGTCTTTCCTACTACTGTGTGCAGATATGTGTTTTTTTTTTCGAATGGTACTGTGTGCAGATATTGATATGCAATTATTATATGCTGGAACATACAAGTTACAACTACCCTCTTTAATATGTATTTGCAAATTATAAGGAACCCAAACACAATCTTAAAATCCTCCGAATTAAATCAAATTGGACCAACAATATTTATTTTTCTTTAAATATAAAATCAGATTCTCTTCAAGTTCTATTTTTATATTCCTGTCGTGCAAAATTTGAATATAACAACAATTAATTCATACAAATATTTTAGATAAATAATCAAAATAACACACCGACTTTAATTTAGTTAAACCGGGATGGCACGAATGTAAGCAATTCATCGATAATAAATACATGGTTCCAAAGCACTTGTCATCTTTAGCTATTTGTGTTTGAGATGAACTATTACAGAAACACTTCAATACATTAAACACTCTACAATATAGAAACACTCTTCAACCTTCTATCTTTGCCTGTGAAACTGAACGATGGATTCAAACTCTCTTTCACGTAAATATATAGAGGGTTGGGACCGTTTCTAAATATTGCCAAGATGAGACATGTTGGTTCCATCAACCAACACACCCCTCTATAGATATATAACAGTTATAAATTAAACTATAATAATTATATGATACGTCACATCTCTTAAATATAGATAAAATTATAAAATCATTTAAAAGTTAAGATTAATTATATATTAAGACCATTTTTTTTTTCTTACATTCTCCCACTTGGTCTTATAATCATAATTAAACTTTTATTTATTTATTTATTTATTATTTGTTTTGAAAAATATTTTTTTAAAAACAATATTGGTGCGCACACTTTAAATAAATTATTTATGTTTAGAGAATCAGTGTACCAAACAACTTTCATGAAGTCATTACAAGCATATTAATATTGAATCAAGGACGTCATTATATTGTTTAATAATATAGGACATCAATGGTCACAAACATCAATACACTTAACTTCAAGATTATACATAAATACCGCATGTGCTAAACAATAAAATATTATGCCATGCTTCGGTCCTACCGTGTCTCAATAAGGACACACCATGTCTCATAAAAAGACATTTATAATTTTCCATACACACGTGCACAAATATGGAAAACTAAATAAATGAGGATAATATAATATAAGAAACTGTGATCACAAATACAAATGTGTCTACAACTGAGTCAAAAAAAACCTCCACTAACTAAGTAAATCAAAGCTATCAATAATACCCATATGAGCAACATGTTCACTGTATAGCTTAGGCGGCAACCCCTTAGTCATGGGATCAACAATCATTTGTTGTGTACTAATGTGCTCAATAGACACAAGCTGGTTCTGAATCCTCTCTTTTATAACAAGGTATTTAATATCTATATGTCTATATTTTCCTGAACTCTTGTTGTTCCTTGAATACATAACTGTAGTGGAATTGTCACAAAAAATCATCAATGGTTTAGAAATAGAATCTACCACCATAAGGCTTGAGATGAAGTTCCGTAACCATAATGCATGACAAGTGGCCTCATAATATGCAATAAACTTTGTCTCCATGGTGGATGAAGCTATTAGTGTTTGTTTAATACTTTTTCATGAAATTGCTCCTCCAGCCATCATGAAGATAAATCTTAAAGTGGATTTCATGCTATCCTGACAACTAGTAAAGTCAAAGTCTGTATAACCCACCACTTCAAGCTTGCCGGTCCTTCTATATATAAGCAAATGGTTCTTTGTCTTTTGCAGGTAACTCATAACTTTCTTTGCCGCTCTCCAATGATCACTTTGGTATATGCCTAGCATACCAACAGCAAATGTTATGTCTAGCCGTGTGCAAACCTGAGCATACATCAAACTCCCAATTGCAGATGCATAAGGAATTTTTTCATTTGCTCCCGCTCTAGGTCATTTCTCGGGCACTGGAATTTACTAGATTTATCACCCTTTACTATAGGGGCAATTCCACCTTTACAGTATTGCATATCAAATCTTTTTAGAACCTTTTCTATATAGGCTCTTTGTGACAATCCAAGAATCCCATGAGATCTATCTCGATGAATCTCAATGCTAATGACAAATGAGGCTTCACCAAGATCTTTCATTTCAAAACTTTAAGATAAAAAATGTTTAGTCTCGTGTAACAAGCCAATGTCATTACTAGCAAGTAAGATATCATCAACGTACAAAACTAAAAAAATGAACTTACTCCCACTGACTTTCATATAAATGCACTCATCAATAATATTTTCTTTAAACCCATATGAAGTAATTATCTCATCAAATTTTATTTACCATTGTCTTGATGCTTGTTTTAACCCATAAATAGATTTCCTTAACTTGCACACCATATGTTCTTTGCCGTTAATTTCATAACTCTTGGGTTGTTCTATATAAACTTCTTCGAGCAAGTCACCATTTAGGAATGCAGTTTTTACATCCATTTGATGTAACTCCAAATCAAAATGAGCTACTAATGCCATTATAATTCTAAAAGAGTCTTTCTTTGAAACAAGAGAAAAAGTTTCTTTATAGTCGATACCCTTTTGTTGAGTAAAACCCTTAGCAACAAGTCGGGCTTTATATATTTCAACTTTACCTTTTGAGTCTCGTTTAGTTTTAAATACCCATCTATAGCCAATAGGTCTGACTCCTTCTAGTAAGTCAACTAGATCCCAAACTTGATTATTTTTCATAGAATCTAACTCTTCTTTCATTGTATCTGACTATTGTTGAGCAAAAGTGCTACTTTTGGCTTCTGAAAATGATAGTGGATCATCTTCTTTACCAATGTTGAACTCAATCTCTTGTAAATAAACTTCATAGTCATCTGAAATAGCACTTTTCCTTTCTCTCCTTGATTTTCGTAATGGCATGTCAACTATTGGTTCATTTAAGACTTCTTCTATGTAAGGTGTTTGCTCTTTAGGCTCTTGATGACTTAAATCACCATCTTGTATGGTAGCGAGTGGGACAACTACGTCATCCCGAGGAACTAAACTTATATTTCGATTTTCCTCAAATACCATGTGCCTGGGCTCTATACTCCCACTGGTATAACCATCCTCAATGAACCTAACATTTAGGGTCTGAATAAGTTTGGTACTATATGATGGACAATAAAATCTATAACCTTTTGACCTTTCTGGATATCCTACAAAATAACAACTGACTGTCCTGGGATCAAGTTTCCTTTCATGTAGGTTATATAATTTAGCCTTTACTGCACATCCCCAGACACGCAAGTGATTTAAACTAGGTTTTCTTCCTGTCCATAACTCAAAAGGAGTCTTTGAGACTGCCTTAGATGGCACTCGATTTAGGATATATGCAGCAGCCCTAAGAGCTTCACCCCACAAAAAATCTGGTAAAGATGAATTACTCATCATAGTTCGCACCATATCCATAAGAGTGCGATTCTTTCGTTCAGCTACACCGTTTTGCTCAGGGGTACCTGGCATGGTGTACTGCGCAACTATACCACACTCATGTAGATACTTAGCAAACGGCCCTGACCTGTATGATCGTGCCTTCCGTAGTATTCACCACCACAATTTGATCGCACTACTTTAATTTTCTTATCAAGCTGACGTTCGACTTCTGTCTTATAAATTTTAAAAATATCTAGTGCCTCAGATTTCTCACCAATCAAGTATACATAACCATAACGAGAAAAATCATCAATAAATGTAATAAAATATTTCTTCCCGTTTAGTGTAGTAGGAATGAAAGGACCACATATGTCTGTGTGTATAAACTCTGAGAGGCCATTACTTCTAGTAGCACCCTTATATCTAGACTTGGTTAACTTTCCTTTAGCACAATTAATGCATATGCCATAGTTTGAAAAATATAATGTGTTCAAAACACCTTCTCTAACCAATCTTTCTAATCTCTCTCTAGAGATATGACCTAAATGTCTATGCCATAACATAGAAGAAGAATCATTGGTAAGACCATGTTTGGTACTCACGTTAAAAGACAAAAGAGATTGTGAAAAATTTGGATCAAGATTTAGAAGATAAAAACTATCAACTAATAAACCAGAACCAATAAATTTAGAATCATAAACGATATTGATATTACAATTACTAAACCGAAACTCATAGTTCAACATATCAAGTTTAGGTACAAAGATCAAATTTCTGGACATTGAAGGAACATACAAAACATCTTCCAACTTTAATACAAAACCACTACTAAGGACAAGATGAACAACTCCCATAACTTTAACTTGTGCTTCTACCCTATTACCCATGGTGAGTGTCTTTTGGTTGGGATTGATTTTCCGGCTCCTTGTGAATCCCTACAAGGAATTAGAAATATGAATAGTAGCCCCGGAATCAATCCACCAAGTATTTGGCGGAACAATGACTAAATTAGATTCTAAACACACTAGACAATGGGTGCTACCTTTCTTTGCTAACCAGTTTTTGTAACTAAAGCATTCATTTTTGACATGGCCTCACTTGTGATACCAGAAGCATTGAACTTTCTTTTTCCCCACTTGAGGTGCCTGACTGGGTCCAACATCATTAACCTTTATACCCCTTTTCCCAGTTTTCTTATTATTTTTCTTAACTATTTTCTGATCCACAATGTGTGCCATACCGGGCTTATTGTGTCGGGTTCACTCTTCCTCTTATGCACACATACTAATTAGTTATGTTAATTTCCACTTATCTTTCTGCGCATTATAAGTAGTTTTAAAAATATCGAATTACGCAGGAAGAGAAGTCATAATAAAGTGGATTAGAAAAGAGTCACTAACTTTCATATCCAGATTTTTCAATTGACATGCAATATCAGTCATTTTCATGATATGCTCACGCACACCACTAAAACCATCATATTTTGCGATTACTAATTGGGTCATAAGAGTGCTAGCCAGTGACTTAGTCAAAATAGTAAAATGTTCTTCTAAAGCCTTAAGGTAATCCTTAGCCAATAGTTTATCAGGAATGACACCCCTAATATATTTAGGAATATTATTCTTAATATACATTAGACTAAGTCTATTAGACTTGTCCCATTTATCCCATTCCTTTTTCACCTCTGCACTTACTAGTGTCTGTAGGCTTAGGTGGTTCATCTGACCTAATGGCTAAGTCTAAATCCCAAGTCCCAAATTAAAAATTATTTCATTTTTCCAGTCCGAGAAATTAGACCTAGTCAGGGCCTTCACACACGGTAATGAACCAACTGACATGCAATAATAACATAAAATATAATTCACATAAAATCAAAATAATTAAGACCATAATTAAATAGTTTAATTGATGGGAAAACAATCAAACTTTCTAGAATCAATAAGTAATGCCTCAAAATAATTGACTCCGAATGGGATTAACATCACATTCAACAATATTTCCTTTGGGCAATATTGTTAAATGTTAGTCTCCCACTAGTGAAACAAATTTTATCTTTGAAACTAATTAATCATAGATAATACAATATCAAAAATAAATTCCTTTGGGAATAGTATATTAACTATTATATATTCTACATTAATTATCTCAATCCGTTTAATTGGACAAATCTCAATAATTCACCTTTGGGTTAGATTATTGTTCGTCTCAACTAAACGCAATTCCAATCCTTTAACTTTTGCAAAAAATATAATTTTACCACTAGATCCAAATACTATTGAAATAGTCATGAGTGTGCCACTTTGGTGACTAAACACACATTCCAATTTTAAGAATATTTATCCTTAGGATTGTTAAATGATTCAATTTTCTCAAATGAATTCAATTTATATACACAATATGCATCAATATAAACATGAGGCAATATGCATAATAATATATATGTTGCCAATTTCAATACATTTATAAATAATATCCAATCTCAATATGTATATGATAATCATAGATGATTACTTATATATATATATATATATATATATATATATATATATATATATATATATATATATAATTGGCAAAAGTTAACATATCAATCATATAGATATGCTAATGATTCAATATCAAATGTGGGTGTCCCAAAGTGATGTAATGTGTCATCATGTACTCATAACATATCCAATTAATGTAACACAAATGCTATTTGTATATATGGGATTTGGCAGAATTAGAAGTTTCAATCATTGAGTAACATATATATGTATATATACATACGTGAGACATTGGTACCAACAAAACAGATAATATATCACAATATATCAGTGTCCTATCACGTACAATATATCACAATATATCAGTGTCCTATCACGTACAATACATTTACTGTATCTATTTTATAGATTCATATATATATATATATATATATATATATGCACACATAAGAAACAGAGTACGTACGTATAATACATTTACTGTATCTATTTTATAGATTCATATATATATATATATATATGCACACATAAGAAACAGAGTATTGTACATATAATTAAATATAGCATAAAAATTTTATATAAACTAAATTAAATAATATACTGACAAAAATAAAATGGATTTATACATTAGAATCCATGTTTGACTCTGATACCACATGTAAGCAATTCATCGATAATAAATACATGGTTCCAATGCATAAAACGTTATTTGGAAAAACATACCTACCATCTTTAGCTGTTTGTGTTTGAGATGAACTATTACAGAAACACTTCAATACAGAAAACACTCTACAATATATAAACACTCTTCAACCCTCTATCTTTGCCTGTGAAATTGAACGATGGATTCAGACTCTTTCACGTAAATATATAGAAGGTTGGGACCGTTTCTAAACATTGCCAAGAGGAGATATGTTAGTTCCATCAACCAACACACCCCTCTGTAGATATTTATAAGTTATAAATTAAACTGTAATTATATGATACGTCGCATCTCTTAAATGTAGATCAAATTATAAAATCATTTAAAAGTTAAGATTAATTATATATTAAGACCATTTTTTTTCTTACAACGAACTCTTATGGCCCCTCAACTGCCCGACTAATTCTTGAAGACCCGGAAGGGCACCTCCCTAACCAGGCCGAGTAAATCACTACAAGGACAGTGGATGCTAGTCACAAAGAACACCCAGCGGGATTCGAATCCCGACTTGGTAAGCTCCAAAGTCTAGTGAGTAAATTGTTGGGTCATATCCAAAAATTCATATACATACCTCAAATTATAAACTACTTTGTATTCATTCTTGAACTTGCCTGTTTTTTTTATAGAATGCATGGAAATGAATTCATTAAGAAACTCAAGACTTATTTGGTTTGTAATTTTGAAAACAATTATCAAAAATAGAGAAAATAGAGAACAGTTTTCAGAAAATAGGTGTTTTTATCACTGAATTTTCAAAAACCAGTTTTCAAAAAACTGAACCAAGCAGAATTTTTTGTACAGTTTTCTATTTTCAGTTTTCCGACAACAGAAAACTATTTACATAGTTATAAACCAAGTAAACACTCAAGTTTTATTACTCCCTCCATCCCACCAAAAATAAAATAAAAAAATCCATTTTAGGGAATCTAACTTTTGAAAATGATTACTTTTTATTATTTTTTTTATTGTATTGATAATGAATGAATTATCAATTTATCCATATTGGTTCACAATAATGTGATGGTTTATTTTTTTATAAATTCATTGGAAGATGGTTAAATTGGTAAATAATAATAATAATAATAATTGTGATGTTTGAGATTTAATGGTCAATTGTTGTGTGTGTGTGTGTGTATATATATATATATATATATAACTGTAATTAGAAATTAATTATTTTCAATCATTGTGATGCTTGAGAAACTAACCAGTCATTTATTTTATATTTTTTAATTATAAAATGATAAATCTTAATTTAAGAAGTAAATATCAGTGTTACTATTTGAAAAGATAATTTAATAAGAAATACAAGATTTTTTTTTTTTTTTTTTTTTTTTTTTGTAGGAGAGGTATTTCATTGTGTGAATGTAACTCCTTGTTATTAGTTAAATCTTAGTGTAAAAGTTGCATGTTGGCCATGATTTTTATTTGTCTTTTCAAATTTGTAGAATAGTGGTTTTAGTGTATTACAAAGTTGAAGAGTTTGTTTAAATTTTAAAAGGTACGCAACCCTTTAAATGACGCTTTCGGAGTTACGGTTCTACATTTTTATTAAGTTATTTTTTATTATTAGGTGTTCATATAATAAGTTCAACTTCCCCTCCCCCTAACTTCACTAACAAACTAAATTTTTTTTTCGTGTGAAAAAGTTAAATAAAAATAAGCGTAAATTATTATGATTATTATTATTATTATTGTTATTAACACGAAAGACGCAATGAGAAACTTCTTTAAAAATTCTTCCAAACAATTGCTTTGGATACACCAATACTTTTAATGAAAAACTTAATTTATTATTATCACACACAAAGCAAAAAATTATTTAAAAAAAAGTATTATTTGAACTTAATTTAAGTGACTGGAGGCTACATCATTTGATGTACTCCGTAACTAATATAAATATCTATGTATCCTCTACACCATATAGATAAGACAGTAGTGTTCAATTGCTCCCTGATGAGTACAGAGTTATATATTCGCTTTTAATAGTGGCCTTAGAATAACGAACAACCTTCCTTTTACTATATTTAGGAAATTTAATAATTCTTTCAATTACCATCCAATTGAAATGACAAAAGTGGACACTCCCTTAAAGGAAACAAAAATAAAAATATTTTATAACTAATTTGGGCAATTGAACACGTTGGAATCAAATAAAAAATTAGCAAGTCTCTTCTGCCCAAAAAATAAAATTAGAGATTATTGTATACTTTTGTGCCAAGAAGAGATAGAGAAAAAAAAAAAAATCTAAATTACAAGAATTACACTAAAAAGACTTCTCTGAATTACACTAAAAATACTGCCGCCAATTTCGATTCCATTTCACTAATAATTACAAGAATTTGTGGTTGTGGTTTTGATGGTTAGAGTTCTTTTAATTAAGATATTGTGTTCTTTAAATCTAATTCTAAACTACGTTTTCTGGACATGTGAACAATAAATGTTAGAGATGATACAACCCTAAATATTACAAATCACAACACATGACTTCATATAAAAAAATAAATAAATAAATAAATAAATTAAATAAATAAATAAAGGTAAAATTAACCGTGAACTGAGAAAAAAGAAGTACTGTGTTGTCAAACTTAAATAATTTTAAACCATCTTTGACTTTAATTGATTTTCTGTCAAACACTAAATTGCCAGTGTTTTATTTGATTCATAATGTTCAATTGACAAATTTAGTAGCCATATCAATAGGATGGTAATTGATAGAATTATTAAGTTTCCTAAAGACAGTGAAAGGAAGGTTATCTGTCGGATTAGATCTAAGCCACTATTAAAAGTGAGTATATAACTCTGTACTAAGCAAGGAGCAATTGAACACTACTGATATATATATATATATATATATATATAGAGAGAGAGAGAGAGAGAGAGAGAGAGAGAGAGGGGGAGGAGGGGTAAAGTATAGCCACACTTCTTGAGGTTTGGCAAAAGGATATTCAAAGGAAGCTTACTTGTTTTTTAAGCAAAGACACTCCCTCAAGGTTCAAAAATAGACAAAGATACCCTTTTACATGAGAAATTGACTAAATTACCCTTTGACCGTTTAGGAGACTTTTTTAACTTTACAATTTAATAAATTGGATCAATCTACCCTCATGAACAATTTATGCATAAAAAAAAAAGTTGTTCACTTTTTTTTTTTTTTTGGTTATTTACTTTATAAATATCCCAACTTCTAAAAAATGTAGACGTCCAAAATGATTTTTTGATTTAATACATATATTTCAAATAAATTATATTTTGTTATTACTTCTTTTCTTTTTCTTTTTTATTTTTAAATTAAGATGTTGAGAATTGCATAATATTTGATATATAATTTAAGATGCATAAAGTTATACTGGTACCATATTTTTTATTTTTAAGAAAAAGAGATTGGTTTAATTTTTTTAGAGCAAAGAATTAAGCATCTTAATTTTTTTTTTTTTAAAAAAAAAAATGAAAAGAAAAAAAGTAATAACAAAATATAATTTATTTGAAACATATGTATTGGATCAAAAAATCATTTTAAACGTCTACATTTTTTAAAAGTGAACAATATAAAGTTTTTTTTTTAACTTCTTTTTATGCATAAATTGTTCATGAAGGTAGATTGGTTCAATTTATTAAATTATAAACCTAAAAAAGTCTCCTAAACGGTCAAAAAGTAATTAGGTCAATTTCTCATATGTCTTTGTCCATTTTTGAATCTTCATGGAGTATCTTTGTCCCAAAAATAGGTAAATTTTACCAAACCTCGAGGATGTGATTGTACTTTATCCATATAAATATATATTTCAAATTTTGATTTTTTATTTGATTAAAAATATGAATATACTTGGTGTGCAAAGAATGGCACTGCCTTGAAAGTAGTTGAAAAAGAACAATTACATCACATACCCTTTTACATTCTACAGCATTTCTGCGAGGGTATATGCAACCACAACTAAATCTGAGCCACTATAATTCATATCATAAAATCCTTAGCAGCAATTATGCAATAAAAATCAAACTACATATGCAAGGGTTTCAAGGCACACTGCTACATATTTATACACGTATACAATATTTCAACATTGATCAAAAAAATTAACCACCTCCATCATGTAGGCATGAGGCACTTTAAGTTCAGTCGCCCTCACACCGCCCTTTTGGTCCCAATTCATCGTAGACTAGCTCGGAACATAACCACTGCAGATAATGACGATAGGCAACAATCACAAAAATATTCCCTTTCCGAAGTTGACATCAAAATAAACAACAGAAAATATCATACAAGTAGATTCTACATTCCACATTGCAACTTTGTTTCCTTCTCTTTCTACACCGAGACAGAACCTAACAATCAAAAAATTTAAGGCCATCAGTCTTCAAGCCTCTATTCTTCTATAAAACACTACAACAAATATTCCGTCAACTGGGTTGTTGCAGACCTAGAAGAAGCCCCACCCGATCATATTATACCTTCCATCACTTCAATGTTATACTATTCTGTTCGAAATTAATGCCAATTCGAGGACTGAAAATTGCAGTCGTTCATAGTGACAAACAATTTGCATCAAGGGTTTCATTCTCCTGCAAGGAAAGGACTTCTTAACTTCATATAAATCTGAAAACCTGCATTTGATCAATGTGAAGAATGGATTCGGATTTCAGTAAGAACCAGTCTCCCAACAAAAGACAGACCATACTCTAATTCGAATTTGCATATTATGCCTTGATAGCTTTACTCAATCATTATAATGCCAATCTATCAGGGAATTAACGTCCTAATGCTATTTGATAATACATTTCAGTACTTAATTCTGAAAAAATTAAACTACTGTTTCAGCTTTTATTTTGCATGGTCATAAAGTACTTATTATTTACAGTTATGTGCGAACTCAGCTCAGGCGAAGTACGTACCTATTTTGGGATACTTAACCAGCTCCACTAGACATCCTTGCTGCAATAATGGCTTTGCCCGCCTGAGAAAAGGACACTGTTTAGTATTATCACTTCCACAACTATATTTGGCTGAAGCTAAGACTAAATTAAACATTTATGGCCATGGATAATAATAGCAAGAACAGGTTCCATTTTCCACGTTTATGGCCTTGCATTAATAAAAGATAAGACAGTAGCTTAAGTGCCTCATTTTGGGAAAAGTTATGGCCTAAAACATTCTTCCAAGGCTATATATGATTCTTCCAGTTGACATTTTTGAGTTATGTTCCCCAAAATAAAAGGAAACATTAAAAATTTGATTTAAGCTATATTTGAATTTAAGTGTCACGCCCTGCTCCCCAGGACCGTGAGATGACCACAAACTCCAATCATGACTAAAACACCTTAAAATCATTCTCAGAAAAACCTGTTTTGATTCATTGATATAATAAAGACACCAAATTATTTTGAACTCCAAAGTCTAGATCCCCATGAAATCAGAAATTCATAGTCGACAATATATACATAATCCCAAAAGTCCAGATTGTATAACAATGTACACCAAATCTACAAGCCAAATCACCGAACACTTTGCTTCCCTGCCACCTCATCTTTTCTCCGTGGCTTGCTTACCAAAATTAGGACCTGAAAAAGTTTTATTTAAAAAAAAATAATAATAATGAAAGGTCTTATTAAAAAAGAATAACAGCCCAGTATGTTTCCAATTTTGTTAAAAAAAAAAAGATAATTTTCTTTAAAAGGCAGAAAACAAATTTCTTTTAGCAATTGCATATAAAAAATTATAAATAAATAAAACCTCTGTAGAAATTTCATAAAATGAATTGAACAATTGGGATTAGATAGTAGAATATAACCAGAAATAATAATGTTTCAACATATATATATATTTTTTGATAATTAAATGTTTCAATTAGCATATATAATCCAAACTTAATTTCAAGTCACAAGTTATAGAATCAACTAATAAGAAAAGTAGCTGAAAATTTTATCCGCTATAAAAATCTGAGAACATAACCAATACAATGATGTGTACCCTATGCATCTTTAAGGACCTTCCCCCTGGGACCGCTGCCCCAGGCCTTCGGCTTTAGGGGCTCACACCCAGGGACAGTGAACGCTCTCTCATTAAACCCCGGTCGTTTAGGGTCTTTTAGCCCAAAGGAAACTCTTACCCTACCTAATTCATGCCAGGCATGTACACAGTTGAGAGACCAAAACCAAATCCAATGTGAAAAAAACAATTCTCAATAATCACAATCATGTTGCCATCGTCCACTACAGTAACTCATCTTCAAAAAACAATCAAATACCTCGTGTTTCTTGTTAAATAAAATTCTGGACAAACTTTATTTAAGTCCACTTCCATTTCCAAAAATTTCATCTTTAAAAACACACCTATAAAAAGGTACTGTTGTCCCAACTTTTACACTCAACACAAAAAGGTTTTCTTTAAAAATTCACAAAAATACCATACTAACTCAATTTGGGTGAAACCAAAACCAATTGGAAGCTAACAGGCTGGATTTTATCATCAACATATAATTATAACAAATACATTGATAAATTGAAACACTTTTAGAGGAAAACAATAGGAAAAATTTCTGCCCAAAAACAATTTCCACAGCAATATATGTCCAACTTCAAAAATCCTTAATAAATTCGAATCTCAACAATTTTAATTAAAATAAAAACCTATAAACTCCTTAACAAGTGTACTCTACTATCCCAAAATTTCAAATACAAATAGCAAGTCGAAGTATGATAATTTCAGCCCTAAACCCATACTGTTCAATTTGTTATTTTAGACCAATAATACATTTCAAAACCTAACAAATTTTCAACTCATTTCATACTTAACAAAGTAACTTGATAATTTCAATTCATATTCCACATGTGAAGAAATTTTTTCTAATTTTTAGCAAATTAAAAACTTCTTCAAAAGTAGGTAAAGTGAGATAAAACCTATCTCTTGAAGTATTTCTTGATTTTTCTTCTCTTTTCTTTCCAACTCTCTCCATACCATTGCACACGGGCGGAGCCAAAAAATTAAGTCATGGGGGGCATATTGAACATGATAACAAATAAAATAAAAAAATCAACTAACATGCCAACTAACAGTGTTGCAAGACAATAAATTGAAAAATATAGTGTCGTAATGGGATAGTAATTTCAAAATAGTATGTCAGCATTTGCAGTAAAAAAATTGCAGTAAAGAAAAATTCCAAAACATAAAATACGGACATTAAGTTCATAAAATTATATTAATAAATTGAAAGAAGAAGAAGAGAAGAAATGTTATGGAACATACACCATACATGAGTGCAAGAAGAAGAGAAAAAAAAAATGAGATAACACTGAAAAAGAAAAAATTAAGGGTGTGTTTGAAGAAAAAGAATGCAAAATATTTTGGAGGAAATAAAAGAAAAAGAATAGTAAAGAACAAAATAAAAGAAGAATGAGAGAGATTTTTAGAATGGAGAACTTTCAGGGGGGCAATTTCAAAATATTATATGCCCAAAACTAGATAAACTAAGGAGCTAGCCAAGGGGGGCATGTGTCTCCCCTAAGCCTTAACTGGCTCCTCTCCATATTGGACACACAAGCCTGCATCATTCCACCAACACATGCATCCAATGATCCAAACAAGTCAGACACATACGTAATGCTTCATTTTATACATCTACACTAAAGTAGATAAACTAAGGAGCTAACCAAGGGGGGGCACGTGTCTCCCCGAAGCCTTCGCTGGCTCCGCCCCTGATTGCACACACAAGCCTGCATCATTCCACCAACACATGCATCCAAACAAGTCACACACATATGTAATGCTTCATTTTATACACCTACACTTATCCATCTACCATATTTATTTATATTCTATACTTATATGTGCTTAAGTGGAGAATTCCACAAACATGATATATATATATATATATATATATATATATATATTGAGATGTGATCAATAACACTTGGGAGATGAGTTGCATGAATGGTGATATGTATGAACGTGTTGGTAATTGAATCCAAACTTCCTTTCCTCTTTCTTATGTGTATACTTAACTTATATGTATACCTCAATTACCACAACTAGGTAAAGCTTCTCTTGGAAGCTAACCCATTCTACATATCCATTCTTTGTGTACACGTGAAACTCACCACCAACTCAATGATACACACACCCCAGCACATGCCCACATAATTGACACTGATCTAACTTAATTCTCTACTGTCATCCCTTCTCATTTTACAAATGTTCTCTCCACCTTTATATATAAACATATATATATAAGCACATGGCTATATTAGAATGGATTTTATCCATGCAAAAGTCCATGCATCTCATGGCATCCTTTAATCATTTTCTTCTATTTCCCATAATCTCCAATCTAATCACCATTAAAATATTTTGCGTATTATAATTCAATTCTTTTAACTTTCATATTTTATGCTTTCTACCAACTCAACTTACCTTTCTATTTTGTTGAATCATTCAGTTCTAAAATTTCATATGTCAACACCACTATCAATTTAAAGAATTTCATTTGAAATTCAGGATATTATATCCCACCATCCTTAAAATAAATTTTGTCTTGAAGTTTAGAATTTATCGAGACTCTATATAGTCAAATAAAATAATACTTTTTTTTTTTTACATACTTCTCTTCAACAACACTTGCTAAGAACATCAAATAAATTTCTGTTGTCGGCTTGATCCAAACTACTAAAGTATTTGTTCAAACTCATTTCCCTTGAAATTAAAAAATATAAGGTTGCAACATGTCTTCTAGCAATAGAATGATTTCTCAGTGAAGTTGGTAAGCAGTAAAAAATTCAACTGTATTGCCCCAAAATCCCTTGAATATTCCTCCAAAACTATGATGTAATCTTGAATCTCATGACAGATAAAGAAACTTCATGCAATCCTTACAATCTCCAGAAGAAATATATATATATATATATATATATATATATATATATAAACAGGCTAATGTAATCAACCACGAGAAATAAAATGAAGACCAGTGAGACACGTCATGCGACATTTATTTATAACATGTACACATACATTTGATTTCCCTCATAGTATTATATATTTATTCATTCAATTTATTTATAACATGTACACGTACATTTGATTTCCCTCATAGTATTTTATATTTATTCATTCAAGGCTTTTCCAATTAATTAGACCCTTGGCTACTACTACATTCCTGCTCCTCTGGATCAATTTCGTTCATCTGGCTCATCCTCAGATTTGGAAGCCTCTTTCTCCTTAACTCCACCAATCCTAAGATCTTGAGCATGTGTTGGCAGAGGCACATTAGGTCCACAAAATGGCGGCCAATTCCATACACATGATACCCTCCTTGGTTTGTATTTAGCGTCTTGAGGAACTCTCATCAATCTCTTCCTTACACATTCCCTTGGTCTCCTTTACTTGTTTTCCCTTTCTTTCCATCAAAGCAGATCTATCACCCTTAGCTGATGAGTAATAATCACATAAAGAGATTCAAAGAATATACTTAGGAAATATATATAAATATATTTTAAATGTATAATGACGAGTCTTTCAATAAACCTTGTTTCAAACCCAATAATCCAATTGATATTGAATTTTGTGTTTACCAATACTATGATATACAAAACTTCAAACATAGTACCTAGATCACCAGTTTTGTGATTCATCATTATAGAATTTCTAAGTAATATTGAATAGATTATTTCACCATTTGCAATGTTAATTAAGCAATGCACGAAATCAACCTAATATTGGTATCAACATCAAACAAACTTCATCAATTCAAATAGTAAATAATCCCAGCTAGTCTGGAAATAATTGAAAAGACCTAGTCACCAAAAAGAATAAGCTATATGATGTATCAATTAATCCCGAAACCTAAATTGAGCAATTTCTCAATTTCTTAGCATCAATCAAGCTCATATTCATTTTATTTTATTGTCACTTATCATTAATAATTCCCTAACCACCTCTTTCCACTATTAATTACCATCAACTGACTACATGCTCTATAATATATCAAAATCACAAGTCATCTATCCTCCTGAAATTTTATAGATCATCATTCAAAGACCCAACAATTAAATTCTAATAATCCCACCCACAAAACAATTAATGAAATTTTAATTAGTCTAACATTATTCCATACCCAATAGGCAATAACCCATGTGATATCTGAAGTGTTTACCAATTCTATGATATAATGAAATTTCCATTAGATAAAACATAACTGAACCCTAATATCAATATTGGTTTTACTGATTTAACACATTTCTCTGTTACACCTGATTTCGCTATGGTCAAAATTCCAAGCTCTTATCAATATTTCACATAGTCCAAAATCTCTTTCGTTCCTCAAAGAGTCATTTTAGTTTAATATGCCCAACATTCCTCAATTGATATACTAACCAGATTTTCACACTTAAATTAGAAAGCAACGCTCCTCAATTGACTTGTGTCGGTGCACGTGTTGGTGAAATGATATGGGCTTGTGTGTGCAATGGTATGAAGAGAAAAATAAAATACTCCCTCTCCCATCATTGTGGACCCATTATGGATAAAACAGAATTCCCATATCCATATTCATGCTAAAATATCTACACAAGTAAATTGAATGGCATAGAAGAGGCCGTATAATGCATATTGGAACTACCTTAGATCCTGACAACCTCTCCAACAATAGCTAGCAAGCCTAGCATTTAAATATTCTGAGAAACAAACACCACTTCGATGGTATATCAAGATCATTAATCACCTCAATATTCTATACATTCTTCAGATAAATAAGAACACTGCCAGCATTACAAACCAAACCAAATCATGCATTTCCTTTATGCCAATCTGGGCCAAAGAGATATATGTAGCAATTTCAGAAGCATTGTACATATGTTGTTCTTTTCCCACGCACCAAAGTTCTTAATACACATTTTTTATTTCCCTACATTTTTCAGTAGTTAATAAACTAAAGAAGGGTGAAAAATGTTACTACATCTAAGTTTTCTTCTGTGCCAAAAGGTCTGTATTGAATTCCTGCACCTGCCGATTTATCTCGTCGCAAGAATGCTGATTTTCATTGAACTTCAGAATGGGACATAGCAATCACTATTACCTCCAACATATAGTTATAGGTGTGGTTATTCTTGTTTCCATTTCACTTATCACCAAAATAATAATAATAATAATAAATAAATAAATAAATTTGAAAAACAAGAAGGTGTTTTCGTGTCGTTTCATGACGTGTATCATGTTATATGGGTCGACACGAGCACAACACAACATGACACGACAGGCCAAACAGTGGAAAAGGAGGGGGAAACACTAGCGACACATGTGACCTGTTTAATTGTCACAAGTCACAGCATGGAGAAGAATCGACAAGACAAGTTTAATTGAAATTTCAAAGCTATTTAGGGTCATTTCTAATACAAACGGCCACATTTAGCTAACCGGATCATTTCTCCCACGAACACAACACGTCTAGTTAAACATATCTAATCAGATTATAAACGAGTTAGAGGACCAGACACTAACATGTCACGTTTAACTAGCATGTCAATTTGGAACGACAAAATTACACTATGAACTCGATTAAGCCAAACTTATATTCATCTATCCCATGTTTATGTCAGCATGCCTTGTCAAATACATCCCCAGCTAAATAGCAAAATAAACAATGGAAAAACAAAATATCTGCAAATTCAACCATTCCCCTTTCCTCAAGGCAGGAAGCAAGTAATAGTAATACAACCAAGCAATGATCATTCTATTTTCTTTATTCTTTTTTCCTTAATGAATAACAAAGCAGCAAAATTTTTCAAAAATAATAAATAAATTAGTAACCTATAAGCATGATCAATAAATTATGGGCTATAAAAAATTAAACATATCATTAAAATCACATAATATATGAAAAATACTAATGTATAGATCAGAACAACAACAACAACAAGAGGATCTGAAAATTCAAAGATTAGCAAGACCAATACCTTCATCCACTTGAACTCGGACGAATCTCACGCGAACCAGGCCGATTCATCTCCCCGAGATCCGACTCACCAATCCTCCGCATCCTCTCATACCCACCTCCAGACTTGGGTCGACTGTCTTCACCGTACCGATTTGGCAATCCGAAATGCCCCTGCCGGTGCCCACCCAACTCCCTAGGCCGCCCACCCGGTTGCTTCTGAACCTCACCCTGCAGCCTCTCCTCCCGACCCACGAACCCCGGCCGAAGATGGGGCGGAACAAACCGGTTTGGCTTCGGCGACAACGGCAACTCCTTGTCCAGCTTCAAAGGAGACGGAGAGAGAGATTGGCCGGACCCAGTCCGGCCCAAGGGCCGGAGAGAGATGGAATCGGGTTCGGACCGGGTCGCAACCGGGACAGGAGACTGTGCTGGTGAGGGTGAGGGTGAGGGTGAGGGTGAGGGTGAGGGTGGTGGAGGGGAGGGTTGGGAGATGGGTTTGGGTGATGGACGGGTCAGGACGAGAATCCCGCCATGGATTCGAGAATTGGAGATGATGGGTTTGTTGGTATTGGTAAGAGAAGAAGAAGGGGGTTGTTTGGTGGGGTTGATTACCTTCTTCTCGAAGATGTCGTTGAAGTTGAGGGAAGTGTACTTGTTGTTGGTCTTTGCCATCCACCACCACCAGCTCTATTGCGCAGAGGATATATAAATATGTGTGTACATATGTATGTGTATATACAGAGATATAGAGAGAGAGAGAGAGAGAGAGAGAGGGAGAGAGGAGATGTGGATGTGAGAGGGAGATGAAAGCGGGGGGAATTGGAATGTGTGACGCGGTGTGGTGTGGCCGGCTTTTGAGTGCCTCCGTTCGTATGTTGCTTCGTGAGTGCGGAACATAAAACATTGCTTGGTGGGTTCTCATGATGAAGTGGCAACATCTCAATCATTGCATCTATTTTGTCCTAATGACTAGACTTCATTCTAGCTTATTGGGACATTTGCTGAGTAACGTAATTAAAAGAGATTTTCATGACAAAGTCACATCATATTGCTCGCACGTGTTAATGTTAATGTTTATACTTTATATTATAATACAAATTTTTTTTTCTTTCTTATATTCAATAATTTACAATGCCAGGCCAAGCAGGTCCAAAGGGCAAGCCCAAACAACAATAAAAAATTACAAACTTTTCTTTTTTTGTTTTTTTTCCTTCCTTGATGATTGCAAGGTTAGATTATGGAGCCCATGCTCCAAGCCTAGGGCTTTGTGGCTCCCAATCTTGACTTGTCCAGAAGACATATTGACCAATTGGAACTCTGAGTATAGAATCTGCATTTATCTTGGACTTGTCTCCATATTGGGGCAACAAAGTCACAGTGGAAGAAGAGATGGGAATGTGATTCAGTTGTGGATATATGTGCAGAGCTAACAGAGGTTGGGATTATGGAAAGCGTGTCATACTTTTGTGGTCGAGGGTGGGGAGTTTTTGCTGTACAACAATCCACAAAGTCATCTTCTATCTTGGGATGGCGATGACTTCCATACTAAATTGAACCATGAGAGGGTGGTGAGAGATGGGACAGAGAATGTTTCATGGTGTACTTCCCTGATGGAGATGCAAACGAAACAATGGAGTCATATGAGCTGGGACTTGGTGGGCAAAGAAATGCTAACTCAGGTATATTTGCCTGACGAAGCTGAACTCTTCTGGACGAGGACACGCTAGCTGTTTGGTTGCTCAGTGAAGCTAGCGATGGATTGGAGCTTCATTCAAGCCCTTGGTAGACTCCTAGAACGGGTTGTAGGCTCACGATCGGCCTGGAACCTGGATGATTCTGAGCTGAGTTTCATTTGTTCCAGAGGACTCCTGTACTGGCTGGCTTGGTTTGGTCGATCTGGAACTTGGGAACACGTGGCACTACTGAATGCATGTGGTACCTATTGTGGCTGAAACAATTTTGATTGCAAATAGGAGTTAACAGGGCATTTGAAGTCTTTCAATCTCCTTATATAAATGAAAACAGAGGTTATTATTGACAATTTGTAAGCGAGTGAAAGTGAGAAATTCTATGAAAATAATTTGGTGTCATAGGTCTCCCCTAAGGTGCTTAGTGAAGTCTAGGAATGCGATTCCTTACAAATGTTCAAGATTAACGAGTTTAGAAAGGTAAATTTATAATTAATGTATATATATATATATTCTGATTGTAACCGACTTTTTTGTTTTACATTTGTTTTGTGAGTGTAATGAGTTTTGTTATTCTCTGTGTTTTTTTTTTTTTTTTTTTTTTTTTTTCATGTGAAATATAGTAGTTTTCTACTTACAAGGATTGTCGTTCTTTCAAATTAAATGCATGTTATACAAATTAAGACAATTTTATCAACCTTGAGCTATCCGAATTTAAAATTTTGAACGTGGGTGGGATCGGGTTCGAGAGTTTGTGTTGGATTGGACTTTTGTTAAAGCTTTTACAACTTGGGTTGGTTCTCTGTTAAATACTTAAATCCTAAATCCCCTCAACCCACCCAAGTTGAACCCAACTCTAAGGTATTATTAATCTTATATATATATTTTTTCATAATATCGACAAGTATTTGTGTATATATCAAACATGTATATGTGTGCATTAGTACAAGATCCTTTATTTGCAAAAATTGATCCGGTGTGAAAATTTTATCTAATTTAACTCGATTAGATACCAACCCAACTAGCTCAATCATGACGGGACTGGGCCTAACTCTCCCTAACCTAATCGGATGCAACCCAGATTTGAGCATATTGCTCAGATTGCAAGTTGGGCTTGGGTTGACCTTTTAATTTGCTCAAGTTGTAGCCCTAATCTTCCCACGATAAGGTTCGGGAGGAAATTTGACCCACCATAATGCATGTGATAGTTTTTCTACAATTCAATTAGTTTTCATCCAAAAAGTGCAAAAAAATCAATTATGTGTAACTTATAATAGTTGTCACAAATCATTCGTTAGTGCTACGAAATTCATCTTCTTGTTAAAAATCTCATTTGAGGAAAACACACAATTTGTACTCTGTTGTACTTGATGATTGTTGAATGTTACACATTTAAGCCCTTAAAGTTACATATGTGAGCACTTTAGTAATGCTTAAGTTTTGATACTTATGATAATTACTTGGTTTCGGTTATTTTCAGGTATTCATCGTCAAAACCGGTCAATTCTGCCTATTTCAAGCCTTTGATGGTGTTTCCAAGGATCGAGGAGCATTGGCATGTTTGGGGTTGATTCCGGACTTAGAAAGATGAAAAGATGAAATTCATGAAGCTAAGATCGATCTTAGCTCCTCTAGGATCGATCCTAATCACTCTAACAAGTTACACACATAGCACAAGCCTTGCCAAAGTTCAAATATTTATCTGCCAAGGTTACGATCTATCGTAGCCTTGGTACGATTGATCACAGTGGAATACTAGGATCGATCGCAACTTACCTAGGATTGATCCTAGGTGCATCATATACAAATCCTGATAGTTGTGAGATTTGCCTATTTTAATCTCTTCTCATCTTACATACAAGCCGAACTTCATCAAAAGCTTATGGTCAACATATATTCAGGCCCATTCTGGAGTTGGTTTAGGATATGATTACCATAATTGAAGGGAAGGTGAGACAAGTTTTAGAGAGAAAAATTGGCGGTTAAGGACTTCACTCCATTATTGCTTAGTTTTGAAAGTTGAAGAAGGTGGTTCCGATCATAAATTATAGTCCTGGAGATGGTGTTCATCACATCATTGAAGATTTCTTCCTTCTCCATAAATAGCTAAATTCCTTGTGTAGCTCTAGCTAAGTAACATGTTATAATTGTTCCTATTTTGGGAATTTTTTCTGGATTATATATATTGATTGCATGGTTATGAGTAATTGACTTAGTTGTACGAAATAATTGAGATTTAATAATTATAATCAATTTTAATGAAATCTCTATCTTGCTTTAGAATTGATTTTGTCAAATTCAAACTTCTCTTATTTTCTGTAATTAACGAATGTGAAAGCCCAAGTTTTACAAAACCAAGTGCGTCAGCGAGTGACCCGAAAATGACCCGATAACGAATGTGACGGCCCAAGTTTTACAAAACCCGGTGCGTCAACGAGTGACCCGAAAATGACCTGATAACGGGTCTCAAATGCGGAAACAAAAAAAAAAAAGTGAAGTGGTTTCTAGAGATGTATATCATCTGTAAGACGCCAAAGTGACTTCCTATGAAATCACAGAGCTCAAAAGAAAACAAAGCGGCAGCTAGGATTTTAAAACAGTTAAGATATTTGACTAGGGGTAAAATAGTATTTTTACACAGATATGGGTGCTACTGTGCACACCATTAGATAGACAACAAAAAATTAATAAATTTAGACTAAAAAATTACCTGATCTGAGTTAAAACAAAAAAGATATAATCAAATGAAGAAAAAGGTCAAAGGAAGCAACATAGGACCATCTGATCGATTAGATGACAAAACAAAAAGAAAAAAAATCTGCAGGAGGCCATCTAATCGATCAGATGGGTCTCACAGCCAAGAAATGATGAAAAATGCACTAATTTGAGGGCCAAAATGAATTTTTTTGGAAAAAGTTTGTGAAGTAACCCCCCTCTAAAATTAGATATTTTGATCAACCATCATCCAAACCAAAGTTTTCATGCAAGAAGAAATGACAAAAATGCCTCTATATGCATACAGTGCATAAATGAACATATACTCGAATTAAAAGGTATCATTTGCATAGATAAAAGATGTTAGGCCCTTGGCCTCATTACATACATGATAAGGTAGAATAAAAATAAGACTCTTAAGTTCATATTACATGTCCAAAATAAAGTAAGTCATGCTTCTAAACAAGTTAAACTTTAATAACATTAAAAGATCACAAAACATGTTAACACTTGCATGTTAAAAATATATGGATGATATCCAATTGCAACCAAGCCAAGCTAGGGATGTTGAACATCCGATGAAGTGTCTTCTTACTTGAAAATAACCCAATCAACTAGGGTGAGTAACTTGCATTACTCGTAGGAGAAGCATATGCATATAACCTAAAGTTTCAAGGAATTTGCAAATTCAATATAAACCGGATTCACGCGGATCATGCCACCTAACATCTATGTTCAATAGGGAAGCTAAAGGGCATCCTAAAGCTACATTTGAATCATGAAACATACCATCCACAACAAGTAAACTCAACAAGTTACAACTTCAAAAGTAATGTCAACTTGTAAATGAAAGTGAACTCAAACACTAAGTATATATTTGCAATAACAACCACGGCAAAACTAGTAGGATAACAAGGTATACATCACTCCAAGAGCTATTAAATAATTTGCACATAGACTCTAGTATGATGTAGCTCACACATGCAACTCCATGATGAAAAACAATGCCAGAATCAAATCCCGGACATAAAAACGAGATTGGTGCACTTCTACACCCCATTGGCCAATGTTCTATGGGACCTTCCACCCACTAGACGCGATGTCCACTATTTTTCAATGTTCGGATGACGTTCTTCCTTTAACCTTGTTATGCATTGTAATACCCCAATATTTTAAAGGATTTATTAATTGGAAGTAATTACTATTATTATTATTATTATTATTATTATTTTGATTTGTTTAATTTAAGTGTTGTTATTTTTATTTATTTTTAATGATTCGTTTTATTTAATTAAGTGCGTAGATAAATTGTGGTTTGTTTAATTTAATTAAGTGTGTAGATATACTGTCTTGTTTTAATTGAATTATATTTTGTAATTTTATTTGTTAAATTTGTATGGTGTTTGATTTGCGAGATGCTAATGAGTAAATTATTTATTTGATTTGTGTGCGTTTAAGCTTGTGTGTATTATTTATTTAATTATTTTATGTATTTAAATTATTTGGATTGGGTTTAAGGAAAGTTAGACCAACGGATGTGGTCTTGGGTAGGAATAAAGCCTTGTTGGGTTAATTAATAAGGGGCCATGATTATAAAGATATTTAAAGGATCTATCTTTCTAGGTGGATAAATATAATTATATGTGGATAAATATAATTCATCAATAATCATTATGGTAGGATATATATATATAGGTATAGATGATTATTTAACTAATGATTTATGGAAAGAATATATATATATATACTATATAATATATATGTGTATATATATTTAATATTTGAAATTATTATTATTAATATTATTATTATTGTTATTTTTGGTAAGTCACAATTGGAAAGGGAATTGGATTTTTTAATGCGCATAAATATACGCATAGGATTTTGGGGTTGGAGGTTTTTCCACGTTAAAAAAAAAAAAAAAAAAAAAGGGTGACAGGGAGGAAGCCGGATCAGAGAAAGAGGAGGCAAGAATTGGAAAAGAGAGGCAAGTTCTTCTCTACTTCTCCTCTTGGAAGTTATAAACTTATCACCTTGAGTATCAAATTTATTTTTGTCTTATTTTGTTGATTAAAAAAATAATTTATTAATCGGATTAGATGGAACAGGTTTATTCTCTGCAAAGTGATAGATTTAAACTTATGAATACGTATATGTATTGTTACGATAATTCAGTTATGTATGTGAGATTATATGAATTAAAATTTATTTTTTGTAATTTGTTTAAGGTGGATTTAATTATGTTTAGCATGAGTAATTATTATACATGGATTAAAATCAAACGTTACGCTTAATTTATGATCCAATAGGGTTAATTAGGATTTTTGGAATTTTTCTAGAATTTCTGGATTTTTTTTATATTTTTCTAGTATTTTTTAGGATTATATTTGCACTTAATTATATGTATAAATATAATATATATTGTATATATAAGCGCCACTGTAGGGTTTAGAATTCGGTGCACTCAAAATAGGGCATGATTCGGTGCGGTGGGGCACACATTATAGTGGTGAGCGCGCATTACAGAGGGTTGATGGGTTTGATGATCAAAGAAGTTATCCAATGCGGCGCGGCATAGGGGATGAGTGTGTGCGAGCGTTTCAGGGCCTTTGGATGCGGCTGATGGTGAAATGATGAATTCGGTGCATTACGATGTACACAAAATCGTGCACATGTGTATCTAGACCTTAGATTAAGTCCGGTCAACTAAGAAATTATCCGGTGCGGCGCAACTCAACAAAACTTAAGGAACCAACCAACCAGAAGACGCCGCGTCACCCAATGAGTCATCAGGCACGTGTGAAGCGCGTAAGAGCGCGTGATGACATGTGGCAGCTTGGGGCAGCGCGTGGAGGCGCGTGCAGTGGGCCTAGGGGCGTGTGACGGCACGTGGAGGCACGTGCTGTGGTATTTGAGGTCCCAGAAAGTTTCCGCAGGGTCCGGTGATGCCTCAGAATTGATTTTTAATTCATTAAGGTTAAATGTGAACACTATAAGAGATATTCCTTGAGCTTAAGAGCGATGGAGTATTACTACTATATTTAGTAGCACTTATTTGCGTAATATAAATACTAAATAATATATTACGGAAGGAAGTATGTATATATCTAATGTGAATATAGATATATATATATCTAATGTGAATATATATATATATATGTATGTATATATATATATATATATTCACATACATATATATATATATATATATATATTGATATATATATGTATGTTAATGATTTCATTAATCAAATATTGTTATGAAAGGTGTTACACATATATTTTATATAATATATGTGTATGTTTTTATATCGTTTACGATTAATATTCTTATTTGGTATGGTAATATGATTGGTTAAATCATATTTGGTTGGGTTTTAAATTAAGGTTATGCATATAACATGCATATGATGTATAGGTATGGATAAGCTTATAGTTAAGTTTAAAGTTAGTACATGGTTGAATTGTAGGCATGGATGAGTTGCCAAAGGCTTTAATGTATTGCCTTAGTAGTTATGAATAAATTTCATATATGGGTAGCATGGTTGAATTGCTAATTAAAAATATAAATAAATATACTTAAGGAAGCATGGTTGAATTGCTATGATTTAAATAAATATATTTATAATGGCATGGTTGAATTGCTATAATTTAAATAAATATATTTATGATGGCATGGTTGAATTGCCAATGAATAATTAAATTGCTATGTGATAGACGATTTAAAATTCATTTATGGATATTATATGTGCAAGATGGACTTGATTGGGTATTCTTATTAGAATAATCTAGTGCCTACAGTTTAATGATTATTGGTAGAGTTATAGAATAATTGTCAAAGCATAGGTATTAGCTATGTAATTGAAATTATTAATTGGTTTTGGTATAGATGATTTGTTTATCGGTTTTCAGAGGTTTGGTAGAGAGAACTTAATTGGTTTTGGTAATGATTTGTTAGAGATATATACAATTCCACAATATATATCTCTAAGCTACTGTAACTTGTCAACTTGTGAAATACCTTTCTCTCATTAGATAGTGTGATATCCCTCGACTCCGAGACATGGGTTGATTATGCCCAAGTCTAAACTCGAGGGGAATATCAAACAATTAAAGTATTTAATAAGCATTGAGTACAAAAAGAAATAAAGATAAATAAATAAGCGGAAAAAAAACTAAATAATAAAATCCTTAAATAAATAATTAATCCTCCAAGAATAAATAATCCAAAACTTCTGATACCATTACAACTCGGGAACCCATCAAGTGGACCCCTAATAATATCCCAACTGAAAATAACTGAATTGAAATAAAATCCAAAACTAAAAAATGAAGAAGAGTCCTACGTAATCGGAAGAGTGAATGACTGTCTCTACTCGGCACGAACAAGCTCTAAAACTGGAACTGTCGAACACTAGAAAAATATTAGTAGGTCAGGCCCACAAACTAGTTCTACTCTACTACAGTCCAAGCAGAGATCCGATATACGTATACATTCTAGTCAATCCAACAATAACTAGTAGTCTGTATATACATATAGATACACACTAAATGGCTCACACTGGACTATAGGGCGACCTCAACCTGAATAGTAGGCATCATACAAAAACGCACATATAGTGGGCATGAGAACCTAGACCTACCAGGGCACACTACAATCCACTATAGCTAGCTAACCACCCTATGCAACATATGCACCTTAACCATAGATCCTGAAACTCAAGCTCATATCATGGCTCATAACTATATATATATATATATATATAATCCGAACTATCCAAAACTATAAAATAAATATCCAATATGTCATCCAATTTATTTAGTGGCCTGACATAAAAATAAGTAGGATTTAACATTCTAGTAAATCCATTCCCTTATAAATCCGAATAGGTAGGACTTAACTTTTTTAGTTAATCCGTTCCTAGAATGCTACAATCCCATACTGGTGCATTACATTCATACAATCTAATAAGTGATGTAACTAGTTAAGGATAATATATCAAATAAATCTAGAAATAAGTACAAAATAAATCAGATATTAAACTACTAACACATTATTAGAATCATATATCATCCATTTAAATTGTTAGAATAATACTAAGTAATAAAATCCTTCATATCCATTAACAATACGCAAATCATAAATAAAATTTCATATTGTTCAAGTTCATAGTATATGTATGTAAATTATGATTCCTGAGATTTAAATATGTCAATTAATATTATTTTAAACCCCCATCATCATCCAAGAACCCGAAAATCCCAAAACAGCAGCCAAAACACGTCAAAAACCAACCTCTAGGAATGAAACCGCCTCCATTCCTTATAGAGCCGCCTCCATGCTTAATGGAGCCGCCTTCATCCCTAATGGAGCTGCCTCCATTCCTGTTACCCTCCATCTTCTTTATCTCCGGTAACTTTCGGACATTCCGATTGCCTCTGTTAAGGTCCCTAAAGGTCTGAACTAACTCCCATACATCCCCAAATAATTAATTAAAGTTATCATGCATCTTAATCCCATATCAAAACAAGTTATCATTCAATAAAATTCAAGATTAAACAAGAACACATAACAACACATAAAATCAATTTTAATTCAATTCAAGTATACATAATAGATTGATTAATATCTGATTACTCCTAGAATTACCCTAGGCATGCATAAAACACGAATCTAAGGGAGAGAGTAGGAGAAGAACTTGCCTCAAGTTTCAGATTGAAACTTAATCTTCTTCTTCCTCTGCATTTTCGACGACTCCTTGGTTACCGTCACACCTCTCTGCTACACTGTCCTAGCCCACGCACAGTTTCTCATCCTTCCTTATAGGTCTGGCCTTGAACCCTTAACCAAACTCTCTTTCCTCTCTCACGTTCCCTCTCTTTTGCTCTCTGTATCTCTCTGCTCTATATGGCATGAATGTGGTTTTTCAAACCCTTGGCAGACATATAACATATATATATATATATATATATATATATATATATATATATACACTATATAATAAAACCCTAATCCTATTCCCTCTCCAAATTCCTTAATACTAATTAAAATAAAAAGGAAAATATAAATAGTATACATATATAGGAATCCTCTGCCAACAGTATGTAATCTAAAGAGATATATATATATATATATAATTCTAACTATAATTTCATTATTACTAATTATTTATATTGATAATGATAATAATCCTATATACATATGTACCTATGTATATATGTACAACTATAAATGGGGGATCATCCATACCCATTTGGACTCCCATCCTTGTAGTCCATGTGACCCAATGGTTGGTTCATTACTACTATCCATATCTAATTCCTTAAAATTTTAAAATAAAACAAACACACTTAAATTAATAGCTAACTACACATCAACATACAACCAATTAAATACAATCAAATAAATTAAAATAAATCATTTAAGCAAACAAATCAATTACACAAATAATTCAGTTAAGCACATACTTCAATTAAAATAATTAATTAAATTAAACATATAACAAATAGCCAAATAAATCAAATAAAATGTAATAAAACAATTAATTAAATGCCGAGACCATCTTTTTAAAATTAGGGGTATTACATATAGCAAGGTTTCATGTCCTCATTTCAACATAAACAAAGCATTGAATATACAACAATTCATAGGCATGCTTTATATACAAATCAAGAAATCCCTACACATGAAAATCTTTAGAATTTAGATTACTTCAAATAGAACAACACAAGCACAATATATAGGTTATCTACAAGCTATATTCAACATAAAACCCTTAGTTTATCATATACTAAAGCAACCTATATGCAAGTCTAGAAGTATAAGCATGCATACAACATATATTTAACCCCAAATTAAGCATTAATATACTAAGGGTATAAACATAGGACATCACCTACCTCACTAGAGTAAAGAGCTATATACTCTTCAAGAAAAGTAAGCAATGGAGAATCCAAGAACAAGGCTATGATGGTTGTGACGGCCCAAGTTTTTCAACCCGGTGCGTCAGTGATGAACCGAAAGTGATCCGATAACGAATACGAATTACGGAAGCTAAAGGTAAACCAAGGTCTCTAGAGATAGGAGTCACTCCTAAGACATAAATGTGACCCTCCATGAGGTCACAGAACTTAAAGAGGACAAAAACGGAAACAAAGGTCAAAAAGGACAAAATTTGCTATCCAAGGGGCAAAAAGGTCAATTCACTATTAAAAGGAGAAACTTGACTCTAAACAAGTCAAACAAGGTTAATACAACCTAATCTAATCATTTTGAAACATTCCAAGAGGGTCCGTGAACATTGGCTAAGAATCCCACAAAATGCCCCGTCCCGGTTGAAGTGAAAACTGACACTACTTCACTAAAACATACATAACTCCCACTGTGTTTGTAATTTGAGAATGGGATTGGTACCATTGGAAAGATGACTCAAAATCTTTGAATTTAGGCTCAAGAATCACCCCATTTGGATTAGAAACGAAGAAGTTATGACCCGTTGAAGTCAGATGATAAGTGCTGAAACTCAACAGAAGCAAGGCTCGGGTTCAAGTTATGACCCGTTGAAGTCAGACGACCGAAATAGCTTGAACCCGAGCCTTGCTTCTGTTGAGTTTTAGCATTAATCATCCGACTTCAACGGGTCATAATTCTTCGTTTCTAATCCAAATGGGGTGATTCTTAAGCCTAAACTCAAGGATTTTGAGTCATCTTTCCAATGGTACCAATCCCATTCTTAAATTACAAACACAATGGGAGTTATGTATGTTTTAGTGAAATAGTGTCAGTTTTCACTTCAACCAGAACGGGGCATTTTGTGGGATTCTTAGCCAATGTTCACGGAACCTCTTAGAATGTTACAAAATGATTAGATTAGGTTGTACTAACCTTGTTTGGCTTGTTTAGAGTCAAGTTTCTCCTTTTAATAGTGAATTGACCTTTTTGCCCCTTGGATAGCAAATTTTGTCCTTTTTGACTTTTGTTTCCGTTTTTGTCCTCTTTAAGTTCCGTGACCTCATGGAGGGTCACATTTGTGTCTTAAGAGTGACTTCTATCTCTAGAGACCTTGGTTTACCTTTAGCTTCCGCAATTCGTATTCGTTATCGGATCACTTTCGGTTCATCACTGACGCACCGGGTTGAAAAACTTGGGCCGTCACAAGTGGTATTAGAGCTCCTAGGTTTGAACACCTTAGGACGACGGGTTTTGGGTGCATATCATGCTTTTGTCAATGTACTTTGATGCATTCACATGCTTTTGATAACATGTTTAGATGTTTCGTGATAACATGCTTAGTAGTATGACATGTCTTTATGCTTATATGCCTATGTGGTTAAGAGCACCTTTGTTTGACATGTATACTTATCTGCTTAAGTGCTTAATTATTTTAAGAGCTTTCTTTAATTGCTTTAGCATGACGGTATGTTGCATATCTCGTCTTGCTTCATGTCTTGCGCATTCATAGTGTAAAGTGCACTTGGTCATAATAACTTGAGTTATTGTTGACCTCATTTCTTTCGTACATTTAGCATCATGGTTGTCACACATGGAGAGTCTTCGCGTTAGGGCACTGAGGAGCAGGTGGCTGACACCGAGTTCACACGCGGTCCGGGGAGGCCCATGATTCCAGTTCGTGGCGTGGATGCTAATCCGCCACAGGCACCGACTTATGAGGAGCGAGTGGCTCAAGAAATCAATCAGGGGATCGCTGAATCTCTACAGGAGTTGATACGCAGGCAGGTGGCAGGGGTATAGATTCCAACACCGGCATCAGCACCGATAGTCAATGAGGCACTGGAGTATTTCATGCGACTACAGAGGGTCAAGATTGATCCATTTGTAGGGAGCTCAGATCCGCTAGTCTTAAAAGCTTCCTTGACTGCTTCTTTGTTCATGGGGGATGCAGATTTCTGGTGGAGGTCTATGACCAATGTCCACGATATTAAGTTGATGACTTGGAATGAGTTCAGAGATCTATTTTTTGAGCGCTTCTTTCCTAGGGCTATGAGGCGGGAGATGAGGACACAGTTTGCAGGTCTTTATCGGGGCACTATGAGTGTCATTGAGTATGAGACACAGTTTACTTCTCTCTCTCGTTATGCAGAGGATATGGTAGCAACAGACGAGGCCAGGGCAATGAAGTTTCAGGATGGACTACATCTTGACATCAGGCCACGGGTCTCCATTCTTGATTTGAGGACCTACAGAGAGGTGGTCCAGAGGGCTATGCTAGTTGAAGCAGATGAACGGGATCAGTTACGGATCAGGGGTTCACACAAGCAGCCTCGTAGAGATAATCCATCATCTTCCGGGAGTCAGTGGAAGAAGGCCAAGGTAAAGAACAATACTCACTCATAGGGGGCATCACAGCAGAACCGTTCTGCACCCACAGTTCCTGTATCTATGGGATCAGCTCAAGGAGTGGTTTGTTACCATTGTCAGCAGCCGGGGCACATCAAGCCTCGCTGCCCACAGCTTCATCCACAGGCCAATCAGACTTCAGTTTCTACGAAGACAGGGCAGGGAGCTTACTTCTATTGTAAGAAACTAGGTCATTTCAAAAAGGATTGTCTAAGATTGTTGAATAATCCATGTAGTGGCATAGATTCATAGATGGTACCGGCACAGTCTGCAGGGATTCAGTTTGGTTTCAGAGTTCCTCAGGCACCACAGTCAGTGGAGCCGGTTGGCACTTATCCAGCCAGGGGTTCTACACCTACTATTTCTACACATCAGTCAGGCTATCATGGCGGTTCACACTAGGGCACAAGGACTCAGGGACGAGCCTATGCTCTTCCACAGGCGGATACTTCCGTAGGCACCTCTTCAGTTCGAGGTATCTTTTCAGTTTTCAGTTCTTGGGCACGAGTTCTTGTTGACATGGGTACATCACATTTTTTCATTTCTGCATCATTTGCACATTCATTAGGTCTGGAGGTCACACTTCGGGACAGTTTTCTCTGTATTGACACACCAGTAGAGGTCCAGTGTCTTTGCATCGTGTTTGTCGGGGTTGTGCTATTGAAATAGCTGGGCGGACCTTGGAGTTCGATTTTGTTGTTCTCGATATGACGGGTTTTGATGTCATTCTTGGGATGGATTGGTTGTCATTCTTTCGGGCTACGATCGATTGCTTCCGTGGGAGGGTGACCGTTTGTACTCCCAAGGGAGATTGTTTCCATTTTGTGGGAGATCGGAGTGATTCCCACCCGGCTATGGTTTTCAGCATTGGTGACTGGAGTCGCCATAGATCCTACTTGGCTAGTTTGCTAGTTGATGAGGATAGCAGTGTGGGCCGTGTTTTTCTGGCAGTTGTTGAGGATTTTGTTGATGTCTTTCCAGAGGAGCTAACGAAGTTACCTCCTTTAAGGGAAGTGGTTTTTGCCATTGATGTCATTCCCGGCACGGCACCCATCTCTATGGCACCGTACCGTATGGCATTGGCAGAGCTTGATGAGCTGAAAAGTCAGCTGGATGATTTGAAAGCTAAGGGCTTTATTTGTCCTAATGCTTCACCATGGGGAGTACCAGTTCTTTTTGCGAAGAAGAAGGGTGGGTCTTTGAGACTTTGCATCGATTATTGCAAGTTGAATCAAGCTATGATCAAGAACAGATATCCTTTGCCTAGGATTGATGACTTGTTTGATCAGTTGAAGGGAGCGACATGCTTTTCGAAGATTGATTTGAGATCAGGTTACTATCAGTTGAGGATTAAGGATGAGGATATATCCAAGACCGCTTTTCGTACACGGTATGGCCATTATGAGTTTCTGGTGATGCCATTTGGTTTGACTAATGCTCTAGCAGCTTTTATGGATTTGATGAACCATGTATTCAGTAACTATCTTGAAAAATTTGTGGTGGTGTTCGTTGATGGCATTCTCGTGTACTCAGCTTTGAGAGAGGAGCATGAGTATCATCTGAGAGCAGTTTTACAGATCCTTAGGGATAACCAATTGTATGCCAAGTTCGACAAATGCAAATTTTGGCTACCAGAGGTGAAGTTCCTTAGACACATTGTGTCAGGGGGTGGTGTTGCAGTAGATCCATCGAAGATTGAGTCTGTGATGGATTGGGAGCATCCGAAGACAGTGTTTGAGATTCAGAGCTTTCTTGGCCTAGCCGGCTATTACAGGAGATTTGTTAGGGATTTCTCTTGTTTAGCGGCACCTATGACTCGACTTACTCGCAAGGGAGTCAAGTTCATATGGAATGAGGCTTGTGAGTTTGCTTTTCAGGAGTTGAAGGTCAGGTTGACATCAACTCTAGTTTTGATCATACCTGAACGTGGTTTGGGTTGCGTGGTCTATTGTGATGTTTCGCGAGAAGGTTTGGGTTGTGTTCTGATGCAAACTGAACGGGTGGTAACTTATGGGTCTCGACAGTTGAAGACTCACGAGTTGAACTATCCGACACATGATTTGGAGTTGGCAGCAGTTATTTTTGCCCTTAAGGGGTGAAGACACTTTTTGTATGGGGAGAAGTTCGAAGTTTTCTCCAATCACAAAAGTCTCAAATATCTCTTCTCTCAGAAGGATTTGAATTTGAGACAGCGCAGATGGGTTGAGTTCATGGAGGACTATGACTTTGTGTTGCAGTATCATCTGGGGAAGGCCAACGTGGTGGCTGATGCATTGAGTAGGAAGTCACGGGGCACTCTTGTTAGCATTTCCATTCATAGATGGAAGATGCTAGAAGAGATTGCAGATCTTGGTTTGCAGTTGTATGAGGATATTTCATCGGCTATTTTGTTTAGCCTTATGGCTCAACCGGCTCTTGTTAGCAGAGTTGTTGAGGCACAGCAGGAGGATGGGGAGATGAAGTCCATCCACTATCAGATTTCAGGCGGCGGGAATGTAGAGGGTTGGACCTTGCATTCAGACAGTGGTCTCAGGTATAGAGGGAGGATGTTTGTCCCTTTGTCTTGTCGTGACGTTGTTCTTCGGGATTTTCACCATTCTCGACTCGCAGTTCATCCTGGTGGTACAAAAATGTATCACAATTTACGGAGACAATTTTGGTGGAAAGGTATGAAACAAGACGTTTTTCAGTTCGTGACTAAATGCCTTACTTGTCAACAAGTGAAGGTAGAACATCAGAGACCGGCAGGTTTGTTGCAACCACTACCAGTGGCAGAGTGGAAGTGGGAGCACATTACTATGGATTTCGTGACGGGACTTCCGAGATCCAAGGCAGGGAATGATGCTGTTTGGGTCATTGTTGATAGATTGACTAAGACGGCTTACTTTTTGCCTATGGCAGTGACAGATGACATAGAGAGACTTAGTGGACTGTATGTGGGGCAGATTGTTAGGCTTCATGGGGTTCCAGTATCCATTATTTCGGATAGGGATCCCAGGTTCACATCTCACTTTTGACAGAGTTTTCAGGAGGCTCTTGACACGAGGCTTCATTTCAGCACGGCATTCCATCCTCAGACTGATGGTCAGTCAGAGCATACCATTCAGATATTGGAGGATATGCTACGGGCTTGCATTTTGGATTTTGGGGATAGTTAGGAAGACTACTTACCCTTGGTTGAGTTTACCTACAACAACAGTGACCAGACCAGTATTGGCATGGCACCTTTTGAGGCGTTGTATGGCAGACCTTGCAGATCTCTAGTTTGTTGGACCGAGGTAGGTGAAGCAGTCGCCTTAGGTCCCGATATTATCTTTGAGACTACAGAGAAGATTTAGTTGATTCGGCAGCGGTTGGCTACAACTCAGAGCAGACAGAAGAGTTATGCTGATAAGAGGAGGAGATACTTGTCTTTTGAGGTAAGAGACCACGTCTTTCTCAAGATTTCTCGACGGAAGGGACTTCTGAGATTTCGGCAGACGGGCAAGTTGTCTCCTAGGTTCATTGGGGCATTTCAGATTTTGGAGCACGTCGGTGAAGTTGCTTATCATTTGGCATTGCCGCCAGACCTGGATAGGGTTCACGATGTCTTTCATGTATCTATGTTGAAGAAGTACGAGCCGGATCCATCGCATGTTTTACGGTGGACAGATATTGTTGTCGATGAGGACATGATCTACTAGGAAGGTCCAGTCCAGATTCTTGATTCGCGGAAGTAGGTTTTGCGAACCAAGACATTCCATTGGTTAAGGTCTTGTGGAGACATCACGGCATTGAGGAGGCTACCTGGGAGCTCGAACAGGAGGTTTGCTCTCGGTATCCCCATTTGTTCTCTCTCTTAGGTACGACTTGATTTTGGGGACGAAATCCTTTTAAGGAGGGTAGGTTGTAATGACCCAGTCTTTTTCCTCTTTTTCCATTTTCGGCGATTTTCTTTTTTCGTCTTTTTCCTATTTTGTCTTTTCCTTATTTCGTCTTTTAGTCGTTTTCCATTTTTCCTTGCATAACCTCACTTGTTGTACTCGGATTTGATTATGATTTTGCATACATTCATGATATTTGATTTCCATGACATTGGTATTTTTACTTTTCTAGAAAAGCATGCTAGATTAGTACATTTCTTATAAAGGGCATGAATGCATACTTTAGTGTAATTATCTATAACTTTTGGGGTTTTAGTGTAATTATGTAAAATAATTATTTTTTGTTTTGAGGACCTTTTTGCAATTTATTTTGGAAGATTTTTGAAAAAGGACCATTTTGCAATTTTTAAAAAGTGTGACAAGTGTCACACTCTTATGGAGCCATTTGTTGGCATTTAGGTGAAGAGACTTGGCACCATGACTTCTTGACATTTGGTGGGTGGAGATTCATCCATGTGTTGGCCTTAGATTGGTGCACATGTAACCATTGATTGTTGACAAGTGTGGGTCTAGGATTAAGTCTTGGAAGGGGCATTGGATTAGTGACAAGTGTAGGTTCACCATTTAGTCTTGCATTGTGTGTGTGAGAGAGTTAGTGCAAGAACACATAGTGAGTGGAGGTTTTCTAGCCCTTCCACTCACCATTTTTACACTTTACCTTCTTCATTCCATTATCTCTCATGAACCATAGCAAAGACTCCATTAGAGGAAAGCTTAGTAGAGAGCTTTGACTTCACATTTGGCACTCTTCCACTCACCCTAGACTTTTGACCTTAGGAGAGAAAAGATTCCTATCACTCTTCTCTTCAAGAATCCTAACCTTGTTTTCCATTTTGTGCTTGGTAACTTGGATTATAGAGATTCAATTCTCTATTGAGGTAGGGGTGGTAGTATGTTTATATTCTAAGTGTTTTATAGTCCTTGTGGTTTAATATATATTGTGTACATGCTTTTGATATGATAGTATTGCATATTATAGGAAACCATCACTTCTTGACTTAGGGTTTATTGATTTAAGCATGTATGATATGTGTAAACCATGTGTAGGAGGATTATATAATTTAGTAGCATGCTAAATTCTAGAAATTTCACATGTGTTAGTGATGTGGGACACTTATAGAATTATTGATGTTATATGCAATCTCTATTGATATGAATTGCTATATTTGTTGTTACAATAATTCTATGCCCTTGTGAATTACTAATTGTAATTATTTAGGAGCTTATTGCTATGATGTTGATAATTAGTATATAGAGCTTGTTATTGAGGCATGACTTGAATTGATAAATTTGTGTTATTGTATTGTGCATAATATCATGATGTGAATTTGTCATTTGGCATGCCATTCTAGATTTGGAACCCTAAGACATGGTTTGTATGGTTTCAAAATACTTGTGCATGGAAGGTGGTTTGTATGCCTTATTATACATATATATAAGTTTTAAACTTGATATATATTTTGGAATCTCTTGGGACATTGTTACATGTAACATGACTAAAGTTTTGCTTTAGTGCGGGAGGTATGAGTTCTCCCCAATTGAGATAGTGCGTACTAGGGTGGTCTTCTAGCGGGTTGATGCCCAGAATAACCGTATTGATCTTGGTTAAGTCCGAGACATGATGTCCAAGTCTTCCATTACTTGTTTTCGCATTAAATTTCAAATTGACAACCAATGCTTAATTGTAGCTTGAAATTCTTGTTATTGGTGAATTGATGTTGTTAAGTACATTGATATTGAATTGTATTGCTAAAGAATCATTCAAGTTAGCTTAAGATGATCCCTTAGCACACCTTAAACATAGACGTTAAGTGGAATGCTCCCTTGTATTCGTCTATATTGATCTTGCAATGATATTGAAATTTTAGGGTATACGCATATGCTTCTCTTACGAGTAACTTGATTACTCACCCTAGTGGTTTGGGTTGTTTTTCAGGTAAAGAGACTATGTTCAGGGATGATCATCATCCTTAGAAGCTTTTGAGCTATTTGAAGCATTTTTGTATATTAACATGCAAGTGTTTAGCATGACTTGACTTTTGATATCATATTTTGAATGCCATGGGTGTATGGTACTTTTGGTGCTTTAGTAGCTTTCTTGATATGTAATAACACTCAAATATTTGCTTTTGACATTCTAAGTATGTATGTAAAGAGGCCAAAGGCCAAGCATGCCTATTTTTGTACTTAGACACTTTTGGCATCAACCTTTGCATCAAAAGTGTATTTAAACCAAAGTTTGAGGTTTGACATATGAAAATCTTGTAAATGATGTGTATTAGGCCATGGGCCATGGTTTTATGTTTATTTATTCATATCAAAGTTTTTGACATGTTCACATTCTCAAAACTCATGAAAAATCAGTTTTATATATTCATTGTGAACCAAAACATCATGGGATTCAAAGTTGAGGTTGAACCTTAACACCTTAGACTCATAGCAGCCTTTTTAGCAGCTTTTTGTGGTGTTTTGGTTTACCAAAACTCCATTTCGATCGACCGATGGCAAATGGAATTGCCAATGCATAGTAAAATCACATTCTAGTAGCCAAATGCACTGTTCATGAGTCATTTCGGTCAACCGAACCTTTATTTCGGTCTACTGAAGCAACACGAACCTTTTTTTCATGATTTCAGGTCTCGACACTTTCATTTCGGTAGTCCAAAAGTCCATTTCGGTTGACCAAAATAGCTTGAACCCGAGCCTTGCTTCTGTTGAATTTTAGCACTAATCATCCGACTTCAACGGGTCATAACTTCTTGGTTTCTAATCCAAATGGGGTGATTCTTAAGCCTAAACTCAAGGATTTTGAGTCATATTTCCAATGGTACTAATACCATTCTTAAATTATAAACACAGTGGGAGTTATATATGTTTTAGTGAAGTAGTGTCAGTTTTCACTTCAACCGGGACGGGGAATTTTGTAGGATTCTTAGCCAATGTTCACGGAACCTCTTGGAATGTTTCAAAATGATTAGATTAGGTTGTATTAACCTTGTTTGACTTGTTTAGAGTCAAGTTTCTCCTTTTAATAGTGAATTGACCTTTTTGCCCCTTTGATAGCAAATTTTGTCCTTTTTGACATTTGTTTCCGTTTTTGTCCTCTTTAAGTTCCGTAACCTCATGGAGGGTCACATTTGTATCTTAGGAGTGATTCCTATCTCTAAAGACCTTGGTTTACCTTTAGCTTCCGCAATTCGTATTCGTTATCGGATCACTTTTGGTTCATCACTGACGCACCGGGTTGAAAAACTTGGGCCGTCACAATGATGATGTTCCAAGGAATCAAAAACCCTTCAATAGTGAAGTGAGATAGTGAGGAGAAGGTAGTGAAAATCAAGGTCAAAGGTGAATAACAATGGTGGTTGCTTTGGAGAGAATTTGGGGAAGAAGATTAGTTAGTGGAAAAGTTAGAGATTTTTCACTAACTTAGGCCCCCCCCCCCCCCCCCCACACACACACACACCAAACACCACACTAGCACTACCTTTCTTACACACTTTCATCTCCACCCTCCACTTGTCACAATCTCACACACCCTCACAAGCCTTCATCCAAAGCCTACACTTGTCACAATCCTAAGCCAATAAGTGAATCAATCTTAGGCCACCAAGTGGGTGAATCTTTACCCTACACATGTCACCTATGACGGCCCAAGTTTTGCAACCCGGTACGTTAGTGATGACCCAAAAGTTGACCCGGTAACGGGTCCGAAATGCAGAAGCGAAAGATAAAACCCAAGTCTATAGAGATATAAATCATCCCCAAGACACCAATGTGACCTTTCATGAAGTCACAGAACTCAAAGAAATGAATGAGCAAACGAGAGTCAAAACGGGCAAAATTAGTTAACTAAGGGCAAAGTGGTCAATTTACAAGTTAGAAGGGAAATTTGACTCCAAGCAAGTCAAATAAGGTCCACACAACTTAAACTAATCATTTTATAACATTCCAAGAGGTTCTAAGAACTTTGGCCAAGAATCCCACAAGACTCCCATTCCTATTTAAAACAAAATCTGACACTTTCTCACTAAAATATGAATAACTCCCACTGTGATTTGAATCTTAGAATGACATTGGTACCATTAGAAATCTGACTCAAAATCCTTGAGTTTAGACTCAAGAATCACCCCATTTGGATTAGAAATGAAGGAAATATGACCTTTTGAAGTCTGAACGACAAAGCTGATAAAAAAATGAAGGGCAGTTGTGTGAAAGCTATTTAGGTAGGCCGAAATGACAATTTCAGTAGACCAAAATGGACCCAGAAAGACAAAAAATTTGAAAAATGAAGGAAAAACACTTCGGTAGGCCAAAATAAAGAATCGGTCGACCGAAATGAACCAAAACAGTGTTTTTAGCTATTGGAAAGTGAGTTAAACTGTGCAAATGAAATCCCAAAAGCCATCGGTGGACTGAAATGACCTTTTGGTTAGCCGAAATGACTCGAAATGGTGCTGAAAGACCTATTATGCACCAGAATTGATGAGACTTTACCCAAGCCTCAATCCCCATCATGAAATGGTCCAAAAACAAATTTTAAAGCTGTGCAAACATGCCAACAAACGTACTTTACATGTTGAAATGTGTTACAATGGCCCATGGCCTCATTACATAACATTTACTCCAAATCACATGCCAAACCTCCAAAGTTAAAAAAATTACATTTCAAAGGCAAAACTTGAGATTTAAATGCATACACTTAAACTTTAAGGTTGGTGGCCCTTGGCCACAAATCATACATATCAAATAGGTTCCAAATAGTGTATCTAAGTACACTTTGCATAATATAAGGTGAAAATAGTATATTGAACCTAGCTATGTATTACAACTTTAAAGATAAAACTCAAACATGCTAACACTAACATGTGAACAAGAATACATTTAAAAGAACTTTAAATCTACATATCACCCAAGGCAAATGCAAATCCCCAAATCTTGAATCATGTACCTAAAAAATGACCCCGATAACTTTGAGGTAAGTAACATAAAGCTACTCGTAGGAGATGAGCATGCAAGACCTAATGTTTTATAAGTTTGCATAGTTTAATCATTGTGATTCATTCCACCTAGCGTCTATGTCAAGAGTGAGACCCAAGGAGCATCCTAAGCTACTGTAAGGCATTTCTAGCATAAACCACATTTTTATGCAAATAAACAGTATAGAAGCATACGGTACAATGCAACAATATATAAATTATCAATGTTATCAACTTGAAATCTAAAATGCGGAAACAACTAAAAGATTATCAAAGCTTATTGTTATATTGACTAGGATGTATATATGTATTAGATCTCTGCTTGGACCGTAATAGAGTAGAACTTGTTTGTGGGTCTGACCCACCCTTATTTTTCAGGTGTTCGTCAAGAGTAGAGGTTGTTCGTGCTGAGCATGGATCAGTCTATTTCATTCTTTCGATTTTACATAGGAGATTCTTTTATGCTTCGTTCGTCAGTTGTAAACAGTTATTGTTGTCACTTGTGCAGATTGGTTTATAGGGGTCCACACAGTATGGATTCCCGAGTTGTATTAATGGATGATTTATTATATTGAAATGATTTTATTTATTAATGAAAATTTATTAAGGGTTTTTATTATTGGATTATTCTTTTAATTTTCTTTCAGCAAATTATTTGTTCTTATTTATTCTTTTGTACTATGTGTTCGTTTATTACTAATTTGTTTTTGATATCCTCGGGCGTTTGGGCGTAGGCTTAGCCAACCCGCATTCGGAAATCCAGGGGTATCACAGCAACTTAGTCCCTCTTTTAAATATCTCAAATAATAATTACAAAAAAGTCCCTAAGACAAAATATCCCAAAAAGATAATTACACAAAACACCCCAAGAAATGAAAATGTTTCCAAAGAAACTATGCATCCATACCCCTACGGAAAAAGTAAACAAGTAGGATGTTTTTCTACAAAAATATGGCTATGCATTTCATGGAAATAAAATGAAGAGAATGCAAGTGACGTCGAAAAAAGAAATCGGGTACAAAACCCTAACTCGGTTTCTAAAAGCCCTAAAGTTACTGGAAAGAAAAAAATTAATAAATAAAAGATGGAAAAAGATAATCCGTAAAAATGGAAGAAAATAACCGGTCTCTACAACGAATATATGAATAAGTAATTTGATAATTCATGCCTATGGAAGACTAGTTGTACTACATCGTAGATTAGAGTAGTTAAGTAGACAATTCGTGCCAACCAAAGATGAGTTATGCGTAGTGTTTATTCATATACATCTTTCTAATTCAATTGAAGTGAGCTTGTAGTCACTTGATTCCCGAATATACATAAATATGAATTTACCCAGAAATTAATAGAATTGACTGTGTTATGAGGCTAGTGGTGAAGTCAATCCCTAAGTTCCCTTCTCTTAATATCCATTCTCTCATAACTTAGTTTAATTTCATTTTTTTATAGTCATTGCAAGTAGTAATGCCATTCTCAGATTTTGTTAAGTCTAAACTCAAGGATTTTGAGTCAGCGTTCCTAATCCAAATTGGGTGATTATTGAGTCTAAACTCAAGGATTTTGAGTCAAATTTTCAATGGTACCAATGCCATTTTCAGATTCAAATCACAATGGGAGTTAATCACGTTTTAGTGTGACAGTGTCAGATTTCGTTTATTCTTAGCCAAAGTTCTTAGAACCTCTTGAAATATTGTGAAATGATTAGTTTAAGTTGTGTGGACCTCATTTGACTTCCTTATAGTCAAATTTCCCTTCTCATTTGTAAATTGACCATTTTACCCCTTGTTTAATGGATTTTGCCCGTTTTGACTCTCATTTGTTCTTTCGTTCATCTTGAGTTCCATGACTTCATGGAAGGTCACATTGGTGTCTTAGGGATGTCACAACCCGAAAATTCTACTAAAATCCTCAATTTATACAAATCCAAATACATCAAAATACACTAGGATCATAAAAAAATTGTCTTCTTTTATACAAAGTCAATTTCTACAAATATATACAAAAATTCTCTAAATAAATAAATTAAATCCTGCAACGTCAACTCTTTAGCCTAAGCCCGAATCTTGCAATCCCCGTTCATCTTCGATACCTGAAACTGGAGGATGGTGAGACAAAAAGTCTTAGTAGGAAAAACCATAACAAGAATTTCATGGAGATTTAATAAAACAGCTTCACAAAATATACATACATAGGTGAGTATATAAACAAAATACATATGCATTTAATTAAAACATTTAATAAAAAAAACCATTGAAGCAAAACCACCCCATGTCATTCAAGGTATAAAGAACCCTATATTGAAAAAGAAATGTTTCCTTATTGAATCATCAAGCCTCAAGCTTTGGCCTCCTTTACAGACTCTCGAGTCTCAGCTTTTGCACTCTGTCTTCTCTCTCAAATCACTTTAATTCTCTAATTTCTCTCTTATCTGTCTCAGCTCACTGTCCCCCAACTCTTCTGTCTTTCCCTCTAATTTTTCTCCTGTATCATCACCAAAAGGCATAAGCCCAATTTATAGGCGAAACCACCGATAATAAAGAAAATATCAAGGAAGCATTAGTGGACCCCGCCACCCACTTTCTTTATCTTACTTTACTTATCCATATCATTTCAATACCATCTATCAGCCACCTAAAAGGCAAAGCCACGTGAAGAAATCAGAACAAAAGTAATTTTACCAAACAAAATCTTTGTGGGCCCTCCTATAATGTTACCATTTCCCACTTTCGACTTCCCTCTTCATATCTCATGTCTAATATATATATATATAAACACCAAATCAAAAAAAACTTTAGGTGGGACCCGCCAATCACATTTTTCAATTCCATTTCTCCTCTTATCTCACGGCTGGAAGCTCCCCTTCCGATAGATTACACACACACACACACACACATATATAAACTATAAAAAAAATAACTATTACTACACCTCCACTGAACTGAACTTAAAATATAATAATAATAATAAAATAAAATTATAAATTAAAACCTAAAAAAAATCTGGGTTATCAGAAGGTTTGATTTATATCTCTAGATACTTTGGTTCATCTTTCGCTTCTGCATTTCAGACCTGTTACCGGGTCAACGTTCGAGTCATCACTGATGCACCGGGTTGCAAAACTTGGGCCGTCACAAAAATTTTCAACAACCTTTTTGGAGATCAAACCATTGATGATGTTGATGATATGGTTGAACACTATGCAAGATGAAGGAAGGTTGATTAATTTTGAGATGTATGCTGAATTACCGAAAAAACTCCTTTCTATATAAGTTCATGTACATGTATTGCTGTTGTGATATTTATATGTACCACTCGCAAGTGGTCGAATCTTTGCAAATATGGCTTACTTGTAAGGGTGTCGTACTCAAGAGACTTGTGTAAATTAAGTTTGTCAACAGATTTCTTAAATTCCAAATTAACTGGGAAGTAGGATAATCAAATTGTGATGATTTATTCTAAATTAACTAAGTAGAAAAATAAAATGAGAACAATAATTAAATAGGATGTAGAAAATAGAGAAAGAGAACTAGGGACATGACTTCACCACTAAAATCACACCACCAGTCAATTGCATCAATTTATTAGAGATATAACATATAACATGCATAGAGAATTGATCATGACTACAAACACATATTAATTCAGTTAGAAAATAATATAATTTAAAGCTAAGCATGGACTATCTTTGATTGGCATAAACCATTTACCTAACTACTTTACTCTAGGGTGTAGCATGGTCTATCTTTTTTAGGCATAATCCATCAAATCTCTAATATTACATTCAAAGAAATACCATTGTATAATCATCTCATTCACAACTACAAGAAGTGAATGTGTTGTGTTCACAAAATTCAAATATCTAAGATAAGATAAAAAAAAATGTTTGTAATTGAATTAAAACTTTAAAACAAATTCTTATTGAAAAGTCAATTAATTAAAAATCCTATAGATTACACAATCATGTATGATAATAATTGTTTTGCAATAAATAAATACAATCGAATCACTGGTGCTAAGTTAGGGCTACATCACAACCCTAGCAAAGCGTTTAGTCAAGCATGACTAGAGTTAAATTCTTCATGCATGGATGAGGAAGACATCTTCACCGCCATAGATTTATCCCTTCTTGCTTCTGAATGATTCTCTTTTGATCTCAGCCCCAAGCTCCTATGTGTGATCCTTCAATACTGTAGAGAACTCCCTTTAAATAAGAGAAGATCAGCCCTAAAGTTCCATTTTTTTTTCACATAGAAGACATATATGGAAATTTTGTCAAATAAGGACTTCAAAATTCGTACAGACTCCCAACCTAGTTTTGACATGGTAAACAACTTTTTTATAAAATTTTCGTGAAATACAAAATTGTAACTCTTCGAATTTCCTTTTAATACATGAGAATTTAGTTGTTTTGATATTCGAGAAGAGAGATATAATCAGATTACCAAAACGGGTTCAAGTTACCAACTTTGGTGAAAGATTCCTTTTTGGAGAATGATTCTTCCTTTTCTTCTTCTTTCCATTCTTATCAATTTGTGACTTCTCTTGGACTCTTTTCTAAGTCTAATTAGACTTGGATCTTCAACATTGTTCGGTCCCACGAAATGTCATCTTTTAAAGTAACTTGACTAATTTTACAATTAAAGCCCTGAAATAAATAAAAATAATAAAATAATGTAAAATCACAAATAAACTACTATTAAGAGAATAAAACATGCAAGTAAAGGGGTGTACAATATTCAACGCCTAACAATAGCCTCAATCATCATTGGTCATTCTTTTTTTAATTCTCTGCGAATAATCTTTGCACTTCTTTCTTATCTTAAATAGTTAAACAGTAAAACCTGGAATACATATTTCTCCATTCTATATGTTACATGATGTAGAAAAAATACTGCCTTGGCATATAGAACTTCTCATACAAAATCTGCAAGCAATAGCCTCATAAACTTTATTTAATAATAATAATTTCTTTTATTAAGTATGGGTAAACTTTGCATACCCAGACTAGTCAACAAAAGATTTTTGCAGTTAAAACACTAACGATAATTATGGAGAAGAAGACAAATAATAATAAGAGAATACAAAATTACTCAAAAGTGAACCAACCTATAGGGAGGCGATTTATATCTCCCTTTTTGTTGTAAGCAGCGTTTTGCATAAGTGGTTGGATTGTTCTCATACTCCTCTTGGAATGGATTGCTCTCATATTTGGGACCCGATGTTTGAGCTTTGCATCATTTCCCTCTTCTAACAAATAACTTTTGACTTATGATTCACACTTCATTATGTTTAATTTTGGAAAAAATATTTTACTTAAAAAAGAAATATTTTTTTTGAAAAAAAAATATTTTATGTCAAAACAAAGCAACTTAAATGTTTTTTGGGAGTTCGTAGAAAAGGGTGCAAGTGCCATGTTGTCCAAGTGGTTTGATCGTTCTCCGTGTTCAAGCCTTGCACCCTTCCTTTCTCTTCGTACAATTAATTCATAACATTTTTGCCTTTACTTTTTTTTTTAAAAAAAAAAAACCCTAGAAAAGGGTGTCAGTTACAATAAAAAATGTTTTGATTGAAAATAAATTTTTTTTAAAAAACATTATTTTCATGAAATTTAGCCTCATTTGCAGTCAAGATGAAGTTAGATCCATAATTAATGGCCTTGATTAAATTAAAAAAGTGTATAAAAAGAGGATCAGATTGAAGATCAAATTTGTTTCTTGATTAAACAAACACCCCACTTGGACGCAAAAAGGGCTTTGTGGGGGCGCATACGGTATGCCTCCATTGAATCTCTTTTTATTTATTTATTTATTTTTTTAATATCTATTATATCTTATGTATTTTGTATAATTTTAAATGTGCCCCAATTAAAATTATGAAAAATTCCGCTATTAAAATATGTCCCTCACTAAAATTTTTGGCTCTAACCTAATCACCATTTTCATATTGTATAATTTTAATTGTCTCTAACCTAATCACCATTTTCATATTATATCTTATATATTTTCTATAATTTTAAATGTGCCCCAATTAAAATTATGAAAAATTCCGCTATTAAAATATGTCCCTCACTAAATTTTTTGGCTCTAACCTAATTACCATTTTCATATTGAATTGTTTTATGCTACTATAGATATGATATTACAAGGGCTAGATAGTTGATTTATTGAAGCAAATATTGAATTGTTACTTTGTTTGACATTTTTGTACATAGAACTATTCATTATTTATTCTTGAAAAGCAAAAACTAATTTGTCGTCTTCACTTGATGATCGACTGATATTGTGGATGCACATTCTAATGGTGAGTTTGAAAGATTAAAAGGAATTTGTGATCTTACAAAAAGAAATATAAATAAATAAATAAAGACGTGACATGACATTTTTTTATTGGTGTCTGATTTTTATCATTTTTTATTTTTTGTTTTTCATGCCGGTATCTTTATGTTTAGGGTAAAGTACATTGACACCCCCTGAGGTTTGCCAAAAGGACACTCAGATGAAAGTTGGCCTGTTTTGGGACAATGACACCTCCTCAAGTTTGATATAGCTACCAAAGACACCCCAATGTTAATGAATTGACATTTTTGCCATTTGACTTTTATATTGACCAATTTAAATATTAAAATGACGACACCCCAATGTTAATGAATTGACATTTTTGCCCTTTGACTTTTATATTGACCAATTTAAATATTAAAATGACAATTATAACCTCATACCCTTAACCATTTGTTTCGTTCTCCTCTCTGTTATCTCTTCCTCTCTTCCTCCCATTGCCAACACACACATACTGTTACATAGATACACATATACGGATACATATATATATATATATATAGATACACACACATATACACACAACCACATATATATATATATATATGTATATACAGATACATATATATATACACACACATAAGGCGGCAGGATTGTGAGTTTCCTCAACTCTTTCTTCACAGTCGAAAACTCAAAGAAGGCCACCATCTCCGGTGGATCAAAGACAAACAGATCGGCGACGGATTGAAGACATTGTCGATGAAGAAGACAAGTAGATTAATGGTGAAGTGTTGTGAGGTCCTCCCGGTCTAGGGGTAAGCGCCGGAGTTAGGGACAGTCTGGGAGACATTGCGTCGAATATAGGCAGAACTGGAGCTGTGCCGGCGGGGAGAGGCGCCGCCAGTTTCTTCAACAGGTGGGTCCGGACAGATCTGGCGGATGCGAGTTTGTCGTTATTATCCTCGGCTCCAAAGCTGACTTTGTGTAATGACTCGGTTATTTTCTTCCTTTTCCTTTTTCCTCAAATTTTTCGGATAAATTTTTTCCGTTGTCTTTTCTTTTCTGTGGATGGTTTTTCGTCACTTAGTGTCATCTTGAGTGCTCAGAAATGGTTTCTGAGACTCTTTTCCATGGATTGACAACTTCCTTTGAGGATCGAGTCATTTCCACAATTTTCGTTTTTTAACACTATTCACTTTTTTATCCTTATTCCTATTTCGTCCTTTTTCCTATTTCGTCTTTTCTCCGTTTGTTACTTTTTTGGCAAAACCTCACTTCTTGTGCTCGGAGTTGGTTTTTGACTTCACGTATCTTTATCGTGAGTGGTTTCCACAAAATACGTATCTTTACTTTTGTAAGAAAGTACTCTGGTTGCTCCCGGTGTTCATAGGGGCATGGATACATAATTCTTTAAAATTAATTTCTTTTCTTGGGGTATTTTTCATAAATATCTTTTGAAGATATTTTATTTTAGGGTTATCTAAGAAAATATCTTTTGGAAGATATTTTCATTCTGGGGCAGTTTTGCAGTTAACCCTTTTTGTGGGGGCCATTGTGCAATTAATGAAAGTTGTTGCAAATTATTTTATTTTGAGCCTGGATCCTCGTACGGGATTCATTTTCACTTTTCGTTGAGTCGTAAACTCTTAGAAGTCCTTTCTGGTCGATGTTTTCCAGTTTCAGGGTTTCTGGCCTCGGTTTGCGCCAAACTTGTTTGGGGCATAACTTTCTGCTTGGGACTCAATTTTTGATGCCGTTTCTTTTGTTATTCTTATTTTCTCATTTTGAATCTTTTTTCATTCACAGATTTTCATCATTTGAGCGCGTCTGCTCAAATTTCACTTTTTCGGACCCTGCAGGGCCCGTTCGGAGCACTTTTTGAGATTTCTATAAAAGGGGGATGATATTTTATTTTTTCATCTTCCCCACTCTCTTGCATGACCTGAAGCTTCTATGGCAGCCCAAGGGTGGCTGCCACCTTCTCTCTCCTCATTTGAACTTCATTACATTGTTAGAACATAGTAGGGCCTTTGCGTTTTGTGTTCGTGTTGACTACGCGCTTCTTTCACCCTTATTAGAACCCATTTCTGGCCAAATTTTGAGTTTGGTTTTGAAGTCAAGTTGTGATTTTCATGGGTCCTCTTTGGAGTTTATCGTTCATGGCGTTGTTCCCGACGAAACCCCGAAGTATTGTCGGATTCAGAGCCGTTTCGTTTTGACGGCTTTTGAGATTTTCATGTCAAATTGAGGTAGGGGGTGTCTTAGGTTTATATTATTGTTGTATTGATTGTTTTATAAGCATATACAACTTGTGAGCATGCCTTGTTCAAGTTTTTAGAATTTAATTTAATTATTTTCATTGTTTAAGATTTAATTCTCATGATGCTAGGCAACTTAGAATTAAATTGTGGCATGCTAGAAATTTAGGCCTTGGTATGGTGTTTGATATATATTAAATTGGGGTTATTTGAATAAGAATTGCAAATTTTATTTAATATTTATCTTTTGTGAAAGTTTAATTCACCTAGTTGTATCAAGTATGGAATTAACTTGTAATGTGATATTAAAGTAGGCCTTGGTGAGTTCTTTAACATATATTAAATTGAGGACATTTAGATATGTTTGAAAATCTAGAGAAAAATTAATTAATGAGTTTAATTAATTTTATTTTAAGTGTGTTGGTCACTTAAATTGATATTGGAGGTAATAGGTTGATAATCCCTTGAAATGTGGTCTGTTTAATCACCTTGTGAGCATGTTACTAATTTGATATAGAATTAGTACTTGAGACATCTTGAAATGGTAATTGGACTTAGCATGATATAGAATATCATTGATTTGCATAGCTTGTTTAGATATATTTTGTGTAGGTGTATAGCTTGTTAGAATATTACAATTGTTTACCTTGGAGGTTAGTTACTAAATTGGGACTTATTTAGTACTTGTGGCTTAGTATGGTAATGTGGTTCAATTGTTGTAAAATATTATTGTTTTGGTGTATAAATTGCATATTGGAGGCTTGACATGTCATATGCTATCTAGACTTGAATTCTAGGACATGGTTTGTGTGGATTCAACCTTATTTGTGCATGGAAAATGGCTTTATGCATTAGTGGATTTGGTATAAGTTTGGTCTAACTTATAGATTTTTGTATAAGTTTTGAACTTATTGATTTTGGAAAGCTTATAATGACATATTTCACGTGATGGTTAGGGTTTGACTCTAGTACGGAGATAAGAGTCTTCTAAGTCATAAGTGCGCACTAGGTAGTACTTTGTGGGTCGTAATTGCCCGGAATAGCTTATGCATGTGCGCACGAGGTAGTGCCTTGTGGGTCGTAATTACCCGGAAACACTTGCTTGGTCTAGTGACCACATGTCCTAGTCTTTCTACTTTGATTTCGCATTCAATTTCAAGTTGTTAATCATGGATTACTTGTAGCTTGAGAATTAATGCTTGCTTTGGATATTTGAATCTTACTTAGTATACTTAAAACTGTATTCTTGTTTTGTGCATTTAGATCTCATATAGTGTACTTGAACTTGTATGCTTGCTCTGTGAGTTTAGATTCATTTAGTATGCTTGTGCTGTGTATACTTGTTTTAGGCATATCTCTCTTAGCTTAGTATACTTGTGTCGGTATACTTGATTTACGAGATTTTCATATAAAATGCGTACTTGTGTAAATATGCTTAGACATTGCATGACTTGTCTTAGTGTGGTTTAGTATACTTGGAAATGTATACTTGTATGTTGTATAACATGTTTAACATTGTTTAGTATACTTGAGCATGTATACTTGTATGCCGTTGTTCACTTTAAATTGCATGAATAGCTTAGGATGATCCCTGAGTCTTACTTGACATAGACGTTAGGTGGCATGAGCCCCTTTGACATGTTTCACCTTAAGGTGATATAATTGTAAAACGCTAGGTCCATGCATACTCATCTCCTACGAGTAGCTTTATGTTACTCACCTACGTAGTGGAGACATTTTTCAGGTACCGGAATCAAGATTAGGGATTCACATCATACTTGGATGATTTGTAAACTTGAAGTTCTCATTTCTTGTAAATGTTAGCTTGAAATGCCATTTATAGCTTTATATGTCAAAATGTGTAAATTTGATTCTATTTTTGTAATGTGTACATAAGTACACTCTTTACAATGTATTTGACATGTATGAGATGAGGCCATAGGCCAATGACATCTAATTTGTATCCTATGTAACTTTTAAATTCATGAAATATTATGAAAATATTGAAAAATGCCGAGTCATTGCTTCACTATGCTTGCATCGGGTGTGGGAATTCCATTTTTATTTTTTCATAGGGTCTCATTAATCATGTATGAAGTGTGGCTAAGGGCCAAACGGTAATTTGAAGTCATTTGTTAATTTTGGTTTTCAAATTTCCTTTTTTTTGTTCATCTTTGCCTGTTTGCCCCGTTGGGGGGTCGGATTTTGCATTGGTGGTATTTTTAAGCCATGGACCATTGTAGCACGTCCTAATAGGTAAGTTACGTTTGTGTGCATGATCGTTTTCAAGAAAAACCTCTTCCTTGGCAATTTGAGCCTCCTAGGAACTCATTTTGAGGTTTTGTTGCATAATCTGATCTAGGGGTATTCTAGACCTTTCACATTAGTTTTATTTTCTTCTTTCAACATGGTCAATTAGAAAACGTGATTTTAGGGAGGGTTTTTTCTTCGTATTTTTCCAGAAAACATCGTCTTGATACCGGAAATCTCTTGTGAAGTTTCAGCTTCCAGTTTTCATTTTAGCAGCTTTTTAGCTCTTTTGACCAGATTTCTTGGGAGGGCATTTTGGCCATTTTACAGTGACTTTTTTTTTTTTTTTAATTCTCTCATGAGTCACGTAGAAAACTCAATTTTGAGGGGGGTTTCTTCTTTGTGTTTTTGCAAAAAAAATCATTTAGACCTCCAAATTCAGCTTTTGTTCCAGATTTTTCTGAAAAAAAAACCACACAGCAGCTTTATGGGCTGCTGCCAGCCATGTGTGCACCCAGCGTGCGTGCAGCGTGCATGGGCGCGCGCATGGGCGTGCATATGGGGCTGTCATGGCCCCTCGTTGGTCCGCCGCGACGTCAATTCTTCTTTTGGGCTTTTCTCCTTCGTCCGGACTCCGATCCAAGTGAATTTTTTTTTTTAACTTGACTAATTTTCCGCTGTCTTTTCAATGGTGTACTCAATTGCACCCGTTTCTTCCTGAATAATTACCAGTTTACCCTTTTTGCCTTAAGTGCTCGTTTTTCTTCGTCATGTCGTTTCTCCTTCGTCCGAACTCCGAATCATGCGATTCTTGAGTCCATCTTGATTAGTTTTTCGTTGTCCTTCCAGCGGTGTGCTCGGTGGTACCCGAATTTACATTTTTCAGAAATGACTATTTTACCCCTGGGGGCTTATTTGTCATATTTTCAATCTTTTGCTTCCGCATCAGTTCTTGTTGAGTTCCACGACCTCATGGAAGGTCACTTTGATTTCTTAGAGTCTTATTTTCTGTTTTCGCTTCCGCATTCGGATCCGTTATCGGATCATCCTTTTGGTTCATCATTGACGTACTGGCCTAAAAACCAGGACCGTCACACTTTGCCTCCTCTAATGGGTGATGGCAGAGATGAATCGGTGGCGGCACAGATGAGGGTGACGGTGGAGAGCTTCAGCTTTGATGATGTCGGCTGTGATAGAAGTGGTAGCGAGCTCAGTGATGTGCAAGGCTGAAGACGATGCTGTCATGGCTCGACTGTGGATGGGGGCGACGGTAAGATCAGCTTTTGATGATGGTGGCTGGCGAGCAAGTATTGCCAGAGAGAAAAATCCGGCGATGATGGATTCACTATTGTGTAAAAAGCAAGATCAGCTTTGTGTGTATATATATATGTATCTGTATACGTGTAATAGTATGTGTGTGTTAGTGTTAGGAGGAAGAGATAACAGAGTGGAAAATGAAACAAATGGTTAAGGGTATGTGGTTATAATTGTCATTTTAATATTTAAACTGGTCAATATAAAAGTCAAAGGGCAAAAATGTCAATTCATTACCATTGGGGTGTCTGTGGTAGCTATATCAAACTTGAGGGGGTGTCATTGTCCCAAAACAGGCCAATTTTCATTTGAGTGTCCTTTTGACAAATCTCAAGGGTGTCAATGTACTTTACCCTTATGTTTATTTATTTTTAATTGTTTTTGCTTTTCTCAATTTCTGTGTCGGCTTTTCCTCTCTCTCCCTACTTCCTAACCCAAAACCACTTCTCTCTCTACTCCGATCTCCGTCCAAGCCACCACTATCTCACCTTTACCTCCTCTATCAACCCTTTTCATGCTCTCCGGCGTCGGCAATTGAGGAGAGAAGGTGGAGATCTGAGCCGGCAAAGAGAGGAGTCCGTGGCCGAACCCGGCGACGCGATGGGCTCGGCGAGGGCGGAGTGAGCGCAGGAGAAGGTGAAGTTTTGAAGAACCAGCGCACATCAAGCCATGACACAGAGATTAAAGGAGGAAGAGAAGAGTGGTCGGCGGCTTGGACGGCCGGTTCTTTGCCCGCCAGTGAGTAGAGAGAGAAAGAGGCTGAGAGTAAAGAGAGAAGAAGTGGTTTTGGATTAGGAAGTAGGGGAAGAAGGAGAATTTTGGGTTTGTAAAATATTGGGTTTTGTGTCTAGAGGCAGATTGTGATGAAGGTGAAGGTGAAGGTGAAGGAGAATAGGGTAAGAGACCGTGAAAGGAAGAAGGGGAATTTTGGGTCTGCGACTTGGACGGCTGGAGAGCATGTAAAGGGTTGATAGAGGAGATAAAGGTGAGACGGTGGTGGCTTTGGACGGAGATCGGAGTAGAGAGAGAAGTGGTTTTGGGTTTGGAAGTAGGGAGAGAGAGAGGAAAAGCCGATAAAGAAAAGCAAAAACAATTAAAAAACGACTGAGAGTGTCAAGCGACTAACAAACCGAATATTCAATATTTGAAGAGTTCCATTGTAACCAATGTTGGCCACTTCTCACAATGAAGGGCAAAGTTTAGTTTGAAACGATATGTAATGATTGACTCATAAATAGTAAAAAATCTTTTGATAAACAACTGGAGCACTGCTCATTGGTAACTAAGTTTGTATTCATAAATTTAATAAATGAATTAAGCTTAAATTAAATTTTAAGCTTAATTTTAAATTTTAATAAAAGAGTCTACAAATTTTATTTAAGCTTAATTCATTTATTAAATTTATGAATACAAACTTAGTTACCAATGAGCAGTGCTCCAGTTGTTTATCAAAAGTCAATCATTCTCAAAATATTAGTAACATCCATTTTAAAAAATAAGCCTAAAGGTCAAGTCTAGTGCATCCGAACCCAATTTTAACTGATAACATTTCAGCTTAAGCCCATCTCCATTAATCTAAGCCCATTCCCCCTTCGTCAATCTGTTTAAACCCCAGGTCCCTAACCTCAACGTCGTGGATTCACGACATTATCTACTCTCTCTCACATATGCAGATTTTTTATGGTATACATAAACGAGCAGCCGAGTTCGAGCTCAATCCTTGGCAAGGAAAGCTCGAACAAGCTCGAGCTAGATCTGTTTTATTTGTTTTTATCGGTAAATTGGGGCTTGTAGATCTATTGATTAGATTTATTATTCAAAATCATATATGTAATTTTGTTTTTTTGTGGTTTGCCGAGGGGTGGTACCCTCTCTCTCTCCGTATACAAATCTGTCGTATAATGTATTGTCGGTTGTATACAAATCAGTGTTTATTGTTGGGGTGGTTACATTTTATTTTGTTGGCCGTATATATATGTATTTACATTTTATTTTTATTTATTTATTTATTTTTGTGGTTTTTGAGGCGGTGGTACTCTCTCTCCCCATACAAATCTGTGTATAATGTATTGTCGGGACAGTTTGGCCCGTTTGGGGTAGGGCGGGATGGCTATAGGGGTCATTTTTTTGTAAAATACGGGGAAGGCCCTATTTCTAGGGGTGACAATTGGGTGGATTTGGAATGAATTGAGTATGAGTGGGTCAGTAGTTCTTTCTCAATCCATCAATAGTGGATCATAAAAGGATAAGTGCTCAAAATGGATTAACTCATTTCAACCTTCTTTTATTTTTATTTTTATTTTTATTTTTGCAATTTTTTTACTTTCCTAACCATTCATGGCTAAAAAAAATAATTAATAACTTGTTCTTACAGCATTACAATTTTTTTTGAAATAGGCTATTTGTATCTTTATTTGTGGTCTTAAAGATAATGTGAGCTTGAAATATTTTGATAAAAGCTTGAAGTATTTTCAAGTGGAGATATGCCCCAGAACTTATATGGATATTTTTTTTAAAGCATCATGATTTGTGTAATTACACATTAATGTTCAAGTTTCACATAGAATCCAGTTCCAAAACGTTTTATGTCGATCAAATTTAATGATGTAGGTGAGATGAAAAGACGTTTGAAAGTATGATATTTTTATAGATTTGAATCATTTGATCATGCAATTTGATTATCAATTGAATTAATATTTGCAAGTATGATATATATATATTTTAATTCTCATATCTCTCACTCTCTTTGCGATTGTAGATTTATTGTTCTCTCTCCCAACATGAATAACAATTATGTAGATTTTATCACTCTTAATACTAATAATGAAGTATATAAATTATTGAGTGATTTAATTGTTTTATAAATATAGAATTAATTGTGCAATTCTTTTGTAGAAATAATTGGAGACCGACTTTCAAATAAGTATATTAGGTTTGGTTCATAGAAAAAAAAAAAAGCTTTATTGTACAGAAACTCACAATATGAAATATGAAGTGAACAAAGTGGAAAACAAATTACTACGCGGGGTACTCAATATTTGAAGAGCGCTTGAAGCTTGAATGTGTTCCATTGCCACCAATGTTGGGCTAGTCGCTACAATGAACTGCAAAGTTTAGGGCCGAATTTGGTAATTATAGTTGTTTTGTGTTTTATTTGTTATTTGAGACAAATACAATGTTTCTAGTGTGATGATACTATTTTGAGGTATGTTTGGTGATATATATTTGTTTCAAGATTTTTGAAAGCAAAATATGAAAACACTTTTGGTAAAAAATTGCTACACGTTTTGATACTTTTGCCATGGTGTGGAAGCAACTAAAGCTACAATTTGGTGCTTTCCGTTTTAGCTTGTTTTTCGAAATTGCTTCGGTACTATTCAAATTGTGCCGAAGCAATCAAAAACATCAATTTAGTATTCCGGTATAGACCCTTGATTTTTTTTTTATTTTTTATCCTCAATTGCAAAGTTTATAGTTTGAAACATAGGAACAGCAGAGATTAATACTGTTTGGCTTCGGTTTTGGGGGATTCCGGTACAGACCCTTGATTTTTTTTATTTTTTATTTTTTATTTTTATCCTCAATTGCAAAGTTGATAGGTTTTTTTCTTTTTTGTTTTTTAAATCCCAAACAAGTACGCAGCCCACGAATTGTAGACGGTCCAAAAGCAAAAAGACCAACAATCGAAACGTGAATAACACCACAAGGCCCAGCCCATCACATAGCAAACACATTCCTAGTCTAGGGTTTGTAGACCACTCATGTCTAAGTTATATAATACTGTTAACAAATAGAGATACAAGTAACACAAACAAGCACACGATCTGTTTCTCTCTCACACACAGAGAGGCAAATATAAGCACACAATCTGTTTCTCTCTCACACAGAGAGACACACAGAGAGGCAAATATAAGCACACAATCTGTTTGTCTCTCACACAGAGAGACAATCTCTCTGTGTGAGAGACAAACAGATTGTGTGCTTATATTTGCCTCTCTGTGTGTGAGAGAGAAACAGATCGTTATTGTGTCTCTCTGTGTGAGAGAGAAACAGATTGTGTGCTTATATTTGCCTCTCTGTGTGTGAGAGAGAAACAGATCGTGTGCTTGTTTGTGTTACTTGTATCTCTATTTGTTAACAGTATTATATAACTGATAAAGGAAAGAGGGGGGAGGGGGGAGAGAGTGAAACAGAAAAAGAAGAAAAGAAATAAGCAAACTATTTTTGGAAATCATGTAACCAACAGTGAGTATGCGATTCCTCGGACTTCTCACCCACCCGTGAATTCCCATTGACGACGATAAGGGTTGTGCTTATATTTATGTCTCGGTGGTGTGTGTGAGAGAAACAGATTGTGTGCTTGTTTGAGTTACTTGTATCTGTATTTGTATTTGTTAACTGTATTATATAAGTGATAAAGGAAAGAGGGGGGAGAGTGAAACAGAAAGGAAAGAGGGGGGAGAGTGAAACAGAAAGGAAAGAGGGGAGAGAGTGAAACAGAAGAAGAAGAAAAGAAATAAGCAAACTATTTGTGGAAATCATGTAACCCACAGTGAGTATGCGATTCTTCCATTGTCAGACTTCTCACCTATTGACGACCATAAGGGTTCCAACTCCAGAAAACGAAACAGACAAGAAGCCATTGATGATCACTCTCATAAGGAGAGTAAGGAACGGACCTCTCCTTACGAGCGTGATCATCAATGGTTTCTTGTGTGCTTGGTTTTCGGTGGATTCACTAGTGGGTGAGAAGTCCGACAATGGAGGAATCGCAGTCACTGTAACCCTCCATGATTTCCACAAATAGTTTGCTTATTTCCTTTTCTTCTTCTGTTTCACTCTCTCCCCTCTTTCCTTTGTCGGTCATATGATACTACAGATATAAGCAACACAAACAAGCACACACTGTCAATATATATATATGTGTCTATATATATATAGAGAGAATTAGATTGAGAGAGTTGGGTTAAATGCTTCTTCAATCCGTCGTCCCCAATCTTATACACACACACACACACATATATATATATCGAGATGCTCTCTGTTCTTCAAATTGGGTTTTCTCAAATACAAGTCGCTTAAGTTCATGTACTCTGAACATATATATTTATGAATTATATAGATGTATGTATGATTGAAGCGCAATTACACCTTTTGAAACATACTCTGTATACACACATGCATACACACATATGCTATCAGCTAATAGAATTTTCTTATAAAAAACTTCACATAAATGTTATACTTGTTTTTTTATCAGGCATTAAATGGCATATTTCTTGTCACATCATGTTAACAATTCCAAACAATGCCGTATGCCATTTAAAAGCAAATTTTGGTGATATTGACCCTAACTTAAGTTGTTTAATGCAAAAGAATAAATATATAATGTTCACGTATATTCTAAGCCTTCACTCCTTTCATCTGTGCCCACCTGTCATGCAAAGGAATATATATAGAGAGATAAAGAGGAGAGCTTGATGAAAATTTTGAGCTTATGAAATTGTTAAGGGTGGGTCCATATGTACACACAAAGTACTGTTATTGTTGCAGATGATTACACTTAGCAGAAGTGGGCATGATTTAGAACTCAAATTGGCACTCATAAAACCAAGGCCATGATTTTAGCGAGAGAGAGAGAGAGAGAGAGAGAGAGAGAGAGAGAGTGTAAAAATGAAGAGAAAGGAAAATGAGTTGGGGGTGGTTTTAGTAGGGAAAAGACCGAATATTTTGAGAGCATTATGCTCCGCGGGAGGGAGTGGCAATTAAGAGTAAAGTATTGTAATACCCCTAATTTTAAAAGAATAGTCTTGGTATTTATTTATTTGTTTTAATTGTATTTTTAATTATTTAATTAATTATTTGACTAATTGCTTATAGGTTTAATTGAATTAAGTGTTACTTGAGTATTTGATTAAGTGTCTATATGTTATTTGTATTTGTCTATTTATTAATTGTTTAATTAGATTATGTGCTTAAATGATATTTTGATTAATTGTAAATTAAATATTTTATTTTATTTTATTTTATTATTTTATTTTTCTTTTATGATTATAGTTAATAGTAATTGAACAACCAATTGGATCATATGGACTACTTGGATAGGATATTGGATGGGCATGGATTATTACCCATGAATAGCTGTGTGCGTTATATATATATATATATATATATATATATATATATATATATATATATATATATATATATATAAGGGAAAGTAATTATTAATTACTTTTATGGTAACTTGGGTAGTTATATTTAATCTGATATATATGTTTTATATTTAAATAATAAAAATATACATAGATTTGATACGTGTTATGTTTTAAGTTACTTTATAATATTATGGTAACTTAAGTATTATTAGATAATCCATTAATAAATAATGGGTAATTTATTAATTACTTTTATGGTAACTTGGGTAGTAATATTTAATCTGAGGTATATGTTTTATATTTAAATAATAAAAATATACATAGATTTGATACGTGTTATGTTTTAAGTTACTTTATAATATTATGGTAATTTAGGTATTATTGGATAATCCATTATTAAATAATGGAATGTATATAATTTATTTATTTAATAGAGATATACATAAATTATATACGTAACATATTTTACTTACTCTTTTAATATTTTTATTATTATTATTTTTTTAAGTTGACTTGGATTGGAAAAATGGTTAGAGTTATTTTATTTAGCCTATAAATATATAACTATAGGTTGTAAAAGGGGGTTAGAAATATTCACGTAATATATTCGAGAGAGAGAGAGTTAGAGAGGGAAGGAGGAAAAGGAAGGAAGGAGGAGAAAAATCCTGTAGAGAAAAGATCAAGGAAGAAGAAGTTTAACTTTCGATCCGAAAATTTAAGACAAGTTCTTCTTCCATCTCTTTCCATTTGATTCGTGTTTCTATACATGCCTAGGAAATTGTAGGATTTATTAAACACATAAAATTAAATAATTATGTATGTTTAATTAGATTAGAATATAGGTTTTATGAAATCGGTTCATATCTGTTCTTGTGTTATGAATTGATAAATGCATTATTTTGATTTGTTTCTGGTGTGAATTTTTTACATGTTTAAATTATGTATTTTTCATATCTGTGGAATGATAGAACGTAGAAACATGCCTAGGATTCCTAAACATTAAATAGGGACTAAGTTTGGGTTTAAATAAATTTAAATAGACTCACTCATAATGATGCTTGCTATTTGAATGTTTTAAACAAACGAATGGATTTAATCTTTTAAAATGTTTTAGCAATTGATATTAAATGTGTAGGATAAATTGGATTATGGAGATTACTTATTTGACGGTATAATAAAATATCATGTATTAGATTCAGTTTGTGTAGGACATATGATATAGGAAGCTTAAATAAATAATAAGTCATTCCTATTTTGTGATAACTTGATATTATATTATCATAGTTATTTTTGGATTATTTGATGTATTTCCTTAATCATTACATCAATTGTTGGATTGTGTGGTTTAATGCACTGGTATGAGACGGTGGCATTATAGGGACGGATTAACTTATCAGTTAAGTCCTACTCATTTTATATAAGGGAATAGATTAACTAAAATTTTAAGTCCTACTTATATTCAAGTCAGGTCAGCTAAACAAGTTGAATGACTTATGGAGGATTACTTTATTATAAAAAGGATTGAATTAACTAAAATATTAAGTCCTACTTATATTAAAGTCAGGTCAGCTGAACAAATTAAATGACTTATGGATGATTAATTTATACTGGATAGGATGGTGACTAGATTATATATATATAAGTATAGTGCCATGATATGAGCTTGAGTCTCAGGATCAGTGGTTAGGACGCGTATATCACCAGAAATGTGTAGCTAGATATAGTGTAGTTGTGCACCCTGGTAAGTTTAGGTACTCATGTCCACTATATGTGCGTTTTGCATGTTGCCTACTATTCAGGTTGAGACAACCCTATAGTCTAGTGAGGTTCCTTTAGTGTGTATGTGTGTATATATATATATATACGGACTACTAGTTACTGTTGGATTGACTAGGATGTATACGTGTATCGGATCTTTGCTTGAACAGTAGTAGAGTAGAACTTGTTTGTGGGCCTGACCCACCATTATTTTTCAGGTGTTCGTCAGGAGTAGAGGTTGTTCGTGCTGAACGGAGATCAGTTTACTTCATTCTTCTGATTCTACATAGGAGATTCTTATATGCTTCGTTCTTCAGTTGGAGACAGTTATTGCTGTCACTTGTTCAGATTGGTTTTTAGGGGTCCACACAGTATGGACACCTAAGTTGTATTAATGGAGGATTTATTGTATCAAAATGATTTTATTATTAATGGAAATTTATTAAGAGGTTTTATTATTGGATTTTTCTTTTAGTTTTCTTTCAGCAAATTATTTATTCCTATTTATTCTTTTATACTCCGTGTTCGTTTATTGTCGATTTTGTTTTTGATATCCTCGGGTATTTGGGCGTGGGCCTGGCCAACCCGCATTCGAAAATCCGGAGGTATCACAAGTATGAAGGAGCCGTTGAAGTAAGAGAATTCCCACCATATTCGGTTGCTATAGTCATTTTAGTCATACTCGAGACCGAAGCTACCAAATTACGTTTTTTAGTTTTCTTATCAGCTTATAAACATATAAGAAAAATTCCCAAAAGTGATAGAATTTAAAATATACATATAGAAAAAAAAAAAATTTGAATTCATATTTCTATGTAGTTGAATTCATAAGTCGGTAGAAAATTCTCAATACTCCTTTTCTTTTGATTTTGCAAAATTGAAAAGGAAGAAATCAGAATCACAGAGAGAGAGAGGGAATAGAGGAATTGGAGAACGAAGTAGACCGAAGAAGAGAGGTGAGAAAAAAAAATCAGAGGGAGAGAGAGAATCGAACATAACGAAGAAGAGATAGGAGGAAATGAGAGAGAGAATGGTAAAGAAACTGTTCAGCTTTTTGGAATTTTATTTTTTTTAATTTTTATTTTCCATCACGGCAAAACGAAGATTGAGGGAATGACGTGACAATTACACCTCGGATTCGAACTAATAGTGAGCCAAAAAGGTTGACATAGTATCATTACTCTAAATATAAATAGTCTTAATTAATGTTGAGAAATTTTTAGATATTTCTGGTCAATGTTGGCTTACCGGATGTGGGTCAACCTTGTTATAGGACTATATCTTTTGTTTATCATTAGAAATTAGATTTATGTTCATTTGTAAGAGAATTCTATCCCACAAAGCAATTTGAGCCTTCAACAAATTCTAGTTTAGCGAGAATTCTCAACAAAAGTCCTGGTTTAGCTAGAATTCTCTTGATAATTTATCTTGTTATTTTTCCTCTGTATATTTTGAATTTAAATTAAATGTAAAATCTGTTATAACTGATTATATTTTCAATATATCTCACACTTATAACTGATAATATCTATAAATATATCTTTGCACTATGAAAAGACAGACACATTCAAATTTTTATCTTACACCATTGAATGGAAGGACTGGGATCCTCTGCTGTAAACGGGTCGTGCTGTACCCATGCTGTAGTGAAAAAAGAAATTGTTTTTAAATTGGTAACTGTAGAGTCCAACGGAAAAAGGAATGACGTTAAAAAAATATATATTGAAAGTAAAAAAGAAAAAGGAAAAAAGGAAAATAAAATATCCTTTTTGCCACATCCTACCAAAAAACAAACAAACGGAAAACAAACTTCAGAGCCTCCCTCCCTCGTCACCGTACGCCATCTCCCTTTCTCGTCATTGTGTATCTCATAATAGCATACTGGGTATTGGGTTTTTCAGGCATCAATTCGTCCCTATATTGCGGCTGTATTTTCAGGTACTCACCCTTTCTTTCTCTGTTTTCCTCTTCATAAACCTTAACTCTTTCTCTAAAAATCACACTTATTTCTGCACAGTATATCATTATACTAGAAAAGACAAATCATTTAGAATAAAAAATTCAACATATAAATTTTGTATGCTGATTTTTCCTTTTTAATTTTCACGCTATTTTGGAAACTCGGTTCTTCCGCATAAACCGCCTTCTTCTTTTTTTTTTGTAGAGGAGAAGGATAAGAAACCAAATTTTGGGTTATTCTAATTTAAATTTAATTTCCTCCCATATATCAATTTACAATGTATAATATTCATACTGAAAATAAAGCAAATATAGATAATTGATAATCCATAAAGTAAATTAATATGTGGAATAATTCACAAATCATGACGACTCCATTTAGATTCTCATTTATTTATTTATTTTTATTTCGATATATATATATATATATATATATATATATATATATATATATATGTATTAGTTGTCATACGTTTATCATCGTTATGTTTTATGCAATTGCAGTGACAAAACTCATGCAACTTGAGTGTAGTGAGAATTAGAGAAATTAGCTAATTAACAATTAGCACTTGTACTTGTGAAGATTTGTCCTAACATTATAGGACTAGAGATTAAACAAAACTAAAATTAGAATTAACCTTCAGTTTGATTGCTGGTAAAACATGGGAAGATAAAACAAAATCAAAATCTGAATCGATTGGAATTTCATTATTTAATACCTTCCAGAATTAACATATCTTAATTTACGCTTCTAGCTTGAATTGAGTGAAGTTATTCAAATACTGGTTACCCAATCGACATCAAAATGAAATTTTTAATTCCTTTTGCCCTCCATTTTCTCAACAAACAAACGTAGTAAAAATATTCAGTTATAGATTAGTCTAAATTATTAAAGAATGCAACACATAACTTTAAAAAAAAAACTCCTACCTTCACCAAGAATGAAGTTCCATAAATTTCTAATTGGCTCGATTATTCCCGTCAAATTCAAATACTGGGAAAGGGAAATCATTTAGAATAAAAAATTTAACATATAAATTTTGTATGCTGATTTTTCCTGTGTAATTTTCACGCTATTTCGGAAAGAAAACTCGGTTCTTCCGTATAAACCTATTTTTTTGTCCTCGAGAAGGCAGAGGAAAATGATAGGAAACCAAAATTTGGGGTAAGTCTTTTTATAAAATGTTGTTTTATCAAAAAAAGATACTTCTTCTTTTGTTCTTCTATTGGGGTAAGTCTTTGGTATAAAATGTTATTTTATCAATGATTCAGGCATTTGTTGTTGATGTTGCTTTGTACGTGTGTAGTCATCAATTTTAAAGGCTCATGAGCTTGTTGGTAGTACGCAGAGAGGTTTCTTGAAAGATGTATGGAGGAATAGCTTGATGTTGTTTAAATTAAATGAAGATGAAATTTTAAAATGTAGACAGGTATGTATGATTCATTTAACTATTCATGTTTCATTTCATTATCCGTGTTCTTTTATATATATATATATTTATAATTATGATGTGTTTCATTTCTTTTTCCCTACGTCGAATGACAACCATTGGCTCTTATACGTTGTTGATATTGACAAATTAACAATTTATTACCTAGACTCCCTTGACAACAAGATTAGAAGAAAATATACTTACTTATTTGTGATGAGGTTTTAATGAACTTTTGATTAGAAGTTTCAATGTGTTTTTTTATATTAGTTTTGAAGTTTCAATGTTATTAACTAACGTGTATGAATATCATTTATAATTGCAGAAGGAATTCATGGAAGTTTTATTTAACAAAAAATTCGGAAAATTCAAAACTATTGATGTGAAAGTCCCAAAACAATCCGATGGGTATAAGTTTGTTTTTTAATTTATTTTTTTATTTTTTAAAAGAAAATTAAATAATTTTATTACGAATTTTTTTTATTATGTTAAAATGTTATTTAAGATCTCAGTTTGTCATAAAATTTTTGTCCATGTTATTGAATATTAGGGATAGTTGTGGAGTGTTCACGATGAGGTACATGTAACTTTTTAATGGCGAATTGGAGCTCAAGTTCGACACAGTATGTTAAAAATTTTCATATCCATAGTGGCTTCATCTTATAAATTTCAAAATTCATATGTCTAAATGTAATTCGGTGTAGTTACTCTTGTTTGCAGGTAGAACCATATGAAATGACATGCAAGCTTGGATTGGAGCTACTTTTAGATAAAGATAACAAACACATTCAAAAGTTGAGGAATATTATGCAAAAGATGTGTAAATGATTTTTCAAATAAGATAGTGTTGCAACGTGTACATTTGATTATCCATTGGTTTTATCTTGTTGACTTATAAGTTTATTTTTTTAATTTGATTAAATTAAGCAAATTAATTAGAAATACATCAAGAAATATTGTTTCCTTTGTTTATAAGTGAATTAAACAAAGTTCATCTTTTGATTGATTTGTTCCCTTTGCTTTATCTTCTTAAAAAAAAAAAAAAAAAAAAAAAAAAAAAAAAAAAAAAAATTATCAACCTCAAAATTAACCAAGTTAATCTCTTTATTGATTTGTTCAGTGGTGAATGCATCATATTGCATTCTTCTCTACATAAGAATGAAACTTGTTAAATATTTCATCAAACTAAAGCAGATGCCAGTATGATTAGATTTGTACACACACCATTCTTGATTAAAAGAATTGTATTTGATCTGAAGTTATGAAATTGCTTTTTCAACAAGAATTTAATTCTATATGTTATATATATAGGATAAGGATCCTCTCTAGGAAAAGAGAGATCATGCACACTCACCAACCATTGATATGACATCATTACTAGTGTTGACAATAAAATTAAAAGTGTTGAAAATAAGATTTAAGATGCTCACAACAAAAATAAAAAGTGTTGAGAACAAGATTAAAAGTGTTGAGAATAAGATTGAAGGTGTTGAGAATAAGATTAAAAGGTATTGAGGATAAGATTAAAAAATGTTAAGCTAGAGATTAAAAAGTATTGAGAACAAGATTAAAAGTGTTGAGAATAAGATTAAAAAGTGTTGAGCTAGAGATTAAAAAGTGTTGAGAACATGATTGAAAGTGTTGAGAATAAGATTAAAAGTTGTTGAGAACAAGATTAAAAAGTGTTGAAAACAAGATAAAAAACTGTTGAGAAAAAGGTTAAAAAGTGTTGAGTTAGAGCTTAAAAAGTGTTGAGAACAAGATTAAAAGTGTTGAGAATAAGATTAAAAAGTGTTGAGAACAACATTAAAAAGTGTTGAGAAAAAGATTAAAAAGTGTTGAGAATAAGATTAAAAGTATTGAGAATAAGATTAAAAGTTGTTGAGAACATAATTAAAAAGTATTGAGAAAAAGATTAAAAAGTGTTGAGTTAGAGATTAAAAAGTGTAGAGAAGAAGATTAAAAGTTGTTGAGAATAACATTAAAAAGTGTTGAGAACAAGATTAAAAAGTATTGAGAAAAAGATTAAAAGTGTTGAGAATAAGATTAAAAGTTGTTGAGAACAATATTAAAAAGTGTTGAGAATAAGATTAAACAGTGTTGAGAAAAAAATAAAAAAATGTTGAGTTAGTGATTAAAAAGTGTTAAGAATAAGATTATTAGTGTTGAGAATAAGATTAAAAGTTGTTGAGAACAACATTAAAAAGTGTTGAGGATAAGATTAAAAAATGTTGAGAAAAGATTAAAAGTGTTGAGAATAAGATTAAAAGTTGTTGAGAAAAAGATTAAAAAGTGTTGAGAATAAGATTAAAAGTGTTGAGAATAAGATTTAAGGTGTTGAGAAAAAGATTAAAAAGTGTTGAGAATAAGATTAAAAAGTGTTGAGAACAAAATTAAATGTATTGAAAATAAGATTAAAAGGTGTTGAGCTAGAGATTAAAAAGTGTTGAGAACAAGATTTAAGGTGTTGAGAATAAAATTAAAAGTGTTGAGAATAAGATTTAAGGTGTTGAGAATGAGAATTAAAAAGTTTTGAGTTATAGATTAAAAAGTACTAGATTAAAAGTGTTGAGAATAAGACTAAAAGTTGTTGAGAACAAGATTAAAAAGTGTTGAGAACGAGATTAAAAGTGTTGAGAACAAGATTTAAATTGTTGAGAAAAGATTAAAAAGTGTTGAGAATAAGATTAAAAAGTATGAAAAATAAGATTAAAAAGTGTTGAGAACAAGATTAAAAGGTGTTGAGAATAAGATTAAAAGGTGTTGAGCTAGAGATTAAAAAGTGTTGAGTTAGAGATTAAAAGTGTTGAGAATAAGATTTAAGGTGTTAAGAATAAGATTATAAGGTATTGAGAATAAGATTAAAAAATGTTGAGATAGAGATTAAAAAGTGTTAAGAAAAAGATTAAAAGTGTTGAGAATAATATTAAAAGTTGTTGAGAATAAGATTTAAAAGTGTTGAGAATAAGATTAAAAGTTGTTAAGAATAATATTAAAAAGTGTTGAAAACAAGATTAAAAGTACTGAGAACAAGATTAAAAAGTTGTTGAGAACAAGATTAAAAGTGTTAAAAATAATATTAAAAGATTTTAAGCTAGAGATTAAAAATTGTTGAAAATAAGATTAAAAAGTGTTGAGAACAAGATTAAAAGTATTGAAAATAAGATTTAAGATGTTGAGAACAAGATTAAGAGATGTTGAGAATAAGATTAAGAGGTGTTGAGTGAGAGATTAAAAAGTGTTGAGAGTAAGATTAAAATGTGTTGAGTTAGAGATTAAAATGTGTTGAGAATAAGATCAAATGTGTTGAGAATAAGATTAAATTAAAGGTGTTGATAAAAAGATTAAAAAGTGTGAAAAACAAGATTAAAAAGTGTTTAGAACAAGATTTAAAGTATTGAGAAAAAGATTAAAAAGTGTTGAGAATAAGATCAAATGTGTTGAGAGTAATATTAAATTAAAGGTGTTGATAAAACGATTAAAAAGTGTTGAGAAAAAGATTAAATGTGTTGAGAAAAAAAGATTAAAGGTGTTGAGAAAAAAGATTAAAAAATGTTGAGAACAAGATCAAAGGTGTTGAGAAAAAAGATTAAAAAGTGTTATGAACAAGATCAAAAGGTGTTGAGAATAAGATTAAAAGGTATTGAGTTAGAGATTAAAAAGTGTTGAGTTAAAGATTAAAATTGTTGAGAATAAGATTTAAAGTATTAACAATAAGATTATAAGTTGTTGAGAATAAGATTAAAAGGTGTTGAGGTAGAATAAAAAGTGTTGCTAATAAAATTAAAAGGTATTGAATAAGATTAAAAGGTCTTGAGTTAGAGATTAAAAAGTGTTGAGAAAAAAGATTTAAGGTGTTGAGAACAAGATTAAAAGGTATTGAGAATAATATTAAATGGTGCTGAGTTAGAGATTAAAAGGTGTTGAGAATAAGATTAAAAAGTATTGAAAATAAGATTAAAAGGTGTTGAGTTATAGATTAAAAAGTGTTGAGAAAAAGATTAAAAAGTATTGAGAATAAGATGAAAGGTGTTGAGAATAAAATTAAATTAAAGGTGTTGATAAAAAGATTAAAAAGTGTGAAGAACAAGATTAAAAAGTGTTGAGAATAAGATTTAAAGTGTTGATAAAAAGATTAAAAAGTGTTGAGAATAAGATCAAATTTGTTAAGAGTAATATTAAATTAAAGGTGTTGAGAAAACGATTAAAAAATGTTGAGGACAAGATTAAATGTGTTAGAGAAAAAAAGATTAAAGGTGTTGAGAAAAAAGATTAAAAAATGTTGAGAATAAGATTAAAGGTGTTGAAAAAAAAGATTAAAAAGTATTGAGAATAAGATTAAAATGTGTTGAGAATAAGATTAAAAGGTGTTGAGTTAGAGATTAAAAAATGTTGAGCTAGAGATTAAAAGTGTTGAGAATAATATTTAAGGTGTTGAGAATAAGATTATAAGGTGTTGCGAACAAGATTAAAATATGTTGAGTTACAGATTAAAAAGTATTGATAACAAGATTAAAAGGTATATTAGACAATTAATTGTATGTATATGGCTTTATGAATTTTAAATTTCTCACATATTTTAAGACTTGCCAAAACTGCCTTGATTACTCTTTACAATGGGCAGAGATTCCATCAAAAGTAACACATTCAAATTAACTAAAAACAAAAAATTCATCACATTGAAATGTGTTTCCATACAATATCAATATTTAGTTACATCAGTTAGTTCCCATTCCATCAAAAGTAACACATTCAAATGAACTAAAAACTGAAAATTCATCATATTGAAATTTTGCAACCATTAACAATAATGAGTGCAATACTAAGAAAATGAGGAGAACAGCAGTAGGTCAGCCCATAGAAGTCCAAGCACAGATCTTAATTCCAAAACCTCCAATCAATGAAGGAATGATCTCAAAAACCTGCAAATCAATGTAGAAAATTAAATAAATTTTCTTAGCATAAATCAGAAATACAGATTAAAAAAAAATCCTTAGAGCAAAAATAGTCATGAAGCAAAAATCTTTTATCGTTTTAGAGCTTATCCCAAAGGTGAAGCTGCAGGTAAACAAATATTATATTTTTAGTATCCTTGGAATTAGAAATAGAAATGTCGGTAGCAACAAGTAATCCAGTCCCATTTCAACAGTTTCAATATATGGGACACTTGCTGAAGCAATGGGACAGAATTGGTTGTTAGCATTGTGCCTAAGATGAAAAAAATAAAGTAAAAATTATGACAGAGAATTCTTTATAAAAATGAAGAGAGAGCATTTTTATTTCACTTACCCACTGTACCATCTACTTCATCTACAAAATTATGGGGGGGTGAGCAAAGACCTGGCAGATACAAAAACAACGCCATATATATCTTCTAAACTATAACTTCAAGAGTTTAGATCAAAGGGTGGCATTAAAAAAAACACAATAAATAAAAATAAGATATGTATTACCATCAATAAATATCCAATTATGATTATAATAAGATAACAAAGTGTCTTAGAGAATGCATGAAACCTCTTGTTTGCATGTCTATTTGTTTGTGTGTCTGTTTATTGTTTACAAAAACACACATATATGAAGAAATCTCAGACTTTCATTACACTATCCCAAGCAGAATACAACAAAGGGGTTTATGGCCTCCTTCACCTAATGGACTATCCATTTGAAAATTGGAGAAAAAAAAAAGAAGCACAAATGATAAGAACTGTCTTACCTTTAAAGTTCAAATCATGACATTCAAATCCTAAAACCATTAGGATACCAAAACTTTGTTTCAATTCAAAGCTCTTTTAGGTCATAATTAATAACACAATCAAAAAATTCAATTGTGTTCTTAAATGATACGATACAATTACAATTTTTAAATGCTAGCTAAAAATTTAAATAACTTGCCTTGACTATATTGTTAGCCATAATCAAAATGGAATTCTTTTCAGCTACAGAACCCCACTTCATCAACTACCTTTTGTTAAAGGTGTTCAATCTGCCTAAGTGTATTCTAGGGGGTGTAAGTAAATGGATCTAAGAAGAACCCAAATTTTAGTTTCCTATCTTTCTCCTCTGCCTTCTCGACAACAAAAAAGAGGTTTATATAGAAGAACCAAGTTTTCTTTCGAAATAGCATGAAAATTAAAAAGGAAAAATCAGCATACAAAATTTATATTTTGAATTTTTTATTTTAAATGATTTGCCTTTTCCAGTGTTTGAATTTGACAGGAATAATCGAGTCAATTAGAAATTTATGGAACTTCATTTTTGGTGAAGGTACGAGTTTTTTTTAAAATTATGTGTTGCGTTCTTTAATAATTTAGACTAATCTATAACTGAATACTTTTACTACGTTTGTTTGTCAAGAAAATGGAGGGGAAAAGGAATTAAAATTTTCATTCTGATGTCGATTGGGTAACCAGTATTTGAATAACTTCACTCAATTCAAGCCAGAAGTGTGAATTAAGATATGTTAATTTTGGAAGGTATTAAACAATGAAATTCCAATTGATTCAGATTTTGATTCTATTTTCTCTTCCCACGTTTTACTAGCAATCAAACTGAAGGTTAATTATAATTTTAGTTTTGTTAAGTTTAGTTTTGTTTAATCTCTAGTCCTATGACATTAGGACAAATCTTCGCAAGCATAAATGCTAATTGTTAATAACCTAATTTCTCTAATTCTCACTACACTCAAGTTGCATGAGTTTTGTCACTGTAATTGCATGAAACATAACGATGATAAACATATGACAACTAATATATATATATATATATATATATATATATATATATATTGAAATAAAAATAAATAAATAAATGAGAATCTAAATGGAGTCATCATGATTTGTGAATGATCGTTGGTCATATATATAATATAAAGTTGTCTTACTTAAATATTAATTTACTTTATGGATTATTAATTATCTATATTTGCTTTATTTTCAGTATGAATATTATACATTGTAAATTGATCTATGGGAGGAAATTAAATTTAGATTAGAATAACCCAAAATTTGGTTTCTTATCCTTCTCCTCTACAACAAAAAAAGAGAGAGGTTTATATGGAAGAACCGAGTTTCCAAAATAGCGTGAAAATTAAAAAGGAAAAATCAGCATACAAAATTTATATGCTGAATTTTTGATTCTAACTGATTTGTCTTTTCCAGTATAATGATATACTATGTAGAAATAAGTGTGATTTTTTAGAGAGAGAGCGTTAGGGTTTATGAAGAGGAAAACAGAGAAAGAAAGGGTGAATACCTGAAAATACAGCCGCAAGACAGGGACGAATTGATGCCTGAAAAACCTAATACCCAGTATGCTATTTTGAGATACATAATGACGAGAGAGGGACATGGCGTACGGTGACGAGGGAGGGAGGCTCTGAAGTTTTTTTCTGTTTTTTTTTTTTTTTTTTTTTTTTTTTTTTTTTTTTGTAACGTCGTTCCTTTTTCCGTTGGACTCTACAGTTACCAATTTAAAAACAATTTCTTTTTTCGCTACAGCATGGGTACAGCATGACCCATTTACAGTAGAGGATCCTAGTCCTGAATGGAATTGGCCCCATGTAGGCCTCACACACAATAATAATATCTACTCCATTTAATGAATGAGACCATATATAGTTACAACAATCTCTCTTAATAATAATAACAAGACATCAATGCAATTACAGCCATCTTGCAGCATCCGACAATTTCTTTGACTAATCATAAGCTTAGAACTATTGCTAGCAATTATAACTGTGTATAATAATACGGTGATACGCTAACTATTGTTAGCAATTATGATTGTGTATAATAATACGGTGATACGTAAAATCATTCAAGATTTCATATATGAATTAAGTAATTTTTCTCAACCAATACCTTCAAGCATTCATTCAGTGATAAAGCATGTCTGATATAGGATCTAAATAAACTAGTGACATTATATGGTGGAACAAATTATTTCATTTCAACGAAGTGAGAAAGATCTCAAAAAATTAGCCAATTATATCATGTATCAGGAGTAAAAAATATAGTGATACTATAACACGGAACCAAGAAATAAAATTATAGCATGTCTGATGAAGGTAAAAATCGTGATACTATATTACGGATCCAATTATAACATATTTCATGAAAAAAGTATATTTATTTTAGTAAGTCATAATATTACGTAATAATATTTAACTTCTTTACCTAAATACATTTATATCAAGCAGACATCCTTGGCTAATAACAGATACATATTTTTCAATAAGTCGGTCAATACAATGACTAAGAGCGAAGGGTCGAACTGAAAAATCTATTGGAAGATTCAATGGCAACATCGTTTTAGATATTTTGTTTGGTTATGATGGGCTGATGAAAAATCTATTGGAAGATTCAATGGCAATTGTAATGAATATATGTGTGTGTATATATATATCTAGTGATTAATATATGAGACTAACTTTGACACACATAGAGAGAGGGAGATAGAGAGAGAGAGAGAAAACTGATTGCCTTTTTTCTTCATACCATCATTTGCATACACATTAGCCTATTTATAGGCATGTTCAGGCGTAGGCAACAAGCAGTTTTCAACTTATCAAACAAGCTTTCATTCTTAGATACATATATCTATATAACTCGTAGGCAATAAGCAGCTTATCAAACAAGCTACTTTGTCATTCATTACCAGTGGACCCCACATATATATGTAACACTCCCCTTTGGGGTCCACTGTACTATACTAAAAATATGCCTCGTTAAAACCTTACTAAGGAAAGTGGAAAAAACCCTAGTGAAGGAAAAAGAGTACAGTATTCTTATGTATGGTATTGTATAGGTTAAAACTGTCTCATTAAAACATTGCCAGGAAAATCCAGTAGGATAAAACCTGGATGAAGGAAAAAGAGTACAGTATGCTAATACCTCTTTGATCAATGGCTCCCCCTCATTAGTTCAACCCTGAAGATCCTTTAGTTGACGCATTCCAATGTTGTCCACTAACTTCTTGAATGTTGTAGTTGGAAGCGCTTTAGTGAATAAATTTACTAGATTATCACTAGAGCGTATCTGCCAAACATCGATATCACGACTCTTCTGGAACTCGTGTGTGGAAAAGAATTTTGGTGAAATGTGTTTGGTTCTGTCACTTTTTATGTATCCTCCTCTTACCTGTGCAATACATGCTATATTATCTTTATATAATATTGTTAGACTATCTTTGATTGAGGAGAGTCCACATGATTCTCGAATATGTTGTATAATAGATCTCAACCAAACACACTCTCTACCTGCTTCATGAATTGCGAGTATCTCAGAGTGATTTGAGGAAGTTACAGTCATGGTCTATTTTATAGATCGCTATGATATAGCAGTATCACCACAAGTAAACAAGTACCCTGTTTGTGATCGGGCTGTATGTGGGTTAGATAGATAACCTACATCTGCATATCCGATCAATTGGGGCTTTGATTTTCTTGAATAAAACAACCCCATATCAGTCGTTCCCCGAAGGTAACGCATAATGTGTTTGACCCCATTCTAATGTCTTTGAGTTGGTCCAAAACTATACCATGCTAATAAGTTGACTGCAAATGATATATCAGGTCTGGTACAATTTGCAAGGTATATTAGAGCACCGATTGCACTAAGATATGGTACTTCAGGACCAAGAACTTCTTCGCCTTCTTCCAGAGGACGAAAAGGATCTTTTTTAACATTAAGTGATCGGACAATCATTAGAGAACTCAAGGGGTGAGCTTTATCCATATAAAAGCACTTCAGGACTTTTTCAGTGTATGTTAACTGATAGATAAGAATTCCACTTGGTAAATGTTTGATCTATAGGTCGAGACAAAATTTTGTTCTATCAAGATCTTTCATTTCGAATTCTTTCTTTAAATAATTAGCAATCGTGGTGAGTTCTTCAAGAGTTCCCACAAGATTTAGATCGTCAACATATACAACTATAATGGCAAATCCAGATTTTGATTTCTTGATATAAATACATGGACAAACTTGATTATTCACATATCCTTCTTTTAGTAAATACTCACTGAGTCGATTGTACCACATGTGTCCGGATTATTTCAATCCGTACAAGGATTGTTGTAGCCTGATAGAATACATGGTACGTGGTTTCAAGCTATTTGCTTCAGGCATTTTAAATCCTTCAGGGATTTTCATATATATATATATATATATATATATATATATCACTATCTAGTGATCTATATAAATAAGCTGTAACCACGTCCATTAGACGCATATCTAATGCTTTTGAGACTGTGAAATTGATCAAGAAGCGAAATGTGATTGCATCCATCACAGGAGAGTATGTCTCCTTATAATCAATACCAGGTCTCTGTAAGAAACCTTGGGCTACAAGTCGGGCTTTGTATCTTATAATTTCATTTTTCTCATTATATTTCCTTACAAATACCCATTTGTACCCTACAGGCATGACATCTTCAAGTGTTTGGACTACAGGTCCAAAAACTTCACGTTTTGCTAATGAGTTTAGCTTTGCCTGTATTGCTTCTTTCCATTTTGGCCAATCATTTCTATATCGACATTCTTCGATGTTCTGAGGTTTAGGATCCTCATTATCACCTACAATATCAAGAGCAACTGCAAAGGAGAATATATCGCTAATAACAACTGTATTTCTATCCCTTAATTCTCTATAGTTTATTGAGATCTCATTATTTTCAGGTACCAGTGCCTCTTCCCACTACAACAGTTTCAGCTTTTACCAGCGCTCAAAAACGCTGGTAAAAGCCTTAAAAAGCACTGGTAGTTCAATTACCAGCGCTTTACCAGCGCTTCTGAAAAAGCGCTGGTAAATCCAGTGTCGGTAGGGCTTTACCAGCGCTTTTAGAAAAACGCTGGCATAAGGTATTTACCAGCGCTTTTTATAAAAGCGCTGGTAAAGGGTCACCATTTTTTATTTTTTATTTTTATTTATTTATTTATTTTTTTAAAAAGAAAAAGTAACCCACCAGCGCTCCTTAAGGAGCGCTAGTGATTACCTTTTTTTTTTTTTTTGGTGGTGGTTTTGGTTTTGGTTTTTTTTTTTTCTTTTCCTAAAGAAACCCATTTATAATACATGTTTATTTATAAAAACAATTATCATCCAAATGTCTACCGATTAACCTGCCAAATATGAAAATAACATCCAAATTGCATGTCTACTAATAGATAATGTTGTACTGAACACCAAGTTTTTACAAAAGAACTATACACAAAATGAAAAGAATTTTTCACAAAAGTAGTAAACACAACCATGACCCCATCTTCAAACTTTCTTTGTTCTAGCTTCAACTTCATCTTCAAACTTCTCTAAAAACACTTCTTTTTTAAAACTGTTCGCCCTTACAATGTACACCTGGAAAGAGAATTTGAATTAATAGACATGTTTGTGCCAAACCATCTGATAGCTTCATTCAAAGATTGGTAAAACAAATATACACGAGGGACATTATTAGAAAAATTACCTCTAATCAACGGGCAGAAGAGCAATCTCAATTTCTTGGAGTGATTTTCCTTTCGTTTCCATCACATTCCTCTTCACAAAAACCACAGCTATCAAGCAAAAGGTAGCGAAGATTGTGTAGAGAACTTGTGCTCCAAGTTGCTCCAGCAGGCGCAGAAACAACAAACCGACAAAAAAATTATTAACTGTTGAAGATGCCAATTTCTATAAGCAGGGAATAATCAGAAGTTGAAGATATTGAAAAAGACACAGAATTCATCCAAACCATATGCGTCATCAAGCTATATATAAAAGAGTAAATTAAGAACTTGCAGATTTAGCTAAATTAAGAACTTGGTTACAAGGTTATAAATTAAGAAGGTTACAAGGTTATATTATTATTTTTATATAAGCTATCTTTATTTTATTAATAGGATAACAGGTCTAATATTAATTTGTTTTGAATATACATATTTTTATTTTTTTTAAATAAAAGTAATATAAGAAAATAAATAAATAATCTTCTAAGACATTTAGGGAGAGATATTTACCATAAAATAATTGCAAATTTTTCACTCTAAAATTGCAAACCTCATTTCTACTCTACTCCATTTTTTTTCATTAGGATTTGAGTTGATATCTCTTATCAGGTTATATTAGACAAACAAGGCAAGTTCTAGTGGAGAACTTGGGGTTCATCTAATTTCAACTTTGGAAATCTAACCTGGGTTTTCTAAAATGTTTTATAGATGTCAAACATGTTCCGGTAAAATGCAACACCAAAAGAAATTGAGTAATGATATAAAAACCGATTGATTTGCGTTAACATTCCTATGAAATAGAGTCCAACAAGGAACTGTTATAGTTTCTCACACAGTGGTACCTACAGGCTTGCAAGTCTTAGCCCAATGTCTAAAACCTTATCCATTCATCCCACTAAATCTCTCTCTCTCTCTCACACACACACACAGTGTCTGCAGGTAGCATGATGTTTATATACTCAAAACTCTTTCTGGCTTGGCGAGGAAAGCTATAGCATTCACTGAGGTGTTTGCTGAACAATTTGTATTAAAGAGTAAAACATGAACCTTCATCTGAAATACAATCTTTACTAAAACATGCGTCGCAAAAATGCATTAATAGGCTATCGTGGTTGGTTCTTTCCTGCTGCCGTGCTTTAGGTTTATTCATAAATGATGCAGAAATTCATTGAACAACAACAGAAAAACATATAAATAGCATAATCATAAATTGAACTGAATTGCAAAAAGAGATCAACCAAACAGTTCCTCCTTATGTGTTTCTTGCCATAGTTCCTCAATCAGTGCTTTTGGTGCTGCAGTAGTAAAAATGAAGCAATGATACATAACAAGAAAGTAAAAGAACAAAGACCTGTGAAGTACCAAAATTAAGAACTTGCAGATTAAACAGCTTGTTGGCTTCATCTTACTAGGAAAGCCGGCCAGTGAACCTTTCACAATGTAAAATTGCTTGATAAATGAACAACTTCAGCCCAATAACACACTGGCTCCTGATTCTTGTGCTTCTTGCATGAGTCTGGTCCATTTTGGTGTGTAGATGGCATCAAACACTAAGGACTAATGACTTGAAGCTTTCTACCAAAAAAATAGTAATTATTAGTCAGTAAATTTGGTGGCTAATTTCAACACACACAAGAAGCTATACATAAGAACTTGCAGATTTAGGAGGTTAGATAATAACTGCCTATCGCATCAAGCTATATATAAAAGAGTAAATTTTCAACACACACAACACATATGCGTCATCAAGGTTATAGCCTCCACAAAAATTTGAAACTCAAAACATAGAAATATATATCAAAACATAGAACATTCTTCACAAAAATTATTTATGACAACACAGATAACTTTGGAACTTCAAATCTCCAAAGTTAGGGACACAACCTTTGACAAAATTTTCAGAAATAATTTTCAAACACAGCCCATCATCACTAACCATCCTCCTTTTTCAATATCACAGAATATATATCAAAGTATTCTTAAAATCGCAGTCCCAATGATCAAATACAGGTTCACAGTGATTTCTCAATTTTTCCATAGTCTTCATTATCTTAGTTTCATGCTTCACAATATTTGTAACATGGCAAAACATATATAAAATCTCACATAACTAAAATCTCGAATTCCCATTTCAAAATAAAATTCCAAAAATCTCCGAAACAGTTTAATTAACCCTTCCTTCAGAAATTTTCAAACATGAACTCATATATATATTTATATGAATGACAGGGGAAAGATGCTTACCCGAAAGATAGAGAGAGGAGCAAAGGAATCAAGAGAAAAATCCGAGAGAGAGACCAACCCGAGAACAATGAGATGACGGCCTGAGATTTGCCAGAGAAGATGATCAAAAATTGCAGCAGTGGATGGCGGCGAGATGAGAATGTTATCTCCTTGGCTGAGGGTCGGCCAGAGACGAAGCCGATGGAGAAGAGATGAGATCGAGAGCGAGAGGCCGAGGTTTGGCTAGAAATCTCGCCAAAAAACCCATAGTAGAGAGCTCGAACAAAGAGAGAGGGGTTGGCTTCAGTGGTGGTGTGAGGATATGGGGTGGAGTGATTGTGGTGGCTGTGGTGCAATAGGTTGAGAACGAGAATAGAGATGGAGGCGATTGGGGAGTTGCAGAGAGAAGGAGAGGGGGCAAGTTCAGAGTTGAGACTGAGAATAGAGATCTGGCGAATGGGAGGCTGAAGATAAACCTAGGGCTCGGATGAGATAAGGTTAGAGATGAGATAAGGTTAGAAGAAATAAATGGAAAATTAAAAAAATAAAAAAGTGAAATAATGTTAAAGCGCCAACTTTTCCCGCATTAAATTTCACACTATTAGCCCTATACCAACGCTCCTACTAAGAGCGCTGGTGTTAGTTCACCTATACCAGCGTAAAAAGCGCTGGTACGAAAAAAATAAAAAAGTGAAATAATGTTAAAGCGCCAATTTTACCCGCATTAAATTTCACATTATTAGCCCTATACCAGCGCTCCAACTAAGAGCACTAGTGTTAGTTCACCTATACCAGCGCTTTTTAAAAGAGCGCTGGTATAATTGCACCTATACCAGCGCTCTTTTAAAAAGTGCTGCTATGATTACACCTATACCAGCGCTTTATAAAAAAGCGCTGGTACAATTGCACCTATATCAGCGCTCTTTAAAAGAGCGTTGGTAAAACCCTAATATGGTGTAGTGTCCGGGGCATGTGCCACTTTTGGGGCATGTGCCACTTCCGGGGCATGCATATCTTATGGGGCTATTTGCTTATAAAATTTAGATTGATCAATCATTTTTGTTGTTCCTTTTACAAGTGTGACCTCTTTAGGAGCGCCAATTTCTTTATTTGATTTCTCTTGTGCTTTCCTCTTTCGGGGAAAAGTGTCTTTTGCACCGACTGGTCTACCACGCTTTTGGCGTGTCTTAGATGCATTTGCAATAACATTGACAGACTGTCCTACAGGGACATCAATTCTTGTTGGAATGTTTACAGCTGGTATATGTGATTTCATCACTTTCTTTGTGTCAGTGAATGCATCGGGTAATTGATTTCCAATACTTTGCAAATGAATGATCCTTTAAACTTCTAGTTCACATTGATTTGTGCGAGGATTGAAATGAGATAAAGTCGTGACATTCCAATTACTAACTCGTTGCTCTTCTGGCTTTTTCTTTTCGCCCCCTAATGGAGGGAAAACAGCCTCATCGAAATAACAGTCAGCAAACTGCGCCTTAAAAACATCACCTATCATAGGTTTAAGATATCTAATAATAGATGGAGAATCAAAACCTACATAAATACCAAGTCGTCGTTGAGGACCCATTTTGGTGTGTTCTGGGGGTGCAATGGGAACATATATAGCGTAACCAAAAACTCGTAAGTGAGAGATATTTGGTTGTTGACCCATCACAAGTTGTAGTGGTGAAAAATTATGATATGCAGTTGGTCTAATGCGTACTAGTGATGCTGCATGTAATATCGCATGTCCCCAAGCAGAAACAGGTAGTTTAGTTCTCATAAGTAATGGTCTAGCTATTAACTGAAGACGTTTGATAAAAGATTCTTGATGAGCGCTGAAAAGTACACTTTTAAACCCCTTAAGCTTGAGTGTTTTAGGACCTTTATCTATCTTATTTACCCGTTTTAGTACTTATTTGTATTTTTGTCTATTTCAGGTCAATAATGTTAAAATGGGCTAAAAATGGATTCTTAAGGCCTTTTTGGAGTTAAACTAAGTCTTGGAGAGGATTCGGAGCAAAAGGAGGCTGATTTGGAGCAAAAAGAGGCTAGTCCTGAAAAGCTGCCAAGTGAGATTGATCGTGAGATCGATCAAAAAAGTGAGATCGATCAAAGTTGGATCGATAGAACTTTTCTCTGATCGATCCAATTTTTCTGATCGATCCAACTTTTCTCTGATCGATCGAACATTGCTTGTAGCGAACTGTCTTATTCCCGTGCGCGCCCAAAAGTCCACCAACCACATAGTACGGGATTAGATATTTTTATAGCAATATTCCTGACTTAGTGACTAAGAAAAGGACCTTGTATATAAAGGGAAGTAACCCATTTGTAAAAGAGCTTTTTATCTTTTTATTTTTACATTGTATTTTTTATTTTCTCTCTCTAGCAAAATTAGAGATTAGGGTTAGAAGAAAAGGGGGAAGTGGAGGCACATCTCAAGATCCATCTCTAGACCACTCTCTCTCTCTCCATCTCTAGAGCTTCAAAAAAGAAGAAGAAGAAGAGGAAGAAGAAGATGGAGCCATAGTTGGAGCTTGATTTCATGACCACATCTACCTCCTCCATGATTGGCTAGATCTACACTTAGGGCTTGGATGAGCCTTAAGTCTTGTGTAATCTAAACCCTTGTATTTCTATTTTTGGGGATTTATATATATTGTTGTGATTAGTGTTCTAGCCTTGTGAATTTCATAAATCTTGGTATAATTCTATGATTTCTATGGTTTAATTCTTCCTATTAATTCTCTAGTTTAATTACATGTCTATGTGTGATTAAATTAGGAATTATTTCTTACATGATTCATATGGATTAATTCTTTCTATTGATTCTCTATTTGATTACATGTTGTCTTATGTGTGATTATTTAGGAATTAATCTCTACACTAGTTTTTCTACATTAATTGCATGTTTATGTGTGGTTGATTGAAAATCTAGTGATGGCTAAGTATGGGTTTTTTATTGAATGGGTTTGTCAATTAATTAGATGGTCTATACTTATGCTTGATAGGTTGTTCTACAATTTAATTCATGCTTGTTGGTAGGTAGACAATCTATGATTGCTTAGATATTCCATGGCTTATTATTGCAAATTCAATGATTCTCTAGATTGATGTGTGCTATAATTGTTGCTACCTAGATGGGTCATGTTTAAACTAGATGGGTTGTGCTACAATTAGTTTAGGTAAGACAATTCATGCTTAAATTAGATGGTCCATGCTTAATATTGCAATTGGTAGTCGCATTTTGTTCACAACAATGTATTCCCCATTAATGGAAAACAAGTGGTTAATTACATGAGCTTAGTGGTAATTCCAACACCCTAAGTCCTCTCTTCAAATCTCTTAAATCCCTATCTCTACTTAGTTTATTTTAATTATATTTTCATTAATTGAAGTAGTTTAATCAAACAATCAATATCTCTTTGCAATCTTGTGATACGCTAGAATTGAATTTAAATTCCAACATGTATAATCTCTTGGGACGATCCCTTCTCACTCATACTACATAGTATAGGTGTTAAGCGGTTTATAAATTTAAAGTATGATGCCCACTTGACACTAATTTCCAAACTCAAAGTGTTGTGCATTATTTTGTGCACACGCTCGGGTAGTCATCATAATTTTGGTGCCGTTGCCGGGGATTAACGGTTTTGTTGGAATTAAATTAGACAATAGTGTTCATTTGATTGCTTCTATTTTTATTTTATTTTTCATTGTATATTCTTTTCTCTTGTTCTCATTATTATTTGTTCAATTAGGTACTTGACTACAAGGAAGGCAAATTTTGGAACTTGAAGCAATAATTGGAGCTTAAAGCTAATATTAAAATTTGAAGTTGCTTAAGGACCGTTGTGAGCAATTCTTGGAACTCTTGTATTTTAATTGTTTCACTTCTTTGAATGCTTGTGATAGCCCTTGTTGAGGCTTAATATATTGCTTTATCTTTGTCCAAGCATAGGCCCTTGTTGAGGCCAATATTTTCTTGCATTTGGATTTTAATTGTGAATGGAGGAATTGTTTGATCCAAGTTTGGGGGGAAATTATATCCCTTCACCTTATGCTCCTCTATCATATTTTAATCCTTATGAGATTGAGTCAAATTCATTTCAACATGCATCATCTTATCATGGACTTGATCACTCATTTAATCCTTCTTATGACTATTGCCCTCCACCACAATTTTATGAAGAACCAATTCCACCACCTTCTAGGTACTCACCCGGATTTGAAGAAAAATTGTTAGCTTTACTTGATGTGCATATTTCACAAACTCCACTTATTAATTCTCATTCTCAAACTTTAGCCAAGTTTGAAGCTCAAGTTGAGCAAATTGCAAGTACTCTTTCTCGTTAAGAGGAGAAGGAAGAGGCAAATGAAAAAATGGCAGGAACTCCAATGTATATAGATGAGGATGATGAGAGTGAAGAGGATGAAACAAGTGAGCTAATGCCTAGCACTCTATCTTGTATAGAGGAGGAAGTGGCAAGTGAGTTAGTGGCTAATCCAATCGAGCATAATATGATTAATGAGGATTTTCCTTCTTTTGATTATGATTTTATCTATGACCTTGCTACTTTAGAGAGTGAGGAGATGTTGACCACACTTGAGGTAGGGGAGAAGGAGGAAGAACTTGTTGAAGAGGGCCTTCCTTCTATTATCTCCAATGACCCTCTTGAGGAATGTCTTTTTGAAATGTATAAAAATTGTGGTTTTGACCTTAAAAGCTCTAAAAATGAAATAAACTCTCTAATGAACTCCTTAGCTAACTTAGAAGGTGAGGAGATGGTTATTTTTTAGGAAGAGAAGAGGGATGAAGAGAAGGTGTTTCTTGATATTCCAAATGAGTCTTTGAAAGACTTTCCCTTGCCAAGTGCAAGACCGCTCATCATTGATTTTATTTTCAAGACCGTGGATGAAAGGAACAATGTCATCTCTTTCATTCTTTTCAAGTCATTCTTTTGGAGGATGATTTCATTGTCATATGTGGGACATTAAATGAGAAAAGTGAAAAGAGGATCAATAAGGATGTTTCATATCCGGTTTTTGATTCTTTTTATTAGTGAGTTGACCCAACGTCTTGCTAGAGACGTTAAACACTAGTATTCGTAGAGTTTCACAACTCTATTCCTCCCTCATTTCTATTTTAAATTTCATTTCTTGCGAAGCCTAGATATTTGTTTAGGGTTTACATGCATTGAAAGGAACTTTGGTGAGGAATGCATGAGCTTTCATGTCATTATTGAGTATTCTACAGAGTTTGATCGATCCAACTTCCAAGTTTGATCGATCCAACTTCCAAGTTCGATCGATCGAACTCCATTCTACATCTAACACTTAGAAAATTTTTCAACCTGTAGGAACCTGCATCCAAATCAGCTCTCGGTCCCATCGTTCGAACTAACTCTTTGATCGATCATGAGGTTTTCGATCGATCCAACTTCCAAGTTCGATCGATCGAACTCCATTCATGATTGAATACTTAGAAAAATTTTGGACCTGCATAAACCTGCATATTTCAGCTCTCGGTCCCATCGTTCGAACTCATTTCATGATCGATTTGAAGTTCTTCGATCGATCCAACTACATCATTGGATCGATCTCAAGTTCCAGCACTTATAAAATTTCTAAACCCAGAAAACTTGTATATTTCACCTTTCTGTCAGATAGATCGAGCATTTTGTGAGATCGATCGAACATGTCTGCAGGTTTTGAAAATTTATTTTTACTTTTACTTTTATTTTTATTTTTGTTTATATTTCAAAAATCCCAAAAATATTTCTTTTATTTTATTTAGTTTATTTTATTTTATTTTTCATCAAAAAAAAATCCAAAAAATTTTGTTTACCTTTAATTTTTAATTTTTCTTAATTTTTAATTTTGAAAAAAAAAAAATGAATAAATAAATAAATAAATAATTTTTTTTTTCTTTTCTTTGTATTCTTTATTTTCTTGCAATTTTATTTCTTGTCTTTGTATTTTTGTTTGTGTACATATTTGTTTTGTCTAAAAAAAAAAAAAAAAAACAGTTTTTCAACGTAACATTCCGTCTTGCTAGAGACGTTAAACTTAACACCCACATGACACATTGTGTCATTTATCTCTTATTACATACATGTTCATTTACATTTTTATTTCTTTATTTTTCTTACATTTTGTTTCATTGTACATATTTTCTGAAAATAAATAAATAAATAACAAAAAAAAAATTGCATCCCTTATTTCCTTGCATTTTCATTCCTTGCATGTTTATTTGTTTTATTTTTGTGTGTGTATATATACTTGTTATGTTATAATAAAAAATAAAAAATAAAAAAAAATATGAAAAGTAAAAAGTAAGAAAATTTTGTATATACTTACATTGTACATATTCTTTTTCATTTCTTGCATTGTACATATTCTTTCATTGCATTTTAATTCTTTGATTTTCTTATTTTTTGTATATACTTGTTTTCATTAAATGAAAAATATAAAAAGATTCATCATTGTGTCCTTATGTGTAGTCATGCATACTTTATACTTTGGGTAAGGCTTGATCTCATATCTCTCTTTCATCTTGTGCTATATTGGCTTAGATTGCATGATTTGATTATTCTTATCCCATTTGATATTTGATATGAGTTTGCTAGTGTGGTTATTAAAGTAGGTTGTTGATTCCAAGTTTGGGGGAGACGTCTTTCGAATTGGATCACTACCGGGCTTCATGCTTTCGTTACCAGGGTATACTCTTTCCATCTTTTCCATTGTTCTCATTGCACATTGAGGACAATGTACGGTTTAAGTTTGAGGGTAAGGTGTCTTGTTGCTTTCTACTTAAGTTTGAACTTTAATTGCATGATTGAGATTTGAGATTGATGCTAGCCGTGATTTTGATCTTTTGAGGACTATATTGCTTAAAATTTAAAAATTGCTTGACTTGAGAGTCCAATACTCCTTGTATGCCTTGTGGATGCCATTTATGAGTATTTTTTTTGAAAGATTGATATCTTGCTTGCACTTGTGGTCCACATTATCCTAATTTTGTGATTGTTTTGAGATTTACTCTAAGATTCTACACTAGCACAGGCGCACACTAGCATTCATTTGTGGGGTACATACTTTGTTGATTATTGAATTGGTTATATCCCAATTGAGCTAGTATTGCATTGAAAGCTTTCATTCTTGATAAAGGTGGATAACAACCCCTTTTCACTAAGTAGCCGGGATTCTAGTCTCATCAAGCACTGAACTTCTCGCGCCGAAAGGTGGAGGGCCCAAACTCTAGGTTAATAATTGAACTTGCTTACAAAAAAAAAAAAAAAAAAAAAAATTGAGAACTTCTCCCAAAAGGTAAGAAGTGGGAAATGATTAGATGGAGGTTGTCTTGATTTGTAACTTAGTTGATTTGAGCTTGTAAGTCTGTAGGGGTGTTTGAACGCCTAATGACCTGAAGTCGTCTGGTTTGGGAGTCATTGACCTAACGCTCGATCTCATGAATCACTAGAAAGCTTAAGAGATCAACACATTACACTATGCTTCCATCTTTGATCCTAAAAAAAAAAAAAAAAAAAAATCGAGTGAAAAGAATAAGCTCACCTAGAACAATAAAGCTTTAATAAAAGGTCCACTTTTTGTCTTGATGATCGGTACTAGCTTTGTGTGCTAGTTTGAGGGTAAGGATGTGATTAATTCTTTAGTTGGCTAAGATAGCAACATATTTGATGCCGGTCCACTTAAAAGAATTCTAGAATTGTTTTGATTTGCATGATAATTTTCTTGATGTGTGGAGGACCATATTTGCTTACTTGATGTTGAGATTTTGGGAGATTGCTTGGAAATGGTTGAAAAATTGCATACCTGAGGTAGTTTTCTCCCAATGCTTGTTTGCAATATTGGTACCTCTTTTGAAAGAATGAGCTTAATGCTTGTGGATATCATTTCTGGAAACCCTCACGAGACTTCACTCGTCCACTAGGGGTAACCTAGGGGTTTAAAAGGCTTGTTGCATATGCTAAATGCAATCGTGTTCCCTACGAAAGTGGCGCTATCATTTCATTGCTTTCTAGTTATAGTTGTTTAGTTATTCATTTCATTTCGTTACTTTGTAGTTCATTGCTAGGGACTAGCAATATTTAAGTTTGGGGGTGTGATAAGCGCTGAAAAGTACACTTTTAAACCCCTTAAGCTTGAGTGTTCTAGGACCTTTATCTATCTTATTTACCCGTTTTAGTACTTATTTGTGTTTTTGTCTATTTAGGTTAATAATGTTAAAATGGGCTAAAAATGGATTCTTAAGGCCTTTTTGGAGTTAAACTAAGTCTTGGAGAGGATTCAGAGCAAAAAGAGGCTGATTTGGAGCAAAAAGAGGCTGATCCTGAAAAGCTGCCAAGTGAGATTGATCGTGAGATCGAACAGAAAAGTGAGATCGATCAAAGTTGGATTGATCGAACTTTTCTCTGATCGATCGAACCTTTCTCTGATCGATCCAACTTTTTCTTTGATCGATCCAATTTCTCTGATTGATCCAACGTTTCTCTGATCGATCGAACATTGCTGGCAGCGAGCTGTCTTATTCCCGTGCGCGCCCAAAAGTCCACCAACCACATAGTACGAGATTAGATATTTTTGGAGCAATATTCTTGACTTAGTGACTAAGAAAAGGACCTTGTATATAAAAGGAAGTAACCCATTTGTAAAAGAGCTTTTTATCCTTTTATTTTTACATTGTATTTTTTATTTTCTCTCTCTAGCAAAGTTAGAGATTAGGGTTAGAAGAAAAGGGGGAAGTGGAGGCACATCTCAAGATCCATCTTTAGACCACTTCCTCTCTCTCCATCTCTAGAGCTTTAAAGAAGAAGAAGAAGAAGAGGAAGAAGAAAATGGAGCCATATTTGGAGCTTGATTTCATAACCACATCTACCTCCTTCATGATTGGCTAGATCTACACTTAGGGCTTGGATGAGCCCTAAGTCTTGTGTAATCTAAACCCTTGTATTTCTATTTTTGGGGATTTATATATATTGTTGTGATTAGTGTTCCAGCCTTGTGAATTTTATAAATCTTGGTATATTTCTTTGATTTCTATGGTTTAATTCTTCCTATTAATTCTCTAGTTTAATTACATGTCTATGTGTGATTAAATTAGGAATTATTTCTTACATGATTCATATGGATTAATTCTTTCTATTGATTCTCTATTTGATTACATGTTGTCTTATGTGTGATTATTTGGGAATTAATCTCTACACTAGTTTTTCTACATTAATTGCATGTCTATGTGTGATTGATTGAAAATCTAGTGATGGCTAAGCATGGGTTTTTATTGAATGGGTTTGTCAATTAATTAGATAGTCTATACTTATGCTTGATGAGTTGTTCTACAATTTAATTCATGCTTGTAGGTAGGTAGACAATCTATGATTGCTTAGATATTTCATGGCTTATTATTGCAAGTTCCATGATTCTCTAGATTGATGTATGCTACAATTGTTGCTACCTAGATGGGTCATGCTTAAACTAGATGGGTTGTGCTACAATTAGTTTAGGTAAGACAATTCATGCTTAAATTAGATGGTCCATGCTTAATATTGCAATTGGTAGTCGCATTTTGTTTACAACAATGTATTCCCCATTAATGGAAAGGATGTGGTTAATTACATGAGCTTAGTGGTGATTCCAACACCCTAAGTCCTCTCTTCATATCTCTTAAATCCCTATCTCTACTTAGTTTAGTTTAATTGTATTTTCATTAATTGAAGTAGTTTAATCATCTCATCAAATCTCTTTTGCAATCTTATGATACGATAGAGTTGAAGTTAAATTCCAACACGTATAATCCCTTGGGACGATCCCTACTCACTCTTACTACGTTAGTAGTAGTGTTGGTAGTGGTTTTTATAAATTTAAACTTGACCCAAAAGGCTTTTCTTGAACCGCACATTCATTACATTATTTTGGCGTATATCAAGCGGCCTCATCAATTCTGCAAGACCATTTTGGGTGTGAGTATGTGCAACAGGATGTTCAATAAGAATGCCAATTGACATGCAATAGTCATTAAATGATTGAGATATGAATTCCCCGGCATTATCCAGACGGATAGTCTGAATTGGATAATCCGGCAATTGTGCTCGTAATCGGATTATTTGAGCAAGGAGTCGAGCAAATGCAACATTATGAGCAGAAAGTAAACTTACGTGTAACCACCATGTTGATGTATCAATTAAGACCATAAAATACCATAATTGTCCACACGCTGGATGAATTGGTCCACATATATCCCCTTGAATTCGTTGTAAAAATGGTGGGCATTCAACGACGACCTTGGAAGGTGATGGTCTGACTATTAATTTACCCTGTGAACAAGCGGTACAAGGATAATCATTTACTAAAAGAATCTTCTGGTTCTTTAGTGGATGACCATGTGAATTTTCAATGATTCGACGCATCATTGTTGACCCAGGATGACCAAAGCGATCATGCCAAAGTATAAAAATATTTAGGTCAGAGCACTTCTGGTGCGTCACTGCATGTGACTCAATTACTCTTATCTCTGTATAATATAATCCAGAAGAAAAAGCAGGGAGTTTTTCTAATACATGCCTCTGGCATGTAATACAGAGATATTCAACGCCCCCTTTATTTATAGTCTCAGTATGATAACCGTTGAGACGTATATCTTTAAAACTTAATAAATTTCTTTTGGATTTGGTAGAGTATAGAGTATCATCAATATTCAATTTTATTCCACATGGTAACACAATGATAGCTTTTCTAGAGCCTTTAATTAGGTCTGCTGGACCTGATATTGTATTGACACTAGTTTTAACTAATGTTATACACGAAAAATATTTTCTATCTCGAAGTATAGTGTGCGTTGTTGCACTGTCTGCCAGACATATATCTTCACCATTTATCTTGGGTACAGTCAATGCCTTAGTCAGATCCATGCTTCATCATACACACAAAATATATATTTCATTACTTCAAACTAAATTTACATGCAAGATAGCCAAAATAAAAACATACTAGTATAACCTAGATAGAGACATATTGATACAGATAAGCTAAAACACACAAAGGATAACATGCTAGAGAAGGACACATTAATTGGTATAGACAATTCCATCACCTATCATATGATTAATACTACCACTAGTATCAGCAAAGAAGTCAGAAACATCAATGTGAGTAATATCAGTTGGTAAGTCGTCATCCACAAAATTCATTTCAATTTCCTTTCTTTTTCCCTTATCATTCATTGAGGCACGGTAAAGATCAACTAGATGTTTGGGCGTACGACAGGTATGCGACCAATGACCTTTCATTCCATATCTATAGCAAAGCTTGTCATCATATATCTCAGGAGCTTTGTTCTGCAAAGCTTTTTCTTTTGCCTGCTTGGTCGCATTTGAATTCCACTTCTGGTGGGACGGTGTGGAGTTCCTTTGAGGAGTAAATGAGGAATTATGAGCACCACGATTATTATAATTATTTCTATTGCGACCATATCCACGACCACCACGACGTCCGCGTCCACGTCCACATCCATGGCCGTGAAATGATGACACATTCGCTTTTGGGAATGGTACAGATCCAGTAGGATGGGACTGGTGGTTTTGCATCAAAAGCTCATTATTCTGTTCAGCCACCAACAAACAAGAAATCAGCTCAGAATATTTAGTAAATCTGCGCTCTCTATATTGCTGCTGTATGAGTACATTTGAGGCATGAAACTTGGAGTATGTTTTTTCCAACATATCATTATTAGTAATTTTCTCTCCACATAATTTCAATTGTAAGCTGATTTTAAACTAGGCGCTAAATTGTACTCACTTATACTTTTAAAATCCTACAATCGCAGGTGGATCTAGTCATAACGAGCTTTTGGAAGGATCACAGTTTTTTGATGCTCATATCGTTCTTTCAAATTTTTCCACAGTGTAAGTGGATCCTTAACCGTTAGGTACTCTATTTTTAATTCTTCATGGAGGTGATGGCGAAGAAAGATAATAGTTTTCGTGCGGTCCTGCAGGGACGCATTATTTTCTTCCTTAATTGTTTCTCCGAGATTTATGGCATCCAAGTGGATCTCGGCATCAAGGATCCATGACAAGTAGTTTTTGCCCGAGATATCAAGTGCCACAAATTCAAGCTTGGTAAGATTTGATATTATGAAGGAACTATAAATGATAAAATAACATAGTTAGAATTATTTCACAAAAAGAATAATCAATTTGAGATTAAAAAAATACTGCAGTCACTATAATATGATTTGTCAGTAAATATACTATATAATGTCAAAAAGTTAATCATGTGCTTTTAGTAAACAAAACAATCGCAAAAAGACAAAATATGTTTACACTAAAAGGCACATATAATTTATATTTCTACATTTTGCAAAACTTCAGGTTTGTAAGAGTACTCAGTGTAAATGACTTCAGGTCAAAGAATTTCAGATTCATTTGGACTTCAGGCCAACAAATTTTGCGAAACTTTGGGTTCGCAAAGAGTACCAAATATTTGTGAAACTTTAGGCTCACAAAGAGTATATTAATATATGCAAAACTTCGAGTTTGCAAATTAAATAATTTAGTATTTGCGAGACTTCGGGCTTAACAATTTACTTTTCAAGAGTGGACAAAAATATGCTAATATAAATAAATAAATAATTTATTCTAATATAAATAAATAAATAAATAGTTGCGAGACTGTAGGCTCAACAATTTTAATTATATGTAAAATTTGAAAAACAACAGTTTAATATAAATAATTATTTTTCTTATCTTTTGAAGTGAGAAAGAAAAATAGAATTTTCTTCTCAGTTGATAGAGTCTCGTGCTGATAACGTGTAATGAATATATGTGTGTGTATAAATATATCTAGCTATTAATATATGAGACTAACTTTGACACACACAGAGAGGGAGAAAGAGAGGAGAGAAAATATGAGAGAGAGAAAACTGATTGCCTTTTTTCTTCATGCCATCACTTGTAATGCCTATTTATATGCATGTTCAAGTGTAGGCAACAAGCAGTTTTCAGCTTATCAAACAAGCTGCTTTGTCATTCATTACCAGTGGACCCCACATATATATATAACAACAATATCGTTTTAGAATTATGATGGGCTAATGAAAAATCTATTGGAAGATTCAAAATGGCAATGTCGTTTTAGATATTTTGTTTAGTTATGATGGGCTGATAAAAAATCTATCAAAAGATTCAATGGCGATATCCTTCTAAATATTTTGTTAGGTTGTGATAGACAGATGAAAAATCTATTGGAAGATTCAATGGCAATGTCGTTAAATATTTTGCTAGGCTATGATCTTTCCTTTTTCTTTTTTTTTTTCTTTTTTTTTGAGACAGCAGAAGTCCTACGGAATTTACAAAACAAGATCACAAATACAACCAAAACAAACCACTGACTAACCACAGCACTACAACAAAAACAACAAAACCCCCAACCGCAAACTTACAAAGACGATCCCTATCAAATTTATAGATATGATCAAACAACAAAAGACACCTGACAAAGCAAACCACCATAGGAATAAACTATGGGACTCAGTGTAATAATTCCCATACTGCAATAACAGCCACACAAAGAAGGAGGCAAGTTCTAGAAGCGTATAGTAGCATATGCGTGACGGCAACGCCACATACACCTAACCATATTTCTAACCCTATGTTGGATAAGAACGTGACATTATAGGGATTGATATTTTATGGGCCCAGCCTTTTAGAAAAAACCAGCCTTACGTCATCCCTGCACAGTAACGAAGAAAATTTTAACCCGAAAGCCAAAGTCAAACGCCACGGGAGACGATGGAAGAAACGAGGGGGACCAACGGTTGCACAGCCACCAATCAGACTAACCGCTGGCGAATCGACGTCTGGAACAACAAAACACCACAGATAATGGAAAACAACATAAAACCTATGCTCCGAATGATGTCTAGCCTCACAATTTTTTTCGGCAACAACGATCCACGACCCATAGTTAATGGCGGCCGGAGGAGAAACAACATGGAGCAAAGCAAGAGAAAGGAGCAGCCAACCTACTTCATGAACAAGTCCAACGTGCAACAAAAGGAGTAGCCAACCTACTTCATGAACAAGTCCAACGTGCAACAACCCTAAACGTGAGAGAAACTCTGGCACATAGGACCAAGAGAACAACGCACCACAAGAATTGAAAAAACCCTTCCCAAATAGTGAACCCACCGATAAATAATCAGTAGCAATAGCCACCCCTACCTCAGAACCCTTGGCCACTGACAAAAACCCGACATTGACAAGCCATTGGCCAGACAAAAGTAGAACTAATAGAGAAGCCAAAAAAAATAGCCAAATACCTGGATCAATGGCTATAAATCAAGCCATTAATGTTTACTAGTCAATATCAATGCGACTATGAAAATAAAATATAAAAAAAATTTAGACGGTCTACCTAATAATATTGTCGTCTTACACAAGTGGCTTAAATTGCCTAACTAGTTAGTAAATTTGTGTATGTATGAATTTTAAAAAAAACACTCCCGTTTGCTAATAAGAGTTGAAAGATACGGTAAAATATAGCCCTTTTTTTTTTTTTTCATCATCTCCTATGTAATGCATTTATTCGTTTTGATTGCTCCATTTAATTCGTGTTTATACTTTAAATAACCTAATTCTATTTTTTATTTTTTATTTTTTATTTTTTTACGTTTCTAATGGTGTATTTTTCTTAAACACACATTCTTAACACAAACTACCATTTTTTGTTTGGTATAGCTCTTCTCTTTCACACCATCAAAATAAATACTATTTGTTATGCAATCTCGAGAAATGCTGTGACCACTCAATTGTTCTACTATCACTCTATTTTTTTTTAATCTTTTATTATTGTTAATCCAATGCTTGATCTTTAATCAAAGAAATGAAACACACATATATATATATCTTGTGGAACACTATAATTTTGAAGAATCATAGATTTTTATTGATGTTTATAGACATTGATAATTTTTTATTTTGTTTATTTTGAGATCTTTTAAATTTGGTTAGTATCTTTATTATTATTTCGGGAAAAATCACAAACCCCCCTATACTATCATTTTCGTCTAAAAAGCCCCCATGAAAATTAAATATCCCCTAAACTATAAAAGGTCATCAAGTTGCCCCCATATTGGTATAAAATGACAAAACTGCCCTTATAATTTAATTGTTAAATTTAAAACTTATAATATTATTGTAAGATTACAAAACTACCCCTCACCTCTTTCTAAAAATCTTACCACACCCATTGCTTGCAAGACCTCCATTAGCAAAAGTATTATTCAGCTTATGCATTCCAGTATTCCTTCCATCCTACCCATTGAAGGAGTGACCCTCACGAGCTCTGAATCCTCCATTAGCCCCACCATTAGCTCTTCTCTCACCACCATTATTCTAATTCCCATTCCTAAATAGCAAAGGAACTACCTTTAATTGATTTTTCTGTTGATAACCATCAGCTCCTTCATTATTCCTATGATCACCTCCAGCACCGTTATTAGCAATCCCATTGTTCCCCTGATAACCATTCATCTCTCCATAATTCCTAAAAGACTTTCCAAAACCACGACCACTACCTCCTCCTCTCAGTGTCTCAGATTTCACTGAAATTAATTAACACCACCATTATCACACAAAAAATATATACAGCAATAACCAATAAAGAAAAAGAGATACAACCACATAAAACAATCAAAAAAATAATTGTAAAGCTACATTGTTTAACAACAGAAAAAACTGAGTTGGAGAAAACTAGAGAGAGAAATTGGAACTCATATCAATTTTAATTTTTAAGAAACTGAATACAGAACAAAGAATTACACCCAAACAAATCGCCAAACTAAAAAACCTAATTGTAAATTTTTTGTTTTTAGATAAATTAGAGAAGTGGATTAAAGATAAAATCTTTTTGATCTCAATATAATCTAAATTACCCAACAATCGTGTTCACCCTATCAAATAAACCCTCTTTCAGAATCAATTAACATCGTTTAATCAAATTAATTTTTAAAAGCCACAAAACATTAAGAGCGTGAGCATTATATAAATTTGTATAAACAACTAAATACATACCAATATAAACAAAATTTAAAATATGAACTTGTAGATACAGAACAATAAGAACAGAATTATACCATATTGAGAAAGAGGAAGAGGTTAAGAGGGTCGGCAACGTTTTCGGTGTCGATCGGGTTGCAGAGGCAGTCAAGCGGGAGTAGCTTTGGTGGGAGCTCGCTCTCGGGGGATTATTACTTGTCGTCGTTGTCGATGGTGTCCAGCGAACCTGACGGGTTCGGCTACTTGCACGATAACGTGTTCAAGATTGGTGACAGTGGCGGTGGTGTAGACATTAAAATTTTAGTGGGCTTTGGTTTTGACAAATAAACCTATCAAATATGGGTCTAATGTTTAATTAAGTTATTTAATTACCCAAGCTTGGTCTACTTGAATTATGTAATTAGCCCAACCCAGATGATTAAATGAAAAGATAATTATTCCCAATAAAATATATTTGGAATAATTATATTTAAGGATAATTATCATAATATAACCAGCCCGCCCAGTTATGATTTTATCCTTATCAGGAAATGACACATGTCATCATTATATTAATCCAAGAAGCCTATAAATAGAGGCCTGGAGGAAGAAGGAAGAAGGGAGGGATACACAAATTCAGAGTCCAGAAATCCAGAGGGCCAGAATCCAAAATTTAGAATTCAGAAATCCAGAATTCCAGAGAGAAATACAGAATCTTTGCCCAAAAGCGAAGAACACCAAGCACATCAAATCGTGTCGTTCTTCATCTAAATTCCACAGTAATCAACAACAAGAACATCAAATCGTACCGTTCTTCATCCAAATTCCACGGTGATTTAAGATCAAGCTCGTGCAGCCCTTGGATCTAACCAACCACAAAAAGAAGATTGAATCAGAGGACCTTATTCTTTGTAAAGAATATTACAGAGGGTAGTACTCCAATTTTCTCAAATTAATAAAATATTATTATTTTCTCTATATTTTGTTTTTATTTATAGATTACAAAATTTGTGTGTATAGGTGGCATTAGGGAATTGAGGTTGAAGTAAGTGGAAGCAAGCGGCGGTGGCGACGGAGGGTTATCGTCGTCTAAGAGTTGGGTGCAGCAGCCGGCGATGGTGACAACGAACCAAACAATGGGTGTGATGAGAGTTTTAAAAAGAGGTCAGGGGTATTTTTGTAATCTTACAATAATATTGTTACCCAAGTTTTGACTCTAGAGGGGGGTGAATAGAGTCTATGGAAAACAATGGCCAATTTTCAGTTTTAATTGTTTACCAAATTCTAATAAACACTTTAAAACAATTATGCAATAATCAGGATGTAAACTTAAGCAATTAATAACACAATTGTAAAAGAGAAAAGGGAAGAGAAATGCAAACACTTGACATAACGATTTAGCGAGGTTCGGTAACTCCTACTCCTCGGCTCAAGTTCCCTCTTGAGACTTTTTCAATCCCACTATGGTACCTCCTTACGTGTGGAAATCAAACCGGTACAAGAAGCACATCGCTTTTAATACTTCTTGCTAAGAGAATAATCCTCTCTTAGACTTTTGCTGGGTCCTTTACAATTGATTGTAGATAGAAAGTTGTTGCACAATAATATATCTCTCAAAGATTGATATCCAAATCAAAGCTCACAACTAGAGTATGAATGAATATAAATGAAGCTCAATACATTATGAATGATATGTATGAGAGGACGAAGAAGATGAAGAACAAAGACTCTTCGACACTCAAAAAGGTTTCTCTATTTCTCTCCAATACATACACACAATGTCTGAACATTATGTATTTATAACCCTTTTGAAAAATATAGCCGTTAGGGGTGAAATCATTTTCCAGATCTAAAATTTTAGTCCATTTGATCGGTCACATGAACCATCTGTGTGGTCACTTGGAGTCGTCTGATCGGTTACATTGGTGAAGTGATCGGTAGGATAAGATCTAAATGTCATCTGATCGGTTACATGAAGCATCTGATCGGTTACTTTGACTCATCTGATCGGTTACATGGTGAAGTGATCGATTAATTGATAAAACATAAAAGATGCGAATTTACTATTTTGGCATCCTATCAATAGTATGACTGATCTGATCGGTCAAATAAAAAATAAAAATCATTTCTCTGTTTTGATCATCTGATAGACAGCATGGTCTGTTACTTTTGCAGTCACTTCTACTTACTTTAAGTTTACAATGTAAATAAGGAAGTACCCCCCATTTGGATTCAATAAAAAATATAAGAAAATTGAAATCTAACTAAATCAAAATGTAGAAGATCAGTTTTAATACAAATTAAGGTTCCTGACAATTTTTATAAAACTTGATCCTCCATGTAGGCCAATGTATAAATGATGAAAATATCTTATAACATCAGTTTAAGCTATTTGAAATATAAGGAGTAATTACTGAGAAAAATTATTTTGAAAATATCTTTATTTCAAAAATTCATTTTTCACACTTAGCCAAAAACACAGTTTTTCATGAGGTGCATTAACGGGTCCTAATGACTGTTACCAAGTCATGATAATAAAGGCTTCATTTGCCTTCACCTTTACATTCTAGTAACCAATATGAATTATGTGATTGATGTGCATGATCCTAGCATTTCTAGCTCAAGTGATGAATTTTTTCAAAACTTATGCAAACTTGAACTAACTCATTCTTTAGCAACGATTTCATATCACCATTATATATGATGACGTTCATAGTCTATTGCTAATGGATATAGGAACATATGAATGATGATATGATATGCATGGTCCTATAAGAGATGAGCTTCAAATGGATTCATAAATACTTTGACATTAAATCCTAAACGCTAACCAAGCTATCTACCCCTTTCTTAAAACTTTGTCCATGATCGTTTAGGCTTGGAGTTATTCTTGATTTCTTCCTTTCTTTGAATTGCTTGTTTGCTTATTGTAGTCCAAGCTATCTTTGGATGGACTTGCATTTGGTTCCTTGCAAATTCATGTCTCTTTGCACCCGTTGTTTTTCATTAATATGATCTTTATTGCTTTATTGAGGTCATTCTTAGAATATGACTTATCTATAACACTAAATATAAAAATTAGTCCATAAACACCATTAATGATTTGTAATCATCAAAATCACTAAATTGTTCTTAATTAAAGGCTTTGTGCTAACAATCTCCCCCTTTTTGATGATAAAAAAACATTGATGTATTCATAAGTAAGTGGAGTAGCATTTGAAAAATGCTCCCCCTATAATGAACATCATATCATAAAATAGTATGCTTGATATTTCATAAATCATTTTAGATATTAACATGCATTTAAAATCATTTTAAGCTTCAAGAGATTTCTACAAATCTCCTCCTATCAACATGCTTTCATCAAAAGATATCAATAGATATATAACATCAAGCATTTGATATTTAATCACATCACGCATATTTCTCCCCCTTTATCATATCAAAAAGGTGGGAGGCTTAGACAATTTCAATTAGCATAATTCATTTAGCATAGTGAATTGTCATGGTGAAGCAATGATTTATCAAGAAATGGTAATATAGTGGTAATGACGATAATATGCTTAATAGTGAAACATATAAGCAATTATATAATATGATACTAATTTCATTGATAACAAGAATTCAATACATCATTAAGGTTTATGGCATATACAAAAGTATACATAGTCAAGCATGAAATAAAAATGAAGCATATATTAGAATAAGCCAAAAGGCAAACAACCTTCTAAAGACAAATCTTGAGAACTCAAGACAACTTCAATCACAATATATTTTTCCCATTTGATATCTTCAAGGAGGAAAAAATCATGAAAGCTCATAAGAAATTAATATAATGACTAAAAAGTCATTTTTAGGCATGTTTAACAAGATACAAGAAAATTCAATTAAGCATAGCAAATCATGGATATCCCTTCACAAGAGATTACTAATAATCCCCCCCTAAGAACATGTTTAATTCCCCCTAAGAACATGTTTCCATTTCCATCATATATTATTTATTGGATACACATAAACACAATGATATATATAATGAGATAATGATACCATAAGATATTCTTCCATTGAAGAAGATAAATTGTAATATGATTTTAATATGCAAAACAATTCTAAAATCATATATAGCATGAAAAACATAAAGCATATGCAAATAGTGTCACTACACTTAGTCATATGCAATGAAAGCCAAATTATGCAAAAGCAGATTTTCTTGGACATATGTGATTAAAGAAAATTGGCTACATGATTTTTCATGTGGATGAGCTCAATATTGTTGGAGTTGCCTTGCACAATCAACCAATTTTTATACCAGTTGTTGTAGCAAAAACGCAAAATAACAACGCGCGCTGTTCAAAGAATAATCAAGCACTCATAAAGAAAAATCACAAACAAAAATTACACACAAGAACACAAGATATACATGGTTCACCCAAATCTTAGGGCTACGTCCATGTAGCACATTGAACAAATTCACTATGAAAAAGATGAAGAATTACAAGGAGAATTTTCTCTCTATCTCTCTCAATTGATCTCTCTTGTGTTGGCACAAATTAATCATACAACACGTATGATTTCTCTCTAATTTTCTCCACACCCTAAAAATACTGATTAGGGTTGATATCTATAGCCCCATACAATGGAACACAGCTTGTCTAACAAGAATTGCCTTTTGTAGAGTCCAAAAGCAACAAGGAAAATAAATCACATAAGTTTCCAGAAAAGTTGAACCGATACCAGGAATTGGCTACTGGTTCCCAATGTCCAGAGACGAATCTTCTTGGATTCTGGAACCAGTTCCAAAATTGGTTACCAGTTCCTATTGGACAGTGGCTGATCAATGTTTCCTTGATTTTGGCTATCATCCGTGGAACCAGTTCCCAGACGTCAGTAGCCAAAAAAATATTAAAATCATTAGTTTCCCAAAAACTTTACGTTATCACGTGATCGGACTCCACCACAAAAAACACAACAATCTCCCACTTAAAGACTAGAGCACTTGTAAACCCATTCCATCTTCTTCTCATGCATGTCCCATGCATATCGGTGCATTTCTCTCTGTCTTCAACCTAACGGACCAACTGAAGTTGCGTACAACTTCAGTTTCTCTATGGTCACTATCTTGGTCAACATATTAGCCAGATTCTTGGTACCAAGTATTTTTTCAAGTGTCAACACCTCATCTTCTAACATAGATCTGATAAAATGATACCGAAGTCCTATATGCTTGGTCCTTGAATGAAATGCTGAATTCTTTGCCAAATGTATTACACTTTGACTATCACTGTGCAAAATATTCTTCACCTGTTCGAATCCCAACTCTGTCAACAAACCTTGTAACCAAATTATCTCCTTACTGGCCTCTGTTTTCGCCACATACTCTGCCTCTGTAGTAGATAATGCTATAATCCTTTGTATTTGTGAAACCCAACTAAATACAGTTGTACCCACCATGAACACATACCCGGTAATACTTTTTCTGTGGTCCACCTCACTAGCAAAGTCTGAATCTACATAACCATGTAGCTTTACTTCACCCCTTTTGAAACATAGGCATCTGTCTGTGGTACCCCATAGATATCTCAATGTCCACTTCACTGCTTCCCAGTGTAATTTGCCCGGATCCTTCATGAACTTGCTTACTGCTCCTACTGCATATGCAATATCTGGTGTTTTGCATACCATGGCATACATCAAACTTCCAATGGCTGAGGCATTTAGAATTTTAGCCATGAAGTTTTTCTCATCCTCTGTCTTCAGACACTGATCTTGAGATAATCGGAAGTGATTAGCTAAGGGAGTACTCACCGCCTTAGCATTATTCATGTTGAACTTCTTCAGAACTTGTTCAACATACTCAGCCTGAGACAACTGCAAAGTATCTTTCGGTTTGTCTCTGCTAATCCTCATCGCAAGAATCTGCTTCGCTGCACCAAGATCCTTCATCTCGAATTCACTAGATAACTGCTTCTTTAATTTGCTGATTTCTTCAAAATCAGAATTTACCACTAACATGTCATTAACATAAAGTAGAAGGATAATGAAACTTGATTTGAACCTCTTGAAATAGTAGTAATGGTCAGCATTGCACTTGTTGTAGCCATGTCGCTTCATAAAACCATTAAACTTTTTGTACCACTGCCTCAAGGCTTGCTTCAAACTATATGAGCTTTTTTTTTAACTTACACACTAGTTTCTTTTTCCCTTTGATTGAGAAACCCTCCAGTTGTTGTATGTAAATCTCCTCCTCAAGGTCACTATGGAAGAAAACAGTATTGACATCTAACTACTCGAGGTGCAACCCTTCTGCTACAACAATGCTAAGAACTGAGCGAATGATACTCAGTTTTACAACCGGAGAAAAAAATGTCTGTATAGTCATTGCCTTGCTTTTATTGAAAGCCTTTGACCACCATTATCGCCTTGTATCTCTTGGAGCCATCATGTTCCTCTTTTACCCTGTACACCTATTTGTTGTGAAGAACTTTCTTCTCCATGGGCAACTTGGCTAGTTCCCATGTTTTATTGGAGGTAAAGGACTTCATTTCATCTTCCATTGCAAGCTCCCACTTGCTAGCATCTTCAACCTAACATGCTTTATCATAGCATTCAAGCTCACCATCATCTGTGAGCAACATATAATCCAAATATTTCCTATTCGGTACATGAGGTTGTGCAGACCTTTTGGGTATAGGCATAGGAGTTAGAATCTGCAGTGAACTATGCTATGTGAGTTCTGGCCAAGAACCCTCATCTGTCTACTCCGCGTCAATGCTCTCTGGATTATCATCCAACTCAACAAACTCAGGCTTACTCTGTACAGGACTAGTTAACTGTGCTGCATCTCTATCCTTGTACATCACATTCTCATTGAAAATCACATCTTTACTTCTGATGATTTTTTTGTTTTGATTATCCCAGAGTCGATAACCAAACTCATCTCCGCTATACCCAACGAAGATGCATTTTAGTGACTTGGGGTCGAGCTTTCCCCTAGCATGGTCACTAATATGCGCATATGCAATATAACCAAAAACTTTCAACTATGAAAGATTTACCTCTTTGCCACTCTATACCTCTTCTGGTATTCGATGCTCCAAAGGCACCGATGGTCCACGATTAATTAGGTAAGATGTTGTATTGACTGCTTCTGCCCAAAACTACTTGGGTAGACTCAAATGTATGCTTATGCTTCTGGCTCTTTCTGTTAATGTTCGGTTCATCCGTTCTGCCACCCCATTTTGCCGTGGGGTTCCTTGCATAGTCCTTTCTAGTCTGATCCCATTATCAAAATAGAACTTCTTGAACCCAGTGTCTTCATACTCACCACTATCATCTAACCTCAATCTCTTGATCTTTAAACCCGTCTCATTCTTTACCATAGCTTTCCACTTCTTGAACACATTAAATACCTCAGATTTGTGCTTCAAAAAATAAACCCATACCTTCCTCGTGTGATCATCAATGAAAGTCACGAAGTAGGATTTTTCGCCAATGGATAAAACAGTGGCTGGCCCCTAAACATCTGTGTGAACTAACTCAAGTTTCTCCTTTCTGAGATCCCTGCCACTCTTCTTGAAATTGACCCTCTTCTACTTGCCCACTTCGTAACTCTCACAGAAGTCAATATCAATTGCCTGTATACCTGGTAGTTTCCCCTTTGAGTGCATAATCTTAATCCCCTTTTCACTCATGTGACCTAGTCTTGGTACCAAAGGTTGTGATCTTCTCTATTTTCTGCAACTGCTATAGACCCACAAGCACTGGTAGTTGTGTAAAGAGGGCCAGATTTATTACCACGTGTAATGGTCATAGCGCCTCTGAAAACTTTCCATGAGTTTCTGTTGAAGCTTGTAACAAAACCTTCCTTTGACAATTCTCCCACTAAAATCAGATTCTTCCTCAAGTCAGGAATGTGTCTCACATCCTTCAACTTCCAATCCCCATTCAACTTGATTTGCACTTCACCCTTGCCAATGACGCTGCAAGACTGATCATCAACAAGATACACTTTGCCAAGGTTACTCGGTTCATAACTATTAAATAACTCTTTGCTTAAGGTGCCATGAAACGATGCACCAGAATCTAAAACCCATGACTCTACCTTGCTCTTTGAAGAACATGTCAATGTATCATCTAATTCTTCTAAGACAATGTTTTGCTTCAGTTCTTCTTTCAGTTCCCTTCTTTGGAAGTCTGCAATCAACACGGTAATGTCCCTTCTTTCGACAATTCCAACACTCAACATCACTGAGATCTGTGGAATTCCTAAAATTTTGAGACTGTATCCTTCCATTCCTTGACTTAGATCTGCCTCTGTTTCTATTACTGTTGCCCTTCTTCTTGTTTGAACCCTCGCCTCTACTTTTAACATTCAATGCCGAACCACTGGTGGAAACCCTTGCTGTTTGCTTTCTGATTTCTTCAGTCAGAATCATGCTCACAACTTCATCAAACTTCAACTTGGTCTTTCCTATAGAGCTATTAATCGCTGTAACTGTCCCACTCCAACTTTTGGGTAACTGCCTTAGAATTAGCAGTGCTCGAACCTCGTCTTTGAAGTTGATATCAACAGACTCTAATTGCCTAACTATCTCGTTGAACGTATTTAGATGTTCATTAAACTTACCACCTTCGACCATCTTCATGTTGAAAAACTTCTTGATTAAGTGCACCTTGTTCACTATAGAAGGCTATTTATACATACTTGAAAGGGCTGCCATGAGAGACATCGTCGCCTTCTCGTTCTTGATGTTGAAGGTGACTGACTTTGACAACGTCAATCTGACGGTGACAAGAGCCTTCCTATCAAGTAATTCCTAATTTGCATCCTTTATATCCTCTAGCTTCTCTCTCAAAGGTTGATACAGATTTTTCTGAATTAAGAGGTCTTCTATTTGCATCTTCCAGAAACCAAAGTTTATGCCATCGAACTTCTCAATCATGAATGTGGATGTCTTATCTTCTGATGCCATTACTCCCACTTAAACAGACAGATCTGATCGAAATACTTTCAAAATTTTGTTAAACACCCTTTGTGCCCTAGGTTCTCAACTAAAGGGTTTGATACCAGTTGTTGGAGTTGCTCTGCACAATCAACCAGTTTTTATACCAGTTGTTGTAGTGGAAATGTAAAATAACAATGCGCACTGTTCGAGGAATAACCTAGCAATCATAAAAAAAAAAAAAAAAAAACACAAAGAAAAATCACACATAAGAACACAAGATATACATGGTTCACCCAATCTTAGGGCTACGTCCATGGAGCACACCGAACAAATTCACTATGAAAAAGATGAAGAATTACAAGGAGAATTTTCTCTCTATCTCTCTTAATTGCTCTCTCTTGTGTTGACACAAATTAATCATACAACACGTATGATTTCTCTCTAATTTTCTCCACACCGTAAAAATACTGATTAGGATTGATATATATAGCCCCATACAATGGAATATAACTTGTCTAACAAGAATTGCCTTTTGTAGAGTTCAAAACCAACAAGGAAAATAAATCACGTAAGTTTCTAGAAAAGTTGAACCGGTATGAGGAATTGGCCACTGGTTCCTAATGTCCAGAGACGAATCTTCTTTGATTTTGGAACAGGTTCCAAAATTGGCTACCGGTTCCCATTGGATAGTGGTTGATTAATATTTTCTTAATTTTGGTTATCATCCGTGGAACCGGTACCAAATCTTTGAACCAGTTCGCACATGTCAGTAGCCAAAAAAATATTGAAATTATTAGTTTCTCAAAATACTTTACATTATCACATGATCAGACTCCATCACAAAAAACACAACAAATATCTCTTTTATACACATTCTTTAAGAAGTGATGAAGAAATATCACATAAAATTTTGAAGTGCTAAAAATGGATGCATCAAATAATATAACACTTATGATATCACATTGGTCATCTAAGATAGAACAAAGTATTCTTTGAATAACATATTCTCAAGACTAAGTGTCCAACAAATATATGAAATTATTTTTATGACACTTGAGGAGTTCTAACCATAGAATAAATCAAGTTTACTCAACATGTTAATTTCAATTCCTTTTACTTGCTAGAAGCAAACTTTTTTGTACAAAATATAAATGTTGATTTTAAAGATAATATCATATATATATATGTATATATATATATATGTGCAATCAACATAATGTCATTAATGGTTTTAAAAATGATGAGATACATATATATCAATTTTGTCAAAACCATCATTTATGAGAAAACCACTAAGCCTTTCAAAAAGAGCTCTAGGAGCTTGTTTTTAACCATGTAAGGCTATAAATAATTTTAAACATGAAGTTCAAAATTTATACATTTTAAATCCGGGTGGTTTTTCTTTAGAGACCTTTGAATGAAAAGAAAAATGCATTTGACAAAATCAATCATGTAAAAACATAGAGTATTTTTATTGTTTCAATTCAAAGTCACATGTACATAAAGAGTCATTCATTTAATTCATTTTTCTTGGATGAATCATTGGGATTAATCTAGCTTAGTTACCAATGATAACACATGGTGCCTATTATAAAGAAAAAAATAGTCAAGGAACTAAGTAAAAATATACATTTACTTTAACAGGAATTAGTTCCAAGAACTAGCACATATAGGATTTTCACCAATGAATGATCAAAGTAATGGTGGTGAACTATTCTTCAACTTTTAAAAAGGCATTATAAACTCTCACTCTTAAATCTCATGAGATGGCTCTTTCATCGAGTTTTATTCCATTCCAAATTTGAACCAACATCTTAAAGTTCAAATAATCTAATTTTTTGTGCAAGGAGTGATGCCAAAAGAACGTAAATGAAACATTTAAGATCACAAAGGCATATAAATGACTAACTTAGTCATAGTTACTTTAATAGATTTGATTAAATTCCAATGAAATAGTATTAGTGGTCAACAATATGTCATAACATATTACTTTCATATAAATCATCAAAATCTATAACATACATATTTTCCATTTCTATTTGCAACAAGTAGTATGCAAGTCAAGATTGCCATCCTTATTATTTATGCCACAAAAATATTCATGTAATCATTTTATCTAGCACAATCAAGTCATACCTAAGCTCATCAACTAAAATCACATTAGTGATGAAGAAAATAATTTACTTACCGAAGCAAATAATTTTATTAGCTTTGGCAAAGATTCTCAATGTAGTGCACCCTTCATTCTTTTATTGGTGAGAGGAAATCATGACTTGATTTCTCTTCATATGCTTTAGCCATCCATATTTGAGAATCCATTTGTTCTTAAGTGATGAAAATTTTAACCTACAAAACATACTCAAGTGACAATCTTTGGTACCCCATTCTTTTAGGATCCTTGTGAATTAGCACACAATGATAAGGTTATACTTGAAAACTAATTTAATACAAAACACAAATGTAGTATTCACCTTAATTAACATGCTTCAAATTAAATTATCAATTTAAGTGTCTCTAGTATGTTAATGCATGTGTCAATCAAATAAGTGGACATGCTTATGATTACATTTAACTCAATGTTTCCATATGAAATGAATAAAAATTGGGCGATGTAGCATAATTTCATATATGGATTAAAATTTAATTCTATGTACATTATCCATGATGAATTTCAAGAATTGACAAATAAGAATAAGATTCTTCTTAAATAGACAAAAATAAATTGAGTGCCCTTTTTTTTTTCGAAATCTTTAAAGGATTTAATAATTAGAAGGAAGATACAATTCTTTCCAAAAATAAATTTTCATTTTCAAAGAATGTTAGTTCATTGGAAATTAAGTTCCTTCTTAAGGCATACACTTTTTAGAGCAATTTTCTCTACTTCTAGGTGTAATTCTTCAAATGCAATTCCAAGAAATTTATTTGAATGTAATGCATGTAGAAAATTAATTTTCAATGAATAAAAGCATTCCTTGAAAGGCAATTGCATAAATAATGAATACTAGTACCATGAAGATAAGATAATACAAAGATTCAACAATACAAAGCATAGTCATTATCTTTTTGGAAACTATAATTTTCAATAGTCTAGAACAATTCATCTAAGGACTCTGCACATGTGATAATCTAAGGCTTGAAGTTACCTTTTCATTTAGCCTTTTAAATATCATAAAAATACCAAGGAAGTAAGCAGTGAAGCAATTCATAAGATGTAGCGAATCTATAAAGTTTACCAATTACCTTACCCTTGGGGTTGTTCCCAAGTAATGCTTCCTTCATAATCCTTGAAGAGGATGCCATCAAGCAAGCCTATAAGACACGCTTAAGAAATCTTCTTTTGGTACCCAAATTTAATTGGGTCCATAAGAGTTAGGTAATGGCACATAAGTTCCTTTTGGAACCCAAATCTTCTTTGTCCTTGTTTTCTTTCTAAATAGACAATTGTAACTTTTGTGTCCTAACTTTTTACAATAATTACATTTCAAATATTGAAAAGAACTTTTGATAAAGGAATCATTTAAAGACTTTCTCTTTTCAATAAACAAGCATCCTTATTGTGAGGATCATAACCTATCCCATTTTTGAAACATGTACTTCTTTGCTTACCAAGCATGATACTTAGGTTTTCCTTACCTTTGGTGAATATGTCTAAAGTGTCATTTTGATCATCAATGATTTTCTTTAAAGACTCATTTTCAGAAACAAGATTAATTTATGGTGACTCTTTAGAAAATACACATTTCATTTCCTTTTTCAAAGACTCATTTTCAATTTGAATCTTTTCAACCTTTTCCAAGAGATTGTGATTTTCCTTTTTGAAAGACTCATTTTCATTTTTGCCTCTTGAGAGCTCAATTAAGAGAGAAATGTTTTCTTTCTTAAGAATGACATTCTTAGAAATTTCTTTCCCTAACATCTTATATAGATCTTTAAAAGCATAATTTAATTCATTATGTGCATCAACTAATTCATCATAGGAAATATCTAAATCAACCGAATCATGGTTAGAGTTTACCTCATCTTTGTCAGCCACGAGACAATGACCAATATCTTCATAATAATTAATCATCCCTTTAATGCCACTTGCTTCTTTGCTAGAAGCTTGGAGAGCTTTATTCTTATTTTGAATTGCTTTTTTTTCCTCACTATAGGAGGATGAATGAGTTCCACCATGAGCATTCAAATCATTAGTAAGGTTAGTAGAATAAGAATGTATTTCATTATTTGAATCATTGTCATTCATGTTATAAGATACATATTCATTGATAAACATGCATAAATTTGATTCCTCAACATTACAATTACTAACATGAAATATCTCAAGTGTGTCCCAAATTTATTTTGTCGTTTTACATATAGCAATTCTATTTAACTCATTTTGGCTTAATGCACAATAAATATTACTTATAGCTTTAGCATTGCATTGAATTAATCCATGGTCATTTACATCCTATTCTTTCTTTTCTTTAGGAACCATTGCCTTTTCGACTTCTTTCATAGGAATGAATGGTCCATTAACAATGACAAGCCACATTTGATAGTCTATAGATTGGATAAAATCTATCATCAAAATTTTCCAATAACTACAGTTGGTTCCACCATACAATGGAGGTTTGTCGATACATTATCCTTTTAAGTGTGTGAATATGCCATTGTTGGCCATGATCGAACTTTAAGATAGTTAAGTCCTTTAAATAGAGTTCAGGCTCTGATACCAATTGTCATCCAAGTATTGACTCTAAAGGGGGGTGAATAGAGTTTATAGCAAACAATGGCTAATTTTCAGTTTTAATTGTTTAGCAAATTCTAATAAACATCTTATAACAATTATGCAATAATCAGGATATAAACTTAAGCAATTAATAACACAATTGTACAAGAGAAAAAGGAAGAGAAATGCAAACACTTGACATAATGATTTAACAAGGTTCGGTAACTCTTACTCCTCGGCTCAAGATCCTTCTTAAGACTTTCTCAATCCCACTATGGCACCTTCTTACGGATGGAAAGCAAACCGATACAAGAAGTACACCACTTCTAATTCTTCTTGCTAAGAGAAGAATCCTCTCTTAGACTTCTGCTGGGTCACACCAACCCTTACAATTGCTTGTAGATAAAAAGTTGTTGCATAATAATACATCTCTCAAAGATTAATATGCAAATCAAAGCTCATAACTAGAGTATAAATGAATACAAATGAAGCTCAATACTCTATCAATGATATGTATGAGAAGATGAAGAACAAAAGCTCTATGATACTCAAAAAGGTTTGTCTATTTCTCTCCAATGCATACACATAATGTTTGAACATTATGTATTTATAAGCCTTTTGAAAAATATAACCGTTAGGGGTGAAATCAGTTTCTAGATTTGAAATTTCAGTCCATCTTATAGGTCACATGAACCATCTATGCGGTCACTTGGAGTCATCTGATCGGTTACATGGTGAAGTGATCGGTCAGTTGATAAAACACAAAAGATGCGAGTTTACTATTTTGGCATCTTCCATAGTATGACTGATCTGATCGATCAGATGAAAAATTAAAATTTTTTCTCTATTTTGGTTATCTGATAAACAGTATGGTCTGTTACTTCTGCAGTCACTTCTACTTATTTTAATTTTACAATGTAAATAAGGAAGTACCCCCATGTAGATTCAATAAAAAATATAAGAAAATTGAAATCCAACTAAATTAAAATGTAGAAAATCAGTTTTAGTACAAATTGGTGTTCCCGACAATTTTTGTAAAACTTGATCCTCCGTGTAGGCCAATGTATAAATGATGAAAAAAATCCCATAAAATCAGTTTAAGATATTTGAAGTATAAGGAGTAATTACTGGGAAAAATTATTTTGAAAATATTTTTATTTCAAAAATCCATTTTTCACACTTAGCCAAAAACACAGTTTTTCGTGGGGTGCATTAACGGGTCCTAATGACCGTTACCAAATCATTGTAATAAAAGCTTCATATGCCTTAACCTTTATATTCTAGTGACCAATATGAATCATGTGATTGATGTGCATGGTCCTGGCATTTCTAACTTAAGTGATGAGTTTTTTCAAAGCTTATTCAAGCTTGAACTAATTCATTCTTCAGCAATGACTTCATATCACAAATATATATCATGATGTTCATAGTCTATTGCTAATGGATATAGGAACATATGAATGATGATATAATATGCATGGTCCTATAAGAAATGAGCTTCAAATGGATTCATAAATTATGACGGCCTAAATTTTTCAACCCGGTGTATTAGTAATGAACCGAAAGTTGACCCGGTAACAGGTCCAAAATATAGAAGCAAAACCAAAAACAAGATTTATAGAGATGTCAATCATTCCTAAGACACCCAAGTGACTTTTCATGAAGTCATGAAACTCAAAGAGAACGAAAACAAAAGCAAGGGTCAAAATGGGAAAAATGGTCAATTCCCAAATAAAAAGAGAAAATTGACTCTAAATAAGTCAAACATGGTGAATACAACCTAATTTAATCATTTCATAACATTTCAAGAGGTTCTAAGAACTTTAGCCAAGAATCCCATAAAAATGCCATTTTCTGGTTTAAGTGAAAACGGATACTGTCTCACTAAAATATAAATAACTCTCACTATGATTTGAATCTAAGAATGGTATTAATACCATTGGAAATCTAACTCAAAATCCTTGAGTTTAGGCTTAAGAATCACCCCATTTGGATTAGAAATGAAGGAGATATGACCATTTGAAGTCGGAACAATAGTGCTGAAACAAAACTGAAGAGGTTAGTGAATGAAAGCTATTTTGGTCGACTGAAATGGACTTTCGGATGACCGAACTGGGCAGAAACTTTCCTGAAAACATAATTTTGGAGGGATGTTACTTCGGTAGACCGAAATAAGCCATTGGTCAACCGAAATAAGCCCAAATAGTACATTTGGCTTCTGAAATGAGTTTTAAACTGTGCAATTGAAATCCAAAAGGCTTTGGTTGACCAAAATACCATTTCGGTCAGCTGAAATGACTTGAGAAAGTGCATAAAACACATGTTATGCACCACAGGCTAACAAAAGTACTTAAGTCTCGTTGGAATCCCCCATGGCATAATCAATTTACATTATATGCTATTGTGTGATGATATAAACATATGTGCAAGTGTAATATGATATTTTAAACATGTTACAATGGCCTACAGACTCATTACATTTCATTTACAAAATTTGACATGCCAAACCTCTAAAGTTGGAAAAATTACATTTTTAAAAAAAATGTAGCGCCAAATGAGTACAAGTGCAAATATAAACATGCTTGGCCCTTACCCTCATGTCATACATGTCAAATACATTACAAATGATGTACTTATGTACCCATAACATATTTAGAACAAAATTACAAGTTTTGTCATATAAGATTACAAAATGACATTTCATGTTAACATTTGCATGAAATGGAAACTTAAAGCTACAAGTCATTCAAGGAATGATGAGCATCACGAACCAAGCTTTCGTACCTGAAACAAATCCCCAGTAACTTCGGGGTGAGTAACATAAAGCTACTCGTAGGAGATGAGCATGCATAGACCTAGAATTTTACAAATTTATCACCTTAAGGTGAAACATGTCAAAGGGGCTCATGCCACCTAACTTCTATGTCAAAATGAGACTTAGGGAGCATTCTAGGCTACTCATGTAATTTAAAATGAACAACGGTATACAAGTATACATGCTCAAGTATACTAAATAATGTTAAAACATGTTATACGACATACAAGCATACATTTCCAAGTATACTAAACCATATTAAGACAAGTCATGCCATGTCTAAGTATATTTACACAAGTATACATTTTATATGGAAATCTCGTAAATCAAGTATACGACATAAGTATTCAATATATGTAGAGTACTCATAAATTAATTATACGAACACAAGTATACTAAGCTAAAAGAGATACGCCTAAAACAAATATACACGGTACAAACATACTAAATGAAATTTAAACTCACGGAGCAAGTATACAAATTCAAGTATACTAAATAAAATTCAAATATCCAAAGCAAGCATCAATTCTCAAGCTACAAGTAATCATGATTAACAACTTGAAATTAAATGCGAAATCAAATAGTGGAAAGACTGGGACATGCGGTTGCTAGACCAACCAAGTATTTTCGGGTAATTATGATCCACAAGGTACCACCTAGTACACACTTATGACTTAGAAGACTCTTGTCTCAGTACTAAAGCCAAACCCTAGCCATCACACAATTTATGTCCTCACAAGCTTTCCAAAATCAATAAGTTCAAAACTTATACAAAATCAAATGCAAGTTACCACATTCCATGCACAAGTATGGTTAAATCCACACAATTCATGTCATAGAATTCAAGTCTAAATAGCATATGACAAGTCATGTCCTCAATATGCAATTTATACACAAAGCAAGAATACTTTACAACAATTGAGCCACATTACTATCGTAAGCTACAAATACTAAACAAACTTCAATTTAGTAACTAGCTTCCAAAGTAAACAATTGTAATATTCTAACAAGCTATATACCTACACAAGATATATTTAAACATGTTATGCAAGTCAATGATATTCTATCTCATACTAAGTCCAATTATTATTTCAAGATGCCACAAATACTAATTTTACATCTAATTAGTCATATCCTCACAAGGTAATTGAACGTACTACATTTCAAAAGGTTATCAAACTAATTATGAAAAGTCTCTAGATTTCAAATCAATTCTAAATAACCTCAATTTAATATATGTTAAATAACATAACATGCTCATTACATATATCAAATCAAAAGAGCAAAATGAGCAAGACATCATCATGTAGATTTTAATTAATTTAATTAAATCTCTAATTTTTCAAAAGTTATTCAAATGACCCTAAATTAATATATAACAAGAATTACATCATGATCATGCCACATATTAAGTCTAAAGTGGAATACAAGCAAGGTACCATTAAGTGGAATTTAAATCAAATTAAATAAATTTCTAGAACTTGAACAAAAGCATACATACAAGTTGTATAAGCACCAATAGCATGCAAGATAAAAATAAAAAATAAAAAATAAAAACCCTATAACACCCCCTACCTCAATAGAGAATTAAATCTCTATAATCCTAAACAACCAAGTTCAAAAATGGAAAACAAAACAAGGGTTTTGAAGACGAGAATGAGAGGAAACTTTTGTCTCCCAAGGTTTATGGTCTAAGGTGAATGGAAAGTGGCCAAAAATGAAGTTAAAGCTCTAAATCAAGCTTTTCCTTCAATGGTGGCTAGGTTAAGGTTTTGAGAACAAGTGAAATGAAAAAAATGAAGTGAAAAATGGTGAGTGGAGGATCTAGTATTCCTCCACTTACTATGTGCTCTTACACTATCTTTCACACACACACAATGCAAGACTAATTTGTGAGCCTACACTTGTCACAAATCCAAGGCTTCTTCTTAGGCTTAATCCTAAGCTTATACTTGTCAATCATCTAAGCCAACAGGTGCACCAATCCTAGGCAAACAAGTCAGTGAATCTCCACCTTCCAAATGTCATAAGATGATGCATCCTAGTCACTCCACCCCAATGCTAACAAGTGGCACCATGAGAATGTGACACTTGTCATATTTTCTAAAAATTGTAAAAAGGTCCTTTTTAAAAATATCTTCCAAATTAAATAGCAAAATGGTCCTAAGAAGAAAAATAATTATTTTACATAATTACACAAAAACTCCAAAAATCAAGAATATTTGGAAGAAAGTATGCATCCATGCCCTTAACGAAAAAGTAAGCAACTAGAATGCATTTTTTACAAAAGTAAAAATACAAATGTCATAAAAATCAAATATCATGGATGCATGCAAAGCCGGAATCAAATCCGAACACAAAAAGTGAGGTTATGTAAAGAAAAATGATAAACGAGAAAAAGACGAAATAGGGAATAGGACGAAAAGTGAATAGTGTCAAAAAAATAAAAATGTGGAATTGACGCAGTGCTCAAAGAAAGTTGTCAATCCAAGGAAAAGAGTCTCAGAAACCATTCCAGAGCACTTGAGATGACACTAAGTGATGATAAATCGAACTCAGAAAAGAAAAGACAACGAAAAAAAATTATCCGTAAAATTTGAGGAAAAATGAAAGGAAGGAAAATGACCGGGTGATAACAACCTTCCCACCTTAAAGGAATTTCGTCCCCAAAATGTAGCCCTAACAAACAAAAAGTGAAACCAGGATAACTACGAAGTACACTCTGAGTATCCCACACAACATGCTAAGAAAACAATCCTAAAACTAAAAGATAATGTACAAACCAATGTCATTCGCACCCATGTGCTCATGACAAGAAAACCTCTCAAAAGAAAAGTGATCACATGGCCACACGACGAGTCAGAACCCACACACAAAACCCGAGGTCAGATAAAGAAACAGAAGACAACAACCACATGCATCCCTCCTAATGAACCATCATACCAATCCAAAAATAACCACTAAAAGAACTCCAAGATAACCACGTATCAAATCAAGGTACTGAACAAAGACGATATGGCAGTATGAATAGTGACCAGAACCCGCCCACCACGTACTCAAATATATGGTAGCAATGACAGCACCTAGTGCTCGCCCACACTTACTCGTCAGTAAAGTAGCACCGACGACAACTAGCACTCGCCTACAACACACAACTTGTACGGTAGCATGACGGTATAAGGTACTAGTTCATAACCTTCCCCTACTAGTCTACTTATGAAACCTCTTGAAACAAATTACATCAATGTCATGAATCATCATTACCAAAAGCACCACAGAGACTAGACATTTTGTGAGAGTTGAGATATGGTCCAAAGATGTCTGGCCGGACCATTCTGGCCAATCCTATAACTCTAACAATAATGTCATAAGTATTGCTATGCTTAAGGTCTTAAATCCTCAATACAACAAAATCAACATCTTTAACATCTCAAAATACTCCTATTAACAACATCAATCAAGAATCCAAAGCCTGACAAGCAAAACAACACCTCTAAAAATCAAAATGAACCTCACAACAAGTCATTTCATCGAAAGTCTTTCATATCTCCCTGAAACAGATCAATAACAGGACCAATCACTGTGATCAAACATCAGATCCACATCCCTATTATGGATAACTAAATCCTCAAAATACAAGTCCACTAAGTGGTACACACATCAAAGTCCTGACAACCAAAGTCACAAAACGAATCTCTTAAAACCGTGCTTGGCAACACTAAACTAAATCAAAATTCCTCAATTTCATCCATAAACAATCACTAGAACTATGATTTCTCAAAACCATGCCTAGTCATAACTAGGACGGGAAAACTCCACAAATAAGTCATATCCAACAGCGGTCCTCTAAAACTTCTCCTAAAAGTCAACCACATCTAGGTCTCGAAAAAACAAAGGAAGTCTCCAATTGACATCCTTAAACAACGTCAAACTCCCACAACGAATCAACCAAATCCTCAATTCAATGGACACAAGTCTCCGCAAAATGACCTCACACCAATCCACTCACTTTGAGCACCACAACCCCGTCAACAACCATGGCAAAAACTCCCACGGGAAAACATGAAAGAAAGGGAACCATCAGTCCTAGGAAGGACACCACTATTCCATCTCTAAAATGAAAGACAACAAGGTCAAAGACTTCACCGCCTACATAGGAGTAAGTCAACTAAAATCCATTAAATCATCACCAACGACTCAAGACAACAATGGTGATCCTCACAGACCAACCAACCCCAAAACTATACACAACGCAACAAAGAGAAGAGACTCACTCCTTGTGAAATCCTTAACATGAACTAAGAAAAAGAGGATAATTCCTCTACAAGGAATTTCACAACGAAACCATTGCAAAAACCGGCACACAACAGTGTGCGACCAAAGGAAACAAAAGGGAAAACCAAATATGGAAGTCATGCATATCACAAGGAATACAACTACCAAATAAATAAATCTACTCACATAGATAAAATCAAAGGTACATACGGCACGTCTCCATGTAACACAAAAGCAAGTCATTAAAATACAGTAACAATATGGCATCTCTAAGTGATGAGCGCTGAAAAATACGCATTTAAACCCGTTAAGCTTAGGTATTCTAGGACCTTTATCTATCTTATTTTTCCGCTTTGGATTGATTTCATGTTATTTTCGTTTTCAGGCACTTATCCCCAAAACAAGCTAATTCAGCCAAATAAGAGCATAATTGAAGCAATCTTGAGATGAATGAAAGAAAGAAAGGAGCAAAGTGGAAGCAAAATGAAGCAAGTGGTAGAAGTTCAACAAAGTTCGATCGATCACAGAATTTCTTCAATTGATCTTACATAGATCGATCTCTACACTCCAAGATGGATCCAAGCTCTTTTATCCTTATCCAAAGATCCCACAATGTTCGATCGATCCAACATTTATCAGATCGATCGAAAAGATTCCATCTTATCCTATTGTACCATCCCACCTACCACTTTTGTCTCTTTCCCAAAATATCTCAAAAATATCTCAGATTTGTCTTTATCCAAAAAGATACCGCCATGGGAGGATCGATCCAGCCAAAGTTTAATAGATCTCAGCCAAGTTCGATCGATCTCAGCATAGGTTCGATCGATCAAACCCTCTCAAGTGTGAATTAAATCAATTTCCAGCTCATTAAAAGTTGTCTCATGGTGCAATCATTGGAGGAGCCCTTGTATACGAGCCTAGACCATTGGATGTGACATTTGAGCCACCTATATAAGGATTATGAGCCATTTTTACATATATTTTTTTAGATACAACATTTGATATAATTCTTAGAGAGGAAGAAAAGATAAGAGAAGTTAGAGACACATTCTTAGGAAATCTTCCATCTACCTCAAGAAGAAGAGCATTTCTACCATGGAGATAACCCTTGAGGGTTGGAGGACACCATCTATGAGTGGCTAGACATCCTCTTGGGGCTATAGTTAGACCTAAGCATGCCTTCTTTACCTTGATTTATGTATTTTTTAGGGGATTTGTGTTGTAATCCATGTTTTGACATTTATATATATATATATATAGATCTTGTTTATTCAAGGATTTCTGTGGTTTAATTCTTCCAATTGATCATTTTATTCTATCCATATGTCTATGTATGCTAGAATAGATGTTCATGTGTTTATCTCTAACTTTTGTGTTCTTAATGCATGTCTATGTGTGTTCATGCTATAGATCTAGAGATTGTCAAGACATAATGCTTAATATAATGCTCTTGTGGTTTATTTGATGGTTCATACTCATTTCTTGATAGATTGTGCATCTCCCTTAGTTTAATTTTCATGCCATTAGTTTAGATATAGTATAGTTACCTTAGTTGTTAAATGGGAGGACAATCCATGCTTGTTGTTTGATGTTCCGCAAGTAGTATATTTCTCTAATCATGTGATGTGTTTGGATTGTGAGCTTAAAGGTAGGATTAATGGCTTAGTTTGATATATTGTACTATTCATTATCTTGTTTAGACAATATATACTTAATTGGTTATCCATGCTTATTGAAACAACCACACACACTCACTATTATTGCAGCATATGTTTTCCCCCTCATAATTATAAATTGAGTGTATAGAAAGGTGATGCTTAGTGGTGACCTCTAAGTCACAAGACCTCTCTCTCTTGTTTTCTCTATCCTTTAATTACTTGTTTTATATTGAGCTTGTTTAGTCTTAATTGTAGTTTGATCAACCAAACCAACCATATTTTGATCACTCGACCTACTAACCCTAATCTTGTTTCCATAGTAATACGACCCACCAATCCCTTGAGACGATCCCTACTCACCTTAGCTATATTTTCAGTTAAAGGTAGTAGTGGCTTTTTATAAATTTAAAACTTAGCCACATTGCACACTCACACTCTTAGTTCATCTCTTTGTAAACTTTTGGTGCAACACGACGGCAACCACCAATTGTATGATTCCTTCTACTATTGTTCATTCATTGCATGATTCTTGTCATGAAGTTTTTCTACACTGCAATTGAATGTCTTGACCCCAAAGTTTTCAAAAATTCTAATTTTGCCCTACAAGTGTTGAGAAATTCCAAAGTTGACCAAAATGCCCTTGCCTGAGTTGAAACTTGTTCCATTTGATTCCTTTGCATCCATTTGCATGTTCTAAGTACCTTTGAACTTGTATGTGATCCAATTCTTGATTTTTACCATCCTAGGACCCAGTTTAGTATCTTTTGACCTTTTTTATCATGATTTTGACCTTCTGGTGCTTAATGACTTTGAAACTTGTCAAATGTGATTTCTTTAGAATAATTGTTTGCACTTTGGCATAATTGCAACTTATTGCCTGTACATATACCATTTTGCCCACTTTTACCACATTGACTATTTTGAACATTTTCTATGCATCCCTTGAGCATATCTTCTTGGAATTGATTTCTGACTAAGTTTGGGGGTGTGATATGGATTCTTGGAATTTCAAATACATGATTTGGATGTTATCTCTGTTCTTTAGCCTTAGTCTCAATTCTTGAACTTACTTGAGATTTTGAACTGAAATATGAACCAAGTTAGAACTGTGTTTACTTGATATTGTTGTTTATCTGATTACATGCCATTGTCTTGCTATCTTATACACTTGTGATCATTCTTGATGACCGAAGTTCTTTCTGGTCCAGATTTTGACTTACAGATGGTAAGCTTCTTGTATTCTCAGTATTTAACCATTCTCTACTTCATTTAAGCATTAGAGGAGGTCACGAGCCAAGAGTGATCATATGACTTTGATGTTGTTGCATTGCAGTAAAAGATATTTCTTTGTCTAGAGTTCTTTTTATTTATACATCATTCTAATATATGTCATTTAGTTGCATACCATGTCCAGGATTCTTTATTGAACTTGCTTATCATAACATGCCTTGGATTGTCATGTTTTGCAGCCATGCATTTCACTTAGTCATTATTGCATGACATGCCTGCTTCTTGAGTCCTAGGTTGATAGTTACCATTCTTATATGCTCCATGTTATCCTGCTTACTGTATTTGATCTTCACTATTGCACTTGTAAACATTCTTGCTAGGAATTGATATGATGCCATTCTAGGGTCTACTTGTCCTATCATTGCAGCATCTTCTTAAGTTTTAGGTTTGTGAATGCACGTTGCATCATTTATGCACATCACAGCCTATGATTGTCCTATTGATCATATTTCTGCTCCAACTATTCCATTGTGACTTTTCTGCCCTCTATGCCATTATTGCCTATTTGCACTATTTTGTTAACTGAGGCATGTAGAATGCTGATTTTGAAGCTTTCCTAATCACTTCTTACATAAGCATGATTATATTTGTTTATTTTTCATTTCTATCTGCTTCAGGCATGCTTTGTGTTTCCTTATCAGCTGTTTACTTTATCCTATACCTGTGCACTAATTTATAATTGTTTTTGCAGATGCAGCGTAAAAGAAAGACTCTTGCTAGGAAGCGAGTTTATACAGTTCCACAGCCTCCACCCCTAGTTGCAGAGTCTTCCTCTTCATCTTCTTCTTCTTCATCCGCTATGGATGCTGAGCAGGCCATTATCAAAGAGGTCCCCATTAAGTCTTATGCCAGTAAGACACGGGAGACCGAGTATAAATTTGATACACGACTCTTTGTTACCTTGTACCAGACCAAGTGGTCATATGATGAGCTTGTGAGGAGGGGCATTGATGCCATCATGACTCTAGCACACATAATCGTCTACCCCTGGTTGGTTACTCTATTCTATTAGCACCTCCAGATGGATGAGGATGACAAATTTCTATTACACACTACCATTGACGGCCAGAAGATTGACATTTCTTTTCCGGCCATAGCTGCTGCCAGTCGATGCCCCCATACTTTTCCATTGGCTGATGATACTCACGAGTCTCTGTACCTTGCACATCCACCCTTCCCCACTAAGCTAATCATGGTAGCCATATTATCTTTAGCTATAGATCAGAGGTAGCTCAATTGCATACAGATTTCATATCTTTCAGAGCTGATATGATTGGGCGTCACGAGGATATAATAAGGAGGCATGATGACCTAGTGAGGAGACACGACGATCTGGTGGGGAGACATGATAACTTAGTTTTGAGATCCGATGCGCTACGAGATAAGGTGGCTGAGGTGAGACATGAGCTTGGAGCTTTGAGGACCGACCTTACCACTTCGCTTACTCGCCATAGCACCAAGATGTCTGCCATGCTATAGCATATTACAGACATGCTTACCCCTGATCCTACCATCTAATCCCATTTTCTCTCTTTCATACTCATTATCTATATTGTTATGACTATGATATTTCTGCACTATTTGGATACTTGCACTGGTTTTTGGATATTTTGGGATATTTTCTGGATATTTAATCTTGCCTTTATTTTCTATATGGATTTTTGGATATTTTATATTAGTTTTAAATACTCTATGTTTTACAGTGCTAGATGCCATGATTATTGCCCATTTCTCAGTTTCATCTCTTATTCCTACCATTGATGCGTATGTTTTGACCATTGTTAGTGTAACCACCTTTCAGATAAGTTTTCAGAATCTAAGTTTGGGGGTGCGCCTTCCAAAGCTAAACTTCCGTTGCCGGGTCCATAGTGCTTCACCCATTTGGTATACTCTTTCCATTATCTGTTGTTTCTTTGTACATTGAGGACAATGCACATATTCAGTTTGGGGGTGTATTAACATATCTTACATGTCGCACTTGATTTCTACGCATGTGGTATGATTTGAGAGTCTTAGGCTATGATCTTGATCTTTTGAGGACCACGATACTTAGAATTTAGAAATTGTTTGACTTGAAAGTCCAATACTCCTTGTATGCTTTGTGGATACCATTTAGGAGTAAATTTTTTGAAAGATTGATATCTTGCTTGCATTTGTGGTCCACATCATCCTAATTTTGTAATTGTTTTGAGATTCACTCTAGGATTCTACACTAGCATAGGCACACACTAGCATTCATTTGTGGGGTACATGCTTTGTTGATTATTGAATTGGTTATATCCCAATTGGGCTAGTAGTGCATTGAAAGCTTTCATTTTGACAAAAGTGGATAACAATCCATTTTCATTGAGTAGCCGGGATTCTAGCCTCATTAAGCACTGAATTTCTCGCGCCGAATGGTGGAGGGCCCAAACTCTAGGTTAATAATTAAATGCTAAAAATATATATATATATATATATATATATATATATATATATATATATATGAAGAAAAAAAAAGTTACAAAAAAAAAAATTTTAAAAAAAAAAAAAGTGAGGACTTCTCCCAAAATGTAAGGAGTGGTAAATGATTAGATGGGGGTTGTTTTGATTTGTAGCCTAGTTGATTTGAGCTTGTAAGTCCTTAGGGGTATTTAAACACCTAATGCCCTAAATCCGTCCGGTTTGGAAGTCATTAACCTAACTCTCGACCTCATGGATCGCTAGAAAGCTTAATAGATCACTACATTGCACTATACTTCCATCTTTGATCCTCTAGGCTAGTAAAAAAAAATTGAGTAAAAAGAATAAGCGCACCTAGTTGAATTAGCTTTAAAAGGTCCACTCTTTGTTTTGATGATCGGTACTAAATTTGTGTGCTAGTTTGAGGGTAAGGATGTGATCATTTCTTTAGTTGGCTTAGATAGCAACATATTTGATGTCGGTTCACTTAAAAGGATTCTAGAGATGTTTTGATTTGTATGATCATTTTCTTGATGTGTGGAGGGCCATACTTGCTTGCTTGATGTTGAGATTTTGGGAGATTGCTTGGAAAGGGTTGAAAAATTGCATACTTAAGGTAGTTTTCTCCCAATACTTATTTCGTATATTTGTGCCTCTCTTGTGAGAAAAAGCTCAATGTTTTCGGGTATCATTTCTGAAAATCCTCACGAGACTTCACTTGTCCACTAGGGGTAACCTAGGGGTTTAAAAGGCTTGTTGCATACGCTAAATGCAATCATGTTCCCAACAAAAGTGGCGCTATCATTTTATTGCTTTCTAGTTCATAGTTGTATAGTTGTTTATGTCTTTCTTTTCCTTGTAGTTCATTATTAGGGACTAGCAATATCTAAGTTTGGGGTTATGATTAGTGCTCAAATGTGACATAGCACCTAAGCTAGGGTATTTTAGTCCATTCATCTATCTTACTTTCATGTTTTAGATACTTATTTGTGTTATTGCCTATTTCAGGTGAATAATGTTCAAATAGGCTAACAAGATCCATTTAGACCATTTTTGGAACTAAGGAGCAAAGTTGGAAAAAAGCTAAGAAGAATGCACCAGGGAAACTTCGATCGATCTAAGGGAAGTCCCGATCAATCGAAGTGGTCTTTAATCGATCAAAATAAGGTGGTGCCAGCTTAACCAATTGGATAAAGTCTGGAATATTTTTTCAAGCCACGTCAGCTTCGATCGATCAAAGCCAAATGTTTGATTGATCAAAAATCTTCAATTGATCGAAAATGTTGCTGGCAGTGAGCTGTCTAATTTTCGAGCGCGTCGATTTCTACCTACCTTGCATAGCTGCGAATTTCCTCCAATGAGAGGCTATTGTTCTGACTTGGTCCTTACTAAAAGGAGTGTGTAATTGATTTATTGAACATCATTGTAGTAGATAGAGATATTACCAATTATAGAATAGATAATTTTTCTCTTTAGAACTAGGGTTTTGGAGAAGAAAGCAAGGATGAAGATGATGATGCCAACCTCCAAGTTAGCCCTTGAGGGTTCCATGACCACTATAATGAGTGGCTAAATCCTTCTCTTGGGGCTAGAGATAGCCCCTAGGCTTGCTTCTCAAACCTAGCTTCTGTGTATTTTTGGGGATTTTAGTTGTAATAAATGTCTTGACCTTGAATAAATATATATCTTGTGGTTTCTACTTGATGTGTATGGATTAATGCTTTCAATTGATCATTTGGCTCTAGTTATATGTCTATGTATGCTAGAATTGATGTTCATGTTTTTATCTCTAGATTTAATGAAGTTGATGCATGTCTATGTGTGTTGATGATGTGGATCTAGTGATGGTCACGGTATAATGCTTAATGGAACACTTTTGTGATTTATTTGATGGTTCACACTTGTTTCTTGATGGATTATATTACATCTCTAGTTGAATTAGTTTAATTTCATGTCTCTGGCCTAGTTGTAGTGTAATTGTTTTAATTTCTTAGGTAGGTAAACAATCCATTCTTGTTTCTTGATGTTCCATACTTATGAATGAAAAGAGTGCATATCTCTAGATATTTGTGTGTGTAATAATTATGGTTTAATTAAATAGATATTGGTCTCATTTGATAAGTTGTGCTATTCATTAAAATTGGCTAGACAATTTATACTTATTTACCTCCCATGCTTAGTTTCAATTGATGTCACACACACACACACAAGTTACAATTTAAATTTCCCCATTAATGTACAATTGTTAATGTTTGATGAAGTGAAGCTTAATGGTGACTCTAAGTCCCAAGACCTCTCTCCTATATCTTTTCCCTACTTTCTAGATTGTTATTTACTTGCATTAGTTTTAATTGCATTGTAGTCTAATTAAACAATCACCAACCACCTTTGATCATTCAACCTACTAATCTGACATTAGTTTCCATCAAAAATACACTTCCAATCCCTTGGGACGATCCCTACTCACTCTAGCTATATTTTTAGTTAGAAGTGCTAGTGGCATTTTCTAAATTTAAACTTGGCCACACTACACACTTTTTGCATGTTTTAGTATTGACGATACACCAAAAGTCTTACGCAAGATATGCTTGTCATGAAATGCCTTAGTCTTGGATTTATAAACCTTAGCACTCTCATAAGCATCATTACGCAATTCTTTGAGCTCTGTCAGTTGAAGTTTTCTGTTAGATCCAGCAAAGTTCATATCAAATTTAAGTTTTTTTATGGCCAGAAAGCTCTGTGTTCTTATTCTACAGGAATATGACATCATTTACCATAGATGAGGCGGTAAGGTGACATACCAATCAGAGTCTTATAAGCTATTTGGCAAGCTCACAAAGCATCATTTAGTCTAAAAGACCAATCTTTACGATCTGGCTTAACCATTTTCTCAAGAATTCTCTTAATTTCACGATTGGATAGTTCAACTTGGCCCCTTGTTTAGGGATGATAGGGAGAAGCAACTTTATGAGTGACGGAGTATCTTTGTACCAAAGTACGAAAATACCTATTACAGAAGTGAGCACCTCCATCACTAATAATAGCTCGTGGCATACCAAACCGACTAAAAATGTTCGGTTGAATGAACTCAATCATAACTACGTGATCGGCAATTTTAGTAGCCACTACTTCAACCCATTTAGAAACATAATCAACTGCCACAAGGATATACTTATTTTTATTTAACTGAATAAAAGGACCCATGAAATCCATACCCCAAACATCAAAAACCTCAATAATTAAGAATAGAGTTATGGGCATCATATTTTGTCTATAAATTGATCCTAATTGCTAACATCTAAGGCATGACCTACAGAACAAATACGTATCTCGAAAGAGTGATGGCCAAAAGAAATCGCATTGAAGAATTTTAGCTGTAGTTTTCTTTACACTAAAATAACCTCCACAAGCTAAGCTATGACAGAAGGTCAGAATACTATGAAATTCACTCTCAGGCACACATCTACGAATGATTTGATTAGCACAATATTTGAAGAACTGACGATCTTCCCAATAGTACATCTTTATTTGAGAGAAGAATCAATCTTTTTCCTGCTTCAACCAAGATAAAGGAATTCTGCCTATTGCGAGGTAATTCACAATATCAGCAAACCAAGGCAAATCCGAATGAGAAACCCCAAATAGTTGTTCATTCGAAAAGGAATCACAAACTGGAAGTGAAGTTGAGGTATTTATAATTAGAATTCTAAAAAGATGGTCAGCTACCACATTCTCTGACCCTTTCTTATCCCAGATTTTGTAATCAAACTCTTGAAGCAAGAGGATCCATCGAATCAAACGGGGTTTGGTTTCCTTTTTGGAAAGAAGATGTTTCAAAGCAGAATGATCAGAGTAGACTATAATTTTAGAACCTAACAGATATGATCTAAACTTGTCCAAAGCAAAGACAACTGTAAGTAACTCTTTTTCAATAGTGGTATAATTCAATTGTGCCTCTGACAGAGTTTTACTAGCATAGTAGATAGCATATGGAAGCTTATCTACTCGTTATCCTAAGACAACACCTATAGCATAATTAGATGCGTCACACATAATCTCAAATGGAAGAGTTCATGATAGGAGTTGAACAAAGAAGAGAGCAAAGCTTATGGAAAGTTTCTAAGCATGACTCATCAAAGACAAAAGGAATGTCCCTTGCAAGTAGATTACACAAAGGGCAAGAAATTTTGCTAAAATCTTTAACGAAGCATCGACAAAACTCGGCGTACCCAAGAAATAATCGCACTCCCCTTACGGAGGTAGGAGGAGGCAACTTAGAGATCAAATCTACTTTAGCTCTATCAACTTCAATACCTCTCTCTGAAATAATATGACCTAAAACAACCCCTTCTTGAACCATAAAATGGCTCTTCTCCCAACTAAGAATAAGATTGGTTTCCCTACAACGCTTAAGCACTAGGGACAAATTTTAAAGACAGTTCTCGAATGTAGATCCCAAATGAGAGAAGTCATCCATAAAGACTTTGAGAAACTTTTCAACCATGTCCAAAAAGATATTTACATCATATATCTCTGGATATTGCTGGCGCATTACACCATCCGAAAGGCATCCGCCTATATGCAAATGTACCGAATAGACAAGTAAAAGTAGTTTTCTCTTGATCCTTAGGATCAATAGCCACTTGATTATAGCCGAAATATCTGTCTAAAAAGCAATAATAGCTCTGGCCAGCCAATCGCTCTAGAATTTGATCAATGAATGGAAGTGGAAAATGATTTTTTCTAGTAGCGGAGTTGAGTTTTCGGTAATCAATACACACACGCCATCCAGTGGTGGTGTGCTATGGAACTAATTCTTCCTCAGAATTCTCAACCACTGTAATACTTGTCTTTTTAGGTACTACCTGAGTAGGACTCACCCACTTGCTATCTGAGATGGGGTAGATTATTTTCGCATCTAACAACTTCACAACTTCTTTCAAAACCACCTCCTTCATATTAGGATTCAATCTTCATTGGAGCTCCCGAGATGTTCGGGAATCCTCCTCCAAATGAATCTAATGCATACAAATTATGGGACTAATTCCTTTTAAATCAACCACACTCCACCCAACAGCCTCTTTATTTTGCTCAAGAACTTTTAAGAGACTACTTTCTTGGGAACTTGTAAGATTGGAAGCAATGATCACCGCGAAGGTATCATTTAAACCCAAGAAAACATACTTGAGCTTGTCCGGATGTAGCTTAAGCTCAAGCTTAGGTGGAGACTCTAAGGAAAGAATAGGCGGAATACTAGAAAGTGGTGGAAGATGCTCTAATATAGATTTCCATGGAGGAAAATCTGTGATAGGAGTGGAGTTGAGCAAAGAATTCACTTCAACTATCGAAGATAGCTTATCGAAATCTTCATAATTGAAGTGATTCAAATAAGCTTCTAAAGGATCCTTGGATAAAAAAGTTTAAAGTGATTCCTCAACCAACTCATCAATAACATCAAGGAAGAAGCATTCACTATCATCGTGGGGATGATGAATAGCATTGAAGATGTTAGCTATACTTTCATATTTCCAAAAGATAAATCCATGGTTCTAGTCCTACAGTTAATGCAAGCATTCGCTGTAGCTAAAAAAAGGCGCCAAGAATAATTAGAATATACTTTTTGGAATCGTGAACCGGTTCTGGATCAAGTACTAAGAAATCGACCGAAAAGAAGAACTTGTCCACTTTTATGAGTACATCTTCAACAATATCTCGTGGTTGTCTGACAAAATGGTCAGCAAGCTGTAGAACAACCAGCGTAGGTTTTAACTCACCCAAAACCTAACTTCTTATACACCGAGTAAGGAATAAGATTAACACTTGCTCCAAGATCAAGAAGTTCTCGCTCTATCACATTGTTTCCAATGATATAAGAAATTATAGGAGCACTAGGATTTTTAACCTTAAAAGGAGTGTTATACTTAAGAATAGCACTGACTTACTCGGTGAGATAGACTTTCTTAGGAACTTGGCTTTTAGGTTTTCTCTTAAGAGTGCACAAGTCCTTTAAAATTTTGGAGTAGGCAGGAATTTGCTTTATAGCATCAAGCAGAGGAAGATTGATTTTGACCTGTTTAAAAACCTCCATCATATCTTGAATTTTCTCCCCTTGTTTACCAAAATGGGAGGGTTCCTTGAGACGTTTAGGATAAAGTGCTCTTGGCTCATAAGCTGTCTCAGGATTAGGAGCAGATGAAGAAGTGACTCCACCTTCAACTCTTGTGGTGGATTATGGAATAGAACTTAAGAAAACATCCTTAAGATGTGGATTATGGATGATAGGAACAATGGGAATCCTAAGCCTCTCTTTTTCTTCCTATCCTTTCTCAACTTGATTGTCAACCACTTTACCACTCCTTAATGTAGTGATAGCCTAAACTTGCTCATGATGAATACCTGAGGAATTGGTTTCATTAATCATGTAAGTCTGCCCTTTTGAGTTGGCTATTGACTGACTAGGCAACTTTTCATCCTCTCTTCAAGATAAAGTACTCGTTATTTGCCCAACTTGTGCCTCTAGCTTTGCTATGGCTTGAGAATGAGAATTAAGAAGTTGGGTATTGGATTTAAGGTCAATAAGAGCATTAAGTACTTGTTCCTCAAAAGAAGAATTTCTAGGAGGAGGTGGAAGATTAAGAGCTTGAGTGGGTTGATTCCTAAACTGAGGCGGGCGGTAAATACCAGATTGGTTAAAAGAATTATTTTGTGGCATAGGATTGGATGAATTTTGATACTGTCCCTAAGATTGGGGAGCAGTGGTTCCTTGACTTTGGTTACGCCATGATAGATTAGGATGATCTCTCCAGCCAGGATTATATGTAGAAGAATATGGATTGTATGCTGGTCTAGAGAATGCAGCATTCACTTGCTCTTGTGGGATCTCATATGATTGTCCCATCATAGGGGAAGTGTCAACAAAATGGGAAGGATTAGCACAGATTGAACAAACTTCCTTTGGCAAGGTAGTTTGTGGACTAGCAAAAGGAGTAAAGCCAGATGATAGAATTTGATCGAACCTACGATTCAAGGCTTCTATTTGAGCAGCTAATTCACTAGATTTGTCTACCTCAAAGACTTTTTCAACTTTATGCATTCCAAGTGATGACCTAGACCTAGAGGAAGATGCATGTTGCGTTAAATTTTCACTTAGGGCCTTAAACAGTTCCCAAGCATCAGTTAGACTCTTATGCAGAAAAGCTCCATTGCTAGAAACATCAACTATGTTTCTATAAGAATAGGAGAGACTATGATAGAAAATCTGTATTAAGTGCCATTGTGCAATATTAGGGTGTAGAAACTTTCTTAGAAGATCATTATATCTCTCCCAAGCATCATGGAACTGTTCTCCCAGGATTTGGGAAAACGCCATGATTTCTCTTCTCATTTGACAAGTTTTTCCTACTGTGTAGTACTTTTTCAAGAACTCTTGTTGCAACATCTCCCATGTAGATATGGAATTTGGAAGAAGGGAATGCAAACAAGTTCTTGCTTTGTCCTTAAGAGAAAATTAGAAAAGTCGAATCTTGAATGAATCTTTGGTAAGAGTGGTTAACTTGGTAGTTGAACACAATTCCAAAAATACATCCAAGTGTGTATAAGGATCCTCTGTTGCATACCCATGGAAGGTAGGAAGCATTTGGATCATAGCAGGCTTGATCTCAAAATAGGTTGCATCAGCGTCCGGAAAAACAAAGTACGAAGGAGAAGTGTATGTGGTAGGAATAAAATAGTCCCTCAATTGTGGTTGTGGAGGGACAGATGGAACCCGTCCTCCATTACCATTACCATTACCATTACCATTGTCATTACCTAGTGCATCACGATGTTCAGCCATCTTATTAGATAAACTATCTATATATTCAAATGTTTTTTAAGTTTTCTTAATTGACTCAAAGTTCTCTCTATTTCAGGATCATGTACTAAAGGTTTGGACCTAGTTTGGCAAGTTAACATGCATTAATTCCACTAATCCTCAAAGTAACAAAAATAAACTTTTCCAAGTAAAAAGAAAATAGTAAAAACTCACAAAAGGTTTAATAAACCGAAGCTTTTTCTCCCTTAAGTGTCTTTGTCCTCACTGCTACTTCTTGTACCTAAAAAGAAAAAGAAATAAGGTGAGATATCATAAATTCCGAAGGCTGGTAAACCAAAATAACCTAATTAAAAACTAAACAAAAACTAATCTCCCCGGCAACGGCGCCAAGAATTTGATGTATCTTATTTTACCACTCGCAATAGTACGATTCCGTGTAGGATAATGCTATAAAGAGAGGTGTCAAACCCACAGAGAGATGAGATTTATATTCAGTTTTCAATTTAGTTTTTTGGTTTATAGGTAACTGGTTAAAAAATTGGTTGGTTGTCATGATTCAAAACGAACTGAAATTAAAGCAAAATATTAAACAAGAGTAAATTAAATAATTAGATAGAGAAATCTTAGGGCTTTGACTTCACCACAATCATCATACTATGATTAATTATGCTGACTCTAGGGATTTAACAATTATATTTTTCAAATGAATTGAACTCAATAACATTCGTTCAATTCGGGTTTTAAAGAAAGATATTTTACAAAATTCAGTTAACTATAACCTATCTGCGGTTAGCATGGACTATCCACCTACCAACTCTAACTACTTTAACTACTTTGTAAACAATCCACCTTTCCTAAGCATAGACTATGAAAACATTCTTTTGTAAAAAATGTTGGAACACCATTATATGACCTCTATTCTCACGTTCGGCACGACTCCACCAAATACCGTCCAATAAGATAGGTTGAGAATAAAAAACAAACAATTATATCTAAGACAAGGTAATAATGGTTTATAATCTATTAAAGCATGAAAACAAATTGAGTTGTCTCAATTACTCATAGTCACATAATCAAGGAAACATAATATATTAAAATAAACCCAGAGTTAAAACAATCAAACCATAATACTAGATTGGGTTACATCAGTGCCCTAAAAGAGGAATTAGCTACTTATGACGATGTCGGATATTACCTGTGTTGGAGTTGTCTCCATCGTCACGGACGGCACTTCTCTTCTCATGATCTTCACTTTCTAAGGTTATAGAAACCCTAAAAGCCACCATAGTCAGCCTTCTGAATCACACGGCACAAAGGACTAGTAATTTTTGGACCTCTTCTATCAAGGCTTAAGCCTTCTTTTATAGAAGAAAATAAGGATTTAGTGGGCTTTTAGGTCTTCCGGCCCATCTAGAATGAGATACGGCTTGAAAAGAGAACTTTCTCGTAACTTAAATCTGACATGTCATGGAAGGCTCGAGCTTTAGGAACAAAGGCTCAAGCTTTAAGGTTCATACTCGAGCTTAGGGAATAAGGCTTGAGCTTCTCTGGATTGATGCTCGAGCTTCAAGAATTGGTGTTTGATCTTTACTTTGACACTTAGCCAAATTTCTTCAATTACTTTCCGAAGTGTCTTTTTCTTCAACACTTAGAATATTCTTGGGATTGAAATCTTTTACCATTACTCAATCAAAGCTTCATGGGCTCGAGCACTAGGTACCAGGCTCAAGCATTTGGTTCTCAAGGCTCGAGCTTCAATGGATGGTGCTCGTTTCTTGGGTTGAGGCACGAGGTCTGGGAGCTTGGAAATCAACTCTTCAAATTCTGACGCCTTGTGCTCGAGCTTAAGGGTCAAAGCTCGAGCACCATATGGTCAGGCTTAAGCACCCTTTGTTCAGGCTCGAGCCTGAAGGTACAAGGCTCGAGCTTTAATGCCTTGGTTATTTTTTCCTTCTTTAACTTGGAAGGCTCGAGCCTCATGACTTGGGCTCGAGCTTTGGGACTCTGAATTCTTCCAAATTTCACCATTTAAGCTCTCGACTTGCTTTGGATGACCGGCAACGACTCTGTAAGCTTCGATATGATCATAAAGTCCCAGTTTTAACCATTTCTCTGGGAAAGTACCTACAAGCACACATTGGATATAAATCAGTCTAAATATGGATAGAAGTATTACCTTAGGCCTTAACGTATGCGTATTTAGGGGCTTAAATATACAATATTCAGTGCTCATCACCCTTCACCGAGTATCATCTAATCCGGCGGTCATGGTGGTGGCCGAAGTATGGAACAAGGGATGTCCCATTCACAAACAATGCGCCTGATTGTTTATTGGTGAATCAACGGGAAGTTTAGCCATCAGTTTAAGTCGTATAGCTTTAAGAACTTTGTAAATAAGGGAATTAGCTAATATCCTTTTTCTTCTTGAAGATTTTGCGGTTCCTTTTGATGAGCGCTGAAAAGTACACTTTTAAACCCCTTAAGCTTGAGTGTTTTAGGACCTTTATCTATCTTATTTACCCGTTTTAGTACTTATTTGTGTTTTTATCTATTTCAGGTTAATAATGTTAAAATGGGCTAAAAATGGATTCTTAAGGCCTTTTTGGAGTCAAACTAAGTCTTAGTGATAATCTGGAGCAAAAAGAGGCTGATTTGAAGCAAAAGGAGGCCAATGTTGAAAAACTGCCAAGTTGGATTGATTCAACTTTTTCTCAGATCGATCCAACTTCTTTGATCGATCCAACCTTTTCTCTGATCGATCCAACATTGCTGGCAACGAGCTGTCTTATTCCATGCGCGCCCAAAAGTCCACGTATCACATAGGACGGGATTAGATATTTTTGGGGCTATATTCCTAACTTAGTGACTAAGAAAAGGACCTTCTATATAAAGGGAAGAGACCCATTTGTAAAGAAGCTTTTTATCTTTTTATTTTTTATATTGTAATTTTTATTTCTCTCTCTAGCAAAGTTAGAGATTAGGGTTAGAAGAAAATAGGGAAGTGGAGGCATATCTCAAGAACCCATCTGTAGACCCACTCTCTCTCCATCTCTAGAGCTTCAAAGAAGAAGAAGAGGAAGAAGAAGATGGAGCCATATTTGGAGCTTAATTCCATGACCACATCCACCTCCTCCATGATTGGCTAGATCTACACTTAGGGCTTGGATGAGCCCTAAGTCTTGTGTAATCTAAACCCTTGTATTTCTATTTTTGGGGATTTATATATATTGTTGTGATTAGTGTTCTAGCCTTGTGAATTTCATGAATCTTGGTACATTTCTATGATTTCTATGGTTTAATTCTTCCTATTAATTCTCTAGTTTATTTACATGTCTATGTGTGATTAAATTAGGAATTATTTATTACATGATTCATATGGATTAATTCTTTCTATTGATTCTCTATTTGATTACATGTTGTCTTATGTGTGATTATTTGGGAATTAATCTCTACACTAGTTTTTCTATATTAATTATATGTCTATGTGTGGTTGATTGAAAATCTAGTGATGGCTAAGCATGGGTTTTTATTGAATGGGTTTGTCAATTAATTTGATGGTTTATACTTATGCTTGATGGGTTGTTCTACAATTTAATTCATGCTTGTAGGTAGGTATATAATCTATGCTTGCTTAGATATTCCATGCTTATTATTGCAAATTACATGATTCTCTAGATTGATGTGTGCTACAATTATTGCTACGTAGATGGGTCATGCTTAAAATTAATGGGTTGTGCTACACTTAGTTTAGGTAGATAATTCATACATAAATTAGATGGTCCATGCTTAATATTGCAATTGGTAGTCGCATTTTGTTCACAACAATGTATTCCCCATTAATGGAAAGCAAGTGGTTAATTATATGAGCTTAGTGGTGATTCCAACACCCTAAGACCTCTCTTCATATCTCTTAAATCCCTATCTCTAACTAGTTTTATTTCACTTTCATTTTAATTTTATTGCACCTTAGTTTAATTAAACAAATCTCTCTCTTTGCAATCTTGTGATACGCTAGAGTTGAAGTTAAATTCCAACACGTATAATCCCTTGGGACGATCCCTACTCACTGTTGCTACTTTAGTAGTAGTGTTGGTAGTGGTTTTTATAAATTTAAACTTAACCCAAAAGGCTTTTCTTGAACCACACATTCATTACATCAATTTGGCGTGAAGAAACGGCCTCGCTCGTCAAATTTTGGCGTCGTTGCCGAGGATTAACGGTTTCGTTGGAATTAAACTAGACAATAGTGTTCATTTGATTGCTTCTATTTTTATTTTATTTTTCATTGTATATTCCTTTCTCTTGTTCTTATTATTATTTGTTCAATTAGGTACTTGACTACAAGGAAGGCAAACTTTAGAACTTGAAGCAATAATTGGAGCTTAAAGCTAATATTAAATTTTGAAGTTGCTTAAGGACCGTTGTGAGCAATTCTTGGAACTCTTGTATTTTAATTGTTTCACTTCTTTGCATGCTTGTGATAGCCCTTGTTGAGGCTTATTATATTGCTTTATCTTTATCCGAGCATAGGCCCTTGTTGAGGCCATTATTTGTTGCATTTAGGTTTTAATTGTGAATGGAGGAATTGTTTGATCCAAGTTTGGGGGGAAATTATATCCCTTCACCTTATGTCCCTCCACCATATTTTGATCCTTATGAGGTTGAGTCCAATTCATTTCAACATGCATCATCTTATCATGGACTTGATCACTCATTTAATCCTTCTTATGACTATTGCCTTCCACCACCATTTTATGATGAACCAATTCCACCACCTTCTAGGTACTCACCCGGATTTGAAGAAAAAGTGCTAGCTTTACTTGATGTGCATATTTCACAAACTCCACTTATTATTCTCATTCTCAAACTTTAGCCAAGCTTGAAGCTCAAGCTAAGCAAATTACAAGTACTCTTTCTCTTCAAGAGGAGGAGAAAGAGGCAAATGAAAAAATGACAAGAACTTCAATGTATATAGATGAGGATGATGAGAGTGACAAGGATGAGACAAGTGAGCTAATGCCTAGTACTCTATCTTGTATAGAGGAGGAAGTGGCAAATGAGTTAGTAGTTAATCCAATAGAGCATAACATGATTAATGAGGACTTTCCTTATTTTGATTATGATTCTATCTATGACCTTACTACTTTAGAGAGTGAGGAGATGTTGACCACACTTAAGGTAGGAGAGGAGGAGGAGGAACTTGTTGAAAAGGGCCTTCCTTCTATTATCTCTAATGACCCTCTTGAGACATGTCTTTTTGAAATGTATAAAAATTGTGGTTTTGACTTTAAAAGCTCCAAAAATGAAATAAACTATCTAATGGACTCCTTAGCTAACTTAGAAGGTGAGGAGATGGTTATTTTTAAGGAGGAGAAGAAGAATGAAGAGAAGGTGTTCCTTGATATTCTAAATGAGTCTTTGAAAGACATTGACTTGCCAATTCACAAAGGAAATGATTCTTTAAATACACTTCAAGAGCACAAAATTGAGGCAATGCCAACTACGATTGATTTTGTTTTCAAGACCATGGATGAAAGGAACAATATCATCTCTTTTATTTCTTTTCAAGTCATTCTTTTGGAGGATGATTTCATTGTCATAGGTGGGACATTAAATAAGAAAAGTGAAAAGAGGGTCAAGGATGTTTCATATCTAGTTTTTGATTCTTTTGATTAGTGAGCCCAACGTCTTGCTAGAGACGTTAAAGACTAGCAAAGCATTTCGTAGGGTGTCAAAACCCTATTCCTCCCTCGTTTCTATTTTAAATTTCATTTCTTGCGATGTCTAGATATTTGTTTTGGGTTCATATACATTGTTAGGAACTATAATAAGGATTGCATGAGCTTTCATGTTGAAATTGAACATTTTGCATAAGTTCGATCGATCTCAAATGAGAGTTCGATCGATCGAACTTCATTCCTGCAGCAAACCTGCATCCAAATCACTCTCTGTCTCATCGATCCAAGAAAATCTTCAGATCTCAGTTCTCAGTTCTCAGTTAGATCGATCAAAAGACCTTCGATCGATCCAAACATCAAGTTCGATCGATCTTGAGTTTCAACACTTAGAAAAAATTTGAGCCAGCATAAACCTGCATATTTAAGCTCTCTGTCCCATCGATCGAAAATATTTCAAGATCGATCTGAAGTTCTTCGATCGATCCAACTTCATTATTGGATTGATCTTAAGTTCCAACACTTAGAAAATTTTTGAACCCAAAAACCTGCATATTTTCACCTCTCTATCAGATCGATCGAGCATTTTATCAGATCGATCGAACATCTCTGCAGGTTTTGAAAATTTATTTTTACTTTTACTTTTATTTTTTTTTTTATATTTCAAAAATCCCAAAAATATGTATTTTATTTTATTTTATTTTTCATTAAAAAAAAATCCAAAAATATTTTGTTTAACTTTAATTTTTAATTTCGAAAAATAATAAATAAATAAATAATTTTTTTTTTTTTTTGCATTCTTTATTTTCTTGCATTTTTATTTCTTACCTTTTTATTTTTTTGTTTGTGTACATATTTGTTTTGTCTAAAAAAAAAAAAAAAATAGTTTTTCAATGTAGCATTCCGTCTTGCTAGAGACGTTAAACTTAGCACCCACATGACACATTGTGTCTTTTATCTTTTGTATAGCTCATGTTCATTTGCATTTTTATTTTTTTATTTTTCTTACATTTTGTTTCATTGTACATTCTTTCATAAAAAATAAAAAATTGCTATCTTTATTTCATTGCATTTTCATTTATTGCATCTTTATTTCTTTGCATTTTATTGTGTATGTACATACTTGTTTTGTCAAAAAAAAAAAAAAAAAAAAAAAAAGTAAGAAAATTTTGTATATATTTACATTGTACATATTGTTTTTCATTTCTTGCATTGTACATATTCTTTTATTACATTTTACTTTCTTTATATTTCTTTTTATATGTTGTTCATGCATTTTATTCTTTGTTATTCTTGCATTTTGTATATACTAACTTTCATTAAATGAAAAATATAAAAAGATTCACCATTGTGCCTTTATGAGCAGTCATGCATACTTTATGATTTAAATTGGGCTTGATCTCATATCTCTCTTTCATCTTGTGCTATATTACCTTAGAATGCTTGATTATTCTTATCCCATTTAATATTTGATGTGAGTTGCTAGTGTGGTTATTCAAGTAGGTTGTTGATTCCAAGTTTGGGGGAGACGCCTTTCGAATTGGATCACTACCGGGCTTCATATCTTTACCACCACGGTATACTCTTTCCATCTTTTTCATTGTTCTCATTGCACATTGAGGACAATGTGTGGTTTAAGTTTGGGGGTAAGGTGTCTTTGTTGCATTCTACTTAAAGTTGAACTTTAAATGCATGATTGAGATTAGAGATCCATGTTAGCTATTATTTTGATCTTTTGAGAACTATATTGCTTAAAATTTAAAAATTGCTTGACTTGAGAGTCCAATACTCCTTGTATGCCTTGTGGATGCCATTTAGGGGTAAATTTTTTGAAAGATTGATATCTAGCTTGCACTTGTGGTCCACATCATCTTGATTTTGTTATTGCTTTGAGATTCATTCTAGGATTCTACACTAGTATAGGCGCACACTAGCATTCATTTGTGGGGTACATGCTTTGTTGATTATTGAATTGTTTATATCCCAATTGGGCTAGTAGTTCATTGAAAGTTTTCATTCTTGATAAAGGTGGATAACAACCCATTTTCACTAAGTAGCCGGGATTCTAGCCTCATCAAGCATTAAACTTCTCGCGCCAAAAGTTGGAGAGCCCAAACTCTAGGTTAATAATTGAACTTGTTTTAAAATAAAAATAAAAAGTTGCAAAAGTAATAAAAAGTGAGGACTTTTCCCAAAAGGTGAGAAGTGGGAAATGATTAGATGGAAGTTGTTTTGATTTGTAGCCTAGTTGATTTGAGCTTGTAAGTCCGTAGGGGTGTTTGAACACCTAGTGCCCTAAAGCCGTCTGGTTTTGGAGTCATTGACCTAACGCTCGACCTTATGAATCGCTAAAAAGCTTAATAGATCAACACATTGCACTATGTTTCCATCTTTGATCCCAAAAAAAAAAAAAAAAAAAAAAAAAAAAAAAAAAAAAAAATCGAGTGAAAAGAATAAGCGCACCTAGATGAATGAAGCTTTAATAAAAGGTCCAATTTTTGTCTTGATGATCGGTACTAGATTTGTGTGCTAGTTTGAGGGTAAGGATGTGATTAATTCTTTAGTTGGCTAAGATAGCAACATATTTGATGCCAGTCCACTCAAAAGGATTCTAGAGTTGTTTTGATTTGCATGATCATTTTCTTGATGTGTGGAGGACCATATTTGCTTACTTGATGTTGAGATTTTGGGAGATTACTTGAAAAGGGTTGAAAAATTGCATACTTGAGGTAATTTTCTCCCAATGCTTGTTTGCAATATTGGTACCTCTTTTGAAAGAATGAGCTTAATGTTTGTGGGTTTCATTTCTGGAAACCCTCACGAGACTTCACTCGTCCACTAGGGGTAACCTAGGGGTTTAAAAGGCTTGTTGTATGTGCTAAGTGCAATCGTGTTCCCTACGAAAATGGCGTTATCATTTCATTGCTTTCTAGTTATAGTTGTTTAGTTGTTCATTTCATTTCGTTACTTTGTAGTTCATTGCTAGGGACTAGAAATATTTAAGTTTGGGGGTGTGATGAGCGCTAAAAAGTACACTTTTAAACCCCTTAAGCTTGAGTGTTTTAGGACCTTTATCTATCTTATTTACCCGCTTTAGTACTTGTTTGTGTTTTTGTCTATTTCAGGTCAATAATGTTAAAATGGGTTAAAAATGGATTCTTAAGGCCTTTTTGGAGTCAAACTAAGTCTTAGTGATGATCCGGAGCAAAAAGAGGCTGATTTGGAACAAAAGGAGGCCAATGCAGAAAAACTGCCAAGTTGGATCGATCCAACGTTTTCTCTGATCGTTCCAACTTTTTCTCTGATCGATCGAACATTGCTGGCAGCAGGCTGTCTTATTCGGTGCGCGCCCAAAAGTCCACTGATCGGTTGGTCAATCATACATCAACCTTCGCAATAGCACGAATCATTGTAAAATAGGGCTATTGGTCGGGTAAGTCGAACCACTTGGACTGTGCTAGTCTTAAGGCAACCTAAGTGTCTAGAGTCATTTTAGAGTAATAAGGAGTAAAGAATGTTTGTTTGGTTTGTCACTAAAGCTAGGAATGTAAAGATGCATAAAACAAGAATGCAAGAAATGTAAAGGAAGGAGATCTAGGTATAGAGGGCTAGGGAAGTGAATCCACTACCTATCCATAAGCATGTTAATACATGATTTACTTGGGGAATAATATATACACATAACCATGAAATGCAACAACATAAAATTGCTACATTACCTTCAAGAATTTTTTATGAAATCAATAGGCAAGAAAAACTTATCAAAGTATTGCATGTTTTGGTTACCTAAACTAGGTTGCAACCTTAGACATACTCACTAAGCATAGAGTTATCAAGCCCTTAATCACATAGTGGAAGCACATGACATTAGGAATCAAGAATAATCTATCAAAAGAGAACCCTAAGCTATAGACTATCAAATTTCCCAAGCATCATGCCAATAAAAACATTTCCATAAACTCATCTTCATTGTCACTATGAAAATGGAAGCAAAATAATCATAAGAGGATACAATCTTAAGACAAGATCTTAAACTCAAAATGATCATTAATAGACATTGAAGCTCTTCACATCAAATAAAGCTCTAGTTCATGGAGAGGTCATATATATACATTACATCCCCAAATGTAAATCAAAAACAAGACATGCTTACAAGAAGGAGTTTCATCACCTCCCTAGAAGAGGGTTTAGTTACCCATGGTGGCCCTAGATGGAGGAAGAAGCATGGATCCTCCTTCCATTTTCGAGCTCCCTTCGTTTTGCTCCAAGAACCCCCTCTTCCTTGCTCTCTTCTCTCCCCCCTATCTTCCCAAAATCAACCTTAATGATATGTGTGGCCTCCCTCTCTTCTCTTCTAGAGATAAGCCTCTAAAAACCCCCACCAACCAACATCTCCAACCAACCATTAAAGAGGGAAATTAGAATTGAGGAACCCAAGATGCAAGTGGCTGAAAATGGGCCATTTCCGGATGCAATTCTGCCCTAATTTCGAGCACTCGAAATAAGGGCTCGAGCACTCGAAATTGGAGCAGAATGCTCCATTCTTGCCTTGTTCCGCCCGGACCTACTTTGGTAAAATGGCCATAACTTTATGTTATGAACTCCGAATGATGAACCGTTTGAAGATTTGGAAAGCTAATTCAGAGCTCTAAAAACTTTATGTTTTGGTGGAGATCCAATTCTTAAGTCTGGTTGGTCGAAATTGAAGAGCAAGGCAGAAATTCATTGCTGCCAGGCAGTTCTGAGCACCTATGATAAGAAGATCATAACTCTCTGCTCCAGACTCCGAATGACGAACGACTTGAAGATTTGGAAAGCTGATTCAGAGCTCTAAATATTTCATGTAATGATTGAAGTCTAGTTCTCAAGTTTTCAAGGTCAAAATGGCAAGCAAAGTTCAGGATCCACTGCTGCCAGAAATTCTGCCTTGTGCCTTTTGATGGCCAAAACTCCACAAAGCCTTGATTTTGCTCCTTTTTTGGCAAATGGACCTGAAAATATATATATGCAGACAAATGAAAATAATCTACTTAAATAATCAAACGATGGACTTAACTAATGCAATTTAGGGCGCTTGAATATACAATATTCAGCGCTTATCACACCCCCAAACTTACATTTTGCTAGTCCCTTAGCAAAACCAAAATGGAAAACTCAATGGAATGACAACAAATCTCCTCTTTCGTGAGAGCAACGGTTGTATTTAGCATATGCAACAAGCCTTTTAAACCCCTAGGCATCCCTAGAGGACTAGTGAAGTCTCGTGAGGGTTTAACAGAAATGATACCCACAAACATCAAACATGGTGCATGAAGATGCACAAAGCTCATTTGAAAACTTAGAATATAGAGAACAGTGGAGATGGAATCATTATGAAGACTACCTTGTGTATATGAAGCATTGATAGAACAAAATGGTTATTCAAGTTTCAACTTTTATGCATTAGCATCATAGTCTATATAAATACTTCAATTGTCATATCTATAATAGAAATCATCTCAAGCTTCAGTGAAAGTGGATTGGATTCTCAACATGCGGCTTTTACTTTCTTTTCCAATTCCAAGGCACAAGTTTTCAAATCACTGAATTCCCTTTTAAATGAAGTCCCTAAGGCATGAATTTATTACAGAACAAAGCTGACAATTTATTGTAACTCAGAAGTGAAACATAGAATGGTTGTGCAATGCTGAAATCCTTTAAACTTTCTAACCAACCTATGTAGCAAGCGTTAGGCCAACAGCTCCCAAACCAGATGGCTTTAGGGTGTTAAGTGAAGAGACACTCCAAAGGGCTTAATAGCTCAAGTTGGAAAGGCTACGAACTCCAGTGAACCATGCTTATTACAATTTTTTTTGAATGACCGTGCAATGTTTAAGTCATTTAAGCTTTCTAACCAACCCTTGTAGCGAGCGTTAGGCCAACAGCTCCCAAACCAGACGGCTTTAAGGTGCTAAGTGTAGAGACACGCCTAGGGCTTAATAACTCGAGTTGGAAAGGCTACGAACGTCAACTGGTCATTATTTTCTTTCTTTCTCAGTGGTTTTTTTTTTTTTTTTTTTTTTTTTTTTTTTTTTTTTTTTTTTTTTTAAATACATGCCAAAGGTATCCATCTATCAGGTTCATCAAATCAGATTAACTAGGCCAAGGTCAAGGTCAATCAAGTTGCATGCCTCACAATTAAGTTTTCGGTGTGCATATGTGAAGTGTGAAGCATGGAAGAGAGTGATACTTGAAGATAATCTAATTGAAGCATTTACACAAACCTTTCAGATTTTTCTCAATTCAAAACTATCATTTTACCTCTATACACAAAGTATTCAACACATGCTTTAATCTCCAACAAATTCCAAAATTCCAAAATCATTGCTTCCATTTTTTTAAAAATTTTCAGTTTTATACAAATCTATTTGAACAAAATAGCAAATGCAAACACTCTACAATATACAATACCATACACTATACCCCCAAACTTGAATGGCACATTGTCCTCAATGTGTGAAGACAAAGATGCAGAAATAAAGAACATAGAAGGTAAAAGGAACAATAATACCAAGTGGAGTGACGAAGACAAAAGATGTCCATCTATGTGAATGTGCAAGAGCGTCCCCCAAACTTGGACAGGAAGACCTGTCAAAACACAACTAATGTACACAGGTAAAAGCATAGGCTTTTAAGAAAAATCAAAACAGAAAAAATAATACAAACATGAATGTTATTGAAAGAAAGAAATCTATACAAAAACACAAATTGGCACACATTAGGCAGAAGTTTAAAATGGAAAACAAAAAAATGCCAAAAGCCATGCATTTAGAGAGATGAACACAAAATGAGCACAACAAAAAAGTTTTTTTTTTTTTTTTTAGAATTAATATTATTATTTCATTTATTTATTTTATTTTTATTTTTATTATTATATAAATATATATATATATAGTAATATTAATATTAGTATTATTATTATTATATTATATTATATATATATATATATATATTTTTTCACGGTTTAAAGGGGCAGGCGTGGTTGGTGGCATGGGTAGCTTGGGTTGAGAGAGAGAGAGAGGAGCATGCATGGGTTGTGTGTGTGGTTGGTTGCATGGGATTGTTGTGCTTCGGTTGAGGGGTGGTGGTTGGGTTAAGGGGTGGTAATGGTTGAAGCCGAGAGGAGGGTTGGGTTGAGGTGGTTGTTGGGAAGGTTGTGAGATGCATGGGATAGGTGTCGAGAGGAAGGGGGTGTGAGGTTGGGGATGGTGTTGGGAAGCCGAGAGAGAGGGTTTGTGGTTGATGGATGACGAGGTTGGTTTGGCGTGGAAGGTGATGCATGCATATGGCATGCATGGTGCTGGGTTTGTGTGGTGTTAGATGGTGGTTTGAAGAGGAATGCCGAGAGAAAGATGAGGTATGGGGTTTGGGCAACGAGTGCTTGGGGTGGGTGTATGGGTTGTTGTAGAGAGAGAGAGTGTGTGATGGTGAGGGAAGATGGAGGTTACATGCCGAGGTTGAGTGGGGGTTGCAGGGGTTGAGGTGAGGGTGGGAGGTGTTAGCTTGCATGGTGGCATAGGGCATGGTTAGTCGTAGGGATGGGTTGATTAAGGTTGAATGCGGCTGCAAGCACTCGAAGTTTGGCTTTGAGTGCTCGAAAAACAAGCAGAAGGTGGGCGCGAGTGTGTAGAGAGAAAAATGAGAGGAGGAAGGTTGGTAGCTGGTTGTTGCCGAGGGGGAAGGGTTGGTTAGGTTGGGTGGAGTTGATGAGTTGGTGGGTTGGGGGTGAGGAAAGAGAAGTGCCGAGAGAGAGAGAGGTTTTGTGGGTTTGGAATGGAATGCATGCAAGAGGTGGCTTTGAGAGGAGATGAATTAATTGGATGATTGCCGAGAGGTGATGGTTTGATGGAGGAGTGTTGCAGGAGTGGTTGGGTTTGTGAGATTGAGGTTGTAAGGTTTAGGGGTGAGGTTGGTTGGTTTTGAGAAGTGGGAGCTTTAGTTGAATGAGGATTGCATGGTTGTTCATGGTGGAGTTTGAAGTTGCCGAGAGAGAGAGGGTGCTGTTGTGGTTGGTTGGGTTAGAGCATTGCATGAGGGATGGTGGGTTAAGGTCGGCTGCATGGTTGTGAGGTGGCCTTGGGTGAGGGGTGGAGGAAGGTGTTGTGAAGTGGTTGATGCTGCAAGGGAGGGGTTTGGTGTTGAGCATGCTCGAGCAGAGAGTGAGGGATGAGTTTGGTTTTTCGAGCACTCGAAATTTGGCTTCGAGTGCTCCAAAAACAAGCAGAGCCTCAGAATTGTTTTTGTAGAAGTTTCGAGCACTCTGGATTGGCCTTCAAGTGCTCGAATGTGAGGCAGTGTGCTTGGGATGTTTGGGATGGAGGTTCGAGCACTCGAAATTGGAATTCGAGTGCTCGAAATGGAGACAGTAGCTGCACATGAAGGGCTGAATTTTTGGAGCAATCCAAATGGAATTTAGAGTGCTCTAAATGAAGGTAGTGAGCTTGGGATTAATGGTTCACATTTAGAGCACTCCAAATGGGAGCTAGAGTGCTCTAAATGAAGGCAGTAGTCTCGTGGAAGTGAATTTTTCAGCCAAATTGGAATGCCTCTTTGAGAGCTGAATGCATGCATGCAAGCAAAATTTTAAAATTTGTCATTCTTATGCATGCATGATAATGGAATGAAAGATAAACTATCATGGCTGCATGCATGCATGAAAAACTATGAGCTCATTGCTGCAATGAAATTCCTACGCATGAAAATGGAATAAAAATTTTCAATGAATGAAATTCCCCCCCCCCCCCCTTTTTTTTTTTTTATATGCCAATGGAAAATTTTCCAAGCTTGATACATTGCAACATGATGCAAAATGGATGGAATTTTTTAAAAAAGAAATTTTGAAGCTTAAAACATTGCAACATGATGCAAAATGGATGGGATTCTCAAAAATGAATATTTCAAGCATAGAGAATTTTTGAAAATTTGCATGTCAGTCCTAAATTCAAGCCATGCATGGAAAATTTGAAACTTGGCACATTATTCCAATCCAATGCATGGATGGGTAATTTGTCAAACTTTGCAACATCTTGCTAATGCATTGATCAAATTGGAAAAAATTTCAAACTTTGCACTTCACACAATGCATGGATAAGTTTAAGAACATTTCAACAATGCATTGAAGATGAGAGGTTATGCATGTGAGTGCCATGTCGAAAGTCCGAGAAAAATGCCTGATAGAGCCGGAAACTTCCGGGAATGAAAACAAGAGTTGAGAAGGTCTAAGAAGCCGGTCTAAAATTGTGGAACACAACTGAAGAGCATTCCAGAAAAATCAAATTTTTGGCTTTTCAAAACCATTTCCCAGAAAATTTCAAGGCTCAGGCAATTGAAAGGAGAGAAGCTTGGAAATTGAAAGAATTTCTTCCTGATAAGCGCCGAATATTATATATTCAAGCGCCCTAAATTGCATTAGTAAAGTCCGTTGTATGTTAATTTATGTAGATTATCTTCATTTCTATGTTTTTATGCATTTTCAGGTCCATTTGCCAAAAAAGGAGCAAAATCAAGGCTTTGTGGAGTTTTGGCCATCAAAAGGCACAATTCTGAATTTCTGGCAGCAGTGGAGTCAGGACTTTGCTCACCATTTTGACCTTGCAAACTCGAGAACTGGACTTCCATTATAAAATGGCATATTTAGAACACTGAATTAGCTTTCCAAATCTTCAAGAAGTTTGTCATTCGGAGCTTGGACCAGAGAGTTATGGCCTTGTTACCAGAGGTGCGCAGAACTGCCTGGCAGCAATGAAATTCTGCCTTGATCTTCATTTTCGACCAATCATCCTTGAGAATTGGATCTCCACCAAAACCTGAAGTATTTAGAGCTCTGAATTAGCTTTCCAAATCTTCAAACGGTTCATCATTTGGAGTTTAGAGCACAAAGTTATGGCCATTTTACCAAAGTAGGTCCGAGATGAGCAAACCAAGCATAGGGCATTCTGGCCAATTTTCGAGTGCTCGAGGCCTAATTTCGAGTGCTCGAAATTAGGGCAGATTGCTTCACGAGATCAGCAGTGGAGTTAGGACTTTGCTCGCCATTTTGACCCAGAAAGCTCGAGAACTGGACTTCCATCATAACATGAAAGATTTAGAGCTCTGAATTAGCTTTCTAAATCTTCAAACGGTTCATCATTCGGAGCTCGGAGCAGAGAGTTATGGCCTTGTTACCAGAGGTGCGCAGAACTGCCTGGCAGCACTGAAGTACTGCCTTTCTCCCCATTTTCGACCAACCAGACTTGAGATTTGGGTCTTCATCAAAACATGAAGTTTTTAAAGCTCTGAATCAGCTCTCCAAATCTTTAAACGGTTTGTCATTCGGAGTTCGGAGCGCAAAGTTATGGCTGTTTAACCAAAGTAGGTCTGGGCGGAGCAAGTGAAGTATGGGCATTTTTACACTAAATTCGAGCGCTCGAGGCCTTGCTTAGAGTGCTCGAATTTGGGGCAGAATTGCCTTCGGGAATTCTCATTTTGGCAGCCACTTGTGCATTGGTTTCCTCATTTTCTACTTACTTCTTTATGAGGTGGTTGGGGATGTTTTTTTTGGAGGAGAGAGAGAGCTTTGTTGAAGGAGATAAGGCAAGGAAGGCCACACATATCATTATCCCATATTCTAGAAGATTAGAGGAGAGAGAGGGGAGCAAGAAAGAGAGTTCTCCAAGCTTGAAGAAGGGAGCACGAAAATGGAGGAGGTCTTCAAGCTTCTTCTTCATCCTAAGGCTCCAATGGGTAACTAACTCTTCTTCTAGGGAGGTGATGAAGTCCCTCCCTTGTAAGCATGTTCTAGTGTAGATTTTATTTTGAGATTTCAATGTATAACCTATGGTCTTTTCATGGTCTAGAGCATTTTGCTTCTTGTAATGGATCTTCATGTATTTTAATGATTATTGTTGAATTAATTATCTATCTTAGATGGTTTATTCTTTTAATCATAGTGCTTGCACTCTCATGGTGACAATGGTAGTGAGATCATGGAATAGTCTTAATGGCATGAAGTTAGAGAAATTTGATAGTCCATTGCTTAGGTTCCCCCTTTGATGGTCTATTCTTGATTCCTAACTTTATGTGCTTTTATCATTCAATTAAGGGCTTGATAATCTTTGGCTTAGGGAGCATGTTGAAGACTACACCCTAGTTTAGGTAGTTTAAGCATGTATTTCTTTGATGGATTATTCTTGTTTTTGATTCAATGACCCTCTTGAGGATATTATAGCAACCAAGGGTTGTTATGTATCATGACCATCGTTTATGTTGATTTCCCGAATTTAAATTTAGCCTAGCATGTGTATAGGGATGGAGACGGATTCACTTCCTTAGTTTCTCTTACTCGTATCTTATCTCGCTTCAATTATTGTAAGTTTCTATTTCATGCACTTCACATATTCAATTTAGTGACAAACAAACAACTCCTTATTTCCCCTTCATCATTCTAAGAACGATTCTAGACATTTAGGTTGCCTTAGACTAGCGCAGTCCCAGTGGTTCGACTTACCCGACCAATAGCCCTATTTTACAATGATTCGTGCTATTGCGAAGGTTGATGTATGATTGACCAACCGATCAATTTTTGGCGCCGTTGCCGGGGACTGCAAACGGTTTAGCGACCAAAGTTCTAGGGTTAATGTAGCTTGATTGTGCATATTGTGTTTTGTGAATATTTCTTGTGTGTTTTAACCATCTTTGTGTTGTAAGTGAGATCCTAGGGACTCGAAGCTCGCCGTGGGAATGCTAGCAAATTGTGAGTCTAGAGGACCCCAGGTAAGTCTCGTGACTTCTAGTTTCGAATTGTGGATATTGTGCATGTGTTAAGCTTAGAAGTAGTTAATTTATTTGTGAAGCCCTTGTCGAGGCTATTTTTGTTTTACTATATTGCAAAGCATCGGTCCTTGTCGTGGCCATTTATTTCCTATCTTGTTGATAATTGAGGAGAAAGGGATCATTGTATGTGGAGTTGATGATAAAGAATTGTTGTGTTGATTATGTTGTGTATTGTTGATGTTTAACTCCTAGATGGAGAATAATTATCTCCCAACTCAATTCTACGCACCACATGCGTTTTGTGCTTTTTGCTCTAGTAATTCACATCATACAAGAGATTGTCTTCCAACGAGACAATTCTCGGATTTTTATCTAGAGCAACCAAATGAAAATTTCTTTGAACCGGGTAGTGATCCATACTTCAATGGTTACAACTCGGGTTGGGGAGACCAACAAAACTTCTTGTGGCATGACATAGGAAATTCAACCCCACAATCTCATATACAACCTTTTCAACCCAATGATCATTATTTCCCGCCCTCTTCTCCTTTTCCACCGTCTCCATTGGATGAGCTAATTGTTGCTAACAAACAAATGATGGAGTCTATGCACACGCAAATGATGGACTCCAACAATCAACTATTGGCTTCCCTTGCTAGCATGCAATCCATAGTAGAGTCTATCAATCAAGTGGTACCATATCACCAGTCCCAAGTTAGTGCAATGATAGATGACCAAATATCTCAAATTCAACAAAGGATTAATGCTAAAAATTACGAAGAGGAGGAAACATTTTCATTTGAATTTATGGCCAATCCAAAAGAAAATTCTATGAATGATGAGATTACTCCTAGTAACTTTCATCATGAGAATGATCAAGTGGTTATTACATGTGAAAATGATGAAATGGTGGTGGAAGATCAAATTGTTGCCCCACATCAAAATGAAGCAATTGTGGCTCAAAATGGGAAAAATAATGATGTAGAGATTGTCTACCCTACTCCAAAACAGCCCCTACATAATCCTTTGCTTGATACACCTCCTTCAATGGAGGATCCTCTAAAAGCTTGTTTGGCTCATTTCAATTGTGAGGATTTTAATGTTGACAATTCCATTTCGGAGGTGAATTCTTTGCTTAATATTCATCCACCTATTCATTCTCTTCCTTGGTCAACATCAAATGTATCTCTTTCTTGGGAGCTTGCATCTCATCCCATTCCCTCACTTGAGTTGTCTCAAGTTGTTGAGCCCGAGCCGCCGGACAAGTGTGAGGAGGATGTTGAAATTCTGAAGGATAATTGGTCGAGCATACCCGTGCTCAATATGACCCTTCACAAGTCTTTGCTTGATGTGCCTTCACTTGATCCACCTTTCCCTTATCCAAATCAGCCCCTAAATAATCCAAAGTTCTTCATTGAAGATGAAGAGTGGATTGAGGGCTTTCCATTACCTCTTTCCAACTTTTGTCTTCAAGCTCTTTTCCTTCCGCTTCCAAAAGAACTTTCTTACTTAGGGAAGCTTGAATCTCTAGAGAGACATGGTATAGGGTAAGGAGGACTAACCTGATCTCGGTGTGTCTAGCTATCGAGATTTTTGAGGATTAGTACCTGCTCTAACTTCGTCTAGCTATCGACATTAAATTTAGCAAAGCAAGGGAATAAATTCTTTCGATGTTCCAAGCTTCCCTACCTTCTCAAATTGCTCGTGCCTTGAAATTTTCTGGGAAATGGTTTCGAAAAGCCAAAAATTTGATTTTTCTGAAATGGTCTTCAGTTGTGTTCCGCAATTTTAGACCGGCTTCTTAGACCTTCTCAGCCCTAATTTTCATTCCCGAAAATTTCCATCGCTTCTTAGCAATTTCATCGGATCTTGAGAATGCTTCTCATGTGCATATTTTCTCATTTTTAATGCACAAGTTGGAAATTTTCTCAAAATTCTCCATGCATTAGAGAGAAGCTGCAAGGTTTGAAAATTTTCTCAAAATTTTCCATGCATTGGAGATGAAATGCAAAGTTTGAAAATTTTTCATCTAGGCATTAGAAATGTTGAGCAATTTGATAATTTTTCCAAAAATTTTCCATCCATGCAGTGGAATGGACTGAATTTGCAAATTTTAAAATTTTTTCCATGCTTTAGAGATAAAGTGCTAAGTTTCAAAAATTTTCCATCCATGCATTGGATTGGAATTCTCTTGCAAGGCTTCAAAAATTTTCCCTACATTAAAATTCATTGCATGCATTCTTTCATTGCATGCATTCATTGCATGCATTCTTTCATCTCCAAGCCACTGAATTTCCATGCATGGACTCCATTTTGAACAACTTCCATTTCCATGTTACTCACATTCCATATTCCATTGCAACAAATTCAACTTCTATGGTGCTCACTGTCTTGCATGTTTTCCCTTTCACTCATTGCTTCAGTCCTCACAGCCGAGCTCACCCCCTAGCCTACTGAGCCAATTTTGTGCCCTCCAAATCCCATTCAGATTGCTCCAAATTACCACACCAATTTTGCATGCTCACTGCCCAAGTTTGGAGTGCTCTAGCTTCCATTTGGATTGCTCCAAACTTCTCCACCATCATTCCGAGGCTGCTGCTTGTCTTTAGAGCACTCTAATTCCATTTTAGAGTGCTCTAAATGTGAACCAATCTCATCCCAAGCTACTGCCTTCATTTAGAGCACTCTAGCTCCCATTTGGAGTGCTCTAAATGTGAGCCACCATCCCTCTCGGCCTCACACCATTCAACCACCATCAACCTCACTTCACCACCCTCATCTCATCCCACCATGCATGCAACCCATAACTCACCACCATCAACCCCCCAACCTTCCTCATCTCTCTCGGCAAACCTCAACCCATCAAACCCACCCTCTCGGCATCTCCATCCACCACCCCAACTCTCACTCAACCTCATCTCCTCTCCTTGGCTGCCAACCCCTCTCCTCCACCAACTTCACAACCCAACCACCCTCAACCTCACCACCCCATGCAAACCCACCTTCACCTCCTCCACCTTTTTCCCCACTCTCCTCTAACCCAAGCACCATCATCAACCTCTCATCCACATCTTCCATTAACCACAAATAATGGGCCTTGTGTTCTCCATTGTTGGGTAAGTGTCTACCCTCTTTTTCTTTCAATTTTTGATCAATGGAGGATGGGATTGCTTATGTGAAGGATTTGTGATTGTTTGGGAGTTGTGTATTGCATTTGCAGGGCCAAATTTTTGGATTTTCTCATCTCTAATCAACCTTTGGCCCTCTTCCTTTTTGTCTTGCACACCACGTGTTTGACGAATTGCCTAAGCCAACTTTATCTCTCTAAATGCACGGCTTTTGGCATTGTTTTGTTTTCCATTTTACACTTATGACTCATGTGTGCCAATTTGTATTTTGTATGGATTTTTACCTTGCAATCACACTCGTCTTAGTGTTTTCATTTCTGTTTTGATTTTTTTTCTTAAGAGACCTATGCTTTCACCTGTGTACATTAGTTCTGTCTTGATAGGTCTTCATGTCCAAGTTTGGGGGACGCCGTTGCGCACTCACATGGCTGAACATCTACGTCGTCGTCACTCCACTTGGTATTATTGTTCTTTTACCCTCTTTGCGCTTATTTTGATTTACTTGTCTTCTCACATTGAGGACAATGTGACATTCAAGTTTGGGGGTGCATTTATGTATTTTTGGTTTTACATTTTTGCTAAGCAATGATAATGGAATTTGAAACCTGTTGGAGATGAAAGCATATGTTTAAAACTTTGTGTATAGAAGCAGCTGATATTTTTGAAAATAAAGAAAATTTGAGTTGAAATGATCATGTAGATTCAAATTAGTCTGTATAAATGTCTCAATTAAATTCTCGCTGGATTTGACACTCTTTTAAGCTTCACAATGCACAGATGCACATTGGAAACTTAACTGTGAGGCATGCAACTTGATTGACCTTGACCTTGCCCTAGTTAATCTGATTTGATGAACCTAATGGATGAATACTTTTGGCATGAATCTAAAAAAAAAAAAAAAAAAAAAAAAAAAAAAAAAACTTAGAAAGAAAGAAAATAATGATCAGTTGACGTTCGTAGCCTTTCCAACTCGAGTTATTAAGCCCTAGGAGTGTCTCTACACTTAGCACCCTAAAACCGTCTGGTTTGGGAGTTGTTGGCCTAACGCTTGCTACAGGGGTTGGTTAGAAAGCTTAAGGGACTTAAACATTGCACGGTCATTCAAAAAAATAAACTGGTAATAAACATGGTTCGTTAGAGTTCGTAGCCTTTCCAACTTGAGCTATTAAGCCCTATGGAGTGTCTCTACACTTAACACCCTAAAGCCATCTGGTTTGGGAGTTGTTGGCCTAACGCTTGCTACAAGGGTTGGTTAGAAAGCTTAAGGGACTTCAGCATTGCACAACCATTCTATGTTTCGCTTGAGTTACAATAAATTGTCAACAAGCAACAAAAGTTGTCTTGTAAATAAAATCATGCCTTAGGGACCTCATTTAAAGGGGAATTCAATGATTTGAAAACTTGCGCTTTGGAATTGAAAAAGAAAGTAAAAGCCGCATGTTGAGAATCTAATTCACTTTCACTGAAGCTAGAGTTGATTTCCATTCAAGAGATGATAATTGAGTTATTTATATAGACTTTGATGTTGATGCATGTATGTGGAAATGTATTTAGCCAATTTTTGTATCAACGCTTCATATATGCAAGGTAGTCTTCCCAATGACCCCATCTCCAGCTCTTTTTCTATTTCAAGTTATTTTTTGAGCAATGTATATATCTTATTTTACCATGGATGATATTTTTGCAGTAGCAAGCCCATGGTTGTCTTTTCATTAAATTTTTCATTGTAGTTTTGCTAAGGGACTAGCAAAATGTAAGTTTGGGGGTGTGATAAGCGCCGAATATTATATATTCAAGCACCCTAAATTGCATTAGTAAAGTCCGTTGTATGTTAATTTATGTAGATTATCTTCATTTCTATGTTTTTATGCATTTTCAGGTCCATTTGCCAAAAAAGGAGCAAAATCAAGGCTTTGTGGAGTTTTGGCCATCAAAAGGCACAATTCTGAATTTCTGGCAGCAGTGGAGTCAGGACTTTGCTCACCATTTTGACCTTGCAAACTCGAGAACTGGACTTCCATTATAAAATGGCATATTTAGAACACTGAATTAGCTTTCCAAATCTTCAAGAAGTTCGTCATTTGGAGCTCGGACCAGAGAGTTATGGCCTTGTTACCAGAGGTGCGCAGAACTGCCTGGCAGCAATGAAATTCTGCCTTGATCTTCATTTTCGACCAATCATCCTTGAGAATTGGATCTCCACCAAAACATGAAGTTTTTAGAGCTCTGAATTAGCTTTCCAAATCTTCAAACGGTTCATCATTTGGAGTTTAGAGCACAAAGTTATGGCCATTTTACCAAAGTAGGTCCGAGATGAGCAAACCAAGCATAGGGCATTCTGGCCAATTTTCGAGTGCTCGAGGCCTAATTTCGAGTGCTCGAAATTAGGGCAGATTGCTTCACGAGATCAGCAGTGGAGTTAGGACTTTGCTCGCCATTTTGACCCAGAAAGCTTGAGAACTGGACTTCCATCATAACATGAAAGATTTAGAGCTCTGAATTAGCTTTCTAAATCTTCAAACGGTTCATCATTCGGAGCTCGGAGCAGAGAGTTATGGCCTTGTTACCAGAGGTGCGCAGAACTGCCTGGCAGCACTGAAGTACTGCCTTTCTCCCCATTTTCGACCAACCAGACTTGAGATTTGGGTCTTCATCAAAACATGAAGTTTTTAAAGCTCTGAATCAGCTCTCCAAATCTTTAAACGGTTTGTCATTCGGAGTTCGGAGCGCAAAGTTATGGCTGTTTAACCAAAGTAGGTCTGGGCAGAGCAAGTGAAGTATGGGCATTTTTACACTAAATTCGAGCGCTCGAGGCCTTGCTTAGAGTGCTCGAATTTGGGGCAGAATTGCCTTCGGGAATTCTCATTTTGGCAGCCACTTGTGCATTGGTTTCCTCATTTTCTACTTACTTCTTTATGAGGTGGTTGGGGATGTTTTTTTTGGAGGAGAGAGAGAGCTTTGTTGAAGGAGATAAGGCAAGGAAGGCCACACATATCATTATCCCATATTCTAGAAGATTGGAGGAGAGAGAGGGGAGCAAGAAAGAGAGTTCTCCAAGCTTGAAGAAGGGAGCACGAAAATGGAGGAGGTCTTCAAGCTTCTTCTTCATCCTAAGGCTCCAATGGGTAACTAACTCTTCTTCTAGGGAGGTGATGAAGTCCCTCCCTTGTAAGCATGTTCTAGTGTAGATTTTATTTTGGGATTTCAATGTATAACCTATGGTCTTTTCATGGTCTAGAGCATTTTGCTTCTTGTAATGGATCTTCATGTATTTTAATGATTATTGTTGAATTAATTATCTATCTTAGATGGTTTATTCTTTTAATCATAGTGCTTGCACTCTCATGGTGACAATGGTAGTGAGATCATGGAATAGTCTTAATGGCATGAAGTTAGAGAAATTTGATAGTCCATTGCTTAGGTTCCCCCTTTGATGGTCTATTCTTGATTCCTAACTTTATGTGCTTTTATCATTCAATTAAGGGCTTGATAATCTTTGGCTTAGGGAGCATGTTGAAGACTACACCCTAGTTTAGGTAGTTTAAGCATGTATTTCTTTGATGGATTATTCTTGTTTTTGATTCAATGACCCTCTTGAGGATATTATAGCAACCAAGGGTTGTTATGTATCATGACCATCGTTTATGTTGATTTCCCGAATTTAAATTTAGCCTAGCATGTGTATAGGGATGGAGACGGATTCACTTCCTTAGTTTCTCTTACTCGTATCTTATCTCGCTTCAATTATTGTAAGTTTCTATTTCATGCACTTCACATATTCAATTTAGTGACAAACAAACAACTCCTTATTTCCCCTTCATCATTCTAAGAACGATTCTAGACATTTAGGTTGCCTTAGACTAGCGCAGTCCCAGTGGTTCGACTTACCCGACCAATAGCCCTATTTTACAATGATTCGTGCTATTGCGAAGGTTGATGTATGATTGACCAACCGATCACTTCCCATGAGTGCTAAATTTAGAGTCGATAGCTAGACGCACCGAGATCAGGTTAGTCCTCCTTACCCTATACCATGTCTCTCAAGAGATTCATATGTCCCCAAATAGGATAATTCTTTTAAAAGCGGAGGAAGAAGAGCTTGAAGACAAAAGTTGAAAAGAGGTAATGGAAAGACCTCAATCCACTCTTCATCCTCAATGAAGAACTTTGGATTATGGGGCTGTTTTGGATTATAAGAAGATGGATTAGGTGAGGGTGCACCAAGCAACGACTTATGAAGGGTCATATTGAGCACGGGAATGCTCAACAAGTTATCCTTTAGACTTTCAACATCCTCCTCACACTTATCCGGCGGTTCGGGCTCAATAGCTTGAGATAACTCAGGAGAAGGAATGAGAGGAGGTGCAAGCTCCCAAAAGAGGGATACATTTGATGTTGCCCAAGGAAGAGAATGAATAGGTGGAGGAATATCAAACAAAGAATTTACCTCCCAAATAGACTTGTCAACATCAAAATCCTCATAATTTAAATGAGCTAAGCAAGCTTTTAGAGGATCCTCCATTAAAGGAGGTGCATCAAGCAAGGGATTATTTAGGGGCTGTTTTGAATTAGGGTGGACAATCTCATCATCTTTTTCCTCATTTTTAACCACAAATTCTTTCATTTTATGAGTGGCAACAATTTGATCTTCAACCACTATTTCATCATTTTCATATGTGATGACTACTTGATCATTCTCATGATGAAAGTTACTGGGAGTAATCTCATCATTCATAGAATTTTCTTTTGGATTGGCCACAAGTTTAATGGAAAATTCTTCGTCATTTTCATGATTTAAAGCATCAACCATTTGCTGAATTTGGGCTATTTGGTCATCTAAGTCAACTCTAAATTGGGAATGAGTGTGAGTGGTGGATTGTATGCTAACAATGTCATCCAACATTTGCTTGTTGGACTCCATCATTTGCGTGTGCATAGACTCCATCATTTGCTTGTTAGCAACAATTAACTCATCCAATGGAGACGGTGGAAAAGGAGAAGAGGGCGGGAAAGAATGATCATTGGGTTGAATATAAGATTGTGGGGTTGAATTTCCTATGTCATGCCACAAGAAGTTTTGTTGGTCTCCCCAACCCGAGTTATAACCATTGAAGTATGGATCACTACCCGGTTCAAAGAAATTTTCATTTGGTTGCTCTAGATAGAAGTCCGAGAATTGTCTCGTTGGAAGACATTCTCTTGTATGATGTGTATGACTAGAGTAAAATGCACAAAACTCATGTGGTGTGTGCAATTGAGTTGGAAGATAACTACCCTCCATTTAGGACTTAAACATCAACAACACACAACATAATCAACACAACAATTCTTTATCATCAACTCCACATACAATGATCCCTTTCTCCTCAATTATCAACAAGATAGAAAATAAATGGCCACGACAAGGACCGATGCTTTGCAATATAGTAAAACAAAAATAGCCTCGACAAGGGCTTCACAAGCTAAATTAAACACATACACAATATTCACAATGTGAAACTAGAAGTCACGAGACTTACCTGGGGGCCTCTAGACTTACAATTTGCTAGCGTTCCCACGGCGAGTTTCGAGTCCCTAGAATCTCACAAACACGAAGATGATCAAAAATACATAAGGAGTATTCACAAGACACAATATTCATAATCAAACTAAAATTAACCCTAGAACTTTGGTTGCTAAACCGTTTGCAGTCCCCAGCAACGACGCCAAAAATTGATCGGTTGGTCAATCATACATCAACCTTCGCAATAGCACGAATCATTGTAAAATAGGGCTATTGGTCAGGTAAGTCGAACCACTTGGACTGTGCTAGTCTTAAGGCAACCTAAGTGTCTAGAGTAATTTTAGAGTGATAAGGAGTAAAGAATGTTTGTTTGGTTTGTCACTAAAGCTAGGAATGTAAAGATGCATAAAACAAGAATGCAAGAAATGTAAAGGAAGGAGATCTAGGTATAGAGGGCTAGGGAAGTGAATCCACTACCTATCCATAAGCATGTTAATACATGATTTACTTGGGGAATAATATATACACATAACCATGAAATGCAACAACATAAAATTGCTACATTACCTTCAAGAATTTTTTATGAAATTAATAGGTAATAATAACTTATCAAAGTATTGCATGTTTTGGTTACCTAAACTAGGTTGCAACCTTAGACATACTCACTAAGCATAGAGTTATCAAGCCCTTAATCACATAGTAGAAGCACATGACATTAGGAATCAAGAATAATCTATCAAAAGAGAACCCTAAGCTATAGACTATCAAATTTCCCAAGCATCATGCCAATAAAAACATTTCTATAAACTCATCTTCATTGTCACTATGAAAATGGAAGCAAAATAATCATAAGAGGAAACAATCTTAAGACAAGATCTTAACCTCAAAATGATCATTAATAGACATTGAAGCTCTTCACATCAAATAAAGCTCTAGTTCATGGAGAGGTCATATATATACATTACATCCCCAAATGTAAATCCAAAACAAGACATGCTTACAAGAAGGAGTTTCATCACCTCCCTAGAAGAAGGTTTAGTTACCCATGGTGGCCCTAGATGGAGGAAGAAGCATGGATCCTCCTTCCATTTTCGAGCTCCCTTCGTTTTGCTCCAAGAACCCCCTCTTCCTTGCTCTCTTCTCTCCCCCCTATCTTCCCAAAATCAACCTTAATGATATGTGTGGCCTCCCTCTCTTCTCTTCTAGAGATAAGCCTCTAAAAACCCCCACCAACCAACATCTCCAACCAACCATTAAAGAGGGAAATTAGAATTGAGGAACCCAAGATGCAAGTGGCTGAAAATGGGCCATTTCCGGATGCAATTCTGCCCTAATTTCGAGCACTCGAAATAAGGGCTCGAGCACTCGAAATTGGAGCAGAATGCTCCATTCTTGCCTTGCTCCGCCCGGACCTACTTTGGTAAAATGGCCATAACTTTGCGTTATGAACTCCGAATGATGAACCGTTTGAAGATTTGGAAAGCTAATTCAGAGCTCTAAAAACTTTATGTTTTGGTGGAGATCCAAATCTCAAGTCTGGTTGGTCGAAATTGAAGAGAAAGGCAGATTGCTCCGAACTCCGAATGACGAACCACTTGAAGATTTGGAAAGCTGATTCAGAGCTCTAAATATGTCATGTTATGATGGAAGTCCAGTTCTCAAGTTTTCAAGGTCAAAATGGCGAGCAAAGTTCAGGATCCACTGTTGCCAGAAATTCAGCCTTGTGCCTTTTGATGGCCAAAACTCCACAAAGCCTTGATTTTGCTCCTTTTTTGGCCAATGGACCTGAAAATATATACATACACACAAATGAAGATAATCTACTTAAATAATCAAACGATGGACTTAACTAATGCAATTTAGGGCACTTGAATATACAATATTCGGCGCTTATCATCCACCTATCACATAGGACGGGATTAGATATTTTGGGGGGCTATATTCCTGACTTAGTGACAAAAAAAAAGGACCTTCTAGATAAAGGGAAGAGACCCATTTGTAAAGAAGCTTTTTATCTTTTTCTTTTTTACATTGTAATTTTTATTTCTCTCTCTAGCAAAGTTAGAGATTAGGGTTAGAAGAAAATAGGGAAGTGGAGGCATATCTCAAGAACCCATCTGTAGACCCACTCTCTCTCCATCTCTAGAGCTTCAAAGAAGAAGAAGAGGAAGAAGAAGATGGAGCCATATTTGGAGCTTAATTCCATGACCACATCCACCTCCTCCATGATTGGCTAGATCTACACTTAGGGCTTGGATGAGCCCTAAGTCTTGTGTAATCTAAACCCTTGTATTTCTATTTTTGGGGATTTATATATATTGTTGTGATTAGTGTTCTAGCCTTGTGAATTTCATGAATCTTGGTACATTTCTATGATTTCTATGGTTTAATTCTTCCTATTAATTCTCTAGTTTATTTACATGTCTATGTGTGATTAAATTAGGAATTATTTGTTACATGATTCATATGGATTAATTCTTTCTATTGATTCTCTATTTGATTACATGTTATCTTATGTGTGATTATTTGGGAATTAATCTCTACACTAGTTTTTCTATATTAATTGCATGTCTATGTGTGGTTGATTGAAAATCTAGTGATGACTAAGCATGGGTTTTTATTGAATGGGTTTGTCAATTAATTTGATGGTTTATACTTATGCTTGATGGGTTGTTCTACAATTTAATTCATGCTTGTAGGTAGGTAGACAATCTATGCTTGCTTAGATATTCCATGGTTTATTATTGCAAATTCCATGATTCTCTAGATTAATGTATGCTACAATTGTTGCTACCTAGATGGGTCATGCTTAAAATTGATGGGTTGTGCTACACTTAGTTTAGGTAGACAATTCATACATAAATTAGATGGTCCATGCTTAATATTGCAATTGGTAGTCGCATTTTGTTCACAACAATGTATTCCCCATTAATGAAAAGCAAGTGGTTAATTACATGAGCTTAGTGGTGATTCCAACACCCTAAGACCTCTCTTCATATCTCTTAAATCCCTATCTCTAACTAATTTTATTTCACTTTCATTTTAATTTCATTGCACCTTAGTTTAATCAAACCAATCTCTCTCTTTGCAATCTTGTGATACGCTAGAGTTGAAGTTAAATTCCAACACGTATAATCCCTTGGGACGATCCCTACTCACTCTTGCTACTTTAGTAGTAGTGTTGGTAGTGGTTTTTATAAATTTAAACTTGACCCAAAAGGCTTTTCTTGAACCGCACATTCACTACATCAATTTGGCGTGTAGGAACGGCCTCGCTCGTTACCTTTCTGCCCATATGTTGTAAACAAGTGTTGTAAGTGCTAATCTAGAAGTATGAGCTCTGTAGTCCAGTGCTTTACCCCTCCAATGGTGAGATTCTCATGCGATCAACTCATTCCAAAAAGAAGGTTGGATATAGAACCCACATCATGTTTGTAGAAATGTCCAGATGGGGGCATGGTATGAGCAATAGAAAAAAAGATGGTTATGAGATTTTAGGCATTGATTGTAGAGAAAGCAGAGGATATGAGTATTCAAGTAGGAAGTACAATCTCTATCCAAGGTTGACAGTCTGGATTGGATAGCAAGTCAAAGGATGAATGAGTGTTTTGGGATTATTGGTTTTGACCAGACCAAGTGAATCCAAGGTAAGGTTGGTATATGTTGTGAGAGATATTTGAGGTTCTGTGCATTGGAGAACTGTCCAGATGGTGATGGGATCCAGGACAATTTGTCATGCTTGCTTGGATTTGGAGTGGAAAGTAGGTTGAGTGAGGTGTGTTGAGGAATGAGATTGGTGATGATGGTTGGGAAGATCTAAGAATGACCTGAGATGAAAGTGCTCACTTTGGTTCTACTATTAAATATGGATAAGGTGAGTTCATGATCAGTAACCAAAAGATGGAGAGGTCTAAGATGAGACCAACTGTCAACCCAAAAATTAGAGTTTAATCCATTTCCAATTTTGAGCCTGACAAGTGATCTGAGGGCAAGTCTAAGTTATAGCAGCTTCTTCCAAGTCCATGAACATTGTATAGGTGTAGAAACCTCCCATACACTCCTACCCCTGAGCATATAAGTATTGGATCCAAATAATCCAAAGCATGTTATCATTACCTTTAAGTATGTTCTATAAATGTTTCATAATTACAATTCTATTCTAAGAGTTGAAAGGGGAGATTCCAAGGCCACCAGCCCTTTTAGGTTTTGAAAGCAGAAGGCCAGTTAATCTTTGCCCCATGCTTCTTAAGTTCAAGACCTGTCCATAGGAAACCTTGAATATGCAGGTGAGCTTATTTATAATACTCATTGGGACTTAGTACTCCAATACTATGAAGGATAAATTTAATCAATTGCACCCTCCCTGCAAATGATAGGAGCTTACTAGACCAATGCCTTATCCTTGCTGTGATTTTATCAGTGAGGGCTTTGCAGTCATCATCTTTCAATATGGTAGAAATAAAGGTAAACCAAGGTATCTGATTCGAAGGCATCCTTTCTCAAAGCAAGAAAGTTCAAGGATTGTATCCTCAACATTTTGTGCCACACAAGCAAGGAAAATCTGGCTCTTACTATGATTAACTTACAGACCAGATAAGGTGAAGAATAAATTAGTGGCAGTGAAGAATGTTTAGACTGAGGGGGGACTACCATGTAGAATAACATAACATCATTAGCAAAAATCAAGTGGGTGAGTGCCAGTTCTTTGCATATCTAGTGAAATTTGAATGGTTAAGATGTTGTAACTTTCAAGAGGATGGAAGAGAAAACCTACATTGCAATAACAAACAGTGAAGGTGATAAAGGATCACCTTGCCTGAGCCCTTTGGAAACCTTAAAAAACCCATGGAACTCTCCATTAAGAGATATAGTGAAGGAAGTGGATGTTATACAGGATTTGACCCAAGTAATGAAGATAGCAGGAAAACCCTTGAGGTTGAATGTGTCTAAGAGGAAATCCCATGAAATGGAATCAAATGCTTTCCTGATGTCAATCTTCATGGTGCATTTAGGTGAGCTTATGTGCCTAGTGTAGCCATTAAAGAGCTCCTGGGCTATTAGAATATTGTTATCAATGAGCCTGCCCTTAATAAATGCTGACTGAGAATGGCAAATGTTGGAAGGGAAGATAGGCTTGAGCTTGTTGGCTAAGAGTTTTAAAATGCACTTATATAAAGTTGAACAGCAAAAAATAGGTCTAAACTCATTAAGTGTGGAAGGGTTTGAGACTTTGGGGACTAAGGAGATATATGAGTTATTGACCTCTTTCAGTAATTTCCCAGTGAGAAAGAATTCCTTAATGGCTAATGTGATGTCATGGCCAACAATGGTTCATGCTTTTTTGAAGAAGAGTGTATTGTATCCATCAGGGCCAGGAGCTTTGTCATTGCTCAATGAGAACATATAGTTATAGATCTCTTCATTTATGGGAATTGCCACCAGGTTAGAGATGTAATCAGGGTTAATTGTGTGGGAAATGAAAAGGAAGAGTGAGTTTGTCCCAAGGTATATATGGGATTAAAGACCAAGTGCAGAGTGATAGAAGTTGAGTACCTCAGATTTAATAAGATCTTCTATCTCCAAAAGAGCTCCATTAACATCTTTGATACAACTTATTTTATTCCTGTTATATCTTGATGACATGGATTTGAAGAAGAAAGAATTGTTAGAATCCCCTTCCTTGAGCCATTTTATCCTACACTTCTATCTGAAAGTACTCTCTTCAGCCTCCTTGAGCTTTTTATAAGAGGAAATAAGCTCTCTTTCTTACAACCTTAAATCAGAATCATTAGGCGTGATATCAAGAGCTGTTTGGTAGTGAGATAACTTCTCCTTGGCAAGCTGAACCTTTAAAGCAATATCACTGAATTCCTTTGCAAGCTGTTGTTTAAGAGGATGCTTGAGGGACTTGAACTTAGTGCAAACTTGAAACATTGTGTGACCTATCACTGGGATGTCCCATACAGACTTGACTATTGTTAGGAAGTTACTATGTGAGCTCCAGCAGTTGAAGAATCTGAAAGGTACCTTCTTTTTTTGATTTTGGGATACCCTAGGTGCTGACCATAGGGCTGTGATCAGAAATAACATATGGTAGGAAGTTACAGTGGGAGAGGGGGAAGGTGTCATTCCAAGAATCATTAATGAGGACCCTATCAAGCTTTTTTGATATGTTAGCTACATTTAAGCTCTTATTTTTCCATGAGTAATAAATGCCAGTGTAATTGAGATCCTCAAGGTTAGCATCATGAAGACATTCTCTAAACTCAACCATGACCTGAGTAATTCTGTTTGAGCCTCTAAAACATTCCTGTGGAGACCTGATAATGTTAAAATCACCTACAAGAATCCATGGTGAAGAGTCGAGAGTGGTTGAAACACTTATGGTATCACTCCAGAGAGATTTTCTTTCCTCAGCTACATTTTTTCCAAAAACAAATATGATAAAAAATGAGGTTATACACTTTAGTAAAGTGGCAAAGCAATGGACCATCTGCCTAGTCTCATGAAGTACTTTGAGGTCAATTGAATTTTGATTCCAGAGAATCCATATCTTACCTAGAGGTGAGAACTGATAGTTGTGAATCAAGTTCTATGATCTGGCCAGAGATTTATGCACCATAACAACATTAGACTGGTTTATCTTTGTCTCAATAATAGACATAACATCTATGTTATTCTCTCTTATGAGATTTATAACCTCATTCTGTTTAACCAAGCCATTGAGGCCTCTAATATTCCAACTGGCTAGGATCATTTAGTAGCATTAAAGAATCGACCACATGGGAGTGTAATCCCTCTGTTTGTAGTACCTATGCCTTTGGATTTGTGTTTCTTTTTCTTCAATTTGAGTGGCAGTAGGGACTCAGAACTTAATACCTCAGGTAAGGGAAATGTAATAGTGAGTAGGGAGTTAATAATGGAGGTCTCATTAGATTCAGAGAGATGAGAGAAAATGTTATGATCATGGAAAGACCCCTCTCTACAGGATGCCTTATGTATGGAATCATAGGTAGACAATGGTTGTAATGACCCGGTCATTTTTCTCCCTTTCCCTTTTCGGAAATTTTCTTTTTTTTTTTGTCTTTTTCCTATTTTGTCTTTTCCCTATTTTGTCTTTTTCCCGTTTATCATTTTTTCTTGCATAACCTCACTTTTTGCGCTCAGATTTGATTCCAGTTTTACATGCATCCACGATATTTATTTTCCATGACATTTGTATTTTTACTTTCCTAGAAAATACATTCTAGTTGCTTACTTTTTCATAAAGGGCATGGATGCATACTTTCTTGTAAATATTCTTGATTTTTACGGTTTTAGTGTAATTATGTAAAATAATTATTTTTCGTCTTAAGGAATATTTTGCAATTTAAATTGTACGATATTTTGAAAAAGGACTTTTTTATAATTTTTGAAAAATGTGACAAATGTCACATTCTCATGGTGCCACTTGTTGGCTTTGGGGTGGAGTGACTTGGAAGCATGATCTCTTGACATTTGGAGGGTGGAGATTCACCCACTTGTTGGCCTAGGATTAGAGCACTTGTTGGCTTAGATGGTTGACAAGTGTAGGCTTAAGATTAAGCCTAGGAAGGAGCCATTGATTTGTGACAAGTGTAGGCACCAAAATAAGTCTTGCATTGTGTGTGTGTGTGAGGTAGTGTAAGAACACATAGTGAGTGGAGGATTTCTAGACCTTCCACTCATTATTTTCACTTTCTTCTTTATCATTTACACTTGTTCTTTAAAAACCCTAACCTAGCCACCATTGGAGAAAAGCTTGGTTAATAACTTTCTTCTTCATTTTGGCCTCCTTCCACTCACCTTAGACATAAAACCTTGGGAGACAAAATTTTCCTCTTGCTCTCCTCTTCATTAACCCTAGACTTTTTATCTATTTTATGCTTGGTTGCTTTGGATTATAGAGATTCAATTCTCTATTGAGGTAGGGGTGGTAGTATGTTTATACTTCAAGTGTTTTAAGTCCTTTGGGGTTTAATATATATTGTGTACATGCTTTTAATATGATAGTCTTGCATATTATAGGAAACCCTCACTTCTTGACTTAGGGTTTATTGATTTAAGCATGTATAATATGTATTTACCTTGTGTAGGAGGATTATATGATTTAGTATAATGCTAAATTCTAGTATTTTTACATGTGGTAGTGATATAGAACTCTAGTAGAATTATTAATGTTATATAAAATTCTTATTAATTTGAATTGTTATATTCATGGTGGTGATAATTCTATATAATTGTTGAGGTACAAAGGAAATTGATAAGTTGGTGATATTGTTTTTTACATTATATCATGATGAAAACTTGTCATCTATTTTGCCATTCTAGACTTGGAACCCTAAGACATGGTTTGTGTGGTTTCAAAATACTTGTGCATGGAATGTGGTATATATGCTGTATGAGTTTTGAACATGATATATTTTGGATTCTCTTGGGACATTGTTACAAGTGACATGGCTAGAGTTTGGCTCTATTGCGGGAGGTATGAGTTCTCCCCATTTATAGTGCACACTAGGGTGGTATTCCCAGCGGGTTAATGCCCAAAATAACCGTTTAGGTCTTGGCTTTATCCAAGGCATGATGTCCAAGTATTCCACTATTTGATTTCGCATTAAATTCCAAGTTGACAACCAATGTTTAATTGTGACTTATGATTTCGGTTAATGGTGAATTGATATTGTTAAGTACATTGATAATGTTGTTGCATGATTATAGAATCATTTAAGTTAGCTTAAAATGATTCCTTAAAACACCTTGAACATAGACGTTAAGTGGAATGCTCCTTTGTATTCATCTATATTGATCTTGCAATGACATTGAAACTTTAGGGTATACACATATGCTTCTTCCTACGAGTAACTTGATTACTCACCCTAGTGGTTTGGGTTGTTTTACAGGTAAGAGACAATGTTTTTGGATGCTCATCATCCTTAGAGGCTCATGAGCCATTTGAAGCATTTTTGTATATAGACATGCACTTGTTTAGCATGCTTTACTTTTGGATGTTATATTTTGTATGCCATGGATGTATGGTATTTTAAAAGTTAAGATGGCTTCCTTCTTGTAATATGTATCTAAGTACATTTGGAAGTGTTCATTTTACATGTATGACATGAGGCCAAGGGCCATTAACTTGAAAGGTTACATGTATGCTTTCCTTAAAACTCAAGTGTTGTCATTGTAACTTATTTGTGAGAATTTGAGGCTTAGTATGCCAAAACTTGTAAATGTATTGTAATTAGGCCATAGGCCATTATAGCACATCTATTTTATCATATTACATACACTTGCATGCTTACTTTGGCAAACAATACCCTTCTTGATGAAACAAAAACTTAAGGTTGCATTTTTTTTAATTTTTACCCTATTCTGTTCCAGGGGCATTTTGGGTATTTTACAATGTATTTTTTTCATTTTTGCCCGCGTTGCTGAGTAGAAAACTTTATTTGGGGGGGTGGGGGGGGGTTTTTTTTTGTGTTTTTTCATAAAATGTCATCTTGGCCCTCAAAATTCTATTTTTTGCCGAAAAACCCCTACTACCAGGTTTCTGTGGAACCTTCTGTGTTTTGCTTCGTAACCGGTTAGAAAAGGTCTCGTAACCAGTTACATAAGCATGGGCAGTGTTTTGACCTTCATTTTTGGCCTCCTAACCGGTTAGGAAGGCTTGGTAACCGGTTAGATGACCTAGGGTTGACCATTTTGACTTTTTTTGCCCTTTTTCTTCCGTTAGCCATATTTTCTTCATCCGGACTCCGAATCAAGTGATTTTTGAGTCTAAATTCATTAATTTTTTGTTTTCTTTCCAATGGTATGCTCGGTAGTACCCACTTTTACCTTGGAAATGACCATTTTTCCCCTAGGTTCCTTTTTGTCCATTTTTAAAACGTCAATTCCGCATTTGTTTTCTTTGGGTTCCGTGACCTCATTGAGGGTCACATTGGTGTCTTAGAGACACATTGTATCTCTAGAGACCGTTGTTTCACCTTTCACTTCCGCATTTCGGATCCATTGTCGGGTCATCTTTTGGTCATCACTGACGCACTGGGTTTACAAAATTTGGGCCGTCACAGTAGTCCCAAAGTGGTAAAATCGATGACCAGCTTATCATTGTCATTAAAGAAGTGTGTGGCAGTGCTTTTAAGAGTGCATTTGAGAGGTGGAAGATTAATGGTTGGAGGGGGTGGGGGCTAAGGTTTCTGCATTATAGGAGAATATCTAGAGTATGGTACAATTTGCCATTCAGTGGAGGGGGTGGACCACCATTATGTGATGAGGGATGGGATGTAGGATAGAGATGGGAAGTGTGACTAAAACATTTAAATTCAGTGCAGATGGAGTGGCAACATTAATACTTAACTCTAATAGTGACCAGTTTTCCTGAGTTGAGTCTTAACTTAAGATAGGAATGTGGCTGAGAATTACAGTTAATTTTGATGCACATCCTTGCAAATTTAGTTTTAATTCTCTCCTCAATTATAGCATTTACAAAGAAAGGAATGCCAATGGAGCTAGCAATAAAACTAATACTAGGTCCAGTCCAATAGTGAAGTGGCAGACCAAAGAATTTCACCCAAATGGGGAAAGAAGAAATGTGGTGCTCAAATTTAATATTAGAGTCCCATTTTTTCAGGATAATGGGTTTACTTGCAAAAAATCAAGGGCCCTCAGCTAGAACATGGTCACACATTTCAGGAGAAGAGAAGTGGAACTCAAAAAGGCCCTTAGTTGAACTTGTGACCTTGATGAGCCCTTTGACACCCCACATTTTATGGGAGAGGGACCTCACCAATCTTAAAGGCAAGCTTTTTTGCACAAAGAAACCCATAAGACTTAAGGTTATAAAAGAGATACCTGTATATTCAATATCTGGTGAGCTTGTGAGGACATTCTCTGAAGTAATGTTGTGGTGGTAGTTAAAGGTCATCTTGGAAGTGGAGTTAGTCAGAACAGAGGCCCATAATTAGGGTGGAGGGGTTGGGATGGGAGAGGCGTGTGAGGTGTGGTTAAGCTAGTTGTTTGGGGAGATAGGGGTGGTGGTTTGGTGCTACTGCGGCTGAAGAGGCAAAGAAGATGTGTTTGGATGCTGGTGTGGTAGGACATGAAGAAGGAATGGGGTGTTTGGCTATTAGATTAGGGTAATTGGATTACAACAGTAGGTAAAAGGATGATTAGACAAAGGAGTGGTGGGTGCAGTGGTCTTTTTGGCTAAAGGTGCTTTATCCAGGTGGTACTTACCATTTTGGTGCATATGACTACTATAGACTTGGGGTGTAGGTTGTCAAGTTTGATGGAAAGTGCTAGGAGATTTGAAATTTGAATTTCTATGTTGTTGTTTGGGTGGTGGTTCTCAATGCTTTTTAGGTGGTTGAGCTGGTGAACTCCGGTCATCCTACAGGTGAATGGGTGACTGACCTATGTCCAAGGCTGGAGGGGAAGTAGTATCTGTGCCATAGTGAAGGTCTTTATTCTTGAAGATGATGATGTACAAGGAGTTGAGTTCCTTGTGAAACTTACTGTTATGTTTGTTTGCTACACCAATGAGGTCCCTTAGCCATTCCACTTCATTTAAAAGATGGAAGTACTTTTCATTGGATTTGAACTCAGCATTGGCAATTCTGAGCCTATAGATCTCATCAATTATGTATTGTACATCATTAATGTCAAACCCTCAAGGACATTATCAGGATCATGGATCATGTAGTTGGTTGGGGGGCAAGACCTTGTTTCTTAAAGCTGTTTCATAGTAAGGGACATGGGGGCCTGTGGTGATGATTTGCATGATGGGGGAGTCTGGACCTTATTAGTCTTCGAATGGAAAGGAGGTTTTGATGTAGGTCAGAATTTTGACTGGTGGTAGGGGTTGTGGCTATAAGCTTGATGATGGGGAGGTGGAGATGATGGGGTTAGAGTTGTAGGTGAATGGAGGTTTGAGGTGGTTGGCATGGTGGGGGGAGGTGGGAGCTCTCATGGTGGTTATGTGCAAAAAAACTCTCTCTCTATACTTATGGAGTGATCTTAAAATGAAGTTATTAAACAACTCTCTCTCTATGCTTGTGAAGTGATCTTAGAAAAGCATAATGGGAGAACTCACTCCTACTGAATCCTTCATCATGATTTTGAGAAGAATTTTCAGACTTGTGATCCTGATAATTGCTCTTTTGTGAAGAAAGTGTTTATCCCATTATTTTTGGCCAAATAAAAAGGCGACATGTGGCGAGTTCCAATGAGCTTGCCACACTGGATTGGTACTTTAATGTCCAAAAGAGGAAGTATGTGGTAAGTTCCAATCACTGGATCACAACTTTAATAAGTTATTATTAGAGTATTAAAGTTATGTAATTTTACGTAGTAATTGAAAGCAAAGTGGGCCAGTTAAATCCCACCACGTAGAGATTTCTATTCTAAAAGAAAAAAGGTGAGTCCTATTGGGACTTTCTGTCTTCAAAATGAGCCCACATTTTCCTATTTGGAATGTAAAAGTTATATGGAAATATTACTATGCAACCTTATGCAATTACTCAAGACAAACTTAACCAATTGACTCTCAACACATAGCAAGTTCTATGGAACTTACCACAATATATCAATTCTTTTAGGAATTGTTTGTTATAAAGACTTATGGGTCAAAATCATGTATTCCTAAGTAAATGGAAGGTTTCCTATTATGACAAGGCCAGAGGTGATTGAGCAAGGAAGAGGAGAACATGGGGCTAGATTTTCTCCTTATTTTTAAGAGACTTCAAAAAGTTATTTCAGCTAAGTCAAACAACTTTACCAAAGAAAGGGGACGTAGGAGGCTAATCTGTCTTTATGAATATATATATATATATATATATATATATATATATATATATATATAGTGAATTCTTGCCTTTTTGCCTTTTTTTCTCTCTAACTAGACGATTTAGGGTTTGTGGGTTCTTGGGGTCTGCTTGTCACGTATCCGGCAAGGCCGCCGGCGGTGAGCACTGGTGGGTTGTGAAGACATGGGGGAGGGTTCTTCCTCTATACCGCCAATGGGGGCTGGTTTACCCCATGCATCAGTTTCTCAAAGCAAGCAAACTATTCAACAGAAACCGTCATAGCGAAGTTTTTTTGATGATGAATCTTAAAAGAAGATGGAGATGCTTCCATATTTACCCGAGGTGCGAAGGTGATCAAGATCATAGAAGAAGATGTGAAAGAGGAAGTTGAATACTGGAAAAACTCGTTAGTGGGTTACTTGGTTGGGAAGCGCCCATTTTTTTCCACATTTTAATGATTTCCTTAAGAGGATTTGGAAAACTACAAACAGTTTTAAATTGATCTCCCTTCCAAAAGGGTTTTTTATGGTGCGGTTTGATAATGAAAATGCTCTGCATTCTATTCTTCAGCGTATACATACATACCAGGGCCGTCCTATGATTCTGAAACGATGGGATAAGAATGTTAATTTAGAGAAAGAAGTTCTTGGTTCGGTTCCTATTTGGGTAAGATTATTCAATCTTTTTATGCATTGTAAAGGTAAGATGTCCATTGCTAGGGTTTGTTCTCAATTTTCTAAACCATTGTATCCTGATGAGGCTACTTTAGCCCATGAACGTGGAGGTTTTGTTAAGGTTATGGTGTAGGTCGATGTGCATGACGATCTTCCAGAGGTTGTTCATGTTGATATACATGGTACTGAAGGCGAGGTGTTCATTGAGTACGATTGGAAACCTCAGTTGTGCAGAAAATGTAATGGTTACAACCATTCGGAGTCCGATTGCGCTATGCAAATCCTTAAGAAGAAACCTGTTACTGAATGGATAGTCAAGCAAAAGGGAAAATTGGTTCAGTTGGAAGAAGATATAATTGGGGGGTCTATTTATGAGGTTGCAAAGAACAATGTGATTCTCAAAGAGGTGGCAACACCATCTATGGTGAATAATCCCTTGGAGGAGGAAAGAATTGAAACTTCTGAGGTAAACACTGGAAAGGCTGTCATGGATTCTATTCCAACTAGGGTGAATGTTCCCTTGACTGAGGGAAGTCCTGCAGATTCTATTGTAAATATTAAGAGGGCTTTGATCCCTTATCAAGTTGAAAATGGTTCGGGGAAAGAAATAGTTGATGGTGACAATACTGTAGATGTTGCAATAGTAGTTACTCCTTTGGTTACTGTTGATGTTTCTCCTATTCCTTTGGGAATGCCTGGTTTCATAACTGATTCTCCTATGGTCACTACTGGAGATAAAGCAACTGGTTCTCCTACTACTCTAACTAAGAGTCAAAGGAAAAAGCAAAGGAAAAAGGTTGCTGAAATTGAAGCTAGTTCTAGAATTACTAAAGGTATGGTGGCTGGTGGTGCTGTTCCACCATCCTTGGTTCTTTGATGATTGGTTTATGGAATGTGAGGGGGCTCAACAGGAAATTCTCTCTTGGGTGAGTAAGAATTCTTTATCTTTGGTCTGCCTTGTGGAGACTAGAGTACAGAGTCGCAAGTTTGATAGAAGTAGTAATCGTTTAAGGGTTAACTGGCATTGGTGTCATAACTATGATGCAGTGCATGGAGGTAGGATTTGGTGTGGGTGGAATCCACTCATGTTTGATGTGCAAATTATGGAAGTTAAAGCTCAAGTTATTTTACTCAAGCTTCGGATTAGAAGCAATGGTGTTTAGTTTTGGTTGAGTTGTGTGTATGGGGAAAACACAGTGGAAGAAAGGAGGGATATGTGGCATTGTTTAACTGATATGGTAAATGTGGTTTCTGGTCCTTGGCTGCTCATTGGTGATTGGAATGTTATTAGAAGTAATGGGGAAAATCTTGGAGGGAATTATGTTCCTTGGAGAGTTCTTAGAGAGTTCAATGATGTTATTGATTCTTTAACTCTTGCTGATATTCCTTTTTCTAATGGTGTTTACACTTGGTATAATAATAGGAGAATTACTAGAAGAATTTATTCTAAACTGGATAGAGGTTTGATGAATGAAGCTTGGTCTTATTCTTTCCCTGCATCAAGAATTGATCTCACCTCCTCTCTTCTTTCTGATCATTGGGGTTTATGTGTCAGGATTCCTATCAATGTAGCTGCTGGTCCTAAACCTTTCACGTTTTTAAGGGTCTGGCATTTTTAACCTGTGGTGAAACATGTGATTGAAAAGGCCTGGTCAATGAGGGTTAATGGAGATCCAATTGTTAGGGTTATTCAAAAGCTTAGGGCAGTTAAAAAAGCTATCAAAGTTTGAAATACAACTAAATTTGAATCTATCTATGAGCATCTTATTTCAGCCAGGACTAAATTGGTGGAATGTCAAGTATCATTATCTAATGATCCAATGTGTGAAGAGAGAATCCATAGAGAAGAAGAGGCTAGAAGGAATTATGAACATGCTTTGTCTACTGAAGATATTTTGGTTTCTCAAAAGGCTAGAATTAAATAGAAGAAGGATCTTGATAGAAACACAAAATATTTTTATCAGAAAATCAAGGCACACAAGTTAACAATAATATCACAGGCCTTACTCAAGCAGATGGCACCTTAGTGCAGGATAATAATGGTATTAGAAATTTGTTGTTGCAGCATTATATTTCTTTGTTTTCTTCTAGAGGGCATGTTACTGCTCCTGATGCTTCATACATTAGAAGTACTCTTCTTGGGGAAGTTGCTGACAGCTTGGAAGTTACTATCACTAGGGATAAAATCAAATCTACAATTTTTAGTATGGGAATGGATACAGCTCCGAGGCCTGATGGCTTTACTGTGAGGTTTTTTAGGGAGTACTGGGGTATTGTTGGTGAAGATATCAATTCTGCTGTGCTGCAATTCTTTCAATTTTCAGTCATGGATAAAAGGCTTAACAGCACCTTTATTACTCTTATTCCTAAGGTGAAAGAAGCAAATAAGGTTGGGGATTGTAGGCCTATTGCTCTTTGCAATGTCATTTATAAGATTATTACCAAACTGTTAGCTAACAGATTGAATCAAATTGTGGGTAAGGAACAAAATGCCTTTGTTAATGGTAGGAAAATTCAGGATAATCGCATCATTGCTTCTGAATTATTGAAAGGCTTTGGAGCCAAGCATACTCATCCTACATTAGCTTGGAAGGTGGATCTTAGAAAGGCTTATGATTCAGTCCAATGGTTTTGGAAATAGATGGATTGGTTGGATTAGCAGCAGTGTCAACTGTTTGGTTCTCTATCATTGTGAATGGGAGCCCCCATGGCTTCTTTCAACCCTCAAGAGGCTTAAGATAAGGTTGTCCACTTTCTCCTTTGTTATTTACTTTGGTCACTGAAATTCTGTCATCCATGTTTGAATTTGAGTGCCGAGAGGGTAATTTGGTGGCTTCTCCTACTGTTGTCAAGGCAAATTGTTTAGTTACTCACCAATTTTTTGTAGATGATTTACTTGTGGTTGTGAGAGCTAATATGGCTTCAGTTTTTACTCTGCGAAGGATGATGAAACACTTTAAAGAAGCGTCTGGTTTGGCAGTCAACAAAGACAAATCTGAAGTATATTTCACAAGGTCTGTTAAGAGGAAGGCCACTGTGCTGAGAATTTTGGGATGCAGGCAGGGGTCTCTTCCACTTACTTATTTAGGCCTTCCTATTTCTAATAGAGGAATTAGGAGGTTGGACTGTAAACCTTTGCTGGATAAGGTTGTTGCTGCAACTACAAGATAAGCTGGTATGAATCTATCAATGACAGGTCGTATTGAGTTATTAAGGGTTGTGGTAACTCCTGTGGTTTTATACTGGTCTTCAGTTTATAGTATTCCTACTGCTGTCACTAATATAATTGAAAGAAGGATGAGAAATTTTGCTTGGGGGCATAATGACATCAACTTAAAGCTGCATAGCATGTGTTGGAAAAGTGTTACTTCTCCAAAAACAGAAGGAGGTTTTGGTTTAAGGCGAATTGTTGACATTGATAGAACTGCAAAATGTTCTTTAGCCTGGGATTTCCTTCTTTCGAAAGACAGGTTGTGGGTAGTTTGGTTCAAACATTGCAATTTAAATAATGCTTCCTATTGGTCTGCTATTCCAAAGGTTACTCACTCAACCATTTGGAAGAACATTGTATCAGTTAGAGATATTCTTAAAGGGCAATGTTCTTATCACATTGGCAATGGTGCTAAGATTAAGACTTTTATGGATCCATGGTGTGGGGGTCAATTTTTATCAGAGGTTTTTAGTTATAAAACCTTGAGACAAGTATCCTCTAATAAACATATTGGCTTAAGCAGTTTTATTGCTCAAAATCAATGGCAGTTTGTTGATATTCCACTTGTTGTTCAACAATTTCTGCCGCAATTCAGGATTTATGGTGAAGAGGACCAGTTATTGTGGAACCATAAACCTTTTACCTTTAAAGCTGCTTGGGACTCTTGCAGGGATTCAAAACCTAAAGTTTCTTGGTTTGGTTTGGTTTGGTTTGGAATGGGGGTAGACCTCAATGGTCTGTGTATAGTGCTTTAATTATTCAAAATGCGATTCTAACTGGTGTTAACTTGCAGCGTAGAGGAATCACTTTAGCTTCCAAATGTGGTTTGTGTGGCAATAAGGAAGAACATTTAGATCACATGTTTGTGAAATGTGTGTATGATTAGGAGGTCTGGTGTGGTTTGGCTGGTATATTTCATTGGAGTGTTCAAAAGTTACACTCTGTTAGCTCCTTCGCTGCAGCTCTGCAAACTCAATTTCACATTAAATCTGGCAGAAACAAGGTGAATAAAATGTTGGTCACAGCTGCTATGTATTACTTATGGAATGAAAGGAATGGCAGACTTCATACTGATGCTATTAGGTCTCCTTCAGCTCTAATTAAATGCATTGTTTGGTATGTTCTTGATATAGCTGGAATTAGCCTTCAACATTTTTTAAGTTCTTAGGAGTTTAAGGTTGTTGCAGGCCTGTCTGCACTGCCCTAGATGTCCTCGTGTGTTTTAGTGGAGAAATGTCTTCACTTTCTTCCTGTACTATTTTGTTATATTTTATAAAATTTTCTTCATTTAGGAAAAAAAAATAAGAATATATATACATATATATATATTTGTGTATTAGATGCAGCCTATGAAGAAAGTATCGCTAAAATCATGGGACCATGATGCCCCGAAAGCCAAGACCAAATAAGAAATTCCAATAAGAGGGAATTTCCAAAGTCAGGGAAACGTGGTTCGCAAAGGAGAAGGAATTTGGGGAATGATTTATATTTATGAATATATATATATATATATTCATGTATATATATATATATATATATATATATATATATATGTATGTATATCAGATACAACCCACAATGAGAAGTTGTTGAAATTCTGAAAGAAGCCACGATGCCATGATTAGAAAGGAAAGTCCAAACTAGCAGAAGTTACCTAAAACCAAGGAGGCGTGGGTTTGCAAAATAACAGATATAGAGATATATATATATATATATGCATGGTGTATATGGAATTATACAAGAAGAAGGATTCTGCAGATGGAGGACACTTGGCCAAATGAGAGCACGTCAGTTGAAAGTGGTGGTACTTCATACAGTTGCTACCACTAACTGAAGGAAGTTGTCAAAAATTTTGAATGAAAAGGCTAAGTTAATAAAATTGTGTCTGAAATAAAGGAAAAAATCTACGACAGAAGGAAGGAGAACAAGAAAACGTGGGACACATGTAGGTTTGTGAAGAAGACAAGTGGAAAACTTACTCCAAAACTATCCACGATTCAAGATCATGGAAGACTAAAAGGACATGGTTCAAGTTGGGCACCAGAAGAAATCGAAAGCAAGAGAATGGAGGAAGAAGATGGAAGCAGAAATAAAGGGAACTGCCGAATACATGGGACACTTGGTAGTTTCAAGCCAAGCCAAGCCAAGTGGAAGTTGCTGAAGTTGCCATATATCAATTGTTGCATGCAAGAAAATTCTATAAATAGAGCACCAAGGCGTAACATACAAGACCTGCTCAATGCGCAACGCACATCAATACAGCATATTTGCTATTCATGTATCTTTCATTTCAGCAATGAATTTACATTATGTCTAAACTTAGCACTTTGTTATTTCATGTATTTCTCATTCCAGCAATGAATTTACATTATTTTAAGTTGAGTTCAGTACTTTGCTATTCCATATAGCATTCATTTCAATAATGAATTCTCATAATGTTTGAGTTAAGTCCAGTACTTCCTTTCACTACTTTCAATCAAGTAGTTTTCCATATCTTTAATTACAAGTAGTTTTCATTCAAGTAGTTTTCCATATCTTCAATTACATTCCAGCAGACAGCAGTTGTCCTTTAATTACTTTAATTTCTAGCCTTGCACTTTCAATACCGTCGTCTTTCTTTCCACTAGCTATAAAACAGTCCCGAAATTCTTTTTTCAAGGCAAAAAGAACATTTGGACCTCTACTTTGGAACGACAGTTGTTACTGGTGCGCCCGCAACCCACACCTCTCCTTTCCACATTTGGAAAGGACCACAGTTTTCACGAGCCAAACAAAAAGAATATGTGAAAGTCTATAATGGGGTTAAATAAATACAAATCTCAAATTTTATATGATTTATGGGATTGTTATTGATATATTAAGATTTAATTTCTTGTTCAAAGTCTTTAACTTATGTATATTGTTATTCGCTGGGTTAGTGGTGCTCTTTTCATCTACTTAGAGAACAGTGTCATCTTGATTCTCTTTATATCTCTTCACTTTGATACTTTTCCCAGTCTCTTTCCATTTCTCTCCTCCCCGACTCACCATCAATTAAAACCCTGACATTTTTTCCCCCACAAAAAAATTTCTTATATCTTTATGAAGTTCCCTCACAACACTTATCCCTTCAATTCATTATCTTTTGTTCTTGTGCACTGACCAAACTGTCTTGACATGCCTGTATTTGCGTGGTGTGAGAAAGAGATGAAAGAAAGGAACAGTACATACGTTCAAGACGGTGGGGTGAAGAAACAAAATAAATAAATAAATAAATAAGGATAGTTCAGTCTTTCCTTTACTGATGAACATTTTTGGAGCAACAGTGGAGCCGCCAATATCATCTCTCAAAAGAAATAAAAATAAAAAATAAAATTCCAAGTTCCACAATGCATTGACTTGGTCTTCCAACAGAGAGCCTATAAAGGGACCAAAAGGCTTGTGAAATTTATTTGTATACCCCCAAAAAAAGTAGCATTTAGGAATCAAAGTAAGTTATCACAATGGCCTTGCATGTGATGCTTGTACAAATTCTCTCCCTGGTGCTGTTGAAATTGACCTCAGCACCAACTGCATCACCAACAACAACAGCAGCAGCCATAGCCAAACCTGGTTGTGCCGATCGTTGTGGGAATATAAGCATCCCATACCCCTTTGGCATGACCCCAGACTGTTATCTAGATCACCACTTCCTCATCACCTGTGACAATTCCTTCAATCCCCCCAAAGCATTTCTAGAGAACAGTAGCATTAAAATAAATGTTACCAACATATCGCTCCAAGGTCAGCTTCATATCTTGAAGATTAGACTCGACGACTGCTATGATCAGCGCGGTAAGTGGGTGTCCAACAGCACGGTCACTAACACATTTACTCTCTCCAAATTCTTCATCTCCAACACCCAAAACAAGTTCACAGCGGTGGGGTGCGACACTTACGCCATAGTCAACGCTTACAGAGGTGATGAGTGGTACACCACAGGGTGCATGTCCATATGCAACAAAATGGAGGATATCACCGACGGGACTTGTTCCGGTATCGGCTGCTGCCAGACATCCATCCCCAGAGGGGTGAGAAACATTAATTTGACATTAAGGAGCTACCACAATCATACATCTATAAAGGAATTCGATCCTTGCAGCTATGCCTTTGTGGTGGAGCAAAAGGAGTTCAACTTCTCCAGAAGTTATCTTCTCGGTTTGCAAGACAGGAAGAAGCTCCCGATGGTGCTGGATTGGACCATCGGAGATGAGACATGCGATGTGGCTAGGAAGAACATGACTAGCTACGCATGTAAAGCTAATTATAGCGAGTGTTATGAACCTGATAATGGTCCAGGGTATCTTTGTAGATGCTTTAAAGGTTACCAAGGTAACCCATATCTGTCCGATGGTTGCCAAGGTACGTATGTATTCACCAATACTCATCATGCAAATTAATTAAATCTCGTGGTTCGACCAGTTAATTAATTCTTTGGTATTTAATTTTTTTGTAGATATCGATGAATGTAAGGACCCGATTCTCAACAAGTGTCCAAAGAATTGTGTCAACACTGCAGGCAATTATACATGTTCTTGCCACAAGGGATACCATTGGGACTACCGGAAAAATGGAGGAGGTTGCGTTATTGATCAACTACTAGTGATAACACTTCCTGTCGGTAAGTATAGACTAGTGTAAATATATATATATATATATATATGATTGATTTTAAATAACCTCTGACCAATTTGTGAGGAAAGAGGAATTTTTGTGTTCTTGGTCGTGTGTTTTTTTTAGCATACTTTTTCGCCTCTTCCTAGTTTTCTCGACCGTAAACTCTACCAATATTATTAATTCTTTGTAGTTTTCAATATTTTAATTCATTACTTTACTTAAATTACTTACCCGAAAAAAGAAAAAAATCTTATTTCAGTTTTAATTTCAACAGGTATTGCTGCAGTGGTAACAGTTTTGCTTGTGGGCAGCACTTGGTTGCACATTGGAATGAAGAAGAGAAAGCTCTTGAGGCTCAAAGAAAAGTTCTTTCAGCAAAATGGTGGTTTAATGTTACGGCGACAATTTTCAGGACGAGAAGGATCAACCGTCAAAATTTTCACAAATGAAGAGATGGAGATGGCTACCAACAATTATGACGGAAGCAGAATAATCGGTCAAGGAGGTTATGGCACAGTTTACAAAGGCTACTTGAGAGACAACACAATAGTTGCTATCAAGAAGTCCAAGATAGTTGATCAAAGCCAAATCGAGCAGTTCATTAACGAGATGGTTGTACTCTTTCAAATCAATCATAGAAATGTGGTAAAGTTCTTGGGTTGTTGTTTAGAGGCGGAGGTGCCTCTACTTGTTTACGAGTTCATCAACAACGGCACCCTCTTTGACCACATCCATAACCGAGCAAAGGCATCCGCCCTTTCCTGGGACATCCGTCTAAGGATTGCAGCGGAAACAGGTGGGGTTCTAACATATTTGCACTCTGCAGCTTCTACTCCGATCATCCATAGAGACATCAAGTCTGCAAACATACTCTTGGATGATAACTACACCGCAAAAGTGTCCGACTTTGGAGCGTCAAGGTTGGTTCCGCTAGATCAAGCGCAGTTATCTACATTGGTGCAAGGAACACTCGGATACTTGGACCCCGAATACTTGCACACAAGCCAGTTGACAGAAAAAAGCGATGTTTATAGCTTCGGGGTGGTCCTTGTAGAGCTATTAACGGGAAGGAAAGCACTTTCTTTTGATAGGCCAGAGACGGAGAGAAGCCTAGCTACGTATTTTCTTTTTTTGCTGAAAGAGGATCGCTTGTTTCAAGTACTCGATGATCATTTAGTGTGTGAAGGAAATACCGAGCAACTTAAGGAATTTGCAGAGATTGCGAGGAGGTGCTTAAAAGTGAAGGGGGAGGAGAGACCTACTATGAAAGAAGTAGCAATGGAACTGGAGGGACTGAGGATGGTAGAGAAACATCCACGGGTTGACATTGCAGTACTCGATTTTGAAGAGACTGAGTCCTCCTCGCTTGGTGAGAGATCGGATGCCTATGAATATGGTGGTGGTGGTGCTACAAATGGCAAGTTTGATAGCTCGACGGAACACGTAGTATTGCCTATCGACGGTGGGAGATAGATTGTTTCATACACACTGATGCAATTGCTGAAGAACTCATGAACATGTCTGGACATTGACTTGGCAAAATTACCTGCAAACTACATATATAGATGTTTGTTGGAAGATTAAACCAAATGTTGGAAATAAACCAAATACATGAACCAAACTCAAGTGTTGAATACATGCACCACCATTGGGAGATGAAACATTTGTGTTAAACTTTATTTCATTTATTGTCTTGTAATTTGTGTATTTCTAGACTCAGGTATTGATGCCTATAAATATATGTTCTTTAAGTTCTTTTGTAAGCAAGAAGTGAGAAAGAAATATATCAATATTTGAGAGTTTTATAATAGTTGTGTGTGTTCTCCTTCTTCATATTGAGTGCTTCCTACAAATTGGTATCAGAGCCTCTTACAAATTGGTATTAGAGCCTAAATGATTCTATGAATCTGAAAGTTGGAATTGTGGAGGTATTTTAAAGTGTAGAGCAAAATAATATCTGGCTCGTGAAAAATCAATTCAAAGAAGACTCAAGGAGGAGGTGATTTTGGCACCGAAAAATGAATGAAAAATTAGTTCTCTCAAATTATGCATATTGGAGCAATATCATTTCGGTTTATCTTAAAGCATGTGATTTATGGCGCGGTGTCATAGAAAACCCAAAAAGTTGTCAACAAAACAAAGTTCCAAAAAAGAAAGAAGAAATGGTACTCAAGATATTGAAGAACGTAATTCATGAAGAAGTTTGGAAACATGTTGAAAATTTGAATTCTCCAAGTCAGGTATGGCAAAAGCTTGAATTTATGTCTTCATCTAATTATAAATTCAAATCAGTATCCGTTGAATATTGGTTCCCAAATTACGATGAAGATTGATTTTTTGAAAAAAATTCTTTGCCAAGATGAAAATGAAGAGAATTTTGATGAGATGGAACAAAAAGAAGATTTAGAAAAAGGAGAATTTGATAAGAAAGGTAGAAAGATGGAAGACAAAAAAATTTTAGAAGTGGAGTTTAAAATAGAAGCAAAAGGGGTTGATGTTGATGAAGAAAAACTTTTGAGAGATAAAATTGAGAAAAAAGATAATGCTAATAGTGAAGTACCCAAAGAGGTAGAATTTGAAAAATATAAATTTGAAGAAGAAAGAAAAGAAACAGATAGTGAAGATAGTGACGTGATCACAAACAAAGAAGTTACAGGAATTGAATTTGCAGAATTTGGTGAAGATATTGAAATATCAAATCTTGAAGAAGAAAATAAAATGTTTGAAATTTTTTGTGAAACATGGAATATGTTCAATCGGGTGATCTTATCCTAGAAGGAAATTTGAGAAATTCTCATATAGAATATTTCTCAAGTGATGTGACATGGGTGAACATTGAAGCATTTTTTGATTTAAATGAGTAAGTCAAAAGTAAATTCAAGAAGTGTGAAAATTTTCAAGTAAATCTCAAGAACAACATTGGAAATCAGTTTCAAGGTAAGGTGAAGAAAAATACTAGACGTATAAAGAAGACAAGATACAAAGCTTGCACATCAAAGGAGATTGCAAAGAAGATTTTTGCATTTGAAAGCATTGGAAATTTGATGCATGTAACGGCTATAAGGCTCAATATAATGTTTGTGGAGGAGATCCAATCCCTTATGAATTGCAAAGAAGAAAAGTGGAAGAAAGCAATGAATGAAGAAATCAAAGCCATTGAAAAGAATGGCACATGGAAGTTGATTAATTTGTCACAAAACAAAATGCCTCTTGGTAGAAACATTTCTCAACATAAATCTTGCAAAGTTGGGAATAAAAAACAAATTTGGTTTAGGGGAGGCATTGTTGGAAGATTAAACCAAATGTTGGAAATAAACCAAATACATGAACCAAACTCAAGTGTTGAATACATGCACCATCATTGGGAGATGAAACACTTGTGTTAAACTTTATTTCATTTATTGTCTTGTAATTTGTGTCTTTCTAGACTCAAGTATTGGTGCCTATAAATATATGTTCTTTAAGTTCTTTTGTAAGCAAGAAGTGAGAAAGAAATATATCAATATTTGAGAGTTTTTTAAAAGTTGTGTGTGTTCTCCTTCTTCATATTGAGTGTTTCCTACAATGTTTATATAGTTATATACAATACATCTTTTTTTGGGAAAATTTATAGTTATATCTTTTATGTATTCTATTGTGTTGTCCAATTGATGGGCAGGAGATTGTCCAAAATTGATTAGTTTTATGTATATGCGTGTTTCGCTTCAACTTAAAAGTGAAAAATAAAATATAAAGTGAACTTTTAGCCTGGCTTTACCTTGATAATTTCTGAGAACATTCTGCGCAGTGCAGAACAAAAATTGTAAGATAATCGAAGGACAAGATTATGAAATATAAATTTGTAATTTGGTTAATTTCGGTGTCAAAACGAGTCCGATCGAGTTACTGATTTTTTATTCGATTTGTCAAGATCTAAAATTGGAAGCGAAATTGGAGAAGTGGTCGTATATATGCTTCGATAGACTCCGTAATTATGAGAACAATGCCGTATGTGAGTGTGCGAGGACACTTGAGTGGTTCAAAATTAGGTTTTTGGGAAAAATTTCCGTTCTACCTAACTTGAACCAGTTCAGCAAAACTTGAACCAATTCAACTTTTAAAGATTTTTCAAGATATTCAAGTCTGACCAACTTGAACCGGTTCAGCCCCACTTGAACCCGTTCAAGTCCTACAAACCTTTTTGGTAACTTTGAATTTTGGTCCGTTTTGATTCCTATTTTGGGTAGACTTCTATAATGAATATGCCCAAAATTGACTTGGTTTCTAAGTATTTTTAGGTCTTCCAAAATTTCATATAATCTTTCTTTTACTCAAAATTAAAGACGACTTTTTAAAACAAAAATTAATCATTATTTTGAGAAAGCCTTTAAGAGATGTTTTTCAGAAAATCAAACTTGATTTTCCTGATTTTGTTTTGAGAGCACACATATAAACACAACAATGATTTAGGAGTGTTATTCTCTATCTCATCGGAATTGAAGCTTAATTAAAGATTTGGAAATTCCGCAAAAGCACGATTTATCTACCTTCACATAAAATCCATATTAGAAGAAGAAGATCTTCCAATCACACTTTGAAGGGGTTAAGGTATTTGCAGAGTGTTGTTGATTTACTAGCAATCCTTCTACAAGGTTCAAGGTAGTTGAGAGCTGTTGGACAGAAAGTCACAAAGCCAAAGATATTTAGTGGATTGAGTCTTGGTAAAACGAAGGGGTGTGAGCCTGATTCAAAGTAATTCTGCAAAAGCACGATTTATCTACCTTCACATAAAATCCTTATTAGAAGAAGAAGATTTTTTTATCGCACTTTGAAGGGGTCAAGGTGCTCGCAGAGTGTTGTTGATTTACTAGCAATTCTTCTACAAGGTTCAAAGCAATTGAAAGCTGTTGAACGGGAAGTCGCAAAACCAAAGACGTTCAGTGGATTAAGTCTTGGTAAAACGAAGGGGTGTGATCCTGATTCAAAGTTCAGTGTACTTTGCTTTATACATAGTAGATCGTTTAAGCTCTTTATTTTATACATAGTGGATTGTTTACGCTCGGGACAGCGCAAAAATCATTTAAATTTTTCAATTAGTTTCCTCGCTAAAATTCTGGTGTCATCTCTCTAACCTTGCTTTACTTTTCAGTATTTAGTTTTATGGTTGTGGATGTTTAATTGATTATATTTGTGGGTAAATTAATCAATCACAAAAATTGGGCAAGTTGACCTAATCATCTCATCTAGGTCATTTAGAAAGTTAATCGCAATTAATCAACTAATAGCTTCTGCGTAACTCACAAAGATTTACCTTGTATAAGAGTAAAAGGATCTTAACTGCATACTCCACTCCGACCACCACTTTCAATTTTTATTTTTAAAAGAGTAGTACACTCGATCACATCTAACACTTGCACTGGATTGCCTAACCGAATAATTTTTAATTGGCTATTTATACCAAATACAACTAAGTGAATGGCTCCACTTCCTTATTTGTTAAGTAGGTCTAGCAATTCACTACAACTATTCGATGCAATAATCATTTTTCTTATGAGAAGAGTAGTGATACTCACATCGAACCCTTATAGTGAATTGCCTGAATAATTTTTAATTGGCTATTTATACTAAATACAACTAAGTAGAGGGTTCTACTTCCTTATTTGTTGCATAATTGACAAATTAAAATAGTAAATCTAACAATTCACTGCAACTATTGATTTAAGAATCATTTTCTTTTTCAAAAATACTTTATGAATATTCATACTGTTTAAAAATTTGACATAAAATATGCCCCTTTTGCCTTTTATCCTTCGGAAAGTATCGAAGGCTTGTTTATAATCTATAATAACTTTTATGTAAGGTTCTTTTGTGTGTTTTTTTCCTCTATATATATTTCCCCTACACCTTGTTCTCTCTTTATATATTTCCTTTACGCCAACGTATTCTCTCTTTGACAGAAATTTGAGGAAATTACAGAAGGATCAAGTTTCAATCGTGTTCCACATGTGGTAGTGGTTAGCTGAGTTCATTGAATCCGTGTTCAATTATTATTGTGGAGTTTGGTCCACCCACTTTTTTTTAAAGGAGGAAAACGAACCACAGGCAAGAAAAAAAAAAAAAAAACAAAAACGGTGATGATGAAGTGCTTGTATGGTGTTATCGCAAAAGAAGAGATCACAGGAGAATTTGAATTGTGCGTCCATTATGGAAGTAATGATGAAATGAAATTTCAAGATTGCCCCTTCATCCCCCCCCCCCCCCCCCAAAAAAAAAGTTGAATTGTAGTGATGACACCAAGACGGTGAATTGCGCGCGCATAGTGGAAGTAATGATGAAATGAAATTTCAAGATTGCCCTTCATTGTGCTCCTATTAAAGTTGAATAGTGATATTTGTATCCATTTATTGCAATGAATAACTATTGTTTCACAATACAAGTAAATAAAGAGCCCGACAGTGTAACAAATCGGTGCAAGAATAATTTTTTATTAAAATTTGAGTAATGATATTTGCATTGATTTATTACAGTGAACTACCTAACCAAATTTATGTATTTTTATAATACATATACTAAATTTATGTATTTTTATATGTATATATGAAAAAATTCATATAATATTTCCTAAAATTTTATTTTCTAAAATTATCTCTTAAATTTTGTATTTTTTTTTATTTGTTACTTTTTAAATTTGTTTAATTTTCTTTTAAAATAAAATCAAATTTTCCTTTTTGAATCAAAGTCTAATTTTTTTTGCCATTCAAAATTCTCTCATTTTTCTTTCCTTTTTAAAATTTTTGTTAACTATTTATCTTTTTTAAATGACTCATTGACATATTATTTTGATAATTGATTTTTTTTTCCCTTTAACATTGTGCCTTCCTGAATTTAATTTCTGACTTGCTACATGACTAATTATGTGTTTATTTATTTATGAATACTAACCATGTGGTATTATTACTTAATGGATGAAAACAAAAAAAATGGAAAAATGGTGACGATGAAGTGCTTGTATCAGTGGTGCTATCGCACAAGAAGATATCACAGAAGATGAGAAAACTACCAAGAATGTGAAATGTGCGTGCATAATGGAAGTAATAATTAAATGAAATTCCAAGATTGCCCCCTCATTGTGCCCCATTTAAGACTGCAATTTAGGTGGGTTGGGCAAGTTTGAGCTATAACTTGAGCCCAACCCACTATATGAATACTAAACCCAAGTCCAACCCTAACCTTTTAATCAACCTTAACTATTTAACTCAAACCCAACCCATCCTTCTACTTTTAAATTCGGCCTTGCAACTCGAATTTAGATTCCGGATAAAAACTTCGGATTAATTCGGTTATTTATATGGCTAATTCTTACACTAAAAATTTAATATGATTTTGAATTAGTTTTAGATTAAATTACTCTTTAACAAGAAAAAGTTTAAAAACTTTTTATAAATTTTTAATAAATAACAAACAAATTTTTAGAAATTAATTCTCCTAAATGTTAACATACAATAAGTTAACATTTAACAAAAAAGGTTGAAAAAGAAAAAAAGTAATCATAGTTTAAATATTATATATAATATATTTTAAAAGTAGAAATATACATGAAAATAATATTATAATTCGGGTTCGGGTTGGTTCGGATTACTAGCATTTCAACCCAAGTCTAACCCTAATTAAATTAGGGTTGAGATTTTTTAACCCAAACCCAACCCTAATTGTAAAAATGATTGCCCAATTCTGTGAAAAATTGGGCTGGGCTCAGATTGGATACGGGTTACCCAACCCAAGTTAAACCCCTAGCCCCATTAAAGTTGAGTAGTGATACCTAAGTGAAAGTTTTTTATTAGTTATTTATGCACAATTCCACTTCCTGGCAATTCAAGGTAACAAATCGGTACAATAGTCATTTTCCATTAAAGATTGAGTAGTGATAGTTACATCGATTTATTACACTAAATTACCTAATCGAATGTTTCTGATTGGTTATTTATGCATAATATATGTAAGGGGAGGTTTTACTCTCTTATTTGTTACATAGATGGACCAATTAAAAAAAGTAGATTTTACAATTCATTGCGGTGCAAGAATCATTTTCCTTAAAGTTTTAGGTCATGAAAAAAAGTGATTAATTACTCTCTCTCCACAATTCATTGCAACAAATCGATATAAGAATCATTTTTGTTAAAATTTTAGATCATGAAAAAATTTCAAAATTCTAAAAATATTTGGATGTCCATGCCTTGCTACGTGACTAATTATGTGTTTATTTATTTATTTATTTATGGATACTAACTATGTGTTATTACTTCACGGATGAACAAAAAAAAAAAAAAAAAAAAACAGATATGGATATTGAATAGGTTAATTTTAAGAAAATTATAATTATTGCAACACCCACCCACCCTGACTGATGATGTGTATCCAACTCTCATGTGAATGGTTGATATGGTGGTTTGTGGTGAGCATTGCTCTTAAACAAAAGTTAATGGAGCATTGTAGAAAATTGAAATCCTGAATTTTGTGCTTTGAGTGGAGGCGTGGAGCAATACTGGATCCACTAACTCTGATGTTCCAAATTAAAGTATGATGTTAGTTTTACTTTACTTCATTAAAAAGGGATCAAATTTGCAGTCAAAAGTGAAAGTAAAAATAAAAATTGAACATTTGAGTCTTGAGCGGAAAAAAATTTGTCTGCAAAATTTTGATTTTTCAAGTTGAGATTTAGTATTTGATTTGGGTTCAATTTCTTTTTCTTTTTTTTTTTTTTTTTTTTTTTTAACAAAGAGAATTACAAATTTATTAATCACCCAATCGGATTCAACCCGGACTTGAGTAGTATTGCTCATAGCACAAGTTGGGATTGGGTTGGCATTTCAATCCACTAGCCTTCCCATTGTGTGCAACTTATAAATCATCCCTTTGGAGCTATTTAAAAATCTCTGCGGGGGCTAAAGTCTACTTTCCAAATGAGGAAGTTGAGTGTTCGAGTTTCGGTGGAGGCATAATAAATATATAGCGGATAGGAGTTTGCTTCAACTTTATGAAGTAAAAAAAAAAAAGGTCTCCACAATTTCCAATAACTACCACAAGCTTGTTTGGTGAAGATTGAAGAAATGTTATGGACCATAACAACCAACATTGTTATGTGTTTTCTGCAATCAGCAAGAAGGGGAGTTATCTATTACCCAATCTTTCCAGAAATTCGTAGATGGTTTTGAACTATTGAAACTTAGTGGTCCAGTCTAATCCAAACTCTTTGATTAAAAAAAAAGTGAACCAAAAAGATTGTATTAATATAATACAAAGGAACTTAAACATTAATTTTGATCAAACTGAACTACAAAAGTGACCGAACCATCTAATAATTTTTCTAATTTTTGTATGTCCTTTTTCATCTTAAACATTTTGGTACTTCCTGTCTAACTAAGAGACAAGTGATGGGGGTGGAGTGATGGATATCTTTAGTTTCTCAAAGAGCTATGACTTGCAGCCTAATCAAGTACTGCAGTTGGTAAGAGGGCATTGTTAGGGACATCCAATAAGCATCTAGATTTACTTGATTGGAAAAGTATTGAAGCTACAGATCAAGAGATTTACAGTATTTTTTATTTTTTTATTTTTTTTTCCCTGGACAAACTAGGAGTAGGGATGGCAAATTATGGCATGACACGATAACGCGACATAAGTTAAAAGGATTTGGATTTCTCATAAACAGGTTTTGGTCATAAAAAGGTCGACTAGATTAACCCGTTTACTTAACCGTGTCGGGTTAAGATTGTGGGGTTCAACCCGTATAACCCGTTTATGAACCATTTAATTCAACATATTATACTCGTGAATATGACCTATGTAATATGTTACCTGTTTTAACCCAATTACTATAGATAGTTAAGTCACTTCAACATAAACCTTGTGTATGCCTTGTGATTTTTTTTTTTTTTTTGAATATTTGAGTTAATTATGACAATTTTTTTCTATTATTTAGTATTTGATTAAATATTAAATGTCTCGTTTTGATAAACAGGTTATTAAACGGGTTAACACGTTTACCTATTTAATAAACGGATTGAATTAGTGTTGAGGATTTTTTACACGATTATTAAATAAATTGGATTTGGGTTTACCTATTTAGTATAATACCCTTACATCGACGCGACACGAACACAACCCACGAACACGAATTGCCACCCCTAACTAAGGGAAAGGAAACTCAAACACGGGCACACCCACTTGGAGAACTCGACGTTCTATTAACTAAGCCATTCGTAATGTCGCCAAGGGATTTACAGTAGAAGGGTTACTTGGTTCCAATTTTTTTTTAATTATTTTCTGTTAATTCCTAAACCTCAACTACTACATTTCCCTAATTAACTAGTTTATATATATATATATATATAAGATAATTTCACCATTAATTAACCAACCACAAATTGACTTTAGTCCCGTCTTCTTTCTAAGAACATCCGCACTAGTCTCTCCGAATTTTGTCTCTTCAAAAATGCTTTCGCTCTGCGAGAATGGGTACTCTATCAGGCTCTCCAAATTTTGGCTCTACAAAAAAAATATATTAATTACTTAATTAATTTTTTTTTTTTACCTTTTTCAAAACGGCTACATTAGTAACCGCTTTATTCCTAACGGTTATATTTGTAACGGCTATATTTCGTGTATTAGAATTTTTATTACGTAATAATTGTTTAATATTTTATGTAATGATTTTTTAATATTAAAAATAATGAAATTGTTTCTCAATGGTAATATTTTTCTATCAAACAATATTTTTGCAAATTATTAAAAAAAATTAGGATTGATGTTATAACTTTAAATAATACATTATCCATTATGGACCAAAACAAAAAAAAAAAAAAAAATCAAATTAAAAGTTTTTTTAAAGCAAAAAAATTTTAAAAAATTAATTTTTAATGGAAAAAAACAAAAACAAAAAAAAACAAAAACAAAAAATTTTTTGATTTATTTTTAGCCCAAATCAATTTTGTTTTTTTTGGACAAACAGTGCCACAATACATTTTTTATTTAATAAATTTTTTTTTTTTTTTTTAAAAAAAAAATATGCTCAAATAACTCATTTTTTTATTTTTTCCAAAAAAAACTTGTAGCCAAACAGTGCCATGAGGCACAGTTAAAGAAAAATGCTCCCCCAAAAACAACTCCAAATAAGACAAAAAAAATTACAGCTGGCTTGGGCTCGTGGAATACCACGAGCCAACCCGCGAGCCATTGTGGGCCCACCCATTTTCGCACATGTCATATATAATTAAACCTCTACATATACAAAATATTTTCAGCACATAATTAACTAGGCCAATTAGCCTTGCCTTCGGGTTGCCCGTCGCAATTAATCAGTTGTCACCAAAGAGAAATATGCACGGCTATTGCTATTAACTTACTGAACTCATCAATTCAACTGTGACAAATTGACAATTAACTGAAAAATAAATTAAAAGTTGTCAAAAATTAAAGGGACTTGTCTGTACAGGGACGCCACAATTCCATAATATAGTGTGACCAAATGTCTAGAAATAAGTACAGTATTGATGAGGTTTGCTGACTTTGGCTAATATGTGGGTATTACTTGCCTTTCAATTCTACGTAGAATGATGCAACTATATGATATACATACAGATCTTATATTCACTAACCTTCAAAAACATGGTATTAAATGGTGCATTTGACCTCTCTCTCTTTTAGAGCTGCAAGTTACCTGCACAATGTCACTTAGTAGTCAGAGTAATCAATCCAATCTCATCTTTAACTTATATAATCTAAAAAAAAAAAAATTATAATAACTTACCAAAATCATTGATATTCAAGCAAAATTAATTTAATATTTCTTCTTTTTTTTTTTCCCATAGTCTGCAGACTTCATCCCAATCCTATTTTCTTGATTTTAGAATGGTTATGTAAGGAACGGGTCCTAACTACAAATTATTGTTTTTGGGTTAGAAATCCTTGTGCGTGTGTACAAGTTGTACTTTATATATCATATTTATAGGCCGAGACAACTCTCCAAGTTTAACTTATCCCCCAAATGACATCACAAGTTTAATCAATTTGACATTTAATAGGCATGTACAAGAATTCTTTTTAAGCTATAGAGTCGGAATGACTAGCGTCTCTCTCTCTCTCTCTCTCCCTCTCTCTCTATATATAGATACATACATACAAGTATTATGTACGTATCTTAGGTAGTCCGTGCATATATAGTATTGGAACTGATCTCTAAACTAGTTGACTTGCATGCGCTGACAAATGGCTGAAAGAATTGACTACAGAGATTTTCAACCAAAGGGCCCTTCCGTCTGCTGTACGGAAATAGAGCTATCTGATGGTGATGTGTTTGACAAAACCTCCAGCTTATGGTAGTCAGATAACGCTCACAACAACTTGTATAAATTTAGGAGAACATGGACTAAACAACGTTAGAAGCTAAGAGAAGAAGAGTTTTAAGTTTAAAGATGGACAGAGAAAAACGTACACTCGAAGACACACCCACATGGGCTGTTTCCATCTTTTGTTTTGCTTTCTTCTTCATCTCTTTTATCATTGATGTTGCTCTTCACCATCTGACTCAGGTATATGTGTGTGTATATATATATATATATATATATATATATATATATTTATATATACACACATATAATGTATGTTTGCACACGTCTTTATGTGCTAATGCATGTATGTGTACGTTTGAGTGCATGTTTGAAAATTTGAGAGATGGTTTTGCATGTTCCAGTTTCTCAAAAGAAGAAGCAGCAAATCGCTCAACAATGCTTTGAGAAAGATCAAAACAGGTTATCTACAGCAATCATACTGTTTCATCTCAGCAGATATATAATTTTTTCATATGCATTCCTAAGATGCCTAGATTTTCATGCGTTGATCACTCAAATTTTTAGGCATTATTACCTGACTAAATATTGGTTTTGGACTTAAAATGCAGAAATGATGATACTGGGTTTCATATCATTGCTTCTTACCATAGCAGAAGAAGTTCCCGTATCGAAAATCTGTGTTGCCAAAGCCGTAGCAAATTCTTTCCTTCCTTGCAAGGATCCTCAGCAATCATCCATAGAACCTAATGTTTCATCTGCAGCACAGATCTCAGACTTCAATTCGAACACAAACCTTAGTGGAATCACCAATGATCCCTTCTGTGAGGAAAAGGTGAGGAACATTAGTTAACCATAGTGTCAATCAGTATCATTAATAATTGATCAAACTGCGATAACATACCATGTTCAATATGTAAAATAGGTTCACATAATGCAAATTATGTTCTTTTGTTTGGTTGATAAGGAGTACAGGGTATGGTTTCTCTGGTGTCAAGGAAAGCAATTTTGCAGCTAAACATCTTCATCTCAGTCCTGGCAGTATTCCATGTTCTGTTCTGCATATTGACAATGTGTCTGGGGATGACTAAGGTACCAGAACAGTTATTAATCTTGCATTAACTGAATGGTGTACTGATCTATTGTCTCCAATCAGTGACACAACTTTAGTAAAAAGAAGTGGGATTTTTAGGATTATTTATGATATACTGGGAATGGTTCAAACTGACCACAAGTTTTGATCCATGCGATAAAAACATAGTTTTGATCAGTTTTCTTATATGATATAATGTAAAAAGTATATCAAATGAGCTATATATTCTTTACCCCATGTACATCTTCAATTACTTTTCATTAGATTCAATTTCTAAAAAATCTCAAATAATATTCCATGTCCTACTTTTGGCTATTGTTTGATAGCCTCTTGGTATATCTCAATAATTTCCCATTCGATTCCTCAAGAATTTAAAAGTTTACCTAACCTGTGATCTAGGGGTAAGATTTTGAATGGATTAGTCCCACTTCCAAACGGGGGTAAAGACAGCTTCAGCTATATGTGTGTTTGTGCGCGCGTGTGCAATATACCATTTTCGTATGACTGAATGAAACAGTAAGCTTCCCAATTCAAGTTCCAAATTCCAATCCATGAGTAACCTTTACAATCTAAGTAATCACATCATGAACAATTAATTTTGCATGGTCAATTAGTATCTAAAACAGCGTGGACAATTTATTCCCACCTTTGAAGAAATCCCCTTGAAACAGAACAAACACTATGATGATTGAATTACATTTCTAAATTTCATAATCCAAAAAGAATCAATATTACAGCAAAATTCAATAAAAAAAATAAAAAAAAAAAAAAAAAAAAAAAAAAACCCTTCAACTTTTTTACATTTGCAAATAACCCCTTTGAACTATAAAATCTTCAAAAAGCAATCCCTTGAACTATTGTAAAACCTTGAAATTTCCCCTTGCCGTTAATTTTCTGTTAAAAACATAAATGGGTTCTATTTAGACCAATATGCCCTTTGTCTGGACCAAATTACTTCCATATAAAAATATATGAAGGGATCAATTTTCAAGACTTACACAGGAAAAATGAGTTGGGTTATTTCAATATAAGATCCTAGTGTCTTGACTCAGTTTTGGATAACTTTGTTATTTCAAAATTAAATATCTAACTTAATTTTTCATTCTCATTTTTAAAGTACTTACGTAATTTAATCACTTTACTAACATTGAATGATGGAGGGGATTATTTGCAAATCTTTTATAATTTAGAGGGTTCTTCGATGTTCAGGGGATTATTTGCAAATGCAGAATAATTCGAGGGTTTTCTTTTTTCATTTTGGCCAAAGTATTATATATATGTGTTTGCATGTCTGTATATATGCATTCAGGTAAATATACATTCACGTGTGCATATAGTTACTATCCCATACTTACCTTATGGTTGCTTCTGCCTAATTTTAAAGCACAAAGGTAACGTTTACCAGTTACCACTAGGAAGGCAATTAAGACTTGAGAAAATCTAAGATGAAGGCCCCATTCTAGCATTTTCCTTAAGATTTATCTCAAACCTAAAACATAGCTTATCAAATCAATCTCTGAAAAAGTTCCAAATTCATCTTCAAAGGCGTGGCTTCTCTCATTTCTGTAAAATCAGAATCAATAACTCCACTCCTTTTTCTCTCTTTTCATATCCCTTTTCTTAATTGTTTCTAGTTTAGTAATTATCAAGATTTTGATCACTATTGTAGGAAAATATCATTGATTGGATGGTAATCCACAGTGCCCAGTCACCACCTAGATTGGCCCAACTTTTAATTGTGACGTTCCTACAGCATCTATGATAAAGTTTGTGCACACAATACACTTTTATGGAAATTATTATTAAATGAAAGTGAATTATATATGTTGTCATTTTTTTACTTGCTTACTAAGAAAAGCTTGCTGCTGCTACTCTCTCCACAACAATAAGTGACTAGTCCTAAAAAAAAAATTGTCAACAGATGAGGAGATGGAAAGCATGGGAAGAAGAAACTCAAACCATTGGGTATCAAATTGCTAACGGTAGTAACATTACGACCTGTTATTATATTTTACTTTTTCAAGTAGCTTATGTACTTTTTCAAAAAAAAAATTTACCATTTCATTGCATATCCCAAATGTTCCCTTTTTACCCAGGGAAAAAAATGTTTCCCTTTTCGAGCTGGCTGAAACATTACAGTAAATTCAAACTGATCTTTGCATGCACCTGGGAGCTCATCAAGTCACAATATAAGCACCTGATTCAACACTACAAAGTCCCTTTAGCTAGGTGCATGTAGAACTCTCAAGCATGTGTTTTCTGTAAGGCCTACTACGCTTCACAACCACCATACCATGGACCTATGTACTCCCTCAGGTAGCTTATTCTTCAATCAAAGCAAGGCTCCCTACCACCTCACCATAAGGACAACCTCCTTTACTTGAGAATCACTTAACAACCTCCCGAATTCATATAGTTTGTCTCTCTACTCCCCTCCCCCACCCTCTAACACTCGCACCACAGGAACACAGACTAGTGATAATATTCATTACAATGAGCAGTGTGAACAAAATAAAGAATAGATTAATAGCCTAAAGTGAACAGTATTTATTCAAAATGTAACCATGTTGCACCACCAGATAATGTTAAAAGAACCAGGTAAAATGCTTCACTTGACATTTTTCATGTATTCATTCCAACCCTCAATGTGTTTAAAATCTAATATTATGTCAATTTTAGAAATCTAATGTTGAATCATCAGTAAATTGAGATAAGGAAAATCCAAAATTTACAATGTCAATGATTATCTATGCACTCACAGAAGCAACAAAGTTAAAGTAGCATGCAACAATGAGGTAAAATCAAAATGCATGTGCATTGTATCTGCATGTAACATATCGTATATTTTCTTGTTCTTTCTGCATTCTTTTTGTTTAATAAAATGTTGGAAGTACAGATCCAAGGAGATTTCAGCTCACCCGTCAAACATCATTTGGGCAGCGACATTTGAAGTTCAGGAGTGACTATCCTATCTTTCTTTGGCCAGTAAGTCTGTTCCTTTCCAGGGGGACACCTGTAATAGTTTAGACCATATATTAAGCGAAAACTGACAAAAGTTAGATATACAAACTAATTCTTATAAGCTTGTACAAATTGGCCAAATTATTCCTAAAAATGTAGCTCCTTGACAGTTTCAAGTATTTTAGATAAAAAACGGAAGTGATTTCAAATATAACTGACTAATGAGCTCATAAAGTAACTTTGTCTTTTCAATTCAATAATCAGTCACGGCATCAATATTTGGTTTTTTATATGACATGAAAATAAGTTCCCGAAAATCCAATCTGTAACTTAAAATCGCAAAATTTATTTTAAAATATCCATTGTCATCAGTAGTTTCCTATTATTTTCATGAGACAAACAGTCAAATATCATGAAAATATAGTCCTGAGGAATGAATAACTTTTAGGATATACTTCTCTCACAACTTTGCAATTTCAACACCTTTGAAAAGCAGGTGTGTGTCTGCTTTCTTTTAACTTTTTGTTTTGAGACCTTCAACGGTGATGTGACTGTCAAAGAAAATTTTCTAACATTCATGGTCTTTAATAAAATTCACAATATCAAAAGTTGATTAAAAAATGACAATAACCACTGTCAAAGTGTCAAGTTAATTATCAAATACATATACATGCACACTTCCTTGCACATGCACATACAAAGAAATAGCAAACAAGCTTTTTTTGCCATCAGAAAATTTCCTTGAATTGGTTCCACATTTACCATTGACATTTAATGTCCTCTCTTTGGTTTAGGCTTGTTTTATAAGACAAATCAGTGGCTCCGTCTCAAAAGCTGATTACTTCACACTTCGCAATGGCTTCATAATGGTAAGCAAGAACATCTCAACCATAATGCCAAGTAGGAAATTTAGATAATGGACAAATGGAAAGGGAGGCATTTTAGGATCCAACCTTAACCCAGCTTTTGTTCTTGAGCTCGGAAGAGTTGAGAGCACAAATTTTTCACCAACAGGTTGGGTACTAGGGTTAGGGTCAATTAACCCAGCCTGAAGGGCAATGAGACATCATTAGGTCATAGACTAGATATAAGGATTTCTAGCCCAAGTGATTGGAGGAAAAAAAAATATGACTATTTTCAAAGGGGAAATGTTGAAGATACAGACATAAGTGATCTTCAATTTGCAACCTAAATTTTCATTTTGTAATATAGTTCATCAAATTATATATTAATGTAACATAATATCTTCTCTTTTTTTTTTAATGGTAAAGCAAACACACACGCCCATATTTTGCCCCCACCTAGGCTCGAACACTCAACCTCCCCTTTGAAGAGAGAGAGCTTATACCATCTAGGCTAGAGCCTGTTGGCAATGTAACATAATATCTTCCATCAAACAAGAACATATAATACCTGTCAGCCTTCTATGAAGCAGACACTAGGCTCCAAATACCATCATTATCAATAGTAAAAAAGGTCATTATCCATGGCGGGATTTATTATATATGAACCTAATCTTTAGCATTATTTTTCAATGTCATAAATTCTTCAACGATAATTTTTTTAAAGAAAGAGGTAAAAAGTTATATACATGTGACTTGATTGAAACTGTTACCTTAGAGCATAATGAAAATATAGGATTCTTTACCAACCCCAAGTAGTTCAGAGAAGGCTTTGTTTCTATGTTTATTTTTATTTATTATCATTTTTGTTTTTTCCTGTTTTTTTTTTTTTTTTTTTTTTTTTTTTTTGAAAGGTAAATTAGAAGTATACTACTATAAATGGAGAGAACTGTTTGTAATTATACATTATATAGTATAAATCAGAGAAAGGCTTTGTTTTTTGTTGTTGTTGTAGGTTAAATGTGATAAAAAGGTCAAGTACGGTTGACCCATAGATTAGGGAGGTGGATCAGGGTTAAGCATTTCAACCTAACCAAATTAAGGGACTGGGATATTTAGGCCCTCGTATGCTTGAAACAACCTCAGCTAAACTAGCTTGACCTAGGTTCAACCCTTAAGCATGGATGAGGAACTGTGGACAAACCTTGAATTTGCCTTTAAAGCAGCAATACGAATGAGCAAGGCAAAAAGCATGAATAAACTGACCTGAAGTCCATGGCAGGGTTGATAAACCCAATTGTAACAATGTCCTTTTACAACTAAAATCTGGTTTTTCTTGCTTGGTTTCCTAGGCCCACTTTGCTGAAGGCAGCAAATTTAACTTCCAAAAGTACCTAGCAAGAGCTTTCGATGAGGATTTTGAGCAGGTGGTTGAAAAAAGGTAATGATCACTTTATCACAGAACAATGGCCACAAATATTTAAGACTGAGAAGACTAGAAAAAATATTTATAATCACAAGAAACTACGTTTTTACTAATAAGGAAGAACCAATAAAACCTAATAAAAAAGATCACACAACCAAAAACTAAGATTTTATAAACTCTCTCTGTCTCTCTCGTGCAGATTTTGGATCTGGATCTACTCCTTACTTTTCATATTCTTCGGCGCACATGGTAAGATAGCCTACTGTATCTAATTCACTTAGACTGTGCTTCTTTTGTTTGAGAACACAAAAGGACAAATTAGACTGCATCCATGCTATTGGATTACGGGTGTAACTGTAGACAGTAAAGATGGTAGGTGTTGTGGGGGTCAATTTTTGCCCCAACTGCCTAGGCTGTTCTTGTCTAGACTCAAACAAGGCAGTTGTGGGCAGTTCTTATTGTAGCTTGCAGATAGGCAATGATGGGGCTGTGTTGACAGAGCGAAAGGAAGTCTGTGACTTTGCCCGCAAACATAAGGCAGACCATTCTACTTTTGTGAGCAAAGTAAAGGTTGGGAATCCTTGTTCCTGTATTTTGTGTGCCGTGGCCCGTGTGTATGATTGTGTGTGCGGGTTGGCTAATACTTGATGCGACCAAGGGCCATTACATAGGCAAAGTTTAGGAGAAAATTTGACCCCTATAACAGTAGGTTAATATATATAAATGAAGCATAACATAAACATGGCACATAAAGCCTACCTTTATCCATAAAATGGACTTGCCCACGAAAATAAATAAATAGAGGATTGAAGGAAGTCATTGATATAGAACAAATAGTGCTTTGATACCAATTGACACAGGAGAAGTAGTAACCAGAAAGAAAGAAAGAAGGGGATGAGAATGAGAAGATGAGATGAGACTAGACAAAAGAGGTGAGTAGACAGACGAAAGGGATGAGAGGATAGATTGAATGGGGTAGGCTGGAGAGACTGAGGGATTGAGAAAAGCAAGAAGAAGAGAGAGAACAAGACACGGAGGGAACCCTAATCTACATCAATTCCTAATTTCATTAATCTTTGCCCCTTCTCCAAAAGTAGAGGCGGAACACGTGTGGCTCATCAATGAAAATCATAGCTCGTTCTCCATCAGTCATTCTCCTTCAAAATATAGAATCTATTTGTTTTCGAAAATAAAATAAAAAATTTCTTGATCTCAATACGTGAAACCTTGCATGTTTTATAGACCAATTTCTTCCACAAAACTAAGAAAAGCCCCACACTCTTTTCTTTAATTTGTAGAAACAATTATGTCTCCATTTCCTCACTCAGTGTAAACTGATTTATCTGCAGGGTTCTACAACTACTATTGGCTACCTTTTATTCCTCTAGCGGTACAATGAATAACTCTAATATTGTTATCTTACATACAAATACATGCTTAAAGGATCGTGCTCTCGTTAATTTTTGAATTATCTGCTTTCATATCTTTTACTGAAGATTGCTATGGTTGTGGGGACAAAACTTGAAGTTGTAATAACCAAAATGTGTTTGGAAAGCTACAAAAGAAACGCTGTGATTCTAGGGGCTTTTCCAGTGAAGCCCAATGACGAACTTTTCTGGTTTCGTCAACCTAAGTGGCTTCTTCATCTCATCCAGTTCATCTTAATCCAGGTAGAGAAAATCAAAGAAAATTTCATTTACACATATCTTAACAAACACACCCAAAATCACACACACAAATCACCAGAGAGAGGGATGGAGAGGGAGAGACTCAGACAAGAAACTAAGTCATGAGCAAAAATGAACAACTAAATGCACATAAAATGATTAAAGGAAAATAGGAAACTAACTCATGAGCAAAAATGAACAATTAAATGCACATTAAAAGATTTAAAGGAAAATAGGAACTTTTTAGTCATATCACCATGTCTTCCCATTAGAAACAAAATTTCCCTCAACATAATAGCGCAAGCAAGATGTGATTTGCTTGTCCTTATATTATGTGCTATTTCATATTACAAAATTAATTATGCAAATATAATATCTGTAATAGCAAGGAAAGAAGTAAGAAAATTCAACGGAAATATAATAATGCTTACTACCAAAAAGTAATGTTGTTGTTCAGGCAGGAGCAAAGAATAAGTTATGAATTACTAATTGTTAAGTATATCTTTATCAGATGAAATTATCCTAAATGAAGCATAGATGTCCATATTATGTGCTTTAATAAGATTATGACTACAGCTCTTGAATTATATTGCAGAACTCCTTTCAGCTGGCATTCTTCACTTGGACATGGGTAGGTATCTAAAGTTGGTAAATACAGAATTTTTTTCACATTTTATGCTGACCCCATTGGCAAACTACAGTATGAGTATGGCCTAAGATCTTGCTTCAATAGAGAAGATATGGACATAGCCTTAAGGATTGCTACGGGCGTGATTGCTCAGTTCCTTTGTGGTTATGTGACCCTCCCTCTTTATGCACTCGTGACACAGGTACAGATTCACATATCCCATCCAGAAAAGACCAAATGCAATAGATGTTTCTAGGAACCATGAAATGAAGAAAATTTATTTCCTTTACATAGCATCTGAATGCACGTAGAAATAACTTCAGACAGAATTACTCGGTCAGAAAGAGAGCATAAAATTAAAGGCACTCTTCTGATAGACATTCCAATGACAGGCAATAATGCAAAGCTCTATCCATCATGTTTTTATTTACTAGAAACTAATATTCTACAATTCAGGAGAACTGACAAACAGAAAGTCAGTTAGTGTCACAACCAATACTCCAACTAGAAGAATCGCTGAAAATAATTTAGTGGCAAACAAAGTGAGCAGCTAGAATGCCTAATGACAATTCAGTGTAAGACACCAAGGAATGAGAATGTACCTCACAATTCCCAACAACTTCTGGTAATGTTTCTGGTGCAGGTTTACCAAAAAGGATATTCATATATATATATATGCAGGCGCAATAGCTTCCCACTTAGCACAGAACAAATTTATTTGATAAATAAAAGCTCTTGTTAAAGTACATCAATTAAAGAAGTAGGGAGTCATACCCATGTCTGTATTTATATTAAAGGAGGAGGGAGTCATACTCATGTCTGTATTTATATCAGGTAGAAAACCTAAAACTATCAACAAATAGGCTTCAAATAAATTGACCTAGCTGATCCCTTTGACAGTTATGCAGCCCCAAAGAGAATTATATAGCCAATATAGACAGTCCAAAAATAAACCAAAAATGGTCCTCAAGTTAAAGGGCTGAATCAAGAAACTCACCTCTAGTGCAGGCAGATTGCTGTACAGTCTATCCAATTAGTATAACACCACGACATATGGAATACTTTCTCGCAAATTGTGTCAAATGACCCAAAACAAAATAAACATATTCACTCATAAAAGATCAGTTCGTTGATAAGCTTCTAATTAAAGTGTGTCAATGAATAACTTCTCTGCTATATCTGATAATATTTTTCATCATGATCAATCAATATAACAGATGGGTTCGAACATGAAGAAAGCTGTATTCAGTGATCTTATAATTAAGGGTCTCAAAAACTGGCATAAGCTTGCAAAGCGCAATATTTCCAGAAACAGATCAAGTGTGATCATCTCAACAGATTCATGGCCTATTGACAGCACTGAAACTTCATCATCGGACAGGAAAAGCTTATATAATCCAAAGGTTGGCCACCTTCCTCCCTTAGAACTCATGCTCTCTCCAAGCCAAGAAATCACTGAAGAGACAACGCAACACTACCATATTCCTCCAGCAGTTACAAGCTTATTAAGTCCTGAAATCACTGAAGAGAAAACACCTCACAAGATCGTGGCTAGAGGAACCTATGACGGTGAAATCTCATTTGCAAGCAACTGGAAGGACTTGGTGAGTGGAAAGGGCAGTGAAGACATCTCTTTATCATCAGTTTGAAGACGACCCTGGGTTCATAACTGACTTCAATCTCTAATATATCGTTCCTTGTGAATTCTTCGTCTTATAATGAAATTGCTAAGTGCATACTGGTGCAGACATTCCTTTTTCTTTTTTCTCTTTTTAGTAGGTAAGATACACACACAAGCACCCACTATGTGCCCCTATAGAACTTGATCCCCCAACCTCCAATCAAAAAGTTCTCTAATTCCTGCCTATTCAAGGGGAAAGCAGAAAGCACCACTTCAATCTCAATTGAAAGAACTGACACAAATTGTATTCTTCTTTGGTAGCTAAGAGCAAATGGCAAATTTTCTACTGACAAAAAAAAAGGTAGATCTAGGACATTGGTGGCACATTTTGGAACTACAGGTGTCCCTATTACAGCCCCAAGTAATTAACAAACTCAAAAGTGTTTCAAGACCAACTGTAGAGAAACAATCAAAGACAAACTTCAATCAAATAAGAATGTGCATAGTTGTAACAACAAAGTCCATCAATAACATTGTCGTAGTTCATGCCATGCCACAAAATATTCATTTACAGAATTCCTATTACAAACACTACATCCTTGTTAACCCCAGGGGATTGCACTGAATAATTTCCTTGAAGAAGTAACATGCTGCACAAAAGTTTTGAACCGCATGGAACTCTATACTTCATTGAGGAAATTTCATTGTTCATAAGGTTTACACTAATATTTCATTTCTTACCAGAATGACACATGATATCCCTGAAGTGCTCCAGAAAATTCTTGAAATGGAAGCCATGTTGCTCTAACATTGACCTTTTTCCCACACCAATAAGCTTCCTGTTAATTTCCATCGTTTTGAAAAACTCCTCTTCTAAAGCATCCCAAGTTCAAACTGTAATAAGCAGAGTCTTCAAATTAAGTTCTTATAGCATCATAGCATTATTGAAATGGTTGATTATGAGTTCACATAAAGTCCAACAGCCCCTTGCACCAGAGTCTTCTATTTGTTCATCAAAGAGGACCAAGACTCCTTATCAAGGATTATCCACGTGGCCAGTAACTCTATTGCATTCATGTTACTCAAAGCTAAATATGTGGTACCAAGGCCTAGAACTTAGAGATATCTCCTCTCCTTTCAAAATGAAAGGTGAAGGGTTCAAGTCTCCCCAAGGGCATTCTGGAAGTCTTTTGCAGGGGAAAAGAAATGCTTAAACATGCAGTAAAAACCAAATTGATGTAAAATTTGGGTAGAATAATTTTTGTTATAAGTTTGGGGAAACAAACAAAAAAGGAAAAAAGTATATATTAGAATATTGTCAAAAACCACCATATTTCTTAAACTTGGCTAAAATATCAGGGAAATGGTTCAGAATTTATAGCAGAATTCAGCTAAATAATCTAGAAATTGAGGGCATACAATAATTGTCCATTCATTGGTTGACCCGAGCAAAGTTCAATTTCACCCAATCAAACTACAAGGGACACTACTCAGTTGAGTCCGTTCTAGTCCCGCAACAGTTGGGTTATAGCACTGAGAACTCAGGACAGACCTAACCTTTGGTATTTCACAAAGTAGTTGCTCTGAGAACCCATCAATCTACAAATTAAAAGAAAAACACAGCATCTGCAAATCTGAGTTTTGAAGTAACTGTACTTCACAAATTAAGTCCATAATTTAATCTGCCTTGCCAAGTAATGATACTTCACCATGTCAACTATTACAGGAGTTCATGTCAAAATCACGTGACAAGGGACACAGGTACGACGCATTACAGACACTGTGATACAATAGGTGTGAAAGAAATAGGACATGCATACGGCAGGATATGTCAAAAAATAACAATATAATGTATTATAAAATATACAAAAAAACAAAAACAAAAAATATTGCTTATTTTAACCACAGTATCTTGACTGAAATCACTAATTTGGAGCATAGAGTTAGATGGGTGTTGTTATATTTTAAAGGTGCATTGAAATCCCATTTTTTGACATATCCTGTCGTATCCATGCCCAACTAGGAATTTTATATTCTCAAGTTTCCTTCAGCGGACATCTAAGTTTAGTTTCAAGAGAAGCTTCTTAGTACAATCAACAAGCCTAGCAAATGTAAAATGCAATACCGAATTTTGCTCATAATTCATTTTCTAACTAACCTCTTCTAAAATTAATAACTGAATTAACAAAGAAATTCCGAAAACTTCATGGTGACCACATCCAATGGAATTGCAGTTTAGAGGGAAAAGTCTAAAAGAAGCGAGCAAATCATTCATAATTGATGCCCTTCTGGAAAATACTACATAAACAAACAGATTCTCAACCAGAAATCAAAGGTTATTCATCAAAAAAAGTCAGTCAAAACGCGTACCTGTGATCGTTGCTGAGAAAATCACAAGTCCATCACCATTATTGAACTCAAACCACTTCTTTGTCCGGCATAACTTCATCAAATAGCACCACCCAATTCCACCAACAGTCATCAAACCACTCACCACATACACAATCCCGGTGGCTATCGCCATAATCAACACCAAAAACCCAAAGAACAAACCCACAACTTGTAAACGGCATGCCACCTCCCAGCGGCGACCAGCGAAAATCAGACGACGGGCGAAATCAAAGAAAATTGATGATGGTGTGGTGGCTCAAAGTTCTCTGTGCAACTCAGCCTTGAGTCCACTATCGAATCGTTCAAATCCGTGCGCCCTCAGAATTGCGAATATCCCCGCCAATGAGCCGCGTTTGATTTACAAGGGCTGGATCTTGAAGGATGATCAAACCCTAGAAAGCTACGGTATTTTAATTGATTCTTACCATATATATGTGGGACATTTTGCTAAAACCAGTGATAGGCTCCAATGCCATCGATGGATCTCTATCAAATGAACATCCAACGTAGTCAGCATCTGAGTATCCCTCCAATGCCAACGTCCCACGTTTGAATAACAGTCTGTCATCTAAAGAATTCGTTTGACGACTGTCCAATGTAAAGTAGTTGGTTCATGCATATGTTGACACACTTGATTCACGACCTATGCTGGATTAGGCTTAGCAAGTGTAAGATATTGTAGAGCTCACACAATACTGCGATACTCAGTTACATCATGTAATATTTCATCCAATAAACCAACTTCTATTGTGCCAAAAGGCGTGGTGCATGATTTAGCATCTTCTATGTTGGAGCATATAAGCAAATCAAGAGTATATTTCTTCTATGTTAGGTATAAACCATCACTGGATGTATAGGCTTCCATTCAAACAAAATATTGCAACGATCCCAGATTTTTTATTGCAAATACTGTTGGAGTTATGTTTCAAATTGATTTTATTAATCTATATTTATGAAGACTTTAAGTATTTTACAAACGCTAAACTTAACCTGATACATTTAATCTACTTTAGTTAATATGTTATTTATGATCATAATAAATATATCTTCATTAATACTAAGTTAATTACATCCTCACTTATATTGGAGTAAATAGAAGGTTTACCTAGCCTACAAAAGACACTCTCAATACAAGTAAGAGAGAAAAAAGAGATTTGAAAAAGTATTTTCAAATTATTGAGTTTGAGTGTATGAGTTTCATATTTTCCGGACGGAGATAAATATACAAGTTCATAAAGAGAAGTGCAACATTCATGAACATACAGATTTGATATCTTGGCTTAGTTGAATCCCGAAAATAGTACTGCCATTTGTCTTCCGTTTGTACGTGGAAGAGACTTCAATTATCTTTAAGAAACGATTACGAGCCTCAAAGCCTCAATATTTCCCATTTCAATATATTGGTTCTAACAATTTGAAAATAGTTTTCTCTCCAATGGATTCATTTTTGTTGTTGTCCAGCATTGTTTATTCGGTTAATTTCTGAACCGAATATCCAGGTTTTTTATGGTAAAAAATATACCAACGGTGGAAAGGAAAATTTTATTTTTCCTTCAACAATTGAAAATCGTTTTTGTCATGACTTAGCTATGTCCAACTATTCTGGGGGACAAAACATTATCTGAACAAGTTTTAATTTGATCAATGAGAAGATATCAAGGTGGATTGAATTGGCATATCATCCTACTAATGTTATGTTTGGTGTGAATGGAATCAAATGAAGGTGGAATGAAATGCATTTGTTTCCATTCTTTTGTTTAGTGTGTCACATTACAAGTGGAATGGCCATTCCTAAGGAATGCCCATTCCATCAAAAAGGTGGAATGCCCATTCCACTTCTTGAGAGGTAGAATGACCATTCCATTCCCGCCAAGAATTAATAAAGTAATAAAATAATTTAAAGAGATAATTCACGCATACACACACTATATAAAATATAATACAATATATATATATATATATATCTATATGCTGTTTTTTCCCCTCCTCTCTATCTCGTTTATTTTTCTCTCTCTATTATCTCTTTCCCTTTTATTTTTGCAAATTAATTTTTTTAGTTAATTTTTTTTACTAATAATAAAATGTAATTTAAAGAAACAATATAAATTCATTTTATTCTAACTTTCTTACCAAACATAAGAATGAGAATGAGATTCCATTTTTACACATTCCATGTTTACAACCAAACGGTGGAATGAGAATCATTATTCTCATTCCATTCCATTCCATTCTCATTCCATTCCCACCTCTATTCTCATTCCATTCCATTCTCATTCCATTCCCACCTCTATTCTCATTCCATTCCAATTCATTCCACCACACCAAACATGCCCTAAAGGTGACCAAAATTCTTCCATACCTAGTGGGGGAATCGTGTAACCCAATATCCTATGTTGGTGGGCACAAGAGTAATTGGATGAAATTGCACTTCTGGTAAGCTGGTCATTCTAAAGGATGAACACCATATTCCTAATATTCAAATGAATATGGTTTATAATTCCTTTCCTTTCAAGTGTGGCTTCAAGGTTATCTTTGAATTTGGTATGTTATTTGAAATAAGCATTTCATTAAAGGTATATCTAAATTTGTAAAATACTTGTTTTTATTTGAAATAAGCATTTCATTCAAGACTTTTATTGAATCTTAACTTAAAACTTTTTCAAATAAAAACAAGTATTTCAAATAAGAATCTTAACTTAAAACTTTTTCAGACAAGAATTATAATTACTTAACAACAAGTATTTTCGAACTAAATGCAAATAAAAAATAGTTTCATTCCTTCCAAGTACGACAACAAAGCTATAATTTTTTTGATGCTAGTAATTTTTAAAAATTTAAATAATAAAAAGAAGAATCACTTTAGATGCGAGTTAAAGATCAAAGTGGTTAGACATGTAAATATAATATGAGTTGAAAGTAGCTTGTAGTGCATACAAATACAACTGATTGTGGATCTCTGGTCAATTGTCTGATAGAGAACAGAGCTCATAGCAAGGCCATGAGAGCTCCCTCAGGGTAGCCTTACCTTGTCCATTAACACAACTTCATTTTGCAATAATTTCTTCCAAACTCCGATTAATTAATTATCCAACCAAGAATATGAATGTGCAATTAATTAAATAAAGCACAACTGACCAACAGTAGTTGAGCATGGTAGACTTGAGGTGTTATTATGAACAGACAGTTTTCCTTTTGTTTTTGGGTTGGTGAGAGAGACTAAGAGGTTATATGTGACAACCTAAGAATGATCCACCTGTTCTAGAACTTACTAGGGCATATTATACATAGAACTTGGTCCCACAAATATTTACTTTTCAAATATCTACACAATGAAAACAAAAAAAATTTAGAGTACAAAAAATGGAACAATGCGGGAATTCTCTCAATCAGCACATGACAAAACGGACCCACAATATGTATATATATGTATATATACGCTATTAAAGAATAAACAATATATATAATGTGATATGCATAGTAAGTTAGAAAAAATTGAGGAGGACAAAGCGCCCTTCCTAAAATGTAACAATATATATAATGGTCTTGTAGGGCTCCAACATATATTATGTTTTTTTTCCAACAAGTCCAGAAAATAAGAGTATTTTAGCCTTGTGTCGAATTGATGAGGTCTAAATTTTTTTTTATATAAGTTCAAAAATGTAATCGGTATTGGAGTTATATAATAACAAATATTAAAGTAAAATAATAATTATAAATTACCATAAAATCATGTTAATTGCAATTGAAATCAGAATAAATAATGATCACTAACAAATACGTAGTATTAGGTGTTCAAAGAATATTGTTCAGAGGTTAATTAGATGTATTATTTTAATATATCTGCCTCTTTATATTTATATTATTTTATATGCAGGTTGTTAAAACTATACATCATTGTCTACAAAGCACATAACATGTCGACGAGGCCAATGTGGAATACCATTGGCTTGAAGGTGCGTAATTGGAATAATGGACCTACCAAATCATCATACATGTATGTATGTGTGTGTGTGTGTGGTATATATATATATATATATATATATATATATATAATGACATGCTATGTTGTTGTTTTCTGTACAGATAGTGAAACTAGACATATGGTAATGGGCGTCCCACATGCCATGTTATGACAGGCTGCTTTTCATGTACACCTTCTGTTTGTCAATTTTGATTAATTAATTTTTTTCAATGATTAATTAATAAGCTGCTTTTCATGTACACCTTCTGTTTGTCAATTTTGATTAATTAATTTTTTTCAATGATTAATTAATAAGTTCATATATATATATATATATATATATATATATATATATATATAAATCTGTCATATATTATATAATATGTAAATCTGTCAGCTACTTAGGTGGATGTGGTTAATATATTCAACTTAATTTAATTCTGAAATGTAGAGTCCAAGGGCATTAAACTGGAGTTGAGCTGGATTAATTATCCTACATTATATTTGCATTAATAGTCAATTGGGCAACATGGTTAGTTGAAGTTGTGTTTGGTCCCATTTGATATAATTAAATATAATTTAGTTTGTATTCTATATTCATAAACATATATACATCAATGAAATCTCAAAACAAATAAAGATAATAATCGTCAATTAAAAAAATTATTATGAAGTTCACATCTCTTCCAAAATTGTAAAATTATTATTATATACATTATAGTTCAGTGAGAAAAAGAAAAAGAAAAATGATTTAAGATACTGCATGGTATATCTAATTTGCTAAGATCTCATTAATCAGGGATAAAAAAATATGAATAGAATTATCGTTCAAATTAATTAAAAAGTTTGTCTTGCTATTTGTTTCGACAGTAAAAGTTTTGTGAATAGTCATTTGTAATGAACCGTTTATCCTCATAAGAAAAGCTATGTTGTAATGAGTGTCGCAATGAATTGAATTTTCCTTTAAAACAATGTTTATTTTTATGTGTCCATGCATATAATGTTTGATCTAATTAGTGAGAAAAGCTTAATTGGAAAATAAATATATTTTTTGGTGATTAAAAATAAATTTATTCAGACAAATTAACATGTGGATTCAGTAGTTTATCCATGTTTGATCTAATTATATTGTAAACTATGGTAGACCCGATATTGTAGGTAGACCTAATATTGCATACTATGGTTTAATATATAATTTCTTTCTACTTTTTCATTTTTCAATAGTGTTTGTCTTGATTCAAAGTCCACAGACAGCTCATTCCAACAAAGCCTAGAGGCCCTTAACACACACACATCTTATCCCATAAATGATAAATCCCACCACTTCCAAACCCCAAGCTCCACCACCACCACCACCACCACCACCACCATGGCTTACACACCTATCTCTCTCATTCCTCTAGCCTTGCTGCCACTTCTCTTCCTCTCCTGCCCTCAAACCCTAGCCCAATCGGCTCCGGCCCCGGCCCCCTCCGGCCCAATCAACATCACCGCAATCCTTGTCAAAGGCGGCCAATTCACCACCTTCATCCGCCTCCTCACCTCCACAACCGACGTGGCCAACCAAATCAATACCCAAGTCAACAGCTCCACCGAGGGCATGACCGTCTTCGCCCCCACCGACAATGCCTTCGACAACCTACCGGCCGGCTACCTCAACAACCTCGAATCCCAAAAACAAGTGCAGCTTGTTCTGTACCATGTCTTGCCAAAGTTCTACAGCTTGCCTAGTCTCTTGACCGTCAGCAACCCGGTCCGGACCCAAGCCACCGGCAACGACGGTGGAGTCTTCGGCCTCAACTTCACCGGCCAGGGCAGCCAAGTGAATGTGTCCACCGGCGTCGTGGTGACCCAAGTCAACAACCCTTTACGTACAGACTTTCCATTAGCTGCGTACACGGTGGACAAAGTGTTGTTGCCGTTGGAATTCAACCAAACCAAGTCTCCAGCACCCGCTCCGACACCGGCAACCACCACCGTGAATGGCACAAAGACCAATACGACTGTGGCGGCGGAGCCACCTTCGAATGGATCGGGACGGATGAGAATAGGGTGGGGTTTGGTTGCAGGGATGGGGTTGTTTTGCATGGGGTTAGTGTCATGATCGAACAGTAGATGAGTGTAGTGTGGTGTAGTGCTATGTGGGTTTGGCATCTATATCTACATGCATTTTTTTTTTTTTGTTTCTTATGTTTCTTAATTTTCTTCTTTTGCTTTATGCATTGCTTGATTGTTACTTCATATATATGAGGGGTCTGGTTACTTTTGGTTTTAGTTGCATTAATTTGTTTTATTGCAATGATGTAAATGATTTCTTGATTATATCAACGTCACATGCATGTGCCTTGAACATAAAAATATGAAAAATGAGAATATATTCCATGAGTTATCTCTGGTGTGAATCCACACACACACACACACACACACACGTAGAGGTCAAGGGCAGACCGACTAAGCGAATTGCATGAGAGGGAGGGATTTTATTTTTATTTTTTTTAAATGTGAGAGGGGGGCGATTTTGAACAATAATAACATATAATGAGTATCATTAGAAAATGATTGAGAATATTTTTAAGATTTTCACAAAATAAAATAACGTAGGAACATTTTTAAAATTTTCACAAAATTTATAAATAAATAAGTTTAGTGTCCCCACTGAACTCTTGATGAGTCCCAGGCTCGCATGTGTTTTTTACTAAAGCTGAATCTTCTTTTGTTCAATTGACGATTATCGAAATCACTCTGGATAGAAAGTGGACCCATAAACAGAGCGATCACAATCTCCAAATACTCGTGCATGTGGAGAGTTTAGTTTATATGGCGTATGAATAATTCAAAAATTAACATCAACACTGACTGGACCCGTTAATAACAACGGGATTTTGATTCCAATTCGATCTGACTAGTAATTCAGAATTAAATATTTAATTTAATAATTTGATCAAAATTCGAATCTGATAATTCCATAAATTATAGTGTTCTATCATATATATATATATATATATATATATATATATACATATTTGTGACAAGAAACTCTCACAACACTTATGTTGTGTTTGATATGTAAAAATGGAATAGAATGTAAGTAGGAATAAAATGAGAATGTAAATGGAATGGAATGATCATTCTCATTTTATTGTTTGGTTGTAAATATAAAATATGCAGGCAGTGGCGTAGCCAGGAATTTCTTCCGGTGAGGGCAATTTTTAATAGCAATAATATATATATATATATAATTTGAACCAAAATAATATATGTAAAAGTTAAAACATTGATTCATAACATTTCTATTCAGTACACTCACAAATGCCCTCGACGATTTTTCATATTCTAAAAGCGTAAAATAATAATATCATTGTCAACATTACTAAATATGTCTCTCTCAATATACACAACCATCATATCATTTATTCATTGGTCTTCCATTCGATTGCGCAGTCGAGTTTTCAAAATATTCATGGCAGAAAAAGCCCTTTTCCACTGTGGCAGTAGCAACTGACAAAATCAATGCCAATTTCAAAAGCAAGTAAACTAATGGATAAGCCTTGTCTCTTTTTGTCGTAACCATTCTTCGAGCAAAATCACCAATTCCTTTTTAATTTGAAAACTCCTCGTTAGAGCACATGTCAATAATATAAGTGTTAAGTTGATCAGTTGATCACCAAGTTTTAGGAGGTCTATAAAATTCAACAAGTCGGATTAGTTTTTCCTTGTCAAAAGAAGCGAATGAATCATATGGACACAAACACGATATACAAATAAGCAACTCAGTGTTTGACTTACTGAAACGACTATTCAGCTCTTGAAGTTACATGTCCAACACAGCATAAAACAATTGCACATGATAGTAATGCAAATTTGTGATTTCATTATCTTTACGTCGTGATCGCCCTGGAGTTACAAGTGTATCATTCATGTTGGGAACTTCAATACCATGTTTTTCACAAAAAGAAGAAACTTGATTGAGTAAAGAATCCCAACCACTGTCTCTCATCATTTGAAGTTCTTTCTTGCATACTTTAATCAAGGACATAGCATTTACAATGTCTTGATTTTTCTTTTGCAGTGCCTTTGACAATTCATTTGTAACTCCCAAAATAGCCCTCAATAAATGGAGAGTAAAGACAAAACTGAATGACTGCATGAGTGTCAATAAAATTTTTGCTTCAGATCTCTATTCAACATATGATCTATCATCTATAATTATCTCAAGCACATCAATAACAGACGAGAACATGGAAATCAAGCTGATTAAAGTATCATAGTAAGAGCCCAAACGTGTATCACTAGCACGCTTCAAAGTAAGGTAATTTACATAAACCTCTCCTATGGTTTGTCATAATTACATGTGGCACCCTTCCTGTTCCGGAAATTACGCAGACCTCCCTGTGATACCCCCAGATTTTCGGATGTGGGTTGGCCAGGCCCACGCCCGATAACCCAAGGATATCAAATCAATTAGCAATTTAACGAACACAGAATACAATATAGGAAACAGGAATAAATAAAATTTTGCTGAAAAGAACTAAAATGAAAATCCTTTAATGGAAAAAACCTCCGAATAAACTTTATATACAAGAACTAGTTTGAATACACCAACTTCTCCTTTACTTCTAATACAACTCGGGAATCCATCTTGTGGACCCCTACTAAAAAATATTCCAATACTGAACATGAACAACTGCAAAGAAAACTAACGATCATAATGAGAAGAAAATACTCCTACGTCGTCGGTGGAATGAATAACTGTATCTGCTCAGCACGATCAAGCTCTAAGCCTGGAACTGACGAACACCTGTAAAAATAAGAGTGGGTCAGGCCCACATGCAAGTTCTATCCTAACTGCAATCCAGACAGTGACCCGATACGCAGATACACCCTAGATATCTCAGCAATAGCTATCTAGTCCATACATATATAAATATCCACACTAAGGGACATTCACTGGACTATGTAGGGGGTCTCAACCTGAATAGAAGGCAACATGCAAAAACACACCCAAAGGTGGGCATGAGTACCTAGACCTAACAGGGTACACCTCAACCTACTATAACCAGCTACGCATCCACTGCATATACGCACCCTAACCAACGAGTCTGAGACTCAAGCTCATCTCGCGGTACCATAATCATATATTTAAAATCCGTCCAAACCAGAGTATGTCATTCAATTTCTTTGTTGATCTAACATAAGACGTATAATCAGTTAATCACTCAACTTACTCAGTTGATCTGACTTAAACAAAATTAGGATTCAATATTTTACAATTCTTTCCTTTAATCCAATAGGTTAGGTATATGCGTTTTGAGCTAAACCATCCCTAGTATGACACCGTCCCATACTGGTGCATACAACCCTCCATATCCATGTAATTGACAGAATATATATTAATCCAGCAATTAAAATCCAAAACCATGTAAAAATTACAGACTATGATAAATAGTACAGCAATTTAATATCCAAAATCAAAATCCAAATAATTGCAGAAACGTATTTAAAGTTTCAGCAATTTAAATCAAAGAGTTAACCCATGTATTGTTTAACAGTTTATCAACTAGCATCCAGAGCATGAATATATCAGTTTTAGTAAATCAACAACTCTATCGTGCAATTTAAAAAATTTTAAAATCACAATATTGTCCAAGAATTTGCTAAAATTAATTCTAAATTACTTCTAGCAATTCAGTTCCTTTTATCCGTCAAAAGCAAGCTAGGTTGCATACTTGTATATTGTTTTATTGTTCTTGCACCGAGCCATAAACTATGCTATGAGTCCAATTTGTTAATTAAAAGACTTCCTTATGCATCTAAAATTTAATTTAGAATCATGTTATAACACTCCAAATTGTCAAATTAAAATTAGACAATTTTATTTCCTTCCAGCCGTTAACCGTAGGCAAACTTGTTAATTAGCGCACTTTTAATTCTATTAAAACAAAGGGGTATTTTATGCAATTCAAGACCTTGATTACATGTTAAAATAATCTTTTGAAAACCCCATTAAAGTTTTAAAACTGTTTAGAAACCCCAAGTGATCGGTTGATCAACTAAACATCAACCTTCGCAATAGTACGAATCATTGTAAAATAGGGCTATTGGTCGGGTAAGTCGAACCACAGGGACTGCGCTAGTCTAATACAACCTAAATGTCTAGAATCATTCTTAGAATGATGAAGGGTGTATAGAGGTTTTGTTGGATGTCACTTAAGCTAGGAAATTAAAAGTGCATAAAACAATAAATTGCAAGAATTCAAGGGAGTCATCCCTATACACATGCTAGGTTAAGATTAATTTAAGGGGAAAACAACATATATGATAGTCATGATACATAACAATACTAGGTTGCTATAATATCCTTAAGAAGTTCATTTAAATAGAAAGGCAAGAATAAACCATCAAAGGTTCACATGATCAACTACCTAAACTAAAATGTAGCTTAGAACATGCTTACTAAGCCAAGGATTATCAAGCCCTAATTTAAATGGTGAATGCACATAAAGCTAAGAATCAAGTATAGCCCATCAAAGGGAAACCCTAAGCCATGAACTATCTAGGTTCTCCAACTCCATGCCATTAAAACCATTCCATGATCTAACTTCCATTGTCACCATGGAAGTGCAAGCAATATGATTAAGAAAAGCAACCATCCAAGACAAGATGAATAACTCACAATAATCATTTAAAACATTCAACATTCATTACAACAAAAATGAGGCTCTTGATCATGGAAAGACTATCAAAAATACATTGCAATCCCCAAAAATAAACTATACTAACACATGCTTACAAGGGAGGGGTTTCATCACCTCCCTAGATGAGGTTTAGTTGCCCATTGGTGAGCTAGAAGAAGGAAGAAGCTTGAAGACCTCCTCCATTTTCGTGCTCCCTTCTTCAAGCTTGAAGAACTCTCTCCCTTTGCTCTCTTCTCTCTCTTCTAATCTTGTAGAATATGGGATAATGATATGTGTGGCCTTCCTTGCCTTATCTACCACCAAAAGGTCACCAACCAACATCTCCAACCACTTCATTAAAGAGGAAAGCAAAGTGAAGAAACCAAGGTGCAAGTGGGCTGAAATGAGCCATTTCCGAAGGGCATTCTGCCCAAAATTCGAGCACTCTAAGCAAGGCCTCGAGCACTCGAATTTAGTGTAAAAATGCCCATGCTTCACTTGCTCCGCCCAGACCTACTTTGGTTAAACAGCCATAACTTTGCACTCCGAACTCCGAATGATGAACCGTTTGAAGATTTAGAAAGCTAATTCAGAGCTCTAAATATTTTATGTTTTGGTGGAGATCCAATTCTCAAGGATAGTTGGTCGAAAATGAAGATCAAGGCAGAATTTCATTGCTGCTAGGCAGTTCTGCGCGCCTCTGGTAACAAGGCCATAACTCTCTGCTCCGAGCTCCGAATGACAAACCGTTTGAAGATTTGGAAAGCTGATTCAGAGCTCTAAATCTTTTATGTTATGAGGGAAGTCCAGTTCTTGAGTTAGGAAGGTCAAAATGGCGAGCAAAGTTCAGGATCCACTGCTGCCAGAAATTCAGCCTTGTGCCTTTTGATGGCCAAAACTCCACAAAGCCTTGATTTTGCTCCTTTTTTGGCAAATGGACCTGAAAATATATACATACACACAAATGAAGATAATCTACTTAATTAAACAAACAACGGACTTAACTAATGCAATTTAGGGCGCTTAAATATACAGTATTCAGCGCTTATCACACCCCCAAACTTACATTTTGCTAGTCCCTTAGCAAAACTACAATGAAAAACTTAATGAAAAGACAACCATGGGCTTGCTACTGCAAAAATATCATCCATGGTAAAATAAGATATATACATTGCTCAAAAATAACTTGAAATAGAAAAAGAGCTGGAGATGGGGTCATTGGGAAGACTACCTTGCATATATGAAGCATTGATACAAAAATTGGCTAAATACATTTCCACATACATGCATCAACATCAAAGTCTATATAAATAACTCAATTATCATCTCTTGAATGGAAATCAACTCTCGCTTTAGTGAAAGTGAATTGGATTCTCAACATGCGGCTTTTACTTTCTTTTCCAATTCCAAAGCACAAGTTTTCAAATCATTAAATTCCCCTTTAAATGAGGTCCCTAAGGCATGATTTTATTTACAAGACAACTTTTGTTGCTTATTGACAATTTATTGTAACTCATAAGTGAAACATAGAATGGTTGTGCAATGCTGAAGTCCCTTAAGCTTTCTAACCAACCTATGTAGCAAGCGTTAGGCCAACAACTCCCAAACCAGATGGCTTTAGGGTGTTAAGTGTAGAGACACTCCTAGGGCTTAATAGCTCAAGTTGGAAAGGCTACGAACTCCAACGAACCATGTTTATTACCAGTTTATTTTTTGAATGACCGTGCAATGTTTAAGTCCCTTAAGCTTTCTAACCAACCCTTGTAGCAAGCGTTAGGCCAACAACTCCCAAACCAGATGGCTTTAGGGTGTTAAGTGTAGAGACACTCCTAGGGCTTAATAGCTCGAGTTGGAAAGGCTACGAACGTCAACTGGTCATTATTTTCTTTCATTTTCAGTTTTTTTTTTTTTTTTTTTTTTTTAGACAACTTAAATCATGCCAAAGATATTCATCCATTAGGTTCATCAAATTAGATTAACTAGGGCAAGGTCAAGGTCAATCAAGTTGCATGCCTCACAGTTAAGTTTCCAATGTGCATCTGTGCATTGTGAAGCTTAAAAGAGTGTCAAATCCAGCGAGAATTTAATTGAGACATTTATACAGACTAATTTGAATCGACATGATCATTTCAACTCAAATTTTTCTTTATTTTCACAAATGTCAATTGCTTCTATACACAAGGTATTAAACATATGCTTCGTCTCCGACAAGTGTCAAGTTATACTATCATTGCTTAGCAAAAATTATGAAACCAAAAATGCACCCCCAAACTTGAATGTCACATTGTCCTCAATGTGTGAAGACAAGCATACCAAAATAAGAGCAAAAAGGGGGGAAAAGAACAATAATACCAAGTGGAGTGACGACGACGTAGATGTGCAGCCATGTGAGTGCGCAACGGCGTCCCCCAAACTTGGACATGAAGACCTAGCAAAACACAACTAATATACAAATGTAAAAGCATAGGCTCTTAAGGAAAATCAAAACAGAATTAAAAACACTAACCTGAATTGTAGTGCAAGATAAAAATCCAAACAAAACACAAACGCAGACATTAGCCACAAGTGTAAAATGGATAGCAAAAGAATGCCAAAAGTGTGCCATTTTTTTTTTGAATGGCATGTATGAGGGTGTTGTGGAGGAATTGAGGATGGGGTTGATTGAGTGCGAAGGGTGGTGGGTGGTTAGGGAGTGAAGGTGCCGATAGAGAGATGGTGGCATGTATGGTGGGGTGAGGTGAGGAAGTTTGGTGAGGTTGGTTGGATGGTTGGGAAAAAAAAGGATGCCGAGAGGGGCATGCATGGGGGTTGCATGGTGTTGGTGTGTGTAGATGCCGAGAGAAAGAAGGCTTGTGTGAGGGTTGGTTGGTGAATGAGAGAGGGGTGAAGTTTGGGGTGGTGGTCGGTTTGGTTGGTGTGTGCATGGTGTTGATGTGAATGGTTGGGATTGTGTTGGGAGGGTGGCCGTGGAAGGCATGCATGGTTGAGGATGATGAGGGGTTGGTGTTGTGTGAGGTGGTTTAGGAAGGTTGGCATGCATGTTTGGATGGTGCCGATGGTGGTTGGTTTCATAGTTGGATGCCTTGGGTGAGAAAGAGATTTCGAGCACTCCAAATGGGATTTCGAGTGCTCGATTTGAAGACAGAGAGTTCGGTATGTTGGGTTATAGTGGGATAGCAACTGCGAGCACTCGAAGCTTGGCCTTCGAGTGCTCGAATTGGAGACAGTGGTTGCGGGATGTTGGGCTGAAAATTTAGAGCACTCTAAATGGAAGCTAGAGTGCTCTAAATGAAGGCAGTGAGCGTGGGATTGATGGTTCACATTTAGAGTGCTCCAAATAGGAGCTAGAGTGCTCTAAATGAAGGCAGTAGCTTGGGATGAGATTGGTTCACATTTAGAGCACTCTAAAATGGAATTAGAGTGCTCTAAATACAAGCAGCAGCCTCGGAATGATGGTGGAGAAGTTTGGAGCAATCCAAATGGAAGCTAGAGTGCTCCAAACTTGGGCAGTGAGCATGCAAAATTGGTGTGGTAATTTGGAGCAATCTGAATGGGATTTGGAGGGCACGAAATTGGCTCAGTAGGCTAGGGGGTGAGCTCGGCTGTGAGGACTGAAACAAGGAGTGAAAGGGAAAACATGCAAGACAGTGAGCACCATGGAAGTTGAATTTGTTGCAATGGAATATGGAATGTGAGCAACATGGAAATGGAAGCTGTTCAAAATGGAGTCCATGCATGGAAATTCCATGCATTTGCATTTGCAATCTCATTCCATGGGAGACAGTGAGCACTATTGCATGCACTTTCATGCATTTTGATGCATTTGCAACATCATTCCAGGAATTTTGCAAGTTGGCGACTTGGAAACAAAAAAATTTTGCATGTCATTCCCATGGAATGGAAGAATTTCTGAAAATTTTCAAATTGTCTCATAATGATTGAATGAACTGAAGAAAATTTTCAAATTGCATCATCTTTGGAAAATTTCCAGACTTTGAATGAATTTGAAAATTTTGGAATTTTTGAATATCTCTTCAATGCAACATCACACAATTCATGGAAAATTTTTAAAACTTAGCACTTTATCTCTAAAGCATGGAAAAAATTTTAAAATTTGCAAATTCAGTCCATTCCACTGCATGGATGGAAAATTTTTGGAAAAATTGTCGAATTGCTCAACATTTCTAATGCCTAGATGAAAAATTTTCAAACTTTGCATTTCATCTCCAATGCATGGAAAATTTTGGGGAACCATGATCCAACAATGCGTTGAAAATGAGAGGTTGTGCACATGAGTTGCATGCCAAAGATCCTATGAACTTGCTCGAAAGCGATGGAAATTTCCGGGAATGAAAATTAGAGCTGAGAAGGTCTAAGAGGCCAGTCTAAAATTGCGGAACGCAACTGAAGATCATTTCAGAAAAATCAAATTTTTGGCTTTTCGAAACCATTTCCCAGAAAATTTCAAGGCTCAGGCAATTGAAAGGAGGGAAGCTTGGAAATTGAAAGAATTGCTTTCCATGAGTGCTAAATTTAGCGTCGATAGCTAGACGCACCGAGATCAGGTTAGTCCTCCTTACCCTATACCATGTCTCTCTAGAGATTCAAGCTTCCCTAAGTAAAAAAGTTCGTTTGGAAGCAGAAGAAAAAGAGCTTGAAGACAAAAGTTGGAAAGAGGTAATGGAAAGACCTCAATCCACTCTTCATCCTCAATGAAATACTTTGGACTACGGGGCTGATTTGGATTATAGGAAGATGGAGTAGGTGAGAGTGCACCTAGCAAAGGCTTTTGAAGGGTCACATTGAGCACGGGAATGGTCGACAACTTATCCTTCAAATTTTCAACATCCTCCTCACACTTATCCGGCGGTTCGGGCTCAACAACTTGAGACAACTCAAGTGAGGGAATGGGATGAGATGCAAGCTCCCAAGAAAGAGATACATTTGATGTTGACCAAGGAAGAGAATGAATAGGTGGATGAATATTAAGCAAAGAATTCACCTCCGAAATGGAATTGTCAACATTAAAATCCTCACAATTGAAATGAGCCAAACAAGCTTTTAGAGGATCCTCCATTGAAGGAGGTGCATCAAGCAAAGGATTATGTAGGGGCTGTTTTGGAGTAGGGTAGACAATCTCTACATCATTATTTTTCCCATTTTGAACCACAATTGCTTCATTTTGATGTGGGGCAACAATTTGATCTTCAACCACCATTTCATCATTTTCACATGTAATAACCACTTGATCATTCTCATGATGAAAGTTACTAGGAGTAATCTCATCATTCATAGAATTTTCTTTTGGATTGGCCATAAATTCAAATGAAAATGTTTCCTCCTCTTCATGATTTTTAGCATTAATCCTTTGTTGAATTTGAGATATTTGGTCATCTATCATTGCACTAACTTGGGACTGGTGATATGGTACCACTTGATTGATAGACTCTACTGTGGATTGCATGCTAGCAAGGGAAGCCAATAGTTGATTGTTGGAGTCCATCATTTGCGTGTGCATAGACTCCATCATTTGTTTGTTAGCAACAATTAGCTCATCCAATGGAGACGGTGGAAAAGGAGAAGAGGGCGGGAAAGGATGATCATTGGGTTGAAAAGGTTGCATATGAGATTGTGGGGTTGAATTTCCTATGTCATGCCACAAGAAGTTTTGTTGGTCTCCCCAACCCGAGTTATAACCATTGAAGTATGGATCACTACCCGGTTCAAAGAAATTTTCATTTGGTTGCTCTAGATAGAAGTCCGAGAATTGTCTCGTTGGAAGACATTCTCTTGTATGATGTGTATGACTAGAGCAAAATGCACAAAACTCATGTGGTGTGTAGAATTGAGTTGGAAGATAACTATTCTCCATCTATGAGTAATTCAACAACACACAAAGCAATCAACACAACACTTCATCACCATAACCTCCACATACAATGTTCCCTTTCTCCTCAATTATCAAGACAGAAAATGTAAATGGCCACGACAAGGACCGATGCTTGAACACAAAATATAAACAAGTTAAGAGCCTCGACAAGGGCTTCACAACTAAATTAAACACATACACAATATTCACAATGCGAAACTAGAAGTCAAGAGACTTACCTGGGGTCCTCTAGACTTACAATTTGCTAGCAATCCCACGGCGAGCTCCGAGTCCCTAGAATCTTACAACACTTAAAACACAAAGGTGGTCAAAACACACAAGGAATATTCACAAGACACAATATTCACAATCAAACTAAATTTAACCCTAGAAACTTTGGTTGCTAAACCGTTTGCAGTCCCCGGCAACGGCGCCAAAAATTGATCGGTTGATCAACTAAACATCAACCTTCGCAATAGCACGAATCATTGTAAAATAGGGCTATTGGTCGGGTAAGTCGAACCACAGGGACTGCGCTAGTCTAATACAACCTAAATGTCTAGAATCATTCTTAGAATGATGAAGGGTGTATAGAGGTTTTGTTGGATGTCACTTAAGCTAGGAAATTAAAAGTGCATAAAACAATAAATTGCAAGAATTCAAGGGAGTCATCCCTATACACATGCTAGGTTAAGATTAATTTAAGGGGAAAACAACATATATGATAGTCATGATACATAACAATACTAGGTTGCTATAATATCCTTAAGAAGTTCATTTAAATAGAAAGGCAAGAATAAACCATCAAAGGTTCACATGATCAACTACCTAAACTAAAATGTAGCTTAGAACATGCTTACTAAGCCAAGGATTATCAAGCCCTAATTTAAATGGTGAATGCACATAAAGCTAAGAATCAAGTATAGCCCATCAAAGGGAAACCCTAAGCCATGAACTATCTAGGTTCTCCAACTCCATGCCATTAAAACCATTCCATGATCTAACTTCCATTGTCACCATGGAAGTGCAAGCAATATGATTAAGAAAAGCAACCATCCAAGACAAGATGAATAACTCACAATAATCATTTAAAACATTCAACATTCATTACAACAAAAATGAGGCTCTTGATCATGGAAAGACTATCAAAAATACATTGTAATCCCCAAAAATAAACTATACTAACACATGCTTACAAGGGAGGGGTTTCATCACCTCCCTAGATGAGGTTTAGTTGCCCATTGGTGAGCTAGAAGAAGGAAGAAGCTTGAAGACCTCCTCCATTTTCGTGCTCCCTTCTTCAAGCTTGAAGAACTCTCTCCCTTTGCTCTCTTCTCTCTCTTCTAATCTTGTAGAATATGGGATAATGATATGTGTGGCCTTCCTTGCCTTATCTACCACCAAAAGGTCACCAACCAACATCTCCAACCACTTCATTAAAGAGGAAAGCAAAGTGAAGAAACCAAGGTGCAAGTGGGCTGAAATGAGCCATTTCCGAAGGGCATTCTGCCCAAAATTCGAGCACTCTAAGCAAGGCCTCGAGCACTCGAATTTAGTGTAAAAATGCCCATGCTTCACTTGCTCCGCCCAGACCTACTTTGGTTAAACAGCCATAACTTTGCACTCCGAACTCCGAATGATGAACCGTTTGAAGATTTAGAAAGCTAATTCAGAGCTCTAAATATTTTATGTTTTGGTGGAGATCCAATTCTCAAGGATAGTTGGTCGAAAATGAAGATCAAGGCAGAATTTCATTGCTGCTAGGCAGTTCTGCGCGCCTCTGGTAACAAGGCCATAACTCTCTGCTCCGAGCTCCGAATGACAAACCGTTTGAAGATTTGGAAAGCTGATTCAGAGCTCTAAATCTTTTATGTTATGAGGGAAGTCCAGTTCTTGAGTTAGGAAGGTCAAAATGGCGAGCAAAGTTCAGGATCCACTGCTGCCAGAAATTCAGCCTTGTGCCTTTTGATGGCCAAAACTCCACAAAGCCTTGATTTTGCTCCTTTTTTGGCAAATGGACCTGAAAATATATACATACACACAAATGAAGATAATCTACTTAATTAAACAAACAACGGACTTAACTAATGCAATTTAGGGCGCTTAAATATACAGTATTCAGCGCTTATCACCAAGTGCCCAAAAAGTAGCTTAAAAAGTCACAGTACGCATGAAATTGGGTAGAGTCTGCTCTTGGAAAATTAGAGCAGGCTGTAATCAGCCTAGAGCCGGCTCAGAGGAGTTTAGAGCCTGCTCTTGTTGAGGTAGAGCCTGCTCTACTCTTTCTAGAGCTGGCTCTACTCATGGGAAAGCTGAATTCCTCCCCCTCTGAGAGCTTCAGTCCGTTTCTGCTTCATTTCAGTCTGTTTGCTCTGTCTCTGGACCATTCCTACCACTCTGTTGATTTCTAAAACTCATCTTAAGTGTCTTATAACACCCTAGTAACATTCCCATGATTCGTTTACAGATGTTGAAATTAAATTAAAACTAAATTTGTTACCGAAACAAAACATGCTTTAGGAACAAAACTGAAACTATTTTGCAATATCAATTCCATTCAAATCCCCTCTGTTCCTCTTCACTACTGAACTTAGGAGTCTTATCTAATCCCAGTAGCATCCCAATCATTCGTTTACAGTTATTGAAAGAAAATACAGTAACTAAAATTCCAATAGAATTTACATGCTTTAAGAAAACAAAACTAAACAGACTTGCACGAATTGTAACAGATTTAATTTCAACAACGAACAGCCATCAATATAGCATATATTAACCATGTAAATTCCAGTTCCTGATTAATTAAACCCTAGAGACTATCTAGGTGCACAGAACACAAGCCAAAGGGAAGGAGGAAGAAAAGAACTTGCCTTTCGGTTTCGGTTTGAAACCTTTCAACGTCGTCTTCTTCCTAGACTTTTCGGCGATCGTGATCGCCGTCAAGGAGTCCTCTGCTCCTGTTCTAACCCTTAAACAGCCCTCAAGCTTCCTCCTTAGTCCGGCTTACAATCTTTGGCTCAAACCCTACCTTCCTCTCCTTCAGTTTTTCCCTTAAACTCTCTGTTTCACTCTCTGTATTTTCACTATTCGTGAATAAGGTTTGTGCTTACAACCCTAAGCAGACCCTTATTATTTTATTTATAGGCTTAGGAAAAGATATTAACCCTAATTCTACTTTAATCGTAGAGACGAAAATCAACAATTCCTTACATCTCTAAGGCGGCTTAATTAAACAAGGCGGTTTTATTCAAATGTGACAGTAAAGAGACAAAACCCTAATAATTTAACCTATTTAATTAAATAAAATAAAAAATAATTAACCAATTAATTAAAACCACAATTAAATTACATAAAATAATTAACCAACAAAACAATTCAAAAACAACCTAAATGACAATTAAATTAATTAAAGACTAAACAATTAAATCAAATAAAGAACGAATAAATAATTTAATCAATTAAACCTAAACACATAAAACACTTAAAATAAATAGTAAAATCTCAATTATATCCTTTTTAATTTTAGGGGTATTACACTCCCCTACTTTTTAAAATATCCTATACAGACCTCCCTTCCGTTACAGTCAACGCCAGTCAACAACGAAAAATGATGACGTCAACACCTATTTTTTATGAAATGCCAAAAATACCTTTGCCTATATAATTTTAGATTATATTTAAAATATATATATATATATATATATATACTCTCTCACTCCACCGGAGAGTGGAAATAATATATGAATTGGAGATTGTTCGTTTGTTGTCACGGATGCTTGGAGTAACTTTTGGAGGGAGGGTATTGTCTTTTGAACCAGTCGAGGCATTGGCTCGGTGGTAGATTTTTGAGATAAAGAAACTTCCTTTGATTGAATTCCTCACGAATTGAATTTTGGAAATTGCAAGAAAAATCAGAGAAACTTGAAAGAGAAGTCTTGAGAATTCCTGAAAAGCATTACTTCTGACATTCTGAAATACGTGATAAAGAAGGGATCAATTCCCACTATCCAGTGAAGTGAGAAAGTAGGAATAGGGTGGGCAATTGCCTTGCACGGTGGCACCGACGACATACCACAGACTCTACCTCCGGAACACCGGGAGCCACGAGAATCGGCCCTCGGCTATTGCCTGCAGATTGGCGTCACGGGTCTCAAAGCCAAACAGTTTGCTTTGGACGTTGTAGAACTTGCGGTATCTCTAATTCCATCATCTCTTTCTTCTCGTCTTTATATATATATATATATATATATATATATAATACTGAAATTTATGGTTCTTACACTCATATCATCAATTGCTGGTTGATGATGCATATATCATTTGCCTGACTCAAATAATATAACAAATTAACAATGTTTGAGCTTCCTTCACCATAATTCAATTCTTTTTTTTCTTTGTTTTTTGGTTGCTTAAATTTGTTGCTATAGAATCTAAACCCTTATGGGTTTATAACTCGACAGTTCCCTGTAGAACCCAATTCTTTCTATGCATGGGTCTCACAGACAAAAAGGAATTCTTATTCCAATCCTTTATCCCATATCTAATGTAAAACCCAATTCAAAGGAAGCCTCTAAATTGTATATATATATATATATATTGTTGTAGCCACTACAGATTTAAAAATACCCACATCAAAGCAAGTCTCTGTTTTATCAAATTTTCTGGCATCCTCCGGCCATTTGATCTTCAAATTTTCTTCTCTTGGACTTCAATTTGTAACCTCTGCAAATCCTAGATCTAATGTATGCTACTATATACACACAATAATCCACCATGATACTTCTCCTCTCTCTCTCTCTCATGGATGCTCTCTACAGGCCACCAAATACAATCGATTTTCTTTCTGTTTTTTGCTTTAAGCTACAGTTCTGAACTGATCTACTTTAAGCTATAGTTCTGAACTGATCTTAACCTCAAACAGTTGTGTTAGGCTTTTCCCCTTATCTTGTTGGCCCACGGCGGTTCAATTTGGGCTAGATGAATTGTTTGCATTATGTGACAGAAGAAGAAGGAGAGAGAGAGAGGGATAAGGGGTATTTAGTCATTTACCATAGAGAATTAAGGGCATTTCAGTAATTTTGACAGCTCCGTTAGTGTATTTAACGGTCCGTCACACATAAGGGAGGTTCGTGTAGGATATTTTAAAAAATAGGGGAGGTTCGCGTAATTTCTGGAACAGGAGGAGTGCCGCCTAAAATTATGACAAACCATAGGGGAGGTCTGTGTAAATTATCCTTCAAAGTAGTATTCTGATTAAGACCCCGTCCACTTTCAATTTCACCATTATTGAGTGCTTCAATAACCATGGTAGCTTGTTTTTCATGAAGAATATCACGACGTTTACATGAAGCCCCAACAACATTGACCACATTAGCAACATAGCTAAAAAAAGTAGTGATATCAACATGACTTTTTGCAACTTTCACAAGAGCCAACTGTAGTTGATGAGCAAAACAATGGACATAAAAAGCACATTCATTTTCCTTTAAAATTAGTGTTTTAAGACCATTAAATTTGCCTTGCATATTACTAGCTCCATCATATCCTTGCCCGCGCAATCTAGTTATACTCAGTCCATGCCTACAAAATAGTTCATCAATTGCCATCTTAAGTGAAAGAGCAGTGGTACTTGTAACATGTTCCACACCTCTAAAACATTCAATTACATCACCATCCATATTCACATAACGAAATACAACAGCCATTTGTTCCTTTGTTGATATGTCACGAGATTAATCAATCATAATAGAAAATAGTTCATCTCCAATATCACTAATAATAACATTAATAGTTTCAATGCAGCACCATTCACAATATCCTTTTGAATATCAGGTGAGGTTAACTTAAGATTTTCAGGAGCATTCTTTAATGCTACTGATTTAACATCCTCATTATGATTAGCAAAAAACTTTAAAAGCTGGGGGAAATTTCCTTGATTACTTGAATGCTCATATTCATCATGACCATGAAATGCAAGCCCTTGTTCTAACAAATACCGAATGCAATCAATTGATGTAGTCAAACGCTTTCGATAATCAATTCGAGTTTGGTCTGATTGATTGAACATTATTGTTTGAATGTGTTGATTTTGATTCTTTAAAGCTTCATATTGATTCCAAGCTTGGTTGTGGGCATTATTTGGCTCTCCAACATGAATTTGAAGTCTGTCTTTCTTCTTCCAATTTGAAAATCCTTCACTAACAAAAGAGTCACCACCTGATTGTTCTCCTATATTATGCTTAAAAAGATAGCAATGTAAACAAAATAATGCATCTTTTGAAATACTGTATTCTAACCAATTAGAATAATCATTAAACCAATCAGGAATAAATCGTCTTAACGCTGATGCTTGTCCAAATTTCTTTTGTGGAAATTTATGTTTTCGAGGTTGACAAAGACCCTTTAGTATATATGCTCTGCGAATTTGGTCTTGAATATTGGGACTGTAATCTATAATCCTAGTTCGTAACCCAGGATCTGAAGGAAGATTTGGTAAGTCAATTTCCATACAACTTTTTTTTGGGTTGTCATCATTTCTTTCTTGAGGTTGATCTGAAGGAAGATTTAGTAAGTCAATTTCCATATGACTTTTTTTTGGGTTGTCATCATTTGTTTCTTGAGGTTGAGGGGATGGTAAGTCTTGTATTTCTTTGTAATATCTTTTCAGATTATTCATTACTGTTTCAAAAATAAGTTCATTCAAATAATGAAATAAATATACTAAAAAAACAATCATATTCAATGAATGAAGAATAAGATATGAAAAAAAAAAAAAAAAAAAAAAACATAGTTACTTAAATCTAACTGTTCTAATATATTATATATCACATATGTAAAAATAAATAAAAATAAAATTACATAATAATTGATAACCAATTTCATTCCAAAAAATTTCATGGTAAGAAACATTCTTAATAACTACCATGTATGTCAATCGATTCATAATAAAAATTCATTCATATTAAAAATAAAATAAAAAGCAAAGATATGAAGATAATTAACTTTATAAGTTAAAACCATATAATTCAATCAATCGTAAAATTTGATAGAGTAAGTGAATATGTGATTTCATTGATTTGGGCTGCAAGCCTACAAATAAAAAACAAAATTCTTAAATCATATTTATAGAATAATAATTAGTAACACAATTACACAAACTAAATTTTGAAAGAACAAGCCCTAAAATAATTTTGATAGAAATAACTAATATTTTTTCTAATTAAAATTATAATATCAAATAATAATCATAAATTTAGATGATAAAAAAAAAATAGTACGACTTACCGAGTTTTTGTCTACTGGTAAAGTGGTATGGTTGTTCCGCTTGTTTTTTTTGGATTGTGAATTTGTGAAATGTTGAAGACTCGAGAAAAAAAAAATATTGAAGACTGAAAAATTGAAAATGCGACGAAAACAACGCATTTGCTTGTGGTAAAGTCAAAAATGTGAGAATATCTTGTATTTTTTGGAAAAAGTAGGAAAAAATATAATATTTTGAGAAAGTAAAAAAAAATATCATATTGTTTTGGAAAGTAGAATATAATATTTTGGGAAAGTGAAAAAAATATTATATTTTGTGGGAAAGTGTAAAACCGTGAACGAGCTTTTAATTATGTATATATAGTATATATATGTGCACTATTAAATTTTAGTACACATACAAAAATCTTTCCATTAAAAAAAAAAAAAATTTTAAAAAATTAAAAGTTCAGTGGGGGCAACCGCCCCCACTTGTCCCCTGTGGCTACATCACTGTATGTACGAATAGAATGATAATAACCATTCAAGTATTTGGTTGGACCAATTTTAAATTTAGAATAGAATAAATTTCAAATTGAGTTCTCCAAAATATCCTTATTAATAAAAAAATAAATTAAATTAACAAAATGACATTCTTCTATAATTTTTTAAAAATAAATGATGGTAGCTGTGGTGGTGGATGGTGGTGACGATGGTGGTGGAGGTGGAAAGTGGTAATGGTGTAAGTGGTAATGTTGGAAGGCGGCGGCGGTGGCAATAGTGGAAGGCAGCGGTGTTGGTGAAAGGCGATGGCATTAATGTGGTGGTGGTGGTGGTTGAAGGATATAGTGATGTAGGTGACGGTAGTGGTGGAAGGCAGTGGAGGTGGTAGTGGTGGAAGATGGTGAAATGCAGTGGTGGTAACAGTGGCGGTGATGGTGGAAGGCGACGGCGGCAATGGTGCTACTGTAAGGCGGTGGTAGTGGAAGGCAGTGGTGATGGTGGAAGGCGATGGCTGTGGTAAAAGATGGTGGTGGAAGGTGGTGGCGGTAGATGCGGTAAAAGAAGGCGGTGTTGGTGGTGAAAGGTGGAAGTGATTGTGGTGGAAGTTGGTGGTGATTTTTGGACTTAGAACATGAGGGTTTTTTAGGAAACTAATTTTTTTAAAAAAAATTACTTGGGAATGGAATGGTCATTCCATAGGTTTAGTTGTTGAATGAATTTTCATTCTAATGGAATTGTCATTTCCACTCTAAATTGCATATCAAATAAAGGAATGGTTAGAATGGGCATTCCATTCCGTTTCTGCACACCAAATGCAACATTATGGAAGAGACTCCAACTATTTACCTTTGATTTAAAAAAAAAAGAAAAAAAAAAGAGAAGAAGATTACCATTAGGTCACACCACATGCCTTGGTATCATGGACTATGCTTAATTAAATCAAATTTTCTTCAATTTTTTTATAGGATGATCGAATTGCAAAAAAACCCCCCTCGACTATCACTCACTTGCAAAAAACACCCTTTATGAATACTTTTAGCAAGAAACCCCCTTCGACTATACTGAGGGGGGTATTTTAACTTAACATCGTGTAACAATTTTTTGAGATAAATTTTTGGACCAAATTACCCCGTAACGGAAGGTGGATGAGAATGGTGAGTCCGACGGTCGGGTGATGAAATTTGAGTAGCGAGGTTACTGTAGTGACTCGATTTTAGCTATTTCTTTCCTGTTCCTCGGGTTGGGTAGCTGTCAGAGAAGGGCTCGCTGAAACATGGGTAACCAGACGCACTCCCAATACTGGCATCTCCGGTGTTTGACGACGATAGAAAGTTGATGTTGAAAAGCCAGATCACGCTAGTCCCCACATACGTCGTCTACACCTTCAAGTCCTCGATACCCCCCATGAACTAGGTCTGTAACCGGCACTGAAATTAGCCCTACATACGGCACGAGGCCACTCCTCTCCATTTTATCGGTAGTTCCGTGCTTTAGGCGATTGATCAGAGTACTTGATCGCGTCGACACCAATATTGTCGATGTTAACGGCGAATCGGAACATCGGTGTTTGAGTGGAAGGGAAGATCAGGAACTCTAGCAAAGATGTAAGGGAATCTTCGGAGCTTCTTTTGCCGACAAGTAAGTGTGTTGGAGAGGGTTGAAGCGACGCCAGTGCGTTGGAGAGGGTCGAAGCGACGCCATATTACAGCGTGATGTTCCTCTTCCTCGGAGCTGGATGAACCTTCATAGTGTGGTGATGAGATCATTCCCAACGGCAACCTCATCTGGCAGTCCAGCACCACCGGCTACGGCGTTTCCTCTGCTGCTGCTCTCTCTGTCCCGTCGGCTGTCTCACTCTATTGATCTCTAAGGGCAAAGCTATTGTAGTTCCTAGTGGGCAATCCCTTGTCTCATGGTCTGGGATTTTAGTGAAGGTGGGGACTGGCGTGAATCGACTATTTTTCATCCAGCTTTTCAATTGGACCATTCATTTCTCATTTTGTGCTTCTTGATTTCTAAACTACTGTAACGATACAAATGAAAAATAACTAGCTAAAAGTTTCTCCATAAATGGTTGTTGATAGGGAAAAATAAACCTAACATATCTTAACCTAACAATAGAGGCAACTAAGTGTTGACCAGCCGCCAGATCTCGTCTACTTTCGAAGGATAATAATTCGTTATCAAGGATAATGATTTCTATTGGATAAGTTTCATGGGATAATGACAAATCTTATCAAGGATAAGATTTCCATGTGATAAGTTCTATGCGATAAGAATTATGATATTCCCTTATCAAGGGTAAGGGAAGTAAAATAAATAGGAAGACGACTCGGGAATAAGGTACGATGAAAAACCTATTATTAAATCCCTGCCTTCTTTTTAGACCTCCGGTGACTAACTTGATCGTCGGAGAGCTCTTGGTAGGCACCACACCGGTAACGTCAAGGTTCATCGATCTTCTCCTTTCTTCCTTGCAGGAAAACGATGTCGTATCGGACTGCGTGGATTTCACCCTCAACAGTTGGCGCCGTCTGTGGGAATTACGATTTCTTTATATATTGTTCAATTAGGTATATGCGTTTGCGGTCCGGTATAGTTACCGAAGGAATACCGTTGCAGGGATCTGGTCAAGGGAAAGAGTCGGGTGAGAACCTAGATGTCCCAAACGACCAAGAACGGCTTACAACGTTGGAACTACAGGTCCAAACTCTGAGTCAGGGTATGGATCAGTTGATCCAGCAAAATGTAGCGCTCCTGCAACAGCTTGTTCCATCGGTTCAACAAAACTTGCCACGACAAGATCTCTCAAATCAAAACGGAGGTAATAGGAATCTTGAAGAGCAGGATAATTATCCTCCCCAAAATGAGACCGAAGTGGAACAAAGCTAGGTGAGAAATCGACATAGAGAGGTGGTCCACCCATCTCTCCCACGAAGTTCCTGACCTCATGAAGGCACAGCTTTCTGTTTTAAGGAAAAGACAAAGAAAATTACTTATTTTGATCCGCAAATCGAGGATCTCAAGGGGAAAATGGAAGATGTAATGCAAGCTATGAAATGGAAAGGTCCTGCCGCCATAGATGACCTGGTACAAAGGACCAACTTGCCGTTCATCCCCGCCGTTATGAAATGTCCACTGCCTAACAAGTTCAGGATGGCCTCGTTCGAAAGCTTCGATGTGACCAAATATCCCCTCGATCACCTAGAAACCTTTCAAGGTCTTATGCATTTGCAAGCCGTGCTAGATGCAATCATGTGCCAAGCTTTTCCCACTACACTTAAGGGATCGGCAAGAGTTTGGTTCAATAAGTTGAAGCCAGGAACCATTAACACCTTCGAAGAACTGAGCAAGCAATTTGTGAACAACTTCCTTGCAAGTCAGAGGCATAGGAGGCCAGCCACCTACCTGTTTACCGTGAAGCGACAAAAGGGCGAGTCGATCTGGGAATACATCACCCAATTCAACACAGAGATGTTGCAGGCAGAAGAGGTGAATGACAAGATGGCTTTGACCGCTTTCATAGGAGGACTCTGTAATACCCCTAATTTCAAAAGCATAGTCCTGGTATTTATTAAATTGTTTAAATTGCATTTATTTTTCATTAACTTGTTTTCTTTAATTGTCTTTTTATTTGAATAATTGTTAATTGTTTTATTTTGTTTACTAAATTGGAATTATATGTTTAAGTGGTTAATTGTATTTTCTTGCATTAATTGGACCTAATTGTTTAAGTGTTTTTAATTAATGAGTTGTCTTTTACTATTTTACTTACTATACTTATTTAATTGATTTAATTACTTAATTCAGTGTGTTTATCTTTAAGTGAATTATTTTAATTAAATTTTTTGTAATTGGTTTAATTATTTAAGTGCGTAAATTAGGGTTAGGGTTTTAGGTTTCATGGTAGCCGACTCAGTATATATAGGGTTTCTTCTTGTATTACAACTAGAATTAGGGTTGTGTATTACAAACACCTATAAATATACATGTACGAGTTCTACCTAGGGTTTTAAAAACAAAACCCATACACGTAGTGAAAATATAGAGAGCAACAGTTGTGGTTTTGAGAAAACAGAGAGTGGAAACTTGAGAGCTTATAGAGAGGGATAAAGGAAGGAAGCTAGGGTTGTGGGCTTCAACTATGACTAAACCAAGAGTGACGGAGGTGGAACAATAGTCGGAAACTTTGTCGGAAAATTCAGGAGACGACAGTTTAGAGTTTCAAATCTAAAACTCAAGGCAAGTCTCTGTTCCACTCTAACTCTTTAATCTGTGTTCTGTACATGCTTAGAAAGACTCCAAGGATTAAACCAAAATTAAAACGGATTAAATAAATGTTTAAATTCATCTTGAATGCATGTTTAAACTGTAATAAATCTCGTGAATCAAACTGGTGCAAGTTCTTAAAGTTTCTGTGATTTGATGCATGCTATTTTTGGGTTTAAGCTTGGTTTAATTGGGATTATTATTGCATGTTGGGGGTTTTCAAATAATTTGGGACATTAAATAAACACCAGAACAGGAGTTTAAAATACTACAGAGGCTCTAGACTTCGCCAGAGACGAAGAAAACGAACAGGTTAAGGGATACGGCTCTCAAAAGAGGAGAGCCGGCTCACCAAAAGGGTGGAGCCGGCTCTACAAGGGGTAGAGCCGGCTCCACATGAAGTGGAGGCGGCTCCACTAAGGGGGGAGCCGGCTCCAACTTTCTGGAAGTGGCTCCAAGCCCTTTTTTTGAGGTTTTGTGTGGTTCTGGGTCCGGTTTGGCATGTAGGGAAGTATCTGGGTTATTTCAGTTGCTGTGAATGGTTTGGATAACTGTTCCAGAGTTGTAAAAACTGTGTAGAAGCATGTTAATGTTATTGTGTTAAAACTGGAAATAACTTAAGGATTAAACAAGGAAACTGTATGTGAAAGGTTAGTTGATTAACCGTAGAACTGCTTACTGTTTTGAGCAAGTTTGGTTTCTTATCTTGATTTTAAATTGTTATTCATATTGTAACTGTTTAATAAGCATATAGTTATTTATTCTGGAAAATGAGTATGCTTAAGTGGATATTAATTGATGTTCTAAATATACGGTATACTGCATCAATTATGATACTGTCTAGAGAAGTTAATGTGTGATCTTATTTCATTTATATCAAAGACTGAAATAGGACTTCTAAATGTTATACTGTATGCATTAATTGGCTGTATACATGTTAGACTATATTTATGCTAAATCTTGAAAATGGTTGATAAGTATTTATTTCTGTTTTGTCAACCTTGTTAACTGGAGGATGGTATGTACCGGTATGGGACGGTGACATACTAGGTATGGACTAGTTCAGACACTAAGTCCTACCTAATTGGGATTAAGGTACGGATTAACCATATAGGTTAAGTCTATCACCTACTTGTATCATGTCAACAAAATAGTTGGATGACTTAATATGGTTTCGGGATGGATGATTATACATATACTAGACCACTACACATATGGATGGTATTTTGTATTAGGAGGAGTACGGACTTTATATATTTATTATATGGTACCATGGTATGATCTTGAGTCTCAGGACCATGGTTAGGGCGCATATATCGCCTAGGATGGATAACTGGACATGGGTGTTGTTCCCTGGTAGGTCTAGGTACACATGACCACATTATTGTGCGATTTGTATGGTATCTCTACTCAGGCTGAGACAGACTTATTGAACTAGTGAGCGTCCTATAGTGTGTACTATATATATACTTATGGACTACTCTAGATATTGTTGAGTCTTCCTAGGATGTATCTGCGTATCGAATTACTGTTTGGATTGTAGTAGAATATGACTTGCATGTGGGCCTGACCCACTCTCTTATTTTTCAAGTGTTCGTCAGTTCCAGGGTTAGAGCTTGGACGTGCAGAGCAGATACAGATATTCACTTCTCCGACTACGTAGGAATCTTTGCTATGTTCACCTTTAGCTTTTATTTCAGATGTTTTAGTTTTGGGATTTTAATAAGGGGTCCACTAAATGGATTCCCGAGTTGTAACCTATGGAGTTTTGGAGTTTGGTTTTAGCAGATTTCAATAATTATATTTTAAGGATTTCAATTAGCATTCTTCCAGCTTATTATTATTATTATTTATTTCATCTTGTATTCTGTGTTCGGTTACATATTAATTGTTTGATATCCCTCGGATTTGGGCCTGGGCCTGATCAATCCGTGTCTCAGATCCGAGGGGTATCACAGTTGGTATTAGAGCACTCCAGGTTCAAGTGTCTCTAGGATTTTATCGTATAAGATTTTCGCGTAGCGATCTCTATTGTTTAGAGCTTAAGTTTAGGATTCTATGTAATCTTTACGGTTCAGTTTAATCGTACTGATGTCTGTCTATCTGTGTTGACAGAATGGCTAACGCATGAACCAGACGAAATAATTGGCAACGAAGGGAAGCAGCCCGTAGGCAACGTCAGGAGGATGAAGGTCAGTTCTATGAGGAACAAGAGGAAGTTCAGCAGACTCGGGATCAGGGAGGAGATCCAGAGTTTCCTCCTCACCTCAATGACCTTATTGCTCGGGCTATAGAAGAAGGGGTAACAACTGCTCTTCGGAATCAGCCTCAGGTACAGCCGGCACCATTACCAGCACCAGTACCAGCATCGGTTGTTCAGACTGATATTTGGGAGAAGGCTAGGAGTTCTTTCACAAAGGGGAGCTCACCTGAGTTTACAGGCTCCACCGATGCGAGAGCAGCTCACCAGTGGAAACAGGATATCGAGCGACATCTTCGTTTGGTTCAGTGCACGGAGGTTCAGAAGCAGATGCTTGCTACCTTCAAGCTAGTTAGGGATGCACTGCAGTGGTGGGAGTCAGTTACCACCATAGAGGAGAGAATGGCTTTGACTTATGAGGAGTTTAGTGCACGTTTTGAAAAAAAGTATTTTCCTTATGCAGTCAGGGCAGCCATGAAAACTGAGTTTCTCAATCTGCAACAGGGAAACATGACAGTGGCAGAGTATGAGTAATAGTTTACACGTTTGTCTCTCTTTGCACCAGAGGAGGTGGATACAGAGGAGAAGAAGCGCAACAGTTTCGTCAAGGGACTGATGTGGTCTATCAAGAGAGCTATTATAGGTAGTCCAACCTATACTACCTATGCTCAGGTGGTAGACACCGCACTACAGAAGTACCAGTTAACAGTGGACATTAGAAAGGCCAAGGGTGAGAAGCGGGGTGACATAGACTCTACTATTCAGTCAGCTGAGAAAGGGAATGGGAACGGATACCGACAGAATGACAAGGGTAGATTCCAGGGATAGCAGCCTTGGAAAAAGCATAAGGGTGGATCAGATGCTCCCAAGGATGTGGCATCTATTCAGCGTCAGTAGAATAGGGGATTGCATGCAGTATAGGGTCAGCCACAGGCTAACCGACAGAGGAAGCCATTTGGTACTTTCCAGGGTAGTTGCTATACTTGTGGAGAGGATAGTCACACTTCCAAGTAGTATCCTATAGTTAGACAAGAACAGAGACAGGGGCAGGGATAGCATGTGCAGCAGGGGCAGAGGGCGCCAGTGCCTCTACCAGCTTTACAGGTTCCTCGGATTCAGGGACAGACTTATCCGGCATTATCGGCACCGCCGCAACCTCAGGGACAGGCACCGCAGCAGTTACATTATGGCAGGGTGTACAACCCTAAGCCACAGGATACGTAGGCACCTCAGGCTATTGAGGGTAAGTTTCCTATACATGGTTTTCATGGACGTGTTTTATTTGATACAGGTGCTACACACTCATTTATAGCTAGGACTTTTGTTATTTTATCTGGGATGACGACTCGGGTATGCAGTAGACCACAGGGTATTTCTACACCGTTGGGCGATACAGCCATTCTTCATGAGAGTGATAGGCCTGTGGCACTAGATATTAGCAGACTCAGGTTTCTAGCCAATCTATTGGTTCTGGACATGCACACTTATGATGTGATACTTGGGATATATTAGTTGTCTCACTACCATGCCCAAGTTAATTGTTTTGATAGGTTTATTATGTTTACTATACATGGTCAAGACATGTATGTCGTCGCTATGCCGCGTACTAGCGGAGTCACTAGCACCTATTTGTTCTATGTGGAGAAAGGGACTACTGTATCATTGGATAACATACTAATTGTACAGGATTTCCCGGATGTATTTCAAGAGATTCCAAGGTTGCCACCTAGTCTCGAGATTGATTTTGTGATAGACTTAGCTCCAGGCACTACGCCTATTGCTAGGGCACCTTATAGGATGGCACTGGTGGAGATGCTTGAGCTGAGGGATCAGATTCAGTAGCTACTCAGCCAGGGTTTCAGGCGCAGGAGTACGTCACCCTAGGGAGCAACCAGTGTTATTTGTGAAGAAGAAGGAGGGTTCGCTCCACTTGTGTATAGATTACAGGGAGTTGAACAAGGTTACGATTCGTAACAAGTATCATTTGCTCAGGATTGATGACTTGTTTGATCAGTTAAGGGGAGCCACATACTTGTCCAAGATTGATCTACATTCTGGATATCATCAGTTGAGGGTTAGGGAGCAGGATGTTCCTAAGACCACATTTCTTATAAGATATGGATCTTATAAGTTCCGTGTCATGCCGTTTGGGATGACTAACGCACCAGCAGTGTTCATGGACTTAATGAACAGAGTCTTCCGGGCTTATTTGGATCAGTTTGTTATTGTCTTTATTGATGACATCTTGATCTATTCTCGGTCGGAGGACGATCATGCTAGGCATCTACGGATAGTGTTGCAGACGCTTCATGAGCACCAGTTATATGCCAAATTCGAGAAGTGTGAATTTTGACAAAGGGAAGTGAAGTTTCTGGGTTACGTGGTGTCAGAAAAGGGGATAGCAGTAAATCCAGCCAAGGTTTTAGCTGTGGTTGAGTGGGGACAGCCTACTTCACCTACCGAGATTCGGAGTTTTCTCGGATTGGCAGTATACTATCGGAGGTTCATTTAGGGGTTCTCTAAGATTGTGGGGCCACTCACTCATCTAACCAAGAAGGGTGTACAGTTCATGTGGGATGAGCACTGTCAACGAGCTTTTGATGAGCTCAAAAGGAAGTTGACTTCTGCACCGGTTCTGGCTACTCCTCAGAGCGGGATTGAATATATTGTTTACACAGATGCTTCGTTGCAGGGTCTTGGATGTGTTTTGATGCAAGAGGAGCGATCGATTTCTTATGGATCTCGAAAGCTTAAGCCTCATGAGCTTAATTATCCACCACATGATTTGGAGTTGGCAGCTGTGGTCTTTGCTTTACGTATATGGAGGCATTATCTATTGGGTGAGTCCTTCAGATTATTTAGCGATCACAAGAGTCTGCAGTATTTGTTCACTCAGCGGGAGCTGAATATAAGATAGCGCAGGTGGTTGAAATTCGTGAAAGACTATCACTTCTTAATGCAGTATCACCCAGGGAAAGCGAATGTGGTAGCAGATGTACTCAGTCGCTGACCTGTTGGTAGTCTTTCTGTTCTGTTCGCTATGGAGTGGAATGCTTTAAGGACAGTGGATGAATTGGTGGATGCTTTCATGGCTTGTATGGTAGTTACACCTTATATTATTCACAAGGTTTTGAAGGCACAATTCACGGATCAACAGTGCATTGACAAGGTTGCAGAGATACCTTCCGGAAAGGTTCCATTCTACTATGTTGGGGCTGATGGAGGTTTGAGGTACAAGGGACGGTTAGTGGTACCTTCTGCTGATGATTTGAGAAAGGATGTGATGACAGAGACTCACCACTCTGAGTTTTCTGTTCGTCTAGGAGGCGACAAAATGTATCAAGATATGAAGCGGCAGTTTTTGTGGGCAGGTATGAAGAGGGACATTGCTCTATTTGTCTCACGATGTAATACTTGTCAGATGGTCAAAATTGATCATCAGAGGCCGCCAGGAGCTCTACAGCCACTACTGATACCGGAGTGGAAATGAGAGATCATTTCTATGGACTTTGTGGAAGGGTTGCCAAATTCTTTCAAGGATCAGAACTCCATTTGGGTTATTGTGGACAGACTAACGAAATCGGCTCATTTCTTGCCTATTCACACTGACTTCACTTCGGAGCAGTTGGCGAGGCTTTACATATCAGAGATTGTGAAGTTGCACAGATTTCCATTGCCTATTATATCAGACAGGGATTCGAGCTTTGTGTCTGGATTCTGGAAGAGTTTTCAGCAGGCTTTGGGTACAGATTTACACCTTAATACTGTTTATCATCCTTAGACTGATGGACAGACTGAGCGGGTGAATCAGATTATGGAGGATATTCTTCGGTCGTGTGTTCTTGATTTCAAGGGCCACTAGGAGGATTATTTGCCACTTGTGGAGTTTGCATATAACAATAGTTTCTAGAAGACTATTAGGATGGCACCATTTGAGGCGTTATATGGCCGACCGTGTCGATCGCATGTTTATTGGATGGAGTTTGGTGAGAGCAGATTCTTGGGTCCTGAGTTCATCAAGGATACTTCCGAGAAGATAGCTCCTATTCGAGATCGCATGCGTACTGCCCAAAGTAGGCAGAAGAGCTATGTTGATCGTCACACTCGTGCTTTGGAGTTTAAAGTTGGAGATCAGGTTCTACTCAAAGTATCACATATGAAAGGTGTCATGCGCTTTTAAAAGAAAGGAAAGTTATCACCACGGTTTGTCGGTCCATTCATGATTACGGATCGAGTGGGAGCTGTCGCTTATCGATTGACACTTCCAGATAACTTGGATCGCGTACACAACGTATTCCATGTTTCCATGTTGAGGAAATTTTTACGAGATGAGGATTGGTATCAGCATATCGATATTAGGGAGATTGAGTTGCAGCCGGATGTAACTTATTTGGAGCCACCGTGCCGTATTGTCGACCGTAGGGAACAGATCTTTCGTAACAAGGTTATCCCTTTAGTTCGTGTCCAGTGGAGTCATCACAATGAGGCTGAGTCCACTTGGGAACGGGAAGATGTCATTCGCTCGTAGTTTCCTAATATATTGGAAGAAGGTAAGAGCGAATTTCGAGAACAGAATTCCTTTTGTTAGGGGAGAATAATGTAATACCCCTAATTTCAAAAGGATAGTCCTAGTATTTATTAAATTGTTTAAATGCATTTATTTTTCATTAACTTGTTTTCTTTAATTGTCTTTTTATTTGAATAATTGTTAATTGTTTTATTTTGTTTACTAAATTGGAATTATTTGTTTAAGTGGTTAATTGTATTTTCTTGCATTAATTGGACTTAATTGTTTAAGTATTTTTAATTAATGAGTTGTCTTTTACTATTTTACTTACTATACTTATTTAATTGATTTAATTACTTAATTCAGTGTGTTTATCTTTAAGTGAATTATTTTAATTAAATTGTTTGTAATTGGTTTAATTATTTAAGTGCGTAAATTAGGGTTAGGGTTTTAGGTTTCATGGTAGCCGACTTAGTATATGTAGGGTTTCTTCTTGTATTACAACTAGAATTAGGGTTGTGTATTACAAACACCTATAAATATACATGTACAAGTTCTACCTAGGGTTTTAAAAACAAAACCCATACACGTAGTGAAAATACAGAGAGCAACAGTTGTGGTTTTGAGAAAACAGAGAGTGGAAACTTGAGAGCTTACAGAGAGGGATAAAGGAAGGAAGCTAGGGTTGTGGGCTTCAACTATGATTAAACCAAGAGTGACGGAGGTGGAACAATAGTCGGAAACTTCGTCGGAAAATTCAGGAGACGACAGTTTAGAGTTTCAAATCTAAAACTCAAGGCAAGTCTCTGTTCCACTCTATCTCTTTAATCTGTGTTCTGTACATGCTTAGAAAGACTCCAAGGATTAAACCAACATTAAAACGGATTAAATAAATATTTAAATTCATCTTGAATGCATGTTTAAACTATAATAAATCTCGTGAATCAAACTGGTGCAAGTTCTTAAAGTTTCTGTGATTTGATGCATGCTGTTCTTGGGTTTAAGCTTGGTTTAATTGGGATTATTATTACATGTCGGGGGTTTTCAAATAATCTGGGACATTAAATAAACACCAGAACAGGAGTTTAAAATACTATAGAGGCTCTGGACTTCGCCGGAGGCAAAGAAGACGAACAGGTTAGGGGATTTGGCTCTCAAAAGAGGAGAGCCGGCTCACCAAAAGGGTGGAGCCGGCTCTAGGACTTGTAAAGCCGGCTCTACAAGGGGTAGAGCCGGCTCCACATGAAGTGGAGGTGACTTCATTAAGGGGGGAGTCGGCTCCAACTTTCTGGAGGCGGCTTCAACCCCTTTTCTTGAGGTTTTGCGTGGTTCTGGGTCCGGTTTGGCATGTAGGGAAGTATCTGGGTTATTTCAGTTGCTGTGAATGGTTTAGATAACTGTTCCAGAGTTGTAAAAACTGTGTAGAAGCATGTTAATGTTATTGTGTTAAAACAGGAAATAACTTAAGGATTAAACAAGGAAACTGTATATGAAAGGTTAGTTGATTAACCGTAGAACTGCTTATTGTTTTGAGCAAGTTTGGTTTCTTATCATGATTTTAAACTGTTATTCATGTTGCAACTGTTTAATAAGCATATAGTTATTTATTCTGGAAAATGAGTATGCTTAAGTGGAGATTAATTGATATTCTAAATATACAGTATACTGCATCAATTATGATACTGTCTGGAGAAGTTAATATGTGATCTTATTTCATTTATACTAAAGACTGAAATAGGACTTCTAAATGTTATACTGTATTCATTAATTGGTTGTATATATGTTAGACTATATTTATGCTAAATCTGGAAAATCGTTGATAAGTATTTATTTCTGTTTTGTCAACCTTGTTAACTGGAGGATGGTATGTACTGGTATGAGACGGTGACATACTAGGTATGGACTAGTTCAGACACTAAGTCCTACCTAATTGGGATTAAGGTACGGATTAACCATATAGGTTAAGTCTATCACCTACTTGTGTCATGTCAAAAAAATAGTTGAATGACTTAATATGGTTTCGGGATGGATGATTATACATATACTAGACCACTACACAGATGGATGGTATTTTGTATTAGGAGGAGTACGGACTTTATATATTTATTATATGGTACCATGGTATGAGCTTGAGTCTCAGGGCCATGGTTAGGGCGCGTATATCGCCTAGGATAGATAATTGGACATGGGTGTTGTTCCCTGGTAGGTCTAGGTACACATGACCACATTATTGTGCGATTTGCATGGTATCTCTACTCAGGCTGAGACAGACCTATTGGACTAGTGAGCGTCCTATAGTATGTACTATATATATACTTATGGACTACTCTAGATATTGTTGAGTCTTCCTAGGATGTATCTGCGTATCGGATTACTGTTTGGATTGTAGTAGAATAGGACTTACATGTGGGTCTGACCCACTCTCTTATTTTTTAGGTGTTCGTTAGTTCCAGGCTTAGAGCTTGGACGTGCAGAGCAGATACAGATATTCATTCCTTCGACTATGTAGGAATCTTTGCTATGTTTACCTTTAGCTTTTTTTTCAGATGTTTTAGTTTTGGGATTTTAAAAAGGGTTCCACTAAAAGGATTCCCGAGTTGTAACCTATGGAGTTTTGGAGTTTGATTTTAGCAGATTTCAATAATTATTTTTTAAGGATTTCAATTAGCATTCTTCCAGCTTATTATTATTTTTATTTATTTCATCTTGTATTCTGTGTTCGGTTACATATTAATTGTTTGATATCCCTCGGGTTTGGGCCTGGCCTGATCAACCCGTGTCTCGGATCCGAGGGGTATCACAGACTCCAAACCTCCAGATTCTTGTTCGCCTTATCCAAAGAACCTCCCACTAGCATGGCAGAGTTGTTGATCAGAGCGCAGAAACATATGAACGCTGAAGACGCCATAAATGCACGGAAAGGAAAGGAAAGAGAGGACAAGAAGAGGTCAGCACCTCTCACCAGGGAAGAAAAAGATACCAGTTATAAGAGATCATTCTTCAGCTAAAGCGATAGGACATATAGTGAGGAGAACTCAGATAAGTATACCGACTAACAGTTGTCTCACAGCTAGAATTAGCCTTATCAAGTCATTCAAAATAAAGACTGAGGGCATCTCAGTTCATCATTTCACATATTATTTTATTTTCCAATAAAGTCACCATCTCCAATGAGATTGATAACCCTCAATTTCTACGCAATAAAATATTATGTTTTCAGTTACCTACCTATGTGGTAATATCAAGCTCAAAATAATCTATTTAACCCCTTAAAGGGACCAAGGGGCGGCAACACATTCTTCCCTTATTAAAGGGACAAGAAGCCGACTACTCATTCTACACAGAAGGGTGAGATAATTAAAACTTTCTTCATTTACTAGAGAGACGAGACAACTACCTCCCGTATTACAAAGGATGATAATGAGTGTCCTATATTAAAAGGATCCTGGTTAAATGAATCCCGTAATCAATATCCCCATATTATAAGGGATAGTAAATAAATGTTCTGTATTAAAAGGACTCGGACTGAATGAATCCCGTAATCAATATCCCCGTACTATAAGGGATAGTAAATAAATGTCCTGTATTAAAAGGATTTGGGCTGAATGAATCCCGTAATCATATTCCCGTACTATAAGGGATTATAATGAGTGTCATGTATTAAAAGGATCTGGACTGAATGAATCTCGTAATCAATATTCCCGTACTATAAGGGATAGTAAATAATTGTTCTGTATTAAAAGGATCCGGGCTAAATGAATCCTATAATCAATATCCCCTTATTATAAGGGATAGTAAATCCCTAACTAAAGGGACGAGTTGAGTAAAACTCGTAAAATGTAATTACCTTATTAAAAGAGTGATGACTTGAGTAAAACTCGTACAATTTAATTCCTTACCAATGGAAGATTACCCAAGGGTACAAAAAATAAGTACCCAAGGGAAGAGTTCCCGAGGGTACCAAAAAAAAAAAACCTAACTGTTCAATGAACAGTACCCGCGGGCACTGTTCCCAAGGGAGCAGTACCGGGGGCAAAAAAAAAAAATTATTTTACATTGCCAAAGCTAGACGAGCAAGCTTGGAAATGGGGGGCAACTGATAGGGAAAAATAAACTTAACATATCTTTACCTAACAATAGAAGCAACTAAGTGTTGACCAGCAGCCAGATCTCTTCTACTTTCGAAGGATAATAATTCGTTATCAAGGATAACGATTTCCATTGGATAAGTTCCATGGGATAATGACAAATCTTATCAAGGATAAGATTTCTATGGGATAAGTTCTATGTGATAAGGATTATGATATTCCTTTATCAAGGGTAAGGGAAGTGACGATAAATAGGAAGACGACTCGGGAATAAGGTATGACGAAAAACCTATTATTAAATCATTGCCTTCTTTTTAGACCTCCGGTGACTAACTTGATCGTCGGAGAGCTCTTAGCAGGCATCACATCGGTGCCGTCAAGGTTCATCGATCTTCTCCTTTATTCCTTGCAGGAAAACGGTGTCATATCGGACCGCGTGAGTTTCACCCTCAACAGTTGTTAATGACTTTTTTTTTTTTTTTGGGCATAAATTGTAATAATTTTAGTATTATTTGGATAGAAGAATATCGTTAGAAAATTTGGATTTGACTGAAATTGGTGTTCACCGGATTTAATGAATGACTAAATAATGACCCAATCCATAATGTTGAGGGTAATTTGGTCCAAAAAATTGCCTCAAAAAATCATTACATAGTTTTAAGTTAAAATATCCCCTAGGGATTTTTTGTTAAAAATATTTATAAGAGTGTTTTTTTGTAAGTGAGTGATAGTCGATGGGTTTTTTTTTTTTTTTTTTTTGCAATTCACCCTTTTTTTTATATTTTTTTTAATATCTAATTTCTTCTCTCTCTTTTTTTTTTTTTTTTTTTTATTTTGTTTTTTCTTTTTCTCACTTACAAAAAATAAAATAAAAAACTCTTGACAAATTCGATTATTGAACCAAATATCCAATTGTCTTTAAACCATTATTCAATCGATTATATATTCACATCAGTAATTACATTTTTTTATTAAATTTGAATCGAATCAAGTCTCATCCTTTATAGGGATTAAAAGGCAAAGTGGCTTTCAAAACAATATTTGATTAACCAAGACAAGACTTGTGACAGGGATGATTTATGCGCATGTTAGGTAAGTCAATGAGATGTTAACAGAGAGCCGTAGGTACGTGAGATCTATCAATCATATTATAAATTTAATAATTAGACTAGTGGGTAATTAATTAATCATCTTAATTTAAAGCTTGGTGGTGGACGATGTAAACCGCGTCTAGTAAAAAATATCAACACATTGGCCAGGACTACTTACATCCCCTATAATCTATTCAATTATCAAGTGATGGTATAATATACCAAACGGCTAATGATTTAATTTTCTTATCTTCAAAGAAGAGGGAAGGGGTTCGAGTCTCGACGTGAACAAAAAAATATGTGTGGGCATAAATTATTAATTTTTTTTTGGTAATTATATATTAAATTATCACTAAGGATTATTTAGTTCAATTCAATTATTTTATTTTATTTTTTAAATTCCAAATTGAAACCAAAGCATTAAATCAAATGTGGACATATTTTTCATGTATGCGGTCAATGCCCAAAATACCTACACTATTGATGAATGTGGTCACGACTCACGCCCAAAATTCACCATACAATTTATTAATATTTTATGAGTTGCTCAATTTTGTTCCCTGCGTTCCAATTCTCACAATTAGTGACTCAGTTTTGTTATTTTCACAAACTCGTTCTTGTGACTTAGGTCAAGATTTTTCTTTATTACTAGCTGAATAAGACCCTCTGGCTCGAATGGTATAATCTTTTCAAGAGGTTGAGAGTTTGAGTGGAGGCCGTCTTGATTGGGCCAGAAGAACCAAGCCACTATCCAAAGACCCAATACATGACCGGCCTACCAGATCCATATCTTGCTTGACAAGTTAGTGTAGAATGTTCCTAAAATCGCCCAAAAAAATGAAAAATTCGATATGTCCTAAAACCCTAAATTCGCTAAACCCCTTCCCTCGCCTTTTGAACCTTATAAAGCCCTAAACCCCTCTCTCTCTCTCTCTCTCTCTCTCTCTGGTTCGATCTGGTAAGCATATCTTCATTTCTCTCTATTTCTCTCTCTCTCTACACGTTTATTACATATTTGTCTATATACTCTTTCTGATTTTCAGTTCTTAGCAAAATTGCATGCAATTTCTGGAGCGGCAGAGCACAGTTCGAATTTCTCCAACTATTTCTTTCTGAAATTTTGTTTTATGCTCTATATATATAGGTATATTTGTGGATCTGTTGTGTATGTTCCGAGGATCGTGTGTATTTTTGCATTTCACTCCGAACCTTGAGAAGCTACTAAAATTAGGTTTAGAGATATATTGCTATACTGAGGCCGAATAGGTTTTTTCAAGGTTTATATATAATATCACAGTTTTTGTCTAGATTCTTCTTCATGGTATAATATTGAAGGTCTGTCGATTTCGTTTACAGTTCAAGTTTGTGGAAATGGGGTTCTTATCTTGTTGTTTTTGTGATTTTCACATTTGAACCTAAATTTTGATGATATATCTGTTCATGGAATGCGGAAAGTAAGGGGAAAAAGCTATGCGCAGTTATAGGTAGAAATATCTGGTTTATTGGAAGTGGTCTTTGTTGCCACATTTTCATTCCTAATAGCCATTGGCTTCCTTGACAAGTGCGGTCCATTGGGCCACTGTTAAGAGGGAGGAAATGGCAAGGACACAACCTTGTTTGTTTAAGAGAAATTTTTGCTTTAATAAAAACAAATTTCTGACAGAAAAAAAAAAATAAAAAAGAAAAAGAAAATTAAATTTCTAAGTGTTTTCCCCATTCCTATGGGTTATGAGGCGGCGGTGGTGGTTAGGTTTTGTGACACTGGTCTTTGGTTGATGGGTTGACATTGGTAGAAGCATGTTGGTTTACTGGAGTTTGATTGTGCAAGTGATAGTGGTTATTCATGATAGGAGTAACACTGTGACAGGGAAGCTTATGTGTAGAATATATAGTTGTGCTTGCTTTTCTATATTTTCTATTGTCTCCTGCATACATTAATTTGTGTATTGGTGGTTGCTTTAGTTGTGAATGGAAAATCAATTGAACAAGATGCAATGAGATTAACTTAAACTTGGTTTGGGAATGTGATCACTTGATTTTAACATGCTTTAAAAATGTGGAGAACGATTGTGGTGTAGAACAGTTAAGTAGGGCGGTAATGGTGGTGGAGTGATGGTGAGAGAAAGAGAGTCGAAGTTAGAGTGCTTTCATACACACAACACATATACAAAGATCTTTTTCATTTATTTATTTATTTGTCTATTTGTGTATATATTTGATCTGTTTGTATACTGTATTTTATTCTAGTATGGAAAAATGAAAATGTGGACATTTCATATAGTCAATTCAGTGAATTCTTGACTGGACTAAAATTTGTTTTGTCTATTAGTTTTGGTGAACAATTTTTTTCCCATAAAATATTGGAAGACTTCACAATTTGAAAAATTCACATTCATTTTTGTTCTTACATCTAGGAGCAAGTTAGCATATGAATGGCGACTGTCCAAAATTGAATTTTGTCAGTTTTTCACTATCTGCAGACTTCCAGGTTACTGTGTATATGATATAAGCACTTGTAAACCTTTATTCAACATTTGGTATTGAAACTATGAAGATATTATGGGGAACAAAATAGTCTTTTCTATTAATGTTGATTATTTCCTTAAACATTGTCAATTTTGTTCATCATGTTCTCTCTCTGTAGCCTCCTTTTTTACCAATCCCTCATTTTCTTTTGTATATATTGCTGATGGTTTTTTTTCCCTTTCAACGCCCTTGAATTTTTTTGTGAATCTTTAAGTTTATTATCTTCATTCCAGTAAAGTTTGATTTTACCTGTTCTCAGCAATTTGGAACATGAATTTCAACAATTTTCGAGTTCCCAAGGTGCCAGGTGGTGGTGCTGTTCCTACTTTACTTAAGCTGGGTATTATTGGTGGGCTAGGTGTGTGGGGAGCTTCTAACAGTCTCTACAATGTTGAAGGAGGGCACCGAGCAATCGTTTTCAACCGTATTGTTGGTGTCAAAGACAAGGTTTATGTTTTGCCTTAACATCTTGTATTTTACATGAAAACTTGCACTCGTATTTCTTCACATTGTAGTTAGATCTAAATTTTTTCTCTTACATGTTTAAAAATATTCCAGATTTTCCATGTGTTCTCTTAGTTTTTGCAATTTAATGTGTTTGTGGCTTGTTATCTTTCTTAGAAGTTTCCTTTAAATTCCCTTTTGAACATCTTATATTTATTTTGAAATGATATGTCATCTAGTTTGTTTATTTAGTTGTCTCAACAGTACCTCTAGTTGATGACTTGACTTTTTAACTGAATACATGGGCAGAAAATTGTGGGAAATAATTTAATTTGACTAACATTTATTAATATTGATTAACACAAAAGAAATGCCGAGTGTATGTGTCTGTGATTTTCAGTTGAGTGTGAACATTTTTTTTCTTTATATTGCACTCAAATGTTCTCTTCAAGATTGTTCCATGTTCTCTCTTTTTTGGTGAGTGTGAATCTTAAGTTTCAATCATCATGATTGGGCTGTGCGTGCCTGTATTTCTAATGCAAGTTCAGTTTTTAAATATGTTGTACTTTTTGATACTTGCTTTGATCTCCACAAGATATGCGTTTTGGTTTCGATGCTTGATATGATTTTAGTATTTATTAATTGGTTAAGTATTTAGTTTTGAACTGCACAATAGTATATGTAGTAAAAGCTTGTTTGATGGTCTATTTTATGTAGTTTACATAATGTAGCAACTTTTACTTTCATGTATGCAAGATATTTTTTTTTTTCTTGACGTCAGCCTTATTACAAACTTGTAGACAGTTGCAATTCCAAAGTTGCATAGACAACGCAACAATGTTTTCTATAAGCATTGACGGAATAATATTAAAGCTGGTTACTGCTGGGCGTGTTGCTTCCTGTACAATAACTATCCTTTGGAACTAATATAAAGAACTAGTTGGTGTAATCTCTTTGTGTATCCTTTGGCTTGGAAATATTTAACCATGGTGCTCTAAATTAGTCACAACTCTTATATTTCCAGTTAAACAGATCTTGAAAATGGGTTGAATGGGTGAAGAACTAGAAAATTAGATGCACATCTCATCTCTTCCTGAATAGTTACTAGTAATGTAACCCGTTTTAGACTTGAGTAGTTATCATTTGATAAAATCCGCTTCGATACCAAATGTTTGCTAGTAAATAGAGTCCTGCACTGCATTTGGATTTCAACTGCTCTGTGGAATTGTCCTGACCTTTATATTTTTTTGAGAGGCAAGAGTAATTGACTTCAGTGAACAAGGTAATCGAGATTAGAAGAAGTTATCCCATTTACTTTTTGTTCTGCATCACATAACCATCTTAATGACTGGGTTGATTTGTTGTGGTTTTAGTAGATTACGAACCATGTAAATCACAAATAGACACTTAAGATATAACATTTTATGTTTTCAGCAACACTGTTTTTTAATAAATTAGGTGTCAAATATGATAGTTGCAAAGCTCTTGTACAAGTACGGTATGAAATAAACAAATGTTTTCTTTAGTGCCTGTATGATTTGCTCATTGAACAACTGGCAACTTTCTAAATTTTCTTTCCTGTATCATTGAATTATAGATTGTAATATACTCCCTCCGTCCCGCAAAGAGTGTCGCTTTTGGGGAATACAACTTTTTAAGAGTATTATTTTTTATGGTTTTTTTTATAGTAGTATGAAATGAATTTCCTAATATGCCCTTGTAGCAATTTATGAATACAGTACAAAATAGTTTGTCTTGACCCAACCAAGTGACCTTTCAAATTTGAATTGTGGGGTCCACAATAGCTTGTTTTAGAAGTTTTAATTACTTTTATAATTTCAAGACAAAGGGTATATTAGGAATATTTAAAAAATAGTGTATTGGATTTTGAAATATGACACTTATTTTGGGACAGCCAAAAAAGGAAAGTAGGACACTTATTTTGGGACGGAGGGAGTATGATTCATTGATTCTTCTTGATTTCTATGTTTTTACATTGTCATCTATAATTAATACCATGTTCTTACACTTGGATCATGCAGGTTTATCCTGAAGGGACTCACCTGATGTTTCCATGGTTTGAAAGGCCAGTAATTTATGATGTTCGTGCACGCCCCCAGATGGTTGAGAGTACTTCAGGGAGCCGTGATCTCCAGATGGTATATTCCTTTGCCTCCCTTGCCCCCGCCACACCCCCCCACAAAACACCCACCCACCCTCCCTTTTTTGTTGTTTTGATCGTGTTCAGTTTTTGCACATGAATTTGTTGCTGCAAATGTTGAACTCACATTGGAACAGTTTATTTGTTTCATTTTTTAAAAGCATCTTACTCATGAGGGGAATCTTTTTTTTTTTTTTTTTCTTCTCCCAATTTTGTATATATTTTTATTTTTAGAACTTAGAACTATCATATTTCTTACAGCTGTTTGGAAATGATGAAATTCTACATCAGATTTTCTTATTGTGATTTGATGTTGTGATGCCTCTGGTGCCGCCTCTTGGAAGTACCTTTTTCTTTGCATCCTATGGCATTCTTTATCAATTACTCATCCTTATAATACCATCCTCATTTCTTTAGTTGCACTAACTTAGAGAGGACTTCTTTTCTGAAAGGAGGGTTCTATATTTTATATTATTAGTAACGTTGCCTTTCTCTCTTGTTAGTTTTTGATTGTTTAGATGTTACTATGAACATGTTTGTATTGCTATTTTGTTCTCTTTGGTTGTTAGTCCTTGTATCTGCATGATAGTTTTCTGGGTTGCAGTAACTTCTTCTACTCCATTTTTGTTGGCTATTCTTCTCTCCGTATACTTCCCCCTTTCCTCATCATCCTCTCGCTCTCTCTCTCTTTTGTTTTATATATATATATTTTCCTGTTTTTGGTCGGTGGTTTGGTAGGGGGAACAATTTCCAATTTGTTACTCACTTGCAAGGAGGATCTAAGGCCATCTTTTTGTATAATGCCTCTTTTGTCTCAAATTATGGCCCAGTATTTTGGGGGATTGCTATGCTTCTTTCTATTTGGGAGCTTGTGAAGGGGTAGGCTAGGAAATATTGAAACCCTAAAAGACAGAGATAATGGTTATCTTCTCTTTTCTTACCTCTTTTGTTGTTTTGTGAAGAGAGAAATTCTAGAAGCAGAAAATCGGGATCAAGCAACTTTAGTCCATTATGATTGGGTCATAATTGAGTCACTTTTTTAGTTCCAGTGCAAGTATGAAGGGGAACTTCATGGCCTTACTTGTGTGAGTAGGTCGTGGTATATAGTCTTTTGAGGCTTATTATTGGAACATTGTACACCTTGGACTGAATTGAAAAAGAGAATTCATGTAGCCTACTCCATTCATTTTTGACAAAGATAAGGATGATGATAGTGATGATTGTGCACCTTGGACTTTAGTTTTCTTCTATTACATATGTTTAAACAAAAAGTGTTAAATCAAAGCCTTAGTTAAGAGTTGAATTGGGAAGCACTAACTTGTCCTGCAATATGTAAAGGTCTTTCCAGCGATAGTGGCTTTCTTGAATAAGAATTCCAGTTGATAAGCACCTTTAAAATGTGTTGCTTGGGGAAATTTTTAGAGAGAAAAAAAAAACTTAGTTGACAATTGCACCGAGAATCGGTGTTTATCACTGCATCATAGAGAAGAGGACAGAGTAATTTCAGATGATAAGCAGTTTTAAAACGTGTTCGTTGACAATGGCACCAAGAAGCTGTGTTTAGCACTGCATCGTAGAAAAGTGGACATAGTACACTACAATTTTCAAGTTATGACCCTCCTTTAATAGAATATATATGTGCTGTTGTATTTCTGGCACATTTATAGTTTCGTTGAGTAATTTTTCATGCTTAGATTGTTTATTCTGACTTTGTTTCCAGTTCCAATTTCGTAGCCGTAATGGTTTCAAGAATGCATACAGTCGGTTATAAAGGATTTTGAAACCTTTTATTTTCTTTAAAAAGTTCCTCAAAACTCTTGACAGTTTCGTATAATCAAGTTATTGAACAAAACGTTCAAGGAAATTTGGGGGAAGTTTAAAGGTTTGAGGAGTTTGAACCTATCCAATTCCTTTTCCTTTATTTATATTGATAGTGAAATATTAGATTCTTTTTTATTGTCTCCAAGAAAATAAAGAATGAATGGAGTGAGCGAGAGGGGTACCGTCTTTCTTATGAGTGATGATGTTGACTTGGGAAAGTTGATTGTTGGGAACAAGGAGGGGTGCAGATGATGGTGATGATGTTGTAAGACAACACGTGCTGGTGGTTTTGACAACAGCAAAATGTGACTTAGAACTTTTTATTCAAGAGTCGGGTGATATAGGACAGTAGGGTTAGGGATGTAATAGCATAGTGTTATATAGCTTTTGAGCCAGTATTTCATTATTGTACGAAACGGTAGCTTCATGTAACGGGATTTATATGGATGATAAGCGTAAAATACGCGTATGAATTTTTTTTAAAGCACGTATGCATATTTTAAAAGTACACGTATGAATTTTTAACATAAAATACACGTATGAATTTTTTTTAAAGTACGTATCAGCACTTCAGAACCATGATCCTCGCGGGTGAAAAACCTGCACCATACTTTATTGTAGCATCTTTTGGGCACTCTTATTTTCTAAGATATCTGCGCTATACATGTGACAGTCATGATTGATCCAATGTTTTTCATTCAATTTTTTGACATTTTATGAAATATGAAATTTCTATACTTCTTTAATAGCACTTTATTTTGGCCGACATCAAACCATCGAAGGGGTCTCTTGTAAAATATCAATTGTCCTCCCAGAACTATGTCATGGAAAAAAGTAAGTTCTTTGATGTTCTTCATGTCCCTTGTGGCATTATCTCTTTGGAGTTTTATAGCTATATGTAGCCTGCTTAAGTGCTTCTACTACTGATTAAGATCCATATTCCAGAAATATGAATATTTATGGTAGTGTCAGTTGTATAACAAATTTCTTGTAATGGCTGATTAATAACCACATTCCAGAAGTGTGTATATTTGTTTTGGTAGTTTCATTTGTATAAAAGAAATTCTTGTGGTTTTCTAAACAATCTTGTAGTTCAAATGTTTCTTAAGTGTAATCTTTGGTTATTTTTTTATTCATACTTTCTGATCTTTGGTTTTGCTGCACAGGTGAAGATAGGTCTTCGAGTTCTAACTCGTCCTGTGCCGGACCAGTTGCCTACAGTTTATCGTACTTTGGGTGAGAACTACAATGAAAGAGTTTTGCCTTCAATTATTCATGAAACTTTGAAAGCTGTGGTTGCACAATATAATGCCAGCCAACTTATTACTCAGAGAGAGGTAGGCAGCTGCACTGTTACTATATGACAATTTGCATTACCAATTTTAAATTTTGAGCTTTGCTTGTGATTGAGATTCGTGTTGCAAGGTTGTTGAGACTTGCAATGTCTTGTCATTTGTTGACAGTTAAGTTCATGGAAGAGTTTGGGCCTGTTTGGTTAATTATCTAAAAACAGTTTTCAGAGAACTCCAAAATATAGAATACTGGCATTTTTTTACCTGAATTTCCGGAGAGAGATTTCAGCAACCAAACGAACTTTTGAACTTTTTACTGATTTCCAATTTTTGGATACCAGAAAGCTGTTCTTTGGAAAGTGATTCAAGTAATTCCTTTATTATTTGATAATTTGCTGCAAAGATTATAGGATTAATAGCGAACACTGCCTTCCCCCTTCTTTTCCTCCAATTATTACCCAAGTTGGAAATAACCCCCTACAGTTTCACTTAACCCCCTGGACTATAATGGGTGAAAGACTTTTGCTCTGCCGTTAAGAACGCTGTATATTGACTTTTTTTACCCCTTTAGAAGGGCAGTTAGCAAAAAATTGGATATTTCAGGGTTTCCAAGTAAAATGGAAGTTTACTTGGGGTGGGGGGGTTTACATACAAATTAGGTAATATTTGGATGGATTTTTCTGCAATAAACCCAACATTATATTCCTTCCTGTATTTTGGCTTCTTGGTATTTAATGTGTGTACAATGGTAGGGAAATTTCTTGTTTATTTTGAGTATTCAGGAACTTATTTGTTATTTTTAGGCTGTTAGCCGAGAAATACGGAAGATATTGACAGAGAGGGCAGCCAATTTCAACATTGCACTTGATGATGTGTCCATCACAAGCCTAACATTTGGAAGGGAGTTTACAGCTGCAATTGAAGCCAAACAGGTGGCTGCGCAAGAAGCCGAGAGGGCCAAATTTGTTGTGGAAAAAGCAGAACAAGACAAGAGAAGTGCTATTATCCGTGCTCAGGTGAGTAAAAGATACTGAATCTCATACTTTTAGACTGTGATATATACTTGAATGAAAGTTGTTGCCAAAAGGTGGTTTTGAACTTAAAGTGTTCATCAGCTGTGATGGGAAGGATTTTTTCCCGAGTGTGGTCTGAGATTTTAATGCCACTTACTATCATAATAAGAACCTTTCTTTCTTACTCTATAAAAGATTTTTACTTCAACCCCCCCTCTCTCTCTTCTTTAAGGGTGGGGCTGTTTTTGGGGCAGAGGACGGGAAAATAAATTACTGAATGGAGTTTCTCTCTCTATTTTATTTAAACCATATTTTGATGATTTTTTTGGATGAACCGAGAGGAACTTGAACCATATTTAATTTGGTGGTTGCAATTTTTCCAAGTCTTTGCAACCTTACCTTTTTTGTTTGCTGCTTAATTGCATTCAAGTATTGAGTTTGTTTCCCCTTGACCAAAGCAAATGCATATCTCGGAACATCTTTTCACGTGGAATCGAACATTTTGTTTGTTTTATATTTATTTATTTATATACTTAAAAGACGTTCAAATGTTGAGCGGTTTTTCCCCCCATTAACACACATCCTACTCTGTGGTTACCAGGGAGAGGCAAAGAGTGCCCAGCTGATCGGACAAGCTATTGCCAACAATCCGGCGTTTATCACACTGAGGAAAATTGAAGCAGCTAGAGAAATTTCGCACACAATGTCGAATGCAGCCAACAAGGTTCTCTTGAATTCCGACAATCTGTTACTGAACCTTCAGGAAATGGAATTGGACAGCACAGGTAAGAAATAAATAAGCAAATCAAGTTTTAGACACTTCTCCCCCTCTACTTTTGTTTCGAATTGTTCAGTAGCGGGAAAATATTACATGTAATTGGCATGGAGGACATGTTAAATTATTCTGTTTGTTTTTGGATTCTCTGGATGGAAGGAAAATTTGATAAATGCTGAGAAACTATGTAAATGGGGGAGAGCTGAATCTCTTTTGGAAACTCTTGAGACCTGGGAGTTGTTTGATGACACTGAAAGTCAAGTGTTGAAACTTTTAGAATCTGAATTTAAGTGTTGAAGTTTATGTGGTAAATTAAAAATTACTATGTTTTTTAGATGTCTTTTTGAATTTAAAGTGTTTAGCATTCAGTGACAAGTGAAGTCACTAGCATTTGAAATTTTATCTGATTTTAAGTGGAGCTTATCTTTTTAAGTGATGTTGAAATTGTGATATCGAACACACACTTACTTTTGATAAGCACTTGATTCATTCAGAATTATGTGGTGAATTGGATTATAAAACACCACCTAATTGAGATCCAGAATCAGTTTGATATATTTTTGTGCAATTTTTGGCTGTTTTATGATTTGAACCTGAATTAAAGGTTCATTATTTCATGATTAGCAGGCTCTTAAAGATGTCTAAAATAGTAATTTCATGTTGTTACATTTGTAGAGATTCAAAGGGCGAATCTCTTTGCATGCTAAAATTGGGAGAGAAACTCGTGTAATTTCATTTTATATGGTGCAGAAAAATATTTATGTTACATGTGCATCGTGTCTGGAATTGGAGAAATTTAATTCTAAGGCTCCGATTTGATACTTCCGAATAAACCGTGATACAGTTCATCTGGTCTTACTTTATCATTGTCTACTTATCAAACGGTTTTCACGAGACCGAATTCGTATTCAATTTAGTTGAGAGGATAGTGGATCTCATTCCACATGATATAATCATATTACTATCACACTAACAAAAATTGAATTCCATTCGGTTCTTAAATCATTATTTTTTTTTACATAGTCTATATGTTGAAATGGGTATATTCCAATTGAAGGTATATCTTGAAATGGGTATATTCCAATTGAAGGCCTAGATTAACAATTTTGGTTTACTACTTCAAAATGAGACATTGGAAATGACTTTTGTAAGAATTACGGACTAGTGCAAGTTAGAATAATACTTATAATTTTGTTAATACTTCATAGATTTTATTAGGTAAATGCTAATCACTCAAATCATTGTGAGTGATTAACCAAATGATTAAAAATATTTCTACACGTGTTTTAAATTCTACTTGGATTCAACTTATAATGATATTTGACCAACGTGTGAAATTAGTGAGTCAAATTGATCTAGAATTTTAGATGGCATTGAAAAACACATTTTGTTTTGCTTCTTTGGAATGATATTCACGTTTACTGTATGTGTTTGAATTACATTTCCCTGTTTTCCAACACCATTGGGGAACATGTGGTCCTTTTATTAGTGTATCGGACCATTATCGAAAAAATTATCCAATGATAATTTAGTAGGCAATTCAACTGTGACTGTGAAATTTGAAATCTCCCAATACCATTCGAGAAGATGTGATCCTCCTCTTATTACATTTGTATCGGACAATTATTAAAAAAAATCCCCCAATAGTAATTTAGTGAAATTTGAAATCTCGGTCTTCAAAATGTTAAGCTGGCATAGAAACAATTACCAATCGGTCAATTAGTTGGTCGGTGAACTTTCGATACTCAAACCAACAAACAAATATCAATCGTGGTTAAGAATATATCATCATTTGACAAGAACATTTGGGTCAAAAAGAAAAGAATAGGGAGACATGGTGATGGGACTATATACAAGATTGAAGTGGAGGGGATCCTTAATTGATCTTCAAGTATGGGGGGCCATTAAGGGGGTGGAAAATCTTTTACGGTGTTTTGTTTGTTTTTTGAATCCCAAATAGGGTTGTCTTCAATGGGTACCATACATGTTTCAAATTTCTATTCAACAGAATTTTCCTAGTGGGATATGAAAGATTGTGTAGCGTTAGCCTTGGGTTTTTGTCCACTCAATACCTTGCTTCGATTATGAAAAGTAGATGATTCCAATCTCTACAAAAGTATTGTTTGAGTTTGAGTCCATGGATTCACAAAAGGGTGTGCGTTTGCTTTACTATTTTTAAAAAATTAAATTAAAAATTATTGAAGAGTAAATGAAAAAAAATTAGGGTCCGCTTGATTTGTAACTATTGTTTTAAGATAATTATAAAAGATGGGGGCATGTTTGATTTGTGATTCGGGGAACAGTTTTTTTTTTTTAGAAAACTGAAAACAAAAAATTGTTCTGAAAAAAAAAAAAACTGTACAGAAAACTTTGTTTGGTTCAGTTTTCTATAAACTCAGTTATAAAAAAATATACTTTCAGAGAATTGTCTTTTATAGTTATCTGAAAACAGTTTTTTGTTTTCTGAATTTTTGAGAATTGTAGTTAAAGTTATCTGAAAATAGGTTTTTTATAACTTAGTTTTTAGAAAACGATTTTTAGAAAACTGAAGAAAACAGGAATTTTTGTTGTATAATTTTCTGTTTTTGATTTTTTTTTAAAAAAAAATTGTTGAATTACAAACCAAGGCCCTTGTCTTCTCCATTTTTCCTTTCCGTTCAAATTTCTCTAGAAAGCAAATGGTGGGTGTGGGGGAAATTGTCCTCATCTTTTCCTTCCATTGCACTCAAATTTTTTTGGTAGGCAAATGATAAAGATTTTCCCCCAATGTCCTATTTCCTTCCTACTTCCTCCATTTTTTCCTCTCACACTATTTTCTTACTAATCATAAATATTAAAAGGGATATAGTAAATACAAACTTAAACCTCTAAATTACCTTTTTTTTTTTTTTTAAGTATAAAAACACTTTAATTTCTTTGTTGGCTAAGTAAGATAAGTAATTTTAGTTGCCAACTAACATGTTGCTAAAATAAATAATTAATCCAAAGATCTAACTTACAAATGTTTAGCTGAATTCTAGAAGCAAATTGCTTGCGCACAAAAAAAAATAAAAAATAATAATAATAATAATAATGAAGAATTCTTATACATTTTAAATAACAACTGGACTTCACTTGTTATTATATTCAATTATTTAGGAGAATATAATCAACTTTGGTCTTCATAGCACAATTCTGAATTATATATATCTATGCTACATATATAGAAATATTATATTGACCCACTTTGGGGGTTGAATGGATTTAATTAAAGCCTACAGTTGTTTGGGCCTTTGGTTTTCTTTGCCTTTCCGCCTCCTTTGAGCAAAATTTTCACACCACACATTCGTCAACCCATCAACCAATACATAGTTTCTTAATATTTATTTATTTATTTATTTTTCTTTGTGTGTGTTGTTTAGCTAAATATAATGTCCCGGAGAGGAATTATAATCCATCTGATGATTAATTGATTTAGGACGTCAAATTGCGTGTTGTTTCGGTGCACATCATTTGTTGGTCCAACTAATATATATATATATATATATTATTGACGTGTAAGAAAATTAGGTGTTGTAGATGTTATGTCAAGGAAGAATGGACCTGATCGCAACCATTACGTAATAATTATATATATATATTTTTATTTTATTTTTGTAGAAAAAAAAATGATAAAATTATCCGATGTAAAGATTATATCGAAAAAGAAACTGTCTTGTGTTTAAACTAGCACATATATATAATTTAAATTTAATAAAAATCGAAAGTCAATACTACCAAAATAGCAATCCAAGACTCTAAAGTGGAATCGAATACTTTTAATTTCATTCATTTGTTTGAAAAGTAATTTTAAAGATGAAATACCTATTTTCTTCCCTTTTTACAATAGGAATGGAAAAATACGAAATCCACATTGAAGACAATCAATGTTAAACAACATTGATGACCAAATTAACTGCGGTCAACAATCAATTCGAAATTAGCACAAAATTAGCCATTAAAGTCAATTGACGACCAATTCAAAATCAGTCGGAAATTAACCATTAAAGTAGACCGATCTGATATTAGGCAGTGATTTGATCCATTGAAGTCTATTGACGACCAATTTGATATCAACTGGCGATTTGCATCCATTGAAGTCGTTGGACGACCAATAAGTCGGCAATTTGCATCAATGGACAATGATAGGCGATAAAACATGGACATATGTTGATGAGACAGATGCATGTCATTGAAATTGTATTCTTGACTAAGAAACGAGAGTAAATTTTCATGTCGATGAGAGAGATCCAATAAAAGGCAACTTCTCTTGACATTCTTTTCTCAGTTTCCAAATATATATCGTGTTTGGAAAATTAAAAAAAGAAAAGAGAAAGAAGAAAATATATATTTATGCATATATGTGTATATATATATATATATTTGTTTTACATATATATATATATTATGCCCTTAAAAAAGAAAAACTATCTATATAAAAAGAAAAACTATCTATATATATATATAGATAGTTTTTCTTTTTAAGGGCATAACCAAATGAGAGAATTCTCATTTCATTCCAACCTTATTTTATTCCTTTTTATCAAACTAGCACTAAAAGATTAATCAACGCTTTAAATAATTATTATAAAAAATATAGAATGAATTATGATATTACTAGCAGGATTCGAGAGTATGATGAACCAAATGGTATTGACACACTAAATGTAAACACTTTGATCCCCAATAAAAAGAAAAAGATTAGTTTGCATAAAAGGTAAAACACAACGAGAAAAATCAAAATCAAAATGAAATGAAATGAAATAATTAAAAATGACTTCAAAAAATCAAATATTTGTGCATCAAAAAGTATACAATATTATTACAATTAAGAATAAATATTTGATGTGCCCGATATACTGTATACCTAACTAATAACATGCACTGACACTTGCATATCACAAACGACAAACGACCCAAATTAACCCGTGCCGTGAAACTGCACCGCTAAAGATGGAGGAAATCCTGGACAACATGATCCATGACGATCTCATAATTTCTCATTAGTCAAGTGGTTCTATGTCGTTGTATTTCGTCGGCAATCGTCAGCCGATCGTGAAGTCCTCGGTGCCACGTGGAAGATAGAGACACGACATTATTACGTCGAAACGGACAAGGTCGAAGCAGATGAGGATGACGTTGTAGGTGATACGTGGAGGGTCCACACCCACCATCAACATAGTGGCCGACGCACACACATAGCCAAATATGTCCTTTAGCTGACGTACGCATTTCGCGCACCGCCCGTGAGCGGCTCCCTTTGTCTAATATTCACACAGTGCGCACAATTCCAATTAATGCAATTAAACAAAATTTAATGCGACACTTCTGGCTTAAAAATTTATGGTTATCTTTACTATTGTTTTTATCTTTAGTATTTAAAAATTGATATGTAAGCCATATTTACTATTATTACTAAGTTCAAATTTTCACTTATGCTTACTAAATTAGAATTTAAATTTTACCATTATAATTTCTAAAACAAATTTGATATGTAAGCCATATTTAAACATGTTTAATTCTATTAGCGATTAGATCTTTTTCATTCTTTATTTTTTTAAAAGGATACATTTTATTTAAATTGTTTCAATTAAAATAAATTATAATATCTTAATTTTTAATTTTAAGTATTAAAAATGATTGCCAAAAAATTTACAAAAGATTTTTGAAATTGAACTATAATTAAATTTATAATTTAATGTTTACTAACTAACTAAAACGCAAAAGAACATAGAAAAAAAAAAAAAAAAAAAAAATACCACATATCAATTTTAGAATATAAACTATAATTGTAAAACTTTACTTCTATTTGGTAAATTTATAAAGTTGAAAGTTGAGTATTTCATAATTTAGATGAAAACAGATTTTAAAGAAAGACTTATTAGTCTTATGAAAAATTTATAGGATTTACTAGTCTTTTATAGAAAAAAGTATGGCTTAGTGCTTGTTTGGGATCGCTGGTAGAATCTCTAGAGCTGTTATTGCCTCCATTGAGGCTCGTACTATTATTAGCACTTCATTTTTTTCTTACTTAGACAATGTAGGATTGTGCAACTTGTAACTCGCCAATGCCTACACTTTTCGCTGGTCAGTCTATGATACCATTTGTAACAACCAACTCCACCGGATGGGATGACATTGTATGTTTTGGACCTGAGCCCGCATGGTATTACTTTTGGGTTTCACTCCAAAATGCCTCATACCATTTGTTTTACTTAGATGGTGTGAGATTGTGAAAATTATAACTCACCCAATGCATATTTACACCCGCCCATATAGGTCGCCACAATCCACCCTCCTAAGAGGTTCAATATCCTCGTCGACAAACTTTCGGTTGTGTCATACTCTGATTGTTGGGAAACATGCTAGTTTTTGAAACTTTTCGAGGGATTTTGAATCATAGATCTTGATTCATCATATAGAGACAAGTTTTATGGAAAAATAAAATATGATGTATCATTCAATTAATAAATTGAATACTTACATCAAAGGTCTGAGTAAACTTTTAAATCTTTCCTCTAAAGTGAATGTTCTCACTTATTGTAGATCCCTTAACAAGATGCATTCTTCTTAGATCTCCATCTTCTTGGTAATTGTTTTGCCTTTAGGAATCACTCATAAGCCTCTATGAATAACCTTGAAAAACTAGGCTTGTGGGACCCTTCATTAAATGAGAACATTAACCCTAATTTTCTAGAGAGAGAGAAAATATATTCTTTTTTCCTTCTACTAAAAAAATCACCCCTAAAATATACATATACCATATATATATATAGGCAACAAAAAGATAAGGAAAATGAAATAATAAATCCTTCTCAATCTTTAATTCACATGTCTCAAATCTAATAGGATTCCAATATCAAGTTGGGTTATGGATGAGAATCCTTTGGGCTTATTATTTTATTGGCTATAATGAATAAATAACCTCTAAGTCAATGTTGCACTTTGACCCCTCTATGCATAATTAGTTATCGGAGAAATAAAGCCATCAATTCAACTACTTAATTAATATATTTATTTTGGTAACTTTGATTATTTTTGACTCGATCACAATAAAACATTTGTTTGATAAAAATAATAATTTAAATAAATAAATATATAATAAATCATTTTGTCTAAAAACATACGAAGGCCTTCGAATTTACTTTGTAATCAACTATAATCAATATAAAATAAATACAAATAGTAATGATGCAAATATTGAAAATATAACCCTTTAACTATTAATTATATAATTACCCAAAGTGTCGGTCTAAGGATCCCGAAGTATCCGCCGAACAAATCAAAGTAATTATTAATTAATAAAACAGTTTATACTTTTCTCATGCTTAAGAGTCAAATGCTATGACGGTGATAGGGAATAATTGCATATGACGGCTCTCGTAATATATCTCAACCTAACGCAGATCCAGTTCAAGTCTTAATTAATTATGAGTCCATCCATAATTATCGACTATAAACAATTTATGATTACTATTTATATTCATGTATTGATCGCCATCACATACATATATAAATATCTCTTGTAATCAAATGGACACTATCAATTCTATATTGTATCGAAGTACATTGAATTCACCAATTGTATCAAGTATAAATATTTCAGAAACGTCAGGAACATATGTCACTATAATCCAAATAGGAATTTGCTATACTAAGGCATATAAATCCCAACATTGATATCATTTGTAATGATCCACTCTACTACATTGTATGATATTGTATGTTTTGGGCGCGAGCCCGCATGATTTTATTCTTGAATTTCACCCCAAAAAGGTAAACCATTTGGAGATAATACCTCCACGTACAAGTACTTTACCTTTTCTTTAACCAGGCAATGTGGAATATGCCATATGTAGCTCACTCAATGTGGTAGCTCGCCCAATGCCTATTCACGCCCGCCCGCATAGCTAGGTCGTCATATGTGTTTTACCAGAAAAAAAAGAAATAAACTTTGGACTTTTATTCTATCGAGAAAAATGAAACGGACCTGTATATGGATATCTACATGCATATATTCACGCATGTATCTCACTAGTAGATGTCACGTGTAAATATATATATATATATATATATATATATAAAGGAAACGAGCTTGTTTATAAAAAAAAAAAAAAATACTCGTGGTTACCGAAAAGGAAACAAGCTTGTTTTATATATATATATATATTAAGAAATGGAAACATTTTACTGAAGAAACACCTGACACACTTTTTGCCGTAAACTATGAATATTAGGTGTTGTGCGTATCAACTCGTGCATTACTGTAGCTAACGCATGAAGTATTGTGCCTGGAGCTAACGCATTAAGTATCGTGTCTAAAGAGTACGTTCGCAACCTGGAGAGTACATTCGCAAAAATGAAACTCAAAGGAATTGACGGGAGCAAGGACCCAGAACATTAGGTGGGGGGCAATAATGATATTATTATTTTTACTAATATAATGTAGGTCCGTCCCTAAACGAGAGCTCACACGAGCACTGGAACATGTGGTTTAATTCTATGCAAAACAAAGAATCCTCTTTTAAGGATGAAGAGGTTTATACCAATGGGTTTGATGCCCTTACATGCATTCCATAGTACAGTAAGAAGTACAAGAGTTTATAAGTAGACAAGAAGCTAAAAATGATTTATATCATGTAAGTTACTAGAGATAATAGTTTTTAATCTAGATGTAAACTCGAATTAAGATTAAAAATTGAAAAATTAGTATAAATATCTTTTGCTTAGCTAAGCATGATTGCATTGGCTAGACCTTTTCTAGGCTTGCAACAAAACAAGTCATCTTAAATCACCATTCAAATTTTATTGCATACATGTATATATATATATATATATATATATATATATATATATATATATATGAGAGAGAGGTGTGTGCGTCGATGTGTCATATTCGATGTGAAGTAGCAAATGGGGTACCCAATAGAGACAGAGCAAAAACAGGGTGACATAATTAAACGTAAGCCACAACATATGTAACGCGTAAGAAACCATAACTACCGTTGACGCCGGACTCTTTCAATTTCAAGTCACCACCACCACCACCACCACCATCATCACATCCCTATCTCTATATATATTTACATTATATCTCTCCTCCATCTCCCTCTCTCTCTCATCTCTCTCTCTCTCTAAAGATCAATCAGATCATACATATATACACCATGCAGGAGGCAATCCCTTACAAGACTTGGCAACCAATTTCCACACAAACCCCAATCAACCGATCGCCTCCGAAAACAGAGACTGTTAATGGTGGAGTTGATAAGGGGACAAAAGAGTATGTGAAGAAATTGGTGGAAGAGAACGCAGTGATTGTGTTTGGTAAAAGAGGGTGCTGCATGAGCCATGTGGTGAAGCGTTTGCTTCAGGGTCTGGGTGTCAATCCAGCCGTGTTCGACGTCGATGAAGACGATGAGGCTGCTGTGGTGGAGGAGCTGCAGGTCGTGATCAGTTCGGCTGGTGTGGACGGAAAAGATGGCGGGTTGCAGTTTCCGGCGGTGTTCATCGGCGGACGGTTGTTTGGGGGTTTGGAGAGGATCATGGCCACTCATATTACCGGAGAGTTGATTCCAATTTTGAAAGAAGCAGGGGCTTTATGGCTTTGAATTTTTTTTTTTTTTTTTTTTTTTTTTTTTTTCATGCCCCTTCTGAAATAATTATGTGGAGGAAAATTTTGACTTTTTTGTTTTGTTTTGTTTTTTTTTTTTTTGTTTTGTTGTCTTCAATTTCTTGTTTGAAGTTGGGATCTAATTCTATTGTAGAGAAAAATTACAAGGATTTATAAATGTTATCAATTTCAATCAATTTTGGATGTGTTAATCAATATATAAAAAAACACATATTTACACTAAAATGCCGAGTTGGAGTTTGCACCACTTCCATTTTGAGCAATAAATTGAGAGAAAAAAATTAAAAATGAGGAATTTTTTTCAATTTTTAATTTCAAAATGTTGGTTCGATACTTCTAATTGTAATATTAATGTAATTCTCTATATTCCTTTAATCGAAAAAAAAAAAAGGGATTTAAGTTCAGTTGTTGTAGGCCACACGCGAAATCAAATTAAAGAGCTGTTTGGTTTTGAAAATGGAGAGTTGCCTACCAGGCAGATATTTTGGAGTGAGTTTGGTGTCAATGAGATTCAAAGTTGTTAATGACAAGTCCTTGTTGTAAAGAATTTCTGGCGGAGGTAGGAGAGCGACTAGGATTTATAGCTAAGTCGGTTCTCATGCTTCCTCTCCCGCATTTAAATTTTGTCGTTTTTGTATTTATGCTTTCACTTTCTGTGATTTAGAATTGGACAGTGATAGAGCAACCGAAATTTTTTATCTCTGAAAATAGTCACCGAAATGTGACTTGGTTTGGCCACGTCAAACTCCTTAAAAGGTAAGAGTCAGATAATAAACTTCCTCTATAATTTTTCGCATAAATTGAAGGAAAAAATAAAAGAATAACAGTCTGTTCAATGATAGTGGATAAAGAAAGACAATTGTGTGAAGATGTGGTGGTTAAATACACAAATCTAACACATATATATATATACAAAAAAATATATACACATATATATAAGTTCTCACAAATTAAAAAAGCTAACTAAGAACACATTCTTATAACAATATCGATCCGGGATTCACACTCGCTCTAGGCTTTGTAACGAGTTTTCTTTTCCAAAAGCTATTCAATCGATACTCTCTCTCACAATTTTTGAAAGCAAAAATTAGGGCAAAACATGAAACCGACATGGTGATGATAGAATCGAAGAAATTGGAATTTTTTTAAATTTTTTTATATAGTTTTGATAATGTTTTGTATAAATCTTTATGGTCTATCAGATGGAATCCCAAGTCTATAAAGTCTAGAGAAAGTTAGAGTGGTAGACTTACAAAATTTCCAAATTACTTAGAAGTTTTTCTGAAATATGGAGTCTTATTTTATATCTAAAAGACGGGGGTGTTCAAACATGAATTTTTTTTCTTCTTAAAACTCTAACACGGCCAATCCACCTCACGATTCGGTGATTATTTCGGGAATATTTTTCGGGTGTTCTATCATTTTTCTTTAGAATTAGACTGCAAGAGTTCACTCGGTTGGGTTTCAGTGGGGTATGCTCTTGATCCATCCGTGGGCTGGTTTGTTGGGTTGCTCTGAGAGCCTGTTTTGGTCGGGTTTCTTGTTTGCGGTTGGTATTGGGCTAGGCTGTTGGGCCTTTCATGGGGCTCCTGTTATTGGGCATTCTCAACTTCCTCTTCTATATTTCTTATAGCTACTGTTATTTGTTCACTTTAAAAAGTAAAAGGCCAAGGTTCTTGCCAAGTTAATTTATATGAACAATGCTATTCGGACTTATTTCTCTAGCTGATGTGTGACGGAAGAGAATTTGTCCTTTTGATGCAGTGCATAAACACGAGTATAAGTCCCGTCGGGTGCATTAAAGGGATGCAAACTCTTTTGACTATCCACATCAGTTCGGGAAATGGGCTTAAAAATCATTTCCAACACACACACACACTTATTTATTTATTTGAGCAAAAAAGAAATATGGGTAAAAAGCTCTTTACTCTCCATTTAAGATTTAAATTTTACTATTTTTTTTTCAAACTCATACATTCATTTGTCTCACACAAAAGGGAAAGTCACTTTCTACTTTAAAAGGCAAGAAACTCACCCACCAATTTATCTTGCACGAAAGGGAACCTCACCTTATACTTTGAAAGATAAAAGAGATATCACAGGGTTATTATTATTTTTAAGGTGAGTACTTATGGTGTAGCCCAAAGGCTAAATGCCATGGGCCTGTTTTGGTCTTGTACCATTTTGAGCTTTAGTCTATGTGAATATCTCTAAGGGTCGTGATAGACAGGCCGATGATTTTGACAGATTAGTTTGGCAGAATAGACATGCCAGTCCAGGTAAGCAATTTTAACAATTTAAAAAAGGAAAAAAAATAAAATAAAATAAAAAGAGAAACAATATAGGCGTCCACAGATTCAACTTTCTCAGATTGTTAAGTTCTAGGTTAAGTTCTTCTCTTTTGATAGTTATCAAATCTCTCCCTCTTCGTTTAGTCTCTTCAAATAATATTTCTTACCATCTTAACTTGAAGAAAGAAACAACATTTGATTTTTAAGGTATGGTTACAACTACATATCATATGTCATATTCATATATATATATTAGAGAGAAATAGAATCAGAAAAGTAAAGAAAGGTGAGAGAAAGAGAGGGAAGTAGTCTTTGAACCAGCTTCAGAACAGATCGACCCACTTCTTGCTTCTTTCCCGGTGAGTGAGTTATTAGAGAGAGAAATAGAATGAGAAAAAAAATAGAAAAGAGAAAGAAGATATGAGAGAGAAAGAGATGGAAGTGGCCTAGCTGGACAGGCCACATAAATTCTGCCAAAATAATCGGTCAGATATTTCGGTAAAAATATCATTTTCCAGACCAATCTCAAAACCACCAAGGGGTGATATCCTTTCTCTCTTCCTCTTCGCAAAGAGTAGAACTTTGCTTCCTTTCCTTTTATTTATTTATTTATTTTTAAAGTAATTGTATCGGTCTTACATCACATGTACTATTCAAGTCAGGAGTACGGTTCGAAAGAGAGACCTCAAGAACTTACTTCCGGAATCCCTACCAACGCCGTTATGCGCCCCTTAGAATTACTTCTTTTCTTTATATATATATTGATACCTACTCAAGGATACCGTTTTTGACTACTTTTATTTATTAATTAATAATTTAATAGAAAAATGCTGATACACGGTTGAAATTGGACTGTTGAGAATTTTCCTTAATAGAAGAAGATCACTAGCTAGTTTCTTTACATATGATGCAATTATCAAAAGCGTATACAACGTCGTAGAACAAGACAAAACAAATTAATCGATTCAAACTTCTTTTACATGGCACAACAAACGTGCTCATGTCTTCTAATGGACTTTAATTTTACCTACATTGACTTGGTCAACTCTCTCACTCTCTCTCTAGGTTTTATTAATTGGATGGTCCAATACTTTGTTCCAAACAAAGGACATCAAATTAATATCCTATGATAATCATAATAATATGGTCTATAGACTCTATACTATCACAAACATGGTTCATTTTATATGTGAGAGCTAGAGAGGGAGAGGGAGAGAGAGAGAGAGAGAGAGAGTGTTGTTGCTTTAACTTTGCTTTTCAACCCAAAAAGAGAATCCTAAATCTTCTTAATTATATAACATTGAATAAGCTAGAAAACTAATAATATCCGGTTGATTGAGCCTCAAAAGTGGTGGGTATTGAATAGGGAAATTATTGGTTACACGGTTGATGCTGTGCAACGGAGCGTTGTGCAATGTAGCATTGCGATTGTTGCAACGAATAATTTCTCGTATTTATGAGAGACATGCTAACTTCACTTTGCCGCCCCCAGCTGTACAGGTAGAACACAATGTTGATCTAACTTATTATGGATCCATAGTTGCATTGCAGCTAGTGTAATACTTTACTGACAAACCCTACCATTGGTGTCAGCTACTTCATTTTAAAATAATCTCAGAAAATATCATCTTTTTCAATTTGATCAAATTCCTTTGTGTACATGTGATACATATATATATATATATATATATATATATACACACACAGATATATTATTTATATATGTAGAGTTGATTGAGTCAATTTAGGTAAACTTAGAGTCCATTGGAAGACATGAGCATCCATAAATAATTAAAACTCACGTTGAATTTTTTTTTTTTTTTTTTTTTTTAATATCTATTTAAATTTTATAACTTCACTTTTTTATTGGAGATTTTTGATTAAACTAAATTATATGACTAGTAATTTCTCATGAGAACGTTGATGAATAAATTTGTTTATAATTCTTGAACAATGTCAATTATGTCATATATATTTTTGATAATTGCATCTTCGTTATTTTTTTTTCTTATATGGATAAGGTCAAACACATACGTTCTCTTTTTCCATTCTTCTTTTATAGTTTTCAAAATTGCAAAATTATTTCATCCTACGTAGACAATTAAGTTTTCATCTCGGACAATACAGTGATACAAAAAAGAAAAAAGAAAAAAAAAAGAAAAAAAAAAGACATATATTCAGATTGCAAGAATATTGGATTCACTTGTGATTCATCTTACGATATGCAATTTGTATCAATAAAGATGAAGAAGAAAAAGGAATAATGGTAAAAAATAAAAAATTAGGGTTTCAGAAAAGGCATATATTCTCCAACTTTTGATAAGCAAAAGCAAGTGGATTTCTGTAATGGATTCCTTGATCCAAATCTACTCTTCTTTTGGCATATTTATTCAGGAGGTAAAAGAAATCCTCCTACACAACATTTGACTTTTAATATGACAAAACTACCCTTTACGTACATTTCAACATTATATATGCACTTGTATTGAACTAATTGTCCTTGTGTGTAGTAATGTAATTTAAACACACAATCATATGATCAAAAGCCTTTTTGATTTTCAAACAATATTATGCTATAAGATAAATATTCCATTCCTAATTCTTGAGATAAGCACCATCAAATATATCTGGAAATTAACAAAGGAATAGTAAAAATTTAATTTCACATGAACTTTGAATTGTTTTTTGGAGTTGGGAATATGTTCATGCCTTGAATTTTGCAAATACCTAGAATAACACCCCAAAACAATTAGTATATATTATTAACTAGTAAGCTTTCCTTCATTTTCATAGTAAAAGACAACCAGAAAAACAAACATACCCTTGGTGACAACACTTTGCTTTCCCAATCCCCTTCCATTTCAAATACCCATAAATTTATATATATATACAGAGAGAGAGAGAGAGATACTAATAAAATGGGGATTTAATTTTGAAGAAGAATCTTTTAGTAAGAGTAAGGGAGGTTGAAAGTTGAAGGCCCTTTTTTTTTTTTTTTTTTTTTTTTTTTTTTTTTGTAGTGTTGTTGGTTAAGGAGAGAATATTCTGGGGCCACAAGAGTTCAACAACTAAATTCCAAAAGTTTATATAATAAACAAATTTTAGAAAGCAAAAACATCATTAGATTATGATTAAGGGTTAGCAGATAAAGTCAGCCCACAAGTAGACACTGTGCTCCACACTTCCAAAAATTCACTGCCTTTGTCAGCTGGCTGTCTTCTAACCCCATCTCTTACTTCATAACTATACTTAACTCTCTTTTATTTTATTTTATTTTATTTTATTTTTATTTTATTATTACTGTATTATTTATTATTTATGTTTATTTTTTAAAGTATATACTTTATTAACTATGACAAATACTAGTGAAAACTGATATGGTCATCCCACCCTCACCCTTTTGTCTATACTTAGGGCACCCAATTTTAATTAAAGGCAGTTTCAAAGCCAAATCATCCAACATTTTTATGTCGAATTTTCTTATATTATTTTGCTCTTCTTTTTTTTTTTTTTAATTTTTTAAAACACAATTTATTAGGTTTAAATTGGTTCAATTTTCTGAGATGTAGGGTTGATAATTAAACAGAAAACTGGAAGAAAGTTCAGTTGGTTTAGAAATTTCTGAAAAATGAGTTAAAATATTCTTTTATAATTACCTAAAAATTATTTTTTATTATCTCAAAACCATATTCAAAAAATTCAACCAAACATGTTCTTTATTTTCCAAGGGTCATGAGTCATGACAACTCTCCACCTATTCATAATTCTTTGAAGTTAAGGGGAGATTTTATATCTTTTTTTAGTACGACTATATATTCAAGAATTTTATCAATTTACCGAAGACTTCATCAATTTATTACTTCTCACTACTTACTATTGAAGCATAGTGTGGAACATCATAAATACTGAATACCATGGCTCAATTTTACGAATATAATCTCGAGGAAAGTTAATAGAAATCATGGGGGCAGAGCCCTTACACGAAAGTGGGAGTTTGGGGGCTTAGCCCCAATCAAAATTTTTTAGAGGATATTTTGATAATTTTTACACTTGTTATGTTGCCTTAATATGAGAATATTTATTCATTCTGAACTCTCTATTTCTAGTACTGTTTTTTTATTTATTTATTATCATAGTGAAATTCATGTAATCTTTGAACGTAACCTTAATTTTGAGTGAACCAAGTAAAATATGTGTTGTTATTGTGTATGTAAAAATATGTATTTGATTTCATAACAACTACTACAATTTGATAGTTTATCCAAACAAAAAATAATATCAATTACTAATCATAAATATATAAAACTTAACAATAATTAGATCATAAAAAATAAAAAAAAATGGTGTTTTAATTTAATGGTTACTTGGGCACTAGTACTATGAATTGAACTACAGTATTCAAAACGAATCACCTGAAAAAAAAAAAGGTATTGTCGGTCACCGATCTACTTTTGAATTGCTTCCTGATGAAAACCACACACCAAATTTGTGTCTAAGTTTGAAGTTAAGTTACCTCTCTTCTTTTTCTCTTTTGTCTTTTTCTTTTTTTCTCTTTCTTTTTGTTCGACACATCACTTCCATATAACTTGACTGATAATTTATCAGAAACTGAAATTTATTAGACTACCAACCAAGAGAGAAAGCTAGAGATTTCTATCAAATGTAACTCAAGTTTAACGCAGCCTAAATTATAATTCAAGTTACGACTTGTGCAACTTGTAACTCTCAAATTACCGTCAAAGGTTTAGCTAAGTGGTATATATCCCCTCTTCCAAATGGCCGATTAAAAGGGTTCAATTCCCACTTAGATAAATAAGAATGTGGTATGCGACCTCTCAAAACACTTCATAATTTACTGTTGGACCCATGCACATGTCCGTTTAAATAAGCAATTTGTAACTCAAACCTATCAACCCACTCTACTGTTGGGACATAGCGGAAGCAAAAGAAAACAATAATTCAAACCACAACACAAGATATATACGTGGTTCACCCAAAATCAGGGTTACATCCACAGATGAGAAGAGATTCACTATATATGTAGAGATATTACAATAGTAGAGAATTTCAACACCGGACAATGCACACAAATTCTTGACCGAGTTCTCCGTGTACTCCACGAAACTCCCTCTCGCCATCAGTGTTCACTCTATCAAATCCGTAACTCATTCTTACCATCAACGTACTCCCTCATGAGGCTACATCTCTCTCAATTCATAATTTTCAGCAATAGTCTAAGTATCTATTTATGAATCACATATCTAATTCCTTTGTGGACAAGGATTATAATTTCTTAGAGTCCAATTCTTACCATAAAAATACACTCTAAAATAGAAACTAATAATAATGAGAATTTGAAACATAATTCCTAACATCTACACTGTTCAGATTTAGACATATATATATATATATTTGAAATACTGGGAAAAAATAACTTTAAAATAGTGGAATGTGATGTCATATAAGTGGGTGGATAGATCTATTGAAATTTCAAAAATGTGGGGTTGGGAATGGCAGTGGTCACATACTGTCATAAGGACGATTATTCCCTTTTGAAGTGTATTTGTTCGTCGTTTCTTTTGGATTTTACTGCCAATGGTCGATCTGCTTTCACAGTAGGTCACGTGCATGCTTGCGTGCCTTTTTACACTCTGGAATCCCGTGTTAATCCAATATATATATATATATATATATATAAAATTATATATACACATTTCTATATCAATCAATTCTTTGAGCTCAAGTTAAAGTTAAATCAACTCCAGTTCAATTCATATCCACACACACACAAAAGAAGAAAAAGACATAATATATATATTGGCATCAAAAAAATTTGAAAATAAGTCAATTACTCTAATTAGTGTATAAGTTTCTATTAATTAATATGAACCTTGGAGCACTAATGTTTTGCTGTTGTGTAAAGTTGGAAGTTCTTATGCATACATGATTTTTGCTTTATAGAATTATTTACTTTTATTAATGATTTGTTTTCAACATTTTTTCTTTATTAAGCTAGGATATATTTTATTGCCAAAAACTAAAGAAATTAACACAACATGGCTCGATAAAGATGAAACAACTAGACAACGTACAATAACCTCTCAAAAGCTGGATTTTGGGCATTCTCTCAGAGACTTATAGAATAGGCTACACACCACTAACAACCCTAATGCTTGCTATAGTGAGTTAAAAGTAATTTTATTTTATTTTATCCCATAACCATTAACTAATTTAATGGTGTTTGTGAGTTATGAGATAAAAATACTTTTTCTTTTTTAACAGGAAAATGTAACCTCAGGAAATACTGGTTGGCAAGTTCAATTGTTGCTCTCTGTCCAAACCAGTTGATCTCAAAGCTTGTGTGGCCAAACTGAAATGAGGTAAAGAAGTCAAAAGTTGGAACTAATACAGCTAGAGTAAGGTTTCATAAAAATAAATGGGAAGAAGAGAGAGGACCCGCCCCACACTGCTCCCTCTCCATACTTACGGTTTTTAAAATGCCTCTACGTACACAAGTAAAAGACATTTCCTTACAAGTGAACAACAAAGTGATCACCTCTCTCTTTAGGCTCTATATGCATCAGAAAATATAATTGATTTCTAATACTGTGAATACACCCATAAATAAACAAAGACAAGTTCATGGGTGAAAATCCCACCATGAATGGGTGTCAATATGAACAACAAAGTGATCACCTCTCTCTTTAGGCTCTATATGCATCAGAAAATATAATTGATTCCTAATACTGTGAATACACCCATAAATAAACAAAGACAAGTTCATGGGTGAAAATCCCACCATGAATGGGTGTCAATATCAAAGAGATACAACCTGCATCTAAAAGTCACAAACTTAAATATATTGAAAGGCAAATTTGTGTGGGTTTTTTGCACATAAATTAAACTGATTTTTATATTTAAAATAAACAAATATATTAAAAGTGGGGATTGAAAGAGAGCATATTCTAAAAATTTATATAAAAACAAAAAGCATTCAAATTATGGGATAATCATTCCAATGGGAAAGGCATGTAGCTTCACTTTCCACATACCTCATTATATGTGTCATCATGCACCTTTAGGCTTTGCTTTGTCTACCTCCTCTCTTCATCTTCAACCCCTTACCTCTCTCTTACTTCCAACTTTCACTTTTTTCACCGCCTCCCATAAAATACTAAATATTTATTCTTTTCTAAACCAAAAGCAGTTAAAAGACTGCAAGTTTGCAAACATATGTGTGTGAGAGAGAGAGAGATCTAATCCCCCCATTATCATCTCCTCTTATAAGTTTGGAACCTAACAAGCCATCACTCTCTTGGGTTTTCTCTTAATTCTATTCTGAAACTCCCTTGGATGTGTGTGTGTGTGTGAGAGAGAGAGAGAGAGAGAGAGGATCCAGTTCATCATATCTCAGCTTCTGCTGATAAGGTTGACAACATAACAAAAGGTATCTTTCTGTTGGTTTTCTCACCATTCCTGTTCAGTAGTTTTCATCTGAACATTTTCTTCTAATAGGGTTTACTTTCTTCTTGTAGATTGAATCATCAAACTGAAAATAGAAGCTTAATTGATATATATATATATGTTAGAAAAAATGGCAGAAGAAGCAAACTCTAATGGTTCCATTCAAAATCCAATTGGTGGATCCAATCCTCTCACCATAAAGAAGAAGAGAAACCTCCCAGGAAATCCAGGCAAGTCTCCCTCTTTTCCCAATCAAACATAATTTTTTTATTTTTATTTTTATTTTTTTATTTTTATTGTTTTCTTGTCTATCTATCTTATTTTATCATGATCAGAGGTATATTCAGATATTCAAGATTATTATTTTAAAATCTTTTGTACACTATCTTTATTAACAGATCCTGAAGCCGAAGTAATCGCTTTATCACCCAAGACTCTGATGGCCACTAACAGATTCTTGTGTGAGATATGTGGGAAAGGGTTTCAAAGGGATCAAAACTTGCAGCTGCATAGGAGAGGACACAATCTGCCATGGAAGCTCAAGCAAAGGACTAGCAAGGAGATCAGGAAGCGCGTGTATGTGTGCCCGGAAAAGACTTGTGTCCACAACCACCCTTCGAGGGCTCTGGGGGATCTAACAGGGATAAAGAAGCACTTCTGTCGAAAGCACGGGGAGAAGAAGTGGAAGTGTGAGAAGTGCTCAAAGAGGTATGCTGTGCAGTCAGACTGGAAAGCCCACTCCAAAACTTGTGGCACCAGGGAATACAAATGTGATTGTGGGACTATATTTTCGCGGTAAGTGGTGTACTACAGAAAACTTATGCAGAGGCTAATGAAGCATGAAAGTGTGTTCTTGTGATTGTGATAATTTGTCTATGTGGCCAAGGCAGTACAACACTTAGTTATGTGTGTAGTATTTTTGAGAAAGAAAATAAAAAAAAGGGGTCATAGTGATACAGATCGATCCATTGTTAAAAAGACATACTTTATTTCCATCACCCAAAATATTTTCCTACCTACATATAGGGTTTCTCTTAACCGATCATTTTTTCTGATTGAATGATCTGGTTTAATTGTGCATTCTCCTGATTGCATTATCGATATGAATTATCTAAGTTAATTGAAGTTCAAAATTTGCTAATGCAGTCTTCTTTGATGAAGTACCTGTATTACTTAATTTTCTTTCAAGTTTTTTTTTTTTTTATTATATATGTGATGCTTCAAGTTGTTTATATATATTTCTCAAATTATATTCTCTTCATTTGAGCTGATTAATTGCTTACATTTGTTTACTAACAAGCACTTTTTCTATTGTTTTTCGTGATTGAATGATCTTGTTTAATATTCCCCTTATTGCATTATCCATATCAGTTATCTAAGTTAATTGAAGCTCAAAATTTCCTAATGCAGTCTTCTTCTTCTTTTTTTTTTTAATCGATTTATATTTACTTGATTTTATATGTGATACTTCAATCTGTGTTTGTTTTATATTTCTCACCACATTCTATTCTCTTAATTGGAGCTGATTAATTGTTTACAACTCCATGTGGGCAGGCGAGATAGCTTCATCACTCATAGAGCCTTTTGCGATGCCTTAGCAGAAGAAACGGCTAGAGTTAACGCTGCATCCAACTTCAACATAACACCAAGCAATATCAATCATCATTTCATGGGAACTTTAGTAGGGCCTCCTAGCATGGCACAACATTTCTCCTCCATTTTCAAGCCGGTCTCAACGAACGATGAAACCATAGATCCAAGAACGCGGGGACTCTCATTGTGGACCGGCCAAGGACCCCAAGGTCATCATGATCAAGTGACGAGCAACAATCTCCAACAGATACATCAGACAGGGTCACTGAGTTCAGGAGCAGTATATGGTGACACATTTGTTGCATGTTCAAACCCCCCACCATCAAATTTTCAGCTGAATTGGATGTTAGGAAGCAATAAGTCTTCAGATAATGCTGAAGAACTAACAAGCACTTCACTCCCCTTGAGAAATGCTAACCCTGCAGGAGGAGGTCAGCTGCTTGTGAGTGTTCCTTCCTTGTACACCACCCAACACCAGTCTCATCAAACACCTAATTCCGCGAATATGTCCGCGACAGCTTTGCTGCAGAAAGCTGCCCAAATTGGGGCAACTTCAAGTGACACGTCATACCTAGGGAGCTTTGGATTGAAGTGCAATAATAATAATAACAATCAAATCCAAGATGGTAACAAGTTCTGTGGACTCTATGGTACAAATCTAGTTGCCAATAATATCGGAAGTGATATTGAGAGCGCAGTGAGCGATCTCTCAACTTTGAATCACTTGCAGATGTACCCCTCGAAGCGCAGGAATGTACAGACTGATCATCAAGATAGTGCTGGAGGAGGAGGGCAAACCAGGGATTTTTTGGGTGTTGGTGTACAATCCATCTGCCATCCATCATCAATCAATGGGTGGATTTGATTATATGGGAATTCCATGTTTTGTCAAAAGGAAAGCAAAGTTGATGATAATAAAGTGGAGTTGGGGGTGAGAGAGAGAGAGAGAGAGAGAGAATATGTGGTTTTTAGTATATGCAAAAACTTTGCAAAGAGAAAAAGGTGGGGATTGAGTGCTTGATGGGAGCTAAAAGTTGTGCCTTACAAAACTATTCAAGTGCTATAACTTGAGAGGAAGGAGATCCATGCATATTCTCTTGAACCTAGCGTGAAAGCTGCTTCCTTTAAAATGGTAGCTTTTATTTTTTGATAAAAGGGGGTGAGTAGTGGGGGCAAAGAAAGAGAGGTTCCCTTTTTAACTCCATTATTGCAATGTTTTCATCTCTCTATTCATGTGGTGGTTCTCCTTTTGAACTGGATTCAAAAGAAAATTTCAGTGGCGCCAAAAAGGTTGATTCTAGTTTAAGTTGTAGGATAATCCTACTGGTTAGAATAAATTATGTAGCTTTTCTTTTATTCAACCATTCAGGCTTGTATATAGCATAAGTTGCATAAAATTAGCTATAATACATAATGCAGGAAATGGGACGACTCAAGTGCATAGAATTCTTCTTTTTCCCCACCTGTAAAAGGGGTTTTGATATCCTTTTCACTTTTAATCTTTTTGTTGTTTTCTTTTTCACAAAGTTTAACTGTTGAAATTAATTTGAATATTTAGGATTTTTTTTCCTAGTAAATTGAAGTCGAAAATCATAAATCTGTACAAAAATATGTTTGGATAACATTTTTTGAAAACTTGATTTTACAGAAAAAAGTGTAGTTTCGGAGAAGTGTCTTTTTGAGTTTTGAGAACTATTTCTAGAAAACTGAAACGAATAGGCCATACCTTCCATTTCTCTTTCATTATATATAAAATTCTATTTTGCTCCAACAATATTAACGATTTCATAGAAAAGCCACCAAAGAGGTATGAGTATAAAAATCACAGATCTAGTAGTAGTGGTATAAGGGCACCAAGTTCAAACCCTAGCCTTCATATTGATAAATTTTCAATATGAATATTAAACCAAGTTCAATGATGTTAAAGCCTTAGCCTTATTGATAGTCTTGTTTAATTTAGTTATTTGAAAAAAGTCTTCAAGAACTATAAAAACAGAAAATAAATTATAAAACTATAAACACAGTTCTCTAAAATCGAAATTTTCGTTTTTGGACCTCAATATTATTTAACAGTTTCAAAAACTATCAACCCAACAAATTTTCATCTATTTCTAGCAATCTCTATGATTTTTTTTCCTTCTTGTTTTGGGCTTTGTTTGGTTCGATCGGTTTGCCCTTGTGTTCGTGTATTAATCTGTTTCCTAGCTTAATGAATGGTTTCTTGTCACCAAAAAACTAAAATAAAAAATAAATACTGAACTAAACAAGCCCAAAGTATCCCATTTGAAAATAAAAATAAAAAATAAAAAATCCTCCATTGTTTTCTTGAATTGAAGATTTTTATTGAATTTTTCATGGTAAATAATTGAATTTAAGCAATTACCAAGGTTTGTGATTTAATGGTATTTCCTTTCAGCGACTAATCCAAAAAATTATGTGAGAGGGAGCCGATCTTTAATAACAAGATAAAAAATAAAAAATAAAAAAATTCAAACCATGGGGTGTGGGTGATAGTGGGTTGGTCTTTTTTTTTTTTTTTTTTTTTTTTTTCAGTGGGTGCAAATTTTAAATTCTATAGGTATATAATTAAAAATAATAATAATAAAAAATTGGGGGCCAATTGCCCCAACTGGACCTTCACTAAGTCCGTGCCTATCTCCTCTTTCTCTCAAAGTGAGAGATGAGAGGTCAAGTTCCTCAGGAACAATTGACCAGTATGTGAGTTTGTTGTCAATGAAAAAAAAAAAATTTGAATTTAATTAAATCATGATAATCATGTTCATGTTTTTCTATAAAACACATATCTTCATTTTTTTTTTTTTTTTTTTTCATTTTTTTTTGGTTAATTTGTGTTGTGGATTATGTCATGAATCATGATATAAGATTTCATTTCTACAGTTTGATTAGAATTTTAATATACGTGTGCTTGTAGAACTTATTTAGATTGAAAATTTTCTTCTAACAATCACATGAGTGTGCCTTAATCTATTTGTGTCTGGGGGCTGTGGGGCACATTGTAGCTATGTCAAAAGGAAAAGTGGAAGACAGAAAAGAAAGCCATATCCTTGCAGCAGTCTTGATCTTCATTTTGTAAGCTTTCCATATATATACATGATTGGATGAGAGTGTCCTTCATTGTGTCCTACAAGTAATATTATGAACTACCATGCATATGTCATGCATATATATTTTTGTTAGTTGAGGACACTAAACATTCCATATATGCCTAAAATCCTAGCTTATTCAACAACCACAATCAATAATTTGAAGGGAAAAAAAAACATACCTGAGTACAGTACTCCGGTCAATGAATACACTCCATTTTTATTTATAATAGAAAATAACAACTAACCATTAGCTGAGATTTATACTACATTCTCGGTACTGAATAGTTTTTCAAATAATATGGATAGTTGTCAAGAGATAAGAAAACCATTCTCATCAAGGTCAATTACATTGTTAGCGCAAAGATGTTTCAGCCTTGCACTCCTTACAGTTTTGATGATAACAAACAAAGAAGAAAGTGTTTTAACTTCTTTTCTAAAGATGCACCAACAAGAATGATCATAAGCTAATGTTATAGAACGGTGAGAATTAGATTAGATCACTTGTAAAGCATTGGTTCATATCATTTGATTCAAAGCTCTGGATTCACTCATTTCATGCATTACATCTAAACAAAAGGTTTTAAAACATTACACAAATGATAAAGGTCTTCACAGATCATCTAACCGATTAGATGATAGGATGTTATCGTTAAGATGATCGATAAAAAACAGAGACTGTATTTTCAGCACTAGCCAAGTAACCGATTAGATCACAAAGTAACCGATCAAATATTACAATGTAACTGAACAAATTGCTTCATGTTATCGTTGAAATGATCAACCATAACAGAAAGATGTAGTATATCCGCTTTGTCATCAAACCGAACAGACTGTCACTTGTGTTAGAATAGTTCAGCTCAATTAACTGACCAGATTACCCCATATGTAATCGATAAGATGACAAAAATAGAAGAACAGCTGATCATCATAGTTCGTCATGTAATCGAACAGATTGCTGATTTAACCAATCACCCAAGCTATCGACCAGACGAAACATATATCCGATCACTCGAAGATCAGATCCAACATCTGATCTGACCGATCAGATGAGTCCAAGTGACTGTACATATGGTAAATGTAACCAATCAGATGAGTTGAAATTTCAGATCTGGAGCAATCAATTCATATCAAACGGTAATATTGGCATTAATTCACATTCCTATTTATGCCACACATATTTGTGAGATATAAATTTTGTAATTGACAATATTCGATGTCAAAACAAGTCCTAGTCGAGTTGTAATTTCAAGTTACTATATCAAGATTGACGTCGATTGCGAAATTGGAAAGTTGTTCAGAAGAAGAAATACTGAGATCATCGAGAAAGGAAAGAACAACATTTTTAGGAAGTCATTTCCCACTTAGGACACAATACCTACATGGTATGTTTTCCAAGTTACCATAAACAGAGTTTTTCAAGTTCTGATTGAATTCTGTCAAGTGGGAACCGATACTACCATTTGGGAACCGGTTCAAAAGCAAGGGATTTCGAAAGAAACCATTTTGTTTAATGGGAACCGGTTCCACATATTGGCTACCGGTACCACTGTTGTTTTAGATTATGGTAAGTTTGATTCCTGTTCTCATTTCCTTCCTAGTTAGTTTAGAATTATACCAAAAGTCCTATGCATGCAATTTCCTTTATTTTCTGAAGGATTAGGTCTTTGAAAATTTTATATAAACCTTGATATTCATCTAGGTTTAAAACGACTCTTGCATTACAACTTCATTATTCATAAAAGCCCTAGAAAGATTATTTTTGCAGAAAATCAAAGTTGATTTCTCTGTCAGTTTTTCTAAAATATATGCATAAACACAGAGTGAGTTTAGAGTGTTATTCAAATCTTGATCGTGATCAAAGTCTTGCATCTACAACGATCAGAGAAAAACAGATCTACTTCTACATCGAATTCAAATATTGAAGAACAGAAATAAAAGCGACCACACTTTGAAAGGGTCAAAGCATTCAAGGAGTGTTGTTTGATCTACCTACTACCCTTTTACAGAGATCAAGCATAAGCCTGAGGTCAAGTGTTGTTGGACGGGACGTTGTAAAGCCAGAGGATTGTCAGTTATTGGTATTTGGTAGAACGATAGGGTGTGAGACAGAGTCAAAGTTCAGTGTACTTTGTTTCATACATATTGGATCAATTTACTTTAGATTGCGTAGTCCACGAGGTTTTTCCCATGCAAACAGTTGATCTATTTTATTAACTGGGGTTTTCTCGCTAAAAATCCAGGTGTCATTTCTAACTCTTTACGTTGCTTTATTTATCTTGCATTTGATTAATTATTTAATTGCTAAAATAAGTAAAGTTAGAAGACATAGATCTATTTTCAAAAATACAAAACTTTCTAAATATTCCGCTGTGTACAATTCACAATATTATCTATAAATGTTCATTATTAAGGTCTTAAGAATTATCATTTGTAAACTGGGGTGGGTCCAAAGGGCCCTGCCTAGGGGAGTTCTGAGATTCCAAAAAAAAAAAAACAAAGAATTGTCATTTGCTTTAAGAGAGAAAACGATTTTTCAAAAGAAATATTCAAGCACTCATATTTATTGTGTCATTCATTCATTGAATCCTATTGAGCTTTGATCATCTGCTATGTTCTAATATGCTATAGGATTGTGAGTCTTGTTTTGCATATCAAATCCTTGATAGGATCTCTGTGATTCAATCTTTTATATTCAATCAATTGTAAGGGTTGGTATAACCTAGCAAAAGTACGTATAAAAGAGGATTGTTCTCTTAGTAAGAAGAAGTTGAAGCTGTGAGTTTCTTGTACTGGTTTGATCTCCACCTATAAAGAGGTGCCATAGTGGGTATTGGGAAGTCTCAAGAGTGATCTTGAGACGAGGTGTATGAGTTACCGAATCTTGCTAAATCATTGTGTCAAGAGTTTACTTTTCTCTTACTCTCCTTCTTTATTTTATATTGTAATTGAATTTATTATGTCTTTTTTTTTTAAATAACTCATCTAATCCAAACTTATAATTGAAGTGCGTGTCCCCGCCCCCGAGGATCTAACCATATATCTTAGAGATCGATCATGACTAATGTTAATGGTACCACCTTTGAAGAAGGTCAGTCTAACCACAGACCTCCCTGATTTGATGGAACCAACTATAGCTACTGAAAAAATAAAATGATGGATTTCCTTCAAGTTATAGATTATCAAATATGGCATCTTATAGTTAATGGTCCATATATTCCCATGAAAGATGTTGATAAAACTAATGTTCCTAAAGAAATAAGTGAATGTGATGCAAATGATTACAAGCTCATATCCATTAATGCAAGAGCTAAAGTTAATCTCAATTGTGCTCTTAGTTCTTCTGAATACGATAGAGTTTCTACTTGCAAAACTGCCAAAGAAATTTGAAATAAACTAGAAATAACTTATGAAGGCACCTCTGAAGTTCGTGAATCTAGAATTGATTTACTTATGAATCAATTTATATGAATTGTTTCTCATGAAAGAAAATGAATCTATTAGTAATATGTTCATTAGATTCACTGATATTATTAACAAACTGAAGCATCTTGGTAGAACTTTCTCCAACTCTGAATTGCAAGGAAAATTTTCAAAAGTCTACCAGCCAAATGGGATGCAAAAACTGTTGCAATCAAAGAGGCCCACAATCTCAACACACTTGGGATATATGAACTTCTGGGCTCACTCCTCACATAAGAGATAACCTTAAAAGCAGAGAAGGTGTTCTGAATCAAAAGAAATTGGAGGACTCAAAGTGCATAGAATTCTTCTTTTTCCCCACCTTTAAAAGGGTTTTGATATCCTTTTCACTTTTATTCTGTCTTATTTTATTTTTTCACAAAGTTTAATTGTTGAAATTAATTTGAATATTTATGATATTTTTCCCGGTAAATTGAAGTAAAAAATTATAAAATTGTACAAAAATTTGTTTGGATGACATTTTCTAAAACTCGATTAAAAAAGTATGTCTGGTTTGAGAGAAATATCTTTTTGTAAAAAGTATTCTATTTATTAAGTTTTAACACTGTTTCTAGAAAACTGAAACAAATAGTCCCATACCTTCCATTTCCCCTTCATTATATATAAAATTCTATTTTGTTCCAAGAATAATGATTTCATAGTAAAGCCGCCAAAGAGGTATATGAGTATAAAAATCACACTTCTAGTAGTAGTAACTGGTACAAGGGCACCAAGTTCAAAACCTAACAATGATATTGTTAAAGCCCTGGACTTTATATTGATAGTCTTGTTTAATTTAGTTATCTAAAAATAGTCTTCAAGAACTATAAAAACAGAAAATAAATCATAAAACTATAAACACAATTGTATTATTTAACAGTTTCAAACACTATCAACCCAACAAATTTCCACCTGGTTCTAGTCATTTCGATCAATGATTATTTATTTATTTATTTTAAATGAACTAGTTTGTTTCTTGTTCGCCCTTGTGTTCTTGTATTACTCTGCTTCTTAAATGAATGGTTTCTTATCACCAAAAAAATAAAATAAAAAATAAAAACCGAAGGAAACAAGCCCAAAGTAGCCCGCCAGTTTGGGAAAAAAAAAAAAAAAAATTTCCTCTAATGTTTTCTTAAATTGAAGGTTTTTATGGCAAATAAAAGAATTTAAGTAAACACGGAGGACTGTGATATAATGGTATCTTCTTTCCATCTCAAGAGAGGAGGGTTTAAGTCGCCGTGAGGGCCAATGATAAGTATGTAAAGTTTGGGGGTGTGATAAGTGCTCAAATGTGATGCATTTTAGCACTTAAGTTAGGATATTTTAGTCCATTCATCTATCTTACTTTCATGTTTACCAGCGCGGGACGCCCGGTAAATATATCTCTTTTCTCTTCATGTTGTGTTGTGGTTATGTCACGAAGCAAAATTTAATGTCTACCATTTGATTAGAATTTTAATAAATATGTGCTTGTAGAACTTATTTAGATTGAAAATTTTATTCTAACAAGCACAAGAGTGTGCCTTAATCTTTTTGTGTCTGGGGCTGTGGGGGCACATTGTACCTATGTCAAAAGGAAAAGTGGGAGACAGAAAAGAAAGCCATATCCTTGCAGCAGTCTCGATCTTCATTTTGTAAGCTTTCCATATACATGATTGGATCAGTGTGTCCTTCATTGTGTCCTACAAGTAATATATACTATGGACTACCATGCATATGTCATGCATTTATATTTTTGTTAGTTGAGGACACCAAACATTCCATGCCTAAAAATCCTAGCTTATTCAACAACCATAATCAATAATATGAAGAAAAAAAATACCCGGCTATGTCAATGAATTAATAAGCTCTAATTTCATTTATAATAGAAAATAACAACTAATCATTAACGGGGATATATACTGCATTCTCGTACTGAATAGTTTCTCAAATAATACAGTTGGTTGTCAAAAGAAAAGAAAACCATTCTCATCACGATCAACTACATCAATCTTGTTTGTTACAGTACGATTTTCTCAAGTAATTAATGGCATAGCAATTCTTGGGATCAATTATGGGTACTTCCTATTGATACTTATTTGGACTTTGTCAATTAAATGTCTGGGATTCAAGAAAAGAAAATTTGGGATCCTCTAACTATTAGTTTTTATTTTATTTTATTTAAAATTTTTAATTTTTTATTGCCAAACTAGTGGGAATGGGAACTCGAACATGGAACACCCGCTTGGAGAGCGCTCACCATTGGGAACGGGAACACGAACATGGAGCACTCGCTTGGAGAATTAGGCGTTCTATCAACTAAGCCACTAGATAATGCCAGCTTTGTGGTGGTGTTTTTTTTGAGAAACTCCACTTAAAAAGTTGGGAACTCTACGAACTAGACCCCTAAGTAATGTCTACTTTGTGTTATTGAATTTGCAATAGATTGCTCCAAACCCCTTTTTTTATTAAATAAAATAGAAATAATCAAAGAGAAGAGGCCTTTTGCATGAAAGCAAAGATTGAAGAGATAGCATCATGCATGTACTAATCATGAGAAACATACTTGCTGGAACACAATAACCATTAATTAACACCATTAATTAACCATCATTTATAGATGCTAAACCCATGTTTTGGAAAATGATCCATAATGAATCTAAAGGCAACTATTTATGTTGTTATTTTATTTTATTTTATTTGGTAAATAAAATGATTAAATAGAACAAAAATATCTGTGCAACCTAAGTCATACGATTCTTCTAAAAGAGTGTTGCTCTCACGCTCTACGTGCAATTTCGATCTCATTCTAATTTGTGTTATTTAGATTTTGCTATTTTTGTGCTTCCGCTTTTGCACTCGTTCCCTTTCCCGCTCCCGTTCCCGCACCAACTTTACAAGATTTAGTGTACGACAACAAAAGAGCAGGGAAAAATTAGCCTAAAAAGAAAGACTTAACCAACATGCGAAGATCAAACCAAAAAAGCCCAGAACACGGCCCAATTACTATACGGTCGACAACCAAACAAAAAGAGCCCACCAAGAAGGGAAACCAGAGATCAAATTCAAAAGCGACTGTAACACAAGGAAGCAATCAAATGAAATTATCATAATAATTGGACCAAACTACCCTTACCTTACTCACACTTTTAAAAAGATTGTGATATATTTAATATACTTATTTATTATTTTTATATAATTATATATTAGAAAATTTTTAAAAACTAAAGATTTTTTTTTTTTTTTTTTCGGAAGGTAACGTATTATATATATATATATATATATATATATATATATATATATATAAGAATGTACAAACCGGCCTTAAGTCCACAAAATGGCCCAAAACAAAAGCAGTGGCCAAACCAAACGATACAAAAGTAGGCCTGAAAGCCCAAAGACGTTTATAGGCTAGGGCACCAAGCAACCTAGACTACGATGTCTATCTACACCAAACATACATATCCCGGTCATTCGAAGGGACATAAATCCTCTCCTTTGCACCTCTCACTGAAATCTGTCCAGTGAGGGATAAATGTGTTGAGTTGGCAAATGTGGTAAAATAGTATTTACCATATATTGCATCTTTATACACCGTATTGTTGAATTTCTTTATTTAAAATAATTTGAGTTTCAATTTTCAATTTCCCCCCAAAAGTAAAAAATTCCTTCACCCCAAAACTCTGTTATATATATGGAAAATTCAACAATTAGTTTCATGTTAGAGAGGCATGTTCTTATGAGTGAGATAAGGCTTTGAGAAGATAAAGGAAAAGAACCGTGGTCATTTGTAATATCAAGATTAGCATTGGAGGTAGATGGTGGGTAAGGAATTATTTCTGTGGTCGTGGGAGCAGGTGGAGTGTAGGATTTCCTTCTTGTTACCACATTCCAAAATTGGAATAAACGGGAGGGATTTTCATGATTTCCAGGTTCTGCTTGCATGATTTTAAGTTGTGGCCAATTAACGTGCAATAACTACAGTAAACAGGAAAGTTTTGGTACTTCTTGATATTTACAAATTTGTTATCCCCCATGGCACCTTGATCTAGCTTGATGTTGTCAACAAGGTTAAAATGTAGGTCAACCTGAATATTGATCCTAGCAAATCTAATCTTAGATCTTCTTTCAGTATTATAGTCAACATGAAGGGACTTCCCCACAGAACTAGCAATGAAGCTAAATCATTTGGTAGTCTAATACTGCATTGGAATGTTGATGAATTTGACCTAAATAGGAAATTTTGAAGGTTGTGGACAACTGAAATCCATGTCAAGTTCTTGTTGATAGAGAAGATGCTTGCCTGCTAAGAAACAAAGACCTGTAGAAAGGATGTGATGTGATTCTCGTTCAGAATTGAACTTGAATTAAAACAAAAACAAAAAATCATTTGTCATCACGTAGGACTTCCATCAAGCCTTTATTTCCCAGCATTCTAAAGGATATAAAGTGAACTATAGAGAATGAAATATTTTTGAATGGAAAGTAGTCCACAAAGAACCTTTGAAGGGATTCTGCAATGTCACTGGGAAGGTTAATGTTAGGTTGGGATACAACATTAGGTGAACCAAAGTGATGGAGATTCATTATGAAGGCATGGGATTTTACAGTATTTGCATATGACACTGTTTGGTTGGGGACAGATAGGTGGTGGTGGAGGAATGGGTGGTTGAGATGGCAAATTCAGGAGGTCTGGGTTTTTAGGGTTCGGTAGGGAAATAGGTGGAAACAAAGATGATTCAGCTGTAATGGGAATGGGTTTTAGAAAACTACTTTTTATACCGACAACATGGGGAGATGTGACAATGCCTTTTTTGTGCAACCTCTTTCTTTACAGGATAGAGGTGTCAGTTGTAAAAGTGGATTGTAGAATAAACATGGTTGACTTTAATATAGAATATTCAAATTCAAATTTGAATTTGCAGTTGATCAGGTGATGGATATGGGTAATGGATCATGGCTATCATAGCTAGCAATGGCATGAGATCGATTTGTTGCGAGATGGAAAAAAATTTGGTGATCTTTATTCTGCTTGGCATGACTTCGGTGCACATATGGAGCTTCGTCTGCTCAGCTTGACTTTGGTGATGGGGGATCGGGTTATGGAAGGGGTGGAAGATGAGGGCATAAACCCCATGATATGGAGGAAGATTTGAACTTGACAAGCTCATCCTTTGTGGTCTTCAATAGCTCCGTCTGACATAAGTGGAAGCGATAGATTGTGCACAAAGGAATGAGGGTACCTTGAATCAATAAGGAAGAAAAAAGAATTCACAGAAGAATCTGAAAATATATTAATAATTGAATGAATGAACTGCTCTGCAGTACATGTATTTATAAATAAAAACGCATAAAGGAAATCCAAAAAACCTAAGGAAACTAGCAGCGCAAGGAAATTGCTAAAAAACAAACTTGGTCTAAATATTATGTAAAAATAAGTAAAGTAACCCAATTACTAAGAACTACTAAATATAAAAAAAGAAAGCAAATCGAATTCGTTTAGTCTTTTAACGAAAATCCTAAAATATTCATAATCTGCGAGTTAGGCTGTTTATGATAAAACTGAGCTTTTTCCGGGTTAAAAATAGATTCATCGAAATCATCCGATAAAACTGATCAGCTTGCCTGTTTGACCTTTTGACGGTCCAAACGGGTTCTAAAATCTTTAGCTAACTATCCTGCATCACCGTTAATCCACTACTTCAGCAATGAGGTTAGCTTTGGAGACATCCATGATTGAGGCCTTAAGGCCTTCTGGAAGGTAACACGTCATTAATGAACTAGTTTGATGGGTTAAGAAGCTTATCACTTTGCAAGGCTTTATTATCTTTGTCAATCACGGAGTGGTTAATGAATAGTGGTCTTGGGTGGGAGTCAGAGTGTTTTGACCTAGGGGTAACTTTAGATTCTAATGAAAATAAAGAACTAGGCTTATGGAATGGTGTGAGATGTGGTTTGTTGGTTGAGATGATGGATATTGTTGCCTATCTTAGTGTTAAGTTTGCTATAGGGGTGAATGGGTGGTTTGCTAAAGGTGTATAATGAACTTTGTTTTGTTTTTGGTTGAAAGGAAAAAGAGGGAGAAGGAATGGTGAGAGGAGCGTGGAAGAGGGGAAAAAGAGGGAGAAGGAATGGTGAGAGGAGGGTAGAGAAAGCGAGGGAGAGGAGATGAAGCGATCCTAAATTATAATAGAGTATAATAATAGTTACTTTGTATAAAATATGTGAAAGGTAAGATTTATATACCATCGATTTTTCTCTCTCAACACCCTGCATCAACTTAACTAACTATTATTAATATGACTGTTGAATAATTCATCTTTTAATGGGAAATTATGTTGTGTTTATAATTATTAGAAGTCAACTTGCACTAAATTATCCAAATTTATTTGATTTTTGCAGCGGGGCGGGCAAAGGGGTGTTAAGAAATGCTTCCAACACCCAAATATGTATATTTACGTTTTTTAAAAATTAAGTTGAAGCAATTCGATCAATCACGCACCTTGGTTCTACTGAAATTCAAATCCCTAACTTTCCTTTGAAAAATAGGGACCTGGTATCGCTAGGCTACTAGCCCATTAATTCTAACACCCAATTTTAAAGAACAAGAAATTCATATTCTTTTGGCTATTACGTAGGGCAGATCTCTCACTCGTTGGTCTGGCATGGAAGCGAGGTTATATAATAAGACTTTGCCTTTATTTAAGCATACATCGGAGACAAATACTCTCTTTTGTAATGATTGCGCGTGGTTCGGAGGTGGCAGTCGGAGTTTGTAAATAGTTAAACTCGTACATGTGAGTTTTCTATCAGGAAATGGTTGTTTGGGAGGACTTCCGTGTAGGAAGCAATGTGTTTTGGAGGAAGGTCAGTTTTGTGTATTACACTGACTTTTCAAGGATTTTGTTTATTGATTTAGGCAGTAACCTATTGCTTAGTGTTACCAATTAGTTAGCGCTGGTTGCATCGGAATTTTTTGCATTTGTTCTATAGAACTTGGAGGGAAAGGGATCGTTATCCTTCACTAGATATTGGGTAAGATTGGATCGTTGATAGATACAACCTACGAGTTGTACATTTATGCTATTTCTTATACATAGAAACCTTGTATATTATTGGATGTATTGGAATTTGGTAGAGCTCATATAAAGAGGCTGTGCCACACGAAAACGGAAATGAGTTTTGAAAAGACATTAATTCAGAGTTTCGTGAATTCGGAGGACGGAATTCCTTTTGTTAGGGGGAAAAAATGTAATACCCCTAGTCTTTAAAAAGATAAAATGGGAATTTAAATTTGATTTCTGGTGCATTTTATTTGGTTATTTGACTTATGTGTTTATTTGCGTAATTGTCTAATTGTGTATTTATTTAATTATTTATTGAGTTGTGATTGTTTATGTGTTTTGAATGATTTATTTAATTATAATTATTTGTTTACTTTACTTTATTTATTTGTTTTAAGTGTAATTATTTAATTAGGTATTTAATTGTAATTACAGATATGTTTATGGTGACATAATTGTTTAGTCGGTTGTTTAATACAGTGTTTGCGTTAGAATTAAGTTTAGGGTTTTATTTTATGTAATTAAGTTAGCTGACTTATGATTAGGCTGGAATTAGGATTAGGGTTTTACAGGAGCCTATATATATACGCTATATGTCTGCAAAGGTTTTAGAACCGAGAAAACAGAGAGGGTTTGAGGGGAAAACACAGAGGGATACTGGGAGAGCCAATTAGGCTTTCAGCTATGGATTGAAGGTGTACCACAGAGGAAGGACGAGGTTGATTGTGAGATGGAACTGGAGCAGTAAGAGGGTTGCTGGTAGTCGTCAGTTCGTTGGAGAATTTAAAGAAGGCGTTCAAAGGTTTCAAACCGAAACCTAAAGGCAAGTTTCATTCTATCTCCTTCTGTAAACTTGTGTTCTGTGTATGCCTAGGTAGTCTCCAGGACTTAAACGGACAGTAAAATTTATTTAAGTAGCATGCTTGAATTTAATGGAATTAAATTGCATGGAATTGAATTGTCTTAAGACTGTTTTTACGGTTGGATTATGTTCCTATTTTAACCTTGATTTCTCTTGAATGTACACTTGTTTTGATTCATATAGTGATGCAAAATTACTTCTTATAATTAGTTGGGATGGTCTGGAACTTAAAACAGAGGGTTAGGAACTTTAATAGGGGCAACCGAAAAGTCAGGAAATGTCCGGAATTAGAGATGATGGAGGCTGGGAGAGTGGAGGCGGCTCAACCCTTCAATGGAGGAGGCTCCATTGAAGTGGAGCAAGCTCTACACTCTTATGGAGGCGGCTCCAAGAAGGTGGAGCACGCTCCACACTTTTGTGGAGCTGGCTCTTCTTTTGTAAATGCACAGTAAGTGCGTTTTGCTGATTTTTTATTATTTATTACAGGGGCTTAAATGTAATTTTTGGAAAGTGATGTGGGGTTTTAAATGTTTAAAATTAACCTATTAAAAACTTAAAATAGTTAGTATGTGCTAGTGTGTTATTATTAATGGACATCATGAATTTTTAAAGATTAATGTGCATGTTGTCCAGGAAGGAGGAAGACTTAAATTTCTAGTTTGTTTAGCCAATTGAATGGACTGAAATGAAAGATATTTTAGGGATGTTATATTAAAGATATATAACACATAATTAAGGCCCAGGAATGTGGGTGTGTGATCTGGAAATGGACGTCATGAAATTTAGATATTAATTTACATGCTGTCAGGAGTTGAGGAAGTTTTACTCGCTAGTTATGTTTTAACTAATTTAAATGGATCAGTATCAAAATACTATTGGGGTTTCATAATGTGCGGTTTAGACTTCTAAGTATCATTAGATCATGCACATGATTTACAGTTAAGGATTGAATGGACGTCGTGAGACTTGAATAGTAATCTGCATGCCGTCAAGAATTGAGGATAATTTGATTTTTGGTTTAATTTAGCCAATCAAATGGACTAATATGGAGGTATTTTTGGCATTCTAGTATAATGTGCTCAGTTATAATTCTGTTTATCATTATATCATGCTATGGATACTAATTGATGAACTGTTATAATTTCTGTTCTGTCAATTATATAGATATGGATGATTTAAATTGTTTATTGTACTTTAGCAATTTAAATAGAGAATATATGATTAGAATTATTTACTGGATACATAATAGAACCTTGTATATATTTGACTTCTATTATGTTTGTTTCTGGATATACTTGATGTTCATTTGAGTGTGCATCATTTATGGATCATATGCATTATATGCACCGGTATGGGACGGTGGCATATTGGAGATGGATTAGATCAAAAAGTTAAGTCTTACCTCTTCATACATACGGAATGGATTAACTAAAACAGCTAAATCCTACATGGATGCATGTCCTATCAATTAAAATAGTTGAACGACATAACGGATGTTTGTTTTACTTTTCTGCATTAGGAAGGATTTATATATATACTAATGGTACTGTGATATGAGCTTGAGTCACAGGATCATGATTAGGGTGCGTATATTGCAAAGGTTGAGTAACTAGATATAGCTGATGTTCCCTGACAGGAGATACATATGGTCACTGGAAAGTGTGATTTACATGTTTCTTTCTATACAGGCTGAACTACACTATAGGCTAGTGAGCATCCTATAGTGTGTGTGTGTATATATATATATATATGGACTATTTTAGTTATTGCCGAGCTATCTAGGATGTATCTGTGTATCGAGTTTATGTATGGATTGTAGTAAGATGGAACTTGCATGTGGGCCTGACCCACTTTTATTTTTCAGGTGTTCGTCAGTACCAGGCTTAGAGCTTGATCGTGATGATGCAGATACAAACACTCACTCTTCCGACTACATTGGATTTCCTTTAGTATTTAGTGATGGGATTTTGGTTATGTAATTTGTTTTCGTTTGGAATTATTAGGGGTCCACTGGATGGAGTTGTACGAATTGGGAAAATTAAATTATATTAATATTTGTACTTGGAGGATTCTCGTATTTATAATTCTTTTTAGCTTATTATTCTATTTTTTAAATCTTTTGTATTCTTGTTTGTTTACATATTAATCGTCTGATATCCCTCGGATCTGTACTCGGACTTAATCACCTGTGGCTTTAGAATCGAGGGGTATCACACTTGGTGCTCGCTTCAAGCCATATAAAGCCTTCTCCAATTTCAAGAGCTTGTTTTCTTGCCCCTTTACAACATAGCCCCTGGGTTGTTGAACATACACCTCTTCTTCAAGAAACCCATTCAAGAAAGCCAATTTCACATCCATTTGATGAATTCTCCAATTATTTTGGGTTGCCAAAGAAATTAAAAATCTAATTGTTTCCAAACGAGTTACGGGTGCAAATACCTCATTATAGTCAATTCTCGACTTTTGGTTGTACCCCTTGGCGACTAATCTTGCTTTATATTTTTCAACCTCACCATTTGCATTCTTCTTTGCTTTATACACCCATTTGACACCAATTGCTTTTTGCTCATTTGGAAGTGTAGCAAGCTTCCATGTGTCATTCTTCTCTATGGATTTAATTTCTTCATCCACAACATTTCTCCATTTTTTGTCTTATGTTGCTTCTTCAAATCTTACCAGTTCACAATTCGCAAAGAGACAAAAAAATGTTAGATCACCAAACATTTCCGTTGCCTCATCCGTTTCGTCATATATATCACGAAGACTCCTCATGTGAAGTGGTGGTATGTCACTTGAACTTGATGATGATGGAGTTAATTGATCTTGAATTGATGGTGATGAATTGGAAAAATATTATAATCTTCATTTGGAGTGTTCCAATCCCACATGGCTCCCTCTTCGAATTCAACATCTATACTAATGACAATCTTCCCATTGTTTGGATTGTACAACTTATAGCCTTTGAAACTTGCATTATAGCCAATGAACACTATTTTTTCACTTTTGTTGTCTAACTTGGTCTTCCTTTCATCCGCCACGTGCACATAGGCAATGCTCCCAAAAACCCACAAATGAGAAATACTTGGCTTTCTTCCGCTCCATGTTTCTTGTGGTGTTTTGCTTTGCACACTTCTAGTAGGACACCGGTTGGACAAGTACACCGCACAATTAACCGCTTCAGCCCAAAATTCTTTAGGTATTTCCTTGCTTTTCAACATGCTTCGAGCCATATTGAGAATGGTTATTTCTTCCTTTCTGTAACTCAATTTTGTTTGGGCGATCTCGGAACCGTTAAAAGATGGTAAATTCCATTTTCTTCACAAATTTTTTTGAAATTATTTAATATGAATTCACCACCTATATCGGATCAAAAAGCCTTTACATCATAGTCACTTTGTTTTTCAACAAGTGCTTTAAATTTCTTAAAAAATTCATACACCTCCGATTTTTGTTTAAGAAAATACACCTATGTTTTTCGGCTAAAATCATCAATGAATAATAAAAAATAATTATTCTTACCAAATGATGATGGAGAAATTGGACCACAAACATCCGAATGGATAAGTTGTAGTGGCGCCATAGCTCTTGTGGTAGCTTCTTTAAGAAAACTTTTCCTTAATTGCTTTCTAACGAGACATCCTTCACATAATTGATTTGAATTGCTTATGAAAGGCAATCATTTCACCATATTCTTTTTTGCCAACAACTCTAGTCCTCCAAAATTTAAGTGCCCAAGTCTGAAGTGCTAAAGCCAAGATAAATCATTAAAATGAGCCTTCAAACATTTAGCCTCATCGGCTTTAATATTTAGCAAAAACATTCGGTTCTTTGTCATTGGAACCTTAGTAATCAAATTACCCAATGGGTCTCTTATCGAAGGACTACAATCCTTCATGAAAATATTGTAGCATTTTTCTAAGAGTTGTCCCAAACTCAAAATATTATTCTTCATGCTAGGCACATAATAAACGTTAGAAATAAATTGATGATGCTCATTCCTCAAACGAATTAATATTTTACCTTTCCCTCTTATCGGAATTTATGATAAGTCTTAAAATATCACCTTGCCATTTATTGATTCATCAATATTGTAATACCCCCAAATTTCGAAACACGGGTTGATCAAGTCCGTGCACAAAATTAAGGGATATCAAAACAATTAAAGTATTTAATCAAGCACAGAATACAAAGTGAAATAAAAGAATAAATAATACGCTGAAGAAAAACTAATAAATAATAATTTCCATTAATTAATAACTCTCCAACAATTACAACTCAGGAATCCCATAACCCAATGACCCCTTAAAACATTATCTATAATCCAATACTACTTAAAAGTACACAAAATGAATAGATGAATAACAGTCTCACAGCTGCGGATCCTTAACCTCGAGACTGGAACTTCTAATAACCTGAAAAATAAATCGTGGGTTAAACCCTACGAGCAAGTTCTCTCTACCAGACCTCTGAAAACCAATAAGTAGATCATCTCTGATCAAAATCCAACCTAATAAAGAATTTAACTTTAATATAGCATGATGTACATATATATAAATAATTATATATACTACATTAATCACATCCACTGATAGATTTATTAAATTTTCAAACCTATTAAATAATAATTAAAATAATAATCATACTTAGACCAATCCACCATTTCTTTTAAAAAAAAAAATAAACTCCTTTAACCTGAATTCCATCCTAATCAGTTGTTTAATCACTTAAACAATAAATTATAATAAAAGAAATACTCTATTTAATCCCAACCCGATAATGATTTTAATTGTTTAAATCACATATCCAAAATCCAAACTTTAACAAATCATCTATGTCTTCCCCAATATTATTTTATTAATATTAAATAATACACTAACCAGTAAGTACTAAACTATTCTCATTTAAGAATATCTAACCCTAATCCAATCCATACATACAACAACCATAGATGATATTTTAATCATCTAACACATAACAACGTAATTATGCTTTGGCAAATCAATCATGCCATTATAAATATTTTTATTTATATATTGGCAATTCAACCATGCCTCCATAAGTATATTTATTTATACATTGGCAATTCAACCATGCCTCTGTGTATGTATATTTTATACATTGGCAATTCAACCATGCCTCCACAGGTATATTTATTCATACATTTAATTAGCAATTCATCCATGCTTTCCATATATGTATTCTATTCATACAAATATTTAGGTAATATATTTAATCATTTGACAATTCATCCATGCCCACACTTTAACCATGAATTAACTTTAAAATTAACAATACGCTAAATCATACATAGCCATCACATGCATATTATACGCATATCATTAATTTAACAACCAGCCTATCAAGATATGCCAAATAAGAATGATAATATTAATCATCTTAAATGATTTATATATATATATACCTACACATATATTATTTAATATATATATATATTCATCCTTCCATACAACTCATAGACAAATTAAACTATATATACACATATATAAATAATTATATATATATATATATATATATATATATATATATATATATACACACTTCCTTCCATAACAAATTATTAATTTATTATATTTACACAAATTAGTGCAACTAAATATGTCAGAAATAGTTTCCTCTAAATACTCCATATTGGTTTAAATAGTTTTCCGACACTGTCTCACTAAAACATAAATATCTCCTAGTAGGATGGGAATCTGATAATGAAATTGGTATCATTGGAAAGAAGACGAAAAATCCTTGAATTTGAGAGAATGACCCAATTTCGATTTAAAATGACTAAGTTATGACCGTTTTAATTTCTAGTGTCGAATTAGGCCAACATAGTTTCCCACGCGCGCCCACGTGCTTACCATGCACTTGCATGCGCTGGATCCAAGCCTTTATGTGTGCTGGTATTGGCTGAGCTCATGCGTTACGGTGAGCTCGCCCACACTGAATCAATCCACTGATCTGATCCCCCATTAATGGTGGAGATCCACGCGTATAATAACTCTGGTAGACAAACCGGATTAATCTACCTTTGATCATGGCACATCTATGTCTCACATCCACGGCACACTATACTTCCATGTACCGCGCCGTACTGAATCGCCAGCCTTTTTTTCACACGCCGATGAACAGAATCCTTCCCCCATTTTAATAATTTATTTAATTACCCAAAAATTATTAGATTAATTCTAAAAATATTTCAGAAATTATAAAACAATTCCAGAAAAATCCAGAAAAATCCCAGAAAATACAGAAAAATCCTATAAATTCTATAAACCCTTAAATAACCCTCTTGGGTCAAAAATCAAGCACAACAATTGATTTAACAATAAATACAACATATACATCTATCAATTTAAAAAAAAAAAAACAAAATTAAAATATAATAATTCATGCTTTTAATTTATCAGATATAGCCATGATTTAATTAATAAAATTAATTAAAGCCTTAATGCTCAAGGTGAAATCTTTATGAGTTCTAAAAGGAAAGTTAGAGAAGAACTCGCCTGAAGGTTTCGAAACGAAACCGACGCTTTAAGCTTTAATTATCTCTTCCAATTCCGACATCCTCCTTTTCAGATCCGACCTCCTCCTTGTCAGCCCTTCTTCTTCCTCTCTCTCTGTCTGTTGTTTTTTATTTTTCTAACGTGTAAAACTTTTAACCCTAAACCCTTATGTGCATTTTTATACACCTTAAATTCCAAATCCTATTCCAACTAGTATTATGAGTTAAAATAATAACCTTTAAATAATTTATATCTATAAACATATATATATATATAAATATATATTCCTTTCATAATTAACCCATTAGTTAATTAAATCATATACACATATATATATATATCAATAAATATATATCTATATATATATCTTTCCATAACAATTATTAATTAATTAATTATATATATATATATATATATATATATATATATATATATAATTGATATAAAAGTGATTATTTAAATAATTAAATAACCACGGACCTTCATTAATTAACCCAATAAGGTTTCATACAAGCCCAAGACCACATCTTTTGGTCCAACTTTCCTTAAGCCCAATCCAATTAATTTAAATAAATAAGATAATTAATTAAATACAGAAATTAAAATAACTAATTACATGAAGCACATAAACAAACAAGAATTTACAACTAAGTCATACAATACCAATAAAATCAACACACCAATAATTCAATCAATAATCAACCACACAAACAATCAATAATCATACATAATCACGAAATATAACTTAATTAAAATAAGATAATTAATCTAGCACTCAATAAAATAAAATAAATCATTGAAAAATAAAATAAAATAATTAATCCTAATTAATAAATTCTTTAAAATTATCGGGGTATTACATTCTTCCCCCCTAACAAAAGGAATTCCGTCCTCGGAATTCACGAATCCATGAAATAAAAACTTTGATTATTTAATTTCAAATTTCATTATTCCTTTTATCCATGTAGAAATTAACCCATCCACACATATTCATAATTAGCAGACACATCACGTAATTAGCTAATTCCATATTTATATAATTGATAAATATAAGTACACACTAGAGACTCTCACTGGACTAAAGCAGTCTCAACCGGATAGTGGGTATCTCATGTAAAACGCACACAAAGGTGGTCACGAGTCCTCCTTCTACCAGGGCCCACACATTCTTAAATCCAGCTACCCATCTTAATCGGCAATATACGCCTCCATCCTAACCACTGATCCTGAGACTCAAGCTCATATTGTGGCACATATATATATAATCCATTATATCCAAACATAAAAGTAAACTATCCAACCATATTATTTCAATGGCATGCCATCCAACTATTCCGTTGACCTGACACGAATAAGTAGGACTTAACTCTATGGTTAATCCGTTCCCTTATAAATATATAGGTAGGACTTGACTTCTTTGGTTAATCCGTTCCTGAAATGCCACTGTCCCATACCGGTGCATTAAACCATACAATCCATAAATAAATAGGTAGAACTTAACTATTCCGTTAAACCGTCTCTAAAATACCTCCATATTATTTTATTGGTGCATAAATCCATAAAACCCATATTTCATGCAATATATATAATAAATATATGATTAAATTATATGCCAATACCTGATTAAAATCACATAAATACAAATTAAAATTGCTTGAATAATATTAAACAACCAAATCTTTCATTCACAACATGTAAGTTAATTAAAATTCCATATGGTTCAAGTCCTTAGCATATTAATGAATATTATACATTCTTAGATTTTAACCAATCTATTTCAACCATTTAAATCAGCTACTTTGACCTAAATAACCTTGAATCACCCCAATCCTCAAAACAGAACTTAAAAACCAATTCTGCAACTACATTCATCCTCCCTGAACAATACTAAGTGTAGAAGTAATAACTTTCCACAATTCAGTTTTCTACTCTATCTTGCACTTGCATTTACTGTGTGAACGTAAACTATCAAGCTTCGTAATCTATGCCATTCAATCGATTTCCACAATAGATATTGTCTCCCTATATACTAATTTAGCATACGATTCTGGCGCCTATATTCCTTCCTCCCCAAATACCTTCCAAATCAGTGTCTTACCATTTTCGGATAAAACTCAACGATTTACCATTAGGACGCACTAACGGACTGAATATAGAATACAATTAATCCTAACCTTAAGCTCTAATTAAAAGAGTACACAACGCGGAAGTCACACAACGAAAGACACCCTAGGGACACTTGAACCTGGAGTGCTCTGATACAAACTGTAATACCCCCTAATTTCGAAACACGGGTTGATCAAGTCCGCGCACAAAATTAAGGGATATCAAAACAATTAAAGTATTTAATCAAGCACAGAATACAAAGTGAAATAAAAGAATAAATAATACGCTAAAGAAAAACTAATAAATAATAATTTCCATTAATTAATAACTCTCCAACAATTACAACTCGGGAATCCCATAACCCAATGACCCCTTAAAACATTATCTATAATCCAATACTACTTAAAAGTACACAAAATGAATAGATGAATAACAGTCTCACAGCTGCGGATCCTTAACCTCGAGACTGGAACTTCTAATAACCTGAAAAATAAATCGTGGGTTAAACCCTACGAGCAAGTTCTCTCTACCAGACCTCTGAAAACCAATAAGTAGATCATCTCTGATCAAAATCCAACCTAATAAAGAATTTAACTTTAATATAACATGATGTACATATATATAAATAATTATATATACTACATTAATCACATCCACTGATAGATTTATTAAATTTTCAAACCTATTAAATAATAATTAAAATAATAATCATACCTAGACCAATCCACCATTTCTTTTAAAAAAAAAATAAACTCCTTTAACCTGAATTCCATCCTAATCAGTTGTTTAATCACTTAAACAATAAATTATAATAAAAGAAATACTCTATTTAATCCCAACCCGATAATGATTTTAATTGTTTAAATCACATATCCAAAATCCAAGCTTTGACAAATCATCTATGTCTTCCCCAATATTATTTTATTAATATTAAATAATACACTAACCAGTAAGTACTAAACTATTCTCATTTAAGAATATCTAACCCTAATCCAATCCATACATACAACAACCATAGATGATATTTTAATCATCTAACACATAACAACGTAATTATGCTTTGGCAAATCAATCATGCCATTATAAATATTTTTATTTATATATTGGCAATTCAACCATGCCTCCATAAGTATATTTATTTATACATTGGCAATTCAACCATGCCTCTGTGTATGTATATTTTATACATTAGCAATTCAACCATGCCTCCACAGGTATATTTATTCATACATTTAATTAGCAATTCATCCATGCTTTCCATATATGTATTCTATTCATACAAATATTTAGGTAATATATTTAATCATTTGACAATTCATCCATGCCCACACTTTAACCATGAATTAACTTTAAAATTAACAATACGCTAAATCATACATAGCCATCACATGCATATTATACGCATATCATTAATTTAACAACCAGCCTATCAAGATATGCCAAATAAGAATGATAATATTAATCATCTTAAATGATTTATATATATATATATACCTACACATATATTATTTAATATATATATATATTCATCCTTCCATACAACTCATAGACAAATTAAACTATATATACACATATATAAATAATTATATATATATATATATATATATATATACACACACTTCCTTCCATAACAAATTATTAATTTATTATATTTACACAAATTAGTGCAACTAAATATGTCAGAAATAGTTTCCTCTAAATACTCCATATTGGTTTAAATAGTTTTCCGACACTGTCTCACTAAAACATAAATATCTCCTAGTAGGATGGGAATCTGATAATGAAATTGGTATCATTGGAAAGAAGACGAAAAATCCTTGAATTTGAGCTCAAGAATGACCCAATTTCGATTTAAAATGACTAAGTTATGACCGTTTTAATTTCTAGTGTCGAATTAGGCCAACATAGTTTCCCACGCGCGCACACGTGCTTACCATGCACTTGCATGCGCTGGATCCAAGCCTTTATGTGTGCTGGTATTGGCTGAGCTCATGCGCTACGGTGAGCTCGCCCACACTGAATCAATCCACTGATCTGATCCCCCATTAATGGTGGAGATCCACGCGTATAATAACTCTGGTAGACAAACCGGATTAATTTACCTTTGATCATGGCACATCCATGTCTCACATCCACGGCACACTATACTTCCATGTACCACGCCGTACTGAATCGCCAGCCTTTTTTTCACACGCCGATGAACAGAATCCTTCCCCCATTTTAATAATTTATTTAATTACCCAAAAATTATTAGATTAATTCTAAAAATATTTCAGAAATTATAAAACAATTCCAGAAAAATCCAGAAAAATCCCAGAAAATACAGAAAAATCCTATAAATTCTATAAACCCTTAAATAACCCTCTTGGGTCAAAAATCAAGCACAACAATTGATTTAACAATAAATACAACATATACATCTATCAATTTAAAAAAAAAAAACAAAATTAAAATATAATAATTCATGCTTTTAATTTATCAGATATAGCCATGATTTAATTAATAAAATTAATTAAAGCCTTAATGCTCAAGGTGAAATCTTTATGAGTTCTAAAAGGAAAGTTAGAGAAGAACTCGCCTGAAGGTTTCGAAACGAAACCGACGCTTTAAGCTTTAATTATCTCTTCCAATTCCGACATCCTCCTTTTCAGATCCGACTTCCTCCTTGTCAGCCCTTCTTCTTCCTCTCTCTCTGTCTGTTATTTTTTATTTTTCTAACGTGTAAAACTTTTAACCCTAAACCCTTATGTGCATTTTTATATACCTTAAATTCCAAATCCTATTCCAACTAGTATTATGAGTTAAAATAATAACCTTTAAATAATTTATATCTATAAACATATATATATATATATAAATATATATTCCTTCCATAATTAACCCATTAGTTAATTAAATCATATACACATATATATATCAATAAATATATATCTATATATATATCTTTCCATAACAATTATTAATTAATTATATATATATATATATATATATATATAATTGATACAAAAGTGATTATTTAAATAATTAAATAACCACGGACCTTCATTAATTAACCCAATAAGGTTTCATACAAGCCCAAGACCACATCTTTTGGTCCAACTTTCCTTAAGCCCAATCCAATTAATTTAAATAAATAAGATAATTAATTAAATACAGAAATTAAAATAACTAATTACATGAAGCACATAAACAAACAAGAATTTACAACTAAGTCATACAATACCAATAAAATCAACACACCAATAATTCAATCAATAATCAACCACACAAACAATCAATAATCATACATAGTCACGAAATATAACTTAATTAAAATAAGATAATTAATCTAGCACTCAATAAAATAAAATAAATCATTGAAAAATAAAATAAAATAATTAATCCTAATTAATAAATCCTTTAAAATTTTCGGGGTATTACAAATATCAACGAAATTCTCTTTGCTACCACACATATGGTTGCTAGCACCGGTTAAAATACTATACATCTTCTTCACTCATTTCACCCCTGTATAGCAACAAAAAAATAGGCTCCACATCTTCATCAACATAATTAGCCTTTTCTTCAACATCGTTAGCAACATTTTTACATTCTGAAGCACAATGACCATACTCTTGACAATTGTAACATTGAATTTGAGATTTATCATACCTCCTTCCATATGACCTTGAGTAATTTCCTTTACCATGACTTCTTGTTTGTTGCGAGTCATAGATTTTTTCTTCATTATTGGTTGTGTGTTGACCGTTTTTTTCTCCTCTTCCTCGGCCACATGCTTTTCCACGTCCTCGGCTCCTTTGATTTCCTCTATATTTTTCATCTCTTTCGTTCAACGAAAACTTTGTTTGTAGCACTTGCTCCAAAGCTTCTTGTTTCTTCACCATATTTTCTTCATGAGCTTGCAATGAACCCATGAGTTGATCAACTGTCATGGAATCCAAATCCTTTGACTCTTTAATGGCTACAACAATGTAGTTGAATTTGGAATCCAACGACCGAAAGATCTTTTCAACGACCCTTGTATCAGTCATGGTGGTTTCACCATATCTCCTTAGTTGATTTACAATAGCCAGGACCCTGAAAAAATAATCTGAAATTGATTCAGATTCCTTCATATGCAATGCTTCAAATTCACCCTGTAATATTTGGAGGCGAACCTTTTTCACTTTATCAACTCTTTGGATGGAATTTTGAAGAATCTCGCATAGTTGCTTTGCATTTTCTGCACTAGCAACTCTTTGTAGCATTCCATCATCCAAACATTGATGGATGGTCATCACCACCCTTTGGTCCTTCTTTATCATGGTTTGTAAAACATCTTTTTCGGCTTGAGACAGAGTTGCCTCATCTTATGGCTCATCATAACCTTTGGTAACAACTTCCCACACATCTTGTGCTCCTAAAATTGCCTTCATATGGATACATCAATTTCCATAGTTATCTTTGGTGAATCGAGGCATTTGAAATGGAACCGAATTGTTTGCCATTTCTTCTCTCTCTCACAAACTAGCTCTGATACCACTTTATTGGCTTTTTCTCTGATACCACATTTTTGGTTTTTGCTCTGATACCACTTTGTTGGAAATAGTGGCCTAGATATACACACAACACTATAATATTTGGAAGAGAATAAAACTGGAGGAAAACACTTTTATTTCACTTAATTGAAAATGGGTACAATACGTATATGAGTTTATATAGTCTTCAAAACATATATGTAAACGAAAATTAACACCTCACTAACATAACATTTAGTAGGCATAACTCCCACTAACCCACTAACATGACCATTACTAGTTGTAACTCTCGTGTCCCCACTAACTCCAATAAAAACTCACATAAATACAAAATTAAACACCAAATAAAAAACACCCATGCATGACCTTCAAAGATATTAAAAATTATAATCAAGTTTAATTTCTAATAATCTAGACTTAAAATTGGAAAAACAACTTAACTTCGATCAATCTCATCAGCTCACAGCCTCTTCAACAAGAGATTTACTCCATATTTGGGTTCTACATTCAAATGAAGCGCGGGTGTATGGACGTACTTGGGAGACAGGGAGAAGGAGAAGTTCGACAAAATGAGAGCAACCAGGATCTTGAGTTCAACCGTGGCCAAATTCTGTCCAAGACACACCCGGGGTCCGACCCCAAATGGCATGTACAAGTGGGGGAGCTTGCATGCACCTGTGATGCCATTCACAAACCTGTCTGGATTGAACTTACAGGCATCAGGACCCCAATTTTCTGGGTCAGTGTGCAATGTCACCACCAGTGTCCACACGTTGACACCCTGTGGTACTTGTATGTTCCTGAATTTCATGTCCTTCAAGGCCTCCCTTGAGACCACAGGTGTCGGCGGATAAAGGCGCAAGGATTCATTAATCACCATTGTTAGCTGCAAATCAGCATATATCAAAATTTACAGTTAGTACGTAATGTGTCTCTGTGCAATATTTGTCAAGAAGATATTTATATGATTCAATTTTATTTGCTTAAACTCAAATTTGCTGGCCTGGGTAAACAATACAAGAATTTCATGGGCTCAAATTTGTTGAATACGTATTTTATGCATAGTGGAGTATATAATTGTTTGTATCATACTGAGATACTTCACTCGTTTTCTAAAAATCATGTAACTAAGTGTAATTTTATTTTGATCATCTAGTAATATATACCTGTTTCATCTTCCGAATCATATCAGCGTTTTGGATTTTCCCCCCGCAAACTTCAAGAACCTCAGCGCGAACACGGGCTTGCCATTCTTGATTTGCAGCCAAAAGCATAAGGCACCATGTTGCTGAAACTGAAGTGGTCTCATACCCAGCCAAGTATATGTTCTTGCAGTTGTCAGCAATGAACCGATCAATTGCATCTTGGCTCAAGTCACTATTCTCAGCACCTTCAAGAACCATTTGCAATAGGTCCTTCTGGTATCCAATTTCCTTCCTCTCTTTCACTACCTGTAGGATCAATGTGCGGATCTCCTTCTCCAATGCCCATGCCTCCCTATTGCTCTTGGTAGGAAGATGCCTGCAAAAAGCATTTTATAAAAGTTAGACGACAAACTCAACTTTTAATATTATTTTGCGCAAAGTGACTATTTGAAGAAAGTCGAATTTAAGTTCACTTATATGCACCAAACAGTTTAAAGGCTACGTACCTCATGGCAGGGATTCCAATAGACAGGAATTTCTTGGATGTAGCTTCTTGGAGAGCTCTAAGCCTCTTAAAAATCTCCTGCCCCTTAGAAAAGTTGCTCCCAAAACAAACTCTCGATATTACGTCTCCTGAGAAGCTTCTCATGTCCTGGTCGATTTTTATGTCTGCGATTCCACCTTCAGCTTCAATTGTACTCTTCCATGAGTTTAAGAGTGTAAATGTGGACTCGGTTATATGGTTCGTCATTCCCTGCAAGAAATTTTAAGTTAAATCCTATCATTTTGTGATCTAACAAAGCTATTATCAACCTAATTAATGTGTATGTATAGATTGATATATCATACCTTAACCTTCTCCATGTATAGTTCAGGAGCAATGATTTTTCTCTGATGAGCCCAAACAGCTCCATTAGAAGTTAGTATTCCCTGGCCAAGCAAAGCACCAAGCTCATTGTGTTGATACGAAGGTTTTCCCAAGTCCAACGATGTGCATGTTGTTATCTCTCTCACTGTATCGGGCTCATTCACATGTACTATTTGTGTATTACCAAGTGAAAACATAAATACTTCACCTGTAAAAACATAGAATTGGAACATTTTCAGTTAATAATCTTCCTGTACGTGTATGAGAAGGGCAATAATGAAAAACACAAGTTAATTTGTCAAACAAAAGACAGATGAAGTTTAAAATTAGGTGTCCGAGTGATGGAGGCACCTCAACCGGAGCGCCTAAGGTTCCAGTCGACCGTGATCATGTTCAGGAATATTTATTGTTCAGTGAGCAACAACATTGTTACTTTACTACAATTATTTTCAGGTTTTGTCACTAAATCATTTTTTTTCCCTCGCTCTAGCTCCCTAACTTAGGGTGCCATGACTATACCTTTCAGATACATGCAACTCAAAACCTGAGGCTGGAGCCAACTCGATCAGTTACTCTATTACTCTATTGAGAGGTTGACTCGATGATGATGAAAAAAACAATACATACCATATTGCTTCCTCCATTGCTCAAAGAAGGGAAAGATAACAGCCGCGCAGTTGTGGTAGACTGGGGGTTCGGCGCTGGCGGCCCGAGCGTTTTCAGGACCATTTAGGGCCTTCGTGATCTCCCTGGTGTTCCCGAGTAGAAAGGTTGGTGGCGGCCCACTGATCCCTTGCTTCCTCAGCATCGACCTGAGCCTTCCCGGCTTCGCCACCAGTGAATTGTACAAACGTACAAACAGTCCTACTGCAGCAACTAAACTAAGTGAAATGAACATCTTCACTAGGGTATGGACTTCCATAGCGAACACTCTATTAATGCTAGTCTCCTCACACACTACTCAGTATTTCTTTTTTATTGGGGAGAGTTTGCTTTCTCATCTTGCCACTTCCAAGGCCTTTATATAGTCGTTTTATGAAAGAATATGGAAATATTGTACATTATTGTACTAGGTTCGAATCTCTTACATTCCTTTGGAAAATTAGGGTTTAGTACCGCCTAGACCATAGCCGTTGGTCATATATGCGTGTATGTACACACATACTTACTAGAGGCTCTCTTTTGGTTGGTATGAATTATTGATAAGGACATGTGACTTTCACTAGGATAATAATGCAATGTTGAAGTGTTCTAATCTATTACTCATCTATCCTAAAAAGAATGTTTAATTTTTTTTTTTTTTTTTTGGATTGTTTCAAAATAATTATTTATTTATTTTTTTTAAATAATATATTTTATATTGTTTCATATATGCCTTTAGAGTTTAAAATTTCAAATTTGAATATTTAAAATTTAAAAGGACAAATTGATAATTTTTTAAGAGAACAATACATGGCCACATATTTCCTTAAAAATTTAAACTTCCCAAAAACGATGTTCTTATTAGGAACAGAGGGAGTATATGTGATATGTATGGATGTGATGTATGGATGTGTTATGTGTGGTCCAGTTAGGTTGTCAAAGAATTTTGGTCCACTTAAATGGAAAAATTATTACATATACTTGTGGATGAGTAGGTTATTCTATTGATCGATGATGTGATTCAATTACAAATATACACATAATATGTAATTATAAAATTAAAAAAATAATAAATAAAACTAATAACTTTTTTAAAAATGAATTCAATTATCGGACGTGATTTTCTTATTTATCACTTTCCTTATTTATTTTGTAATTATATTCCACCATTCACCCTTGGAAATTTTTTCCACCGTGTTTGATACAGTGAGACCCTCTCATTAGAAAATTAATTATTCTATCTTTTCGTATCCCTCATATGTGCGCGCATGCATACACACACACACACATATAGACAGAGGTGAGACCCTCACATCATAAAATTAATTATTCTCTCTTCTTATCTCTCGTATGTGTGCATATATATATATATATATATATATATATATAGCAGATTCACATGCCCTGCACATCGTATTAATACTTGAACAATACATAAGTCCTCACTCCTCACTGGTAAGGCATCATATTAACCACTAATGTGAATCAATAATAAATTGACACATTTTATTTTAAAATGATAATTTGATTACTATCTCTGATTTGGTAACTGAATATCTATCCCAACATATTGAATTTGGTAATTAAAGATGACATGTCTATTTATTTATTATTGGTTCACATCAAGAGTGAGTCTGGTGTAGATCCTCAAGGATTATTCTTAATATTTTGAATTAATTACATTCACACCCCTTGAAGTTATGTTATATTTCACCTATACGAAGATTTTGGTTTTAATTTTCACTTACACTCCAATTTATTTTTTGGATTCTAATGCATGCGAATTGACCTATTTACCCCTAACTTTTTAATAAAATTTAGTACAAAATATCAATAATCTTAAATGACAAAACTGCCCCTACTTAATATACAAAACCCACACCCATAAATCACACACTATCCCTCTCCCTGTTAAAGTTCAAACAATCATCGAAAGCGACCCACACCGCTGCCATCTACATCGCCAGCGCCAAGCTCAAGAGTCAAGCCCATCCTCTTCGAGGGCTTTATGGCCAACGGCATCGCCCCGGCGGCCAGCTCACCACCACCATCGACGTAGAGAACTTTCCTGGCTTCCCCAAAGGCATCCTCGGCTACGAGCTCATGGAGCATTGCCGAGAATAGTCCGCCTATTCGAAACCCAGACATTCATCAAAACAGTGCATCAGGTCGACTTATTGACCCACCGGTTCTAAAATTCACCGATTCCATGACGGTGATCTCTGATTCGGTGATTGTAGACACCGGCGCTGTCGCCAAGTGCCTGAATTTCCCTGGGTTTGGGGTTTTTTGGGGTGATGTCGATCCAATCAATGAGTGATGAGAGCTGTGATTTCGTGAATAAAAAGACTCAGTAGAGCTCTTTTTCTTAGTACAAAAAACTTAAAAAAAAAAAAAAAAAAATTCAAAATTGTCACTAGTACACTTTTTCCTGCAATATCTATCCTACGATGTATACTACTGTGGTTTCATCACATTTTCATTGTAGTGGTGAAATTTCACCTACCTGGTTAATTCTTTAACATAATATTCCTCCTTCTACTTGATCTCCAAAAAAAAGCTCATAAGCATCTATAGTACCATAACTTTATGAAAGGATCTGATTTAGTGAGCAATGTGTGAGTATGGTCAAGTTTCTTTTGAGAGAATATCAAATCGGGATCTAATTCAGTATAGCATTTATTTTTCGGATATGATTACGATTATTTTTGGTTTAAGAATATTAAATGGGCACTTTAAATTTAAAATTATAACAAATTTAGTACAAAATTTTTATAATTTTCAAATCATCAATTGAATACTTCCAAACACATATAACATCAAAGTATTTGAAAAGGGTTGGCTGGCTTGGTTCCGCGGAATAAGCATAAGTTCTTGAAGAATAAAATTAGAAAAGTTGTGTTCACATCTACTCTATGAAACATTTGGTGCAATAGGATTTTTATTTTTTATTTTTTTTGGGTCTTGGTGTTGTAGAGGGTTTGTTGCATTTTGTTTTTGTAATCATTGAAGTTGACTTATAAATGCTGAAATTTAATCAATTTTTAGTGATGAAATTGTGACATCCACTCTTTAGATTTATGGCCCAGTGCACTTTCTCTTCTTTCAAAGAAAAATGTAGAAAGTATTTTTTTCTGTTTTTTTTTTTAAAAAAAAATTAATAATAATAATAAAAAAGTAGTGACATTCATTGTTTAAAGTAATAAGCATATATAGTACAAGAAAACTGATATTTGGGATCCAAGCATCTTTTCCTCGGACACTCCAACTCCTTTTGATAATAAAATGAAAAGACTAAAAATTATTCTGTGTCTTTTGCACGATACGAATTCCATTTGTGACGTGGCACTCCCCTTTAAATTTAACTATGGCTATCAATTACCGAAATACGTGGAACTATAAGATTCCGGCTTATACAACACCGGAGGAGGTCTACCAGACGACCAGTTCCATTTGTCACAATAAAACCTAAAATAAACTCTAAAATCCAAACCCGACTTCAGATCAAAAACTCAAAAATGATCCAAATAAAAAATTGATTAGATAAAAAGTAAGGCCTTGCAGGACCGACATATCTCTCTTCTATAGTAAGAGGTGAATCACAAATGAAGGCTCTCATATGCAAGAGAGAAGCGTTGGGTTTTATTTCAAATTAATCTATGTAAAAATCAAGAATACTTTAATTAATTAAAGAGTAATTTAGACTCGTACCTGATTGCTGATTAACGCACAAATACCTTTAGAATATCCATATAATGCTCTATCAGTTCCTGTAAAATATTAGAGGCGCTTTACCTTCTTCTAAAAGTTATCGATACGATAGGACTGAATAAGGGTTTTAAAACCCTTATTTATAACAACAACAGGGGGGACGGCTTCTTTACAAACAAGCATATCTAAGTCTCCCTTCCTATCATGGAAACTTAGATATCAATGGTTAGAATTAAATCACACCAAATAAGTTAGAAAACCACAATCCAACGGTATAAAACCATGCTCCCAATTAGACCACCAAATTGGAGAGTACAACCCAATCCATCAAGTATCAATAATCACATTGCAATCCTATTTTAGAAACCGTAGTACATAGGACCATAAAATAATTTTTATTATTTAAATATATATATATATCTATAAATTCCAATAATCTCCCACTTGGTTCATGCATTCTAAGTTTTATAAAATGACACTATGGATTGCAACACACTTTATAAAAGTCGAGTAGCCACTCATTTTTATTTAGAAAACACAATTATCGAAATTGATGAATTAAAATTTTAGAACACTCTCCTCCATAAATTCCTTCAATAGTAGATCATGAATGCGTAGACAAGTAATATATTAGTCTAAACAGTTTCATGGTCTCAAAACTGATTCCATCTAGGATTCAAGCAAATATAGTGGTTTTACTGTATTTCATGAGATGTGCAAACTGCATGGGGTCCAAACGCATATCTCACTATCCGTCCTGCTTCATACTATCGCGGTATGTTGCTTTATACTATCACGGTATGTTACCTGAACATATTACAGTAAATCGCCAACCTTCAGTTCAGTGTAAGGATTTACCGATATGGAGCCAATCCCATATCTAGCCCAAGCTATCCATCCTACTTCATACCATCGCGGTATGTCACCTGAACATATTACAGCAAACTGCCAACCTCTGTTCAGTGTGAGGGTTTACCGATATGGAGCCAATTCCATATCTAGCCCAAGCTATCCTCATGGAGTGTGAAAAAAACTCCCACAGGCAAAATTTAATATTTATGTTTGGATTTACCAATGTGGTGTCAATCTCACATCTAATCCAAACAATCTCATGAGTGAAATATCACTCCCAGACAAATTTTATATTTGGATTTACCGATATGACGTCAATCTCATATCTAGCCCAAACAACCGTATGAGTTATTACTCTCAGACAACCTTTAATAATTATTTTGGATTTATCGATTTGGTGCCAATCTCACATCTAACCCAAACAATCTTATGAGTAAAATATCACTCCAGGCAAACATAATAGCACGTGCATAAACCATATATATCAAGATAATAATAATTATGCATCACAACTTTATTTTGGATGCAAATAACTGTCACCATAAGGCGTAAACTGGAGGAAAAATGTAATACCCTTAGATTTAAAAGGATATTCCTGGTAATTAATGTATTGTTTAAATAGTATTTTAATTTAATTAATTGTTTAAATTGTATTTTTCTTTAAATTAAATTAATTGTTATTTCGTGAGTTATTTGATTAATTGCGTTTTATATTAATTGGTTAATTATTGTATTAAATGGTAATTATTTAATTATTTATAATTGAGTTATCGTAACGTAGGGTTTAGGTTTTATCATAGCCGCCGTCTGTTTCAACTTAGGTAGTTTCATGGGCCGATTAAGGTTGGAATTAGGGCTTAGTCTCTAATTTTTACACGGATTAGGGTTATTGTTTTGGGCCTATAAATATATCATAATGTGGGTTTAGGGTTTTGGGAAGTACGTACAACTCTGTTCACATACCTAGATACAGAGAGTGAGAGACAGAGAAACAGAGAAAACTTGAGTGATCTACAGAGAAGTTCAAGAAGAAGGGAACAAGGGTTTTCTTCTGGGTTTAACCAAGAGTAGCAGAGGAGTAGAACGACGATTTAGAAGGTGGTCGGAAAACCTCAGAGACGGTGGTTTAGAGTTTCAAAGTCTGAAACTCAAAGGCAAGTTCTATCTTCCTCTTTCCCTTTGGGCCGTGTTCTGTGCACCTAGATGATCTCTAGGGAATAACTAATCAATGATTGAAACCTGCATGTTTTATTATATGCTTGGGTGGTAGTCTGTTTGTTTTAAAATCCAATATATTTACAGTTCGTGTATATTTGTTTCAGTATCCTGTACGTCAAGTATATTGATTCTGTTGTAAATTTAGTCTCTGTATTTGATTGCAACTTTTGTAAACACAGTATAGGAACACTACTGGGGTTATATAAAGCTTATAGGGATGCTATTATTCTATTTTAAATACGTGTTGCAATCCGTTCCGCTTCAATTTGCATATGGTTCCGGTGTTCATACTAACAGCATATTAAGTTGGGTAGCAAACTTAAGCTTTGTAATTGACTTAAATTGCTATAATCAAACCTTGGGGATGCTATCAGGAGGGTGTTAGATCCTTTAGATCAGTTTAAGAAACAAGCAGAGGGGTAGGAATTGATCGGAGAAGGAGCAGATTGACCGAAACGGAGCAGAGATGAACTGGAGGCTCTCAAGAGGGAGAGAGCCGGCTCTAGAAAGTCAAGAGCCGGCTCTAGAAAGTCAAGAGCCGGTTCCCCTTCAGCAAGAGCCGGCTCCTAGGGAATTGGAGCCAGCTCCAATAGGGGAAGAGCCGGCTCTTCCATTCCAAGAGCCGGTTCCAATTTGTTTTACGTCCAGAAAGTGTTTTCTAGGGCTCTGTTTGGTGTTTTGAGCACTGTTTAAGCTTCTGAGTGATTCTAATGAACTGTAGGGACTTAACAGAGGATCTAAGTAGTTAATTCTAAGTGTTATTAAACTGATTGTTGCATGGTTTAAGTCTCTAAGACAAAGGATGTAGCAGTGTAAAAATATACAACGGTGTATGCTACTAACAGAAGAAATGAACTAAATGGCTTGATTAAATTTTAGAAATTTAATGAGACTTCACGGAGGGATTAAATAGTTAATTTTTGGGTGTTATTAAGACCCTAAATTGATTTAAGGTTAATTCTAAATTAACGGATCAAACTGTATAACACTTATGTACATTGTATACGGTTAGTGGATAGATGAAGTTTTAAATACTTAATCTTATTTTTAGGCATTCCAGTGGGATTTAATATGTTTATACAATGGTTTTAAATATATTATAGGGTCATTGATGTGTTAGATGTGATCTATGTAGGCTCTAGATGTTAGTGGTTAAATTATGAAATCATTCCTTACAACTATATGGTTTAAATGCTTGGATTTAATTGCAAATACTTGGATATTGGTTTTGGATTATAAATCGCTAAACGATTATATATATATGTGGAATTTTAATTGCTGAATTAATAGATTCTGTCAATTACATGGTTGTGGAGGATGGTATGAACCGGTATGGGACGGTGTCATACTAGGGATGGTTTAGCTCAAAACGCATAAACCTAACCTATTGGATTTAAGGGAAGGATTGTAAAATATTGAATCCTAAACCTTGTTTAGTCAGATCGACTGATTAAGTTGAAAGACTATCTGGATTAATTGTGGTTGTGTGTAGTCGGATCGACTGATTAAGTTGAATGACTACCTGGATTAAATGTTGGTTGTGTTTAAGTCAGATCGACTGATTAAGTTGAATGACTAAACTGGATTAAAATTCTTATGTCAATTCAATAAACAATAAAATGGCATACCTTGGGTTAGACGGACTTTATATATATGTTATGGCACCACGATATGGGCATGAGTCTCAGAGTCGTTGGTTAGGGAGCGTGTATGCATTGGGATGCATAGCTGGATATAATGGTTGAGGTGTACCCTGTTAGGTCTAGGTATTCATGCCCACCTTTGGGTGCGTTTTTGTATGTTGCCTTCTACTCAGGTTGAGACCCCATTATAGTCCAGTGAAGGTCCTCTAGTGTGGATATATTTATGTATGGACTAGATAGATATGGTGAGGTATTTAGGTGTATCTGCGTAGCGGGTCACTATATGGATTGCAGTTAGATTAGAACTTGTTCGTGGGCCTGACCCACTCTTATTTTTCAGGTATCGGACGGTTCCAGTCTTAGGCTTGATCGTGCTGTGCAGGGATTATCATTCATTCCACCGACGACGTAGGATGTCCTTCCATATTTTAGTATTTGGCTTTATGTCAGTTGATTACATTTCAGTTGAGATTTTTTTTATTTAGGGGTCCACTAGATGGATTCCCGAGTTGTAATTCATGGAAGTTTTGGAAGTTGGATTTTATTAAGTTTTGTCAGGCTATTGGGGATTTTATATTAGTATTCTGTTCAGCTTTTAATAGTTATTCTTATTTCATTTTTTTTTCATCTGTGTTCGTTTTAAAATATTTTAATTGTTTGATTTCCCTCGGGTTTGGGCCTGGGCCTGGGCCTGATCAACCCATGTCTCGGATCCGAGGGGTATCACAAAAAATAACTGTCACCATAGGGCGTAAAGAAACTAACTGCAATGTAGCATATATAAAAGAAATACCGGACATCATAACATAATGACTCTCGAACACCTATCCGAATCACGTGCTCTTTAAATACTTTATTATCTTCGGCTGGAAACTTTAGTAAGAGGATTTGCAACAATCTTTCTGTAACCATATAGGGAAATCTTAATGACACTTAAACCTTAACCTTCTCACGCTAGAAAATGTACTTTATGTCAATGGGCTTACTACGCTTGGTCACCCTTAAATTGTTTCCATATACTTAATTAATATAAGCCTTTAGAGAAAGTCTAAGTATTCCTGTAGCGTGATCTCTATGGATCCTAATGCCAATGACATACTTTGCATACTCATGTCCTTCATGTCAAAACTTTAGATAAAATTCTTAATATCATGTATCACATGAAGGTCATTGCTACCTTGCAAAATATCATCAACATATAGGAGAAGGAAAACAAAAATGACTCCCACTGAACTTGAAGTATATGCATTTATCCATAACATTCTCTTTGAACTTACAATTAGTAACGTACCAAAATTTTGGATACTACTGCTGTAAAACTTATTTAAGCCATAAATGAGTGATAATGAAAGAATGACTCTGCAAGAGTTCTTTAATGAAGCTAGAGAAAATCTCAAAGAAATCAACACTTAACCTTTGCTTAAGCATTTGGCCATCAATTTTTGTCTTATATCCATCAGACACCTCAAAATCACCAACTACAGCATACTTCCAAGCTCTAGAAGATCTCCTAAGCTAAACTGACTTAGGAACTAGATTGGAAACTAAAAGAAAGGTCTACAAAGGAGAAATAACTGAAAGAGTAGGAATATGAGCTTTAACTGAAACCACTAAAGAAAGTGGAATGAAGCCTGGAATAAATAGAATAGATGCTGAAAATACCTTTCTGCAAAAAGAAACTACAATATCTTAAACTCCCACTGGATTCACCACTCTCATTAAATATGCATGACATATTCCAATAATCTCCATAGGTCTACAGGACAGTAAAATTTCGAATTCTTTAATCTTTCAAGATGTCTAATAAAATAATCATTGGTAATGTGAATATTAAGCTCCTTAATATCTGCATTATATAACTATATCTCTATAAGATAGCCTTACACTTTCTATTTTCTGTAACTTTATTCTGTTCAGGATAACTAGGAATAGTGTATTATGGCACAATGCCCTACTCTTTAAGTATGTATTGAAAATACTACTATTTACACCCTCCTTATCATTCTCCTATTAAAATTCACCACCTTAGTCTGATCTTAAAACCATAATCTTTATACCAGCTACTTTCAACTTTAGTCTAGTAGATTTTATACACATCAAGTGCTTTGGACTTCTGGTGGATTAAGTACACAATCATACCTTGAGAACCAATCAATAAAGATAATGAAATACCTTTGCTGCAAACGAGCTACAATAAGACATGGACCACAAATGTCGGTATAAATATAGTCTAAAAACCAAATGACCGACTAGCCTCAAAATTGCGTTTCTCTACATCTGTCCTTTGATACAACCAACGCATAAAATTTTGTGCCCAATAATCTCATCCTTGACCAAGCGTTTAAGTCTCTTTAAAGAGACCCCAAATATCCTATGCATAGCATAGATGAATCTTCTCTAACCAAAGCACAATTTTATTCAGAAGGTATCGAGTCTATAGAAAATAAGAAACAAGTAGGATCACACCCAAATCCATCCACCATATCTGTGATACCCACGGATTTCTGAATGCGGTTTGGCCAGGCCCACACTCGGATACCCGAGGATATCAAAAACAAATCGGCAATTCATAACACAAGAATAGATTTGAACCAATTTCATAAAACCTATGTTCTAATCCAATTAAACATGCATAATTATTTAATTTTATGTGTTTAATAAATCCTGAAATTTTCTAGGTATGCATAGAAACACGAATCAAAGGGAAAGAGATAGAAGAAGGACTTGCGTTAAACTTTTGGATCGAAAGTTAAACTTCTTCTTCCTTGATCTTCTCTCGACAGGGTTTTTTTTCCTCCTTCCCTTTCTGACTCTCTCTCTCTAGAATATATCACGTGAATACTTCTAACCCCCTTTTACAACCTATAGCTATATATTTATAGGATAAATAAAATAACCCTAACCCTTTTTTCAATCCAAGTCAACTTAAAAAAATATATATTAAAATATTAAAAAGGTAAGTAAAATATGTTACGTATATAATTTATGTATATGTTTATTAAATAAATAAATTATACACATTCCATTATTTATTAATGGATTATCCAATAATACTTAAGTTACTATAATATTATAAAGTAACTTAAAACATAACACGTATCAAATCTATATATATTTTTATTATTTAAATATAAAACATATACATCAGATTAAATATTACTATCCAAGTTACCATATAAGTAATTAATAAATTACTTTCCTTTTTATATATATATTAAAAAGGTAAGTAAAATATGTTACGAATATAATTTATGTATATGTTTATTAAATAAATAAATTATACACATTCCATTATTTATTAATGGATTATCTAATAATACTTAAGTTACCATAATATTATAAAGTAAGTTAAAACATAACACGTCTCAAATCTATGTATATTTTTATTATTTAAATATAAAACATACACATTAGATTAAATATTACTACCCAAGTTATCATAAAAGTAATTAATAAATTACTTTCCTTTTTTATATATGTATATAATATATATCTATATATATACATACACAACTATCCATGGGTAATAATCCATACACATCCAACCTCCTATCCAAGTAGTCCATGGAACCCAATTGGTTGGCCCATTACTACTAACCATAACCATAAAAGAAAAATAAAATAAAATAATAAAAGAAAAGATAACATTTAATTTACAATTAATCAAAACACCATTTAAGCACATAATCTAATTAAACAATTAACACATAGACAAATACAAATAATACATAGACACATAATCAAATAATCAAGTAATACCTAATTCAATTAAACACATAAGCAATTAGTTAAATAATCAATTAAATAATTAACAATACAATTAAAACAAATAAATAAATACCGAGACTATCTTTTTAAAATTAGGGGTATTACAATATCTATATCTATACTTTTACCAAGTTAGGCTCAACTATTAACATGGCAATTTTCTTTCCTGCTTTGTTTTTCTTTTTCACCACAATAACCTTTTCTTTTATGCCCTTTTATTTTCTACAGAACCAACATTTATCATTCTATGATCAATGTCTTTTCATGTATCGTTCTGTATTTCTTTATTCTGTTTAGCCTTATATACTTTCTTGCCGCCTAGTTTCTTCTTGAAACTATTCTTGATGTCACGACAAGACAAGCTGACTCAGTTTTAACACTTTTGAGTCGAGCCCTTCAATCACAAAAAATGCTCTGTCAAAACCAGCTTACACATCTTATAGATGTACTCCGTCACTGAACCATTGCCATTATATCCGACTAACATAAACCATGTCAGATAATAGTATTATAGTTGCTTCTTAATGCCCATTAACTCTTTCTTGATAAAATCAAGAAGCTCCTTGGCAATATCAAAACTAGAATACCACCATGAATAATATCACCAATAGAAACATAAATTAATCTAATGACATGGTAGTACCTTTAGTTCACTTAAAAAATGTAACAACTTTTCCACCTAAGAAGACAATGCACTGGGCATATGGGTTTCTTTCTAAAGCAACAGACACACAGTCCAAGAAATCCAATATAATATCAAAACCTGTCTTTTAGGTAGTATAATTTTAACCATTCAATGGTTCAATCCCTATAAGATATCTTTAAATTGCGGAAGCGTCTGTGACCTGAATAAATGTTATATTGAATAACATCACATAAACAACATATAGTAATATATCTCAGGTTTAGGGATTATAACTTTAATTCGTGCTTGGGGTTTTAAGTCGAATTTATCAGGGTGTTTTACTATGTGCAAAACCATCTACCCCGCAGGAACAAATAAAATGCCATCTAAAAATCACCTTTTGGCAGAATTTTAGATTTTATTTTACTCCCAAACCTGCGATCAAATAATACATAGACCTATTTGATTATACTTGAATTATTGCTAAACACTTCCACTACCTTTTGGCAAGAGGGTTATTTAGTTATAATCCAAGCACTCTCAAATATTCTACTCACTTATCCCACACTAAGACATTGATCACCTTTTGGCAGAACTAATGCCTTCATGTAGGTAAATGCACTGTGAGACCTCAATAAGACCAATGTCTTAAAAAAAATTTAAAATAATAATAATAATAATAACATCTGTGAGCGTATCATCTTTTGGCAAGCATCACCCACTTTAGCTATTACCTTTGAAACGGTCACTTTACCGGTCTTCCTAAACCCCAAGGAAAGACCTAAACTGTAGATGTTCCATTTTATTTATGTTCATATTTATTTAGTGGACATAAGCCAAACCCAAAATTATGGAACATTTAATTTCACTGTAATATAAATGACTTTAATACAAATAAAATAAAGCCTCCTCATACATCTTAAGAAATTACAGCGAATAATATAATAATAACATGCACATCAATCAAGATTTAAAATCTCAATTCTTTATATATTTTAATTAAAAAAGAATTATAAATACTTAATGCATGTAAATTATATATTCAGTAAACAATTTAAAATACTTGATTCTTTAAATCAATCAAGTTAATACTGCTTGTTTATGCCATGCAAGCCCTATAAGGTTTTCAACCTAAAATTAAACAATTAAAACTTGAATCCTTAAATAAATCAGATTAATAATACTCGCTTATGGAACGCAAGCCCCCATAAGTCATTCAATTTAAAATTGAACAAGTATGGCTAACCACCACACAACTTCACATTAAACTAAAAAATCACTTGCGCATGTAATTCAAGTTATATATCTCATAACAAATATCTCAAATATACCTCATAACAAATATCTCAAATAATATTTCAAGAAGCATGTATATAATTGTGCATGCAAAACAAGTTTTATTACCTCAGTGTACATTAATTTGAAAAGAATTTCAATCTCAATGTACATGTGTGCATTTGATGTATGCTTAAAAACATTCAAATAATTAAGCCCACTTTAAAATCATGAAAGCACATAATCGCACTCCATTGTTTATGTAATCTTGCATATATATCAATATATGAATATTACTTGGCAAAGTCGATCAATCAACCACACAAACATTGGGTATTCAAAGATTTATATTCCCTACACGATAAGGCAATTAAAACCAACCCCAATATAAAATAATATGTCTTACAATAGAAATCTAAAACTAATTGAATTTACCAATATGATACATACAAGATATATAGTTTTCAATTTTTCAAATCTTTGTCTTGAAAAGCTTTTGGTTCTTATATTGTAGGCACATGCAACCGTGTGGTCTCCATTATATAGTAAAGCTTTAGTCTTGTCACATGATTCCATCCAATATTTAATTCATACCCATAAGATACTTTACAATCCAAATCATAAACAAAATTGAGATGCACATGTTCATCTTATGTGTCAATCGTATATTATGTACTTGTATATATTATGTACTTGTATACACAGTCATCATTAGAGATATCACATTAACAATTCAATTTAACATCAATAAACTTTCATGCATACCTGATTGATTAACAAGGTAACATAAGTGGGTCTATTCATACTATCAATCTTGAATATTACTATTGACTATATATTCAAGTTCAAGCATGTGGAGGCACAAGAACATAAACCCACGTTAACAAGTTTCTAATCAACCAACCACAGCAATAAAATCAGTGGGCCGAATAAAAAAATAAATAAAAATAAAAATTACCGTGCCCCCAGTTCAGTAGGATTCTTTCGTGCCCACAAATTCAAATAATATATAATATACTTTCAATTATTTCATCTTGATTTCTATAAAAAAAAAAAAAAAAACTTTAACCCTAACCTGGCTATGATACCAATTGTTGAGTTTTATTTCAAATTAATTCATATAGAAATCAAGAATACTTTAATTAATTAAAGAGTAATTTAGACTCGTACCTGATTGTTGATTAACGCACATATACCTTTAGAATATCCATATAATGTTCTATCAATTCCTGCAAAATATTAGAGCATTTTATCCCCTTCTGAAAGTTGTTGATACGATAGGACTGAATAAGGGTTTTAAAACCCTTATTTATAACAACAACAGGGGGGACGGCTTCTCTACAAACAAGCATATCTAAGTCTCCCTTCCTATCATGGAAACTTAGATATCAATGATTAGAATTAAATCACACCAAATAAATTAGAAAATCACAATCCAACGGTATAAAACCATACTCTCAATTAGACCACCAAATTGAAAAATACAAACTAATCCATCAAATATCAATAATCACATTACAATCCTATTTTAGAAACCATAGTATATAGGGCCATAAAATAATTTTTATTATTTAAATATATATATAAAAATTCCAACAAGAAGAACTAGATCTAGAAAAAGATAAAAAAAAGAAAAAGAAAGAAGTAGTTGATTTTCCTCTCATCCCTCACTTTTATACTCCACAAGAAAAGTCAAAAACTCAACAAATGGCCTCCATGTCCCCAAAAAAGCAAAAATCTTCAAAAGTGCTCACATGGACAAATCCCGTGAAAAATTTCAGTATTGAAAATAGTGAATAACAAAATTAACGACGTTGAAAAATAATCGTGAGCTGAAAAATCCGTCCGGGACCCACATGGTGACTTACTTGGTCAAAAATCTAAAAATAAAGGAAATTGTCTGGAATGCAATTCTAATAGTCTAGAACTCAAAGAAAAGCTAAAAAGAATCCAACCACGTACATGTATCCCAATGTTATAAAAATAAAACAAAAACAAAATCCGAAAAAAAATAAATAAATAAATAAATTCGATATCTACAGATAGAGATTTAATTAACTTCAGTTTCACTTTTAGTTGCTTTCCATAGTATTCAAATGAAATAAATAATAGTTTACAATGTGTAAATTAATTGAAAACTCTATCAATTTTTTTTATATAGTAGTACATACTACTAATTAATTTTTCTTGTCAGATACCGTTTGTCAAAAAAAAAAAAAAAAAAAAATGAAATGAAAGATAGTTTATGAGATCTAGAGAAAATTAATGATAAGAAAAATAAAATAAGAGCACACAAATACGAATTTACATGGTCCAACTTTGCACTGGATTTATTTATTTATTTAGGGAGAAAATAAAAAGACTCAGTAGAACACTTACAATGTTTGTCCGTTACCATTTAATATAATTAGAACTAAGTCAACTATCCTGGTTATGGTAATTACCTCTACCAATACCTATGATCACTATCACGTCCATAACTATGAAATGATGATGCATTCGCTTCAAGGGATACTACGGATCGGGATTGATATATATAATTATTATTATTATTTTTAATCAAAAGCTCATTTCAACTATTAATAGAATGATATCAAACTCATAATATTTTGTAAGTTCTTCGTTTCAATATTGTACTTCAGAAGCATATCCTTATCAGTAATTTTTTCTGCACGTAATTTCAATAATTGTGAGTTGATTTTCAATAAGGTTGAATTATATCAGCTTACAATTTTAAAATCCTGCAATCTCATGTGCATCAAGTCATATTGAGCTTTAGTTACTCATTAATATGTGAACGAAAGAAAATCATTACTATGGTGGAACCCTTGAATTCCTCCTTTTATTGTATATCCAAGATTCACGACATAAAAGTAAATTAATTATGTGGAACCCTTGACAAGTAGTTCTTGCCTGCAATATCAAGGACAATATATTTAAGTTTTGTAAGATTTGATATTATCAAAATACTATAAAAGAAAAAAGAACATCGTTATAATCATATAAAATGTCATATATTTTAATATAATGTAATTAACTACTTAATTAGAAAATTTATAATGAATGCAAAAATTGTATACCAGCAAGGAGAATGTTGAAAGGGAGTAAAGGAACACAATATTTCTTTTCTACGTGCATGTATAGAAGAAAATGGTTGAAATGAAAGATAACAATTATTACATTTAAATGACATAGATAAAATATATGTTTCAGCTATTTTAACAAGTTAGTAAATTTGCAAAATTTCAGATTTGCAAAAAGTTTGGGGTATAATGGACTTCAGGCCATTAATTTCACAAAACTTGAGGCTCAAGACATGCTAATAACATGGGTTAAAATCATAAAACTCCCCCTCTTGTTTCCAAAAACAGTCATCTAACCCCCTCAACTAAAGAAACTATCATAATACCCCCTAATCTTTTTTAAAAAAATATCACATCACCCCTTTCCGTTAATACGCCGTCTAAAATTAACAGGAGAAAAGCACTGTCAGATGCATACTATTCCACTTGAATATGACTATATTGCCCTTCTAATCACATAATTACTAAACACCCCTTGTAAAACACCACACTCTAACCTAATCTCTATATTGCAACACCTTTCTCTTTCTTTTCTCTTTTTTCACAGTTGAGTCTACTTATCTTCATTTTTATCACCACCATCACCGGCAACCACCTTAACCCCCTTAACACCCTCGCAAACCCCAAATTGCAAATTGATGTTTCTATGTCGCAAACCCCACATCGTATACCCCAAATTCCATGGTTACGGTGATGAAGACCTCACCCTCAGTAAGGATCTGGTCAAAGACGTTGAGGACTTCGCCAAGTTGTGTGACCCGAAGATTGGGCCGGTTGATGCGGCAAATCGAAAGATTGCAGCAGTTGGCGATACGAAAAAGTTCTCCAAATGTCCAAACGTGTCAGGCACATGGTGGAGCGTCCTCGCGTGTGAGCACGCGATTAGAGGAAGAGGACGAGTGCCACCGTGTGAGGCGTGTGTAAGCACGCGATTTGTAGGTTACCAGCGCGTGACTGGTGTGATAGCGCGTGTAGTGGTCGTTTGGAATGTTTTCAGCTGGCCAGGGGATGGTATGAGATTGTTGTTTCAGGTGATATGATCTGAAAAAACCCGATATAGCCTATGGTTTAACAGTCGCAGTGCATGAGCGCTGTGTTTGGAGTGTTGTTGGCGGTAGAATTAACTACTGAAGGGAAATTTAAGAGAAAATGGAAATAGAGAACTAAGGTTTGAAAACCTGGAGGTTGACACCTTGATGCGGCGTGGTGGCTAAGCGCAAGCGCGGGTTTTATGGACGACCTTGGACCGTGCGGGGGATTAGACTTACGTTGTTATCCCCGGCGAAGGCTCTTATACCCTGTTGAAAGAGAAATTGTATATATATGAAAACTGTATTGAACTGAATATACACCATTACAATAACCACCCACCATATGTAACCTGCAATGGTTCATGTTAGGCTGCCAAACATCATATACATATCAATTCATATATTGATATGTATATGATGTTTGGCAGCCTAACATGAACCATTGCAGGTTACATATGGTGGGTGGTTATTGCAATGGTGTGGTGATGGAGGAGGAGGGGAAGTTAGTGATAATGGGTACAGAGGGGTTAGGTTAGAGAGAGAAAGAGAGGAGAGGGGGGAAAAGAAGACCTTAGAAATAATTAAAAAAAATCAATAGCCAATAGGCTGATGACACGTTGTGAGTGTAGAGCTAGCAAAACTGAAGTTATAAGATGTACCAAAGTTCACAAGGGCATAATTGTCATTTAAAATTAAAAATCTTATTTTAATAAAATATTAATATACTATTAAGGGTATTATTGTCATTTCGTAACAACTTAATGGTTCCACCACGAAAAAAAGGGCAACGTGATAGTTTTTGTTAGTTCAGAGGGATATTTAATAATCAAAGGGGTTATATGTTTTTTCTTGAAACAATATGTAGGTTTTATGATTTTAGCCCTAATAACATTGTGAAACTTCACGACCACAAAGAGTACTAAGTTGTTGCGGAACTTCAAGTTCACAAATAGTATTGGGTGTAAACAAAACTTTAGATTCGCAAAAAAAATAATAAAAATTCAATCATAAATAACTCAACCTTAGCGAAGCTTTAGGCTTGCGAGGATCATCTAGTGTATATTAACATTAGAAAAGCAATTTAACTAGTCATAAAAATAATATATATTTTTTATTTTATCAACACTATGAAAAATACAAGTAATTATTTTTTTTTTTACCTTTTGATGTAAGAATGAAAAATAGATTTTTTTCTTATTAGGCAAAAGCTTTCTTTCCATCTCGTGTTGATACCGTGTTATAAAAAAATATATATCATAAGAGAAAGAGATACCCGCGACATAAAAACAAAGAATATAGTAAAGAAAGAGAAAGCTCTTTTTTGATGTGCATTCCCCCTAGGTTTGACTCATTTTTGCAAAGACCTCACCTTCTTCCTACAAAAATTAGTATTTTTTGTTAGAAAAAACTCTAAAAGTGACTAAAATGCCTTTCAACGAAGGTTCCATTTGTTTTAACATAATATATTTTCAGAAAAATGTTTTAACCATTTTCTAGTGTTCGGTAACCTTAAAAACAAGAAAAATATTTTCTTTGTAAAATGTTTCCTTAAGGGTACATTTGATTAGATGGAAGTAGCAGTAAAGGAAAAGAATCGAAAAAGATTTAAATTTTTTATGTGTTTGTATAAGACTCCTCACACGCCCACCAAGCCCCACCACCAGCCCACCTTTAAAAAAATCTCATGGAAATGACAAAGTCACCATTAACCTATCCTCATTCAACATCCAAGTCATCACTCACTCAACCAAGGACAAACCAAGCCCCACGGACTCAACCTTTGCTGCATTCAAAAATATATTCTCACCTCTGCAGAATGGCTATGTGATCGTAGAGGATGATTCCTTTAAAAACTACTCTCCAGATTCAGATGATCATGAAGAACCCCAAGGCATACACAACAGGACAAGCACTCCACAAGTTGTACCTGCCACAAAAGTAAGGAACATTGAGACAAAGAAGTCTAAGAGCAAGAGATCAAAGCTGATGCAAGAGTTTGTACCTTCTAGCTCCAATGGATTGAGGTATTTGAAAAGTAACACCAAAACTCCTTCCCAATGATTTGCATACTTTGCTGGAACATTAGGGGTCTTAATGGCCTTTCAAAATAGTTGGAGATCAAAAAGCTGATCTCTGAGCATAAAGTTGATATTCTCTTAATCATAGAAACCAAGGTAGCCTCTGTAAACATTAACACCATTCACAAGAGGATTGCTGCACATTGGTTCATAGTCCATAACTACACTCACTCTCATCTAGGTAGGATTTGAATTATGTGGAACCCCAACAAAATTAACCTCACTGTCGTCTCTAAGTCTAGGCAAGCTATTCATTGCTCTATTTCCATCAATGGCTCATCTTTACCATTTAACCTCACATTTTTCTATGGCTCAAATTATGCAATTGAAATAGGGTCCTTTTGGATGAACCTCATCTCCCATTCTACCCTCTCCACATCAACCCCATGGCTTGTTATAGGTGACTTCAACTCCATTATCAGCACCAATGAGAATAATTGAGGCTCTAATAGATTAATCCCTGCAATAACTAAATTTAGAGATTGCTTTCATAATGCTGAACTTGAGGACCTGAGATTCAAAGGTATCCTATTCTCATGGAACAACCAAAGTCTTGGAGAAGTATGTATTGCTAAAAAGCTTGATAGAGTACTAATCAACCTTACTAGGCACACCATCTTTTCCTACTCATAATGTACCTTCCTACCTCAAGGGGGTTCTGATCACAGCCCCATGATAGTCAAGATAACCACCACCTCCAGCCCACACAAGGCAATATATTCCATTCAAATTTTTCAATGCTTGGTGCTCCCACTCCCTCTTTCTCTCCAATGTTGATAGCAAATGGAAGACCTTCATCCATGGCACCTCAATGTTTTAAGCAATACAAAAACTCAAATCCCTGAAACAACCACTTAAAGAGGAATATAGGGACAACTACACTAACTTGAAGGAAAAGATCTCTAAAGTCAAGAAAGAGCTTGACAGCTGCCAGTATGAGCATAACCAAAACTATTCCAACACTGAACTAAGAACTCTTGAAAAAGCACTCTCCACAGAACATACCAAGCTTCTCTTGGCTAAGGAAGATGTCATGAGGCAAAAATCAAGAATCACATGGCTCGAACTAGGGGACTCCAATACATCATACTTTCACAAGTCCTTCTTCTCAAGAACAAACTCCAAAAGGATTATGAGCCTCACCTCTTGTAATACCCCTAATTTTAAAAGGATAATCTTAGTATTTTATTTATTATTTTAATTGTGTTTTTTAATTCTTTATTTCTTGGTGATTTGTTTAATTGTTTATATGAATTAATTAATTATGTGTTTATTTGGAATACTTGTTTAGTTGAAGTATGTGTTAGATGATGTATATTTGTTTACTTAAATGTTAGGTATTTCTTGTAATTAACGGTTATGAATTAAATGTTTTGAATGGTTGTTTTATTTTATTTTATTTTATTCTAATGGTTATGGATAATAGTCATGGGTCAACCAATTGGGTTTCATGAACTACTTGAATAAGGGGTTTAATAGATACGGATAATTACCCATGGTTAGTGTATATGTATATATATATGTATAAATAAATATACATATATATATAAAGAAAGTCCTTTAGTGATAATTTGATGTATTTATTTTATTTATATAAAAATAATATACATAGATCATACGTAACATATATTTTAGTTACCTTTTTAGTATTTTAATTTTATTATTTTCTTTATTAATTTAATGTGTATTGGAAAAAGGAGTAGGGTTAGTATTTACCCTATAAATATATAACTATAGGGTTGAAAAAGGGGACTAGAAAAATATCACGTATTATATTTTAGAGAGAGAAAGAAGGAAGAGGAAGGAAGAGCAAGAAGAAGAAAGAGACTAAGGTTTTTATCAAATCCCTAAAGACAAGTTCTTGTTCTATACTTCTGCTTTGATCTGTGGAATTTATATCTCTAGTATAATCTTAGGATTATTTAAAAAACAATTAAAACTGAAATTTATTATTTAATTGATCTAAAAAATAGGTTTTATAAATTATTTCTCATGGTTGTTCTTGTTGTATGAATTGATAAATTCATGGATTTGATTTGAGTTCTTTATGAGTTTATACATGTTTTAAATGATGTATTTTCATATCTAAGTATTAATGGAACCTAGAAACATGCCTTAGAATCCTTAAACAATAAAAATTGGGTTCACAGTTGAATTCTGGGTTGAATCGCGTAAACAGTGGTTGATTTGTGGTTACAGTGGTCGAGGCTAAAAAGGAAAGCTCGAGCAATTAGATGAAAAGCTCGAGCCTGAAGCAGGAAGCTCAAGCCTGAAGCATGAAGCTCGAGTCTGAAGCAGGGAGCTCGAGTCTGAAACAAGAAGCTCGAGCAATTAGGACAAAAGCTCGAGCCTTACTTGGGGAAGTTTCGTAAACAGCGTTAAATTAATTTTAATTTAATTTGAGGAGTCCTAAACATCAAATAAGGACAAGATATGAGTTTATATAAATTCTAAACAAACTTAAATATAACAATGCATGCTATTTGATTTCTTTGAGGAATGAATGGATTTAATCTTTATTTTGTTTTAACAATTAATATTAAATATGTAGCATGATTGTATTTGGAGAATGCTTACTTGATTGTATAGTAAAATATCAGCATGTTTAAGATTCAGTTTGTGTAGTATATGTGATATAGGAAGCTTAAATAACTTTGTAAGTCATTCCTATTTTGTGATAACATGATATTATATTATTATGCTTATCTATGAATTATTTGATGTATTTCTTTAATTGTTACATCAACTATTGGATTATGGGGTTGTAGTGCACCAGTATGGGATGGTGGCACTCTAGGGATGGATTAACTTATCAATTAATTCCTACCTATTTTATAAGGGAACGGATTAACTAAAATGTTAAGTCCTACTTATATTGGTGTCAGGTCAACTGAACAAGTTGGATGATACATAGTGGATTACAGTGAAGCTAAGAAAAGCAAAAAAGGCTAAAATCTAAAAAAATTGCAAAGCATAACAAGGCTTGAAAATTGAAAATGAATTGAAGTTGCTTAAGGACCCTTTGTGAGATCTTTTTAACTCAATCTTTAATTAAATCGTTGGCCCGTGTGGTGGTAAGTTTTTCAATTCTTAGATAAATCGTGAGCTCGCGTTGAGGCAATTTAATTTTCTTTGCATATTGTTCAAGTATGGGAGTATGGGATCAATGTATGTGGAGAAAGTTTGTTGATTGATTTGTTGTGGGGACGAAGTGATTGTTATTCGCTTATTATTTGTTTAGCTAGTGTATGCATGGTCGTAGGTCATTAAATCCTACTCTTGTACCTCCTAATTTGCATTTTGAATCGGTTGTTCGTAATCCTAGGGGAAGAGGTAATTCTCATCACTCCATTTCACCAATGGAGGAACTAAATGACGACCATGTGGAGGACCTTGGTCACATAGACCTATAAGGCATCATCCACCCTAATGTGCATCATGAAAACATTCAAGTACCGTTGGGCATGCCTAGACCAGTCATTCTCCCACAACAACAAGGCCAAGTTCCATTGGGAATGCCTCGGCCAATTTTTGCTCCACAACCTCACATGGTTCAAGCTAATCAAGGTGTTCGTTTAGCAACACCAATTATGAATCCTCCCATTGCTTTAAGAGACCATTATGTGCCTAATGAATACAATGCACCCACTTGCATTTAATTGCCCCCATTTAGAGCATATCACTATGAGATTAAAACGCAAACCATTCAAATGCTTCCTAACTATCATGGACTTCCAAGTGAAGAACCTTACAAGCATTTGGATGAGTTTCTTGAAGTGTGTTCCACCGTGAAATACACGGACATGCCGGAAGAGTTTTTAAGACTTAAAATTTTTCCTTTCACCCTTAAAGACAAGGCAAAATATTGGTTCAACAATCTTAGGCCTTTTTCGATAACTTCTTGGGCAGAAATGCAACAGGAGTTTTTAAAGAAGTACTACCCGGTTTCTAAGACCAATGCCATGAGGACTTCCATTCGTGAATTTTCTCAAGGGGATGGGGAAATGTTTCATGAGGGATGGGAAAGGTTTAATGATTTGTTTAGGAAATGCCCACATCATGAAATACCTAAGTGACAACTAGTTCAATATTTCTTTAAAAGTTTACCGAATAATCACAAGGGTATAGTTGATGCATCTATGGGTGGCTCTTATCTTGACAAGTATAAAATGATGTGTGGCAATTGTATGAAAGTATGAGTGAAAATTCAATGCATAGATCCTTATCTTCTAAAAATGGTAGAAACTTGAGTGGAAGGAAGAATGTCGGCTTATATCAAGTTGACAATTCTAATGATATAGCCACCGAGATGAAATCCTTATCTCAAAGATTTGATCAATTCTTGATCAACCAAACTTCGGTGAATCAAATGTCTTCATCCCCTAATCATGTTCATCATCGTGCATCTAATGAATCTTGCATAACTTGTTAAAGTGTTTTACATTCTACTTCCAATTGTCCCCATGGACATTTGCCAAGTGAAAACAATGAGTAAGTCAATTCTACATTTATCAACCAAGGGAATAATCCCTATGGCACTCACTACAATTCAAGTTGGAAGAACCATCCAAACTTTTCTTGGAAAAGCCAAGGGGAAAGCTCAAACCCTCCCCAAGGTGGTTTTCAAGGGAAGTATGTTCCATCTCCAATGTAAGGCCAAGGTTCCCAAGGTTTTAGATCATCATCATTTCAACCGCATGGCAATCAATTTTCTAATTCTCATTTTCCTAACCAACCATCATATTCTCAAGGAAATTCTAGGAGTCCCGCTTTTGAGGAGAAAGTGTTGACCACTCTAGTCACTCTAGAGGCGAATACTCAATTGTTTCATTCCCATTCTCAATCCATTGCTAAGCTAGAAACCCAAGTCAGGCAAATAGCTAGTACCTTAAATGCTAGAGAGAAAGGGAAGATGCCGTTGAATGCACCACCAAAGCAACAATGTGTTGTGGAGACTCATTCCTCATCGGAAGGTCACACAATCGAACATGTCAATGCGGTGACAACCTTGAGAAGTGGGAAGATTATTGATAATCAAGTAGGTATTTCCAATGAAGAGAGTGAACCGGTGCAACCAAAAATTGATGCCCGTCTCGTTTCTTATCTTATTCCTCCTTCATTGCATGTGCATAATCATTTTATTGAGGAAGTTGTCAAAAATGATTTGAAAGATGAATTGAACAATGGCTTGAAAAAGGATTTTAAAAATTCTTGTGTTGAAGATTCTTCAAAGAAAGATTTTGAAAAAGTTTGAGCCTAAAGCTCCATTTTCGGATGCCTTGAAAGGGTCCATTTCTCTTAAAAAACAAAATACCAAGACCAATGAAATCATTGAAATGTTTAGGCAAGTAAAGATTAATCTTTCACTTTTGGATGCAATCAAGCAAATTCCGGCTTATGCCAAGTTCTTGAAAGATCTTTACACCCAAAAAAGGAAGAACAAAAGCCAAACACCAAATAAAGTGGTCTTGACCGAGCAAGTGAGCTCCATTTTGCAACACAACTCTCTCTCAAAGTTTAAGGATCCCGGTTCACCTACTACATCTTGCATAATCGGTGACCATGTCATTAATCGGGCTCTTCTAAACTTAGGAGCGAGCGTCAACCTTCTTCCCTACTCGGTATATGTCAAATTAGGCTTAGAAGACTTGAAACCGACGTCGGTAGTTTTGTAACTTGCCGACCGATCCATTAAGAAGCCCCGAGGTATCATAGAGGATGTTTTGATTAAGATTGATAAGTTCTTCTTCCCCGTTGATTTCGTTGTCATAGACACGGAACCGGTTCCGAACCCCAATAGCCAAATTCCCGTTATCCTTGGCCGTCATTTCTTGGCAACCGCAAATGCCAACATAAATTGTAGGACGGTGATACTGAAAATCTCATTTGGGCATATGAAAGTGAAGTTCAACATCTTTAATCCAACCCCGAATTCTATAGACAAGCATGAAGAAGTATGTGTTGTTGAAAAATGCATTGACAATGAATGTGATAAAGTTGAGTCCTTGTTTAGAAGTGGAATTTCCAAAAGTCTATCTTCAAACTTGAATTCAAAGAAAATTGTTTCAAAACCTTGTGTTGAAAGGGCATGGAAGCCCAAGAATTGCCTTGATGAAAGACCGTTAATTCCTTTTGATCCAAATCCAACAAGTTCCTTAAAGAACCTTGTTAGATGGGTTCAAAATGTTTTTCACCCCGCCAAGGAGGGGATGCATAACAGGATATTTGATCCGAGTTAAAAGAGCCTAACGTCTTGCTAGAGACGTTAAAGACTAGCAATGCTTCGTAGGGTTTACAACCCTATTCCTTCCTCATTTCCATTTTATCTTTCATTTCTTCGATGTCTAGATATATTCTGGGTTCATACACATTGTTGGGGATTTTGGTTGAAAATACCTGCACTTTCAGTTCTGACATAGGCATTTTGTGCCTGTTCGATCGATCTCAAAAGAGGTTCGATCGATCGAACTTCATTCATGTATCAAACTTGCATATTTCACTTCTCTGTCCCATCGTGCGACATGTTTTGTGATCGATCTAAAATTCCAAGATCGATCCTCTTCTTAGATCGATCTTCAGTTCCAACACTTAGAAAATTTTTGAACCCTGCATAAAACAGCTTTCTGTCTGATTGTTCGAACTTGTCTGCAGGTTTTTACCTGTTCGATCGATCGAAGCATCTTCCAGATCGATCTTGGATTAATCGGTCTGTGTTCTTTGTTGACTTTGACTGTATTTTGATTTTGATTTTATTTTATTTTGTTTTATTCATATTTTATTTTATTTTATTTTCAAAAAAAAACCTCAAAAAGATTTTTACTTTAATCTTTACTTTTATTTTCATTTTATTTTTCCAAAAATTCAAAAACAAAAAAAAATATTTTGTTTTTTGAATTTTTAATTCCAAAAAAAAAAAAAAAAAAATGTTTTACAAGGTTAGATTGATCTGAGTCCTTTATAGATCGATCTATGTGCGATCAATCGAAGATCTTTCCAGATTGATCGAACAGGGCGGAGATCGTTTTTAAAAATAGAAACCCTAGGGTCATTTGATCGATTTGGCCATCGATCTGAACCCTTGTCGCCACCCACCGCTGCAACCCACCTTCCCAATCTCCGGCGAAGCCTCCGGCGAGTTTTTCGAGCTTCGAGATCTCATCTCCACCTCTAGATCTTATCTCATCTCCTTCGTCTCCACTTTCACTCGGCCTGGTAAGTTCTCAACCTTATTTTCATTTTCGAGCTTCAATCTTGATAGTTTCCATGTTTCCATGCTAGATTTGAGCTTCTAGGTTGGATTTGTGCCATTGTTGATGATTTTCAAGCATGTATATATATATATATATATATGTATATATTTTTGTGTATATATTTGTTTCAATTTCGATTTAGGGGGTCACGTGCCTACACAAGTGACCATTTTGTGTTGTTGAGGTGTAGAGAGACCTACAACCTTGGGTACCCCTCGTGCCATCCAAGTCACAGATCTGTGACTTTTCAAATTTCTCGAAGTTTCGATCGATTGAAGTTTTCTATGATCGATCGAACTTAGTCTTGATCAATCTGACAGAGATCAATCTCACTTAAATCATGATCGATCGAACTCACAGATTTGCATAGGCACACTTCACACACCATCCATAGTGTTCATGCTAGTTTCTTGATGCCCAATGCCTGTGTTTTCTACATTGGATGCATTTCATACTCACACTATTGAGCATGCTTCACTTAGTCACTGTTTACTTGGCTGCATAATTACTTGCGTAGATTCATGATTATTACTCTAAGTTGTTTATCTTATTTGACATACATGTTACTATATGTGTGCTTCAAATCTCTATTATCTGTTACCCGTCGACAGTATGAGCGGAGAATGAGACCCCATTTAGATGAGGAGGCAGGACCTTCACATGCTCTAGATCCATCTCCAGAGCATGTTGAGTAGCCCTAGCATTTAGAGCAGTATGAGGAGCCAGCTCCGGCTTAGTCTGACCGCTCTTCTGCCTCTGCTTCTTCCTCGTCTCATTCTGATGAGGCTGAGCATACATCTTCTCCGTCTTCACCACCGGCACAGCCAGGCCAAATTAGAGACCGGCCTCTCTCGAGATACTCACACCTTTCAATGGAGCATGAGTCACTTTTTGATATTGATTTCTTCTCCCGGTCAGTCTTAACTCGGGCAGCTTTTGACGACATCGAGCGGCACGGCATTTCAGCCATTCTGGTGCCAGTTACTTACCCTGTCTTCCCGCGGCTAGTTCGGATGTTCTTCTAGAACCTCCGGCCAGCCCCGGGTAATCTATCAGAGCTGCAGACCACCATCGATGGCTACCCTATCCAGATTACAGTTGATACATTAGCCAGATCTTCTCAGTGCCCGCATGTCTGCCCTCCCAAGCTTCATTATCCTATTTTGCAGAGGCCTTCTGACGCAGACATAGCCGTTACACTGACAGGCCACTATGTAGCTGGCGAGACATTCGCCACCCGGACTTATCTGCCTGACGACCTATGGTTTTTCGATTCGGTCTTGTACCAAAATGTATTTATAGCGGGGCATAAGATCCAGAGGCGTTCTGATTTTCTAGCCGCCCTCTATACTTTCTACACCGGGCACTAGGTATCTATCCCAGCACTCTACTGGAATGTCATGATGAAGCTCTACACAAACTACATCAGCAAACCGAAGCCCAAACGGGCTAAGTACCTTCCATTCGCTCATCTTATTACTTAGATCCTGTAGGACCAGCGCTACCCTTTCCATCCACAGGAGCGTCCTAAGACAGGGGCCTGCAGCTTTCTCAAGAAGGACTAGAACAAGAGTTACAATGCTCTTATCAAGAGCCTAGAGCAGGATGTTGTTTTGGCAGCTGAGGAGGCGGAGCTTGCAGAGATGGAGGCAGCAGCAGCAGTAGTAGCAGTGCCAGTAGAGCATGATCCAGCAGACCCACCAGCGGCAGCGGACATGCATATGGATATTGATCTGGAGTGAGAGCCAGCACAGGAGTCACCACATCACTCTCAGGTAGGGTCGCCATTACATGTCCCAAAGCCTAGTCCGAATGAGCATCATTCTCCTGACCCAGTCATACCTGACGGTCCAGTTCCGACACCCGGCTTAGGAGAGCGTATACAGACCTTGGAGGACGTCGTTGTCTCTCTTCAATCTAATATGGCCTCCCTCAGTACTGATGTGGCATCTCTCCGCTCAGATGTCATGGCTGCGCTGCGAGATATATCCAGAGATATCCGGGATCACGCCTCGCTCGCCCGACCTCCTTTGCCTGATCTCTCTATCTCTTTACTTTCATCATTTTTATATATCTGTGATATTTGATTGTTCTTTCTGATACTGATATGATATTTTTGCAACCAATCTATCGGCCCAAACACTGTGATGTACCATATACTATTTATTATTTTTCTTTCTATACATGTTATCTTTTGGATGTCATATCTTTATATTGATATTTCTGTCTGTGATTGAATCCATTATCATGTACATCCCAGTGATTTCAGTGAGAGAGAGTGTTGCCCAAATTTTTTTCAGGACCATCCTTATTCCTCTCTCCTTAGTTCATTTATTATCCCATTTACACTTGCATATCCACTGTGCACTATTATTATCCCTTTTGTTATCTGATGAGTTTTATCAAAGTGTCATCTTTTCAGGACCACAGTTAATCCCGAGTTTGGGGGGGTTATACCACCCACTTTAGATACTTATATCCCGGTCATTCTTTGCCATAGTTGCACTGGTATATTATTTCCTTTGCTCTTTTTGTACATTGAGGGCATTATGCTATTTAAGTTTGGGGGAAATGGTGTTAATTGCAGTGTTTGCTTTCAATTCAAAATTTTAAGTATGACTTGTGTATTTGAGGGATTTTCTATGATTGGTCCATAACTAGCTATGATTTTGATCTTTTGAGGACTATATTGCTTAGAATTTAAAAATTGCTTGACTTGAGAGTCCAATACTCCTTGTATGCCTTGTGGATGCCATTTTGAGTAAATTTTTCGAAAAATTGATATCTTGCTTGCACTTATGGTCCACATCATCCTAATTTTGTGATTACTTTGAGATTCACTCTAGGATTTTACACTAGCACAGACGCACACTTGCATTCATTTATGGGGTACATGCATTGTTGATTATTGAATTGGTTATATCCCAATTGGGCTAGTATTGCATTGAAAGCTTTCATTTTGATAAAGGTAGATAACAAACCATTTTCATTGAGTAGCCAAGATTCTAGCCTCATCAAACATTCAATTTCTCGCACCAAAAGGTAGAGGGCCCAAACTCTAGGTTAATAATTGAATGCTATTGAAAAAAAAAAAAAGTTGCAAATTCAATAGAAAAAAAAAAGTGAGGACTTCTCCCAAAAGGTGAGAAATGGAAAATGATTAGATGGAGGTTGTTTTGATTAGTAGCCTAGTTGATTTGAGCTTGTAAGTCCTTAGGGGTGTTTGAACACCTAGTGCCCTAAAGCCGTCTGGTTTGGGAGTCATTGACCTAACGCTCGACCTCATGGATCACTAGAAAGCTTAATAGATCAATACATTGCACCATGCTTCCATCTTTGATCCTTAGGGTAGTAAAAATATATATATATATATCGAGTGAAAAGAATAAGCGCACCTAGAACAATAAAGCTTTAATAAAAGGTCCACTCTTTGTCTTGATGATCGGGACTAGATTTGTGTGCTAGTTTGAGGATAAGGATGTGATCATTTCTTTAGTTGGCTAAGATAGCAACATACTTGATGTCGGTCCACTCAAAAAGGATTCTAAAGTTGCTTTGATTTGCATGATCATTTTCTTGATGTGTGGATGACCATACTTGCTTGCTTGGTGTTGAGATTTTGGGAGATTGCTTGGAAATGGTTGAAAAATTCCATACTTGAGGTAGTTCTCTCCCAATGCTTGTTTGCAATATTGGTGCCTCTTTTGTGAGAATAAGCTTAATGTTTGTGGGTATCATTTCTAGAAACCCTCACGAGACTTCACTCGTCCTCTAGGGGTAACCTAGGGGTTCAAAAGGCTTGTTACATACGCTAAATGCAATCGTGTTCCCTACGAAAGTGGCGTTATCCATTTATTACTTTCTAGATTCATAGTTGTATAGTTGTTCATTTCATTCCTCAACTTTGTAGTTCATTGCTAGGGACTAGCAATATTTAAGTTTGGGGTGTGATGAGCGCTGAAAAATGCGCATTTAAAGCCCTTAAGCTTAGGTATTCTGGGACCTTTATCTATCTTATTTTTTCGTCTTAGACTAATTTCATGTTATTACCCTTTTCAGGTGCTTATCTCAAAAATAAGCTAATTCAGTCAAATAAGAGCATTAAAGAAGCTAACTCAAGCTGGATGGAAGAAATGAGCAAAGTGGAAGCAGAGTGTGCAAAAACAGCAAGTTCGATCAATCTCAACATTCCTTTGATCAATCAGAGCAAGATCGATCTAAACATTTCAAGATGGATCCAAGCCCTTGTTCTTATCCAAAAGATTCCATTAGCTTCGATCGATCCAACATTCATTCGATCGATCGAAATTGCTTGATCTTATCCTCACCTACCACCCCACCTACCACTTTTGTCTCTTTCCCAAAATATCTCAAAATATCTCAGAGATTTGTCTTTATTCAAAAAGGCACTGCCAAGGATGATCGATCTCTGCAGCATTCGATGGATCTCACCTAAGTTCGATCGATCTCACCACAGTTCGATCGATCGAACCTCCTCAAGTCCGAAAAAAAAATAAGTTCCGGCTCATTAAAAGTTGTCTCATGGTGCAATTATTGGAGGAGCCCTTGTGCACAAGTCCAGACCATTGGGTGTGACACTTGAACTACCTATATAAAGATTTGAGCTACTTTTTACACATATACAAAGAGATATACTTAGAAACATTCTTAGAGAGGAAGAAAAGAGAGGAGAAGAGGCTAGAGATACATTCTTGGGAGTTCTTCCATTCTTCCAGGGTTTCCATCAAGAATGAGGTCAATCCTACCATGGAGATAGCCCTTGAGGGTTGGATGGCTACTTCAATGAGTGGCTAAACATCTTCTTGGGGCTAGAGTTAGCCCTAAACATGCCTTCTAGACTCTAATGCTTTGTATTTTGAGGGGATTTGTGTTGTAATCTTGTCTTGACACTTATTTTATACATAAATCTTGTTTATTCAATGATTTGTGTAGTTTAATACTTCCAATTGATCATTTCATTCTATTCATATGTCTATGTATATTAGAATAGATGTTCATGTGTTTATCTCTAGTTTTTGTGTTATTGATGCATGTCTATCTGTGTTGATGCTATTGATCTAAAGATTGTCAAGGCATAGTACTTAATAGAATACTATTGTGGTTTATTTGATGGTTCATGCTCATGTCTTGATGGATTGTGCCTCTCCCTTAGTTTATTTAGTTTAATTTTCATGCCCTTAGCTTAGTTGTAGTGTAGTTACCTTAGTTGTTAAATATGAGGACAATCTATGCTTATTGTTCGATGTTCCATGCTTATAAATGTAAGTAGTATTATTCTCTAACCATGTGATGTGTTTGGATTGTGAGTTTAAAGGAATGATTAATGGCTTAGTTTGATGTATTGTGCTATTTACTAAGTTGCTTAGACAATATATGCTTAATTGGTCATCAATGCTTGTTAAAACAATCAATCACACACTCTCAAATTGCAACACATGTTTTCCCTCATTAATTGTACATTGATTATCTAGAATGATGATGTTTAGTGGTGACCTCTAGACCCCAAGACCTCACTCTCTTGTTTTCTCTAAATTTCATTTAAATTGCTTATTTTACATTGAACTTGTTTAGATTAGTTTATAGTGTAATCAACTAAACAATTCACTTTTGATCACTCAACCTACTAACCTATATATTGTTTCCATTGTTAGAGCACCCATAATCCCTTGGGACGATCCTTACTCACCCTAACTATATTTTTAGTTAGAGGTAGTAATGACATTTATAAATTTAAAACTTGGCCACACTATTTTGCACAAATTTGTTTGTACATCGACAACCACACCATATAGTTATTGCATGGGTTAGCTATAGATATATAGTTTCTCCGGTCTCTATTTGGGTTGTCGTAGAAAAAACTTGTTCGTGAGCCTGACCCACTATTTTATTTTCAAGTGCTCGTCAGTGTAATATCCCTAATTTTAAAAGGATAGTCTCGGTATTTATTTATTTGTTTTAATTGTATTTTTAATTATTTAATTGATTATTTGACTAATTGCTTATGTGTTTAATTGAATTAAGTGTTACTTGAGTATTTGATTATATGTCTATGTGTTATTTGTATTTGTCTATGTATTAATTGTTTAATTAGATTATGTGCTTAAATGGCGTCTTGATTAATTGTAAATTAAATATTTTTTTTATTTAATTATTTTCTTTTATTTTTCTTTTATGGTTATGGTTAGTAGTAATGGGCCAACCAATTGGGTCCCATGGACTATTTGGATAGGAGGTTGGATCAGTACAGATTATTACCCATGGATAGTTGTATGTATATATATATATATATATATATATATATATAAGGGAAATGAATTTATTAATTACTTTTATGGTAACTTGGGTAGTAATATGTAATCTGATGTATATGTTTTATATTTAAATAATAAAAATATACATAGATTTGATACGTGTTATGTTTTAAGTTACTTTATAATATTATGGTAATTTAAGTATTATTGGATAATACATTAATAAATAATGGGTAATTTATTAATTACTTTTATGATAACTTGGGTAGTAATATTTAATCTCATGTATATGTTTTATATTTAAATAATAAAAATATACATAGATTTGATACGTGTTATGTTTTAAGTTACTTTATAATATTATGATAACTTAAGTATAATTGGATAATACATTAATAAATAATGGGTAATTTATTAATTACTTTTATGGTAACTTGAGTAGTAATATTTAATCTGATGTATATGTTTTATATTTAAATAATAAAAATATACATAGATTTGATGCGTGTTATGTTTTAAGTTATTTTATAATATTATGGTAACTTAAGTATTATTGGATAATCCATTAATAAATAATGGGATGTGTATAATTTATTTATTAAATAAAGATATACATAAATTATATACGTAACATATTTTACTTACCTTTTTAATATTTTAATATATATATATATATATATATATATATTTTTAAGTTGACTTGGATTGGGAAAATGGTTAGGGTTATTTTATTTTCCCTATAAATATATAGTTATAGGTTGTAAAAGGGGGTTCGAAATATTCACGTGATATATTCTAGAGAAAGAGAGTTAGAGAAGGAATGAGGACAAAAGAAAAAAGGAGGAGAAAAACCCTGTAGAGAAAAGATCAAGGAAGAAGAAGTTTAACTTTCGATCCGAAAGTTTAAGGCAAGTTCTTCTTCTATCTCTTTCCCTTTGATTCGTGTTTCTGTACATGCCTAGGAAATTCCAGAATTTATTAAACACATAAAATTAAATAATTATGCATGTTTAATTGGATTAGAACATAGATTTTATGAAATTGGTTCATATTTGTTCTTGTGTTATGAATTGATAAATGCATGATTTTGATTTGATTTCTAGTGTGAATTTTTACATGTTTAAATTATGTATTTTTCATATATGTGGAATGATGGAACGTAGAATGCCTAGGATTCATGAACATTAAATAGGGACTAGGTTTGGATTTAAATAAATTTAAATACACTCAATCATAATGATGCTTGCTATTTGAATGTTTTAAACAAACGAATGGATTTAATCTTTTAAAATGTTTTAGCAATTGAGATTAAATGTGTGGGATGAATTGGATATGGAGAATACTTATTTGATGGTATAATAAAATATCATCATGTATAAGATTCAGTTTGTATATGACATATGATATAGGAAGCTTAAATAAATAATAAGTCATTCCTATTTTGTGATAACTTAATATCATATTATCATAGTTATTTCTGGATTGTTTGATGTATTTTTTTAATCGTTACATCAATTGTTGGATTGTGTAGTTTAATGCACCAATATGGGACGGTGGCATTCTAGGGATGATTAACTTATCAGTTAAGTCCTACCTATTTTATATAAGGGAATGGATAAACTAAAACGTTAAGTCCTACTTATATTCAAATTAGGTCAGCTAAACAAGTTGAATGACTTATGGATGATTAATTTATTATATAAGGGAATGGATTAACTAAAATATTAAGTCCTTCTTATATTCAAGTCAGGTCAGCTAAACAAGTTGAATGACTTATGAACGATTAATTTATACTGGATATGATGGTTACTAGATTATATATATATAAGTATGGTGTCATGATATGAGCTTGAGTCTCAGGATCAATAGTTAGGGAGCGTATATCGTCAGGGATATGTAGCTAGATATAGTGTAGTTGTGTACCGTGATAGGTCTAGGTACTCATGCCCACTATATGTGCATTTTGTATGTTGTCTACTATTCAGGTTGAGACAACCCTATAGTCTAGTGAGGTTCCTTTAGTGTGTGTGTATATATATATACGGACTACTAGTTACTGTTGGATTGACTAGGATGTATACGTGTATCGGATGTCTGCTTGGACTGTAATAGAGTAGAACTTGTTTGTGGGTCTGACCCACCATTATTTCATGTGTTCCTTAAGAGTAGAGGTTGTTCGTGTTAAGCGGGGATCAGTCTACTTCATTCTTCCGATTTTATATAGGAGATTCTTTTATGCTTCGTTCTTCAGTTGTAGACAGTTATTATTGTCACTTGTTCAGATTGGTTTTTAAGGGTTCACACAATATGGATTCCCAACTTGTATTAATGGAGGATTTATTGTATCAAAATGATTTTATTATTAATTGAAATTTATTAAGAGGTTTTATTATTGGATTTTTCTTTTAGTTTTCTTTCAGTAAATTATTTATTCCTAGTTAATCTTTTGTACTCTGTGTTCATTTATTGCCGATTTTGTTTTTTATATCCTCGGGTATTCGGGCGTGGGCCTAGCCAACCCACATTCGGAAATCCGGGGGTATCACAGTCAATTTCAGACATAGAGCTTATTCATGCTGAGTAGAGACAGTTCACATCACTCTTCTGATTCTACGTAGTTTTCTCTTTATGTTTTAGTTTCGGATTATATTTATTTTCAGTTGTTTCAATTAGAATATCATTAGGGGTCCACTAGATGGATTCCCGAGTTGTAATGATATTAAAGGTTTTGGGATTATTTCATTTGGAGGTTTTATTATTTAGTTTCTTTTCTGCTATTTTATTTATTCTTAGTTATTACTTTTGTAATCAAATGTTAGTTTATATACTTGATTGTTTGGTATCCTTCGGATCTGTGCTCGGACTTGATCACCCGTGGCTTTATAATCGAGGGGTATCACACCTCTATAACAAGAGAACCTATTACCACTCCAGATGGCATCAAAGCTAAAACCCTTAGATTTTTCAAGCACCTCCTAGGTGAAAACCCTCTACCCCACCATGGCTAAGAGTCCCTCTCCCCATTCATCACCAAATCCATCCTTCCACAATTTATCCCACTCCTTGAATCAATCCCCTCTGATCTTGAAATCAAACAATATATTTTCTCCATTAGCAAAGAAAAAGCTCCTGGGCCAGATGGATTTAATGCCCATTTCTTCCACCATGCTTGGCCAATTATTAGTGGCACCATCACCAAGGCATTCAAAGAATTCTTCTTGAATGGTAAGCTTCTGAAGGAGTGCAACTCTACTTACATCTCACTGGTTCCTAAGTGCCAAAATCCATCCACCCTCAATGATTTCAGACCAATCAGTTGTTGCAATATAATTTATAAGTGCATTGCCAAGCTCATTGCACTGAAAATGCAGCCAACCCTAGCTCCCACACATAATTTAACCAACCCAAACTGCCTTCATTCACGGAAGGAAAATCACAGACTCAGTCCTTCTTGCCCAAGAGCTAATGAGAGGTTATCGCATCTCTACATCCTCTCCTAGGTGTGCTTGGTAGGTAGACCTCATGAAAGCATTTGACACAGTCAGTTGGTGTTTCATACTTAATTCCCTTACACTATTTGAATACCATGCAAGGCTTGTACAATGGATCAAAGCATGTATAACAACACCTTTTTTCACTGTAGCCATCAATGGTGAGTTCCATGATCACTTCAATAGTGTTAAGGGGCTAAGGCAGGGAGATTCACTGTCCCCTACACTATTTGTTATCTCTATAGAAATTCTGTCGGGAACAATCAAAAGGTATGTCTCTTAAGCCCCCAGGTTCAAATACCACTAGAGATGCAAAGAGGTAAGAATCGCGCACCTCACATTTGCTGATGATCTACTACTTTTTTGCCATACTGATATCACATCCATCTCCAGCATCAAGTCAGCCTTTGACCTCTTCTCCTCAGAATCTGGTTTGGCCATATATCCCACAAAGAGCTCAATAATTTTTTTCTGGCATTAACCACACAAATGAGCTTCTCTTTTCCAACTTTCTTAGTGTTCAAATATGGTCACTCCTCATTAAACACCTTGGAGTCCCCCTCATATCTACTAGCCTCAAGGCTGCAGATTGCAACCTGTTGATTGAAAAAATCACAGCAAGAATACACCACTGGTCCACTAAGAGCCTACCATATGCTGGAAGACTTGTACTCATCAAATCTGTACTCCTATCCACCCAACTATATTTGTCCAGCATTTTCATACTATCAAAAAAAGTGATCAATGACCTCTCTGTCTTGCTTAGGAGGTTCCTTTGGACTGGCCCTGAGCTTAAGGAAACAGGAGCTAAGGTCAAATGGTGCAATGTGTGCAAACCTATCACTGATGGTGGATTAGGCCTGCCCAATCTAGAAGTCGCAAATAGAGCAGCAATCCTCAAACACATTTGGGAACTCAAGGTTGAAACCAACTAAAGGATTTAGATCCACTAGTGTAGGACATACCTAATCAAAGACCAATGCTTCTGGACACTCAAAATCCCGCATTCTTGCTCATGGAGCTGGAGAAAGATCCTGCAGCTAAAGCCACTTGCAAAGAGATTGATCAAGCACAAGATTGGCAATGGTACAACTAATCACCTATGGTATGATTTTTGGCTTGACAGAGGCCCACTATCACAACACTACCCCATTTCCACCATCTAAGTAACAGAGGTCTCACCAACTGCAATGGTGAGTGACTTCATTTTAGATAACATATGGTCCTTCCCCCTACTCCTCTCTTCCACAGTCCCTGACCTAAATAACCCCCCACAACCTCCCAATCCCTCCTCACAGGCCAGACACAATCACTTGGACAGCAGGTCCTATAAGAAAATACAACCTGAAGCACACTATAGCAGCCATATCCCAACCATACAATCCAGTGCCATGGTCAAAACTTGATTGGAACTCCATAGCCATTCTCAAACAGAAAATGATCCTATGGATTGTAGTCCAATCTAAGCTCCCTACTATTGATTCTAAGTGCATGTCATACCTTAACTCTGACAATGTCTACCATCTCTGCTCCTCCGTGCCTGAAACACACTCTCATTTCTTCTTTGATTGCAAATTCGTATCTCTAATATGGAGATTCATACAGGACAAGTGTAGATTCTATCCAAGAAACAACAATTAGCCCCAATTCGTTAATTGGGATGCTCACCACTGGAATCAAGCTAACCCTAGAATTGTTGTGTCTCGACTCGCCTTAGCATCCATAGTGTATCACATATGGCAAGAAAGAAACAATAGGGTCTTCAGGAATTCCACTTTCTCACAATCTTCTGTATTGCAGCAAATCTACAATTCAATTGGTGAAGCTTTGTGATCTCGCCACAATGGGGAATTCTCACAACTAGCAATGGAATGGACCTATCCCCAAGCCACAAATCAACCACCATCGATGCCTCCAAACATATAGATGAAGGTAGTACGCCTCAGCATGGTTGAAGCCAACCTTGTCACCGGAATTTTCGTAGGGATATCCATTTCTAACGGCCACGATTGTTAGCAACGGCTATCCTCCTCAGTCTGGTTCGGGGCCTTTTGCCCTTGTTTGGGCTTCCTAGTCCTGTTGAGCCCTTGAGCTTGCTGTATTCGTGCACCACCGTAAATGTTTCCCCATGGGCCTTTCTTGGGCCCAAATGTAATCCTGTAATCATTAATTTTAATTATTAGAAGTCAACTTGCACTAAATTATCCAAATTTGTTTTATTTTCGCAACGGGGTGGGGCGGGGCCGGGGGTGTTAAGAAATGCTTCCAACACCCAATATATGTGTGTATGTGTGTGTGTGTGTATATATATTTAAGTTAAAGCAGTTTGAACAATCACGCACCTTGGTTCGAGTCACTGAAACTTGAATCCCTAACTTCTCTTTGAAAAGTAGGGACATGATATCGCTGGGTCATTCGCCCATTAGTTCTAACACCCAATTTCGAAGAACAAGAAATTCATATCCATTTTTATACTTCTAAAATAAATATACAATATGACTAAAATTAACAAACACTGGAACAAGAAATGGAAATAACAATATCTAGACTTAAAATTGGAAAAACAACTTCACTTCGATCTCATCAGCTCACAGCTTCTTCAACAAGAGATTTACTCCATATTTGGGTTCTATATTCAAATGAAGCGCCGGTGTATGGACGTACTTGGGAGACAGGGAGAAGGAGAAGTTCGACAAAATGAGAGCAATCAGGATCTTGAGTTCAACCTTGGCCAAATTCTGTCCAAGACACACCCGGGGTCCGACCCCAAATGGCATGTACAAGTGGGGGAGCTTGCATGCACCTGTGATGCCATTCACAAACCTGTCTGGATTGAACTTATAGGCATCAGGACCCCAATTTTCTGGGTCAGTGTGCAATGTCACCACCATTGTCCACACATTGACACCCTGTGGGATTTGTATGTTCCTGAATTTCATGTCCTTCAAGGCCTCCCTTGAGACTACAGGTGCCGGAGGATAAAGGCGCAAGGATTCATTAATCACCATTGTTAGCTGCAAATCAGTATCAAAATTTACAGTCAGTAATGTGTCTCTGTGCTAGAATTTTTGTCAAGAATATATTTATATGATTCAATTTTATTTGCTTAAACTCAAATTTGCTGGCCTAGGTAAACAATACAAGAATTTCATGGACTCAAATTTGTTGAATACGTATTTTATGCATAGTGGGGTATATAATTTTCTTATAAAAATCATGTAACATAATGTAATTTTATTTTGATCATCTAGTAATATATACCTGTTTCATCTTCGGAACCATATCAGCGTTTGGGATTTTCCCCCCGCAAACCTCAAGAACCTCAGCGCGAACACGGGCTTGCCATTCTTGATTTGCAGCCAAAAGCACAAGGCACCATGTTGCTGAAACTGCAGTGGTCTCATACCCAGCCAAATATATATTCTTGCAGTTGTCAACAATGAACCGATCAATTGCATCTTGGCTCAAGTCACTATTCTCAGCACCTTCAAGAACCATTTGCAATAGGTCCTTCTGGTATCCAATTTCCTTCCTCTCTTTCACTAACTGTAGGATCAATGTGCGGACCTCCTTCTCCAATGCCCATGCCTCCCTATTGCTCTTGGTAGGAAGATGCCTGCGAAAAGCATTTTATAAAAGTTAGACAATAAACTCAATTTTTAATATTATTTTGCACAAAGTGACTGATTCAAAATAGTCAGAATTTAAGTTCCACGTACTTTTATGCACCAAACAGTTTAAAGGGTACCTCATGCCAGGGATTCCAATAGACAAGACTTTCTTGGATCCAGCTTCTTGGAGAGCTCTAAGCCTTTTAAAAATCTCCTCCCCCTTAGAAAAGTTGCTCCCAAAACAAGCTCTCGATATTACGTCTCCCGAGAAGCTTCTCATGTCCTGGTCGATTTTTATGTCTGCGATTCCACCTTCAGCTTCAATTCTACTCTTCCACGAGTTTAAGAGTGTAATTGTGGACTCGGTTATAAGGTTCATCATTCCCTGCAAGAAATTTTAAGTTAAATCTCATTATTTTGTGACCTAAAAAAGCTATTATCAACCTAATTAAAGTGTATGTATAGATTGATATATCATACCTTAACCTTATCCATGTATAGTTCAGGAGCAAGGATTCTTCTCTGATGAGCCCATACAGCTCCATTAGAAGTTAGTATTCCCTGGCCAAGCAAAGCACCACGTTCTTTGTGTTGATATGAAGGTTTTCCCATGTCCAAGGATGTGCATGTTGTTATCTCTCTCACTGTATCGGGCTCATTCACATGTACTATTTGTGTATTACCAAGTGAAAACATAAATACTTCACCTGAAAAAACATAGAATTGGAACATTTTCAGTTAATAATTTTCCTGTGTATGAGAAGGACATTAATGAAAAATACAAGTTAATTTGTCAGACTAAAGACATGCAGATGAAGTCTAAAATTAGCAGACTTCAGTGATCATCACTTCGGGCACAATATAATTTGAGGCTTTAGTTACTTCAATCTTTTTATTTCTATTTTGTACTTTTCAGTGAAGTTATGAAACCCAAAATACAAAATTCTTTTTTACTTAAAAATAGCAAATATAGAAGAGTGCAAAAATACCAAAAGATGTAAGAGAATAATAAAAATTAAAAAAGAAAAAAGAAAAGAAATAAGAGATGAAATGAGACGATCAGAGAGAGAGAGAGAAATGGAGAGAGGTTTTAGTTCTAAACACTTTAATGAGAAAATGAGGGGGAAAAAGTGAGGAGAAATAAGGATAAAGAATAAAAAGAGTAAAAATAATAAAAATTAGAAGTTTAATAGAAAAGGTAGGAGAGTGGAGAAAAAATAGTGATGGATGAAAATAAAACGTGAGAGGTGAAAAAAATTAGCACTAGTCTGGTTGGTACAAGCTCTTCACCACAAGACAAAGATTAGGTGTTCGAGTGAAGGAGGCACCGATGCGGACCGTGATCATGTTCAGGAATTTGTTCAGTGAGCATGAACATGGTTACTTTACTACAATTATTTTCAGGTTAATTTTGTCACTAAATCATTTTTTTTTTCTCGCTCTCCCTAACTTAGGGTGCCATGACCATTCCTTTCAGAAAATTGCAACTCAAAACCCGAGACTGGAGCCAACTCAGTTACTCTATTGGGAGGTTGACTCGATGATGATGAAAAAAACAATACATACCATATTGCTTCCTCCATTGCTCAAAGAAGGGAAAGAGAGCAGCCGCGCAGTTGTGGTAGACCGGGGGTTCGGCGCTGGTGGCCCAAGCGTTTTCAGGACCATTTCGGGCCTTCGTGATCTCCCTGTTGTTCCCAAGTAGAAAGGTTGGTGGCGGCCCACTGATCCCCTGCTTCCTCAGCATCGACCGGAGCCTCCCTGGCTTCGCCACCAGTGAATTGTACAAACGTACAAACAATCCTACTGCAGCAACTAAACCAAGTGAAATGAACATCTTCACTAGGGTATGGACTTCCATGGCCAAAACTCTGTTTCTTTACAATAAAGCTGTCTCCTCACGCACTACACAACTTCTTTTTTATTGGGGAGACTTGGCTTTCTCATCTTCCCACCTCCAAGGCCTTTATATAGTTGGTGTTGTATGATATTTTATTCCATTATGTCACTCTCTATAATAATAGCTGAAACTTGAAAGACTATGGAAATATTGTACTAGGAGTTTATTATATTTGGTAAGAAAATTTCGGATTATTTGAAACTCCATTATACACACCTATGTACCCCTTTTTTTTTCTTTTTCTTTTTCTTTTTAAAACAAAGGTTACAAGTATTAAAAGTTAAATTAATAGATACATAAAGTCAAAGTCTGTCACTTCAAAATTCACTCGAGGTACTAACTCCCTATATTATCGAGTCATCTGCACACACATATGTACTAGAGGCTCTCTTTTGGTTGGTATGAATTATTGATCAGGGCATGTGACTTTCAATAGGATAGACTTTAGCACAACGAGGATAATAATGCAATGTTGAAGTGTTGTAATTTATTACTCCATCCGTCCCAAAATAAGTGTCATACTTTCTTTTTTTGGCTGTCCCAAAATAAGTGTCATACTTCAAAAACCAATACACTATTTTTTGAATATTCCTAATATATCCTTTGTCTTGAAATTATAAAAGTTATTAAAACTTCTAAAAAAGCTATTGTGGACCCCACAATTCAAATTTAAATTGAGTCAAGACAAACAACTTTTGTACCACTCATAAATTGCTACAAGGGCATATTAGTAAATTCATCTCATACTACTATAAAAAAAATCATAAAAAATTACACTCTTAAAAAGTTGTATTCCCTATAAGCGACATTCTTTGCGGGACGGAAGGAGTACTTTTCTGTCCCAAAAAAAATGTCTATTTTTTTTTTTGAATTGTTCCAAAATAATTGTCCAATCTCCTTTTTTAAATATGTAATTGTTAAATTAAAAAAGTTATAAATAAAGATAATGACTTTTAATAAAATAGATTCAATTATCTGACCTAAATTCCTTTCTCTTTTTTTTCCACCGTGTTTGATCAGGTGAGACCCTCATATCAGAAAATTAAGTATTCTATGTCTTCTTATATCTCATATGTGCGCAAAATAAATACCTATTTAAGATGGAGACTTGCTGCTCCAGAAGAATCATAAATAATAAAGATATGTTTTGTAAAAAATTTAGACTAAAAAAATCACATGTTTCATGTAATCATGTGTAGGGTCACTAATAAATACTAGGTATGTATTTAAGATGGAGACTTGGTGCTCTAGAAGAATCATAATCGATAAAGATTTGTTTTTGTAAAATATTAGACTAAAAAATCACATGTTTCATGTAATCATGTGTGTACAGAGTGTGGTTACTAATATAGACATGATTTAGACTTTTGTTGATATGCATATCCATACGTATAAATAGTGTTAGTGGCCCATATTTATTATTTAATGAAATTAAAGTCTCATAATTTAAAAAAAATTAGAGATATGAAAAAATACTGTTTATCCTCATTGAAATACCACTTTTGAGTATATAGGTACCACTTTTTGTCATTAGGTAACACTTTTTGTGTTGCACAAAAAAATGATAACAAACAGTAATACTTATGGGAATAAAAATGGTATTTCTATGTCCAAAATAAAAGTATTACTTGATGTATAAAAGTGGTACCTTTGTGCACAAAAAGGGGTACATGTGTGCTTAGAAGTTATACTTCAATAAGGTAAATAATATTTTTTCATATCTACGTCAGCATTTTGGTCAACTTCATTTTTTTTTAAATTATGAAACTTTGACTCCATTAAATAATAAATATGAGTCATTAACACCATTTATGTGTAATAATTCCAAAATAAATTTGTATATTAAAATTCAAGAACTGAGAGTCTGTTTCTTCTTTAAAGATTTTAAAACATATATATATATATATATATATATATATATATATATTTAATATTGTATTCGTTTCTTTGTACTATTCCTTTTCATTTTGCAAATATTATATTTAGTGAGCAATCTACATAATTAAGATTGTGGGTTCTGTTGGGTTAACCAAATTCTTGGATTAAAAACTTTAAAATATGCATAAAATGAATATAAAAAGTAAAAATTGTATACACACTTTAATAGTATATTATAGTATTGCAATGTTAAATATGAATTTATTTTTTCTTACTGTATGACAGCTGCAATTAGAATGGGAATCCATATGTCCAAACAAATTATGAGGATGGACCATTTATTGGGCCCTCCAGATATAAAATTTAGAAATTAAGCATAAAAAATGGTCAATATTGGCCCACCTCCAGTGGCCTTAACATATGAATCTCTCCTTCCGAGTCACTGAAGTTGACAGGTGGAAATTCAAATGTGACGTATTTATCACCCTAAAATCAAATTTATTTATTAATTGTTGGCTCAACCATTGAATTGAACCCTCCTTAAAATGATCGATTGAGGTGTGTTCATCTGATATTGCATGTGTGTTTATAGGGAAGAAATTTGAAGATGAACGATGCCGGCAGCCTAATCCTATTCCGATTGAATGCCAGCTGCCGCAGCGGTGCCTAGAACGATTTTATAAATCCTTGTAAAAGCACTGGTATGGGGTGCATTTCGCAGCAATTTATGTTTCTTTACTCTATTTTTTTTCCTCGAATCTATAAGGAATTTGAATTTATTTTTTATTATATATATATATATATATATATATATAATTGAAAATTGCAAATAATTTTAAGATGATATACATCTGTTGCTTTATTTTTTATTTTATTTTATTTTTCTCTCCCCAGCTTTCCAGAAGTTTAGGTAAAAATAAAATTTCAAACAGGGCTTTCATATTTATTATTATTATTATTATTTTCGCAAAAAATTTAAGTTAGACTTGACTTGATCAACATTTCTTAATCCAAATAATAAAAAAAAAAAAACATTTCTTAATCTAAATAAAGAGGACTTATTTTTTTTTTTTTTATAAGTAAAAAACATTAAAAAAGACATTCAAAAGGGGAACGCGTCCTAATTACAAAAGTGGAATTGGGACTAAGGCCCCAAAGAATCCAAGAAAGTAATTAAATCATCAGAAGAAGAACAAAAGCTCCTCTTCACATAATTGAAAAGAGAACGAAGAATGTAAAGTTTGACCATTGCCGTAGATGACTCTTTCCCTTCGAACATTCTGCTATTTCTCTCCTTCCAAATGCACCACCATACACAATGTGGTACAAATCTCCAGAAATCGCGAACATCTCTTCTCACTCGATATCCTCTCCAAACATGAATTAATTCCTTAGTAGATCATGGTATAACCCAACACATGCCAAACAACCCAACAATAAGATTCCAACAGTCGTTCGCCATAGGGCAATGCAAAAGGAGGTGATCAACGGACTCCTCATCATCCTTGCATAGACAAAACCGATTAACAATACAATTGCCACTTTTTCTCAAGTTATCAATTGTCAGAATCTTTCCCCACACAGCGGTCTAGACGAAGAAAGCCACCCTAGTTGGAGCCATAGACCGCCAAATAGTTTTCCACGGGATGTCTCGATTAACAAAATTAGACAAACATAAGAACAAGGATCTAACTTCGAAACGACCGTGGGAAGAAGGGACCCAAATCAAAACGTCATTATCTCTACCAACGCCCTCTTGCCGATACAGAAGATCCAGAAAAACACATACCTCATCCATCTCCCAATCTTGAAAAGAGCGCTGAAAATGCGCATCCCACGTAAACCTGCTGCTATCAAGCCGATAACAGTCAACTATGTAGGCGTGTTTATCAACAACAATACTAAATAATCTAGGAAATGTACGAGAAAGTTGCTGATCCCCACACCAAAGATCTTCCCAAAACCGAATGCGACGACCATCATGGAGTTTGAATCTGATATGAGCAGAAAAAACATCCTATCCCTTCCGAATAGCCTTCCACATCCCTACTCCTCCCACCAGGGTAATCGGACGTGTAGACCAACCACCATCTTCTTCCCCAAACCGACAAGAGACTAACCTACGCCATGGACGATATCTTTCCCTCCCATATCTCCATAACCATTTACCCAGGAGAGCTTGATTGAAAGGAACTAAACGTCTTATACCAAGTCCACCCAATTTCACAGGCTTACAAACTTCCTCCCATCTGACAAGGTGGTACTTGAACTCATCGCCCTTTCCTCCCCATAGGAAATCCCTTTGAATTTTTTCAATCCTATTTGCAACGGAACAAGGGATTTGGAACATAGAAAGAAATAAGTGGGAAGGCTCGATAACGTACTCTTAATAAGAGTAACTTTACCCCCCTTTGACAAGTATTGCTTCTTCCATCCTACCAATCTCCTCGCACATCTGTTAATCACGGAATCCCAAGTCCCCACTAACCTTGAAGAGACCCCTAGGGGCAAGCCCAAATAAGGAATAGGGAATGAGCTCACCCTGCATCCAAGGACTGCAGCTAAAGAGGAAATATCCCGAACATTCCCTACTGGGACAAGCATACTCTTTGCCACATTGACCTTTAGCCCAGAAACTGCCTGAAAACAAGTCAATATACACCTCAAGTATTGAAGTTGAGACACATCAGCATCACAGAAAACCAGGGTATCATCTGCAAAGAGTAAATGAGAAATCTCCATCTGATGGACTAAATCTCTACCCACCCTGAATCCCTTTATAAAACCAAGGTCCTCAGCCCTACGCATAAGTCTGTTTAACCCTTCCTTAACAACAAGAAAAAGGAAAGATGACAAAGGATCTCCTTGTCTTATACCTCGAGAGCAACCAAAGAAACCAGCGGGAGAACCATTCACAAGAACTGGAAACTTGACAGACAAAAGAAAGGTTTCAATCCACGTCCTCCATTTACTTCCAAACCCCATTCTTTGTAACAAATAGAGTAGGAAATTCCAATTCACATGATCATATGCTTTCTTAATATCAAGTTTGCATAAAACTTCAGGAATACCACTCCGCAATTTGGAATCCACACATTTGCCAGCAATAAGAACTGAATCAAGAATTTGCCGTTTGCCAACAAAAGCATTCTGGGAGTCCGAAATAATCCTGTCCATTACTTCCCTCATCCTTAAAGCAAGCACCTTAGCAATAAGTTTGTAAATACAGCCCACCAAACTGATTGGACGAAAATCCTTTATATCTGAAGCGCCCCCCTTCTTTGGGATAAGGGTAATGAATGAAGCATTAAACGACTTCTTAAAGACGCCATAAGAATGAAACTCCTGAAAAGTATCCATTATTACAACCGCCCAACTTTCCATAAAAAATCGCATGGTAAAGCCATCAGGCCTTGGAGCTTTGTCCCCATTACAACTTGATAAAGCCTTAAGAACTTCTTCTTCAGTGAAAGGATTCTCAATCCTATCTCTATCTAGCTCAGAAATAGCCTCAAAATGGAGACCATCAAGTTTGGGTCTCCAAACTAAAGGCTCGGTATAAAGCTTCTGATAAAAGGAAGCAATACCGTTATGCACCTCTTCTTCTCTCCACAGCACGTTCACCATCCACCCGAATTCTTCCTATATGATTACTCCTCCTATGAGCGTTAGCTAACCGGCGGAAGAATTTTGTGTTCCGATCTCCTTCCTTAAGCCAAAGAGCCTGGGATTTTTGTCGCCACGAGATCTCCTCCATACTAGCAATCTCAGTAAGAACCGCCTGACAAGAGGCTCTCCTGGAACGTAGAAATTCCACATCCCCTCCCGCCTCCTCAAGACGATTAATCTCAGAAAATCAGTAAGTACTCTATTTTTCCTCCATTCCAAATTCCCGAAGACATCCTTGTTCCACTGCTTAAGAGCAAATTTGAGAGCCCTTAACTTCTTTGTAATTGTGAAACTGGGCAATCCTAAAACAAAACTCCCTCCCACCAAGATCTGACTTTCCCTTGGAAATCTTCCGCTCGCAGCCACATATTCTCAAATCTAAACGGGGATCTTTGAGAACATAAACCCCCGCAATCCAAGACCAAAGGAACATGATCAGAGGTGACCCTTGCTAACACCGCCTAAACAACATCTGGGAATTTCTCTTCCCAATCCTCGGAAATTAAAAATCTGTCCAGTCTTGAAAGAGTGATTGGATCCCTACCATTTGACCAAGTATAGGCTGCACCTTCCGTTGGTAAATCAATAAGAAGATGCTCATCAATAAAATCAGAAAATTGATCCATTTCCAAGGATCGTCTTCCCCCTGTAGACCTCTCTGATGGGGACCTAACAGAATTGAAATCCCCTCCCAAGCGCTAAGGGAGAGACCACAATCCTTGGACATGGCAAAGCTCCTCCCAAAAGATAGGTCGCTCATCATCAACAACCGGTCCATAGACTCTAGTAAAAACCCATTTGAAGTGGTCCTCTTCCATCTTTAGCACGCAAGATACAGAAAATCTCCCCATCCAGACGTCCGTTCGAGTTAACCATCTACTATCTCACTCGAAGAACCTATAGCATTCAAGGCCTCCCATTCCACAAACCTTCCTCCCCACAAGCTCTTAACCACCCTGTCAGAAATGGATGCCAACTTGGTTTCTTGTAAACAAACAAGCTGGGGCACCCCACTTCCTTAAAGCTACCTTCACCACCCTTCTCTTGTTCGGATCATTAAGACCATGAACATTCCATGTAATGATTCGTAGCTTCATTGTAAACCAGATAAAATAATCTCCCCTCCACCCTTCCGGAGGCTCCTGCTCCTGGTTCTTCCCCTTTCTTTCGCCACTCCTCCTTTCCCTCGTAGTTGACTTCAGAAATGAGATTCTTTATCTCCTGTACTCTTTTCCAAGACGATAAAGGCTTCGTGTTCATAATTTCATTGGTCACTGCAACCTCTCTCCCTTCCACAATTGGTTGAAGGATAGATAATGTCTGATTGTCATTACCTTCTGAAGAGACTCCCAAGAGCTCACTAGTGACTCCAATATTGTCAACTACCCAATCTTTCCCCATGTCAGCAACCTGTTCATCGGGTCGCACCATAGCCAGTGGTACCTCCTGTAGGATTTCAGAACCATTCTCCACCCAAGGTGTAAGCTCATTGGAGCAAACATGTTGGATAGAACCCAAATCATCAAACACCTCCTCTTCCAGCTCCCTGTCATTCTCATAAAAAGAATCAGATTCTATAACAAAATCGCCCATCCCAGCGAGTCTACCAGAATCAGTCTCATCAGCCCCTGTATAAGGCAGGCAGTTAAGACCTTTCAGAGCTACGCTTAATCGAAGCTCTTTGAGCAAAGCTACGGCCTCTTCATTGGACAACTGAAAATGCAGGTCTCTGCCCACACAGACTGTAACCCCTTCAGATAATTTCTTGACTGCATAATCTGCAATTTCCATCTGCCAAGAAACGCCAGACTCACTCTCTTTCTGTCCTTCCGTAATCAGCCCATGCGAAGAATCAGTTCCATTGTTCGTGACAGTCAACTCGCACCTCTTCTCCAATTCCGGCTCAACACCGGCACTCCTCAACACACAAGAAGGGGTAGAAGAAGAGGATGGAACATTAAAATTCTGAGGATGTGAAACTGATGACGTACCTGGAAAATTAGTAGAAATCCACTTTTGCTTATCTTTTCGAGACCATCTAACTCCGTGACGATTTCTGTTAAAGTCCCGAGACGAAGACTTGACAATTCTTCCTTTCGGGTGTAAAGTATCAGAGAGAGATGAAGATGAGAAACTTGCACAACATTTGAGAATGACGAGAACCCTTCTCAATAGGACCTCCACCAGTCGCGGCAACAGATAAGTTCATCCATCTTCTCTTCTTCGGTGAATTCCAGAAGATTGCAGAGGTATCGTTAAAACGACGCCTCTGTAGGTGGCTAACTCCTTTAGAAATAGGTGGGCTGGGCTTGGAATTGATAAAAGAAATAACATTTTATTATTGGGCCCCCGCAAAACCTTTCTCTTCAGGTTACTCATATTTGGTCCATAACTTGAATTGGCAATGGGCTATGGGCTGGGCTTGTTCTTAAAAGAAAGAGGCCCTCGATGAACATTCCTCTGCAACTCTTGTGGGCCGTGATGAACAAGCAGCCCATTTGACGAAATAGGCCTGTAACCCGCTTCAAATCCGTGTTTAGGCCCATCAGAATCCGCAGCATAAATATCTCCTTTAAATCCATGATCTCTGCCACGTGGTTGGTATCCGTTAGCACGGATATTACGAGGGAACGTAAGGCGGTGACTAAGGGCTTGATTGATGACCCCTCTACGCACTTCTGGCGCGTGAATAGGCAGTCGCCTCTTTCCTTCGACGCCGTGGTAGATCTGTGCATTCCGGCGACTACCTTCAGTTGCAGCAGCCGGGATGTGTGAACTCTCCCCAACGCCATAATAAGATTTCGGAAGAATACGAGGTGTTATCTCCTCTATTAAGTTGACCTTGTAAGCCACTCGTTGGTCCTCAACAAAAACGTACTCTGGCAACACTTTTCTGATGGAAACATAGAGGAGAATTTGTTGTCCAGACGCTGAAATGTCCAGCTCAACACCTCGAAATCCACCACATAAGTTCCCAATTGCTTCAAATAACTTGTTGCACCAGAGATGGAGGGGCAAACCAAACAAAATCACCCTTCGTATTACTCGTTCTTTTACAGCAGAGCAGCCGGCGGCGAAGTACCAGATGTTGATGGATAATAAAGCGTCGCCCCATCTCTTTCTCCCTTCATCCAACACCCTTAAGGCCTCAGTCTCCGATGGAAACCTGAACAGGAGCAAATCTTTAGGAAAAGGAGACACTTTCACCCCACGTGAAACCTTCCAAGTTTTCGCCCACGCCTCAATCCCTTCAAGACACACGTCGTCTTTGTTAAAGCAACCTACCAGACATGATCACAGTACAGATTCACGCTCCTGGATGTTTTGATGATCAACCCTATAAACCAGATCATTGCCTATAGAGCAGCTTTTGATTTCCCCGTGAAAATTGAGACGTGGTAGGGTCGCAACTCTGAGATAGGATCGATGCATATCACGATTCCTTGCCAAAAAAATGAAAAACCAGTGACAGACATAAACGGCTGACGCTGGAGTGGAAGACTCCGATGTCAAAAAGAGGAGAGAGGAGAGAAAAGTCAAACATAGTCAACAAAAAAGTTACACTTCAGATAAATAAAGAGGACTTATAAACAACCTACTTAATTGTTCTTTATGGACTAAAATTAATGTAACGCCAAGAGCTTGATGAATTTTAGTTCTGATTTATTATATGATGTTGGGCCCACTGGTCAAGGGATAATCATGTGGGTCCATCAGATGAAGCCAATCTACGTACATCATCTTTTCTTATTGTAACAATTTTCTTTAATTTTTACATTTGATGCCCCTTTTGATAAAAAAAATAAAATAAAATACTACCGTATAAAGAAGGACTTAACATTCATTTCCCAATTTTATAAGTTCTAAGAATTTAACTCTTACAAATGATCCATATGATAATTAGGATTTGAGTTGATGAGCAATTAAAACCTTTCACCTATGATATTCTGTAATTCTTTCTCATAAATGTTGTTAAGTTGTTGCACTCAAGAATTTATATATATATATATATATATATATATATATATATATATATATTCATTCTGTTTTCAACATTTCATGTCTAATGTGTTGATATATACTATAATTGTTCGATTTATTGCAAAAGAAAGTGGTAAGTGTCTCGCACTAATACAGAGACCAATTTAACTTTAGTTAAATCTGAATGTTCACTCACATGTTTAGACATAAATAGAAAATTCAAACTTTATTTGTGTCAGTCAAATATAAAAACTAATTACAGTACAAAATTGGGAAATTAATGTTGGGCACCGGTAGGCTTCATCTGAACGTTCACTGTTGGTCTCTCGAGCCTTAGAGAAGTCAGTAAGGAGAGAGATTTTGATTTTATGGTTGGATTTCCCCTCATATTATCAAATAGGAGCTACTCAGCAAGAAAAGGGATTGCATTGGTAGTAGAAGAAAGACAAAAGGCTAATCCAATCCCCGAAAATGCCCCACCCTACTTACCCTTTACTATCACTTTTCTCTTTGGTTGAGAAGAGAGAGCAAAGCCTATTTTCGTTTTTCATGGATGCCCTACAAAAAGAGCATTTGACTTTCTCGGTATCAAATGCTCCTTTCGTTTAGAGTCATTTAAAACGAAAGGAGCATTTGTTGACAGCTACCCTGGTGGAAGGGTAGACTGCAATTCATATTGCCATCCATTCCTTTCAGCACAAGTATAGGTATAGTTCTGCCTTTCCCCCTTGATCCATCTGACCTAATTGCACCTCTCCGACGTCCTCAAAGCATCCTCTTTCCAGTTCAATCGCCCAATACAAGATCGAGCTGTTTTCTTCTTTTCTCATTAAGGGCGTTTGACCAAAAGACTCCTCTTCTGCACCTAAAGCCTTTTGAGCTATTACGCCCGGGGGATAGGACGGAAAGGCGGATGTCTGACTCAATGAAGGGTAGAGCAGGTAGTAAATGGCAGATGTCGCCTCCTCAAAGTCAAAATGAAGTGGATGGGAACAAAGCCGAAGCTATAACATAGTGTGTCATGAGTAAGGGTCAGGAAATGTGATCTACTGTCTCCCAAAGCCAGAAAGAACTCTGCTGTCTTATCCTCAATTACAGAGCTGAATGAGCAAGATGGTTTTCGTTTTAGCCGACTGTGGGAAAGTGTTCAGTGGATTAGAAAAACAAGATGGAAATAGAAAAGTGAAGCTTGCTTCTCTACGTACCTAGTTGCTTCTTTACTATTGGTGATTCAACTCATATCTGAACTAGGAAATCGACTTCTGATTTTGCTTCTACATGGAACAGCTTCTAGAACAATTGAGACGAGACTTCTAGCCAGCCTTGCGGGCCTTGTATCTTCACAGAGAAGGAGATCCTGAAGAATAAGATAGAGAAATTAGGCTCGAGATACCTGATAGGGAAGCCGGCTTCTCTGAGCTACTAGTGATCTACTTTCTGTCATTTTCACTACGCGGTATAGATGAAGGAGTGCCTTAGTAGCTCATTTTCAAAGATTCCCACACACAGCAACTTGTTAGGATCGAGGTAGCTCTAATGCAGAGCTGAAGTGAGTGAATGAACTTATTTAGAAGTAACCTAATGAGGCTATTCCTTCGTTACCGTCGCTGTCAACAGCTTGTGGAAGTGTTTTTGGAACCATGAGCCCGTGTTTACATAGATAGCTCCTACTCCTAGGTTGGCAAGCTAAGTGTCGAGATAAATAGAAGTCAATGCGCGGCATCAAGTTTGCCAATTCTGTACTTATCAAGTTTGCCAATAGTTTGCCAATTCTGTTGATACCAAGGACGTCATTCTTATCCCCAAAAATATAAAAACATTGTGACATTAATAAGAGAAGAATGGCGTAGATGGGTTTCATTTCTATCTGATGATTATCCCGTGACCAATGAGCCCCCAAATGAAACCTTTCTATGCCATTCTTCTCTTATTATTGTCACAATGTTTTTGCATCTGATGTTCCTTTTGATAAAAAATATGAAGGACCCAACATTAATTTCCCAATTTTATACTGTAATTAGTTTTTACATTTGACTGATACAAATAAAGTTTGAATTTTCTATTTATGTCTAAATATGTGAGTGAAAATTCAGATTTCACTAAAGTTAAATTGGTCTCTGTATTGGTGCGACACTTACCACTGTCTTTTGCAATAAATCTAACAATTACAGTATGTATCAACACATTAAACATGAAATGTTTAAAACAAAATGAATATATATATATATATATTTATATAAATTCTTGAGTGCAACAACTTAACAACATTTATGAGAAAGAATTACAGAATATCATAGGTGAAAGGTTTTAATCGCTCATCAACTGAAATCCTAATTATCATATGGATCATTTGTAACAGTCAAATTCTTAGAACTTATAAAATTGGGAAATGAATGTTAAGTCCTTATACAGATTCTATTTTATTTTTATCAAAAGGGGCATCAAATGTAAAAATTAAAGAAAATTGCGACAATAAGAAAATATGGTGTACGTAGATTGGCGTCATCTGATGGATGGACTCACATGATTATCCCTTGACCAGTGGGCCCAAGATCATATAATAAATCCACTTTGAAGTCTATATAGATTTCATTGTGAAAGGAAATCTGATCATCAGCATGACGATGGCGCAAACATTTATTTATTACTCGGTCCCCACCTGAGATGGACCAAATAAAACCCCACAACACCTTTTAATCAAAGCAGGTTTGTAAGGTTTTCAAGAACACATTGATGGGTGTAAGAATTATCTTCCAACAGCAATAATTGATATAGTGACCTCCAACTGTAAAGGTGAAAAGTAGTCCAACTTAACTTTAGAGGAATCTGAATTTTCACTTGCATGTTTATGTTTAGACATAATTAGAAAAATATCAATCCTAATTTTCACTCACATGTTTATGTTTAGACATAAATAGAAAAATATCAATCCTAATTGCAGATCCTTTCACCTTTTAATTGCCATGGTTTAGTTGTTTCATAGAACACTGTTTTAATTGCCATGGTTTAGTTGTTTCATAGAGCACTGTTTTAATAGTTCATTAGTGAGAAGAGAGCAAAACCAAAAAGTTTTTCCACCTGACCAAACATCCCACAGCACACCGCCCTCGATGCCACATATTCTACTAATTTTGAACAAAAAAAGAGATGTTTGAAGATTTATTTTTATCTAAACTTCTGGAAAGCAGGGGAGACAAAAAAAGAAAGAAAAGCAATATACTATCATCTTAAAAAATAAAAAATTGATTTTGAAATTCCTTGTAGATTCAAGGGAAAAAAAGAGTATAGAAACATAAATTACTGCAAAATGCGCCCCATACCAGTGCTTTTAAAAGAATTTATAGGGTAATAAAATCATTCTTTATTTTAGGCTAAGTGGTATACTTTGTACTGTGATAAAATCGTCTATGTATTTTGTTTTTTCAAAGGCAAATAAATATACTTTATTAATTAAGAAATGATAAGAGTTTCAATCTGTTTCTACTGCCTTTCCACACACTCAAAGAGTGCATCTAAATAATCTGTATTTTCCTTGCAACTCGGAGCATATTGGGCTAGAATATGCACAACAATTTTTGCTTCCCTTCTCACTTGTATAACAGAAAATGTGGAGTTAGGAATTTGTTTCAGAGGATCAAAATGAACATAACAAAGTAACATGTAACATGACAGTAATAGTGCAGCATGTCAGCACATCGAAAAAAAAAAAAGAAGTAATAAACAAGGTTCAAATATTATGTCATTTTTTGAGGGGGAAAAAACTACAGTAAGGAAACATAATGCAGGTGTTGTAAAATTGCAGTAATAAGATTAAGGGTTAAAATCATAAAACCCCCTATAATATTCCTAAACGTTACAACCCCTTGTATTAACTTCTGGTGAAACGACAAAATTGACCTCCATAATTTAATATGAATTTTTAAAGTTGAATATATTTATTTAAAATGACAATTAAGCCTTGGATGTCCTTCGTGGTCTGTGGCTCTTTGCTTTGGAGCAGCTTTGATAGTTGGGCAGGGCTGGCTTCTATTCCCCTATTGTTCACCAAATGTCCTAGGAACTGGCCTAAGAACACCCCGAATGAACATTTTACCGGATTTAACCTCATCTTGTTTCTCCTCAGAGTGTCGAACACATCTTGTAGATGTTGCAAGTGGTCTTTTTGTTCATTTCTTTTTACTACCATATTATCTATGTAAGCTTCGACTGTTCTTCTAATCTGCTTTTCGAATATTTTGTTGATTAGCCGTTGATAAGTTGCCCCTGCGTTCTTCAGCCCGAAGGGCATCACCTTATAACAGTAGGTTCCGCGCTCGGTGATGAAGGATGTCTTCTCTTCGTCCGATGGGTCCATCGAGATTTGGTTGTAGCCCGAATATTCATCAAGGAAAGTTAGCCTTTTATACCTAGTTGTATCATCCACCATTTAATCAATTTATTTTTGGGAGTGGGAAGCTAACTTTCGGGCAGTCTTTGTTTAAGTTGGTGAAATCAATGCACACTCTCCACTTGCCATTTTTCTTCTGGATTACTACTACATTTGATAGCCATTGTGCATTTTGAACTTCTCAGATGAACGTTGCTTCCAGGAGTTGGTCGATTTCTTCTTGAATGATTTTGTTCCTTTCTGCGGCGAATCTCCTTTGCTTTTGCTTCACCAGGCAGTAGCTTGGGTCTACATTTAGACTGTGGCAGGCCATCCTCGGATTGATTCCAGGCATATCCTAATGATTCCAGGCGAAGATGTCTGCATTCTGCCTAAAGACTCTTACGAAGTCTTCTTTCTCCTCTGGTGACTGGAGTGCTCCAATGTAAGTTACTTTCTCTTCTTCTCCCGTGATCAACTGTACTGCCTCTAGGGGTTCCTCGGTCGGGTGCTCTTCTTCTGGCTCCTCATTCTTATTGGAAGAAGAGGAGCTCGGTAATTACTACTTCAATAGCTGGTTCCCCTTGTTATCCAGCCTGATAGTGGTGTGGTAGCACTCCTTTGCTGCCATTTGATCTCCCTAAATGTCTATGATTTAACTTCTGTTAGGACCAATGCACCTCATGACTTGGTGTAAAGTTGATGGGACCCCTTCCATTAGATGGATCCAGCTTCGACCCATAAGCAAGTTGTAAGTCGGGTGGATGTCCACGATCACAAAGTTTTCCTTCAGAGTTCTTTTGGCTGCGGTGATTGATAGCGTGATTACTCCCATGGGTTCCATTGTTCTTCTGTCGAATCCCACCAAGGGGTTTCCAGTGGGGCAGACTTGATCTGGAATGAGTTTTAGCTTATCGAATGTCCACTTAGTTGTGATGTTGGCACTGCTACCAGGGTCGATAAGGACACGTCTGACTACGCAGTTTGCTGCCAGAAGACTGATCATTGGAGGATCCTCGTGTGGGTGTTGTACTCTCTTGAAGTCTCCTTCGTGGAAAGAAATCTGGGTTGAGGTCAACCTGCACTCGACTGTGTTGACCTCCCCAACTCTTCGTAATTTGCGAGCCTGCTTGAGTTGTATCCTGTAGGAATTTTCTGGCTACTTGTCCTTTTCTGGACCGCCATGAATCATGTTAATGACCCGAACGGGCTAACTGTCTGCTGCAACCTTTGGGGTCGGTCTAGTCCGCTCAGATTGCCTCTGATGGCCTAGGTCAGTGAGCAGGGGCGGAGCCAAGGGGGGGCTGGGGGTGGCCATGCCCCCCCCTAATTTTTTGGAATTTTTTTTCAATATAGGTAAAAATAAAAATAATATAGTAGATATGGTAGAAAATCTATACTTGGCCACCCTAAGGAAAAAAAAAAAAAAAAAAAAAAATTCTTTCTTTAATTAGCATTTAACAAAAGATAATTTATATATAATCTAAAGGAAAGTGATTTAATTAATTAACTATAGAATTCCGATAAAATTGACTCATAAAAATTTAATATGACTATCTTAAAATTTCAACTCAAACACAGTTCTTTCCGTAATATGATTATCTTAAAACCCTTGCAACTAGTGTTTCCATAACCTAATTATCCTAAAATTCCATTTCACACATGATTCTTTCCGATCACTTTTTATTTTATTTTATTTTATTTTTATTTTTATTGGAATGCTTTTATAAGAATTCTGTAAGAAATTAATTTTTACAAAATCTAGAATAAAAATTTCATTTAAAGTTTTGAATATCAACAAAAATCGATAATTGAATAATCTAAATTCTTATTAATTTGTTTGTGTGTTTTTTTTTTTTTTTAATCATAGTTATAATTTTTATTGATATATTGTGTAATGATTATTAATTTGTGCAAGTATTACATGAATTCATATTTTTTTATAAATTAAAATCTAATTGTTTAATTAAATTTTTTATAATTTTGGCATTAATTTTATTTGTGTTTGTTCAGAAAGTTTGATAAAAAGTTTGTTTAAATAACTATATTTTTTTAATTTAAATAAATTGGCAAAAGTTTAGATAGATATATTTTTGTATGAATACCTATGTAATTTTTTTTTTCCCCCAAAAAGTTCTAATGTTGCTTATAATTTTGGCCCTCCCAACCTCAAGATCCTGGCTCCGCCCCTGTCGGTGAGGTATTTGGCCAACTCGCCCTTGGCTATCAAGGCCTCTACCTGTCTTCTCAGACTCATGCAATCATTGGTTAGGTGCCCCAAATCACTATGGAATGCATAGTGCTTACTCTAATCCCTTTGGTCCATTGACTGTCTGATTGGTGGAGGGATTTCGAATATTTTCCTACCCTTTGTCTCATGATATAGTCTTGCCAGCGTGGTTCTGAGAGGTGTGACCTTTTCTGTAGTTTGTGACCTCTTCTCAGGAACTCTTCCTTCGATACTCGGGAGCTCTCGCTGGGCTCTCGAGGTGCTCAGCCATTTTTTCGGTCGGCTTTCCACCATACCAGCGTCTCCCTCTGTTGCCTTGTCATCTTGTTCTCTTCGAGTCTAATGTAATTATGTGCCTTTGCATTCAACTCCGACATGTCCGTTGGAGTTTTCTCTGCTAGTGAGGAGTGAAACATGTGCCCTGTAGCATGGCTATTTTGAATGCCTCTATGACTGTAGCTTGATTGCAGTCTGGAATACTTGAAGATTCCATGTTGAACCGAGTGAGGAAAGTCTAGAGGCCTTGCCCTTTCATCTGTCGAATTGTGAAGAGACTGAAGATGGTTTTCTTTTGCTTCTTGTTTTCGCAATACTGGGCTAGAATGCCGTACACAATGTCTCGAAGTTTGAGATTGATTTGTGTGGTCGGTTCTTGAACCATTCCAACGCCACCCCTGTTAGACTGGATGAAAAGATTTTGCACATAAATAGGTCGTTTCGTGCTTCCACAGTCATTTCCTAGCTGTAATGATCTAGATGCTAGAGGGAATCACCAGTCCCATTGAACTTGATGAATTTTGGCATCATGAACTTCTTGGGCCTTTCGACTTGTTCTATTTTGTCTGTCAATGACTATAGAGGCGGTAAATTCCCGTGCCATGTCTTCTGGCGTTTGGGCCTTCGGCCCTTTGACGCTCGTCTGCTTCCCTTCAGAATTTTTACAAGGCATCACTTTCTGGCAACTTGTGATCTCCACCTGGGACCCAAGTACTCTTTCTTCCCGACTCAGCATAATCTTCCAGGGCTGGAGTCCTTGTGGCTTATGGTCCTCCCAGTGTGGAGTTTGCCATGACGTGGGACTGATTTGCTGTTTCATCCCCATCGTTCCAGTCCAGAGTGTCATATTGCATATTGAGTTGCTGCCAAGGAGCCCTCGGCTGCTAAGGAGGGTTGTTGAGTACTTGGGTGTGAGAGGTGCTGGAGGTGGATTCATTGGCTCGTTTTGATGTTCTGGTTAAGGGCCGAGCGATGGATTGACTTGCTAAACGGTACCCCGGAGTCCTTCATTTTGGCACAGAGCATTGATTTGTGCTACGTTAGCCTCGTTGGCTTGTTTCAACGCATTGATCTGCTCGATGCTAGCCTCATTGGCTTGTCGCAAGATGTCAAAACTATGTTTGCATCTCCTCGCGCATTTTTTGCATGATTTCCTGTTGTTGTAACTGTGCGGCGCCATTCCGGAGCGATGTCGCATGAAAGAGATAGTGAAAGACTTTTCGTAAAGCTTCCCACAGACGGCGCCAAAGTGTAGGTGCAGAATTTAACACCAAAACACTTATGAGAAATACAAAAATTATAGCCAGGATAATATCAATGAATTGAAACAACTTAGATAGAAGAAAATCAGATAATTGGAATTGATGCCTTTTCTCCTCTTATTCATCTCCTTTTTATATGCTTATACAGAGCTTTTCTTGGGGTCGTTATTGACAGTTTTGTGCGTGGGTAATCATGGGTCCTATTTACATGCAATCACCCTTTATGGCAGACGTTATGGGATGTTTGAATGAGAGTGGGACGGGCTTCCTTTGCTCGGGCCGGTTTGTCATTTTAGGGGTCTCCTCAAACGGGCTTTTGGCTGCTTTGGGCTTTTGGGCTAGTCATTCTCATGCTGGGCCTTTATTGTTTTGTGGACTCGTGGCGTGCTATATTGCCGTGAATGGTGGGAGAATTTCCCTCCATGACCCACGAACACGAATTGCCACCCCTATTCAAGACCCATTAGTTTTAAGGATGGAGCTCCAAACAATGACTTGTTTAGAAGTGTCGCGCTCTACCGACTGAGCTAAGATGGCTCGTTTAATGTTTGGGGTAGAAGAATAATATAGCATCACCCCAGACAATCAGTTGGGCCTGTGGTGATTGATTTTCAATCTCGGCGAATCTTTACCATGTCCACATTCAAAATCATAATGATAATAAGTGGAACCCATTCTTTTGAGGCCTAGTGGAGGTAGTGGTATAAAGTTGCGCGAAATGGTGGCAAATTTTTAGACTTTAGACAAGTTTTTTTCTTATTTGATTAGCATATTTCTTTCCAAATACTTTTCAGGACAACAAATTTCACTGTTTCAAATGTTGAAGCAAAAAAAGTGTGGAAGTTATGAGATTAAAGAATTCATTTCTTCAATGCCCACTGGTATGCTTCTCATCATTTTCATTTCTAACCTCTAAAACTTACAGGAACTCTCACACCCCAACTTGAAATGGATACAGAGAACACTTCAGTACCAATACCCTCGAACACTTCTTCATTGTCCTCCTCTCCACCTGCTACAGGATGCGACTACGAAGTGTTCTTGAGTTTTAGAGGCCCAGACACTCGTAATAGCTTCACTGACTACCTCTACAATGACCTTATGGCTGCAGGAATTCGCACATATAGAGACGACAATGAGCTTCGCATTGGAGAGAAGATAGGTGATGAGCTTCTCAAGGCAATAGAGAACTCTAAAATATCCATACCAGTCTTTTCCAAACACTATGCTTCAAATAATTGGTGCTTGCTTGAGCTCACCAAAATGGTCTGTAACAACCCTTACCCTAGCCAGACACAATATTGTCCATTTTTGGCTCCCCCGAACTAGAGACTTCCTAGGGGGTCACCCATCTTGGTATACTCCAGGTTAAGCACGCTTAACTCCAGAGTTCTAGTGGGTTTACGGCCATCACGATTTTAAAACGCGTTGTCATAGAAGGGTGTTGAATCCATATATAGCACTTGCCCCATCCACACTCAGGCGATGTGGGATTGTGTACCCGTAACTCGCCCAGTGTGGTAGCCTACTGGTGCCACCTGCACATGCTCACACACACCCGCCCATAAGGTTGCCACAATCACCCTATTGTGGCAACCTTGTGGGAGTGTGTGCCGTGGGCGGGTGCGAGGCACCAGTAGGCTCCACACTGGGTGAGTTACGGGTGCACAATCTTACATCGCCTGGTTAAGGGAAAGGTGAAGTGCTTATATGTGGTGGTGTTATCTCCAATTGGTATGAGGCCTTTTGGGGTAAAGCCCAAGAGCAAAACCATGCGGGCTCGGGACCAAAGCGGAATATATCATACCATGTGGTGGAGTGAGTAGTTACATGGTCGAGTGTAAGATGACTTTGGAGCAAACCATAAAACCCATTTTCTATGACGTCAAACCATCCGATGTGCGACACCAGACGGGGAGTTACAAAAAGGCCTTCCAGTAACACAAGAAGAAATATGATAGTGCTACTGTAGATGGATGGAAGAAAGCCTTGAGGGAGGTTGCGGAATTGAAGGGATGGGAAGTTGCTGATAGGTAATTGTGTATAATTACTGATTCTGTTATTTTATTTTTTTTTTATTATTTTCGTTTAATGTAAATTTTCATTATTAGCACCGACTATGAACTTGTTTGCTTCGGTTATCTCAAATTAGACACTAGAATGTTTATTTATTTGGTAAGTAAATTAGACACTAGTTTAACTTAATTTACAATGGACAAACAAAAAAAAAAAATTTAATTTACAAACATGCAACATGTTTTTTCAAATTGTTAATCAAGTGAATTTTGAAACTACTTCCAATTTTTGAGTTTTCTTAGAATAGGCATGTATAAATATTTATTTATCGTTTTTCTCATAGATATATGTGACATCAATTATGGTTGGCGGGCATCAAGGAGCACTGGTAAAGGAGATTGTTTCAGTGGTGTGGGGAGAGCTGAAAAGAAACTCATTGGTTGTAACTGAAATTGTTGAGTGCCAATTTGAGTGATGTAAGGATTGTGTGAATCCATGGCATGGGTGGAATAGGCAAGACCACTATAGCCAAGGTCATCTACAACCAACTCTCCCAACATTTTCAATCCTGTTGCTTCCTTTCATATGTTAGAGAAACAGCAGAACGACATGGTCTTGTTCATTTGCAAAAGCAACTTAATTAGTACTGGGGATGAAGGAATCAAAGATAGATTTTTTGGGAATAAAATTCTTCTTGTCGTTGATGATGCTGATCACAACAATCATCTTCAAGCACTTTCACTTGTCGGAAAGTGTGATTGGTTTGGCTCAGGAAGTAGGATAATTGTCACAACTAGAAATAAAGGAATTCTAAATCTGGCTGGGATAGATTGGACTTGTGAACCAAAGGCATTGGATTCTATTCAATCTCTTCGACTTTTCAGCAGGCATGTTTTTAGAAGGGACCATCCCCTAGAAGACTATGAGAGTCTCTCTAGGGATGTTGTTTCCACTACCGGAGGGTTGCCTTTGGCTCTTGAGATTATTGGTTCTCTTTTATCTGGCAAGGGAAAAGCAGTGTGGAATGAGACATTGAATAAGTTGAAGAGAATACTGGATGGAGAAGTGCAGAAAAAGCTGAGAATTAGTTACGAAGCATTAGAATATGAACAACAACAGATATTTCTTGATATTGCATGTCTTTTCATTGGAGTGGATAAAAGAATTGCTTTCCACATGTGGGATGCCTGCGAATTTTATCCGGAAAATGGGATTGAAGTTCTTCGTCTCATGTCCTTAGTGAAAATTGGAGATAGCAATGAGCTAAGGATGCATGATCAGCTTAGAGACCCTTGGCAGGGATATTGTCCGTCAAGAAAATTTCAAGGAGCCGGGGGAGCGTAGTAGGGTGTGGTTGCATGATGAAGCCTTCGACATATTGGAGACTCATACAGTAAGATCCAACTTCTTCATGAATGGATGTCCCTTATTAAGTATTAATTTTCTTCTCATCTTATTAACACAATCATGGATGAACTACTCAATACTCATAAGTAGTCCGGTCTCATTATGGTCTTTTTAAGTAAGCCCCACTATAGATTTTTTCATCAGTTAGAATACTTACCCTAGCAGTTTCTCACGGTTCAGTTATATCTATCAAACTTCTTCTCATGGTTTTGATGTGATTGAACACTTTCAATAACACTTGAAATCAGGTAATGCTTTCTACTAACTTTCAATAATGGCTCTATTGTTCTTTAATTCGCTATATATATATATATACATACATTAATCTTACTACAGTTTATTTGTAACTATGTCAACTTATAAATGTGAATTTGGTTTAGTAAAAATTTGTAAAAAGAAAAATAAAGGGTTGAGTAAATTAATTCCATTTAAAAATAAAAATAAAAATAAAAAAATTAAGGAGCTCTTGTAACAGAATTTTACAAAAAAAAAATGATGAAAATTGATTAAATAAATAACCAAGTTTTCTAACAAAATTAGTAATATTGTATCTCAAGAACCAAAGTGGTGTAGCTTAATGATACTTTATTGCCTTCCAAACGAGAAGGTCAGGCTTCAAGTACCCATAGGGGGCATTGTGAGTGTATGAATGTATTTCTTTCCAATGAAAAAAAAAGGGGGAAGAATTATGGTTTATAAATAATTAACATATTCTCTTATATAGCAAAAGTTGAAATAATAATTGGAATTTTCTGAAAGAGAGTGAATATCATCATTAATGCTATATTTTGTGTCCACCATAGTTATAGCCTAGTATGTTTTTTACTTATCTAAAGGTTTTCTTTTGGCAGGGAACAAAAAAGGTTGAAGCTATCTGTATTAACTTTGAATCAGAGTCGCCGGCATGTTCTCTTACAAGTGAAGAATTTGCAAACCTATCTAATCTAAAGTTCCTTCAAATGGACTTTACAAAGCTGGATGGAGATTTTAAAGGTCGTCTTTTAAAGTTAAGATGGCTTCGCTGGAACGGATGCCTTCGAATTTTTAGACCAACCAATTTTCATCTAAAGAATCTGGTCATTCTTGATTTATCACGGAGCGAGGTCACAGAAGCCTGGGAGATTTGGAATTATATCAAGGTTTGTTCAATTTCTCTGCTTTTGTTTCGTCTGTCTCATCACATAATTCTCTGTAATTGATTTTAATCAATTCTCTTTTCCTTATTTCGCAGATTGCAAGAAAGTTGAAAGTTATAAATCTCACAGGTTGCAAATCCATAGTTCGAACTCCTGACTTCTCTGCACATGTAACTTTAGAAAGATTGATTCTTCGCGGGTGTTCAAAGTTAAAAGAGATTCAAGGGCTTGGAAGATTAGAACTCCTAATGGATTTGGATTTATCTGAGTGTGAATCACTAGTTAGGCGGTTACCCAATATTTCCAGCGCCTACGAGAAGTTTAAGGTATCATGTAGTTTGGAATGAAAATATCTGAATGAAATTGGGCGCCTTGATGGATTGGAATCCTATGAATGTATGTATTCCTTTGGGTGCTATTCCTTGGAAAGATTGTCTGACTTATTGAAATCCTTGAGGAAGCTGGACTTGTCATGTTGCATAGCCTTGGAGAGACCTGATCTGTTGGGACTTACAAATTTAGAGGAATAGCACCTTTGCAGGTGTAAAAAAATTTAAGGAGATTAGGGGACTTGAGGAACTGAAACTCTTTCTGGACTTGTCATGGTGCAAGGCGTTGGAGAGGTACCTGATATGTCGAGACTAACAAATTTAGAATTCTTGGACATTCATGCATGCAATTCACTAAGAAAATTACCAGACATTTCGAACATCAGAAGAATCCAGCAGGGACATGGTAATTATATATTTTCTGCTAACCCATGTTGTCCTTGTATGATTTTTTTTTCCCCCCTTAACTGGTTATTAATTGTGATTTGTTTCTCTGTTCCTTTTTCATATAATTGACAAAACATCCATTTCAGTTATCAATTGTCACTGCAGAATTATGCTGTACACTAGTATTTAGGCAGTTGAAATCAAGGTTGTTTTCTGTGTTAATCCCTATATTATATGGTTGATTAGGACAATGGTAGTCAGTGCGGTGGAGGAAAGAATAGTTTTGTTTCAGTCTTCCAGGGACAGATTCATGATCATTTTTCATGTTTTCATCGAAAAGGATTTTTTTTAACACGCAATTAACTTCTCTCTCTCTCTCTCTTTCTTCACAAAATTCATTGTCTCAACTCACAAAACAATGCACTGAGCTGCTCTCTGTTCGGCACAAAAAATTCACATCTCACCTCTGTGTGTGTTCTTCTTTTAGAACTCCTCCACTTCGAGATGATTTCGAGACTAATGCTCAGTTTGAAGTGAAAGGAGACATTGTTTCATAATTCCTATGGATGTTAGGGCTCAATTTCGCCGCTGAAGCTCTGGTTTCACAAAAATGCATGTCAAAAGAATGAAATATTAAAAATATCATAAACTCTAGAACTTCGAGACCCGATTGATTTGTTTGTTAGGGCTTAATTTCATGCATTCAATCAATCTATGAACTTAGAGAGACAATATTTGCTTGAGATAATCTAATACCTTGCAAGGTGAATTGATTATTTTGAGATCTAAGTTAGTTTCTTAGTTAGGGTTTGAGGTCATGTGGAGGACTTTGTGTATGGCCACTTGTGTATTTTTTATATATTCTCAAAATATTTTCGTAAGATTCCTGATAGCAGGATTTTGAAGCTTCAAATTATTTTCTTAAAGAATTTGAAAATAACAATTTCAATATATTTCCTTAAGCTTTGTATGATTTCTGGTGCAGGAACAGGTGGGAGACGTTCCTACCGCTCATATTAAAGCTGATTTTTTTTTTCACCAAGGTATTTTACTTGCCTTACCAAGTGCTAATGTGCAGAAAATTTGATATTTAAGATGCTTGAATATTTTTATATTATAATGGTTATATATTCTACTCAATTTTAGATATATATTAATAATGGTTATATATACCCAAGAAGTCCTCAATTCTGGTTTGAGAGATGGGAAGGACCAATGCTTCAATTTCTCCTCCTATGGGAAAAACACACACACACACACACTGTAATAAAGGTCTGATGTCATCGTATGTATACTAGGAGATTCTGGTACAACTTAATTAAATCATATTGTTTGAACCATTTTTTGAATTTTTATGCTAAAAGTGAAAACTAAAATAAAATAAATTATATTTGATGAGAAAAGCTCATTAAAACAAAAGCTCATATTTGATTAGATGGTATTTCTTTTTAAGGTTTGCATTTATTTTTGTAATACCACATAGCATAGGAAATTCGCACTTGTACTTTCTCCAAGTTTCCACTCCTAACCAAGTTTGAAGAAATGAAATGTCATAATTTCTTGATCACAATGATCAGTAAAAATTTCTTGATTATTAAAAATTGATAGTCGTCTTTATTTTTTTAGTTCCTACCTTTTGTTTATTACTGCATATATTCAATCTTGATATACAGGTACGCATGATTCGACGGAAAATGCAAGTCCTGCTGGGAAAACTAGTGGAGATAGGGAGATTGAAACAGAGGATGGTTATACTCACTGAGATTATACAGAATAGTTGTTATTGTTCTTGTCAAATGGAGTTAATTCCATATTTTATTCAATGCATGTACAGTCTTATAATGTTTTTCATGTCAAATTCCAATTTGCAGGTGTTAATTCTATTTTTTTGAAAATGCATGTACAGTTTGTCATTGCTTCATTTTGATTATTGTTCATTGTAGTACCCAAACTATTGGTATATGGTTGGACCATGGAACAAAAGGAACAGTTTCAATCAAAGGCTAGCCATATGTTATTAGCCAATACTCTCGGTTATTGTTATAAGGAACAACGGGGTATTTTGGTAAACACTGTTTGTTTTTTTAATTATTATTATTTTTTATTTTAACAATGATGATGAATGAAAAACAATACAAGAAAATTTTAACATGAGCATGTGTTTGACTTGCTGACTATGACATCCTCATATAAATTGAAAATTTTGTATCATGAAGTTGATTTTTTTGATAAATAGTAATATTGATCTGTAACCTCTTCCTCCTACCCAAAAACAAATTATTATTTCTTCAAATTTTCAACGTGAGTATGCATTTGCTTGGTGACCGTGACACCTTCACGAGTTTAAACAAAATATTTTATTTTATTTTATTTAAAGAGTTTTTAGTTTTAGGTCATTTTCTTTATATTTTTAGTTTACTTAAGTAATTTGTTTCTTTTTGTTATTAGTTTCCTTTAGGGTTTTATTTATTATAAAAACATGTACTAAAAAAATCAATTAATTTTATTATTAATATTTTAATTACTAAGTAATTCTTATTCAACTTTGTGGATTCAAGGTATTCTATATTTGGATTCAAAATAACCCTTGTTTCATATAACTTAGATAATAACAGGTATTGAGGTGTATAAATAAGATTAATTTGGTAGTTAAACAAAACAGTCCACAAGTTTTTCCCACAACAATTGGTCTATTATACCAATTAGGGTTTTTTTGTTAAAATTTTGGTGTCATCTCTCAAACTCTATTTGTTTTGTTTTACTAATATTTTGAATATGATTATTTAATTAATTGTTAAATTAAGTAAAACTAATTAAAATGGAAACACAAAATTTTAATATTTTTCTTAAAAACTTAAAATTTTCAAGTATATCTTTTGCAACATAAACTGTTGAAATTTAAACAATCCAATTGAAAATTTAAAAGGTAAAGATTTGCTCTTGTTATGATATGATGGTACACATGGCTTGCCATGTCATTCAAAGGAAGGGTATATTTGCATTTTTTTTTGGATACCCAAAACTCCCTTGGGCAGGGTCCTTTGGACCTATCTTAAAGTAACAAACTGAAAATACTACAGCCGGTCTCATAGCTACAACACCAAATTAATCAAGGAATATAATGAAGCATTGGGGAGTCGAACTCTGGACATACGAGAGCCAATCCTTACCGCTGGACGAAACCTTTAGGGGCATCAACATTTATTTTTATTATTTATTTATTTATTTTATGACTCAGAACTCCCCTAGACAGGGCCCTTCGGACCCATTCCAAAGGCACCAAATTGAAAATACGACAGTGGACTCTACAACTGTAACATCAGATTAGGCGAATGTGATAAAGGAGGGGACAAAGCTCGATCCAGGGCTGATGGATGCCCAAGCTAACACGTTACCATCTCATCCACGGCCCGGGGGCATCAGCATCTCCTCCTCCTCCCCTTCTTCTTCTTCTTTTTTTTCATTTTTTTTTTTTTTTGGTTAAAAATCAGCATCTATTCTTACTCCCGAAGAAACATCTATTCTTACTCCTGAAGAAAGCACATGTTAGTGGGTCGTATCTTCTTTTAACGGGTCAGGTAGCATTATTGGAAGACCTACTTTCCCAAATCCTGTCTAGGTCACATAATTTCCATCACGATCAAGAAATTGAAGAATTCATTTATTCAATGCAAGCTGATCTTCATTTCTAATTGGAATGGATACAAAGATCTGGTTATGGCTATCTTGTCTCATCACACTTCTTGCAATTCTCCTCCCCTTACTTGTGTTCATTATCAAGAAGATCAACAACACTTCACTACCACCTTCAGCACCACCCTTGAACAATACTTCAGTAACACCCTTGAACAATTCTTCGGTATCACCTTCAGTACCATCCTTGAACACTACTACTTCTTTGCCCACCTCTTCAGTAACACCCTTGAACAATTCTTCAGCAGCACCTTCAGTACCATCCTTGAACACTACTTCTTCTCTGCTCACCTCTTCACCTGCAGGGTGTGACTATGAAGTGTTCTTGAGTTTCAGGGGCGCAGACACCCGTAATAACTTCACTGACTACCTCTACCACGACCTTGTGGAAGCAGGAATACGCACGTACAGAGATGACAATGAGCTTCGCATTGGAGAGAATATAAGTGATGAGCTTCTCGAGGCAATACAGCACTCAAAGATATCCATTCCAGTCTTTTCCAAACGCTATGCTTCAAGTAAGTGGTGCCTGCTTGAGCTCACCAAGATGGTTGAGTGTAAGACGACTTTGGGGCGAACCATAAAACCCATTTTCTACGATGTCAAACCATCCGATGTGCGACACCAGACGGGGAGTTACGAAATGGCCTTCCAGGAACACGAGAAGAAATATGATAGTGCTATTGTGGAGGGATGGAAGAAAGCCTTGAGGGAGGTTGGAGAATTGAAGGGTTGGGAAGTTGCTGATAGGTAATTGTGTATATTTACTTATTATTAACTTTTCTGATTTTTTTTTTTTTTCCTTAAATGTAAAATTTCACTATTAGCACCAACTATGAACTTGTTTGATTCAGTTCATCTCTCAAATTTGACACTATAATTTTTTATTTTTTTGGTAAGTAAATTAAACACTAGAAAATACACTATTTAAATTAATTTACAAACAATAGTTTTTTTCAAATTGTTAATCTAATAATTTTGAAACTACTTTCTCTTGTTCAGTTTTCTAAAAATAGGACATATTTAGATATATGTGACATCAATTATGTTTGGCAGGAATCAAGGACAACTGGTAAAGGAGGTTGTTTCAGAGGTATGGGAAGAGTTGAAAAGGAACACATTGGTTGTAAATGAATGCTTAGTCGGAATTGAAGATCATGTAGAAAAAATGATGAAATTGTTGAGTGTTAATTCCAATGATGTAAGGATTGTGGGAATCCATGGCATGGGAGGAATTGGTAAGACCACTATAGCCAAGGTCATCTACAACCAACTCTCCCAACACTTTCAATCCTGTTGCTTCCTTGCAGATGTTAGAGAAAAAGCACAACACCAAAATGGTCTTGTTCATTTGCAAAACCAACTTATATCTAACATTTTAAAACAGAAACGTGCTGACATTAGTACTCTGGATGAAGGTATTAATGTAATCAAAAATAGATTTTCTGGGAAGAGAATTCTTGTTGTTGTTGATGATGCTGATAAAAAAATTCATCTTCATGCACTTGTGGGGAAGTGTGACTGGTATGGTTCAGGAAGTAGGATAATTGTCACAACTAGAAACAAAGAGCTTCTAAATCCAGAGGTCAATTGGAATTATGAACCAAAGGAATTGCATTTTGATCAATCTCTTCGACTTTTCAGCAGGCATGCTTTTAGAAGGGACCATCCTCCAGCAGGCTTTGATTCTCTCTCAAGAAAAGTAGTGGACACTACTGGAGGGTTGCCTTTGGCTCTTGAGGTGATCGGTTCATCTTTATCTGGCAAAGGAAAAGATTTTTGGGAAGCTACATTGAAGCAGTTGGAAAGAGAACTGCATGGTGAAGTAAAGGAGAAGCTGAGAATAAGTTACGAAGCATTAGAAGATGGCCAAAAAAAGATATTTCTTGATATTGCATGTTTTTTCATTGGAGTGGATAGAAGAATTGCTTTCCACATGTGGGAAGCATGCAATTTTTTTCCGGGAAAACAGATTGAAATTCTCCTTCTTCGGTCATTTGTGAAAATTGGAGATAACAATGAACTTAGAATGCATGATCAGCTTAGAGACCTCGGTAGAGATATTGTCCATCAGGAAAATAAGAATGATCCGGAGGAGCGTAGCAGGGTATGGGTTCATGACGAAGCCTATGAAATATTGCATAATAAGACGGTAAGATCCAACTCCTTCATGAATAGATGTCCCTCATTAAGTACTCTTAATTTTCTTGTCTCCTTACTAACACAATTATGTATGAACTATGAACTATGAACTATCCAAAAGTAGCCCTTTAAAGTAGGCCCCCGACCAAAGGTTTTTTCATCGATTAGTATACATTCTCTATCTACTTGGCCCATTTTAGCAGTTTATGTCGAGAATCTCTAGCAATTTCTCCTCCTCCCACGTTTTTTTCTATTTTCCTACACTTGCAGTTCAGTTATATCTGTCAAACTTACGTCTTTCCATATTCTTCTAAACTTCTTTTCATGTTTTTGATATGATCAAGCAGATTATATAATTATCTTTATCTTTTCTAAGTGAGAAAATCTTGCATCTAAAATTAATAAATTTCCGTGAAGTTATAAAAGAGATGAGTAGTGAGAAAATCTTGCATTCTAAACCTAATAAATTTTCTTGAAGTTATAAAAGAGATGAGGAATTAATAAGAAATTCCAACACTTTCAATAACACTTGAAATCAAATAAGGTTTTTAAGTAATTTGCGTAAGTCCGGTTCTATTGTTCTTTAATTTACTTTCTTTTCTTTTCTTTTCTTATCGGATAATGACTATAGTTTATCTATAAATATATTTATTAAGAATGTGAATTTGGATTAGTGAAAATATCTAAAAATAAAAAAGAAAGAGTTGGATAAATTAATTCTATTTTTAAAAATAAGGAGCTCTTGTAATGGTCGATAAACAAAATATTAAAAAAAAAAAATAAAATTATAGTAAATAAACTACCAAGTTTTCTAATAAAATTAGTAATTTTGCTTTTCAAAAGGCAAAAATAATGGTTTATAAATGTGTGTGTGTTTGTGTATATATATATTCATATAATCTGTTAATTAATATTCTACATGAAAATTCTCTTGTATTGTCTTCAGCATCAACTTATATTGAGCCACTGCCTGGTCAAAGCGAATGATATCATCATTAATATCCACGATAATTATAGCCTTTGTATATTTTTACTTATCTAAATGTTCTCTTTTGACAGGGAACAAGTAAGGTTGAAGCTGTCTGTGTTAACTTTGAATCAAGAGAGTTACAAGTAGAGATAGGACGGCTTACAAATGAAGAATTTGAGGCAAAGTTAAGACGGCTTACACATGAAGATTTTGCAAACCTATCTAGTCTAAGGTTCCTTCAAGTTGACTATGCAAACCTGGATGGAGATTTTGAGGGTCTTCTTTTAAAGTTAAGATGGCTTCGCTGGAACGGATGTCCTTATATTTTTAGACCAATCAATTTTCATCTAAAGAATCTGGTCATTCTTGATTTATCATGGAGCAAGGTCACAGAAGCCTGGGAGGGTTGGAATCATATCAAGGTTTCTTCAATTTCTCTGCTTTTGTTTCTGTGTGTTTTATCACATAATTCTTTGTAATTGATTCCAAACAATTCTCTTCTTTCCTTATTTCGCAGATGGCTAGAAAGTTGAAAGTTCTAAATCTCACAAGTTGTCGTTACATGGTTAGAACTCCTAACTTCTCTGCATTTCCAACTCTAGAAAGATTGATTCTTGAAGGCTGTGACAATTTGGTTCATATTGACCCGTCAATTGGGTTTCTCAAGAGTCTAGCTTTCTTAAATGTGAGGTATTGTTATGAACTCAAAAGTCTGCCTCTGGAATTTGATTTTGTGGAATCTTTAACGGAGCTCCTCATCGATGGTACTTCTATACAACAAGTCCCTATTGGTGGAGGTGTTATGAAGAATCTTGAAATTCTCAGTGCCAGTAATTGTGAGTCACTGACTCAAATTTCTACCTCAATCGGTGACCTAAAATCTCTGTCGTACCTTAAATTTGATGAGTCATGTATCACTGAACTACCAGACTCGATTGGTTTGCTAGTGAAATTGCGATGCTTGTCACTACATTGGTGCGAATTAAAACAACTTCCGGACTCCATTGGGAAATTGGAATCATTAATTGAGTTGCGCTTGTCAGAAGCAAAATTTACAAAATTACCTGATACCATTGGCAACCTAAAACAGTTGAGAATTCTTGAGATTCAGTTTTCTTTGATAGTGGAGCTACCAAGTGCCATCGGAATGTTACTGGAACTTGAAGTGTTAGATGCCTCGGGTTGTTTATGTTTGAAGAGGTTACCTGATCTATCTAACTTGGAAATGCTGAAAGAATTAAAGTTGTTCTTTTGCAAGAACCTACGTGAGTTTGAGGGTCTCAAGGGTTTGAAATCCTTGAAGACGCTAAACTTGTCAAATTGCGAAGCCTTGGAGAGGTTACCTGATCTATCGAACTCGGAAATGCTGGAAGAATTAGTCCTGTCCACTTGCACGAAGCTACATGAGATTAAGGGTCTTAAGGGTTTGAAATCATTGAAGACGCTTAACTTGTCAAATTGCAAAGCCTTGGAGAGGTTACCTGATATGTCGAACTCAGAAATGCTAGGAAATTTAAACTTCTTCCACTGCCAGAACCTACGTGAGTTTGAGGGTCTTAAAGGTTTCAAATCCTTGAAGACGCTGAACTTGTCAAATTGTGAAGCCTTGGAGAGGTTACCTGATCTATCGAACTCGGAAATGCTGGAAGTATTAGTCCTGTCCACTTGCACGAAGCTACATAAGATTAAGGGTCTTAAGGGTTTGAAATCCTTGAAGACGCTGAACTTGTCAAATTGCGAAGCCTTGGAGAGGATACCTGATCTATGGGGCTCGGAAATGCTAGAAGAATTAAAGTTGTCCAATTGCCAGAAGTTACATGAGATTAAGAGTCTTAAAGGTTTGAAATCATTGAAGACACTTAACTTGTCAAATTGCGAAGCCTTGGAGAGGATACCTGATATATCGGGCTCAGAAATGCTGGAAGAATTAAAGTTGTCCGATTGCCAGAAGTTACATGACATTAAGAGTCTTAATGGTTTGAAATCATTGAAGACGCTTAACTTGTCAAATTGCGAAGCCTTGGAGAGGATACCTGATCTATCGGGCTCGGAAATGCTGGAAGAATTAAAGTTGTCCGATTGCCAGAAGTTACATAAGATTAAGGGTCTTAAAGGTTTGAAATCATTGAAGACGCTTAACTTGTCAAATTGCGAAGCCTTGGAGAGGATACCTGATCTATCGGGCTCGGAAATGCTGGAAGAATTAAAGCTGTCCGATTGCCAGAAGTTACATGAGATTAAAAGTCTTAAAGGTTTGAAATCATTGAAGACACTTAACTTGTCAAATTGCGAAGCCTTGGAGAGGATACCTGATCTATCGGGCTCGCAAATGCTGGAAGAATTGAAGTTGTCCGATTGCCAGAAGTTACATGAGATTAAGGGTCTTAAAGGTTTGAAATCATTGAAGACACTTAACTTGTCAAATTGCGAAGCCTTGGAGAGGATACCTGATCTATCGGGCTCGGAAATGCTGGAAGAATTAAAGCTGTCCGATTGCCAGAAGTTACATGAGATTAACAGTCTTAAAGGTTTGAAATTCTTGAAGACACTTAACTTGTCAAAGTGCACAGCCTTGGAGAGGTTACCTGGTCTATCGAACTCTGAAATGCTAGAAAAATTGAAGCTCTACCAGTGCCAGAATCTATATGAGATTGGGGTTCTTAAGGCTTTGAAATCCTTGAAGATCCTGAACTTGTCATATTGCACAGCCCTGGATAGAATACCTGATCTATCGAACTACGAAATGCTAGAAAAATTGAAGCTCCACCAGTGCTCAAAGCTACATGAGATTGGGGGTCTGAAGGCTTTGAAATCTTTGAAGATGTTGGACTTGTCATATTGCACAGCCTTGGAGAGGATACCTGATCTATCGAACTTGGAAATGCTGGTAGTATTAAAGCTCTACCAGTGCCTGAATCTACATGAGATTGAGGGTCTTAAGGCTTTGAAATCCTTGAAGATCCTGGACTTGTCATATTGCATAGCCTTAGAGAGGATACCTGATCTATCAAACTCGGAAATTCTAGAAGAATTAAAGCTCTACAAGTGCCAGAAGCTACATGAGATTGAGAGTCTTAAGGGTTTGAAATCCTTAAAGATGCTGCACTTGTCATATTGCACAGCTTTGGAGAGGATACCTGATCTATCGAACTCAAAAATGCTGGAAGAATTAAATTTCAACAAGTGCCAGAAGCTACATGAGATTGAGGGTCTTAAGGCTTTGAAATCCTTGAAGATGTTGGACTTTTCATATTGCACAGCCTTGGAGAGGATACCTGAACTATCGAACTCCGAAATGTTGGAAACATTAAAGCTCTACATGTGCCAGAAGCTACGTGAGATTGAGGGCTTTAAGGGTTTGAAATCCTTGAAGATATTGGACTTGTCATATTGCACATCCTTGGAGAGGATACCTGATCTATGGAACTCGGAAATGCTTGAAAATTTAGTGCTTACCCACTGCCAGAAGCTACATGAGATTGAGGGTCTTAAGTCTTCGAAATCCTTGAAGATCCTGGACTTGTCATATTGCACAGCCTTGGAGAGGATACCTAAACTATCGAACTCTGAAATGTTAGAAACATTAAAGCTCTACATGTGCCAGAAGCTACGTGAGATTGAGGGTTTTAAGGGTTTGAAATCCTTGAAGATGTTGGACTTGTCATATTGCACGTCCTTGGAGAGGATACCTGATCTGTTGAACTCGGAAATGCTTGAAAAATTAGTGCTTACCTACTGCCAGAAGCTATATGAGATTAAGGGTCTTGAGGCTTTGAAATCCTTGAAGATGTTGGACTTGTCATATTGCACAGTGTTGGAGAGGTTACCTGATCTATCGAACTCGGAAATACTGGTAGTATTAAAGCTCTACCAGTGCCAGAAGCTACATGAGATTGAGGGTCTCAAGGATTTGAAATCCTTGAAGATGCTGGACTTGTCATATTGCACAGCCTTGGATAGGATACCTGATCTATCGAACATGGAAATTCTGGAAGCATTAAAGCTCTACCAATGCCTAAAGCTACATGAGATCGAGGGTCTTAAGGGTTTAAAATCCTTGAAGACGCTGGACTTGTCATATTGCACTGCCTTGGAGAGGTTACCTGATCTATCAAACATGGAAATGCTGGAAGAATTAAAACTCTACCAGTGCCAAAAGCTACATGAGATTGAGGGTCTTAATGGTTGGAAATCCTTGAAGACGTTGGACTTGTCATATTACACGGCTTTGAAGAGGATACCTGATCTATCAAACTCCAAAATGCTGGAAGAATTAATACTCTTCCGGTGCCAGAAGCTATATGAGATTGAGTGTCTTGATGGTTTGAAATCCTTGAAGATGTTGGACTTGTCATATTGCAAAGCCTTGGAGAGGATACCTGATCTGTCCAGACTAACAAATTTAGAGAAATTGAGACTTTGTAACTGTGAGAAACTTAGTGAGATTTGGGGACTTGAAGAACTGAAATTCTTAAAATTCCTGGACATTTCTGGATGCAAGTCACTAGGACACTTGCCAGCCATTTCGAACATCAAAACAGTTTGGTTTAACATGCAACATGATGGCATGGTAATTATCTATTTTCTCCTAATCTATGTTGTCTTTGTATGATGGTTTTTTTTCCTTACCTGATTGTTAATTGTGATTTCTTTCTCTGTGCTTTTTCAGGTAATTGATTTAACATCCATGCATGCCAGTTAACATTGAAGAACTATATTGAACACTAGTTTTTTGGCAGTTGGATCTAAGGTTGTTTTGGTTTTTATCCGTATATTATATGATTAAGTAGGATCATGGTTGTCTGTGCTTTAAATGTTAGAACAGTTTGGTTTCAGCACTTCAAGGGACACATTGTGAAAAAGTTGGAGTTAACAACAATCATTAGTTCTCATCACATGCACATTCTTGATCATTTTTCATGCTTTCATCGAAATGGAATTTTATTTACACGAGATAAACTTATTTGAACGCACTAAACTTCTCTCTCTCTTCACAAAATTTGTCGTCTCACTGCACAAAAAAACGCACAGAGCTTCTTTTTGTGTGTGTGTGTGTCGATGTTAGGGCTCAATTACTATTTTAATCAAGTTGTAGAGAAGGAGTTCCTAAACATGCATGTCTGTTTCATAGATTTTGTGTAGTTCTAATCAAATCAGTATAAATGATCACTAGTACTTTTATTGCCTAATTTCTCTGTCTGGAAGAATTTTCACATGGTAACAATTCCATAAGGAATATTATCACTCTCTAAATCCTAAGTATATGATTTCATGTGGAGGACTTGCTACTTATGTTATTTTTGTATCTTCTCAAAATATTTCCATAAGATACCTGATAGCAGGAATTTTGAAGCTTCACATTAGTTTTTAAAACAATTTGGAAATAACAATTTCAAATTATTTTTGTAAACTTTGTCTGATTTTTGGTGCAGGAAACAGACAAAGAGTAATGAGACAGTTCCTAACGCTCATATTAAAGCTGAAAAAAATTTCAGAGGTATTTACTTTCCTTATCAACTGCTAATGTGCAGAAATTTTGATATTTAATATGCTCGAATATTATATATTCTAATGGTTATATACTACTCAATTTTAGATTTATGTTAATAATTGTTATGCATACTCAAGAAGTCCTCAATTCTGGTTTGAGAGCTGGGAAGGACCAATGCTTCAATTTCTGCTTCTATATACTAGGAGATTGTAGGTAAACACAACTAGGAGATTCTAGGTCCAACTGAATTATATCATATTGTTTTAACCATATTTTGAATTTTGATGCTAAAAATGAACTCAAAGAAAAAGCTCATATTTGATGAGATGATTGTTCTTTATTGGCTTGTCTAAGCTAAAATTTTTGTACGGGTTGCATTTATTTTGCTAGAGCTCAAGCGCTTAAGCACCTCTTTTTTGCAACTAACAGGAGCTCTCATACTGCTTCATACTCCATTGTGGAAGTCTCCATATTCATATTGTTTCTACTTTAAAGACAGCAAATCAACCTCGTTGATCTTGTATTAATTGTTGCTTTTGTAGCTTGAGAGCAGAGTCAACAAAAAGTTACTGGCTTACTGCTTGAATTTCTTTATCTTATTTAGCACATTCATGGCAAGTAATACCACATAGAAAAGGGAATTTGGACTAATACTTTCTCCAAGTTTCCACTCCTAACCAAGTTTGAAGAACTGAAATGTCATATTTTCTTGATCCGTAAAAATTCTTGATTATTAGAAAATGATTGTAGTCTTTATTTTTTAGTTTCTACCTTCTATTTATTATTGCATGTATATAATCTTGATATACAGGTATGCATGATTTGATGGAAAATGCAAGTCCTGCTGGGAAAATCAATAGGAATAGGGAGATTGAAATAGAGGATTGTTCAAAATGTTCGGCAAGTGGTTCTCCCTTTACAAGCCGGAATAATATGGACATGGAAGGAGATGCAGAAAAGAAGCAACAGATGCTCATTCTTATTGGTTTTGAGGAAGTTCATAATTAAGGAATCCCAACACCTACTCAAACCTTTTGGGACTGGTTTGGTCTCTAGTATCATTAATCAGTCTCTAATATCATTCAGGTACATCTCTCCTTTCTTTCTCTGTCTCTTTCTCTCGCTCTCTCAACATGTGAAGTTCTATAGCCACAACTATTGCAAACATTGTATCATTTAGATAAAAGTCTTTCAAATTGCTTGAATTGTTTTTGGAAGTGTCAGAAACAACTATGGTAGTAACTTCCCTCATTTTGAGCAATTATGTGACTGTCAAACCATGCGATTTTTAAGTGCATAAAACTATTTTTGAGGGACAGTTATGAACTTATGAATGAAAGTATTAACACTATGATACATTGATACCCAAGGGCAACATTGCTCAAAAGACGAGCAACTTAAATATTGAGAAAATAGCAGACTGAAAGCAAGTAAATGTCTTGTTTCTGCAATTGGCGTCGAGTAGCTTTGTTTTCAGATAGTGACAGAAAGCGAAAGAATGTTCGCAAGGAACGAGGGTTACCTTGAATCCACAAGCTATGTAGTTTTAATCCACAAACTAAAAGAAAATTCATAAAGAATTCTGAAATATTATTGATGAAAGGTTTAAATCTGCTATTGCACAACATGAATATTTATAATAGAGAAACCCTAATACTATAAGGAAACTAATTCCTAAAAAAAAAAAATCATAAGGTAATCTAATAATAAAAAAAAAACTAAAAATATAAAGAATCTAATGCAAGAAGGAAATTAAAAACCTAAAATTAAACTCCCTAAAATATATGTGTGTGTATATATATATATATATATATATAAAGCATATTAAAACTATCCTACATCCGTCTTCTCCACTTTAAAAAAATTCGTCCTCGAGTTTCCTTGTGACTAATCATATAGTAATATAAACAAAATTTTATACCATTGAGTACCTGCACTTGATGATTCATAAACTTGCTCTAGATTTCCTATCCATGTATTTTCTTTTTCCTTCAACTGCAAATATTTTGGAACGCTCAATTCTTCAATAATGAGTGCATCTCGATTAGGATGTGTATTCCCATAAATTGGGCCTTTGCTGGATGGCAAGTGTAATAATGCTAGGACCTTTAACTATAGCTTCTTTAATGGATTTCATAACAAACCCAAACGTCCCATTAATAAGCTTATTACCATCCACTTGACAATTGCAATTAGAAACCAAAAAGGTTAAGATGTTGGAAGGTTTCTTGCCCAGTAGCAGCTTCACCCAGTTCTCCAACTTTAATAAGATTGTCAAAGTACATCAAATTGTCCATTCCAACTTCAAGCTCTTCTGGATCCCTATCATCACTTGGGTAATAGGGTTCTCTAAGCCTCACAATTGACTGCTCAATAATATCATAATCTTTGTCATCATAGATTTTCAAGTCTACCTCACTCAAACCATCGGCTATGTCTTCATAGTGAGTCTCTGAAGTTATATTCTTGAAAGTCTCTCCAAGTGCATCTTCGACTGCTAAAATATGGACAATTTTAGCCCCTTCAACTATAAGAGGTGAAGCAACATAACTTTCCTTCTGACCAATCTCTCGAGAATTACTGTTTGCTTCAACAAAATTATCGGTATTCTCGATGCCACCATCATTCGACTCGTTGACAAGTTGTCTCTCTTTCCCACAACTTTGATATTGGTGATACAACATCTGATAACTTGGTGGTAAAAATTTAGCAATTAACAACCTTTTCATCTTTGACCATGATTGTACAGATTGTTTTCCTTGCCTTCTACGGTTGTTCTTTACCTGTTCCACCAAGCTAAAGCTCCTTTCTTAAGCATGATTGCTACAAGAGGAACTTGCTTGTGTTTGGGTATATCAAAATACTCGAGAAAGTAATCAACTTCATTAAGCCAATCCAAGACATCCTCAGCACAAAAAGTAGAAGTGAAAATAAGTGAATCAAGTTTTTTCTGAAACTAACGATTGTCCGGATATTTGTAGTTTTTGTCGCGTCTCCCTCTGAATTCGTACTCTTCATCACCAGAATAATCGCATAGGCTAGAGGCCTACGTGGATAAACAGGAACATAACCCAAATTCGGTTGGCTGCGAAACACATCATCAGCGCGAACATGAATTGAACCACGAACCTGGTTGCCACCAATTCCAAAACCAGTTGCTATGAACCGATCTTGAGTATGCATAGCTGCCCAAAGAGGCCTTCACTCTGCGATCATCGTCGGCAAAGTGGATGCTACCAAAACGAGCAATCATCATAGCCCAGTGTAAATCAAGGCTCTGATATCAACTGATGTAGCGGAAAGCAATAAAATGTTCACAAGGAACGAGGGTTACCTTGAATCCACAATATATGTAGTTTGAATCCACAAACTAAAAGAAAATTCATAAAGAATTCTGAAATATTATTGATAAAAAAAATATATATATATATAAGGTAACCTAATAATAAAAAGAAACTAATACTATAAAGAATCTAATGCTAGAAGGAAATTAAAAACCTAAAATTAAACTTCCTAAAATTTAAAAATAATAAAAATAAAAATAATATAAAGCATACTAACTGTCCACACCAGATAGGTTTTGGCAAGAAAGCAGACCAAGAGCCTTGAGGATGCAGAAGAACGGATGGGAAGAAATGGAGGTGCTCAAAGGTAGCATAGCCAGACTCCAAACCCGAAGTGTGAAGAAGCTTTGTTCAGAACATCTTTGGTGTCAAAGGCAATATGTCAGACAAGTGAAGAAATTAAAAGTAGTGAAGAAGGAGCAGGAGCATCGGGAGCAAAAGTTACTCCGGAGCTAGAGGGAAAAGGTGGGCTATGAGAAACAAGAGGATGAGAACTGTGAGGAGTCATGAAACACGAGATCAAAGTATATTGTTGTAGCAGTTTGGAAGAAGAGTTTGAATGTTGAACGGCCGCATTCGTATGCCATATAAATTATTATATTTCTCCTGAAATTTCCTTTGTATCATATGATACTGATGTTTATGTAAATCTAAAGTTCGTTTGATTCTTTTGATATAATTACCCCATGTGGAGATGCTAATTAAATACAAAAGTCATGTTTCAGATGAGCAGGAGAGCTATAGTGTGATAAAGTTGAGAACCTATGCTAGCAGGTTTTATCACTTTTAGCGGGAGATGTAGTGTATTTACAATCTCTACCAAGGGAAATTGTCCACAACGGATTTTTAGGCCGTCTCTAAGTGAGTTTACAGGTTCTGACTAGCAATTGTGGTCTCATTCGTAGTATGACGCCTATTTCTCAATCAAATCTTCTTATCGCATTGCAAACGGTAGCAGTAGGGGCCATAAATTTTTCCGAGGCTTTTGTAAACAGCTTTGAAAAATCAGAGCAACTGCCAAGGTATTGGATGATGATGAGCTATGTAAAAAATGTGTCCTGGGTGGTGAATCGGTGGACTACTTAATACTGGATTGCCTGTAGTAGTAGAAATTTAGAAGCTAAGCCGAATGAGTCTGGATTTTGAGTAATATAATTACTTAGGGCCTGCTTTGTTTGTAAACTGAAAACAAAAAATTCTTAAAAAAACCTCTTGGTTTAGTTTTCTAAAAATTATTTAATGAAAATTCAGTTATAAGAAGGCTTGTTTTCAGATAACTTGTCTTTTATAGTTCTCTAAAAATAGTTTTATGTTTTATAAATTCTTGAGAACTGTGGCCCTTAGAATCTTCAATAGTGGCCTATGTTTTTTATGAAACAATGGAAAAACTCAGATTCTGTACTAGGCTCTTTGAGCCTAGTTGCCTGTATATGTTGGAATATTTGAAGATGCCGAAAATAAATCTATGTATGAGGAGAAATTTTTGAATGAGAATGACATCCTCGCTTGGTAGGAATTCAAGAGAATCCAAGCTGATCGCGAGTCTCACAATCAAGTAAAGGTGCATTTTGATGCAGCTTTTCATGAGAATTCATCAATTGCAGCGAGTCGTCTGGATAGGGACTGTGAGGGCAGTATTCTTGGAGCTGTGGGTTGTTTTTGTCCCTCATATTCGACCATGGTTGTTCAAATGAATGGAAGATTTTTTCCACCAAGTTTGCTTCTTGAGATTTTATTATTATTATTATTATATTTTATTTTTTATTATTATATTATATATACATACAGGAAGGCTCTTATGTGGTCCAAAACAATAAACTTTTCAACGGACTAAAAGTCAATTAGAAAAATTACACTTTATTACTTTATCATACCTAACTATGGTTAATTTACCATAATTAGTCAATACTTTTATTAATTTTTCAATATCTCTCTCCTTAATTTTTTCCATCGTCCCTACAATTTCAACCACTACCGTCATTTCCACACAATCACAGCCACCATCTTCACCACTATACTCACAACAACTATCAATTTTTTAGAGACCTTTTATAACTTTTTATGGCAGGATTAAACAATATATGCTTTCTGTTTGAGACTTCATTATTGGAGGTTGTGCTTATTCACGAATCTTAAAAAATTGGTATCCTTTGAACCAAAAAAAAAAAAACATTTATTCACGAAGTGTGGAATAATGGGTTAACAAAAAAAATAAAAAATAAAAAAATAAGAAAGTAACAGTCAAACCATTGAGGTAAAAAATTAATAACAATAAAGAGAGCAAAAAATAATAAATTAAAAATTTTATCAAACAAAAAACATATATTACTTAACCTGCCATGGAAACAATAAAATGTCTCTAAAAATTTGGTAGTTGTGTTGTGACTGTAGTGGTAAAGATGGTGACTGTGATGGTGTAGATATGGCGGTGGTGATTGAGATTGTAAGAGCGATGGAAGAGATTAAGGCAAGAGAGATTGAATAAAGGAATTGGCTAATTATAGTAAATTAACTATGATTGGGTCTGATTAAGTAATAAATTGTAATTTTCTTAATTGACTTTTGGTCAGTTGAAAAGTCCATTATTTTGGATCGCATGAGAGCCTTATATACATAATCATCTTAATTTTTAAAAATAAAAATAAAAAAATTACAAAAACACTCGGTTGTGTCCAAAAAGAAGTTTTAGGACACTTATAGCCACAATACTTTCGTGCTTTCTAACCTATAGTTGCACTTAAATTGCTACCTCAAAAACTGAGTTACTGTGACAATTTCTACATTGGTTTTTACACTACTAGTCAAAACACTCTTAAGAGAAATTGTTTGTTCTGGTGATATCACTATCCCAAAGGTTTTTAATGAAAGGTTTGTTTTAAAAACAAACAAAAAATTGAATTTGTTTTTTAAAAAAAAAACTTTCCTCGATAATAATATTTGGTGAAGATTCAAATTGGGAGGGAAATAGAATTTATGTCTAAGTATGAAAATAACAACAGAATATTTGGCAAAAATAAAGAGTCATCTCAAGACTGAAAGGCATGCCAAATTCCAGCCCCAAAGAAAGAGACTATGTTAAAAAGGAAATCTATTCAAACGGGCGCTATGGAATCAAGTGATCAAAATCAAAGTCCACAAAACTGAACCTGAATGAGATGGATTAAATTTCCAACCAAATATACATTTAATTAGATTAGGACGTAGGCCTTAGAGGTGTGGCTATGAAGAAAGTTTCAACTCAGAATAAGATCCGTAAAAATCCATAAAAATTAGAAACAATTAATTTTGATTCCAATCAAACAACAATGACATTTGGTCTTAGTGACATTAAAACTTTGCCTAAAAAAACATAGTTCAGAAAAATACCTAAGATATGGTCTAGTCACATGTACAGAAAAAATCATTATACATGATGTACACATCCCCATCAATACAACTGTATGAAGTAATACAAGACAACCAAGTAGATTTAGAGTAGTGTTTTCTTTTAAGTTCATACTTTCTTCCAAACTTGTGTGTAAAAGTTCAGAGTATTTAAGTACTTTGTATTGAGATTTCTTTTAATAAAATAAGTAAACTCCTCTAAATACTCCATAGAAAACCTTGAAGCAATATTTCTTTTGCTTCTTATATCTTGTGAATTTTTATTCCTTATTTGTCAAATCCAGTAAGCCATTGGTGTTGGTATAAGGCTATCTCTAGTGGGAAAAGTTTGACCAAGTGGTGGCTAGCACTGTTAGGCACGAATCTGTGTGGGTGCATACGACCCCACTGAAATTTTTTATTATTATATTTTATATCCCTAAATTTATAATTTTTTATATTTATACCCAAAAAATTTGGTAATTACCCTCACTGAAATTATGAAAAAAAATCCTATATATAAATTTGCTCCCTTCATATGAATTCCTAGATTCGCCCCTGAGTGCTGCTAATCTCGAAAGAGGCTAACTTCTTAAAGGTTATATATTTAAAGTATTATGTAGCAGTGTGGTGGACATATATTAAATTTATTTTATATTTTAAAGTTTTTATGTTATAATAGTGGTGTTTTAAACCATTATAATAATATAAATTGTTGTGTAGTTCAAAGTATAAATTAAATTCAAGAATATGAAATAATTGGAGTCAAACACTCATTTATTGTTTTTTTTATTGACTTTGACATCAGGGTATAGTACATATAACTCCATAAATCCATGTATTAATAAAAAATTAAAAAAAAATCCTTAATTTCTTGGAACATTAAACGTGTTTATATAATTTCTTGGAACATTAGACTAATCGCTTGACTCTAGAATTGTGCTTATCCTATGATGATGATCATTAGATTATTACAAAATGACACTATTTAAATTTATTTTCAAGTTGGAACATGACTTTAGCTTAATGAGCATTAATAAAATTAATTAAACCAGATTAAGTCACACTATTCAATTCCATGTTAAGAGTACAGAATATCCTCCGGTGAGGTCATAAGATAATTACATAACATGAGTTTCATTGGATGGAATTAACATTGTTTAGCAACAATGAGCACTAAAATCAAAACAAGTCACTTAATCTCATTAAACTATAGATGCTACTCTCTGATATGGTCTATAGATTTAAAAAGTGGTATTAATCAAGCATGGTTTTCATTGCCACCAATTACCATTTCGGTAACTTGCATTAAAATATATGATTAAGTTCTCTAATTTCAATGGACAATAAGCTATATTTTATGACCGATCCAAGATTAACAAATTTTATTAGCTAAACACCCCTCAAAACATAATGCTATAGTTAGATATTAAAGCAAAGTTAAAAATTAAAAAATTAACAAAAATTATGTGGACAGACCAATAGGAACATGTGCCATGTAGCTACCGATTTAATTAAGCAATCAAGAGATTCATGCCTTTAGTAATGAATCATGTTAGCCTCCATTAAATTCATTATTGTAGTCATTTATCGGAGGCATAAACACGTCAACAAAAGTAAGCCAACTTAAGAAGAAAATAAATTTACTCACCTCTCATATGATGTAGTATAATTGCATTATCCTCTCTCTTGATGTTAGTATTTTGTAATATATTCCTCTATTATGTTGCTGGTTGTTAAAAGTCAAATGACATAATTTGTATATGTTATCAAAATTGTGTGAGATATGAAATTTGTAATTGGCAAATTTCGTTGTCAAAACAAGTCCGATCGAGTTGTGATTTTAAGTTCAAATTTCAAATTCGAGATTGGAAGCGGGATTGAAGAGTTTTTCGTGATCAATAGCATGATGACATTGAAAAGGGTTAGAACAACACCTTAGTAAGCTTAGTTAGAAGGTAAGGACACTTGCATATTTTCGAAAAATAAGCATTGTCGAATTTTTCGAAATGTAAAAGCTTTTAGTTCAGGTCTGGCCAACTTGAACCAGTTCAGGAGCAGCTGAACTGGTTCAAGTGTTAAAGCTTTGTTTTTTTTTAAAAATACACTGGCCAACTTGAATCGGTTCAAGGGCTTCTAAACCGGTTTAAGTCTTTCAGCAGATTGTGGTAACTTTGTTTCCTACTCTGTTTTAACTTCCTATTTTATATAGAATTTCTCCTAAAAGCTCATGCATGAAATTGACTTGTTTTCCAAGTACAATTAGGGTTTCTAAAGTCTATAAAAATATATTTTTCTCACTTAGGTTGATACGACTTTTTGCATTAAAATTCTGATTTTCATTGAGAGACTTTTTTCAAAATTTTTAAGAACATACACACTATATACACATCAGTGAATTATGGTGTTGTCTAATTCCTGATCAAGTTCAAGTCCATTGAAGATTGCATCTACAATGATCAGAGAAATCATATCTTATTTCTTCTACAACAAATTCATATTCGAAGAAGAAGATTTTTCGATCACACCTTGAAGGGATCAAGGCACTTACGGAGTGTTGTTAATCTACCAACAATCCTTCAACAAGGTTCGAGGCATAAGTCTAAAGTCAAGAGCTGTTGGACGGGAAGTCGTAAAGCCAGGGGCGTTCAACCGATTAAGCCTTGGTAGAGTGAAGGGGTGTGGGTTTAAGTCAAAATTCGGTGTACTTTGCTTCATACATAATGGATAAAAATCCTCGAGGTTTTCTAATGGATTTCCTCGCTAAAATTCGGTGTCTCTCTAACTTTATTTTCTCATTATTTTATGTGTGATTGTTAGTTAACCGGTAATTTTAGTAGAGTAAAAATTAGATAGAGAAAAACTTGATTAATCACTCTCTAAAATAGTTTTTAAAACTCAATTTTCCACAAACTATTCCGTTGTACAACAACACCCCAAGCGGCTTTAGTAGTTTTACAATAAGAAATTCTAGCATACTCAAGAGGAACAACATAATTAATAATTGCATAAGAAGCTTTTCCATTAACACCATTACACTTAGTCTCACGTGTATTGTAAGTGAAGGTGTGGCGACCTTGTGGGTGGGTGTGTGTGAGCGTGTGCAGGTTGTACCAGTAGGCTACCACACTGGGTGAGTTACAAGTGCACAATCCCATATCGTCTGGGTGTAGAAAAGACAAGTGTTATATATAGAATCAACACCCTTCTTTGACATAACGCGTTTTAAAGCCGTGATGGTCGTAAACCCACCAGAACTCTAGAGTTAAGCGTGCTTAACTTAGAGTAATACCAGAATGGGTAGCCCCCTGGGAAGTCTCTAGTCCGGGGGAGCCAAAAGGCCAAAAGTGGATAATATTTTGTCTGGGTACGGTGAGGGTCGTTACAAATGGTATCAGAGTCTGACCGAGCCGGAAGTGTGGCCAATGGGACAAGGGCCCAAAGGGGGTGATTGTGGAGACCTTTTGGGCAAATGTGTATTAGCGTGTACAGGTTGCACCAGTAGGCTACCACACTAGGCGAGTTATAGGTACACAATCTCACAAAGCCTGGGTATGGAAAAAGCAAGTGTAATATGTAGATTCAACACTCTTCTTTGACACAATGCGTTTTAAAGTCATAATGGCCGTGAATCCACCAGAATTGTAGAGTTTAGCGTGCTTAACCTGGAGTAATACTAGGATGAGTGACCTTTTAGGAAGTTTTTGGTCCGGGAGAGCCAAAAGCGGACAATATTATGTCTAGACAGGGTGAGGGTCGTTAGAGAATGTGTCCTTCAAAACCTGAATAATCTTACTGTTCTGTGTCTTTTCCTCAGTCAGAGGTGTATAACCTATCTTAACAACCTATCTCAACAATACCCCAGACTTTACCTCCTGAATTTTGTTGTAACGACCCGAACCCGTGGGTTCGAATCACTACCCGGGTCCTAAACTGACCTGATGACCCCCGAGGGTAAAATAGTCATTATGCACCTTAATAAGTGTTAGAAGTCATAATAAGATCACACTAGTTGTTTCTAACCACATCGGTTCATGAAAAGGTGAAAACCCCAACTTTGGGTTCATAGACCTCTAGGGTTCACAAGGGTCAAATGGTCATTTTGATTCATAATTATGAAATGATACTGGTACCAATGGATAAAGGATTAAAAATACTTCAATTTGGGCTCAAGAATGACATAATTCGGGTTAGAAATGAAGGAGATATTGTTAATCAAAGTTCGGTCAATAAGTAGGGTAAAATAGGCATTCTGACGATCGATCGTAAATATCTAGGATCGATCGTAAATCCCATACTTAGAACGATTTCTACCAGCCCAAAAAATTGGCTTTCCGTCGATCGATCCTAACCCAAAGAAGGATCGATCGTAAATCCCTTGAATTTTTCTTTTCTTCCCGAAAATGCTACGATTTGGTTCCTTTACCTCCATTTTTATAAATGATATATCCCTACATCTCAAAATCTATCCTAAAGCACCCATAAGACATAAGTTCATAACCAAAATGATTTACAAGCATATAACAAGATAGAAGGACATAAATGCCTCTAGATTTGCAATTCACTCCCAACCATCCCATCTCATCCATTAGTTACAAAAGAAATACTTAGGATATATAGTTACATGCCCTGCAAGAATAAACGTCCATCGTCTTTTAAACGGTTATAAAATGATACAAGTTTGACTAATGCTTTATAAAACTAATACATTAATTACAAAAGATACAAAAGAAATGATTCTTCAACTTCAATTACACATGTGGAGGAACGTTGTCAAGTACCTCCTTACCGTGACCTAAAAAATAATAAAGGAATGGGTGAGCACTAAGGCTCTGTAGGAGATGCCTAATGCGCCAACTTTGGACTCTCTTGAGCCACACACCACACACCACACACCACACACCACACACCACACATTGGGGATAAAGAGAAACCGGGATCATACTTTAGGGGAATTTTATAGCGTTCAAATCACAAATCATTCTCATCAATGGCATTTAAGCAATCCATCAAAATAATGCATAAAATGTAATACAATGCACAACCGGTCTCTACCAACCCTAACTCATACCAAAAAATGCTAACCGACTTTACCGAGGCGAGATTGAATTACTATCCCTGGTTCCAAATTCAGTAACCATTTGGGGCCTAGTAATCAACTTTTCACATTTTAAACTAGCACGCGCTCTCTCCAGGTCGAATTAGCACTGGACTCGCGAAATCCGATTTCATTTATAAAAAAAAACTTCCCATTTCATACCCTTTCTCATTCCACTTTCCTGTCATGTCATGCATATGCATTAATTCCATCAATTAATTTAATTTTCATTTATATAGCAATAATGGCATAAACATGGCATCTTTTAGAAATTGATTACAACCATGGCATTTTCTACAACTTGGCTATAAGCATGCTCAACATTGTGAGTCGTTCGCAGCGGAATATTTAGAAAGTTTTGATTATTTTAAAAATAGATTTTGTGTTTTTCTAACTTTATTTATTTTAGCAATTAATAAATTAATATCATGCAATATAAAATAAAGCAAAGTAAAGTTAGAAATGACACCAGAATTTTTAGCGAGGAAACCCCAGTTTATAAAACACGTCAATTGTTTGCATGGGAAAAACCTCATGGACTGTGCAGTCCAAAGTAAACTATCCACTATGTTTGAAACAAAGTACACTGAACTTTGACTCTAGCTCACACCCTATCATTCTACCAAGCACCAATTGCTGACAATCCTTTAGCTTTGCGACTCTTCTTCCAATAGCAACTTGACCTCAAGCTTATGATTGAGCTTTGTAGAAGAGTAATAGGTAGATTAGACAACACTCCTCGAATGCTCCAATCCTTTCAAAGTGTGATCGCTTTTACTTCTGTTCTTCAATAGTCTGAATTTGATGTAAAAGTAAATCTGCTTTTTTTTTTTAATTAATGTAGATGCAACTGTATGATCATGACCAAGATTTGAATAAAACAATTCTAAAATCATTATGTGAATATGTTTGTGTTCTAGAAAGACAAACAGAAAAATCTCTAAGATTTTCTAATACAAAAATCTTCCTAAGGCTTTTAAGAATAATAAACTAATAATACAAAAGCCGTGAAATAAACCTATGTGTATGACAAGGTTTATATAAAGTTTAGAATGACCTAATCCCTCTGAAAATATGAAAAATTCGTGCATAAGATTTGGTATAATTCTAGACCAACTAGGAAACAATTTTGAAATAGAAAACTGAAAGTTAGAAACTGATCAAGACACCTTGAACCGGTTTAGAGGGGCTGAACCAGTTTAAGTTTGGTAGTTGGATTTTCGAATCCAAACATGAAACCTTGAACCGGTTCAGAGGGGCTGAACCGGTTCAAGTTGGCCAGAACTTGAAATATGGTTCTTTTAAGCTTGAAACACTATATATGGTAAAGTCTGAACGATATACCAAGTGTAGAATGTCCTAACCTGTTTAGAATTCTTCATAATGTGTTGTTCTTACCTTTTTCTTTGAATGATCTTCAATTATGGTAAGTTGAACAACTTTCCAATTCCATAGTCGCCGTTGATGTTGATAACTTGCATTACAAGTAACTTTGAATTACAACTCGACTTGGACTTGTTTTGTTTACGATAATTGACAAATACAAAATAATATCTCACAATCCCTTTTTGGCAATTTCGTGAAAAAACCCTAAAAACTATTTGAATAATCTACCCAAAGCAAAAAAGTAAATTACAAATTTGTTTAAAGGTAAAACACAGAATATCACTGTTCTTTTCTCTTCTTGGATATATGGCTTGACCTAAATTCCTGCACAATACCAAGTAACAACTACCAGTGAAGCTTACTAAAAAAAAAAAAAAAAAAATTAAATTAAAATCTCCACTTTAAGTAAATAAGAGAAGCAAATAAAACGTCAAAACATATCATTAAAGCATATACCAAGAATATCCAAAAATAATGACCATGTTAACAAGAGGATGATGTCATGATGCATGATAAATAAACACAAAAGTCAGCATCATTATCTTCTCAACCACTATGTCAGAAAAACATCATCTTCAGTCTGTTCCACTATCCTCCTCAGCCTCCTCATCTTCCTCATCCTCATCCCCATCTGAATAGTCATCCTCATCCTCAGCTCTCATAGACGGATATAGAGGTGCAGGCCTGTAAACATCTTCATCCGGAACCCCTTGTCATTGTCCTCTCATCTGATTCATCTGTAGCTTGAGATCTCTAATCTCAACCATCATCATGTCAAACATAGATGTCTGATGCTACAGAAGATGAGAATACATGATGTTGGCATTTGCTCTTGTGAAGTTCCCTTTGGGAGGAAATAACTATGAAATCTCTAGAGCTTGTGACGACCCTTCATCAACACCTTACCTAGCCTTTCTTGCATTCTCTCTAGCAGATTGTGACTTTTTCAAGGAACGAGGATCCAATTCAGTTATGATAGGCTAATGATATGCTTTTGGAGGAACCTAAATATTCTTTTTCTTGAAGATTTCCATTATAATCACCGGAAAATGAGAAGAATACTTTCGCAAGTTCTTCTTGTAATGAGCTATCATTAGCTGCACAATGGATGGTGTAAGCTAAATAGTCTTATTAATAGCAAGAAAATAGAGAACTTGTGCTCGCTCAAGATTAATCTCATCTTTCTTTTTGAAATAGCCAAGATTTACCATTGTAAACAAATTGAAGAACACTACTTCATCTGTGAGGAATCTGGCTGGAATACTGTCTTGATTCAAAGAAGAGTTCGGTACACAAATCTTTGGAACAATCCGAGAAAAATATGGACCCGAGATTGTCAAAGGTAGAGTCTGTCCTGTCAACTGACGACTGTCTGGAAGGTCTAGGATGGCTTCAATATCCTTTTCATCCACCATGTAATTAACTCCAAAAAGTGATACAATAAAGTATAAATCTTTGGTTTCTCGAATATTCGCATAGAAGTAGCGAACCATATCCAGACAGTAAGAACTCTTTCCAAGCTTAGTGAAGAAAAACCATTTGTTTTCTTTTATGTAATTCACTAGCTTTTGTCCTGCTGTGTCTTGAAGCTTTTGAAGATCAATGTTCCTTTCAAACTTGATAGGACTATCCATGTAGACCATGAGATAAGCTTGCCAAGCATTGGCTGTAATGACCTGGTCACTTCCTTCCTTTCATTTTTCCTCAGAATTTTACGGATGAATTTTTTTCATTGAAACTTCTTTTCTAAGTTCAGTTTCTCGTCGCTTAGTGTCGTCTTGAGTGCTCATAAATGGTTTCTGAGACTCTTCCCTTTGGATTGACAACTTCCTTTGAGGACTAAGTCATTTCCACATTTTTCGTTTTTCGACACTATTCACTTTTCGTCCTTTTCCCTGTTTTGTCTTTTTCCCTATTCTGTCTTTTCCCAGTTTGTCACTTTGTTGGTATAACCTCACTCCTTGTGTTCGGAGTTGGTTTTTGACTTCATGTATCTTCATTCTAAGTGGTTTCCATGAAATACGTATCTTTACTTTTGTAAGAAAGTACTATGGTTGCTCCCGGTGCCCATAGGGGCATGGATGCACAGTTCTTCAAAATCTTTTTCTTTTCTTGGGGTGTTTTTCATAAATATATTTTGAAGATATTTTATTTCAGGGGTTTTTAAGAAAATATTTTTGGAAGATATTTTCAGTCTGGGTCATTAGTGCAGTTTTCACTTTTTAGAGGGGCCATTATGTAATTAATGAAAGTTATTGCAAAATGCTTTGTTTTGAGCCTGGATCCTTGTACGGGATTCATTTTCACATTTTGTCGAGTCGTGCACCCCTAGAATTTCCTTCTGATTGTTTTTCTCCAGTTTCAGGGTTTTTGGCCCTGGTTGCCGCCGAACTTGTTCGGGGCATATCTCTCTGCTCGGGACTCCGTTTTCGACACCGTTTCTTCCGTTGTTCATATTTTCTCATTTTGAATCTTTTTTGTTCATGAAGTTTCACCGTTTGAGTGCGTCTGCTCAAATTTCACTTTTCCGGACCCGGCGGGGCACTTTTAGGGTTTTTCAATAAATAGGGGACTTAAAGAGAAAAAAATCAGATTTTCTTCTCTCTCTCCTCTCTCTTGGCCAGCAGCCATGGCTGCCAAGGGGCTGTCACTCTTCTTCTTCTTTTTTCAGCCACTTCCCTCGAGTGAAATGTTGTCGTGCCTTAGTGTTTTATGTTCGCCTTGGCGAGGCCTTCGATTTTACCGATTGGAACCTCATTTTGGCCATTTCTTGAGTTCGGGCTTGAAGTCAACTTGTGATTTTGATGGGGCTTCTTGGGGGTTCATGTAGATCGTGTTGTCCCCGACAAAACCTAGGAGTTTCGTCGGATTCGGAGCAGTTTCATTTTGGTGGCTTTTGAGATTTTCATCTCAAATTGAGCTAGAGGATGTATTAGTAATATATATGTGTTGTATTGATTGTTTTATGAACTTATACAACTTGTATGCATGTTTTGTATAAATCCTAGAATTTAATTTAATTTAATTATTTTCTTGTATAGGATTTAATTCTAATGGATGTATGTGGCTTAGAATTGAATTGTGGTATGCTAGGAAATTAAGCCTTGATATATTGAGTAATATATATTAAATTTGGAACATTTGAATAAGAACTGCAAAACTTATTTAATATTTATCTTTTATGAAAGTTTAATTCACATAGTTGAAACAAGCATGAAATCAACTTGTAATGTGAGATTAAAATAGGTCTTGGCATGTTCTCTAACCTATGTTAAATTGAGAGCATTTAGATAAGTTTAGAAATCTAGAGATTTTGAATTAAATGAATTAATTAAAAATATAATTAATGGTTCCACTAGTTTGATTGAGTTTTTAACTTGATAATGGTAGTGACTTGGGCTTGTTCACTTGTATATATCCATTTGGGGCCATTTGGAGTTGTTTTAGAAAATCTAGAGATTTAATTACCATGTTTCAATTAAACTCTATTTTGTTGTCTCAATGATCTAAATTAGTTTTTGAGTTGGTTTGTGTAGTGACCATACCATGTTGTTTAACATATTTGAATTAGGGATCATTTGGATGAGATTACATTTTAATATTGAAATGAAATTGTCATAGCGTGTAACGAATCGCACACTGAAGATTCGACATTGTGAATGTCATTGTAGACTTGAACTCTAAGACATGGTTTGTGTGGATTCAACCTTTCATGTGCATGTAAATTCATTCCTAGACATTATTTGAGATGTATAAGTCTGGTTTAACTTATTGATTTTGCATAAGTTTTGAACTTATTGTTTTTGGAGGCTTGTAAGGATCATGTTCATGTGATGGCTAGGGTTTGGCCCTAGTACGGATTCGTGAGTTTCCTAAGTCATATGAAGTGCGCAGTAGGTAGTACCTTGTGGGTCGTAATTACCCGGAATAACTTATACACGTGCGCACTAGGTAGTACCTTGCGGGCTAGTAACCTGGAATAACTCGATTGGTCTGTAGCCAAGGATCCTAGTCTTTCCACTATTTGATTTCGCATTTAATTTCAAGTTGTTAATCATGGATTACTTGTAACTTGAGAATTGATGGTTACTTTGGGTATTTAAATCCTATTTAGTATACTTGAACCTGTATACTTGCCCCATGTTTCATTTTAGTATACTTGTGCCATGTATATTTGTCTTGTGCGTATTTGTTTATTTTAGTATACTTGTACCATGTATACTTGTCTTGTGCGTAATTGTTTAGTTTAGTATACTCGTGTTTGTATACTTGATTTATGAGTACTCTATATGTATATTGAATACTTGTGTATGTATGTTGGATATTGCTTTTCTTGTTTAATATGATTTAAAGTACTTGAACATATATGCTTGTATGTCGTGTATCATGTTTTAATATGGTTTAGTATACTTGTGAGCATGTATACTTGTATGTCGTTGTTCATTTCAATTACATGAGTAGCTTAAGATGATTCCTGAGTCTCACTTTGACATAGACGTTAGGTGGTATGAGCCCCGTTAACATGTTTCACCTTAAGGTGATATAATTGTAAAATGCTAGGTGGATGCATGCTCATCTCCTACGAGTATCTTTATGTTACTCACCCACATAGTGGGGACATTTTTCAGGTACAGGAATCAAGGTTCGAGATTCTCATATTGCTTGGATGATTTGTAGCCTTGAAGGTTTCAATTCTTGTAAAAGTTGGCATGAAATGCCATTTTGTAGCCTTATTTGTCTAAATTCGTATTATTTGATTCGTATATGTAAAGTGTACATAAGTACACTCGTTTTAATGTATTTGACATGTATAAGATGAGGCCAGAGGCCAATGACATGTATCTTGTATACCATGCACTTTTGTTTTCAAGGTTTATTATGAAAATATTGAGAAATGCGAAGTCATTGCTTCATAACTTTTGCATCGGGTGTGGGAATTTCATTCTGTTTCTTTCATAAGGCTTCTAAGATCATGTATGAGGTGTGGCCAAGGGCCAAACACCATGTCATTCTAGGTTTTGTATTTTAGTTCCATTTATTGCATTTTTAGGCATTTTTGGCCGTTGAGAGGTCATATTTTGCATGTGGGTCATTTTGAGGCCGCGGACCATTGGGATGCTTCCTATATGTCTTTTTACATTTGTGTGCATGTCCATATTGCATAAAACTCTTGAATTTCAACTTTTGACCTATTTTTAGGCAATTTTCATGAATTTTCATGAAAATTCATGCATGAGAGTGTCATTTGAGCTTCTCCTTGTTTTGGCTTGTTTTAGATGTTTGAACGGGCCTAGAAAGTGTTTTGAAACTTGTTCGGATCATGTAAAAAGCATGTAAAACTCTAGAATTGGCCCAAGCACCATTTACACTCATTGCAACAGCTTCCCATAGCAGAAACAGAGGCGTCGGTCGGCTGATGGAGCTACTTCGGTCGGCTGACACATACTCTGGAAACCATTCCAGTAGGCTTTTTAGGAAAAACCTTGTTTCGGCCGACCAATGATTAGGGTTTGGCCAAACGACGGTTGAGTTTCGGTCAGCTGATGGTTGCATTTCGGTCAACCGATCCTCCCTGGGACCTTCTCCTTCCAGTTTTCTTGGTCAACTTTGTTACTTCGACTTCAGAAGGTCATAACTCCTTCATTTCTGATTCAAATCAGCTCATTCTTGTGCCTAACTTCAAGAGCATGAAATTGGCTTTCCAATGATACCAACCACTCATCTAAACTCCAACTGTAATGGGAGTTATTTCAGTTATAGTGAGATAGGGTTGTGGTATCTCCTAAATGGAGAAGGCAACTTTGTTTTAATTCATATCTTTTCCGTCCGGGCTCAGAATCAGGCGATTCTTGAGTCTAACTTTGTTTATTTTTCATTGTCTTTCCAATGGTGTGCACAGTGTCACCCATTTCAGTGTGAAATGACCATTTTGTCCTTATTTATTTCTTTTCGAGTTTGGCATTCTTGCTTCATTTGCTTGGCTCATTTGAGTTCTGTGGCTTCATGGGGAGTCATCTTGGCACCTTAGGGGATGATGTACATCTCTCGAGGCCCATATTTTATCTTTTGCTTTCGCATCTTGGACCCGGTTCGGGTCATCACACGACACACTGGGTTGAAAAATCCAGGGTCGTCACAGGTGGTATCAGAGCTCCTAGGTTCAAAAACCTTAAGACGACGGGTTTTGGGTTCATATCATGTTTGTGTTACTATGCTATGTTTTTATTTACTTCTTGATAACATGTTGAATGTGATCACACATTTACGTGCTCATGTCGATGTATGTTTAGAAGTTTACTTTAATTGTCTCAGCATGATATATGTGGTTATTGCTTTAGTATATTGTATGTGCTAGTCTGTCTAAGTATATTATATATACTTGTAGGTCTCAGCATGTTATGTGTGCTTGTCTGTCTAAACACATTGTATATGTCTGTTTGCTTTAGCTTGTTGTATGTACTTGCTGCCTTAGCATACTGTATATTGATGAGCGCTTAAAAGTGCGCATCTAAACCCCTTAAGAAAGGGTATTTTAGTCCATTCGTCTATCTTTATTTACTCGTTTTAGTGCTTATTTGTGTTTTTGTCTATTTCAGGTCAATAATGTTAAAACGGACTAAAAATGGTTTCTTAAGGCCTTTTTGGAGTTAAACTAAGTCTTAGTGAGAATTTGGAGCAAAAAGAGGCTGATGTTGAAAAGCTGCCAAGTGAGATCGATCGAAAAAAGTGAGATCGATCGAACTTTTCTCTAATCGATCGAACTTTTTCTGAGATCAATCGAACTATTTGCGAAAGTTATTAAAAAGCATATCTGAATCTCATTTCGAACCAACTTGGGCAAAGTTTGAAAGGGGCGATTCTAGGGCCGAGTTCTCACCTTTTTGGGCTTTCAAAGCCTTGTATAAATGAGGGATTAAATCGATCATTTTTGTTAAGAGATTCATATTTTAGATTGTAATTTCTATATTCTCTTTAGTTTCTCTCTCTAGAAAGTTAGAGATTAGGGTTAGAAGAAAAGAGGGAAGTGGAGGCACATCTCAAAATCCATCTCTAGGTCCACTCTCTCTCTCTCTCTCTCTAGAGCTTCAAAGAGGAAGAAGAAGAAGATGGAGCCATGTTTGGAGCTTGCCCTTGAGGGTTTCATGACTACATCTACCTCCTCCATGATTGGCTAGATATACACTTAAGGGCTTGGATGGGCCTTAAGTCTTATGTAATATAAACCTTTGTATTTCTATTTTTGAGGATTTATATATATTATTGTGATTAGTGTTCTAGCCTTATGAATTTAATGAATCTTGGTATATTTCTATGATTTCTATGGTTTAATTCTTCCTATTAATTATCTAGTTTATTTACATGTCTATGTGTGATTAAATTGGGAATTATTTCTTATATGATTCATATGGATTAATTCTTTCTATTGATTCTCTATTTGATTACATGTTGTCTTATGTGTGATTATTTGGGAATTGATCTCTACACTAGTTTTTCTATATTAATTGCATGTCTATGTGTGGTTGATTGAGAATCTAGTGATAGCTAGACATGGTTTTTATTAGATGGGTTTGTCAATTAATTTGATGGATTATACTTTTGCTTGATGGGTTATTCTACAATTTAATTCATGCTTGTAGGTAGGTAGACAATCTTTACTTTCTTTGATATTCCATGGTTTATTATTGCAAATTCCATGATTCGCTAGATTGATGTGTGCTACAATTGTGACTAGTTTGATGGGTCATACTTAGATTTGATGGGTTGTTCTACACTTAGTTTCTTTGTTGGTTAGGTAGACAATTCATACATTAATTTGATGATCCATGCTTAATATTGCAATTGGTAGTCATATTTTGTTCACAACAATGTATTCCCCATTAATGGAAAGCAAGTGGTTAATTACATGAGCTTAGTGGTGATTCCAACACCCTAAGACCTTTCTTCATATCTCTTAAATCCCTAACTCAACTTAGTTTATTTTAATTAATTGAATTTTAATTTAATTCAAACAATCAATTTCTCATTTGCAATCTTGTGATCTACTAGAGTCGAAGTTAAATTCCAACACGTATAATCCCTTGGGATGATCCCTACTCACTCTTACTACGTTAGTAGTAGTGGTGGTAGTGGTTTTTATAAATTTAAATTTGACCTAAAAGGCTTTTCTTGAACCGCACATTCACTACTTTATTTTGACGTATACAACCAGCCTCGTCAAATTTTGGCGCCGTTGCCGGGGATTAACGGTTTTGTTGAATTAAACTAGATAATAATATTCATTTGATTGCTTATATTTTTATTTTATTTTCCATTGTATATTCTTTTCTCTTGTTCTCATTATTATTTGTTCAATTAGGTACTTGACTACAAGGAAGGCAATCATTGGATCTTAAATCAATCATTGGAGCATAAAGCTAGCATTTGAATTTGAAGTTGCTTAAAGACCTTTGTGAGCAATTCTTGGAACTCTTGTATTTTAATTGTGCACTTCTTTGCATGCTTGTGATAGCCCTTGTTGAGGCTCATTTCATTGCTTTATTTTAAGTCCAAGCATAAGCCCTTGTCGAGGCCAATATTTTCTTGCATTTGGATTTTAATTGTGAATGGAGAGATTATTTGATCCAAGTTTGGGGGAAAATTCCTTCCCCTCTCCTTATGCCCCTCCACTATATTTTGATCCATATGAGGTTGAGTCTAATTCATTTTAACATGCATCATTTTATCATGGACTTAATCACTCTTTTAATCCTCCTTGTGACTATTACCCTCCCCCACCATTTTGTGAAGAACCAAATTCACCACCTTCTAGGTATTCACCTGGATTTGAAGAAAAAGTTTTAACTTTATTTGATGTGCATATTTCACAAGCTCCACTTATTAATTCTCATTCTCAAATGTTAGCCAAGTTAGAAGCTTAAGTTGAGCAAATTGTAAGTATTCTTTCTCATCAAGAGGAGGAGGAAGAGGCAAATGAAAAAATAACAAGAATTTCAATGTATATAGATGAGGATGATGAAAGTGAAGAGGAAAATGAAACAAGTGAGCTAATGCCTAGCACTCTATCTTGTACAGAGGAGGAAGTGGCATATGAGTTCGTGGCTAATCCAATAGAGCATAATATGATTAATGAGGACTTTCCTTGTTTTGATTATGATTTTATCTCCACCATTGCTACTTTAGAGAGTGTGGAGACGGTGACCACACTTGAGGTAGGAGAGGAGGAGGAGGAACTTGTTGAAGAGGACCTTCCTTTTATTATCTCCAAAGACCCTCTTGACACATGCCTTTTTGAAATGTATAAAAATTGTGGTTTTGACCTTGAAAGCTCCAAAAATGAAATGAACTCTCTAATGGACTCCTTAGCTAACTTGGAAAGTGAGGAGATGGTGATTTTTTAGGGAGAGAAAATGGATGAAGAGAAGGTGTTCCTTGATATTCCAAATGAGTCCTTGAAAGACAATGCCTCACCAATTACCAAAGTGAATGATCATTTGAATGTGTTTCAAGAACACAACAAAGAGGCAAGCCCAACCATGATTGATTTTGTTTTCAAGACCGTGGATGAAAGGAACAATATCACCTTTTTCATTTCTTTTCAAGTCATTCTTTTGGATGATGATTTCATTGTTATAAGTGAGGCATCAAATGAGAAAATGGAAAAAAAGGGTCAATAAGGATGTTTCATATCCGGTTTTTGATTCTTTTGATTAGTGAGTTGGCCCAACGTCTTGCTAGAGACGTTAAACACTAGTATTCGTAGAGTTTTCAACTCTATTCCTCTCCCATTTCTTTTTATTATTTATTTTTATTTTTCATTTTTGTGTACATTCGTCTATCCATTTTTCAATCTCTATTTTTGTTACCATCATTGGGGCTTAGCATACGATTTTCTGCACTTTCATGTTGAAAATGGATATTTTGTATCTGTTCGATCGATCTCAAAAGAAGTTCGATCGATCGAACTTCATACCAGCATCCAACCTACATCCAATCACCTCTCTATCCCATCGAGCGAAGAAAACCTGCATATTTCAACTCTCTGTCCATCGTTCGAACTTTATGTTCGATCGATCCAAGTCAATTCGATCGATCTAGGAGCCCTCATGATCGATTGAGATTCCATACTTAGAAAAATTTTCAAAGCACTGCAAATTTCATACTCTCTATCCCATCGTGCGAGCATAAATCGATCATGGTGTGATCGATCCAAGTCAAGATCGATCACAGGTTTGCCCCTTTGACTTTTTGGCTTTTTCTTCTTTCTATTATTTATTTTATTTTATTTTTTATTTTATTTTACTTTTGTTATTTTCTTTTATTTTATTTACTTACTTTTCTCTTGTTAAAAAAAAAAAATTATTATTATTTCTTTGCATTCTTTATTTCCTTTCATTTTTACTTCTTCCATTTTTATTTACTTGCCTCTTTATTTTTTGTTTGTGTATATATTTGATATGTTTAAAAAATAAAATAAAATAAAATAAAAAAACAATCTTTTAAAGTAGTATTCCATCTTGCTAGAGACGTTAAACTTAGCAATCATTGTGCATTTTTCTTGCATTTTGTTTCATTGTACATACTTTCATAAAAAAATGTATATAATAAAAAAAATTTGCAGTTTTTATTTCATTGCATTTTCATTTATTGCATCTTTATTTCTTTGCATTTTATTATGTGTGTGTAAATACTTGTTATGTCATAAAAAAAAAAAAAATTTGCATTCTTTATTTCATTGCATTTTCATTTATTGCATTTTTATTTCTTTGCATTTTATTGTGTGTGTGTACATACTTGTTATGCCATAAAAAAAAAAATGAATGAAAAAAAAAAAGTTTTTATTTTCATTTTTCATTATTTTGTTCTTGTATCCTTTCTTATTTTTTGTTTTTCATTTCTTGCATTGTACATTTTCTTTCATTGCATTTTTCCTTCTTTATTTTTCTTTTTGTATTTTGTTCATGTATTTTATTCTTTGTTTTTCTTGCATTTTGTATATACTTACTTTCATAAAATGAAAAACATAAAAACTTTTCAACATTGTGCCCTTATATGTAGTCATGCATACTTTATGCTTTAATTAGGGCTTGATCTCATATCTCTTTTGCATATTGTGTTATATTGACTTAGATTGCATGCTTTGGTTATTCTTATCCCATTTGATATTTGATGTGAGTTTGCTAGTGTGGTTATTCAAATAGGTTGTTGATTCCAAGTTTGGAGGAGACCATTTTCATATTGGATCATTGTCGGGTTTCATGATTTCACCACCACGGTATACTCTTTCCATATTTTCCATTATTCTCATTGTACATTAAGGACAATGTGCGGTTTAAGTTTAGGGGTAAGGTGACTTTGTTGCATTCTACTTAAAGTTGAGCTTGAAATGTATGATTGAGATTGGAGATCCATGTTAGCTATGATTTTGATCTTTTGAGGACTATATTGCTTAAAATTTAAAAATTGCTTGACTTGAGAGTCCAATACTCCTTGTATGCCTTGTGGATGTCATTTAGGAGTAAATTTTTCGAAAGATTGATATCTTGCTTGCACTTGTGGTCCACATCATCGTGATTTTGTGATTATTTTGAGATTCACTCTAGGATTCTACACTAGCACAGGCGCACACTAGCATTCATTTGTGGGGTACATGCTTTGTTGATTATTGAATTGGTTACATCCCAATTGAGCTAGTAGTGCATTGAAAACTTTCATTCTTGATAAAGGTAGATAACAACTCCTTTTCACTAAGTAGCTGGGATTCTAGCCTCATTAAGCATTGAACTTCTCGCGTCGAAAGGTGGAGGGCCCAAACTCTAGGTTAATAATTGAACTTATTCAATGAAAAAAAAAAAAAAAAAAAAAAAGAGAAAAAGTTGCAAAAGCAATAGAAAAAAAAGTGAGGACTTCTCCTAAAAGGTAAAAAGTGGGAAATGATTAGATGGAGGTTGTTTTGATTTGTAGCCTAGTTAATTTGAGCTTGTAAGTCCTTAGGGGTGTTTGAACACCTAGTGCCCTAAAGTGTCTGGTTTGGGAGTCATTGACCTAACGCTCGACCTCATAGATCGCTAGAAAGCTTAATAGATCAACACATTGCACCATGCTTCCATCTTTGATCCTTAGGATTAGTAAAAAAATAAAAATAAAAAAATTCGAGTGAAAAGAATAAGCGCACCTAGAACAATAAAGGTTTAAAAAAAGGTCCACTCTTTGTCTTGATGATCGGTACTAGATTTGTGTGCTAGTTTGAGGGTAAGGATGTGATCATTTCATTAGTTGGCTTAGATAGCAACACACTTGATGCCGGTCCACTTAAAAAGGATTCTAGAGTTGTTTTGATTTGTATGATCATTTTCTTGATGTGTGGAGGACCATACTTGCTTACTTGATGTTGAAATTTTGGGAAATTGCTTGGAAATAGTTGAAAAATTGCATGCTTGATGTAGTTTTCTCCCAATGCTTTTTTGCATTATTGGTGCCTCTTTAGTGAGAATGAGTTGAATGTTTGAGGGTATCATTTCTGGAAACCCTCACGAGACTTCACTCGTCCTCTAGGGTAACCTAGGGGTTTAAAAGGCTTGTTGCATATGCTAAATGCAATCGTGTTCCCTACAAAAGTGGCGTTATCCATTTATTGCTTTCTAGTTCATAGTTGTTTAGTTGTTCATTTCATTCCTTTAATTTGTAGTTCATTGCTAGGGACTAGCAATATTTAAGTTTGGGGGTGTGATGAGCGCTTAAAAGTGCTCATTTAAACCCCTTAAGCGAGGGTATTTTAGTCCATTCATCTATCTTTATTTACCCGTTTTAGTACTTATTTGTATTTTTGTTTATTTCAGGTCAATAATATTAAAACGGGCTAAAAATGGTTTCTTAATGCCTTTTTGGAGTCAAACTAAGTCTTGGTGAGAATTTGGAGCAAAAGGAGGCTGATCTGAAGCAAAAAGAGGCTGATGTTGAAAAGCTGCCAAGTGAGATCGATCGAACTCTGATCGATCGAACTTTTCTCTGATTGATCGAACTGTTCGCGAAAGTTATTAAAAACCATATTTGAATCTCATTTCGAACCAACTCGGGCAGAGCTTGAAAGGGGCGATTCTAGGGCTGAGTTCTCACCTTTTGGGCTCTCGAAGCCTTTTATATATGAGGGATTAAATCATTTTTGTTGAAAAATTCATATTTTAGATTGTAATTTCTATATTCTTTTTAGTTTCTCTCTCTAGAAAGTTGGAGATTAGGGTTAGAAGAAAAGAGGGAAGTGGAGGCACATCTCAAGATCCATCTCTAGATCCACACACACTTTCTCTCTAGAGCTTCAAAGAAGAAGAAGAAGAAGATGGAGCCATGTTTGGAGCTTACCCTTGAGGGTTTCATGACCACATCTACATCCTCCATGATTGGCTAGATCTACATTTAGGGCTTGGATGAGCCCTAAGTCTTGTGTAATCTAAACCCTCGTATTTCTATTTTTGGGGATTTATATATATTGTTGTGATTAGTGTTCTAGCCTTGTGAATTTAATGAATCTTGGTATATTTCTATAATTTCTAAGGTTTAATTCTTCCTATTAATTATCTAGTTTATTTACATGTCTATGTGTGATTAAATTGGGAATTATTTCTTACATAATTCATATGGATTAATTCTTTCTATTGATTCTCTATTTGATTACATGTTGTCTTATGTGTGATTATTTGGGAATTGATCTCTACACTAGTTTTTCTATATTAATTGCATGTCTATGTGTGGTTGATTGAGAATCTAGTGATGGCTAGGCATGGTTTTTATTAGATGGGTTTGTCAATTAATTTGATGGATTATACTTATGTTTGATGGGTTGTTCTACAATTTAATTCATGCTTGTAGATAGGTAGACAATCTTTACTTGCTTTGATATTCCATGGCTTATTATTGCAAATTCCATGATTCTCTAGATTGATGTGTGCTACAATTGTGACTAGTTTGATTGGTCATGCTTAGATTTGATGGCTTGTTCTACACTTAGTTTATTTGTTGGTTTGGTAGACAATTCATACACTAATTTGATGGTCCATGCTTAATATTGCAATTGGTAGTCTCATTTTGTTCACAACAATGTATTCCCCATTAATGGAAAGCAAGTGGTTAATTACATGAGCTTAGTGATGATTCTAACACCCTAAGACCTCTCTTCATATCTCTTAAACCCCTAACTCAACTTAGTTTATTTTAATTACATTTTAATTAATTGAATTTTAATTTAATTCAAACAATCAATCTCTTCTTTGCAATCTTGTGATCTACTAGAGTCGAAGTTAAATTCCAACACGTATAATCCCTTGGGATGATCCCTACTCACTCTTGCTACGCTAGTAGTAGTGGTGGTAGTGGTTTTTATAAATTTAAATTTGACCTAAAAGGCTTTTCTTGAATCGTACATTCATTGCATTATTTTGACGTATACAAGCGGCCTCGTCATATATGCTTGTCGGCTTCAGTACATTGTATGTGCTTGTCTAATTTAGCATGTTAATTTACCCTTGTCTGCTTAGCATGAGGGTTATGCTTGTTTGCTTTAGCATATTCTATGTGCTTGTTATTCTGAGCATGATTGTATGATGCATACATCGACATGCCTATGTGATCCTTTACTACTTGTGTAAGTATGTAAATTATTCCTATATTACGTGTCAACTGCTTACTTTTATGTCTTGTTTAGGCATTGTGGGTTTTTCCAGCTTGGTTGAGATTGATGCTAGGGCATCATCTCTTGGGATTTCGTGGTGACCTTGATGTGATGACGTCACTGGGGTCTTGTTTCTAAAGTCATGGGACGACGAGTCAGATTGAATCGAGTCCTTCCTTGGGGATTGGGAGATTTGTTTTCGTGAGCCTCACGGTGAGGTCCTCGCGTCTCTTCTTCTTAGAGTGATGGTTAGGGATTTGATAGGTGCATTGACCTAGGATTCTTCTTGTCTTGCCTTGGACAGCTCTTACGAGCTAAGGTTGGGGTGTGAGTGTTTCCGTGTAATTAATTGCATTGGTGTAATCAATTACTCTTCCTCGTCATCGGAGTCTTGGGGTTGTGTTTAAGGTTCTGATAGGATCCTATAGAGTTCTAATCGAACTCACGACGTCTTGAGTTGATTTATTCTGTTGGTGTCTCGTAATAATTAGTATTGGGGCTATCCATTACCTCGTTGCTTGTTTTGTATGGCATTAGGATTCCACCTTGTGTTTGAGCCAGTCTTGGGAAAACTTGTAGACTCTTTGTTTCGGGAACCTTAGTGTTCATTCTAGGAGATGATTCACTTCCTTGCTGTAAGGGATTGGACTCATCCAGGTGTTTGGGATTCACTTTAGTGAGTTTGTCCTTCTGAGAGGCATTTCTTCCCTTCTTACTTGTTATTTTACGGGATTGTTATTTGCATAGTCATTCCTACCTGTTTATATGCCTTGTTGTTTTGAGCATGCCTTAGAAATATGTTAGGGGATGTGACTATTTGATGGTTATGTGCTGGTATAGATGGTGTGTTTTCCATTTACTATATCTGTTTGTCATGCTAGCGTCATAGGTGATGTGCAACTTGTCTTTGATGCTTGACCCCTATGTGATAGGTAGCATATTTAATTGCCCTTGTACACTATGTGTTTAGCTGTTTGGTGCGTGGATTTTTGTTTACATTTAGTATACTTGTACCTAGTGTGCTTGCGCGTTGTATATTTTAGTTCATTTTGGTTTTAGTATACTTGAGCCTGTGTACTTGTCTACCATGGATTTATTACTACTTAGTATACTTATGAGTGTATACTTGTACCTATACATATATTGCGTTTCCGTTTTGACATTTCTTAGTATACTTGTGAATGTATACTTGCATAGATATATATATATATATATATATATATATATATATATATATATATATATATATATGTTTCATGACTAATTGTTCTATTAGTTCATTTCTTTTATCATTCTTGTACTATGCTTGGGGTTGTGTGACCTTGGTTGTCGGGATTGTGTGTGTGAGCTTGATCCGATGTCTTGATTCCTAGGCGTAGCCTTGTGGTAGGTCAGCTTTAGGATGACGTGGAGGTTCTTGGGTGCATTGTCTTGTTAGGAGTCGTTGTGACTAAGGCGATGATGATGTTGTTTGATTTGTAAAGTCCGATCTATTGGCTTGAGGGCATAGACTTGTCAGGCTTTGGATTCGTGACTGATGTGGTTGACGATAGTGTTTTGAAACTTGGGGTTGTTAGTTTCTCCGGTATTTAGGATTTAAAGCCTTAAGCATAGCGGTGTGTATGATATTGTTGTCAGAGTTTTGGGATTGGCCAGAATGGTCCGACCGAAAATCTTTGGACCATATCTCAACTCTCATAAAATGCTTGGTTTCCATGGTGCTTTTGGTAATGATTATTTGACATTAATGTCATTTGTATCAATAGGTTCACGGGTAAGCTTGTTGGGGGCAAGTGACGAATTAGGGCTTTATACTGTCATGCTACCGTACAGGTTGTGTGTGGGTGAGTGCTAGTTGTCGTCGATGCTACCTTGCATTACCTAGCTAGTAATGTGAGTGTGGGCGGGCACTTGACATTGTGGATGCTACCATACCTTGGGTACGTTGTGGGCGGGTTCTAATTAGTATTCGTGCTGCCATGTTGCTTCTGGTTGTGTTCTTTATTTTGATGTGTAGTTGATCTCCTTAGGGTGGTTGACATTGGGTTAGTATGTCAATTTGTTGGAGAGGTGTTTCACGGTTCATGGGTTCGTGTCCTTTCGTTGATCTTGAGACCTTTGGAGTTGTCCTTGGGTACTTTATGATCTATTCCTTGGTGTGACCTTGTGTACGGTCTTTCTTCGGTTCTTCTGGGAATGTTCCTAATTTTGGGGACAAAATCTCTTTAAGGAGGGTAGGTTGTAATGACCCGGTCATTTCCTTCTTTTCCTTTTTCCTCAGAATTTACGGATAAATTTTTTTCGTTGAAATTTCTTTTCTGAGTTCAGTTTCTCGTCGCTTAGTGTCATCTCGAGTGCTCAAAAATGGTTTCTGAGACTCTTCCTTTTGGATTGACAACTTCCTTTAAGGACCGAGTCATTTCGACATTTTTTGTTTTTTGACACTATTCACTTTTCATCCTTTTCCCTGTTTTGTCCTTTTCCCTATTATGTCTTTTCCCAGTTTGTCACTTTGTTGGCATAACCTCACTCTTTGTGGTTGGAGTTGGTTTTTGACTTCATGTATCTTCATTCTAAGTGGTTTCCACGAAATACGTATCTTTACTTTTGCAAGAAAGTACTCTGGTTGCTCCCGGTGCTCATAGGGGCATGGATGCACAGTTCTTCAGAATCTTTTTCTTTTCTTGGGGTGTTTTTCATAAATATCTTTTGAAGATATTTTATTTCAGGGGTTTTTAAGAAAATATTTTTGGAAGATATTTTCATTTTGGGTAATTAGTGCAGTTTTCACTTTTTGGAGGAGCCATTGTGCAATTAATGAAAGTTATTGTAAACTGCCTTGTTTTGAGCCTGGATTCTCGTACGGGATTCATTTTCACATTTTGTTGAGTCGTGTACTCTTAGAATTTCTTTCTGATTGTTTTTCTCCAGTTTCAGGGTTTCTGGCTCCGGTTGCCGTCGAACTTGTTCAGGGCATATCTTTCTGCTCGGGACTCAGTTTTCGATGTCGTTTCTTCCGTTGTACATATTTTCTCATTTTGAATCTTTTCTGTTCACAGAGTTTCACCGTTTGAGTGCGTCTACTAAAATTCCACTTTTCCGGACCCGGTGGGGCCCTTTCGGGGCACTTTTAGGGTTTTTCTATAAATAGGGGACTTAAAGAGAAAAAAATCAGATTTTCTTCTCTCTCCTCTCTCTTGGCCGGCAGCCATGGCTGCCAAGGGGCTGCCACTCTTCTTCTTTTTCCGGCCACTTCCCTCGAGTGAAATGTTGTCGTGCCTCAGTGTTTTATGTTCGCCTTGGTGAGGCCTTCGATTTCACTGATTGGAACCTCGTTTTGGCCATTTCTTGAGTTCGGGTTTGAAATCAAGTTGTGATTTTGATGGGGGTTCTTGGGGGTTCATGTAGATCGTGTTGTCCTTGACAAAACCTAGGAGTTTTGTCGGATTCGAAACGGTTTCATTTTGTTGGCTTTTTAGATTTTCATCTCAAATTGAGGTAGGGGATGTATTAAGATTATAGTTGTGTTGTATTGATTGTTTTATGAACTTATACAACTTGTATGCATACTTTGTATGAATCCTATAATTTAATTTAATTATTTTCTTGTATATGATTTAATTCTAATGGATGTATGTGGCTTAGAATTGAATTGTGGCATGCTAGGAAATTAAACCTTGATATATTGAGTAACATATATTAAATTTGGAGCATTTGAATAAGAACTGCAAAATTTATTTAATATTTATCTTTTATGAAAGTTTAATTCACATAGTTGAGACAAGCATGAAATCAACTTGTAATGTAATATTAAAATAGGCCTTGGCATGTTCTCTAACATATGTTAAATTGAGAGCATTTGGATAAGTTTAGAAATCTAGAGATTTTGAATTAAATGAATTAATTAAAAATCTAATTAATGGTTCCACTAGTTTGATTGAGTTTTTAACTTGATAATGGTAGTGAGTTGGGCTTGTTTACTTGTATATATCCATTTGGGGTTGTTTTAGAAAATCTAGAGATTTAATTACCATGTTTCAATTAAACTCTATTTTGTTGTCTTAATGATCCAAATTAGTTTTTGAGTTGGTTTGTGTAGTGACCATACCATGTTGTTTAACATATTTGAATTAGGGATCGTTTGGATGAGATTGCATTTTAATATTGAAATGAAATTGTCAGAGCATGTAACGAATCGCACACTGAAGATTCGACATTGTGAATGTCATTATAGACTTGAACTCTAGGACATGGTTTGAGTGGATTCAACCTTGCATGTGCATGTAAATTCATTCCTAGACATTATTTGAGATGTATAAGTCTGGTTTAACTTATTGATTTTGCATAAGTTTTGAACTTATTGTTTTTGGAGGCTTGTAAGGATCATGTTCATGTGATAGCTAGGGTTTGGCCCTAGTACGGATTCATAAGTTTCCTAAGTCATATGAAGTGCGCAGTAGGTAGTACCTTGTGGGTCGTAATTACCCAGAATAACTTATACATGTGCGCACTAGGTAGTACCTTGCGGGATAGTAACCCGGAATAACTCGATTGGTTTACAGCCAAGGATCATAGTCTTTCCATTATTTGATTTCGCATTTAATTTCAAGTTGTTAATCATGGATTACTTGTAGCTTGAGAATTGATGCTTACTTTGGGTATTTGAATCCTATTTAGTATACTTGAACCTGTATACTTGTCCCATGTTTTATTTTAGTATAATTGTGCCATGTATACTTGTCTTGTGCGTATTTGTTTATCTTAGTATACTTGTACCATGTGTACTTATCTTGTGCGTAATTGTTTAGCTTAGTATACTCGTGTTTGTATACTTGATTTATAAGTACTCTATATGTATATCGATTACTTGTGTGTGTATGTTGGATATTGCTTTTCTTGTTTAACATGATTTAGAGTACTTGAACATATATGCTTGTATGTCGTGTATCATGTTTTAATACGGTTTAGTGTACTTGTGAGCATGTATACTTGTATATCGTTGTTCATTTCAATTGCATGAGTAGCTTAGAATGATCTCTGAGTCTCACTTTGACATAGACGTTAGGTGGTATGTGCCCCGGTAACATGTTTCACCTCAAGGTGATATAATTGTAAAATGCTAGGTCGATACATGCTCATCTCTTACGAATAACTTTATGTTACTCACCCACGTAGTGGGGACATTTTTCAGGTACAGGAATCAAGGTTCGAGATTCTCATATTGCTTGGATGATTTGTAACCTTGAAGGTTTCAATTCTTGTAAAAGTTGGCATGAAATACCATTTTGTAGCCTTATTTTTCTAAATTCGTATTCTTTGATTCGTATATGTAAAGTGTACATAAGTACACTCATTTTAATGTATTTAACATGTATAAGATGAGGCCGGAGGCCAATGACATGTATCTTGTATACCATGCACTTTTGTTTTCAAGGTTTATTATGAAAATATTAAGAAATGCGAAGTCTTTGCTTCATAACTTTTGCATCGGGTATGGAAATTTCATTCCATTTTTTTCATAAGGATTCTAAGATCATGTATGAGGTATGGCCAAGGGCCAAACACCATTTCATTCTAGGTTTTGCATTTTAGTTCCATTTATTGCATTTTTAGGCATTTTTGGCCGTTGAGAGGTCATATTTTGAATTGGGGTCATTTTGAGGTCGCGGAGCATTGGGACGCGTCCTATATGTCTTTTTACGTTTGCGTTCATGTCCACATTGCATAAAACTCTTGAGTTTCTACTTTTGACCTATTTTTAGGCAATTTTCATGAATTTTCATGAAAATTTCATGCGTGAGAGTGTCATTTGAGCTTGTCCTTGTTTTGGCTTGTTTTAGATGTTTGAGCGGGCCTAGAAAGTGTTTTAAAACTTGTTCGGATCATGTAGAAAGCATGTAAAACTCTAGAATTGGCCCAAGCACCATTTCCACTCATTGTAGCAGCTTCCCATAGCAGCAGCAGAGGCGTCGGTCGGTTGATGGAGCTTCTTCGGTCGGTTGACACATACTCTGAAAACCATTCCAGTAGGCTTTTTAGGAAAAACCTTATTTCGGCTAACCGATGATTGGGGTTTGGCCGATCAACGGTTGAGTTTTGGCTGGCTGATGGTTGCATTTCGGTCGACCGATCCTCCCTGGGACCTTTTCCTTCCAGTTTTCTTGGTCAACTCTATTACTTCGACTTCAAAAGGTCATAACTCCTTCATTTTTGATTCAAATCAGCTCATTGTAGAGTCTAACTTCAAGAGCATGAAATTAGCTTTCCAATGGTACCAACCACTCATCTAAAGTCCAACTGTAATGGGAGTTATTCCAGTTCTAATGAGATATGGTCGTGGTATCTCCTAAATGGAAAAGGCCACTTTGTTTTAATTTCATATCTTTTCCGTCCGGGCTCAGAATCGGGCGATTTTTGAGTTTAACTTTGTTTATTTTTCATTTTATTTCCAATGGTGTGCACGGTGTCACCCATTTCAGTGTGAAATGACCATTTTGCCCTTAGTTTATTTCTTTTCGAGTTACGCATTCTTGCTTCATTTGCTTGGCTCATTTGAGTTTTGGGGCTTCATGGGGAGTCATCTTGGCACCTTAGGGGATGACGTACATCTCTCGAGGCCATTATTTTATCTTTTGCTTCCGTATCTTGGACTCGGTTCGGGTCATCACAGGACATACTGGGTTGAAAAATCCAGGGTCGTCGCATTGGCATTGTAGAAGTGTGACTCTTCAAATTCAATTCGTCTAGTACTTGAAATGGATGGATACCTCATTGGAGCATCTCTTGAAGCATGTGAATCACCTTGAGGTTCTTGAATGGTTATGCTTGTTCGGGGTCTCTTGGGAGGTCTATATTGTGCAACACCTTTGCCTTTAGCTTCCTTAGACAATTTTGGAGCCATGTTTTTCACAAAATTCTTCACTTTGAAGCTTATAACCTCTTTTGGGAATTCTATCAAATACTTGGTGTGCAACCCCAAAAATGTTATAGAATTAGCATGTTTTGATCTTCAATCTTCCCCAAAATCAACCAACAATGTTGATTACAACTCAACTATCACCTTAAAAGCTTCAATATCTTCAATCATCCCAAAAGATTAACCAATCCTTTAAGATCAATCCCAAACTCCATAATTTTCTATCAAACCCATTTCTGAATTTCAAATTTCCACACAACCATCAATTTTTGTTTTCAAGCTTCATGTTTATCATGTAATGATCAAGTATAATCTATGAATGAATGATAACGATATGATTTAGATGATATATATGATGTGTGTGTGTATATATATATATATATATATGTATGAATGAGTTATAGAGTGAAGGAGAGCAACCATGCCTATAGAGGTAAAGAGATTATGCACACAATGAAGCAATTAGCAGGTTAAAATACCAAAACCCACACCCTTGAACCAGTTCAAGAAGGGCAGTGCACTTTGGTGCACAAAGCTTGAACCGGTTCAAAAGGGGGCAATGCACAATTGTGCACAAGGCTTGAACTGGTTCAGCCCTATTGAACCTGTTCGAGACCCCCAGTCTTGAATCCACAGTGTATTTTTTTTTAAAAAAAAATCTTTTTCCAAATATTTCCAGAATTTTTTTTTAACATATCGGTGATTAAAAAAAATCAACAAAAAAAATCTAAAAATTTAAAAACCTAAAAATCAAAAATCTTTTTGAATTTTTTGAACTTTTCAATTTTTTTCTTGATTTTTTCAAAAAAAATTAAAACAACAAATCACTAATCATTAAAATTATCCAGTCAACACACGATTCAAAACCCTTTCAAAGAATGTTTTAAAATATCTCAGAGAACAAATATTTGACTCTACGGACTTTTCAGATAATTTCAAATCTCAGAAAGTAATCACAATATGAAATTAAACTTGCAAATTTTACTAAAGAATTTAGAAATTAATCTAGCAAGTTCATGTGTGTGTATGAAATCTAATCCAATCCAATCCATTTTCAGTTGAATTTCAACAGATCATTGTCTAAACCTTATTGATCGAAAAACATCAAGATAAAATTGTTTTGAGCAATTTTGTTTTTTAAGCAAGGTGGCTTTCACTCTAAAGAGTAGTCAGCAATTTCCCAACTCAACTTATCTCCGCTTTTAGCTTCAATTCACAGTCTAATAAGAGTTTTCGATCAAATCTCAATAAGTAGCCTTTTCCTTAGCAAATTATTCAGCAACTTTCATTTTTTTTATTTTTATTTATTTTTATTTTTAAAGTTGAATATTTTTCATTTTTTTTAATTTACTATTTTTTCAGACAATAAACTTTATAGCTTTTATGAACAATATAGTCAACAGATCAAAAGATTTTCAACCAAATTTATCAGAGATGGACTAGTGCACAAAAGTCTATAAACTTAAGAGATTCAAATATAAAAATCCCCTAATGAATGCAAATCATCTTTCATTGTATAGATTATAGACCAAGAATCTATTTTTATCCAAATATATCATGTGTCTCAATTTGCATTCAAAGATAGATCACAAATTCCTCAAAATAAGTTTCAAATGTATATCATGAAGATTCTGATCAGAAATTCAAAACCCTAGCCAAACCCTAACAAGTGATCCAATGGCAACAAAAGTTTCTTTTAAACACAAGTCATGATCACTGTTTTATCATAGGATTCAGTTTGAAGGTGAAGTCCTTTTGGAATCTAGCTCCATGGACATAACAGGCATAAAATTAATAAAATCAGTCTTTTTTATGCACACAGTCCTTACTCTCACTTTCTGAAATTCTCTTTCATTCTTTACCTCTTTCTTAGGCAAATTTTTAGCTTTAGAAAACTTAGGTGGCACAAAATTCTTTTTCTTTTTAGAAAACACCTTTTTCTTAGTTTGAACATTCTGAGAATGAATTTTCGAACACTTTATCCTTTTCCTTTAAAAACATAAGTGATACTTATGTCCAGTCTTACCACAGAAAGTGCAATGCATCAGTTTATACATATAAGACGTATCAAAATGCAATGAATCAGGTAAACATGGTTTAGGCATATCAGTAGGTTTAACAAAAATTGTTTTACCTTGACCACTAGAAGAACCTCTAACAAATCCTAATTCAGTTTTATCATTCACATCCTTTCCCATGTTGATTATCTTATTCAAACTGTTTTGACTCATATTGAATCCTTTCAGCTTATCTTTTTAAGATTTTAATTCAATTTCAAGATAATTATTTTTCAAAGCAAGACATTCCTTCAATGAGTTAGCAATACTTACCTTATCTTCAAGAATGATGATCTTCTTCTCAAACTCAGTGATGACAAAATTGTTTTCAAAAGCTTTCCTCTTGCCTTCATCAATCTGTTTCCTTAGATCTTCATTCTCATCTTTTGCTTAGATAAGCTCATTTGCTAGCTTATTGATTGCCTGTTTGACTTCCATGGTTTCTTTGACCATCTTCTTCAATCTTTCATCGTCCTTTTCAGACTCTTGCACCTGTTCATCATGAACTTCATTGTCTTCATTATCTAAAATATCAAAGTTAGATAAAGTAACGACATGAGGACCTTTTTCAAGAAAAGCGACATAAGAAAAATCATTAGTATCATCATGAGGAGAATCATTATTACTTAAAATAGAATTTTCAGACATAGAAACTTTCATTGATTTTCTTTTATTCTTATCCTTTTGTTCTTTCTTAGGATACGTGACCTTTGCCACCACAATTCTAGCTAGTGAATTCAGTTTCTTTTCATTCTTCTACTTTCTTGTCAAAATTTTGAGGATTAGCCATATTGCTATTCTTTTTCCTCTGTTGTCTTTGCAAGATCTGATTGAATTGCCTTGACAGAAAAGTAAAATCATCGTCAGAGTTATCATCCATAGAATTCTCAACTTGTGTTGATTTTAAAGCAAGATTTTTCTCCTTTTGATTTAAATCGAAGTTCTACATCTCAAAGATTTTCAATGAACTTACAACCTCGTCAACTTTACAGAAAGTTAAATCCCAATGTTCAGTGATGGTTTCAACCCTAATCTGAAATCTTTAGGTAACGACCTTAAGATTTTCTTACAAATTTTCTTATCAACAACTAACCGAAAGATTTAATACCATATCGGTTATTGAGAGCATCCACTTCTAGATTTGCTTCCATCAGACAGAATTTGATACAAAGTGTGAATCATCACTTCTATCCATCGAAGTCGTCTTGTGATCCGTTCTATTCGTATGAACTGATATCCTACCAGTCCAAAATAGACAAAATTAAGCTGATTTAATTTATCAGTCAACCAATATCCTAACCAGAATCCTGACCCTTGAGTAAAATCAGGAATCCTTCAACTAAATCCGTAAAAAATGCGTTGTCATTTCCACTTCAGTATAAGAAATGGCTGCAAGGATCTAGTGATCTCTGATGGTCCATCTCGACTATCTAATAAATAGTAGACTTGGAGACAAAATCACTATGTCCCTCCTCCTATATGTGCTCCAAACATCTGCTTCGTAGCGTGATGCATCATATCTTCACCTATATGAAATAGAGAATCAAGAGTTGCGAACCTCAGTCTTTGCATCCTTCTTCCAATTTATGTGCAAAAACTACCGTTAGTCCGGTACCACCATCTTTCGTCTGCACCCAGTGTTTAAATTGGAGCATCTTCAAAAGTTAATTCTGCAACTAAATCTATCTACCACTAATCTATGATAAACTTACCGATATTGAAAGTTAATCAATACTTCCATTTATCAAAAGTTAACTATTATTTTAACTCATCAAAAGTCAACAACCACGACCTTTCCATACACACCGTGCACCTCTTCTTTATATATTGGTGATCGGTCTCATCTTCTTGTCTTTGACATACCTTGTTTCTTTAATGAAAAAGTAAGTGTCAATCAAACTTTTTATTTAACATTAAATGAGTATGAAACATTTCTATCCTCCAAATAAGCCATCAATTTCCTAGCAACAACTAATTGTTGCGAAATATGATCTTAAAAAAAAATTCCATAATATTTATGCAAGTGAATTAGACTTAGTTTCCTCTTCCATGTGCAACACCGGCAACTCCTCCTAATGACACGTCCTCGTGAATAAATTCCTGTTTAAGAATAGACTGATGAAAGTTCGTACAGTCTACGATCCTCATTCGGTGTCATTCCCATATGTACCTAAACCAGTACTAAATCCTCATTCCGACTTGGTAACAACTCCTGAAATTTCCAAGAGGATGTTTAGCAAATCTGGCACCTCTGATAACCCATCATGGCGTTACAGTGGTCTTTATTTACCACAACCTCACGAATACCAAAACATTAACAACCACCATTATCATGGCATTGTAATAGGATACGTATCTAGACCTAGCATAAAAATATCAAACTAATCGTACCAGATTATTTGACTCATAGTGATGGTTTAACTATCCCATCCCAAAACATACCATAATGACGCATGTCGAGGTCCAATTAGATTGGCCAAAATTATGTACATCTACCAAATCCTATGACCACATGCTCACAATCTAAGCGTAAAAAGCGCTATTACTTCATGTTATTAAAAACAGTAGTTGACTGATCACATACTTGTGTCCCCAACTAAACCACATACCAAATCTCGAATAGTTAATGAAAATAAAACATGTATGGCAAACATAATACTACAAAATATACTCCTACTTAAGACATCGTTCTTTCTAGGGAAAAGTCTCCTCAGAAATCAATTTGAAAAATTGTTTTACACAATTTCCTTTTATAGTTTTGTAGGTAATCCTCCAACCTCGAAACCGATCCTTTAAACATTACTTAAAAGTAATATATGTTTGCCTAAGCAAATACCAATGGCTTAACCCTTATCCTCCTTATACGCGAAAATGTAAACTGTCTAACGTGGCTTTATAAAACAAATAGAACGTCACAGCATAATCCACATGCTCTCTTGAACGTGATATAAAATTATGTATTTTGTTCTGATAAGAACTCCATCCGATTCCTAAACTCCTGAAAAGTACTTCTTATATATCTCTTTTAGAGATGATAAGAAATTTAGCTATATGTAGATTGATCAACACCAACTCTACTAGTATCATTCGCTATACTACTAGCAATTAAGATCACCCTCGCGCGATCATTCATCTTCAAGATTCAGTACCCTCTTTCTTGAATACCCTAAAATCTCCTCCATTAGAATCCTCTTCGGGCTCCTCCTCCTTGCTTTTCTCCTTTTTGAGAATAACTAAAGTTGTGTAGGCCCCAAGATGCAGTAACCTATCACAAACACTCCAATCCTTCCTTGGCTTATACCTTAAAGTAACGTCATTCGAAACTAAACCTTTGATCCCTAATTCTGCCTTTTGGTAAAGAAATCGATAACGTACTCCTTTACTTCTTTGGGTCTTTATCGCTTTCGCCTTGGACCTAATCCTCCTCCCCGTGCCAACCATTCTGTGACTACAGAATATAATTGATATCAGCTCCTCCTAACGAACCGTAAATAGAGTACAACAAATCCTAATATGGGCTTTAAGTTTTAAGAGATGCAACGCGGAAGTCATATAACGAAAGACACTCCTAAGGACACTTGAACCTGGAGTGCTCTGATACCAACTGTGATACTCCCAAATTTCCGAATGCGGGTTGGCCAGGCCCATGCCCGAACGCCCGAGGATATCAAAAACAAATCGGTAATTAACGAACACAGAATACAAATATTATAAGCAATAATAAATAAAATGCTGAAAAGAAACTAAAATAACAATCAAATCATTAATCCTCAGAATCAATTTTATTGATTAATAAATCCTTCTGATACAACTAATCCTCCAAAATAATACAACTCAGGAATCCATACTATGTGGACCCCTAGAATTCCAAACTAAATAAGTAATTGAAATAATGTCTACATCTAAAAACAGAAACATAAACAAATCTCCTAAATGGAAGCGGAAGAATGAAGTAGACTGATCCCTGCTCAGCATGAACAACCTCTACTCCTGATGAACACTTGGAAAAATAATGGTGGGTCAGGCCCACAAACAAGTTCTACTCTACTACAGTCCAAACAGAGATTCGATACACGTATACATCCTAATCAACTTAATAATAGCTATATAGTCCGTACATAGATATATCCACACTAAGGGACTCTCACTGGACTACAAAGGGGGTCTCAACCTGAATAGAAGGCAACATGCAAAACGCACCTGAGTGGGCATGAGTACCTAAGCCTAACAGGGTATACCTCTACCATCATAGCCAGCTACGTATCCTACTGCATATATGCTCCCTAACCGTTGATCCTAAGACTCAAGCTCATATCAAGGTACCATAAACATATATATATAATCCTGTCCTATCCATCCATAAGAATGCCTGTAAGTTTTTCAGCTTGTTCAACTAATTAGACTTAAGTATCAATAGCAAGCAATCCAGTTAGTCATTCAACTTTGTTCAGCTGATTTGACTTAAATATAAGTAAGACTTAACATTATTAGTTAATCCATTCCCTTATATAAAATAAGTAGGACTTAACTTCTTTGGTTAATCCGTCCCTAGAATGCCACCGTCCCATACCAGTGCATTAAACCATACAATCCATAATAAATGATGCACAAATAAAATAGTATACCAATTAATCCATACCTAGCATGATATAAATCATACACGTAACCATTTACATTTATTTAAGCAAATACAACAATTTAAATAGCATATAATTAACTTACAGTCCACGTAATTAACCTACATCTCAGATAAATTGTATAAACTCCTAAACATGAAAAAAGTCATTTAAAAATTTAATTTAATTGTTAAAATAATTAAATAACTAACCATCCATTAAATAATTTATAAAAATTATTCATAAATTTGTATTGTCCAATTCCTTAAGCATATGAAGTATATTAAATAACTAACCATCCATTAAATAATTTATATAAATTATTTATAAATCCGTATTGTCCAATTACTTAAGCATATGAAGTATATTATGTATCCTAGAACCTTCCAAAGTCCATTTGACTCATTTAGATTAATCAAAATAGGTTTAAAAATAGTTTTAGGCAATCAAAACCAAAAATCCAGGTCACGGTCCAACTGAGCAGGCTAAGTTGCCAACGGAGCAGGCTAAGTTCCAACTTAGTCGGCTCGGTTGGTACTGAAGCCGTCTTCTTCGTCTGTTCAGTCTCTGTAAACCCTAAAACTTCATTGTTAAGGCCTCTAAGCTTCAACCTAAGTCCCATACGTCCATACTAAATTATTTTAAGTGTTTTAGTAGGCAAAGATTCAATTTAAACAACAGTTCATGCATAAAAAATCTAAGAATAAAGAAACCATGAACAAACATATATAATCATGAAACTCTCTATTTTAGTCCAATTAAGCATGCATGATTATTCCGTTTTAATTATTTAAGTTTCCTGGAATATCCTAGGCATGTATAGAAACATAGATTAAAGGGAAAGAGTAAGAGAAGAACTTGCCTCTTAAGGATTTCGGATTGAAACCTTAAACTTCCTTCTCTATGTTCTTCCCCTGATTCCGGCGACCTTGGTTGCCGTCGACCTTCTAATCCTCTTTCCTAACCCCACGAACAGTCTCTCCTTCTTCCTCCTAGGGTTTGGCCTTGAACCCATTGGCCAAGCCTCTCTATTTCTCGCCCCTCTCTATTCTACGTGATGGGTTTGTAAAAACCCTTAGCAGACACAAACTTATATATATATACTACTTATAATTTAACCCAATCCTAATCCCTCTCCAATTCTTTTTGTCAATAACCAAGAAAAGAAAAAAGAAAACAAATAAATAATATATATATATATATATATATATATATATATATATAAGTCTGCTAAAACTAACGTGATAATGTATATACATATATAATTATTAACATTATAACTATGTAAGTTATACATATAATATAAATTTGATTATCGTTATATTAATATTAACTATTAATAACAATTAATAATTAGCATAACTATACATATATACCCATATATATATGTACAACTATCCATAGGTAAATATTCGTACCCATCTAACTCCCATCCAAGTAGTCCGTGCGACCCATTGGGCTAGTCCATTACTATTATCCAAATCTATCCTTTAAAATAAAAATAAAATAAAACATAAAGCAATTTAAATCATTTAATCCTAACAAATAATTACCATTAAACCACACATCATTTAAACAAGTAAAACACCCAATTAACTAATTGCACAAGCACCTAATTAAATCAAATAAATCATATTAGCAATTAAGACAAATAAACATATAATCATGTAGCCACATAAACATATAGCCACGTAAGCACATAATCACATAATTAAATAAAATGAAATAAAATAAATAATTAAAATCCCTTTATATCTTTTTGAAAACTAGGAGTATTACAAGTTCCTTCATGAGTAACCTGCAAAATATCCCAAGCTTCTTTAGTAGTTTTACAATCAGAAATTCTAGCATATTCAAATGGAACAACAACATTAATAATTGCATATAAAGCTTTGCCATTAGCATCATTACGCTCAGTTTCAAAAGTAGTAAAAGCAAAAACATCTTTTAACTCTTTGACTTCTTTACCATCCACAGTTTTATTTACTGTAGGTGGTGTATAGCCAGATTCAACTATTGCTCAAGTTTTACCACCTGAATTTTGTAAATAGGCTCTCATCTTTGATTTCCAAAAATTATATTTATCTCCTTCAAATAAAGGACCACGTTGATTAGAACCACCTTCTTTCAACGCATAAGACATGATTTTAAAACAATTTTTGAAATCAAAAACAAAACTTTCCAACAAGGATCAACTCAATGTGTAGAGATTGGCTCTAATACCAATTTGTGAGTCGTACGTAGCAGAATATTAAGAAAGTTTTGATTATTTTAAAAACAGATTTTGTGTTTTTTTAACTTTCTTTATTTTAGCAATTAATAAATTAATATCATGTAATATAAAATAAAACAAAGTAAAGTTAGAGATGATCCCAGGATTTTTAGCGAGGAAACCCCAGTTGATAAAATACGTCAACTGTTTACGTGGGAAAAACCTCGTGGATTGTGCAGTCCAAAGTAAACCAATCCACTATGCTTGAAACAAAGTACACTGAACTTTAATTCTGGCTCACACCCTATCATTCTACCAAACACCAATTGCTGACAATCCTCTGGCTTTGTGACTCCGCTTCCAACAGCAACTTGACCTCAGGCTTATGCTTGATCTTTGTAGAAGAGTAGCAAGTAGATCAGACAACACTTCTCGAATGCTCCAACCTTTTCAAAGTGTGATCGCTTTTACTTCTGTTCTTCAATCGTCTAAATTCAATGTAGAAATAGATCTGCTTTTGTCTGATCGATGTAGATGCAACTGTATGATCACGATCAGGATTTGAATAATACAATTCTAAAATCACTATGTGAATATGTGTGTGCTCTAGAAAGACAAACAGAAAAATCTCTAAGATTTTCTGATACAAAAATCTTCCTAAGGCTTTTAAGAATAATAAACTGATAATGCAAAAGCCGTGAAATAAACCTTTGTGTATGACAAGGTTTATATAGAGTTTAGAATGACCTAATTCCTTTAAAAATATGGAAAAATTCGTGCATAGGATGTGGTACAATTCTAGACCAACTAGGAAACAATTTTGAAATAGGAAACTGAAAGTTGAAAACTGATCAGGACACCTTGAACCAGTTCAGAGGGGCTGAACCGATTTAAGTTGGCTATAACTTGAAATATGGTTCTTTTAAGCTTGAAACACTGTATATGGTAAGTCTGAACAGTATACCAAGTGTAGAATGTCCTGACCTGTTTAGAATTCTTCTTAATGTGTTGTTCTTACCTTTTTCTTCTAAAGGTCTTCAATTATGGTAAGTTGAACAACTTTCCGTAGTCGCCATCGATCTTGATAACTTGCATTATAAGTAACTTTGAATTACAACTTGACTTGGACTTGTTTTGTTTATGATAATTGCCAAATACAAAATAATATCTCACAAACATATACTCATATCATCACAAACAAGCTAGCATGTAAATGCAACCAATAAATCTTCCAACTAAGCAGTACAAGTATAATAATACACATCATTTTTAGCATGTTTTCACTACATAATCACATCACCATCATCTTAACTCATATTTTACACTAAGGAATGAAAATAAGAGAAATCATAGCATGCTTACTTAATAAAAGATAAAGTTTAGAGCATTAGAAATCCCTACCTCAAATATGCAAGCCAGACAAGCCTTTAGCTAGCACCCAATTTCGAAATTCTCTAAACCCTACCAATAGTGGTATCAATTTGAAGCCCTTGCCATGTAGAACAAAACTTCCTTCTTGGCCATTAGCAAATTTTCACTCAAAACCCTTTAAATATAAGCTTTAAACAAAGAGAACATATGTATGTATATAGATATAAAGAGAGAAGAAGATGAAGAGTTTGGAGAGAGAGAGAGGAAATATTAAAAATGAGGAGTAGGAAAGAGGTTGGTCAAGTCTTCCAAACCCAAATGTGGTCCTTGTGCCACTTGTCAACAAATGGTAGATTCTGTAACGACACACTCCACCACATGGTATGATATTGTCTGCTTTGGGCCTGAGCCCGCACGGTTTTGTTCTTGAGCTTTACCCCAAAAGGCCTTATACCAATTGGAGATAAAACCACCACATATAAGCATTTCACATTTCCTTTACCCAGGCGATATGGTATTGTGCACCTGTATCTCGCCCAGTGTGATAGCCTGCCAGTGCCTAACACCCGCCTACGGCACACCTGTCTACATGGCCGCCATAATCACCCCCCTTTGGGCCCAACATCCTCATTGGCCAAGCTTCTGGTTAGGTCAGGCTTTGATACCATTTGTTACGATCCACTCCACCATATGGTATGATATTATCCGCTTTGAGCCTGAACCCGCATAATTTTGCTCTTAGACTTTACCCCAAAAGGCCTTATACCAATTGGAGATAACATCACCACATATAAGTACTTCACCTTTCCTTTACCCAGGTGATGTGGGATTATGCACCGTAGCTCGCCTAGTGTGGTAGCCTGCCAGTGCCTCGCACTTGCCTACGGTACACCCTCCCACAAGGTCGCCACAATCACCCCTCTTTGGGGCCCAACGTCCTCGTTGGCCATAATTCCAGCTAGGTCAAGCTCTAATACCATTTGTAACGATCCACTCCACCACATAGTATGATATTATCCACTTTGGGCCTGAACCCGCACGGTTTTGCTCTTGGGCTTTACTCCAAAAGGCCTCATACCAATTGAAGTGACACACCTACATATAAGCACTTCACCTTTCCCTTACCTAGGTGATGTGGGATTGTGCACCCATAGCTCACCAGTGTGGTAGCCTGCCAGTGTCTCACACCCGCCCACAGGGTCGTCATAATCCACCCCCCTTAAAGGCCCGATGTCCCCGTCAGCACATATCCAGCTGGGTTAGGTTCTGATACCATTTGTAACAACTTACTCCACCACATGGTATGATATTGTCCGCTTTGGGCTTGAGCCCGCACGATTTTGCTCTTGGCTTTACCCCAAAAGGCCTCATACCAATTGGAATGACACACCTACATATAAGCACTTCATCTTTCCCTTACCCAGGTGATGTGGGATTGTGCACCCGTAGCTCGCTAGTATGGTAGCTTGCTAGTAACTCTCACCTGCCCACGGCACACCCGCCCACAAGGTTATCACAATTACCCCAAAAGGCCTCACACCAATTAAAGTTGTACCATCACATATAAGCACTTCACTTTTCCTTTACCCAGGTGATGTGGGATTGTGCACCCGTAGCTCAACAGTGTGGTAGCCTACTAGTGTCTTGCACCCGCCTACAGCACACTCGCCTACGGAGTCATCACAATCCACCCCTTTGGAGGCTCGACGTCCCCGTCGGCACGCTTTCGACTGGGTCTACCATGCATTTGTAACTATCCATTCCACCACATGGTATGATATTATCCGCTTTGGGCCTGAGCTAGCACGGTTTTGTTCTTGGGCTTTACCCCAAAAGGTCTTATACCAATTGGAGATAACACCACCACATATAAGCACTTCACCTTTATCTTACCCAGGTGATATCGGATTGTGCACCCATAGCTCGCCCAGTGTGGTAGCCTGCTAATGCCTCGCACCCGCCCAAGGCACACCCGCCCACTAGGTCACCACAATCATCCCCCATTGGGGGCCAACGTCCTCGTTGGCCACATTTTAGGTTGGGTCAGCCTCTGATACTATTTGTAATGACCCACTCCACCACATAGTATGATATTATCCGCTTTGAGCCTGAGCCCGCAGGATTTTGTTCTTGGACTTTACCCCAAAAAGCCTCTTACCAATTGGAGATAACATCACCACCTATAAGTACTTCACCTTTCCTTTACGCAAGTGATGTAGGATTGTGTACCTGTAACTCGCCCAATGTGATAGCCTACCAGTGCCTCGCACTTGCCTATGGCACACCTACCCACAAGGTTGCCACAATCACCCCTATTTGGGGCCCAACGTATTCGTTGGCCACACTTCCCTATGAACCTGACCCAGCCAGAAGTGTGGCCAATGAAGGTGTTGGCCCAAAGGGGGCGTGATTGTGGTGACCATGTGGGCGGGTGTACCGTGGATTGGTGCGAGACATTAGTAGACTACCACATTGGGTGAGCTACGGGTACATAATCCCACATCGCTTGGGTAAGGGAAAGGTGAAGTCCATATATGTGGTAGTGTTATCTCCAATTGGTATAAGGCCTTTTGGGATAAAGCCCAAGAACAAAACTGTGCGGGCTCAGGCCCAAAGCAGACAATATCATACCATGTGGTGGAGTGGGTCGTTACAGATTCCCACTTTGCTTAAGTTACTATTGTGCTCTTACTTAACATTCTATACTCCATCCATGTCCCCAAAATATCTCCCTCATTGCATAAATATATGTCTGAAATTACCACAATGCCCCTCAATGAAAATGACAAAACCGAGAGGAGTTCCTGAGCCCAAATATCGTCTTAACTTCCGAAAAATTCTAAAAATAATCCCGTCACTTCTAAATGACTTAAAAAAATAAAAATGCATTTCTAAAACCCTCGGCTCGAGAAATGACCTAAACGGCCCTCTAGGACGATACACGAAAAATAAATAAAAAAAAATTTTAAAAAATCAAGATAAATTCGGGACATTACCTTTGCAAATAAGCTCTCATCTTTAATTTTCAAAAATTGTAATTGTCTCATTTGAAAAAAGGACCACGTTGATTAGCTCAACCCTCTTTTAAAACATAAGACAAGATGAAAGAAATTTTGAAAACAAACAAAAATTTTCCACTAGGATCAACTCAATGTGTAGAGATTGACTCTAATATAATTGTGAGTTGTGACTAACAGGCCTGTGGCCTAGCTGTACAAGGCTCCTACTTTCCAAAGAGAGGTCAAGAGTTCGAACCTCAATGGATGCAGTGTGTGTGAGTCCCAACTAGGAAAAAAAATAAATAAATACAATTGTGAGTTGTGCAGCGGAATAGATTATGGGAAGTTTGAGTTTTTATATCTGTTTTAAGAGAGGAATTAATCACATGTTTCTTTATCCAATTTACTCTACTAAAAGTACCTATTAATTAAATAATCGCACGCAAATTAAAAGCAAGTAAAGTTTAGAGTGACACTGGATTTTAGCGAGGAAACTAATTAGAAAACCTCAAGGTTTTGTGCGCTATCCCAAGCGTAAAAAGATCTACTATGTATAAAACAAAGTATATCAAACTTTGACTTAGACTCCAAACCATTCGCTCTACCAAGACTTAATTTGCTGAACTTCCCTGGCTTTACAACTTCCCATCCAACAGCTTTCGACGTCAGACTTATGCCTCGAACCTTGTAGAAGGATTGCTGGTAGATCAACAACACTCCATAAGCGCCTTGATCCCTTTAAAGTGTGATATAAAATTCTTCTTGTTTGAATTTGAATTTGATGTAGAAGAAACAAGATCTATTTTTTTTCTCATTGCAGATTCAATTTTTTAATAGACTTGAATACGATCAGGATTTGAACAATACCATTAATGCACTCGTGTGTGTATATAGTGTGTATGTTTTATAAAATCTCACAAAAAGGCTTTTAATTATAATCAAAATTTTAATGCAAAAAGGCACACAACCCTAGATGAGAAAATATGTTTATATAGACTTTTAAAACCCTAATGTCACTTGGAAACACAAGTTAATTTCGTGCATGAGTTTTTAGAAGGAAGTTTATGCAAAATAGGAAGTTAAAACATAGTAGGAAACAAGTTACCTAAAACTGTTGAGAAACTTGAATTGTTCAGCTGCCATGAACCAGTTCAAGTTGGCCAATGTTTTTTTTTTTTAAAAAAAAAAACAAACAAAGCTTTACATTTTGAACCAGTTCAGCTACCTTGAACTAGTTCAAGTTGGCCAGACCTGAACTAAAGGCATGGACATTTAGAAAATTTTTGGCAACACTCAATTTTGAAAAACATACAATGTATGTAAGTGTCCTAACCTTTTAACTCCACTTCCTAAGGTGTGGCTCTTATGGTGTGTCGTCGCACCAACGTCTAAAAGATGTGTACTAAGAGTATGTGAGTACAATGTGGCCAAGTTTTAAATTTATAAATGCCATTACTACCTCTAACTAAAAATATAGCTAGGGTGAGTAAGGATCGTCCCAAGGGATTGTGGGTGCACTAGTTATGGAAACAATGTATAGGGTTAGTAGGTCGAATGATCAAGAGATGGTGTGTTTGGTTGATTAAACTACAAGCTAAACTAACCAAGTTCAATGTAACATAAGCAATTTAGATGAAATTTAGAGAAACCAAGAGAGTGAGGTCTTGAGGTCTAGAGATCACCACTAAACATTACCATTCTAGACATTTAGTGCATAATTAATGAGGGGAAACATGTGTAGCAATTTGAAAGTGTGTGATTGATTGTTTCAACAAGTATGGATGACCAATTAAGCATATATTGTCTAAGCAATCTAGTGAATAGCACAATACATCAAATTAAGCCATTAATCCTTCATTTAAGCTCATAATCCAAACACATCACATGGTTAGAGAATAATAGTACTTGCATTCATAAGTATAGAATATCAAACAACAAGCATGGATTGTCCTCTCATCCAACAACTAAGGCTACTACACTACAACCAAGCTAAGTGCATGAAACTTAAACTAAAGAAATTAAGAGAGAGGCACAACCCATCAAGACATGAGTATGAACCATCAAATAAACCATAATAGTATTATATTAAGCACTATACCTTGATAATCTCTAGATCCATAGCATTAACACACATAGACATGCAGCAATAACACAAAAACTAGAGATAAACACATGAACATCTATTCTAACGTACATAGACATATGGATAGAATGAAATGATCAATTGGAAGTATTAAACCACACAAATCATTGAATAAATAAGATTCATATATAAAATAAATGTCAAGACAAGATTACAACACAAATCCCCTCAAAATACAAAGCATTAGAGTCTAGAAGGCATGCTTAGGGCTAACTCTAGCCCCAAGAAGATGTTTAGCCACTCATTGAAGTAGTCATCCAACCCTCAAGGGCTATCTCCATGGTAGAAATGACCTCCTTCTTGATGGAAACCCTAGAAGAATGGACGAACTCCCAAAGATGCGAAAAAGCTCTTGATGAGCGCTGAAAAGTGCGCATTTAAACCCTTTAAGCTTAGGTATTCTAGAACCTTTATTTATCTTATTTTTCCACCTTAGATTAATTTTGTATTATTTCTATTTTCAGGTGTTTATCCCCAAAATAAGCTAACTCAACTAAATAAGAGCATAATTGAAGCAATCTTGAGATGAATTAAAGAAAGGAGGAATGTGGAAGCAAAAGGAAGCAAGTGGTGGAAATTCTGCAAGTTTGATTGATCTCAGAAAATATTTGATTGATCGAAAGTTCATCGATCTCAGCATTTCAAGATGGATCCTAGCTCTTTTGTCCTTATCCAAAGATCCCATAAAGTTTGATCGATCCAACTTTTTTCCGATCGACCGAAAAGATTCCATCTTATCTAGTTGTACCACCTTACCTACCACACTTGTCTCTTTCCCAAAAAATATCTTCAAAATATCTTAGATATGTCATTATCCAAAAAGGCGCCGCCATAGAGGATCGATCCAGCTTAAATTTGATAGATCTCAGCCATGTTCGATCATCGTACCACAAGTTCGATCGATCGAACTTCCTCAAGCTCAAGAAAATCCAAATTCCAGCTCATTAAAAGTTATCTCATATCCAATCATTGGAAGGAATATTGGTGTACGAGCCTAGCTCATTAGGGGTGACATTTAACCTACCTATATGAAGAATATGAGCCATTCTTGACATATAGTAGATACATACACTAGAGACACAATTTTTAATATTCTTAGTGAGGAAGAAAAGAAGAGAGGAGGCTAGAGACACAAGCTTGGAGTTCTTCCATCAACCAAGAAGAGGAGCAATCTTTACCATGGAGTTAGCCCTTGAGGGTTGGAGGACACCATTCATGAGTGGCTAGACATCCTTTTGGGGCTAGAGTTAGCCCTAAGCATGCTTTCTACATCTTGATTTATGTATTTTTGAGGGGATTTGTATTGTGATAGATGTTTTGACATATTTATATACATAGATCTTGTTTATTCAATGATTTGTGTGATTTAATGCTTCCAATTGATCATTTCATACTATCTATATGTCTATGTATGCTAGAATAGATGTTCATGTGTTTATCTCTATATCTTGTGTTATTGATGCATGTCTATGTGTATTAATGCTATAGATCTAGAGATTGTCTAGACATAGTGCTTAATGGAATGCTCCTGTGGTTTATTTGATGGTTCATACTCATTTCTTGATGGATTGTGCCTCTCCTTTAGTTTAATTAGTTTAATTTCATGTTATTAGCTAAATTGTAGTGTAGTTGTAGTTTAGATGTTAAATGGGCGGATAATCCATGCTTGTTGTTTAATGTTCCATACTTATGAAAGCAAGTAGCATATGTTTCTAACCTTGTGATATGTTTGGATTGTGAGCTTAAAGAAAGGATTAATGGCTTAATTTGATATATTGTGCTATCCACCATGTTGCTTAGACAATATATGCTTAATTTGTCATCCATGCTTGTTGAAACAACCACACACACACACACTAATGTTACAATACATGTTTTCCCCCTCATTAATCATTCATTAAGGGTGTAGAAAAGCTATGCTTAGTGGTGATCTTTAAACCCCAAGATCTCTCTCTCATTTTCTTTCCATTAAATTTAATTGTTTACTTTAGTTTAAATTGCATCTTAGTGTAATTTAACCACCAACCAATCTTTTGATCACTCGACCTACTAACCTTAATCTCGATTCCATAACCTAATACAACCCACCAATCCCTTGGGACGATCCCTACTCGCCCTAACTATATTTTTAGTGAAAGGTAGTAGTGGCAATTTATAAATGTAAAACTTGACCATAGTCCAACACCACTCTCTTTTGCACAAACTTTGGGTTAGGTCACGACAAGCCACCAAGTTTTTGGCGCCGTTACCGGGGATTGATCGAAGGCAACGTCGTATTTCTGGAATCAATTAGGAATTAATACTCTTTTGATCGTGTTTCTACTTTGTTTTCATTTTCATTTTGGTTACTTATTGTGTTGGTTCTTATTTGACTAGGTGCATTGAGCTAGAAGGTGAGCAAAGGAGCATTTCAAGCAAGGAGCTAAGCAAAAGCAAGGAAAAAGCTAAAATCTAAAAAATTTTGCAAGGCTAAAATTGAAAATTGAATTGAAGTGCTAAAGGACCCTTTGTGAGCTCTTTCTTAACTCAATCTCTAGTTAAATCGTCGGCCTGCGTGGAGGCTTGTATTTCAATTCTTAGATAAATCGTGAGCCCACGTGGATACAATTTTATTATTATTTGCATATTGTTGATAGCATAGGAGTATAGGAACATTGTATGAGGATAAAGTTTGTTGATTGTTAATTTGTTGCGAAGGTGAAGTGATTGTTCATTACTTGTTGCTTGTTGTGTTTTGTTGTGCATGCATGGTTGTAGATCACTGAAACCTACTCTTGTCCCTCTAAATTTTCATCTTGAATCCGTTGTTCGAAACCCTAGGGGAAGAGGAAGTTCTAGTCAATCCATTCTATCAATGGAAGGACATAATAAGGACCATGTGGAGGACCTTTGTCACATAGACCAACAAGGTATCCTCCACCCCAATGTGCATCATGATAACATGTAAGTACCATTAGGCATGCTGAGGCCATTCATTCACCCACCACAACAACAAAGCCAAGTTCAATTAGGAATGTCCAGGCCAATCTATGCTCCACAACCTCCCATAGTTCAAGGCAATCAAGGTGTCCATGTTGCACCTCCAATGGCTAATTCTCCCCTTGCTTTAAGAGATCACTATGTGCCTAATGAATATAATACACCTACATGCATTCAATTGCCACCATTTAGAGCACACCACTATGAGATTAAACTACAAACCATTCAAATGCTTCCTAACTATCATGGACTTCAAAGAGAAGAACCTTACAGGCATTTGGATGAGTTTCTTGAAGTATGTTCCACTGTGAGACACACGGACATGCCGGAAGAGGTCTTAAGGCTTAAACTTTTTCCATTCACCCTTAAAGACAAGACAAAATATTGGTTTAACAATCTTAGGCCTTTTTCAATAACTTCTTGGGTAGAAATGCAACAAGAGTTCTTAAAGAAGTATTATCCGGTTTCTAAGACCAATGCCATGAGAACCTTAATTCGAGAGTTTTCACATGGGGATGGGGAAACGTTCCATGAGGCATGGGAAAGATTCAATGAATTGCTTAAGAAGTGTCCACATCATGACATGCCCAAATAACAGTTAGTTCAATATTTCTTTGAGAGCTTATCCGACAATTATAAGGGCATGGTTGATGCTTCCGTGGGTGGCTTTTATATTAATAGGCATGAGGATGACGTGTGGCGTCTTTATGAGAGCATGAGTGAAAATCCTTTGCATCGAACTTTATCTTCTAAGAATGGTAGGAATTCAAGTGGAAAGAAGAGTGTTGGCTTACATCAAGTTGACCATTCCAATGAAATAGCCACCGAGATGAAATCCTTATCTTAAAGGTTTGATTAATTCTTGATCAACCAAAACTCGGCAAATCAAGTATCTTCCGTCCCTAACCATTCCCATCATGCATCCAATGAGACATGTATGACTTGTTCAAGTGTTTAACATTCTACTTCCAATTGTCCCAATAGACATGCGCAAAGTGAGCATCATGAACAAGTCAATGCAACTTTTGTTAATCAAGGGAACAATCCTTATGGCAATCACTATAATCTTAGTTGGAAGAAATATCCCGAATTTCTCTTGGAGAAACCAAGGGGAAGGCTCAAACCCTCCCCAAGGTGGTTTATAAGGGAAGTATGTTCCACCTCCGATGCAAAGCCAAGGTTCCCAAGGTTTTAGATCATCGTTTCAATCACAAGGAAATTAATTTTCTAATTCTCATTTTTCTAATCAACCATCATATTCTCAAGGAAATTGTAAGAGTCCCACTTTTGAAGAGAAAGTTTTGACCGCTCTAGGCACTCTAGAGGCGAACACTCAAATGCTTCATTCTCATTCTCAATCCATTACTAATCTAGAAACCTAAGTAGGGCAAATAGCTAGCACTTTAAATACTAGAGAGAAAGGGAAAATGCCTTCGAATGCCCTACCCAAGCAACAATGTGTTGTGGAGACTCATTCCTCATCGGAAGGTCACACAATAGAGCATGTCAATGCGGTGACTACCTTGAGAAGTGGGAAGATTGTGGACAACCAAGTAGGCATGTCCAATGAAGAGAGTGAACCGGTGCAACCCAAAGTTAACACCCATCCTGTTTCTTATCATATTCCTCCTTCATTGCATATGCATGATCTTTCAAATGAGAATGTGTTGAAAAGTGATTTGAAAAGAAAAATTTGTAAAATGATTTCAAAACATCTTGTGTTGAAGAGACTTCAAAGAAAATTTTTGAAAGAGTTTTTGAGCCAAGAGCTCCATTTCCGGATGCCTTAAAAGGATCCATTTCAATTGACAAGCAAAAGGCAAAAACAAATGAAATTATGGATGTGTTTAGGCAAGTGAAGGTTAATCTTCCACTTTTGGATGCAATAAAGCAAATTCCAGCTTATGCCAAGTTTTTGAAAGACTTATGCACCCAAAAAAGGAAGAAAAAAAGCCAAGCACCTAGGAAAGTGGTCTTAACCGAGTAAGTAAGCTTAATTTTGCAGCATAACACTCTTCCAAAGTTTAAGGACCCTAGTTCACCTACCACTTCATGCATCATTGGAGATCATATCATTAATCGGGCTCATTTAGACTTAGGAGAAAGTGTTAACCTTTTTCTATACTCGGTATATGTCAGATTAGGCTTAGGAGACTTGAAACCGACGTTGGTGGTTTTACAACTTGCCGACTGATCCATCAAAAAGCCTAGGGGTATCATTGAGGACGTATTGATTAAGATTGATAAATTTTTCTTCCCCGTTGATTTCGTTGTCATTGACACGAAACCGGTCCCGAATCCTAAGAGCCAAATTCCCGTTATCCTTGGCCGTCCTTTCTTGGCAACTGCGAATGCCAACATTAATTGTAGGATGGGGATAATGAAGATCTCATTTGGCCACATGAAGGTGAAGTTGAATATCTTCCATTTGACCCCCAATTCATTTGACAAGCATGAAGAAATGAATGTTGTAGAGAAATATCATGACCTTGAATGTGAAGGAATAGAGTCTTTGTATGAAACCAAAATTCTAAAAAGTTCATCTTCAACCCTAAATTCCAAGAAAGTAGTTTCAAAATCTTGTTTTGAAAGGGCATGGAAGCCCAAAGATCATTTTAACCAAGGACCAAAAATTTCTTTTGAGCCTAATCCAACAAGTTCTCTAGGGAACCATTTGTTGGGTAGAGTTTAAAGCACTTATCACACCATCAAGGAGGGAATGCACTACAAGATGTTTGATCTGGGCTAAAAGAGCCCAACGTCTTGCTAGAGACGTTAAAGACTAGTACATTCGTAAGGTGTCACAACCCTATCCTCCCTCATTTCTATTTTAAATTTCATTTCTTGAGAAGTCTAGAAATTTGGTTTAGGTTCATATACATTGCTAGGAACTGTGATTAGGATTGTATGCACTTTCATGTTGAAAATGAGCATTTTGCATAAGTTCGATTGATCTCCAAGGAGGATTGATCGATCAAACTCCATACCTGCATCCAACCTGCATCCAATCACCTCTCTGTCCAATCGTTCGAAGAAAACCTTCATATTTTAGCTCTCTGTCCCATCGTTCGAACTTGTTCCTAGATCGATCTTTAGTTCTTCGATCGATCAAACTTCATCTTGGATCGATCTGCAGTCCCAACACTTAGAAAATTTTTAAACCTGCATCCAACCTGTATATTTTAGCTCTCTGTCCCATCGATCAAACATGTCTGCAGGTTTTTACATGTTCGATCGATCGGAGTTCATCTAAGATCGATCTCTGTTCTTTGATTTACTGTTTTAAGTTTGATTTTTTTGTTTTGAATTTTAAATTTAAAATAATAATAATAATAATAATAATAATAATATATTTTATTTTATATTCCAAAAAATATTTTATTTTATTTTTGTTTATTTTTATTTTATTTAGTTTTATTTTTCAAAAATTAAAAAAAAAAAAAAAACAATTTTGTCTTTTAGTGAGGAGAGATCGATCGCAGTTCGATCGATCTGAGATTTCAGTTTGATCGATCGAATTGGTAACAGAATGTTTTTAAAAAACCAAACCTAAGGTTATTAGATCGATACCACAGATCGATCTAACACCCTCACCTTCGTCCCTCGCCACTGCAACTCACTTCCGTACCTCCGGTGAACCCTTCGACGAGTCCATCTCATCTCGAATCTCTCCACCTCATCTCGGATCTCAGATTTCATCTCCCTCTCATATCATTTCTCGGTTTTGGGTAAGATCCGAGATCCTTCTTTTGATTTCAAGCTTTATCTTCATGAATCCATGCTTTCCATGTTAGATCTATGATGTTTTGATGATGAATCTTGCTATTGATGAAACTTTGAAGCTATGTATACATGTGTATATATATGTATATATAGGTTTTATATTTTTGGGTTTTAATTCTTGATTTTGGGGGTCACGAGCCAAGGAAAGTGACCAAAATTGTTGATTTGTTGTGTAGAGGGGCTCACAAGCTTGTTTGTGAGGCCCCCGTGCCATCCACGTCACAAATCTGTGACTTTTCAAATTTTACCTCACAGTTCAATCGATCGAACTATTCTCAGATTGATCTGTAACAAATCGATCTCACTTATTCAAGATCGATCGAACTTGCATCGATCTCACATTTTTGTGATTGATCGAACTTCACAAATTTGCGTCACACATTTCACACACCATCTCTTGTGTTTCATGCTATCTCATACATAGCCAATGCCTGTGTTTTTCACATTGGATGCATTCTATACTTATACTGTCTAGCATGCTTCACATCATATCACTTATTCTTTGTCACTTGCATAGATTCATGTTCCTTATCTGCTTTATCTATCCTATTTGACATATATGATTCTATAAACTGTGCTTTAATTCTTTATACTGACATTGACTTCCTTTTTGCAAGTTTTCCTTTTATTTTGCAGGCCATGGCTAGGGTCAAGACTGTTGCTCGTAGACATTATCACCACAGGGCCAGGCGGAGATTAGATGACCAGGCAGGTCCATCTCACTTCCAGGACCCTATTTATGAGTCCGAGCCAGAGCCCTCTCATATTCAGGAGGAGCCAGCAGAGCCTATTCCACCTCAGTCTCCATCCACTGACAGTCGACTATAGCCTTCGGCTAAGGCATCTTCTTCACAGGCTGGTGCTGAGGTTGAGCACATACCATCTCCATCACCACCATCAGCTCAGCCAGCCTAGGACTTAGACCGGCCATTGCCGAGATACTCACGCCTTTAGGTGGCGCATGAGTCGGTCTTCAATATAGACTACTTTTCCCGGTCTATTCTTACTAGACCAGCATATGATGATATAGACCGGAGGGGTATCTCAGCCATACTAGCCCCTGTTACATACCCAGTGTACTCGAGGTTGGTCCGGATGTTCTTCCAGAACCTCTGACCTACCCCGAGTAACCTGGCGGAGCTGCAGACTCCAATGACGGCTACCCTATCAGTATCACTATGGACACTCTTTCCAGATCTTGCCGCTGTCCACAAGTTTGCCCTCCCAATCTCCATGATACATATCCTACCCTATGGAGGCCCTCATATGCAGACATGGCCGTTGCACTCACAGGTCACTTTGCAGGTCGCGAGATTTTCCCCACTCGGACTTATTTGCCGGACAACCTGTGGTTCTTTGATTCAGTGCTATTTCGAAATATTTTTATGCCCGGCCACAAGATACAGAGGCGCGGCGACTATCTTACAACTTTATACGCCTTTTATACAAGGCACTGGCTATCCATTCCTGTGCTCATCTGGAGCACTATGATGAAGCTATATGTTGATCATATTAGCAAGGCCAAGCCCAAACGGGCTAAGTATCTCCCATTCGGCTATCTCATCACACAGATATTACGGGACCAGCGCTATCCCTTCCAGCCACAGGAGCGCACTGAGTTTGGGGCTTGCTCATTCAAGAAGAATGATTGGGATAAGAGCTACAAGGCTCTTATCAAGAGTTTATAGGACAATGTTGTAGAGGCAGCTGAGGAGCTAGAGAAAGGAGGAGTTAGAGCAGGCAGCGGCTGCAGTAGCAGAGTAGGCGGCAGATGATGTACCAGTCGATCCGGATGCCATGCATATGGATATTGACTTGGAGCAGCCTGTAGAGTACCCTGAGCATCACTCTCCAGTTGGGTCGCCCGTTCACAATGAGGAGAAGGCTTAGGATCATCATTCTCCCGCTCCAGCAGCACCTGAGGCTCTACTTCAGATACCCAGCTTCGGAGAGTGTCTTCAAACTCTGGAGGATGGCATGGTTTCCATCCGGGCTAATATTGCTTCACTCCGCACGAATGTCGTAGCTACATTACGTGATCTATCTAGAGACATCCGCAGAGCACGCCCTGCTCGTCCTACCTCTTCTTCATGATTTCCATATCTTCTTTTCCTATTTATATATCTGTGATATCTGTCATATTTTTGCTACTGTTATATACTTGCGGCCAGTCTGTTGGCCTAGACACTGGATGTACTGTACTATTCTTTATTTCTCTTTTATGCATACTTTGTTTTTGGATGTCATATATACGTATTGATATATCTGTCTATGATTGACTCCATCAGGTGCATCCTAGTGACTTCAGAGAGAGAGAGTAGTGCCCAAATTTTTCAGGACCACCCTTTTTCCTCTCTCCTTACTTTAATTTCTTATCCCATTTACACTTGCATGTCCACTGTGCACCTGTTATTATCCCCTTTGTTGTCTAATGAACTTTTATCCAGTGCCATCTTTTCAAGACCATAGTTAATCCCAAGTTTGGGGGGGCTATGCCACCTACTTGGGATACTTGTGTCCCAACCATTCTTTACTTAGCTGCACTGGTATATTCTTTCCTTTGTTCTCTTTGCACATTGAGGACATTGTGCCATTTAAGTTTGGGGGGGGGGGTAATGGTGTTACTTACAGTGTTGGCTTTCAATTCAAAATTTTGAGCATGACTTATGTATTTGAGGAGTTTTCTATGATTGGTCCATAACTAGCTATGATTTTGATCTTTTGAGAACTATATTGCTTAAAATTTAAAAATTGTTTGACTTGAGAGTCTAATACTCCTTGTATGCCTTGTGGATGCCATTTAGGAGTAAAATTTTTGAATGATTGATATCATGATTGCACTTGTGGTCCACATCATCCTGATTTTGTGATTGTTTTAAGATTCACTCTAGTATTCTACACTAGCACAGGCGCACACTAGCATTCATTTGTGGGGTACATGCTTTGTTGATTATTGAATTGGTTATATCCCAATTGGGCTAGTAGTGCATTGAAAGCTTTCATTTTGATAAAGGTGGATAACAAACCCTTTTCACTAAGTAGCCAGGATTCTAGCTTCATCAAGCACTGAATTTCTCACGCCGAAAGGTGGAGGGCCCAAACTCTAGAATAATAATTGAATTTGTTTATTAAAAAAAAAAAAAAAAAAAAAAAAAAGAGTTGCAAAAGCAATAAAAAAAAGTGAGAACTTCTCTCAAAAGGTGAAAAGTGGGAAATGATTAGATGGAGGTTGTCTTAATTTATAGCCTAGTTGATTTAAGCTTATAAGTCCTTAGGGGTGTTTGAACACCTAGTGCCCTAAAGCCGTCTGGTTTGGGAGTCATTGACCTAACGCTCGACCTCATGGATCGCTAGAAAGCTTAATAGATCAATACATTACACCATGCTTCCATCTTTGATCCTAAAAAAAAATAAAATAAAATAAAAAAAAATCGAGTGAAAAGAATAAGCGCACTTAAAACAATAAAGCTTTAATAAAAGATCTACTATTTGTTTTGATAATCGGTACTAGATTTGTGTGCTAGTTTGAGGGTAAGGATGTGATCATTTCTTTAGTTGGCTCAGATAGCAACACACTTGATGCTGGTCCACTTAAAAAGGATTTTAGAGTTGTTTTGGTTTGCATGACATTTTCTTGATGTGTGGAGGACCATACTTGCTTACTTGATGTTGAAATTTTGGGAGATTGCTTGGAAAAGGTTGAAAAATTGCATACTTGATGTAGTTTTCTTCCAATGCTTGTTTGCAATATTGGTACCTCTTTTGAAAGAATGAGCTTAATGTTTATGGGTATCATTTTTGGAAATCCTCACGAGACTTCACTCGTCCACTAGGGGTAACCTAGGGGTTTAAAAGGCTTGTTGTATATGCAAAATGTAATCGTGTTCCCTACGAAAGTGGTGTTATCCATTTATTACTTTCTAGTTCATAGTTGTATAGTTGTTCATTTCATTCATTTACTTTCTAGTTCATTGCTATGGACTAGTAATATTTAAGTTTGGGGGTGTGATGAGTGCTGAAAAGTGCGCATTTAAATCCTTTAGGCTTAGGTATTCTAGAATCTTTATCTATCTTATATTTCCGCTTTAGATTAATTTGTATTATTTCCATTTTCAGGTGCTTATCCCCAAAACAAGCTAAATCAGCTAAATAAGAGCATAATTGAAACAATCTTGAGATGAATCAGAGAAAGGAGCAAAGTGGAAGCAAGTGGTGGAAATTCAGCAAGTTCGATCGATCTCAGAAAATATTCGATCGATCAAAAGTTCATCGATCTCGGCATTTCAAGATAGATCCAAGCTCTTTTGTCCTTATCCAATGATCTCACAAAGTTTGATCGATATAACTTTCTTCCGATCGATCGAAAAGATTCCATCTTATCTAGTTGTACCATCCTACCTACCACACTTGTCTCTTTCCCAAAAATATCTTCAAAATATCTCAGATTTGTCTTTATCCAAAAAGGTGCCGCCATAGAGGATCGATCCAGCTTAAATTTGATAGATCTCAGCCATGTTCGATCGATCTCATCACAAGTTCGATCGATCGAACTTCCTCAAGCTCGAGAAAATCCAATTTCCAGCTCATTAAAAGTTGTCTCATATTCAATCATTGGAAGGAATATTGGTGTACGAGCCCAGCTCATTAGGGGTGACATTTAACCTGCCTATATGAGGAATATGAGCTATTCTTGACATATAGTAGATACATACACTAGAGACACAATTTTTTATATTCTTAGTGAGGAAGAAAAGAAGAGAGGAGGCTAGAGACACAAGCTTGGAGTTCTTCCATCAACCAAGAAGAGGAGCAATCTCTACCATGGAGTTAGCCCTTGAGGGTTGGAGGACACCATTCATGAGTGGCTAGACATCTTTTTGGGGCTAGAGTTAGCCCTAAGCATGCTTTCTACATCTTGATTTATGTATTTTTGAGGGGATTTGTATTGTGATAGATGTTTTGACATATTTATATACATAGATCTTGTTTATTCAATGATTTGTGTGGTTTAATGCTTCCAATTAATCATTTCATTCTATTCATATGTCTATGTATGCTAGAATAGATGTTCATGTGTTTATCTCTATTTCTTGTGTTATTGATGCATGTTTGTGTATTAATGCTATAGATTTAGAGATTGGCAAGATATAATGCTTAATGGAATGCTTTTGTGGTTTATTTGATGGTTCATACTCATTTCTTGATGGATTGTCCCTCTCCTTTAGTTTAATTAGTTTAATTTCATGTTATTAGCTTAATTGTAGTGTAGTTATAGTTTAGATGTTAAATGGGCGGACAATCCATGCTTGCTGTTTGATATTCCATACTTATGAAAGTAAGTAGTATATGTCTCTAACCTTGTGATATGTTTGGATTGTGAGCTTAAAGAAATGATTAATGGCTTAATTTGATATATTGTGCTATCCACCATATTGCTTAGACAATATATGCTTAATTTGTCATCCATGCTTGTTGAAACAACCACACACACACACACTAATGTTGCAATACATGTTTTGCCCCTCATTAATCATTCATTAAGGGTGTAGAAAAGTTATACTTAGTGGTGATCTTTAAACCCCAAGATCTCTCTCTCATTTTCTCTCTATTAAATTTAATTGTTTACTTTAGTTTAAATTGCATCTTAGTGTAATTTAACCACCAACCAATCTTTTGATCACTCGACCTACTAACCCTAATCTCGATTCCATAACCTAATACGACCCACCAATCCCTTGGGACGATCCCTACTCGCCCTAACTATATTTTTAGTGAAAGGTAGTAGTGGCAATTTATAAATGTAAAACTTGACCATAGTCCAACACTACTCTCTTTTGCACAAACTTTGGGTTAGGTCACGACAAGCCACCAGCTCTCTCTAGTCTCTTGCATCTCCTCCTCTATTTTCTTCCTCTCTAAGAATGAGATATGATATGATATTGTCTCCTAGGAGTTATGATGTATATTTTGTAAAAGAGGCTCAAAATCCTTATATGGGAGGCTTAAGTGTCACACCCAATGTTTTGGATTCGTGCACTATGGTCCTTCAACTGATTGCACCATAAGCCATCTTTTAATGAGCTGGAACTTTTTTTTTTTTTTTTCCGACTTGAGGAGGTTTGATCGATTGAGCTGTCTTGAGATCGATCGAACATTGCTGAGATATATCAAATACTGCAGAGATCGATCATCCTTGGCGGTGCCTTTTTGAATAAAGACAAATCTCTGAGATATTTTGGGAAAGAGACCAAAGTGGTAGGTAGGGTGGTAGGTGAGGATAAGATCGAATATTTTTGATCGATCGAAGAAAGGTTGGATTGATCGAAGATGATGAGATTTTTTTGGATAAGGACAAAGGCTTGGATCCATCTTAAAATGTCTAGAATGATCTTTCTCTGATCGATCGAAGGAATGTTGGATCGATCGAACTTGTTAATTTTTCACACTTTGTTTCATTCTGCTTCCACTTTGCTCCTTTCTTCCATTCAACTTGAGATTGCTTCTTTTAGGCTCTTATTAGGCTGAATTAACTTATTTTGGGGATAAGTGCCTGAAAAGGGCAATAACACGAAATTAGTTTAAAACGGGAAAGTAAGATAGATAAAGGTCCTAGAATACCTAAGCTTAAGAGGTTTAAATGCGCACTTTTCAGCACTCATCATACCCCCAAACTTAAATATTGCTAGTTCCTAGCAATGAACTACGAAGTAAAGGAATGAAATAAATGACTATACAAGTATAAACTAAAAAGCAATAAATGGATAACGCCACTTTTGTAGGGAACACGATTGCATTTAGCACGTGCAATAAGCCTTTTAAACCCCTAGGTTACCCCTAGTAGACGAGTGAAGTCTCTTGAAGGTTTCCAAAAATGATACCCACAAATATTAAGCTCATTCTCACTAAAGAGGTACCCATATTGCAAACAAGTATTGGGAGAAAACTACCTCAAGTATGCAATTTTTTAACCATTTCCAAGCAATCTCCCAAAATTTCAACATCAAGCAAGTAAGTATATGATCCTTCACACATCAAAAAAATGATCATACAAATCAAAACAACTCTAGAATCCTTTTTGAGTGGACCAGCATCAAATATGTTACTATCTTAGCCAACTAAAGAAATTATCACATCCTTACCCTCAAACTAGCACAGAAATCGAGTACCGATCATCAGGACAAAGAGTGGACCTTTTATTAAAGCTTTATTATTCTAGGTGCACTTATTTTTTTCACTCGAATTTTTTTATTTTTATTTTTTTACTAATCCTAAGGATCAAAGATGGAAGCATGGTGCAATGTGTTGATCTATTAAGCTTTCTAGCGATCCATGAGGTCGAACGTTAGGTCAATAACTCCCAAACCAGACGGCTTTAGGGCACTAGGTGTTCAAATATCCCTAAGGACTTACAAGCTCAAATCAACTAGGCTACAAATCAAAATAACCTTCATCTAATCATTTCCGACTTCTCACCTTTTTGAGAGAAGTCCTTACTTTTTTATTCCTTTTGCAACTTTTTCACTTTTTATTTTTTATTTTTTTTATTTTTGTATTTTTTTAAATTTTTTATAACAAGTTCAATTATTAACCTAGAGTTTGGGCCCTCCACCTTTCGGCGCGAGAAATTTAGTGCTTGATGATGCTAGAATCCCAGCTACTCAACAAAAAGTGTTTGTTATCCACTTTTGTCAAAATGAAAGCTTTCAATGCATTACTAGCTTAATTGGGATATAACTAATTCAATAATCAACGAAGCATGTACTCCACAAATGAATGCTAGTGTGCGCCTGTGCTAGTGTAGAATCCTAGAGTGAATTTCAAAACAATCACAAAATCAGGATGATGTGAACCACAAGTGCAAGCAAGATATCAATCTTTCGAAAAATTTACTCCTAAATGGCATCCACAAGGCATACAAGGAGTATTGGACTCTCAAGTCAAGCAATTTTTAAATTTTAAGCAATATAGTCCTCAAAAGATCAAAATCATCTCTAATATGGATCTCAAATCTCAATCATGCATTTAAAGCTCACTTAAATAGAATGTGACAAAGATACCTTATCCCCAAACTTAAACCGCACATTGTCCTCAATGTGCAAAGAGAACAATGAAAAAGATGGAAAGAGTATACCATGGTGGCAAAGACATGAAACTTGACAATGATCCAATTCGAAAGACGTCTCCCCCAAACTTGGAATCCATAACCTACTTGAATAAGCACACAAACTCATATCAAGTGTTAAATGGGATAAGAATAATCAAATCATGCATTCTAAGGCAATATAACACAAGTTGCAAGAGAGATATGAGGTCAAACCCTAGCTAAAGCATGAAAGTAGCATGACTACACATAAGGGCATAATGGTGAAATAAATTTTTGTAATTTTTATTTTATGAAAGTATGTACAATGAAACGAAATGCAAGAAAAATAAAGAATAAGATGCATGAATAAAATACAATTTTTTTTTTAGAATGAAAACACACAAAGAAAAACGAAAAATGCAAGTAATATACAAAATGGGTGTGAAGTTTAAAGTCTTTAGCAAGACGGAATGCCGCTTTAAAAGATCGATGATTTTTTTTTTTTAAGTAGTATGAAGCATCAAATCGATCGAACTTAGATCGATCTAATCTCGATCGATCAAACAGGTGAAATCCTATAGACATCATCGAACGATGGGACAGAGAGGTGAAATATGCAGGGTTCCAAAAATTTTCTAAGTATAGAACTTCAATCGATCCAAGATAAACTGGATCAATCTTGGAATTCTCAGATCAATCGAGCATGAAGTTCAAACAATGGAACAGAGAGGTGATGGGATGCAGGTGTGATGCAAGTATGGAGTTTGATCGATCGAACCTCTTTTGAGATCGATCGAACAGGCAAAAATATGCAGGAAATTGAACTTTCTTTTGAAACCAATGAATGCATCACTATATCTCTTCATAGATTGGATCTACCAAAAGGGCAGCTTCCATATGCCTTTGAAAAACTTGTCCCTCAATGTAAGGTTTCAACCTTTGCCCATTCACCTTGAATGTGTTGCCATTTTTAAAATTTTGAATTTCAACCGCCTCATGAGGCGCAACAGAAATGATTTCATAAAGACCTTCCCATTTGGTTCGCAACTTTTTGGAGAAGAGTTTCAATCAAAAGTTGAAAAGCCAAGCTTTATAACCAGGCTTAAAAGATTTATTTCTAATGTGTTTGTCATGAAAAACTTTGGTCCTCTCTTTGTAGAGTTTAACATTGTCATAAGCATTGTGCCTCAACTCTTCCAACTCATTCAATTGGAGTAATCGGTTCTCTCCGGCTTTGTCAAGGTTAAGATTGAGCTTTTTAATTGCCCACCTAGCCTTGTGTTCTAGCTCAACCAGAAGATGACAAGGCTTTCCATAAACAAGTCTATAAGGAGGCATGCCAATATGAGTCTTATACGCCGTCCGGTAAGCCCACAAAGCATCATTCAACTTACGTGACCAATCCTTCTGGGTTGTGTTAACCGTTTTCTCAAGAATATGTTTGATTTCCCGGTTTGAAACTTCTACTTGCCCACTTGTTTGAGGATGGTAGGGGGTAGCGACTTTATGAGTGACGGAGTACTTAAGGAATAATTGCTTTAAGAATTGATTGCAAAAATGCTTTCCTCCATCACTAATCATGGCTTTTAGCATACCAAAATGAGTGAATATGTTGGATTTAATGAATTGCACAGCTACAAAGTGGTCATTGGTTTTGGTAACACAAGCCTCCACCCACTTAGAAACATAGTTAACGGCAAGCAAAATGTATTGGTATCCATAAGACATAGGGAAAGGACCCATAAAATCAATGCCCCAAATGTCAAAGATTTCGACAACAAGAATATTTGTCAAAGGCATCATATCTTTTCTTGACATTGACCCCATTTTTTGACATCTCTCACACTCCTTGCAAAAATTGTAGGCATTTCTATGAATGGTGGGCCAAAATAACCCACTTTGAAGCACCTTCAAGGCGGTCTTCTTCACACTAAAATGCCTACCGCATGCAAGAGTATGACAAAACACAGGCACACTTGGAATTTCACTCTCGAGAATACACCTTCTCACAATTTGATCTGGGCAATATCGAAACAAAACAGGATCTTCCCAATAGTAATTCCGGATGTTAGCAAGGAAACGCTTCTTCGCTTGCTTTGACCAATTGGTCAGAAGTTTGCCAATTGCCATAAAATTCACAATGTCGGCAAACCAAGGCATTTGTCCATTAGAAACTTTGAATAGCTATTCATCCTGAAATGAATCATGAATTGGTGAACTCGAGGAATATTCTACCATTAATCTTGAAAGGTGATCGGCAACCACATTTTCGGTGCCTTTCTTATCTTTGATTTCAAGACCGAATTCTTGAAGAAGTAAAATCCACCTTATTAAACAAGGCTTTGTTTCCTTCTTAGTCAAGAGGTGTCTCAAAGCAGCATAATCAGAATAGACAATGACTTTTGCCTCTAAGAGGTACGACCAAAATTTGTCAAGAGCATATACTACGGCAAGTAATTCCTTCTCGGTAGTGAAGTAATTCAATTGAGCTCCCGAGAGGGTCCTGTTTGTATAGTATACAACACATGGAAGTTTTCTTACCCTTTGCCCCAAAACTACTCCTATGGCATAATCAGAAGCATCACACATGATTTTAAAGGGTAATGACCAATTGGAAGGTTGCATAATAGGAGCACATGATAATAAGTCACGCAATTTATGAAAAGCATCAAGGCATGCTTGATCAAAGATAAAAGGAGTTTCCTTGGCGAGAAGATTGCACAAGGGTCTAGCAATTTTGCTAAAGTCTTTGATGAAACGGCGATAGAAGCTGGCATGACCTAGAAATGAGCGAACCTCTCTCACCGTAGAAGATGGAGGTAATTCAGAAATGAGATCAACTTTTGCTTTATCCACCTCAATTCCCCTTTTTGAGATGACGTGACCCAAAACAATACCTTCTTGAACCATGAAATGGCTCTTTTCCCAACTAAGAACAAAATTTATTTCACGACATCTTTTAAGCACCAAATTTAGATTTTTGAGGCATGCATCAAATGAAGACCCAAAGATAGAAAAATCATCCATAAAGACCTCAAGATACTCTTCTACCATGTCCGAGAAAATTGACATCATACACCTTTGGAATGTTGCGGGAGCATTGCACAAACCGAAAGGCATCCGTTTATAAGCAAATGTGCCAAAAGGACAAGTAAATGTAGTTTTCTCTTGCTCTAGGGGGTCAAGGGCTACTTGATTGTAACCCACATAGCCATCGAGAAAACAATAATATTGTTGCCTGGCCAATCTCTCTAGGATTTGATCAATAAATGGTAAAGGGAAGTGATATTTCCTAGTAGCGGCATTTAATTTTCGGTAGTCAATGCATACACGCCATGAATTGGCCGTACGCTTAGAAATTGCCTCTCCTTTTGCATTTTCAACCACCGTAATCCCTGATTTCTTAGGAACTACTTGAGTAGGGCTCACCCATTTGCTATTAGAGATTGGATAAATAATACCAGCATTTAAGAGCTTCACGACTTCCTTTTTAACAACTCTTTCATGTTGGGATTCAATCTCCTTTGGGCGTCTCTAAAGGGTTTTGCATCCTCTTCCATAAGAATGCGATGCATACAAATAGAAGGGTCAATTCCCTTTAGATCCGCGACACTCCACCCAATAGCTTCATTATTTTCCTTAAGCACATTTAAAAGAGAATTCTCTTGATCTTTTTCAAGATTTGAAGAGATGATGACCGGAAGAGTCTCTTTCGGGCCTAGGAAGGCATATTTAAGATTAGGAGGGAGAGTTTTAAGCTCAAGAGTGGGTGAAGAGACTAGAGATAGGACCGGTGGAGTGTTAGAGAGTGGAATGAGAGGTTCTTTTGGAGCTTTCCAAGGTGGAAAGTCCAGACTTGCAACGGATTCCATTAGATCATTAACCTCATTCATAGATCCTTCATTATCAAATCCACAACTTTCATATATTTCAAAGAGACAAGATGCAAGAGGATCCTCGTCTAAAAGAGATGAAAGATTGTCCTCGGTTGGTTTTTTTATAACCATTGAAGGAATGGACTCCTCCACAATCTCATCTAAGATATCTATGAGGTAACACTCGTCTTCATCAATGGGATGTCGACTTGCATTGAATACATTAAGCTTAACCATCATGTTACCAAAAGAAAGGTCCATAACCCTGGATCTACAATTGATAGTTGCATTTGCGGTAGCAAGAAATGGCCTTCCTAAGATGATTGGAATGTGGTTGGTAGGATTAGCAACCGGTTCGGTATCAAGAACCATAAAATCGACCAGGAAGTAAAACTTGTCAACCTTGATGAGTATGTCCTCAATCATTCCCCTAGGTGTTTTGATAGATCTATCGGCTAATTGAAGCACCACCGAGGTTAGCTTCAACTCATGCAAACCTAGTTGGACATACACGGAGTAAGGAATCAAATTGACACTTGCCCCTAAATCATGAAGAGCTCTACGAACTTCATGGGTTCCAATTACACATGAGATGGTCGGAGCACCAGGATCTTTGAACTTAGGTGGAGTGTTATATTGAATGATGGAGGTCACTTGTTCCATTAGGAACACCTTTTTAGGGCTTTGTCCCTTGCTCTTCCACTTTTGGTTGCAAAGATCTTTTAAGAATTTTGGATAAGGCGAAATTTGCCTATTTGCATCCAAGAGAGGAAGATTTTTGTTGACTTGTTTGAAAACTTCCATCATGTCATGGATTTTTCCTTCTTGCCTCCCAAAAGGCGAAGTTTCTTTTAAAGCATAAGGAAATGGAGCTTTTGGCTCATAAGACCTTGCAACTTGAGGAGATGATGAAGAGGGTGGTGAGTTCTTGATGGTGACATTCTTATCCAAGGAAGTAGGAGTAAGATTGGAAACGGGACGGGTGTTAACTTTTAGTTACACCGGTTCACTATCTTCCTTTGGTTGTTCAACCCTATTGTCAACTTGCCTACCACTTCTCAAGGTAGTGATTGCTTGCACTTGCTCTTAGGAGGGACACTCTGATATGGAGTTTGCTTCCACATAATGTTGGGCTTCTGGGATCCTTTCGGGTTGGCTAGGAAATTTACCCATCTTTCTCGCATTCAATGCATTAGCTATCATCCCTATTTGAGATTCAAGCTTTGATATCGATTGAGAATAAGAATATAACAAATTTGTATTCATTTCCAAACTACCCAAAGCCACTAAGACCTTATCTTCAAATGTGGGGTTGTTAGAAAGTGCATGAGGATGATTAGAGCTACTTTGAGAATTATAAGCTTAAGGATGAGAGAAATGATTCATTCTTTGATGAAAAGAAGAAAGTGAGACAAATCCCCTTGAACCTTTATTTCTTTGATGAGGAGGGATATATCGATTTTGAAATTTTTTAGCTTGAAACGGATCTGAATGTTCAGTCCACACCGGAACATAAGTATTTGAAAGAGGGTGAGCAAATGTGGCATTGACTTGTTCATAGTGTTCATCAAGCGCATGTCTATGGGGACAATTGGAAGTAGTATGCAATACACTTGAACAAGTCATGCATGGCTTACAAGAATGATGAAGATGATGATTATGAAGAAGAGATGATTGATTTGCTAGTTTTTGACTCAATAAAAACTGATCAAGTTTTTGAGTGAGGGTTTTGACTTCGGCAACAATCTCCATTGGACTCTCAATTTGACACACTTTCAAATTTTTCTTTTTGTTATTAGAATCATGACTCAACCGAGAAGTGTGACGCTTATGTAATGAATTTTCACTCATTTTCTCAAAAAGGTGCCAAACATCATCTTCATGTTTCCCAAAATATGATCCTCCACATGAGGTATCAACAATGTCCTTGTGAATGTCGGATAGACTTTCATAGAAATATTGAACTACTTGCCATTTAGGAATGCCATGGTATAGGCATTTCCTTAACAAGTCATTCAATCTTTCCTAAGCCTCATGCAAAAGTTCTCCTTCCCTTTGAGAAAATTAACGAATAGAAGTTCGCATAACATTGGTTAAACTCATGGGGTAAAATTTCTTTAAAAATTCATTTTGCATTTGTACCCAAGAAGTTATTGAATTTGCCCCTAAGTTGTTGAACCAATGCTTAGCCTTGTTTTTAAGAGTGAAAGGGAAGAGAAGTAGCCTAAGAACTTCTTTCGGGACATTCATGTACCTCACAGTAGAGCATATTTCAAGGAATACATCAATATGTTTATATGGTTCTTCACTATCTAAGCCATAGAAGAGTGGACACATTTGAATAGTCTCAGGCTTAATCTCATATTGATCAGCTCTAAAACTAAGAAGCATGATACAAGTTGGTACATGGTATTATGGAGATTATAATGATTACGAAGGACCATTGGAGGAATTAGAGCTTGAACTCCAGGAGGAAATTGGTTGAAAGGCGGGTGTTCCATGAAATTGGGGTCTAAAAAACCAAGATGACCCTCTAGATTTTCCATTAGGATGATGAAGTGTGGGTTAAGACCGCACAAAAATCAAAACAATCACTTCGCCCCTGTAACAAATCAATCAACAAATCTCCACATACAATGATCCCATACTCCCATGCTTGAACAACATGCAAAGAAAAGTAAATTGTTTCCACGCGGGCTCACGATTTATCTAAGAATTGAAAAACTTGCTCCACGCGAGCCGACGATTTAACTAAAGATTGAGTTAGAAAGATCTCACAAAGGGTCCTTAAGCAACTTCAATATATTTTCAATTTTCAAGCCTTGTTATGCTTTGCAATTTTTAGATTTTTAGCTTTTTTATGCTTAGCTTTGCTCTTTGCTTTGAATTCTCCTTTGCTCAACTTCTTTTGCTCAATTCACCTAATCAAATATGAACAAACACAATAAGTAACAAGAAAGAAAATAAAGTAAAGACACGATCAAAAGAGTACTAATTCCTGTTTGTTTCCAAAACACGGCGTTGCCAATTTGAATCCCCGGCAACGGCGCCAAAAACTTGGTGTGTCGTCGCACCAACGTCTAAAAGATGTGCACTAAGAGTGTGTGAGTGCAATGTGGCCAAGTTTTAAATTTATAAATTCCACTACTACCTTTAACTAAAAATATAGCTAGGGTGAGTAGGGATCGTCCCAAGGGATTGTGGATGCACTAGTTATGGAAACAATGTATAGGATTAGTAGGTCGAATGATCAAGAGACGGTGTGTTTGGTTGATTAAACTATAAGCTAAACTAAACAAGTTCAATGTAACATAAGCAATTTAGATGAAATTTAGAGAAACCAAGAGAGTGAGGTCTTGGGGTCTAGAGATCACCACTAAACATTCACCATTCTAGACATTCAATGCATAATTAATGAGGGGAAACATGTGTAGCAATTTGAGAGTGTGTGATTGATTGTTTCAACAAGTATGGATGACCAATTAAGCATATATTGTCTAAACAATCTAGTGAATAGCACAATACATCAAATTAAGCCATTAATCCTTCTTTTAAGCTCACAATCCAAACACATCACATGGTTAGAGAATAATACTACTTTCATTCACAAGCATGGAACATCAAACAACAAGCATGGATTGTCCTCCCATCTAACAACTAAGGCAACTACACTACAACTAAGCTAAGGGCATAAAAATTAAACTAAAGAAACTGAGGGAGAGGCATAACCCATCAAGACATGAGTATAAACCATCAAATAAACTACAATAGTATTTTATTAAGCACTATGCCTTGATAATCTTTAGATCCGTAACATCAACACACATAGACATGCATCAATAACACAAAAACTAAAGATAAACACATGAACATCTATTCTAGTATACATAGACATATGGATATAATGAAATGATCAATTGAAAGTATTAAACCACGCAAATCATTAAATAAACAAGATTCATATATAAAATAAATGTTAAGACAAGATTACAACACAAATTCCCTCAAAATACAAAGCATTAGAGTCTAGAAGGCATGCTTAGGGCTACCACTAGCCCCAAGAAGATGTTTAGCCACTCATTGAAGTAGTCATCCAACCCTCAAGGGCTATCTCCATGGTAGAAATGACCTCCTTCTTGATGGAAACCCTAGAAGAATGGAAGAACTCCCAAAGATGTGTAAAAGCTCTCTCTAGTCTCTTGCCTCTCCTCCTCTCTTTTCTTCCTTTCTAAGAATGAGATATGATATGATATTGTCTCCTATGAGTTATGATGGTATATTATGTAAAAGAGGCTCAAAATCCTTATATAGGAGGCTCAAGTATCATACCCAATGTTCTGGATTCGTACACTATGGTCATTGAATTGATTGCACCATGAGCCAAATTTTAATAAGCTGGAACTTATTTTTTTTCGGACTTAAGGAGGTTCGATCGATCGAACTATCTTGAGATCGATCAAATATTGCTGAGATTGTGATACCCCCAGATTTCTGGATGTTGGTTGGCCAGGCCCATGCCCGATTACTTGAGGATATCAAACCAATTAGGCAATAATCGAACACAGAATACAAATAAGATAAACAGGGATAAATAAAATTGCTAAAGCGAAACTAGAATGATAAACCAAAAACTGAAACCTCAGAATTAATTTTATAATAAGAAATTCTTCTGATACATTTAACTTCTCCATTCTAATACAACTCGGGAATCCATCTGGTAGACCCCTAATAAAATTCCAACATTGGAAACAACAACTGAAAAAAAACCATAAAGAAACTCCTACGTCGTCGGAAGATTGAGTAGTCGTCTCTGCTCAGCACGAACAAGCTCTAAGACCTAGAACCGTCCGTTACCTGAAAAATAATAGTGGGTCAGGCCCACGAATAAATTCTATCTTAACTACAGTCCAAACAGAGACCCGATACGCAGATACATCCTAGATGTCTCAACTATATCTATATAATCTGTAATTATATATATATATATATATATATATATACACACACACACACACTACAGGACTATCACTGAACTATGATGAGGGTCTCAACCTAAATAGAAGGCAATATGCAAAACACACCTGAGTGGGCATAACTACCTAAACCTAACAGGGTATACCTCAACCACCATAGCCAGCTACGCATCTTACTGCATATACGCTCCCTAACCGATGATCTTGAGACTCAAGCTCATACTGCGGTACCATAAATATATATTTAAAGTCCGATCCAATTCATCCATAAGAAATCCAGTTAGTCGTTCAGCTTGTTCTGCCACACAGACTAACATAAATTATATATATATAAATTCCATCCAAATAAAATGTTGTGTCGGTCAACTGTTCGTCGTCCAGACACGACATAAATTAGAATTTAAATGTTTTAATTAAATCCCTATCCTTCCTAATACAGAAATATAAATAGCCATCCAGTATGTCGTTCAACTGTTTTAGTTGACATGACATGAAACCATGTAGGATTTAACTGTTTTAGTTAATAGGAATTAACATTTTGATCTAATTCGTCCCTCTATATGCCATCGTCTTATACCGGTGCATATCATGCAAATGATCCATACACAATGCAACATTTCAAGCAGTACATCAAATAATATTCACACAATCCATATAATTAATAAAGACAGAATTTAAACAGTTTATTAACTAAAATCCATAATAATTTCCATGTAATTGACGAGACAAAATTTAACAGTTTGTCAATTTAAAATCCAAAATCCATCCCTGTAACTGATGAGACAAAGTTTAACAGTTTGTCAATTTAAAATCCAGAATACATTCATGAACTTGATAGAATGTGATTTAACAATTCTGCAATTAAAATCCAGACTCACATCCATGCAATTTGATATAATATAATTTATTAATTCATCAAATAAAATCCAAGATAACCATAACAAAATCCAACCTGTATATGACTCTACCATACATCCAGAACATCTATGCAATTTAATAGAATATAATTTGTTAATTCATCAAATAAAATCCAAGATAACCATGTATATGACTCTACCATGCATCCAGAACATGATTCGTAAATCATTCTACAGTCCATTAAAATTTTAAAATAAAATTGACCAATTTAATACTGCTTATTCGTTAACAGTCTGCAAAATTGGTTAAACTTTCCTACGGTTAAATCTATGAGCACAAAGACATTAATTTATTCAATGTGGCTCCAATATAGCATAATATGATGTTTGGAATCCATGTTCCAACCCTTTTTAATTGCTAGACACAGTTTGAGCAATTAAATCCTTCCTATCCATTACACATGTGAACAGCATGTGACTTGTTTTAGATTTTCCTACTGTTTAAAACATTAGCATATAAATAAGTTGATGTATCCTAGGGCTTTAATACTCCATGAATTAATGTTTAAGCTCATCTCAATAATTCAACACAGTTCAGAATAACAAATTTTTAGTCAAACAGTGCAAATAAACAGTCCAAAAACACCCCAAAATCAACCCAGTACGTATAAAACACCATAGAGCCTGCTTTAAAAAAGATGGAGCAAGCTCCAAGCATCCCAAAGCCGGCTCCCTAACCCTTGGAGCTGGCTCTGTAAAGAGGGGAGCCGGCTCTCTCTCCCTCTCTCAGAGTTCTGCATTTCCTCACTTTGTTTGTTGCGTTTCCGGCCATTTTTAGCCCTTCTGCTCTCCATGAATACCGCTCCTAAGAGTCTAAAGAATATCCAGATGCATCCCAATGGTTTTTTTTGACAGTTTAAGTTAATTATAATGACTTAAAACTGCTACCGATTCATTACATGTTAACATAAACTGGGACTTAAATTTGCAAGCATAGTTACAGAGTAAACCAAAACTCACACAGTCGCTTAATTTAATGTAAACCAATCATGCAAGGTTTAGTTACCATTTAATTAAACCCTGGAGACCATCTAGATATGCACAAAACACAGGCTAACGGGAGAGAGAAAAAAAAAAAGAACTTACCTCTGCGGTTTTTGAATAAAAACCTCGTCGCCGTCTTCCTAAGTTTTTCCGGCGATCGCGACTACCGTCAAGGACTCCTCTGCTCCGGTTCTAACCCTCGAATAGCCCTTAACCTTCCTCCTTGGTCTGGCCTAATTCGTTGGCCAAAACCCTAGCTTCTTATCTCTCAGTTTCTCTCAAAAACCTCTCTGTATTCTCCCGTCACTTACTTCTGCTATAAGGGTTTTTCCAAAACCCTATTGCAGACATCACTTACTGCTGCTATAAGGGTTTTCCCAAAACCCTATTGCAGACCCTCGTGCATATTTATATAAGTTAAATAAAACCCTAACTCCAATCCAATAACTAAGTCGGCTAATAATACAAGAAAAGAAAAGAAAAGAAAATATAAAATATATAATATATAAGTTGGCTACGGATTTCATACTTACATAAAACCCTAAAATCATATTAATTAGATTTACCCCATATACATATACCCTAAAATATATGTATAAACATCTATGGGTATTAACTGTATCCATTATCCTCCTATTCGAATAGTCCATGAGATCCAAACGGTTGGTCCATCACTACTGTCCAAGCCCATTCTTTTAAACTAAAACAATTAAAATAGACATTTAATCTAACTAAAATTTACAATTAAACAATTAAATAAAAATTAAACATATACTTAAGTTAAAACCAACAAATCAATTCACACAACACGTAATTCAATTTCACATAAAACAAGAAACCATCAAAACACATAGCCACGTAAGCACCTAAAAATAATAAAATAAATAATGAAAACAATAAAATAAATAATAAAATTTCAATTATATCCCTTTTAAAACTAGGGGTATTACAGAGATCCATCGAATACTGCAGAGATCAATCATCCTTGGCGGCGCCTTTTGAATAAAGACAAATCTCTGAGATATTTTGGGATATTTTGGGAAAGAGATAAAAGTGGTAGGTGGGGTGGTAGGTGAGGATAAGATCAAATATTTTCGATTGATCGAAGAAAGGTTGGATCGATCGAAGATGATGAGATTTTTTTGGATAAGGACAAAGGCTTGGATCCATCTTGAAATGTTTAGATCAATCTTTCTCTAATCGATCGAAGGAATGTTGGATCGATCGAACTTGTTAATTTTCCACACTTTGCTTCATTCTGCTTTCACTTTGCTCTTTTTTTCCATTTAACTTGAGATTGTTTCTTTTAGGCTCCTATTTGGCTGAATTAACTTATTTTGGGGATAAGCGCCTGAAAAAGGCAATAACACGAAATTAGTCTAAAACGGGAAAGTAAGATAGATAAAGGTCCTAGAATACCTAAGCTTAAAGGGTTTAAATGCATTCTTTTCAGTGCTTATCATCTTACCTTTTCACAATCTTCAAGCTATCGACCATGAACAAATCTTCAATTGCACTTCCGATCTCAAACATGAATTTTAAACTCAGAATTACAACTTGATCGGACTCATTTTGATAATGAAATTAGCCAATCACAAAATATATATACCTCACAGAACTTTCATATACATCTTCTGGTTTTGATTGAAAGGAATTCTCTTGCTATAATATTTGATATATCTCTATTTTTTAACTTGTCTAAACCAATTAATAGTGAAGGATAGATGATATAGAACAGATTGCAGATCACTTTGGAATCCATTTGGGCCGTAAAAAGGTCAAACGACTAGGCTGAGCAATATTTTTTGGGATAATATATGTTTACAAGTCCATTTTGACCTAAAAATACCCTATTCTAATAGGAAACGGCCTAACTCATAAAAATCAGAAGCTTTGCTGCTAAGGTGGGGCGTCTTTAAGCCGAATTCAATCATTTAGGGCTTGGGAATTGTGTTTTCCCAATTTTGAATATTTCAAGATTTTTGTTAGAAGACTAAATGGATTCGAATTACTTTTATTTTTCGTATTTAGTAGTTTTTAGCAATTAGGTTTTGTACTTTATTTTTACATAATTTTTGGACAAGTTTGATTTTGAGCAGTTTCTTTATACTGCTAGTTTCCTTTGTTGATTAGGGTTTTATTCATAAATACATTTACTGTAGAGTAGATCACTCATTCAATTATCAATACGTACAATATCATATTTTTCTTTTAAATTTCTACTCCTTTGTGGATTCAAAGTAACCATGTTCCTTGTGACCCTGTTTCTTGCAAATAATACACAGCTTTCTGCTACATAAACTAGACTAAACAAAAAGGAAAAGAAAATGATTAAAATGAGGAAAAGAATATAGAAAGCGATATAATTGTCATGACATAACAAAAAATAAAAAAGAATTAAAATCTATGAAGAAGCCATCATTATATTATATCATGGAAGAATGTTTATAAACTGAGACTTATATGCCTATATTTATGTGTTTTTCTGTTTCTAATTGTGTGCAACATTTTTTTTTTTTTTTGTTTTGTTCTCAAAACTCCAAACTAATGAACAATGCATTCTTTGAAAATATCATACTTCTACTCTAAATTTCTTCCCCACTTTGAATTTTATTGTTCATTTTTAATTTGATCAAACCATCACGTATCCATGCAGCTAAATGATCATATTAATAGACTATGCACTGAGATGAATATTTGACTATATTTCCCAAGTTAAAATGACTATATTTGACTATATTTCCCAGGCTAAAATGAATTTTTAACCAAAAAATTTCATGAAACTTAAAGACCCGTAGAAAAAATCTATAGTAATTTGTTGCATAGTGATTTTGTTTAGTTGTCTACTGTTTGTTATTGTTTTTAATATATATATTGTGAGAATGGCAGTATGGAAAGGGAAAAGGGCAAAATAAGGATATCAAATTTACTTTATGTCAATTTTTGTTAAAAAATGGTCAAAGGGATCGATGTATTTGTACATTTAAAATAAATAAATAAACAAGTGATTAACCAATAGGGGAAGGGGGTGAATTGGTTCTTCCACTTCTTTTAAATACTTGTTTCAACACTTAGTCAATTTTTTGGTTTACTTGAAGTGTTGTGATCACAGTTTGTTATAAATGTTTGGAACCATAATGACAATCACTGAGACACAAGATTTTACAAGGAAACACCTCTCAATGTAAATCCACTAGTTGTGTTGCAAGTTAATACACACTCAGTTGTCTCATACTCTACACACACACCTTAGCTCACCACAGTGTATACAACACTCCTCCTGCCCTAAGCACCCTTGCTTGGACCTCCTGAGCTCACATAGCTCCTCAAATATATGAAAACATATATAACAACATTATAAAATGGCTCTTAAAACTAATAAGAGTGAGATCACTACTCAAAGATGAACACAGTTGAAACCCTAGTTTAACTTTTATAGAGTCTGAGGTTTGAGATGTCAATTTACAATGCAGCTTTACCACAAACCTAACTTTAATTCACAATGCAGCTTCACCATAAACCTAACTTTAACTTCCATAACCTTTACTCAACTAAATACACTCTCACATATGACAGACACAATGAACACAACAAGATATAAGTGTTGGAATTTTATATATATATTTAAATAATAAAAATTATTTATGACCCTATGCACTACGCTTTCTAAAAATAAGATTGCAATGTGATTATTGATACTTGATGGATTGGGTTGTACTTTCCAATTTGGTGGTCTAATTGGGAGTATAGTTTTATACCGTTGGATTGTGGTTTTTCAACTTATTTGGTGTGATTTAATTCTAACCATTAATATCTAAGTTTCCATGATAGGAAGGGAGACTTAGATATGCTTGTTTGTAGAGAAGCCGTCCCCCCCTGTTGTTGTTATATATAGGGGTTTTAAAACCCTTATTCAATCCTATCGTATCGACAACTTTTAGAAGGGGGTAAAGCGCTCTATTTTTTTTTTCCAGATCTCTCAAAGGGCCATAAGGAATTCTCAAAGGTATATGTGCGTTAATTATCAATCAGGTATGAGCCTAAATTCCCTATTTAATTAATTGTAATATTCTTGATTTATACATGTGGATTATTTATTTAAACCCAACAATTGGTATCAGAGCCTGACCCAGCCGGAAGTGTGCCGACGGGGACGTCGGGCCTCCAAGGGAGGTGGATTGTGATGACCTTGTGGGCGAGTGTGCCGTGGACGGGTGCGAGAGGCACTATTAGGCTACCACACTGGCGAGTTATGGGTGCACAGTCCCACATCGCTTGGATAGAAGAAAGGTGAAGTACTTACATGTAAGTGTGTCACCTCCAATTGGTATGAGGCCTTTTAGGGTGAAGTTCAAGAGCAAAACCGTGCGAGTTCAGACTCAAAACGGATAATATCATATCATGTGATAGCAAATTGTGTACATGAGTCTTGCTCGTAAGGAGTCGAATTAGCCCGACTGCCTTTACCTTCGTTCCAATAGTTGAAAGTAGCTTCCAAAGTAGTTGTTTTATTTTTCTGTGTGTGCGCGCGTGTCACTGTGTGTGATGGCTATCAAAAGCTGAATGTATATATATTAAGGTGCCTTGTCTTGTTTTGTTTTTCTGTGTGCGCGCGCGTGTCACTGTGTGTGATGGCTATCAAAAGCTGAATGAATATATATTAAGGTGCCTTTTCTACATGTGTCTTTCATGGGAGTCCATAATCTATGGCAGTGCAAAAGTAAATAAATAAAATTAAGGGTTTTATTTTATATTATATTTTATATGAAGATAAATACCACCTTTATTGAAGTTGGCTCAGCTAAAATTTCAGTTAATAATACTGTCAAAGGACTTACCATCAGAACACATGGAAATCAAGAGCCAGGCTTTAACAAAACAAAAGTTAATGAGTTTTTTCGTGCATTATTTTACCTATATTTTAGCCTATTTTGTGTTGAGATTTGGTCACGAAATTATTGTCACAATTCATGATGTGAATACCGGAAATAGTGTCAGTGGTGTGAACTTGTGATTTAAAGATTTGTGACTTGTTTTTTTTTAGCGCTCTATGTCTTTAAATAGCAAATTCTATATGGAAAAGTTTCAAGTATTTTTTTTTTTTTTGCATGCAATCAGTTTGTATGCAAATTTTTGTGCACGCCGAACGAGATGGGTATGTAAAGAAAGTTTGTATGGTTGGTTTGATAACCATAAAATGTGTGTACGGGTAATTGTGACCGAACTTTGCAAAATAGTGTTGGACAATTCCAAAAGACTTATCTCCATAATATATTCAAATATATATATATATATTCAAGTTTCTTTTAGCATCTATTATGATTTGAATTAGTGGGACAAGTGTCAAGCACTAAAATATAGATATGTTTGGTTCTGCACCTCATCAAGGTACTGGTTCTGTACCTCATCAAGGTACTTAGACAAGTACTGATATATAGGCAGATAATATATATGATAAATTTTCTCTAAAAGTTATTCCACCGCCTGTAATAGGTGTGATTGGGGTGTGTCATAATTGAGTTAAAGATTTAAGTATTTTTTTAAAAAAAATTATTTATCAGAAATATAATATGCATGCATCATGTTTTAAGATTTCTTTTAATTAAAGTATATAAAGAATTGAGATTTTTTTAAAAATTTCGATTGAAGTGGATGTTATTATTATATTGTTTACTATAATTTCTTAAGATGTATGAGGGGGCTTTATTTTATTTGTATTAAAGCCATTTATATTACGGTGAAATTAAGTGTTCCATAATATTTGGGTTTAGTTTATGTGCATTATAAAGAAATTGTTTAACTTAAATAAATGGAACTTCAGTTTAGGTTTTTCCTTGGAGTTTAGGAAGACCGGTAAAGTGACCGTTTCAAAGGTAATAGCTAAAGTGGGTGCTGTCTGCCAAAAGGTGACACGCTCATGGAGGTTATTATTTTATTAAATTTTAAGGCATTGATCTTATTGAGGTCTTACAATGCACTTACTTACATAAGTGCGTTTGTTCTGCCAAAAGGTGATCAATGTCTTAGTGTGGGATAAGTGAGTAAAATATTTGAGAGTGTTTGGATTATAACTAAATAACCTTCTTGCCAAAAGGTAGTGGAAGTGTTTAGCAATAATGCAAGTATAATCAAATAGATCTATGTAGATTTTATCGCAGGTTTGGGAGGTAAAGTACAATCTAAAATTCTTCCAAAAGGTGATTTTTAGATGGCATTTTATTTGTTCCCGCAGGGTGGACAGTTTTGCACATAGTAAAACACCATGAGAAATTCGGCTTAAAACTCCAAGCACGAATTAAAGTAATAATCCCTAAAGTTATGACGTATTGTTTTATATGTTGATTATGTGGTGTTATTCAATATAACATTTATTCTGGTTACAGACGCTTCCGCAATTTAAAGATAGCTCATAGGGATTGAACTATTGAATGGTTAAAATTATATTGCCTAGAAGACATATTTTGATATTATATTGGGTTTCTTAGACCACGAGTCTATATTTTTTTGAGGAAGAAACCCATATGCCCAGTGCGGAGTCTTCTTAGGTAGAACATTGTTACAATTTTAGGTGTACTAAAGTTACTACCATGCCACTAGGTTAATTTATGCTTCTATTGGTGATATTATTTATGGTGGTATTCTAGTTTTGATACTGCCAGGGAGCTTCTTGATTTTATCAAGAAAGAGCTAATGGGCATTAAGAAACAAGTACAATACTATTATCTGACATAATTATGTTAGTGAGATATGATGGTAATGGTTCAGTTAGGGAGTACATCTATAAGATGTGCAAGCTGGTTAATGATTTGAGGAAGTAGAGAATCATATTTGCTAATAAGTTAATTAATCCACATGGTGATCTATTTTCTACTTAGATTGTTTCAGTTTTTTAAGGTGAATTATAATTCATAAGAAGTTAAATGTGGCATTGACCAGCTATTTGCACTTTGTATGATTGAAGGGGAGTGACTCAAGGGTGTTAAAACTGAGTGAGCTCATCTTGCCGTGACAGTAAGAATAGTTTGAAGAAGAAACTAGGTGGCAAGAAAGTGTATAAGACTAAACAAAATAAAGAAAGACAGAACAATACATGAAAAGACATTGATCATGGAATGATAAATGTTTATTCTGTAGAAATAAAAGGCATAAAAAGAAAAGGCTATTGTGGTGAAAAGAAAAACAAGTATGAAAGAAAATTGCCATGTTAATATTTGAGTCAAACTTAGTAAAAGTACAGTTACATGGTAGATGGATCCGGATGTGATCTTACCTGTTTCTTGTTTATCTATAGACTCGATACCTTCAGAATAAAATCGTGCTTTGGTTAAAGAGGATTTATCTATGCTATGCATAGGATATTGGGGAATGTCTTTCCAAAGAGACTTGAACGCTTGGTCAAGGATGAGATTATTGGGTCACAAATTTTATGCGTTGGTTGTATCAAAGGATAGATGCAGAGAAACGCAATTTTGCGGTTAGTCGGTTATTTGGTCTTTTAGACTATATTTATACTGAATTTTGTGGCCCATTTCTTATTGTAACTCGTTTGCGGTAAATGTATTTCATTATCTTCATTGATAGGTTCTTAAGGTATGATTGTATACTTAATCCACCAGAAATCTGAAGCACTTGATATGTGTAAAATTTATTAGACTAAAGTTAAAAGTAGTTCGTATAAAGATTATGGTTTGAAGATCGGACTAAGGTGGTGAATTTTAATGGTAGAATGGTAAGGATGGTGTAAATCGTAGTACTTTCAGTACATACTTAAAGATCAATGCATTGTATTACAGTACACCACGCCTAGTTCTCCTGCGCAAAATAAAGTTACAGAAAAGAGAAATTGTGGAGATGTTTTATAGAGATAGAGTTACATAATGCAGATATTAAGGAGCTTGATACTCGCACTGTCAATGATTATGTTATTGGGCATCTTGAAAGATTAAAGGATTCAAGATTTTACTATCCTGTTGACCTATGGAGATTATTGAAATATGTCATGCATATTTAATGAGAGTGGTGAATCTAGTGGGAGTTTAAAATATTGTAGTTTCTTTTGTAGAAAAGTTTTTTCAGCATCTATTTTATTTATTCCTGGATTCATTCCACTTTCTTTAGTGGTTTCAGTTAAAGCTCATGTTCCCATTTTTCAGTTATTCCCACTCAATTAGTTATTTCTTCTTTGCAAGTTTTCTTTCAGTTATCTAGTTCCTAAGCCTGTTTAGCTTAAGAGATCTTCTAGAGCTTGGAAGTGTGCTGTAGTTGGTGATTTGCGGTATTTGATGGATATAAGATAAACTAAATGGCCAAGTGCTTAAGTAAAAGTGAAGTGTTGTTTTCTTTGAGATTATTTTCCAGTTTCATTAAAGGACTCTTTAAGAGTCATTCTTTCATTATCACTCATTTATGGCTTAAATAAGTTTTACAGCAGTAGTATCCAAAATTTTTGATACAGTGGTTACTAATTGTACGTTCAAAGAGAATGTTATGGATAAATGCATATACCTTAAGTTCAATTGGAGTCACTTTGTTTTCCTTGTCCTATTTGTTGATATTTTGCAAGGTAGCAATAACATTCATGTAATACATGATATTAAGAATTTTATGTAAAGAATTGACATGAAGGACATGAGTATGCAAAGTATATCCTTGGCATTAGGATCCATAGAGAATACGCTATAAGAATACTTGGACTTTCTCTAAAGGCTTATATTAATTAAGTATAGGAAACAATTTAAGGGTGATCAAGTGTAGTAAGCCCATTGACATAAAGTACATTTTCAAGCGTGAGAAGGTTAAGGTTGAAGTGTCATTAAGATTTTCTTATATGGTTACAGAAAGATTGTTGCAAATCATTTTACTAAAGTCTTCAGCCGAAGATAATAAAGTATTTAAAGAGCACGGGATTCGAATAGGTGTTCGAGAGTCATGATGGTATGATGTCTGGTATTTCTTTTATATATGCTACATTACAGTTAGTTTCTTTACGCCTTATGGTGACAGTTATTTTTCCTCCAGTTTACGCCTTATGGTGATAGTTATTTGTATCCAAAATAAAGTTATGATGTATGATTATTATTATCTTGATATATATGGTTTATGCACGTGCTATTATGTTTGTCTGGGAGTGGTGTTTCACTCTTGAGGTTATTTAGGCTAGATATGAGATTGACACCATATCGGTAAATCCAAACATAAGATTTGTCTGGGAGTGGTAATACACTTATGAGGTTGTTTGGACTAGATGTGAGATTGACACCACATTGGTAAATCCAAACATAAATATTAAAGTTTGCCTGTGGGAGTTTTTTCACACTCCATGTGGATAGCTTGGGCTAGATATGAGATTGGCTCCATATCGGTAAACTCTCACACTGAACAGAAGGTTGGCGGTTTGCTGTAATATGTTCAGGTGATATACCACGATGGTATGAAGTAGGATGGATAGCTTGGGCTAGATATGGGATTGGCTCCATATCGGTAAACCCTCACACTGAACAGAAGGTTGGCGGTTTGCTGTAATATGTTCAGGTGACATACCGCGATGGTATGAAGCAGGACGGATAATGAGGTGTGCGTTTAGACCCCATGCAGTTTGCACATCTCATGAAATATAATAAAAACCACTATATTTGCTTGAATCCTAGATGGAATTAGTTTTGAGACTATGGATTTGTTTAGACTAATATATTACTTGTCTATGTATTCATGATCCACTATTGAGGAAATTTATAGAGGATAGTGTTTTAAAGTTTCAATCCATCAATTTCGATAATTGTGTTTTCTAAATAAAAAATGAGTGGCCACTCGATTTTTATAAAGTGTGTTGCAATCTATAGTGTCATTTTATAAAACTTAGAGTGCATGGACCAAGTGGGAGATTGTTGGAATTATATATATATATTTAAATAATAAAAATTATTTTATGGTCCTATGCACTACGCTTTCTAAAAATAAGATTGCAATGTGATTATTGATACTTGATGGATTGGGTTGTACTTTTCAATTTTGTGGTCTAATTGGCAGTATAGTTTTATACCGTTGGATTGTGGTTTTCCAACTTATTTAGTGTGATTTAATTTTAACCATTAATATCTAAATTTCCATGATAGGAAGGGAGACTTAGATATACTTGTTTGTAGAGAAGCCGTCCCCCCTTGTTGTTGTTATATATAGGGGTTTTAAAACCCTTATTCAATCCTATCGTATCGACAACTTCCAGAAGGGGGTAAAACGCTCTTTTTTTTTTTTTTCCAGATCTCTCAAAGGGCCATAAGGAATTCTCAAAGGTATATGTGCGTTAATCATCAATCAGGTACGAACCTAAATTCCCTATTTAATTAATTGTAATATTCTTGATTTCTACATGTGGATTATTTATTTAAACCCAACAATAAGAGCTTCAGTACATAGAACATGCCATTTTCTCAACTATCAGTGATTAGTTAGCTTTGAGGATTCAAACCCCGAAGCAGTCTGAGCACAGCTTAGTTCTCAGCACAAAAAATCTCAATAAGTCATATTTCACTTGCTCAAAACGTATTATGCAGTGGTTTAAGAAAGGATGAACAATTTAACTACATAACAGTAGCAAAAAACATAGCACAGAACTTAACAACATGAATATATGTATCTTAGAAGTGAGGTTTGATGTGTCAAAATCAATTTTAGTTTCAATCAGGACTTGAGTTTGATTTGTATAGCCTTATATCATCAAAATACTCTTACTCAAATAGTAAACACAAAGAATATAGCAAGGTATAACACCCTCAACTCAATCTAATTTCAACTAAACTCATAAAATGGTTAGGTTCACACTGTCAAAATCTGTATCGACCATTTCTCTGACCAAAAAATCACTTTGCCCAGACTTAATAAATCAACTATATAAACATGCTCAAATGATAAACAAGATATTCATAACATAATAACAACATTACAAGCTCAGATCAGAGGTATTTGTACCAGAAAACTCAACAAAGCTAAGATATGAGACATGAAACTCTACTGCAACAATAATATGAACATGAACACAGTTTCTGCAGAAATAAAATGATGAAATAAACTTGCCTTAGCCTTCACACAATACCAGAAATAACTCAGATCAATTTGGACCACTCAATCCATGAATTTGCACCATAAAATTGATTCATAAGGCCTCCATCATCACTTTAGTGAAATGCTCTCTTATAAACAGAATTCTGAGATGAATTTGTAGCTCAATTCTTGGATCAAAACTCAGAAAAGATTTTTTATTTGATCACTCGAGATTAGCACTCACATTGCAGCTTACAAGGGTTTCAAAATACACACACTATAGAGGCTCTAAAGTTGCTAATGTTATAACAGTGTATATAGACTAGTACACTGAGTTGTAATCCTGCCCTAATGAAGAAAGAAATGTGACACATTCCACCAATCATTGGTGAGGGAATATTCCAACATTCCCTAAGTGAAAGGACCATAATGCCCCTACCAGCTTTGAGGTTTTTATCCTTTAGCGCACTGGTAATATTAACAGCTCACAAGAATACATATACCTGATATATACACCAAGATTGGAGCCAAATAAATTAATAGCTGTCCTCACTCTCTCACTCTAGGACCATTGAGCGCGTGTCAAGCAAATACATTACATACACAATGACCAAAATACCCTTCCAGATGACACTTGTCTCAATATTACAAAAACATGTGTTGCAGCCTATGTACATGCTAACCAATTTAATTTTTGAGCTCTGTAGTGCAATGTAGTATCCACAACAATTGTAAAATGATCTCACACATGTGTGAAAGGACTAAAACACCCTTGAGAATAACTGAGATCAGAAATAATGTGTTGTACCAAAAAATTGTCATTTTAAACCTGTAAAACTGCTATGTGACACAATGTACCTTTCTTATAGAAGTTTAAATAATCTCAGCATACTTGAGTGACCATAATACCCTAGTGAATATCAGAGAAGATTGCTGAAATGCCCTTGAGAGGACAGATGCCCTTGTATATCAGAAAATTTTACATTTTCAACCTGTTTTGAAAGTCTAAGATACAATGTACCTTCTCAAATGAATTTCAAAGGACCTCACATATGTAGAAATTTACAATATTGCCCTTGAAGCTACCTGTAGTGACCACTGCAGACCAGAATTCAAGTATATATATAGCAGAAATGGATCTGTGAGTACACCTTTGACATTGAAAGGGCAAACCCTAAATAACAAGTTGGGACCAACAATATGGACATTGCTCACTTTTTAAAAGTAAGAGGTCAGTGTGCCCAAAACCTATAATATAGGGTGGATGTTTGCACTTAACCCTAAAATAAAATCATCAAAACACATGTTTCTGTTAGTGTACCTCAGCAGCTAGGCCTTGAACCAAATACAATGAAGCAGTTAAACTACACCTTCCCCTTTTATTGAACATTTATCTGAGATTTCATACCTTATTCTTAATTATGGACATTTACACAAGTCCAATATAATAAACATATAACATGCTTAACCATGCATATGTTAAATACAAAACCAAACAGTAGTTACAGTACTGATAAAATATTTCTTCATCATCAAGGATAAACCTCAATGAGAGACCTTAATCCCAGTATGGGGGTTATCTTATAGTCACTGAAACCAGCATCAAAGAATAGCTTTGCCCATTCTTTCTCGTTTCTCTCTCTACCGGTGACAAGAACCATCATCAGCATGTCGAAGAAGAGCTGAGTTTCTATAGATTCATCATCTCCTTTCTCATTTTCCACCTTTATGTCTATGATAATCACCTTTCCTCCCTTGTCCTTGCTCGGAATTGCTTCTTTGCATCTTTTCAGAATCTTCACACTCTCTTCGTCGCTCCAATCATGCAATATCCACTGCTTGTCATTTGCACTCATGTTATCATTAGCATAAACTTTTCAAAATCAATACTGAAAAAGGTGAAAAACTACTTAAATAATTAACCAAGCTTTAAATGAACAAGTAACCAAATTAATTAATTAAATCCGCCTTCATTTGGATTAATTATTGTATAGACAAGTAACTATCATAGGCTCATAGCTTCTGTGTTTATTTTTTCAACATGCCATATACTATAAATTTCCCGTGAATGAAACAGCTAGTAATATTTTATATCACTAGCTTATACTTGAATAATTTCACAATATTTATTAGTAGATGTATTTATCAGAAATTATAAAGAAAAAAGAGTACGTATGTTACAAGACTACATATGATTATGAGACTATTTGACATTTCTGCTCCCCGATAAATGATAATTTTTTTTAAAAAATAAATAAATATATATTGAAGTTGATAAATATTTAGAATAGTTTAAAATGATATTGATATCATTCAATTTCCGGTTAGGGCACAAGGGTACAAACTAGATTCTTAAGGCTTTATCAGAGCATCAATTAACCTAAAGAAAGAATTAAACCCAAAAATAAAACTGATCCAGAAATTTAAGATTGTCCTGGACTCGATCAAAATTATCCAACTAAAAACGTAGACTAATAAGCGTTTAATAATATATTACATACACAAAAAAAAAAAAAAAAAAAAAAAAAAATGAAAAGAAAAACATGAATTTTGAGACCTTCCGTTTATATATATACATATATACACACACACATACTTGCACACAATTGTGCACAACGCTATGTGACTTTTGGTAAAGCTATTTTACCAAAGTGATAGGTGAGCGTTAAGTCCCATAAAGCAGCACAACAAATATGAGGTTGAGCATGTGTAAGTTTTTTTGCTGAAAATATATATATATACATATGTGTGTGTGTGTGTGTGTGTGTTTTATATTTTTAATATTTGATAAAGGTTTTGATTTTTAGAATAACAAATATGACTCTATATATATTTCAGTAATTAGTAATACATGTCAATTTTTATATTATGACAATTAAATTATGATCGAAAAAGCACAGTTAAAAGTGAAGTGGCACTATGACATATTATAGATCATATATATATATATATGTATAGATACCAAAAGGGTGGCTCTTTACTTCTCCCTTCCTTCACAAAACTAGAGTAAATCAAAAAGAAAACTCCATATATAAATTTCAAGGGGCTGGGCTAGCTAGTTAGAAAATAATTGGGGCTCGATTAGAGTTTTAGGATCGTTTTTTTTTAGGTGCAAACAATTTTTTAGGACCTACACCTGTAGATATAATCCGACCTTGACCTTATCGACGTGGGAGCGTCTTGCACAGGTCCCTGAATTAGTCAGAACATACCCCAGACACCCCAATTATTATGAAAAAAAACAAAAACAACTGCATATACCTTTAAGAGAATAGCATCTGCAGGAGGAATTGCCTCAAACATGTCACCACCAAAATAGTTCAAGTTCTTTGTCCCTTGCAAGCCAGCAACCACATGAGGTAGATCATGCACAGTGCACTACAAGTGTGGGAACCCATCCGAGATGGCTTTCGCCACAGTCCTGGTGCCACCCCCAACATCAACCATTGATTTCAACCCCTCAAAAACACCCTTACAATCTTTAACAACCATGCTCGTGACCAACTTTGCATCACTAGCCATAACATCATTGAAGAAATGGTTCAGCTTTGGTTCATGGCCCGCGTAGTCCCAAAATGTCCTCCCATGAGCCGTGTCAAATGGCGTGGGATCACCATTTTGGAACCACTGGCTCACATGATGTCATGGCTTTGTCAAAATAGGATCCAGCATGGCTAGCAAAAATGGTCTCACACTCAATAGCTTATCCTTGAGGAGGAGGCGAGAAGCTGGTGTGAGCAAATAACCATCTTCTTCTTCATTTTCGGATACTTTTTGCTTGACAAAGAAGCCAGAGTGTATTAAGGAAAATACGGATACTAATACTGGTGCCGATATGGAAGCTAATAGCCACAATATGCGTAACCAAGTATTACATCCCTATAATCTTGGACGCGGCTCTATCAGTTCCCAAAAACAAGCTCTTGGTCAACTTTCCATTATTTCACACAGCTAGCATTTATAATTTTTTGTGCAAAAATAACCCCTAGAATTTCTCCATTAGTGTGCTGTAATTGCCGTGGTGTTTTTCAATTTGTTCCATATATATTTGTACAATATCATCGATTAAAGTTAACGCTGCCTTCAACCATTTCAAAGAAAATCTTTTCATGGTATCAGAGCCTAAAACCTGCAAGCTAGAAACTGTGTCTTCATCCTGCTCTTCAATCCCAAAAACCGAATCTGAATTGAGCATTCAATTGTTCCACCAATGTTCATGTTTAGTATCAGTGAAGTTGGAGACTACAAATTTTCTTTTATGGCGTTCACAAATCCTTCCCTTAGTCCGCAGCCTCGGTGTTCTTCACCATCTCACTTGTGAAGAAAAACCAGAAGAAGAGATCAAAGATGACAAGGGCAATATGACTCCAAATCCGCAGTACACAGTGTGGGTCAATAATGATGGGCTTCTTACTTCATGGCTGCTTGGAACCATGAAGCAAGATGTCCTCAGTTTAATATTCGAAACAGAAACTACAACAGCCTTTGAAGTTTGGAAGTCCTTGCAACAACAATTCCTTCCCATTACTGTAGAAAAGGAAGGGCATTTAAAAAATATGTTGATGACTCTTAAAAAGGGTTCTCGGTCCTTAGACGAATATCTATGAGACTTCAAATCCATCTGCAACAATCTCGCGGCGATCAAAAAGCCCGTTTCTGACCTTGACAAGGTCTTTCAATTTTCCTGTGGCTTAGGCCTAAGTTATGAAAACGTTCGTATTGCAATGCTTTCTAAGGCTCCTTACCCTACTTTCAGTGAGTTTGTGCTAGCCCTGCAAGGATATGAACAGTCATTTTCTGCCCAAAAGGAGGAAGAAAAATTATTCATGGAGCACGCATAGGCTTTCGTTGGACAACGAGGTCGTGGTCGGAACAACAGAGGAGGCAGAGGATATTTTAATTCACGTGGCAGAGGCTTTACGCCAGCTAGGCGTTACAATGCTCAGAGTGGAGGCCAAAATACTCATGCCAGCATTAAGCATTCGAACAACAACAACAACGTTGGACAAGCTAACGAAGGAAACCAGCAACAGCGCTCCAATGAGGCAAATCATATCCTGCCAAATTTGTGGTAAACCAAATCATTGTGCAATTAATTGTTGGTATCGTTTTGATTACTCATATCAATCTGAAGAAACTCCTCAAGCTCTTGCCGCCCTTGCCATAAATGATTCCAATGACCAATCCTTCATTGTTGATTCTGGAGCTACATCACATATGACAAATGATGCAGGTAAATTATCTTGCATTAAATCCTATAGTGGTGGTGGTGTGATATATGTTGGGGATGGAAATTGTTTGCCTGTATCTCATACCAGCGATGCTTGCATTATGACAAATAAAGGAAAATTAGATTTAAAAGATGTTTTGGAAGTTCCAGAATTTAAAAAAAAAAAAAAAATTATTATTAGTCGGAAAATTTACTTTAGATAATCTATGCACTTTTGAATTCACCTCTTGTAGTTTTGTTGTTAAGGATCGAAATCGAAGGATAATCGCAAGGGGGTATAAAAGGAGACAATTATATGCTTTGGATGGAAACTATTAGGAGGCACTAACGGCAATAAAAAAAGGGTGGCACTTCCTCCACCATTTGGCACGAATGACTTGGACATCCGAATTCGAAGACTTCGTCCTTGTTGAAAGAACAAAAAGTCATTGATGTCACTCATTGGGTAGCTAAACCTTCCTTATGTGTTAGTTGGCAAATGGGTAAAAGTTGTAAACTGCCCTTTAATAAATCAAATAAAGTGTCTAAGTTTCCTCTATAAAAAATACATTCTGATCTTTGGGGGCCAGCCCCTTTGAGTTCTAATCAGAATTTTCGATTCTATGTCATTTTTGTTGATGATTTTTCAAGGTTTACCTAGATATATACTTTAAAACGAAAGTCAGATTTTTTGACCTACTTCCTCAAGTTCCAAAAACTAGTGGAGAATCAGTTTGATCACCGAATTAAAATCTTTCAATGTGATGGTAGAGGAGAATTCAGTTCTACTGATTTTATTAATCATCTTGCAAATTGTGGCATTGAACAACATATTTCTTGTCCTGGAACTCTTGAACAAAATGGAGTAGCCGAACGTAAGCATTGGCACATTGTAGAAATTGGGTTAACTATGCTATTTCATGCAAACTTGCCATTATCATTTTGGGTTGAAAGTTTTCTCACTGCCGTGTATCTCATCAACAGGTTACCATCCTTGTATCTAAAAAATGTTACTCCCTATTACAAGCTCTACAATCGACATCCCGACTAAAATGGCTTGGGGGTGCTTGGATGTCAGTGCTTTCCCTCTCTATGATACCAAAATCAATCAAAATTATCCAAAAAGACTTATCCATGTGTGTTCCTTGGCTATAGTCCTAGTCACAAAGGCTATAGATGTCTAGAACCAAAGACAAGGAAAGTTTACATATCGCGACATGTGGTGTTTAATGAAGAAAATTTTCCATTTTAGCCACAAGTTTCAGAGTCAGAATTACCCCATTTATCTGTCTGAATATCCTTCTTTAGATGAATGGCTCGACAAAACATCTAAGGAAAGTCTTTCTATGGCGGCAGACCAAACTTTGGAACATTTGACCAATTCCACACAAGAATCATCAGTCCCTTTAATTTTTGACTTTGTTAATTGCTGTGATAATGGTTTTGATGCAGGATCTTCTCGAAATAATACTATAAATTGTGCTGAAGATCAGGAACATAAAAATTCTATTTCTTCTTCCATTTTAGACATTGAAGACATCTCTCCACTCTCTGAAAATATCACGCCAGCCGAAGATTTTTCAGTTGAATCTTCTCCAGCATTCACGCCTATTTCAGATTTTCCTTCACTAACTGAAAATTCACCTACTCGTCAATCCTCAGAATTACATAGAGATATGGTCATTGATCTGTCTAATGCCTTTCAAGGTACTGCAACTTCCTCCATGCAATTAGCTTTGATGCAACCCATGCCAACAAACGCGGACCCCATGTAAACAATTCGTCTAGTACGTGAAAAACACCCTCCTCCATATTTACGTGATTATGCTACAATTGCAACTACTGCCAATTTCACTTCTTTGGAGCCCAAGACTTTAAAGACAGCTCTAAAAGATAATCATTGGATTAATGCAATGAAAGATGAGATTAAAGCTCTCAATGACAATGCAACATGGGAACTCGTTCCCCGACTCTCTGACATCAATATTGTGGGCTCAAAATGGATGTATAAAATTAAGTACAAAGAAGATGGCACTATTGCTCGCTACAAGGCTAGCTCGTTTGGTCGCTAAAGGATTTACTCAAGTCTCAGGAATGGACTATGACAAAACTTTTAGCTTGGTTGTAAAATTGACTACCATACGCCTTGTCATAGCCCTTTCTCTCTTGTTCAACTGGCACCTGCTGCAACTTGATGTTAAAAACGCCTTCTTGCATAGGAATCTCAAAGAGAAAGTTTACATGGAGCAACCTCCGGGCTTCGTTGATACACACCAACCCAATGATGTTTGCCTGTTGCAAAAATCTCTATACGGACTAAAGCAGGCTCCGCGCGCCTGGTTTGACCGGTTATCACAATTTCTTCTTCAACTCGGCTTTTATTGTAGCAAAGCCGACTCTTCACTTTTCATTTATCGCACCAGCCACATAATTACAATTCTCTTAATTTATGTTGATGATATTCTTGTTGCTGGGAATGATAATCAATTCATTTTGGTGCTTCTTGAATAGCTTAGCAAAGAATTTGCTATTAAAGATTTAGGCCCGTCGCACTATTTTCTTGGCGTGGAGATTAAACGGTTTGATGGAGGGCTCTATCTTTGTCAACAAAAATACACCAACGATTTGCTTCAGCGAACACACATGCTGGAAAGTAAATCCACTGCCACACCACAAGCTCTCAAGGGTCACTCAAGTTCATCCGATAATGTTCCTGTAGAGGCCACTAATTTTCGCAGTATCGTGGGTGCTTTACAATATTTGACGTTCACTAGGCCTGATATTGTTCATGCTGTAAATCGGGCCTATCCACACTTTAGTCATCCAACATGGCCAATTTGAAAGCTGTTAAACGGATACTACAATATTTTAAGGATACTCAACATTATGGCCTCCGCTATCTTTCTACAAGTCCTGTCTCGTTGTATGGTTTTAGCGATGCCGATTGGGCAGGTTGTCCCACAACAAGAAGGAGTACAACGGGCTATTGTGTTTTTCTCGGAGCCAACTGTATTTCTTGGTGTTCCAAGAAGCAACCGACCGTAGCCCGATCTAGTACCGAAGCCGAATATTGGTCCATGCCTTTTATGGCTGCTAAATTAACTTGGCTAACCTTTCTTTTAAAAGATGTTGGTGTATCTTTAGTTAAACCACCTCAATTGTTTTGTGATATCATTAGTGCCTTACATATGTCCATAAATCCTATGTTCTATGCTCGAACCAAGCACATTGAACTTGATTACCACTTTGTTCATGAAAAAGTTGTTATGGGAACTCTTGTTACTCGATTTATTTCTTCTATCTCACAGTCGGCAGACATCTTCACAAAGCCTCTATCAAAGGATGTGTTTTCCTTGTTTCGACGCAAGCTGGGTGTTCATCCAAATTACCACGCCAGCTTGAGGGGGGCATATTAAGGAAAATAAGGGCCTGTTTGGTGTTTGTTCTGTAGTGTTCTGTGTTGTTCCAAAAGTGCTACAATAGCACTATTCTAGCCCAAAACATGTTTGGCCCGCATTGTTTTGTTCTCAACAGTAACGTAACACTTTCAAACAAATCCACTATTTAGCCCAAAAGCTGGAACAAGATTTTGGTGTTCTATGTTATTCTAGCCCAATATTTACTGTAGCTAAACATGCTTTAATCTCGTTCATCCATCCCAAATCATTTCAGCCTCCCAAACGCCTCCATCTCTATTCTCTCTCTCTCACTCTGCAACTGCAAACTTGTATGGTTTTTGTTTTAATTTTTTTTAGGACAAATCATTTCAGCCTCCCAAACGCCTCTATCTCTATTCTTGCTCTCTATCTCTGCAACTGCAAACTTGTATGGGTTTTGTTTTAATTTTTTTTAGGGCAAATCATTTCAGCCTCCCAAATGCCTCTATCTTTATTCTCGATCTCTCTCTCTGTAACTGTAAACTGTTATGGGTTTTGTTTTAATTTTTTTTAGGTCAAATCATTTCAGCCTCCCAAACGCCTCCATCTCTATTCTTGATCTCTCTCTCTGCAACTGCAAACTGTTATGGGTTTTTTTTTTTAATTTTTTTTAGGGCAAATCATTTCAGCCTCCCAAATGTCTCCATCTCTATTCTCGATCTCTCTCTCTGCAACTGCAAACTGTTATGGGTTTTGTTTTAATTTTTTTTAGGGTAAATGATTTCAGCCTCCTAACTGCCTCCATCTCTATTCCCGCTCTCTCTCTCTGCAACTGCAAACTTGTATGGGTTTTGTTTTAATTTTTTTAGGGCAAATCATTTCAGCCTCCTAAACGCCTCCATCTCTATTCTCATTCTCAACTCTATAAATCCATTTTTAGGGTAAATAATTTCAGCCTCCCAATTGCCCTAGTCTCTTTCTCTCTGCAACTGCAATTCTATGTGTATGGAAAGTTGACCAAGAGCTCTGTAATTCTTGTTTTGCAAACTAATCAAGCTTTGTAATTAATTTATTTTAATCATCAAAAAAAAAAAAAAAAAAATTCTATTCCAAAATTCTCACTCCAAATTTTTGTCCCAAATATGTTTTATTCTCATTTCAGAACGCTACATCACAAAACACTTGTTCTGTTCTAGGCTAGAGCATTACACTACACTACACAACACTTCCCAAACGGGCCCTAAGGATACTAATACTGGTGGTGATATGGAAGCTAACAGCCACAATATGCGTAACCAAGTATTATATCCCTATAATCCTGGACGCGGCTCTTTTAGTTCCCAAAAACAAGCTCTTGGTCAACTTTCCATTATTTCACACAGCTAGCATTTATAATTTATTGTGCAAAAATAGCTCCTAGAATTTCTCCATTATTGTGCTATAATTGCCGTGGTGTTTTTCAATTTGTTCCATATATATTTGTACAATATCTTCAATCAAAGTTAACGCTGCCTTCAACCATTTCAAAGAAAATCTTTTCAGAGTGTACTAGAATACGCATGAGGCGATAGAGAATGTTTTGGCCTGGTTGATGTTGAGCACTGCAACAAGCTCGGAGAGAGTCATGGGTTGTCCATGCTTGTAGATGATGTCTGGTACGCCAAGTTGAATTGCACATTTTAGTGACAGTTTATGAAGTTGAATGTGTGGTTCCATATGTGAGCTTGAGAATGGAGAAGCTCTTTATCAAGCTCATCATTGGTCATATCCATCTTATAAACTAAGCTTGCGAAACTCTTAAAACATTGATCTATACAAGTACCAGCAAGCATTATTATAAATAAAATAATAATAATAATAATAATATAGCATACCCTTTCATTTATATATAAGATAGAGGAAAAGGATAACAATAAGCAAGCAAATGGCCAAAATTTGAAATAGCATATTCTTTAAATTATATATAAAATTCAGTGAGGACAAGATAACAATAATTAAGCAAATGGTCCAAATTTTTTTTTTAACAAACAAATGGTCCATTCAATTTGTATATTTTAACTTCCACATGATTCACATCCAGCTAATAATTAATTGTACTATTCTCTTCTATATATTCTAATACAACAAAAGTCATTTATTTTTTATATGAGCATCATTTTGGGATTGAATGCATGTTGTGGGACACGAGCCTGGACTTTATGCACTACATGTATCACATTCGGATCCGTTCTCATAGATCACATTACCTCATTTGAATATGATCGAAACAATTAATTATATATTTTCATGTATATCTTCGCAATAGTTTAGATGATTTAATTATAACTTTAAAGTGAAGATTATTTTAGTTCAGAAGAGATTTTGCAAGTGATCACAGTTAGAAAGATGGAGTGAACCACTATATAAAAGATGAATTAAAGCACATTAAAAATGATCGAGACTCTTCAGAATGTTGACATGTTAATTAAAAATGTATACACTAATTGTTAAATACTAGCACTTAACACTAATTAATATCAAATTTTGACTTGGTCAGTTGAATCAGTCAATGCATGCTCATGTTGTTATGAAAAAAGGATCGAATAGGAGTTTTGAGAACAAAAGAGAAAATTAATGACAAGAAAATTAAATAGGCACACACACAAACGAGACAAGGATTTACGTGGTTCGGCTATGCCTACGTCCACAGGGAGAAGACAGAATAATATTTCACTATATCAAGCCTCGCTGCCCACAGCTTTAGCCACAGGCCAGTCAGTCACAGGCTAGTAGGCCTACAGCTTCGACGAAGGGGGTTCGCGGGGCTTGTCATTATTGTAAGCAACTAGGTCACTTCAGGAGAGAGTATCCGAAATTGCAAGGTGGGAAACAGAGTGGTATAGGTTCACAGGTCGCACCAGCACAGTCAGCAGTTGTGCAGTCAGGTTTCAGGGTGCCTCAGGCACCGCAGTTAGCAGCGCCACCAGTTGGTTCTTATCCGGTCAGAGGCTCTACGCCTACTGCTTCCGGACATCAGTCTGGCCACCATGGCAATTCACAGTAGTCTGGGGCTCAGGGATAAGCTTACGCATTGCCAGAGGCCGATACCTCTACTGGGACTTCTACAGTTTGAGGTATCTTTCCAATTTTCAGTTCTTGGGCTAGAGTTTTTATTGACATAGGTGCATCGCATTTATTCATATCTACTTCATTTGTATATTCATTGGGTCTGGAAGTCACGCAGCGGGATGGTTTCCTTTGTGTTGACACACCAGTTGGGGGTCCAGTGTTTTTGGGTCGTATTTGTCAAGGTTATGTTATCGAGATAGCTGAGCGAACTTTAGAGTTTGATTTTATTGTTTTCGACATGACAGGCTTTGACGTCATTCTCGGGATGGATTGGTTATCCTTCTTTCGTGCTACGATCGATTACTTTTATGGGAGGGTGACTGTTTGCACTCCCAAAGGAGATTATTTTCGCTTCGTAGGAAATCGGAGTGATTCCCACTCGATGATGATTTTAAGTATCGGTGACTAGAGTCACCATAAGTCCTACTTGGCTAGCTTGTTAGCTGACGAGGATAACATTTCGGGCCGTGTTTACCCAGCAGTTGTTATGGAGTTCTTAGATGTTAATCTGGAGGAATTGACGGAGCTTCCTCCTCTTTGGGAAGTTGTCTTTGCCATTGATGTCATTCCCAGTACTGTACCTATCTCTATGGCACCGTACCACATGGCACCGGCAGAGCTTGACGAGCTGAAAGCTCAATTAGATGATTTAAAAGCTAAAGGCTTTATTCGTCCTAGTACTTCACCCTGGGGAGCACCGGTTCTTTTTGCGAAGAAGAAGGATGGGTCATTAAGACTTTGTATCGATTATCGCAAGCTGAACCACGTCACAATCAAGAACAAGTATCCTTTGCCTAGGATTGATGACTTGTTTGATCAGTTAAAGGGAGCCACTTGTTTTTCAAAGATTGATTTAAGATCAGGTTACTGTCAGTTGAGGGTTAAGGATGAGGATATATCCAAGACTGCTTTTCGTACACGGTATGGCCATTATGAGTTTCTGGTGATGCTATTTGGTTTGACCAATGCCCCAGAAGCTTTCATGGATTTGATGAACCGAGTATTCAGTGACTATCTTAACAGATTTGTAGTGGTGTTCGTTGATGACATTCTAGTATACTCAACTTCGGTGGAGGAGCATGAATATCATTTAAAGACAGTGTTGTAAATCCTTAGGGATAACCGGTTGTATGCCAAGTTCGAGCAATGTGAATTTTGGCTACTGGAGGTGAAGTTCCTTGGACATGTTGTGTCAAGGGGCGGAGTTACAGTGAATCCGTCAAAATTTGAATCGGTGATGGATTGGGAATGTCCGAAGACAGTGTTTGAGATTCAGAGTTTTCTTAGCCTAGCCGGCTATTACCGGAGGTTTGTTCGGAATTTCTCTCGTCTAGCGGCACCTATGACTCGACTTACCAGCAAGGGGGTCAAGTTCATATGGAACGAGGCTTGTGAGTTTGCTTTTCAAGAGTTAAAGGTCACGTTGACATCGGCTCCACTGTTGATCATTCTTGAACGTGGTTTAGATTATGTGATCTTTTGTGATGCCTCGCGGGAAGGTTTGGGTTGTGTCTTGATGCAGACAGAACGGGTGGTTGCTTATGGGTCTTGATAGTTGAAGACTCACGAGTTAAACTATCCGACACATGATTTGGAGTTAGCAGCAATTATCTTTGCCCTGAAGGGGTGGAGACACTATTTGTACAGAGAGAAGTTTGAGGTTTTCTCCGATCACAAGAGTCTCAAGTATCTCTTCTCTCAAAAGGATTTAACTTGAGATAGTGCAGATGGGTTGAGTTCATGGAGGATTATGACTTTGAGTTATAGTATCATCCGGGTAAGGCCAATGTAGTGGCCGAAGCATTGAGTAGGAAGTTACAGGGGACTCTTGCTAGCATTTCCATTCACAGATGGAAAATACTAGAAGAACTTGTAGACCTTGGTTTCCAGTGTTATGAGGATGTTTCGCAGGCTATTTTGTTTAGTCTTGTGGCTCAATCGGCTCTTGTTAGCAGAGTTATTGAGGCACAGTTAGAGGATAGGGAGATGAAGTCAATCCATGTTCGGATTTTAGGTGGTGAGAATGTAGAGGGTTGGACCTTATATTCAGACGGTGGTCTCTGGTACAAGGGGATGATGTTCGTTCCTTTGTCTTGTCGTGAAGACATTCTTCAGGATTTTCACCACTCTCGACTCGCAGTTCATCTTGGTGGTACGAAGATGTATCACAATCTGCGACGACAGCTTTGGTGGCAGGGCATGAAACGAGACGTTTCACAGTTTGTGGCTCGATGCCTTACTTGTCAGCAAGTGAAGGCGGAGCATCAGAGACGAGCAGGATTATTGCAACCATTACCAGTAGCTGAGTGGAAATGGGAGCATATCACTATAGATTTCGTAACGGGACTTCCGAGGTCTCAGGCAGGGAATGATGCCGTTTGGGTTATAGCTGACAGGTTGACTAAGACGGCTCACTTCTTGCCTATGGCAGTGACAGACACTGCAAAGAGACTGAGTGGACTGTATGTGAGGCAGATTGTCAGGCTTCACAGGGTTCCTGTATCCATTGTTTCGGATAGGGATCCGCAGTTCACATCTCATTTTTGGCAGAGTTTCCAGGAGGCTCTTGATACGGGGCTTCATTTTAGCACGGCATTCCATCCTCAGACCGATTGTCAGTCAGAGCAGACCATTTAGGTATTGGAGGATATGTTACAGGCTTGTATCTTGGATTTTGGTGGTAGTTGGGAGGACTACTTACCTTTGGTTGAGTTTGCCTACAACAATAGTTACCAAGCCAGTATAGGCATGGCACCTTTTGAAGCGTTGTATGGCAGGCCCTGCAGATCTCCAGTTTGTTGGACCGAGGTTGGTGATACGGTTGCCTTGGGTCCCGACATTGTCATTGAGACTATAGAAAAAATTAAGTTGATTCGGCAGCGGTTGGTTACTGCACAGAGCAAACAATAGAGTTACGCTGACAGGAGAAGACGATCCTTGTCTTTCGACAGACTGGCAAGTTGTCTCCTAGATTCATTGGACCATTTGAGATATTGGAGCGCGTCGGTGAAGTTACTTATCGTTTGGCTTTACCGCTAGACCTGGATAGGGTTCACGACGTCTTTCATGTTTCTATGCTGAGGAAGTACGAGCCGGATCCATCACATGTTTTACGATAGACAGATGTCATTGTTGATGAAGATGTAACCTATGAGGAAGGTTCAGTCTAGATTCTTGATTCATGAGAGCAAGTCTTGCAAACCAAGACCATTCCATTGGTCAAGGTCTTGTGGCGACACCACGGCATAGAGGAGGCTACCTGGGAGGTCGAGTAGGAGGTTCGCTCCCGGTACCCCCATTTGTTCTCTCTTTCAGGTACGATTCGATTTTGGGGACGAAGTTCCTTTTAAGGAGGGTAGGTTGTAATGAACCGGTCATTTCCTTTTTTTTTTCTTTTTTTGGTGAATATCTTTTTTCGTCTTTTTTCTATTTCGTCCTTTAGTAATTTTTCATTTTTCCTTACATAACCTCACTTTTTGTGCTCGGATTTGATTCTGGCTTTGCATACATCCATGATATTTAAATTCCATGATATCTACATTTTCACTTTTGTAGAAAAGCATGTTAAATGGTTACTTTTCTTGTAAATGGCATGAATGTATAACTTTTGATAATTACTCTAAACTTGAGAGGTTTTGTGTAATTAAATAAAGTAATTATTTTTCGTCTTAGGGACCATTTTGTAATTTAATTTGAAATATATTTTCAAAAAGGACCTTTTTGCAATTTTTGAAAAAGGTGACAAGTGTCACATTCCTAAGGTGCCACTTGTTGATTTTGTGGTGAAACCACTTGGAAGCCTTGTTTGATGACACATGGATGGTGAAGATTCACCCATTTTTTGGCCTAGGATAGGAGCACTTGTTAGCATAGATGGTTGACAAATGTAGGTTTGACATTTAATCTTGGAAGATTACTTAGGATGATGACAAGTGTAGGCTTCACATTTGGTCTTGCATTAGTGTGTGTGTGAGAGGTAGTGCAAGAGTACCTAGTGAGTGGAGAATCCCACCATTTTAACTTAGGGTTTTCATTTTTAATTCATTTATCTCTTTCCTCTCAAGAACCCTAACTTAGCCACCATTGGAGCAAAGCTTGACCTAGAGCTTTGACTTCATTTTTGATACCCTTCCACTCACCTTAGACCATTAAGCTTGGAATACAAAAGCCTTACCTCATCTTCCTCTTCATAACCCTAGAAGGAAAACTTGAAATTCCTTTGTTTCCTTTGGATTCAAGAGGAACAATCCTATTGTAAGGTAGGGGTGGTTGTATGTTTATCCTCTTTGGGTTTTATATATATTGGAGCTTGATATATACTAATTACATAACTTTTTAAGTTCTTGTACTAGTATGTAAATAAAGATTTTAAATGCTTGACATAGGATTTGTGGATTAAAGCATGTATGTGACTATTAAATTGTATAGGTAAGTTATTGTCTAATAAATTGCCTAATACTTAAGATTCCATTGAGGTTTTATTATGGATATCTTGAGATTACATTTATGATGTTAAGTAATATAGATTTCATTGAAAGCTTAGTATGAAAATCTTGTGTGTGGTACTTATAATTACTTGTAGATAGATTACTATATCTCATGATTTACAACTATGGCCTACATTGATAGTAAATTGATATAACATGATGTGTAGTATCATTAACTTGCCACTTTAGACAAGTAACCTTAAGACATGGGTTGTGTTGTTTTACCCTACTTGTGCTTGGTAGGTAGTTTCATGCATTGAGATTGCGTAAATGTCATGAACTTGTTGATTTTTGGAAGCTTGTAAGGATATGAAATGTTGATGGCTAGGGTTTGGCTTTAGTATGGAGGATAAGAATTCTCCTAAGTTGTAGTGCGCACTAGGTAGAACCTTGTGGGTTGTAATTACCCAAAATAACTTGTCTGGTCTCGTGGCCACATATCCTAGTCTTTCCATTATTTAATTTCGTATTACTTTCCAAGTTGTAAATCATGGATTTCTTGTAGCTTGTGATTTGGTAATCTTAGTTTTAATGTGGTTAGTGTACTTATCTTGTATACTTGGATGCTACGTGTTTATCGTTTCAAACATTTGTATAGCTTGAGATGATCCCTTATAGTACCATGGAAACATAGACGTTAGGTGGAGTGCGCCATTGCGATGGTCTATGTTTGGTTCACATTATACTTAAAACTATAGAGTATGCGCATGCACCACATCCTACGAGTAACTTGATTACTCACCCTAGTTGTTTCGGTTATTTTGCAGGTAAAGAAACTTTGTTTCGGGATGCATCACTTCCTTAAGTTACTTTAAAGTCTTAATGAAGTTTGTTGTACTTTTGAAAACATGCAAGTGTTAACATGTAGTATCATGTTGGTGTAAAATGCTATTTTCATTTTGAAATATGTAATGTGTACCTAAGTACACTTTTTGATGCTTAAATAACATGTATGTATTGAGGCCAAGAGCCAAGCATGTTTAATTTAGCACTTGTAGTCATTTGGTACCAACTTTTGCTTTAAGAATGTATTTAAACAAACTTTGGAGGTTTAGCATGTGAGATTCTTGTAAATGATGTGTATGAGGCCATAAGCCGTTGTTTTATGTATAAATAATTCATATTAAGGTTGTTGGCATGTCTACACATCCATATATCATTGAAAATCAGTTTAAAACATTCAATTTTGAACCAAATCATCATGGGATTCAAAGCATAGGTTGAACCTTAACACCTTAGGCTTATAATAGGCTTTACAGCAACTTTTCGAGGTGTATCGGTCGACCGATGGCCTATTTCGGTTGACCGATGGCCTCAAATCGGTCTACCGAACCAACCAACCTTTAAAAACATGCCTTCAAAAAGTACTCGATCTAGTTCGGTCATCCGAAACTTTATTTCGATTGACTGAAACTCCTCTCATACACCTGTCTTCCAGATTTTGCTTCAGCACTGAAATTTCAACTTCAAATGGGGTGATTCTTTGAGCCTAAATGGGGTGATTCTTAAGCCTAAAGTCAAGGATTTTGAGTCAGATTTCCAATGATATCAATTCCATCCTCATATTCAACTCACAGTGGGAGTGATTAAGTTTTTAGTGGGAGGGTGTCAGTTTTCGCTTAAACTGGGAAAGAGCGTTTTGTAGAATTTTTGTCCAAAGTTCTTAGAACCTCTTGGAATGTTGTGAAATGATTTGTTTAGGTTGCGTGGACCTTATTTGACTTGTTTAGAGTCAAGTTTCCTTTCTCAATTGTAAATTGACCATTTCGCCCTTGATTGATGAATTTTGCCCGTTTAAACTCCTATTCCTTTTTTTTTTTTTTGCTCTCTTTAACTTCCATGACTTCATGGAAGGTCACATCAGTGTCTTAGGGATGACTTCTAACTCTAGAGACCTTGGTTTATCTTTTGCTTCCGCATACGGATCCATTACTGGATTAACTTACGGGTCATCACTGATGCGCCGGGTTGAAAAACCTGGGTCGTTACATTGATTGCCTCACCAAAGCAACAATGTGTTATAGAGACTCATTCCTTATCGGAAAGGCACATAATTGAGCATGTCAATGCGGTGACAACCTTAAGAAGTGGGAAGATTATAGACAACAAAGTAGGTGTGTCCAATTCAAAGAGTGAACCGGGAAAACCAAAAGTTGACACCCGTCCCGTTTCTTATCATATTCCTCCTTCATTGCATATGCATGATCATTCAAATAAGAAAGTGTTAGAAAATGATTTGAAAAGTGAGTCCAAAATTGATTTGAAAGATGAATTGAACAAAGTTTTGAAAAAGGATCTTAAAAATTCTTGTATTGAAGACTCTTCAAAGAAAAGTTTTGAAAAAGCTTTTGAGCCTAGAGCTCCATTTCTGGATGCCTTGAAAGGATCCATTTATCTTGATAAGCAAAAGGCAAAGACCAATGAAATCTTTGAAATGTTTAGGCAAGTGAAGATTAATCTTTCACTTTTGGATGTAATTAAGCAAATTCCGGCTTATGCCAAGTTCTTAAAAGATCTTTGCACCCAAAAGAGGAAGAACAAGAGCCAAGCACCTAGGAAAGTGGTCTTGACTGAGCAAGTGAGCTCAATCTTGCAACATAACACCCTTCCAAAGTTTAAGGACCTCGGTTCGCTTACTACTTCTTGCATCATTGGTGACCATGTCATTAATCGGGCTCTTCTAGACCTAGGAGCAATTGTTAATCTTCTTCCATACTCGGTATATGATTAGTTGTCAATTATACATCAACCTTTGCAATAGCACAAATCATTGTAAAATAGGGCTATTGGTCGGGTAAGTCGAACCACAAGGAAAGATAGTTTTTGGATTGGTTTGTTTGTCACATACATTAACTGAAATTAACTAAAAATATATAATTTGAATTTCAAGTAATGAGAGTGTGGGAAAGGCTAGGGAATTGACTTCACCACAAGCCATATAAACATGCCTAATTGCAATTAAGTTGGGGAACAAAATATACATGTAACCATGATATGTAGAAATGCAAGACAACTACAATATCTTCAAGAAGTTCACACATTCAAGAATTAAGTATAATCCATCAAAGGTTGGTATAATTCATCTATCTAAACTATGGTATAGCATGAAATATCCTTCCTAAGCTATGAACTATCTAAGTCCTCAATTTGTGTGGTAAGTGCACATGAAGTCAAAAATCAAGCCATAATCCATCAAAGGTTTCCCTAAGCCATGGACTATCAAAATTTCCATACAACATGTTAATAAAACTATTGAATAATCTCATCTTCATTCTCACTATAAAGATGTAGGTAGCATAATCATGAAGAAACAATTTCTAAGACAAGATAAGAGTCTCAACAAGATTAAATATGGAATGCAACATAAACACATCAAAGTGTATCTCTAGATTATACGATTTGTCACATATATGCAAAGTTCCCCAAATATAAACACAATTAAAACATATTTACTTGACAAGGGTTACATCAACTCCCTAGGAAGAGAGTTAGTTACCTATAGAAGCAATGGATAAAGGAGAAGAGATGGCCAACCCTTCCATTTTCGCACCTAGGAGCCACCCACAAGCCAAGCTCTCAAGAACACTCCTTTCTCTCTCCAGAACCTTACAAAAATGAGAGATATCTCTTTACAATGTTACAACCTTCTAATATATATCCTTAGCCATCCATCTACCCCCAAATATGTGGTCCTCTAACTCCAAGACCATTTAGAGCAATCCCCTAAATTAAGGGATAACATTTGGTAAAGAAAAGTGAAACCCATGCCTGCTTGTCTGCTGTCTGGCTGGTGCCCGCTGGCGCAGGGCGGGCGCCTGCGGATGCACGAAGTTTCTGCCCAAATCGGCGGGCGCCCGCAGGTGCTTGTGAGCTTTGCGCACCTTTGGTAAAATGGCCATAACTCTCTACTCCAAACTCCAAATGACGAATGGTTTGATGATTTGGAAATAAAACTTAAAATTATAAGTATATTATGCTTTAATGGAAGTCCAATTCTCAAGTTTGGTGACTCAAAAATGAAGAACAAAGTCGAACTTCACTGCTGCCAGGCTGTAAATTTTGGCATTGCACACCTAGGGTAAAAATGACATAACTCTTTGTTACAAACTCCAAATGATAAACCGTTTGATGATTTAGAAAGCTAACTTAAATATCTAAGAATGTCATGTTTTAATGGGAGTCCAATTCTCAAGTGTAGTGGGTCAAAAATGAAGAACAAAGTTTAACTTCACTGCTGCCAGGTTACTTTTGGCTCAGTCCGCTTTGGCAAACATCCTCCTTAGTGCTTTTTGCAGGGAAAATATGTAATGACCTAGTCTTTTTCCTCCTTTTTCATTTTCGGCGATTTTCTTTTTTTGTCTTTTTCCTATTTTGTCTTTTCCTTTTTTTCATCTTTTACCCGTTTATCGTTTTTCCTTGCGTAACCTCACTTGTTGTGCTCGGATTTGATTCCAGTTTTGCATGAATTTATGGTATTTGATTTCCATGACATGGTATTTTTACTTTTCTTGAAAAGCATGTTAGATTAGTACTTTTCTTGTAAAGGGCATGAATGCATACTTTAGTGTAATTATTGATAACTTTTGGGGTTTTATTGTAATTATGTAAAATAATTATTTTTTGTTTTGGAGACCTTTTTGCAATTTATTTTGGGAGATATTTTGAAAAAGGACCATTTTACAATTTTTGAAAAATGTGACAAGTGTCACATTCTCATGGTGCCACTTGTTGGCAATTGGGTTGAGAGACTTGGTACCATAGTTTCTTGACAATTGGAAGGTGGAGAGTCATCCATGTGTTGGCCTAGGATTGGTGCACATGTAACCATTGATTGTTAACAAGTGTGGGTCTAGGATTAAGTCTTGGAAGAGGCATTGGATTGGTAACAAGTGTAACCTCAAGATTTAGTCTTGCATGTGTATGTGAGAGAGGTAGTGTAAGAGCACATAGTGAGTGAAGGTTCTCTAGACACTCCACTCACCATTTTCACCTTCTCCTTCATCTTTTACACTTGTTCTTCAAAACCCTTGTAAAGACTCCATTAGAGAAAACTTAGTAAAGAGCTTTGACTTCGCTTTTGGCACTCTTCCACTCACCTTAGACTTTTGACCTTAGGAGAGAAAAGATTCCTTTCACTCTCCTCATCAAGAATCCTAACCTTGTTTTCCATTTTGTGCTTGGTAGCTTGGATTATAGAGATTAAATTCTCTATTGAGGTAGGGGTGGTAGTATGTTTATATTCTAAGTGTTTTATAATCCTTGAGGTTTAATATATATTGTGTACATGCTTTTAATATGACAGTATTGCATATTATAGGAAACCCTCACTTCTTGACTTAGGGTTTATTGATTTAAAGATGTATGATATGTGTAAACCATGTGTAGAAGGATTATATAATTTAGTAGAAGCTAAATTCTAGTAAATTCACATGTGGTAGTAATATAGAACTCTAGTAGAATTATTAGTGCTATATACAATTCTTATTGACTTGAATTGCTATATTTTTGTGATAATAATTCTAAATTCATGTGAATTACAAATTGTGATTAATTTATGAGTCTATTGCTAAATGTTGATAATTAGTATATAGAGCTTGTTATTGAGGCATGATTTGAATTGATAAATTTGTGATATTGTATTGTGTATAATATGTTGATGTGAATTTGTCATTTGGCATGCCATTCTAGACTTCGAACCTTAAGACATGGCTTGTATGGTTTCAAAATACTTGTGCATGGAAGGTGATTTGTATGCCTTATTATATATATATAAGTTTTAAACTTGATATATATTTTGGAATCTTTTGGGACATTGTTACATGTGACATGGCTAAAGTTCAGCTTTAGTGCGGGAGGTATGAGTTCTTCCCAATTGAGATAGTGCGTACTAGGATGGTCTTCCCAGCGGGTTAATGCCCAGAATAACCGTATTGATCTTGGTTAAGTCCGAGACGTGATGTCCAAGTCTTCCATTCCTTGTTTTCGCATTAAATTTCAAGTTGACAACAAATGCTTAATTGTAGCTTGAAATTCTTGTTATTGGCGAATTGATGTTGTTAAGTACATTGATATTAATTTGTATTGCTAAAGAATCATTCAAGTTATCTTAAGATGATCTCTTAGCACACCTTGAACATAGACGTTAAGTGGAATGCTCCCTTGTATTCGTCTATATTGATCTTGTAATGATATTGAAACTTTAGGGTATACACATATGCTTCTCCTACGAGTAACTTGATTACTCACCCTAGTGGTTTGGGTTGTTTTTCAGGTAAAGAGACTATGTTCATGGATACTCATTATCCTTAGAGGCTTTTGAGCTTGTTAAAGCATTTTTTGTATATTAACATGCAAGTGTTTAGCATGCTTAACTTTTGAAGTTATATTTTGTATACCATGTATGTATGGTACTTTTGAAGATTATGTAATTTCCTTGATGTGTAAAGATGTTAAGTAATCGCTTTTGACTTTTTAAGCATGTATGTAATGAGGCCAAGGGCCAAGCAAGTCTACTTTTGTACTTAGACACTTTTGGTAACAAAGTTTTGCTTCGAATGTCTTTTAATCAAATTTTGAGGTTTGAGAAGTCAAAATCTTGTAAATAAAGTGTATGAGCCAATGGGCCATTATTTTATATTTATTTACTCATATCAATCTTGTTGACATGTTTACATTCTCAAAACTCATGAAAAATCAGTTTTACATATCCATTTTGAATTAAAGTATCATGGAATTCAAAGTTGAGGTAGTACCTTAACACCTTAGGCTCCTAGCAGGTTTAGCAGTAGGTTTTCGAGGTGTTTCGGTCGACCTAAACACCATTTCGGTCCACCGATGTCAAATGGTTTTGTGTTTGCACAGTAACTTCACATTCCAGTAGCCAAATACACTGTTTAGGGGTCATTTCGGTCGACCGAACCTTTATTTCGATCTACCAAAGTAATTAGAACCTTTTCTTCATGATTTCAAGTCTCAGCATCTTCATTTTGGTCGTCTAAAACTTCATTTCGGTCGACCGAAATAGCTTGATCCTGAGCCTAGCCTCTTTTGAGTTTCAACACTGATCATCCGATTTCAACGGGTCATAACTTCTTCATTTTTAATCCAAATGGGGTGATTCTTGAGCCTAAACTCAAGGATTTTGAGTTATCTTTCCAATGCCACCAATATTATTCTCAAATTCCAAACACAGTGGGGGTTATGTATATTTTAGTGAAATAGTGTCAATTTTTACTTTAACCTGGACGGGGCATTTTGTGGGATTCTTAGCCAAAGTCTATGGAACCTCTTGGAATGCTTCAAAATGATTAGATTAGGTTGTATTAACCTTGTTTGACTTGTTTAGAGTCAAGTTTCTCCTTTTAATAGTGAATTGACCATTTTGCCCCCTTGGATAGCAAATTTTATCCTTTTTGATCTTTGTTTCCATTTTTGTCCTCTTTAAGTTCTGTGACCTCATGGAGGATCAAATTTGTGTCTTAAGAGTGACTCTTATATCTATAGACCTTGGTTTACCTTTAGCTTCCGTAATTCGAATTCGTTATCGGATCATTTTCGGTTTATCACTGACGCACCGGGTTAAAAAACTTGGGCCGTCACAAGTGGTATCAGAGCACCTAGGTTTGAACACCTTAGGATGATGGGTTTTGGGTGCATATCACACTTTTGTTGATCTACCTTGATTTATGTGCATGCTTTTGATAACATGTTTTAGCTTTATAATATGTTTATGTGTTTCCTGATTACACGTTTGGTAGTATGACATGTCTTTATGCTTATATGCCTATGTGGTTAAGAGCACCTTTCTTTGACATGTATGCTTATCTGCTTAAGTGCTTAACTGTTTAAGAAGTTTTCGTTAATTGTTTTAGCATGACAATATGTTGCATATCTTGTCTTGCTTTGTGTTTCGTGCATTCATAGTGTGAATTGCACTTAGTCATAATAGCTTGTGTTATTGTTGACCACATTTCCTTCGTGCATTTAGCATCATAGTTGTCACGCATGGAGAGTCTTCACGTCAGTGCTCTGAGGAGCAAGTGGTTGACACTGAGTTCACGAGGGGTCCGGGAAGGCCCAGGATTCCAGTTCGTGGCATGGATGCTAATCCGCCACGGGCACCGACTTATAAGGAGCGAGTGGCTCAGGGAATCAATCAGGGGATCGCTGAATCCCTACAGGAGTTGATACGTAGGCAGGTGGCAGGAGTGCAGATTCCAGCACCAGCACCGGCACCGGCACCGGCACCGGCACCGATAGTCAATGAGGCACTGGAGTACTTCATGCGATTACAGAGGGTTAAGATTGATCCATTTGTAGGGAGTTCAGATCCGCTAGTCTCGGAAGCTTGGTTGGACCTTATGGTTCGCAAGATAGACAGCATGGCGGTACCCATGGACAGGTTGATGATTTCCTTGACTGCTTCTTTGTTCATGGGGGATGCAGATATTTGGTGTAGGTCTATGACCAATGTTCACAATGTTAAGTTGATGACTTGGAATGAGTTCAGGGGTTTGTTCTTCGAGCGCTTCTTTCCTAGGGCTATGAGGCAGGAGATGAGGACACAGTTCGCAGGTCTTTATCAGGGCACTATGAGTGTCATTGAGTATGAGACACGGTTTACTTCTCTCTCTCGTTATGCCGAGGATATGGTAGCGACAGACGAGGCCAGGGCAATGAAGTTTCATGATGGGCTACATCTTGACATCAAGCCACGGGTCTCCATTCTTGATTTGAGGACCTACAGGGAAGTGGTCTAGAGGGCTATGCTAACTGAAACAGAGGAACGGTATCAGTTACGGATCAGGGGTTCACATAAGCAGCCTCGCGAAGATAATCCATCATCTTCCAGGAGTCAGTGGAAGAAGGCTAAGGCAGGGTACAGTACTCACTCACGGGGGGCATCACAACAGAATTGTTCTGCACCCACAATTCCTGTATCTACGGGATCAGCTCAGGGAGTGGTGTGTTACCATTATCAGCAGCCGGGGCACATCAAGCCTCGCTACCCACAGCTTCATCCACAGGCCAGTCAGACTTCAGTTTCTACGAAGACAGGGCAAGGAGCTTGCTTCTATTGCAAGAAACTAGGTTATTTCAAGAAGGATTGTCCAAGATTGTTGAATAAGCCACGTAGTGGCACTTAATTCACAGATGGTACTGGCACAGTCTGCAGGGGTTCAGTCTAGTTTCAGAGTTCCTCAGGCACTACAGTCAATGGCGCCGGTTAGCACTTATCCAGCCAGGGGTTCTACACCTACTGTTTCTACACATTAGTCAGGCTATCATGACAGTTCACAGCAGGGCACAGGGACTCAGGGACGAGCCTATGCTCTTCCACAGGCGGATGCTTCCGCAGGCACCTCTTTAGTTCGAGGTATCTTTCCAGTTTTCAGTTCTTGGGCATGAGTTCTTGTTGACACGGGTGCATCACATTCTTTTATTTTTGCATCATTTACATATTCATTGGGTCTGGAGGTCACACTTCAGGACTGTTTTCTCTGTGTTGACATACCAGTAGGGGGTCCAGTGTCTTTAGATCGTGTTTGTCGAGGTTGTACTATTGAGATAGCTGGGTGGACCTTGGAGTTCAATTTTGTTGTTCTCGACATGACGGGTTTTGATGTCATTCTTGGGATGGATTGGTTGTCATTCTTTCAGGCTACGATCGATTGCTTCCATGGGAAGGTGACCGTTTGCACTCCCAAGGGAGATTGTTTCTATTTTGTGGGAGATCGGAGTGATTCCCACCCGGCTATGGTTTTCAGCATTAGTGACTAGAGTCGCCACAGATTCTACTTGGCTAGTTTGCTAGTTAACGAGGATAGCAGTTTGGGCCGTGTTTTTCCTGCAGTTGTTGAGGATTTTGTTGATGTCTTTCCAGAGGAGCTTTCGGAGTTACCTCCTTTAACGGAAGTGGTTTTTGCCATTGATGTCATTCCCGGCACGGCACCCATCTCTATAGCACCGTACCATATGGCACCGGCAGAGCTTGATGAGTTGAAAGGTCAGTTGGATGATTTGAAGGCTAAGGGCTTTATTCATCCTAGTGCTTCACCATGGGGAGTACCAGTTCTTTTTGTGAAGAAGAAGGATGGGTCTTTGAGACTTTGCATCAATTATCACAAGTTAAATCAATCTACGATCAAGAACAGGTATCCTTTGCCTAGGATTGATGACTTATTTGATTAGTTGAAGGGAGCGACATGCTTTTTGAATATTGATTTGAGATCAGGTTACTATCAGTTGAGGGATAAGGATGAGGATATATCCAAGACCGCTTTTCATACACGGTATGGCCATTATGAGTTTCTAGTGATGCCATTTGGTTTGACCAATGCTCCAGCAGCTTTTATGGATTTGATGAACCGTGTATTTAGAGACTATCTTGACATATTTGTGGTGGTGTTCGTTAATGACATTCTTGTGTACTCAGCTTCGAGAGAGGAGCATGAGTATCACCTGAGAGCAGTTTTACAGATCCTTAGGGATAACCAATTGTATGCCAAGTTCGAGAAATGCGAATTTTAGTTACCAAAGGTGAAGTTCCTTGGACACGTTGTGTCAGGGGGTGGTGTTGCAGTGGATCTATCAAAGATTGAGTCTGTGATGGATTGGGAGCATCCGAAGACAGTGTTTAAGATTCGGAGCTTTCTTGGCCTAGCCAGCTATTATAGGAGATTTGTTCAGGATTTCTCTCGTCTAGCGGCACCTATGACCCGACTTACTCGCAAGGGAGTAAAGTTCATATGGAATGAGGCTTGTGATTTTGCTTTTCAGGAGTTGAAGGTCAGGTTGACATCAGCTCTAGTTTTGATCATACCTGAATGTGGTTTGGGTTATATGGTCTATTGTGATGCTTCGAGGGAAGGTTTGGGTTGTGTTCTGATGCAGACTGAACGGGTGGTAGCTTATGGGTCTCGACAGTTGAAGACTCACGAGTTGAACTATCCGACACATGATTTAGAGTTGGCAGCAGTTATCTTTGCCCTTAAGGGGTGGAGACACTATTTATATGGGGAAAAGTTTGAAGTTTTCTCCGATCACAAGTGTCTCAAATATCTCTTCTATCAGAAGGATTTGAATTTGGGACAGCGTAGATGGGATGAGTTCATGGAGGACTATGACTTTGTGTTGTAGTATCATCCGGGGAAAGCCAATGTGGTGGCAGATGCATTGAGTAGGAAGTTACGGGGTACTCTTGCTAGCATTTCCGTTTACATATGGAATATGCTAGAAGAGCTTGCAGATCTTAGTTTGCAGTTGTATGAGGATGTTTCATTGGCTATTTTATTTAGCCTTGTGGCTCAACCGGCTCTTGTTAGCAGAGTTATTGAGGTACAGCAGGAGGATGGGGAGATAAAGTCCATCCACGATCAGATTTCAGGCGGCGGGAATGTAGAGGGTTGAACCTTGCATTCAGACAGTGGTCTCAGGTACAGAGGGAGGATGTTTGTTCCTTTGTCTTGTCGAGACGTTGCGGGATTTTCACCATTCTCGACTCGCAGTTCATCCTGGTGGTACGAAGATGTATCACAATTTGCGGAGATAGTTTTGGTGGAAAGGCATGAAACGAGATATTTCTCAGTTTGTGGCTAAATGCCTTACTTGTCAACAAGTGAAGGCAGAGCATCAGAGACCAGCAGGTTTATTGCAACCACTACTAGTGGCAGAGTGGAAGTGGAAGCACATCACTATGGATTTCGTGACGGGACTTCCGAGATCCAAGGCGGGGAATGATGTCGTTTGGGTCATTGTCGATAGATTGACTAAGACGGCTCACTTTTTACCTATGGTAGTGATAGATGACGCAGAAACGCTTAGTGGACTGTATGTGGAGTAGATTGTCAGGCTTCACGGGGTTCCGGTATCCATTCTTTCGGATAGGGATCCCAGGTTCATATCTCACTTTTGGTAGAGTTTTTAGGAGGCTCTTGACACGGGGCTTCATTTCAGCATGACATTCCATCCTCAAACTGATGGTAAGTTAGAGCGTACCATTCAGATATTGGAGGATATGCTACGGACTTGCATTTTGGATTTTGGGGGTAGTTAGGAAGACTACTTACCCTTGGTTGAGTTTGCCTACAATAACAGTTACCAGACCAGTATTGGCATGGCACCTTTTGAGGCGTTGTATGGCAGACCTTGCAAATCTCCAGTTTGTTGGACCAAGTTAGGTGATACAGTCGCCTTAGGTCCCAATATTGACTTTGAGACTACAAAGAAGATCAAGTTGATTCGGCAGCAGTTCGCTACAGCTCAGAGCAGGCAGAAGAGTTACGTTGACAAGAGAAGGAGATCTTTGTTCTTTGAGGTAGGAAGTAAATGTGATTAATCAAAGAAAAGAGCAAAGTGGAGAAAGAATGAAGCAAATGAAGCCAAAGGTGGCAAGCAGCAAAGTTCGATCGATCCAAGTTCAAGGTTCGATCGATCGAACAATGATAGGTCTCAGCACTCCAAGATAGATCCAAGCCTTGACCCAAAAGCATAAATTTCTAAAAGTTCGATCGATCCAACATCATCCTTCGATCGATCGAACACTTTTGTCCTTATTCAAATGATTGATCCTATCCACAGCTATACCACCCGCTATCCACTCTTGTCATTTTCTCATAAATATCTCCCATAAATATCTCGGATATGTCTTTTTTCCAAAAAGCTCAGCCAATTGGATCGATCCAGCCTAAGTTCGATCGATTTCACTTACTTTCGATCGATTGAACTTCCCCCAGTGCGAAAAAGTTAAAATTCCATCTCATTGAAAGTTGTCCTTTATCCAATCATTAGGGAATATTGTTTGCACGACCCCAAATCATTTTGGGTGTCATTTCGACCTACTTATATAAGGATAAGGATTGTTTTTTCAAGGGAGATCCAACATTATTTTCATATCATTTTGGAGAGGAAGCTTAGAGGAGGAGGAGGCTAGAGACACCATTGGAGACTCTTCATCAACAAGGAGCAGATTTCAACCATGGAGTTAGCCCTTGAGGGTTGGAGCATCATCACCACGAGTGGCTAGACATCCTCTTGGGGCTAAAGTTAGCCCCAAGCATGCTTTCTATATCTTAATCTTGTGTATTATTGAGGGATTAGTGTTGTAATTAATTTTTTGACACTTTGAAATATATAGATCTTGTTTATTCAATGATTTATGTAGTTTAATGCTTCCAATTGGTCATTTCATTCTATCCATATGTCTATGTATGCTAGAATAGATGTTCATGTGCTTATCTCTAGATTTTGTGTTATTGATGCATGTCTATGTGTATTGATGCTATAGATTTAGAGATTGTCAAGACATTGTGCTTAAAAAAATGCTTTTGTCATTCTCTTGATGGTTCATGCTTATCTTTTGATGGATTATGCCTCTCCCTTAGTTTATTTTCATGCTAGTAGTCTAGATGTAGTATAGTTGTAGTGTAGTGTTAAATGGGAGGACAATCTATGCTTGTTGTTTGATGATCCAAGCTTTTGAATGCATTTAGCATATGTTTCTATCCTTGTGTTGTATTTAGATTGTAAGCTTAATGAAAGGATTAATGACTTGTTTTGATTTATTGTGCCTTTCACATGTTGTTTAGACAATATATTCTTCATAGTTTAGATATATTGTGCCTTTCACATGATGTTTAGACAATACATGCTTAACTAGTGATCATTACTTGTTGAATCAACCAAATACACACACACCAATATTGCAACCCACTATTTGCCCTCATTAATCACTTGTGAATGATATAGAAATGCATTGCTTGGTGGTGATCTCTAAACCCCAAGATCTCTCTCCCTGTCTCTTATTGCACTCTTTTGCTATTACTTAGTTTAATTTAGTTGCTCTTTAATCAACTAACCAACCAATTGTTTGATCACTCGACCTACTAGCCCTAATTGTGATTCCACGACATTGGTCGATCCTCACAGTCCCTTGGGATGGTCCCTACTCACTCTTGCTACGTTAGTAGTAGTGTTGGTAGTGGTTTTTATAAATTTAAATTTGACCCAAAAGGCTTTTCTTGAACCGCACATTCACTACATCAATTTGGCGTATATATTTAGCGTTAAATCGTCGTCGTCCCGTCAAATTTTGGCGCAGTTCCCGGGGACTTGTTGATTAGATTTGGCAACGTCGAATTTGTGGAATTGATTAGGATTAGTACTCTTTTGATCGTGTTTTTACTTTATTTTATTTTTCTTTTTGGTTACTTATTGTGTTGTTCTTACTTAAATAGGTGCATTGTTGGAGAAGAAGCAAGCGAAGGAGCCATTGAGCATTCAATTCAATTCAAGCAAAGAAAGGAAAAATGCAAAAAACTAAAAAAAAAAATTGTTAAGCTAAGCTTTAAAATTTAGAGTTGAAGTGCTAAAGGACCTTTGTAAGATTTTCTTTACTCAATCCCTTAGTTAAATCGTCGGCCCGCGTGGAAGCTTATTTTTTATTGTCTAGCATCATTGAGTTAAAGTATGGGAGTATGAATTTAATGTTTGTGGAAGAAGTCTAATTGCATTGTTGTGAAGGCATAGTGTTTGTCATTCTTTGTGTTTGTTGTGTTTTGTATTGTGTATGCATGGGCGTCGTTCATTGAGACCAACTCTTACCCCTCTTGATTTGCATCTTGAATCTATCGTTAGAAATCCTAGGGGAAGAAGAAGTTCAAATAGAGCCAATCTTTCAATGGATGACCATAATGATAATCATGTTGAGGACATTGGTTACATAGACCAACAAGGTTTCCTTTATCCCAATGTGCACAATGAAAACATACAAGTACCATTAGGCATGCCTAGGCCATTCATTCACCAACCACCATAACAACAAGGCCAAGTTCCATATGGAATGCCAAGGCCAATGTATACTCCACAACCTCCCATCAATAATCAAGGAATTCAAAACCAAGGTGTTCATGTTGCACCTCAAGTAGCTAATCCACCTCTTGCTTTAAAAGATCACTATGTGCCTAATGAATACAATGCACCTACATGCATCCAATTGCCTCCATTTAGAGCACATCATTATGAAATTAAGCCACAAACCATTCAAATGCTTCCTAACTATCATGGACTTCCAACTGAAGAACCTTACAAGCATTTGGATAAGTTTCTTGAAGTATGTTCCACCATAAAATATACGGACATGCCGGAAGAGGTTTTAAGACTCAAACTTTTTCCATTCACCTTAAAAGGCAAGGCAAAGTATTGGTTTAACAATCTTAGGCCTTTTTCAATCACTTCTTGGGCAGAAATGCAACAAGAGTTCTTGAAGAAGTACTATCCGGTTTCTAAGACCAATGCCATGAGGACCTCAATTTGAGAATTTTCACATGGGGATGGAGAAACATTCATGAGGCATGGGAACGCTTCAATGAATTGCTTAGGAAGTGTCCACATCATGGCATGCCCAAATGGCAATTAGTTCAATACTTCTTTGAGAGCTTATCGGACAACTATAAGGGTATGGTTGATGCTTTCCATGGGTGGCTCTTACATTAATAGGCATGAGGATGACGTGTGGCGTCTCTATGAAAGTATGAGTGAAAATTCTTTACATAGAACACTATTATCCAAGAATGGTAGAAATTCACAAGGTAGGAAGAGTGTTGGCTTACATTAAATCAAACATTCAAATGAAATAGCCGCCGAAATGAAGTCTTTGTCTCAAAGGTTTGATCAATATTTGATTAACCAAAACTCGGTGAACCAAGTATCTTCCTTCCCTAACCATTCTCATTGTGCATCAGATGAAACATGTATGACTTGTTCTAGTGTTCTTCATTCTACTAGTCATTATCCTCATGGACAAGTGCAAAGTGAACCTAATGAACAAGTCAATGCGGCTTTTGTGAACCAAGGGAACAATCCTTGTGGTACTCGTTATAATCCAAGTTTGGGGAATCATCTGAATTTCTCTTGGAAAAACCAAGGAGAGGGCTCAAACCCTTCCCAAGGCGGTTTTCAAGGGAAATACATTCCACTTCCACTTCAAAACCAAGGATCCCAAGGTTATAGACCCTATCAATCACAAGGGAATCAATTTGCTAATTCTCATTTTCCCAACCAATCCTATTCCCAAGGTAATACTAGAAGTCCCGCCTTTAAAGAGAAAGTTTTGAATGCTTTGGGCACTTTAGAGGCTAACACTCAATTGATTCATTCTCACTCTCAATCTATTGGAAAGCTAGAAAGCCAAGTAGGGCAAATAGCAAGCACTCTCAATGCAAGAGAGAAGGGAAAGATTCCTATAAATGCCCCACCTAAGCAACAATGTGTTGTGGAAACCCATTCCTCATTAGAAGGCCACGCCATTGAATATGTTAATGCGGTGACTACCTTGCGGAGTGGTAGGATTGTGAACAATCAAGTTGGAATGTCTAATGAAGAGAATGAACCGGTGCAACCTTAAGTTGTCACCCGTCCCGTTTCACATCCCATTCCTCCTTCATTGCATATACATGACCTTGTAGATGAGAAAGTCTTAAAAGATGTGTTTGAAAAAGAATTTTTGAAAAAGGATGTTGAAAAGGTTTTATTGAAAAATGATTTGAAAAATTCTTGTGTTGAAAAGAGTTCAAAAGAAAGTTTTAAAAAAGTTTTTGAACCAAAGGTTTCATTTCCGGATGCCTTAAAAGGATCCATTTCAAAAGACAAGTAAAGGCAAAAACCAATGAAATCATGGAAATGTTTAGGCAAGTGAAAGTTAATCTTCCACTATTGGACGCAATCAAGCAAATTCCGGCTTATGCCAAATTCTTGAAAGACTTGTGCACCCAAAAGCGGAAGAACAAGAGCCAAGCACCAAGAAAAGTGGTTTTGACCGAGCAAGTGAGCTCAATTTTGCAACATAACACTCTTCCAAAGTTTAAGGACCCCGGTTCACCCACTACATCATACATTATTGGTGATCATATCATTAATTGAGCACTTCTTGACTTAGGAGCAAGTGTTAATCTTCTTCCATACTCGGTTTATATCAAATTGGGCTTAGGTGAATTGAAACCGACGTTGGTAGTTTTGCAACTTGCCGACCAATCCATTAAGAAGCCTAGGGGTATAATTAAGGATGTTTTGATAAGGATTGATAAATTCTTCTTCCCAGTTGATTTCGTTATCATAGACACGGAACCGGTTCCCAATCCTAAGAGCCAAATTCCCGTTATCCTTGGCCGTCCTTTCTTGGCAACCGCTAATTCCAACATCAATTGTAGGACGGGGATAATGAAGATTTCATTTGGCCACATGAAGGTGAAGTTGAATATCTTTAATCCCACACCCAATTCATTTGACAAATATGAAGGAGAAGTTAATGTTGTAGATGAATGTCATGATCTTCAATGCCAAGGAAATAAGCTTTTGTGTAAAACCAAAACTTTCAAAGGATCATCTTCAACCTTACATTCTAAAAGTCTTGTTTCAAACTCTTGCTTTCAAAGGGCATGGAAGCCCAAAGGTTGTAATTGCATAGACAAGGGACCAAAGACGTCTTTTGAGCTTAGTCCAACAAGTTCTTCAAAGAACCATTTGTTGGGCGGAGTTCAAAGCATCCATCACCCCAACAAGGAGGGGATGCATTATAAGATCTTTGATCCGGGCTAAAAGAGCCCAATGTCGTGCTAGAGACGTTAAAGACTAGCAAGAGCATTCGTAGGGTGTCAAAACCCTATTCATCCCCCATTTTTATCTTTCATTTCATTTCTTGCGAAGTCTAGATACTTGTTTTTGGTTCATATGCATTTCAAGGAACTTTGGTGAGGATTGCATAAGCTTTCATGTCATTATTGAGCATTTTGCAAAGTTCCATGGATCTGAAACTTGAGTTCGATCGATCGAACTCTTCTCTGTAACCAACACTTAGAAAAATTTTCGACCTGCAGAAACCTGCATCCAAATCACCTCTCTGTCCCATTGTTCGAACCAACTCTAAGATCGATCAAGAGACCTTCGATCAATTCAACTTCCAAGTTCGATCGATCTCATAACTTAACACTTAGAAAAATTTTGAGCCTGCATTAACCTGCATATTTCAGCTCTCTGTCTGATCGTTCGAAACATTCCAAGATCGATCTGAAAGTTCTTCGATCGATCCAACTTTCCAGTTCGATCGATCTCATGTTCCAACACTTAGCCAAATTTTTAGACCAAAAACGTGCATATTTTTACTCTCTGTCTGATCGATCGAACTCTTGTTTCGATCGATCACAAATCTTCATTTCATTATTTTAACTTTAGTTTGACTTTTCAACTTTTCAAAAATCCAAAAATATTTTTATTTTTATTTTATTCTATTTTCTCTCTCATTTTATTTTAATTTTCAACAAGTTTTCAAAAATTCAAAAATATTTTAATTTATTTAGTTATTAATTAATTAAATTTAAATTTAAATTCAAAAAAAAAAAAATCCAAAAATACTTTGAAAAGAGTTCATCAAAGTTCAATCGATCACAACTCATCTTCGATCGATCGAACTAGTCGGGAAATTTTTTAAAAACAGATCCAAAGGTCTTGAGATCGATAATTTGGATTGATCTCACTCACCAAACCCTAGCCTCTCATCCCTCTTCACTGTGAATCATCTCTCCTAGCTCCGGCAACTCCTCCAGTGAGATCCAAGCATCTCGAATCTTAGTTCATCTCCATCTTCTTCATCTCAGATCTTCTTAGTTTATTTTTCATTCTCTCGCCCTCTTGAGGTAAGATCCGAGACATCCTTCCCTAGATTTGAACTCTCATGCATCAATACTAGCTTCAAATGTCGTAATTATGTTGCTCTCATGTTGAATCTTCCATTCTCAAAGCGTTAGCATCCATGTCTATATATATATATATATATATAGGTGTATATGTGTGCATAGATTTTAAAGATTTTGTTAGATTTAGGCGTTTAGGCTACGTTTGGAGTGCATTTAGGCTTGATTTGTGTTGTTGGAGGGCCCACGAACTCATTCGTGTGGACCCCATGCTTCAAAAGTCACAGGTTTCATCATCGCACTGTTCGATCGATCGACCAAATTTTTGATCGATCGAAGATTTGCGATTGATCCAACTAATTTTCGATCGATCCAAATTTTATGATTGATCCAACTCAACCTTTGATCGATCCAACTTTTGTGATCGATCTCATTTCTTTTCCGATCGATCGAATTTCATAGATCTCATATACACACTTCATTCATCTTATCTTATGTTCATGCTACCTTATATATGCCCAATGCCTGTGATATTCCACATTGGATGCATTTCATACTCATATTGTTTAGCATGTTTCATATTCTGCCACTTGCTTAGAATCATACAATATTGTGCTTTATATTCTATATATGCTGGCACTAACTTTTGAATTTCTATTTGCAGACTATGGCTCACTTTAAGACCACGTAGACACCGTCATGGCTCCAGCCGCAGACTTAACGACGAGGCCGGTCCATCTCATGTCCGGGATCTTAGCCCCGAGCACACACAGATGAGAGTCCGACAGCAGACTGGGGAGATTGCGCAGCCCTCTCATACAGAGGACCATTACATCCTACTCCACCCTAGTCACCAGCTTATCTAGCATTCACTCCATCACCATCTCCACCGCATAGAGGCGCTGAGCAGCCAGCTCAGCCGGCTCCACCTGTTTAGCCAGCTCATCTACAGCGTGACAGACTCACGCCTCAATATGCACACATGACTATCGAGCACGAGTCAGCATTCGACACCGCATTCTTCTCCAAATCAGTACTGACTCGATTTGCCTATCAGGACATCAGTCAGCGGGGCCTCTCAGCTATTCTTGCCCCAGTCACAGAGCCGATCTATCCGCGACTGGTACGGTTATTCTACCAAAACCTCCGACCGTCGCCGCGCACTATAACCGAGCTTATCACCTCTATCGATGGCTATGAGATCACCATTACAGTGGATACTCTGGCCCGTTCGACTCGCTGTCCACATCGGTGCCCGCCCGAGCTACAAGAGACATATCCCAGGTTCCACAGGCCTTTTTACACCGATATGGCAATTTTTCTCACAGGTTACCATGCCAGTGGCGAGACCTTCGTCACCCGGACATTCTTGCCGAATGACCTGTGGTTTACAGATTCGGTGCTCTACCGAAACATATACATGGCGGGACACAAGATTCAGATGTGGGGTGAATATCTAGCAGCCCTCTACGCCTTCTATACCGGCCACTGGGTGTCTATTCCTACGCTTATCTAGAGTGTGATGAGGAAGCTTTACGATGAGTACGTCAACAAGGAGGCACCCGAAAGGGCCAAGTCTCTTTCATTTAGCCACCTCATCACCCAGATTCTCATTAACCAACGCTAACCCACCCACCTGCAAGAGCACTCTGAGAGAGTTTCCTGTCACTTCCTCAAGAAGGACTAGGACAAGAGCTACAGAGCTATTATCACTCGCCTACAGGTCCATGCCGTACTGGCGGCTGCAAAGCTAGAGTTAGAGGAGAAGGCGGTAGCACAGGCCCATGCAGAGGCACCGGTAGAGGCAGCAGCAACACATCCCGTAGCGGACGACGCACCAGTTGATCCAGCTGCCGAGCATTTAGACATCGACTTAGAGCGCCCTGCAGATGATGCAGAGCAGGACTCTCCAGCCAGGTCGCCCATTCATGAGCAGGAGCAGACTCCGAAGCTTTCTTCTGATTCATCTATGCCTGAGACTCCAGATATGACCCCCGGCTTTGGAGTACGTCTGCAGACGCTCGAGGATGCTGTTGTTACCATCCGAGTTGACCTCACAGCCCATAGAGCTTAGTTTGCTGCCTTCTACACGGATGTCGCGACCATGTTCAGAGATTTATCCAGAGACATCCGCAGAGCCAGACTTGCCCGTCCTACCTCATCTTCCTAAGCTCTTAGTCCTTTCTATCTTATGATCCCTCTCTCCTTTTGATACTTTATTATTGTTACTGTATTATTTTTACAACCGGTCTGTCAGCTTTGATATTTTTGTTGTACCTGCACTTTTTCTATTTTATATATCTATTTTTGCTCTGGATGTCATATGATTGTATTCTTATATATGTATGTTTGACCCCATAAGGTGCATCACAGTGACTTCAATGAGAAAGTGCTACCCAATTTTCAGGACCACCCTTATACCTCTCTCATTTCGTTATCTGTTTATCCCATTTACACTTGCATGACCACTGTGCACTGATTATCCCATTTTGTTGTCTGATAAGTTTATCCAAGTGCCAATTTTCAGGACCACAGTTCATCCCAAGTTTGGGGGGGGGGGGGGGGGCAATGCCACCCACTTCGGATACTTCAGTCCCGATCATTCTTACTTAGTTGCACTGGTATACTCTTTCCTTTGTTCTCTTTGCACATTGAGGACATTGTGCAATTTAAGTTTGGGGGGAATGATGCTCTACAGTGTTAGTTTTAAATTCAAATTTTTAGCATGACTTGTGTATTTGAGGAATATTTCTATGATTGGTCCATATCTAGCTATGATTTTGATCTTTTGAGGACTATATTGCTTAAAGTTTAAAAATTGCTTGACTTGAGAAGCCAATACTCCTTGTAAGCCTTGTGGAAGCCATTTAGGAGTAAATTTTTTGAAAGATTGATATATTGCTTGCATTTGTGGTCCACATCATCTTGATTTTGTGATTGTTTTGAGATTCACTCTAGTCTTCTACACTAGCACTGGCGCACACTAGCATTCATTTGTGGGGTATATGCTTTGTTAATTATTGAATTGGTTGTATCCCAATTGGGCTAGTAGTGCATTGAAAGCTTTCATTCGTGATAAAGGTGGATAACAACCCCTTTTCACTAAGTAGCCAGGATTTTAGCCTCATCAAGCACTGAACTTCTCGCACCGAAAGGTGGAGGGCCCAAACTCTAGGTTAATAATTGTTTATTCAAAAAAAAAAAAAAAACAAAAAGCAATACAAATGAGGACTTCTCTCAAAAATTGAGAAGTGGGAAATGATTAGATGGTTGTTGTCTTGATTTGTAGCCTAGTTGATTTGATCTTGTAAGTCCGTAGGGGTGTTTGAACACTTAGTGCCCTAAAGCCATCTGGTTTGGGAGTCATTGACCTAACGCTCGACCTCATGAATCGCTAAAAAGCTTAATAGATCAACACATTGCACTATACTTCCATCTTTGATCCTTAATAAATAAAAAAAAATAAATAAAATAAATAAAATAATAAAAAAAAAAAAAAATTTTGAATGAGTGAAAAGAATAAACGCACCAAGATGAATAAAGCTTTAATAAAAGGTCAACTTTTTGTCTTGATGATCAGTACTAGATTTGTGTGCTAGTTTGAGGGTAAGGATGTGATTAATTCTTTAATTGGCTTAGATAGAAACACATTTGATGCCGGTCCACTCAAAATGATTTTAGAGTTGTTTTGATTTGCATGATCATTTTCTTCACGTGTGGAGGACCATACTTCCTTGCTTGATGTTGAAATTTTGGAAGATTGCTTAGAAAAGTTTGAAAAATTGCATACTTGAGGTAGTTTTCTCCCAATTATTGTTTGCAATATTAGTACCTCTTTTGAAAGAATGAGCTTAATGTTTATGGGTACCATTTCTGGAAACCCTCATGAGACTTCACTCGTCCACTAGGGCTAACTTAGGGGTTTAAAATGCTTGTTGCATATGCTAAATGCAATCGTGTTCCCTACGAAAGTAGCGTTATCCATTTATTGTTTTCTAGATTCATACTTGTATAGTTTATTTCATTCCTTTTCTTTCTAGTTCATTGCTAGGGACTAGCAATATTTAAGTTTGGGGGTGTGATGAGTACTGAAAAGTGCGTATTTAAACTCCTTAAGCTTAGGCATTCTAGTACCTTTATCTATCTTACTTTACCGTTTTAGATTGATTTCGTATTATTTCCATTTTCAGGCACTTATCCTGAAAATAAGCTAACTCAGCCAAATAACAGCTTAATTGAAGCAATTCTGGGATTAATCAAAGAAAAGAGCAAAGTGGAGAAAGAAGAAAGCAAATAAAGCCAAAGGTGGCAAGCAACAAAGTTCGATCGATCCAAGTTTAAGGTTCGATCAATTGAACAATGATCGATCTCAGCACTTCAAGATAGATCCAAGCCTTGACCCAAAAGCATAAAGTTCCAAAAGTTCAATCGATCTAACATCATCCTTCGATCGATCGAACACTTTTGTCCTTATTCAAATGATTGATCCTATCCACAACTGTACCACCCGCTATCCACTTTTGTCCTTTTCCCATAAATATCTCGGATTTGTCTTTTTCCAAAAAGCTCAGCCAGTTGGATCGATCCAGCCTAAGTTCGATCGATCTCACTTACTTTCGATCGATCGAACTTCCTCCAGTGCGAAAAAGTTAAAATTTCATCTCATTGAAAGTTGTCATTTATCCAATCATTAGGGAATATTGTGTGCACGACCCAGCTCATTTTGGGTGTCATTTTGACCTACCTATATAAGGATAAGGATTGTTTTTTCAAGGGAGAGCCAACATTATTTTCATATCATTTTGGAGAGGAAGATTAGAGGAGGAGGAGGCTAGAGACACCATTGGAGACTCTTAATCAACAAGGAGTAGATTTCAACCATGGAGTTAGCCCTTGAGGGTTGGAGCATCATCACCATGAGTGGCTAGACATCCACTTGGGGTTGAGTTAGCCCCAAGCATGTTTTCTATGTCTTAATCTTGTGTATTATTGAGGGATTAGTGTTGTAATTAATGTTTTGACACTTTGAAATATATAGATCTTGTTTATTCAATGATTTATGTGGTTTAATGCTTTCAATTGGTCATTTCATTCTATCCATATGTCTATATAAGCTAGAATAGAAGTTCATGTGCTTATCTCTAGATTTTGTGTTATTGATGCATGTCTATGTGTATTGATGCTATAGATTTAGAGATTGTCAAAACATTGTGCTTAAAAAAATGCTTTTGTGATTCTCTTGATGGTTTATGTTTATCTCTTGATGGATTGTGCCTCTCCCCTAGTTTATTTTCATGCTAGTGGTGTAGATGTAGTGTAGTTGTAATGTAGTGTTAAATGGGAGGACAATCTATGCTTGTTGTTTGATGATCCAAGCTTTTGAATGCATTTAGGATATGTCTCTATCCTTGTGTTGTATTTGGATTGTGAGCTTAATGAAAGGAGTAATGACTTGTTTTGATTTATTGTGCCTTTCACATGTTGTTTAGACAATATATGCTTCATAGTTTAGATATATTGTGCCTTTCACATGATGTTTAGACAATACATGCTTAACTAGTCATCCTTGCTTGTTGAATCAACCAAATACACACACACCAATATTGCAACCCACTATTTGCCCTCATTAATCACTTGTCAATGATATAGAAATGCATTGCTTGGTGGTGATCTCTAAACCCCAAGATCTCTCTCTCTCTCTCTTACTTACTCTTAATTGCACTCTTTTGCTATTACTTAGTTTAATTTAGTTGCTCTTTAATCAACCAACCAATCAATTGTTTGATCACTCGACCTACTAGCCCTAATTGTGATTCCACGACATTGCTCGATCCTCATAGTCCCTTGGGATGATCTCTACTCACTCTTGCTACGTTAGTAGTAGTGTTGGTAGTGGTTTTTATAAATTTAAATTTGACCCAAAAGGCTTTTCTTGAACCGCACATTCACTACATCAATTTGGCGTATATATCAAACGTTAAATCGTCGTCGGCCCATCAACCCGACTTACTCTCAAGGGAGTCAAGTTCATATGGAATGAGGCTTGTGATTTTGCTTTTCAGGAGTTGAAGGTCAGGTTGACATCAGCTCCAGTTTTGATCATACCTGAACGTGGTTTGGGTTACGTGATCTATTGTGATGCTTCGCGAGAAGGTTTGGGTTGTGTTCTGATGCAGACTGAACGGGTGGTAGCTTATGGGTCTCGACAGTTGAAGACTCACGAGTTGAACTATCCGACACATGATTTGGAGTTGGCAGCAGTTATCTTTACCCTTAAGGGGTGGAGACACTATTTGTATGGGGAAAAGTTCGAAGTTTTCTCCGATCACAAGAGTCTCAAATATCTTTTCTCTTAAAAGGATTTGTATTTGAGACAGCGCAGATGGGTTGAGTTCGTGGAGGACTATGACTTTGTGTTGCAGTATCATCCGGGGAAAGCCAATGTGGTGGCAGATGCATTGAGTAGGAAGTCACGGGGTACTCTTGCTAGCATTTTCATTCACAGATGGAAGATGCTAGAAGAGCTTGCAGATCTTAGTTTACAGTTGTATGAGGATGTTTCACCGGCTATTTTATTTAGCCTTGTGGCTCAACCGGCTCTTGTTAGCAGAGTTATTGAGGTACAGCAGGAGGGTGGGGAGATAAAGTCCATCCACGATCAGATTTCAGGCGGCGGGAATGTAGAGGGTTGGACCTTGCATTCAAACAGTGGTCTCAGGTACAGAGGGAGGATGTTTGTTCCTTTGTCTTGTCGTGACGTTGTTCTTCGTGATCTTCACCATTCTCGACTCGCAGTTCATCTTGGTGGTACGAAGATGTATCACAATTTACGGAGACAGTTTTGGTGGAAAGACATGAAACGGGATGTTTCTCAGTTCGTGGCTAAATGCCTTACTTGTCAACAAGTGAAGGCAGAGCATCAGAGACCGGCAGGTTTGTTGCAACCACTACCAGTGACAGAGTGGAAGTGGGAGCACACCACTATGGATTTCGTGACGGGAATTCTGAGATCCAAGGCGGGGAATGATGTCGTTTAGGTCATTGTCAATAGATTGACTAAGACGGCTCACTTTTTGCCTATGGCAGTGATAGATGACGCAGAGAGGCTTAGTGGACTGTATGTGAGGCAGATTGTCAGGCTTCACGGGGTTCTGGTATCCATTGTTTCGGATAGGGATCCCAGGTTCACGTCTCACTTTTGGCAGAGTTTTCAGAAGGCTCTTGACATGGGGCTTCATTTCAGCACAGCATTCCATCCTCAGACTGATGGTTAGTCAGAATGTACCATTCAGATATTGGAGGATATGCTACGGACTTGCATTTTGGATTTTGGGGGTAGTTGGGAAGACTACTTACCCTTGGTTGAGTTTGCCTACAACAACAGTTACCAGACCAGTATTGGCATGGCACCTTTTGAGGCATTGTATGGCAGACCTTACAGATCTCTAGTTTGTTGGACCGAGGTAGGTGATACAATCACCTTAGGTCCTGATATTGTCTTTGGGACTACAGAGAAGATCAAGTTGATTCAGCAGCGGTTGGCTACAGCTCAGAGCAGGCAAAAGAGTTACGCTGACAAGAGGAGGAGATCCTTATTCTTTGAGGTAGGGGGCCACGTCTTTCTCAAGATTTCTCCACGGAAGGGACTTCTGAGATTTAGACAGACAGGTAAGTTGTCTCCTAGGTTTATTAGACCATTTCAGATTTTGGAGCGTGTCTGTGAAGTTGCTTATCGTTTGGCATTGCCGCCAGACCTGGATAGGGTTCACGACGTTTTCCATGTATCTATGTTGAGGAAGTACGAGCCAGATCCATCGCATGTTTTACGGTGGACAGATGTTGTTGTTGATGAGGACGTGACCTACGAGGAGGGTCAGGTCTAGATTCTTGATTCACGGTAGCAGGTTTTGCGAACCAAGACTATTCCATTGTTTAAGGTCTTTTAGAGATATCACGGCGTTGAGGAGGTTACCTGGGAGCTCAAATAGGAGGTTCGCTCTCGGTATCCCCATTTGTTTTCTCTTTCAGGTATGACTCGATTTTGGGGATGAAATCCTTTTAAGGAGGGTAGGTTGTAAAGACTCGGTCTTTTTCGTCCTTTTCCATTTCGGCAATTTTCTTTTCTCGTCTTTTTCCTATTTTGTCTTTTCCTTTTTTTCGTCTTTTACCCGTTTATCATTTTTTCTTGCGTTACGTCACTTGTTGTGCTCGGATTTAATTCCGGTTTTGCATGCATTCATGGTATTTGATTTCCATGACATTGGTATTTTTACTTTTCTTGAAAAGCATGCTAGATTAGTATTTTCCTTGTAAAGGGCATGAATGCATACTTTAGTGTAATTATTTATAACTTTTGGGGTTTTAGTGTAATTATACTAAATAATTATTTTTTGTTTTGGGGACCTTTTTGAAATTTATTTTGGGAGATATTTTGAAAAAGGGCCGTTTTTCAATTTTTGGAAAATATGACAAGTGTCATATTCTCATGATGCCACTTGTTGGCAATTGGGTGGAGAGACTTGGTACCATAGTTTCTTGACAATTAGAAGGTGGAGTGTTATCCATGTGTTGGCCTAGGATTGGTGCACATGTAACCATTGATTGTTGACAAGTGTGGGTCTAAGATTAAGTCTTGGAAGAGGCATTGGATTGGTGACAAGTGTAAGCTCAAGATTTAGTCTTGCATGTGTGTGTGTGAGAGGTAGTGTAAGAGCACATAGTGAGTGGAGGTTCTCTAGACACTCCACTCACCATTTTCACCTTCTCCTTCATGTTTTACACTTGTTCTTCATAACCCTAGCAAAGACTCCATTAGAGAAAGCTTAGTAAAGAGCTTTGACTTCGCTTTTGGCACTCTTCCACTCACCCTAGACTTTTGACCTTAGGAGAGAAAAGATTCCTTTCACTCTCCTCTTCAAGAATCCTAACCTTGTTTTCCATTTTGTGCTTAGTTGCTTGGACTATAGAGATTCAATTCTCTATTAAGGTAGGGGTGGTAGTATGTTTATATTCTAAGTGTTTTATAATCCTTGAGGTTTAATATATATTGTGTACATGCTTTTAATATGATAGTATTGCATATTATAGGAAACCCTCACTTCTTGACTTAGGGTTTATTGATTTAAACATGTATGATATGTATAAACCATGTGTAGAAGGATTATATAATTTAGTAGATGCTAAATTCTACTAAATTCACATGTGGTAGTAATACAGAACTGTAGTAAAATTATTAGTGATATAAGCAATTCTTATTGACTTGAATTGCTATATTTTTGTGATAATAATTCTATGTTCTTGTGAATTACAAATTGTGATTAATTTATGAGCCTATTGCTTGTTGATAATTAGTATATAGAGCTTGTTATTGAGACATGACTTGAATTGATAAATTTGTGATATTATATTGTGCATAATATCATAATGTGAATTTCTCATTTGGCATGTCATTCTAGACTTGGAACCCTAAGACATGGCTTGTATGGTTTTAAAATACTTGTGCATGGAAGGTGGTTTGTATGCCTTATTATATATATATATATAAGTTTTGAACTTGATATATATTTGTGAATCTCTTGGGACATTGTTACATGTGACATGGCTAAAGTTCGGCTTTAGTGCGGGAGGTATGAGTTCTCCCCAATTGAGATAGTGCGCACTAGGGTGGTCTTCCTAGTGGGTTAATGCCTGGAATAACCGTATTAATCTTGATTAAGTCTGAGACGTGATGTCCAAGTCTTCCATTACTTGTTTTCGCATTAAATTTCAAGTTGACAACCAATGCTTAATTGTAGCTTGAAATTCTTGTTATTGGCGAATTGATGTTGTTAAGTACATTGATATTAATTTGTATTACTAAAGAATCATTCAAGTTAGATTAAGATGGTCCTTTAGCACACCTTGAACATAGACGTTAAGTGGAATACTCCCTTGTATTCGTCTATATTGATCTTGCAATGATATTAAAACCTTAGGGTTTACACATATGTTTCTCCTACTAGTAACTTGATTACTCACCCTAGGGGTTTGGGTTGTTTTTCAGGTAAAGAGACTATGTTCATGGATGCTCATCATCCTTAGAATCTTTTGAGTTTGTTGAAGCATTTTTTGTATATTAACATGCAGGTGTTTAGCATGCTTAACTTTTGAAGTTATATTTTGTATACCATGTATGTATGGTACTTTTGAAGATTATGTAATTTCCTTGATGTGTAAAGATGTTAAGTAATCACTTTTGACATTTTAAGCATGTATGTAATGAGGCCAAGGACCAAGCATGTCTACTTTTGTACTTAGACACTTTTGGTAACAAAGTTTTGCTTCAAATGTCTTTTAATTAAATTTTGAGGTTTAAGAAGTCAAAATCTTGTAAATAAAGTGTATGAGGCCATGGGCCATTGTTTTATATTCATTTACTCATATCAATCTTGTTGACATGTTTACATTCTCAAAACTCATGAAAAATCAGTTTTACATATCCATTTTGAATTAAAGTATCATGGAATTCAAAGTTGAGGTAGTACCTTAACACCTTAGGCTCCTAGCAGGTTTAGCAGTAGGTTTTCGAGGTGTTTCGGTCGACCTAAACACCATTTCGGTCCACCGATGTCAAATGGTTTTGTGTTTGCACAGTAACATCACATTCCAGTAGCCAAATACACTGTTTAGGGGTCATTTCGGTCGACCGAACCTTTATTTCGATCTAACGAAGTAATTAGAACCTTTTCTTCATAATTTCAGGTCTCAGCATCTTCATTTCGGTAGACCGAAATAGCTTGATCCCGAGCCTAGCCTCTTTTGAGTTTCAGCACTGATCATCCGACTTCAACGGGTCATAACTTCTTCGTTTCTAATCCAAATGGGGTGATTCTTAAGGCTAAACTCAAGGATTTTGAGTCAGCTTTCCAATGGTAGCAATTTAATTCTGAAATTCCAAATACAGTGGGAGTTATGTATGTTTTAGTGAAATAGTGTCAGTTTTCACTTCAACCGGGACTGGGCATTTTGTGGGATTCTTAGCCAAAGTCTATAGAACCTCTTGGAATGTTTTAAAATGATTAGATTAGGTTGTATTAACCTTGTTTGACTTTTTTAGAGTCAAGTTTCACCTTTTAATAGTGAATTGACCTTTTTTCCCCTTTGGATAGTAAATTTTGTCCTTTTTGACCTTTTTCAGTTTTTGTCCTCTTTAAGTTCCGTGACCTCATGGAGGGTCACATTTGTGTCTTAGGAGTGACTCTTATCTCTAGAAACCTTGGTTTACCTTTAGCTTCCGCAATTCGGTTTCGTTATCGAATCACTTTCGGTTCATCACTGACGCACCAGGTTGAAAAACTTGGGCCGTCACAAAACATGAGATTAATGGGTCACTGGTTTGGCCAAAGTGAAGGTCCTCGGCAATGGCATGCTTTGGTTCTTCAAAAACTCAATAAAGTAGCGCTCTTAACTATCTTTGGGGCAACAACCTAAAAATGATCAAAAACACGTAAATGAAGCTGATATGTATAATATGATCAACGAATGGACTTAACTAATGCAAATAAGGGCGCTTGAATATGCAATATTTGGCGCTTATCACACCTCCAAACTTACATTTTGCTAGTCCCATAGCAAAATTAGAATGAAAATACTTAATGAAATGACAATAACTCTCTTTTTTCATGGGAGTGACGATTGCATTTAGCATATGCAACAAGCCTTTTAAACCCCTAGGCATCCCTAGAGGACGGGTGAAGTCTTGTGAGGGTTTAGCAGGAATGTTACCCACAAACATCAACATGGTGCATGAAGATACACAAAGCTCATTTGCAAACTTGGAACATAGAGAACATTGGAGATGAAATCATTATGAAGACTACCTTGTGTATATGAAGCATAGATAGAACAAAATTGCTAATCATCTTTCAACTCTCAAATATTAACATCATAGCCTATATAAATACTTCAATTATCATATCTATAATAGAAATCATCTCTAGCTTCATTTAAAATGAACTGGATTCCCAAGATGCAGCTTTTACCCTCTTGCTCCAATTTCAAGAACACAAGTTTTCAATTCATTGAATTTCCTTTTAAATGAGGTCTCTAAGGCATGATTTTATTCAAAACACAACTTTTGTTGCTTTTTTTTTAAATACATATTATGGTCGTGCAATGCCAAAGTCCCTTAAGCTTTCTAACCGACCCATGTAGCAAGTGTTAGGCCATTAACTCCCAAACCGGATGGCTTTAAGGTACTAAGTATAAAAACACTCCTAAGGCTTAATAACTCGAGTTAGCAGGGCTACGAACTTAAACTAGTCATTATCATTATTCAACTTCTTTTTTTTTTCTTTTTTTCTTTTTTTTAAGTTTCAACATGCCAAAGGTATCCATTCATTAGGGTCATCAATTCAAATCAACTGACTCAAAGTCAAGGTGAATCAGGTTACATACCTCACAATTAAGTTTTCGGTGTGCAACTGTGCAGTGTGAAGCATAGAAGAGAGTGATACTCGAAGATAATCTAATTGAAGCATTTATACAAACTATTTTGAACCCACATGTTCATTTCAGATTTTCCTCAATTCAAAACTATCATTTACGTCGATACACAAAGTATTTAACACATGCTTCAATCCCCAACAAATTCCAAGACTACAAAATCATTGCTTCCATTTTTTTTTTTTTTCAATTTTATACCAATCTATTTGAACAAAATAGCAAATGCTAAAATAGCAAATGCAAACACTATACAATACACAATACCCCCAAACTTGAATGGCACATTGTCCTCAATGTGTGAAAATAAAGATGTATAAATAAAGAGCATAGAGGGTAAAAGGAACAATAATACCAAGTGGGCGAGGTAACTCTGGCATTGGAGCCGCATGCAATCCCGTGAAGAGATGCCAAAATGATCTTCCCCCAAACTTGGACATGAATACCTGTCAAAACATAACTAATAGACACATGTAAAATCATAGGTCTCTTAAGAAAAACCAAAACAGAAATAATAACACTAACATGAATTTTATTGAAAGTTAAAAATCCATACAAAACACAAATCTGCACACATTAGCTACAACTTTAAAACGGATAACAAAATAATGCCAAAAGTGGTGCCATTTAGAGAGATGAAGTTAGCTTAGGCAATTCGTCGAACACCTGGTGTGCAAGACAAATGGAAAGAGGGCCAAAGGTTGATTAGAAACTTGAAAACCCAAAAATTTTGGCCCTGCAATTGCAATACACAACCCCAAACAAATACTACACCTCCAGATAATCAATCCCATCCTCCATTAAGTCAAAAATTGAAAGAAAGAGAGAGAGTAGAATAAGCTTACCCAAAAATGGAGAACAAAATACCCCTTTGCTTGGTGGTGAATGATGGAATGAGGAAGAAGATGGAAGAAAATGGAAGAAGGAAGGATGGGAGGATGTGGAGATGGGGAAAGAATAGATTAAGGTGAGGGATGAGATTTAGAGGGTAAGGGAGAGAGAGAGATCCGCTTGAGAGGGGGAGAGTTAGAGTTTTAGGGAATTAAAATGACTCAAGGTGCCTATTTTAACCGAGTTGGCAAGGGCGGTGGGCGCCCACGGGAGCAGGGCGGGCACTCGCGGATGCGCAAGGGGCCACTGTCCAAAATGGCGGGCGCTCACTGATTCTGGGCAGGTGCCCGCAGTTCTACTGGGCACACCCTTTATTGAAGGGATTTTTGGCCTAAGGAAGGCCGGGCAGGGCTCGAAAAATCCCTCAATTTGATTTTTAAGCTCCCATTGACCCTAGACATCTTGCAAAACCTTCGAAACGAGATTCAGATCATAATTGCAGAAGCGATATTGTAGAGGCCCAAATTTCCCGTGAATTTTTGGATTAGTCGGGAGAATTGCCGGAATGCCCTTAAAAAATTCTAAAAATGGTACCGATACCTTAAAATGACTAAGAAAACTGAATGCGACTTTTGGAATGCAATTCGAGACAATTTTGGAAAAGGTCACATTTTGGCTATACTTAGCTAATTTCCGAAAAAATCTTGGCTAAGGCAACTTAGAAGAGGGAAGCTTGGAAGTTGAAAGAATTGCTTCCCATGAGTGCTAAATTTAACATCGATAGCTGGACAAACCACATTTTGCATTAGTCCTCATTACCCTATACCATGTCTCTCTAGAGAGTCATGCTTCCCCAAATAAGAAAGTTCTTTTAAAAGCGGAGGAAAAAGAGCTTGAAGATAAAATTTGAAAAGAGGTAATGAAAAGACCTCAACCTACTCTTCTTCCTCAATGAAGAACTTTGGATTATTTAGGGGCAGTTTTGGATTATGGACAAGAGGATCAAGTGAGAGCACATCTAGCAAAGGCTTGTGAAGGATTATATTTGGCACGGGAATGTCAGGAAAAATATCCTTCACACTCTCAACATCCTCCTCACACTTAACCGGCGGTTCGGGCTTAACAACTTGAGATAACTCAAGTAAGGGAATGGGAGGAGATGTAAGCTCCCAAGAAAGAGGTACATTTGATGTTGCCCAAGAAAGAGAGTGAATGGGTGGAGGAATATCAAGCAAAGAATTTACCTCCCAAATAGAATTGTCAACATCAAAATCCTCACAATTGAAATGAGCAAAGCAAGCTTTTAGAGGATCCTCCATTAAAGGAGGTGTATCAAGCAAAGGATTATTTAGGGGTTGATTTGGATTTTCAAGGGAGACAATCTCTTCATCATTAATTTCCTCATTTTGAACCACAAATTCTTCAATTTTTTGCGTGGCAACAATTTGATCTTCAACCACCATTTCATCATTTTCACATGTAATAACCACTTTATCATTCTCATAATGGAAGTTACTAGAAGTAAACTCATCATTCATAGAATTCTCTTTTGGATTGGCCAAAAGGTCAATTGGAAATTCTTCTTCCTTTTCATGATTTAGAGCATTAACGATTTGTTGAATTTGGGCTATTTGGTCATCTAGCTCAACTCTAGATTGGGAATGAGAATAGGTGGTGGATTGCATGCTAACAATGTCATCCAACATTTGCTTGTTGGAATCCATCGTTTGCTTGTTGATAGACTCTATTATTTGTTTGTTGGCAGCAATAAACTCATCCAATTGAGATGGTGGAAAAAAAGAGAAGAGGGCTGGAAATAATGATCATTGGGTTGAAAATTGACGTAAAAATGTTGCCCATGAAATTGTAGGGCTGAATTTCCCATATCATGCCATAAGAAGTTTTGATGATCTCCCCAACCCGAGTCATAACCATTGAAATATGGATCATTACCCGATTCAAAGAAATTTTTAGTTGGTTGCTCTAGATAAAAATCTGAGAATTGTCCCGGTGGAGGACAATCTCTTGAATGATGTGTATGACTAGAGCAAAATGTACAAAACTCATGTGGTGTGTAGAATTGAGTTAGAAGATAATTACCCTCCATCTAGGACTAATTAAGCCACTTGTTTAGATACAAATAAAAAAAAAATTCACATAAAATATATACAAATAGTGCATAAACTGCAAATAAATTCAACTTTGAAAACTTACAAAGGGTCCAAAATTTATAGAATTTCCAGAATTTTCCTTTCAAGTAAAGCAGCCCCTTACACTTACACAAATGCACTCAAATACTTCGAAACAAGTTAAAAACAGAATATATACAAAATCCTAAACTAAAAATCAAACCAAATTTAATCTTTAAATCTTAATCACAAGGCCGTTTCCATTCCCCGACAACGACGCCAAAAATTGATCGGTTGTCAATTATACATCAACCTTTGCAATAGCACAAATCATTGTAAAATAGGGCTATTGATCGGGTAAGTCGAACCATAAGGAATGCTAGCTTATGGCAATCAAGCTTGTAAGATTAATTTATGGTTTGATTTATGGAAGATAGTTTTTGGATTGGTTTGTTTGTCACATACATAAACTGAAATTAACTAAAAATATATAATTTGAATTTCAAGTAATGAGAGTGTGGGAAACACTAGGGAATTGACTTCACCACAAGCCATATAAAGATGCCTAATTGCAATTAACTTGGAAAACAAAATATACATGTAACCATGATATGTAGAAATGCAAGACAACTACAATATCTTCAAAAAGTTCACACATTCAAGAATTAAGTATAATCCATCAAAGGTTGGTATAATTTATCTATCTAAACTAGGGTATAGCATGAAATATCCTTCTTAAGCTATGAACTATCAAAGTCCTCAATTTGTGTGGTAAGTGCACATGAAGTCAAAAATCAAGCCATAATCCATCAAAAGTTTCCCTAAGCCATGGACTATCAAAATTTCCATACAACATGTCAATAAAACCATTGTATAATCTTATCTTCATTCTCACTATAAAGATGTAAGTAGCATAATCATGAAGAAACAATTTCTAAGACAAGATAAGAGTCTCAACAAGATTAAATATGGAATGCAACATAAGCATATCAAAGTGTATCTCTAGATTATACAATTTGTCACATATATGCAAAGTTCCCCAAATATAAACACAATTAAAATATATTTACTTGACGAGGGTTACATCAACTCCCTAGGAAGAGAGTTAGTTACCCATAGAAGCAATGGAGGAAGGAGAAGAGATGGCCAACCCTTCCATTTTCGCACCTATGAGCCACCCCCAAGCCAAGCTCTCAAGAACACTCCTTTTTCTCTCTAGAACCTTGCAAAAATGAGAGATATCTCTTTACAATGTAACCACCCTCTAATATATAGCCTTAGCCATCCATCTACCCCCAAATATGTGGTCCTCTAACTCCAAGACCATTTAGAGCAATCCCCTAAATTAAGGGATAACATTTGGTGAAGAAAAGTGAAACCCATGCCTGCTTGTCTACTGTCTGGCTGGCGCCCGCGGATGCACGAAGTTTCTGCCCAAATCGGCAAGTGCCCGCGGGTGCTTGTCAGCTTTACACACCTTTGGTAAAATGGCCATAACTCCCTGCTCCGAACTCCAAATGATGAACTGTTTGATGATTTGGAAATCTACCTCAAAGAACTAAGTACGTTATGTTTTAATGGAAGTCCAATTCTCAAGTTTGGTGGGTCAAAAATGAAGAACAAAGTCGAACTTCACTGCTGCCAGGCTGTAAATTTCAGCATTGCACACCTGGGGTAAAAATGACATAACTCTTTCCTCCAAACTCCAAATGACAAACCGTTTGATGATTTGGAAAGCTAACTTAAATTTCTAAGTATGTTATGTTTTAATATGAGTCCAATTCTCAAGTGTGGTGGGTCGAAAATGAAGAACAAAGTTGAACTTCACTGCTGCCAGGTTGCTTTTGGCTCGGTCCGCTTTGGCAAGCATCCTCCTTAGCGCTTTTTGCAAGGAAAACATAAGATTAATGGGTCACTGGCTTGGCCAAAGTGAAGGTCCCCAGCAACGGCATGCTTTGATTCTTCAAAAACTCAACAAAACAGCGCTCTTAACTATCTTTAGTGCACCAACCTGAAAATGATCAAAAACACGTAAATGAAGCTAATATGTATAATATGATCAATGAATGGACTTAACTAATGCAAATAAGGGCACTTGAATATGCAATATTTGGTGCTTATCAGTATATGTCAAGTTAGGCTTAGGAGACTTGAAACCGACGTCGGTGGTTTTATAACTTGCCGACCGATCCATTAAAAAGCCTAAGGGTATCATTGAGGACGTCTTGATTAAAATTGATAAATTCTTCCCAGTCGATTTCATTGTCATTGACATAGAACCGGTTCCAAATCCCAAAAGCCAAATTCCCGTTATCCTTAGCCGTCCTTTCTTGGCAACCTCAAATGCCAACATCAATTGTAGGACGGGGGTAATGAAAATCTCATTTGGACATATGAAGGTGCAGTTGAATATCTTCAATCCGACCCCAAATTCATTTGAAAAGCATGAGGAAGTAAATGTTGTAGAAAAATGTTTAGACAATGAATGTGAAAGAATGGAGTCTTTTCTTGAAACCAAAACTTTAAAAAGTTCATCTTCAACCTTGAATTCCAAAAATGATGTTTCAAAATCTTGCTTTAAAAGGGCATGGAAGCCCAAAGATCATATTGACAAGGGACTAAAAATTTCCTTTGAACCTCATCCAATAAGTTCTTTAGGGAACCGTTTGTTGGATGGAACTCAAAGTACTCATCACTCTGTCAAGGAGGGGATGCATTATAAGATCTTTCATCCGAGCTAAAAGAGCCCAATGTCTTGTTAGAGACATTAAAGACCAGTAAATGCTTCGTAGGGTTTACAACCCTATTCCTCCCTCATTTCTATTTTCCCTTTCATTTCTTGCGTCGTCTAGATATGTTATGGAATTCATACATATGGCTAGGATTTTGATTGAGTATGCATGCAGTTTCATTCTGAAAATAGGCATTTTGTCCAAGTTCGATCGATCTCAAAAGAGGTTCGATCGATCGAACACCCATCCATGCATCCAATCTTTGCTCTGTTCCATCGATCTAAAATTTCCTGCATAAATCAGCCCTCTGTGTATAGTTCGACAGTTTATTTCGATCGATCTGAGAACTCCAAGATCGATCAAAATTGTTCTTGGATCAATCTTCACTCCACACTTAGAAAATTTTTGAGATCTATGAAAATAGGCCTCTATGTGCATCGTTCGAATTTCTCTATTGGTTTTCACCTATTCGATCGGTCGAAGTACCTTTTCAATCGATCTCAGTTTGATCAATTTATGCCTCTTGTTGACCTTGATTTTGACTTTGATTTCATTTTCATTTTTATTTTTATTTTTATTTTATTTTATCCTCAAAACTCAAAAAGATTTTAATTTCTACTTTTATTTTCATAAAAATAAAAAAAAATCAAAATAAAAAATAATAATAATAATAATAATAATAAAATTTGTTGTTTAGTGCGTAAAGATCAATCTCAGCATTTTCAAGATCGATCTTATTCGATCGATCGAAGATTCTCCCTGATCGATCGAACCTATCGGGAAATGTTTTTAAAAACAAAACCCTAGGGTCATTAGATTGATTCATAGATCGATTAAACAACCCTCTCACCTTTTGCCGCTACAAACCACACCTCTCCCATCTCCGGCGGGCTTTCCGGTGACCTTCCCGAGGCTTGAAACTCTCTCCTTCATCTTAGATCTTATCCATCTCCTTCGCACCACTTCTCTCTCTCGGATTTGGTAAGTTTCACACCCTCTCTTTTGATTTCCATCTTCAATCACATGTTAAAGATGTTTCACATGTTAGATCTAGGTTTGTTAGGCTTAAATCTTGCCAAATTTGAAGTTTCCATGATTGTGTATATATATATATATATATATATTTATAGTTTTATATATATATTTCATTTTTAATTGATTTTTTAGTGTCACGGGAAAACAAGTGACCCATATCGTGTTGTTGATGTATGAGAGGGCCCTACAAATTTGCTTGGGTGCCCCCGTGCCTTCCACGTCACAAATCTGTGACTTTTCAAATTTCCCCTCCCAGTTCGATCGATCGAAATTTTCTCAGATCGATCATTTAAAGATCGGTCGAACTTATCTCAGATCTATCTCATTAAGATCGATCTCACATTTTTGTGATCGATCGAACTTCACAAATTTGCATCCCACACTTCACACACTCTCTTATATGATTCCATGCTATCTTATACATGCCCAATGCCTGTGTTTTCCACATTAAATGCATTCCACATTGGATGCATTCCATACTTATATTTTTTAGCATGCTTCACTTACTGTCACTGTTTATTTAGCCCCGTTATCACTTGCGTAGATTCATGTCTTGTGTTGTCTATCTTATTTGACATACATGTTTCTATATACTGTGCTTCCATTCTTAATGCCAATACTAACTTATATTGCAAGTGTTCTTCTTTCTGTTTTGCAGGCCATGGCTAGGGTCAAGACTGTTGCTCGTAGACATTATCATCGCCGCTTCAGGCGCAGATTAGAGGGGCTAGGTGAGCCCTCTCATGTTCGGGAGCACCCCGAGCATCAGGCAGGACCATCCCAGGTCCCTGATCCTGAGCAACTACATGATATAGAGGCAGACCCCGCTCAGTCCCCATCAAATGATTCTAGACTTTGGTATTCGGCATCTGCATCCTCATCATCCCACGATGAGGCTGAGCGTACTCCATCACCTTCTCCATCTCCGCCCCATCCACAGTCAGGCCAGGCGCTTCATAGACCGCTACCAAGATACTTACGCCTTAAAGTGGTGCATGAGTCGGTCTTTGATATTTCATTCTTCTCCCGGTACATCTTGACTCGGGCTGCTTACGAGGACATTGACCGCCAGGGCATTTCAGCCATTCTAGCCCCAGTCACTTACCCAGTTTACCCGAGGCTTGTTCGAATGTTCTTCCAGAACCTCCGACCTGCCCCGAGTAACCTAGTGGAGCTGCACACTTTAGTTGATGGCCATCCTATCCGCATTACCGTGGAGTCTCTGGCCCGATCCTGCCGATGCCCGCATACCTGCCCTCCCAAGCTTGAGCTCGATTATCCTATCTTGGAGAGGCGGCCTTCCTATGTATTTATGGCTGAGGCACTTACAGGCCATTATAGTGAGGGCGACACTTTTGCTACTTGCACCTATCTGCCCGATGATCTGTAGTTCTTTGATTCAGTCCTATACCAAAACGTCTTCATGGCCGGCCACAAGATTCAGAGGCGCGGCGATTATTTGATAGCTCTGTATGCCTTCTACACAGGGTGTTGGGTTTCTATTCTGGCCCTCTACTAGATCGTGATGATGAAGCTTTATGCTGACTACATCAGCAAGGCCAAGCCCAAGCGGGCTAAGTTTCTTCCATTTAGCCATCTGATCACCCAGATACTCCGAGACCAGCAATATCCATTCCGTCTAGATGAGCGTTCAGAGATAGGAAGGACTGGAATAAGAGCTACAATGCTCTTATCAAGAGTTTTCTGGATGACTCTGTGATAGCAGCAGAGGAGGCAGAGGAGGACGAGATGGCAGCAGCAGCAGCAGAAGCACCAGCAGCGAACGATCCAGCAGTCGATCCGGCTGCCATACATATGGACATAGATTTGAAGCAATATCCTGCAGAGGGTCTACAGCATCACTCTCCAGCAAGGTCGCCAGTTCATTCTCTGAAGCAGGCTCAGGATGTACCACAATTTCCCAATCCAGTAGTACCTGAGGCTTCAGTACAGACACCCGACTTTGGAGAGCGTCTCTAGGTTTCGGAGGATGCTGTAGTCTCTATCCGTGCAGACACTGTCTCCATCCGAGTTGACATTTCTTCTCTGCATACAGATGTCATGACTGCGCTGCGAGACATATCCCGAAATATCCGCGGAGTGCGCCCTGCCCATCCTACCTCCTCAGCATGATCTTCACATCTCTCTATTACCTGCTTTACATACCTGCAATATTTTTTATTTTTGCTACTGTTGTGATATTTTTACGGCCAGTCTGTTGGCCCAGACATTCTGATGTACATTAGTTTTATCATTATTCTTATCTTTTGTCATACATGCTATATTTTGTTATATTTTGGATGTCATACCTTATATTGATATATCTGTTTGTGATTAACTCCATCAGGTGCATCCCAGTGATTTCAGTGAGAGAGAGTGCTGCCCAAATTTTCAGGACCATCCTTTTTCCTCTCTCTCTCTTTACTTCAATTTCTTATCCCATTTACACTTGCATGTCCACTGTGCACTGTTATTATTCCCCTTTGTTATCTAATGAGCTTTTATCCAGTGCCATCTTTTTAGGACCATAGTTAATCCCAAGTTTAGGGAGGTTATACCACCCACTTTGGATACTTGTGTCCCGGCCATTCTTTGCTATAGCTACACTGGTATACTCTTTCCTTTGTTCTCTTTGCACATTAAGGACATTGTGCCATTTAAGTTTGGGGGTAATGGTGTTAATTGCAGTATTTGCTTTCAATTCAAAATTTTAAGCATGACTTGTGTATTTGAGGGATTGTCTATGATTGGTCCATAACTAGTGATGATTTTGATCTTTTGAGGACTATATTGTTTAAAATTTAAAAATTGCTTGACTTGAGAGTCCAATACTCCTTGTATGCCTTATGGATGTCATTTAGGAGTAAATTTTTTGAAAGATTGATATATTGCTTGCATTTGTGGTCCACATCATTCTCATTTTGTGATTGTTTTGAGATTCACTCTATAATTCTACATTAGCACAGGTGCACACTAGCATTCATTTGTGGGTTACATGCTTTGTTGATTATTGAATTGGTTATATCCCAATTGGGCTAGTAGTGCATTGAATGCTTTCATCTTGATAAAAGTGGATAACAAACCATTTCCATTGAGTAACCGGGCTTCTAGCCTCATCAAGCACAGAATTTCTCGCGCGGAAAGGTGGAGGGCCCAAACTCTAGGTTAATAATTGAACTTGCTTTAAAAAAAAAAAAAAAAAAAGTTGCAAAAGTAATAAAGAGTGAGGACTTTTCCCAAAATGTGAGAAGTGGTAAATGATTAGATGGAGGTTGTTTTGATTTGTAGCCTAATTGATTTGAGCTTGTGAGTCCTTAGGGGTGTTTGAACGCCTAATGCCCTAAAGCCGTCTAATTTGGGAGTCATTGACCTAACACTCGACCTCATAGATCGCTAAAAAGCTTAATAGATCAACACATTGCACTATGCTTCCATCTTTGATCCTTAGGGTAGTTAAAAAAAAAAAAAATCGAGTGAAAAGAATAAACGCACCTAGATCAATAAAGCTTTAATAACAGGCTCACTCTTTTATTTTGATGATCGGTACTAGATTTGTGTGCTAGTTTGAGGGTAAGGATGTGATCATTTCTCTAGTTGGCTTAGATAGCAACATAATTAATGCCAGTCCACTCAAAAAGGATTCTAGTATTGTTTTGATTTGTATAATCATTTTCTTGATGTGTGGAGGACCATACTTGCGTGCTTGATGTTAAAATTTTAGGAGATTGCTTAGAAATGGTTGAAAAATTGCATACTTGAGGTAATTTTCTCACACTGCTTGTTTGTAATATTGGTACCTCTTTTGTGAGAATGAGCTTAATGTTTGTGGGTATCATTTCTGGAAACCCTCATGAGACTTCACTCATCCCTTAGGGGTAACCTAGGGGTTTAAAAGGCTTGTTGCATACGCTAAATGCAATCGTGTTCCCTATGAAAGTGGCATTATCCATTTATTGCTTTCTAGTTCATAGTTGTATAGTTGTTCATTTCATTCCTTTACTTTGTAGTTCATTGCTAGGGACTAGCAATATTTAAGTTTGGGGGTCTGATAAGCGCTAAAAAGTGTGCATTTAAACCCCTTAAGCTTAGGTATTCTAGGATCTTTATCTATCTTACTTTCCCGTTGTAGACTAATTTCGTGTTATTGCCCCTTTTTATGTGCTTATCCCCAAAATAAGCTAATTCAGCCAAATAAGAGCTTAAAAAAAGCTAACTCAAGCTGGATGGAAGAAAGGAGTAAAGTGGAAACAGATTGAAGCAAAGTATGGAATTCAACATGTTCGATCGATCAAAAGTTCATCGATCTAGATATTTCAAGATGGATCCAAGCTCTTTTGTCCTTATTCAAAGATCCCACAAAGTTCGATCAATCCAACAATTCTCAGATCGATCGAAAAGACTCCATCTTATCCTGTTGTAGCACCCTACCTACTACTTTTGTCTCATTCCCCAAAATATCTTAGATCTGTCCTTATCCAAAAAGGCGCCACCATTGGAGGATCGATCCAGCCAAAGTTTGATAGATCTCAGCCATGTTCGATCGATCACAGCACAGGTTTGATCGATCGAACCCTCTCAAATCCGAAAAAAATATATTTTCAGCTCATTAAAAGTTGTCTCATTGTGCAATCATTGGAGGAGCCCTTGTGTACGAGCCTACACCATTGGGTGTAACATTTAAACTACCTATACAAGGAATATAAGCCACTTTTACACATATGCTTAGACATATGCTTTAGGTAGATAGTTTTTAGAGACAATTCTTAGAGAGGAAGAAAAGAGAAGAGGAGGCTAGAGACATTCTTGAGAGGTTTTCCATCTACTTCAAGAAGAGGAGCATTTCTATCATAGAGATAGCCCTTGAGGGTTGGAGTACACCATCTATGAGTGGCTAGACATTTTCTTGGGGCTAGAGTTAGCCCTAAGCATGTTTTTTTTTTTATCTTAATTCTTGTATTTTTGAAAGGATTTGTGTTGTATTACATGTTTCGACATCTTTATATACATAAATCTTGTTTATTCAATGATTTGTGCGGTTTAATTCTTCCAAGTGACCATTTCATTCTATCCATATGTCTATGTATGCTAGAATTGATGTTTATGTGTTTATCTCTATTTCTTGTGTTGTTGATGCATGTCTATGTGTATTAATCCTATAGATCTAGAGATTGTCAAGACATAGTGCTTAATAGAATGCTCTTACGGTTTATTTGATGGTTCATACTCATTACTTGATGGATTGTGCCTTTCTCTTACTTTAATTAGTTTAATTTTCATGTCATTAGCTTAGATGTAGTGTAGTTACCTTAGTTGTTAAATGGGAGGACAATCCATGCTTGTTGTTTGATGTTCCATACTTATGAATGCAAGTAGTATATTTCTCTAATTTTGTGATATGTTTGGATTGTGAGCTTAAAGAAGAATTAATGACTTAGTTTGATGTATTGTGCTATTCATTGTGTTGTTTTGAGAATATATACTTAATTGGTCATCCATGCTTGTTAAAACAACCACACACACGCACTATTGTTGCAACATATGTCTTCCCCTCATTAATTGTGAATTGAGTGTATAGAAAAGTGATGTTTAGTGGTGATCTCTAAATCCCAAGACCTCTCTCTCTTGCTTTCTCTATCCTTTAATTACTCATTTTATATTAATCTTGTTTAATTTTAATTGTAGTTTAATTAACCAAACAACCTACCTTTAATCACTCGACCTACTAACCCTAAGCCTTGTTTCCACTACTAGTGCACCCTTAATCCCTTGGGACGATCCCTACTCACCCTTGCTATATTTTTAGTTAGTTGTAGTAGTGGCATTTATAAATGTAAAACTTGGCCACACTATTTTGCACAAATTCGGTTGCACCCTGCAACGAAGCACCAGAAACTTTCATTGTTTTTCCTTTATTCCTATCATTTTGTTCTTTACTAGGACTAGGATAAAAATTGGATGCGTGACCTTTGCCACTGTGATACCCCCGGATATCCGGATGCGGGTTGGCCAGGCCCATACCCGATTACTCGAGAATATCAAACCAATTAGCAATAAACGAATACAGAATAAAATTAAGGAAATAGGAATAAATAAAAATTTACTGAAAAGATACTAGAATGATAATCCAAATACTGAAACCTCATAATAAAATTAAATTAATAAAGAATTATTCTGATACATCCAAATTCTCCATTTCTAATACAACTCGGGAATCCATACGGTGGACCCCTAAAAACTCCAACACTGAAATCATTAACTAAAGAACTCCACTGCTAAACCATGAAAAAGCTCATACGTCGTCGGAAGAATGAGAGGTCATCTCTGATCAGCACGAATAAGATCTAAGACCTGAAACCGTCTGTTACCTGAAAAGTAATAGTGGGTCAGGCCCACGAACAAGTTTTATTCTAACTGCAATCCATATAGTGACCCAATATGCAGATACACCCTAGATATCTCAACAATATAGTCCATAAATATATAAATATCCACACTAAGGGACATTCACTGTACTATAGTAGGGGTCTCAACCTGAATAGAAGGCAACATGCAAAAATGCACCCAAAGGTGGGCATGAGTACCTAGACCTAACAGGGTACACCTTAACCTATTATAGCCAGCTACGCATCCACTGCATATATGCGCCCTAACCAACGATTCTGAGACTCAAGCTCATATCGTGGTACCGTAATTATATATTTAAAATCCATCCAAACCAGAGTATGTCATTCAATTCTTTGTTGATCTGACATAAGACTTATAATCAGTTAACCACTCAACTTATTCAGTTGATATGAGTTAGCTTTAAACAACAGTAAAATCATATGGTCACTCAACTTACTCAGTTGATCTGACCTCAACCGCAAACATCAATTAATTCAGATAGTCTCAAAACTTACCCAGTTGATCTGACTTAAACAAAATTAGGATTCAATATTTTACAATCCTTTCCTTTAATCCAATAGGTTAGGTTTATGCGTTTTGAGCTAAACCATCCCTAGTATGACACCGTCCCATACCGGTGCATACAATCCTCCATATCCATGTAATTGACAGAATATATTAATTCAGCAATTAAAATTCCACATATATATAATCGTTTAGCGATTTACAATCCAAAACCAATATCCAAATAATTGTAGCAAGATGTTTAAAGGTTCAGCAATTTAAATCTAAGAGTTAAACCATGTATTGTTTAACAATTCAACGACTAACATCCAGAGCATGAATAGATCAGTTTTAATAAATCAATAACTCTATCATGCATATAACTAAGTTTTAAAATCATAATATTGTCCAAGAAATTGCTAAAATTAATTATAGCAATTCAGTTCCTTTTATCCATCAATAGCATGCTAGGTTGCATCTTTGCATACTGTTTTATTGTTTTAGCACCGAGCCATAAACTATGCTACAAGTCCAATTTGTTAATTAAAAGACTCCCTCATACGTCTAAAATTTAAATTTAGAATCATATTATAGCACCCTAAATTGTCAAATTAAAATTAGACAATTTAACTTCCTTCCGGCAGTTAACCGCGCACAAGTTGTTAAATAGCGCACTGTTAATTCCATTAATACAAAGAGGGTATTTTATGCAATACAAGGCTTTAATTACATCCTAAATTAATTATTGAAATCCCCATTAAAGTTTTAAAACTGTTCAGAAACCCCAAGAGCCTAAACAGTTGCTGAAAACTTACAGTACGCATCAAAATGGAAAGAGCCTGCTCTAAAAAAAAATAGAGTAGGCTCAAACCAACATTGAGCCGGCTCCAAAAACTTTTGGAGCAGGCTCAAAGTGTTTGGAGCCGCCTCCAAAAAGGGGGAAGCCCACTGTTCCGCTTCCTTCTTCGTTTCCGATGATCTGCTTCGATCCCGACCACTTTCTACCTTTCAGTTGGTTTCTAAAACTAATTCTAAGGGTCTTATTAATACCAAATAGCATCCCAATGGTTTAATAACAACAATTGGAATTAAATACAAAGATTAAATTTGCTACCGAACTAAACATGCTTTAGGAACAAACTGAAACTATTTTGCAACAACAGTTCCATTCCAACCTCTCTGTTCCTCATCAATACTGAACCTAAGATCTTATATCATCCCATTATCATCCCATGATTTGTTTATAGAAGAAGTAAGCAAGTACAGTAACAAAAATCACAACAGAACTTAACATGCTTTAAGGAACAAAATAGGAAGCAGACATGCACAAATTGTAAGCAGATTTGATTTTAATACAAACAGATCGTCAAAATAGCATATACTAAACACGTAAATCCCGATTACTGATTAATTAAACCCTAGACGCTATCTAGGTGCACAGAACACGAGCCAAAGGGAAAGAGAAAGAAAAGAACTTGCCTCTGTGGTTTTTGAATAAAAACCCTGTCGCCGTCTTCCTAGGTTTTTCCGATGACGTCCGTTCACTGTCAACTCTACCTCCTACTGCTCAACCTTCCTCCTCCTAGGTCTAACATTCAAGCGACGGCCAAAACCCTCTCTGACGTTGCTCTATTTGTTCCTCACAACCTCTCTCTATTTTCACTTTAAACTCTCTGTATTTTCACTATTCGTGAATAGGGTTCGTGCTTACAATCCTAAGCAGACTTATAACAATATATATATAGGCATATAAAAACCTACGTCTACTTATATTAAGAGATGGAAACCCAACTAAACCCTAGTCGGCCAAATACACGATCCCTAACCCTAAAATCCTAATTTAGCAACCTAATTAACTCATTTAAAACAATCAAAACTAATTTAATTAAATAAAAACAAAAATCCAATTAACCAATTAATTAAAACCTCAATTACATTGCATAAAATAATTAACCAAACAAAACAATTTAAATACCCAAATAACAATTAAATCAAATTAAAGAATAAAATAATTAAATCAAATAAAGAATAAAACAATTAATTAGATAAACAAACAATTTGACACATAAACACATAGCCACAAAAATCAATTCAAAATTGCATATTAAACACTAAAAAAAAAATAAACAAAATTTCAGTTATATCCTTTTTAAATATAGGGGTATTACAGCCACCACAATTCTAGCAAGTGAATTCAGTTTCTTTAGATTCTTCTGCATTTTTTTCATTAAACCTAAATTTTGACGTCTTGTCAAAATTTTGAGGATTAGCAACGATGTTATTCCTTCTCTTCTGTTGTCTTTGTAAGATCTGATTAAATTGCCTTGACAGAAAAGTAAAATCATCATCAGAGTTATCATCTACAGAATTCTCAACCTGCGTTGATTTTAAAGTAAGATCTTTCTCCTTCTGATTTAAATCAAAGTTCTACATCTAAAAAGTTTTCTATGAACCTACCATCTCATCAACTTTATAGGAAGTTAAATCCGTGATGGTTTCAATTCTAATATGCAATTTTTAGGTAAAGACCTTAAGATTTTTTTACAGATTTTCTTATCACTAACTTTTTTACCTGAGTGACTCAATTCAGAAATTATTACAAGATGACTTAAATAAAAATCAGAAAAAGATTCAACTTCTTTCATCACGATGTTCCCAAAGTTATGAGAAACCATCTGAATTTTGGACAACTTCACTTTTGAAGTTCCTTCATGATTAACATGCAAAATATCCCAAGCTTCTTTAGTAGTTTTACAATCAGAAATTCTAACATATTCAGATAGAACAATAGAATTAATAATTGCATATAAAGCTTTGCCATTAGCATCATTACGCTCAGTTTCAATAGTAGTAAAAGCAAAAGCATCTTTTAACTCTTTGACTTCTTTACCATCCACAGTTTTATCTACTGTAGGTGATGTATAGCCAGATTCAACTATTGCCCAAGTTCTACCACCAGAATTTTGCAAATAGGCTCTTATCTTTGATTTCAAAAAAATTTAATTATCACATTCAAATAAAAGACCACATTGATTAGAACCACCTTCTTTCAACGGATAAGACATGATTAAAAATCAATTTTTGAAATCAAAACAAAACTTTCCAACAAGGATCAACTCAATGTGTAGAGATTGGCTCTGATACCAATTTGTGAGTTGTACGCAGTGAAATATTTAGAAAGTTTTGATAATTTTAAAACAGATCTGTGTCTTTTCCAACTTTACTTATTTTAGCAATTAAACAATTAATCACATGCAGATAAAATAAAGCAAAGTATAAAGTTAGAGATGACACTAGAATTTTTAGCGAAGAAACCCTAATTGATAAAATATGTCAACTGTTTGTATGGGAAAAACCTCGTGGACTGTGCAGTCCAAAGCAAACCGATCCACTATGCTTGAAACAAAGTACACTGAATTTTGACTTTGGCTCACACCCTATTGTTCTACTAAACACCAACTGCTAACAATCCTCTAGCTTTGCGACTCCCCGTCGTCCATCAGCAACTTGACCTTAGGCTTATGCTTGATATTTGTAGAAGAGTAGCAGGTAGATTAGACAACACTTCTCGAATGCTCCAACCCTTTCAAAGTGTGATCGCTTTTACTTCTGTTCTTCAATCGTCTGAATTCGATATAGAAGTAGATCTGCTTTCATCTGATCGATGTAAATGCAACTGTATGATCATGATCAGGATTTGAACATCACAACTCTAAACTCACTATGTGTTTATATGTATATATTCTAGAAAGATGACAGAAAAATCAACTCTGATTTTCTAAAAAAATAATCTTCCTAAGACTTTTAAGAATAATGAATTTGTAGAACAAAAATCATGAATAAACCTATGTGTATGACATGGTTCATATAAAGGTTTGTAAAGTCCTATTCCTTCTGAAAATAAAGGAAAATTCGTGCATAGGACTTGGAAGGAAAGTTGGATCAAAAATGAATTAAATAGAACATGAAAACTGAAAACCATTTACTGTCAGGACTCCTAGAACCGGTTCCCAAATCTTGGTACCGGATCCCAAAGGACAAAATGGAATTTCTCGAATCTTAACTTTTTGAACCGGTTCCCAAATGCAGGTTCCGGTTCCCACTTGACAGAATCCAATCTAAAATTGGATTTTCTGTATTTTGGTAATTCGAAAAATATACCATGTAGGTATTTGTGTCCTAAGTGGGAAACGATGTTCTAATATATTGTTCTTTCCTTTTCGATGATCAACAGTACTTTCCTCTTCTGAACAACTTTCGAATTCCGCAATCGATGTCGATTCGGATATGATAACTAAAATTACAATTCGTCTAGGATTTGTTTTATTACCGAAATATGCCAATTACAAAAATATATCTCACATGGTTCTCTTTTCATCGTTAGATCAGTAGGTGCACCGAATCTTATAATTATGCTTTACAAACCAGAGAGAGCAAAGTCTATATATGGCACGGGTCGGTGATTTTCAGTCCATTGCTGTCGGAACATGACATTAGCTTAATGAGCATTAAAAATTAATTAACCAAAGTCACATTATTCAATTCTATGTTAAGAGTGAAGAATATCCTCGGTTGAGGTCAAAGGATCATTAGGTAAACATGAGTTCATTGGATGGATTAATTAACATTGTTTACAACAAGAAGCACTCAAATCAAAAAAGTCACTTGATCTCATTAAACTATAGAAACTACCCTCGGACAAGGTCTATACATTTATTTACCCAATAAAAATAGGTATATAGATTTAAAAAGTGACATTAATCAAACATGTTTTTCATTGCACCAATTACCATTTCAGTAACTTGGATTAAAATATATGATTAAATTTTATCTAATTTCAATGGATGGTAAACTATATTCTATGGCCGACCTAAGATTCAACTGCATAATGCTTTTAGTTATGTGGACAGATCAGTAGGAATACTTTACAAAAAATCAAAATAAAAAAAAATAAAAAACAAAAACAAAAAAAAGACAGATCAATAGGAACATGTATGACATGTAACTAAAAAATTAATAGCAGCATGTGACATGTAGCTACTTATTTAATTGAGCAATCAAGAGATTCGTGTTTTTAGTTATGAATCATGTTAGAAGCTTGGGGTGGGCTAGCAGTGGCTATGGACTCATGGTCTATTCAAATTTTTTTAAAATTTTTATTTATACCTCTAAATATTAATTATTTTGTAGGTTTGTCTTTAAATTTATTAAAAATTTCAATTGGTCTCTCATTTTTTTCAAAACACTTATACATTGATCCAAAATAGAAAATTTGAAAGTAAATTTAGTTTGTATCTCCTTGAAATTTAGTAATTTTTCGACTTGGACTCTTTTAAATATATTTTTAAAAGCTCAAATTTAATTTAATTTTTTTATAATTAAGGTATAAATTTTTTTAACTTTAATTACATAGTACAAACCCGACCCCCCAACCTCAAATTTCTGGTTCAGCCCCTGCCCTGCATTAATGTAAGCCAAAAATAAATTAGCTCACCTCTAAGGTATAATAGTATTGATTCAAAAATTACATTAACCTTTTCCTCTTGATGGTAGTATTTTGTGATATATTCCACTCTTAGGTCGTTATCAAAATTGAACTTCAAAAATACCAATTTTACCCTTATCTTTTCACTTTTACAATGCTTTTCAAATAATGTAACAACTATACTGAGCACAAAGGTAAAAATCACACTTATGCTCAAGGGGCTGGCTCAGTAGCAACCAGATTTACCCTTATCTTTTCTCCATTACAAACTTACAATGGGTTTCAAATAATGTAACAACCATACGGAGCACAAAGGTAAAATCACACTCAACCCCAATAGGTTGGTTCAGTGGCAAAGTCACTTTGATCCAGTGCCTTATAAAACATTAGGTCTGAGGTTCAACTCCCACTGAGTGCAAACAATTTCTTGGGATCACAGTCCCTTGACCATACTCCGTGACTTATTCAGTCCGGAGTGGGGAAATGCCCTTCGTGGATCCTTGAGGATTAGTCTGGGCTTATACCTAGGTTAATCTAAAAAAAAAACAAAAAAAAACAAAAAAAAAACAAAAAGCAGCGAGGCGTAAAATAACACTTCTTTGTAAAATGTCCAATGGTAGAGGTTGATAAGGGGCACTAATGAACTACATGGAAGATCTATGTGATTGGTTTATATCTTAGCAAGCCCCATCTGTATATATATATGTAAAATTGGTTTATTCAAATTTGGTGTCGAGTTCACCCGACAATCCGTTAGATCAACTTTGTGTGGCTAGACCATCCACTGAATTTTTTTGACCCGTTTGCTCTCTTGTAATCCGATGATGAGTGCTCAAATGTGACGCATTTTAGTACCTAAGCGAAGATATTTTAGTCCATTCATCTATCTTTATTTTTCCGTTTCAGTACTTATTTGTGTTTTTGTCTTTTTCAGGTCAATAAGGTTCAAACGGGCTAAAAATGGTCTATTACAACCTTTTTGGAGTCAAACAAAAGTTCCTAGAAGATTTCAGAAAAATCCGAAAAAAAGGTCAAAAATGCTGAAAATTTGGATGGATCGAAGATTTCTTCAAACGATCGAATATATTTTGGATCGATCGAAGTTTCGATCGATAGAAAATGTGCTGGCAGCGAGCTATTTTATTCCAACTGTAGACCCTAAAAATTTAGTGGTCTTTGGTTTTAACAAATTGACCCATTATGGGCTTAATGTTTAATTAAGTTATTTAATTGGCTCAAACTTGGTCTATTTAAATTATTTAATTAGCCCAACCCCGATGATTAAAGATAATTATTCTTAATAAAATATATTTGTAATAATTATTTTTAAGAATAATTATCATAATATAACCGGCCCTGCCGAGTTATAATTTTATCCTTATTAGGAGAAGACACGTGTCATCATCCTATGGATCCAAGAAGCCTATAAATAGAGTCCTAAAGGAAGAAGAAGAAGGGTACACAAATTTAGAGTCCAGAAATCCAGAAAATCAGAATCCGGAAAGTCTAAAAATTCAGACAAAAATTCAGAATTCAAAAGTCCAGAAATTCAGACACAAATTCAGAATTCAGAGGTCCAGAAATTCAAATACAAATTCAAAAATCTAAAAGGTCCAGAAATTCAGAGACTCGGAAATCCAGAGGGTCCAGAAATTCAGAGACATCAAATTCAGAATTCAGAAATCTAGAATTCCAGAGAGAAATCTTATCTCCAACATCCAAATCCAAAAGCGAAGAACACCTAGCACATCAAATTGTGTCGTTCTTCAACAAATTCCACGGTGATCAACAACAAGCACATCCAAAGACATGTTATTCTTCATCGAAATTCCATGGTGATTCAAGATCAATCTCGTGCAGCCCTTGGACCCAACCAACCAAAAAGGAGATCGAATTAGAGGACCTTATTCTTTGGAATATTATTACAAATGATTGTACTCCATCTTTATAAATTAATAAAATATTCTATTTGCTCCTAATTTTGTTATCTTATTTGTAGATTACAAAATTTGTGTGTTCAAATTTCTGGCATGCCCGGTGGGACATCCTCTGCCTCTCATCTTTTTCTCCTACATCAAATTCGCAACAATTCATCGTCAGATTCTATGACTTCCAATAAGATTTAGACGAAGAACTAGAATACCACCAAAGACATCGCGGTCATGACGGATAACATCAATACCATCACAAAAGGTGGCAAGAAGGTTGCAACTTCGTCATGTGGTACAAACACCTCTGCAAGTTCAATGATGTGGAGTATGGCCAAATCATCCGTTCCTGCTAAGAGACAGCACGATGCGATGAGAGTTAATTCTGCCAAATCTGTCAAAGTAACAACTCAAACTCATACCGCCTTCACCTTGTTGGGGGCAAGGAGGAAGGTTTCTACAACCTCAAAGGTTGCTCCAGTCACAAGTTTAAGTTCTACCTCGCCGGGGGCAAGGAGGAAAGTTCCTACAACCTCAAAGGTTGCTCTAGTCATAAGTTCAAGTTCAAAACTGGTCCACCCAAGGCCAATGATTTTTTCTGACTCCATCACTATACTAGTCATGATGTCGAGTACTACCTCATACGAAGATCAATTGATGACTATGGCCCGTGCAATTGAAAAATTATAACACTCTCTTAAGGAGCAAGATTTGAAAATTGCCTCGCTGACAGAAAAGTTAAAATTACGTGACGACAATGCTGAGTCAAGCAAAGGCCGAATTTCTCATTCTAATGCCATGCCAGAGAACACTCTAATTGATAATCAAAATGACGTGTCCGCCAATCTAACAATTGATGCTGCCTCCGTCACCTCTCTTTCTGTCCAACAACTTCAAGACATGATAATGAATTGCATAAGAAAACAATATAGTGGCATTCCTCAAAGTGATTGCATGCACTCAAAGCCTTACACAAAAAGAATTGACATCTTAAAAATGTCGGTTGGGTATCAACCTCCAAAGCTTCAACAATTTGACGAAAAAGGCAATCCCAATCAACATGTCGCACACTTTGTAGAAACTTGCGCAATGCTGGTACAAACGGAGATCTCCTTGTCAAGCAATTCATTCATTCCCTCAAAGGGAATGCATTTGATTGGTACACAGACCTCAAAGCTAGAGGTATTGACAGTTGGGAACAGATGGAACGAGAATTTCTCAACCGTTTCTATAGCACTCGTCGTACTGTAAGTATGCTGGAGCTTACAAACACAAAACAGATGAAGGGTGAACTTGTGGGTAACTACATCAACCGTTGGTAAGCTCTAAGTCTTGACTGCAAGGATCGTTTATATGAAATTTCTACAGTTAAAGCATGTATGCAAGGCATGCGCTGGGAGTTTATTTACATCCAACAAGGGATTAAGCCTCGTACATTTGAAGAGCTTGTTACTCGAGCCCACGACATGGAGTTTAACATGGAAAATCATGGTGCTAGAGAAGATGTTCCTGATATATCCGATAACATTTAAGAAGATGAGAGAAGTGAGTCCGAAGAAGAAGACAATATACTTCCTAACTCGGATGACGAAATAGCTTCATCTTTCATTATAAGCATCATCTCGAAAGACTTGCATCAAGAAATGCACTATGCTACAACAATGACTTCAACCGAAAGTACAAAATTACAGGGGGCATTAAGTCAAGGAAACCAAGAAGAAAATCCTCAAAGTGACGACGAGATAGTCCGTGCCCTCCAGTATAAGCTTGGATTGTCGTCTAATTCTTGCAAAGTTGAAGAAAATTATTAAAGTTAAAGTGCTCCTAGATACGAGCCTAAACTGTCAATGACACTCCTTGACACGAGCTTAAACTATTTACCTAAAAAAAAAATGAAACTCCTTGACACGAGTTTAAACTGTATACTTGAAAAAAATCGAGAACTCCTTGATATGAGTTTAAACTATCTCCAAAAAAAAAAAAAAAAAAAAAAAAAAAAAAAAAAAAAAAAAACACCTAAGAACTCTTTGATACAAGTATAAACTATCTGGAAGAAGAAAAAAATTAAACTACGTGATGACTTGATCCCTGTTCAGGGTACGTAGACATCTTGGAGGCCTGCTCCAAGTTCAGTCCTCCATAAAAAAAATAAAAAAAAAATCTCCTCAAGGTTGCAAAATGGCAAAGTCACTCATCATGCAATATCAAAAAGTGCTCGTCGCTCCTGTCAACTTGGCACGACACCAAAGTATAGCTGTAAGGAAGAAATTTGGCCCGCCGCCAAAGTGTAGCTACAAAGAAGAATTTTGGTTTGTCGTCATAGTTGTAGCTGCAAAAGAAATTTTGATCCAGCAAAATGTAGCTGCGAAGAAATAAATTGGTTCGTTGCCAGACTGTAGCTGCCTAGAAAATTTCTGCTCATCGCCGAGGTATTGCTGAAAGAGAAATTTTGTTTGCCGTTAAGGCGTCGCTGAAGAATCCGGGTCATCGTCAAAGTGTTGCTGCAACAAAATTTTGACTCACCATCGAGGTGTCGCTAAAATAAATTTGATTGCCGCCAAGGTGTTGCTAAAAGAGAAATTTAGTTTTCTATTGAGGTATTACATCAAGGAAAATTCACGGTGTCACCAAGATATTGCTGAAGTAAAAAACAAATCACCGCACGGAAATATAGGCATGCAGGCTTTGTCTGTCACATCCTTACAACATCTGCAACAACTTCTCGTCGTGGTGTTTGTGGCCCAAGTATCATGGATCGATTACCACCGTATGCTTCCTTTTGATAATTGTGTTGACAAATTGCGGTTTATCGGCTTCATCATCACTTTCTCATCTAAGAATGGTTCTATTTAGATCTTTCTATCAGAAGGTGGATCAAGTTGCAACTAAGATCATGTGCTAAAGAAAGCTGAAAAATAAAAATAATAATAATACTAAAATAAAATTTGACTCACCACTGAGGTGTCGTTGAAAGAAAAAAAAATCTGCTCGTCGTCAAGGTGTTGCTGAAAGAGAAATTTACCTTTCCACCGAGGTATTGTTGAAAGAAAAAAAATCTACTCGCTGTCGAGGTGTTGCTGAAAGAGAAATTTAGCTTTCCATTGAGGTATTGCTGAAAGAAAAAAATTTGACTCACCAACAAGGTGTCGTTGAAAGAAAAAGAATCTGCTCGCCGTCAATGTGTTGCTGAAAGAGAAATTTACCTTTCCATCGAGGTATTGTTGAAAGAAAAAAAATCTGCTCATCCTCGAGGTGTTGATGAAAGAGAAATTTAGCTTTCCATCGAGGCATTGCTAAAAGAAAAAAATTATGCTCACCGCCGAGGTATCAGTGAAAGAAAAAAAAAAATTGCCACCAAGGCGTCATTGAAAAATCAGATTCGTGTTGCCACTTTCAGAAAATTTCATATCGTCACCAAGATGTCGATAAAAGAAAAAAAAAATTAGCTCGCCATCAAGATGTATTTTAGAAAATTTTGTTGATCATGGGACGTGGACCGAATAGGAGATGAAGTTTTGTCCAATGGGGTCACATATGACCACCTTTTTCTTCCATCAATGTTGGTCTTGTAGATATCAGCAAAGTATGACTTGAATGAGTAAAATTCAGGCCTCATCATAACACTCGCTAAACCGAGGCCTTTGTGATTATGAACATGAACTTTGTCATGGGTTATTAACTTTGTCATGGGTTATTTGGCCATCTTAACTCTCGCCAGACTGCATATATAGGTGCACCGAACTAGGTCCATAGGCTTCACCTTGAAGTTGGCTGGAACTGTTGGTTTGTTGACAAGCCTGTCAGAGTTTGCTTGCTTTGTTGCCATCATCGGAACTACTCTTTGTAGTGCTGGAGCTCGCCGCTGAGGTGTCGCTGAAAAAAAAATAATAATAAAAAAAATATCTCACATTGACGGAGTTCTTCGCCGGTCTTCAAGTTGCCAAATTTCATGGTGTTTAAACTTCCAAGTCTCTGCTTGTTGGAGTTCTTCATCCTTCAGTTGGCTGCATTTAAGTTGTTTGCTTAGAGCTTCACTCCAGTTTTGGTAGCTGCAATTGGATCATGTGCGCTAAAGCTCCTCGCTGAACCGAGGCCTTCGTAGTTATGAACACGAGCTTCGTTAACGTTCGTTGAACCGAGTCGTTCGTAGTGAAGGACATGAGCCTCATCATAACACTCGCTGAACTGAGGCCTTCGTGGTTATGAACACGAACTTCGTTAATGCTCGTTGAACCAAGTCTTTTGTTGTTATGAACATGAACCTCGTCGTGGGTTGTTTAGCCATCTTAACTCTCGCTAGACTGCATAAATGCACTGGACTGGGTCTGTAAGCTTTACCTTGAAGTTGGCAGGGACTGTTGGTTTAACGTCATAGCAAGCCGATCGATCCAAGTTTGCATGTTCTGTTGCCATCAGCGAAACTACAAGAATTGTGATCTTGTAGAGATATATATTCATACATAGTGACCTGTAATCCTGTATGAATATATAGTGATTGTGATTCAAAATTGTGGTCCACACTTTATTATTGCTGATTCTAAGAGAAGAAAGCAAAAAAAAAAAAAAAAAAAACAATTTGGATTCTTCGAAAGACTAATATATATATATTTATATACATATATATGTCAAACTGATATTCTCATTCCTATTTGAAGTTGAGTTCTACCTAAAGTGTATTTGGTGGAAATTCCAATTGTCAATGGGTTTCCGAAAAAAAAAAAAAAAAAAAAACAAAGGAGAAAGTAGGGTGGAAAAAAACAAAAGGAAGGAAAGAAAAAAAAAAAAAGGAAGATGAAAAAAAAAAGGAAGATGAAAAAAAAAAGGGAAAAAAATTTTCGTGAAAAAAAGAGAGAAAAAAAATGCGGGAAAAAAAAAAAAAAAAAAAAACAGAGAGAGAAAAAATTGCGTAAAAAAAAAAAAAAAAAAAAAAAAAAAAAAAAAAAAAAAAAGAAGAAAAAATTTTGTGAGGTTGTAATCTGATAAGTCTTCAGAGACTGTTGGAATTGATGTCAAACCCTATAATATTGGGGGTATATATAGGTAACAAAATACCTCCTATTTGTATTAGGATTTCTATAATTCATTTCAAATAGAAAAGTAAAATTCCAATCCAGAGTTGAATAGAAAAGCGAAAGATGAAATCTTACAATTCAAAATTGGATAGAAAAGCGAAAAAAAGAAAATAAAAAGTTGAATACTTCAAGTCCCATTTGAAAAAGGAAAAAGTTCTGTCAAACTTGGGACTCGAAGTGGGGGCAATTTGTAGACCCTAAAAATTTAGTGGGCTTTGGTTTTAACAAATTGACTCATTATGGGCTTAATGTTTAATTAAGTTGTTTAATTGACCTAAACTTGGTCCATTAAAATTATTTAATTAGCCCAGCCCCGATGATTAAAGATAATTATTCTTAATAAAATATATTTGGAATAATTATTTTTAAGGATAATTATCATAATATAACCGGCCCGGTCGAGTTATAATTTTATCCTTATCAGGAGAGGACACGTGTCATCATCCTATGGATCCAAGAAGCTTATAAATAGAGTCCTGGAGGAAGAAGAAGAAGGGTACACAAATTCAGAGTCCAAAAATCCAGAAACTTAGAATTCGGAAAGTCTAAAAATTCAGACACAAATTCAGAATTCAGAAGTCCAGAAATTCAGACACAAATTCAGAAATCTAAAAAGTCCAGAAATTCAGAGACTCAGAAATCCAGAGGTCCAGAAATTCAGAGAAATCAAATTCAGAATTCAGAAATCTAGAATTCCAGAGAGAAATTTCATCTCCAACATCCAAATCCAAAAGCGAAGAACACTAAGCACATCAAATCATGTCGTTCTTCATCAAATTCCACGGTGATCAACAACAAACACATCCAAAGACGTGTCGTTCTTCATTCAAATTACACGGTGATTCAAGATCAAGATCGTGCAGCCCTTGGACCCAACAAACCAAAAAGGAGATCGAATTAGAGGACATCATTCTTTGGAATATTATTACAAAGGATTGTACTCCATCTTTATAAATTAATAAAATATTCTATTTGCTCCCAATTTTGTTATCTTATTTGCAGATTACAAAATTTGTGTGTACACCCACGTAACCTGAACTCCACCTACCACATAGTTGCGGAATTAAATATTTTGAGGGCTTATTTTCTGATTTGTTCATTACTCCAAGGACCTTTTATAAAATGGGAATTGAACTATTTTGTAATATATCTTTAGTCTTCAATTTTATTTTATTGTAATTTTATTTTTCTTTTTCTAGAAAAGTTAGAGATTAGGGTTAGAAGAAAGAGAAGAATGGAGGCACCAAGAATACATCTCTAGATCTACACATTCTCACTTTCTAGAATTCAACGAAGAAGAAGAGGAAGAAGATAGAGGCATGTTTGGGGACTGCCTTTGAGGGTTCCAAGATCACACCCACCTCCTCCATGATTGGCTAGGCTTCTCCTTGGGTTCGGATGAACTCCAAACTTGTAAATTAAACCCTTTCTCTTGACTTTTTGGGGAATTTATCTTGTAATTAGTGCTATAACCTTGTGAGTAAAATGAATCTTGGTATAATTCTATGATTTCTATGGTTTAATTCTTCCTATTAATTTTCTAGTTTATTTACATATCTATATATGATTAAATTATGAATTATGTCTTACATGATTCATATGATTTAATTCTTCGTATTGATTCTTTTTGTGATTACATGTTATTTTATGTGTGATTATTTAGGAATTGATCTCTACACTAAGTTCTCTATGTTGGTTGCATGTCTATGTGTGATTAATTAAGGATCTAGTGATGGTTATGCATAGTATTCATTGAATGAGTTTGTCAATTAATTTGATGGATTATTCTTATACTTGATGGGTTGTTCTACAATTTAATTAATGTTTTTAGGTAGGTAAACAATCTTTACTTAATTTGATATTCCATGGCTTATTATTACAAATTCCATGATTCTCTAGATTGATGTGTGCTACAATTGTGACTAGTTTGATGGGTCATTCTTAAAATTGATGGGTTGTTCTACACTTAATTTATTTGTTGGTTAGGTAGATGATTCACACATGAATTTGATGGTTCATACTTAATATTGCAATTGGTAGTCGCATTTTATTCACAAGAATGTTTTCTTCAAATTAGTTGAAAGTATGTGATTTGGTGAACGAGCTTGGTGACGATTCTAATACACCCCAAGACCTCACTTCTCATTTCTTAAATCTCTATCTCAACTTAGTTTATTTTAATTTCATTTTAATTTCCTTGCATCTTAGTTTAATCAACCAATCTCTCTCTTTTGCAATCAATTGATACATTAGAGTCGAAATTAAATTCCAACATGTATAATCCCTTGGGATGATCCCCACTTACTCTTACTGCGTTAGTAGTAGTGGTGGTAGTGGTTTTTATAAAATTAAACTTGACCTAAAAGACTTTTCTTGAACCGCACATTCACTACATTATTTTGGCGTATACAAGCGGCCTCGTCAAATTTTGGCACTGTTGCCGGGTATTAATTGTTTTGTTGGAATTAGACTAGACAATAGTGTTCATTTGATTGCTTCTATTTTTATTTTATTTTTCATTGTATATTCATTTCTCACTCTTGGTATTATTTGTTCAATTAGGTACTTGACTACAAGGAAGGTAAACATTGGATCTTAAAGCAATCATTGGAGGTTAAAGCTAGCATTAGAATTTGAAGTTGCTTAAGGACCTTTGTGAGCATTTCTTGAAAATCTCGTAGTTTAATTGTTTCACTTCTTTGCATGCTTGTGATAACCCTTATTGAGGCTTATTATATTGCTTAAATCTTTGTCCAAGCATCAGCCCGTGTGGAGGCCATTATTTGTTACATTTGGATTTTGAATGTGGATGGAGCCATTGTTTGGTCCAAGTTTGGGGAGAATTACTTCCCCTCACCTCATGTCCCTCTATCATATTTTGATCCTTATGAGGTTGAGTCGAATTCATTTCAACATGCATCATCTTATTATAGACTTGACTATTCTCATAATCCTCCTTATGACTACTGCCCTCCCCCACCATTTTATGAAGAACCACCTCCATCACCTTATTCACCCGAGTTTTAAGAAAAAGTGTTAGTTCTACTTGATGGGCTTAATTCACAAACTTAACTTATCCTTTCACATTCTCAAATTTTAGCCAAGCTTGAAGCTCAAGTTAAGCAAATTGCAAGTACTCTTTCTTGACGAGGAGGAAGAGGCAAATGAAAAAATGGCAAGAAATTAAATTTAAATAGATGAGGATGACGAGAGTGAAGAGGAAGAAGTAGCAAGTGAGCAATTTTAGGAATTAATGAGTCCACCAATGGCTAGCCCAATAAAGCATAACATGATTAATGAGGACTTGTTTTGATCATGATTTTATTTCGGCCTTTGATACTTTCGAGAGTGAGGAGATGTTAACTACTATAGAGGTAGGAGAGGAGGAGGAGGAACTTGTTGAATAGGCTTTCCTTCTATTATCTCCAAAGACCCTCTTGAGACATGCTCTTTTGAAATGTATAAAAATTGTGGTTTTGACCTTGAAAACTCCAAAAATGAAGTGAACTCTCTAATGGACTCCTTAGCTAACTTTGAAGGTGAGGAGATGGTGATTTTTTAGGAAGAGAAGAGGGATGAAGAGAGGGTGTTTCCTATTAATCCAATTGAGTCTTTGAAAGACTTTACCTTACCAAGTGTAAGGCCGCTCATCATTGATTTTATTTTCAAGATCATGGATGAAAGGAAACAAATTGCATATTTCATAATTTCTTTTCAAGTCATTCTTTTGGAGGATGTATATATTGTTGTAAGTGAAACATTAAATGAGAAAATGAAAAAGAGGGTTAATAAGGATGTTTCATATTCGGTTTTTGATACGTTCGACTAGTAAGTTGAACCAATGTCTTGCTAGAGACGTTAAACACTAATATTTGTAGAGTTTTCAACTCTATTCCTCTCCCATTTCTTTTTATTTTTTACTTCTTGCGTCGTATAGATATGTTCTATTGCACTTCATTGTCAAAAATCAGGTTTTTAGACCATATTCATGCATTTTTAGCAATTTGTGTCCAGGCAATTCGATCGATCGAAGACTTTTTCGATCGATCAACACTTATTTCGATCGATCGAACATGGTCTCAATCGGAATTGCGTCAGAAATTTTTGCTCCCAGGTCTCAATTTTTTTAACGACTTCGATCGATTAAAGGAGATTTCGAAAGATCGAGCCAAAAAAAAAAAAAAAATTATTCCTTATTTTCTTGCATGTTTATTTGTTTTATTGTTGTATGTGTGTACATACTTGTTACGTCTAAAAAATTAAAAAAAATTAAAAAAAAGAGTGTTTATTTTTATGTTTCATTATTTTATTCTTACATCCTTTCTTACTTTTTGTTTTTCATTTCTTGCATTGTACATATTCTTTAATTGCATTTTACCTTCTTTATTTTTCTTTTTGTATTTTGTTCATACATTTTATTCTTTAATTTTCTTACATTTTGTATATACTTGCTTTCATTAAATGAAAAATATATAAAAATTCACCATTGTGCCCTTATGTGTAGTTATGCTACTTTCATATTTTCTTTTGGGCTTAATCTCATATCTTTCTTTCATATTGTGCTATATTGCCTTAGAATGCTTGAATTACTTATCTTATCCCATTTGATAGTTAATGTGAGTTTGCTAGTGTGCTTATTCAAGTAGGTTATTGATTCTAAGTTTAGGGGTGCACTATTTCCCAATGGTTCATTACCGAACTTCATGTCTTTTCCACCACGGTATATTCTTTTCATCTTTTCCATTATTCTCATTGCACATTGAGAACAATGTGCAGTTTAAGTTTGGGGGTAAGGTGAATTTGTTGCATTCTATTTAAGTTGAACTTTCGAGGACCATGATACTTAGAATTTAAAAATTGCTTGACTTGAGAGTCCAATACTCCTTATATGCTTTGTGGATGCCATTTAGGAGTATATTTTTTGAAAGATTGATATCTTACTTACATTTGTGGTCCACATCATCCTGATCTTGTGATTGTTTTGAGATTCACTCTAAGATTCTACACTAGCACATATGCACACTAGTATTCATTTGTGGGGTACATGCTTTGTTGATTATTGATTTGGTTATATCTCAATTGAGTTAGTAATGCATTGAAAGCTTTCATCTTGATAAAAGTGGATAACAATCCCTTTTCATTGCGTAGTCGGGATTCTAACCTCATCAAGCACTGAATTTCTCGCGTCGAAAGATAGAGAGCCCAAACTCTAGGTTAAAAAAAAAAAAAAAAAAAAAAAATTGTTGCAAAAGCAAATAAAAAAGTGAGAACTTCTCCCAAAAGATGAGAAGTAGGAAATGATTAGATGAAGGCAATTTTGATTTGTAGCCTAGTCGATTTGAATTTATAAGTCCTTAGAGGTGTTTAAACGCCTAATGCCTTAAAGCCGTCTGATTTAAGAGTCATTGACTTAACGCTCGACTTCATGGATCGCTAGAAAGTTTAATAGATTACTACATTGCACCATGCTTCCATCTTTGATCTTCTAGGTTAGTTAAAAAAAAAAAAAAACCGAGTGAAAAGAATAAGTACACCTAAATGAATAAAGCTTTAATAAAAGGTTCAGTCTTTGTTTTGATGATCGGGACTAGATTTGTGTGCTAATTTGAGGGTAAGGATGTGATCATTTTTTTAGTTGGCTTAGATAGCAACATATTTGATGCCGGTCCACTTAAAAGAATTCTAGAGTTGTTTTGATTTGTATGATCATTTTCTTGATGTATGGAAGACCATACTTGTTTACTTGACGTTGAGATTTTGGGAGATTGCTTGAAAAGGGTTAAAAAATTGCGTACTTAATGTAGTTTTTTTCTAATGCTTGTTTTGTATATTAGTACCTCTTTAGTGAGAAAGAGCTCAATGTTTGTGGGTATCATTTCTGGAAACCCTCACGAGACTTCACTCGTTCACTAGGGATAACCTAGGGGTTTAAAAGGCTTGTTACATATGCTAAATGCAATCGTGTTACCTACGAAAGTAGCGTTATCATTTTATTGCTTTCTAGTTCATAGTTACTTAGTTGTTTATTTCTTTCTTCTCCATGTAGTTCATTGTTAGGGACTAGTAATATATAAATTTGGGGGTGCGATGAGTGCTCAAATGTGATGCATTTTAGCACCTAAGCGAGAGTATTTTAGTCCATTCATTTATCTTTATTTTCCCGTTTGAGTACTTATCTGTGTTTCTGTCTATTTCAGGTCAATAAGGTTCGAACGGGCTAAAAATGGTCTATTACAACCTTTTTGGAGTCAAATAAAAGTTCCTAAAAGATTTCAGATTAATTCGGAAAAAGGTCAAAAATGCTAAAAATTTGGATGGATCGAAGATTTTTTCAATCGATCAAAGATATTTTGGATCGATTGAAATCGATCGAAAATGTGCTGGCAGCGAGCTGTTTTATTCCCGCGTACCTGAACTCCACCTACCACATAGTTGCAGGATTAGATATTTTGAGGGCTTATTTTCTGACTTGTTCACTACTCCAAGGACCTTTTATAAAGGGAGAATTGAACCATTTTGTAATATATCTTTAGTCTTCAATTTTAGTTTATTGTAATTTTATTTTTCTCTCTCTAGAAAAGTTATAGATTAGGGTTAGAAGAAAAGAGAAGAGTGGATGCACCAAGAATACATCTCTAGATCTACACACACACTCTCTCTAGAATTCAACGAAGAAGAAGAGGAAGAAGATGAAGCCATGTTTAGGAATTGCCCTTGAGGGTTCCAAGATCACACCCACCTCCTCCATGATTGGCTAGGCTTTTCCTTAGGGTTTGGATGAACCCCAAACTTGTAAATTAAACCCCTTCTCTTGACTTTTTGGGGAATTTATCTTGTGATTAGTGTTATAACCTTGTGAATAAAATGAATTTTGGTATATTTCTATGATTTCTATAGTTTAATTCTTTTTATTAATTCTCTGTTTATTTACATGTTTATGTGTGATTAAATTGGGAATTATATCTTACATGATTCGTATGATTTAATTCTTCCTATTGATTCTCTTTGTGATTACATGTTATCTTATGTATGATTATTTGAGAATTGATCTCTACACTAGTTTCTCTATGTTGGTTGCATATCTATGTGTGATTAATTAAATATCTAGTGATGGCTATGCATGGTATTCATTCAATGGGTTTGTTAATTAATTTGATGGATTATTCATATACTTGATGGGTTGTTCTATAATTTAATTCATGCTTGTAGGTAGGTAAACAATCTTTACTTGATTTGATATTCCATGGCTTATTACTGCAAATTCCATGATTCTCTAGATTGATGTGTGCTACAATTGTGACTAGTTTGATGGGTCATGCTTAGAATTGATGGGTTGTTGTACACTTGGTTTATTTGTTAGTTAGGTAGACGATTCATACATGAATTTGATGGTTCATGCTTTATATTGCAATTGGTATTCGCATTTTATTTACAAGAATGTTTTCCCCAAATTAGTTGAAAGTGTGTCGTTTAGTGAACAAGTTTGGTGGCGATTCCAATACACCTCAAGACCTCACTTCTTATCTCTTAAATCCCTATCTCAACTTAGTTTATTTTAATTTCATTTTAATTTTCTTACATCTTAGTTTAATTAACCAATCTCTCTCTTTTGCAATCAATTGATACTTTAGAGTTGAAATTAAATTCCAACACGTATAATCCCTTGGGACGATCCCTACTCACTCTTGCTACGTTAGTAGTAGTGGTGTAGTGATTTTTATAAATTTAAACTTGACCTAAAAGGCTTTTCTTGAATCGCACATTCTCTACATTATTCTGGCGTATACAAGCGGCCTCGTCATCCGATATATATAGGTGCTTAAGGTTTGAAGTGTGATGATCAAGAGACACTAAAAATCATATAAAGACGGTTGAGGGGCTGAAACTTGTAATCTCCAATTTTACATAGTGAAACTTTTGTCGTTTCACCACTCTGAATGCAAATTTTGCCAAACCACGTATAAATTTTTATATTCTTTATGTGATGTGTTTATTTTCGTGTTTCGTAATTATTATTTGGTTTGCTAGGTTTATCATAACATTTAATAATAAGATCACGTTTACAAAGTCAATCACGGAATCAGGTTCTTCACTTCTTCATATCAATATTCCATGGATTACCTTCCGAAAAAAAATATATATTCCATGGATTAGTGTTTTTAGTGGTATCCTTAATTCTGCCCTCTCTTGAAGCCATTCATCCCAGTTTTAAAAACGAAATGATCCCTCTCCCGATTTCTTTTCTGCTGCGAGACACATTAAAATTCAATACTAGTCCCAAAAATGAAAATAAAGAAAAAAACACTTTATATATAAATTTGTTTCCATAATCTATTTCTTCGTTTGATGTAGTTACAAAACTCAAACTATTTTTGAGAAATCGTCATCACTTGAGGGACATGTAGTTAATTTTCCATTTTATATCCTATTCATTAGTTAATTTAGTTTCCATTCACATGCACATCTTGAAGGTTCATTGAAATTGCCTTGATATTTAATTAATGAAAACAACACAAATCGTGTTTTTTTCAACTGGTAAGGTAACATTTGAACTTAAATTATGCATATAATTTGTAAAACATTGCATGTATCGAAGTTTGCAAATCATTCAAGACTTAAAAGTGATGCAATCAAGAAGTTAAACTACACCTTCCATTTCCATTAAACACCCGATATTTCATAGCTTATTCTTAATTATGGACATTCACAAAGTCCAATCTGTTCAAAACACGTACAACAGATAGAGCAGTACTTCATGATCAAGGATAAACCTCGATGAGAGACCTCAAACCCAGTATGGGGGTTACCTTGTAGTCACTGAAACCAGCATCAAAGAAAAGCTTTCCCCATTCTTTCTCGTTTCTCTCTCTACCAGTGACCAAAACCATCATCAGCATATCAAAGAAGAACTGAGTTTCTAAAGATTCATCATCTCCTTTCTCATTTTCCACCATCATGTCTATGATAATCACCTTTCCTCCCTTGTCCTTGCTTGGAATTGCTTCTTTGCATTTCTTTAGTATCTTCACACTCTCTTCGTCGCTCCAATCATGTAATATCCACTGCTTGTCATTTGCACTCAAATTATAAGTAGAATAAAATTTCCAAAATCATTACTGAAAAATGTGAAAATTTCAAATTAGTATATATATATTTTTTTCAACATGGATTGGATATAGCATAAATTTCATGTGAATAAAACAGTTAGTACTAAGGAGTATTTAATATTGCTATCTATTTATAGCTAGGTTGGCACTGTCATAGATACATATATTTAAATAAGAATAGCATACATAACTAGAAAAAAGGTTTGACAATTCAGCATGAAGGTAAATGTAGTTTTGAAAAAAGGGCAGTTCCATTGGCATGCCAGTTTTAATACATGTATGTCAATTTTTATATGGATTTAAATTGAAATAATGAAATGAACTATGTAAAACACAAAGAAAATTCTATCTGTATATACCTTTAAGAGAACAGCATCAGCAGTAGGAATTGCCTCAAACATGTCCCCACCAACATAGTTCAACTTCTTAGTCCCTTCCAAGCCATCAACCACATGTGGTAGATCAAACACAGTGCACTGCAAATGTGGGAACCTATTGGCGATGGCTTTCGCGACAGTCCCGGTGCCACCCCCAACATCAACCAATGAATTCAACCCCTCAAAAACCACCTTACAATCTTTAACAACCACACTAGTAACCAACCTTGCATCACTAGCCATGGCATCATTAAAGAAATGGTTCAGCTTTTGTTCATGGCCTGCGTAGTCCCAAAATGTCCTCCCATGAGCCGTGTCAAATGGCGTGGGATCGCCATTCTGGAACCACTGGCTCACATAATGCCATGGCTTTGTCAGAATAGGATCAAGCATGGCTAGCAAAAATGGTCTCACACTCAATGGCTCGTCCTTGAGGAGGAGCTGAGACGCAGGTGTGAGCAAATAACCTTCTTCTTCTCCTCCATTGTCATTTTCCGATAGCTTTTGATTCACAAAGAAGCCGGAATGAACTAGAATGCGCATAAGGCGATAGACACACCTGCCTTTGGCTTGGTTGATGTTGAGCACTGCAACAAGCTCGGAGAGAGTCATGGGCTGACCATGCTTGTGGATGATGTCTGGTATGCCAAGTTGAACTGCACATTTTAGTGACATAGAGTTTATGAAGTTGAATATGTGGTTCCATATGTGAGCTTGAGAGTGAAGCAGCTCTTTGTCAAGCTCGACATTGGTCATCATATCCATCTTAATTATGCTCTCAAATGCTTTTGCGTAGAACTCTAAAAAAATTGATCTATATATAGGAAGTGTCACACAAGTGCAACTAGCAAGGCACGAGCAGAAATAAAAAAAATATAAAATAATAATAATAAAAAAAAAAAAAAAAAATGATAGCATACTCTTTCAATTTTTAATGTTCACATGATTCATATCCATAAAATAATTGTCCCTTTTTCTATATGTTTTAATACCACAATGGCCAATTATTTTCTGTATAAGTGTCATTTTCCTTTCGTTTTACATGGGGTTTTCATTAGTCAAAGAGATATGCTAAATCTGATCATTACACATTAATATTTGAAATTATATATTTTCATATGTTTCAACTCTACATTAATTAATAATTACTTATAAGGAAAGAGATACGCTAAATAATAGTTTAGATGATTATTAACTAAAAAGAACATACATATATATAGCTTAAGAGTATAAATCATTTTAAACAGAAGCAATATTCCAATTTTAATTAGCGAAAAAAAAAAATTTCCAATATCCAACTTGCCCCAAAAAAAAAAAATAAATAAAAATTAAAAAAAAAATAATTCCAATTTCGAAGTGATAGTTAATTTGAAAGATAAAGTGAATCACTATATATATATATATATGACTAATTAAGCACATTTAAAATGAGACTGTTATTTCTTAATTAAAAATGTTTATACAAATTGTTAGTGGGGAACTTAACATTAACAAAAGCACTGGTTAAGTTTAACTAACTGGGTCAGTTCAATGCATGCACGTGGTCTATCTAGTAAATTAATTTTAAACCCCCCTGCACATAGTAGGAGTAATACTTATTTAAGCCCTTTTTGATGCACTCTGCCCAACATGTCACAGACTTCAAAAGTGTATTTCAGTTGCATAAAATTCACACCTCAAATTTAAAATTTTAAACTGAAATTGAAAGAAAAATTAGTAACATGAATTGAAAATTTAAATCCTAGATAGATTCATATATATATATATATGACTAATTAAGCACATTTAAAATGAGACTGTTATTTCTTAATTAAAAATGTTTATACAAATTGTTAGTGGGGAACTTAACATTAACAAAAACACTGGTTAAGTTTAACTAACTGGGTCAGTTGGCATGCACGTGGTCTATCTAGTAAATTAATTTTAAACCCCCCTGCACATAGTAGGAGTAATACTTATTTAAGCCCTTTTTGATGCACTCTGCCGAACATGTCACAGACGTCAAAAGTGTATTTCAGTTGCATAAAATTCACACCTCAAATTTAAAATTTTAAACTGAAATTGAAAGAAAAATTAGTAACATGAATTGAAAATTTAAATCCTAGATAGATTCGATGTGTGAAATACAACACACTGATTTTGTAACTTCAAAGAATAATCAAGGAATTTTTTTCTAAAAGAGGGAAACTCACCTCCCCCGCTCCTCTCTCTCTCTCTCTCTCTCAATATGTGAAGCCCACATGATAAGGTTTGGAAGCTCACATGATTGTTTGGGTAGCCCACATGATTAGGTTTGGAAGCTCACATAATTGTTTGGGTAGATCTAAATGTATGCATATACTTCTAGCTCTTTCTATCAAAGTTGGTTCATCCATTCGATGTGTGAAATTCAACACACTGATTTTGTAACTTCAAAGAATAATCAAGGAATTTTTTTCTAAAAGAGGGAAACTCACCTCCCCCGCTCCTCTCTCTCTCTCTCTCAATGTGTGAAGCCCACATGATTATGTTTGGAAGTTCACATGATTGTTTGGATAGATCCAAATGTATGCATATACTTCTGGCTCTTTCTATCAAAGTTGGTTCATCCATTCTGTCACCTCGTAAATGTATGCATATACTTCTAGCTCTTTCTATCAAAGTTGGTTCATCCATTCAATGTGTGAAATTCAACACACTGATTTTGTAACTTCAAAGAATAATCAAGGAATTTTTTTCTAAAAGAGGGAAACTCACCTCCCCCGCTCCTCTCTCTCTCTCTCTCTCAATGTGTGAAGCCCACATGATTATGTTTGGAAGTTCACATGATTGTTTGGATAGATCCAAATGTATGCATATACTTCTGGCTCTTTCTATCAAAGTTGGTTCATCCATTCTGTCACCTCGTTCTGGTGTGGGGTTAATTTGCATAGTCCTCTCCAATCTAATCACATTCCCATAATAGAACTTCTTGAACTTGGGGTCTTCATACTTGCCACCGTTGTCTGATTTCAACCACTTAATCTTAAAGCTCGTCTCATTCTCCACGATGGCTTTCCACCTGTTGAACGCCTCATACACCTCAGATTTTTGCTTCAAGAAATGGACTCATACCTTCCTTGTATGATCATCAATGATACTGGGGCTATCAACAATACATCAATTTGAACTAGCTATTGCTTCTCCTTGTTGAGAATTTTGTCACTCTTCTTGAAACTCACAAATTTTTTATTTTATTTTATTTTATTTATTTATTTATTTTTTTTGTCAAACATGCAACTCTCATAGAAGTCAATACCAATTGGCTTTAGGCTTGGTAGTTTCCCCTTGAGCAAAACCCCATTTCACTCATGTGACCTAGCCTTTACTGCCAAATGTTGTGATCATTTTTGCTATATGCAGCTGCTATCAACCCACAAGCCCTAGTAGTCTTGTAGAGAGTTATCAGTCTTCTTACCAAGTGTAACGATCATAGCACCTCTGGAAATCTTCCACGAGCCTCCGTTGAAGATTGTGAATTAATAACCTTCATCTAATAATTATTCCATCAAAGCCAGATTCTTACTCAAGTCAGGAATGTGCCTAACATTCTTCAACCTCTATACAGACCCATTCAGCTTAAGGTGCACTTCACCCTTGCCAACGACATTGTAAGATTGATCGTCACCAAGATCACCTTCCCTAGGTTACCCACTATTAAATACTCCCTTGTCCTAAAAGAATGTCTCTTTTGGGGAACTGTGACTCACAAAAGAGACATTTATTTTGGGATAGAGGGAGTAGTTTTTTACATTAAGTAGCATGAATGTGTTTATCCTATGTTTAATCAAGGGTTTTGCACTTTCAATGTCAAGAGTATACTACATTTTTAGGTTCAATGGGCTGCCAAGGGTAATTGTAGGTTCATCACTCATGGTTTTGTTCCTTACAGTCACTGGGGTATTCTTGTAATGACCCGGTCATTTTCCTTCCTTTCCTTTTTCTCAAATTTTCACGGATATTTTTTTTCCGTTAATCTTTTCTTTTCTGAGTTCAGTTTCTTGTCACTTAGTGTCGTCTCGAGTGCTCTTGAATGATTTCCGAGACTCTTTTCTTTGGATTGACAACTTCCTTTGAGGATCGCGTCATTTCCACATTTTCATTTTTCGGACACTATTCACTTTTCGTCATTTTCCCTATTTCGTCTTTTCCCCGTTTATCACTTTGTTGGCATAACCACACTTCTTATGTTCGGAGTTGGTTTTTGACTTCATGTAACTTCATTCTAAGTGGTTTTCACGAAATACGTATCTTTACTTTTGCAGAAAAGTACTCTGGTTGCTCCCGGTGTCCATAGGGGCATGGATGCACAGTTTTTCAAAATCTTTTTCTTTTCTTGGGGTATTTTTCATAAATATCTTTTGAAGATATTTTATTTCAGGGGTTTCTAAGAAAATATTTTAGGAAGAAATTTTCATTTTGGGCTAGTTGTGCAGTTTTTACTTTTTGGAGGTGCCATTGTACAATTAATGAAAGTTATTGCTCAATGTCTCATTTTGAGCCTGGATCCTCGTACGGGATTCATTTTCACTTTTCATCGAGTCGCGTACTCTTAGAATTTCATTCTGGTCATTTTTCTCCAGTTTTAAGGTTTCTGGCCCTAGTTGCCGCCGAACTTGTTCGGGGATATCTCTCTGCTCGGGACTCGATTTTTTACGCCATTTCTTCCGTTGTTCATCTCTTTCTCATTACGGTTCTTTTTCATTTATGGAGTTTTCCGTTTGAGCTCGTTTGCTCAAATTTCACTTTTTCGGACCCGACGGGGCCCGTTCGGGGCACTTTTTGAGATTTTCTATAAATAGGGGGCCTTAGAAAGAAAAATTAGATTTTTCTCTCTCTCCCCTCTCTCTTGGCTGGATCTCATGGCAGCCATGGCTGTTATCTTCTCTCTCTTCTTTTGAGTTTCTTCCCTTCAATGAAAAGTCATTGTGCCTTAGTGTTTTATGTTCGTCTTGGCGAGGCCTTTGATTCCATCGATTGGAATCTCGTTTTGGTCATTTCTTGAGTTCGGGTTTCAAGTCAAGTTATGATTTTCATGGGGCTTCCTTGGGGTTCTTGTTCACCGTGTTGTCTCCGACAAAACCTAGAAATTTCGTCGGATTCGGAGCCGTTTCATTTCGGTGGGGATTTGAGATTTCATCTCAAATGGAGGTAGGGGATGTTTTAGGACTATCTATGTGTTGTATTGAGTGTTTCTCATGATTATACAACTTATATGTTTACCTTGTATTAAATTTAGAAAGTTAGTAATGATTATTTCTTTGTATAAAAATTTAATTCACATGATGATGTATAACTTAGATTTAAATTGTGGCATGCTAAAAAGTTTAGTTTTAATATGTTTGTTAACATATATTAAATTGGGATTTATTGAATAAGAATCGCACTTTTTATTTATTATTTTTCTTTGTGAAAGATTAATTCCCATGTCCGTACCTTGCATGAAATTAAGTTGTGACATGCTTTTAAATTAAGTCTTGGCATGTTTGTTAACATACGTTAATTTGAGAGCATTTGGACAAGTATGAAAATTTAGAGATTTTAAATTAAATGACTAATTAAAATCTATTTAATGGTTCCCTTAGCCTAATTAAGTTTTTAACTTGATAATCATGATGACTAGGACTTGTGTACTAGTATATATTAAATAGGGACCATTTGAAGTTGCTTTGAAATTTAGAAGTTTAATTATCATGATACAATTAAATTCTACCTTGTTATACCATTGGCCTACTTGAGATTTTAGTGAATGTGTGTGGATACCATGCTATGTTGTTTAACATGTATGAATAGCAGGCCATTTGATTGAGATTTGAAACCTAGGGAAATTAATTAGTTATTTTATTAATTTTCGTTTCTATTGCATTATTGATTAAATCATGTGTTTAACATTGATATTATGTTTGAAGCATGATTTTAGACTTGTAAGGGACTTATGCGATTATGTTTCAATATTGAATTATATTGTTATAAAATGTAACGAATCGCACACTGAAGATTCGACATGTGATGTTATAATAGCGCGTAACGAATCGCGCTTTAAAGATTCGACATTGTCATCCTATAGTAGTTGTAGATATAGGGCATGTATTGTGTAGTTTCAACCTACTTGTGCATGGAATGTAGTTTCGTGCTGATATATATATATATCGTATATAAGTTGTTAACTTATTTATTTTGGAGTCTTGAGACATTGTTACTGTGATATGGCTAGAGTTTGGCTCTAGTGCGGGAGGTATGAGTTCTCCCTATTGAGATAGTGCGCACTAGGGTGATCTTCCTAGCGGGTTAATGCTCGCAATAACCATTTTGTTCTTGGTTTAGTCCGAGACGTGATGTCCAAGTCTTCCACTATTTGTTTTCGCATTCAATTCCAAGTTGACAACCAATGTTTAATTGTGACTTGTGGTTTTGGTTATTGGTGATTTAATGTTGTTAAGTACATTTACGCATTATAGTTTTGAATGAATCATAGTATGCTTTTAATGTTGTTAAGTACATTCATGTTTTTATGATTTTTGATAAATCAATGTAAACCTTGATGTTGTTAAGCATATTATGTTGTATTATTCAAATGTACCTTAGGAATGATCCTATAAATTCATTTGGAACGTAGACGTTTGGTGGCATGACCCACTTTCGTCATCTTTGTATTTTAGATTTCAAGTTGATAACTTTGAGAATCTATGTCTTGTTGCTTTGTATAGCATGCATCTATGTTGGTTAAATTGCAAAGATATGGTGAATTGTGCTTTATTATTCAAATGTAGCTTAGAAATGATCCTATAGATTCATTTGGAACATAGACGTTAGGTGGCATGACCCACTTTGGTTGTTTTCGCATTTTAGATTTCAAGTTAATAACTTTGAGAATCTATACCTTGTTACTTTATATAACATGCTTCTATGTGGTTTGAATTGCATGGATGACGTGATTTGTGCTAGAAATGATCTAGGGTAGCTTATGATGCTCCCTGAGTCTCATCTTGACATAGACGTTAGGTGGCCTGAGCCTTTTTAACATGTTTCACCTTAAGGTGATAAAATTGTAAAATGCTAGGTCGATGCATGCTCATTTCCTATAAGTAGCTTTATATTACTCACCCACGTACTGGGGACATTTTTCAGGTACAGGAATCAAGGTTAAATTTCTCATTATGCTTGGATAATTTGTGGACTTGAAGGTTCCATTCTCGTAAAGGTTGGCTAGAAATACCACTTGTAGCCTTATGTGTAAATTGTGTATTTTTAATTCTAAATATGTAATGTGTACACGAGTACACTCTTTTCAATGTAATCGACATGTATGAGATGAGGCCGGAGGCCAATGACATGTATTTTGTATCCTATGTAATTTATGACTTCATGAAATATATGAGAATATTGAATAATACCAAGTTATTATTTCACTATGTTTACATCGGGTGTGGGAATTCCATTTTCATTCTTTCATAGGGTCTTACTAATCATGCATGAAGTGTGGCCAAAGGCCAAATGGTGTTTTGTAACCATTTCATAATTTTGAGTTTCAAGTTTTCATTCCAAGCTTCATTTTTGTCATTTTGGCCGTTGGGGGGGTCGTATTTTGCATCGGCGGTATTTTTAAACCATGGATCATTGTAGCACATCCTAATAGGTAAGTTACGTCTGCATGCATGGTCGTTTTCGGGAAAAACTCTTTCGTTGGCGAAATGAGCCTCTTATGGATTCATTTCACACTTTTGTTGAAAAATCTTGCTTAAGAGCTTTTTGGGGATTTCCTTTGGGAAATAAATTCCATTATGAACTTTGTCACATAGAAAATGTGATTTTAAGGGGAGTTTCTTCACGACATTTTTCCGAAAAATGTCATCTTGATCTCGAAAACTGCGCTCCAAACTCAGTTTTCTGCTATTTTACTGTTTCTGCTGTTTAAGTTCAACTCTGGTCAAGTTAAACCGGTTCAAGCTTCTTGAACCGGTTCAAGATGTGTTTCTTGCTCCAGCATGGGCATACTACCCATGTTGAACCAGTTCAAGGAGGCTGAACCGGTTCAAGTCTTGCAGTTACTGTTGCAGGTTCAACTTTGACCTTCCAACTTCAAACTATTGTAACTTCTTCGTTTTAATTCCGAATTGTTCCATTCTTGAGTCTAAATTGGCCATGTCGAAATAGGCTTTCTAATAGTACCAATTTCATATTTGGATTCTTCTCCTATCTTAAGATATCCTCGTTTTAGTGAGAGGGTGTCGGATTTAGTTCGAACCGGGATAGGGTTCATCTGGGATTTCAGTTCCTTTGGACTTGGGACTTCAAGTGAAGTTACCAAAGGATGTTTTTGGACATTTTTTATCTCATTCGACTTATTGAAAGTCAAATTCCTTCCTTTTGGGGTAAAATGACCATTTTACCCTTGGTCCTTCTTTTGTTGGGTTTTGATATCATTGTCTTCGTTTTGCTTCCACTGGGTCTCAAAATTTTTCGAAGGGTCATTCTTGTGCCTTAGGGATGATATACATCTCTAAGGACTTGGTTTTGTTTTACTTCTGCATTTTGGATCCGTTTCGGGTCATCACAGGATACACTGGGTTAAAAAATCCAGGATCGTCACAGGTGGTATCAGAGCGTCCGGGTTTGAATACCTTGGACGACGGGCTTTGGGTGTATATCGTGCTTTTTTTGATGTACTTTGATATGTTCACATGCTTTTTGATAACATTTTTACGTGCCTTTTGATAACATGCTCGGTGTGATGACATATTTTCTACATTCATATGCTTATGCGTTTAAAAGCATCATAGTTTGATACATGTTTATGTGTCTAAGTACCTAGGAGTTTTCATTTTTTATTTAGCATGTTGTATATGCTTATCTGCTTATGCATAACTGTATGTTGCATGTGATACCCCCGAATTTCCGAATGCAGGTTGGCCAGGCCCACGCCCGAATACTCGAGGATATCAAAAACAAATTGATAATAAACGAACACGGATTACAAAAGAATAAAGAAGAATAAATAAAATACTGAAAAGAAACTAAATGATAATTCAATAATAAAACTTCAGAATAAATTTCTATTAATTAATCAACTCTTCTGATACAACTGATCCTCAAAAAAAATATACAACTCGGGAATCCATACCATGTGGACCCCTAGATAATCCCATCTAAACAAGTGACAGCAATAACTGTCTATATCAAAAAACTGAAACGTAAAAGAAACTCCTATGTAGAAAATTCGGAAGAGTGAAGTAGACTAATCCCTGCTCAGCACGAACAACCTCTACTCCTGATGAACACCTGAAAAATAATGATGGGTCAGGCTCACAAACAAGTTCTACTCTACTACAGTCCAAGCAGAGATTCGATATACGTCTACATCCTAGTCAATCCAACAATAACTAGTAGTCCGTATATATATAAATACACACTAAAGGAACATCACTAGACTGTAGGGCTGTCTCAACCTGAATAGTAGGCAACATGCAAAATGCACATATAGTGGGCATGAGTACCTAGACCTATTAGGGTACACAACTACACTATATCTAGCTACACATCCCTAGCGATATACGCGCCCTAGCCACTGATCCTGAGACTCAAGCTCATATCATGGCACCATACTTATATATATATAAGGGTTAATTACACTCACACCCCCTGAGATTTGTCTAATTGACAACCAAATGATAGTTAGCCTCTTTTTGAACACTCACACCCCCTGTTAGAAAGGGTAACCAAACAACCCCTAAAAATGTGAAAAAAGACACTATTGCCCTTCAATAAAATAATAATTCTTAAACTAAAATATCAAAATATTTATATCACCAAAATACCCCTCAGATTATTAACTACGTGTTTGGTGCTCCTATCATCCTCACCTACTGCCACCGGTCCCCACAGACAGCCACCACTACCGCCCACCTCTCAACCTCCTACCACCACCACTATCACGGGTATACACACAAAAAACACATATAAATATACTACACTGGACCCCTATAGCCTCTGTCAACGTTTTCTGGATTTGCTTCTCTTCGGCTCCAATGGCTCATGTTAGGATCCCCACCTCGCCGGCGTTAATTTTCTTGGTTTGCTCCTTTTTGGTTCTGGCAGCTCGTGTTCGGCTCCGCACCTCACCGGGCCGTTTATGGGTTTGCTCCTCTAAAAGCCATTCTTCCCAATTTTTCACGATTAATTTCATCTGGGTTTTTAAATCAGAGCTCTAATTCAAACCAATGAAACTTCAAATAGTTTATATATGGGTCTATATATATGGATTTATGTATTTTCCTTTGTTTTGTTCAAATTTGATAATATATATATATATGCGCGTGTGTGTGAGTATATCTTATTCTTTGATCTTCAATTCACAAAAAAAAACTTCGTTTATGGGTTTGCTCCTCTAAAAGCCATTCTTCCCAATTTTTTACGATTAATTTCATCTGGGTTTTTAAATCAAAGCTCTAATTCAAACCAATGAAACTTCAAATAGTTTATATATGGGTCTATATGGATTTATGTATTTTCCTTTGTTTTGTTCAAATTTGATAATATATATATATAAATGCATGTGTGTGTGAGTATATCTTATTCTTTGATCTTCAATTCGCAAAAAAAAACTTTTATATGTGTTTATATGTAATATGATTTGTAAAAAGTGTATGCATTAATTAAATCGAAGAAGGCAATATATATATATATATATATATATATATATATATATATATATATATATATATAATTAGAAGAAGACAGCATGGTGGAAGAGGCAATGACTCTGGCAACAACATGATGGGGAGAGAAGAGGGGTGTTGACTATGGAAATCATGTGATTGGATACATGAGATCTATGGAATTTATTTTCTGAATATGGAATCAGTTATAATTGCTGAGTATCGTGATCCTTGAAGACTATATATATATATATATATATATATATATATATATATATATATATATATATATTGTTGTGATAATGTTAATATAGTAATATATGATTAAAATTATAGTTACAAAGGGTATTTAAGTCATTTAATGATTCAAATGTGATTGTTGACAATTCAAAAGTTATTTAGGTCATTTTATCATGTGTCAGATATGGCAAGAGTGTCTTTGTAAACTTTTTCAAACCTTAGGGGTAGTCATTGTTCAAAAAGGGGTCAACTTTCATCTTGCTGTCAATAAGGCAAATCTCAGGGGGTGTGGGTGTAATTAACCCTATATATAATCTAGTAACCATCCTATCTAGTATAAATTAATCCTCCATAAGTCATTCAACTTGTTCAGCTGACCTGACTTAAATATAAGTAGGACTTAACATTTTAGTTAATTCATTCCCTTATATAATAAATTAATCCTTCGTAAGTCATTCAACTTGTTCAACTGACCTGACTTGAATATAAGTAGGATTTAACATTTTAGTTAATCCATTCCCTTATATAAAATAGGTAGGACTTAACTGATAAGTTAATCCGTCCCTAAAATGCCACCGTCCTATATCGGTGCATTAAATCACACAATCCAACAATTGATGTAACAATTAAGGAAATACATCAAACAATCCAGAAATAACTATGATCATATGATATCAAGTTATCACAAAATAGGAATGACTTATTATTTATTTAAGCTTCCTATATCATATGTCCTACACAAACTGAATCTTATACATATAATGATATTTTATTATACTATCAAATAAGAATTCTCCATATCCAATTCATCCTACACATTTAATCTCAATTGCTAAAACATATTAAAGATTAAATCCATTCGTTTATTTAAAACATTCAAATAGCAAGCATTATTATGATTGAGTCTATTTAAATTTATTTAAACCCAAACCTAGTTCCTATTTAATGTTCAGGAATCCTAGGTATGTTTCTATATTCCATCATTCCACAGATATGAAAAATACATAATGTAAACATATAAAAATTCACACCGAAAATCAAATCAAAATCATGCATTTATCAATTCATACCACAAGAACAGATATGAACCAATTTTATAAAACCTATATTCTAATCTAATTAAACATGCATAATTATTTAATTTTTTGTGTTTAATAAATCCTGAAATTTCCTAGGCATGCATAGAAACACGAATCAAAGGGAAAGAGATAGAAGAAGAACTTGCCTTAAACTTTCGGATCGAAAGTTAAACTTCTTCTTCCTTGATCTTCTCTCTACAAGGTTTTTTTTTTTTCTCCTTCCTTCATTTTCCTCCTTCCCTCTCTAACTCTCACTCTCTAAAATATATCACGTGAATATTTCTAGCTCCTTTTTACAATCTATAGCTATATATTTATAGGTTAAATAAAATAATCCTAACCCTTTTCCCAATCCAAGTCAACTTAAAATATATATATATATATATATATATATATATATATATATATGTATATAAAAATATTAAAAAGGTAAGTAAAATATGTTACGTATATAATTTATGTATATCTTTATTAAATAAATAAATTATCCACATCCCATTATTTATTATTGGATTATCCAATAATACTTAAATTATTATAATATTATAAAGTAACTTAAAACATAACACGTATCAAATCTATGTATATTTTTATTATTTAAATATAAAACATATACATCAGATTATATATTACTACCCAAGTTACTATAAAAGTAATTAATAAATTACTTTTCCTTTTATATATATTAAAAAGGTAAGTAAAATATGTTACGTATATAATTTATGTATATGTTTATTAAATAAATAAATTATACACATTCCATTATTTATTAATGGATTATCCAATAATATTTAAGTTACCATAACATTATAAAGTAACTTAAAACATAACACATATCAAATCTATGTATATTTTTATTATTTAAATATAAAACATATACATCAGATTAGATATTACTACCCAAGTTACTATAAAAGTAATTAATAAATTACTTTCCTTTTTATATATGTATATAATATATATCTATATATATATATACACAACTATCCACCTCATATCCAAGTAGTCCATGGGACCCAATTGGTTAGCTCATTACTACTAACCATAACCATAAAAGAAAAATAAAATAAAATAATAAAAGAAAAGAAAACATTTAATTTACAATTAATCAAAACACCATTTAAGTACATAATCTAATTAAGCAATTAACACATAGACAAATACAAATAATACATAGACACATAATCAAATAGTCAAGTAATACTTAATTCAATTAAACACATAAGCAATTAGTTATCATAACATTATAAAGTAACTTAAAACATAACACGTATCAAATCTATGTATATTTTTATTATTTAAATATAAAACATATATATCAGATTAAATATTACTACCCAAGTTACCATAAAAGTAATTAATAAATTACTTTCCTTTTTATATATGTATATAATATATATCTATATATATACATACACAACTATCCACCTTCTATCCAAGTAGTCCATGGGACCCAATTGGTTGGCCCATTACTACTAACCATAACCATAAAAGAAAAATAAAATAAAATAATAAAAGAAAAGAAAATATTTAATTTACAATTAATCAAAACACCATTTAAGTACATAATCTAATTAAACAATTAACATATAGACAAATACAAATAATACATAGACACATAATTAAATAATCAAGTAATACCTAATTCAATTAAATACATAAGCAATTAGTCAAATAATCAATTAAATAATTAAAAATACAATTAAAACAAATAAATAAATACCGAGACTATCCTTTTAAAATTATGGGTATTACATTGCATACATTGATGTGCTAATTATTTGATGCATTCATTGAGCGAGTTGCATTCGATCATAATAACTCGTGTTATTATTGATCTCGTTTCCTTTTTACGCATATAGCGTCACAGTCTTGACTCACGGAGAGTTTTCTAGTTAGGGCTCAGGTGAGCGTAGTGTTGTAGTATTCGTCTGGCGAGATGAGACGTAGGCCACGGAGACATCATTTCGTCTCATTTTCTTTTGTCTTTTCATGATGTAGTCATGGTGGTGTTAGAGGTATCGGTGTCATCTTTTAGGACTTCATGGTGGTCTTGACATCATTGATGTCATTGAGATATTTGTTTCTAGCATCATGGGATGATGAGTTAGGGCTAACTCGAATCCTTCCTTGAGGAGTCGGGAGTTACTTTGTGAGCCTCAGGGCGAGGTTCTCGTGTCTTGTTTTCTTAGGATGATAGTTTCAGGATTTGGATAGGTGTGTTAACCTAAAATCCTTCTTGTGTTGCCTTAAACAGCTCTTACGATCTATAGTTGGGATGTGAGCGGTCTCGTATAATTAATTGTGCTAGTGCAATTGATTACTCTTTCTTGTCTTTGGAAACTTGGGGCGTTGTGTTCGGGTTCTGGTAGAATCCTGTGGAGTTCCTATCGAACTCATTGGCATTTTGGATTGCGGGTTCTCTTGTTGATGTCTCGTAACGGTTAACATTAAAGCTATCAATTTCGTTGTTGTCTTGTTTCGTGTAGTGTTGGGATTCTATCGGAGTATGAGCTGGTCTTGGGAAAGACTTGCTGACCCTATGTCTCGAGGACTTAGTGGTCATTGGGGGGATGATTCCTTTCCTCATAGTAGGGGATTAGATTCGTCCAGGTTTTGTGTTACGTTTTCTGCGTGATATCTTGTAAGAGGTGTGCCATTCATTTCTCTTAATTTTGCAAACTTACCATTTGTATGATCACTTTTACATGTTTATGAGCCCTATTATTTTCGGGCATGTCTTAGAAACATGTTTAGGATATGTGAGTATGTAGTAGTTGTATGAGAATGTATATGATACGTTTGCCTATACAGTATCTGTTTACCATGTTAGTGCCGTTGGTGGTGTATAGCGTGTCGCTATTTATTTAACCTCTATGTGATAGGTGATTTATTTGGTTTACTTTATGTGTACTGTGTATTTATTACTATGATATTATTTAATTTATGTCATTTAATTTTATGAGCATGCACTATGTGAGTATTTGGTTTATACTATTTCATCTTTCCTGCACTCATGTTTGGGTTTCGTGACCTTGGTTGTCGGGATTGAGATATGTGAGCTACGTAGTAGACTTGTGTCTTGAGGTTTTAGTTATCCAGTATAGGGATTTTGACCCAGCGTTTTGTCTTCTGTATGTAGCCTTACGGGAGGCTTACTTCAGATTTGTGCTTAGGGTTTCGGTTTTGTGGGTCCAATCCATTGGCTCAAACTTGTCAGGCTGTGGATTTGGGACTGGTGTTGTTGTTATCGCATTCTCATATGTGGGGTTCGTTAGTACTCCAGCATTAGGGATCTAAAGCCTTAAGCGTAACAGTGCCACTAACATTGTTGTTAGAGTTTTGGGATTAGCTACCCCAACTCTCGCGGATGCCTGGCTTCCGTAGTGCTTTTTGTAATAATCATTTCCGACATTGATGTCATTTGTATTGAAAAGTTTCTTTCTGTGGCATGTACTTTATACTGTCATGCTACCTTACTAACGAGTAAGTGTGGGTGGGTTCTAGTCATTGTTCGTACTACCATGTCATTCTTAGCCATCAGTCTTGATTCGACTTGTCGTTGTCTTGGGATTCTCTCGGTGATTGAAATTTGGGTTAATATACCGATTCGTTGGGAGGTGTCACTCAGTCTTTGGTTTTCGCGTTCCTTCGGATAATCTTCAGGCTTTTGGAGTTGTCCTTTAGCACCTTATGGTGTGTCCTTTGGGTTGATCTTGCTTCGATCTTGTTCGGTTCTCTTTTGTCTGTTCCTGATTTTGGGTACGAAATCTCTTTAAGGAGGATAGGTTGTAATGACCCGGTCATTTTCCTTCCTTTCTTTTTTCTTAGATTTTCTCAGATATTTTTTTTTTGTTGATCCTTTCTTTTTTGAGTTCAGTTTCTTGTCACTTAGTGTCATCTCGAGTGCTCTGGAATGATTTCTGAAACTCTTTTCTTTGGATTGACAACTTCCTTTGAGGACCGCGTAATTTCCACATTTTCGTTTTTCAGACACTATTCACTTTTGTCATTTTCCTTATTTCGTCTTTTCCCCGTTTGTCACTTTGTTGGCATAACCACACTTCTTGTGTTCGGAGTTGGTTTTTGACTTCATATATCTTCATTCTAAGTGATTTTCACGAAATACGTATCTTTACTTTTGCAGAAAAGTACTCTGATTGCTCCCGGTGTCCGTAGGGGCATGGATGCACAGTTTTTCAGAATCTTTTTCTTTTCTTGGGGTGTTTTTCATAAATATCTTTTGAAGATATTTTATTTCAGGGGTTTCTAAGAAAATATTTTTAGAAGATATTTTCATTTTGGGCTAGTTGTGTAGTTTTCACTTTTTGGAGGGGCCATTGTGCAATTAATGAAAGTTATTGCTAAATATATCGTTTTGAGTCTGGATCCTCATACGGGATTCATTTTCACTTTTCATCGAGTTGCATACTCTTAGAATTTCGTTCTGGTCGTTTTTCTCCAGTTTTAAGGTTTTTGGCCCGAGTTACCGCCGAACTTGCTCTGGGCATATCTCTCTGCTCGGGATTTGGTTTTTGACGCCGTTTCTTCTGTTGTTCATTTTTTTTCATTTTGGTTCTTTTTTGTTCATGGAGTTTTACCGTTTGAGCACGTCTGCTCAAATTTCACTTTTTCGGACCTAGTGGGGCCCGTTCGGGGCACTTTTTGAGATTTTCTATAAATAGGGGGCCTTAGAAAGAAAAATCAGATTTTTCTCTCTCTCCTCTCTCTTCGTTGGATCTCATGGCAGCCATGACTACTATCTTCTCTCTCTTCTTTTGAGATTTTTCCCTTCAATGAAAAGTCATTGTGCCTTAGTGTTTTATGTTCGTCTTGGCGAGGCGTTTGATTCCACCGATTGGAATCTCATTTTGGTCATTTCTTGAGTTCGGGTTTGAAGTCAAGTTGTGATTTTCATGCGTCTTCCTTGGGGTTCTTGTTCACCGTGTTGTCCCCGATAAAACCTAGAAGTTTCGTCGGATTCGAAGCCGTTTCATTTCGGTGGGGATTTGAGATTTCATCTCAAATAGAGGTAGGGGATGTTTTAGGACTATCTATGTATTGTATTGAGTGTTTTCCATGATTATACAACTTATATGTTTGCCTTGTATTAAATCTAGAAAGTTAGTAATGATTATTTCTTTGTAGAAAAATTTAATTCACATGATGATGTATAACTTAGATTTAAATTGTGGTATGCTAGAAAGTTTAGTTTTAATATATTTGTTAACATATATTAAATTGGGATTTATTGAATAAGAATCGCACTTTTTATTTAATATTTTTCTTTGTGAAAGATTAATTCACATGGCCGTACCTTACATGAAATTAAGTTGTGACATACTTTTAAATTAAGTCTTGGCATGTTTATTAACATACTTTAATTTGAAAGCATTTGGACAAGTATGAAAATCTAGAGATTTTAAATTAAATGACTAATTAAAATCTATTTAATGGTTCCCTTGGCCTAATTAAGTTTTTAACTTGATAATCATGGTGACTAGGACTTGTATACTAGTATCTATTAAATAGGGACCATTTGAAGTTGCTTTGAAATTTATAAGTTTAATTATTATGATATAATTAAATTCTACCTTGTTGTACCATTGGCATACTTGAAATTTAGTGAATGTGTGTGAATACCATGCTATGTTGTTTAACATGTATGAATTGCGGGCCATTTGATTGAGATTTGAAACCTAGGGAAATTAATTAGTTATTTGATTAATTTCCATTTCTATTGCATTATTGATTAAATCATGTGTTTAACATTGATATTATATTTGAAGCATGATTTCAGACTTGTAATGAACTTATGCGATTATGTTTCAATATTGAATTATATTGTTATAATGTGTAACGAATCGGACACTGAAAATTCTACATGTGATGTTATAATAGCGCGTAACGAATCGCGCTCTGAAGATTCGACATTGTCATCCTATAGTCGTTGTGGATTTAGGGCATGTATTGTGTAGTTTCAACTTACTTGTGCATGGAATGTAGTTTCGTGCTAATATATATATTTCGTATATAAGTTGTTAACTTATTTATTTTGGAGTCTTGGGACATTGTTACTGTGATATGGCTAGAGTTTGGCTCTAGTGCGGGAGGTATGAGTTCTCCCCATTGAGATAGTGCGCACTACGGTGGTCTTCCCAGCGGGTTAATGCCCGAAATAACCATTTTGTTCTTGGTTTAGTCCGACACGTGATATCCAAGTCTTCTACTATTTGTTTTCGCATTCAATTCCAAGTTGACAACCAATGTTTAATTGTGACTTGTGGTTTTGGTTATTGGCGATTTAATATTGCTAAGTACATTTACGCATTATGGTTTTGAATGAATCATAGCATGCTTTTAATGTTGTTAAGTACATTCATGTTTTTATGATTTTTGATAAATCAATGTAAGCTTTGATGTTGTTAAGCACATTATGTTGTATTGTTCAAATGTAGCTTAGGAATGATCCTATAAATTCATTTGGAACATAGACGTTAAGTGGCATGACCCACTTTTGTCATCTTTGTATTTTAGATTTCAAGTTGATAACTTTGAGAATCTATGTCTTGTTGCTTTGTATAGCATGCATCTATGTTGGTTAAATTGCAAAGATATGGTGAATTGTGCTATATTGCTCAAATGTAGCTTAGGAATGATCCTATAGATTCATTTGGAACATAGACGTTAGGTGGCATGACCCACTTTGGTTGTTTTCGCATTTTAGATTTGAAATTGATAACTTTGATAATCTATACCTTGTTGCTTTGTATAACATGCTCCTATGTGGTTTGAATTGCATGGATGATGTGATTTGTGCTAGAAATGATCTAGGGTAGTTTAGGATGTTCCCTGAGTCTCATCTTGACATAGACATTCGGTGGCATGAGCCCCTTTAACATGTTTCACCTTAAGGTGATAAAATTGTAAAATGCTAAGTTGATGCATGCTCATTTTCTACGAGTAGCTTTATGTTAGTCACCCACGTAGTGGGGACATTTTTCAGGTACAGGAATCAAGGTTGAGTTTCTCGTTATGCTTGGATGATTTGTGGATTTGAAAGTTCCACTCGTAAAGGTTGGCTAGAAATACCACTTGTAGCCTTATGTGTAAAATGTGTATTTTTTATTCTAAATATGTAATGTGTACATGAGTACACTCTTTTCAATGTAATCGATATGTATGAGATGAGACCGGAGGCCACTGACGTATTTTGTATCCTATGTAATTTATGACTTCATGAAATGTATGAGAATATTGAATAATGCCAAGTTATTATTTCACTATGTTTGCATCGGGTATAGGAATTCCATTGTCATTCTTTCATAGGGTCTTACTAATCATGCATGAAGTGTGGCCAAGGGCCAAATGGTGTTTTGTTACCATTTAATAATTTTGAGTTTCAAGTTTTAATTCCAAGCTTCATTTTTGTCATTTTGGCTGTTGGGAGGGGGTCGTATTTTGCATCGGCGGTATTTTTAAACCGTGGATCATTGCAGCGCGTCCTAATAGGTAAGTTACGTCTGCGTGCATGGTCATTTTCGGGAAAAACTCTTTCGTTGGCGAAATGAGCCTCTTATGGATTTATTTCTCACTTTTGTTGAAAAATATTGCTTAAGGGCTTTTTAGGGATTTCCTTTGGGAAATAAATTCCATTCTTGACTTTGTCACATAGAAAATGTGATTTTGGGGGGAGTTTCTTCATGACATTTTTCTGAAAAATGTCATCTTGATCTAAAAACCGCGCTCCAAACTCAATTTTCTATTATTCTACTGTTTCTGCTGTTTAAGTTCAACTCTGGTTAAGTTGAACCGGTTCAAGAAGGTTGAACCAGTTCAAGATGTGTCTCTTGGTCCAGTATGGGTGTACTACCCATGTGGAACCGGTTCAAGGAGGCTGAACTGGTTCAAGTCTTGCAGTTACTGTTGTAGGTTCAGCGTTGACCTTCCAACTTCAAACTATTGTAACTTCTTCGTTTTAACTTCGAATTGGTCTATTCTTGAGTCTAAATTGACCATGTCGAAATAAGCTTTTTAATGGTACCAATTTCAGATTCGGATTCTTCTCCTATCTCAAGATATCCTCATTTTAGTGAGAGGGTGTCGGATTTAGTTCGAACCGGGATAGGGTTCATCTGGGATTTCAGTTCCTTTGGACTTGGGACGTCAGCTGAAGTTACCAAAGGATATTTTTGGACATTTTTTTTTATCTCATTTGACTTGTTAAAAGTCAAATTCCTTCCTTTTGGGGTAAAATGACCATTTTACCCTTGGTCCTTCTTTTGTAGGGTTTTGATATCATTGTCTTCGTTTTGCTTCCACTGAGTCTCAAAATTTCTCAAAGGGCCATTCTTGTGCCTTAGGGATGATGTACATCTCTAAGGACTTGGTTTTGTTTTGCTTCCGCATTTTGGATCCGTTTCGGGTCATCACAGGACACACTGGGTTGAAAAATCCATAGTCGTCACAATTCTAGTCTTTCTACATGTGTGTGCAACCTTCTTACACTTGCTGGGAATGGTACATTATATCACAGGTCTTATTTATCTTATTTTCATGAGTTACAAATTGATATACAAGCTGCAATAAAGTTCTCTTATGTTGTCATTAAAGGGTATTTCCGTAATTTGGTTAATAGCCTCAAGGGTATATTGGTCAGTCTATATTTTTGTGACAATATGAAGCACTCCACAGAAGGTGCATTATGTCAAATGGTCTTCATTTATGTGATAAAGCTTAGTATTTTCTGGTGTAAAACATGTGATAGCTAAAGGGGTAATTGTGAGACTTTGTGCACAAAATATGTTGCATAAACTACATATTGCCACGTGGCCTTGTGGTCTTGCAGAGAGAAAGGTGTCTTTTTATTCATTGGCTGTAGTAAGAAGGTGTTATCCGCACTACGGTTTCAAGGAGGTCACTATATAGAGGCTATTATAGCATTCTTCAGAGGCTACCTCTTCCAGAAAGCAAATGAGCTAAAAATGAGCTAAAATGAGTACCACTCGAGAAACCAAAATGAAACCATTCCACTGAGTGCTTAATCTGTTAAGAGAGCTAAGTTTAACCTGAGAGTCGTACTAACTTGTGTATACAATTTGAAGATGAAGAGAAAGGTTGTTTGCTGTTGTTTTTTTAGCGCAAAATCAAGGGTTGAGGGGTTACATTTGGTTAGAGTTGGTTTCAGTTTTTCAAACCTGCTATGTTTAATTATTTTGCTGCAATACAATCTGTTATATGAATTGTGAATGTGGTTATACTTCTATGAAATAAGTTTACACAATCTGAGCATTTTAGTTTGTTGATTTGAGGCTGTCTAAGTTCAAATTTAGCCTAAGAAATGACCTGTTCAGATTTTTGTGTTGTGAACCTTATCAACTAGAATTTACACTTGTTTATAAAGCTGTTTTAGGTGTTCACATTGCAATATATTGTTGTATCTGGTGTATTACTTTGCTGAGCATGTTCATACAATTGATTTACACTTGAGAGAACCAAAATCCAAAGGTTGGTAGAGTTGAAAAACCAAAAATACCCTCATAACAGTGCTGCAGCAAAAATCTGGTGTATATGCTGATTTTGGACTTCAAATTGATAACACCTTGCTATAACCTGAGAAGCAATGATGTGAGCAAGTGTTATGATGCAACCCGAGCGTGCATACAAAATAATATACAACACTTTGAGTTTGGAAATTAGTGTCAAGTGGGCATCATACTTTAAATTTATAAATCACTTAACACCTATATTATGTAGTATGAGTGAGAAGGGATCGTCCCAAGAGATTGTACGTGTTGGAATTTAATTTCAGCTCTAATATACCAATTATTTGATTAAACTAAGATGCAAGGAAATTAAAATGCAATTAAAGTAAACTAAGTTGAGTTAGGCATTTAAGAATGAGAAGTGAGGTCTTAGGGAGCATTAGAATCACCACCAAGCTCGTTTACCAAACCACACACTTTCAATTAATTTGGGGAAAACCTTCTTGTGAATAAAATGCAACTACCAATTGCAATATTAAGCATGGAACATCAAATTAAAGAATTCATTGTCTACCTAACCGACAAATAAACTAAGTGTAGCACAACCCATCAATTCTAAGCATGATTCATCAAATTAGTAATAATAATAGCACACATCAATCTAAAGAATCGTGAAATTTGCAATAATAAGCTATGGAATATCAAATCAAGTAAAGATTGTCTACCTACCTATAAGCACGAATTAAATTATAGAACAACCCATCAAACATAAGCATAATCCATCAAATTAATTGGCAAACCCATCTAATGAAAACCATGTCCAGCCATCACTAGATTCTCAATCAACTACACATAGACATGCAATTAATATAGAAAAACTAGTGTAGAGATCAATTCCCAAATAATCACACATAAGAAAACATGTAATTAAAATAAAAAAAAATCAATAGAAAGAATTAATCCATAAAAATCAAAGGAGAACCCAAAATTAATTAAATTCACACGGCTAAAACACTAATCACAAGATATTATTCCCCAAAAAGTATGAAAGAGATAAAGGTTTAGATTACAAACTTGGGGCTCATCCAAGCCCCAAGGAGAAGTCTAGCCAATCATGAAGGATGTGGGTGTGATCTTGGAACCCTCAAGAGCAATCCCCAAACATGGCTCCATCTTTTTTTTTTTCTTCTTTGTTGAATTCTAAAGAGAGAGTGTGTAGATTTTGAGATGTGTTCATGGTGCCTCCACTCTTCTCTTTTCTTCTAACCCTAATCTCTAACTTTTTCAGAGAGAGAATAAAAATTACAATGAAATAAAATTGAAGACAAAAAATCTATTACAAAATGGTTCAATCCCTCCTTTATAAAAGGTCCATGGAGTAGTAAACAAGTCAGAAAATAAGCCCTTAAAATATCTAATCTCACAGCTATGTGGTAGGTGGAGTTTGGACGCGCGGGAATTGGATAGCACACTGCTAACAGATAATTCGATCGATCGAAGATTTTCGATGGATTCAACACTTATCTTCGATCGATCGAAAGTGACGTGGCATCAAAATATCTTCTGGGCCTTATCCACTTTACTGAGCTGGCACCGCCTCATTTCGATCGATTGTAACAAAATTTCGATCGATTTGGATTCCCTTCGATCGATCGAAGTCCCTCTGGTACAATTTTCTTGGCTTCTTTCCAACTTTGCTTCTTAGCTCCAAAATTGGGCTAGATAGCTCTTGTTAGCTTGTTTGAACTTTATTAACCTAAAATAGGAAATAACATAAATAAGTACTTAAGATATGAAATTAAGATAAATGAATGGACTAAAATACCATAACTTAGATGCTAAAATGTGTTACATTTGAGCACTTATCATGTTATTTGATGAAATACAGCTGTAGGAGCTAGATTCAAGAAGTACCATCGACGAAATTACTGATTTTCCCTCTAAAACCTAAAGATAACAAGTGCAACAAATTCACCTGCTACAAGCTATTGTTTGCTACCATTTTGAGCTATAAATTGTTGATTCATTGTTGTTAAATTATATCCAAGCTTCAGTAAGCTTCAGTACAAGTATATTTCATCAATGCCAAGCTAGGGGAACCTTTGACAAACGACATTTTGATTATTTTACCCCCCCAAACTAGAAAGTAACAGGTGTAGCAAATTGCATCTCCTATGAAACATTTGCTTGCTGATTTTTGAGCTGAAATGTTGTGTCCTTGGGTGTATAAATGATCCCAGCTATAGAACAAGTTTAATTTATCATTTTCAAGCTGAGGGAGAACTTGGTGGTTGAGGATATGAAGCTTTTTAAGGCAGTGTTTGGCAAGAACTGAATATCAGGTTTTTAACCTTAAAGTGGTTGTGGTGAGCATTTATTGTTGTATCTTGCTGTTCTATTGAAAACAATTATTTGAGCAAGTGTATTTGGGCTGTTGAAAGACTGGGGGAGTGAAGTTTGAGCTGGTTCTAAAGCTAGTTTACAGTTTTACCCTTTGAAGCTAGAAAGCTAGGGTGTATTGAGGTTAAGCCTATTTGTGTGTGTGTATTGCTGTAACTTGTTATCTAAATTGTTCTCTACATTTTAGTAAGTTTATTTTGATGATACAAAGCTGTGGGAACCAAGTGTAAGCCTGAAATGAAGCGACATTACAGAGTTGCCCTTTGAAGCTATAACACACTCTGTGGAACATATATATACACACAATTTAAATATATATATAGGTTAAGGTTATCAAGAAAATATGGAAAAAAAAAAAAGGGCAAATTTTTATTTATTTTTAGATTAATAAAGTTGCTTATTTGAATTAGAATTTTTGTATAAATTTTAATTGTGATGAATGTATGGTGTCATACTTATTGATTAATTATAGTTAATTAGTTTATTTATGTGAGATATAAATTTTGTAATTGGTAATTTTTGGTAACAAAACAAATCCTAGTTGAGTTGTAATTACAAGTTACCATATCAAGATCAACATCGACTACGGAATTGGAAGGTTGTTCAAAGATGCCATAACTGAGATAATCAAGAAAGAAAAGAACAACACTTTAGAAAGAGATCTAAGAATGTTAGGACACTTGGTATATTTTCAGAACTTACCAAAACAGTGTTTTTCAAGTTTCAGCCTTCAGGATACAAGATTGGTCATCTTGAACCGGTTCAAGATCTTTAGAACCAGTTCAAGGCATTCAAAGCTTGCTTCAAAACTCCATTAACCATCTTGAAACGGTTCAGCCTTCCTTGAACCAATTCAAGGCTTCAGACATGTTTTGGTAACTTTTGTTTCCTGTTATGATTTTCCTACCTAATTGGTTTAGAATTGTATAAAGTCCTATGCACAAAATTTCTTATATTTTCTAAAGGATTAGGTCTTTGAAAATTCTATATAAACCCTAATATATAATCATCTAGGTTTATAATGGCTTTTGCACTACAGCTTCATTATTCATAAAAGCCTTAAGAAGATTATTTATGCAGAAAATCTAAGTTGATTTCTCTATTACTCTTTCTAGAACATACACATAAACACAAGTAGTGACGGATCCAGAAAAATTTATGAGGGGGGCAGTCTTTTAATTTATAGGGATAAATTTATATAGTGGGTCCATTTTTGTAATTTCAATAGAGTTTTCTTCATAATTTTTTAAAAATTTAAAGTAAAAGCAAAAAAAAAAAAAAAAAAAAATCAGTGGGGGCAAATTGTAATATTAGTGGGGGCATCTTCAAAAATTCTCAAAAATTTGAAGTATAAAATGCAAAAAAAAAAATAATCTAGTGGGGGTGAATTATAATTTTAGGTGGGGCATCTTCAAAAATTCTAAAAAATTTGAAGTATAAAATGAAAATATAAAAAATCCATTGGGGGTGATGCCTCTACTGAACCTATATTAGGTCTGTGCCTGAATACAAGAGTGAGTTTAGAGTGTTGTTCAAATCATGATCATAATCAAAGTCTTGCATCTACAACGATCAGAGAAATACAGATCTACTTCTACATCGAATTCAAATATTGAAAAACAGAAGTAAAAGCGATCACACTTTGAAAGGTTCAAAGCATTCGAGGAGTGTTGTTTGATTTACCTGCTATCCTTCTACAAAGATCAAGCATAATCTTGAGGTCAAGTTACTATTGGACGGGTCGTCGCAAAACCAGAGAATTATCTGCTATTGGTATTTGGTAGAACGATAGGGTGTAAGTCAGAGTCAAAGTTAAGTTTAATTTGTTTCATACATAGTGGATCAGTTTACTTTGGACTACACAGTCCACAAGGATTTTTTCGCGCAAACAGTTGATCTATTTTATCAACTAGGGTTTCCTCGCAAAAAATCCTAGTGTCATCTCTAACTCTTAATTTGCCTTATTTTATCTTGCATGTGATTAATTATTTAATTGCTAAAATGAGTAAAGATTAGAAAGACACAGATCTATTTCTAAAAATATGAAACTTTCTTACAACTCACAAATTGCTATCAGAACCAATCTCTACACATTGAGTTAATTATTGTGGAAAGTTTTGATTGATTTCAAAATTTTGTTTTCATCATGTCTTATGCATTAAAAGAATGTGATTCTAATCAACGTGGTCCTTTATTTGAAGGAAACAATTATAATTTTTGGAAATCAAATATGAGAGCTTATTTGCAAAACTCATGAAGTAAAACTTACGCTATTGTTGAATCTGGCTATACCCCACCTATAGAAGATAAAATGATGGATGGTAAAATAGAAAAAGTTTTAAAAGATGCTTTTGTTTTTAATGCTATTAAAACTGAGCGTAATGATGCTAATGGAAAAGCTTTATTTGCAATTATAAATTTTGTTGTTCCATCTGAATATGCTAGAATTTCTGATTATAAGACTGCTAAAGATGTTTGGGATATTTTGCAGGTTACTCATAAAGAAACTTCAAAAGTGAAGTTATCCAAAATTCAGATGCTTTCTCATAACTTTGGGAACATCGTGATAAAAGAAGATGAATCGTTTTTTGATATTTATTCTAGCCTTCTTGAAATTATTTCTGAACTGTGTCACTTAGGCAAAAGAGTTAGTGATAAGAAAATATGTGAGAAAATCTTAAGGTCTTTACCCAAAAGATTTCAAATAAGGGTAGAAACTATCACTGAACATTAGGATTTGTCTACATCTAAAATTGATTAAGTTGTAAGTTCAATGAAAATTTTTGAGATGCAGAATTTTGATTCAAATCAAAAGGAGAAGAATCTTGCTTTAAAATCAACACATGCAAGTTGAGAATTCTGTTGATGATAACTCTGATGATGATTTTGATTTTCTATCAATGCAATTCAATCAGATATTGTAAAGACAACAGAGGAGAAGGAATGGCAATATGGCCAATCCTCAAAATTTTGACAAGGCATCGAAATTTAGGTTTAATGAAAAGAAAGTAGAAGAATCAAAAGAAACTAAATTCACTTACTAGAATTGTAGTAGCAAAGGTCACGCATCCAATATTTGTCCTAGTCCTAGGAAAGATCAAAAGATAGGAATAAAGGAAAAGCAATAAAAGTTTTAATTTATGAAAATTCTGTTTCCAGTGATAATGATTCTCCTCATGATGATTGAAATGATTTTTCATATGTCGCTTTTCTTGAAAAAAGGTCCTCATGTTATTACTTTATCTAACTCTGATATTTCAGATAATGAAGACAATGAAGTTCATGATGAACAGGTGTAAGAGGAAGAAAATGATAATAAAAGATTGAAGAAAATGGTCCGAGAAACCATTGAAGTAAAACAGGCTATCAATAAGTTACCAAAGGAGTTTATCCAAGCAAAAGGGGAGAATGAAGATCTAAGAAAACAGATTTATGAAGAAAAAAGAAAAGCTTTTGAAAGCAATTTTATCATCACTGAGCTTAATAGAAGATAATCATTCTTAAAGATAAGGTAAATAATGCTCACTCCTTAGAGGAATATCTTGGTCTGAAAATTGAATCTCTTGAACTTGAATTGCAATCTACACAAGATAGATTGAAAGGGTTTATAATGGGTCAAGATTGCTTGAATAAATTGATCAACATGTGTAAAGATGTGAATTATAAAACTGGGTTAGAATTTGTTAAAGGCTTTTCTAGTAGTCAAGGTAAAACAGTTTTTGTTAAACTTACTGATAAATCTATGCCTAATCCAAGTTTGAATGATACATTGCATTCTGATATGACATATGTGCCTAAACTGTTGCATTGCACTTTTTGTGGTAAAAATGAACATAAATATCACTCATGTTTTCACAAGAAAAAGAAAGATTTTTCTAAAATTCATTCTCATAATGTTCATGCTAAGAAAAAGGTGCATTTTAAGAAGAAAAAGAATTTTGTGACACCTAAGATTTCTAAAGTTGAAAATTTGCCTAAGAAAGAAGTAAAATATGAAAGAGAATTTCAGGAAGTGAGTGTGAAAACTATGTGGATTTAAAAAATAAAAAAAATAAAATAAAATAAAAATAAAAAAAAAAAAAAAAGAAAGAAAGAAAGAAAAGATCTAATCAATTATGTGCCTGTTGAGTCCGTGGAACTAATTTCTAAAAGGACTTTACCTTCAAACTGAGTCCTAGGATAATCAATGATCATGGTTTGTGCTTAATTGAAGAATTTGTTGCCATTAGATCACTTGTTAGGGTTTGGTTAGGGTGTTGAGTTTTGATCATAGTCTTTATGATATATATGTGAAAATTCTTTCATTGAATTTATGATCTATCTTTGAATGCAAATTAAGACATATGGTGATTTGATAAAAATAGATTCTTGGGTTGTAATTTATATAATGAAAGATAATTTGCATTGATTAGGAGATTTTTTATATTAAATCTCTTAAGTTTATAGTTTCTGCATACTAGTCCATCTCTGAAAATTTTGATTGAAAAACTTTGAATTGTTGACTAGGGTTTATTGATTACAAAAGTTATAAAGTTTATGTTAGAAACGGGAGCATTAAAAACAAAAACTTTTGATGAGATTTGGAATAGATTATGCTAAGAATTTTTTGCGGATCTCTAGACGAGAGCATTTCTCTTCACAAGGAGATGAACGTGGTATATTTACTTTCTCAAATCCGTTTCCGGGTGAATGAGAAATTAGCTTCAAAATGTGGTGTTTTGATAAGCCTAAATGGGTATGCAAAATGTGGGAAGTGTTTATCCCACATGGAAAAAATGTTTAAACTAATTGAAATTTAAATAAGCCAAATTTGGGATTTGGGCTTGGGCTTGGACTTGGGCCTAATTGTAAAGTCCGATTATTACTAAATGGAATTTTAGATTGGGCCTTTATTTTTGGGCTGGGCTTATTTTAATGGGTGGTTGGTTTTTGAATTTGAATTAAAAGTTTTTTTTTTTTTTTTTTTTTTTTTTTTTTTTTTTTTTTTTTTTTTTTTTTTTTAAAGGGTTGCAACTATTTCCAAAGGGTTGCATCTATTTCTAAAGGGTTGCAACTTGTGATGAACTAACATGACCCATGGTTGCACCCATACCCGAAAAGGCACTTTGCTTTCTATAAATACCCCCCCCCCCCTTTGGGGTCATTTGCTATCACATCAATTCAGAATACTTCTTCTCATTTCTGAATTCTCTTCTTCCTTCTCTCTTCTTGTGGGTTCGAGCCTTAGTCTGTGGGTTCGAGTCTTATCTGTGAGTCTGAGTCCGAGTTTGAGTCAGAGAGTACTACACCGAGCCGGTTCGTCTATTCCTTTGGTTTGCAGTGCTACTACCAAATGAAGACAAGTCGTTGTATCCTGGGAGATAGACGCCAGTGAGTCCGTTAGCACCATAGCGGGACGAATCTGTCTTAAGAAAATAGAATCAAATTCTAGTCTCAACTTTTAATCAGGTCCTTTATTTATAGTCATTTTATTTTATTATATTAAACTATATATTATAAGTAATTATATATATTATTATTATTTTATAATAATTATATATATATATATATAAACATTATATTTTTACATAATATTTAAATAAATAGTAATATAGTATATGATATACTTAGACCATATTTTGAACAACAATTTTAAGACAGAATCGGCTTTACTATAGTATTAAGTATTTAATTATTATTGTTGTTGTTATAATTACTGTAATTTGACTCGTGGTCTGTATATTTAATATAATCAAATGAATGGCAAGTATAAGTACTACTATGCCTAATGTTCCTATCAGTCATGGGGAGAAGCCCGAAAAATTTAATGGGGCTGAGTTTAAAAGGTGGCAATAGAAAATGATGTTCTACCTTACAACTCTGAATCTAAGCAAGTACCTAACTGAGACTACCATAGTACTAGAAGAGGGTGAAAATGAAGTTATAAAGTTAGGAACTGTTGATGTATGGAAGCATAGAGACTTCCTATGCAAGAACTACATCCTCAATGGATTGGACAACATTTTATATAATGTGTACAGTCCAATGAATACTGCTAAAGAGCTCTGGGAGTCATTAGACAAGAAGTATAAAAGAAAGGATGCTGGCTTGAAGAAGTTTATGGTCAGATGATTTTTGGACTTCAAAATGATAGACTCTAAGACAATCATGAGCCAAGTGCAGGAGCTCCAGCTGATCCTACATGAGATACATGCTGAGAAGATTACATTAAGTGAATCCTTTCAAGTAGCTTCAATCATTGAAAAGCTGCCACTTACTTAGAAAGATTTCAAAAACTACTTAAAGCATAAACGCAAGGAAATGGGGATCGAAGATCTGATTGTCAGGCTAAGAATTGAAGAAGATAACCGTACATCTGAAAAGAAAGCTGAGAATTCTCTAATGGTGTCAAAGGAAAATGTAATGGAAGCTGGACAAAAGAATAAGAAGAGGAACTACTCTGGCGAAGGTCCAAGCTAAGAAAACTACAAAGTGCTTCATATGCGGCAAGCTAGGACACTGAGCTAAAGACTGTCGTAGCCGCAAAGCACAACATAACCCCAAGAAAAAGTCCACAGAGGTGCACATTGCTGAGGAAAATAAGTTGATAACTGATGTGTCAGAGCTAAATCTTTCAGCTGTGGTTTCTGGAATCAACATTGTGAGCAACAATAGAGAATGGTGGATAGACACAGGAGCTATTCGTCATGTTTGCTCTAAAAAGAGGATGTTCACTACCTATGAAGCTTTAGATAATGAAGAACAATTCTACATGAGGAACTCTTCTACTGCAAAGGTTAAAGGACAAGGAAAGATTAAGTTACTAATGACTTTAGGGAAAAAGCTCACTCTTAATAATGTACTGCATGTACCAGACATCAGGAAGAACTTGGTCTCTGGGTCACTCCTAAGCAAGAATGGGTTCAAGCTGGTCTTTGTATCTGACAAGTTTTTACTGACTAAGAATGGGGTGTATATGGGCAAAGGGTATCTAAGTAATGGACTTTTCAAGTTAAATGTAATGATTGTTATTCCCAAAGCTATTAATAATAATAATAAAGCTAATGCTTCTTCTGCTTATATGATTGAATCATCTGATGTGTGGCATGGTAGGTTAGGACATGTTAATTATGATATTATTCGTAGATTAATTAACATGGAGTTTATACCTAAATTTAGTATTGATTTAAATCAAAAATATCAAACATGTGTAGAAGTAAAATTGACTAAAACCTCATTTCACTTTATAGAGCGAAGTACTAAACCTCTAGCATTAATTCACAGTGCTATCTGTGACTTTAAATCTATGCCAACCAGAGGTGGGAAAAAGTATTTTATTATTTTTATTGATGATTGCACAAGAAACTGTTATGTATACTTGTTAAAAAGCAAAGATGAAGCCTTGGAAATGTTTAAACATTACAAAATGAGGTTAAGAATCAACTTGGCAAAAAGATAAATGTGTTTAAAAGTGATAGAGGTGGTGAATACGAAGCACCATTCGCTAACATTTGCTCAGAACATGGTATTATTCACCAAACTACCGTTCCTTATTCACCTCAACAGAATGGTGTTGCTAAACGTAAAAACCGTACCTTAAAGGAAATGATGAATGCTATGTTGATAAGTTCTGGTTTAATCCAGAATTTGTGGGGGAAAGCTTTGTTTTCTGCTAATTATGTTCTCAACAAAATACCTCAAAAGAAAACAAATGTGACACCTTATAAATTATGGAAAGGTCAAAAACCTTCCTATAAATTCTTAAAAGTGTGGGGATGTCTAGCTAAGGTTGCGGTTCCTATTCCTAATAAATTTAAGATAGGACTAAAAACCTTTAATGGTATTTTCATAGGCTATGCACAGAATAGTAGTGCATATCGTTTCCTTGTGCATAAATCAGACATTCCTGATATCCATGTCAATACAATTATTGAGTCAAGGAATGCTTATTTCTTTGAGGATATATTTCCATGTAAAAATCCTCTTAAAAGAAATCATGATATTGATAATAGCAATATACAAAAGAATATAGACTAAAAGTTTATAGATGATGAAAATAAGGAAGAACCTAAACAAAGTAAAAGAGCTAGAATGTCTAAGTCATTTGGTCCTAATTTTTTTACATATATATTGGAGAATGAGCCACAAAGCTATAAGAAAGTTATGTCTTCTCCTGAAGCTCCTTTATGGAAAGAAGTCATAAATAGTGAAATTGAATCAATCATGCAAAATCATACTTAGGAGCTGGTGGATCTTCCTCATGGTACTAAACCTTTAGGGTGTAAGTGGATTTTCAAGAGGAAGATGAAGCCTGATGGTTCAATTGATAAATATAAATCCCGGCTTGTTACTAAGGGATACAGACAAAAGGAAGGCTTGGATTATTTTGATACACATTCACCAGTCATAAAAATAACATCCATTAGATTGTTACTAGTTATTGCAGCATTGTAAAATTTAGAAATACATCAAATGGATGTTAAGATTGCTTTCTTGAATGGTGAATTAGAGGAGGAAATCTATATAGAACAACCTAAAGGTTTTATAGTTCCAGGAAAAGAAAAGAAGGTGTGCAAACTTGCAAAATCCTTATATGGATTGAAACAAACAACTAAGTAATGGCATGAAAAATTTGACAAAGTGATGTTATCAAATGGTTTTAAAATTAATGAGTGTGAGAAATGTGTTTATATGAAAAACACTCAAAATGGATATGTTATTGTGTGCCTATATGTGGATGATATGCTAATAATGGGTAGTAATAATGTTATAACCCAAACTACTAAAAATATGTTGACCAAAAATTTCGATATGAAAGATTTAGGCATAGCTGATGTCATACTAGGGATCAAGATTTCTAGAACATTAGATGGTCTAGTATTATCTCAATCTCACTATATTGAGAAAATATTAGAAAAGTTTAATAAGGAAGATAGTAGTCATGTAAAGACTCCTATTGATGTAAATCTTCATTTGCCGAAAAATATTGGTCCCAGCATATCATAACTTGAGTATTCTCGTAGTATAGGAAGCTTAATGTATTTGATGAATTGCACACGACCAGACATAGCATACTCAGTTAATAAATTGAGTAGATATAAAAGAAATCCAGGAAAGAGCCATTGGACTGCAATTTATGGATTACATTATTCTAGATATCCATCAATACTTGAAGGATACAGTAATGCTAATTGGATATCAGATACGAAAGATTCTAAATCCACAAGTGGCTATGTCTTTACTATTAGAGGAGGTGCCATATCTTGGAAATCTTCAAAACAAACTTGTATTGCCAGATCCACTATGGAATCTGAATTTATTACTTTGAATAAAGCTGGGGAAGAAGCTGAGTGGCTTCGTAATTTCTTAGAAGATATTCCAAATTGGTCTGAACCAGTGCCCGTTATATGTATACATTGCGATAGTCAATCAGCAATTGAAATGGCACAAAATAATATGTATAACGGTAAGTCTCGACATATACGTCGACGACATAATATCATTAGACAATTGCTCTCAAGTGGGATAATCTCAATAGATTATATAAGGTCAAAAGATAATTTAGCGGATCTGTTTACAAAAGGTTTGATAAGAGAGAAAGTGTATAGTTCATCGAGGGGAATGGAATTAAAGCCGAAAGCTAACAAGTCATCTTAATAGAAACCCAACCTAGTTGACTGGAGATCCCAAGATCTAGGTTCAAAAGGACAACAGAATTCTAAATGGCTCACCAGAAGCACTGGAAGATTTAATCTTCTAGCCATTTCTATGATGAGACAGTGCTATCTACAGCAATGAGTAGGATAAGCTATGCTTTTAATGACTTTTATACCTTGAAAATTCAAGTGGGGTATAGTAGGATACTCTTAAAAAGAAGTCACCTATATAAGTGTGAAGTGGGGCCGCTTCTATGAGAACTTCTAAGGCTAAGTTTTCTAGAGCGCTCATGAAATACCAGGAGTTGTTCAGTGCCATATGAACACAACCGTGAGAACTGACTTTGTGCGGGAAAGAATTATGTGTTTGCTATTGTCTTCATTTACATCAACGGCTGAACAGTTCAAGACATCATGTGCACTGGTTAGCCAATAAATCTGATAGTAATACACTGGGGAAGGTTCAAGGCCAAAAGCTACCAATCCCGATGCAGTAACTTTCCAACAGTACTCTCTCTAGTGTCTGTATCTTCTTCATTTGCATTTTATGCAAATTTCCATTCATGTGGGGGATTGTTATAAATGGGGGCATTAAAAACATAAACTTTGGATGAGATTTGGAATAGATTCTGTGAAGAATTTTTTGCGGATCTCTAGACGAGCGCGTTTCTCTCCGCAAGGAGATAAACGTGGTATATTTACTTTCTCAAATCCGTTTCTGGGTGAATGAGAAATTAGTTCCAAAGTGTGGTGTTTTGATAAGCCTAAATGGGTATGCAAAATGTGGGAAGTGTTTGTCCTACATGGAAAAAATGTTGAAACCAATTGAAATTTAAATAAGCCAAATTTGGGATCTGGGCTTGGGCTTAGGCCTAATTGTAAAGTCCGATTATTCTTTTTACTAAATGGAATTTTGGATTGGGCTTTTATTTTTGGTCTGGGCTTATTTAAATGGGTGGTTGGTTTTTGAATTTAAATTAAAGTTAATTTTTTTTTTTAAAGGGTCGCATCTATTTCCAAAAGGGTGCATCTATTTTCCAAAGAGTTGCATCTGTTTCTAAAGGGTTGCAACTTATTATGAACCCACATGACCCATGGTTGCACCCATACCCGAAAAGGCACTTTGTTTCCTATAAATACCCCCCTTTGGGGTCATTTGCTATCACACCAATTTAGAATACTTCTTCTCATTTCTGAATTCTCTTCTTCCTTCTCTCTTCTTGTGGGTTCGAGCCTTAGTCTGTGGGTTCGAGCCTTAGTCTGTGGGTTCGAGTCTTATCTGTGAGTCCGAGTCCGAGTTCGAGTAAGAGAGTACTACACTGAGCCGGTTCGCCTATTCCTTTGGTTTGCAATGCTACTACCGAAGGAAGACAAGTCGTTATATCTTGGGAGATAGACGCCACTGAGTCCGTTAGCACCATAGCGGGGCGAATCTGTCTTAAGGACATAGAATCAAATTCTAGCCTCGACTTTTAATCAAGTTCATTTATTTATAGTCTTTTTATTTTATTATATTAAACTATATATTATAAGTAATTATATATATAAATTATTATAAATTATTATTTTATAATAATTATATATATATAAAAACATTATATTTTTACATAATATTTAAATAAATAGTACTATAGTATATAGTATACTTAGACCATATTTTGGACAACAGTTTATTGTTTGAAAAAAAAAAATTAAATGAAAAATATTTAGCATAAAAAGAAAAGAAAAATTTTGAAAATTGCTAAATTATTTGTTATGGAAAAGGTTACCTATTGAGATTTGATCGAAAGTTCCCATTAGACTTTAAAGAAGAGCTAATTGAGTAAAAAGAAAGGTGGAGACAAGTTGAACTGAGGAATTGTTGTCTGCTCTTTAGAGTGAAAGCCACATTAGACTTTGAAGAGGAGCTAATTTCAAAAGTAATTTTATCCTGATGCTATTAGATCAATATGGTTTAGACAATGATCTGTTAAAATTTGAGTGAAAATGGATTAGATTAGACTTCACACCCATACATGAACTTACTAGATTAATTTCTAAATTTTTCAGTAAAATTTCCAAGCTGGATTTCATGTTGTGATTACTTTCTGACATTTAAAATTATTTTAAAAATCTATGAAGTCAAAAATTTGTACTCTTATATACTTTTTAAAACTCTCTGAAAAAGTTTTGAAACATGTGTTGACGGGATGATTTTAATGATCAGTGATTTGTTGAATTTAAAATAAATATATAAATTAAAAATTTTGAAGAAATTCAAAAAGATTTTTGATTTTTAGTTTTTTAGATTTTTTTGATATTTATTTTAATCACTGAGTGTTTAAAAAAAATTATGGAAAAAGAAAAGAAGTTTTTTTTTCTTTCAAAAAGGGCGCTAAGGTTTCAAGACTGTGAGTCTTGCACCGGTTCAAGAAAGTGTGAATCGGTTCAAGAAGTCCATTGGTTCAACCAAAGTGGACTGCTAGTCTTGAACCGGTTCCAATTTGGCTGAACTAGTTCAAGGCTGCGGGATAAGGCTTTTTAAAAATGCTTGTTGCTTCTTTGTTTGGCACTTTGCTCTCTCTTGGTGCGAATTTTTTTTTTTTTTTTGCCCTTCTCCCTCACAACTCTCAACTCTCAACTCCTCACACAGGCTCATATACATAGACATCATATATATATATATATATATGTGTGTGTGTGTGTGTGTGTGTGTGTGTGTGTGTGTTTCACATCTTGTTCATCATTTGGGATTGATAAACAAAGATTGGAAACTTGAAGATTGAAAGTTTGAAATTGGGTTTGAATGTGAATTTGGAGTTTGGGATTGAAACACTTCGAGGATTGGTTAAGTAATGAGATTCTTGGTTTGTTTGAAGCTTCAATTTGTGCTTGGGATTATATCCTTACTTTGGGATAAAATTAAGATAATTAGATATTTACTTAAGGGGGAGTTTTATAAATTTTATTTATTAAACTTCACTGATAGTTTTGCTTGCTATTGTGCAGGAAATCGGGTCAATTCGTTTATCCAAGAAGAGAATAGAACATAGAAGAAATTCCAAAAATTCCCTCTTTTTTTTTTCCTTTGAACAAAATTGTAATTTACTTTACTGCTCGGTTAGATTAGTTAAATGTTTTTAGGATTTTGTCACAAAATTGCCAAATGAGAAGATTGTGAGATATAAATTTTGTAATTGACAATTTTCGATAACAAAACAAGTCCTAGTCGAGTTTTAATTACAAGTTACCATATCAGGATCGACATCGACTGCGGAATTCAAAGGTTGTTCAAAGATGTCATAACTGAGATCATCAAGAAAGGAAAGAATAACATTTTAGGAAGAGATCTAAGAAGGTTAGAACACTTGGTATATTTTCAGAACTTACCAAAACAATGTTTTCCAAGTTTCAGCCTTCAAGATTCAAGACTGGTCATCTTGAACCGGTTCAAGATGTTTGGAACCGATTCAAGGCATTCAAAGCTTGCTTTGAAAATCCACTGACCTTCTTGGACCGGTTCAGCTTTCCTTAAACCAGTTCAAGGTTTCAGACAGGTTTTGGTAACTTCTGTTTCCTGTTTTGATTTTCCTTCCTAGTTGGTTTAGAATTGTACCAAGTCCTATGCACGAAATTTCCTATATTTTTTGAAGGAATAGATCTTTGAAAATTCTATATAAACCTTGATAGTCATCTAGGTTTATAATGGCTTTTGCACTACAACTTCATTATTCATAAATGCCTTAGGAAAATTATTTTTGCAGAAAATCCAAGTTGATTTCTCTATTAGTCTTTCTAGAACATACACATAAACACAAGAGTGAGTTTAGAGCGTTGTTCAAATCCTGATCGTGATCAAAGTCTTACATCTACAACAATCAGAGAAAAACAGATCTACTTGTACATTGAATTCAGATATTGAAGAACAGAAAGAAAAGCGATCCAACTTTGAAAGGGTCAAAGCATTCGAGGAGTGTTATTTGATCTACCTGTTACTCTTCTACAAAGATCAAGCATAAGCTGAGGTTAAGTTGCTGTTGGACGGGACTTCGCAAAGCCAGAGGATTGTCAGCTATTGGTATTTAGTAGAATGATAGGGTGTGAGACAGAGTCAAAGTTCAGTGTACTTTTTTTATACATAGTAGATCGGTTTATTTTGGACTGTACAATCCACGAGGATTTTCCCGTGCAAACAGTTAACTATTTTATCAACTGGGGTTTCCTCGCTAAAAATCCTGGTGTCATCTCTAACTCTTACTTTACTTTATTTTATCTTATATGTGATTAATTATTTAATTGCTAAAACAAGTAAAGATTAGAAAGACACAGATATGTTTCTAAAAATACAAAACTTTCTAAATATTCTGCCGCGTACAACTCACAATTTCTTCCATACTTATTGTGATAGTCAATTTGCATAAAAAAATAAATAAATAAAATTTATTATTTGTTACATTTTCTTATAATGCCTATATATTCAAAGATATAATATATATATATATGTGTGTGTGTGTGTGTGTAGTCGAATTTTTTATCCGTAATTTTTAATCCATAATATAATATATATATATATATATATATATATATATATATATGTGTGTGTGTGTGTGTGTAGTTGAATTTTTTATCCCGAATTTTTAATCCATACAAAGTATTATACATTTACGTATTCGTATTTGCATTTTTATATTTTTATTTTTTTAGCCGAAAAATAAATTATAATAATAATAATAATCAAATTATACTCGTACGTCTTCCAATCCGTTTTTGTTATGGTACAATATGCTACAAACTATGAATCCCGATATTAATTCCAAATGCATAATTCAACATAACTATAGGCAGAAAAATAAATAAATAAAAACCATTATTACAGTACTAAACATAATAGTTCTCTCGCTCATATAAAATTTAATTATTTCCAACAAATGCATTTTAATCAAATTGATGCATAAATACATCATTGGGTAAGTTCCAGACTACCGATCCGATTAGTTTAATCACTTCAATTAAATACTTTATACATTTAAATAATTCTTACTCATAATATCATGAGTTTAGCAAACACCTTAATTAATAATTAATTAATTAATAAATAAATACCAATGTACCAGTCCCAATTCGTAGTCCTAATTATAATAAGTTACAAACTTATACTTTAAATTTCAACCTCAAAATTATTCAATTTTTTTGCCATTAACTGTACTCACCTTCCCCAATACCAAGGATATCAATGAACTATAACTGCCCATTACCCATCAACCTACTCTCCTCCCTCTCTGTACTTCTATATTTTTCTTTTTCTCAATGGTTGCTCAACATAGACCCGAGACACCCTTTATTTAAAGAAGACTCAACCGGCACAATTCCTCTCTTTCCCGTACATCATTAGATAAAGCTAAATCTTTTGACATAATAATCTTCTAATGGACCTCACATCATCATTACTATTTCCCCTTATTTCTTTCTTTCCAATTCACTTAACAAACAAACAACATCATCCAAGTGCATAGCCACCCAAAGAATTTTGGCCAATAATCCACTAAAATAAGGATTTACGAATCCCACAAATCAAAACCCAATATCTCTAATTAAAAATAATTATCATGAGTTTACAATTAAATCATACATAATAATCTAGCAATTAAAATATAAATAAATACAGAATTACAAGCAAGAATTAACTTGCTTGCAATTGCAATCACAGCTTGAGTATTTCTTCGCTTCACAAAATGTGTAAAAATCCTCGAGATAACAACGTAGGTAAAAAAAAAAACTAAATACGACTAAGTCTAGATATATACATATATATATCTAGTCGATGAGTTCAATAAGAACTCTTTTAAATTTTCAAATAAACTAAATGATAACTATGCTATCACTTATCTAAATATTAATTAAGGATAATGCCTAAATAATAATAATATGCATCGATAAATATATATATATATATAATTTATTTATGGGGTATTACACGAATATTTGACTACATTTCCCATGTCAATAGAATAGAATAGCACTACCAGGCTAAAATGAATTTTTAACCAAAAACTTTCATGAAACTTAAAGACCCGTAGAAAAAATCTGTAGTAATTTGTTGCATAGTGATTTTTTTTAGCTGTCTACTATTTCTTAATGTTTTTAATATATATAATTTGAGAAGGGCAATATGGAAAGGGAAAAGGGAAAAATTAGGATATCAACTTTACTTTATGTCAATTTTTGTTAAAAATGGTCATAGCGAGTGTATTTGCACATTTATAAATAAATAAATAAATAAGTGATGAACCAAGAGGTAGAGGGGGGAAATTGGTAGAGGGGGGAAATTGGTTCTTCCACTTATTTTAAATACTTATTTTAACACTTAGTCAATTTTCTGGTTTACTTGAAGTGTTGTGATCACAGTTTGTTACATGTATTTGGAACCACAATGGCAATCACTAAGACACAAGATTTTACAAGGAAAACCCCTCTTAACAGGGATAAAAACCTTGGTTATTGGGCTCACCCAATATAAATCCACTAGTTGTGTTGCAAGTGTGAGTTTGTGCAGCGGAAGATATTATGGAGTTTAAGTTTTTATAGAAAATATTCAAATCTGTGTCTTTCTATTTTAATTACCTATACTTAATTTATTAGATAATTAATCAATCACATGCAAAATAAAAGCAAGTAAAGTAAATAGATTTTGAGAGATGACACTAGGATTTTTAGTAAGGAAACCCCAATTGATAGAATGGACCAATTTTTGTGAGAAAAAACTTGTGAACTGCGCAGTCTAGAGCAAAACGATCCACTATGTTTGAAACAAAGTACAATGGACTTTGACTCAAGCTCACACCCTATCGTTCTAACAAAAATCAATTGTTGACAATCATCTAGCTTTGTGACATTCGTTCAACAGCTCTTGACTCCAGGCTTACTCTTGATCTCTGCAGAAGAATTGCTGGTAGATTAAACAACACTCCTCGAATGCTTTGACCCTTACAAAGTGTGATCGTTTCAACCCTTTTCTTCAAGATCTGAATTTGTTGTAGAAGAAATAGATCTGATTCTCTGATCGTTGTAGATATAATATTTAATAAACTTTGAACACAGTCAGGAATTGAACAACACCCTAAAATCACTCTTGTGTTTATATGTGCTTTAATGAAATAAAAACAGAAAAATCAGATTTGATTTTCTACAAAATATCTCTCAAGGAGGCTTTTAAAGAATTAGAAGGTTTAATGTAAAAGCCATATCAACCTCGATGTAAATCAAGGTTTATATAGATTTTCAAAGACCTAAATATGCATAAGAAAGAGTTAAATATCGTGTATAGGTCTTTTGGAAAGAAATCCATACCAAATAGGAAGTTTAGACAAAACAGGAAACTAATACCTAATCTGCAGAAGCATTCTGAACTGGTAGCCACTTCTGGAACCGGTTCAGAGTGTTCAGAAATAAATACGGATTCAAACTCAGTTTATCAAACATGAACAACTCTTCAATTCCGTAGCCGATCTTTATCTTGAATTTGAAACTTGAAAATACAACTTGATCAGACTTGTTTTGACATCGAAATTAGCCAATTACAAAATATATATCTCACATCAAGTTGATATACACTAAGTTGTCTCATACTCTAGTAAACACACCCTAGCTCACCATAGTGTATACAACATTCCCCTCGTCCTAAGCACCCCTACATGGACCACCTAAGCTCACACAAGTCCTTAAATACATGAAAACATATATAACAACATTATAAAATGACTCTTAAAACTAATAAAAGTGAGATCACTGCTTAAAGATGAACACAGTTAAAACCCTAGTTCATCTTCTGTAGAATTTGAGGTTTGAGATGTCAATTCACAATGCAGTTTCACCATAAACCTAACTTTGACTTCCACAACCTTTACTCAACTAAATACACTTTCACATATGACAAACACAATGAACACAACAAGGTATAACAGCTTCAGTACATAGAGAATGCCATTTTCTCAACCAACATTGATTAGTTAGATTTAAGGATTCAAACCCAGAAGCAGTCTGAGCACAGCTTAGTTCTTAGGACACATAATCTCAATAGGTCATATTTTACTTGCTCAAAACATATTCTTCAGTGGTATAAGCAATTTAACTATAGAACAGTAACTAAAAACATAGCACAGAACTTGACAACATGAATGTATCTTAGAAGAGAGGTTTGATGTGTCAAAATCAATTTTAGCTTCAATCAGGACTTGAATTTGATTTGTATAGCCTTATATCCAAGGGCGGCTCATTGTTATTTGAGGCCTTAGGCGAAAAAAAATAAAGTGGTCTTTTAATTAAATCTACCTATATATTTATATCAGTATTATGCTAATTATTTATTTTGTGATTTTTAAACCTATCACTAAATTTTTTTCCAAACTCTAGTTCCATGTTAATTAATTGGCCATGTGCTTTCTAATAGTCACATTTAACAATATAAATAAAAATTATAAACAAAATATATAATTTTATGATAACAAAATTTAATAAAACTATAAACTAATTTAAGTTATACAATAATAGAAACTGATTTCGAACAATTTGGTATAATACTCCAATAAATTCTTTAATAGAATATAAGTGTATTCAAAATCTTATTACAGAGTGAGATTGTAAGGTTGTAAATTGTAACAGTGGAGAAGATAAAAATAATAATAATAATAATAATGAGAGAGGAGAAAAAATATGTAAGGAGTAAGAAAAAAAGAGAAAATAAAAGTTAATAGAAGTCTTAGAAAAATATAGAAAGTTTTACCAATTTTCACTTAAATATATATTTAATATTTAGTGTGTGTATATATTCTGAAGTAATGAGGGTGAGAGAGAGCAAAAAAAAAAAAGAAAAAATTATAATAATACAAGGATAGAAATATTTTGGGCACACTTTGTATTTGTTGAGGTTTAATAATATAAGAAAATAAAATATTTAGGTAAGTTATAATATATAAAGAAAAAAAAATTGGGGGCTCCTAAAAAAAATATAAAGAATGTAAATCTTTTAGGTTTACTGTCAAATTTTTCTATATCTTAAAGTTTAATAATTAAAGTAAATACTATAATTATTTTAGGAAAGTTATAATATATAAAAAAATAAAAAATTATGGGGCCTTCTTATTGGATGGGACCTTAGGCAACCGCCTAACTCGCCTAAGGCTCTAGTCGCCCCTACTTATATCATCAAAATACTCTTATTCAAATAGTAAACAAAAAGAATATAGCAAGGCATAACACTCTCAACTCAATTCAAGGTTAATTTCAACTAAATTCAGGAAATGGTTAGGTTCACACTATCAAAATATGCATTGGCCATTTCTTTGACCGAAAAATCACTTTGCGCAGCCATAAATCAACTATATAAACATGCTCAGATGATAAACAAGATATTCACAACATGATGACAACAATACAAGCTCAGATCAGAGGGATTTGCACCAGAAAACTCAACAAAGCTAAGATATGAGACATGAAACTCTACTACAGCAATAATGTGAACATGAACACAGTTTCTGCATATATAAAATGATAAAATAAACTTTCCTCAACCTTCACACACACCAGAAATAGCTCAGATCAATTTGGACCTCTTAATCTATGGTTTTGCACCATAAAATTGATTCATAAGGCCTCCATCATCACTTTAGTGAAATGCTCTCTTACAAACAGAATTTTGAGATGAATTTGCAGCTCAATTCTTAGATCAAAACTCAGAAAACATTGTTCATTGAATCATTTGGTCACTCGAGTTTAGAACTCACATTGCAGCTTACAAGGGTTTCAAAATACACACACTAGAGGCTCTAAATTACTGCTGATGTTATAACAATGTATATGTACTAGTACACTGAATTGTAATCCTACCCTAATGAAGAAAGAAACGTGGCACTTTCCACCAACCATTGGTGAGGGAATATTCTGACATTCCCTAAGTGAAAAGACCACAATGCCCTTGCCAGGTTTGAGGTTTTTGTCCTTTAGTGCGCCATCAATATTAACAGCTCACAATAATACATATATCTGATATATACACCAAGTTTGGAGCCAAAGAAATGAATAGACGTCCTCACTCTCGGACCACTGAGCATGTGTCAACCAAATACACTACATACACTATGACCAAAATATCCTTCTAGAGGACACTTGTCTCAATATTATAAAAACATGTGATGCATCCTATGTACATGCTAACCAATTTAATTTTTGAGCTCTGTAGTGCAATGTAGTATCCTCAACAACTGTAAAATGATCTCACACGTGTGACACAATGTACCTTTCTTAGAGAATTTCAAATGATCTCAGCATACTTGAACGACCATATTACCCTTGTGAATATCAGAGAAGATTACCGAAATGCCCTTAAGGGGATAGATGCCCTTGTATACCAGAAAATTTTACATTTTCAGCCTCTTTTGAAAGTCTAAGATACAATGTACCTTCTCAAATGAATTTCAAAGGACCTCACATATGTAGAAAATTACAACACTGCCCTTCAAGCAACGTGTAGTGACCAACGCAGACCAGAATTCAAGTATATAGCAAAAATGGGCCTGTGAGTACACCTTTGTCGACATTGAAAGCGCAAACCCTGAATAACAAGTTGGGACCAACAATAAAGACGGACATTGCTCACTTTTTAAAAGTAAGAGGTCAGTGTGCACAAAACCTATAATATAGGGTGGATGTCTGCACTTAGCCCTAAAATAAAATCATCAAGACACGTGCTTCTGTTAGGAGTACCTCAGCAGCTAGGCCTTGAACCAAATACAATCAAGCAGTTAAACTACGTACACCTTCCTCTTTTATATATATATATGTGTGTGTGTGTGTGTGTGTGTGATATTTCATACCTTATTCTTAATTATGGACATTTACACAAGTCCAATATAATAAACATATAACATGCTTAACCATGCAAATGTTAAATACAAAACCAAACAGTACTGATAAAATATTTCTTCATCATCAAGGATAAACCTCAATGAGAGACCTTAATCCCAGTATGGGGGTGATCTTATAGTCACTGAAACCAGCATCAAAGAATAGCTTTGGCCATTCTTTCTCGTTTCTCTCTCTACCGGTGACAAGAACCATCATCAGCATGTCGGAGAAGAGCTGAATTTCTATAGATTCATCATCTCCTTTCTCATTTTCCACCATCATGTCTATGATAATCACCTTTCCTCCCTTGTCCCTGCTCGGAATTGCTTCTTTGCATCTTTTCAGAATCTTCACACTCTCTTCGTCGCTCCAATCATGCAATATCGACTGCTTGTCATTTGCACTCATATTATCAGTAGCATAAACTTTTCAAAATCATGACTTAAATAATTGTGCACAACTATGTGACTTTTGGTAAAGCTATTTTACCTAGGCACAATAACGTGACCTTGGTAAAGCTATTTTACCAAAGTGATAGGTGAGCGTTATGTCCCATAAAGCAGCACAACAAATATGAGATTGAGTATGTGTACGTATTTTTTGCTGAAAAAAAAAAAAAAAAAAAAAAAAAAAAAACAAAACAAAAACGTGTTTTATATTTTTAATATTTGATAAAGGTTTTGATTTTCAGAATAACAAATATGATTCTATATATATTTCAGTAATTAGTAATGCATGTCAATTTTTATATTTATGACAATTAAATTATGATCGAAAAAGCACAGTTAAAAGTGAAGTGCCACTAGACATATTATAGATCATATATATATATATATAGATATAGATACCAGAAGGGTGGCTCTTTACTTCTCTCTTCCTTCACAAAACTAGAGTAAATCACAAAGAAAACTCCATATATAAATTTCAAGGGATTGGCATAGTTAGTTAGAAAAGAATTGGTGCTCCTTCCACTATTAGAGTTTTAGGATGGATTCTTTTTAGATGCAAACAATTTTTTAGGACTCACACCGGTAGATCTTTACCTTATCTGTGTGGGGCGGCGCCTTGCATGGTCCTCTGGATTAGTCAAGACATACTCCAGACACCCCAATTATGAAAAAAAAAAAAAAAAAAAAAAAAAAAAAACAGAAATATCTCGCTCCATACATACCTTTAAGAGAACAGCATCAGCAGGAGGAATTGCCTCAAACATGTCACCACCAAAATAGTTCAAGTTCTTAGTCCCTTGCAAGCCAACAACCACATGAGGTAGATGTTGGGATTTATATGCCCTGGCATAGCAAATTCCTATCTGGATTGTATTGACATATGTTCCTGACATATCTGAAATATTTATGATTTATATAATTGGTGAATTCAATGTATTATGTTTCAATTCACTATGAAATTGATAGTGTCCAGTTAATTACAAGAAATATTTATATATATGTATGTGATGACAATCAATGCATGATATATAAATAGTAATTATAAATTGTTCATAGTCGGTAATTATGGATGGACTCATAATTAATTAAGACTTGAACTGGATCCGCGTTAGGTTGAGATATATTGCGAGAGCCGTCGTATACAATTACTCCCTATCACCGTCATGGCATTTGACTCTTAAGCATGAGAAAAGTATAGACTCTTTTATTAATTAATAATTACTTTGATTTGTTCGGCGGATTCTTCGGGATCCTTAGACCGACACTTTGGGTAGTTATGTAATTAATAGTTAGATGGTTATATTTTCAATATTTGCATCATTGCTACTTGTATTTATTTTGTATTGATTATGGTTGATCACAAAGTAAATTCGAAGGCCTTCGTGTGTTTTTAGACAAAATGATTTATTATATATTTATTTATTTAAATTATTATTTTTGTCAAACAAATGTTTTATTGTGATCGAACCAGAAATAATCAAAGGTACCAAAATAAATATATTAATTAAGTAGTCGGATTGATGGCTATATTTATCCGATAACTAATTATGCATAAAGGGGTCAAAGTGCAATATTGACTTAGAGGTTATTTATTATTTAATTGGAGTTCAATTAATTTCTTTTAGTGGAGTAGAAATTAATTTATGAATTAATTGAATTGGGTCCATGGACCGGGCCAATTATTAATTCATTGTAGCCAATAAAATAATAGGCCCAATGGATTCTCACTCATAGCCCAACTTGATATTGGAATCATATTAGATTTGAGACATATGAATTAGAGATGGAGAAGGATTTGTTGTTTCCTTTTCTTTATTTTTATGTTGCCTATAAATATACATGGTCTATGTATATTTTAGGGGGTGATTTTTATGAGAAGGAATAAGGAATAAATTTTCTCTCTCTAGAAAATTAGGGTTTATGTTCTCATCTAATGGAGGCTCCCACAAGCCTAGTTTTCCAAGGTAATTCATGGAGGCTTATGAGTGATTTCTAAAGGCAAAATAATTACCAAGAAGATGGAGATCCAAGGAGAAGGCATCTTGCTAAGGGATCTACAATAAGTGAGAACATTCACTTTAGAGGAAAGTTTTAAAGGTTTACTCAGACCTTTGATGTAAGTATTCAATCCATTAATTGAATGATACATCATATTTTTATTTTTGCATAAAACTTGTCTCTATGTGATGAATCAAGATCTATGAATCAAAATCCCTCGAAAAGTTTTTAAAACTTGTACGTTTCCCAACAGTGGTATCAGAGCACATGGTTTGATTCATTATTAGAGATCATGATTTTATGAAAATCATCATTCATGGATCCAAAATTATATTCATATATATTTTTATTGATGTATGTTGATGTATGATTTAATATGTTGATATATATTGATACATGATGATGTATGAATAATTGTGAATGAATGATTATGTATGGTTGGGCCATGGATGAAGCTTATAGGAATATTACATGTAATTTTATTTTTGGATGAATGTAGTTAAGGCCTTGATTTAGCCGTTTGAAAGTTCAATGATGTAATTTATTTTTCCCATTGTATTTCAAGTTGTAAATATTTTTAAAGCCATGTAATATTCATCAAAGGATGCTATGAAGTTTCAAGAAGGTCCAAGAGGGTTAAATTAGGCTTCAGAAATTTTCTGAAATTTTTCCGAATTTTTCGGAAATTTTTTAAGGCCTAATTTAATTTCTGAAAATTTTTATTAATTTTTCTGGATTTTCCGGCATTTTTCCGGTGGCCGGAGCATCACCGGCGGCGAGAAGAGACGTCGGAGGAGGCTAGAATCAAGTGCAGGTCTATGGTGGTGAGCCTGGCGCGTGAAAAGCACGCGCCAGGAGCTGGAGGCGTAGATGACATGCTGGCGCGTGGGTCTCATGCACCAGCCAAATCCACCTTCCCTCCACGCGCGTGCAGGCGCGTGGAGGTGAGACCACGCGCTCCACGCGCGTGCCAGCGCGTGGGGGCGTGTGTCTTCACCTGCAGCATGCCCCAGGCACGTGTGAGCTCGTGTGGGGCCCTCCAGGCGCGTTCCAAGCGGTGTTTTGCTTCTCCCGGTGCGAACCAGCCTGATGTGGGTGTTTGCAAGCCGATGGATGATCTTCCCGCAATACTCAGAGAGTAGTTAAATGTTAAATGCTGATTCCATTGGCCATTTTATTTACTTTGTCTGTTATTTATTTATTTATGCGATGTATGAAATGCATGGAATATATAATTGTTAATTAATTATTATTCATGCATTGGATCCATGATATTTATTTAAATGGCTTGATTTATATTAGTTAAATTATGAAAATTAATTGGATTTGATTACTAATTAATTAGAGGGCACTTATTGGGAAACAAAAAATTATTTTTATAAATTATTTTTGAAGTGTGCCTCAAGTTAAATATTAGTGAATCGTTTAAAGTCCAAATATTTTCTAAATTTAATTGGATTAAAATCAAAACGTTTTGCATGCATTATATCATGTAAATGAATAAAATGAAAACCCTAATTATGAATGATTAAAAATTGAGTGGGAGCGGGAATTTTTATACATTGCCCCATGGCCTTCGTTATTAAAACCATTGTAATTAGATCTTTAAAAATAAGGCCCCACGCATGATTTGAAGAGTCTTAATATTACAAGAATGGTTGTCTCATGAAAATAAAAATATTAAATGTTCATTGTAATTAGATCTTTAAAAATAAGGCCCTACGCATGATTTAAAGAGTCTAGATTATAATGACAACATATTTAATGTTTTATTTTTCATTAGAGCATTAATAACGTTATACACTCAATCTAAAATCAATAGTGTTAGTTCCCCAACGGAGTGGTCTATACTAGGTGATTTTAGAAAGGCTAAACATAATCGGGAATCATTTCATATAGATAGACAAGGAATTGTCTTAAGAGATATGGAAATAATGGGATTTGCCCGCCAATAGCAATAATGAACTTCGCCAACCGAATAAGTTATTGGCGTATTGGTTATTCGATTTTTCATGCAGTGGTTAAGGGACCCACATACTATTTTAATGGAAGTGCTCGCCTAATAGTAAATGAATCTCAACAATAGTAATAATGAACTCCTCCAACAGGATAAGTTATTGACATATTGATTGGTTGATTTATTATGCTACAGAGTTGAGGGACCCGCATTAATTAAAAGGGATTGTTCACCAATAATGATAATGATCTCTTGTTCGATTGAGATTTATTGTATTATGTGGTTAACAAGCTCATTTTAATTTTACATATGCATGACATTATTAATAATTCACCTTGCATATTGTATGAATGCATTTATATTCAAATTAATTATGTCTAATCCAGTTTATCTGCTTGCTTACATATTCAATGTAACTGGATCTCATTAATATTGACTGAGAAAGGAACTTAGATATTTTATTCACAACGTGGTGGTACAAATGTATTTACTACTCCTAAAACCTAATATTTTTACTTTAAGATACCCAAGAGAACATTAACGCTTTGAATAAGTGAAATAAGACAAATGAGATGAATTGGTGCAATATTCTAGAGTTTACCTCGAATACGCTCCAAAGCTAACATTTACATTATTTTATTTTCTTCAAGTATCATGTTAAATGTCAATAAGATGTTTTGGTGAGATTAGATAGAGAGTATGCTAAAGTACTATATCAGACTTGAATAGCATCAAGATAGCCTAAGGAACTCCAGTATGAAATCGAATTTTGGAAAATGATTGTTTATTATTTAAAATTAGCTAGAGATCAATAGGGCTGACTTGGGTGCTAAGTTTCAAGTTGACATGATTATTGCCTTGTTACCAAACTTGTTCGGTTAGAGTGAACTAAATAAGGAATCAGTTTGAGTTCACACTCGCTGATATTCTTATAGAATTGGTAACAGATGAAGGGATAATCAAAAGTTTGGGCGTTCCTATCAATCTAACCTAGTCTATACCATCTTCTTCTAGGCCCAAGTAGACGGGCAAAGTAAAGAAGAAGGATGATAATAGGACTAGGCTAGCACAAAACATAGGTATCTAAAAGGTTAAAGGGAATAAGGCAGTGTATGTTGAGGGCGAATGAAACTGTTTCTTTTGTCGCTAACTAAAACACTAAAGGACGAACTGTTTAAGCAATGACATGGCATAGGAAAATATATATTTAATCATTGAGCCATGTTATGTGGTTGCGTCTATTAATTCCTGATGGATAGATTCTGGAGCCACTAAACATGTTTGCAATTTATTGTAAGGATTTCAGGAATCCAGAAGCCTTAATGATATGGAAATATATTTATCTCTTAACCTGATGTCAAGGTTGTAGCTAAGTCAGTGGGAGTATTACATCTGAAAATAGAGAGTATGAGGATATTAGTATTAGAGAACTATTTTTATGCACAGAAGTTAGACGCTATCTTATTCTTGTTTCACTTGTGGTTTATAAAAACTGTGTTGTTATTTTGTAAAACTGGTTTTATAAAATTGAATAGATATGCGATTACTTCTGGTGTATTGAAAGATGGTTAATATACTATAATCACAAGCTCTTAAGATTTGCAGGATGTAAAAACTAATGTTGCATCTTCTAGATTGAATGTTAAGAGAAAATTTGTTATTCCTGACTCATTGTATTTTTGGTGTCTATTTTTGGGTTGTAATCAATCAAAATGAGATTTAAAGATTGGTTAAAGAAGGTTTATTACCTAGTGAGGCAGAGGAGCCTAAACCAAACTTGTGAATCTTGTTTTGAAGGATAGATAACTCTAAGGGCTTAATCAGCCAAATGAAATAGACATAAAGAACAATTGGAGTCGGTACACACGTACACGTGTAGTCTTATGAACATCCAATCAAGATTACTCACGTTTTGGATAAATTTACCTGTTGCGACACAAGTCTTATACTTTTGGTATATTCCGAGAGGGTCAAGACTGATGTGGAGCTCAGATTAGGTAAACTTATCAAGACACTTCGATCTGATCGAGTGTTTGAGTATTTCTTGGGATAGTGCAAAGACTATATGGTCAATGAGGGTGTTGTGTACCAGTTTTCCGTAATTGACGCTAAATTAATTTAGGTGTCAAATAGGAATAACAGAATTCCACTTAACATGGTTAAATCTATGATCAGTAATGCCACATTATCTCTTTCATTTAAGAGTTTAGCGTTAATGACATCGATGCGCATTATGAACTGCATTCCATCTTAGTCTGTCTCAAGGATACCGTTGAGCTGTGTTTTTGACTAAATATTAGTTTGAATCATATGCACATATGGGGTAGTCTTGCACACGTGCGTTTGATATGGACAAGTAAGTTGGAATCAGATCATAGGCATGCTAGATTTGATAGCTACTCTAAATGTCACTAGGATGGATTATTTTATGATCTCATAGATAAAAGTTGATTGTTTTCACTCACTGTTTATCTATAGGAGAATCATATTATGAATCACATACCTAGTAGCATAATGTTAGAGAATTTGGTATGAGTACCAGATGTACCACATGTGAACACACTTATTATAGAGATTGAGAATAATATATGAATTCCCTATTGATGCGTTAGCATCATCTACTACACAGATTCTTGCATCGGTACATTGATGTAGTGGGAGGATTATCATCCAATTCGACAGAATCATGTTTTTAGGTGAGACCATTATGGACATCCCTGTTAAACATGAGTTGGACCCAGTAAGCTACACGGAAGCGTGAACCGATGTGGATACAGATCGTTTTGGTGAGTTACTATGAAATCAGAGTTGGAATCTATGTATTCTAATAAATTCTGGGATCTTGTAGAACTTTCTAGTAGGGTGATTCCTATGGAAGGCAAGTTAATCTACAAAAAGATACCAGAAGATTTCTTAGTGAATAAATCATGAGTGTACAAGGGAATGTCATTATTTTTCTTAATTCTATATATTGATGATATCCTACTCATTTATAATGACGTGGAAGTTTTGTCATCAATTATAAGGTAGTTGTTCAATTACTTTTAAATGAAGGATTTTCAAGATGTAAGCTATATTCCTAGGATCAAGCTTTTGCAAGATCAGGTTAAAAGGAAAATAGGCTTATCTTAATAATCCTACATTGATAAAGTTTTGACCAGGTTTGGTATGCATAACTCAAAGAATGAGTTCTTGCTTTATTGATATGGATCGCTCTCTCTAGTAAGTAGTTTTTCAAGACTAGCAGAGGAGATTGAGCAAATGAGACTGGAACAATATGTTTCGGCATATGAGAGTCTCATATATGCCATAGTCTATACCAAACAGGACATCCGCTACATGGTAGGGATAGTCAGTAGAGATCAGTCCAATACTGGACTTGACAACTGGTCTATTGTGAAAAATATCATTAAGTACCTAAGGAGAATCAATGATATCATACTCATTTATGGATGTGATGATATGGTCCTAGTCAGGTATGCTAGTTCTGATTTTCAATCAGAAGTAGATACTATGAGGTTCATGACTTAGTGTATGTTCACTTAATGGAAGGGAAATCAGTTGGTAGATTGTCAAGCAGATTTCAACTGTTGACTCAAACCTGCAGGTGGAACATATTGCAGCCTTAAAGGTGGCAATATAAGCCTATTGGTTTGATCTCACTGATTTAGAGGTTGTGGAGCATACTAGCCTGCCTATCGAGCTATATTGTGACAATAGTGCAGAAGTAGTCCAAACCAATGACCCAAGGTTCCATAGAGGAACAAGATACACTGAGAGGAAGTATCATGTTCGACATGATATTGTCCGGCAAGAAAATGCACTTGTAGTTAAAACATTGCATTGGAACACAACTTTGTTGATCCATTATCAAAGGTGTCATTGATCAATAATTTTGATCATCATCTGGATAACATTGGAGTTAGGTGCAATTTGAATTGGCTATGAGGACAAGTGGGAGCTGTTGGGATTTATATGCCCTGGCATAGCAAATTCCTATCTGGATTGTATTGACATATGTTCCTGATATATCTGAAATATTTATGATTTATATAATTGGTGAATTCAATGTATTATATTTCAATTCACTATGAAATTGATAGTGTCCAGTTAATTACAAGAAATATTTATATATATGTATGTGATGACAATCAATGCATGATATATAAATAGTAATTATAAATTGTTCATAGTCGGTAATTATGGATGGACTCATAATTAATTAAGACTTGAACTGGATCCGCGTTAGGTTGAGATATATTGCGAGAGCCGTCGTATACAATTACTCCCTATCACCGTCATGGCATTTGACTCTTAAGCATGAGAAAAGTATAGACTCTTTTATTAATTAATAATTACTTTGATTTGTTCGGCGGATTCTTCGGGATCCTTAGACCGACACTTTGGGTAGTTATGTAATTAATAGTTAGATGGTTATATTTTCAATATTTGCATCATTGCTACTTGTATTTATTTTGTATTGATTATGGTTGATCACAAAGTAAATTCGAAGGCTTTCGTGTGTTTTTAGACAAAATGATTTATTATATATTTATTTATTTAAATTATTATTTTTGTCAAACAAATGTTTTATTGTGATCGAACCAGAAATAATCAAAGGTACCAAAATAAATATATTAATTAAGTAGTCGGATTGATGGCTATATTTATCTGATAACTAATTATGCATAGAGGGGTCAAAGTGCAATATTGACTTAGAGGTTATTTATTATTTAATTGGAGTTCAATTAATTTCTTTTAGTGGAGTAGAAATTAATTTATGAATTAATTGAATTGGGTCCATGGACCGGGCCAATTATTAATTCATTGTAGCCAATAAAATAATAGGCCCAATGGATTCTCACTCATAGCCCAACTTGATATTGGAATCATATTAGATTTGAGACATATGAATTAGAGATGGAGAAGGATTTGTTGTTTCCTTTTCTTTATTTTTATGTTGCCTATAAATATACATGGTCTATGTATATTTTAGGGGGTGATTTTTATGAGAAGGAATAAGGAATAAATTTTCTCTCTCTAGAAAATTAGGGTTTATGTTCTCATCTAATGGAGGCTCCCACAAGCCTAGTTTTCCAAGGTAATTCATGGAGGCTTATGAGTGATTTCTAAAGGCAAAATAATTACCAAGAAGATGGAGATCCAAGGAGAAGGCATCTTGCTAAGGGATCTACAATAAGTGAGAACATTCACTTTAGAGGAAAGTTTTAAAGGTTTACTCAGACCTTTGATGTAAGTATTCAATCCATTAATTGAATGATACATCATATTTTTATTTTTGCATAAAACTTGTCTCTATGTGATGAATCAAGATCTATGAATCAAAATCCCTCGAAAAGTTTTTAAAACTTGTACGTTTCCCAACAGTAGATCAAGCACAGTGCACTGCAAGTGTGGGAACCCATCCGCGATGGCTTTCGCCGCAGTCCCGGTGCCACCCCCAACATCAACGATTGATTTCAACCCCTCAAAAAAACCCTTACAATCTTTAACAACCACACTAGTGACCAACTTTGCATCACTAGCCATTGCATCATTGAAGAAATGGTTCAGCTTTGGTTCATGGCCCGCGTAGTCCCAAAATGTCCTCCCATGAGCCGTGTCAAACGGCGTGGGATCACCATTTTGGAACCACTGGCTCACATGATGCCATGGCTTTGTCAAAATAGGATCCAGAACGGCTAGCAAAAATGGTCTCACACTCAATGGCTCCTCCTTGAGGAGGAGGCGAGAAGCCGGTGTGAGCAAATAACCATCTTCTTCTTCGTTTTCAGATACTTTTTGCTTGACAAAGAAGCCGGAGTGAACTAGAATACGCATGAGGCGATAGACACAGAATGTTTTGGCCTGGTTGATGTTGAGCACTGCAACAAGCTCGGAGAGAGTCATGGGTTGTCCATGCTTGTGGATGATGTCTGGTATGCCTAGTTGAATTGCACATTTTAGAGACATAGAGTTTATGAAGTTGAGCATGTGGTTCCATATGTGAGCTTGAGAATGGAGAATCTCTTTATTAAGCTCATCATTGGTCATATCCATCTTATAAACTAAGCTTGTCTAATGTTTTGTGTGAAACTCTTAAAACATTGATCAATATATATAGAGAGGTGTCACAAGTACCAGCAAGCATGATTAGAACAAAAGTCATTTATTTTTTATATGAGCATCATTTTGGGATTGCATGTTGTGGATCACGAGCCTGGACTTTATGCACGACGTTTATAACATTTGAATCAATCAATGCATGCTCATGTAAATTTCACTAATTGTCTTAAATTCCTACCCCACCTAGTTGCGAAATCGAAATTGGCCACTGATATGCGAATTATATTTGTCAGGAAATATTTTTGTTGAGGTTCAGGTTCTAAAAATACTTCAATTTTACCATGAACTCAATTGAAACAATTTTAAATATTTTGATACATTTAGATCGTAGTTGGATTTGTTTTAAAAATACGATAAAAAACGTTAACTATTTTTATTTCTTTGTGCAATTCTAATTCTATATTTTTCTCAAATACAATTTTTTTTTTTTTTTTTCAGTTAAAATTTAGCAATCTAAGACATGCAAACTACAAGAAAAATAATTTTTTACCACGCATTTTTTATGAGAGTTCCATGTGAACCGTAATAGAATAAGATAACGGTTATTCTTCTGCCATGGTGAATGGAAAACCATAGTAGAAATTATATTTTACCACAGGTGAACCCAGTGGTAAAAAGTGAATTTTTTTATTTAATCTGCACGCGGGTCTTATTCCCGATAGTATATTTTGTATGGCTGTAAAAAAAAAATAAACTATTATATATACACACACCCACATAGAAGAAACGCACCCATAAATTGATTTGTGTATTGATGGATTTCATATACTCACTTTGATATAGCAATCTGAGATTCATGTTTTATATTAAACTTTAAGGCCCCATTTGTTTGAATATAAAATATTTTTTAATCTGAGATTCATGTTTTATATTAAACTTTAAGGCTCCATTTGTTTGAATATAAAATATTTTTTAAAAAATATTTTTTTATTTTTTGGTGTTTGGTTGTCGTAAAATATTTACGAAGAAAAAACACTTTTAAATTTAAAAAAAATAACTTATTCATTAATTTTTAACAAGCTCGATAGATTCGACCTCAATTTTGACGTAAATTTTTGTCAAATATTAAAAATAAATAAATAAATAAATTATCTAAAAAAGAAAAATATTTTTTTTATATTTGGTTTAGGAAACTAAATTTTGGTCACGTGGACAAACAATATCAGAAGCTTTTGGGTTAAATCTGGCATGTTTTATTCTCTTATGCAATTCAATAAAAATCACATTGAAGTACATGAAGTGGATATGAAGTACTACATATTGAATTTGACTACCACATGATCTGCACTGGTTGTTGTGGTGTAACAGCACTAAAGGCACATGTCATATAAAATATGTCCAAGGAAGCCCCCTTAGATCCGCCAGTGAGTCCACTTACCGATCTAACGGTGAAAGATTATTAGGTTTTCTCTTATGCTTCTTCCTATTCTAAGAACTGTATTTTGCTCACCAAACCCCATTTTTTGAAACATATGCACCAATAATGGTATTGACAGATTTGACACACAAACAAACACACATACGTGTATATATATAAACACACCATAAAATGATCACGGAGGGCTCAATCTAATTTGAAATCTTAGACGATAAATAAAAAGTCTTTTAAAAAAGTAAAGTGCAAAAAATTTCTCTGAATTATTAACTTTTTGTAACTAATCTCCCTGAACTAAAGATTGTCCCCCTAAACTATTAATTTACTACAACTAAGGACAAATCCATCACAAACAACTATTTTACCTTTTATTATTAAATTTGTCATTTCTTATTAAATTATTTTTTTATTATATTTTCTCTTATTTAAATATTAATTATATCATTTACCTTAATTTTATAATTAGTATCAATTGATTATAAAAATGGAAAAAAAAAAAATTTGTAGCTATCATTTTCTAAAATGATTAACTTATTATAATAAAACTTATTATACTGACTTTAAAAAAATTTAGTATTAAAAAATATCTTCTTTTTTAAACAATATTCATGAAAAATTAATAAATTACATAAATAAAAAATATCATCTTTTTAATGCAATATATTTAAGAAATTATTTAAATTGTTTCAAAATTTTCTATTTAGGATTTTTATTTAAATAATTAATTTAAAAATTAAAGGCAAGCTTATGTAAAATTAATGGAGAATATTTCATCAAATTAGGATGAATTTTTTTCATAATTTATTTTACCAAGAAAGATATATCAAGTGTAATTCAATAAGAAAAAGTATTATGGTCATTTAATGAAAAATAGGTAAGACAATAGGGCATTTGGAAACTAAATGTGATAGTTTATGGGGTTTTATGCACAAAACAAAGTTCAAGGGGGTTATTTGCAAATTTAGACATAGTTGAGGGCACTTTACCCCTTTTTTAATAATATAAATAAAATTAACCACAAATCAAATACAAAATATACAAATATATATATACACATATCTATAATAACAAAAGTTAATAAATTAAAAAATAATTAAAGAAAAAGAACCATTGAACCTGATTTAAAAAACCCAAATCCAATACTTCTACAAGTTTTTCAATAGAATAAAAATGCGTTCATAACAACTGTAAAATTGTAGTGAGCATGAGTACCTAGACCTACCAGGACACACAATTACACTATATCTAGCTACACATCCCTACCAATATACGCACCCTAACCATAGATCTTGAGACTCAAACTCATATCATGAATTATAACAATATATATATATATATATATATATATATATATTTATATATATATATAATCCATCCTAAAGCATAAAATAAAATATCTGTTATGTCATCTAACTGATTCAGTTGACCTGACATGAATAAGTAGGACTTAACATTATAGTTAATCCATTCCCTTACAATACAAATAGGTAGAACTTAACTTCTTTGATTAATCCGTCCTTAGAATGCCACCATCACATACTGGTGCATTAATTCACACAATCCAACATATGATGTAACGGATAAAGCAGTACATCAATTAATCCAAAATAACATGATAAAAATCATATATATAAGCAACAATAACAACTCTAAATAGCATGCATTTAATTTGCATTATAAGAAATTAACATGCGTCTCAAATAGATTGTTTAAACCTCATTTACATGATTAAACTATTTAAATCCAATTAATTGACTAAATCAGTTTAATGCAAATATTCATCCTTAAATTAACCTTCAAGTTAATTAGATTCCATACCTAGCATATTATTGAGTATATATTATGCATTACAGTATTTTAATGGGCTAATTTAAACACACTATAATTTCTAAAATAACCCCAAACGTGCCCTAATCGAACAATCCAAAAACTTGCTCTGAGGCCTAAATCGGTCGACGATTTTTCCCTGGGCGTGACCAGTTCACGCAAACCGGTCGACGTAAAATCAACAAGTGTCGACCGGTTCGCACAAACCGATCAACGTGAAGCTCCAGGCGTCTCGTATCCAAGTCATACCCATATCTTACTTTTTAAAAATATCACAACTCAACATATTCGTGTTCATGTTACATAAATTGTGATTGATACATGTCCGGTCATATAATTAGATTTTAATAAACAAATATTGTGACATGTCCTTAAAATAATTGCAAATCTACATCATGTCATCAATAATGTACTATTTTTATTGCCAAAAGTACTTGCTGGCAAAAAGATTCAAAAATGTACTATATGAGCAATTCATAAATGCTGTTTTTAATACATACATCAAATTAGTAAGACGAGTTGCTTAATTCGAGTGATACTTCATCTTTAATTGGGAAAAGTCAAAACCAATTAATTCAATTAGCCAAAAAATTTTGGCCATTGACAGTTAATTTGTTTACAAAATAATACAAAATTTAACAGACAACATTTAGGGGTTGATAACTTCAACCCATGCTTTGTCCTTCTCTCATATCAGTACTATGTAGTATACAGAGTGAGTCATCTTGTCACTTTTCTTGAAAAATACATTAGTAGATCTCTAGATGACTCACTCTGTATATTATATAGTACTGATATGAGAGAAGGACAAAGTATGGGTTGATAAAGTGACAAGATGGTCTTTAATTAAAGACTATCTTGTCACTATCCTTGAAAAATACATTAGTGGATCTCTAGATGACTCACTGTGTATACCATATAATATCAACCCATACTTTGTCCTTTTCTCATATCAGTACACTTTCCTTGAAAAATACATTAGTGGATCTCTAGATGACTCACTCTCTATACCGTATAGTACTGATATGAGAGAAGGACAAAGCATGGGTTGATACTATATATTATCTAGAGACGTATTTTTCAAGGAAAGTGACAAGATGGTCTTTAAAAGCTTGGTTTGATACTTTGGGATTACAATTCAATGTGACTGGTCTTTCTAATTGAATTCTTATTTAATTAGGTAGAAAATCATGAACATTACTGTTATGTCTTTATATTTCTTCCATTTAATTTGGACTTTAGTATTGTACATTACAATTCACATCATATATTATATTATACATATTCATGTCTTTCACACCACAAAATGGCCTTTAATTAGGAGAAAATAAAAAATTTCACTGTCATACAAATACAAAAATTTAACATGATTTGGCTTATAGTCTACGATTCACCGTGAAGATTGACAAAGAATGACAAAAAAAAAATTACAAGTCTCTAAATATGGACCAGTAGATCATTTGTCTCTCTCACTTTATCTCTGTTTTTTGTATTCCCAGTGAAAAATACAAATCCTAACACCCTTATATATTGAATTATAATAGAAACTACAAGTATTGATAATCACATTAGAGTTTGTTAAAATGTCTTTTGTGTAAAATATACATTGCCACATATAATGTGTAATTATTATTATTTTTATTTTCAGCAATATGTTAAGATACACTATCACATCACCAACGTGTAAAGTTGTGGTGTATTTTATATAACTTTTTTACACAGCTACATTATCATATTTCATTTCTCCTCCATCTTTCTCATCCAATTAAAGAATCAATACTATATTAAGTAAGTTTGTAAAAATTATGTGAGATCTTGGTATAACACGTGGTTGGTTGTTATTGACAGATACATTTTTTTACAAAAGTTATAAAATAATGACGGAAGCTAAAAATAAATATTCAAATTTTGTGTAAATATATCATGGCACATTAAATATAAATAAATAAATAAATATATATACATTAAATATTAATAAATAAATATATATATATGTGTGTGTGTTTGTGTGTGTGTGTTTGTGTGTGTGTGTCTGCGAGCGCGCACAGCCGTTAAAAATGTTCTTACAATCTTATTCGTATACATGAGTTTACAAAATAATTTTTATTTATTTTACAAATTCCAACAAGAGATGGAGAGAGTTGAGAGAGAAAGAGGACGAGTGCTAGCCCCAGTGGTTCTTATGATAGAAAGAGGGCATAAAGGATAAAGCAACAAAGAAGAATCAAGTAGTGGAGTCAATTGAACCATTGGTCCCTTGACTTGACAATAAATTGGCAAATTGACTTAATTTGTTTTGAACACGACTCTAATATTTGTCTACTTAAATTCATGTCACCGTTAAAATCTTATCATGTTTGCTGTCAAGGGTCCACTTGCAAGTTTGGACTACACCACCAACCTCACTTTTTATTAAATTTTAAGTAAAGTGCAAAACAAATTTACAAATAATTCCCTTTATATATATTTTGTATATAATATTTCTTGAACAATTATGTTTTGTTACAAAATACTTCAATACTTTGATTATTGTAGATAGATAGATCGATAAACTGAAATATATAAGTTTTGAACTTCTGTTCCTTGTAAATTTTGTAATTTGCAGTTGTAGATTTTGTAATTTGCAGTTACAATAAAAAAAATGATTGTATTAAAATATAATAATTTTCATCAAAATAAGAAAGACAAAAAATAATAGTAAAAGCTTCAAACTCCACTAAAGTCATCTCACTTGTTTAGTTACAAGTCATTCATAAGATGGGCCAACTCTTAGTGTCATCATGTGAAATGTTTGGCAAGCTTTATCCCACGTTTGAAGTATTCTCTTCACTTGAAATTTGAGAACACTTTTCTTTTCACAATAAAAATTGTTTTTCAATTTCAACAAAATAAAATGTCCATTTAATCTAATAACCCACCCTTCCTTAATTTAATTTTTTTAATTTATTTATTTATTTCATAATAAAAAAAACTTCAAACTAATAGAAATTTCGATATAAAAATATATATATTTAAAAATCAAAGAGAATATGTTCTTAGAAAAAAATATAAAAAAAAAAAAAAAAAAAAATCAAATGAAGAGCATCTTATTCTGTTAAGCAAGAACATCCAAATTGAGGAAGCATCCAAAACTAGCTGTGCATTCATTTTGTTGCCTACTGTGAACTCCGACTCCAATTTTCTTGTTTATTTTCAACGTTTGGCAAGATATTAGGGATTCTCAGGTCCAAGGTATGAGTGTGGATTTGTGGACGCTGTGCTTTAGAGGAATGTGCATCCATTGGGCAAAAGACACAACAGCGTGGGGAGTTCTTGAGAGAGATATACACGCTATTCAAATGGGCTATTGGGTTTGTTAAAACAGACATTTAGGTCATTTACGGGTTTTTTTTTTTTTTTAAAAAAAAAAAAAAAAAATTTAAATAAGTAGTCATTTTTGTCGTTTTCGACACCAAAAACCATTTTCATGTCAAAAACCCATTTTGGTCATTTACAGGTCACTTTGATCACTCTTGATGTCCCAAAAACCCACTTTTATCTATAGTCATCTCCATCATGTCTCAGACCCTGTCTCTAATATTTTGAACTGGGTTAGGTGCATGTTATTTATGTGAATTTTACAATAACAAATGTTAAAACCTATAGATAAAAGAAGTATATGTGCTACCTATTGTCCATTTTCTAGTTATACAACAAAAGACCTATTCTCTCAGAAGACCGAACTTTATCTTGTCTCGTTGAACAAGGAAATTATACTGATTCCAATGAACATTAGTACAAGAGAAACAAATTGACTTGATAACTCGTGTGTACCATGTGAGATAATTCCTGAATTTTAATTTTGAATTACAAAAATTCACAATCACATATTGATGATAAACTCAGACCATCAAGTGTAGAATAAGAATTTCAATATAGAAAAAAAGAATTAAAAATCAAAGAACATCTTCTTTTAGATTTTTCCTCCCACCTTCTTAACAAAAAAAAAAAAAAAAAAAAAAAGCATCTTATTCTCTTAGCAAGAACTTTCAAAATGAGGAAGCAACCAAAACTAGCTTTTGTTGTCACATACTCACAAATGATCCAATCCATTCACAAATACGGTTGAACAAGAAATGTGCACTCAACCCATCTACCCATTCATCAGTTACGTTATTTAGCTAACTTCCATTCATATACATTCCTCTCTTTAAACGATTAGGTTGATTTATTATCACAGGTGTTGTCACAGACTCACAAATGATCCAATCCATTCACAAAGATGATGGAACAAGAAATGTGCACTCAATCCATCTACCCACTCATCAATTAGGTTATTTAGCTAACTTCCATTCATATACATTCGTCTCTCTAAACGATTAGGTTGATTTACCATCACAGGTGTTGTCACAGACTCACAAATGATCAAATCCATTCACAAAGATGATAGAAAAAGAAATGTGCACTTAACCCATCTACCCACTCATCAATTACCTTATTTAGCTAACTTCCATTCATATACATTCGTCTCTCTAAACGATTAGGTTGATTTATCATCACAGGTGTTGTCACAGACTCACAAATGATCCAATTGTGATACCCCCGAATTTCCGAATGCGGATTGGCCAAGCCTACGCCTGAATACCCGAGGATATCAAAACAAATTGATAATAAACGAACACAGAGTACAAAAGAATAAAAAAGAATAAATAAAATGCTGATAAGAAACTAAAATGATAATCTAATAATAAACCTCAGAATATATTTCCATTAATTAATAAACTCTTCTGATACAACTGATCCTCCAAAATACAACTCGGGAATCCATACTGTGTGGACCCCTAGAAAATCCAAACTAAACAAATGACAACAATAACTGTCTAAATCAGGAAACTGAATCATAATGGAACTCCTATGTAGCATCGGAGGAATGAAGTAGACTGATCCCAGCTCAGCACGAACAACCTCTATTCCTGACGAACACCTGAAAAATAATGGTGGGTCAGGCCCACAAATAAGTTCTACTCTATTACAGTCCAAGCAGAGATCCGATACACGTATACATCCTAGTCAATCCAACAGTAACTAGTAGTCCGTATATATATATATACACACTAAAGGAACCTCACTAGACTATATGGTTGTCTCAACCCGAATAGTAGGCAACATGCAAAACGCACATATAGTGGGCATGAGTACCTAGACCTACCAGGGTACATAACTACACTATATCTAGCTACACATCCCTGGCGATATACGCGTCCTAACCATTGATCCTGAGACTCAAGCTCATATCATGGCACCATACTTATATATATAAAATCTAGTAACCATCCTATCCAGTATAAATTAATCCTCCATAAGTTATTCAACTTGTTCAGCTGACCTGATTTTATTATAAGTAGGACTTAACATTTTAGTTAATCCATTCCCTTATATAATAAATTAATCCTCCATAAGTCATTCAACTTGTTCAGCTGACCTGACTTAAATATAAGTATGACTTAATATTTTACTTAATCCATTCCCTTATATAAAATAGGTAGGACTTAACTGATAAGTTAATCCATCCCTAAAATGCCACCGTCCCATACCGGTGCATTAAACAACACAATCCAACAATTGATGTAACAATTAAGGAAATACATCAAACATTCCATAAATAACTATGATAAATATGATATCAAGTTATCACATAATAGGAATGACTTATTATTTCTTTAAACTTCCTATACCATATGTCCTACACAAACTGAATCTTATACATGATGATATTTTATTATACCGTTAAATAAGGATTCTCTATATCCAATTCATCCTACACATTTTATCTCAATTGCTAAAATAGTTTAAAAGATTAAATCCATTCGTTTGTTTAAAACATTCAAATAGCAAGCATCATTATGATTGAGTCTATTTAAATTTATTAAAACCCAAACCTAGTCCCTATTTAATGTTCAGGAATCCTAGGCATGTTTCTACGTTCCATCATTCCACAAATATGAAAAATACATAATTTAAACATGTAAAAATTCACATAAGAAATCAAATCAAAATCATGTATTTTATCAATTCATAACAAAGAACAGATATGAACCAATTTTATAAAACCTATGTTCTAACCCAATTAAACATGCATAATTATTTAATTTTATGTGTTTAATAAATTCTGGAATTTCCTAGGCATGTACAGAAACACGAATCAAAGGGAAAGAGATAGAAGAAGAACTTGCCTTAAACTTTCGGATCGAAAGTTAAACGTCTTCTTCTTTGACCTTCTCTCTACAGGATTTTTCTCCTCATTCCTTTCCTCTCTAACACTATCTCTCTAGTATATATCACGTGAATATTTCTAACCCCCTTTACAACCTATAGCTATATATTTATAGGCTAAATAAAATAACCCTAACCCTTTTCCCAATCCAAGTCAATTAAAAAAAAATGAAAATAAATGTATATGTTTATTAAATAAATAAATTTTACACATTCCATTATTTATTAATTGATTATCCAATAATATTTAAGTTACCATAATATTATAAAGTAACTTAAAACATAACACGTATCAAATCTATGTATATTTTTATTATTTAAATAAACATATACATCAAATTAAATATTACTACCCAAATTACCATAAAAGTAATTAATAAATTACTTTCTTTTTTATATATATAATAAAAAGGTAAGTAAAATATGTTACGTATATAATTTATGTATATGTTTATTAAATAAATAAATTATACACATTCCATTATTTATTAATGGATTATCCAATAATACTTAAGTTACCATAATATTATAAAGTAACTTAAAACATAACACGTATCAAATCTATGTATATTTTTATTATTTAAATATAAAACATATACATCAGATTAAATATTACTACCCAAGTTACCATAAAAATAATTAATAAATTACTTTCCTTTTTATATATGTATATAATATATATCTATATATATACATACATTATCCATGGGTAATAATCCATACACATCCAATCTCCTATCCAAGTAGTCCATGGGACCCAATTGGTTGGCCCATTACTACTAACCATAACCATAAAAGAAAAATAAAATAAAATAATAAAAGAAAAGAAAACATTTAATTTACAATTAATCAAAACACCATTTAAGCACATAATCGAATTAAACAATTAACACATAGACAAATACAAATAATACATAGACACATAATCAAATAATCAAGTAATACCTAATTCAATTAAACACATAAGCAATTAGTCAAATAATTAATTAAATAATTAAAAAATACAATTAAAACAAATAAATAAATATCGAGACTATCCTTTTAAAATTAGGGGTATTACACCAATCCATTCACAAAGATGATGGAACAAGAAATGTGCACTCAATCCATCTACCCACTCATCAATTACGTTATTTAGCTAACTTCCATTCATATACATTCGTCTTTCTAAACGATTAGGTTGATTTACCATCATAGGTGTTGTCACAGACTCACAAATGATCTAATCCATTCACAATGATAATGGACAAAAAATGTGCACTCAATCCATCTACCCACTCATCAATTACGTTATTTAGCTAACTTCCATTCGTCTCTCTAAAAGATTAGATTGATTTACCATCACAGGTGTTTGTAGTAACATTAAACTATTGAATCTATATATAGAGAACGAAATTGCATAAAATAAAAATGCATTAGTGACTGGCAAAGAAGAAATTATCATGGATGTGGGAGAAAAGAGACAAAAACAAAGTGTTAAACCGAGAAAAATATGAGCTGTACGCAGCAGAAAATCTAGAAAGTTTTGTTTATTTTAAAAACAGATCTTATGTTTTACTAACTTACTTTATTTTAACAATTAATAAATTAATCACATGCAGATAAAATAAAGCGTAATAACGTCAAAGATGACACCAGGATTTTAGGGAAGAAACCCCAGTTGATAAAATACGTTAACTGTTTGTATGAGAAAAATCTTGTGAACTGTGCAGTCCAAAGTAAATCAATCCACTATGCTTGAAACAAAGTACACTGAACTTTGACTCTGGCTCACACCCTATCGTTTTACCAAACACCAATTGCTGACAATCTTCTAGCTTTGTGACTCCCCGTCCAACAGCAACTTGACCTCAGGCTTATGCTTGAACTTTGTAGAAGAGTAGCAGGTAGATTAGATAACACTCCTCGAATGCTCCAATCCTTTCAAAGTGTGATCGCTTTTACTTCTATTCTTCAATCGTCTGAATTCGATATAGAAGTAGATTTGTTTTTGTCTGATCGATGAAAATACAACTGTATGATCACGATCATGATTCGAACAACACAACTCTAAACTCAAGTGTTTATGTGTAGATGTTTTAGAAAGACAAACAGAAAATTCTCTAAAAATTTTTGTAACAAAAATCTTCTGATGAGCACTGAAAAGTGCGCATTTAAACCCCTTAAGCTTGAGCATTTTAGGACCTTTATCTATCTTAGTTTCTCATTTTAGACTAATTTCGTGTTATTGCTCATTTCAGGTACTTATCCTAAAAATAAGTCAATTCAGCCAAATAAGAGCATTAAAGAAGTTAACTCAAGCTCAATGGAAGAAAGAAGCAAAGTGGGAGCAAAATGAAGCAAAATGTGAAAATTCAGCATGTTCGATCGATCTTAGCATTTCTTCGATCGATCGAAAGTTCATCGATCTAAACAATTCAAGATGGATCCAAGCCCTTGTCCTTATCTAAAAGAATCCAGCAAGTTCGATCGATCCAACATTTCCCAGATCGATCGAAATGATTCGATTTTATCCACACCTACCACCCACCTCCCACTTTTGTCTTCTTCCCAAAAATATCTCAGAGATTTATCTTTATTCAAAAAGGCACCGCCAAGAAAGATCGATCTCTGCAGCATTCGATAGATCTCAGCCAAGTTCAATCGATCTCAACACAGTTCGATCGATCGAACTTCCTCAAGTCCGGAAAAAAATAGATTCCGACTCATTAAAAGTTGGCTCATGGTGCAATCATTGGAGGGACCTTGGTGTACAAGCCCAGACCATTGGTGTGACATTTGACCTACCTATATAATGATTGAGAGCCACTTTTAGAGCATAGAGAGATAGATAGTTGTTATTCACAATTTGTATATTTCATATCTTGGAGAGGAGGCTAGAGATTAGAGAGCTTTTACACATTTTGGGAGTTCTTCCATTCTTCTAAGGTTTCCATCAAGAAGGAGGTCATTCCTACCATGGAGATAGCCCTTGAAGGTTGGATGACTAATTCAATAAGTGGCTAGATATCTACTTAGGGCTAGAGTAGCCCCTAAGTTTGCTTCCTAGACTTAGTTCTTTGTATATTTTTGGGGATTTATTTGTAAAAATGTTTTGATCTTGGATTTATATATATATATCTTGTGGTTTCTACTTGATGTGTATGGATTAATGCTTTCAATTGATTATCTACTTCTAAGCATATGTCTATGTATGCTAAAATGGATGATTCATGTGTTTTTCTTTAGATTTAGTGGAATTTATGCATGTCTATGTGTATGGATGAAGTTAATCTAGAGATGGTCAAAACATAGAGCTTAATTGAACACTCTTGCAATTTATTTGATGGTTCACACTTGTTTCTTGGTAGATTGTACCACAACTTTAGCTTACTTAATTAAATTTCACGTCTTTAATGTAGATGTAGTGTAGTTGCTTTAAATTCATAGATAGGTGGACAATCTACTCTTGTTCCTTGGTGTTCCATACTTATGAATGCATTTGTTGTATGTTTCTAGATAGTTGTGTGTGCATAAATTGTGGTTTCATTAAATGAATTTTGGTCTCATTTGATAGGTTGTGCTTTCCATTTGATTTGGCTTGACAACCTATGCTTATTTGTCATCCATGCCTAGTTTCAATTAATGTCACACACACACACACACACGTTACAAGTCAATTTCCCCATTAATATACAATTGCTAATATCTAGTGAAGTCAAGCTTCGTGGTGAGCTCTAGTACCTCAAGTCCTCCCCTATATATCTTTCTCTACTTTATTAATCATGTTGTTTACTTTAATTTCAATTGCATAATAGTTTAATCAATCAATCCAATCAATCTTTGATCACTCGACCTACTAACCCTATATATTGTTTCCATTGCAACGGTACCCACAAATCCCTTGGGACAATCCCTACTCACCCTAGCTATATTTTTAGTTAGAGGTAGTGGTGGCTATTACAAATTTAAAACTTGGCCACATTGCACACTCACACTCTTAGTTCATATCTTTGCAAACTTTTGGTGAATTGGTACGGCACACACCAAGTTTTTGGCGCCGTTGCCGGGGATCTAATTGGCAACGCCGTGTTTTGGAAACAAATAGGAATTAGTACTCTTTTGATCGTATCTTTTCTTTATTTTCTTCTTAGTTACTTATTGTGTTTGTTCTTGATTGACTAAGTGCATTGAGTGAAGGAAACCAAACAATGGAGAATTAAAGAGCAAGGAAGCCAAGTGGAGCTAAGCAAGGCAAAAAGGCTAAAAATCTAAAAAAATTGTAAAGCAAAGCAAGGCTAGAAAGTTGAAAGTTAAATTGAAGTTGCTTAAGGATCCTTTGTGAGATCTTTCTAACTCAAGCTCTAGTTAAATCGTCGGCCCACGTGGAGGCTTGTTTTTCATTTGTTAGATAAATAGTGAGCCCGCGTGGAGGCAATTTACTTTTCTTTGCATGTTATTCAAGCATGGGAGTATAGGATTATTGTATGTGGAGATTTGTTGATTGATTTGTTGCTGGGGCAAAGTGATTGTTTTAATTTTTCAACCCTTCATCATAGAAAATCTAGAAGTCATCTTGGTTAGTTAAACCCAAATTTCATGGAACATCCGCCTTTCAACCAATTTCCTCCCGGAGTTCAAGCTCCAATTCCTCCGATGATCCTTCGTGATCATTACAATCTTCATGAATATCATGCACCATCATACATCTTGCTTCCTAACTTTGGGGCAAACCATTATGAAATCAAGCCCGAGACAATTCAAATGTGTCCACTTTTCTATGGCTTAAATGATGAGGAACCTTTCAAACATCTTGATGAATTTCTTAAGATATGTTCCACCGTGAAATACATGAATGTCCCGGAAGAAGTTCTTAGGTTGTTTCTCTTCCCTTTCACTTTTAAAAATAAGGCTAAACATTGGTTCAATAACTTAGAGGCAAATTCAATAACTTCTTGGGTACAAATACAAAATAAATTTTTAAAGAAATTTTACTCCGTAAGTTTGACCAATGTTATGCGAACTTCTATTCGTGAATTTTCTCAAGGGGAATGAGCACTGAAAAGTGCGTATTTAAACCCCTTAAGCTTAGGCATTCTAATACCTTTATCTATCTTACTTTACCGTTTTAGATTGATTTCGTATTATTTCCATTTTCAGGCACTTATCCCAAAAATAAGCTAACTCAGCCAAATAAGAGCTTAATTGAAGCAATTCTGAGATTAAACAAAGAAAGGAGCAAAGTGGAGAAAGAAAGAAGCAAAATGAAGCAAAGCAGCAAGTTCAATCGATCCAAGTCCAAGGTTCGATCGATCGAACATCGATCAATCTCAGCACTCCAAGATAGATCCAAGCCTTGACCCAAATCATTTAAGTCCAAAAGTTCGATCGATCGAACACCTTTGTCCTTATCCAAATGATTGATCCTATCCACAACTGTACCACCCACTAACTACTTTTGTCCTTTTCCCATCAATATCTCCCACAAATATCTCGGATTTATCTTTTTCCAAAAAGCTCAGCTAGATGGATCGATCCAGCCTAAGTTCGATCGATCTCACTTACTTTCAATCGATCGAACTTCCTCCAGTGCGAAAAAGTTAAAATTCCATCTCATTGAAAGTTGTCCTTTATACAATCATTAGGGAATATTGTGTACATGACCCCAGCTCATTTTGGGTGTCATTTTAACCTACCTATATAAGGATAAGGATTGCTTTTTCAAAGGGAGCCAACATTACTTTCATATCATCTCTTAGAGAGGAAGTTTAGAGGAGGAGGAGGCTAGAGACACCATTGGAGATCTTCATCAACAAGGAGCAAACCTCTTCCATGGAGTTAACCCTTGAGGGTTGGAGCTTCATCACCATGAGTGGCTAGACATCCTCTTGGGGCTAGAGTTAGCCCCAAGCATGCTTTCTATATCTTAATCTTGTGTATTATTGAGGGATTAGTGTTGTAATTGATGTTTTGACACTTCGATATATATAGATCTTATTTATTCAATGATTTATGTGGTTTAATGCTTCCAATTGGTCATTTCATTCTATCCATATGTCTATGTATGCTAGAATAGATGGTCATGTGTTTTTCTCTAGATTTTGTGTTATTGATGCATGTCTATGTGTATTAATGCTATAGATTTAGAGATTGTCAAAACATTGTGCTTAAAAGAATGCTTTTGTGATTCTCTTGATGGTTCATGCTTACCTCTTGATGGATTGTGCCTCTCCCCTAGTTTATTTTCTTGCTAGTAGTGTAGATGTAGTGTAATTGTAGTGTAGTGTTAAATAGGAGGACAATCTATGCTTATTGTTTGATGATCTAAGCTTTGAATACAATTAGCATACGTCTCTATCCTTGTGTTGTATTTGGATTGTGAGCTTAATGAAAGGATTAATAACTTGTTTTGATTTATTATGCCTTTCACATGTTGTTTAGACAATATATGCTTCATAACTTAGATATATTGTGCCTTTCATATGATATTTAGACAATACATACTTAACTAGTCATCCTTGCTTATTGAATCAACCAAATACACACACACCAATATTGCAACCCACTATTTGCCCTCATTAATCACTTGTCAATGATATAGAAATGCATTGCTTGGTGGTGATCTCTAAACCTTAAGATCTCTCTCTCCCTTACTTACTCTCTTTAGCATTGCATTCTTACTTAATTTAATTTAGTAGCTCTCTAACTTAAACAACCAACCAATCAATTGTTTGATTACTCGACCTACTAACCCTAATAGCGATTCCACAATCAACTCTGACTCCAATCCCTTGGGACGATCCCTACTCGCCCTAGCTATATTTATAGTGAAAGGTAGTTGTGGCTTTTACAAATGTAAAACTTGGCCCTCGCCTAAATTGCACGCTTCTCCAAGCTTGTGGTCACTGCGACCTACAATATAAAGGACCAACAAGTTTTTGGCGCCGTTGCCGAGGATTAGGCAACGTCGTATTTGTGGAATTCATTAGGAATTAGTACTCTTTTGATCTTATCTTTTCTTTACTTTGATTTCACTTTTCTTTTTGGTTACTTATTGTGTTTGTTTTCACTTGATTAGGTGATTTGTTGGAAAGAAGCCAAGCAAAGGAGCATCCAAGCTAAGAAGCAAAGCAAAATAAGGGAAAAAGCTAAAAATTCTAAAAAATTGCTAAGCTAAGCTAAATTTGGAGTTGAAGTGCTATAGGACCTTTGTGAGACTTTCTTGACTCAATCTCTTTAGTTAAATCGTGAGCCCGCGTGGAGGGATTTTTCTTGTAAATGCATTATTATTGTTTCAAACATGGGAATTGTGTTTATGGAAGAAGTTTAATTGTATTGTTGTGAAGGCAAAGTGTTTGTTCATTTGTTGTGCTTGCTTATTTATTATTGTGCATGCATGGTCGTCGTTCATTGAGACCAACTCTTGTCCCTTTTGATTTGCATCTCGAATCCATCGTTAGAAATCCTAGGGGAAGGGGAAGTTCAAATAGAACCCGCCTATCAATGGATGACCATAATAATGATCATGTTGAGGACCTTGGTCACATAGACCAACAAGGCATTCTTTATCCAAATGTGCACAATGAGAACATTCAAGTACCATTAGGCATGCCTAGGCCATACATTCACCCACCACCACAACAACAAGGCCAAGTTCCATTCGGAATGCCAAGGCCAATGTATGCTCCACAACCTCCCATTGTCAATCGAGGAATTCAAAATCAAGGTGTTCATGTTGCACCTCAAGTTGCTAACCCACCACTTGCTTTGAGAGACCATTATGTGCCAAATAAATATAATGCACCCACATGCATTCAATTGCCACCATTTCGAGCACACCATTATGAAATTAAAGCACAAACCATTCAAATGCTTCCTATCTTTCACGGACATCCAAGTGAAGAACCCTATAAGCATTTGGATGAGTTTCTTGAAGTTTGTTCTACCGTGAAATACATGGACATGCCGGAAGAAGTCTTAAGGCTTAAACTTTTTCCATTCACCCTTAAAGACAAGGCAAAATATTGGTTTAACAATCTTAGGCCTTTTTCAATCACTTCTTGGGCAGAAATGCAACAAGAGTTTTTGAAGAAATACTATCCAGTTTCTAAGACCAATGCCATGAGAACTTCAATTAGAGAATTTACACATGGGGATGGAGAAACATTTCATGAGGTATGGGAACGCTTCAATGAATTGCTAAGGAAGTGTCCACACCATGACATGCCCAAATGGCAATTAGTCCAATATTTCTTTGAAAGTTTATCAGATAATTATAAGGGCATGGTTGATGCTTCTATGGGTGGCTCATACATCGATAGGCATGAGGATGACGTATGACGTCTCTATGAAAGCATAAGTGAGAATTCATTGCATAAAACATTGTCTTCAAAGAATGGTAGAAATACACAAGGTAGGAAAAGTGTTGGCTTACTTCAAGTCAACAATTCTAATGAGATAGCCGCCGAAATGAAGTCTTTGTCTCAAAGGTTTGATCAATTTTTGATAAACTCGGCGAACCAAGTAACTTCCTTCCCTAACCATTCTCATTGTGCATCAAATGAATCATGTATGACTTGGTCTAGTGTTCTTCATTCTACTTCTCATTATCCTTATGGACAAGTGCAAAGTGAACCTAATAAACAAGTCAATGCGGCTTTTGTGAACCAAGGGAACAATCTTTATGGTACTCATTACAATCCAAGTTGGAGAAATCATCCGAACTTCTCATGGAAAAACCAAGGGGAAGGCTCAAACCCTCCCCAAGGCGGTTTTCAAGGGAAGTATATTCCACTTCCAATCCAAAACCAAGGATCCCAAGGTTATAGGCTATACCAATCACAAGGGAATCAATTCTCTAATTCTCATTTTCCCAACCAATCATATTCCCAAGCTAATTCTCGAAGTCCCGCTTTTGAAGAGAAAGTTTTAAATGCTTTGGGCACTTTAGAGGCTAACACACAATTACTTCACTCTCACTCTCAATCTATTGCAAAGCTAGAAACCCAAGTAGGGCAAATAGCTAGCACTCTTAATGCTAGAGATAAGGGAAAGATGCATATTAATGCCCCGCTTAAGCAATAATGTGTTATGGAAACCCAATCCTTATCAGAGGGGTGTACCATAGAACATGTTAATGCGGTGACCACCTTGCGGAGTGGTAGAGTTGTAGATAATCAAGTAGAAATAACTATGAAGAGAGTGAACCGGTGCAACCACAAGTTGTCACCCGTCCCGTTTCACATTCTATTCCTCCTTCATTGCATGTGCATGATCTTATAAATGAGAAAGCTGAAAAATGTGATTTGAAAAGCGATCTTGAAAATGATCCATTGAAGAAAGTTTTGAAAAATGATGTTGAGAAAATTTTGTTGAAAAGTGAATTGAAACCTAATTTGAAAACTTGTTGTGTTGAAAAGGCTTTAAAAGAAAATTCTCAAAATGTTTTCGAGCCAAGAGCTCCATTTCCGGACGCCTTGAAAGTGCCCATTTCGAAATAAAAGCAAAAAGTCAAGACCAATGAGATTTTGGAAATGTTTAGGCAAGTAAAAGTTAATCTCCCACTTTTGGATGCAATCAAGAAAATACCGGCTTATGCCAAGTTTTTAAAAGATCTTTGCACCCAAAAGCGGAAGAACAAAAGCCACGCACCAAAAAAAGTGGTTTTGACCGAGCAAGTAAGCTAAATTTTGTAACATAACACTCTTCCAAAGTTTAAAGACCCCGGTTCACCCACTACATCATGCATCATTGGTGAACATATCATTAATTGGGCGCTTCTTGACTTAGGAGCAAGTGTTAACCTTCTTCCTTACTCGGTTTATGTCAAACTTGGCTTAGGTGAATTGAAACCGACGTCGGTAGTTTTGCAACTTGCCAACCAATCCATTAAAAAGCCTAGAGGTGTCATTGAAAATGTTTTGATTAAGATTGATAAATTCTTCTTTCCCGTTGATTTTGTTGTCATAGACACGGAACCAGTTTCCAATCCTAAGAGCCAAATACCCGTTATCCTTGGCCGTCCTTTCTTGGCAACCGCAAATGCCAACATCAATTGTAGGACGGGGATAATGAAGATCTCTTTTGGCCACATGAAGGTGAAATTGAACATATTCAATCTAACACCCAATTCATTTGACAAGTATGAAGGAGAGGTCAATGTTGTGGAAAAATTTCATGAATTCAATAGTGAAGGAAATGAGTTTTTATGTGACTCGAAGGTTTCTAAAGCTTCATCTTTAACTTTGCATTCTAAAAGTCTTGTTTCAAACTCTTGTTTTGAAAGGGCGTGGAAGCCCAAAGGTTGTAATTGCATAGATAAAGGATCAAAAACTTCTTTTGAGTTTAATCTAACAAGTTCTTCTAAGAATAATTTGTTGGGTGGGGCTCAAGATATTCATCACCCCAACAAGGAGGGGATGCATTATAAGATCTTTGATCCGGGCTAAAAGAGCCCAATGTCTTGCTAGAGATGTTAAAGACTAGCAAAAGCATTCGTAGGGTGTTAAAACCCTATTTCTCTCTCATTTCTATCTTACATTTCATTTTTTGCGAAGTCTAGATACTTGTTTTTGGTTCATATGCATTTCAAGGAACTTTGGTGAGGATTGCATAAGCTTGCATGTCAATTTTGAGCATTATGCATAAGTTCGATCGATCTCATACCTGAGTTCGATCGATCGAACTTCCATCTGCATCCAACACTTAGAAAATTTTCAAGCCTGCATCCAAATAGGCTTTCTGTCCCATCGATCCAAGAAAAATCTGCGATCTTAGTTCTCAGTTAGATCGATCATAGGACCTTCGATCGATCCAACTATCCTGTTCGATCGATCTTGAATGTTGACACTTAGAATATTTTTGAGCCTGCAAAACCTGCATCCAAATCACCTCTCTGTCTGATCGTTCGAAACATTCCAAGATCGATCTGAAAGTTCTTCGATCGATCTAACTTTCCAGTTCGATCGATCTCATGTTCCAACACTTAACCAAATTTTTGAACCAAAAACCTGTATATTTCAGCTCTCTGTCTGATCGATCAAACTCTTGTTTTGATCGATCACAAATCTTTATTTCATTGTTTTAACTTTAGTTTGACTTTTCAACTTTTCAAAAATCCAAAAATATTTTCATTTTATTCTATTTTCTCTCTCATTTTATTTTGTTTTAATTTTCAGCAAGTTTTCAAAAATTCAAAAATATTTTAATTTATTTAGTTTTTAATTAATTAAATTTAAATTCAAAAAAAAAAAAAAAAAAAAAACTTTGAGAGAGAAAGTTCGATTGATCTCAGCTGAGTTCGATCGATCGAACTAATCGGAGAATGTTTTTAAAAATCGAGGGTTCTCATGATCGATCATTTAGATCGATCTAACTTACCATCAACCTCAAAACCCCCCCCCCCCCCCCTTTTTCTCTCTCGTCGCCGCCACTACACCTACTCATATCTTCCATCTCCGGCGAGAACCAAGCTTCTCTCTCTCTCTCATCTCGGTTTCATCCCTCCCTCTTTGCATCCACAACTCCCTTCGATTTGGGTAAGATCCGAGACCTCACTAGTTGATTTCAAGCTTCAATCTCGTGCATACATGGTTTATATGTTTGATTCATGCTTTATATATGATTGAACCTCCATTGTTGATGCTTGAAATATGTATATATATATATGTATATCGTTGTATATATTTTTGATATTTTTGTTTCATTTGGGAGTATGGGCCATATTTGGGTGATGGGAGTTGTTGATTTGATGTGTTGTAGGGCCCACGAACACGTTCGTGTGGGCCCCGTTCTTCAAAAGTCACAGATTTGTGGCCTTTCAGTTTTCATCGTCGTATAGTTCGATCGATCGAACTTGTATCTCAGATCAATCTTGAGAGATTGATCAAACTTTTGTCTCAGATCGATCGATCTTGTGAGATCGATCTCACTTACTTTCAATCGATCCAACTTTTGATATCGATCTCACTTCTTTTCATGATCGATCGAACTTCACAAATCTCACACATACACACTTCATTCATCATATCTAATTTTCATGCTATCTTATTTATGCCCAATGCCTGTGATATTCCACATTGGCTGCATGTCATACTTATATTGCTTAGCATGATTAATATCCAGTCACCTGCATAGATTCATGTCATATCTGTTTTGTCTATCTTATTTGACATGCATGATTCTATATTATGTTTAACAATTCTTTATTCTGGCACTAACTTCCATTGCAAGTTTTTCTTTGCAAATCATGGTTAAGCACAAGACTGTTGCCAATAGGCAACACGGGAGACCTCATAAACAACAGAGGCATGTTAGGCCTAGGACAGAGGAGCCAGCCGAGCCCTCTCATACTCAGGAGCCAGTACAGCCTACACCACCTCAGTCACCTACTCCTGAGGCTGAGGATAATCATATCCCATCTTCTTCCCAGGCTCATCCTGCTTTTACACCTTCGCCATCTCCACCGCATGCTAGCGCTGAGCGTACACCAGTACCACCTCCATCACGCCAGCTAGCTCACCAGGCGTGTGATAGGCCCACGCCTCGATATGAGAGTATGCCAGTAGACCATGAGTCTGTCTTTGACACAGATTTCTTCTCCCGATCGGTGCTGACCCGATCAGCTTACCGTGATATTATTCAGAGGGGCTTGGCCGCTATTCTTGCCCCTCTCACAAAGCCGGTCTACTCGCGGCTGGTACGGTTGTTCTACCAGAACCTCCGACCATCCCCGCGTACCACAGCCGAGCTAGTCACTTCTGTAGATGGCCATATGATCACCATCACTGTGGACACACTTTCTAGATCATGCCACTGCCCACACCGCTGTCCTCCAGAGCTTCAGGAGACCTATCCGATGCTACACAGGCCTTTTTATGCCGCCATGGCAGTTTACTTAACAGGTCACCATGCTGCTGGCGAGACTTTTGCCACCCGCACATATCTTCCAGACGACCTTTGGTTCATCGATTCCGTGCTCTACCGAAACATATACATGGCCGGACACAAGATCCAGAGGAGGAGCGATTATCTGACAGCCCTCTAGGCCTTTTACACAGGGCATTGGGTGTCCATTCCCGCGCTCATTTGGAGCGCGATGAGGAAGCTCTATGACGAGTACATCAGCAAAGAGTTACCCAGATGGGCTAAGTCACTTCCATTCGGCCACCTCATCACCCAAATTCTCATTGACCAGCGTTATGCCATGCACCCGCAAGAGGACCCCGAGACTGGTACCTGTCACTTCCTCAAGAAAGAATGGGACAAGAGCTACCGCTCTATTATTACCAGACTGCAGGAACACGTAGCACTGGCTGCAGAGGAGTTAGAGCTGGAGCAGGCACAGGCACCGGCAGAGGCAGCAGCAGTAGATCCCGCAGCGGACTACGCACCCATCGATCCAGCTGCAGACCATTTAGACATAGATTTAGAGCGTCCTGCAGACGACGCAGAGCAGCACTCTCCAGCTGGGTCGCCCATTCACGAGCATGATTACACTCAGGACCTCTCTTCTGATTCATCTATGCCTGAGACTCTTGATATGACCCCCGATTTTGGAGTACGGCTGCAGACGTTTGAGGATGCTGTTGCTGCTATCCGAGCTGATCTTACTGCCTATAGAGCTGATCTTATTGCCCATCGAGTTGATTTTGCCACTTTCCGAACGGATGTCGCGACCATGTTTCGAGATTTATCTAGAGACATCCGCGGCGCCAGACCTGTCCGTCCTACTTCATCTTCAAGAGCTCCCAGTCTTTTCTATCTCATTATCTCTCTCCCATATATACTTTATTTTTATCACTGTACAGTGTTATTATTTTTACAGCCAGTCTATCGGCTCTGATATTTTTGTTGTACCTGCACTTTATTTATTTTATTATCTGTTTTTGCTATGGATGTCATATGATTATATTCTCATATTTGTATGTTTGACTCCATCAGGTGCATCACAGTGACTTTAGTGAGAGAGTACTACCCAATTTTCAGGACCACCCTTATACCTCTCTCATTTCTTTATCTGTTTATCCCTTTTACACTTGCATGTCCACTGTGCACTGATTATCCCATTTTGTGATCTGATGAGTTTATCCAAGTGCCAATTTACAGGACCATAGTTAATCCCAAGTTTGGGGGGGCCATGCCACCCACTTCAGATATTCCAGTCCCGATCATTCTTGCTTAGTTGCACTGGTATACTCTTTTCTTTATTCTCTTTGCACATTGAGGACATTGTGCAATTTAAGTTTGGGAGGAATGGTGCTTTGCAGTGTTAGTTTTAAATTGCATATCTTATGAGCATGACTTGTGTATTTGAGGGATATTTCTATGATTGGTCCATATCTAGCCATGATTTTGATCTTTTGAGGACTATATTGCTTAACATTTAAAAATTGCTTGACTTGAGAGTTCAATACTCCTTGTATGCCCTTTGGAAGCCATTTAGGAGTAAATTTTTCGAAAGATTGATATCTTGCTTGCATTTGTGGTCCACATCATCTTGATTTTGTGATTGTTTTGAGATTCACTCTAGTCTTCTACACTAGCACCGGCGCACACTAGCATTCATTTGTGGGGTACATGTTTTGTCGATTATTAAATTAGTTATATCCCAATTGAGCTAGTAATGCATTGAAAGCTTTCATTCTTGATAAAGGTGGATAACAACCCATTTTCACTAAGTAGCCGGGATTCTAGCCTCATCAAGCACTGAACTTCTCGTGTCGAAATGTGGAGGGCCCAAACTCTAGGTTAGTAATTGAACTTCCAAAAAAAAAAAAAAAAGAAAAAAAAAAAGAGCAAAAGCAAAAGTAATAAAAAAAGTGAGGACTTCTCCCAAATGGTGAGAAGTGGGAAATGATTAGATGGTTGTTGTCTTAATTTGTAGCCTAGTTGATTTGAGCTTGTAAGTCCGTAGGGGTGTTTGAACACCTAGTGCCCTAAAGCTGTCTGGTTTGGGAGTCATTGACCTAACGTTCGACCGGATGAATCGCTAGAAAGCTTAATAGATCAATACATTGCACTATGCTTCCATCTTTGATCCTCTAAAAAAAAAAAAAAAAAAATGAGTGAAAAGAATAAGTGCACCTAGAACAATAAAACTTTAATAAAAGGTTCACTTTTTGTCTTGATGATCGGTACTAGATTTGTGTGCTAGTTTGAGGGTAATGATGTGATTAATTCTTTAGTTGGCTAAGATAGCAACACATTGATGCCGGTCCATTTAAAAGAATTCTAGAGTTGTTTTGATTTACATGATCATTTTCTCGATGTGTGGAGGACCATACTTGCTTGCTTGATGTTGAGATTTTGGGAGATTGCTTGGAAAGGGTTGAAAAATTGCATACTTGAGGTAGTTTTCTCCCAATGCTTGTTTGCAATATTGGTACCTCTTTTGAAATGAGCTTAATGTTTGTGGGTACCATTTCTGGAAACCCTTACAAGACTTCACTCGTCCACTAGGGGTAACCTAGGGGTTTAAAAGGCTTGTTGCATATGCTAAATGCAATCGTGCTCCCTACGAAAATGACATTATCCAATAATTGTTTTCTAGTTTATAGTTGTATAGTTGTTCATTTAATTCCTTCACTTTCTAGTTCATTGCTTGGGACTAGCAATATTTAAGTTTGGGGGTGTGATGAGCACTGAAAAGTGCGTATTTAAACCCCTTAAGCTTAGGCATTCTAGTACCTTTATCTATCTTACTTTACCGTTTTAGATTGATTTCGTATTATTTCCATTTTCAGACACTTATACCGAAAATAAGCTAACTCAGCCAAATAAGAGCTTAATTAAAGCAACTCTGAGATTAAACAAAGAAGGAGCAAAGTGGAGAAAGAAAGAAGCAAAATGAAGCAAAGCAGCAAGTTCGATCAATCCAAGTCCAAGGTTCGATTGATCAAACATCGATCGATCTCAGCACTTTAAGATAGATCCAAGCCTTGACCCAAAGCACTTAAGTCCAAAAGTTCGATCGATCCAACATCATTCTTTGATCGATCGAACACCTTTGTCCTTATCCAAATGATTGATCCTAACCACAACTGTACCACCCACTAACCACTTTTGTCCTTTTCCCATAAATATCTCCCACAAATATCTCGGATTTGTCTTTTTCCAAAAAGCTCAGCCAGATGGATTGATCCAGCCTAAGTTCGATCGATCTCACTTACTTTCGATCGATTGAACTTCCTCCAGTGCGAAAAAGTTAAAATTCCATCTCATTGAAAGTTGTCCTTTATCCAATCATTAGGGAATATTGTGTGCATGACCCCAGCTCATTTTGGGTGTCATTTTGACCTACCTATATAAGGATAAGGATTACTTTTTCAAAGGGAGCCAACATTACTTTCATATCATCTCTTGGAGAGGAAGTTTAGAGGAGAAGGCATTGGAGATCTTCATAGACAAGGAGCAAACCTCTTCCATGGAGTTAGCCCTTGAGGGTTGGAGCTTCATCACCATGAGTGGCTAGACATCCTCTTGGGGCTAGAGTTAGCCCCAAGCATGCTTTCTATATCTTAATCTTGTGTATTATTGAAGGATTAGTGTTGTAATTGATGTTTTGACACTTTGATATATATAGATCTTGTTTATTCAATGATTTATGTGGTTTAATGCTTCCAATTGGTCATTTCATTCTATCCATATATCTATGTATGCTAAAATAGATGTTCATGTGCTTATCTCTATGTGTATTAATGTTATAGATTTAGAGATTGTCAAAACATTGTGCTTAAAAGAATGCTTTTGTGATTCTCTTGATGGTTCATGCTTACCTCTTGATGGATTGTGCCTCTCCCCTAGTTTATTTTCTTGCTAGTAGTGTAGATGTAGTATAGTTATAGTGTAGTGTTAAATGGGAGGATAATCTATGTTTGTTGTTTGATGATCCAAGCTTTGAATACAATTAGCATATGTCTCTATCCTTGTGTTGTATTTGGATTGTGAGCTTAATGAAAGGATTAATAACTTGTTTTGATTTATTGTGCCTTTCACATGTTGTTTAGACAACATACGCTTTATAACTTAGATATATTGTGCCTTTCACATGATGTTTAGACAATACATGCTTAACTAGTCATCCTTGCTTATTGAATCAACCAAATACACACACACCAATATTGTAACCCACTATTTGCCCTCATTAATCACTTGTCAATGATATAAAAATGCATTGTATGGTGGTGATCTCTAAACCTCAAGATCTCTCTTTCCCTTACTTACTCTCTTTAGCATTGCATTCTTACTTAATTTAATTTAGTAGCTTTCTAGCTTAAACAACCAACCAATCAATTGTTTGATTACTCGACCTACTAACCCTAATAGCGATTCCACAATCAACTCCGACTCCAATCCCTTGGGACGATCCCTACTCGCCCTAGCTATATTTATAGTGAAAGGTAGTAGTGGCTTTTACAAATGTAAAACTTGGCCCTCGCCTAAATTGCACACTTCTCCAAGCTTGTGGTCACCGCGACCTACAATATAAAGGACAAACGGGAAGGGAACTTTTACATGAGGCTTGGGAAAGATTGAATGACTTACTAAGGAAATGTGCACACCATGGCATTCGTAAATGGCAAGTGGTTCAATATTTCTATGAAAGCCTATTCGACATTCACAAAGACATTGTTGATACTTCATGCGTGGGATCATATTTTGGGAAAACATAACGATGATGTTTGGCACCTTTTTGAGAAAATGAGTGAAAATTCATTGCACAAGTCTCACACTTCTCGTTTGAGTCATAAGTCAAGTAAAAAGAAAAATTCGAGAGTGTGTCAGATTGAGAGTTCAATGGAGATCGTTGTCGAGGTTAAAACTCTTTCTCATAAACTTGATCAATTCCTACTTAGTCAAAAACCAGTAATTCAATCATCTCCTCTTCCTAATCATCATCTCCATCAATCTTGTAAGCCATGTATGACTTGCTCAAGTGTTTTGCATTCTACCTCCAATTGTCCCCATGGACATGTGCTTGATGAACACTATGAACAAGTCAATGCCACATTTACTCACCCTTTTTCAAATGCTTATGTTCCGGTGTGGAGTGAATATTCAAATCCTTCTCAAGGAAGAAATTTTCAAAACCGATATGTTCCTCCTCATCAAAGAAATAGAGGTTCAAAAGAATTTGTTTCATCCTCTCCTTCTTGTCATCAAAGAATGAATCAATTCTCCCATCCTCAAGTTTATAATTCTCAAAATAGCCCTATTCATCTTCATGCACTTTCTAATAATTCTACATTTAAGGATAAAGTCTTAGTGGCTTTGGATAGTTTGGAAAGCTTGAATCTCAAATAGGGATGATAGCTAATGCATTGAATGCTAGAGAAATAGGCAAATTGCCTAGCCAACCCGAATGGAATCCAAAAGCCCAATATTGTGTGGAAGAAAACCCTACCTCAGGGTGCCCTTCCCAAAAGCAAGTGCAAGCAATTACCACTTTGAGAAGTGGTAGACAAGTTGACAATAGGGTTGAACAACCAAGAGAAGATAATGAACCGGTGCAACCAAAAGTTGACACCCGTCCCATTTCCAATCCTACTCCTACTTCCTTGGATGAGAATGTCACCATCAAGAACTCACAACCCTCTTCATCATCTCCTCAAGTTGCAAGGTCTTATTAGCCAAAAGTTCCATTCCCTTATGCTTTAAAAGAAACTTCGCCTTTTGGGAGGCAAGAAGGAAAAATCCATGACATGATAGAGGTCTTTAAGCAAATCAACATAAATCTTCCTCTCTTGGATGCAATTAGGCAAATTCCGCCTTATGCAAAAATTTTGAAAGATCTTTGCACACAAAAGAGGAAGAGCAAGGGACAAGGCCCTAAAAAAGTGTTTCTCACGGATCAAGTGAGCTCCATCATTCAACATAACACTCCACCTAAGTTTAAGGATCCCGGTGCTCCGACTATTTTATGTGTGATTGGAAACCATGAAGTTCGTAGAGCTCTTCTTGACTTAGAAGCGAGTGTTAATTTGATTCCTTACTCTATGTATGTCCAACTAAGCTTGAATGAGTTGAAGCCAACCTTGGTTGTGCTTCAATTGGCCGATAGATCCGTCAAAACACCTAGGGGCATGGTTGAGGATATACTCATCAAAGTTGATAAGTTCTACTTCCCAGTTGATTTTATAGTTCTTGATACCGAGCCGGTTGCCAACCCTACTAACCACATCCCGATCATCTTGGGAAGGCCATTTCTTGCTACCACAAATGCAACTATTATGGTCCTTTCTTTTGGAAATATGATGGTTAAGCTTAATGTTTTCAATGCAAGTCGGCATCCCATAGATGAAGACGAGTGTTGTCTTATATATGTGTTGGATGAGGTTGTTGAGGAATCTATTCCCACCATGGTAATGAAACAACCAACTGAGGAAAATCTCTCATCTCTCCTCTCCTCGGATCTTCTTGCATCTTGTCTTCTTGAAAGGTATGGTAATTGTGGGTTTGATGATGAAAAATCAATGAATGAAGTAAGCAATCTCATGGAATCAGTTGCAAGCTTGGATTTTCCACCTTGGAAAACCCCAATAGAACCTCTCCCTCCACTCTCTAGCACTCCATCGGTCCCATCTTTAGTCTCTCCACCAACTCTTGAGCTTAAAAATCTACCTTACAATCTTAAGTATGCATTTCTAGGCCCGAAAGAGACTCTTCCGGTCATCATTTCCTCTAATCTTGAAAAAGATCAAGAAGATGCTCTTTTAAGTGTGCTTAAAGAAAATAAGGAAGCCATAGGATAGAGTGTGGCGGATCTAAAAGGAATTGATCCTTCTATTTGCATGCATCGCATACTTATGGAAGATGATGCAAAACCTTTTAGGGATGTTCAAAGGAGATTAAACCCAAATATGAAAGAAGTGGTCAAGAAAGAAGTTGCTAAACTCTTAAATGCCGGTATCATTTATCCAATCTCTGATAGCAAATGGGTGAGTCCAACTCAAGTAATTCCCAAGAAATTAGGAATTACGGTGGCTGAAAATGCAAAAGGTGAGGAAATCTCTAAGTGTACCGCAAATTCATGGCATGTGTGCATTGATTACCGCAAATTAAATGCCGCCACTAGAAAAGATCATTTCCCTTTGCCATTTATTGATCAAATTCTAGAGAGATTGGCCGGGCAATAATATTATTGCTTCCTTAATGGCTATTTGGGTTATAATCAAGTAGCCCTTGACCCCTTAGACCAAGAGAAAACCACCTTTATTTGTCCTTTTGGCACATTTGCTTATAAACGAATGCATTTCGGTTTGTGCAATGCTCCCGCAGCATTCCAAAAGTGTATGATGCCAATTTTCTCAAACATGGTGGAAAAGTATTTTGAGGTTTTTATGGATGATTTTTCTGTCTTTGGGTCTTCATTTGATGCATGCCTCAAAATTTTGAATTTATTGCTTAAAAGATGTCGTGAAACAAACCTTATTCTTAGTTGGGAAAAGAGCCCTTTCATGGTTCAGGAAGGTATTGTTTTGTGTCACGTCATCTCAAGAAGTGGAATTGAGGTGGATAAAGTGAAAGTTGGGCTTATTGTTGAATTACCTCCACCTTCAACGGTGAGAGAAGTTTGCTCCTTTCTAGGGCATGCCGGCTTTTATCGCCGTTTCATCAAAGACTTTAGCAAAATTGCTAGACCCTTGTGCAATCTTCTCTCTAAGGAAACTTCATTTGTCTTTGATCAAGCATGCCTAGATGTTTTCCACAAATTGCGTGACTTGTTGTCATCTGATCCTATTATGCAACCTCCTAATTGGTCATTACCATTTGAAATAATGTATGATGCTACTGACTATACCATGGGAGCAGTTTTGGCGCAAACGGTAGGAAAACTTCCATGCACCGTATATTATGCAAGCAAGACCCTCTCGGGAGCTCAATTGAATTACTCTACCACCGAGAAGGAATTACTTGCCGTAGTGTATGCCCTTGATAAATTTCGGTCCTACCTCTTAGGGTCAAAAGTCATTATCTATTCTGATCATGTTGCTCTGAGGCATCTTTTGACCAAGAAAGAAACAAAGCCTCGTTTGATAAAATAGATTTTGCTCCTTCAGGAATTTGACTTTGAAATTAAAGATAAGAAAGGCACTGAAATTGTAGTTGCCGATCATCTCTCAAGGTTGGTAGTTGAGTCTTCCCCTAGCCCACCAATTCGTGATTCATTTCCGGATGAACAACTTTTCCAAGTTTCTAATGGACAAATGCCTTGGTTTACCAGCATTGTAAACTATTTGGCAATTGGCAAGCTTCCAACTACTTGGTCAAAGAACAAAAAGAATCGTTTCTTTGCCAACATCCGGAATTACGATTGGGAAGACCCTGTCTTGTACCGATATTGTCCGGATCAAATTATGAAAAGATGCATTCCGGAGAGTGAAATTCTAAGCGTTCTTGTGTTTTGTCATACTCTTACATGTGGTGGGCATTTTAGTGCAAAGAAGACCGCCTTGAAAGTTCTTCAAAGTGGGCTCTTTTGGCCCACAATCCATAGAGATGCTTACAATTTTTGCAAATCGTGTGAAAGATGTCAAAAGATAGGCTCAATGTCAAGAAGAGACATGATGCCTTTGACAAATATTCTTGTTATAGAGATTTTTGATATTTGGGGCATTGATTTCATGGGTCATTTTCCTATGTCTTATGGATATCAATACATTTTGTTTGCCGTTGATTATGTTTCTAAGTGGGTGGAGGCTTGTGCTACCAAAACCAATGACCACTTCGTGACTATTTAATTCATTAAATCCAATATTTTAACTCATTTTGGTATGCCAAGAGCAATGATTAGTGATGGGGGAAAGCAGTTTTGCAATCAATTCTTAAAGAAACTCTTTCTTAAGTACACCATTACACATAAAGCCACCACTCCTTATCATCCTCAAACAAGTGAACAAGTAGAAGTGTCAAACCAGGAAATTAAGCATATTCTTGAGAAAACGGTTAACACTACCCAGAAAGATTGGTCACGGAAATTGAATGATGCTTTGTAGGCTTACTGAACGGCACACAAGACTCCCATTGGCATGTCTCCTTATAGACTTGTTTATAGAAAGCCTTGCTATCTTCCGGTTGAGCTAGAACACAAAGCAATGTGGGCGGTTAAGAAGCTCAATTTTGACCTTGACAAAGCCGAAGAGAATCGCTTACTCCAATTGAATGAGTTGGAAGAGTTGAGACACAATGCCTATGACAATGCCAAACTCTACAAAAAGAGAACTAAAGTTTTTTATGATAAACACATTGTAAAGAAATCTTTTGAGCCTGGACAAAAAGCTTGGCTTTTCAACTCTAGGTTAAAACTCTTTCCGGGAAAGTTGTGAACCAAATGGGAAGGTCCATATGAGATCATCTTTGTTGCGCCGCATGGGGCGGTTGAGATTCAAAGTTTCAAGAATGGCAACACATTCAAGGTGAATGGGTAAAGGTTGAAACCCTACATTAAGGGACAAGTTTTTCAAAGGTATATAGAAGCAGCCTTTTTGGTAGATCCAGTCTATGAAGAGATCTAGTGTCGCGCTCAATGTTCTCAAAATGAAGTTCAAAATTCTTGCTTATTTTTGGCTATTCGATCAATCTCAAGAAAAGTTCGATCGATCGAACATCACTGTCTGCATCCAATCATCTCTCAGTCCTATCGATCGAGAATTCCCTGCATATTTCAGCTCTCTCTGTATCGATCGAAAATTTCCTTAGATCGATCTAAGTCTTCCAAGATCGATCAAACTCTGTGATACCCCCGGATTTCCGGATGCGGGTTGGCCAGGCTCACGCCCGATTACCCGAGGATATCAAATCAATTAGCAATTAACGAACACAGAATACAATATAGAAAATAGGAATGAATAAAATTTTACTGAAAAGAAACTAAATGAAAATCCTTTATTAAAAACTTTAGAATAAATCTTATAAATAAGAACTAGTCTGTTACATCCAACTTCTCCAATTATAATACAACTCGGGAATCCATCTGGTGGACCCCTAATCAAAAAGCCAATACTGGAAAGCGAACAACTAAAAAGAAGTCCACTGCTAAACCTGAAGAACCCCCTACATCGTCGGTAGAATGAGTAGTCGTCTCTGCTCATCACGAACAAGCTCTAAGACCTGGAACCGTCCGTTACCTGAAAAATAATAGTGGGTCAGGCCCACGAATAAGTTCTATCCTAACTACAATCTAAACAGAGACCCGATACGCAGATACATCCTAAACGTCTCAACCATATCTATATAGTCCGTAAATAGATAAATATATATCCACACTACACGACTCTCATTAACTATGCTGAGGGTCTCAACCTGAATAGAAGGTAACATGCAATACGCACCTGAGTGGGCATGACTACCTAAGCCTAACAGGGTATACCTCAACCAACATAGCTAGCTAAGCATCCTACTGCATATACGCACCCTAACCATCGACTATGAGACTCACGCTCAAATCGCGGTACCATAATTTATATATATAAATTCCTATCTAAACCAATGTAGTGCCACTCAACTGATTCGTTGCCATGACACGACATATAATTAGGATTTAAGTGTTTTAATTAAATCCCTGCTTCAATTATTTATATAAGTTCCTTCCAAATACAATGTTGAGCCGGTCAACTATTCGTTGCCAAAACACAACATATAATTAGAATTTAAATATTTTAATTAAATCCCTATCCTTCCTATTAACAGAAAATATAAACAACCATCCAATATGTCGTTCAACTATTTTAGTTGACAGGACATGAAACCATGTAAGATTTAACTGTTTTAGTTAATCCATTCCGTATGTATGAATGGGTTGCAATTAGTGTTTTGATCTAATCCGTCCCTCCGTATGTCACCGTCCCATACCGGTACATACCATGCATATGATCCGTAAATGATGCAACATTTTATGCAGTACATCAAACACATCCATATAATCCAAATAGATAATAAACAGAATTTAAATAGTTCATCATCTATAATCCAGAATCCATCCATGTAACTAACAAAACAAGATTTAATAGTTCATCAAGTTAATTATCCAGCATCCATCCAAGTAATTGACAGAAAATATATATAATTAATTCTAGGCCAACATCCAATTAGATTAACAGAACCTAAGTATTAGTTCAGCAATCTAAGTCCAAACTATAACCCAAATAATTGCAGAAAGATGTTTAAAGGTTCAACAATTTAAATCCACGAGTTAAACCATGTATTGTTTAACAGTTCAACGACTAACATCCAGAGCATGAATATATCAGTTTTAATAAAACAATAACTCTATCATGCATATAAGTAAGTTTTAAAATCATAATATTGCCCAAGAAATTGCTAAAATTAATTCTAACAATTCAGTTCCTTTTTCCCATCAATAGCATGCTAGGTTGCATCTTTGCATACGGTTTTATTGTTTTAGCACCGAGCCATAAACTAGGCTACAAGTCCAATTTGTTAATTAAAAGTCTCCCTCATACATCTAAAATTTAATTTAGAATCATATTATAGCACCCTAAATTGTCAAATTAAAATTAGACAACTTAACTTCCTTCCAGCAGTTAACCGCGCACCAGTTGTTAAATAGCGCACTGTTAATTCCATTAATACAAAGAGGGTATTTTATGCAATACAAGACCTTAATTACATCCTAAATTAATTATTGAAACCCCCAATAAAGTTTTAAAACTGTTCAGAAACCCCAATAGCCTAAATAGTAGCTGAAAACTTACCGTACGCATCAAAATGGAAAGAGCCTGCTCTAAAAAAAAACAGAGCAGGCTCAAACCAACATTGAGCCGACTCCAAAAACTTTTGTTCCAGGCTCAAAGTGCTTGGAGCCACCTCCAAAACATTTTGGAGCCGCCTCCAAAAAAAGGGCGCCCACTGTTCCGCTTCCTTCCTCGTTTCCGATGATCTGCTTCGACCCCGGCCACTTTTCATTCTTCAATTGGTTTCTAAAACTAATCCTAAGGGTCTTATTAATACCAAATAGCATCCCAATGGTTTGGTTCGACAGTTGAAATTTATTACAGTGATTTTAAACCTCTACCGATTCCTTATGCGTTAACATACAACTTGATCTTCGATTTGTAGACATAACTACAGGTAATACTAGAACATATACAGATAATCAAAACTGATCTTAACCATCCTATATATATTCCTTGACATCCTAATCCCTTGTTTATAACAATACGAATTAAATCATTCATTAAAACAGAACCAATCTGTAAGCTTAAAATAAACCAAACACACAAGTCATTCAAGAATTGTTTTAAACAACCATATATATACTGATAATCAACTTGACATATATTTCGCATGCCAGATTAGATTAAAATTCAATTAAAATCCTAGAGACATCTAAGTATGCACAGAACACAGGACAAAGGGATAGAGAGAGAATATAACTTGCCTTAACCGTCTCTGAATTTTCCGATGAAATCTCCGACGACCGTTCCAACTCTGTTGCTCTTGGTTTTACCCACAAGCCAACCTCTGCTCCTCCTCCTCCTTGGTTCAGCCCTAGCCTAAGGCAAAACCCTAGACTTTCTCCCTTTATCTCACTCTGTAATTCTCCCTGTTATTCTCTGTTACTCTCTCTGTTTTTCTCTCTATCAACACTGTACGTATATAGGGTTCTCAACCCTTTTTGAAGACATACTACCGTATATATATATAGGCACTAATCAAAACCCTAAGCCTAATCTTAATCCACCATAGAAAACCTAATTGAGGCCCAGTTTAGTCGGCGTGAGATAGTAAGAGACTAAACCCTATTTTTCATTACAACTAGCAACTAGGAATATTCCATTAATCCAATTAATTCCAGTTAACCAATAAAACATTTACACAATTAAAAACTATTTAATTTAATTAAAGAAAACAAAAATACAAAGAAATAATCAGACAAGTCAATTAAATAACAATTTATCAATTAAATCAATTAAAAATACAAGTAAAGAAAACAATCTATTTAAATCCACAAATCAATTCAAACAACCCGTCATTCAAATTCCGCACATAGCCACATAAGCACTTAAAAAATAATAAAATAAATACTGAAAACAATAAAATAAATAATAAAATTCTAATTATATCCCTTTCAAAACTAGGGGTATTACATTTTTCCCCCCTAACAAACGGAATTCCGTTCTCGGAATTCACGAAACCCTGAATTATTGTTATTAAAATTCATTTCCATTCCGTTGTGGATTCTGCCTCTGTGTATGGGCTCCACGTGATTCCAAATCCTGATAGAAAAATTCATAGTTCTTATTATGAAGGAACACCATAAGTGTACACCTCCTAGGTTGTATCTAACAACGACTCAATCCTACCCCATATATATTTTAGAGTAACAATCCTTATTCCTCCAAGTTCCATATAATAATTGCACCAATTTGGTATACAATAACAAAAGCCAATACAGAATTTTACAATGAACTAAAAGACATATAGTCATAGCATGCATTGCATACGCATACCTTAGTTTAAAACCCACCTATCCAGATATACCAATTAACATGTCTTTACATCAACCGGTTTACCTAACCAATTATTTAAGGTCTCAATATACCGTAATCATCCTAGTACATTAGAATAAGTGACGAAAATTTACATCACACTTACTCCGACAACCTTAACAGAAATTAATCCTCCAGTACCTTAAGTTCTATCTGAATAAGGTAACACCTCCACTAAGATCAACCCCAATATTTGAAGTTGACTTCCTTAATTTCCTCATTAACAGCCAGTGTCATTATTATACAGGCTCAAACTCCAACTGTGAACTCAACAACGAACCAAAAGATATTAATATCTTATTAGTTGTTGAAAGCGTCTACATCTATATTCACTTCCACCAAACAGAACTTAATTTAAAGTGTGAATCACCTCTTTGATGCATCGAAGTCATCCCATAATCCACTCTATCCATATGAACTAATGTTCTACTAGTTCAAATTAAACTAAAAATGGAGTTAATTTCATTAGAAATCAACCGGTATCCCATCCAGAATTCGGATCCTTTGGTCAAATCAGCAATCCCTCAACTAAATCATTGAAGGCAAAGTCAGTTTGTCCCTCTTCCTGATCCTCCAAAAAATCTGCTCCACATCATGAAGCATCATGCTTCCACCAGAATGCAGAATGAACTAAGTGTTGTGAACTTCAGTCCTTACATCCTCCTCTCAATCTGTCTACTAAAATTACCATTAGTCTGGTACCACCAGCTTTCGTATGCACCCATTGCTTACATCGAAGCATTGTCAAAAGCTAACCCAGAAACTGTATCTATGCATCATCAGTTAGTGACAAACTTACCGATAATAAAATTAGCTGGTAATTCCATTTATCGAAGGTCAACTCATTATGACTTTTTCACATACACCATGCACCGCTTCCTTATATAGGTGTTCAGTCTCACCTTCCTATCCTTAAGTCACCCTACTTCTCTATTATGGGTAAGTGTCAAGTTAACTCCTTGTCTCATTTCAATTGAATTTAAAACCTTTCGCATCCTCCATATAGTCATCAATGTCGGAGCAACAGCTAATTGTTGCGAAAGATAACCCTAAAAAAAAAAATTCCACTTTTTTTTTTTCAGTGTAGAAACTTTGGTTCCTCCTCCAAGTGTAACACCAGCAACTCCTCCAAATGACACCCTCGTAAAATAATGTCTTGATTACGAATAGATTGCTAAAGATTTTATCAATCCACTATCCTCTCTCAGCGTCATTCTAATAAGTACCTACCAGTACAAAATCCTCCATTTGAACCATAGTGGCATTACAGTGATCTTTACCTATCACAACCTCACAAATTACTAAGACACTAACAACCACCATTATTATAGCGTTGTAAAAACGAATCCCCACCTAGCATTGAGGATATCAAACTAATCTGTTTTTGATTATTTGACTCACATCCTAACTAGCATACCATATTGATGTCTATCCAGATCCATTAGATTGGCTAGAAGTTTGTATTTCTGCTCAATCCTATGACCATACTTTCACAAATCCTAGCATACATAGCGCTATTATCCATGTCATCAACACAATAGTTGGTTGATCACATACTTGTGTTCCCAACCAATCCATACTCCCAATCCGGACTAATTAACAAAAATGAAACACGTAATAACAAAATTGAACACATAACAATCAAAGATGAAACACGTAGTACACACAATACACAAAACAACCAAAATAAAATTCCACTTAAGACATATTCCATTCCAGAGAAGAAAACCTCCTTTGAACTCAAGTTCCCAAAAGTTCATTCCATAGTTTCGTTGGTAATTATCCAACCTTGAAACTTATCCATTAACCGTAGCTTAACCGCACAATCGTTTGCTTAAATAAATATCCAAAGGCTTATCCCTCATCCTCCTAATATGCGGAATGCAAACCGTCTATCGTGGCTTTACAAACCAACTTAGAATGTCACAACCTAATCCCCATACTCTCCAGAATGTGATATAAAATCACGTCGTTGTTCTGATAAGAACTCCATCCGGTTCCTAAACTCCTAAAGAGCACTTCGCAATTAACTCCCGGAGAGATGCTACGAAACTTTAACTATATGTAGATTGGTTCACACCAACTTCACTAGTACTATTCACTATACTACTGGTGAATGTGAGCACCCTCGTGCGATCCTTTATCTTCAAGCTTCAATATCCCCTTTCTTGGAGACGCTGATATCTCCCCCCTTAGGATCCTCTTCAGAATCACACTCTTTGTTTACCTCATTTTTGAGAACAACTGAAGTTGTGTTGGTCCCAATAAGCGGTGACCTAACACCTACCCCTTAATCCTTCCTTGGCGTATATTTTCTAAGTAATGCCAACCTTGGAACTAAACTTTCGATCCCAAGTTCTGCTTCTGGCAAAGAACTCGTCAACCTACTCCTTTACTCCTTTGGGTCTATATCGCTTTCGCCTTGAACCCCATCCTCCTCCTAGTGTCAACCATTTATGGAATATAATTGACATCAACTTCTCCGAACGAACCGTAAAGAAAGTACAACGAATCCTAATATGGCTCTAAGTTTTAAGAGACGCAACGCGGAAGTCCTATAACGAAAAACACTCCTAAGGACACTAGAACCTGGAGTGCTCTGATACCAACTGTGATACCCCCGGATTTCCGGATGCGGGTTGGCCAAGCCCACGCCCGATTACCCGAGGATATCAAATCAATTAGCAATTAACGAACACAGAATACAATATAGAAAACAGGAATGAATAAAATTTTACTGAAAATAAACTAAATGAAAATCCTTTATTAAAAACTTTAGAATAAATCTTATAAATAAGAACTAATCTGTTACATCCAACTTCTCCAATTATAATACAACTCGGGAATCCATCTGGTGGACCCCTAATCAAAAAGCCAATACTGGAAAGCGAACAACTAAAAAGAAGTCCACTGCTAAACCATGAAGAACCCCCTACATCGTCGGAAGAATGAGTAGTCGTCTCTGCTCAGCACGAACAAGCTCTAAGACCTGGAACCGTTCGTTACCTGAAAAATAATAGTGGGTCAGGCCCACGAACAAGTTCTATCCTAACTACAATCCAAACAGAGACCCGATACGCAGATACATCCTAGACGTCTCAACCATATCTATATAGTCCGTAAATAGATAAATATATATCCACACTACAGGACTCTTACTAACTATGCTGAGGGTCTCAACCTGAATAGAAGGTAACATGCAATACGCACCTGAGTGGGCATGACTACCTAAGCCTAACAGGGTATACCTCAACCAACATAGCTAGCTACGCATCCTACTGCATATACGCACCCTAACCGTCGACTATGAGACTCACGCTCAAATCGCGGTACCATAATTTATATATATAAATTCCCATCCAAACCAATGTAGTGCCACTCAACTGATTTGTTGCCATGACACGACATATAATTAGGATTTAAGTGTTTTAATTAAATCCCTGCTCCAATTATTTATATAAGTTCCTTCCAAATACAATGTTGAGCCAGTCAACTATTCATTGCCAAAACACAACATATAATTAGAATTTAAATATTTTAATTAAATCCCTATCCTTCCTATTAACAGAAAATATAAACAACCATCCAATATGTCGTTCAACTATTTTAGTTGACAGGACATGAAACCATGTAGGATTTAACTGTTTTAGTTAATCCATTCCATATGTATGAATGGGTTGGAATTAGTGTTTTGATCTAATCCGTCGCTCCGTATGTCACCGTCCCATACCGGTACATACCATGCATATGATCCGTAAATGATGCAACATTTTATGCAGTACATCAAACACATCCATATAATCCAAATAGATAATAAACAGAATTTAAATAGTTCATCATCTATAATCCAGAATCCATCCATGTAACTAACAAAACAAGATTTAATAGTTCATCAAGTTAATTATCCAGCATCCATCCAAGTAATTGACAGAAAATATATATAATTAATTCTAGGCCAACATCCAATTAGATTAACAGAACCTAAGTATTAGTTCAGCAATCTAAGTCCAAACTATAACCCAAATAATTGCAGAAAGATGTTTAAAGGTTCAACAATTTAAATCCACGAGTTAAACCATGTATTGTTTAACAGTTCAACGACTAACATCCAGAGCATGAATATATCAGTTTTAATAAAACAATAACTCTATCATGCATATAAGTAAGTTTTAAAATCATAATATTGCCCAAGAAATTGCTAAAATTAATTCTAACAATTCAGTTCCTTTTTCCCATCAATAGCATGCTAGGTTGCATCTTTGCATACGGTTTTATTGTTTTAGCACCGAGCCATAAACTATGCTACAAGTTCAATTTGTTAATTAAAAGACTCCCTCATACATCTAAAATTTAATTTAGAATCATATTATAGCACCCTAAATTGTCAAATTAAAATTAAACAACTTAACTTCCTTCCAGTAGTTAACCGCGCACCAGTTGTTAAATAGCGCACTTTTAATTCCATTAATACAAAGAGGGTATTTTATGCAATACAAGACCTTAATTACATCCTAAATTAATTATTAAAACCCCCAATAAAGTTTTAAAATTGTTCAGAAACCCCAATAGCCTAAATAGTAGCTGAAAACTTACCGACGCATCAAAATGGAAAGAGCCTGCTCTAAAAAAAAAATAGTGCAGGCTCAAACCAACATTGAGCCGGCTCCAAAAACTTTTAGACCAGGCTCAAAGTGCTTGGAGCCGCCTCCAAAACATTTTGGAGCCGCCTCCAAAAAAAGGGAGCCAACTGTTCCGCTTCCTTCCTCGTTTCCGATGATATGCTTCGACCCCGGCCACTTTTTACTCTTCAATTGGTTTCTAAAACTAATCCTAAGGGTCTTATTAATACCAAATAGCATCCCAATGGTTTGGTTCGACAATTGAAATTTATTACAGTGATTTAAAACCTCTACTGATTCCTTATGCGTTAACATACAACTTGATCTTCGATTTGTAGACATAACTACAGGTAATACTAGAACATATACAGATAATCAAAACTGATCTTAACCATCCTATATATATTCCTTGACATCCTAATCCCTTGTTTATAACAATACGAATTAAATCATTCATTAAAACAGAACCAATCTGTAAGCTTAAAATAAACCAAACACACAAGTCATTCAAGAATTGTTTTAAACAACCATATATATACTGATAATCAACTTGACATATATTTCGCATGCCAGATTAGGTTAAAATTCAATTAAAATCCTAGAGACATCTAAGTATGCACAGAACACAGGACAAAGGGATAGAGAGAGAATAGAACTTGCCTTAACCGTCTTTGAATTTTTCGATGAAATCTCCGACGAACGTTCCACCTCTATAGCTCTTGGTTTTACCCATAAGCCAACGTCTGCTCCTCCTCCTCCTTGGTTCAGCCATAGCCTAAGGCAAAACCCTAGACTTTCTCCCTTTATCTCTCTCTGTAATTCTCCCTGTAACTCTCTGTTACTCTCTCTGTTTTTCTCTCTATCAACACTGTACGTATATAGGGTTCTCAACCCTTTTTGAAGACATACTACCGTATATATATATAGGCACTAATCAAAACCCTAAACCTAATCTTAATCCACCATAGAAAACCTAATTAAGGCCCAGTTTAGTCGGCGTGAGATAGTAAGAGACTAAACCCTATTTTTCATTACAACTAGCAACTAGGAATATTCCATTAATCCAATTAATTCCAGTTAACCAATAAAACATTTACACAATTAAAAACTATTTAATTTAATTAAAGAAAACAAAAATACAAAGAAATAATCAGACAAGTCAATTAAATAACAATTTATCAATTAAATCAATTAAAAATACAAGTAAAGAAAACAATCTATTTAAATCCACAAATCAATTCAAACAACCCGTTATTCAAATTCCACATATAGCCACATAAGCACTTAAAAAATAATAAAATAAATACTGAAAATAATAAAATAAATAATAAAATTCTGATTATATCCCTTTCAAAACTAGGGGTATTACAAACTCTATATTCGATCGATCTCAGTTCCACACTTAGAAAATTTTTGGATCGCTGCATATTTCACCTTTCTGTGTATCGATCGAACTAGTCTGCAGGATTTCACCATTTCGATCCATCAAAAATTGGATCGATCTAAGTTCGATTGATCTGAATCTTTCTACTTGAAAAAAAAATTAATAATAATAATAATAATAATAATCGATCTTTTAAAATCAACACTCCATCTAGCTAGAGACGTTAAACTTAGCAATCATTGTTTATATTTTCTTGCATATTATTTAATCTTGCTTTATAAAAATAATAATAATAAAATACATATATTTCACCATTATGCCCTTATGTGTAGTCATGCAACTTTCATATTTTCTATTAGGCTTGATCTCATATCTCTCTTTCATATTGTGTTATATTGCATTAGAATGCATGATTTGATCATTCTTATCCCATTTGATATTTGATGTGAGCTTGCTAGTGTGGTTATTTAAGTAGGTTATTGATTCCAAGTTTGAGGGAGGCATCTTTTGAATTGGATCATTACCGGGCTTCATGTCTTTGCCACCACGGTATATTCTTTCTATCTTTTTTATTGTTCTCATTGCACATTAAGGACAATGTGTGGTTTAAGTTTGGGGGTAAGGTGTCTTTGTTGCATTCTACTTAAAGTTGAGTTTTAAATGCATGATTGAGATTTGAGATTGATGTTAGCTATGATTTTGATCTTTTGATGAATATATTGTTTAAAATTTAAAAATTACTTGACTTGAGAGTCCAATACTCCTTGTATGCCTTGTGGATGCCATTTAGGAGTAAATTTTTTGAAAGATTGATATTTTACTTGCACTTGTGGTCCACATCATCCTGATTTTGTGATTGTTTTAAGATTCACTCTAGAATTCTACACTAACATAGGAGCACACTAGCATTCATTTATGGGGTACATGCTTCGTTGATTATTGAATTGGTTATATCCTAATTGGGCTAGTAATGCGTTGAAAACTTTCATTCTTGATAAAAGTGGATAACAAACCCTTTTCATTGAGTAGCTAGGATTCTAGCCTCATCAAACAATGAATTTCTCGAGCTGAAAGGTGGAGGGCCCAAACTCTAGGTTAATAATTTTACTTGAAAAAAAAAAAAAAAGAAAAAAAAAAGAAAAGTTGTAAAAGTAATAAAAAAGTGAGCACTTCTCCCAAAAGGAGAGAAATGGGAAATGATTAGATGGAGGTTGTTTTGATTTGTAGCCTAATTGATTTGAGCTTATAAGTCCTTAGGAGTATTTGAACACCTAGTGCCCTAAAGCCGTCTGGTTTGGGAGTCATTGACCTAACGCTCGACCTCATGAATCGTTAGAAAGCTTAATAAATCAACACATTGCACTATGCTTCCATCTTTGATCCCTAGGGATAGAAAATATATATATAAATATATATAAATAAATAAATATAAATATATATATATATATATATATATATATATATATATATATATATATATCGAGTGAAAAGAATAAGCGCACCTAGATCAATAAAGTTTTAATAAAAGGTCCACTCTTTATCTTGATGATCGGTACTAGATTTGTGTGCTAGTTTGAGGGTAAGGATGTGATCATTTCTTTAGTTGGCTTAGATAGCAACATATTTGATACCAGTCCACTCCAAAAAGGATTATAGTGTTGTGTTGATTTGTATGATCATTTTCTTGATGTGTGGAGGACCATACTTGCTTGTTTGATATTGAAATTTTGGTAGATTGCTTGGAAATTTTTGAAACATTGCATACTTGAGGTAGTTTTCTCCCAATGCTTGTTTACAATATTGGTGCCTCTTTAGTAAGAATGAACTTAATGTTTGTGGGTATCATTTGTGGAAACCCTCACAAGACTTCACTCGTCCACTAGGGGTAACCTAGGGGTTTAAAAGGGCTTGTTGCATGTGCTAAATGCAATCGTGTTCCCTACGAAAGTGGTGTTATCCATTTATTGCTTTCTAGTTCATAGCTGTATAGTTGTTCATTTCATTCCTTTACTTTATAGTTCATTGCTAGGGACTAGCAATATTTAAGTTTGGGGGTGTGATGAGCACTGAAAAGTGTGCATTTAAACCCTTTAAGCTTGAGCATCCTAGGACCTTTATCTATCTTACTTTTCTGTTTTAGACGAATTTTGTGTTATTGCCCTTTTCAGGTGCTTATCCCAAAAATAAGTCCATTCAGCCAAATAAGAGCATTAAAGAAGTTAACTCAAGCTCAATGGAAGAAAGGAACAAAATGAAGCAAAGTGTGGAAATTCAGCATGTTCGATTGATCTCAGCATTTCTTCAATCGATCGAAAGTTCATCGATCTAAATAATTCAAGATGGATCCAAGCCCTTGTCCTTATCCAAAAGAATCCAGCAAGTTCGATCAATCCAACATTTCCTAGATCAATCAAAATGATTCGATCTTATCCACACCTACCACCAACTACCACTTTTGTCTTCTTCGCAAAAATATCTTAGATATTGTCTTTATTCAAAAAGGCGCTCCCAAGAAAGATCGATCTCTGTAGCATTCGATGGATCTCAGCCATGTTCGATCGATCTTAACACAGTTTGATCGATCAAACTTCCTCAAGTCCGAAAAAAAATAGATTCCAGCTCATTAAAAGTTGGCACATGGTGCAATCATTGGAGGGACCGTGGTGTACGACCCCAGACCATTGGTGTGACATTTGACCTACCTATATAAGGATTAAGAGCCACTTTTAGAGCATAGAGAGATAGATAGTTGTTATTCATAATTTGTATATTTCATATCTTGGAGAGAAGGCTAGAGATTAGAGAGCTTTTACACATTTTGGGAGTTCTTCCATTCTTCTAGGGTTTCCATCAAGAAGGAGGTCATTCCTACCATGGAGATAGCCCTTGAGGGTTGGATGACTACTTCAATGAGTGGCTAGACATCTACTTGGGGCTAGAGTATCCCCTAAGTTTGCTTCCTAGACTTAGTTCTTTGTATATTTTTGGTGAGTTATTTGTAACAATGTTTTGATCTTGGATTTATATATATATCTTGTGGTTTCTACTTGATGTGTATGGATTAATGCTTTCAATTGATTATCTACTTCTAACCATATGTCTATGTATGCTAGAATGGATGATTCATGTGTTTTTCTTTAGATTTAGTAGAATTTATGCATGTCTATATGTATGAATGAAGTTAATCTAGAGATGGTCAAAATATAAAGCTTAATTGAACACTCTTGCAATTTATTTGATGGTTCACACTTGTTTCTTGATAGATTATACCACAACTTTAGCTTACTTATTTAAATTTCATGTCTTTAGTGTAGATGTAGTGTAGTTGCTTTAAATTCATAGATAGGTGGACAATCTACTCTTGTTCCTTGGTGTTCCATACTTATGAATGCATTTGGTGTATGTTTCTAGATAGTTGTGTGTGCATAAATTGTGGTGTCATTGAATGAATTTTGGTCTCATTTGATAGGTTGTGCTTTCCATTTGATTTGGCTTGACAACCTATGCTCATTTGCCATCTATGCCTAGTTTCAATTAATGTCACACACACACACACAAGTTATAAGTCAATTTCCCCATTAATATACAATTGCTAATGTCTAGTGAAGTCAAGCTTAGTGGTGAGCTCTAGTACCCCAAGTCCTCCCCTGTATATCTTTCTCTACTTTATTAATCATTGAATTTTGTTTACTTTAATTTCAATTGCATAATAGTGTAATCAATCAATCCAACTAATCTTTGATCACTCGACCTATTAACCCTATATATTGTTTCCATTGCAACCGTACCCACAAATCCCTTGGGACGATCCCTACTCACCCTAGCTATACTTTTAGTTAGAGGCAGTGGTAGCTTTTACAAATTTAAAACTTGGCTACATTGCACACTCACACTCTTAATTCATATCTTTGCAAACTTTTGGTGAATTGGTACGGCACACACCATCTTCCTAAGGCTTTTTGAGAATAACAAACTGATAATGCAAAAGCCGTAAATAAACCAATGTATAAGACATGGTTTATAGTATAGAATGACCTAATCCCTCTGAAAATAAGGAAAAATTCGTGCAAAGGATTTGGTACAATTCTACACCAACTGGGAAACAATTCAGGATAAGGAAACTGAAATTGTAAAATGAACAGGACTTCTTGAACCTGTTCGATAAATCTTGAACTGGTTCAAGATGGACAGAATGTAAAATTTGCACTCTGCTGAAGTTGAACCTGTTTGATTATTCTTGAACAAATTCAAGATGGATAGAATGTAAAAACTTATTCCGAACAAAATGGAAAGTGTAGAATGTGTCCAACCTTGTTTAGAATCCTTCCTAAAATGTTGTTCTTACCTTTTTCTTCAAAAATCTTCAAGCATGGTAACTTTGAACAACTTCCTAGTTCTATAGTCCCTGTCGAACTTAATAACTTACACAACAAGTAAAGTGAATTACAACTTGACTTGGACTTGTTTTGTCTATAATAATTGCCAAAAATAAAATAATATCTCACAATCTCCCCCTTTGGCAATTTTGTGACAAAATCCTAAAAACAATTTTTGCAATCTACCCAAAGTAGAAAAGTAAATTACATTCATTGTCAAAAGGCAAAACATGACATATGACCACCATTCTTCTTGGACACAAGGCTTGACCTAATCCCTGCACACTATCAATCAACAACTACCAGTGAAGTTTAGTAAATAAAAATTTATAAAAACTCCCACTTAAGTATATATCCAGATAAAAAATATATATCTATTTGTCTCTTCCCCTTAATATCTTACCCTGTTATATCTCCCCCTTTTTTTTTAACAAATTAACAAAGCACAGCAGATAAACAAGATAACAGAACAAGCATATTCTAAATAAAACATATTGAAGTCATTGAAAGAATATTCCAAGAATATCCAAAAATAATGACAAGGTGATCAACGATCAAACAAAACATGATGTCATGATGCATGAAAAAATAACACTAAAAGCAGCATCATGTCTCCTTAACCACTTAGAGAAAATAAACATCATTTTTAATCTCACCACTCTCCTCCTCATCCTCATCCTCCTCATCCTCATCGGTATACTCATCCCCTTCTTCATCTTCTTCCTCATCTTCAACTCTCAGTGATGAATCTGGAGGTGCAGGCCTATAGACATCCTCATCCGAAACCCCCGATGGCTGTCCTCTCAACTGAGTCATCTGTACTGTGAAATCTCAAATCTCAACCATCATCCTATCAAACAACGAATTCTGATGCTGAAGTAGATGAGAATACATGACGTTGGCATCTTCTCTTGAAAAAGTTCCTTGTGGGAGAAATAGCTGAGTAATCTCTGAAACTTGTGATGACCCCTCATCAATAATTCTCTTGGCTTTCCTAGCATTCTCCCGTGCAGTCTTTGACTTGTTCAAAGCACGAGAATCCAATTCAGTCATGATAAGCTTATGGTAAGCCCTTGGAGGAATCTGCACATTCTTCTTTTTAAGGATTTGCATGATGATCATTTGAAACGGAGAAAAATACTTGCGTGAGTTTTTCTTATAATGAGCTATCATAAGCTGCATAATAGAGTCTGCAAGCAGAATATTCTCATTATTAACAAGAAAATAAAGCACGTAGGCTCGCTCAAGAGTTAGTTCATCCTTCTTTCCGAAGTAGCCCAGATTAGCCATAGCAAACAAGTTGAAGAAGGCCGCTTCATCGGTCAAAAAACGTGCTGGAATACTATATTGATTCAAAGAGGAGTTCAGTACACAGATCTTTGGAACAATCTGGGAAAAATCAAGACACGTGACTTTCAAAGGTAGAGTATGTCCGTACAACTGACGACTGTCTTGAAGACCAAGGAAAGTCTTAATATCTTGCTCATCAACAGTATAATCAACTCCAACTAGAGATACAATGAAGTAGGAGTCATGAACTTCACGGATATTAGCATAGAAATAGCTAATCATATCTGGACAATAAAAGCTTTTGCCAAGCTTAGTGAAGAAAAGCTAATCATTTGACTTGATATAGTTCACTAGCTCACGTCCTGCTTTGTCTTGAAGTTTCTGAAGACTAACATTCCTCTCTGTGTTGATGAGACCATCTCGGTAAATAGAGAGATACACTTTCCTAGCATCTTCATTGTAAAAGTGTGATTATGTAAATTCAATCCTTCCGGTGCTAAAAACTGATGAATATCTCATTGAAGCCATGCTTGATGCTTGTGAACCACTTTGAGATTCTTGAATGGTGATGCCGATTTGGGACCTTTTTGGAGGTCTTGGATTTGTAATTCCTTTCCCTTTTGCTTCCTTAGTCAATTTAGGAGCCATGTACTTTAGAAAAGATTTCACTTTGAAACTTGTAACTCTTTCAAGAATTTTATTAAACACTTGGTGTGCAACCCCAAAAGTGTTTATAAAATAGCTTGATTCAATCTTCAATCCTCCCAAAAATCAAACAACAATTGCAAACTTGTATCACCCAGGCACAATAAAATTTCAATCTCTTCAATTAACTCAACAACTTAACCAATCATCTAAGATTTTAAGCCCAAACTCCATAATTTTTTTCCAAACCCATTTTGACTTTCAATTCTTCACACAACTCCTTCAATTCTTGTCTTCAATCCCAAATTTATTATGTAATGATCATTTGTATATAATGGATGAATGAGAAAAATATGATATGATGTAAATGAATATATATATATGTGAGTTGTGAAGTGTGATGGAATGTGAAAGAGTAAGAGAGTTATAGAGATACTGCAAACAAATGAGGCTTGAAGCAGTTTTAAAACACTAAAACCTGAGCTCTTGAACCGGTTCAGCCTTCTTGAACCGCTTCAAGAAGGACAGTGAGCAAAAAACATAAAACCTGGAACTGATTCAACTATCTTGAACCAGTTCAAAATGGATAGTCACTTGAGGCTTGGCCAAATGACATGCTTGAACCGGTTCACCCCCATTGAACCGGTTCAATACCCCCAGTCTTGAATCCACAGTGTACTTTTGAAAAAAAAAACTTTTCCAATTAATTTCCCGAGAATTTTAACACATCGATGATAAAGAAAACATCAACAAAAAAAAATTAAAAAAAAAAACCTAAAAATTAAAATCTTTTTCAATTTTCTAAATTTTTAATTTTTTTTTTTGTAAGAAAAAAAATCTAAATCACCAATCATTGAAATCATCCAGTCAACATATGATTCAAAACCCTTTCAAAGAATTTTAAAAATACCTTCAAAGAATAAATTTTTGACTCCATAGACTTTTCAAATAATTTCAAATCTCGGAAAGTAATTACAACATGAAATCAAACTTGCAAATTTTATTGAAAAATTTAGAAATTAATCTAGCAAGTTCATGTGCGTGTGTAAAATCCAATTAATCCATCTTCAGTTGAATTTCAACAGATTATTTTCGAAACCTTATTGATCGAAAAGTATCAAGATAAAATTGTTTTAAGCAATTTTTCTAAGCAATGTGGCTTTCACTATGAAGAGTAGTCAGCAATTCCCCAACTCAACTTATATCCACTTTTAGCTTCAATTCATAGTTTAATGGAAGCTTGCGATCAAATCTCAATAGGTAGCATCTTCCTCAGCAAAGTATTCAGCAATTTTTTTCTTTCTTTTCAAGCTGAATATTTTTTATTTTTTTTTAAGCTCTTATTTTTTTAGACAATAACCGTTATAGCTTTTGTGAACAATAAACCTTAGTCAATAAATCAAAAGATTTTCAACCAAATTTTTCAGAGATTGACTAGTGCACAAAAGTCTATGAACTTAAGAAATTCAAATCTAAAAATCTCATAATTAATGCAAATCATCTTTCATTGTATAGATTACAGACCAAGAATCTATTTTTATTCAAATTATCATGTGTCTCAGTTTGTATTCAAAGATAGATTATAAATTCCTCAAAAGAACTTTCACATGTATATCAAGAAGATTATAATAAAAAATTCAAAACCCTAACCAAACCTTAACAAGTGATCCATTGGCAATTAAATTTTCTTTTAAACACAAGCCATGATCACTTAATTTTGTAGGACTTAGTTTAAAGGTGAAGTCCTTTTGGAATCTAGTTCCAAGGACTCAATGGGCACATACTTGATCAAATCAGATTTTTGATCCACACAGTCTTCACTCTTACTTCCTAATATTCTCTCTCACTATTTACCTCTTTCTTAAGCAAATTTATAGCTTTAGAAACCTTAGGTGGTACAAAAATTTTCCTTTTAGTAAACACCTTTTTCTTAACTTGAAAATTCTGATAATATATTTTTGAAGACTTTTTCTTTTTCCTTTGAAAACATGAGTGATACTTATGTCCATTCTTACCACAAAAAGTGTAATGCAACGCTTTATGCACATAAGACATATCAGAATGTGATGCATCAAGTAAACATGGTTTAGGCATAACAGCAGGTTTAACAAAAAAAAAAATTATCTTGACTACTAGAAGAGTCTTTAACAAATCCTAACCCAGTCTTATCTTTTACATCCTTACTCATATTGATTATCTTATTCAAACCGTTTTGACTCATATTGAACCCTTTCAGTTTATCTTGTTCAGCTTTCAATTCAATTTCAAGATAATCATTTTTCAAAGCAAGACATTTCTCCAATGAGTTAGCAACACTTACCTTATCCTCAATAATGATAATCGTCTTCACAAGCTCAGTGATAACAGAATCGCTTTCAAAAGCTTTCATTTTGCCTTCATCAATCTGTTTCTTTAGATCATCATTCTCTACTTTTGCTTGGATAAGCTCTTTTGTTAACTTATTGATTGCCTGTTTAACTTCCATGATTTCTTTAACAATCTTTTTCAATCTTTCATCATCCTTTTCAGCCTCTTTCACCTGTTCATCATTGTGATACCCCCTAATTTCAGAACACGAGTTGATCAAGACTGCGCATAAAACCAGAGGATATCAAAACAATTAAAGTATTTCAAACAAGCACAGAATACAAAAAGAAATAAAAAGAATACATAACTCGCTGAAGGAAATCCATTAAATAAAAGTTCCATTAATAATTCTCCAAATTTTACAACTCGGAAATCCTATAACTCAAGGACCCCTGAACCAAAATCCACTATCCAGAAGTTCATTATTAATTACTAACATCAAATGAAATAATAATAATATCCTACTTTTAAATAAACTGAAAGAATGGATAAGTCCTCCAACTGCGGATCCCCAATCTTGAGACTTGAATTTCTAATAACCTGAAAAATAAATCGCAGGTTAAACCCTACGAGCAAGCTCTCTCTACCAGGCCTCTGAAAACTAATAAGCAGGTCATCCATAAATATAAATAATAAAGTTTATATCTTCAATATTTGATGATACACATAAATATAAATAACTATATATAATACACTAATGACATTCATTAATAAGTTCATTATTTTCAAAACCATTAAATCATGATTAAAACATAATCATACCTAAACAAATCCAAAATCTCCTTTTCTTTTAAAGAGAAACTCCTTTAACCTTAATTTTCATTTTAAATAATTATTTAATCATTTGAATAATAAATCATAATCTAAGGAATAATTCCTTTAATCCAAAACCCTATAACCACTAATAAATGATTTTATTTTTTTAAGTCATAAAGCAAATATTTATACATTGGCAATTCATACATGCCTTCTCCAATATTATTTTATTAATATATAAAAAATAATACACTAACTTACAAATACTATATTATTCTAATTTAAGAATAACAAATCCTAACCCAACCTATACATATAATAATCATAGATGAAATTTTAATCATCTAATACATAACAATTTAATTATGCATTGGCAATTCAACCATGTCATTATAAATATATTTATTTATATATTGACAATTCAACCATGCCTCCGCAAGTATATTTATTTATATTTTGACACTTCAATCATGCCTCCACAAGTATATATATTTATACTTTTAAACTAGCAACTCATCCATGCTTCCTATGTATATATTTTATTCATATAAATATTTAGGCAATATATTTAAGCCTTTGGCAACTCATCCATGTCTATAATTCAACCATGTACTAACCTTAAACTTAACAATACTAAATCATACATAGACATCTTATGCATATTATATGCATAACATTCATTTAATAGCCAACCTAATATAATTTAATCAACCATACTACTATACCAAATATAAATAATAATCTTAAATGATATATATATACACATATATTATATAATATATATGTGTAATACCATCCATAATAATATTAATACCATCCATAATAATATTTAATTATTTAAATTATATATATACATATAAATCAATAAATATATATATATAAATATATATATATATTTATATATTGTAATGACACGGTCATTTTCCTCCCTTTCATTTTTCTCAAATTTTACGGATAAATTTTTTCCGTTTAATTTTCTTTTCCGAATTCTGTTTCTCGTCACTGGGTGTCGTCTCGAGTGCTTGGAAATGGTTTCTGAGATTCTTTCGTTTGGATTGACAACTTCCTTTAAGGATCGAGTCATTTCCACATTTTCGTTTTTTCGACACTATTCACTTTTCGACTTTTTCCCCATACATTATTCATTTTCGTCTTTTCCCCGTTGGTTACTTTTTGGCATAACCTCACTTTTCATGCTCAGAGTTGGTTTTTGACTTCACGTATCTTCATTATATGTGGTTTCCATGAAATACGTATCTTTACTTTTGTAGAAAAGTACTCTAATTACTCCCAGTGTCCACAAGGGCATGGATGCACAGTTCTTTGGAAAAATTTTCTTTTCTTGGGGTGTTTTTCATAAATATCTTTTAAAGATATTTTATTTTAGGAGTTTTTAAGAAAATATCTTTTGGTTCTAGACTAGTTTTGCAGTTAACCCTTTTTGTAGGGACCATTGTGCAATTAACAAAAGTTATTACAAAATACCTTGTTTCGAGCCTGGATCCTCGTACGGGTTTCATTTTCACATTTTATTGAGTTATGAACTTTTAGAATTTCCTTCTGGTCGTTTTTCCCCAATTTCAAGGTTTCTGACCCTAGTTGTCGCCGAACTTATTTGGGGCATATCTCTCTGCTCGGGACTCAGTTTTTTATGCCGTTTCTTCCATTGTTGATATTTTCTCATTTTAGTTCTTTTTCATTCACAGAGCTTTGCTGTTTGAGCACGTTTGCTCAAATTTCACTTTTCCAGACCTAGCGGGGCACTTTTAGGGTTTTACTATAAATAGAATGTTTTAAAGTGAAAAATGACTTTTTCCATCATCTTCCTCCCTCTTTGGCCGGCAGCCAAGGAAGCTCCTTGGGCTGCCACCTTTTCTTCTTCTTCTCCACTTGATTTCCTTTGTAAAAAGTCTTCCGCCTTAACGTTTATCGTAGGCCTCGTTGTGCTCTACATTTCCTCCTTATTAGAATCCATTTCTGACCATTTTTGAGTTCGGGTTTCAAGTTCGAGTTTGGATTCTCATGGTACCGTAAAGTTGTTCATCTCGTTGTCCCCGACATAACCTCGCAGTATCGTCGGATTCGGAGCATTTTTCTTTCGGTGGGGATTTGAGATTTCATCTCAAATTGAGGTAGGGGATGTTATAGTTTATATTCTTGATGTATTGCATGCTATTGATGTTTATACAACTCATTTACATGTCTTTATATTAAATCTAGAGATTTTACTATTTATTTTTCTTGTGTGAGATTTGATTTTTTCGGTTGGTTATAGCTTGGTTTAAACATGTGGCATGAAATTAAATTACCCCTTAATATGTTTATTGACATATATTAAATTGAGAGCATTTGGACAAGTATTGAAACTTTTATTTAATATTTTTCTTGAATGAAAATTTAATTCATATGGCCTTATCTAGTTTGAAATCAATACATGATATCATATTATATTAGGTCCTAGCATACTCTTTAACATATGTGAATTTGAGAGTAATCAAAGTTGTTTTAGAATCTAAAGATAATTGATTAATTTGATTAATTAATTTATTCCAAGTGCACTATTCACTCCATTGGATTTCTGACTTGATATTATTGACGTATATGCTATATACTTTCACATATATTAAATCGGTAATATTTTATTAGGTTTTGAAACCTTTCATTTATTATTTTTCTTGTATGAAGGTTTAATTATCATGGTTGTAGCTTGCATGGAAATCACTTGTATTAGGCTATTAAATCAAGTCTTGGCATGTTATATAATATACTTTAATTTGAGAGCATCTAGATGAGTTTTTAAATCTAAAGATTTTAATTAAAAGAATTAATTAAAACCTATTCAATGGTTCTATGAGTTTGATTAAATTATAACTTGGTATTCATGATTTCCTTGACAAGTTCCTTCACGTGTATCAATTTGAGAATAATCGGATAAGTTTTGAAACTTATGTTTAATTATTTTCTTTGTATGGAACTTAATTCACATGGTTTCAACTTGTATTTCATGGGGCTTTTAACTTTTTATCATGTTTCTAGACTTCTTGTAACTTGACTCCATTAATGTGTTTAATGAACTAACACAATTGTCTTGGAATGATTTAATTATCCATGTATTGCTTAATAAATAATTAAATCATTAATCTTATACTGGTGGAACATCAATAGATTTCTTGTGGTTTAAATCCTAGTTTGTAGTTTATGTAGATGCATATTATGATTTCTTAACATTTTACATGCCATCACAGTTGAGAATTTAGGGCATGACTTGTGTGTTTCCAAAATCTTTGTTGTGCATGAAACATGGTTAATGCATTACTTGTATCTTGATACTATCTTGATTTGCATAACTTGTTGATTTTGGAACTTGGGATATCAATCAAGAATTGACATGGCTAGGACTTGGTTCTAGTACGGGAGATAGAGAGTTCCCTATACTATAGTGCGCACTAGGGGAAGGTACTCATGGGTTAGTAGTCCTAAAGTGATCCCAAGAGTACAGTTTTAATCTGGGCAATATCCGAGTATCTACATTGGTTGATTTCACTCTTTAAATTTTAAGTTGTTATTCCTTGAAGATTTAAAACTTGTCGTATTAATTGGAATGTTCCAATCTTGTTTAATTGCATAGATATTATGTTTTATCCTTGATTTCATGTATTATTCTTGTCATGTTAATTGGAATGTTCCAATCATGTTAATTGCATTGATAATGTGATCCTTGTATTCAAGTACCTTTCTTGTCACGTTGTATGGATTATTCCAAACTTGTTCAATTTCATTGATAATGCGATTCATGCTAAATTATAAATTTATCGTGTTCTTTGGATTATCTCAACCTTGTTCAATTTCATAAACATCGTGATTCATGTTGCTTCATGTTGATATGACTTAAGGAATGATCCTATATAACCATCTTGACTTAGATTCTAGGTAGCATGAACCATTTCAGTAGTTTTCGCATTCTAGATTAAAAATTGATAACTTTGGATGCCTATGTCTTGTTGCGTTACACAAAGTGCTCCTATGTCGTTTAAATTGCATGAATGATGTGGTTTATGCTAGAAATACTCTAAGGTAACTTAGGATGCTCCCTGAGTCTCACTTTGACATAGACGTTAGGTGGCATGAGCCCCTTTGACTTGTTTCACCTTAAGGTGATAATTTTGTAAAATGTTAGGTCTATGCATGATCATCTCTTACGAATAGCTTTATGTTACTCACCCCAAAGTTACCGGGGCATTTTGTAACGATCCCAAAACTAATGCCAAGAATTTTTTTATAAAAAAAAATTCAGCATAACCTCCCCTAAAAATGGACCTACCACAACCTGTTTAAATGCATATTTAATCTGTCATGCAACTAATTTCCGAATTCACGGCAACAAAAGATAATGATACAACCTACTAATCTAGACAATGCTTCAAGCTAGGATTATCCTTCCATTCACCAACAAGTTACATATCATCAAGTTTGCATCCCATGTGTCATCAAGTATCATAAGTGTATTACATGATCATGGTTCTTCAAAAGAAATTTACATCATTACACCTTTGGAATTTTACAAAAAATGAGGGATGAACAAAGGAGTAGTCTATTACAAAATAACAAGGAAAATGCTCCTCTAGCAACTTTCAAATTGGGGTGGATTGTCGTCCACCGGTTCTTTTCCAAGACCTGAAAAAAAATATATAGATATAGGGGTGAGCATATAGCTCAGCAGAGACACTTAAGACACAAATCTTATGTCCTTGTGAATTCAAGCAAAGCATATGCCAATGGGAGATAGGGATCATACAACGTAGGGGATCAAATACAACATACAATTCAATTCCAATTATAAACAATGCAATGCAATGCAATGAAATGCAATGCATGTCAATGACACTCCCCATTTTCATTCTCAAAACCATCACTTTTGATGCGACCCGAGCGTGTGCACAAAATAATGCACAACACTTTGGTTTTGGAAATGGTATCAAGCGGGCATCATAGTTTACATTTGTAAACCGCTAGACACTTATACTATATAGTATGAAGTGTGAAGGGATCGAACCCAAGGGATTGAACACGTGTTGGGACTAAAACCCTAGAAAATAGGTCCTCAAATTCGAGCTCCAAGGAAGACTCAAAACTGGAAATTGATGGTATGGATGTATAGAGCTTGACACGAGCTTCGTTTTGCCTCAAACGGAACCTAATTCCAACAAGAAATGAGTGAGAAATCTAACCTCAAAGTTGAAACCAAAAAAATAAGAGAAAAATGAGCTTACGGGTTGAGAGAGAGATACACGAAGAGAGAGAAAGGGAATCAGGAAAATGAGACCAACTTTATGGTCTTGACCCTTTTCTAAAGTGCCTTGTGGGCCCCACCATTAAATTATTTTTCTTTTACTTTTATATTACACTACACACACACAATAAATACACAGACATCACATTCTCCCCAACTTATAAGGATTTCGTCCCCGAAATCAAGACATACCTGAGGAAGAAAAAAACGCTGGGTACTTGGACCGAACCTCCTGTTCGAGCTCCCAAGTAGCTTCCTCGACTCCGTGGTGTCTCCAAAGGACTTTTACCATTGGTATCGTCTTGTTCCTCAACACCTTCTGTTGTGTGTCAAGAATCTGAACTGGTCCTTCCTCGTAGGAAACATCCTCATCAATGTCCACATCTACCCAACTCAAAATGTGAGATGGATCCGGTTCGTACTTCCGTAACATCAATACATGGAAAACATTGTGGACCCTATCCAACTGTGGTGGCAAAGCAAGCCTGTAGGCAACCTCTCCTACTCGGTCCAAAATCTCAAACGGTCCAATAAATCGTGGAGACAACTTGCCACTTTTTCCGAATCTCATCAATCACTTTTGTGGAGAAACCCGTAGAAAAACGTGGTCTCCCACCTCAAAGGATAACGGTCGTCTCCGCTTATCCGCATAGCTCTTCTGTCGGCTCTGAGCTGTAAGTAACCTCTGTCTTATCAACTTAATCTTCTCAGTAGTCTCGAGTACAATGTCGGGTCCTAAGGCGGCTGTCTCACCTACCTCAGTCCAACAAACAGGAGACCTACAAGGTCTACCATACAACGCCTCAAATGGAGACATCTGGATACTCGCTTGATAACTGTTGTTGTAGGCAAACTCAATAAGTGGAAGGTGATCCTCCCAACTACCACCCAAGTCAAGCACACATGCCTGAAGCATATCCTCCAAAATCTGGATAGTACGCTCCGACTGACCGTCCGTCTGTGGATGGAATGCCGTACTAAGATGCAACGCTGAACCAAACGCTACTTGAAGTCCTTCCCAGAACTTCGAAGTGAACTTAGCATCCCTATCTGACACAAAGGTTACAGAAACTCTATGCAACCTTACAATCTCCTTCACATAAAGAACACCAAGCTTCTCTGCATCATCCGTTGTCTTAACAGGCAAAAAGTGAGCTGTCTTGGTCAATCTGTCAATGATGACCCATACGGCCTCATTGCCCCTTCTTAACCTTGGAAAACCTGTCACAAAATCCATAGCAATATGCTCCCATTTCCATTACGCTACAGGTAATGGTTGCAACAAACCTGCTGGCCTCTGATGCTCGGCCTTCACCTGCTGACAGGTAAGGCATCTAGCCACAAACTGTGCAACATCATTCTTCATCCCGCTCCACCAATACTGACGTCTCAAATTGTGATACATTTTAGTACCACCTAGATGAACTGCAAAACGGGAAGTGTGAAACTCCCATAGGACGTCCTCGCGACAACATGTGGGAACCACCAACAAACCCCTGAACCGTAGACCCCCATCTGCATGCAAGGCCCAATCTTTCACTGTCTCACCACTAGAGATCAAAGCGTGGATGGCATCTAAGTCCGGGTCCTGTCTCTGTGACTCAATCACTCGTTCAACAAGAGTAGGCTGAGCCACAAGACTAAATAAGAATGCCGACTCACTGCAAGCATCATCATCACAACACTGTAATCCCATCTCTGCCAGATCTTCAAGCATCTTCCACTTCTGAATAGCTAAACTGGCCAAAGTTCTACGAGATTTCCGGCTTAAGGCATCCGCTACCATATTCGCCTTGCCCGGATGCTACTGCAAGTCAAAATTGTAGTCCTCCAAGAATTCGACCCATCGCCTCTGTCTATTGTTCAAGTCCTTTTGGGAGAAAAGGTACTTGAGACTTTTGTGATCTGAAAATACCTCGAATCTCTCACCATACAAGTAATGTCTCCAACACTTCAAGGCAAATACAACTGCCGCTAACTCCAGGTCATGAGTAGGGTAGTTGTACTCGTGAGTCTTCAACTGTCGAGACCCATAAGCCACTACTCTACCATCCTGCATCAACACACATCCCAACCCGTCATGTGAAGCATCACAATATATCACATAACCCAAGCCACGCTCAGGTATCACTAACACTGGAGCTGTAGTCAATCTCGTCTTCAACTCCTGAAAAGATGAATCACAGGCCTCATTCCAGACAAACTTGACCCCTTTCCGGGTCAAACGGGTCATAGGAGCTGCCAAACAGGAGAAATCCTTCACAAATCTCCGATAGTAACCCGCTAAACCAAGGAAACTACGGATCTCAAACACATTCTTGGGTCGCTCCCAAGTCAAAACTGCTTCAACCTTTGATGGATCAACTGATACTCCACCTTCTGAAACAACATGCCCCAAAAACTTCACCTCCTGTAGCCAAAACTCACATTTCTCGTATTTGGCATACAATCGGTGCTCCTGCAAAATCTGTAAAACAATACTCAAATGGACCTCGTGATCTTCCCGAGTCTGTGAGTACACAAGAATGTTATCCACGAAAACTACCACAAACTAGTCCAAGTAATCGTGAAAGACGCGGTTCATCAAGTCCATGAATGCCACTGGCGCATTAGTCAAGCCAAAAGGCATAACAAGGAACTCATAGTGTCCATACCGTGTACGGAATGCTGTCTTCGGGATATCCTCATCCCTAACCCGCAACTGATAATAGCCAGACCTCAAGTCAATCTTCGAGAAACAACTGGCTCCCCTCAACTGATCAAATAAATCATCTATCCTTGGCAAAGGATACTTGTTCTTGATGGTGGCATGATTCAACTTCCGATAATCAATGCACAACCCCAATGAACCATCTTTTTTCTTAGCAAACAAGACCGGTGCGCCCCACGGTGACACACTCGGTCGGATGAAACCTTTCATCCTCAAATCATCAAGCTGCCTCTTCAATTCTTCTAATTCAACTGGTGCCATACGATACGGTGCCATAGAAATCGGCGCAGTACCATGCATCAAATCAATAGTGAACTCCACTTCTCGATGTGGAGGCAACTCTATCAAATCTTCTGGAAAAACATCCAAGAAGTCACAAACAATTGCCGAATAAACTTCTCCCACGACATCATCTTTTTCGGCTAGAAGACTAGCTAAGAAATAATCACCATGACTTCGTCCACGAACTCCATAAAACGATGAAATGTGGGAATCACTCCGATCTCCCACGAAAAAGAAACAGTCTCCCTCGGGAGTGCAAACTGTAACCATTCCTCTGTAACAGTCGATCGTGGCATGAAATGAAGCCAACCAATCCATCCCGAGAATGACATCAAAGCTAGTCATCTCCAGGAGGATAAGGTCAAACACAAAGGTCCGCCCGGCTATCACAATGAAGCAATCCCGCACAACTCGGCTCAATGACACTGAAACCCCAACTGGCGTATCAACACATAACGCCCGATCCATAAAACTAACCTCTAACCCCGATGCAAGTGCAAATGATGATGAAATGAAAGAATGAGATACACCAGAGTCAAACAAAACACGGGCTCAACAACCAAACACTGAAAATATACCTCGAAGAACTGACGGTCCAAAAGATGCATCGGTCTGTGCCAGTGCAAAAACACGTCCCTATGGTACCTGTGCTTGAGGACTGCCAACCTGAACACCTGACTGCTGCACTGACATAGTAGGAGTATCCCTCCTAACTGATCGTGAACCCTGTGAAGACATAGTAGGCTGTGGTGGTGGTGGTGGTCTGAAACCTGACTGAACTGTAACCGATTGTGACGGCCTCTGCTGTGACCCTCTGCCACTAATGGTGCCTGCTCTCTGACTCGGACAATCACGAATCAAGTGACCCTGCTGGCCACACCCATAACAAGCCTTCAGAGCTGACGAAACTGAAGACGATCTCATCGGACAACTAGACTTGTAATGTCCGGGCTGCTGACACTGATAACAAACAACTGCACTCCTGTCAGGTCCAGCTGGCATAGGAGTGGTAGAAGCAGATCTTGTAGACTGTTGCCCCTGAAACTGAGATGGACTGCCCATGTTCCTTTTCCAAGAAGATCCCTCTGAGGATGGCCCTGCACCCCTCTTTTGCTTCAATTGCTCTCTTCTTGCATCCTTCTCTCTATTGTCAGCCTCCAGCATCAAAGCCCTTTCCACTACTTCAGAGTAAACCTTAATAAACTGTGCCGTGGTCAACGGCCTCATTCGATCATTAAGACCCGAGACAAACTTCCGAGTCTTGTTAGCTTCATCTCTCACCACTTCTGGAGCAAAACGGGAGAGTGAGGTGAACTTGTTCTCATACTCCACCACTTACATGTTCCCTTGAATAAGATTATGAAACTGGTCGTGTAACTCCCATCTTTTGGAAAGCAGAAAGTACTTCTCATAAAACAGTTCCTTGAACCTGTCCCAACTCATCTCTTCAATCTTGTACTGGTTAGTGATCGACTTCCACCAAACCTTGGCATCTATAGCAAACTTGTAAGTTGCTAGGATGATCTTCAAGTGATCCTCTATCACATCCACTGAGGTCAACTGAGTTTCGACTTGATCCATGTAGTTGTCGGCTACCATTAGGTCTGCACTGCCCTCAAACATAACCAGCATCAGCTGAGAAAACCCCTTAATGATCTTGAGACGCTTCTGAGCTGGAGTCTCCTCAACTCGAACTGTAGGTTGTGGTACCAACTGCGGCTGAACAACAATAGTTGCTCTCACGGCATTTTGCAACAATCGATTCAACTCTAGTGCCACAGAACCTTCACCCACTTCTACGGGTACAGGTGTTTCAACATTCTCTCTTCTTGAAGGAATAGCTCTTGGGGGAATCAAGTCCCTAAGAGGCATGTTCTCATCAACTGGCTCCACCGGAGTGGAGCTAGAGCTCTCACCAACATCGCCCCTTGTTGGCCTAGGGCCAACTTCTCTAGGTTCCTTACGCCGTGACATCGTGCTATAAAACGAGAAAATGATTCAGAAACATGACACTAAGGTCCACTGTGGACGACTTAACACGAATTAATATCGTACAACACTTAGCATACAAGACTATGCAAGAAACATTTTAACATAAACAAGTAAGCAAGTAAGCACATAGGCAGTTAAGCATGTTCATTTAAATAAGATACCACGTAGCAAGTAGTCAAGTAAACAATACAAACAACATCCCATGCGACTCTATGTAGGCCTCTACCCGTCGTCCTAAAGATTTTCGAACCTTTGCTCTGATACCAAATTTGTAACGATCCCAAAACTAATGCCAAAAATTTTTTTTTAAAAAAAAATTTGGCATAAACTCCCCTAAAAATGGACCTACCGCAACCTGTTTAAATGCATATTTAACCTATCATGCAACTAATTTCCGAATTCACGGCAACAAAAGATAATGATACAACCTACTAATCTAGACAATGCTTCAAGCTAGGATTATCCTTCCATTCACCAACAAGTTACATATCATCAAGTTCGCATCCCATGTGTCATCAAGTATCATAAGTGTATTACATGATCATGGTTCTTCAAAAGAAATTTACATCATTACACCTATGGAATTTTACAAAAAATGAGGGATGAACAAAGGAGTAGTCTATTACAAAATAACAAGGAAAATGCTCCTCTAGCAACTTTCAAAGTTGGGGTGGATTGTCGTCCACCGGTTCTTTTCCAAGACCTGAAAAAAAATATATAGATATAGGGGTGAGCATATAGCTCAGCAGAGACACTTAAGACACAAATCTTATGTCCTTGTGAATTCAAGCAAAGCATAGGCCAATGGGAGATAGGGATCATACAACGTAGGGGATCAAATACAACATACAATTCAATTCCAATTATAAACAATGCAATGCAATGCAATGAAATGCAATGCATGTCAATGACACTCCCCATTTTCATTCTCAAAACCATCACTTTTGATGCGACCCGAGCGTGTGCACAAAATAATGCACAACACTTTGGTTTTGGAAATGGTATCAAGTGGGCATCATAGTTTACATTTGTAAACCGCTAGACACTTATACTATGTAGTATGAAGTGTGAAGGGATCGAACCCAAGGGATTGAACACGTGTTGGGACTAAACTTGATTTTAATGCTAATTAGATTGTAAAAGAGAGAAGAGAGAGAGAGAGAGAAAGAGTGTGAGAGAAAAATATTTTGGTGGAGTGATTAAACTAAAATTCAATTAAAAGCATGAAAATAGAAATGACATTAAACTAAGAATTAAAGAGATAGGAAGAGAGTCTTAGGGTTAGGATTCACCACTAAGCCCATGCAATTAACCATATGCTTTCAATTAATGGGGAATTTATTAGTGTAATTATAGATGTGGTCACATTATCATCACAAATCACAATTGTAAGCATAGATTATCAACATCAAGAATGAATTGTCTACCTAATGACAATTAAACTAAAGTGTAGAACCCATTCAAGACTACGTCATAACCCACCATACACATTCACAAATGTATCCAATTAGAGCACACATCAATCAAGAAGATAATACTAATTATAATTAGAAGCATGGATTAAAATAATCAAGCACAGATTGCCTACTTTACTACAATTAACAAATGACAAATAAGTTAATTTGTAAAACAATCTATCATGATTAAGCCTTTATCTATCAAATTAATTGACAATTGTATCAACTAAGTCTCATGCTATGGCCATCACTAAACACAACTAAAAGAAGTATCTAGTGTAGAGTATAATTCTAAATCAATCACACCTAGACATGCAATCTTCATATAGAATCAATGGAAGAATTAAATTCTAATCATCTAATGAAGAATAAAATCCCTAATTAATCATACATAGACATACAATCAATTGGAGATTTCAATGGAAGAATTTATCAATACAAACCCTAATTTATCAAATCAAGCATGTATATATTAAGAAATCGCAAGGCCATACAATTTAATTACAACATAATAATTCCCCAAGAAAAGAAATACAAAAGTTAGGGTTACATGAACTTAGGGCTCATCCAAGCCCTAAGTGAAGAACTAGCTCATGGAGGAGATAATCAAGGTGTCAACAAGTCCTATCTCCATCTTTTGGCCCTTCTTCTTCTTCCTTCAACTGTAGACAAAGCCTCTGTCAAAAAATATTCTTAAAACCCTCACTTTTTTTCTTCCTTTCGTTTTCTTCCAGAGAGAACGATATCATGATACAGATTAAAAAATAATAATCAAAACTTAATTCTTCAAATAATAAATCACTAAACTAATAAATGCTAACCCTAAAAACAATGGGCCTCACTGGGCTTAAGTAATAAACCTATTAAAGCCCACTAGGTTACAAAATAAGCCCAAACATTAAAATAAAAATATGCAATGTTGCCAAGTCCTAGGGGATTGATCCCCCACCTTGGGGGATCGATCCCCCAGAGTTGGAAAATTCCTTTAAGCCTTATTCAGCTCCATTTTTGCCCCGGGCTATTTGGTTTGCTTCTCCATCTTTGGGAACATCATCAAAGGCCCGAGATTGACCGCTTTGTGCCATTTTCTGAAAATCTTTGCTTAACTCTAAAAAGGCTTAATTGGACCGTTCTTAGCTCATTTTAACTTTATTGCCCTGAAATACACATAAACATAAATTAGGGCTAAAACATAAACTTAAGATAGATGCAAAGACTGAAATACCCTAGCTTAGGTGCTGAAATGTGCAACATTTAAGCACTTATCAACTTTCAAACGTTAATACAGCCTGCCCTTTGGTAACCCCGCCGCGACACGAGAGGAGGATTGGCTAATGTCCCTAACCCTTGGTAACCCCGCGGCGTCATTATGGGGCCCAACTAGCTCAACCACACTAGGGCGACTCCCTAGTCCCCTCTAGGCTATATTAACCTCCGGCCCGTTGGCAACCCCGCAGCGACCGGGTTTCGCATAAAATCATTTCATCAAAAACACTTTCCCGAAATTTCCCCTTTTTGAAGTAAATCAATTCTTTCCCTTTTCCTGCCCAATGTTAATGCATGAATACCTCAATGACATACACAAGTTCATCATTCCATACTTTATCCAATTTAAGCAACATGGCATAATTCGTAAGAATAATCAAGAAAGTCATAACATACTTATACATAACAAGTTCTAGCACAATGAACATATATAATCAAGTCCTAAACATGCTTCACATAGAACCATCAACAAATGTAGTCACACAACTAACATATATGCATACATATCAACAATTCTCTAGATTTTAAACAACTAATCAAATTAAACAACAATTAAAGGCAATTAACTCACTAAGGTACAAGATTTCATGAATTAAGGGCCCCTACCTCAAGATTGCACCAAAACCCTAGAAAATGGGTCCTCAAATTCGAGCTCCAAGGAAGACTCAAAATTGGAAATTGATGGTATGGATGTATAGAGCTTGACACGAGCGTCGTTTTGCCTCAAACGAAACCTAATTCCAACAAGAAATGAGTGAGAAATCTAACCTCAGAGTTGAAACCAAAAAATAAGAGAAAAATGAGCTTACGGGTTGAGAGAGAGATGCACGAAGAGAGAGAAAGGGAATCAGGAAAATGAGACCAACTTTATGGTCTTGACCCTTTTCTAAAGTGCCTTGTGGGCCCCACCATTAAATTATTTTTCTTTTACTTTTATATTACATTACACACACACAATAAATACACAGACATCTCACATTTTTCAGGTACGAAGACTTAGTTCGTGATGCTCATCATTCCTTGGATGACTTGTAGTTTTTAAGTTTACATTTCATGCAAATGTTAGCATGGAATGTCATTTTGTAGCCTTATATGTCAAAACTTGTATCCTTAATTCCATATATATAATGTGTACATAAGTACACCTTTTTTAATGTATTTGACATGTATAAGATAAGGTCAGAGGCCAATGATATGTATCTTGTATCCTATGTAACTTTTAACTTCATGAAATATTATGAAAATATTAAAAAATCACAAGTCATTATCTCACCATAGATGCATCGGGTGTTGGAATTCCATTTTTATTCTTTTATAGAGTCTTATTAATCTTGTATGAATTGTGACCAAGGGCCAAATGGTAATTTGACTCCAATTTATATTTTTGGATTTCAAAATTTCGATTCCAAGATCATTTTTCTCATTTGTGGCCGCCAGGGTCGAATTTTGAGTCAGGCCTTCTCGGGAGCCGCGGATCATTCCCGAGCGCTTAGAGTCATTTATTACACTTGCGTGCACATTCATTTCAACCTAGAAATGCATTTAGGGTTAAATGCATACTTGGTGCAAAGTTGCATTTTCTGAGTTTTTAACCTTCTTCTGATCTAGGGGCATTTTGGCCATTTCACAGTGTGTTTTTTTTTATTTTCTCCGACGCTACTGAGTAGAAAATTCGATTCCGGGTAGGGATTCTTTTTCATGTTTTTCCAGAAAAATCCATCTACTAGCTCATTTTTGCTTTCAGTTGTTGACAGATTCAGAAATTCCATAAGGCATCAGTTTTTTTTTGTTTTTGCCCTCTGATCTAGAGGCATTCTGGATATTTCACAATGTGTTTTTTTCATTTCCTTCCTCGTGGCCGGGTAGAAAACTCAATTTTAGAGGGGGGGTTTCTATTTCGTATTTTTCCAGAAAAATTCGTTCGATAACCCGTTTTTGCTCTCAGATGTGGACAGTTACAGTAGCAGATTTTTGCCCTCTTGACCTCTTCTAATCTAAGGGCATTTTGAGGATTTTGCAGTGAATTTTTTTTGTTCCCTTTCACGTGGTCGGGTAGAAAACTCGATTTTAGGGGGGGTTTCTTCTTCGTGTTTTTCTGGAAATATTCGTTACAGACCTCATATCGGCTCTCAGTTCTGGCTAAATTTTTTTTTTTTGCCCCTAGCATGTCATGGTGCTTGTCAGGATGCTCGGGGTGGTCGTGGTGCCCCATCTCGACATCATGACGTCGACTTTTGTTTTCGCTCGTTCTCCTTCTTCTGGACTCCAAATTGAGTGAACTTTTTTTTGAACTTGACTAATTTTTCGCTGTCTTTCCAATAGTATGCTCGATTGCACTGGATCTTCCTAAATAATTACCAATTTACCCTTTTAGCCTTAAGTGCTCATTTTTCTTCGTCTTGTCGTTTCTCCTTCGTCCGGGCTCCGAATCATGAGATTCTTGAGTCCATGTTGATTAGTTTTTCGTTATCTTTCTAGCAGTGTGCTCGGTGGGACCCGAATCCATATTTTCATAAATGACTATTTTACCCTTGGGGCTATTTTTGTCCAGTTTTTCTTGCTTTCCGTTCCCGCTACTTTCTTTTGAGTTTCGTGACTTCATGGGAAGTCACGGATGTGTTTCGAGAATAATATACATTCTAGGGACGCCATTTCATGTAAAATGATTATTTTGCCCCAGGGGGGCTTAATTGTTATTTTTCTGATCTTTTGCTTCCACGTTAGTTCTCATTGAATTCCACGACCTCATGGAAGCTCATGAAAGTGTCTTAGAGGTGTGTTGTGCTTTGGGAGACCGTTGTCTTATTTCTTGCTTCCGCATCTAGATCCGCTATCGGGTCAATATCCGGTTCATCACAGGACGCACTGGCTTGAAAAACCAAGGCCATCACGTATATATATACACATCCCACCATACTTATCCTTAACAACTAAACTATATATACACACACATATATATATGTGTGTGAGATACACTTCGATTCTAGGGCCACGGGTGATTAAGTCCGAGCACAGATCCGAGGGATACCAAACAATTAATATATAAATAAGCACAGAATATAAAAATGATAATAGGAATTAAATAATAAACGTTGAAAGAATTCTAAATTAAAAATCCTTAAATTAATAATATTAAAATCCAATAATCCAAAACCTCCATTAACTAAATAACTCGGGAATCCATCTAGTGGACCCCTAATAAAATCTCAAACTGAAAAGGAAACAACTAAAATAAAATCTAAAGCTAAACATGGAAAGCAGTCCTACGTAGTCGGAGGAGGGAGTGACTGTATCTGCTCTGCATGATCAAGCTCTAACTCTAGAACTGTCGAACACTTGAAAAATAAGAGTGGGTCAGGCCCACATGCAAGTTCTATCTTATTACAATCCATACAGAAACTCAATACGCAGATACATCCTAGATAGCTCAACAATAACTAGAATAGTCCATATATGTATAGATACACACTATAAGACACTCACTAGCCTAATAGGTCTGTCTCAGCCTGAGTAGAGATACCATGCAAATTGCACATAATGTGGTCATGTGTACCTAAACCTACCAGGGAACAGCAACTATGTCCAGTTATCCATCCTAGGAGATATACGCACCCTAACCATGGTCCTGAGATTTAAGCTCATACCATGGCACTATAACTATAAATATAAAAAGTCCGTATAAGCCTAATACAAAATATCATCCATCTGATATAGTGGCCTGGTATATGTATAACAATCCATCCAGAAACCAAAGTATGTTATTCAATTAATTATTGACCTGACACCAATATGAGTAGGACTTAATCTTTATGGTTAATCCATACCTCAATTCAGAATAGGTAGGACTTAGTGTTTGAACTAATTCATCCTTAGTATGCCACCGTCCCATACCGGTGCATACAATCCTTCAAATAACATAATTAATAAAACAATAATCGGTATTCATCAACCATTCTCCATGATATGCATAAATACAGTTTAATACATATATGATGATATTAGGCATTCATTATAAAACCTAAAATTCATATTCCAACCCTTTCAATTGCCAAAATAAAGCTAAGCATTTAAATCCTCCAAACAATCTATGAATTGATACAGTTTACAACAAATTAAATATCAATTTAATCCAAACCAAGTATAGTTAATTGCAGATAATCCACTATACTTATAACACTGTGGAAATATGATTAAATATACTTAAATCATAAATATAAGATTAACTAAGTTCCAATAAGTAAATTAATTAACAAAACAGTGTGTAACGTGTAGGTTTTTCCTTAAATTTATGTTGCTCCATTCCCTAATCCATCTATGAAATAATGCTTTCCAATATTTTTACAGATCCATAGCAATTATTTACAACATTTTATGCAATTTAAACGGCTTAAAAATACCCTGTACAACCCAAACAAAACCTTAAAACAGTTAATATGCGTTTCTGGGCGAGAGCAGGCTCTTACAAGTTAAGAGCCTGCTCCAAAACAATGGGAGCCGGCTCCCCACCCTTGGAAGCCAGCTCTAAGGTGTTGGAAGCCGGCTCCCTCCATGTGGGAGCCGGCTCTTGCCTTGAGGGAGCTGGCTCTCTCTTTTTGGGAGCCTGCTCTCTCCCTCCCTTAAGAGCCATCGTCCGTTTTTCCTTCATCTTCTTCGCCTTCGGCGATACTCAGAGCTTCTATAATATTTTTATTACTGGTTCTAGGGTTCAATCAATGTCCCAAATTATTTATAAGACATCTATATGCATCAACGACATCAATTAAACAAAGCTTACAATCAACGACAGCAGGATTCAGTTAGAAACTTTATGAAATCTCAAACCAGTTTAATTCAACGAAATTAAATACAGTTTAAACATGCATAAAAAATATGTATTAGCATTAATTTAAACCCTGGAGTCTACCTAGGCATGCACAGAACACAGGTTTAAGGGAAGGAGTTAGAATATAGACTTGCTTGTGAGATTTTTGAATCAAAAAACCTCGTCGCCGTCTTCCTAAATTTTCCGACGACGTCCGATCACTGTCAACCTCCTACTGCTCAACCTTCCCTCCTTTTAGGTCCGTCCTTTAAATTCATAGCCGAACCCCGATTGTAAACTCTCTATTTTTCACATAATTCCTTCTTTGTTTCTCTCTATATCTCTATTAGTGAATAGGTTCTACAACCCCTTTGCAGACTTATCACCGTATATTTATAGGCTAATAAAAAAACCCTAGTCCACTTATAATTAGAGACAGAAAACCCTAACTAAATCCTAGCCAGCCACAACGTGAAACATAAAAGAATAACAAAATCTAATTTAAACATTAATAAAACCCTAATCTAATCCAATTAACTCATTTAAATAATTAAAACAATTACTTCAATTAAAGAAAAAAATAATACAATTAAAGAAAAATAAAAATACAATTAAATAAACACGTTAAACAAATAACTCAATTAAATAAAACAATTAATCAATTAATTCAAATAAACAGGCCAATAAACAAATAACAATTAAATAAAATAATTAATCAATTAATTCAAATAAACAAGCCAATAACAAATAAACAAATAAAAATGTAATAAAACAATTATTAAAATGCCGAGACTATCCTTTTAAAATTAGGGGTATTACATTCTTCCCCCCTAACAAAAGGAATTCCATCCTCGGAATTTGCTCTTACCTTCTTCCAATATTTCAAGAAATTGCGAGCGAATGACATCCTCCCATTCCCAAGTAGACTCAGCCTCATTGTGATGACTCCACTAAATATGCACAAAAGGGATAACCTTATTACGAAGAATTTGATCCCAACGGTCGACAATACGACACGGTGGCTCCAAATATGTTGCATCCGACTGCAACTCAATCTCCCCAACATCGATATATTGATACCGATCTTCATCTCGCAGAAATTTTCGCAACATGGAAACATGGAACACATTATGTATAGGATCCAAATTATCCGGAAGTGCCAACCGATAAGCTACAGCGCTAACTTGATCCGTAATCATGAATGAACCGACAAACCACGGTGACAACTTCCCTTTCTTCCCAAAGCGCATTACTCCTTTCATCGGAAACACTTCGAGTAAAACCTGATCCCCAACCTGAAACTCCAAAGCACAAGTGCGACGATAGGCAAAACTCTTCTACCAACTCTGGGTAGTGCGCATGCGATCCCTAATAAGAGCAATCTTTTCAGAAGTATCCTTAATGAACTCAGGACCCAAAAATATGCTCTTTCCAACCTCTATCCAACAAACAAGAGATGGACATGGTCGGCCGTACAATGCCTCAAACGGTGCCATACCAATAGTCTTCTGGACACTATTGTTATATGTAAACTCCATAAGTGACAAATAATTCTCCCAGTGGCCCTTGAAATCAAGAACACACGAACGAAGCATATCCTCCATGATCTGATTAACCTTCTCAGTCTGTCCATCCGTCTGAGGATGTTAAGCAGTGCTAAGATGCGACTCTATACCCAAAGCCTGCTGAAAACTCTTCTAAAATCCTGACACAAAGCTCAAATCCTTGTCCGATATAATAGATAACAGAATGCCATGCAGCTTCACAATCTCTAAAATGTAAAGCCTCGCCAACTGCTCCAAAGTGAAGTCAGTGCGAATAGGCAAGAAATGAGCTAATTTAGTCAATCTATCAATGATGACCCAAATAGAATTGTGATCCTTAAAAGAATTAGGCAATCCCTCCACGAAATCCATAGAAATGCTCTTCTATTTCCACTCCGGTATCGGTAGTGGCTGTAGAGCTCCTGGTAGCCACTGATGATCAATCTTGACCATCTGACAAATGCTACATCGAATAACAAAAATAGCAATGTCTTTTTTCATACCCGCCCACCAAAACTGCCGCTTCATTTCCTGATACATCTTGTCTCCTCCTGGATGAACAGAAAACTCAGAATGATGAGTTTCCGTCATCACATCCTTCCTCAAATCATCAGTAGAAGGTACCACTAAACGTCCCTTGTACCTTAAACCTCCATCAGTCCCAACATAGTAAAATGGGAACTCCCCAGAAGTTATCTCTGCAATTTTGTCGATGCACTGCTGATACGTGAGTTGCGCCTTCAAAACTTTGTGAATAATCGAAGGTGTAACTACCACGTAAGCCATAAAAACATCCGAAAACTCATCCAGCATCTTCAAAGCATTCTACTCAGTAGTGAATAGAGCAGAAAAACAAGCAATGGGTCAGCGACTGAGTGCATCTGCCACCACATTCGCTTTCCAGGGATGGTACTGTATAGAGAAATGACAGTCTTTCACAAACTCTAACCATCGGCGCTGTATCATATTCAGCTCCCACTGAGTGAACAAATACTGTAGACTCTTGTGATCACTAAATAATCTAAAGGATTCTCCCAACAAATAATGCCTCCAAATGCGTAAGGCAAAGACCACAGCTGCCAACTCCAAATCATGTGTTGGATAATTAAGCTCATGAGGCTTAAGCTTTCGAGATTCATATGAAATCGGTCGTTTCTCCTGTATCAAAACACATCCAAGACCTTGCAAAGAAGCATCTATGTAGACAAGATACTCAATCCCGCTCTATGAAGTAGACAGAACTGGTGTAGAAGTCAACTTGTGCTTTAGCTCATCAAAAGCTTTCTGACAGTGTTCATCCCACACGAATCGTACACCCTTTTTAGTCAGATGAGTAAGTAGTCCCGCTATCTTTGAGAATCCCTGGATGAACCTACAATAATATCCTGCCAATCCGAGGAAACTCCAAATCTCGGTAGGTGAAATAGGTTGTCCCCACTCAACTACTGCTGAAACCTTGGTTGGATCTACCGCTATTCCCCTTTCTGACACCACGTGACCCAGAAACTTCACTTCCCGCTGCCAAAATTCACACTTCTAGAACTGGGCATATAACTGGTGCTCACGAAGCGTCTGCAAAACTATACAAAGATGTCTAGCATGATCGTCCTCTGACTTTGAATAAATCAAAATGTTATCTATGAAGACAATAACAAATTGATCTAAGTAAGCCCTAAAGACTCTGTTCATTAAGTCCATGAAAACCGCTGGTGCGTTAGTTAGTCCGAAAGGCATGACACAAAACTCATAAGAACCATATCTAGTAAGAAACACTGTCCTCGGAACATCTTGCTCTCTAACCCGAAGTTAATGATATCCAAAACGTAGATCAATCTTAGAGAAGTATATAACTCCCTTCAACTAATCAAAAAGATCATCAATCCTGGGCAAAGGGTACTTGTTATGAATAGTAACCTTATTCAACTCCCTGTAATCTATACACAGGCAAAACAAACCATCCTTCTTCTTCACAAACAGAATTGGTGCTCCCCAGGGTGAAGTACTTCTACGAATAAAACCCTGGCTGAGTAATTACTAAATATGATCCCTTAGCTCTCTCATCTCTAATAGTGTCATCCTGTATGGTGCCCTAACAATAGGCGTAGTGCCTGGAGCCAAGTCAATCACAAAATCTATCTCGCGACTAGGTGGCAACCCTGGAATCTCCTGAAACATATCCAGAAAGTCCTATACGATTGGTATGCTATCCAATGACATAATAATTTCCTCATCCATTTCCTCCTCCATATGGAACAAATATGTGCTAGTAATCCTGTTAGAACGTGGCATAACGACGACGTATATATCCTGACCAGGTATGGTAAAAACAATAGTCCTATTATAACAATTAACTTGGGCATGGTAGTACGATAACCAATCCATTCCAAGTATCATATCATAAGTGTGCATGTCCAGGACCAATAGATTGGCTAGAAATCTGAGTCTACCAATATCTAGTGTCACGGGCTGAGGATACCAAAAATGGCTCAGGCTGGGTACAACCCACATGATGAGCAATGGGCCTGATAATTGACCTAGATCCGAACCAGGCTCTTAACAAGACAGGCCCAAAACTAAAGAAACAGCCGAGGATCCACTAAATGTAATGAGGCCCGTAGCTCGAGAAACCCAAGAAGAGGCCCAACACCAGGGGTTAGGTGGGAAGCTTCTAAAAGGCATGTAACAGCTTATAAATAGGCTGAAAATAGAGGGAAAAAAGGATCGAAAAATTCTTGAAGTGCATAGTTACTATGTCAAAATAGAGAGAGGAATTTTTGGAATCTTCAATGGTGCTATCCGTGGGAATCATAAAAGATTGATTTGTGATAGGTCAAAAGTGATTCAATCGTAAGTGATTCGTGAGGAAGAAGCTTGATCTCTAAAAAGTGAATCAAGATCGTGAGTGATTCGTTGTTCTTCTTGCCGAATTCTGATTCTGGTTGATTTTGAAGAAATTCGCGTTCGATCTACGTAGTTCTGGTTTGTGCCTATTCAATTGATCTATGCGATTGTGTTTTGTTTGCCAGAGCTATATCTAACAGGTCCACAGTGGCAGAGATTCGGATCTGGTCTTGTAAGGTCAGAATTCAGCCAATTCAAGTCTAGACCTAGTGTGATTGCATTAGCGAAACTGAGAACTGTCCGAAAAATTATGGTTAATGACTTTACTCCGATCAGGAATGATAATCGGAGGTGAGAGCTCAAATCCATTGGATAATGGCCAGCAATCGAAGCTCGATGAATTGATAAGTGTAATCGAAGCACTAAGAAGAGAGAATGCAAAATTGCGAGCTGGAATGGAGCGTCGTGAGGCTCCTGCTCTTCCAAGGCCACTTCTAATAGGAGAGGGAGTAGTGCCATCCAGTGTTGCTCATCATGATGATCCAAAAGGAAACAATCGTATGGATCTTCATTACGAGGAGATTGTGCCAAACGATTTACCTCCAAATGTCCGTTAGGTGGAGGAGCGGAAAGGATCTATCCACTTGGATCCACATCATGAACGGATCATACTAGAAGAAGCTACCACTTTTGATCCAACTCAGGGAAGGTTACGACGTAATGAAGCAATGGAGTTTGGCCATCAAGGAGCTCCATCGCCGTGGCACAGGGAATTCACAAATGACAGATCGTTTGATCCACCCTACCGGCCTTCAATGGCGACGTATGATTACAGTTTAGAAAGAAGACCTGCAGATCCGACGATTCCACTGCGGTTTTCAAGGGAGAATGAAGCACTCCATTCCTTCGCAAGAACGGTTGCATTACCGTTCACTAACAAAATCCTGAATGCTCCGAATCCGAGGAAGTTTTCCATGCCAGTATTCATTCTGTTCGATAGAACGACCGATCTGATCGATCACATTTACCACATTCAGTTGAAAATGGCTTTGAATACGAACAATGACCCTTTGATGTGCAAATGCTTCCCTATAAGCTTTTCAGGGCCAGCCCTCAACTGGTTCAAAAATCTGACTCAAGGTTCAATCGCTAGTTTCCAAGACTTGTGTGATAAGTTTATCAGCCAATACTATGGAAATAAACGTCTGGTTAAAGATGTATCAAGCCTGTTTACAATGAAGCATAACGAAGATGAACAACTCCAGGCTTTTCTCACCAGGTTTAACCTTGTCAAGAGTATGGTTATGGAGTGTCATCCATCAACAGCAGTTCAAGCGTTCAAGTTAGCAATGACCCGAGGGATACCATTCCACACAAGTCTAGTGGTGAATACGCCGAAGACTATGGATGATCTGAATGAGAGAGCCAATGGCTTCGTGCGTCTAGAAGAAGAAAAAATAGCTAATGCAAGGAAGACATCTATTATCTCCACAGAAGAGAAGTCCAAAGCCAAGATTCGGCAAAAGCAAGCTCTGCAGCGTCAGACCTCCTAGAAGGTAGAGAAGAGGCCCTAAAAGGAGGAGTCATTTACTCCACTCAAAGTTACTCTGGCAAGGTTGTACCAAGAAAACAAAGATAAGTTATGTCCCCCCTTATCAATTAGACAACCTCGCGAACAGAGAGATCAATCTAAACATTGTGCTTTTCATAGTGATTTTGGACACCAGACTAACGAATGCAGGAACTTAAGGAGGCAAGTGAAGATGATGATCACAAGGGGAGAATTTACAAGATATGTTTAAGGGCCAATGCAGGAGCAGAATCGACCAGTTGAGCAAGTTAAGAGAAATCAGAAGCTGAATCACCATAATGCTCAGCCCGTTCAGATTATAAATGCAATTCATGGCCGACCTGAACAAACAACAGAATCTGAAGAATTGCTCCGAACGCGCCTCCACCAAGCACAAATAAAGAGGCGAATAGGCAGTGTCAACACTCTAGTTTGACAGTGGCGGAGTGCTTAATACGAAGGGTGCTAATTGATCTAGGGAGTAGTGCGAATGTCATGCTAAGGGTTACCTTTGATCGGTTAGAAATCAAGCCAAAGGCGCTTAAATGTACTGGGAGTCCATTGTTGGGATTCGATGGAAAGCGAGTCGAACCGATCGGCACAGTAGAGTTGATTATTCGAGCTGCCGAGAAAAAACTTGTGGAAAGCTTTATAGTAGTAAAGATCCATCCATCCTACAATCTGTTGATGGGGAGAGGGTAGATTCATAGAGTCCAGGGAGTCCCATCGACCCTGCACTAAGTGATGAGATGTCTGAGTCCGGATGGAAATAAGGTGATTGATATCCATGGGGACTAGGTTGCAGCAAAAGAATGTTACTTGGCGACTCTGAAAGCCGCAGGGAAGGGAAAAGCTCACATCCGATCTGATAGCCCACAATAGCAATTACAGAAGCCTCCCCCCAGCATAAACGGGGAGGAGGTGCCTCCGGTGTTGACCGAGGAACCTCTAGCTGATGTTCAAATTGATCATTTGAGGCCAAACCGAACCACAAAAATAGGTTCAGGGCTTGGCGAGGAAGAGAAGCGCCAGTTAATTGATTTCCTTTCCCAAAACGCGGATGTGTTCGCTTAGAGCCATTCGGACATGCCGGGAATCGACCCATCTGTCTTTTGTCATTCCCTTCGTGTAAATCCGAACATTAAACCTGTAAGGCAAAAGCAGAGAAGGTTCGCCCCGGAGTGCAACCAGATCCTTGCGGATGAAGTTGATAGATTGTTAGAGGCTGGGTTGATCAGAGAAGTTCAGTACCCAATCTGGCTGTTGAACGTGGTTGTAGTACAAAAGAAGAACAGAAATTTTAGGGTTTGCATTGACTTCACCAATTTGAATAAAGCCTACCCGAAGGATAGCTTTCCTCTTCCAAAGATTTATCAAATGATAAACGCTACAACGGGGTATGAATGATTAACCTTCCTGGATGCCTATTCAAGTTACAATCAAATCGTAATGGGTCCGAACGATGAGGAAAAGACCTCTTTTGTCACTGAATGAGGGACCTACTGTTACAAGGTCATGCCGTTCGGACTGAAGAATGCTGGGGCTACGTACCAAAGGTTGGTCAGCAAGATTTTCAAGAATCAAATGGGTAAAACTGTTGAAGCTTACATCGATGACATGGTAGTAAAGAGCAAACAGAAGGACCATCATTTGCAACATTTACAGGAAGTGTTGGATGTACTAAGAAGGTATGAAATGAGGCTAAACCTAACCAAGTGCTCGTTCGGCATGGGATCCGGTCAATTCCTTGGCCACGTGGTCAACAACAGAGGGATTAAAGTCAGCCCAGCCCAAGCGGAAGCTTTATTAAAAAATGCAGAACCAAGCACTGTCAAGGAAGTCCAAGCTCTTACCGGATGCATAGCGGCACTAAGTCGATTCATCTCTAAGTTATCAGACCGATGCAAGCCATTCTTTGATACAATATGAAGTCACAGAAAGCAATCCTGGGGGGATGAGCAGAGGCAAGCACTGACAAAGTTGAAGGAGTATATGCGAAACCCACCAGTCCTGACTGCCCAAAACCAGGTGAGAAGTTTTCCTGTACCTTGGAGTTTCCAACATTGCAACTAGTGGTGTTCTGATAAGATGTGAAAAAGGTAAGCAATTCCCAGTTTCCTACGTCAGTAAAATGCTAACCGAGCCAGAAAGAAGGTATTCGAAGGCCGAATGAGTAATCTTATCCTTAGTAAATGCAAACAGAAAACTTAGGCATTACTTCGAGTCCCATCCCATAGTCATTCTGACCACGTTTCCCATAAGGGAGATCCTGCATAAGCCTAATTTGTCCAGATGAATGACGAAATGGGCAATAGAGCTAAGTTCTTTTGACATAACGTATGAACCCCGAACGGCCATCAAAGGGCGAACTGTGGCTGATTTCCTACTGGAGTGTGATATGGAAGAGCCAGAGGAAAATCCTGAAGACTCTTTGTGGAAGCTTTTCGTTGATGGTTCTTCGAATCAGATGGGGGCAGGAATTGGGGTCAAGTTACAGACACCAGAAGGCACCACGCTGAGCCAGGTAATCAGACTTGAGTTCAGAGCAACCAATAATGAAGCAGAATATGAAGCACTACTGGCTGGATTGAAGTTGGCAAAGGAGCTAAAGGTCAAAAGTTTAGTCGCTTTTAGTGATTCGCAGCTGGTCTTCGGTAAGTGACTGGGGAGTATGGAACCAAAGATGAAACAATAGAGGCATATCATTCAGCCGTTATGCAAGAGGCTAAGAGTTTTGATCTGATCAAGTTCATCCAATTGCCGAGAGAATGTAACGAGGACACTGATCGGTTGGCATGCAGTGCGTCGAGTTTTGGGGAAACACTGACAAGGGTGATTCCAGTTGGTGTGTTGTGCCAGCCATCTATCCTTGGAGAGTCATCAAGCTCGGATCCTTAGTAACTAAATGTCATACCATATGAGCTGAGCTGGATAGATCCAATTTGGCATACATACGAGATAGAGTTTTACCCGAACAGAGGGATGAAGCAAGGAAGATCAGATCAAATGCTATGAAGTATGCCATAATGCACAACCAGTTGTATAAAAGGTCTTACTTAGGGCCTTACTTGAAATGTGTAACCCCCACAGAAGCTCGGCAGATACTGCGAACTATCCACGAAGGTGTGTGTAGTAACCATTCAGGGGGGAGGTCTTTAGCACACAAAGCGATGACACAGGGGTATTTTTGTCCGAACATGTCACGAGATGCGGAGGAATTCTCAAGAAAGTGCGATAAGTGCCAAAGGTTCTGACCGCTGATCCACCAACCAGCAGAAGACTTGCACGTAATGGCCAAACCATGGCCTTTTGCGCAATGGGGGATGGATGTGGTTGGCTCGCTACCGACCGCCAGATCACAGAATAAGTTCGTTCTGCTTAAAATAGACTACTTTACCAAATGGGTGGAGGCAGAACCATATACCAATGTGACCCAGACACAAGTGAGGCACTTCATTTAGATAGAGTAACATCATCTGTCGATTTGGTGTGCCGAGGTCGATTGTTATGGACAATGGGACTAATCTTGATAGCAAGCAAGTGAGTGAGTTGTTGGAAGAATACGAAATTAACCAAAAGTTGGCAGCGGTCAGCCATCCACAAGCAAATGGTCAAGCTGAGATCACGAACAAAACGATCTCTACTTGTATAAAGAAGAAGCTTGAAGAAGAAAAAGGCAAATTTGGATGAGCTCCCGAACATCTTATGGGCCTACAGAACGACTCCGAGACGATCGACCGGAGAGAGCCCATTCACCATGGCGTATGGTACTGAGGCAGTAATACCGGTCGAGCACCTTGTTCCAACCATTCAAAGCCTAGCATGGAATCAAGAACAGAATGATCACATGCTGAAATTCAACCTCGCTCTGCTTGAAGAGAAAAGGGATATAGCGGCAGTTAAGCTGGCATCATATCAGCCGACGCTTATAAATAGTCACAACAGAAAGGTGAGACATAGGGACTTTGCACCTGCTGATTTGGTTCTAAAAAAAAAGGTTGGAATTGTCAAGAAAATGGTGTCACCTTGGGATGGACCATATAGAGTTGTAGAAGTCATAGGGAATGGGGCATATGTCCTAGAGACCATGGCTGGAAAGCTGGTAAACAAGCCATGGAACGCCACATCTTTGAAAAGGTATTACCAATAGAAAATTGAGTATTGAATTCCAGTCTGGTCAATGTTTATTTCCAATTGTGTGCTTACGAATGTATAAAACTTCAAAAGATCTATAGAGAGTATTATTTTCTTCCAAAAAGGTGACCGAACGTTAAGCACTCAGCAAAGTAAGTGGCAACTGGCACTATAAGCCGAACGTCAAACACTTGCTAAAAATAAAAAGCCAAGTGGCAAGTGGCATTCTAGCCAGCGCCAGGCACTCAGCAAAGTAAGTGGCAACTCGCACTATGAGCCAAACGCCAAACACTTGCTAAAAATAAAAAGCCAAGTGGCAAGTGGCATTCTAGCCGAGTGTCAGGCACTCAGCAAAGTAAGTGGCAACTGGCACTATAAGCCGAACGCCAAACACTTGCTAAAAATAAAAAGCCAAGTGGCAAGTGGCATTCTAGCCGAACGCTAGGCACTCAGCAAAGTAAGTGGCAACTGGTACTACGAGTCGAATGCCAACACTTACTAAAAATAAAAAGTCAAGTGGCAAGTGGCATTCCAGTCGAGCGCCAGGCACTTAGCAAAGTAAATGGCAGCTGGCATAATGAGCAGAAGGCCAAACATTTGTTAAGAAACAAAAGGCCAAGTAGCAAGTGGCATTCAGCCGAACGCCAGGCATTTAGTGAAGTAAGTGGCAACTGGCACTATGAGCTAAACGCTAAACACTTGTGATAAATGATAAATGATAACTCAGAAGCAACAATGAAAAAAAGCACTATGAGACAAGAATTAGTCAAAAGTCTTTCATTCCATTAAATTCATGTTCATTAAACATTTACAAAGATGGTTCTGGTGGAATAAATAGAGTATACAAAAGAAGATGATGAATTTGCAGGTAATTATTTAGTCCTGTTTACGCCCTCGGTCTCCTGACCGAGCTCGAAGTTCCCCTCACCTTCATTGGCTGTACTCTTCCCTCGAGGAGGATAGTCAAGTTAGATGATCGTTCCATCCGGTTGGGTTCCTGTGATACCCCTCGATTCTAGAGCCACGGGTGATTAAGTCCGAGCACAGATCCGAGGGATATCTGACAATTAATATGTAACCAAGCAAGAATAAAACTGAATTAAGAATAAAATAATAATGCGCTGGAAGAAACTAAAATGAAAAACCTCGAACCTTAAATAATAAATTAATATAATTTAAATCCGTACAACTCGGGAATCCACCTAGTGGACCCCTAATTCCAAAACTTTAAATAAATTTACAGAATTAAAATCCAAAACCAAAATAGAAAGGAAATCCTATATAACCGGAAGAGTGAGTGTCTGTATCTGCATCAACACAATCAAACTCTAAGCCAGGTACTCACGAACACCTGAAAAAAAATAAAGGTGGGTCAGGCCCACATGCAAGTTCCATCCTACTACAATCCGTACATAAACCCGATACGCAGATACATCCTAGATAGCTCGGCAATATCTACAATAGTCTATAGATATATAAATACACACTATAGGATGCTCACCAGCCTATAACATAGTTCAGCCTGGGTAGAAGATGACATATAAAACACGCTTTCCAGCGGCCAAGTACCTAGACCTACCAGGGAACATTAGCTATATCCAGCTACTCAATCTTTGCGATATACGCACCCTAACCGTGATCAGGAGACTCAAGCTCGTATCACGATACCATAAATATATATATAAATTCCTTCCTAGTGCAGAAAGATAAAACAAATATCCATTATGTCGTTCAACTGTTTTAGTTGACAGGACATGCATCCATGTAGGATTTAACTGTTTTAGTTAATCCATTCCTTATGTATGAAGGGGTAGGACTTAGCATCTTGATCTAATCCATCCCTGATATGTCACCGTCCCATACCGGTACATATAATGCATATGATTCTTGTACAATGCAGAATCACTCAAACATCCAATCCATCCAAAACCAAACATAATAGAAATCAATTATAGACAAGATCCTATTATGCCTCCAGTATATGACAATATTTATAATGAAAACTCCTTTTGAAATTGTTAAAACAATAAACAATTTAATCCATCCATCTCCATATAATTGACAGAACAAGAATTTAAAACAGTTCAGCAATTACCATTCAAAGTATGATATAATGATTATCAGAATTATAAACTGAGCAACATTATACTAGAAATTCCACCCAATCCTTCCATACTAGTTCACTTGAATTAATACAACAAGACTAGCAATTAAATCCTCCTAAATCCTTGACAGCATGCCAATTCGTGTATAGATTTCATGCTGCCCATAACCACAACCTAACCAACATTCCTGAGACTTAAGTATGTCTTAAATATCATTGATATAAAATCCTAAAAATCCCTTTTATATCAATTCATTTAATTTGCTAAAACAAATAGCAACTCAATCCTCCTTCCTCTCGGACAGCATGCGCATTATATGATTAGGTTTCATGACGCCCCTTAGGATTAGCACCCTAGCATAAACCAACTATTTTAGGGTTTTATCAAGTTAATTTTAATTATTTAAAACCCCACGACAATTTTCAAAAATTTCATTTAAGCCCCTTAACTCAGAAACTTACCCGAAAACACCCAGTAGGGGTTTTATTCAAGGGAGCCGGCTCCCCCACCATGGGAGCCGGCTCTAACACTTCCAAAGCTGGCTCTCCCCCATGGAAAGCCGGCTCTCTCTTCATGGGAGCTGGCTCCCACACTTAGGGAGCCGGCTCTCCCCCTGAGAGCCCCCCCTGCTTCGTCTCTGCTTCGTCCGGTGATCTTCTGTGCTTCCGGTGAAGTTCAACATCCCTGTCCAAAATATTTTTACATACCTAGGGTTCAATTTAAGTTCTTATTGTCCTAGAAACTCCTCTCCTTCCAGTATGAATTAATCAACAAAAATCTAAACCAAAACCAAAAATAGTTTAAGTTGCCTCTATTCGTCTTCCTTGATTCCGGTAAAGTTCTAACCTCTGTTCCAAAGTTTTCTTAAAGTTATTAAGGTTCAAGATAAGTCCCAACAGTCCTAGAACACCTTAATTTTAACTTTTTTATTGATTTACAGAAGTTTAAAACAAACACAGACCAGTTTAAGCAAGAAACCGTTTTTAGTTTAAATAAATATAAGACAAGTTACAGTCCGGTGAAACATGCATCAACCATCCGTTTTAAGAGTTGAATTAAACCCTGGAGTCTATAAAGAATGGACAGAACACAAGTTTATAGGAAAGAGATAGACTGAAACTTGCCTTTAAGGTTTCGGCTTGAAACCTTTCACATTGTCTCTAAATTCTGGCAAATCCTAAGATCGTTCCTTCCTCATCTGTTCACTGTTCTTCTTCCTCTGTTACTTCTTGACTCAACCCACGAGCAACACCCTTAACCAAACTCCCTAGACCCTCTCTGTTTATTTCTCCGGCCTCTCTCTGTTTTTCTCCTCTCAAGACACAAGTACGTGAATAGGGTTTTCCCCAACCCTAGCAACGTATAAGAATATATATAGGCTTCCCAATCTTAAGTATGATTGTAACCATACCTCTATAAGCTTTAATTAAACCCAATGTAAATCGGCTACTCAACCTCATTAATCAAAATCCTAAACCTAAACTATACGGCACACATAATAATTTAAAACAATCAAGTCCACCTAAGTACACAAAACTTAATACAAATAATCCATACAAACTGTAAAATAAAACATGTCATTTAAATCACCAATTAATCAAATAATTAAACCAAATAACAATCTAATAATTTATTTAAAATAAATTCACTAAATACCAATTAAACAATTAATTTTAAAATACAACTTAAATAAATACTCACTTAATCAATTAAGAAATCAAGCACACAATTCAGATAATTAAATAAAAATACAATAAATTCCTCAATCAAAATTCCCAAATTAGCCTTTTGAAAACTAGGGGTATTACATTCTTCCCCCGTAACAAAAGGAATTCCGTCCTCGGAATTCACAAAAATCTGAATTAATGTCATTGCAAAATTCATTTCCGTTTTCGTGTGGCACAGCCCCTTTAGATGAGCGCTACCCAAATTCCAACACATCCAACCATATACAAGATTCCTATGTTTAAGAAATAGCATAAATGTGCAACTCTTAGATTGTATCTAGCAATGATCCAATCTTACCCAATATTTAATGAAGGGTAACCATCCCTCGTCCTTCCAATTCCATAGAACTAACACATAAAAGTCCTATGCATCCAGCGCTTAACAAGTTGGTAACGCTAAACAATAGGCTACTGCCGAAACCAATAACCAAAACCCGTGAAGAGTCAGTGCGATACAAAACTGACTTTCCTCCAAAACACATTGCTCCTGATACGGAAAACCGCTCAAACAACCCTTCCTTGATAGAAAACTCCCATATACGAGTTCAACTAGCTACCAAATCCGACTGTCGCCTCCAAACCGTGAGCACTCATTACCAAAAGAGAGCATGGTTCTCCAATATAACCTTACATAAAGTCAAGGTCTTATTAGATAACCTCGCTTCCATGTCAAACCAACCAGTAATAGATCGACACAACCCGACTATCTAAAATCCCAAACATTGTCGCACGAACCTCCTTGTGCCAACAATAGCACAGATAATATCTGAAACGGTAAGTAACGCTTTCAATTACCCATGCCAACCTAGGATATATATCCTAAACATATTTGCCATGATTAAATAGAATATCACGATCCCATTTCCCATCTAGAGATGCAAAGCATAGTTGTTGCTCCAACACCTTCAGAAAGCTCCTTTGACATAGCACCGGTTATCTTCCATATTGAATAACCACATGCTATAACTCCGTTATCAGTGCAATGTACAACTGATAAGAAATGCCACAGTAAACTCCACTAAAGTGTAGTCCACAAGCGAACTTGCTCTATCCACTACTCTTAAACCATATGGAATTAAAATTCCAACAAATGTCAGTAATTTCTACCAACCACCCCTTCCTGATTAGTCTTACACCCATTTTGATATAAGAAAGGACTAAAACCTCCAGTGATATCCAAATATCAATTTTCCACCTTACTAACAGATAATACTCTTGGAGACAGTTATGTACATGTCCCTATCCGTACCGCACCAAAACTAACATTGTATGTCGGGATGCAAACCATAACCAGTTGACTGCACCGTAAAAGTTATGAATTTTACAGCTCAGTCACTCCGACCTTCCTAGAAGTAGAAAGATAACTACCAATCTTCCTTCAGTTCCTTAAACTCATCTGAGTAAGGTACTACCGCCTGTGGGGTCAACTCAAATATTCTAAGTTAACCACTTCCATTTCCCTGGTAACAGCAGGTGTTATAATTTTTATATGTTAAACCACAACGGATTATGCAATAACCACCGAAGGTTCAATTACCATACCGGTTGATAAGATCATCCTCTTCCCTATGACTTCCACCAGACGAAGCTTAACGCAAAGTGTGAATCACCACATCTGTCCATCTAAGCCGTCTCGTGATCCGCGCTATTTGTAGGAACTGATATCTTACTAGTTCCCAAAATAGACAAAATGAAACTGATTTAATTTTATCAGTCAACGATCTCCCAACCAGAATCCTGACCCTTGTGTAGAATCGGTAATCTCTCATCTAAATCCGTGGAAACTACTCTGTCAGTCCCGCTCTAGCATGAGAAGTGGCCGCAAGGATCTAATGATCTCTGACGGTCCATCTAGATTATTTACCAAACATCAGACTTTGAGACAAATATTAGATGTTCGGTCTCATCTTCAAGTCTTTGACATCTTACTTTTCTAACACAAGTAAATGTCTATTAGACATCCCGTTTAACTGCAACCGCATATGGAAATCTTTTCATCCTCCAAATAGTCAAAAATTCCCGAGCAACAACTACTTGTTGCGAACGGTAACCTAAAAAAAAAATTTCCATATTATTTGTGCAAATGAGTGACTCTGCCTCCTCCTTGATATGCATCGCCAGCACCTCCTCCTAATGACACCCCCTGATGAGAATAAAATTCTTGATTAAGAATGTACTGATGACTAGTAAATTCGTCTATTATCCTCAGTCGGTGTCATTCCAAAAAGTACTTAAACCAGTACCAAAATCCTCTTACTGACTTAGGAACACCTATTTAAAATTTTCCTAAAAGATATTCAGCTAAGCCAGTTCCTTTGATAAACCAGCATGACGTTACAGCTTACCCAATGAATCTATATCATTTGACTCAAAACTGCTGGTTTTTCTTATCCCATCCTGAACACATACTACAACCACGCATGTCTAGGTTCATTTGATTGACTAAAGTTAGATATACTAACCAAATCCTATGATCACATGCCTAAAATCCTAGCGTAATTAACGCTATTCCTCCAAAATGGTAATTAATTGATACTTGACAAAAAAGAAACACATAAAGCACACACAATAAAACACAATAAACTCCTACGTAAAACATCGTTCCTCCCAGCAAAGAAAATCTCTTTTAGAAATCAACTTTACCCGATTGGTTCACAATCTCCTTTCTACAGTTTCGGAGGTAATCACCCAACCTCGAAACATAGCTCAAAACCAACTCTATTTGCCTCAGCAAATGCCAAAGGCTTAACCTTCATCCTCCTTATACACAGGATACAAACTATCTAATGTAGCTGTATAAAGCAACTTAGATCGTCAAAACCTAATCCCCATACTCCCCAGAATGTGCTATATAATCTTTGCTTCGTTCTGAGAAGAACTTCATCTGATTCCCAAACCCCTGAAGAGTTCCCTTTATCTACCTCATTTAAAGGTAATATACAAGGTTAACTATCCACCTCAACTCTATGAGTATCGTTCACTATACTATTAGCGAACAAGATTACTTTCACGTGATCCTTGATTTTCAACATTTAATACCCTCTTTCTTGGGTTTGTTGAAATCTCCTCCACTAGAATCCTCTTTGGACTCCTATTCCTCGGTTGTCTCCTTTATGAGAATAACTAAAATCGTGTTAGTCCCTTTATACGGGGACCTAAAACACACTCCTATATCCCTCATTGGCTTATACTTCTAAAAGTAGTGCCAACCGGAACTAAACCTTAAATCCCAAGTTCTGCTTCTGATAGAGAACTCGATAACGTACTCCTCTACTCCTTCGATCTGATTTGCTATCGCCGCAGACCCCATCCTCCTTCTAGTGTCAACCATTCCATACTTATGGAATATAATTGACATCAGGAGCTCCTCCTAATGAACCGTAAAAGAGTACAACGAATCCTAATATGGCTCTAAGTTTTTAAGAGACGCAACGCGGAAGACTTCTAACAAAAGACACTCCTAAGGACATTAGAACCTGGAGTGCTCTGATACCAACTGTGATACCCCTCGATTCTAAAGCCACGGGTGATCAAGTCCAAGCACAGATCCGAGGGATATCAGACAATTAATATGTAACCAAGCAAGAATAAAACTGAATTAAGAATAAATTAATAATGCGCTGGAAGAAACTAAAATGAAAAACCTCGAACCTTAAATAATAAATTAATATAATTTAAATCCGTACAACTTGGGAATCCACCTAGTGGACCCCTAATTCCAAAACTTTAAATAAATTTACAGAATTAAAATCCAAAACCAAAATAGAAAGGAAATCCTATGTAACCGGAAGAGTGAGTGTCTGTATCTGCATCAACACAATCAAACTCTAAGCCTAGTACTCACGAACACCTGAAAAAAAATAAAGGTGGGTCAAGCCCACATGCAAGTTCCATCCTACTACAATCCGTACATAAACCCGATACGCAGATACAGCCTAGATAGCTCAGCAATATCTACAATAGTCTATAGATATATAAATACACACTATAGGATGCTCACCAGCCTATAAAATAGTTCAGCCTGGGTAGAAGGTGACATATAAAACACGCTTTCCAGCGGCCAAGTACCTAGACCTACCAGGGAACATTAGCTATATCCAGCTACTCAACCTTTGCGATACACGCACCCTAACCGTGATCAGGAGACTCAAGCTCGTATCACGGTACCATAAATATATATATAAATTCCTTCCTAGTGCAGAAAGATAAAACAAATATCCATTATGTCGTTCAACTGTTTTAGTTGATAGGACATGCATCCATGTAGGATTTAACTGTTTTAGTTAATCCATTCCTTATGTATGAAGGGGTAGGACTTAGCATCTTGATCTAATCCATCCCTGATATGTCACCGTCCCATACCGGTACATATAATTCATATGATTCTTGTACAATGCAGAATCACTCAAACATCCAATCCATCCAAAACCAAACATAATAGAAATCAATTATAGACAAGATCCTATTATGCCTCCAGTATATGACTATATTTATAATGAAAACTCCTTTTGAAATTGTTAAAACAATAAACAATTTAATCCATCCATCTCCATATAATTGACAGAACAAGAATTTAAAACAGTTCAGCAATTACCATTCATAGCATGATATAATGATTATTAGAATTATAAATTGACCAACATTATACTAGAAATTCCAACCAATCCTTCCATACTAGTTCACTTGAATTAATACAACAAGACTAGTAATTAAATCCTCCTAAATCCCTGACAGCATGCCAATTCGTGTATAGATTTCATGCTGCCCATAACCACAACCTAACCAACATTCCTGAGACTTAAGTATGTCTTAAATATCATTGATATAAAATCCTAAAAATCCCTTTTATATCAATTCATTTAATTTGCTAAAACAAATAGCAACTCAATCCTCCTTCCTTTCGGACAGCATGCGCATTATCTGATTAGGTTTCATGACGCCCCTTAGGATTAGCACCCTAGCATAAACCAACTATTTTAGGGTTTTATCAAGTTAATTTTAAATATTTAAAACCCCACAACAATTTTTAAAAATTCCATTTAAGCCCCTTAACTCAGAAACTTACCCGAAAACACCCCGTAGGGGTTTTATTCAAGGGAGCCGGCTCCCCCACCATGGGAGCCGGCTCTAACACTTCTAGAGCCAGCTCTCACCCATGGAGAGCCGGCTCTCTCTTCATGGGAGCTGGCTCCCACACTTAGGGAGCCGGCTCTCCCCCTGAGAGCCCCCTCTGCTTCGTCTCTGCTTCGTCCGGTGATCTTCTGTGCTTCCGGCGAAGTTCAACATCCCTGTCCAAAATATTTTTAACATATCTAGGGTTCAATTTAAGTTCTTATTGTCCTAGAAAGTCCTCTACTTCCAGTATGAATTAATCAACAAAAATCTAAACCAAAACCAAAAACAGTTTATGTTGCCTCTATTCGTCTTCCTTGATTCCGGTAAAGTTCTAACCTCTGTTCCAAAGTTTCCTTAAAGTTATTAAGGTTCAAGATAAGTCCCAATAGTCCTAGAACACCTCAATTTTAACTTTTTTATTGATTTACAGGAGTTTAAAACAAACACAGACCAGTTTAAGCAAGAAACCGTTTTTAGTTTAAATAAATATAAGACAAGTTACAGTCCGGTGAAACATGCATCAACCATCCATTTTAAGAGTTGAATTAAACCCTGGAGTCTATAAAGAATGCACAGAACACAAGTTTATAGGAAAGAGATAGACTGAAACTTGCCTTTAAGGTTTCGGCTTGAAACCTTTCACATCGTCTCTAAATTCTAGCAAATCCTAAGATCGTTCCTTCCTCCTCTGTTCACTGTTCTTCTTCCTCTGTTGCTTCTTGACTCAACCCACGAGCAACACCCTTAACCAAACTCTCTAGACCCTCTCTGTTTATTTCTCCAGCCTCTCTCTGTTTTTCTCCTCTCAAGACACAAGTACATGAATAGGGTTTTCCCCAACCCTAGCAACGTATAAGAATATATATAGGCTTTCCAATCTTAAGTCTGATTGTAACCATACCTCTATAAGCTTTAATTAAACCCAATGTAAATCGGCTACTCCAACCTCATTAATCAAAATCCTAAACCTAAACTATACGGCACACATAATAATTTAAAACAATCAAGTCCACCTAAGTACACAAAACTTAATACAAATAATCCATACAAGCTGTAAAATAAAACATGTCATTTAAATCACCAATTAATCAAATAATTAAACCAAATAACAATCTAACAATTTATTTGAAATAAATTCACTAAATACCAATTAAACAATTAATTTTAAAATACAACTTAAATAAATACTCACTTAATCAATTAAGAAATCAAGCACACAATTCAGATAATTAAATAAAAATACAATAAAATCCTCAATCAAAATTCCCAAATTAGCCTTTTGAAAACTAGGGGTATTACAGTTCCGCCCTCAGCAACAGGTGCAGAAGGAACCATGGTGGAAAGAGGAGGAATATCCAGAGGTTGGGCAGCTAAGGGGATAGGAATAACTCCTGAGGAAGCAATCTCCTGGCATTCATCAAGAATACGTTCGACAGGAGTGAAGTCCGGGTCAGCATAAACTCCTGAGGGGATCGATCTCTAGTTCCTTGTCAATATCATTTAGATTTGCACCTGAACTGGTCTAACCCTCAGTAGGAAGATGGTCACTGTAACCCTCCATGTACCCCTCAGCACCTAAGGGCTCCGATCCTGGAGAAGCGACCATGCAGAGCCGTCACTCCGCCATAACCTTACCGATGACGCCGAGCAAGGCATTGCACTCATCCAGAGCCCTCTTCTCAAAAGCTATACGTTCTGCCTATTCGTCGTAAAGCAAGCGCTGCAGATTGTCCCTTTCAGCCTCAAGTGCTTCACGCTCGGTCTGCCAGATGCTCTTCTCGATCTAAAGGGCTTCCCTCTCATCTTGAAGGGAGTCCGCTTCCTTCTTCAGACTGTCCCTTTCATTCTCAACTTTATTCAGCTGCACCATCAGTTCAGCGTTCTTGGTGCCGATGATATTATTCTCCTTGTTAGCTACGTCAAGTCTATTGGAAAACTTTCGTGCCTTAGCACTGGCAGCCTTGACATATTTTTGCATTACCATCATGCCAAACAGAGTCCGTAAAACAATACATGAGTACTAATTAAGCCGAGCGTATATCCAGAGAAATTGTAATCTGAAGACATTTCTGAAGCAACCAAAAGAAGGGTAGGGAATTACCTCCATAGCAGCCAGAGGAAAGCGGTTGAAGACTTCTTTTTAAGACAGAGCTTTGGCAACTTCAATGTCTTTGGTGGACCACATGTTCTTATAATAGGCCATGGCAGTTGGGCCTTCTCTGAACATGGTCTCGTTCGGCTTAACGACTGATCCATCCACTCGGACGAGTCGGGGAGTCCATGGAGCCTCTCTAGAGGGAGAGGCGGTGGCTGTGCCTGACCCAAAAGAAGCAATTGGTCTAATTTGAGGAGGTATAGGCACGTTCAACCCAGAAGTTCGAATTCCCCTTGTCAGAGGAACATCATCAGGACTGTCTTCACTGTCAAGTTAAGGTCTTTTTCCTCGGTCCTTATCCTAAATGGATACAACGGGGGCAGAGGGATTTTGAACTTGAGGAGCAGCGTTTGGGTTGATAGGTGGGGCAGTGATGATCGGGCTAATAGCCACTACGTTCAGAGTGGTACTGAAGGTAGTAGCAAAGGAAGATGCCGAAGCTGGAGAAGAAGCGGCTGCAGAAGCAGCAACGGCCCTAGGAGGGTCCTTCTTCCTACTGAAGGAATGGATTCAGAGTTGGCTCATTGTAGTGCCGAGAAGTGAAATGTCATTAAGACTCTCGGACGTAAGAAGCTCTGAACAAGAGTGGACGTTGTTCAGTACGTGTTCCTTCAAATATGTGACCCTATCCCTGCAAACACCGTAACTGAGTTCGTTATTCTGTGAAATACCCAGAGAATTGCAAAGAAAAAAATAAAAGCGGGGAGTGCAAATTTCACAAGGGCAGTCGGTCGTATGATTCTTGAATTTTTTATAGGAGGAAACAGAGCATTCACCAAAGGCATTCGGGGCGGGATAGTCCTTGGCAGCTGGAGCAAACCAAGCCCCCCGAACCCCAACTATGCCCTTCTTCCACCCTTTCTCATATTTAAGTTTATCGGTACAGATGGATCTTTTATCGATAGGGTAAAAATGGTAATATGACTCTTCCAACCTGATCTTGCTGACCTTGTAACAAAGAAGAAGATCAATTATATCAAGATCTAGGCCTCTGTCATAGTTCAGAAGCAGCAGAACGGATATAACCCTAAGAAAATTGGGGTTAACTTGGAGAGGGGAAAGATTTAACCTATTGAACACATAACAGAAGAAAGGATGTAGAGGGAATTTAATGATGTTTAGGTGGTGAAGAGAAAACAAGGTCTCGCCGGGAAGAAGGCCGGCACCAGTTTTGATATTTACATTTTTTGGGTATTCCCTAAGATGAATATTGTTAGGAAGTCGGAGTTTCATACGAAGAACATCCAGATCGATGGGCATGATGAGAACGAATACGATCCCTGGGGAAGTATGCAGAGATTTTAAGAAGAAAAAGGCAGCAAGACTAACCTCAAAGGATTGAAGACTGCAAAGAACATTGCGAGATCGCTGAGAACAGAGAATCTCTTGTAGGAATTCGCCGGGGAAAGTTTGACTTGCCTGGAAAAGATGAGCAATGACTTGATTGACAGCGATATATGATAGAGACAGTAAAGAAGGCTGATGGTACATCATAAGGGCTTATAAAGGGAAAGTGGACTCGAAAGCCGAGACACCAAGAAACTGAAGAGTTTTTAAATTTTAAAATATCGAATCCTGAACCGACCGCTCGCTCCCCCACACAATCGTCTTGAGCCACCGAATCATAGTTGGTTTACTTTAATAATCACACCCTAATTAATGAGGAAGTGATTATGGGGGCAATTGAGGATACCAAAAATGGCTCGGGCCGAGTACAACCCATATGATGAGCAATGGGCCTGATAATTAACCTAAATCCGAACCAGGCTCTTAACAAGACAGGCCTAAAACTAAAGAAGTAGCCGAGGATCCACTAAATGTAATGAGGCCCATAGCTTGAGAAGCCCAGGAGGAGGCCCAACACCAGGGGTTAGGTGGGAAGCTTCTAGAAGGCATGTAACAGCTTATAAATAGGCTGAAAATATAGGGAAAAAAAGATCAAAAAATTCTTAAAGTGCATAGTTACTCTGTTAAAATAGAGAGAGGAATTTCTGGCATCTTCACAGGCCCATCACTCTCATATAAAATGGCTGTATTGCCTAAAGGTGTAGAAATACCCTGAGGTCTACTGCATACCCGCGTCATCATCCCAGATAAAGTAACAAAAGATCTAGATACAAATGAGTGTGTAACACCCATATCAAATAAAACATGCCCCAATGAACCATGAATAGGAAACATACCCTCAACAGCCTGAGGTGCCTTAATATCCTGTGGCATGGGGTTGTACACCCTGCCATAATGTAACAGTTGCGGTGCCTATCCCTGAGGCTATGGCAATGCTGGTAAAGTCGAATATGTTTGTCCCTGAATCCGTGGAACCTATGGTGCGGGTAAAGGTATCGGTGCCCTCTGTCCCTGCTGCACATGCTGTCCCTGTCCTGCTTTAGGACACTGCCTGAAAGTATGACCATACTCTGCACAAGTGTAGCAATTATCCTAGAATATGCCAAATGGCCTCCTCAGTCGGTTAGCATGTGGCTGACCCTGTCCTGCTTGTGGTCCCCCATTCTGCTGCCTATGAATAGGTGCCCCATCCCTATGAACATCTGAACCACACTTGTGTTTCTTCTAAGACTGCTGTCCCTGGAATTTACTCTTTGTCATTCTGTCGGTGTCCATTGCCATTTCCTTTCTCAGCTGATTGATTAACAGAGTCTCTGTCACCCCGTTTCTTACCCTTAGCCTGTCTAAAGTCTACGGTTAACTGATACTGCTATAAAGCAGCGTCTACCACCTAAGCATAAGTAGTATAGGCTGGATAACCGGTAATAGATCACTTAATAGACCACATGAGTCCCTTAACGAAACTATTACACTTCTTTTCCTCTATATCCACCTCCTCTGGAGCAAAAAGAGACAAGCGCGTGAACTGCTACTCATACTTTGCCACTGTCATGTTCCCCTATTGCAGATTAAGGATCTCCGTCTTCATAGCTGCCTTAACTGCATAAGGAAAGTACTTCTTATCAAAGCGAGCACTGAACTGATCATAGGTCAATGAAGTCCTCTCCTCTGGGGTGGTAACTGACTCCCACCACTGTAGTGCATCTCCGACCAGCTTGAATGTAGCAAGCATCTGTTTTTGAACCTTCGTGCACTGAACCAATCGAAGATGTCGCTCGATATCCTTCTTCCACTGATGAGCTGCTTTAGCATTGGTGGAGCCTGTGAACTCAGGTAGGCTCCCATTTGTGAAAGAACTCCTAGCCTTTTCCCAAGGATCAGTCGGAACCACTGGTGCTGGTATAGGTGCCTGCTGAACCTGTGGTAGATTCCGAAGTGCAGTTGTTCCCTTGCTATAGCCCAAGCAATGAGGTCATTGATGTAAGGAGGATACTCTGGATTTCCTCCTTGATCCTGAATCTGCTGAACTTCCTCCTCCTCTTTGTACAATTAACAATCATCATCCTGAAACCCAAGCAATTGCTGCTCTTCCTCCATTTGCTGACACTGTAGGAGGTCTTGCTGCCTACGTGTTGCTTCTCGTCGCCACTGATTGTTCCGTCTGGTTCTAGAGTTAGCCATTCTGTGAACACAGAAGAATAGACATCAATATGATATAAACCGAACCGTAAAGGAATACAACGAATCCTAAACTTAGGCTCAAAACAAGAGAATACGCTACGCGGAAGTCTTATACGATAGAATCCTAGAGACACTGAACCTGGAGTGCTCTGATACCAACTGTGATACCCCTCGATTCTAAAGCCACGGGTGATCAAGTCCAAGCACAGATCCGAGGGATACCAAACAATTAATATATAAATAAGAACAGAATACAAAAATGATAATAGGAATTAAATAATAAACGCTGAAAGAATTCTAAATTAAAAATCCTCAAAATAATAATATTAAAATTCAATAATCCAAAACCTCCATTAACTAAACAACTCGGGAATTCATCTAGTGGACCCCTAATAAAATCCCAAACTGAAAAGGAAACAACTGAAACAAAATCTAAAGCTAAACATAGAAAGCAGTCCTACGTAGTCGGAGGAGGGAGTGACTGTATCTGTTCTGTATGATCAAGCTCTAACTCTGGAATTGTCGAACACTTAAAAAATAAGAGTGGGTCAGACCCACATGGAAGTTCTATCCTACTACAATCCATACAGAAACCCGATACGCAGATACATTCTAGATAGCTCAACAATAACTAGAATAGTCCATATATGTATAGATACACACTATAGGACGCTCACTAGCCTAATAGGTCTGTCTCAGCCTGAGTAGAGATACCATGCAAATCGCATATAATTTGGTCATGTGTACCTAGACCTACCAGGGAACAACAACTATGTCCAGTTATCCATCCTAGGCGATATACGCACCCTAACCATGGTCCTGAGACTCAAGCTCATACCATAGCATCATAACCATAAATATATAAAGTCTGTATAAGCCTAATACCAAATATCATCCATATAATATAGTAGCCTGACATAGGTATAACAATCCATCCAGAAACAAAAGTATGTCATTCAATTTATTATTGACCTAACACCAATATGAGTAAGACTTAACATTTATGGTTAATCCATACCTCAATCTAGAATAGGTAGGACTAAGTGTTTGAACTAATCCATCCCTAGTATCCCACCGTCCCATACTGGTGCATATAATCCTTCAAATAACATAATTGATAAAATAATAATCGGTATTCATCAACCATTCTCTAGGATATGCATAAATACAGTTTAATACATATATGACGATATTAGTCATTCATTATAAGACTTAAAAATCATGTTCCGACCCTTTCAATTGCCAAAATAAAGTTAAGCATTTAAATCCTCCAAACAGTCCATGAATTGATACAGTTTACAACAAATTAAATATCAATTTAATCCAAACCAAGTATAGTTAATTGCAGATAATCCACTATACTTATAACATTGTGGAAATATGATTAAATATAATTAAATCATATATAAAAGATTTACTAAGTTCCAATAAGTAAATTAATTAACATAACAGTGTACAACGTGTAGGTTTTTCCTTAAATTTATGTTGCTCCATTCTCTAATCCATCTATGAAATAATGTTTCCCAATATTTTTACAGATCCATAGCAATTATTTACAACATTTAATGCAATTTAAATGGCCTAAAAATACCCTGTACAGCCAAACAAAACCTTAAAACAGTTAATATGTGTTTCTGGGCGAAAGCAGGCTCTCACAAGTTGAAAGCCTGCTCCAAAACAATGGGAGCCGGCTCCCCACCCTTGGGAGCCAGCTCTAAGGTGTTGGGAGCCAGCTCCCTCCATGTGGGAGCCTGCTCTTGCCTTGAGGAAGCTGGCTCCCTGCTTTTGGGAGCCTGCTCTCTCTCTCTCCTTTAAGAGCCGTCGTCCGTTTTTCCTTCGTCTTCTTCGCCTCCGGCGATACTTAGAGCCTCTGTAATATTTTTATTACTAATTCTAGGGTTCAATCAATGTCCCAAATTATTTATAAGACTTCTATATGCATCAACAACATCAATTAAACAAAGCTTACAATCAACGACAGCAGGATTTAGTTAAAAACTTTAAGAAATCTCAAACCAGTTTAATTCAACGAAATTAAATACAGTTTAAACATGCATAAAAGATATGTTTTAGCATTAATTTAAACCCTAGAATCTACCTAGGCATGCACAGAACACAGGTTTAAAGGAAGGAGTTAGAATAGAGACTTGCTTGTGAGATTTTTGAATTAAAAAACCTCGTCACCGTCTTCCTAAGTTTTCCAACGACATCTGATCACTATCATCCTCCTACTGCTCAACCTTCCCTCCTCCTAAGTCTGTCCTTTAAATTCACAGCCGAACCCCGATTGTAAACTCTCTGTTTTTTTCACAATTCCCTCTCTGTTTCTCTCTATATCTCTGTTCGTGAATAGGTTATACAACCCCTTTGCAGACTTATCACCGTATATTTTAGGCTAATATAAAACCCTAGTCCACTTATAATTAGAGACAAAAAACCCTAACTAAATCCTAGCCGGCCACAACGTGAAACATTAAAGAATAACAAAACCTAATTTAAATATTAATAAAACCCTAATCTAATCCAATTAACTGATTTAAATAATTAAAACAATTACTTCAATTAAAGCAAAAAAATAATTAAATTAATTCAATTAAAGAAAAATAAAAATACAATTAAATAAACACGTTAAACAAAAAACTCAATTAAATAAAAACAATTAATCAATTAATTCAAATAAACAGAGGCCAAAAAACAAATAACTCTATTAAATAAAACAATTAATCAATTAATTCAAATAAACAGGCCAATAACAAATAAACAAATAAAAATGTAATAAAATAATTATTAAAATGCCGAGATTATCATTTTAAAATTAGGGGTATTACAATATACTTCCTTCCGTAATAAATTATTAATTAATTTATTACACAAATAAATGTTATGAAATATTTTTGTAATACTTAACGACTCTCAAAATCCTAAAAATATCTCCTCTAGTGGTTAGTTTCTACCCTAACAGGCATAAAATTAAATTTGAAAACTCACTGGACCCCACAGAACCTTACCGGGACCCCGTACGCATTCCCACACGCCTGCACGCGCCTCTACACGTGCCTCCACGCGCCACCTAGCACTGCCAGGCGTATCCACGCGCTGCCACGTGCCTAATTTAGGCCTCCGCACGTGCTGGCGTGCCTCCATTGGTCCTCTTCTTGCTTCCAGGTGAACATGCACACACTGGATCTCCTCTCTAATGATCAAGCCACCTCTACAGCACTGATGCGCGCATGCACCATAGCGTGTTGCGTCGTGCAGCACCAGATCAATCTATTATAAAAATAATACTCAAATAGCCCAGATCAGCGGTGTATTATCTCTCCATGCGCGACACTACACCGAAACAACCAATGATCATCAAAACCATCCTAAGGTCCTGATTTAAGCGCATTAAAGTGCCATGCGCCTTGCTGCACCGAATCCCAACCCTTTATTGGGTGTGCCGATTTGAATAGTCTCCAATATATATTATATAAACAGTATATATTATATACAACTAATTTAAACACATATATAATTATATATATATATATATATAATTCAAATAATAAGAAAAATCCAGAAAAAATACCAAAAATTCTATAAACCCTAGTTAAACCTCTTGGATCATAGATCAAGCCTAACAGATAATTTTAAATACACACAACATATATATATAATTAAAATCCAACAATTCTAAATCAAAAAATAAAATAATAATAAATCATGCTTTTAATTAATCCATTCTAACCATCATTTAGTTAATAAATTTAATCTAAAACATTGATACTCAAGGTGAAATCCTTATGGATTATAAGAGAAAAGTTAGAGAAAAACTCGCCTGAAGGTTTCGAAACGAAACCGACGCTTCAAGCCTTGATTGTTTCTTCCAAATCCGGCATCATCTTTCTCAGATCCGTCTTCCTGTCTCTCTTATTTTTCTAACGTGTAAAACTATTAACCCTAAAGTCTTATGTGTATATTTATACACATTAAAATTCATATTCCATTCCAACTATAACTACCAAATAAATAATAAAAATTATCTTTAAATTATATATATATATATATATATATATATATATATATATATATATATATACACACACACACACACACATATAAACATATATTATATTATATTATATATATATCCATATAACTTCCATAATTAATCATTAGTTAATTAAATCATATATACATATATATATCAAAATATATATGTACATATAATCCTTCCATAACACTTACTAATTAATTATATTTATAAATATATATAATTATATATATTTATAATTATACAAAAATGATTATTTAAATAATCATATAACCATGGGCCTTTATTAAATAACCTAACAAGGTTTCATCCAAATCCAAGACCAATCCTTTGGTCCCACTCCTCTTAAGCCCAATCCAATTAAAATAAAATAATTAATATTAACTCTAATAATTACAAATAATTAATAAACAATTCACACAATCATAAATATACACAAATCAAATAAACAATTCAATCATAACATTTTACAAAGCAAAACACCATATCAATTCAACAAATATAATCATGAAATACAATCTAATTAAAATAAAATAATTAATCTAAGCACTCAATTAAATAAAATAAATCATTTAAAAATAAAATAAAAGCAATTAATCCCAATTAAATCAAAAAATCATTTAAAAATAAAATAAGAATAATTGATCCCAATTAATAAATCCTTTAAAATATCGAGGTATTACATTCTTCCCCCCTAATAAAAGGAATTCCGTCCTCGGAATTCACGAATCCATGAAACGAAAACTTTGATTATTTATTCCAAATTTTCATTTTCCCTTTATCCATATGGAAATTAACTCATCCACACATACTCATAATTAGCAGACACATCTAAATATTTGTATATCTCTAGCTAGCTCATTCCATAATTATATAATTGATAAACATAAGTACACACTAGAGACTCTCACTAGGCTAAGGCAGTCTCAACTGGATAGTGCGTATTTCATGCAAAACGCACACAAAGGTGGTCACGAGTCCTCCTTTTACCAAGGCCCACACATCCTTAAATCCAGCTACCCATCTTAATCGGCAATATACGCCTCCATCCTAACCACTAATCCTCAAACTCAAGCTTATATCGTGGCACATATCTATACAAATATAAAATCCATTCTATCCAAACATAAAAGTAAACTATCCAACCATATTATTTCAATGGCATGCCATCCAACTATTCCGTTGACCTAACACGAATTAGTAGAACTTAACTCTATGGTTAATCCGTTCCCTTATAAATATAAATAGGTAGGACTTAACTATTCCGTTAATCCGTCCCTTAAATACACAAATAGGTAGGACTTAACTTTTTCGTTAATCCGTCCCTAAAATACACAAATAGGTAGGACTTAACTTTTGAAATACCCCTCGAATCCGAGACATGGGTTCATTAGGTCCAAGCCCAAACCTGAGGGAATATCAAATAATTAATATTTAACAAACACAGATGACAAAAGATTTAAGAAAAACAAATTAAAGCTGAAGGAATTCTAAATATAAAATCCTCAAATAATAAAGATTAATGAAATCCAACTCTCTAAAACCTCCAAGAGTACAACTCGGGAATCTGTCTAGTGGACCCCTAAACAAATTCCCAACTGAATATAACCAACTGAAAATAAAAGCCAAATCTAAAACATGGAATGAAATCCTACGTCGTCGGTAAAGTGAATGACCGTCTCTACTCAGCCCGAACAAGCCCTAGGTCTGGAACTGTCGAACACCTGAAAAATGTAAGAGTGGGTCAGGCCCACGAATAAGTTTTATCCTAACTACAATCCAAACAAAGACCCGATACGCAGATACATCCTAGATATCTCAACAATATCTATCAAGTCCATACATACATATATCCACACTAAGGGACTTTCACTGGATTACAAAGGGGTCTCAACCTGAATAGAAGGCAACATGCAATACGCACCAGAGGTGGGCATGAGTACCTAGACCTAACAGGGTACACCTCAACCGTCATAGCCAACTATGCATCCCAATGCATATACGCTCCCTAACCAACGATCTTGAGACTCAAGCTCATATCGTGGTACCATAATCATATATATAAAGTCCGTCTGAAACCAGAGTATGTCAGTCTCTTGATTTTTGATCTGACATAAGACTTGTAAACCAGCTAATTACTCAACTTACTCAGTCGATCTGACTTAACCACGAATAACAATTAATCCAGGTAGTCATTCAACTTACTCAGTCAATCTAACTTAACCACAAATAACAATTAATCCAGATAGTCGCTCAACTTACTCAGTCGATCTGACTTAAATATAAGTGAGATTCAATTTTTACAATCCATTCCCTTATTCCAATAGGGTATGTCTTAGCGTTTTGATCTAAACCATCCCCAGTATGCCACCGTCCCATACCGGTGGATACAATCCTCAACATCCATGTAAATTACAAAACATAAATAATAGTTCAGCAATTTAAAGTTCAAAACCATAATCCAGATAATTGCAGAATAATGTTTAATATTTCAACAATTAAAATCCAAGCGTTAATCCATGTAATTGCAAAAAAGAGTTTAATATTTCAACAATTAAAATCTAGAGCATGCATAGATCAAATCTAATAAATAAATGACCCTATCATACATTCAAAATAAGATTTATAATCATACTATATCCCATTAAATTGCTAAAATTATACCAAGCAACTAATTTCCTTCCATCCGTTAACAGCATGAAAAGTGATTTAATTTTATACTATTCGTTCCGTTAACTAAGAGGTCTTAACAACACCCAAAATTAAATATTAAGTTCCCCAGTAAAGTCCCAAAATAGTTTGGGAAAAACCAATTGCTCCAACAGTACCCGGCAAAAACTCCAAAACACACAGACTTGAGAGAGCCTGCTCTCAAAACACACAGACTAGAGAGCATGCTCCATTGAAGCATAGAGCCTTCTCCATACATTTGGGAGCCCTCTTCATTCACTTGGGAGCCGTTTTCTTCAAAACTACTCATCTTCTTCGCCTCCGGCGAAGTTCAGAGCCTCCATATTGTTTTATTTAACTATCTAGGGTTCAATTTGTGTCCCAGAATTAATTATATGCAGGTGTCATACATCATCGACATGAATTAAAAATAGTTTAAAAATCAACTAAATCATGATTAAAATAAGAACATGTGTAAACCATTAAACCTTTTAATTCAAAGCATTTAAATTCACTACAACCATACTTATAAGATCAATTTTAACGTTAATTAAAACCCTGGAGACTACCTAGGCATGCACAGAACACAGGCCAAGGGGAGAGAGAAAGAAAAGAACTTGCCTGTGTGGTTTTGGAATCAAAACCTTGTCGCCGTTTTTCTAGGTTTTCCGACGACGTCCGATTCCCTGTCAATCTCCTATTGCTCAACCTTCCCTTCTCATAAGTCCGTCCTTTAATCCTCAGCCGAAACCCCGGCTGTAAACTTTCTGTTTTTCCTCACAACCTCTCTCTATTTCTCTGTTATGTCGTTCTGCCTTCACTATGCCGTGAGTAGGGTTCTCAAACCCTAGGCAGACGTACTATTCTATATAAATAGACTTTAACCAAAACCTAATTCCAATTGTAATGAGAGCCAGAAACCCTAATTAAACCCTAGTCGGCCCAACGTGAATCATAAAAGAATTAAAACAAAACCCTAAATTACAATTAACGCATTTAACTTATTAAAACAATTACGTCCATGAAAGAAAAATAATAATAATCCAATTAATATAACTACAGAAAATCAAAATACAATTAAACAATTAATTAATTTAAATAAACACAATTAAATAAAACAATTAATTCAAATAAACATGCAAATACACAATTAAACAATAAAAAATGCAATTAACCAATTAAAAATGTAATTAAATCATTAATTAAAATACCAGGAGTATCCTTTTAAAATTAGGGGTATTACAACTTTTTCGTTAATCCGTCCCTAAAATACCCCCATATTAATTTAATGGTGCATAAATCTATAAAATCCATAATTGATGCAACATGTATAATTATATATCAAATAATCCAGAAGTAAGCATAATAAAAATTTGATAAATACATGATTATATTATATGCCAATACATGATTAAAATCACATAAATATACATTGAAATTGCTATAATAAAATTAAGCAACTAAATCATTCATTCACAACATGTAAGTTAATTAAAATTTCATATTGTTCAAGTCCTTAGCATATTAATGTATATTATACATTATGAGATTTTAACTAGTCTATTTCAACCATTTAAATCACCTAATTTGATTTAAATAACCTTGGAACACCCCAATCCTCAAAACAAAACTTAAAAACCAATTTTACAACTACATTCATCCTCCCTGAACAATACTGAGTGTTGAAGTAATAACTTTCCACAATTCAGTTTTCTACTCTATCTCACATCTGTGTTTACTGTGTAAATATAAATTATCAACCTTCGTAGTCTATGTCATTCAATCAGTTTCCACAATAAATATTGTCTCCCTACGTACTGATTTAACATACGATTCTGGCGCCTATGCTCCTTCCTCCTCAAATACCTTCCAAATCGGGGTCTTACCATTTTCTGATAAGACTCAACAATTTACCATTAGGACGTACTAATGGACCAAATATAGAATACAATGAATCCTAACCTTAAGATCTAAGTAAAAGAGTATACAACGCGGAAGTCACTCAACGAAAGACACCCTAGGGACACTTGAACCTAGAGTGCTCTAATACCAACTGTGATACCTCCTAATTTCAGAACACGGGTTGATCAAGATCGCACACAAAACCAGGGGATATCAAAATAATTAAAATATTTCAAACAAGTACAGAGTACAAAAAAAAAAAAAAAAAAAAAAAAAAAAAAAAAAAAGAAAAAAAAAAAGAAAAGAAAAAAAAAAATAACTCGCTGAAGGAAATCTATTAAATAAAAGTTTCATTAATAATTCCCCAAATTTTACAACTCGGAAATCCTATAACTCAAGGATCCCTTAACCAAAATTCACTATCCAGAAATTCATTATTAAATACTAATATCAAATGAAATAATAATAATATCCTACTTTTAAATAAACCGAAAGAATAGATAAGTCCTCCAACTACGGATCCTCAACCTTGAGACTTGAACTTCTAATAACCTGAAAAACAAATCACAGATTAAACCTTACGAGCAAGCTCTCTCTACCGGGCCTCTGAAAACCAATAAGCAGGTCATATCTACTTAAAATCAAACCTAATAAAATTTTTATCTTTAATATACGATGATACACATAAATATAAATAACTATATCTAATACACTAATCACATTCATTAATAAGTTCATTATTTTCAAAACTATTAAACCATAATTAAAACATAATCATACCTAAACCAATCCAAAATCTTATTTTCTTTTAAAGAGAAACTCCTTTAACCTTAATTTTTATTTTAAATAATGATTTAATCATTTGAATAATAAATCATAATCTAAGGAATAATTCCTTTAATCCAAAACCCTATAACACCTAATAAATAATTTTATTTATTTAAGTCATAAAGCAAAGATTTATGCTTTTGGCAATTCATACATGCCTTCTCCAATATTATTTTATTAATATATAAAAAATAATACACTAACTTGCAAATACTATATTATTCTAATTTAAGAACAATAAATCCTAACCCAATTCATACATATAATAACCGTAGATGAGATTTTAATCATCTAACACATAGCAATTTAATTATGCATTGGCAATTCAATCATGCCATTATAAATATATTTATTTATATATTGGCAATTCAACCATACCTCCACAAGTATATTTATTTATATTTTGGCAATTCAACCATGTATCCACAAATATATATATTTATACTTTTAAACTAACAACTCATCCATACTTCCTATGTATATATTTTATTCATACAAATATTTAGGCAATATATTTAAGCATTTGGCAACTCATCCATGCCTACAATTTAACCATATACCAACTTTAAACTTAACAACACTAAATCATACATAGACATCTTATGTATATTATATGCATAACATTCACTTAATAACCAACCTAATATGATTTAATCAACCATACTACTATATCAAATAAGAATAATAATCTTAAATGATATATACATACACATATATTATATAATATATATGTATAATACCATCCATAATAATATGGGCAAATTTCTCAAAACCCCCACTACTTTCAAAAAATGATTATAAAACCCCAACCAGTTTTAAAAACCCCCCAACAATATAACAACGTTATCATTTTATCCCAACTCTATCAATTGGGGCCGTTAACCCAGCGCGTGGTTAACAATTGTTTTGACAAATTGACTTTTGTGACAAAAATACCCCTGCTGTCACATTTGCCAAACAAGTGATGTGTATTTAAATGTGTTATACCGAAAATACCCCAAACTTATAATAGTAAAAACCCACAAAAGTCTACTCATCTTCTCTCTCTCCTAATGAATTATGATATACATTTTTTTTTAACTCCTCGCTCCTACCATCACTGTCCATCCCCCATTTAATGGTCATAAATTCAATCTTTGAATAACTTTAGTTGGACAAATAACTCCCAAATAAAGTTTCATTGGACACTGAAGTCTTAATTTTACAAAAAAAAATTCCAACAAAGTTATATAATTAAAGACACACACTCTTTCTTTCTCTCTAATTTGCAGAGCACCACAAAACTCCTTAATTATTAGACCCAATTTCCTTTCAAATGATAAAGAGTTCTCATACAATAAAGACAAACTAAGCTCAACTCAACCTCAACCTCCCTCAGTCCTTACCTACCACTAAAGGTTTAAATCCCAACCCACCCATATTCAAGTTGAAATTTTAAAAAAAATAAAAATAAAAATAAAATAAATAAACGCACACACACAAAGTGGCACACACATATCAAATAGTCTAGAACTTTAATTCAAAACAATTCTATCCCGCATTATCTTAAATGCTTATAAAGATTAATGTTAGATAACTATATATATATATATAATGATTGCATATGAGAAAGCTAAAGTGGGTTTGACCCATCAATATGTGTATTTATACACACACACACATTCCCTCTGGTCATGAGTCATGACACCCTCTACTTTTATGGGAAATTCATGTGGCACAGACACGGGCTTAGGAATCGGATGTGTGAGTTGGTTTGAGTGGAAGATACTCCACATCATGATTCTCCAACCCCATTTCTTACTCTCTCTATCAGACCAACACGCAGGGGCGGAGGGAAGGGGGGCTGGCGGGGCCATGACCCCCCTAATTTTTTGGAATTTTTTTTTAGTATAGGTAAAAATAAAATAATATAACATATATGGTATAAAATTTATACTTGGTTCCCTAAGAAATTTTTTTTTTTTCTTTAATTAGCATTTAACAAAAAATAATTTGTATACAACCTAAAAGAAAGTGATTTAATTGAGGACTATAAAACCCCGATAAAAATTTGAAGTGACTATCTTAAAATTTTAACTCAAACACCATACTTTCCATAATGTGATTATTTTAAAATCCTTCCAACTCAAGCATAATTCTTTTCATAACCTTATTATCCTAAAATTCTATCTCATACATGATTCGTTCCATAACTTTTTTTTTATTTTTTTTTTTATTGGAATGCTTTTATACAAATTGTATAAGAAAATAATTTTTACAAAATCTAGAACAAAAATTTCATTTGAAGTTTTGAATATCAACAAAAATCAATTTAAGAATCTAAATTCTTATTTTATTAATTTGTTTGCAATTTTTTTTTTTAATCATTGTTATTGTTTTGTCAAATTTTCAATTTTTTCCTTTATTTTTTAAAAAAAAAATCATTTTTGTTTTTGTTTTTTTTTCTTTTCAGTAAATAAAGAGAGTTATTTAATTGATTTTTTTTTTTTTTTTAAGTTTAGATAGATATATTTTTGTATGAATATAATAAATAGTAAAATATTTTTGCCTACGTAATATTTTTTTTTTTTTTTTTTTCAAAAGTTCTAACTAAGTATGTTGTTTATAATTTTGGCCCCCCAATCTCAATATCCTGGCTCCGCCCCTGCCAACACGCCGAACCAACAAAAGCTAGGTGAAGCTCTGACCAAACAACCACCAAACTAAACGGTGAAGAACTCCATCAACGTGAAGACCAGCGAGACCCAGAAGTTTAAACACCATAAACTCCGGCGAGTTTCAGTTCAGTACAGAGATCAACCAATCGCCGTGAACAGTTCCTGCGAGCCCCGTTAACAAACCCAAAAGTTCCGGCGTGCTCCTGTTTAGGCAAACTTCAGTTTCAGTGAGTGAATCCCACAAGAAGTTCCGTTGAACTTCAAAGACAGCGAAGCTTCAATCTTCTTGACCCAACTGCAGCAACCATAAGCACAACTTGAGCTTCAACGTTCAAACTCCATGTTTTCCGGCGTGTTTTAGGACGTCGACCAAAAAGTTTAAACACCATGAACTACGACAACCTTCAGTTCAAAGCAGAGATTAACCAATCGCTGTGAACAGTTCCGGTGAACCTCCATTAACTGACCAAAGGATAATATTGTAATTTCAAAAACATGATTTTTTGGTATTTTTTAAATAAAATGGAATATAATAAAGGTAATTTAGTCATTTCATATACCCTTAACGGCCAATTGACAGAATTGGGATAAAATGGTAATGTTGTTATATTATTGAGGGTTTTTAAAACTGATTGGAGTTTTATGATCATTTTTTAAAAGTAGTAGGAGTTTTGAGAAATTTACCTTAATAATATTTGATTATTTAAATCATATATATACATATATATCAATAAATATATATATATACACACACACACATCCCATGCTTATCCTTAACAACTAAACTAGGAACAATGCTTGCATCGTGCGGGAAGAAGATGAGGTTTATCCTCTGTGCTGACGTGGCCTAATAATATTATGACAAGTGTCCAAAATAAAAATAATAATAAAACATGGGCAACACCCAATTTGTCCGGGTTGGACCCATTTCTTACTCTCTTCTCTTTCTAATCTATCTGTCGCCGCAACAAACCCATTTCCATCTTCTCTAGCAAAACAACTTTTTAACCCTAAATTGTATCAGACCTCTTTATCTTCCTCGCCACCATTCGATCTTGAGGTTACTTTCCTCGCCACCTTCGATCTGGGTTTATGGTTACATTTGTGTGATAGAGATGTGTTGGATCTGAAGACTTTTTGTTCACAGACCCTAACAGAATAGAAGTCCGAGCTGCCTCGTTCTCTCTCTCCATCTCTATCTCTATCTCTATCAATTTTATGTCCTAAATTGAAGGGTGACTAAACGAGGGAAAGCAAAAGAACACAACTGAATTTCTTGCATCTCAGACCGAATCGTTGTTGTAAATTGTGAAAATCAGAGATTGATAAATTAGGGTTTAAATTGGTCGATTTGTAGGGTTCAATTTTGGTCTTAATGAAAATTGTAGAGGAAATTATTGATTCACTTCTTAACTTTTCAATTTGTATACACACATCTAGTAGTCACAACTCTATGTCTCCTTGTTTCCTGTTCTTAATAATCGAATTTAGATGTTTCATGTTCTTAATAATCGAATTTAGATGAATCTTGGAAAGAAATTTCTGATCGAAAAACACAAGAGCTTCTTCATGGTGTTAGTAGTTATATCTAAACTGTGAGTGATTAATCAAAATAGGATACAAAATATTGCCGGCGGTGAATATCGCCGCCATCCTCCTCGGCGCCGCCGGAAAATTCCCATTTGGCTCGTCCACCAAAATCACATCCCAACCCATTTCGTACACATAATTGGGACGGTCGTTAATCCCCAATTTGCAGTCCGAGAATAGGAGTTTCTGTACAGGTCTACACTCATTTCGAATTTTCCCTCTAGCGTGGTGAAGAAGGTCGTGTAAATGGCTCACTTTTGGTAGTGAATTGGACGTCTTAGGCTTCAAATTCGGGGCTTTTCTCTTCGATTTTGCTGACGGAGTAGGAGTTTTCGTCGAGGAAGACGGTTCGGCCATTGTGGTTGAGGAAATTCCAGAGGGGGTCTCGTGGGTCAGACCGAAAATGAGGAAATTGCAGGGGGTGGGACAGCGGCGTAGGACGGCGGTGACGGATCTGAGCTCGGCCGTGGACATTTTGGTGGAGGTGGGGGAATTGGGTTTGGCGGCGTAGTGGAGGAGGGCATCGAATACGGGTTTGGGTAATGGAAAGGCTGTCGCGGCGGAGGCGGCGGCGGTGGTGGAAATGAGGTCTCTGGTGGTGGAGATGAGAGTGAGAGCAAAGGCGAATGTGAAGAATGAGAGGATGATGAGAAGCCATTTACGATGAGAAACAACTTGCTTATGTGCAAAAGGGTGGATGACTATGAGCTTTGTGGTGGTCTTCATCCTAGAGAGAGTGATTGTGTGAAACCAGGAGTTACTTTCTCTCTCTAGTTTCTCTCACTATCAATTACCAAAAAAAAAAAAAAAAAAAAGAGTGGAGAATGAACCTGTCAGGTGATGTGATGAGAGAGAGAAGAGAGTAGGAAATGGGTCTAACCCGGACAAAATGGGTGTTGCCCATGTTTTATTATAATTTTTACTTTGGACACGTCATAATATTATTGGGTCACGTCACGCAGGATGCAAGCATTGTTCATATACAAATATATAAATATATATATTTATATATATACACATCCTTCCATATTTATCCTTAACAACTAAACTATATATATACACATATATATATGTATATATATATACTTATTACGCAAATAAATACTGTTAAATATTTTAGTAATACTTAACGGCTCTCAAAATCCTAAGAATATCTCCTTTAGTGATTAGTTTCTACCCTAACAGGCATAAAATTAAATTTGAAAACTCACTGGACCCCACAGAACCTTATCAGGACCCCGCACGCATTCCCATGCGCTTCCACAAGCCACTTAGCACTGCCAGGCGCATCCAAGCGCTGCCACGAACCTGATTTGGGCCTCCGCGCGTGTTGGCGTGCCTCCATTGGTCCTCTTCTTACTTCCAGGTGAGCGTGCACACACCGGATCTCCTCTCTAATGATCAAGCCACCTCTACAGCACTGATGCGCACATGCACCATAGTGTGTTGCGTCGCGCTGCACCAGATCAATCCATTATAAACATAATATTCCAATGGTCCAGATCAACGGTGTATTATCTCTCCATACGTCACACTACACTGAAACTGCCAATGATCATCAGGACAATCCTAAGGTCCTGATTTAAGTGCATTGAAGTGCCATGTGCCTTGCTGCACCGAATCCTAGCCCTTTATTGGGTGCGCCGATTTGAATAGTCTCCAATATATATTATATAAACAGTATATATTATATACAACTAATTTAAACACATATATAATTATAAATATATATAGAAAAAATACCAAAAATTCTATAAACACTAGTTAACCCTCTTGGGTCATAGATCAAGCCTAATAGATGATTTTAAATATACACAACCTATATATATATATATATATATATATATATATAAATAATTAAAATCCAACAATTCCAAATCCAAAAATAAAATAATAATAAATCATACTTCTAATTCATCCTTTTTAACTATCATTTAGTTAATAAATTTAATCTAAAGCCTAGATATTCAAGGTGGAATTCTTATGGATTATAAAAGAAAAGTTAAAAAAAGAACTCGCTTGAAGGTCTCGAAACGAAACCGACGCTTCAAGCCTTGATTGTCTCTTCCAAATTCGGCGTCCTTTTTCTCAGATCCAGCCTCCTATCTCTCTTATTTTTCTAACGTGTAAAACTTTTAACCCTAAAGTCTTATGTGTATATTTATACACATTAAAATCCAAATCCCATTCCAACTATAAGTACCAAATAAAATAATAAAAATTATCTTTAAATAATATATATATATGTATATATACATATACATATAAACATATATTATATTATATATATATATATATCCATATAACTTCTATAATTAATCGTTAGTTAATTAAATCATACATACATATATATATATATAATTATATAATTATACAAAAATAATCATATAACTATGGGCCTTTATTAATTAACCCAACAAGGTTTCATCCAAGCCCAAGACCACATCATTTGGTCTCACTCCTCTTAAGTCCAATCCAATTAAAATAAAATAATTAATATTAAATCTAATAATTACAAATAATTAACAAACAATTCACACAAGTATAAATACACACAAATCAAATAAACAATTCAATCATAACATTCCACAAAGCAAAACATCAATTAAACAAATATAATCACGAAATACGATCTAATTAAAATAAAACAATTAATCTAAGCACTCATTTAAATAAAACAAATCATTTAAAAATAAAATAAAAGTAATTAATCTCAATTAAATTAAACAAATTATTTAAAAATAAAATAAAATAATTAATCCCAATTAATAAATCCTTTAAAATATCAGGGTATTACAATCATGAACTTTATTGTCTTCGTTATTTGAAATATCAGAATCAGATAAAGACATGACATGAGGACCTCTATCAAGAAAAGCGACATAAGAAAGATCATTAGTACCATCATTAGGAGAATCATTATCACTTAAAGTAGAATTTTCATATTTCATTGTTTTTCCTTTATTCTTATTCTTTGGTTCTTTCCTAAGATTAGGACAAACATTTGATGCGTGACCTTTGCCACCACAATTCCGGCAAATAAATTCAGTTTCTTTTGATTATTCTACTTTCTTTTCATTAAACCTAAACTTTGACATCTTGTCAAAATTTTGAGGATTAGCCATGCTGCTATTCCTTCTCCTCTATTGTCTTTGCAAAATCTAACTGAATTGTCTTAACAAGAATGTAAGATCATCATTAGAGTCATCATCCATAGTATTCTCAACCTGTGTAGATTTTAAAACAAGATTTTTCTCCTTCTAATTTAAATTAAAGTTTTGCGTCTCAAAAGTTTTCAATGAACCTACCATCTTATCTACTTTACTGGTAGACAAATTCCAATATTCAGTGATGGTTTCAACTCTAATCTGGAATCTTTTAGGTAAAGACCTTAAGATTTTCTCACAGATTTTTTTATCACTAACTTTTTTACCTAAATGACGCAGTTTAAAAATTATTTCAAGAATACTACAATAAAAATTAGAAAATGATTCATCTTCTTTCATCACAATGTTCCCAATTTTATGAGAAAGCATCTGAAATTTGGACAACTTCACTTTTGAAGTTCCTTCATGAGTAACTCGCAAAATATCACAAACTTCTTTAGCAGTTTTACAATCAGAAATTCTAGCATATTTAGATAGAATAACAGAATTAATAATTGAATATAAAGCTTTACCATTAGCATCATTACGCTCAGTTTCAATAGCAGTAAAAGCAAAAGTATCTTTTAATTATTTGACTATTTTGCCATCCACAATTTTATCTACCGTAGGAGGTGTATAGCTAGATTCTACTATTGCCCAAGTTTTACCACCATAATTTTGCAAATAGGCTATCATCTTTGATTTTCAAAAATTGTAATTATCCCCTTCAAATAAGGACCACGTTAACTAGAACCACCTTCTTTCAACGCATAAGACATGATTTTGAAAACAATTTTTGAAAAACAAAACAAAACTTTTCAACAAAGATCAACTCAATGTGTAGAGATTGGCTCTGATATCAATTTGTGAGTTGTTTTGAAAATAAATCTTGTGTTTTACTAACTTACTTTATTTTAACAATTAATAAATTAATCACATGCAGATAAAATAAAGCGTAATAAATTTAGAGATGACACTAGGATTTTAGCGAGGAAACCCTAGTTGATAAAATACGTCAACTATTTGTATGGGAAAAACCTTGTGAACTGTGCAGTCCAAAGTAAACCGATCCACTATGCTTGAAACAACATACACTGAACTTTGACTCTGGCTCACATCCTATCGTTCTATCAAACACCAACTGCTGACAATCCTCTGGCTTTGCGACTCCCTGTCCAACAGCAACTTGACTTTAGGCTTATGCTTGATCTTTGTAAAAGAGTAGCAAGTAGATTAGACAAAACTCATTTAATGCTCCAACCCTTTCAAAGTGTGATCGCTTTTACTTCTGTTCTTCAATCATCTGAATTCGATGTAGAAGTAGATCTGCTTTTATCTGATCACTGTAGGTACAACTGTATGATCACGATCAGGATTCGAACAGCACAACTCTAAACTCAAGTGTTTATGTGTAGATGTTCTAGAAAGACAAACAGAAAATTCTCTAAGAATTTTTGTAACAAAAATCTTCCTAAGGCTTTTTGAGAATAATAAACTGATAATGCAAAAACCGTGAATAAACCAATGTATATAATATGGTTTATGTAAAGTATAGAATGACCTAATCTCTCTGAAAATAAGGAAAAATTCGTGTAAAAGATTTGGTACAATTCTACACCAACTGGGAAACAATTCAGGATAAGGAAACTAAAGTTGTAAAGTGAACAGGACTTCTTGAACCTGTTCGATAAATCTTGAACCGGTTCAAGATGGATAGAATGTAAAATCTCCACTCTGCTGAAGTTGAATCTGTCGATTATTTTTGAACCAGTTCAAAATGGACAGAATGTAAAAACTTGTTCCGAACAAAATGGAAAGTGTAGAATGTGTCCAACCTTGTTTAAAATCATTCCTAAAGTGTTGTTCTTACCTTTTTTCTTCAAAAATCTTCAAGCATGGTAACTTTGAACAACTTCCCAGTTCTGTAGTCCATGTCGAACTTAATAACTTACACAACAAGTAAAGTTAATTACAACTCGACTTGGACTTGTTTTGTCTATGATAATTGCCAAAATTAAAAATAATATCTCACAAAAAATAGTTCAATTATTATGCTGTAATTATAGAAAAAGAAAAGAAAAATTAATAGTGTTGTTCCTTGTGATAAAGTGAAGGCTTATATATCTCCGTCAAACCCGTAAAGAGAACGAAATTGCAGAAAATAGTAATACATTGGTGGCAAAGAAAATGAATCCAATGTCTTAAATAAGAAAGTATGATTGCTTAATTTGCTTGGTACCTCATGCCCGAATTTCTTTTTTCCTTTTTCAAAGGTGCCCCATGCTCTGTCCTTCTTTCATATCAGTATACATAGTGAGTCATCTGGAGATCGACTAAAGTATTTTCCTGGGAAAGTGATAAGAAAAGCTTGCTTTGGGATTGCAATTCAATGTGATTGGTCTTACCAGTTGGATCCATCATCAACTCTGCTAGGACCACTTTTATGTTCACACCATTACTATTATGTCTTTATATTTCTTCCATTCAATTTGGACTTTACTCTACACTTCACATGATATACGGAGTATTATATTATACATATTCATGTCTTTCACACCACAAAATGGCCTTTAATCAGGAGAAAATAAAAAATTGCACTGTCATACAAATACAAAGATTTAACATGATTTAGCTTATAGTTTATGGTTCACGGTGAAGATTGACAAAGAGTTTTTACTATGCGAAGATTTTATGAAAAAAAAAAAAAAAATTTACAAGTCTCTAAATCCGGACCAGTAGATCATTTGTCTCTCTCACTCTATCTCAGTTTTTAGTATTCTTACTGAATAATACAAATCTTAACACCCTTATATATCGGGTTACAATAAAAACTATTGTTAGGGTCAAAGGCCCACAAGACTAAAACAAGTCATTTTATATAGTATTTTGATGTGTATATATATATGTTTGGTTACAACTATTAATTTAAACAAATTCAATTGTTTGACATAAAAATTAAACTAGAGTAATCACACGCACAGTGAATAGATTAAACTGAAGTGAAAATGGAGTCCATCTGCATCGATAATGTGTGTGAATTTCAATGTCACCCTGTTGTTTGATAATTTAATTCAACTCTCCACTTGAAATTTGAGAACACTTTTCTCTTCACAATAAAAATTGCTTTTCAATTTCCACGAAATAAAATATAAATTTAATTTAATAACTCACCCTTCACTAATTTAATTTAATTTATTTATTCTTTTTATTTTCATAGTAAAAAATAAATTCAAAATGTCAAGTGTGAGAATAGAAATTTCGATATAAAAAATATATATTTAAAAATCAAAGAGCATATGTTCTTTAGATTTTTTGTCGGATTTCTCTAATTATCAAGGAAAAAAAAAAAAATCAAATGAAGAGCATCTTATTCTGTTAAGCAAGAACATCCAAATTGAGGAAGCATCCAAAACTAACTGTGCATTCATTTTGTTGCCTATTGTGAACTCCACCACGAAATTGAATTAGGAGAAAATAAAAATTTGCACTGTCTTACAAATACAAAGATTTAACATGATTTTGCTTACGGTTTACGGTGAAGATTGACAAAGAGTTTTTACTATGCGAAGATTTTTTGAAAAAAAAAAAAAAAAAAAATTACAAGCCTCTAAAAAATTCAATGTGGTTGATTATTGTTGATAGATACATTTTTAGACAAAAGGTATAAAATAATGGCGGGAGCTAAAGATAAGTATCCAAATTTTGTATAAATATACTATGACACATTATATTTATACATATATATATATATATATATATACACACACAATCTTTAGAGATGCTCTTACAATCTTATTTGTATACTTACAAAATAATTTTTATTTAATTTACAAATTCTAACAAGAGATAGAGAGAGTTGAGAGAGAGGGACGAGTGGTAGCCCTAGTGATTCTTTGATAGAAAGAGGGCATAAAGGAAAAAGCAACAAAGAAGAATCAAGTTTTTTTTTTTTTTTTTTTTTTTTTTGTTTTGAAAGATAAAAGAAGAATCAAGTTGTCGGAGTAATCTTTAGATGAAAAGAATTCATTGAACCATTGGTCCCTTGACATGACAAAAAATTGGCATATTGACTTCTTTCCTTATCTAAAAATTAGTTATGAACACAGCTCTTATATTTGTCTACATAAATTCTTGTCACCATTAAAATAATATCATTATTTGCTGTCAAAAGTCGACTAGCAAGTTTTGACCATGACCCACCACCAACCTAACGTTTTTAAAAAATTTTTTTTTTTTTGGGTAAAATGGAAAACAAATTCCATAAATTTAATTCAATGTACTACTTTAGTTGGACATACAATCTTTCATCCGTTTCTATTCATTTCCTCCACGGCTTTCTATTTTGGGGAAGTCAGTTTCTTTCGTGATATCTCCCTCCTTTCTCTTTTTTCTTATGACATCATTAAAGCTTTTAATTAAAAAAAAAAAAAATCTAATTTTCTATTTAGATATAATATATTATAGATGTAACATTACATTAATTGATATGTTTAAATTTATGATAATATTATTTAGAGTATATGGTTCAATTTGAGAATATTGTTTTGTTGTGTGTATTCTATAATAACTAATGTTACTACAATTATTAAATGTCTAAAGAATTTTAAATCATTTAAAATTTATATATACAAAAATAATCAAAATTTTCCTACTATTATTAAAAGTTTAACTTCTTTATTCTTACTATAAAATTTTATATTTTGTCTCCTTTAAAATTGTGTACAATCTTGGATTCTTTCTCCCCCTTTATGGCTACGCGTAATTTCGATCATTTTTAATTTTTTATAATTCATTATATTTTTATAATTTGGATCTTTTAAATTAAAATTATATATATATATATATATATATATATATATATATATATATACAACTTTTCACAATGCATTTTAATACCAATTTATGAAAAATTATAGTGTTAGCACTTAGCGGGCGTGTTCACATCCCGTTGCTAGTAATTTACCAAAGACAAGTAGCTTAATGGTACTTTATCACTTTTCAAAATAGAAAGTTGGTTCAAGTTCTATAAGGATAAGGGTGTGTTTTTCGGCCGATGTAAAAAAAAATGGCTTACACGTTTCCTTATAAAACCGATGTGGCCCAATGTTATTTTGACTGGTAGGTGTCTTCCAAATTTTTTGACGGGGAAGTAGATCCAATGGATCAGTTTTCCATTTTCAAGATATGGATAGAGTAATCTCGATAATGAATTGAATCTAAGTTATCTTAACATATCAGATATGGATTGAAGTTAATGGATCCAATAATATCCCAAATCCAATTAAGTACTCACTTGTTAGTAAGTTTGATAATTTCTTGTCTTTTTATTCTCTCTCCAAAAGTGCTGTAGTGTGAGAGACAGAGATTTGAAAATACTAATTACCAATTAAAATGAACCATATTGCCTTTTATTTTAACAATTTGTGATATTGATAATATTAATTTTGAAAACTAAAGAAGGTGTGGTTTTGTAGTTTTTGCCTTTTGGAAAGGGGTTGAAGTGGATTTGAAAGGTGATCCGTTAGATTAAATTTAATGGTCATTATAGAAAGTGTGGATAAATTCTTTTAATCATGGTTGAGCAAGAGATGAGAACTATATAGGGAGATAATATTCCTATTCTACTTTTCTACGTTTACATTTCTATTTTTGGATGTTTACAATCCTATGTTTTAGCAGCATTAATGAAAGTGCCCCTAAATTGCCGCTATAGTTTTTAGCGACAGGTTTTAGTTAGTTAGCAGCATTTTTTTCTGCTGTCGAATGGCCTATTTTGTCATAGTGCCTACAAAACACTATCTAGAGTTGTACCGAAGGATTTTGAAACTGTTATATATGACAACAAATAGAGAGGCAGGCTATTCTATAAACATTCGTAAGTCTATCTTCTCATAATAGAAACTTATATTTTAACTACTAGATTTAAATTTTACAAATAAAATTGAAAAACCAATAATCTAACGGTATAAAATCCTACTTCCAAATAGAATACAAAATTAAAAAATACAACATAAATCATCAAATATGATAATCACATTCCAATTCTATTTTAAAAGATGTAGTACATAAGTGTCATAAGATGACAAAATAATTTTAATTTATTTTAAAAATTCCAAAGAGAGATAGTTAAGAGAGAAACAGTGACGACTAACGAGTGGTGGCCGTAGATTTTTGACGGGAGAGGAGAAAGCTCACTTTCAAATGTCCACTTGGAATATGATCCACCCAACCTCGCTTTTAATTCAATCAACTACTTGGAAGGTCTTCTTCACTTTCTTTATGGTCCATCCTTTTCTATTCCATTTCCTTCACGCCTTTCTATTTTGGAAAGTCCATTTCCTTCGTGAAATCCCTCATTCCTCTTTTTTCATTTCTGATCAACATTTTCTTTCCAACTGGCCACTTTTGCCTACCTAATCTCTCTTTATTTCAAATTTGACTTTAAATAATTTGAATGAAAAATCAAAAGCTATGAACTATTGGTTCTTTGCCAAAATAAGAAAGAGGGGTGATATTATTATAAATGCCGGCAAAAATCCAATAATGCAGAAAAAATTAAGTGAAGTACTCCATATTCAGAGTATGAAAAGTATCTATAATTTCTTCATGAGGGCCTACCGCTAGCGTGACCGGAAGTAAAAATTAATCCTTGTTCATGCATAGACTCCTTGATATGAAATGAAGTAATCCATTACAAGATGAGAATTTTTATTGTTGGAGAGTTGAACTCTTGGTTCAATTAGCAATAATTATCTTATTCTAAAATTTAGTTTTAACCTAAATTCTTTAGTAGTAAAAACTACTTTAAATTAAAAAAAAAAAAAGAAAAGAAAAAGAAAGTAACTAAAATATCAAGAAAAAAAAAAAAAAAAAAAAAAAAAAAAGGAAGAACCAAAATGAACACTAGCTTAATTTCGATCTCATTAATTAATAGAGTAAAAAAACTAGCTTAGAGATGGTGATGGCTTCCTATTTGTGATGATCACAGCCTCACAGGAGTGTCTGGAAGGTTCAAAAGTCAAATGATCTATTTACTTTCTAAAAACGGTAGAGCTATTCGAAAAAAAGTAATTTAATTATTGACAACTTATATGGAATTTTCATTCTCCATCGCTCCTTTTTTTCACATGTCTGGTCAAATCTACCCTGATGAATTTGGCTGTCCGTACCACTGTATTATCTATATAAATCACTCGTCTTCCTACTAGTTGTCACATGTACATAAATGCGACAATACTAATTGCCATGGCTCACTAATCATTATTTATACAGTTTAAAGTTAAATGTTAGTTATTTTTATTTTCTTAATTTTTATATTATCCCATAATGTATTTTTAGATTGCATTGAATTTCTTTTTTCTAAAAATATAATTACAAAATTACTCTCACTGGTGTGTGGATTGTCATCAAACTCAAAAAGTTTATGCAATGTGGCCAAGTTTTACATTTAGAAATTGCCACTACTACCTTTCACTAAAAATATAACTAGGGTGAGTAGGAATCGTCCTAAGGGATTGAGGGTCGCATTAGGTTGAGGAATCAAAATTAGGGTTAGTAGGTCGAGTGATCAAAGTAATGGTTGGTTAGTTGAATTAAACTAAATGCAATTTAAATTAAAGTAAACAATAATGCAATAGAGAGAATAAAAGAGAGAGAGATATTGGGGTTTAGAGATCACCACTAAGCATAACTTTCTATATCTTTAATGAATGATTAATGAGGGGAAGAACATGTATTGCAACAAAGTGTGTGTGTGTGGTTGTTCCAAAAAGTATGGATGACAAATTAAGCATATATTATTTAAACAATATGGTGAATAGTACAACATATCAAATTAAGCCATTAATCATGTTTTTAAGCTCACAACCAAACACATAACAATGTTAGAGATATATGTTACTTGTTTTCATAAGTATGGAATATCAACAACAAGTATGGATTGTCCTTCTATTTAACAACTACACTACAACTAAGCTAATGACATGAAATTAAACTAATTAAACTAAGGAAGAGGTATAATCTATCAATAAATGAGTATGAACCATCAAATAAACCACAAGAACATGACATTAAGCACTATATCTTGACAATCTTTAGATTTATAGCATCAATACACATACACATGCATCAACAACACAAAAAATAGAGACAAACACATGAACATCTATTCTAGCATACATAGACATATGGATAGAATGAAATGATCAATTGGAAGTATTAAACCACATAAATCATTGAATAAACAAGATCTATATATATATAAGTGTCAAGACATGAATCACAATACAAATCCCTTCAAAAATACATAAATCAAGAAGTAGAAAGCATGCTTAGGGCTAACTCTAGCCCCAAGAAGATGTCTAACCACTCATGGATGATGTCCTCCAACCCTCAAGGGCAAGCTCCATGGAAGAAATCTGCTCCTTGGTTGATGAAAAGTCTCCAATGGTGTCTCTAGCCTCCTCCTCTCATTTTCTTCCTCACTAAGTATGTGTATCAAAATATATCCAAAGGCTCCCAAGTATATGCTCAAAAAGTGGCTCATATTCCTTATATAGGTAGATCAAAAATCACCCCAAATGAGCTGGGCTCGTACACCAATAATCCTCTAATGATTAGATATGAGACAACTTTTAATGAGCTGAAATTTGGATTTTTCTCGGGATTTGAGAGGTTCGATCGATCAAACTTGAGGTGAGATTGATCGAATATGGCTAAAATCTATCGAACTGAAGTTGGATTGATCCTCAATGGCGGCGCCTTTTTGGATAAAAACAAATCTGAGATATTTTGAAGATATTTTTGGGAAAAGGGCTAAAGTGGTTGGTAGGGTGGTACAACTGGATAAGATCAATAATTTGAATAAGGACAAGATGGTTCGATCGATCAAAGAATGAGGTTGGATTGATCGAACTTTGAGATTTTTGAATAGGAACAAACATGGCTCAGATCCATCTTGAAGTGCTGAGATCGATGAAAGTTGGATCATCGAACTTTTCTTAAAATCGATCGAAGTTGCTGAAATTCCACCATTTGCTTCCTTTTGCTCTACTTTGCTCCTTTCTTTGATTCATCCCAGAATTGTTTCAATTATGCTCTTATTTGGCTGAGTTAGCTTATTTTGGAGATAAGTACCTGAAAATGAAAATAACACGAAATCAATACAAAACGGTAAAATAAGATAGATAAAGGTTCTAGAACACCTAAACTTAAGGGGTTTAAATACGCACTTTTCAGCGCTCATCACACCCCCAAACTTAAATATTGCTAGTCCCTAGCAATGAACTAGAAAGTAAAGGAATAGAATGAACAACTATACAACTATGAACTATAAAGCAATAAATGGATAACGCCACTTTCGTAGGAAACACAATTGCATTTAGCATATGCAACAAGCCTTTTGAACCTCCTAAGTTACCCCCTAGTGGACGAATGAAGTCTCGTGAGGGTTTCCAGAAATGATACCCACAAACATTAAGCTCATTCTTTCAAAAGAGGCACCAATATTACAAACAAACATTGGGAGAAAACTATCTCAAGTATGCAATGTTTCAAATAATTCCGAGCAATCTCCCAAAATCTCAACATCAAGCAAGCAAGTATGGTCTTCCACACATTAAGAAAATGATCATGCAAATCAAAACAACTCTAGAATCCTTTTTGAGTGGATCAACATCAAATGTGTTGCTATCTTAGCCAACTAAAAAATTAATCACATCCTTACCCTCAAACTAGCACACAAATCTAGTACAGATCATCAAAACAAAGAGTGGATCTCTTATTAAAGCTTTATTGTTCTAGGTGCGCTTATTCTTTTCACTCGATTTTTTTTTTTTTAGGATCAAAGATGGAAGCATAGTGTAATGTGTTGATCTATTAAGCTTTCTAGCGATCCATGAGCTCGAGCGTTAGGTCAATGACTCCCAAACCAGACGGCTTTAGGGCATTAGGCGTTCAAACACCCCTACGGACTTACAAGCTCAAATCAACTAGGCTACAAATCAAGACAACCTTCATCTAATTATTTCCCACTTCTCACCTTTTGGGAGAAGTCCTCACTTTTTATTGCTTTTGCAACTTTTTTTTTTATTTTTTTTTATTATTAACCTAGAGTTTGGGCCCTCCACCTTTTGGCGCTAGAAGTTCAGTGCTTGATGAGGCTAGAATCCCGGCTACTTAGTGAAAAGGGGTTGTTACCCACCTTTATCAAGAATGAAAGCTTTCAATGCACTACTAGCCCAATTGGGATATAACCAATTCAATAATCAACAAAGCATGTACCCCATAAAGGAATGCTAGTGTGCGCCTGTGCTAGTGTAGAATACTAGAGTGAATCTCAAAACAATCACAAAATCAAGATAATGTGGACCACAAGTATAAGCAAGATATCAATTTTTTGAAAAATTTACTCTTAAATGGCATCCACAAGGCATACAAGGAGTATTGGATGTTGCCCAAGAATTGACTCTAGAGGGGGGAGGGGGGGGTGAATAGAGTCAATGCCAAACAATGGACAATTTTCGCAATATATAGAAATACAATTTCTATTCAACAATTTAAGTAATTATGCAATAATCAAGATATGAGATCAAGATATGGAATAAGCAATTAAAGCATAATTATAAAAGAGAAAAGGGAAGAGAAATTGCAAACTACAACACGGCGATTTTTGCGAGGTTCGGAAACTCCTACTCCTCGGCTCAAGATCCCTCTTGAGACTTCCCAATCCAATATAGCTTCTCCTTGCGGGTGGAGAGCAAACCTTTACATGAAGCAAGACCTTGTTTCTTTTCCTTGCTAGGAGAACACCCTTCTCCTAGGCTTCTTTTGGGTCACACCAACCCTTACAAGTTTGTAGAAAAGATTGTAATTGAAATACAAGATTGAATCTCTCTCAAGATAGATATACAAGTGCAAGCTCACAAGAAATATCTCTCAAAGATTGATGTACAAACTTTAGCTCTCAACTAGAGTATATATGAATATAAGTGAAGCTCAAACTCTATAAATGATATGAATGAGAGAAGATGATATAAGTGAAGAATGTAAGCTTTTATAATCTCTCAAGTAAATAATAGAGCAAAAACTCTATGAAGATTAAAGCAAGAGCAAAAACCCTTTTAATCTTTGCTAGAATCTCTCAAGATAGAATAAGAGTGAATGAGAGAGATGAGAAGATGAGAGAACAAAAGCTCTCTTGAAATGTAATATTATGTCTCTCAAAATGGTGGTCTTCTTTTTTGCAGACAAGCCCTCTGTATATATATAGAAATTCGTAGCTCAATATAGCTGTTAGAAGTGGTTAGAGGAATTAAATGCAGAAAAAATGCCGTTGTAATTCAAAACCCTCAAAGGAGCCGGCTCTTTGCAAAAGTGGAGGCGGCTCAATTTCAAATGGAGGCGGCTCCATTAGAAAAGTGGAGCAGGCTCTTTTTCTGAAAAGGAGACGGCTCAATGGAAAAGTGGAGCCTTCTCTAGATTTTTAGAGCCTTCTCTACTTTCGTAGAGCCTTCTCTACTTTTTGGTAGAGCCCTCTCTAGTTTTTCATTGAGCCTTCTCTACTTTCCTGAGCCGTCTCTAATTTTGTAGAGCCTTCTCTAGTCTTTGAGAGAGCTGGCTCTATTTCTTATAGAGGCTGGTCTTGCTTCATGAAGGCTGCTGCTAAATTGGACAGAAAAAAGTGCATGACTTCAAATAGACATAACTCAGTCCATGAAACTCCAAATGAGGTGAAATTTGAGTCTAAATTTATTGTCTTGAAGTCAGCTATCTAAAGCCACTAGCCTTACTCAAAAATTCCAACCATAGAAAATGTTATGGCTGTTTAAGTGCAACCTGGTCAGAATTTTCGCAGAGCAGAATCAGGTATTTTGTGAAGCTCATATCTCAGTCATTTTTAATCCAATTTAGGTGAAATTTGAGTCTAAACTCAAGGGCTCGAAGTCCGCTTTCCAATGCCACTGGCCTTGTGTAAAAATTCTAACTACACAAATAGTTATAGCAGTTTTAGTGCAAGCTAGTCTGAAATTTTCTAAGCTGAAAATAGCTTCTTTTGAGATATCCATCTTTCTAGCACCTAGGACTTTGATGAATGATTCAATTAAGTTCAAGGCCTATTTCTAAGAGTCTTGGGACATATGAAGATGATAAATTTCAAGTGCATTGTGTCCAAGAGTTATTTACCAAATTTTGGCAACAAAGGCTTTAAAGATGAAAAATTAATTCAATGCCTTTTCCTTTTCTTTTTAGAGACCAAAATAAATATAATGATTAATGTGCATGGTCCTAGAATTTCTAGCTTAAAAAATGAGTTCTTTCAAAGCTTATCAAACTTGAACTAGCAAAGATTTCATATGACAATATATATAAATGAAGTTCCTAGTCTATTGCTAATGGTCATAGGAGCATATGAATGATATATGATATGCATGGTCCTATAATTTTGAGCTTCAAAAATATTCAAATATACTTTGACATTGAATCTTAAGCTCTCACCATCCTATCTACCCTTTTCTTCATTCTTTGACCATGATCGTTTAGGCTTGATGAAGACTTGCTTTCTTTCTTTGAAATGCTTTGTGTGATCTTTGAAGTCCAAGCTACCTTTGGACATTGCATTTTGTTCCTTGCAACTTCATGTCTTCATTGTATCCATTTATTTCCTTTATGTGATCTTGAGTAATGGAATACTTTGAATGATCTTTGGTGTTTCATTGAGGTCATTCTTTGAATGTGAATAATCTATATAACACTCAATGTAAACATTAGTCCTTAAACACTATTAATGGTTTATTATCATCAAAACACCTAGATTGTCATTGGATGAAATCCTTAAGGTCAACATTGGACTCTCAAGTCAAGCAATTTTTAAATTTTAAGCAATATAGTCCTCAAAATATCAAAATCATAGCTAATCATGGACAAATCATAGAAAATCCCTCAAATACACAAGTCATGCTCAAAGTTTTGAATTTAAAAACAAACACTGCAAAGCACCATTACCCCCAAACTTAAATGGCACAGTGTCCTCAATGTGCAAAGAGAACAAAAGGAAAAAGTATACCAGTGCAATTAAGGCAAAAAATGGCTGGGACTGAAGTATCCAAAGTGGGTGGCATAACCCCCCCAAACTTGGGATTAACTGTGGTCCTGAAATTTGGCACTCGGATAAACTCATCAGATAACAAAAGGGATAATAACAGTGCATAGTGTTCATGCAAGTGTAAATGGGTTAGCAATTGAAAATTAGAGAGAGGTAAAAGGGTGGTCCTGAAAATTGTGTAGCACTCTCTCTCACTGAAGTCACTAAGATGCACCTGATGGAGTCAAACAGACAGATATAAGAATATAAGAATATGACATCCATAAAGAAAACATATATATAAAACAGAATAAAGTGCATAGTACATCATAAAATCAAAGCCGACAGACCGGCTGCAAAAATAGTATACAGTGACAAAAATGTAGCAAGTATCACAAATATCAAGTATAATAAGGAAGAGGGACTGGGAATCTCAGATGGATGAGGCAGGACGGGCAGGGCGTGCTCCGCTGATGTCTCGGGATAGATCACGAAATGCGGCCATGACATCCGTGCGGAGGGAAGCAATGTCAGCTCTGAGGGCGACAGTCTCTGCACGGATAGATACCACTGTGTCCTCCAGAGTCTGAAGACACTCTCCAAAGCTGGGTATGTGATCTGGAGCCTCAGGTGCTGGATCGAGAGAATGATGATCCTGTGCATGAATGGGTGACCCAACTGGAGAGTGCTGCTCTACGTCCTCTGCAGGCTGCTCTAAATCAATATCAATATGTATGGCAGCTGGATCGGCTGTTGCGTCGTCCGTTGCCAAGTCTGCTGCTGCTACTGCCTCCTCAGCCTCTAGCTCATTTGTTGCCTCTACTGCGTCATCCTGTAATCTCGCGATAATAGCGTTGTAGCTCTTATCCCAGTCCTTCTTCTGGAAGGTACAGGATCCTCTCTCAGGGCGCTCCCGTGGCTGAAAGGGATAGTGTTAATCACGTAGGATCTGGGTGATGAGGTCGACGAATAGGAGATACTTAGCCCTTTTGGGCCTCTCTTTGCTAATGTAGTCATCATAGAGCTTCCTCATCAAGCTCCAGATGAGTGTTGGGATAGATAGCCAATGCCCTGAATAGAATGCGTACAGAGCTGTCAAAAAGTCGCCTCTTCGCTGTATCTTATGGCCGGTCATAAAGATGTTGCGGAATAGGATAGAGTCGAAGAACCACAGGTCGTCTGGAAGATAGGTGCGGGTGGCGAAAGTCTCGCCATCGGCATAGTGACCTGTGAGAAGAACTGTCATGTCCGCATATGATGGCCTATAGAGAGTGGGGTATGTGTCCTATAGCTCTAGAGGGCAGTGATGTGGACAGTGGCAAGATCTGGAAAATGTATCCACTGTAATAGAAATCAAATGACCATCAATGGTGGTCCTCAGCTCCACCTTGTTATGCGGGGCAGGCCGGAGGTTCTGGAAAAACATCCGTACTAGCCTCGGGTACACCGGGTCTGTGACAAGGGCAAGAATGGCTGCCAGGCCTCTTCGTAATATATCATCATATGCGGATCGGGTAAGTACCGATCGAGAAAAGAAGTCTGTGTCGAAGACCGACTCGTGCGCCACTAAAAGGCGTGAGTATCTACGCAATGGCTGGTCTAACTCCTGGTCTGTCTGAGCTGGCTGTGGTGGTGGAGGTGGTGGATGCTCAGCCTCAGCTGAATGAGAAGGAGATGAGCCAGCATCAGAGTGTAATCTGCTGTCAGAATAGAGGGACTGTATGGGCTCCGCTGGCTCCTCCTATATGGGGTCCTGGGCATGAGATGGACCGACCTCGTCATCTAAACTTGGCCTACCCCTGTGGTGATAATGTCCGCGGGCTACAGTCTTAACCCTAGCCATGGTCTGCAAAATAAAAGGAAAAACTTGCAAAGGAAGTCAGTGCCGATATAAAGAATTGAAACACAAAATAGAATCATGTATGTTAAGTAAAATAGACAAAACAGATAAATAACATGAATCTATGGAAGCGACAGTGTGTGAACATGCTGAACAGTATAAGTGTAAAATGCATCCAATGTGGAGAATCACAAGCATTGGGCATGAATGAGATAGCATGGACACAAGATAAGATGTATGGAATGTGTATATGAAATCTGTGAAGTTCGATCGATCACAAAAAAAATGTGAGATCGATCTCATATGATCGATTTGAGAAACTAAGGAACTAAGTTCGATCAATCTCACTAGATTGATCTGAGAATTAGATTCGATCGATCAAACTGTGCAAAGAACATGAACAGTCATAGATCTGTGACGTGGATGGCACGGGGCCTTCATGAACAAGGTCATGGGCTCATCAACACAACATAACATCAATCCTAATCACTTAATGAGGTCCATACTCCCAAAAATCAAAACAAATCTCAACCATATATACAATCATATATACACATATATACATATATAAACAAAAAGTTTCAAACTTTCAGATATTGCAATAATCATCATTAAAACATCATAGATCTAACATGGAAAACATGTATGAAGCAAATCGAAGCTTGAAATACAAGATGAGATTCAGATCTTACCCAAATCGAAGGATGAGATGAGATGAAGATCCGAGAGGAGAGAGAGAGATTCGGGATGAGATGAAGCTCGCCGGCGATGGGGAAGAGTGGGTGTAGCGGAGATGAGAAGGATAGGGCTTTGAGAGGGTTAGATCGATCTTTGGAATCGATCTAGAAACCCTCAGTTCATTTTTTAAAAAAACATCCCCTTGCCAGTTCGATCGATCGAACTGAATCCTCAGATCGATCGAGCTGACATCGATCTTTCCTCAAAGTATTTTTGAAAAATTTAAGATTTTTGAAAAAAAAAAATGAAAATTTAAAACTAAAAATTAAGAATTTGAAAAGATTTTTTTTTTTTTTTTTTTTTTTTTCAATTTTTGGAAAAAGTCAAAACAAAGTCAAAGATAGTGAGATGAAAAATAGAGATCGATCTGAACAAAATGTTCGATCGATCTGACAAAGAGCTAAAATTATGCAGGTTTTTGAGTTTAGAAATTTTTCTAAGTGATGGAGCTCAAGATTGATCGAACTTGAAGTTTGGATCGATCTAAGGTCTTATGATCGATCTGAGAACAAATTCGATCGATGGGACAGAGGGGTGATTTGGATGTAGGTTGAATGCGGGTCGAAAATTTTCTAAGTGTTAGATGCAGGTCGAAGTTCGATCGATCGAACACTCCTTGGAGATTGATCGAACTTATGCAAAATGCTCAATTTCAACATAAAAGTGTGTGCAGTCCTAATCACAGTTCCTAGCAGTGCATATGAACCCAAAGCCAATATCTAGACTTCGCAAGAAATGAAATTAAAGATAGAAATTAGGGAGGAATAGGGTTTTGACATCCTACGAAATGTCTTACTAGTCTTTAACGTCTCTAGCAAGACGTTGGGCTCTTTTAGCCTGGATCAAATATCTTATAGTGCATCCCCTCCTCAATGGGGTGATAAGTGTTTTGAACTCCACCCAACAAATGGTTCTTTAAGGAACTTGTTGGATTAAACTCAAAAGATGTTTTCGGTCCTTGGTCAAAACAATCTTTGGGCTTCCACGCCCTTTCAAAACAAGATTTTGAAACAACTTTCTTTGGTTTCAAGGTTGAAGATGGACTTTTTGAAACTTTGGTCTCACACAAAAACTCAATTTCTCACTTTTGAGGTCATGACATTTTTCTACAACATTAATTTCTTCATGCTTGTCAAATGAGTTGGGAGTTGGATTAAAAATATTCAACTTTACCTTCATGTGGCCAAATGAGATCTTCATTAACCCTGTCCTACAATTAATATTGGCATTCGAGGTTGCCAAGAAAAGACGGCCAAGGATAACGGGAATTTGGCTCTTAGGATTTGGGACCGGTTCCGTGTCAATGACAATGAAATCAACGGGAAAGAAGAATTTAACAATTTTAATCAAGACATCCTCAATGATACCCCTAGGCTTTTTGATTGATCGGTCGGCAAGTTGTAAAACTACCGACGTCGGTTTCAAGTCTCCTAAGCCTAATTTGACATATACCGAGTATGGAAGAAGATTAACACTTACTCCTTGGTCAAGAAGAGTCCGATTAATGATATGATTACCAATGATGCATGAAGTAGTGGGTGAACCGGGGTCCTTAAATTTTGGAAGAGTGTTATGCTGCAAAATTGAGCTCACTTGCTTAGTTAAGACCACTTTCCTAGGTGCTTGGCTTTTGTTCTTCCGCTTTTGGGTGCACAAATCTTTCAAGAATTTGGCATAAGTCAGAATTTGCTTGATTGCATCCAAAAGTAGAAGATTGACTTTCACTTGCCTAAACACGTCCATGATTTGTTTACTTTGGCCTTTTGCTTGTCATTTGAAATGGATCCTTTTAAGGCATCCGGAAACGGAGCTTTTGGTTCAAAAACCTTTTTGAAAATTTTCTTTGATGTATCTTCAACACAAGAAGTTTTCAAATCATTTTGTAAATCTTTCTTTTCAAAATCACTTTTCAACACATTCTCATTTATATGGTCATGTACATGTAATGAAGGAGGAATATGATATGAAACGGGATGGGTGTCAACTTGTGGTTACACCAGTTCACTCTCTTCATTGGACATACCCACTTGGTTGTCCACAATCTTTCCACTTCTCAAGGTAGTCACCGCATTGACATGCTCTATTATGTGACCTTCCGATGAGGAATGAGTCTCCACAACACATTGTTGCTCTTGTGGGGCATTCAAAAGTATTTTTCCCTTCTCTCTTACATTTAAAGTGCAAGCTATTTGCCCTACTTGGGTTTCTAGCTTAGCAATGGATTGAGAGTGAGAATGAAGTAATTGTGTGTTTGCCTCTAAAGTGCCCAAAGCGGTCAAAACTTTCTCTTCAAAAACGGGACTTCTAACATTTCCTTGGGAATATGATTGGTTGGGAAAATGAGAATTAGAGAATTGGTTTCCTTGTGATTGGTATGATGATCTAAAACCTTGGGAACCTTGGCCTTGTAGTGGAGGTGGAATGTATTTCCCTTGAAAACCACCTTGGGAAGGGTTTGAGCCCTCCCCTTAGCTTTTCCAAGTGAAATTCGGGTGATTCCTCCAACTAGGATTGTAATGATTGCCATAAGGATTGTTCCCTTGATTAGCAAAAACAACATTTGCTTGTTCATGATGCTCACTTTGCACATGTCCATGGGGACAATTGGAAGTAAAATGTAAAACGCTTGAACAAGTCATACATGTCTCATTAGATGCATGATGAGAATGGTTAGGGAAGGAAGATACTTGATTCGCCGAGTTTTAGTTGATCATCAAACCTTTGAGATAATGATTTCATTTCGGCGGCAATTTCATTGGAGTGGTTGACTTGACGTAAGCCAACACTCTTCCTACCACTAGAATTTCTACCATTCTTCGAAGATAAAGTACGATGCAAAGAATTTTCACTCATGCTCTCATAAAGATGCCACACGTCATCCTCGTGCCTATCAATGTAAGAGCCACCCATGGAAGCATCAACCATGCCCTTATAATTATCCAATAAGCTCTCAAAGAAATATTGAACTAATTGTCATTTGGGCATGTCATGATGTGGACACTTCCTAAGTAATTCATTAAAGCGTTCCCATGCCTCATGAAATATTTCTCTATCCCCATGTGAAAATTCCCTAATTGAGGTTTTCATGGCATTGGTTTTAGAAACAGGATAGTACTTCTTCAAGAACTCTTGTTGCATTTTAGCCCAAGAAGTTATTGAAAAAGGCCTAAGATTGTTAAACCAATATTTTGCCTTGTCTTTAAGGGTGAATGGAAAAAGTTTAAGCCTTAAGACCTCTTCCGGCATGTCCATGTATTTTACGATGGAACATACTTCAAAAAACTCATCCAAATGTTTGTAAGGTTCTTCACTTGGAAGTCCATGATAATTAGGAAGCATTTGAATGGTTTGTGGTTTGATTTCATAGTGGTGTGCTCTAAATGGTGGCAATTGAATGCATATGGGTGCATTATATTCATTAGGCACATAGTGATTTCTGAAAGCAAGGGGAGGATTAGCAATTGGAGGTGCAACATGGGCACCTTGATTGCCTTGAATGATGGGAGGTGGTGGAGCATATATTGGTCTTGGCATTCCCAATGGAACTTGGCTTTGTTGTTGTTGTGGATGAACAAATGGCCCTGGCATGCCTAATGGAACATGCATGTTATTATGATGCACATTGGGGTGGAAGATACCTTGTTGGTCTATGTGACCAAGGTCCTCCACATGGTCCTCATTGTATCATTCCATTGATGAAATGGATTGACTAGAATTCCCTCTTCCCCTAGGGTTTCGAACAATGGATTCAAGATGAAAATTTAAAGGGACAAGAGTAGGTCTCATTGATCTACGACCATGCATGCATAATGCAACACAACAAGCAATAAGTAATGAACAAACACTTCACCTTCACAACAAGTCAACAATTAACAACCTTCCTCCACATTCAACAATATACAAGAAAAGTAAATTGCCTCCATGCGGGCTCACGATTTATCTAAGAATTGAAATACAAGCCTCCACGCGGGCCGACGATTTAACTAAGGGTTTGAGTAAGAAAAAGCTCACAAAGGTCCTTTAGCACTTCAACTCCAAATTTTTAACTTAGCTTAGCAATTTTTTTTTTATTTTTTATTTTAGCCTTTTCCTTTGCTTGCTTAGCTCATTTGCTTGGAATACTCCTTTGCTCACCTTCTTAACCCAATGCTCCTAGTTAAACAAGAACAAACACAATAAGTAACAAAAATTGAAAACAAAGTAAAGACACGATCAAAAAGAGTACTAATTTCTAATTGATTCCACAAATACGACATTGCCAATCAATCAATCCCCGGCAACGGCGCCAAAAACTTGGTGTGTGGATCGTCGTCAAACCCAAAAAGTTTATGCAATGTGGCCAAGTTTTACATTTAGAAATTGCCACTACTAACTTTCACTAAAAATATAGTTAGGGTGAGTAGGGAAAGTCCCAAGGGATTGAGGGTCGCAGTAGGTTAAGGAATCAAAATTAAGGTTAGTAGGTCGAGTGATCAAAGTAGTGGTTGGTTGGTTGAATTAAACTAGATGCAATTTAAATTAAAGTAAATAATAATGCAATAGAGAGAATAAAAGAGAGAGAGATCTTGGGGTTTAGAGATCATTACTAAGCATAACTTTTCTACACCTTTAATGAATGATTAATGAGGGGAAGAACATGTATTGCAACAAAGTGTGTGTGTGTGGTTGTTCCAACAAGCATGGATGACAAATTAAGCATATATTGTCTAAACAACATGGTAAATAGCACAACATATCATATTAAGCCATTAATCATTTCTTTAAGCTTATAACCAAACATTTCACAAGGTTAGAGATATATGTTACTTGTTTTCATAAGTATGGAACATCAACAACAAGCATGGATTGTCCTCCCATTTAACAACTACACTACAACTAAGCTACTGACATGAAATTAAATTAATTAAACTAAGGGAGAGGTACAATCTATCAAGAAATGAGTATGAACCATCAAATAAACCACAAGAACATGACATTAAGCACTATATCTTGACAATCTCTAGATCTATAGCATCAATACACATAGGCATGCATCAATAACACAAGAAATAGAGACAAACACATTAACATCTATTCTAACATACATAGACATATGGATAGAATGAAATGATCAATTGAAAGTATTAAACCACATAAATCATTGAATAAACAAGATCGATATATATATATAAGTGTCAAGACATGAATTATAATACAAATCCCCTCAAAAATACATAAATCAAGAAGTAGAAAGCATGCTTAGGGCTAACCTAGCCCCAAGAGGATGTCTAGCCACTCATGGATGATTTCCTCCAACCCTCAAGGGCAAGCTCCATGGAAGAAATCTGCTCCTTGGTTGATGAAAAGTCTCCAATGGTGTCTCTAACCTCCCCCTCTCTTTTTTTTTCCTCACTAAGTATGTGTACCAAAGTATATCCAAAGGCTCCCAAGTATATGCTCAAAAAGTGGCTCATATTCCTTATATGGGTAGGTCAAAAATTACCCCAAATGAGCTGGGCTCGTACATCAATAATCCTTTAATGATTGGGTATGAGACAACTTTTAATGAGCTGGAATTTGGATTTTTCTCGGGATTTAGGAGGTTCGATCGATCGAACTTGGCTGAGATCTATCGAACTGAAGTTGGATCGATCCTCAATTGCGACGCCTTTTATCCAAAAAACAAATATGAGATATTTTGAAGATATTTTTGAGAAAAGGACAAAAGTGGTTGGTAGGGTGGTACAACTGGATAAGATCAATCATTTGGATAATGACAAGATGGTTCGATCGATCAGAGAATGAGGTTGGATCGATTGAACTTTGAGATTTTTGAATAGGAACAAACATGGCTCAGATCCATCTTGAAGTGCTGAGATCGATGAAAGTTGGATCGATCGAACTTTTCTTGAGATCGATCGAAGTTGCTGAAATTCCACCCTTTACTTCCTTTTGCTCTACTTTGCTCCTTTCTTTGATTCATCCTAGAATTGCTTCAATTATGCTCTTATTTGGCTGAATTAGCTTATTTTGGGGATAAGTACCTGAAAATGGAAATAACACGAAATCAATACAAAACGGTAAAATAAGATAGATAAAGGTTCTAGAATACCTAAGCTTAAGGGGTTTAAATACGCACTTTTCAGCGCTCATCACTCACCGTATTATAAAAGTATCAAAAACGTATTCTTGTCCGATCAAAAAATGAAATATTCACTATTCAGAATACTTCTATCATATTCGACACGTGTTCATATCGTATTCATGTATTCAATAAGTGTTCAAATATTCGATATCGTTAAAAGAAGTATATGTGGTTCGTATTGTACATCTTCTAGTGTTGACGCTAAAATCGGTTCCTAAGATTTGATTCTAAATTGATCTGTTGCGTGCGTTCCAGAACCAACTATATGGTTCGAGTGTGAGTTGTCAACTTGTAGTCTCTTTGGGAATATTGACTATCAGGCGATTACAGGAGAAAAAGAACAAATATACTCCTTAATGAGTTCTAATTACCTTAATTAAAAGGACTTTAAAATGAGTGATTTATAGTAACAATTGAGAGAATAAAAAGGGGAGAGAAAGAAAGAAAGATTTAGAAGGAGAGAGATAGAACCAGAATAAAAGAGATAAGGATAGAGATAAATAGCAATGATGCTATTCTGGGAAAGAGTTTGAGAAAACAAACAAATAAATTAAAGATTGTAAGGGTGTTGGACCTTTATCACAGCACGTCTCTTTGTTTATTTATAGAATAATTCGTAAAACAAAATTACATTACAACTCTATCACATAATTAATTATAAATTCAAAATACATTAATCTTAGAGATAACCCATAATTATGTAACTGAGATCCACTAAAAGATAAATACTGAATATATTATCCATATCCAGTGTTTAATTCAAATATGTCTTCCATTTTTGTATGCAATTTGAATCCACGTAAAAATATAACCTTATTTCAATTCAAACTATTGCCGCGTCAATGCTCGTATTTACCGAATATTCCATTTCAGTTCAAGCTTACTCTCACGTCACCTCCTATTCACTGCCCATAAAATTTACTAAAAAGGGTGTCAACATCTAGTTATACAACAAAAGACCTAACCTTATTTTAAATAAGGTTAAACTATACCCACTTACAATATAAAAATCCTGTCATCCAGTCATATTGAGTTCAGTTCTTCGTTAAGAAATTTTTTTGATTTGATAGAGGACAATACACTTAGGGCATGTTTGATGTGGTGGAATGAATTGAAATGGAATGAGAATGGAATGGAATGAGAATAATGATTCTCATTCCACAAAAATGGAATCTCATTCTCATTCTCATTCCTATGTTTGGTAAAAAAGTTAGAATAGAATGAATTTATATTGTTTCTTTAAATTACATTTTATTATTAGTAAAAAAAAATAACTAAAAAAATTAATTTGCAAAAATAAAAGGGAAAGAGATAATAGAGAGAGAAAAATAAACGAGATAGAAAGAGGGGGAACAAACAGCATATAAATACATATTATATATATATATATATATATATATATATGTATATATTATATTTTATATAGTGTATGTATGCGTGAATTATCTCTTTAAATTATTTTATTACTTTATTAATTCTTAGTGGGAATGGAATGGTCATCCCACCTCTCAAGAAGTGGAATGGGCATTCCACCTTTTTGATGGAATGGACATTCCCTAGGAATGGCCATTCCACTTTTAATGTGACACACTAAACAAGATAATGGAAACAAATGCATTCCATTCCACCTTCATTTGATTCTATTCATTCACACCAAACATAGCCTTAACTCCTTAAACTATTTCATTTGTTGCGAATAGTCAAATTCTGTTACTTTGCCGTCTAATAACTAACGGTGAGTTGAGGCATGTTACCCATGTGCGTTGGTCAAAATTTTAAAAACCATATATACCCTTATGACGATCATATATTGACCTTTTATATGTATTTATCAGATGTACACATTCGAACCAGAGGACCCAAAATACAAAGCCCTGACATTCAGTCTCAAAAAAAAAAAAAAAAAAAAAAACAAATCCTCTCTCGTTCGTTATTGATTTTCAGCAATTTTCTCTCATTCGCTCTCAAATCTGCATTTCCAGGCGACTGCCGTTGAACCAACAGACCCAACCCGCGAAGAGAGGGTTTCAGTGACCCAATCGGCATCAATTCAATTGAAGATCTACAACGACCCATCCGTTCCAGCAAGCTCCGAGTAGCAATGTCCATTGAAACCGGCGAGCCCTAAGTTGCAGCGTAATTAAGACAGCGAAGTTGTGTTGATCCAAATCCATTGAAGTCGGTTAACATCATAACCGGTGAGAAGCACAGGTTTGAACAGACCCAATGACAAGCCCCAAGCTACCATAACCCACTTTGGCAAAGCCCAAGCAGTCCGGTGAGCTCCAGCAAGGAGTAAAGGTTTCAGAGCAGTTCCGGTGAGCTTCACAGTTCTCACTTCCGAGACCCAACTGAGTGTGAGCCATGTTTCTCTATTGAAGACCAAGACGAGACACAAATCGCAAAAGCAACCGGTGAGCTTAATTCTTGTACACATCAACTGGTGAGCTTCATTGATATAATGAGCTGATTGTGCTCTCCCAAATCAAGCATAGGAATGTGGTAAAACTATTGGGTTGTTGTCTGGAAACGGAAGTCCCCTTGTTGGTTTATAAAATTATTACCAATGGGACTTTATACCACCATCTACATGAAATTCGTCTAAAGATAGCCAAAGAAACTGCAGGCGCGCAGGCCTATTTGCACTCTAGAGCTTCCATACTAACCATTCACAGAGATGTCAAGTCCAGCAACATCCTCTTAACTGCTAAAGTCTCAGACTTTGGAGCTTCAAGATTAGTTTCATTGGATAAAACACAATTGACCACACTTGTTCAGGGAACGTTTGGCTACTTAGACCATGAGTATTATTATACAAGCCACTTGTCGAAGAAAAGTCATGCATATTGCTTTGGAGTGATCCTTATGGAGCTACTAACAAGCATAAAGGCACTTTCTTTTAACAAGACAGAGGAAAAGATAAGCTTAACCAATTATTTCCTCTCTTTGACGGAAAAAAAAATCGCTTGTCCTTAATTCTAGGCAATCAAATCATGAATGAGGATAATGCAGATGAGATGTGTGAAGTTGCAAACATTGCATGAAGTTTCCTAAGGTTGAAGGGGGGCTAACGACCTACAATGAAAGAAGTGGCAATGGCGCTTGAGGGACTAACAAGAGTGAAGAAGCACAATTGGACTAGCATCAAAGTGGATCCGGACGAGTCCGAGTTCTTACCAACTAAAAATGTAAGCTGAGATCAAGGGCCATCTTCGGCACTTCAATGGGACACAATTTGATGCACTCAAGTGGAAAACACGTGTGTCCCATTTAAGGAGTTTTGTTGAAACAATGAGTGTGATTGAATATAGCCACCATCACATTCATTATTTCAACAAAACACCTAAAGTGGGATACCCATGTTTTCAACTTGAGTGCATCAAATTGTGTCCCACTAAAGTGCTGCAGATGACCCTTGATCTTGGTTTACATGTTCAGTTGGTAAGAACTCGGTCTCGTCCAGATCCACTTTGATGCTAGTCCAATGGTGCTTCTTCACTCTTGTTAGTCCCTCAAGCGCCATTGTCACTTCTTTCATTGTAGGTCGTTTGCCCCCCTTCAACCTTAGGAAACTTTGTGCAATGTTTGCAACTTCACACATCTCATCTGCATTATCCTCATTCATGATTTGATCTCCTAGAATTAAGGACAAGCAATTTGTTTTTTTTTTTTTTTTCCATCAAAGAAAGGAAATAATTGGTTAAGCTTATCTCTTCTTGTCTTGTCAAAAGAAAGTGCCTTTATGCTTGTTAGTAGCTCCATAAGGATCACTCCAAAGCAATATGCATGACTTTTCTCCGATAAGTGGCTTGTATAATAATATTCATGGTCTAAGTAGCCAAACGTTCCCTGAACCAGTGTGGTCAATTGTGTTTTATCCAATGGAACTAATCTTGAAGCTCCAAAGTCTGAGACTTTAGTAGTTAAGAGGATGTTGCTGGACTTGACATCTCTGTGAATGATCGGTATGGAAGCTCTAGAGTGCAAATAGGCCTGCACGCCTGCAGTTTCTTTGGCTATCCTTATACGAATTTCATGTAGATGGTGGTATAAAGTCCCATTGGTAATAATTTTATAAACCAACAAGGGGACTTCCGTTTCTAGACAACAACCAAATAGTTTTACGACATTTCTATGCTTGATTTGGGAGAGCACAATCAGCTTATTAATAAGAGCATCTCCAATGATAAAAGTCATTTTCGCATGCCAAATCTATATTTTGACAGGTGCTACAGTGTCAAAATGTTACATTTTAGCAATTCTGCTCCAATAGTGCATTTCATGTAAAATGCTATTTTAACACAACCACCATTCTTTTTCAATTACCATTCCCACCATTCATATTTGCATCAGTAATATTAATATTAGGCATATTCCAAGTCAAGTTGTAGACATTAGAAGAAAACTAAAATTAAACCTAATTAAAAAGAAGCAAAAATCTAAAATATCTGATCAAAAAAGGACAAAAAAAAAAAAAAATTATAATTTTTTACCACTATTTGTGAATTAATTTTTTTTTTCTTTTTCAGAAATTTATATAAATATTATATATATATATATATATATATATATATATATGCATATTATATATATTTGATTATACTACTATTAAAAATATATATATTTTTAGAGCAAATCATTTCAGCCTCCCCAATCGCCTCCATCTCTATTCTCGTTCTCAACTCTGAGAACTTTCCCCTCTCTCTCTCTCTCTCTCTCTCTCTCTCTCTCTGCAACTGCAAACTACAAAATCTACAAGAATCAGAAGTTCAAAACCCATATATTTCAGTTTATCTATCTGTCAGCAAGAATCCAAAGTTCAAAACCTATTACCTATATCAAAACCCATATCTTTCAGTTTCCATCGCCCACTGCTCCAATTCAGGTTCGTCGTTCGCAAGCTTCAGCCCCTGTCTCTCAACTCTCAAGCTTGCCCCCCTCTCTCTCTCTGCAATTGCTAATCAAGGTTTGTAGGGGAAGGGAAAATACAAAAATTAAACAACAGAAGCAGGAGGTGGTGTTCGTCGTCTTTAAGCGTCGGTCGCCGTCGATAATGGCCGATCGTTGCAGATGGATGAGAGAGAGAGAGACGGTCGATTTTGGCAGAGCGAGAGAGAGACGGCAAACAACAAAAAAGGTAAATAGCTATTACTATTTGTTTTGTTAGATTTGGCACCAAAAATGGCAAAGGCAAATTTTGGCAGATGATATAGCAGCCCATTGGAGGGCCAATTTTAACCCACCTGCTATATTTTGAATTGGTAGCCCATATGGCAGGTGTGTTGGAGATGCTCTAAATTGGTCAACTTGCCTTTAACGAACTGTTGAGGAATTTTTAATAGCTACTATTTCGTTTTGTGGCAAAACTCCTTTGTAAACTGTACCACAACCTCCTCGACCAACAACGTGCACTTAATTGACACAATCTGTGCAATAGGGCACTTCAATCTCCTTTAAGCTTTTATTGTTTTCATCATCTTTTGTTCAAAGAAGATGGATATCAAAGTGAAGAAAATTGGCTCTTGTTAAACATTGGTTGTCATGATTTCAACTTCGAAAGAAGCATAAGTTATTGGGGCCAAGAGTTAACTATCAATTTCTTCCTAATGCGAGATTATTTATATACTCTAAAACACGTTGTGTGAAGATTTAAGCTCTGAACCTTGCCTGATTTGATACATGATAATGACCGTGTGCTCAAAACACTTGGGTTTTAAGAGAGGGTGTAACTTGAGTTTTTATATAGACAGTTGACATTGCTCTTATATCTACACTTACATGAAGTCCTGTGCTTATGGTTGATGAATTTCCACATTTTTGTTCAAGCTACAATAGGTTTTATGCGCATGTGGTAGTCCTTTATAATAAAAGAGCTAGCAGTTCTTTTGTTTATAATATGAAATGAAACTGCTGCTCTTTTGTTTATACTGCAGATAACTGGACTTGCATTCTCATCGATGGATTCTGATGATATCTACATACAGGGTTGATTATGAGGTGCTTGCTCTTGAAATCACTGGATCTAATTTCCTTTTTTATTGTTTTTCTTCTTTTATTTCATAGTTCATACTTTGAAACTTCAGGTGAGCTATAACTTAATAATCATGAAATAGTAACATTTTTTATCTTTTCATTTCAATAAATGGTTCTTCAATTTAATTGAAAAGTTTGTATACATTGAATAGGGAACCTCTGTTCACCCCCCACCCCAGCATGCGCTCATGTTTTCCCTAAAATAGGAGACTGGATGTCATTTTTGTATGGAAAATTGTCTTGGGACATGCCAAGTCCATGTACCTATATTATCTTGAGGGCATGGGTGGAAACGCTCTCGTCGTGTATGGATTTAGTGATCAGCGTTTAGAGGCACGAGTACATCAGTTTTTCATGCCAAGAATTTCAGAAACATAATATTTGTCTAGTGAAGGGGTTAGTGATATTGATTCATAGTTCAGGTGAGACCTGGTATCAAGTGCCTCTCTTTTTTGCCCAAACAAAATAAATATATAGTGGCAATCTGAATGGACTATTGTATTTGTGTTCTTTCAGATGCGTGTTTAATTCTTAACACTGAAATAAGTGTCATTTACTGATTTTTTGTGGATAGTGTAAAGAAAGCAAAAGGGAATGGTCATTTAGAGAAGATTCAAACTTGCTTAGATTAAGTAAGGTGTGAAAATCTTCTATAAAATACACCATGAAAATGCTAACACCACTCTGAGCATCGAAGAACAAGTACGCTAGTATCTATTGCGGCGCAAAAAAAATCATTTCTGCCTCATTTTAAAGGTCATATAGCAATGCAACTCAGCCTGAGGTTGGTTTGTGCTCATTTGCTCGGCCCAAAACTTGTGCGTATTGAACCAAACAAAACCAGTCCAGGTGGACATCCTTGTTGGTATTTTTAGTAAATTGATTATTTGATTAATGAAAAAGTGTATAATTTAAACTGATATAATTATCATATCGGAGATCCAATAGGGTGCATATCAGATATGGATTAATAAGTAAAAGTTTGTTGGATTAATTAAGCAAAAATTTGCCGAATTATCCGATCCAATTAGATCTGATCGGATCGCCCATTTTGGTTATCCGATGGTCCATATCTGATCGCATGAATGTGGGATTTAAGGATGACGTGATCTTTTTTCTCTAGGATGACATCGTGAGGATAATGGCTATATAAATTGAAGCTAACATGCCTTTGTTATAGTTTTTGTGTATATTAACAGCAAAAACTATATTTTTCTGCCTTTGTAAAAGGTTCAAGGCTTGATACCTGATGGAGGTAAAATACAGCCACAGTTTTGGGATTTCCACTTTCTGTACTACACTTTCATTAAGTGGAAAAATGGATAATCACAATTCATGAATGTAAAAAATCTAGATTTGAGGTAAAATATAAGAAATTTGAAAAAAAAAAAAAAAAATTATAAAATTGCAAATGGGTCATCCAATTCCAGTACCACAACTCTCGCCCACCGCCGACAAACTATCAGCAAACCTTTTGCTTTACAATCCATTTCCCTAACCCAAATATCATTCATTACAACCAAATTGACGCAAACAAGCAACAGATTTCAGCATCAAACTCCCAATCTCAACATGTATAAATTTTTAGCTGTCTGACAACTCGTTCTCCGGCAAGTTGCTGCTGGGATAGTCCTACCTGCATCAATGAACAATTCCAGATGAGTTGTGCGACTTACCTCTTGCAGCAGCAGCTTGAACATTCACAACAAGTCTTCTCAAACCAAAACCGAGGTGCTGTATTTGTAGGAGAATCAACTAGAGGTTTTCTTACCAGAGTGCATATTTTGTCCCCAAACTCATACCACCTCCAATTATTCACCAATCGGCTCAATGGGTCGTTGCCAGCTGAGCTTGGCAAGAACTCGCCGTTACAAACCCTCAATTTGTCGGGAAATTGGTTTTCAGGCGAAATTCCAGCGAATTTGTGCAAGAATGGGACGCTAAGGGCCTGTTTGGGGGATGCTCCATCTTGTTTTGTGCAACAATGGGACGCTAAGGGCCTGTTTGGGGGATGCTCCATCTTGTTCTATGCCCTTCCCTACAGTGCAAATGGACACTATTGAGGACACCAACTTGTTTGGTATGGGCTGTATTGTGTCCAACAGTGCTAGAACAATTTCTGTTTTTGGGCCAATTTCCGGAACAAAAAAATCATGTTCCAAAGTGTTCCCAAATTATGGTCGGCCCACTATTCACTGTAGAAAGGAGAACAATAGCCCAAAAACAAGGAATTCTGAGAACACAATTTAAAGAATCAGTGGAACATTTCTAGGGTTCTCTCTAGACGACTGAGGCGATTCATAGTGTACCCTTTTGTGTCTGAAGTTTTCCGAGATCTAGGGTTGAAATCGACACCATTGAATGAAATACGAAGCTTCTCGGCAACGTCTTCTTCTCACCGGTGAGTTCCAAACATGCATCTTCTTCATAAATGGAGTCATTGTGTTCTGTCTAAATTTCTGTTTTGTATAATGAAGATCGGGCTTCTCTGTGTTCCACTGTGTATGCAGATCTGAAGATAAACTTCCCCTTTGTGACCTCTGCGTTTTCCGGCGAACCCAAGCTTCGCCGCTGCTCTCTGCACTCTCGGATTCACGGGCGAACCCTCTGGATATTGAGCTTTGATTCTTGTAGTGATCTATATATATCTGTATTGTAGTGAGTCGTAACTGTATTGTAGTGATCTGGAAATTTATTTATTTTTTGGATATTTTTCTGAAACACCTTTTAGATATGTATCTGTATCTATGTATATTATATATATATCTTAAAGTTGGAACAAAGTTGATTTTCAATACCCATTACCAGAATGAATTAAAAGCTCGCCAAATTAGTTGAAATATTTTAACGGTGGTATATAAGTTTGTTTATGTATTCATTTTATTATTATGTTTGTTTGTAGAAATATAGAGGGAATTAAAAAAAAGAAAAGAAAAAAGTAGTGAAGAAAGGAAATAGTTTTTAACTTCTGTTTGGTAAATTGGTAGAGAATATGGATAACAATGAGAAAAGCAAGAAAAACTTTTTAATTTTACATATTGGTTTATCTTTATTTTTTTGGAAATCTTCAAGAAGAATAGGATGAGTAAGATAATTAAGTACATGATTTATTTTATTTTTACATATTTTAAAAAGATTTTTACTACAGATTATAATTAATAAGTTCTACAATTTATAATTTAAATTGTCAAGAAAAGTTATACAGCATTAATAAGTTTATTATGCAGCATTAATAAGTTTTACAATTTATAATTTATTTTATTAGTTTTTATAATAAACTAAGATAAATTTTTAACTATATATATATATATATATATATATATATATATATATATATATATAAAGTTATATCAATTGTATATTAAAATTATACAATAATTAATTTTAACTTTATACTTAATAAAGTTAGAAAAAATGTATTCAAGAAAACATTATTTTAAAACATTCTTAATCCAACATATTTAATTTTTTTTTTTTTCATTTTGGTTACACTTTCAGACTACCAAATATGTTTTGTTCTCATATTTCTTATAACAATATACATTACCAAACATGTTCTATCATATTTTTGTTCCAAAATTCTCAGAGTAAATTTGGAACACCAAACATATTTTGTTCTCATTTCAGAACATCACACTACAAAACACTTGGTCTGTTTTAGCATAGAGTAGTACACTACATCACACTACACTTCCCAAACGGGGCCTAAAGGTGCTTCATTTGGATTCGAATTCCTTGATGGGGAATATTCCAGTGAGTCTTGGCAAAATGCAGGAGCTTGCTTCGGGTACAATTGCGGAACAACCGTCTTTTTGGTGAAGCTTCGGAGTCGTTTTGGGGTTTACCACAAGTATATTAACTTGATATTGGTTAGAGTTAATTTTGGACATATTATCACGAATGATATCTGGTGCATCCAATCCTTCAGTACTTTACATTTCAAACAATCAATGTTCGGATGCCATACCCACTGAAATTGAATCATTAGGCAAGTTAGTTGTGTTCTCGGGCAGCGATAACAAGCTAGTTATCGCTTGTTATCGCTGCCCGAGACAAAACTAGTAGCTTGTTATCGCTGCCCGAGAACAAAACTAGTTTGCAAGAATTTTCCCGGTTAGCTTGTTATCGCTGCCCGAGAACACAACTAACTTGCCTAATGGTCCAATTTCAGTGGGTATGGCATCCGAAAATTGATTGTTTGAAATGTAAAGTGCTGAAAGATTGGATGCATTAGATACCATGTGTAAGATATGTCCAGAAAATGAATTCTTACCAATATCAGGCAAATATATTTGTGATAAACCCCAAAACGACCCAGAGCTTCACCGGAAAGACGGTTGTTCCGCAATTGGACCCGAAGCAAGCTCCTGCATTTGCCAAGATTCGCTTGAATATTCCCCATCAAGGAATTGGAATCCAAATTAAGCACCTTCAGCGTCTCATTCTTGGACAAATTCGCTGGAATTTTGCCTGAAAACCAATTTCCCGACAAATCGAGGGTTTGTAACGGCGAGTTCTTGCCAAGCTCAGCCGGCACCATTGAGCCGATTGGTGAATAATTGGAGGTGGTATGAGTTTGGGGACCGAGCTATGCTCTCTGGTAAGAAACCCCTCTACTTGATTCTCCTACTAATACAACACCTCGATTTTGGTTTGAGAAGACTTGTTGTTGATGTTCAAGCTGCTGCTGCAAGAGGTAATGTCGCACAACTCATCTGGAATCGTTCATTGACGCAGGTTGGACTATCCCAGCAGCAACTTGCCGGAGAAAGAGTTGTCAGACAGCTGAATTTGTACTGGACTGGTGAGTCGGCTAATCCAACTCAGAATCGACCCATTGAGCCTATTTGCTCGGAAGGTTAAAAGATATTTGAGTTGACTCAGCCTTGCAAAGATCTCCGGAATTGAACCCACAAATGGGTTGAAACCTAGTTCCAACGATTAAAAATTCGGGATATTGCTGAGAATCGCAGCGATTCTTCGTGCAAGACCGAGAGTTTCGAGTGGCTGGAAAAGTCCACCGAAGATATTCGTCACCTCGAGATTGAGGTACCTGAGCTCCGGTATGTTAGACAGCGTGTCCGGAAACTGACCCACCAGGTGATTGTTGGCTACGTTGAGATGGGTAAAAGCTCTTAATGCTCGAATGGAGGGACCAAGCTATGCTCTCTGGTAAGAAACCGTCTATTTGATTCTCGTGCAAATTCAGCGACTCAAGAGATAACGTGCACAACTCGTCTGCAATCGTCCCAACCAGCTCGTTCATCGACACGTTGAATCGTTGCAGAGACTTCAGGTTAGACAATCCCAGCGGCAACTCGCCGGAGAACGAGGTTGTTAAACAGCTCAATTTGTACTATACTGGTGCTGAAAATCGACCTATTGAGTCTATTGCAAAATATGCATATACCTAGTGCAAAGTAGACCAGTATCAAGAACCCTAGAAATTTGTTTCTTGTGACCACGTGGTTAATTCCTTTTTGATCCAAGCTGTGGTGCAGACCCATGACATTAGGTCCTTCTCCCAGAATTCATGATCAATTGTTTATCCAAGCTGGCGCAATCAACAAAGGGACAGAGTCCATGTCTGCCACTGCCGGTTCTTGGTTACATTGCACCAGGTACGACTCCTTGGTTCCATGACTACTCTTTTCCATTTCTTTTTATATTGAAATTAATTCGTAGCTGAATTGTTTTTATGCATTTTACGGTCTGTGTAATGAATGTTGCATCCTATAGTTAAAATTTTTGAACCTCTTCCTATGGCAGGAAACTTATTTGTGCTTGCGTCTCATATCATTCCTGTGTGTAAACTGTACCTGTTTATATACAAATACAGTGTTTTGGTTTTTCTGAAATTTATAATCCAATACCCAACCTTTCCTATTTCTTGTACAAAGTAATTGCTCTTAAACAAGAATATGCTGCTTAGCAGATACCATTGCATATGGTGCAATTGCCCCTAAATCAGTAACTGCTTTCTTATGGTTTTGAATTTTAAATAATGAGTAGAGCTTTTTGGGATGTGTAGTTTCACCAATTACATAGAGCAAATGCAGGTTTGAAATGTTAATTCAAGGTTATGTTAATGATTCATACTCAAGTTTGACAATCTTCATCAACAATGCAATATCTTTCACTTGGATAATCTGATTGTTTATTTCTTCAACTTAAATGAAAGTTAATAAGTTTTGACATGATCTGTTCTATTTGGTCTTTAACCTATTGCATAATAAGTGACATTTATAGCTTTGGGGTTGTCATTCTGGAATTAGTGACAGGTAAATGACCAATTGATCCTGAATTTGGGGAGAAGGACCTAATGTCATGGGTCTTCACCAGCTTGGATAAAAAAGGAATCGACCATGTGGTCAATCCCAATCTCGATTCCACTTACAAGAAACAGTTTTGCAGCCTGTACTGCCAATTAATTTCCACAGAAAGATTGTATTATTAAAGCATAAACAATCTTGGGATACTACATTTATGTACTACAGCCATAAATTATATAAAAGTTCACTGTTACTATCAGATGAGTAGATTGCACTCTACTACTATAAATCTTTCCTACCCTTGCCCTTTATAATTACAAGTTCACTGTTACTATCGGATCAACATTATATTTATTATTTATTATTATATATTTATTGTTTTGTAATTCAATCCAGTTTTTCTTGCTTTGACTCGAGATCAACCTCTTGTAAAATTTGCAATTTATTTGTTCATAGAAAAATAAATATTTTTACTTGGCTGTTTTCTTTGCTCCTGAATGTGAAATTTGTACTTCAGATTTTTTCATATGGAATACAATTAAATCTGGGATTGGGATAAACCAGGCTGTTTTTTTTCCCTCTCTTTTTCTTCAAGTTCTCTTTTATGAGAGGGAGTTAATTGCCTTTTTTTCAAGTGCCTTTTGAGGATCACATTCTGGTTCTGTAAGAAGGGCCCTCATATTTTATGCACATAGGGAATTGATTGTTGTATTTAGTACTTCTGCTTAGAAAAATGAGCCCTTTCAATGAGAATGGTTATAAAATAGGAAAAATCGTTTATGTATATTTCGGTTTAATGCTTAAAAAAATTCTATGCCTTCTATCTTTTCTTTCATTATTATTAATAAGAAGTAATTGGATTCTTAATCTTCAGCTCTGTGGGTTGACACTTATTTATGTTTTTTAATTGAGTTTCCCTCCCTGCTGCTATGATCGTTAGTTTAGGAACTTAATACAGATTCTTTTCCATTTACTTTATGAATTATTTTTTTGTGAAAATTCTGCATAGTGTACACATTATTGTCCGTCTCTTCAGTCCTTCAATTTATCATGTATGTTGCATTCTGGTGGATGCAGTGGGTACAAATCGAGGGTGGACCACCGAAAGCAGCTTGAATTAGAAGCAGCACGCAAGTCTGGTCTTGTTCCAGTTGAGGTTGATGAGGATGGAAACGAAATCAATCCTCATATTCCTAAATATATGTCCTCTGCACCTTAGTAACTCAATGCAGAGAAACCGGTACGCTTTCTTTTCTTCCACTGCTTTTGTACATATTCAATGTGTTATATTGGCTGGAAGTAGAAAATTAAACCGTTTCTCTATTTTCAGAGTCTAAATCATCAACGAAAACAGTACTTGGATTCAAATACGAAAGCATACTACGACAGGGGGACAGAAACTTTTCAGGCTAAAAAATATAGGAAAGGTGCATGTGAAAAGTACATGAATTCTCTCTCTCTAATTCTGTGTGTCTTTTGTGTTCTTTACTTTAAAGATTGTAAAAAATACATAGCAATATAAAAGACTGAATCAGATTAGAATTCAATGATGGAAGATTTTAGGGTAGTGTTCAGTTTGTAGTCTTACAAACTGAAATTGCATTGCTGCAATCATGCCTTGGGAGGGAAGGGGGAAAAAAAGAAAAGTAAGATAAGGGAACTTAGTGTGACAGGGTTTCTTGTAGGGATATATCTAGTAAGTGGTGTCTCATATTATGTGATAAGTTCAAATAGCATAACATAAGCTATGATGATTATGGAACCTTTCACATCCTGATGCATTAGATTACTTCTTCATTTAATTCTTTTTTTTTTTACTCATGGCCGATGAATAAGCTGCAAAGCTACATCATAACCTTATAGGCAATGTAGAAAGAAATTGTTGAGGAGTATTTGTTAAAAGAAATTTATTCTATTATCTATTTGGAATAAGATTATTGTATAGCGTATATTCAAATTTTTTTTTTTAAACAACTTATTTTAACACTTGCAGTATATATGCTTGAGCATAGAGTTCTCTCTCTCTTTTTTCCTCTTACCTGTTGTCCCTGGGCCTCAGCCCAATGTTCTATACCACCAAAGGCAGTGGGAATCCATTTGTGGCAGCAACTCATCATTTTTCTTTTTAGTTTCTGTCTTTATATAAATGTGGGAAAACTATGATTCACTAACATGAACTTTGTATGTGCCCTTTGCAGCTGTGGAGCTATGACCCGCAATGCAAAATTTTGCCCGGAAAGGCGTGGAAGGTGGAAGCAATGTGGACATATGAAGACATTGTGACACACGAGAAGATAGAGAAATTGGAACTGGATTATGATGGCAAACGTGACTGTTGGAATGGTTATAATGCAGCAAGCTATGCCTATGTCATTGACAGATTTGAGGCAAGGGTTGAATCCAGGAAGAGCTATCTGAAGCAGCAATATCTCAAAAGATCTGATGAGGAGAAAAGCAACCAGCAAAATGGTTCCTGACATGGATCCAAATTATAAATTATATAGTGTGAACATCTTTGAAGTTCAAGCATTGCCTCATATTTTATTATTATTGTGTAAGTGCTTAATATTGATTTTGCTTTCCTCTAAATTTCAGGGTGACCATCAAAACAGATCAAGTAACCAAGCTTTGTTGTTTCGGCATTTGAGATGTTGAAGGCCCTGATGGGAGTAGAGCCTTAGACTGCCTGTAGGATTCAGTAACGAAAGGAAAGACTGGTTCAAGCTTTTGCTGGAGAGGCTGCAGGCATATATAAAAACAACTAGTAAGCACAAAGTATCATCTTTTTCTATTTTTGCTGGTGGTGTTAGGTAAATTGTAATTCAGCATCAGTTGCTCAGGGTAACGTCAAATGCTTGGACGCCTCCTATTGAAGGGATGGTGAAGTGTAATGTTGATGCGGTTTTTAATCCATCTTTGCACATTGGAGGAGGAGGAGGTGCAGTTTTTAGAGATTTTTCGGTCTGGGTCTGCAACATCAATGGAAGCTATATGTCTTAGAAAGGCCATGGAGTCGGCTCTAAATGCGAATCTTCGGGCTATTTGGTTTGAAAGTGATTCTAAAATAGTGTGTGATGTGGTGCTACAAGATGATGGTCAATGTCCTGTGGATATTCAGGCCATTGTTTTTGATATCAAATAAGGGCTGCGGAGATTTTCCTCGTCTGGTATTAGTCATGTTCGTCGGCATGGCAACGAGGTAGCCAAATCTAGCATTGTCCGGACTCTGGAGTATGACAGTATATATATATATATGCATTGTCCGGAGTATGACAGTAGGTAGTTATTTAATATGCTCTCCGGTGCTACAAGATGGTCAATGTCCTGTGGATATTCAGGCCTTTGTGATGTCGAGCTTCTGCATTGTCCTGAGTTTATTCAAAATCTAGCTTTGAAAGATATTTCTCAGGCGTCGTGTTGAGTGTTATTTTTTGTGTACTTTGCCAGGATATATATATCTATATATATGCATATACATGTGACAACTAGTAGGTAGACGACAGTGATTTATATACTTAGAGAGAGAAATAGAGTTTTATGTAAATGTTTATAAATTTTAGATCTTTGTATAGATAATAGATTTAACACAATTAATATTAGAGCAAGAAATAAAATTTATAAAATGAAAATTTTAAAAGTTACTATTTATTTACTACCATATAATAATTTTTCACTAATTAGACGGTTTCTCTGCACAGCATTGTGCTGCCAACTCGATCACCTTCACCTATGCAAAAATGGCATAATCTTTCAACAACAATGGATGCATGTATGTTTCAATTGACAAATATTGTATTTCATGAAGCACGGACATTTTTCCAAAGGAGTCGTACTTTTGTTGTGTTCGTGTTGGACACTTGTCTCGGTCTCTGTAAATAAAATAATTTTTTTATTATTTTGGACACTTTTTTTTTTCGACAAAATTTTGTCACTTTTTGGGCATTTAGCCTACACTTTCAAAGACACAAGTTTACTCGGGAAAAAAATTGACATTATAAGAATGGGAGTGGAGTAACGAACGAAACATTAAATGATATTTATACATTTAAAATAAAAACACTATTCCGACAAAGTAATAGAATAAGTGTACATATGATATAAAAGTTATTACAACGCTCAATAGATGTATATAAATAAAAATTCATATTTATATAAAGCTGTGTCCAAGTCATACCTATTTCCTATTTTTTTAAAATTTGACATCTTAACTTATCCGTCTTCATCTAATTATATGTCTGGTTATATAATTAGATTTTAATAAACAAATAATGTGACGTGTCCATCAAATAATTGCAAATCTACGTCATGTCATCAATAATGTATTTTTATTGCCAAAAGTACTTGCTGGCAGAATGATTCAAAAATGTACTATATGAAAAGTTCATAAATGCTGTGTTTTTTGCCAATTCCCGAATCCCTCCTTGGCCATGGCGAAACTTGATTAGCCAAGTTAGGATCCACATTATTATCAAAAGAAGGTGGTGGAGCACTACAACGGTTCATACAGACGTTAAAGCAATGCAGCTCTATCTCACCATTTTTGAAGCACTCATGACTACATTTTTACAGGCATGAAGCTGAAGCTGCTTCTGTTAAATGCTCAATGAGCATCAACATCGCTAGCCCCACCACCAAAACACATACTCTCACGATTTTCTTTTCCATACCTTTATTCTCTTCAACAATCACCTCATTTTACCTTCCCCTAAGGCACCACCTCAAGGCATTATTTATAGGTCAAATATCCATAAAAAAAAAAAAAAATTGGTCCCCAAGCTATTGTTTCACACTATTTTGATTAATAAGAAAAATAAACATAATTTATTGACAAGAGGGTATCATTGTCTTTTTATGCAAATATGGAGTATTTGCACCAAATGGATATTAAATATTTATTTTTTAAAAAAATTATATTGATTGCAATGAACATTAGTAGTACAAGAGAAACAAATTGACTTGATAACTCATGGGTGTACCATGTGGGATAATTCCTGAATTTTAATTTTGAATTACATAAATTCATAAAGTGAGTTTTTTTTGTTTTATTATTATTATTTTTTGGCAGATTCATAATGAGTTGAGTTTATAACAAATTGGCTATTCATGAGCCAAAGATTATCGCCACATGCTTTTCCATTCTAGGCTTTACTGCAATATGTTGGGACCCACAAGGATATAGAAATTGGATTAACTCATTTGAACGATTCTCCCCACTTTGAAATTTGAAAACACTTTTCTCTTCACAATAAAAATTGCTTTTCAATTTCCACCAAATAAAATGTACATTTAATCGACTAACTCACCCTTCATTACATATTAATGGAGAATTTTTTTAATTTATTTTATTTTCATAGTAAAAAATAAACTAAAACTGGGAAGTGTGAGAATAAAATTTTCAATATAAAAATAAATAAATAAATAAAAATCAAAGAGCATATATTCTTGCATATTTGTTCGGGCTTCTCTAATTATAAGGATTAAAAAAAAATTAAAAAATAATAAAAAAAATCAAATGAGGAGCATCTTCTTCTCTAGAGCTTCTCTAACAAAAAAAAAAATCTAACACCCTCAACAACTCTTGCCAAGCCGGTTGTCCATCTCCGGACTTGACAATGAGTTTTTTTCGATTCCTACTGCTGTTCTTAGTGATAGAGCTTACCGAAATGGCAGCAACTCCCTCAACAACTCTTGCCAAGTCCGGTTGCCTCCATCCCGAACTTGTTCGAGGTATATCTGTCTGGTCGGGACTCAATTTTTGACGCCGTTTCTTTTGTTGTTCATATTTTCTCATTTTGAATCTTTTTCCTTCCCCCTGTGTAGGCCTTTACCCGTGTCCGGTTGCCTCCACCCCGAACTTGTTCGAGGCATATCTGTCTGGTCCGGACTCGATTTTCGACGTAGTTTCTTCTGTTATTCATATTTTCTCATTTTGAATCTTTTTCCTTCCCATGTGTACGCCTTTACTCGTCGTCCTAATGGTTTTTGAATTAAGACTCTAATACCAAATTTGTAATGACCCTAACTGATGCCAAAATTTTAAAAAAAAATTCGACATGACCTTCGCTAAAAATCGTCCTATAACAACTTATTTAAAAGTATTTTTTAACCTGTCTAAACACAATAAACATCTAACGCATTACATTCCATGGTGGTAATCCAATCAGATGCACAGACCGATTATGACACATTTAGAAGCCGATTCCCTCCTTCAACTTATTACTGCAGCTGCAGCACTCCGATCTTCAACCAATCAGATGCACAGACCGATTATGACACCTTTATCTTACCGCTGTGGCAATCTTGCGTGTGCCGAAAGGATAAAGAATGGTAAGATTGCCACAGCGGTGGGGGCAACCGGGCTTGACAAGAGTTATTGGGGAGTTGCTGCAATTCCGGCGAGCTCCATCACTAAGAACAGCCGTAGGAATTGAAGAAAACTCATTGTCTCTGCTTCCTCCTCTCTATCTAGTGTAACGTACCAGTCAGCCTAAAGGGATTCCTATTTATGAAATTTAATTTTTCCTATATTTCATTCTCTCCTTCTCCCTCCCGTTTCAACAATTTCAATCTCGTGATGGATTGTACCGTCCAGAGAGTTAACGGTAACAACAAGAGTTTGAAGTCGCCGGAAATTTTCCAAAGTTGACGGAATTTCAGAAGTTGTTGAACTCTTGGGTATGTCGGCCAACTTACACTTGAAAATCGTCGGAGGGAGGGAGGAGTTGATGGAGTTCCTCTGGAGATAACTGAAAGAAATAAGGCGGCAGAGCAATTCTGGAAACGCACCGGCGAGGCATGAATATCAATTTGTTGTGCTTTATACTTAGAATCTGAAGTGATGAAAGCACTCTAAAAGATGGTAGGATCTGATTGACTTGATAACTCATGGGTGTAGCATGTGGGAGATAATTCTTCAATTTTAATTTTGAACTCCAAAAATTCATAAAGTGAGTTTTTTTATTATTATTATATATTTTTTTCTTTTTTGTCAAATTCATAGTGAATTGAGTTTATAATAAATAGACTATTGATGATCCAAAAATTATCTCCACATGCTCCTTCATTTTATGCTTTGCTATAATATATTGAAACTAAGGTCACAATCACTTTGATTATATATCTATCATATAGTCAGTAATTTGAATAATCAATTGACATTATTCCTGAATAAGAGGACTAAAGTCACGTTGATTCTCTCTTTCACATTGGTTTAATTGGAATAATTGATTGAGAAATTGAAAAAGTGTAAATAATAATAATAATAATAATTGTATTAAGAAAGACAAAAAATAATATTAGTAAGAGCTTCCAACTCCACCCAAGTCATGTCGCTTCTTTAGGGAGTCTCTTTCTCTTCTCAAACGCTGGGGTTACACCCAGGTCATTGTGGAGGGGGATTGCGAGTTGTTGATGGCCCTTCACCCCCTTCTGATGGTTATTCTGAAGGATGTTCATTCTTTTTTGCATTCTTGTGGGGGTGCCTCTCTTGTTTGGACCCCTCGTAAAGGAAACGTTATTACTCATCTTTTAAGTAAAAAGGCTTTGAAGTCAAATGTTGTAATTTTGAGTGGAGCATAGGGCCTAAGTGGTTGTTAAATGCTTGTTCTTTTGAATGTTTTCCGCTTTCCGGCTAATGTTATCGGCTTTGTTTAAAAAAAAAAATGTCCCTTCCTTAGTTACAAGTCATTCACAAGATGGACCCACTCATAGTGTCATCATGTGAAAGGTTTGGCAAGTTTTATCCCTCATTTGAAGTATTCTCTCCACTTGAAATTTGAGAACACTGAAATAAAATGTACATTTAATATAATAACTCACCCTTCATTAATTTAATTTAATTATTTATTTTATTTTCATAATAAAAAATAAATTCAAATTAATAGAAATTTCAATATAAAAAAAATATTTAAAAATCAAAGAGCATATGTTCTTAGATTTTTTGTCGAGCTTATCTAATTATCAAGGAGAAAAAAAATATCAAATGAAGAGCATCTTATTCTGTTAAGCAAGAACATCCAAATTGAGGAAGCATCCAAAACTAACTGTACATTCATTGTGTTGCCTGTTGTGAACTCCACCACCAATTTTCTTGTAGGTATGAGTGTGCATCCATTAGGCACAAGACACAGCTGTGTTTATAACTCATGGGTGTACCATGTGGGAGATAATTCCTGAATTTTAATTTTGAATTACAAAAATTCAAAAAGTGAGTTTTTTTTATAATTATTTTTTCTTTTTTGTCAGATTGTTGAATTTATAACAAATTGGCTATTCATGACCCATAGATTATCTCCACATGCTCCTTCATTCTAGGTTTTACTACAATATATTGAAACCCACACGATATAAAAATCGGACTAAGGTTAATCATATTGATGTTATCTGTCACATTGCCGTAATTTGAATAATCAATTGAGATATTATTCCTCACTCAGTAGAAAAGTAAAATGAAAAATAAAAAAATTGTAAAAAAAAAAAAAAGATTGTATCAAAATATAATAATTTTCATCCAAATGAAAGAAGAAAAAAATTAATATCATTATCACAATATTTTGAATAGATAGCTGCCAACTCATTCATAAGATGGCCCACTCATATTGTCATGTGAAACGTTTGGCAAGTTTTATCCACCATTGAAGGGATTCTCTCCACTTGAAATTTGAGAACACTTTTATCTTCACAATTGCTTTTCAATTTACACTTAATCAAGACCTTAGTCAAGACCAAAAGTAAAATAAAATGTGCATTTAATCTAATAACTCACCCTTCATTACATATTGATCTTAAAATTTTGACCATTTTTTTTTATAATTTAATTAATTATTTAATTTAATTTAATTTCATAGTAAAAATAAACTCAGTCAGTCAAGTGAGTGAATAAGAATTTCAATATAGAAAAAAAAGAATTAAAACATATATACCTTAAAATACTTCATAATAAAACTTTTCAGAAACGAGTTTAAAAAGCATATATACCTCAAAATACTATCATGTCGGCTTTCACAGCTCTCACTTTCAAAGGTTTTAAAAATTAGCACTACTTCATAATAAAACTGTTCAGAAACGAGTTTAATAAGCAAAATTATTGGTCCACCCCGGAACTTAAACCCCATCCCTCCTCATTTCTCATTAAAGATGATGACGTAGTACCATTGAGTCACAGGCGGTTTGGTAAGATTATTTAGACTTGAGTAGTCTTTAATGAACAAAAAATCTGATGTTATTTGAGTTCAAATTCTTTACTTAAAATGCAACCATAATTCGTTTATCTGAAACCCGAGTTGCTAATGATGAGTTCAATTTATTCTTAATTACATATGTCCTTGTCATCAACACAACCATGGAATCAAAATAAATTAGGATTTATTTATTTATTTAGGGAAAGAAAAAAAAAAAAGTATAGAAAAAGATTGACCAGATCACAGACAATGTTTTGTGAGGTATATATTTGTAATTGGCTAATTTTGTTATCAAAACAAGTCTGGTTGAGTACGTTATAATTTTGAGTTCAAATTGTAAGTTCGAGATCAGTAGTGAAATTAAAGAGTTGTTCATATTCGATAGCTTGAAGACTACAAAAAGGTAAGAACAACACTTCAGGAAGTTGAGTTAAAAGGTTAGGACACTTGCATACATCGTATGTTTTTAAAAAATGCACATTGCCCAAATTTTTCTAAATGTTTAAACCTTCGGTTTAGATCTGGCTAACTTGAACCAGTTAAAGGCAGCTGAAAAGATAGATATTGATTTTTGTGTGTGTATGAGGGGTTGGGTCTGGAATATACCTTGACGCCCAATACTTTGTCCTTCTCTCGTATCAGTACTATATAGCATTCATAGTGAGTCATCTGGAGATGGACTAATTTATTTTCCCGGGAAAGTGACAAGATGGCTTTTAAAAGCTTGCTTTGACACTTTGGGATTGCAATTCAATGTGATTGGTCTTTCCAATTGGATCCTTATTTAATTGGGTAAAAGTTTCAATCTTGGACCACTTTTATGTTTCACTACATTACTGTTATTTCTTTATATTTCCTTCATTCAATTTGGACTTTAGTCTTGTACATTACTGAATTTCTTGCATCTTCAATTACAATTCACATCATAGATGATATCATACATATTCATGTCTTTCACAGCACAAAATGGCCTTTAATTAGGAGAAAATAAAAAATTGCACTGTCATACAAATACAAAGATTTAATATGATTTGGCTTATAATGTTCAAGGTGAAGATTGACAAAGAGTTTTTAATATGCAAAAATTTTCTGAAAAAAATAAAATAAAAACAATTACAAGTCTCTACAAAATTCAATGTGGTTGATTATTGTTGACAGATACATTTTTACACAAAAAGTATAAAATAATGGCGGGAACTAAAGATAAGTATCCAAATTTTGTGTAAATGTACTATGACACATTAAATTTATACAAATATATATATATATATATACACATACATAATCGTTGGAAATGCTATTATAATCCCAGTTGTATACGTAAAATTACAAAATAATTTTTATTTATTTTACAAATTCCAAAAAGAAATAGAGAGGGTTGAGAGAGAAAGAGGGACGAGTGGTAGCCCGGCCTAGTGGTTCTTTGATAGAAAGAGGGCATAAAGGAAAAAGCAACAAAGAAAAATCAAGTTGTGGAGTCATTTTTACAACAGAGGGAATATAAGCTGAATTAATTGAACCATTAAAATCTTTCCTTATTTAGAAATTTATTATGAACACGACTCTAATATTTGTCTACATAAATTCATGTCACCATTCAAATCTTATCACGTTTGCTTGCAAGTTTGGAGTATGACACCACCAACCAACTACTTTACTTGGACATACAATCTTCCATCCGTTTCAATTCATTTCCTTCACGGCTTTCTATTTTAGCCTCAGCTCACAAGCTCCTCCAATTAAAAGAAGTTGGACCCATCAAAATGATCGAAAGTACCTCATCTCTTATTTCTCTTTCTTGTTTGGTCGTGTTCGGTATGAAACATAAGCGTGTCTCCACTCTCCTCCAACTTTTCCAAAACCCTATTTTTGAATCAGGTTTAGTGAGACCTCGAACCAGAAACTTTCCAAACAATATGAGTGATAGCTGATTAGTCATGTCCGGTATGAAACATAAGCGTGTCTCCACTCTCCTCCAACTTTCCCAAAACTCTATTCAGGTTCAGTGAGACCTCGAACCAAAAACCTTCCAAACAATATGAGTGACAGCTGATTAGTCGTGTCAGGTATGAAACATAAGCATTTTCGACGCATATCTCGTGTCTGTGCCATGCCGTGTCACACGAGCACCCTAGCTGGCACCTCCAAGTCCAGGTAATATTATCGATTGTAGGTTTGTTAAAAAGTTTTGCTCCATGTGTCCCAAAATTATTGGGTGTATTAGGGATTCCAAAGTTATCCTCGATAAAAGACAAAAAATACTGCTTACTTAGTGCACAAGTTAATGTCGCTAGAATAGTTTAAATATATTATGTAAAAAGTACGTTCATTTCTTAAATGAGACATCTATTTTAAGACATTTCAGAATAAAAAGATGGAAAAAAAAAAAAAAAAAAATTAGAACAAGAATTAAAATCTAATTTGGGACATGTAGAGTAGAAAATTTTGAGAGTAACACACCATTATTATATTGGGGGAAGTGCAGAAAACACCCCTGAAGTATACTTTTTGTAGCATTTTTACCCCCTAATTGAAAAGGTGTGCAATAAACACCCCTAATCTTTTGAAATTGTGCAAAATTATCCCTCTGTGCAATAAACACCCCTAAATTGTTACTGTAATACCCATTTTGCCCTTTTAGTCTTCCGAAAATACCCATCATTCTCTTTCTACTCTCTGCCGCCGGTTCCTCCTACCACCATCTTCTTCTCACACCATAATTCACCCCTCAACTCCACCCATCAATCTCATCCATTCATATATATATAAATATACACACACACATATATATATATATCTATATATATACAAGGCGGCTGCGAATCAGAGAACCTTCGCCAACAAGCCCGGCAACAACAACCTGGTCCGTGTTGGAGGACCCACAAACCCTCTTCTCACCGACGGTGGTCTATCCACCGTCATATCGAAGCCCAATGGTGTATGTGGCATCGATACCAACTCAGCCACTGTCATAATCTCTGAGGAAGAAGACGACTACCGCGGCGTGAAGAGCACGCGATTTGCAGTAACCGGCGCGTGTTGAAGGGCATGAAATTATGTCGTTACCGCCACTGCCGCAGATCGATTTATTGAGGATGATTTGGTAAACCCATGGCCGCTACCTGCAAATCAAGATCGGTGGCCGTGTTGTGCGTTTTTGGCTTTCAATTTAGGGTTTGGATTTGGTGGTCGTCGTTTAAGATTGCATTGAAGATACCCAATTCGCATGTGACGATAACCCGAAGAAGATGTCGGCGATGACGCAGAGCCCCGGAGAGCAGATTCGATGGCAACTACATAGCCGACAGCGATGACGCAGATTCGACGGCGTTGAAGTCCGGCGTTTGGTGCTCGCATCGGCAACTCATAGCTCTTGCAAAGAACTTAAAATCGAACAAGCTCTCGAGTCTCGCCGGTGTTCATAGTCGCCGGAGTTGCTTCACCGACTGGGTCTTGTATATATTGAAGCTCACCACCCATGGAAGGCTTTGTTATTTTACAATTTAGCTTCACCCCGAGTCCAACTCGGACGAGAATTCCAAATCAGCTTTGACCCATCTCCACTTTATCTCTCTTTCCCCTCTCAACACCAAAATTGCAGTGGCGTCGAGGTCGTCGTCGTCATCGGTGGAGATGAAAGTCGTTAATAAGAGGAGAGAGAAACGCGGAGATGTCATGTCGGTGTGGCTGCCGTTGGGTTGTCGAGGTCGTCAGTGGCGGCGACGGGAGCCGCTGCCGGATTTCCTTATATATTTGCAGAGTGTAACTTCCGGCGGCCGGCACCACCTTCGCCGAAAGTCCCCGGCCATTATGATTGATTTATATCTTGGATGTGTTCTTCATTTTCTTGTGGAGGTTTGATGAATACTTAAATCCGCCAAGAAGCAGGTTGATTTCATGGCTAAGAAGGGAGTGTCCGTGGTGATGCCAGTTAGGTGCCATTCATACCCCCTACACTCATGGTTATCAAAATCATGATCTGGATCATCCGATCACAGTATTACTTGATCCTACGGTTCAAAGTTATCAAAACTGATCGTGAAAACTGAAGCCCAAGAAACCGAACAGGGTTTACAGAGTCCTTTTTGGTCTTTTTACATTTTTTTGTATTTTTATATGTTTTATAAAATTGTTGATTAAGGGAACTTTAGTCAAGTTCAGTTTTAAATTTGTCAGAGAGACTTGATTGCACCAAATTGAAACTTGAGGGGTGTTTTTTGCACGAGAGGGATGTGATATGCACTATAAACATACTTGAGAGGCGTGTTTTTTGCACGAGAGGGATGTGATATGCACTATAAACATACTTGAGAGGTGTTTTTTGCACTTTACGCTTATTGTATTCTGCTTTTTTCAAATCTCAACAACCTAAATTTATATAGTAGGATCTCTTATCTTGTGTCACATGGTCTCTGTCCTACCAAGAAGGTACAAAAACATTGTCCTAGTGTTGTAGTAGTGTGTTGGGAAACACAGAGACTGAGTAGCCTCCCGTGACCTCATTTTTTGGCATCATGGCCAGCTGCCAACCAAGGGCTTGCATTCAATAACCCCTCTGGACTCCTTGGTGATGTGTGTGTGTGTGTGTGTGTGTCACTCCTCCACATATAACAATCAGCAATTCTCAGTTTCTCACACAACTCAGCCTCCCCTCCACATAGAATTAATTTTTAATTTTCTGAATTATTGGGTACTTCTTTTGGGCTCTGAGCTTGTTTCCATAATTGACTGGAATTTGATCAATGGGTTTTCCCATTGTGTGGGCTCTTTTGGTTTCGTTGCTGACCTTATGGTAAGTGGGCCGCATTCTGGGCCTGTATTTGTATCGTAACTTTTAAAGTTTACATGTTGCGGTTCAGTCTTTGGGCTTATCCTTCCATGCCCGGCTGCCCCAGTGCCCCTTTGTTCTTTTAATAATTTTATTTACCGAAAATAATATAAAATAACAACATAATTAGTTGCCTTTAGATTCACAGTTCACTATGGATCATTTTTCAAAACTCAGCATCCATATAAGATAGTTAATTAATGCTTAATGTTTTCCAACAAGTATGATACTATTTCTTCAATCTTTGCTCTACTTCATAAATTCTATTGTATTTAATAAAAAGAGGTTTGGAGAAATCTATTGCAGATTAAATAGCACAAGGCAAAAGAATATATCAATATTGTAGCATTCTTTACTCTTTTAATTCACCTATATATAATGTTAGTGAGTAACACCATGCGTAATAGTCGTGGAAGAATATAACATGGGTAGGCATTTAGGTAAAAATATTTTAACTTTTTTTTTTTTTCCTCTCGGAATTGAGTTATCAAACAATTAAGACTAGGCTGTATTTTGATGCATTCATATATTTTATACATATTTATGTCTGGAGCTAAAGATAAATATCTAAATTTTGTGTAAATATATTATGACATATTAGATTTATACAAATATATATATAGATATATATATATACAAAATCGTTAGAGATACTCTTACAATCCTATTCGTGTACGTAAAATCACAAAATAATTTTAATTTATTTTACAAATTCATGTCATCTTATCTTGTTTGCCGTCAAAGGTCCACTTGCAAGTTTGAATTATGACCCACCACCAACCAACTACTTTACTTGGAGATACAATCTTCCATCCGTTTTTATTCATTTCTGTCACGGCTTTCTATTTCTATTTTGGGGAAGTTGGCTTCTTTCATGATATCTTGAATATAAGCTGAATTTATTGAACCTTGGTCACTTGCAAATTTGGACTCTCATTCATTTCCTTTGACAATGTTTGTCGGTTCTCGAGACTTAATTCTTTACCATTTTCGTCAAAAAGAGAAAATTTCAACCAAGTAAAGAACAAAGTAACATGGGGTGCTTGCAAATTTTCATTACAACCTTTATCTTAATGAGCCTTCAATACTATACGAAAAACGCATATACCTAACAAAATTAAGTAAATACCTAAAACTGTGGTTATTGTATTTCTATCATTCCATATATAACCAAGAAATGAAAAAGATTAATCTACATGAGTCTCGAGCCCCAAAAGTGCATGATAAATGCCGGCAAAAACTCAATAATGCAGAGAAAATTAAGTGAATTACTCCATATTCAAAGTATGAAAAGTATATATAACTTCTTCACAAGAGCCTACCAAAGGCTTGGCGAGAAGTAAAAATTAATCCTTGTTCATACATAGACTCATCGGTTATGAAATGAAGTAATCCATTATAAGATGAAAATATTTATTGTTGGAGAGTTGAACTCTTGGTTCAATTAACAATAATTATCTTATTTCAAAATTTACTTTTAACCTAAATTCTTTATTAGTAAAAACTACTTTAAATTAAAAAAAGAAAGTCATTTAACTTCAAATCGTGAAATTGGTGAATTTCGAATTATAATTCAATTTCCAAATCCGAATTCATATTGAACAACCATGAGGCGAAATTGAAATTCAAGGCTCAAGGTCCCAATCCTATATTCTCGAACGCATTCTTAATATCTTCACTCTCTCTCTCTCTCTCTCTCTCTCTCACACACACACACACACACACACACACTAACAATAAAAATGCACGTCTAGGCTCCACAATGGGCCCAATTCAAGCCCAAAACTAGGCCCAATCAAGAGCTAAATTTCAAGAAGCCCATTTGCAGCACACGAGTTGTCGTCCCCAGGGAGCTGGCTCTGCAATCTTTTAGACTATACCAACTCAATATCTTCATGTCAGCTTCAGTTTGCTTCAAATGCTGAAATGCCATTAATCACCAAGATCGACCTTTTAGTCCAGTAGTATTTCTTCACCTTCCTAAGAAAAGGTCTAGGATTCAAATTCCCACATGGACAAAATACACACACACATATATAAATAAGAATAAAAGAATGTGATTGGTCTTTCCAATTGGAAAAATCACAGCAACTGGTAAGATGGACAATTCAACGCCATGGGAAGAAGGAAATCAACGGAAGAGTGCACGGGCGAATCCAGGAATTGTCAAGAGGGGGGCTAAGCAAAAAAAAAAAAATTAACAGGATGATTGAATCTTAGGGGGATCAAAAGATTGAAAGAATTGAAAATTTTAAAGAAAATACGAAGACTAGGAGGAGCTTTCTGATTTATGCTCTAACTCTTAATCGGGCTTTAGTGATTTATTAGGGTTTGTTTGTCTTGGACCTATTTAGTTGGTCTTTGTTTTAAAATTGTAACTTAAATCTTGGACTTATTTGGATGGGTTAATATTTAAGAGGACTAATACTACTACTAAATTTTATTTTTTTTAGAATTAGACTAAATTTAGCATTATTAAAATAAATAAATAAAATTTTGGGGGGGGGGGCCTCAAGCCCACCGAAGCCCCCCTCTGTGTCCGCCTGTGGAAGAGTGGGCCTGATGTACAAAAATTCACGAAAAACATGAATAATTTAAAATGTAATGTTTTTTAGTATTCAAAGTGTGTTAATTCAAAATGAGCTCATACAGTCATACTTGCATGGCATGCTTGCATGAAATTGGTAAGGCTTTACCGACATGGTCATGTATAACAAATGTTCGAGGTTATTAAGAGTAAATATTTGTTACTCCAATTAGGTGAGGTATTGAATTGTCTCAGTTAAAAAAAAAAAAAAAATTGACTCTGAAGGACAAAATAAAAAAATTGACTTTGTAAACAGCTTAGTATTGGGCCCGCCAGCCGGTGGTTTATTACAAGAAGGGAATTTCTTGTTTTTTAAATTATTTTTATTTTCATAAATAAATAAAAGAAATAAAACTTTAATAAGGTAATAATAAGAGTAGGAGGTGTTGATGTTTCTAAACACTATCTTTCTCACTATTTTTAAAGAAGTGATGGAAGCATTTCTCATTACTTTTGTGGGTCACACCTATTTAATAATTCGTGTGAATGCAATTATAGCAAGAATGAAAATTTTAGAATTTTGTGGTCTTTGTTTTCCTTTATATAGCCCACCAACGTAGAAAATTGCTTAAACATTGAATGTAGTTTGTAGTCAACCTGACCAATACAAAAGTCATAAATGGTGGGGGTAAGAAAAGCACTTGTAATACCTTTTCTTTTCTTAATTTTCCTTTTCTTAATCTTCATACAGTGGCTTTAAACCCTCAAACTTTCTATCATCTTAATAATTTCAGGTCCTACCACTAGACTTCATTGTGAAAAATCTTAATCTGAATTTTCATCTTTGTAACAGTGAGAAGAAAATGCTAGAAAATCATAGCTGTTTCACATCATGTACATATTTAAATAAGTAGGAATTTGATTGAATCTATTATTATATAAATGTTCAAAAAATTAGACATATAAAAAGAATGGTGTAAAATAAAGCTTTATGTACAGGTGTATATGTTATACAGTATATTGTGTAAAAATTAGGTACCAAAAATTCAACTATATATGTTTTATAAAAAAGATGTAATAAATTCAACAAATCATGCACTAGCCTTTTTAGGTGATGGATTTCACGTCTGCTCAAGTGCTCAACGTAACACCAATAACCTTTTTGAAAAAAATAACTTCTTTAGTTCTTTCTAGAAACAAATATATGTTTAAAATTACAAAGTCTACATAAAACTTTCAACAAAATTAGAAATAATTTAAATTAAAAAAAGTTATCAAGTTGTATTTATATTCGTGATCAACTCGATAATTTGGTTGTGAATTGATAAAATTGACATTGCTATTTAATGTTAAACTAAAATTTTGATAATAATTTTTTAAATTATTTTTGTAATTTTAAAATGCAAAGGTCAAATTTGTAATTTAATATTAACTAATAATTTTGTGTGTGTGTGTGTTTTTTTTTTTTTTTTTTTTGTAATTTAACATTAATTTAATGGTCTTTTATTATTTTGTAATTTTAAAATAATAATATTCAGCATTTTTATTTAACATTAAATAACTTGACAATTTTGCCATTATTTCTCAATTAAGTTAATGGGATATCCATCCAAACACACACTAATAACCTTTTTGATAAACTAACTTCTTTTGTTAGTTTATTTTGGAGAAAATATATAGAATTAAAATCACAAAGTTACGTGTTCTTTTAAAATTGAAAGTAAAATTTTTAGTAGAATTAAAAATAATAATAAATTAAAAAAATTATCAAGTTGTCATTATATTCGTAATCAACCCATTAATTTGATTGTGACTACCTGCCACGCCAGATCAATGTAGTGTAGGAAATTGCTTAAACATCATTTGTATTAAGTAATATTTTATTGATTTTTTTTTTCTTTTTTCCTTTTTCTGGGTGAAGCTTGATTAGTAGTTTTAATATTCGTTTTCTTTTTCCTTTCGGCAAGGTATTTGAAATAATTTTGATTCTGGCACAATATGATGTACGAAAATTTACTTAATGATTATATCTAGATTTCAAACATTAAGATAATAAGCATTTTATTACGGTGAAAAGGATTAAATATAGCTTCAATACCTTAAGTAGCTTTGGATACTTTGGTATTTCAATTTATTTGAAGAGACTTGACACAGATCAACTTACGCAGAATTCTTCCCATTGCAAATTGTTTTTTCAATTTGATTTTTCGTAGTATTTCATAATTGATTGACGGACAGAAACTTAGATCCAAATCATGTTTCCGAACTAATTTGAAATAACAATTCATAATAAAAATTGAGATAATACGAATCCATACCTAATCAAATAAAAACAGAGTAATCTCTACAAAAGCTTAATGAAACTTAGATAAATAGAAAATTCAATAATGATAATAATGATAATAGCCAATAGATAAATAGAATATTAGATAATGTAACATAAACTCAGCTTGAATTACGGAGTACTTGTTAAGATATTGACTTGGGTCAACTCATATATATATATATATATATATATATATATATATATATATATATATTCCGGAAGTCATATACTATTTAACAACATAAAATTAACTTGAATTATTTGTCAAGATCTTGACTTGGGGTCAAGTCATAGTCTCTTTCTGCACCAAAACTGAAGGCCAATGTGGAAAAATCATAGCAATTGCTAAGATGGAAAATTCAACGCCATCGAAAGAAGGAAATCAAATGCTAAGATGGAAAATTCAACACCATCGACAGAAGGAAATCAAAGGAAGAGTGGAAAATACTATGTACAAAAAAATTTCACAGAAAGCTTATACCCAGATAATTTGTTGATATTAAAAATTGGTTACTTGGTTGACAGACCTAACCAAATAAAGACCCGAATAGATTCAATTGGGTCTATATGTTTGGCTCGCTCAAGTTTTGCCCTCTATACGTCAATTACATCCACTTATAAATGAACACTTAACAATTGTACATGCTAAAAAGCAACCACAACAAGAGTATAAAAAGTAAAAAATTAAGGTGATTTAGTTTATGACTATGGAAATAATTTTTTATTTTTATTTTTATTTTTATAAACTTCTTTTTTGTGAGGTAAATTGCACTCAAACCGCCAGAGCTTTCAGTATCAAGGTAGTATCAATGTAGTGCCAAGAAATTGCTAAGATTGGAACAGCCATCTAACTTAATTAATGGCTAAGATTTTTTTGAATACGTATCTGTAGAATATATACACTCACTTATTGCTCTCAGATAAATCTCTAGCTCCTAGTAATTTGTTTCATAATTAAGCTAGGTTCCATGGCTGCTTCTTCTTCATCATCATCATCGTCATCACTGCATGGATCTGAATATGATGTGTTCTTAAGTTTTAGAGGGGAAGACACTCGCAAAACCTTTGTGGGTCATCTCTACACAGCTCTAGACCAGAGAGGAATTAGGACCTTCAAAGATGAGGAAAGGCTTGAGAGAGGAAAATCTATATCTTCAGAAATGGTGAAGAATATTAATGAATCGAGAATTGGCGTGATCGTTTTCTCCAAAAACTATGCTTCTTCGTCATGGTGCTTGGATGAACTGGTGGAGATCCTTGAGTGCAGGAGGACCAAGGGGCAAATAGTTTTGCCCATCTTCTACCATGTCAAAGCGTCGCGAGTTCGGTACCAGAAGAGGAGTTTTGCGGAAGCATTTAGACAGCATGAAGAAAATTACAAAGAGGACATGGAAAGGGTTAAGAGATGGAGGGACGCTTTGAAGGAAGCAGCAAATCTAAGCGGCTTGGATTTACAAGATGCAGCTAATGGGTACATATATATATATATATATATATATAGATATATATTCTGCTTCTATATATATACACGTTATGCTTCTATATATGATCAGTTATTACTAGCTTAGTTCAATGTATATATACATTATTTTATTGGTTTGTGATAAAGAGCAGCAACAACTTTATTGACTTCCCACCAAGGAGCAATATATTAGGGCTTTATTTAATTTATAATGAGTAAATATTTATTTCAACCTTTATATATTTCTCTCAACCTATTTTTTCTCTATTTTTTTTTTTTTTTTTTCTCCTCAAGTCGTTGATTTTAACGTGCTTTCTACCTAACAGGTATGAGGATAAGTTTATCAAAAATATTGTACAAGTGATTTTAGAAAAATTGCAACCTAAACCATTCAGAGTTGCTAAGTACGAAGTGGGTATCGATGCACGCGTAGACAAAATAATTACATTGCTAGACGAGGATCAACTCTTTGTTGGAATTTGTGGAATTGGAGGAGCAGGTAAGACCACCGTTGCCAAAGCGGTTTTCAACCGTAAATCAAAAGATTTTGAAAGAAGTTGCTTTCTTGAAAAAGTGAGAGAAGAGCTAGCAAAGGATGGTGGTCTAGCTAAACTACAAACCAAGCTTCTCAGGGAGACCCTAAGGGATCAAACTATAACAATATCAGATCCTGATAGGGGAATCAATGAGATAAAGGATAGACTTGGTAATAAAAGGTTTCTTCTAGTGCTTGATGATGTAGACGACCAAAATATGTTGCAGTACTTCGTTGAACAGGAATGGTTTTGTAGTGGTAGTAGGATCATCCTAACAACTAGAGATAAACAATTGTTGGAAAAGTATAATGTTAGAACATACCATCTTAAGTTATTAAATGAGAGTGAAGCGCTACAACTTTTCAGTTGTCATGCATTCAAGCGGGAAAAGCCTGAAGATGATTATGAGGAACTTTCACACCGTGCAAAAGATTATGCCAAGGGCCTTCCACTTGCTCTCCAAGTTTTGGGTTCTCTTTTATACAAAAGAGGAAAACAATATTGGTCAAGTATATTGGATAAGTTGAAGACCAACCCTCCCAAAGAAATCAAGGAAAATGTTTATCGTGTTTTAAAGATTAGTTATGAAGGCCTTAATGAGGAAGAGAAGGATATTTTTCTTGATATCGCGTGTTTCTTCAATGGATGCCATAAGAAATATGTCATGAATGTTTCTAAGTTGCCTGAATCTGACGTGGCCGTTGGAATACAAATTCTTAATGAGAGGTCCCTCATTAATATGTCAGAAAAAAATGTGGTGTTAATGCATGACTTGATACAAGAAATGGGCAGAGGAATTGTTCGTCAAGAATCTAAAGAACCTAGAGAACGCAGCAGGTTGTGGTCTTGTGATGACATCTGTCATGTATTCGCTGAAAATATGGTACGTGTTAAAGACGTATATGTTACTTTCTTTCCACGTGCAAGATTTGCTAACAAAGCAAGTTTCTTGTATTGTTCCTTGTTGTCTTCTTTGAAGAGTATAATTATAGTTGGGTTTTTATTTCTGTTGGTGTTGATAGGTGACAGAAAAAATCGAAGCTATTATGCTACCCAACAATGGATTATCTTTAGAGGGAGGGTTGTATGTAAGAGCTGATGCGTTCACAAAGATGAGGAAGTTACGAATACTCAAAATCAATGGTGTACGGCTTGATGGGTGCCTTACAGATCTTTCAAATGAGTTAAGGTATCTTGAGTGGGATGGCTATCCCCAAGAATATTTGCCATACAATTTTCATCCGAAAAGACATGTTCAACTCCATTTACCTAATAGCCTGATCAAAGGGATTTGCACGAATTCAAAAGTAAGATAATTAATTTACTCATGTGGTTTTCCTTTCTGTTAAAATTTTCTCTTTCGAATAAAATAATCTTCTCCACCCAATTGAAGCTAACTTATTATTTTATATATATATATATATATATATATTATATTTTCACAGTTTCTAGAGAGGTTGAAAGTCCTTAATCTCAATTTTTGCCCATATCTGGTAAATCCTAATATTCCAGAGTTTCCTTTTCTGGAGGAATTGTATCTCGGAGGCTGTGACAGTTTGGTTGAAGTTGAATTTGAGGATGGGAAGGTAATGTTATTATTTAAGGTGCATTATGCTTCTCTTTGCCAATTATTTTGTTAAGTTGTTTGAAGATGATTTATATCACAAATTGACCTCATATATATTTTACGACAATTTTTAGAGAAACCCCTAAGTTTTCTTACTATACATATACAATGTTTGGTGATTTTCATTTGTTATAAGGACTTTTAAAATTATCAAGTTTTCTTACTAACAAAGCAAAAACAAACAAAAAACAAAAATAAAATGTTTGATGATTTTCATTTTTCAGCAACTTGGTAACATGACGGATCATTGAAACTAAATTCACCGGGAAAAAAATTGTCAAGAACCTCCTCGAGGGTACATTTGGAAAATTGTCCAAACAAACAATAATACTGATAGCAGCTATCACTTATAAAAAAATATTAAATAAGTAATTAAAATGGCATAACAGATTTAGATTATATACCAAGTAAATTCATTACAGATCTTGCATGTCATCAGTACTATAAGGTGGTTCAGTTTTATGGATGAACAGTTCATTACTAGTTCCAAAAATAGTTGGTTACTATTTAGATGTAAAAAAGAAACAATGATAATACTAATAAAAAAAATGAACCAATAGCGATTGAGATGTTCTTTGTACGAGGCAAATCTTCGTTTTTTTTTTTTTTTTCCTTAGTAAGTTTAATTCTTTTTTGTTCTCTTGTTTTTAGGTAAAAAAATGACTTGACATAAGAAAAAAATATATATTTTCCTCTTACTGAATGCCAATTGAAATAAACTAATTAAACAAATGTCATTGACCCCATATAGTTTCAGTAACTCTCTCGTTCCTTGAGTATATTTTTTTTTCTGTATGTTATTTTATTTTATTTTTTTTATTTTTCAGATTGTGAGGGATGGATAAGGAAAAGGAAAAATGTAAAAGAAAAAATTAAAGGAAACTGAACATTATTATTGAGCTCTCGTGTTTTTATTTTATTTTATTTTTTTATCATTTAATTTTCTATTTTAGCAGATTCTAGACAAGTTAAGAATCATTTGTCTCGGTTCAGGTCAAAATTTGAAGAAAACTCCTAATGTGTCCGGGTTGTCATGTCTGGAGACATTAGATCTTTCGGGCTGTACAAGTTTGACTGAGGTTCACTCGTCCATTGAATTTCACGAGAGGCTTGGGAGCTTGGATTTTCGTTGGTGTAAAAATCTAAAGAGTCTCACAACAAAAATTAATTCGAAATCTCTCAAAAGTATAGATTTTGCTCGGTGCTCAAAACTTGAGTACTTTCCAGAGATGGAAGGAGATATGGAATGTATAAAGGTTATTCGTTTAGATGGGACTGCACTAAAAGAATTACCTTCATCGGTAGTTAAACATCTCAAAAAGCTTCGTTCTTTGAATATGGGCGGCTGCAAAATGCTTAAAAGCTTGCCGTACAATATTGGTGAAATGGAGAGTTTACAAGAGCTCGTCTTAAAAGGAACTGTAATAAAAGATTTACCTCCATCAGTTGTACGTCTCAAAAGGCTTAGCTGTTTAGATATGGGGGACTGCAAAATGTTTGAAAGTTTGCCAAGCAATATTGGTGAAATGGAGAGTTTACGAGAGCTTGTCTTAAAAGGAACTGTCATAACAAATTTACCTCCATCGGTTGTACATCTCAACAAGCTTTGTTCGTTAGATGTAACCGACTGCATAATGCTTGAAAATTTGCCAAGCAATATTGGTGAAATAAAGAGGTTAAATAATCTTTGTTTGAGAGGCAGTGGTATAAAAAAGTTACCATCATGGACTAACCATGGAAAATTAGATTGGAGTAACTGCAATTTAGATGATGAATCCATTCTTAATCTTCCTCAGTCATTGAGGGATTTGAATCTAAGCGGGAACAACTTTGTTAGTTTACCAACAAGCTTCACCCAACTTACAAGGCTTGCATCGCTTAACTTGGAGGATTGCTTAAGCCTCCAAAAATTGGAGTCACTTCCATCATCTATACATTCTGTTTTTGCAAAAGATTGCGTATCCTTAGAACGTTATTCGATTCCGAATGGTGCTCGAATTTCTGAATTGAATTTCGTTGAGAGCCACAAATTGGTTGAGAATCATGGGAACAACAAGCCAAATGTATACTATTCAGAAAGTCAACTTCAGGTACGTACATATATATATATATATATATATATATATATTTGTGTGTATGCGTCTCTCTCTCTGTAGACTTCATTCTCGATTCTACGAGAATTTTTATGAAAGCCTTTCATTTGCTTCTCTTCGATGGAGGTTTTATTTTCCCAGAATATATCCTAATTTTTGGCCTAATTCTTCTTCTGATGATCTCTGTAGACTTCATTCTCGATTCTACGAGAATTTTTATGAAAGCCTTTCATTTGCTTCTCTTCGATGGAGGTTTTATTTTCCCAGAATATATCCTAATTTTTGGCCTAATTCTTCTTCTGATGATTAATTCACCTCTGATCAAAAAGATATATCTTGGTTTGGCAAAGCCACGAATGTGTCCCATCAAAGTCCGCCTTTTGATACGTTCAAAATTAGTCCCTAATAGATGGGAACAAGAAGCCAAATATAAACTGCTCAGAAAGTATGTATTTGGGTGTGCGTACGTATGGATCACTCTCCCTCTTTCTCACAGAATTAGTAAATCATTTGTTATGGTTTTCATATATGGTACAGGAAATTGGTGGTTCAGTCCTTCTTCCAGGAAATGAGATTCCAAGTTGGTTCAGCCAAATAAAATATGAGAGTAAGAGCGGTGCTGAGGACATGACTTGTGTGTGTTTGAAGATAGATCCAGATTCTCTCCATTACCTCAAAGGAGTTTCTGTTTGTGCGGTTTTCAAAAACGAAATCAATAAGGAAAAATCATTTAACAAGGATGTAATTGATCTCAAAATCAATGGTGATTATGAAAACTTTTGTGATATATCTGATCGGATCTACGGCATCAAGTCAGATCACATAATATTGTTTCATAATGCATGTGACCCGTTTAAAAAAAAATATTGGAAATGCAATGGTGATGGGTGTTACATTGAGGCTTCAATTTGTCGACGAAATTTCTCCAATGAACGACCATTGAAGGTGAAAAAGTGGGGAATTCATCCAGTAATTGATGCGCACAAACGGAGATAGAAAAGGTAGCTCAATTTATTTTTCTTCAACTTTACTAATATTCAACTAGGATTTGTTCATTTTCTAAAGTGCCATTATGACTTAGTATCTCTCATTGCAGAATTTTTGAAGATATTTTTTTTCCTAATCACTATTTTTTGCTCAAAAGGTATAAATTATCAATAATTCCAAACAAATACTTGAGATTTGGCATGATTCCTTTATTGTTAATTTATAAAATCTTCCAAATCATTATTTTTATAATACAAAATTTCGGTTTATCATCTCCTTCTTTTTCTTACTAATTTTAAATTTAGCACAAATGATTTTTTTTTCAATATTTGGTTTTGTGTGATTATCTTTGTTGGGGGATACACTAAGTCACATAAGGCCGGAGCGAATGCGATAGTGAGAAAGCGGCAAAGTCTAAAAATTTTGAGAGCGCCCATATATTTACTTATATATATTTATTCCACTTAAAACTTATCATTTTAATTTAATATATATATTTTTTATAAATTTCTAATATTAAATAAATATTTATAATTATTTTAATAATTAATTATATGAAATAGTTATATATTTTAACCTTGTGAATTACTTATATATCATAAGTGTTACAAGTTAGCTAAGCTTGTTAGAGTGTGTTCCCTCTGTCCATATTAGTCTTCTACTTTTGTTATTAGGACTTTTAAAATTATCAAGTTGTTGTTTTAAATTCAAATATGCATATTCCTAGATTTTGAAAATTTAAAAGGTAATTATGAAAATAGCATTATTTTACTCTGACTTTTCATATGAAACATCCCTAAATGGAAAGATGGACTACTAATATGGAATAGAATGAATATTAAACAATCAAATTATGCATTGAGTATACAAATAGGAAAATGATAAACATCACGAAGTGATTTTTATAATTTTATCACTAATGAGACGAGTCATACAAATATACTTGTATACAATCCGCATACAATTCACGGATTGAAAATCTGAATTTGTGAACTCAACAATTTGAGTTCGTGAATTTAGGGCGAATTCGCTCTCAATTCGCCAATTCATGCGCGAAGCATAGGAGCATCTACTCTTTTAATGAATTATATGACTTGGGTTTTACATTTTTTTATGCATAAGCGCGTAAATTCAATTGAAGAATCTTTTATTGAGTAATTATGTAATAATTATTTAAAATTATATTCACAAACTTGTTTTTGCTACTTGTTATCTTATTTATATCCATCTTTGATGGTAATGATAAACCAATTTATAAATTGCTCCCTAAATATAAAGTTTACTGCTGGGAACTATATAAATCTGTGATGTTTTTATAGGCACTTTTCAATGTTCAGAAAAAAGTTATTTGGTGCATTGGTTGATGTTTCTCTCATATTTAAGATCTAAATGACATTTATCTTAAGTTTCTCTTATGAAAACTATATCATGAGGAGGTGGATTGGACCACAATTTTTTTTTTTTTGGGTTTTGTTTTGTTTTATCGGTTGTTATTCAAAAAATTGACAGTCTAAGGGGAACTTTGTTCCCACTTTTGAGATTTGCATTTCAATTCTCGCAACATTATGGAGGTAATGTGAAATTGTTTGTCCTTCCCAATTCACCACATCCCAGATGTGAAAGTCATGGAGTATATTACAATCTTATCACATTTTTAACACTGCAACAAAACACTGATGTGGTGCCAAAATTTTAACAGCAATTTAAAAAAAAAATGCTGCACATTTTTAATGTGGCACTTGATTGCTGTAGAAACATGGACCCATCTTTTATTTTTATTTTTCATTATTCATTTTGTATTTGTCCATCGTCCTCCCTTTCTCTCTATCTTACTTCTCATCTACTACTACTCTCTCTCTCTCACACACACAAGTTAAACCTTGTGTATTGGGGATGGTAATGGTGTTGGATCCGTAGAAATGAATCGGAGTTTGAAGGAATCTCTGATCGGAGGGAGGTCACAGCACCGGCGAGGTCTCAGTCTCAACGGAATCTCCAAGGATACGGACGAGAACTTGGATCTCTTCTCTATGAATAGCCGGAGTCTCTCCGTTGCTTCGTCCGACGAATCCGACGGTACGATTCCTCTTCATATGCACCGCATTATCCTTCTCTTTGAATCTCACTACTCCTTAGTTACTTGTGGACTGTGATATTTCATTCAAAGCTGTATGATTTAGTTTAATGCACAGTTAATTTTGATCTGATTCTGTTCAATCAGCTAATTAATGCCTTCACAACTTGTTCATAATTTAATTCATACATGTTCAATTATTGGGATTTTATGAAGCCAGAGCGTTTTGATTTCAGTGTTAATTTACTTTTCATTACCTAATTGCAGTTTCAGTGAAATTGGGGAGGCTTTCAGTTGGATCAGCGAAACCCTACAAAATATATGACTGCCAGACCGACTTCTTCTTCTACTTCTTCCTCCGAGGACACCAATTCATGGGCCGTTCATGCCTAGTCGCCGCCGGACTGCACTAGTGGCGGTGGCCGGGCATACGCTTCATTCTCTCTCCAAGTATTCGCGAGATTTCGAAGGCAGGTGATCGGGATTATACCAGCTCGGTACCTCCTCTTGATTACAAGGCAAACCCCTTGTTTCCATCCTCGGCAAAGCCCATGATTCAGGTACTACTATCTCTCTCTATTTGTATATGCCATATATATTTATATATGTTTGGTAGAACTTAAATCTTGTCCCGAACTCTGTAATTGTTTAAGTAGACTTTTCATATATGAATTATGGAAATTAAAAATTGGTCCCCAATCCATTGGTTTCAGTGTAATTAAATTGTCTAATAAAAAAGATTGAATTTTGGTCAGATTGTGTCGTGTAAGAGTTGCTAATATACATTGTAGTCCTATGTTGATTTTTGTAAGATACGAACATTCGAAAATGTGACTCACTTACATAATTTGTTGTGCATTTCCAGAGAACTTAGGAAAGGGCAAAACTTGCCAGCACATTGGACCTACTTGGTATGTACTGCTGCAGAGAACTTCATTCACTTCAATTTAGATAGAGTACATATACATATATACATGCCTATCTGTCTCTTGCATACACACAAAGAGAGATGAAGATGATGCTCAGTGCCATATTTTTTAGATCTAAACTAAGACATTAATGTTTATTTGACAAATATTGCATTTTTGGTTGCAATGCAAAGACATTGTGAGAAGCATGAGGTGAGAAATGATCAGAGAATATATTTATTATCACACATCAATGGCCATAATTTGTTTATATCTAATCATATAAAGCTTCAGGTTCAGTATGTCTTATCAATTGTCATTGACATGTGTTTCTTACATGGGTTTAGTACTTAAGTAGGTGCATGATTTTAACTTTGCTTTAGTTTTCATGTACTCCATCTTTCGGCGTCTCACCTGTCAAACAAAAACTGAGTGATTTTCTTATTACTTTCAAAGTCGTGATGAGTGTGTTTCTCATTGTTTTCATGGTTCACACCTATGAAATTATTTCGTATAAATGCGATGGCAGTTTCCAATTAGATATTTGTGATCAGTTTTTTCCTTTATATATAAAGCCATTCAATTTGGCTCATTTTAGCAACTTTAGTTTGAGGTAAAAATTCGTGTTCATGAGCTATAATTATGTTGTGTCGGTTTAAAGGTATTCTACTAAATAAATCAATCCGAACACGACCCATTTAATAATCGTGTCAAGAACCCTTAACAAAAAAAATAAAATAAAATAAAAAAATAAAAAAAGACTATATAAATGAAAATTTGACTCCGTAAACACCTTAGTATTGGGCCAGATGGAGTCCGAGCCAGTAGGAGATGACCACCCTCTGTCCGGATCAGCACCGGAAGAAACAAATAAAACACTATTCAGACAAAGTAATAGAACAACTATATATATATATATGTATACATGATATAAAAGTCATTACAACTTTTAATAGAAATGAATTAAATTTTTAATACTATTACTCAATACATGTATATAAATAAAAATTCATAGTCGTGTCCAAGTTATATTTGTGTCCTACTTTTTAAAATTTTGACTTATCAATTAATTTGTGTGACTTGTGTCTGTGTCCATGCTACATAGATTGTGATTGATACATATAGGTCATATAATTGAATTTTAATAAATAAATATTGTGACATGTTCAGTCATATAATTGCAAATCTATATCATGTCATCAATAAAGCCTTTTTATTGCCAAAAGTAGTTGCTGGCAAAATGGTTTTTTTTTTTTTTTTTTTTTTTCTTCCTGCTGGCATAATGATTCAAAAAAGTACTATATGAACAGTTAATAAATGCTGTTTTTCAATATATAAATCAAATTAGTGAGACTAGTTACTTAACTCGAGTGAGAGTACTTCATGTATAATTGGAAAAAGCCAAAATCAATTAAATCAACTAGCCAAAAAATGAAAGTTGAGTGGGTTAGCGGTCGCTATTGGTTATCGACAGTTAATTTGTTTTACAAAATAATGCAAAACTTAGGGAAAAGTTAATAAATGATTATTTATAGCATTAGGTGGTTCAATTATTGAAAAGAATAGGACGTATGGACAAATAGAACACGAGTAGAGTAACATATATCTAACCAAAATTGGAATGTATTTATCACACCCACCTAAAAGACTATTGTCTCCTTAATAGTCTCTACATTTTGAACGCTAATTCCACACCCATATGACTTGAATTTCCAATGTAGATTAGGAGTGAGAATCTAGTGAGTGGAGAACTAGAAAGAGGAATCAAGAGAAGTAAGGCCACTGCGAACTAAGGTAGTCTTTTATCATTAATGATTTTTGTTAAGCATATATACATGAAAATCCCTACATGCACTCATGTGAGGAGTGAATAAGAGATCAGGACTTTATATATATGTGGTTGATTGATTGTCAAGTTTTCAACGGGCTACTGGCCTAACAGTATCAGTCTTTTACTTCCCAAAGGAAGGTTAGGAGTTCAAGTCTCAGAAGAGATAAGTGTGTGTGAGTACTAACTGGGAAAAAAAAAGATTGATTGTCAAGTTTTATATATGTAATTGATCATCAAGTGAGTCTCCTTCATCTTTTATATATGTAAAGCATATACATATACATATATAATCTCTACACACACTCATAGTTAGGGAAAATATCCTTCATCTTTTATATATGTAAAGCATATACATATACATATATAATCTCTACACACACTCATAGTTAGGGAAAATATATCTTGAAAAAACCCATTTCCTTCAAGGAACATGGGTACCAAGTGAATACGTTTAAAAATAATACTACGTAATATAACTTTTCATGTACAAAGTGTGAATAAATTCACTTACTCAGTGAGGGGTAACTAAGAGATCAAGAGACTCTCTCTCTGTATGTGTGTGCGTGTGTATAGCTCTTGGTTGCTTATTGGAAAGAAAATGGAAATCGTCCAACAACCACAAAAGACACTAACATATTAAAAGTAAAAAAAAAAAAAAAAAAGCTTATATTATTGTCACACTAATAAGTCCATTTATGATGAAGACTTGGATAAAGAAATACATATGCTTCTAGTATCTGCAACATAAAAGCACTTAAAAGTGAGAAAATCTACATGAGCATTTTATTATTCACACAAGAACAATAAAAGTGCTACATAGCAAACGTTAAATAATTAAAGTGCTACATAGGAAACATATGTAAAATTAACACTAGCTATATAATTTCTAGGATAGAATCTAGCTTTTACTGTATTGCTGTATTTTTATTTTATTTTTATTTTTTGAGAACTAGTGTGAGCTTAATTTACAAGTCTAACCCTTAAAAGAAACATCACCGAGCCATGTGCATATATTTTAAGAGGTGTTTGTAGTTTGTAGTGTACTTAGTGTACATAGGTCGAGATATGTAAGTTTATCAACGATCTGTAAACTATAATAATTCGTGTTAAGTCATTAATCACAAATTTACATGAATCCCATATCTTAGAACTTCATGATTTTCACATATCTATAATGCATAAATAAATACTAGTTAGATATAAATACCTCGATTCACGATATCAATTCTTGTTGAGATTAAGTCCAACGTCTAGATCCTTTGGCCACGAACTAATCTGCAACTCTAATCAACAGGTAAAGGTGAAAACTGGTTTCTCTCTCTTGGCCTTTTGCACACATAAAACTTTTACGTGTTGTTTCATTAATTGTACATAATTGATGGAGTATATGCACTTTTATAAAGGCAGAGAGAGGACCAGTTTTCCTTATAGTAACATAATTCTACTTTCCATCAAAGTAAGGAATAAGAAAGGAAAACACTTCTCCAATAACTAATTACCAAAAAGGTAATTATAAGTTGATCAAAAATAAATAATATTAATTGATATATATTTACTTTTCCACCAAGTAATATGTCACATGTCCAAATCATGTGGGCCACAATTAAATAAATAATTTTACATTCTCCCACTTGGCACATATGATAATTTCTGTAGTGGTTTAGTAAAATAGTTATTAATGTGCACCATAAATTAGATTAACTCATTAAATTGGTCATCATAAATACCATGGTAAATAAATTACCAATGCGAGTCATGGCGGTTATATATCCTTAAATGACATAGTCCCTTCCATGTACCACAACACTAGTAATCTATTCAACATAGTCTATAAATGAGAAGTATCAATAATGATCTAACAATAATGTCTTTTCCAAGACTATTCCTATTACCACTTATTAAAGTAATACGTACATGTACATTAATTAATAGGAAATATCAGCAACACATTTAATCAGCGCAAAATGTCAAATATATATAAGCACTATTTAAGTAATCCACAATTAAAAAATAAACATCATTGACTACATTTAAGACCCATACTTTCAACATGTTCCATAAATGTCTTGGATGGTAGTCCATTCATTAATGGATTGCAATCATAAGTTGTGTGCTTATAATTTCAATAGACATTTGTTGTTTCTAAATATCATCTTTAATGATAAAGTATTTCAACTTTAGAATACCTATCATTTTTCATACAAGAAAATCAACAATTGCAGCATAAATTTTCAGCAATCTGAAAACGGTACCCATAACTCCAAGTCCTGAAATAAATTCTGCAACCATAAATTATAACCTCAAAGCATGCTACAAATTAAAATTTCATAATAGACAAAGTAATCATAAATTACTTTGCACTTTTTCATAATATTGTTCCTCCAATCAAATCTTCTAGAACTCTTTTAATATATGCTTTATGAGACAATTCTAAAAATAAATCAATGTGAATTATAAAGAAATATTTCTATTCCTGTCACATAGGATGCCTCATCCATATCTTTCATTTCAAAGTTATTAGAGATAACTTTTAGTTTCATATAATAAACTAAGATAACTACTAACAAATAAAATATCATCAATATATAGAATCAGAAATATAAACTTCAATATATAGAATCAGAAATATAAACTTACTCCCACTAACCTTCTAGTATATACACTGATCAACAGTGTTTTTCTTAAAACCAAAAGAAATAATGGTATCATTAAACTTAATATACCATTGTTAGGAAGCTTGTTTAAATCCATATATTGATATCTTAAGTTTGCGGACCATGAATTCTTTACCCTCTAATATGAAGTCTTCAAGTTGTTCCATATGGATTTCCTCTTATAAACTCCTATTCATAAAAATTGTATTCACATCCATTTGATGTAACTCTAAATCATAATAAGCTACTAATGCCATGATATTTTAAAAGATTCCTTCTTAAATACTAGAAAGAAATCTATTCATTCATGACACTAATCCATTTAGTAAAATCATTACTGTTAATGGCTTGTGAATATGTAATCGGATCCGTATATATCTCGCTATATATCAAAAACAGATTCTTGCAGATATATCACATAGTCATTCGGAATAGCAGATCTCCTTTCTCTTTGAGATCGTCTTAATGTTATTCCTTATGATTCTTCTACAATCTATTCATTGGTGACAATCTCATTATAGAGTTGTTGATCATTTAATTGTTCTTTGCTGTTATACATTTCAACAACTGAAGGAACAGTTATTTCCTTATAAGTTATAAGTAAAGATATTTGTACCCTAACTTCTGAAATGATCAAATTCTTATTTTTATCACTCCCACTGATTTTATCATTCTTAATGAATCTGACATTACCGGTTTCAATAATTATCGTACTATGTTTCGGATAGTAAAACTTGTACTATTTAGATTACTTAATATCGACAACATTATGGGTAACGAGGAATTACTTAACATACTCCTAACCAATTCCATAAGAGTACGATTACGCCTTACAGCTACATGCTTCTGCTGTGGCATGTATAGCAAAGTGTATTGAACATAAATGGTATACATTTCAAGAAGTTTAACAAACGGTTAGAGTATTAACCTGTTTCATCATACTTTACATAATATTCACCACCTCTATATGACCTTATGATTTTCACTTTCTATCTAATTGTTTTTCAACCTCATTTATGTATACTTCAAGGGTAACCACTGCTTGAGATTTTTCATATAACAAATAGATATATCCATAACGTGAAAAATCAACTATAAAGGCGATAAAATACTTTTCTCCTCCAAAAGATGGAATATCAGAAGGTCTACAAATAATTTCAAGAAGCTATGTACTTATTGTGGCTCATTTCTTTGTGCGTTTAGTTTGTCTACCCTTAATACAATCTACACACACATCAAAATCAGTAAAGTTTAGATTCAGAAGAATCACATCCTTTACTAATTTTCCTAACCTTTCACTAGATATTGACCTAGTCTTTTATGCCAAAGATAAATTTTCTATTAATTGAGTTACGCTTAATTCTAACATTATGATACAAGATCAAAAGGATTTTAATAAATAAACCATCAAATTTGAATTTACAGGAATCATCAATAATAATACCATAACTCACAAATTATATTTTCTTAAATAAATATCATTACCAAATTTAAATGAAAAACCATTAACATAAAGTTTTTGAAATAAAATCAAATTATGGGAAATTGAATAAACATAAAAATTTTAAAATAATTTAAATAAAATCCATTGTCTAACATTAAACATAGTGTCACAATGGTTTCAACAAAAGTTTTTCCCAATTATCATAAATAAGAAATTCTTATTTGAATTTGTGGTTTAGCCCATAAAAAATTATTGCATCTATTAGAAATATAAATATTAATACTTAAGTCAACCTATCATGTATTAAAAAGAATTTCAACAAGTAATTCGCAATATACAAAAACCAAAAGCATACTTTTCTTTTTCGAATTATTCTTTATATGTCATGTAATCTTTCTAAAAGTGTTCAATACATTAATGACACTTTTTCATTATTACATTACTTTCTTTTAGTAGATTGACCTAAATCTTTTAATTTTGGGCGTTGCTCACTTATTGCCTTTTCTGACTTATTCCCAAATTTCTTTCTAACTTCTTGAGTCATCAGATGAACATAATGATTACCTGCTACTTAAGCTTTGTCACCTCCTAAATTAACATAATGGTCAATTCTTTTACTTTCCACTTGTCTTAATAGTGTTAATTTGAAATGACTCATACCGAGTAGACAAAAATTGAGATAAATTGAATAAGAAAATTCTTTTCCACAATCTTCCATAAGGTTCTCAATTTGGTAGCAACATTAGTCATCTTAAAAACATACACATACATGATAGTTATATCAATTAATAATTTTCGTTTTAGATATTTATCTACAACACGAAAACATTCTTATAATCAAATATTCCTTAGCACTATCATTATGAGGAACAATTATTCGCATAACCATATGCTTAATCTGTTTGATCTCTCCCAAGCTTTATGGAGAATCTTTTCTTCCTCACTGTTTTTATCAGTAATAACAGTAAGTTTCTCAATTTAAAATGTTAAATTAAGATTTAACGCATCTAAATTTTGAACTCAACTTACTCATTTCATTATGAAAAGTTAGTCATATTGAGAATCAGAACAGATGTAGCATGCGCATTAAGTGATATAATAAAACAAATATAATAAGATAAAATCTTAACAACAATAATGCTTTGAGTTAACAACACGTATGTATAACTTAAAAATATAAATACAATGTATAACTATAGTACCCCTTTAGGTGGCAACTATAAAATACTAATAATGATATTTACATGTATTTATATGTAAACATTTATTGGTGATGCATTATTTAATTAAACAAATAAATTATCTTTGGATATCCTATATTTACCTAATTAAAAAAAAAAAAAAAATACATACGACCCTTCAATTTTTATTTAATCACTTGAAAATCAATTCCCTTTGAGAAATTATTTCTCATAATTAAATAAAATCAATATTCATGAATATCACAAAAAATTATAAGCATCATAATTCATGAAATATTACAATTATATTTACTACTAAAATTAATATTCATCAACTATTATGGTTAGGCCACTTTGGTAGCTACCAACCTTTACATAATATGAATATTAAATTAGAGAGTAACTAATTTATGATTAATTATGTCTATTACAAAAATTAATATTCATCAATCATTATGATTGGGCTACTTTAGTAGCTACCAATCTTCACATAATATAAATATTAAATTAAACAGTAATTAATTCATCATTAAGTTATATTTATTACTAAAATTAATATTCATCGACCATTATGGTTAGGCCACTTTGGTAGCTACTAACCCACACATAATATGAATATTAAATTAATTAGTAATTAATTATTTATTAATTTACCCATTTAATATTATACACACATACTCATAATTGTCGATTAAAGTTTAAGCAACTTCGATCTCAAAAACTTAATAGTCCGAAATTTCATAAAAAATATCTTTTTATTTTATATACATAATAAAATATATTATTTTATTTTCGGACTTAAAGATCATAATTGAATCAATTTAAAATTGATTCTACAATATGTATGTATGTTCGGGTACGAAACAACAAGTTATTTGCATGTCTAATTTATTAGATTAAATTTCTAAACTCACAAATTATTGTAGAAATTTAAATTTCTAAAATAAATAAATCAATACATATATTTTATGTATTCAATAACTTTAATTTTAATTTATTTTAAATTAAAATCAGAATCTTCAAATCATTGGACAAATACTTATAACAATAATTTAAACCTCTTTAATAAAATAAATAAATACACAAACTTTATGTATTTATTAATTTTTAAATAATAATAATAACGAGTCTTTGTAATCCTTTCACAACTGACTGATCTAAACATACAATTCTAAAAGAATGGATTATACAATCATTTAATTTTAAATTTATACATATTATTTATGCAACTTTAATGAAAAATAATGAGTTCCTAAATCGTTAGCTCTGATACCACATGTAAACTATAATAATTCGTGTTAAGCCATTAATCACAAATTTACATGAATCCCATATCTTAGAACTTCATGATTTTCACATATCTATAATGCATAAATAAAGACTAGTTAGATATAAATACCTCGATTCACGATATCAATTCTTGTTGAGATTAAGTCCAACGTCTAGATTCTTTGGCCACGAACTAATCTGCAACTCTAATCAACAGGCAAAGGTGGAAACTGGTTTCTCTCTCTTGGCCTTTTACACACATAAAACTTTTACGTGTTGTTTCATTAATTGTACATAATTGATGGAGTATATGCACTTTTATAAAGGCAGAGAGAGGACCAGTTTTCCTTATAGTAACATAATTCTACTTTCCATCAAAGTAAAGAATAAGAAAGGAAAACACTTCTCCAATAAGTAATTACCAAAAAGGTAATTATAAGTTGACCAAAAATAAATAATATTAATTGATATCTATTTACTTTTCCACCAAGTAATATGTCATATGTCCAAATCATGTGGGTCACAATTAAATAAATAATCTTACACGATCAGCTACAAAACAATACATATAGCTCAATGAAGGATACGTCGGCCAAAAGCACAGGGACAACCTTCATATTTGACTCGTTACCGTTATCATCATAATCAGTTATTCCCTTTGATTTGTACCTTTATAAATAAATAAATATATATATATATATATATATATGTATACTTTTTCAAAAAAAAAAAGAAAAGAAAAGAAAAGAAAAAATAATTATGCGTTCATATAAATACTACCAGATTTAAAATGAAATTTATTGGTTGGGACTTTTATTCCAAGAATATTTCTCATTTCACATTATTTATTTCTTAGTAAATGCATATATCTAATATTGGAAGAATTAGAATTGCAATAAATGTGCATTAAAAAATCAACAAGACTGGGATTTAGTGTTTGATTGATGCATTCAAGAGATCAATATATGAAAAACTTCTAAGTGTAGTTGGTACTTACCTATCTAATATGTATCTGAGGAGAATAAAATGATACGCTTGTTATAGTGTGTGTGTGTGAGAGAGAGAGAGAGAGAGAGAGAGTGAGTGAGAGAGAGTGAGAGAAAGACTGACCATGGCGAAACTTGGTTAGGATTCAAGTTTTGATCAAAAGAAGGTGGTGGAGACTGACAACGGTTCATACAGACGTTAAAGCAAAGAGAGTGTCGAATGCCGAATGAGCATCAACATCACCACCAAAATACATACTCTCAGCCTTTTCTTTTCCATACCTTCATCAAAATATATGAACCAAAATCAACTCGTTTAATTCAATTTTAGTTAACTAACAATGTTTCTGTTGACAATTGACTAATTAAGGCATAGAAAATCCTATTTGGGTAATTAACAAAAAAAATTACCAATAAAAAAGATGATAAAAAATTTCACCTAGGATTTAGTTTGCAAAACAAGAATTACAGACCTTGATTAGCAGTTGCAGAGAGAGGGGGGAGACAGCGGCTGAAGCTTGCGAACGGCAAACCCGAACTGGAATAGCGGGCGATGGAAACTGAAAGATATGGGTTTTGATTTTTTGAACAATCTGAAATGATATGTCGATATGGGTTTTGATATAGGTAAACTTTTTGGTTTTTGCTCGAGATTTTTGGGAAAGGCTCGAGCTCTTGCAATTGAAATTTTGTGAAGCGTCTTTTCATCTTCCCAGGGAGTTTATGCTCGAGCTCCTTGGAAAAGGCTCGAGCACCTTGGACTTCTGTTCTAGCAGAGAATTCTATGCTCGAGCATTTTTGCCATAGTTGCTTTTCTTGCTTTATTCCTTTTTGTGCTTGAGCTAGGAAACTTGTGCTCGAGCTTTTGCACTTGAACTTTTCCAGAATCACCTTTTAGACTCCAAACTTGCTTCATATGGTCAGGGACAACTCCAAAAGGCTTGGTAACAGTCTTTAAGCCTCCAGAATCACAATTTTATCCTTTTCTTTGGGAAAGTACCTACAAAAGAAAATAAACTAAAATCAGTCTAAAACGGTGTAGAAGTATCACTTAGGGTCTTAACATATGCACGTTTAGGGGCTCGAATATGCAATATTCAGCGCTCATCAAATATATCATTCATGCAATAACAAAATATGATTACATCGTTTCTTTGTCAAAATGGTTCAAGTTACTTCAATGGATTAGAAAATCCTAAGGAGACCACAAAATTTATAAAATGGTCTCAATACCATTTTCATCCACAAAATACTTAAGGATGGCTATCAAACACTAGCTTAGGGCAAAATTATACATGTTTGATTACAAGTTCTATTTGCATCAAGATTAACATGCTTCAAAATAACTAGCTTCTAGTCAACAAAAGAAGTCCTCATTGTCATTATGGATGATATTGTGGATCGTTCATTAATTATTTCCCGATTCTTGAAAAATGATAATAAAGGGGTGAGTACAACAGCTTAGTAGGTTGTGCCTAAAACGGGCTCCTTAATGATCCCATGAGTCACAACAAAGAATATGATATAGAAAGAAGGGGTCATGGTCAATTTGGGAAAAAATAAACCAATTAATCATCTTCACACAATTCCACACCTACTTGATGAAATGAAATGAAATGCAATGCAAATGTCCGACCCCATTTCCAAAATTTCTTTACATAACACAACAACTGTCAAACCATTAATGTAACCTGGCAACTCCTTAGTGTCATTTGAGGCCTAGATAACTCAACCACTCATAGGGCAATCTCCCTGCGTTTCATTAACCCCAAGGACACAAGGCGACTCCTTGTCCTCCGGTTTTCGCAAACATTTTTTCAAAACCTTTCAAAAATACTTATCAAAAAAAAAAAAAAAAAAAAAACTTTCAAAAATCAATTTCTCTTTTCGAAAATCAACTTTCCCCTTTACTCCCACAATGCCAATGTATGAATGTTCCAAGGAGTTCTACATCATGCCAACATGAAATTTCATACATCAAGCTACAATCATACTTGTACACTTTAGAAGTAGTTAATACAACAATTCTCATACTTTCAACTTATCAATCAGAGCACTTTAAACATGAAAATCATGTAATAATATCAATCGAACATATATCTTCACAATAGCTCACACAAACATGCAATCTAACACATCAAAGGCACATAAAGCATGTATATCATAAATCACAATTACAAGTTTAACTATCATGCTTCACAATCACCACTTATATATCACAAATACAAAAGGAATAACTCACAAAAATCAGAGGTACGTTGTACGCTTTAGAAACCCCTACCTTAAGAGATGAGCAAAAACCCCAATTTTTTCCCATATTTGAAAATTCCAATGTCACCCAAATGAAAATCTGCTCCAATCACTTTAAAGCTCTCGTTGAGCTTTACGACTTCGCCTTCAATTGCAAAGGCAAAATCCTAGAGGAAAGAGATGAGATATAGGCTTGAAAGTGTAAGTTTTAGAGAGAGAAAGAGAATTATAGAGAGAGAGAGAGAGAGAAGCTTGGCTAGTGGATGAAGAAGATGACCACATTTGTCGTCTTGTGGTCCTTGTAAAAAGCCTTGGTCAATGGTGGGTTCCGTTGACCTCTAAAATACCTAATATGCCCTTTAATGCATATATACACATTATCCATGCAACAAATGTATATTTAAACACATAAACACATAGATATATACCAAATAAAAATAATGAAATGCCCATGGACTAAAAAAGAATACTCATGCTTGAAAAATCTGTGGGACCTACCCGGGACCTCCTGGCTCGAAAATTTGAAAAATGCCTAAATGGCTCAAAATGCATTTCTAAGAGTTCTAAACTCTAAGAAATACCCCAAAGTACTCTCAGAACCTTTGTGGCACGCTAACCAGCGCATGGTACGCAAAACAAGGCGAGAAAAAGAATAATCCGAAAAATCAAATAAATACTGGAAAAATGGAAAATTGTGAATAACCGTTGTGTTTTAAATACCACTAGCATTTTCACTGGGGGAAGTAATAATTGATTTTTCAATTGTGATAGAAAATTTTTGAATGTTATCATAAAAGTCTACAACTGAACTTAGAGAGAGCAAGAGAATGCAGATGCAAATGCGATACAAGAGAGCATAAATGGGTTTGGTTGGAGCAAAGGGATGCAAAAGCCTTTATATAGGAAGGGGGTATAACGATTATATTAGGGGTAGTATTGGAATTAATACAAAAGCATAAATCGGGTATGACGATTATATTAGGGGTAGTATTGGAATTAATACAAAAGCATAAGTCACATGCATCTCAATACGGTCGAAAAACAACTGACAGTCAAATTCAAGGGGCAAGTTGCCCACTTTTGAAACTATATGGACTGACTTGCTTACTTTTATACTACAAGGAGGTATTTTGCTCATTTGGTGAAACCTCATTTTTCCTACACTTTTGCCTTCTGTTTTTTCTTTGTTACTTTTGCTCTCCTTATCCTTGAAATGGATTTTCTCCTTCCTAATTTTGCACAGAAACATTATATCCATTATTAGAAAGAAAGAAAACAAAAAGGAAAAGAAAAAGAAGCACATCCAAGCCACAAAGTTTAGTACTAACCAAATCGCCAAATCCAATTCCATTAATTTCCCAAACACCAAACTCAATAAATTTGAACAACTCCTCATTCATGATATTCAAGATAACAAAAAATTAAATGGATACAACGTGTTCGTAGCATAAAGATGAGTTTAATGCATATATTAGTACTTTTATCACTAATGGTTCGTGTAGTTACCCCTCTCCACTACTCAGACTTCTGCCTGATTTAAACACCGTTAGCAGTTTTCCATCAATTTCAATCCACAGAGATGATCAGATAGCATAAATCCCTTCTCCGAATAAAATGTTTTCACTGGCTCACACCCTCCAAGCTTTATCTCCTCCACCTTCTCCTAAGACATGGACTCATATAGCATGGTTCAATCCCCCTATCCCAAGTCATAAATTTATATTATGGCTGGCTATTCAGAACAGGCTACAAACGCATGACAGAATGACAATCAACAGCGGTAGTCTCGAAGCCCTAGACTAGATTTGCCGTGTTGTGTTAAAATTTCATTTTATATTCATGCGTTGTTATGCCGTCTTGTGTTAAAATTTCATTTTATATTTTCTTCCTCTCTCATATTTTTCTGTTAGGGTTTTGATTATACACATTAATACCCAATTGAATTTTCCTTATATATATATATATATATATATATTCTTCCTCTCTCTCATATTTATTTGTTAGGGTTTTGATTGATTTATACCCAAAATTGTAAATATATGTTGGGGTTTTGATTGTTGTACTCATCTAATACCAATTTTAAAGATGTAGGGGTCTCTTTTGTGTTGAGGTTTTGATTGTACACATCTATAACCAATTGTAAAGATGAAGGGGTCGGACTATGCGATATGCTGCTTTGGATTCTTTACGACAGGGTGATGGTGTTGCAGCTGTGGCTGATGATGGATCATCAGGCCAAGATAAGTTCTCTTTTTCCTTTTAATTTTAATTTTATTTATTGGCTCTGAATTGTTTATGGTTTTGTTACAGAGAAAAAAAGAAAATTTCAAATTTTTTTTTTTTTTGATATAAGGAGAGTTTCAAACTGTCATTATTCTTATTTTTCTGTTTTCAAATACATTTCGCGTTTTTTCCATGATTAGTAATGGGAGAGAAAAAAAACCATCTTCCAATATTGGCTTAGTAAGAAAAATGCTATTTCTGTTAGAAGACTAAGGAGACTTAAGAACGAAAAAGAGTTGGAAAAAGAAGAAGACTCGCAGAAGCCATTACTTGGTCTGTGAATCTTCATCGACATTGCGCAAACACTCATAAATATAGCTATACCCTCAGCTATTCCAATACAGAATGAGCAGGTCTTTTCTTCATTGTACCAAGCTGTCCTCTCATTTTACTCCTTTGGCTTGTCTTCATTCTATCAAGCTGCCCTCTCACTTCACGCAGCTCCTTATCCTACCTAATTTCAGAAATAGGGATCCCTTTAGCTGACTGGTTACACTAGATAGATAGAGAAAAGGAAGCAGAAACAATGAGTTTTCTTCAATTCCTACTGCTGTTCTTAGTGGTGGAGCTTGCCGGAATTGCAGCAACTCCCTCAACAACTCTTGCCAAGCCCGGTTGCCCCCACCGCTGTGGCAATCTTACCATTCTTTATCCGTTCGGCACCCGCAAGAGCTGTTCCCTAAATGACTCATTCCTGATCACATCAGATCGATCCAAACCATTTTTAGCCAACAAACACTTACCTGTTCTTGATTGGCATGCACCTTCCCAGGTAGAGACTCGCAACTGTCCATCCATCAAGTGAGATGCTGGCATGCACCTTCCCAGGTAATAGACTCGCAACTGGCCATCAAGTGAGATGCTAAAAATAGGTAAGTGTTTATTGGCTAAAAATGGTTTGGATCGATCTGATGTGATCAGGAAGGAGTCATTTAGGGAACAGTTCTTGTGTGTGCCGAACGCGTAAAGCATGGTAAGATTGCCATAGTAGGGGGCATCCTGGCTTGGCAAGAGTTGTTAAAGGAGTTGCTGCAATTCCGGCAAGCTCCACCACTAAGAACAGTTGTAGGAATTGAAGAAAACTCATTGTTTCTGCTTCCTCCTCTCTATCTAGTGCAACCAGTCAGCTAAAGGGATCCCTATTTCTAAAATTAGGTAGGATAGGGGGCTGCGTGAAGTTAGCAGTTGAACAATCTGAAAGATACAAGTTAGCAGTTGCAGAAAGTTAGCAGTTGCAGAGAGAGAGGGGGGCAAGCTTGAGAGTTGAGAGACATCGGCTGAAGCTTGCGAATGGCGAACCTGAACTGGAACAGCGGGCAATGGAAACTGAAAGATATGGGTTTTGATTTTTTGAACAATCTGAAATGATATGCCCATATGGGTTTTGAACTTTTGATTCTTGCAGACAGATAAACTGAAATATATGGGTTTTGAACTTCTGATTCTTGTAGATTTTCTAGCTTGCAGTGAGAGAGAGAGAGAAGGCAAGTTCAGAGTTGAGAACGAGAATAGAGATGGAGGCGATTGGAGAGGCTGAAATGATATGCTGATATGGGTTTTGATATAGGTAATAGGTTTTGAACTTTTGATTCTTGCAGACTGACAGATAGATAAACTGAAATTTATGGGTTTTGAACTTCTGGTTCTTGTAGATTTTCTAGTTTGCAGTTGCACACAGAGAGGGGGCAAGTTCAGAGTTGAGAACGAGAATACAATGGAGGCGATTGGGGAGGCATTATTTATAGGTCAATTGATAACTCATGGGGTCTACCATGTGGGAGATAATTCCTAAATTTTAATTTTGAATTACAAAAATTCATATGGTGAGTTTTATTATTATTATTATTATTATTTGTCAGATTCATAGAATCATAGTGAATTGAGTTTATAACAAAATGGTTATTCATGACCCAAAGGTTATATTCATGTGCTCCTCCATTTTAGGCTTTATTACAATATATTGAGATCTACAGAATATAAAAATCAAACTAAGATCACAATCACATTGATGATATCTGTCGCAGGAATAGCTTCCAAGTCCTCCACTGAAGTCATCTCACTTGTTTAGTTATACAAGTCATTCGTAAAATGGGCCCACTCATAGTGTCATCATGTGAAATGTTTGGCAAGTTTTATCCCTCCTTCGAAGAATTCTCTGCACTTGAAATTTGAGAACACTTTTCTCTTCACAATAAAAATTGCTTTTCAATTTCTACGAAGTAAAATGTACATTTAATCTAATAACTCACCCTTCATTAATTTAATTTTTTTAATTTAATTATTTATTTCATTTTCATAGTAAAAAATAAATTCAAACTAATAGAAATTTCGATATAAAAAAAATTATTTAAAAATCAAAGAGCGTATGTTCTTAGATTTTTTGTCCAGCTTCTCTAATTATCAAAGAGAAAAAAATAAAATAAAATAAAAAAATAAAAAATTGAAGAGCTTTTTCTGTTAAGCAAGAACATCCAAACTGAGGAAGCATCCAAAACTAATTGTGCATTCATTTTGTTGTCTATTGTGAACTCCACCACCAATTTTCTTGTTTATTTTCAATTTTTGGCAAGATATTAGGGATTCTCATGTAGTACGAGTGTGGGTTTGTGGACGCTGTGCTTCAGAGGAATGTGCATCCATTGGGCACAAGACAATCCATTGATCAATATATTTTTTTCTTTCAACAAAATAAATACGTTGGTTATTACACCCACCACCTAAAATCATTATTTGTAGATCAAATTTTTAGAACTATCATTAATGCATATGCATAAAATTGGTTATTGCGTTCGAGTTGTGATTCGCCTAATATACTTTAGATTGCAGTGTTTTAGCAAAACAATTAGGTCAGAACATGGCAATGGTTAGTAGTTAGTTGGGGGAGGGGGAGAATCAATCTATGATCAATAGGTGGGGGCACTTTAGACCTGGCCCTAGGTTAGGTGTCTGTTATTTATGTGAATTTGACAATAACAAATGTTAAAATCATTTACTGACTCATTCATGGGTCACATAATTAATGATGTCGTCACAACACGTTAAAAGAAGTGTACGTGCTACCTATTGTCCATTTTCTCCATTTTCTAGTTATACAACAAAAGACATAACCTCTTAGAAGACCTAACTTTATCCTGTATGGTTGAACAAGAAAATTATACTGATTCCAATGAACATTATTAGTACAAGAGAAACAAATTGACTTGATAACTACCATGTGAGAGAATTCCTGAATTTTAATTTTGAATTACAAAAATTCATAAAGTGAAGTTTTCTATTTTTTTTTTTTTTTTTTTTTTTTTTTTTTTTTTTGTCAGATTCATAGTGAGTTGAGTTTATAACAAGTTGGCTATTTATGACCCAAAGATTATCTCCAAATGCTCCTTCATTCTAGGCTTTACTACAATATATTGGGACTCAGGATATAAAAATCAGACTAAGGTAACAATCACATTGATGATATATGTCACATAAAGGTAATTTGAATAATCAATTGAGATATTATTCGGGAGAAAAGAAAAATTAAAAAAAAAATTGTAAAATAAAAAATGAAGAAGATTGTATCAAAATATAATAATTTTCATCAAAATGAAAGAAAAAAAAAATATGATTATCATAATATTTTGAACTGATAGCTGCCAACTCCACTGAAGTCATCTCTCATTCATAAGATGGGCCCACTCAGAGTGTCATGTGCAAAGTTTGGCAAGTTTTATCCATCAGTGAAAGGATTCTCTCCACTTGAAATTTCAAAACACTTTTCTCTTCACAATTGCTTTTTAGTTTGCACTTAGTCAAGACCAAAAGTAAAATAAAATGTACATTTAATCTAATAACTCACCCTTCATTACATATTGATCTTAAAATTTTGACAATATTTTTTTATTTAATTAATTAATTTTAATTTCATAATAAAATTAAACTCAGACGGTCAAGTATGAGAGTACGAATTTCAATATAGATAAAAAGAATTAAAACATATATACCTCAAGATACTTCATAATAAAACTGTTCACAAACGATTTTAATAAGCATATATACCTCAAAATACTATCATGTCCGCTTTCACAGCTCTCACTTTCAAAGGTTTTAAAAATTAGCACTACTTCATTATAAAATTGTTCAGAAACGAGTTTAATAAGCAAAATTATTAAGATTATTATTTTTTTTAAAAAATAATAAATTAGATAAAAATTCACACACAATTATTGGTCCACACCGGAACTTAAACCCCATCCCTCCTCGTTCCTCATTAAGAATGATGACGTAATACCATTGAGTCACAGGCAGTTTGGTAAGATTATTTAGACTTGAGTACTCTTTAATGAATAAAAAATCTCTTGTTATTTGAGTTCAAATTCTTTACTTAAAACGCAACCATAATTTGATTATTTGAAACCCGAGTTACTAATGATGAGTTCAATTTATTCTTAATTACATATGTCCTTGTCATCATTACAATGAAGGAATCAAAAAAACGGATAGAAAAAGATTGACCAGATCACTGGCAATGTTTTGTGAGGTATATATTTTGTAATTGGCTAATTTCGTTGTCAAAGCAAGTCTTATTGAGTTGTAATTCTGAGTTCAAATTTCAAGTTCGAGATCGGTAGCGGAATTGAAGAGTTGTTCATGTTCGATAATATGAAGACTACGAAAAAATAAAAATAACACCTTAGGACACTTGCATACATCGGATATTTTTAAAAAATACATGTTATCAAAAAATTTCGAAGTATTTAAATCTTCAATTTAGGTCTAGTCAACTTGAACCGGTTCAAGGCAACTGAAACGATGAATATTGATTTTTGAGTGTTTATGAGGGGTTAGGTCTGAAATACGCCTTGACCCCCATAATTTGTCCTTCTCTCCTACAATGAGTTAGTCATCGGGAGATGGACTAATGTATTTTCCTAGGAAAGTGACAAGATGACTATTAAAAGCTTGCTTTGACACTCTGGAATTGCAATTCAATGTGATTGGTCTTTCCAATTAGATCCATCATGAACTCTGCTAGGACCACTTTTATGGTCACACGGTTAGTGTTATGTCTTTGTATTTCTTCCATTCAATTTGGACTTTAGTATTGTACATTGCAATTCACATCATGTATAATACTATACATATTCATGTCTTTCACACCACAAAATGGCCTTTAATTTGGAGAAAATGAAAAATTGCAGTCATACAAATATAAAGATTTAACATGATTTGGCTTATAGTGTTCACAGTGAAGATTGACAAAGAGTTTTTACAATGCAATTTTTTTTTGAAATAATAAAAATAAAAACAATTACAAGTGTCTAATTTTCTGAAATAATAAAAATAAAAACAATTACAAGTGTCTAAAAAATTTAATGTGGTTAATTATTGTTGACTGATACAGTTTTATAGAAAAGGTATAAAATAATGGCGGGAGCTAGAGATAAGTATCCAAATTTTGTATTATGACACATTAGATATATACTATATATATACACACACTCACACACAACAGTTGAAAATGCTCTTACAATTCTATTCGTAAAATAAAAAAATAATTTTTATTTAATTTACAAATTCCAACAAGAGATAGAGAGAGTTGAGAGAGAAAGAGGGACGAGTGAGCCCTATTGGAAATTTGTTATGAACACGACTCTGATATTTGCCTACATAAATTCATGTCACCATTAAATTCTTATCATGTTTGCTGTCAATCTACTAATTTACTTGGACATACAATTTTCCTCCTTTCTCTTTTTTCTTTTGACATAATTAAAGCTCACATTCAAAGGTCGACTTGCAGGTTTGGAATATGATCCACCACCAACCGCTCTTTTAATTCAATCCACTACTTTCCTTTGGAAGGTCTTCATCACTTTCCCTTTATGGTCCATCATTTTCTATTCCACTTTCTTCACGCCTTTATATTTTGGGGAAGTTCGTTTCCTCCTCTTCCACCATTTTCTGATTAATATTTTCTTTCCGACCGCCCACTTTTGCTCACCTAATCTCTCTTTATTTCAAATTTGTGTTTAAATGGTTTGAATGAAAAATCAAAAGCTATTATTGGGTAATATTATTGGTTCTTTGACAAAATAAGAAAGGGGTAATATTATTGGGTCACACAACCAAGAGGTGCATGATAAATGCCGGCAAAAACCCAATAATGCAGAGAAAATTAAGTGAAGTACTCCATATTCAAAGTATCTATAACTTCTTCAAGAGGGCCTACCGCTAGCTTATCCTTGTTTTCCTATTTTCGGGTATAAAATGAAGTAATCCATTATAAGACAGAGAATTTTTATTGTTGAAGAGTTGAGCAAATAGGAATAATTATTTTATTCCAAAATTTACTTTTAACCTAAATTCTTTATTAGTAAAAACTACATTAAATTAAAGAAAAAAAGTCATTAAAATATCAAGTAAAAAAAAAAAGAAAAAGGAAGATTCAAAATGAAAACTAGCTTAATTTCAATGTCATTATTTACTTGGAGAAAAAAAACACTAGCTAAGTTTGATCCGTTTGGCATACGTTTTGTTTTAGACGTTTTGTTTTAGGCGTTTGGAAACGATATTTTACTGTGAAAAAAAAAAAAAAAAACTTTTATGGTTTTAAACCATAAACAGTCGTCAAAACAAAAAATAAAAAAACAATTTTTTGATGTTTTGGTTTTGGACCACTGTTCACGAAATATTTTAATCCTGTATAAAATAAAACAAGGCTACACTAAATATACTTTTATGCCAACATGGACACCATAGCAATTCAAAAATAAAAACAACATAAATAAAACGCTACCGAACGGGGCAGATGTTGAAGAGAGGGTGATAGCTTCCTAATTGTTTGGTGTCTGGAAGCTTCAAAAGTCAATGACCTACTTTACTTTCTAAAAAGGGCAAAGCCATTGGGAAAAAAAGTAAATTAATTATTGACAACTTATATGGATTTTTCATTCTCCATCACTCCTTTTTTTTTTTAATGTGTCTGGTTAAATCTACCTTGATGACTTTGAGTCACTGTCTGTACCACTGCATTATCTATATAAAACACTCTTCTTCCTGCTAAATTACTAATTGTCTCATGTATATAAATGTAAAAATACTAATTGTCGTTGCTCATTAATCATTATTTATACAGTTTGGTATTATATAATATATAGTATACATAGTGAGTCATTGGAGATGGACTAATGTATTTTCCTTTAAAAGTGACAAGATGACCCTTAAAAGCTTGTTTTGACACTTTAAAATTGCAATTCAATGTGATTAGTTTTTCCAGTTGGATCGATATTTAATTGGCTACAAAGTTTAAATAGTGAACCACTTTTATGTTTCACTACATTACTGTTATGTTTTTATATTTCTTCCATTCAATTTGGACTTTAGTTGTGTATGTTACAATTCACATCATATATTATATTATACATATTCAGGTATTTCACATCGTATAATGGCCTTTATATCCAGCAAAGATTTTTTTTTTTTTTTCCTGAATACCAGCAAAGATTTATTAATCCAGATTTTGCTTATATCATGTACGGTAAGAGTTGGGATGAACAGTTGCCATCTTGGATGGGTAAATTGTGCTTTACCCTAATTATGTTTTTACATAAGTGCCGTTCTTCATCGAAACCCTTCAACATTTAAAGATTTTGAAGACGAACAACAAAGCATGTCACACAAGTATTGTTCTTCATCGAAGTCCTTCAACATTTAGAGATTTTGAAGAACAACAAGCACGCAAATGCTGTTCTCCTTCGAAGACTTTCAAATCCACCGTTCGAGATAAAGCTCTATCGGCCCTCGATCAGAAATCCAATCAAGTCTTCTTCAATCTTGAATATTTGAAGAACATTCAACCATCGGTTCAAGATCAAGTTTCTAAAGCTCTTGTATCAAATTTCTAAGGAGATTCAATAAGAGGAAGATCCTATGTTGTAGTAGAATCGACCACATAAAATTGTACCTATTTTTTAAAAATTAATAAATTAATTATTTGTTTACATTTTCGTTCTTAGATTTTCGAACACTAAATTTGTGTTGTACAATTGTGTGAATGTTTGTATTGGATGATTGGAATTGGGCTTTGTTTTAATTGCTTATATCATGTTTTTGAATTTTCTATTTTTTTTTATTTTTTTTGCATTTGATAATTGCTTATATTATGAACGGTAAGAGTTGGGATGAACAGTTGCCATCTTGGATGGTAAATTTTACTTTACCCTAATTATGTTTTTCAAGTTAGAAGTTTTGTCTGCTCTATTGCTATTTTTGTTTTCCTTTTTGATCTTGTCATCGTCGAATTTGGTTTCAAATTAAAAATAACAAAAATTATAACGTATTTTTTCTTCAATTTAAAAATCCTAAAATATATTTTTAATGTAAAAAAATCTATTATATCAGACATGTTCGTTTTTGAAACAAAATTTCTATCATTGCACAAATGGAACGGAGGGATTTTAAATTCAGTGGTCCTAGACAATATTATAGCATTGTTTAATCAATTTGAAGACTATTTGCATTAGATACACAGAAAGCAAATAACTTTGGATCATAGGGTGCGTAAATACAGTGTAATAATCAAGTATGACTTTTTCATTTGGATGGAGGTTTTATATACAATAAGTATTTAGATGGACCAGTTTCATGTGGGTTTGGAGTGGGAAAAGAACCGATTGTATGGGAAATACTTCACGAAGTTATGCACGGGCATCCTGTATTGCTGAATAGAGCACCTACTCTGCATAGATTAGACATACAATCGTTTCAGCCTATTTTGGTAGAAGGGCGCGCTATTTGTTTACATCATTTCGTAAGGGATTCAATGCCGACTTTGATGGGGATCAAATGGCTATTCATGTAACCTTATCTTTGGAGGCTCAAGCGGAGGCCGTTTACTCATGTTTTTCTCATATGAATCTTTTAGGCCTATAACAAATTTATGTAAGCTTGGGGGAGTCAAATGTTAATTTTTTGTGAGAAAATACTTTTAAAAAGGGGCGACTTAGTGAAATTTCTAAAAATTTTAAGTTGTCACCAACCAAAACCAAAACCAAAACAAAAGAAGGCATGGAAAGTGGTGTAGACTGTAGTCACCCATGATCTTTATTTATTTATTTTATTTTATGTTTAAGTTGAAGCAAATATATATGTATATATATTTATATACTCACTCACTATATATTTTTAACACTAGTCACACGATCATCTTGAGTTTAACTCGATCATAGCCCACCAATAATCACATTTTTACGAATTTGTGGACTGGTAAAGTTGTGGTCTTCAGTTGAATTTATGTTATTGTAATATGATAATATGTGAGAAAGTAATAATTACGATAATCATTTATTTATATTAAAAGTAGAGTATTAGATAGGGTTTGTTTCATTCCTTTGATTCGGCCTAATTTTTCAACCTGTCTAACCCACCTATTTGTTGCTTCCATATTAGCACAAACAACTTTTTGGGCTAGACTTAAGATGTTTTAATACCCATAAATTTCTGGTGTGTGTCACTATGTATTTGGCATTATCCGATTTTGGTTCCCCACAATACAGTCTTTTGACATAATATGGTATAAATTAAGATTAATGATAGACATTTCGACATCCAACTAGTCGGATGTCTTATATAGTGATGAACAGTCTGTGAAACATCTGACAATCAGGTGTCTTAATGTTTTGAATTTTTTACAATATAATTAGTATCTTTTCCAACTTTTCCTATTCTTCGTATCAAAACTACGCGGTTTTGATGCACATAATAGGACAGTGGTTCCCATGAACACAAGAAGATCCGAGTTCCTTTTCGAAAATGAAACTCACTTGAAATTTTAAATAGCTGTGATTTTGGGCCCTCCAAACCTTGGTCCTAAAATCTCTTTGTCACTGGGCTTTGAGAAAATAACAATGACTACATTTAGCCGCGTTTCGGTTTGATGATCACAAGGCCCAAGGTCTATGGTCAGATCAAACTTTCTGACTATAGAGATTGGGCCTTATTATCAAATATAGCAAGGACCTCCATGTCCATAGGAAATCTAAACTCACGATTTGGGCCCATGACACGTAAAAGCCCATCCCTGTCATGTGCTCTGTGTGGGCCCACCTTTGTACCAGTTCAATCAGTGATGCAAATTTGTCAATTTGATCTGAATCCTTTTAATTCATCAAAATATAAACGGTTTCCTTTTCCCTTTCAATTTGATTGCATAATGGAAATAACCTCAGTAATGGCTTTTATATCCAGCAAAGATTTATTAATCCAGTTATTCACAGCCCATGAACTATTTCCTAATTAACGAATTACAAACACAATCAATTAGGAGAAAAATAAATAAAATAAAAAATAAAAAATAAAAATAAAAATAAAAATTGCACGATATACAAAATATAAAGATTTATCGTGCGCTAGCTTATTGGCTACGACCACGGTGAAGATTGAGAAAGAATTTTCACTATGCAAAGATTGTTTGAATATATATATATATATATATATATATTAATTACAAAGTCTCTAAATCCGGACAAGAACATCATTTGTCTTACTCTATCTCAATTTTCAGTATTCTCAATAAATAATACAAATCCTAACACCAGTTAACTCAGAAATTTTGTGTCATTGGATAATAAGAATAAGATTAAAAAAAACTGAACTATGATAATAAATACACGTGTAAATGTTGATCGATAATATATTTATTCAATACATTTATAATTATATTCCTCAAGTTTTCATATTTAGAAAATGTTGTATCAAATATGCTTCTCTCAATATATATATAATTATACTTTTCTTAATATATATAATTAAATATGCCTCTATGTTTTATATATATATATATATATTACAAAGAAGAAACGAGCTATTAGACCAACTTAGTCACCGCAATCGCAGGTCACTAACTTCCGTAAACTTGCTTCTTTTCCTTTCTTTAATTTTTTTTAATTTTTTTTTATTATGTGTGTGTGAGTTGGATGTTTACAGGATTTTGTTTTAAGAGTTCCAACGTAATCCAATCACGTTGTATTGGGAGGATGAGTCGGCAATTGAAGTTGAAAACCTATCATTTCTCTTTTATAATTATTAAAAAATAGACAAGCAAATTTTAAATAAGAAAAAATTTGAGTTAACGAGGCTTTAGCTGTTCTTAAGAGATTTAAGCTATTTTGTAATCAATATTATCAACTCAAGTACACCTCTGTATATATGTAATGCTGGTTGGCAGTAGAATGGAGAGAAGGGAAGTGGAAAGGTAAAAGTAAACTATAACACCTCCATTTTTGATAGAGAGAGGAAAAAGGAGAGGAGCTATTAACATGAAAGAAAGATAAGATTTTTCCTTTACTAAAGTGTGTCGCTTCCACCAACACCCTCCTGCTTTTCCTTCCATTATATTTTTATCATTCTTACCAAACAAGACTTTAGTATGAAAATAATACTAATAAAAAATCCACAACCACAATGTTAAATTTCAATGAAGTATTCCTTTATGCATGAGCAGAATTTAGGCTCCATGTAAATTTTTATTTTTATTTTTATTTTTTGGTATTTAGTTGTTGTAAAATATTTACAAAAAAAAATTAAAATCTAACAAAAATAAGTTTTCTATCAATTTTCGACAAGTTATTTTATACGCTTGCCGATAAACTCGATTTCAAGCTCTAACCAGACCTTTACCAACATACTGAAAAATAAAAAATATATAATTTAACTGAAAAAGAAAAATAGGTAGAAATCTCATGAAAACAAATATGGACTACTAAAAAATAGGTGCGAGAGTGAGATTTAGCATTTGACAAGCATAAAATTAAAATCTAACGAAAATAAGTTACCTTTCAATTTTCGACAAGTTATTTTACACGTCCGGCCAATGAACCAATGAAATCGACCTTAAGCTCTAACTAGACCTTTACTACAAACACTGAATAAAAGAAGAAAAGTACGTCAAAATCTCATGGAAACGAGTATGGGCTACTAAAAAATAGGTGCGAGAGTGAGATTCAGCATCCGAAAGGCATAAATGTAGTTCTTGTTCATTGGTGGTTGTATTGAATTCCAAATATATTTGGAATTTGAAATCTTTACTTCTAATTTAAACTTCAAATCGTGAAATTGGTGAATTTCAAATTATAATTCAATTCCAAATCCGAATTCATATTGAACAACCATGAGGCAAAATTGAAATTCAAGGCTCCAATTTCAGTTTCCCAATCCTATAGTATCGAACGCATTCCTAGTATACCATTCATTTTCTCTCTCTCTCTCTCACTCTCACTCTCTCACACACACACACTAAAAATGCACGTCTACGCTCCACTATGGGCCCAATTCAACCCCAAAACTAGGTCCAATCAAATGCTAAATTTCAAGAAGCCCATTTGCAGCACACGAGTTGTCCCCAAGAGCTGGGTCTAGGCTTTGCAATCTTTTAAACCATACCAACTTCATATCAGTTTCAGTTTGCTTCAAATGGTGAAATGCCAATAATCACCTAGAGCGAGCTTTAGTCTAGTAGTATTTCTTCACCTTCCAAAGAAAAGGTCTAGGATTCAAATTCCCACATGGACAAAATACATACATATATATATATATATATAAGAATAAAAGAATGAGACAGATATTATGTCCAACCAAATTCACGCAAGTGGACCACCCATTCCCGTTCAAAAATGTCTGGGATGCAACCAGGCATTTGTTATGTGCACCTAAACAGGCAAATGATCGATTCATTGTGCTGCCCACAGCTGTAACTTTCATCCATCCTTGGTGGTTTTAAGTTTCTGGACACTTTTGTTATAATGACCAAGCAATATGCTAAACTATATACATGCATACAGATACGTGAATAGAGATACACACACACACAATCTCTATAAAACTTGAGAAATGAATAACTTCAATGTTAGAAAAGGGGATTATGTATGATCAAACACATATGCTGAACATATGGTCTGTAGGCCCATTTTTTTGCAATTAGAATTTTATAAAAGAGAATATCGGTATTCATTTAGTTCTATATTTACATATACTTTGAACAATAACTTGAAAATGCAGAGTAAATATTAAAATTTCACACACATATACTATCAAACTATTACTCTCTGCCACTTTTGTAAGGCATTTCATCAGTACTAAATTCGGACCACACAATACTGCAATTTACCAATAATAATACAACAAAATTCTTAGTCTCAAATCAGAAGATTCTTACGGCACTTTGGTGCAGGTGAGCTTCTCTTTGGATCCACATAGTTTCCCTGCAACAGAATAAGAAGTCAATTTCGAAGCAGTGGGGTGAATGGAAAGAATTTGTAAAGCTTGCTTGGTCAAGGATATTTGTTGTTTTTTCTGAGACTCTATATTTCAGGTCTAATACCCTTCACTCGTGAGCAAAAATGATACATGATGTTTCAAGGGTGTGACATTAGCTAACTTCCACCATCAAATTTGGAGTTGTAGAACACCACGGACCTCATGACATATACACATACACAAAAAGAGGAAAAATAAAACTGTGTGACATTATGACATAGAGCCTTTCATTTTGATAAAATGTTTTTCATGGAAACTACTTTGTATTTCTACTCTTGTACATGAAAGGAAGAATCATTATCCTTCCAATATTTGGTTGAAGATTTGGAAATAATTTAGTGATATCCAAAATACATGATAATAAAAGTTATATAGGCATGCATGAGAACATAAAATACATGATAACAAAAGCTATATAGGCATGCATGAGAACATGAATATAAACATGTTCAATTGGCAATATATATAGGCTGGTAAAGACATGTATATAAGCGATAACTGATGCACTAGTTATAAATTATGAACCAGGAAGGTTTTGGAAATTATTATAAAAAGAAGTCCAGACAACGGTGAATAATGTTATTTGGCAAGATTCTAATGTGGAGCTTGCCTAGGAGATAATTATCTTAAAGTTGTATTGCTGTTTTTACTTTTTTTAGTTTCTATGCTTGGAATATTTTGGTAATGTAGGATTTGGGCTGTAAAGTAAGCTAACTTCATTCCATTTTAACTGTTACTTATGTATTTTGGATCAGCTTGTTTGCTCCAAGCATTTGTCTTGGGCACAAAAAATCACTTGGCCAACGGTTTGCTAAGTCACTAAGTTCCTTGGTCCCTAAAATTTTATGAAGTGATGCATTAGCTTTGTATTGGAATACAGAACAAATAAATGTTTTAAAGCTCATTACTAGTGTGATGCATCTTGTTTAGGTTGAGCCCATAATAACCTAGCTGTGATTGCCTAGGCTTCTCTCTTCTTTTCATTCTCCTCTTTTTTCTCTCAAACCTTCCAAGTTCTCTTTTACCTAAGTTATTAGTTGTTACTGATCTAATTGTAGGCAACTGTTTGGGGCTTGAGATTAAATCCTATATCATATTTTATACCATAGCAGGTCAGCACCATGTCTTCTGTATAAGAACTTTTGAGGTAGGTTAACTAAGTATCAATGGGTCAAGCTTATATTTAGTTGTTGAACCTCAATCTTGGTGTGGGAGATCTAGAATCAATCTCAACATACAGGTCATTTGACAACCGATAATCAACGGAAATCTTTTTGGAGCCAAAGGTAACAAGAAGAAATCTAAACAAAATAGGCAGCAAGTGGACCAGCCAATTATTTCAGTATGTCAAGGTTGACTACCACAAGATGTGAAACACTGCAGAAGAATATTACAATAAAGGTGAAGATCAACCTGCCACACTTTAACAGGAGACTCAATCCAACAAACTTTACCAATTGGTTGTCTGTGATTGATCAATATTTTGATTGGGATGATTTGCTTTCTATCTTTCGTTCCCTCTCTTTTTCTTTTTCTTTTTCTTTTTTTTTTTCTTTCCTTCATGAATATGAAGTTGATAGAATCCAAAAAAATATGGTGAATCAGCCTTGAGGCAACATAGAAACATTTCAGACATCCACTAACAGCTTTTCGCAACTTGCAAAAGATGAAAGAAAAACCTTGAGAGATGCATATGAAGTTACGCAAACATCTTGTTGATCTCAAGTTAGGCAGCATAAAAGTGGCAGAGTCCATGCATAAGATTAATGAACTCAAAAGTTGAAGCGAATTTATTAAAGATCCCTGTTGTAACTCTGGCTAGATTAAAATCTTGCCAAAGGTCCAGTATAAGGAGAACTACTTGTAGGTACCAACCATAAACGGGAACAGCTTCCTAAACCAGAAGATAGCTGCAAAAGAGGCGAGGTGATCAGGGGCAGACCCAGGAAGTTCGGTTTGGGGGGGCCAAAACTAGTAGTATGAAATATGAATATAAAGTTTAAAAACATTAAAAATTATAACAATTTTTTCTTCATATCAGAAATCCTAACATAAATTTTAATGTAAAAAAAAAAAAAAAAAATCTAAGATAAAAAAAATTTATAAATAAAAAACATTTTAATTCATTAAGTGAATTGAAAAATATATCTAAGTCAATTTTTACATAGACACGTACAAAATAGACCCAAAAAAAAAAAAAAAAAAAAAAAAAAAAACTATCATATATCCAATCAAGAATAATTTTCTGTACAAGAGGTTTCAGGCATGTTCTTTTTGAAACGGATTCTCATCATTGAACAAATGGGAACGCGGCGATTTTAAATTCAGTGGTCTTGAACAATATTACAGTATTGCTCAATCAGTTTGAAGACTATTTGCATTAGATTCATAAGAAAATTATGTGAGTTTTGATGGGCCAAATTTCATGTGGTTTTGGAGGGGCTTGTAACAAATTTATGTAAGCTTGGGGGGCCAATTGTTAAATTTTTGTGATATAATACTTAAAGAGGGGCTACTTAGTGGGAATTTTAAAACTTTTGGGGGGTGCCATGGCCCCCCTTGGTCCCTCTTACAGACCGCCCCTGTAGGTGATGACAGCTGAGCTCCTAAATTAGCACCTTTGCAACCTAGTCGAAGACCCAATGATGCTAGAGGAAAAGGCAATGCTAGTGAAGCTATGAAAAGACTCGATAGGCATTAGGCAAGCAACATTAAACTCTGAGGCAGAGGACACGTGGAACATTAATGTGGCCCGAAAATGAAGAAAAAAATAAACCAGGGTACAATGAGCCAATGAGGATGATTTGGCTGATTGTGATGTGGAGAGCTCCCTTGCTAAGTTGTAATGGTGGTTTGACATAGTCTCGCTCTCGCCATCCTAAAGCCCGAGAAGGAAGATTGGAGTTGAACTGCCCTTTGCTAGGTATTTTTGACTTGTGGCGCAGGGTTCCGATACTTGGTCATTGATGGTGTTTCAACCTTTGGACTTTGACAGATTGAAGCTTTACACTGAATCAAATCCACAACTATATATGTTGCATGGGTCAACATCACCGCTATACCAGTATATCAATGCTTCTTAATTTCTAATACTTCCAATAGATATAAAGATTCTATTTTTTCTCATGAATGTTGCATACTACCAGGTTCACCTTGGTTCAATGATTCTGATGCGTACCAGTGTGCAAGAGAGAATATTTTATATTTAGCATATCATCCTCTACCTGTAGATTATTTAAGAACTATAGGAAATCAAGAAATCTAAACCAAAACAAGCAGCAGAAAAGCTTTCAAGAAGGTTCTTAACAAGAAGAAGCCCTTCCAATTGCTTACCAAGGAAGAGTTTTGAGTGCAAGAGCAAAGAAACAGGGTCAAAAATAAATCAACAAAGGGTGTACTGATCAGATTATGGAAGTTCTGAAAGAAATGGTAAAGCTGCTAAAGGATTTCCCTACTGTTGCTCTAAATGATTGATCGAATGCCACCCATCTGGCGCACAGTTGCTGAAATAGCAGCTCATTGGACTAATCCTACAAAAGCATGTTTAATTGAAGTGGCAAGTGAATGAGCTATTTGTTGGAAGGTTCATCTGAGAAGCTTAAGTTCATGTGTCGTTCCACTTTGTTGACACCCAAGGAGGACAAAAATCTGTGCAAATATGGGATTGCAATGCCAACAAAAAATTGCGATAAAATATCAGCTCCCCAGACAGATGGCCAATGATATGCCATAGATAGTGGGGGTTCTACCTTACTTTCGAAAATAATTACAAAAGTGGATAATCATTAGAGTCATCTGTTCTGAGATGAATGGAAAACAAGACTCAAGATCAAGATCAAGGATGAACTCCAAAAATGTATAGTTATTCATTTTGACTGATGCAACACACCTAGCACCTTTGCACAAGTGATGACAGATGTCTCAACCCTTTATTGATCATCTCTTGGATATGTATTTTTATGATATATATCATATTAATTTATAACAAACCATTGACTTATAACAAACCATTGATGAATATTTATTCCATCTCCAACAAGTAATAAGGGTTCTTCATCAAGAGAAACTCTTCATAAAGAAGTGTTCCTTAATCCGTCCTTGTCCTATTTTGGGTTGAGTGTCTGCTAGGGCAGTGGAAGCATACAAGAAGAAAATAAAAGCCATTCTTTAACGAAGACCAACTATATTAAATTTACATCGTTACGAGTTTCCACAGATTGGGTCACTTTCTATTGAAAATTATTCAAAATCTCAACACTAGTACAGCACCATCAGTTGCATGAAAAAAGGTATCAACAGGGTCACAGCTAGCTTATGAAGCCCTGAGAATGTGATGAAGCACGTTAAAGAATTACCAATGCTACAATTGCCATAATTTTCCGGACTGTTTGAAGTAGATTGTGACGTCTCCCATGTTGGTTAGAATCAGCATACACAGAGAACCATACTTCATGCCATCGTTAAAAACGGTCAACCAATGCATCACTGATTGAATAATTTTCAGTAGATGCATCAGACAAATCCAAAACATCACTAGGCTGAACATTATCAGACAGAATTTCATCATGCCAAATTTTGCTAATGCAACAACTATTAATAAAAAGAAAAAAGTAACCCATGCATCAGCCACAAATAAAAATGAGTCCATAAGTGTCCTTGGTTTTGGAGATTTGATTAGTATCCAACAAACAAACGATTCACCTATGAGAACTTTGACTAGTTGAATTCTACTATATGGGGATTAATCGAGAGACAAGATTGAATTCAATCAAATTAAAATAAGGTGTTACTCCATTAATTTGCCAATAAAATCAAGGAAAAGAAGAAATCAAAATAATTCATGTTTTGATGTTTGGTTATGGAGAAAATGAAAGAAAAACTCCCAACTTGTCTAAGACACACTAGACTATAGGAGATAAGAATGGAGAGAATTATTTAAAATTCCTTTGTTTTCCTTAGGTTTATAATTAATTAGTGAGCAATTAAGTATGATTGTTGAATAATATGAAAAGAAAAGCAAAATGAAAAGAAGGATCACCTTTTGCATGAAAGGTATATAACAAAGCTGCTGCCTCGGGAGTCTCCATCGTTTTTGGATGCTGAGGCAGGAAGGTTGTGATTGACGTGATCACCATCTTTAATATTCAAAACCACTCCATGGTTACCATTTGCTCCTGATATCTCAGTCATCACTTTTATATATCACAATATTCTAGACACAGAGAGAGAGAGAGCGTTATAGAGAGAGAAATAGAGATTTCTCAGGTATTGGTGTTTCACCGTGGAGTGAACAAGAGTACGGTGAGTACCACAAAACTTGTGCACATCTGGATAGAGCCCACACAATATATAGAGGGGGAGAGAGAGACATTTGGACCAGTTCGGATATATGAAAGTGTTTGACCATGACACCTCTTTATTTTCTCTTCATGATCTTTCTTATAGGAAATACTAATTAATTTATTTGTTAGTGTAGTAGATATCGTTGAAAAGAGAGCTTTGTGTGCTTTTAAAATCCCAAAATGTGGACAAAAGAAAAGGCATTGAAGGCTGCTTCAACAACCCACCGGATAAACAGAAAGACATGAATGTCTTTAATAAAGTCATAATGTTACTTCAAACCACCAATTAAGTCCCCACTCACTCCTAGTGAAGCTTTACCAATTACCAGTGTTATTTTAAGAGGGGCCACTGGGATAGGCATGATTTGAGATAGGAATGGACCGAATCCGAAACAATTAGGATATGAATTGGAACATTCATTTCAATAATCCGCTAGTAATATAAACTATGATTAATCCGATACGTCCATAGGCCTACTTGTGAGCAATCGGAACAGTAAGTTCAGCAACATAAAGAATTATTATTATTTTCGATAAGTATAAAGAATTATTCTTTTTAAAACTCAGTCGGCACTTTTATCATTTTTCATTATTTTATGGTTACTAAGTTATCAAAGAATTTGAAACCTCTTTTTGTCTTCTATAAGTATATGACATTGTAATTGAGATTTAATTCTCTAAGAATGAGCTGATTCCTATGAATTAAAAATATGCAATGAATGGTTAAAAGTAAAAAGTGTCCATAGTCATGAGAAAGAGCATGACAGAGACTTTGATCCTATTCCTATCTTATTGTTTTGTACTTTATCCATTGCTTGCTGTACGTTTATGCCAAAGCTTCTTATATAGTTTAAACCTCCGCTATCAACTGTATCCAACAAACAAACATGATGGAGCTCACCACCATATTAATAAAATAATATAATATATACATATATACATATATATATAATCTAGAATTGGAGAAAGTTTTAAAACCTTCGGCACAATGGCAGACCTTGAGTCATGAATATGGTGGTGAGCTCCATCACATTCAAGAATTGCGATGACTTCAAGGTACCATACTCCAGGGTGTTTAATTTAGTACCATACCCTGGATACCACATCGCCTTCCTAGAACTGTTTCGATCAACTTGTAAAGGAAAGCATAAGTTCCATTTTTTTTTCCCCTAAAAACACAAAAAAAAATATATATATATATATATATATATATATATATATATATTTTAACGACATACCAACTACAAATAAGTTTCCACTTAGAATTAAAGAAAGTTTAATATAAATATTGAGCCAAATTCTTTCAACAGGCTCCCAAATATAACATGAGTGTAATTTTTGTATCATTCAAGATTATTAATTACGAGAGGTTTAAACTATATAAGAAGCTTTGGCATAAATGTACAGCAAGCAATGGATAAAGTACAAAACAATAAGATAGGAATAGGATCAAAGTCTCTGTCATGCTCTTTCTCATGACTATGGACACTTTTTACTTTTAACCACTCATTGCGTATTTTTAATTCACAGGAATAAGCTCATTCTTAGAGAATCAAATCTGAACTACAATGTCATATACTTATGGAAGACAAAAGGAGGTTTCAAATTCTTTGATAACTTAGTAACCATAAAATAATGAAAAATGATAAAAGTGCCGACTGAGTTTTAAAAAGAATAATTCTTTATGTTGCGGAACTTAGTGTTCCGATTGCTCACAAGTAGGCCTATCGACGTATCGGATTAATCATAGTTTATATTACTAGCGGATTATCGAAATGAATGTTCCAATTCATATCCTAATTGTTTCGGATTCGGTCCATTCCTATCTCAAATCATGCCTATCCCAATGGCACCTCTTAAAATAATACTGGTAATTGGTAAAGCTTCACTAGGAGACATTCATGTCTTTCTGTTTTTCCAGTGCATTGTAGAAGCAGCCTTCAATGCCTTTTCTTTTGTTCACATTTTGGGACTTTAAAAGCCCACAAAGCTCTCTCTTCAACGATATCTACTACAGTAACAAATAAATTAATTAGTATTTCCTATAAGAAGAAAAAGATCATGAAGAGAAAATAAAGAGGTGTCATGGTCAAACACTTTCATATATCTGAACTGGTCCAAATGTCTCTCTCTCTCGCCCTCCATATATTGTATGGGCTCTATCTAGATGTGCACTAAGGCTTGTGGTACTCTTGTTCACTCCACGGTGAAACACTAATACCTGATAAATCTCTATTTCTCTCTCTATAACACTCTCTCTCTCTCTGTCTAGAATATTGTGATATATAAAAGTGATGGCTGAGATATCAGGAGCAAATGGTAACCATGGAGTGGTTTTGAATATTAAAGATGGTGATCACGTCAATCACAACCTTCCTGCCTCAGCATCCAAAAACGATGGAGACTCCTGAGGCAGCAGCTTTGTTACTATACCTTTCATGTAAAAGGTGATCCTTCTTTTCATTTTGCTTTGCTTTTCATATTATTCAACAATCATACTTAATTGCTTACTAATTAATTATAAACCTAAGGAAAACAAAGGAATTTAAAATAATTCTCTCCATTCTTATCTCCTATAGTCTAGTGTGTCTTAGACAAGTTGGGAGTTTTTTTTTTAATAAGTAGACAAGTTGGGAGTTTTTCTTTCATTTTCTCCATAACCAAACATCAAAACATGAATTGTTTTGATTTCTTCTTTTCCTTGATTTTATTGGCAAATTAATGGAGTAACACCTTATTTAAATTTGATTGAATTCAATCTTGTCTCTCGATTAATTGTTTGTTTGGAAATTTTGACACATATCTCTACTTGCCAAACACAAATTCATGCAACATAGTCTCACCAATCAATGCATACAAGAACACAAAAACAACTCAAATCTAAAACAACTTCAAGCGTTGTAAGAAGCATTTTGTAACTTCAAAATTCAAGCTAATCAAGTTCGATAAATCACAAGTAACGACAATTTCAAGCATAGCCAACTGAAGATTAAAATTTCACCTGGAACAATCCATCAATTGTCTCCTACAGCTTCTTTCGCAGCAAAAACACATCGGCCTCTTCGTACGCATACTCTGGATGCAAGTGCTCGTGCGGGACCTTCTCTGCGTCGAAAACCCGTCCGACGAGCTCCCAAAACAGCCCGTGAGCCTCCGGCGACCTCAATTGGTACCCTAGCAACACAACGCCAGTGTCCCTAACCAGTGCCTCCATGGCCGAGATCAGTGGGCCCACAGTTTCCTCTATGTAAACGACGTCGGTGGCGATGACGAGGTCGAAGGGTGGACCAAGGGCTTTGATGTGGTCGGGGTTGGTCCAGTAGAGTTGGGCCGTCTTTAGGGCTTTGCCGAGGACTGGCTTGTTGCGCTTGAGGTTGCGTTTGAGGGCCGGCATCACCGGGGCGATGTCGGTGAGGACGACGTCGTTGAGGCCGAGGAGGTGGAGGCCCATGGCGGCAGCTCCGCAGCCGGCGCCGAGCTCGATGGCGCGCTTGTTGCGGAAGTCGAGGAGGGAGGCGTAGGGGTTGGGGTTGGGGGAGGGGGCGGCGCACGTTAGAGGGTGCCAGCGCTCGGCGAACTTGACGAGGACGAGAGAGCAGGGCCAGACGGTGGTCCCCACGTGCATCGAGCCATTGTCTTGTTGGATCGAGAGGAGTGAACTGCCCACCCGGAGCTCGATCACCGGTGATTCTGTGAATTTCATCTCTCTTCTTTCTCTCTCTAGAATGCTCAGTGAGAAGTCTGGTATCAGTCTCTCTTCATTTTGGGCTGGTCTGGGCTTAAGAATATTTGAACCGTGGTTTATTTATTGCTGGCCCGAATCCAACCCAGCATTTCAAATGTGAATAATCCAACCCAGCATTTCTTTTTCTATTCTTCTTGCTCTCTCCCTCTAATTGATTTGGCTTGCATTTTGGCATGAGTTTGAATAAACTTATGTTATTTTTTTCCTGCAAAATAAATATACTATTTTTATAAATATAGAACAAATATAGAATAATAAATATAAAACACAGAATATGAGAAGGAACTAGGAGAGAAAGGAGCTTCCTATTATTTCTTCTCCTTCGGTATGTTCAACTCAATACATCACAAACATATATATACACAAAATTTTCACTCAAATTTTCCATTTCCTTTCCCTTTATCTCTTGTTTACCAATCACGTCTGCAATTATATCTTCCCACACACAACCACATACAGAAACTATACCTCATATAATTGGTGCAAAGTATTTAACACATGGACCCCACATGTATTATTACAACATTCCTCCTCGGGGTCCATCATACTATACTAAGAATATGTCTCGTTGAAACCTTGTTAAGAAAAAACCCAATGAATAAAACCTTGCAAAGAAAAAACCCAGTGGGATAAAAACTTAATGAAAGAAAAAGAATACAATATTCTTGTGTATATGAAAATGGTATTGCATGGGTTAAAACTGTCTCATTAAAACCTTACCAAGAAAATCCAGTGGAAGAGACCATAACGAATGAAAAACAGTACAGTATGCCAATGCCTTTTCAATTCAGTTGTTCCCCTTTATTCAACATTAAATACCATTAAGTCAACACATTCCAATAATGTTGTAGTTGGAAGCGCTTTAGTGATGTTAGATTATCACTCGAGCATATATGTTGAACGTCAATGTCACGGCTCTTCTGAAGCTCATGTGTGGAAAAGAATTTTGGTAAAATGTGTTTGGTTCTGCCACTTTCTATGTAGTATACTCTTACCCGTGCAATACATGTTGTATTATCTTCATATAATATTATTGAACTATCTTTGATTGAGTAGAGTCCACATAATTCCCAAAATGTTGTATCATAGACCTCAACCAAACACATTTTCGACTTGCTTCATGAATTGCGAGTATTTTTTTTGAGTGATTTGAGGAAGTTGCATTCATGGTTTATTTCATATATCGCCATGATATAGCAGTATCACCACAAGTAAACAAGTACCCTATTTGTGATCGGGATGTATGGGGGTCAAAAAGATAACCTGCATTTACATATCCGATCAACTAGAACTTTGATTGTCTTGAATAAAATAACCTCATATCAGTCGTTCCACGAAGGTAATGCAGAATGTGTTTGACTCAATTCCAATGTCTCCGAGTTGTTGAAGAACTATATCGTGCCAGTAAGTTAACTGCAAATGCTATATCAGGTCTGGTACAATTTCTAAAGTACATATTGTAAGGAACAAAAGAGCACTAATTGCACTAAGATATGGTACTTCAAGATGAATAATTTCTTCGTTTTCTTCTTGAGAACGAAAATGATCTTTCTTAACATCAAGTGATCGACAATTATTGGAGAACTCAACGGGTGAGCTTTATCTTTCAGTGTATGTTAACTGATGGATAAGAATTCCTCTTGATAAATGCTCAATTTGCAGGCCGAGACAAAATTTTGTTTGATCAAGATCTTTTATTTCGAATTATTTCTTTAAATAATCAGCAATCATGGTGAGCTCTTCAGGAGTTCACACAAGATTTAGATCGTCAATATATACAGCTATAATGGCAAATCTAGATTTTGATTTTCGAATTATTTCTTTAACTAATCAGCAATCATGGTGAGTTCTTCAGGAGTTCACACAAGATTTAGATCGTTAACATATACAGCTATAATGGCAAATCCGGATTTTGATTTCTTAATGAAAATGTATTGACAAACTGGATTATTCACATATCAGTTTTTTAGTAAATACTTGTTAAGACGATTGTACCACATACATCCGGATTGCTTCAATCCGTATGAGGCTCGTTGTAACTTGATCGAATACATGGTACGTGGTTTCAAGCTATTTGCTTTAGGCATTTTAAATCTTTAAGGGATTTTCATATATATGTTACTATCTAGTGATCCTTATAAATAAGTCGTAACCACGTCCATCAGATGCATATCCATTTTTTCTAAGATTGTCAAACTGATCAAGAAGCGAAATGTGATTGTATCCATCACTGGAGAATATGTCTCCTCAGAATCAATACCAGGTCTCTGCGAGAAACCTTGAGCTATAAGTCGGGTTTTGTATCTTAGAATTTTATTTTTCTTATTACGTTTCTGTACAAATACCCATTTACACCCTATAGGCATGACATCTTCAGGTGTCTAAACTACGAGTCCAAATACTTCACGTTTTCCTAATGAGTTTAGCTGCCTTTATTGTTTCTTTCCATTTTGGCCAATCATTTCTACGTTGACACTCTTCGACGTTTTGAGATTCAGGATCCTCATTATCACCTATAATATCAAAAGCAATTGCAAATAAGAATATATCATTAATAATAATTGTATTTCTATCCCATAATTCTTCCTAGTTTATTAGATCTCATTATTTTTAGGTACCAGTGCCTCTTCAGGGGCTTCTGCCACTTTCAGGGCATACGCTACTTCCGGGGCTTATGCCACTTCCAGGGCTTGCCTCTTCTGGGGCATATATCTCTTATGGGGCTACTTACTTATAAAAATTTAGATTGATCAATCATTTTCATTGTTCCATTTGCAAGTGTGGCCTCTTCAGGGGTGCCAATTTATTTATTTGATTTCTCTTGTACTTTTCTCTTCCGGGGAACAGTATCATTTACACCAATATGTCTACCACGCTTCTAGCGTGTTTTTCGTTTCAAGAAATTTAAAAACAAAACTTGTTTGGTAGAGTCCGACTGTTGCCAAAATTGCTGAAACAAAAATAAGAAATATGTTTGTTTGAGTCTATTTTGGATTTGTTTTGAATCTATATATATATATATATATATATATATATATATATATATATATATATATATATATATATATATATATATATATATATATATTAATATCATTATTATTTATATATAATAGTTCATTACCAATTTTTCTACACATTACCAATTTTTTTATTTTTATATAACACTTGTGAGGGGAAGAAAAAAGTATCATGTGATCTACCAAAAACAATTGGAATTGGTTGAGTTTGGTAACGTTTTTGTTTATGTGTTACTCATTTTTTGCTCATATTTCTACTCGTTTCTATTTCTAAGCGTTTTTGCTAAAATCAAAATCAACATTTGGTAAAATTTATTTGTTCCTTGAATTTTGTAAACATCAAACAAGAAACGCATTTGGCAATGAACAAGTACAGTTAACACATCCAACCCATTGTGTTGAAGTCTCAATCTTCTATCAGAATTAAAACTTCAAGCTATATATTGCAACAATTGCTGATCAAATTATATGATACCCCTCGATTCTACAGTCATGGGTGATCAAGTACGAGCACAAATCCGAGGGATAGCAAACAATCAATATGTAAACAAGCAGGAATAAAAACTGAATTAAGAATAAAATAATAATACGCTGAAAGAAATCTAAAATAAAAAAATCCATAAACTTTAAATAATAAATTAATATCATTTAAATCCTTCCATTACGTACAACTCGGAAATCCATCTAGTGGACCCCTAATAATCCAAAACTTATAATTAAAATTTCAGAATGTAAATCCAAAACTAAAAAGGAAGAACAACCTATGTAGTTGGAAGAGTGAGTGTCTATATCTGCATCAGCACGATCAAGCTCTAAGCCTGGTACTGGTGAACACCTGAAAAATAGGAGTAGGTCAGGCCCACATGCAAGTTCCAATCTACTACAATCCGTACATAAACCCGATACGCAGATACATCCTAAATAGCTCGGCAATATCTAAAGATAGTCCATATGTATAGATATACACACTATAGGATACTCACTAACCTACAGTCATCACACTTGAGTAGAAGGTAACACGCAAAAACGCCGTCGTGTCGTCATGCACACCCACACCTACCAGGGAACGTCTTTAGGTCTTGTTATCCCTCCATGCGATATACGCACCTTAACCGTGATTAGGAGACTCAAGCTCGTACCACGGTACCATAAGTATATATATAAATTCCTCCCTAATACTGAAAAGTAAAGCAACCATCCGTTATGTCGTTCAACTATTTTAGGTGACAGGACATGCATCCATGTAGGATTTAACTATTTTAGTTAATCTAATCCTTATGTATGAATGGGTAGGGATTAGTGTTGTGACCTAATCCATCCCTCCGTATGCCACTGTCCCATACCGGTGCATACATGCAAATGATCCATAAAATGATGCGTACTCATTTGAACATCAAATCCATCCATAACCAATCATAACAAAAATCAGATATATGCAAGATTTCATTATGTATTCCGTATATGATTATAATCATAAATCCTCCTTTTATATTGTTAAAGTAGTGATAAACAACTTAAAATTTCCACATCCATATAATTGATCGAACATAAATTAAAACAGTTCATCAATTAACATCCATAGCACAATATAATGACAAACAGAATTATAACTGAGCACATTATAGTAGAATGCCAAAAATATCTCCATACTAGTACAGTTAGTTTACTAAAATAACACTAGTAGCCAAAACCTGCACCATTCGCGACGGCATATCAATTAATGCTTAAATTACACGACGCCCCTTTTAATCCTCACTATAAATCCTGTGTCTGATACAACAACACTCAGAAATCTATACAGAGTACATCTTATGAAACCCCAAAAGTATTCCCATACAAGTCCGTTCAATTCGCTAAAATAAAGCTAGCAACTAAAACTCCTACAACTCTTGTCGGCATGCAACCTATTCGTTAGAATTACATGATGACCCTAACCACAGCATAACCAACCTTCTTGGAATTGAAACATGTCAATTATATCATTGATATAACATCCTAGCACTTACTTTTATAGCAGTTCATTTAATTTGCTAGCCAACTAGCGATTTAGTTCTCCTTCCTTCTCGACAACATTGAACATTCATATTTTAAAATTTATGTTGTCCATTCCCATGACCTAAACCAATAAATCCTAAGTCTTAAAAATGCTCTGTACACCATTTAAGAACCCCCATGAAACTCCAGAATTACTCTTTAACCCCGGAAGTATCAAAAAATTAGAGCTGGCTCCCATGATGGGGAGCCGGCTCTACCTTCATGGAAGCTGGCTCCCTTACTTAGGGAGCTGGCTCTCCCCCCCTGAGAGCCATCTCTGCTCCACTGCTTCATCCAGTTGTCATCTGTGCTTCCGGCGAAGTCCAGTGTCCTATCCCAAACCTTTGTAGCATTCTTAGGATTTCTATTTAAGTTTTTACAGTTCTAGAACTCTTTATACTCCAATGAAAAACAATTGACAGAAATTAAAACCAAAAACAACATAGTTTATACAGAAAACAGGTTTCAGTTCTTCAGACAAAAATAAATTTATAGTCTGATAATCTTGCATCAAATTTCCGTTTTTTTAAGTTTCTAGTGTTAAATTATAATCCAAACCATCCTAGAAACTCCTTGGATTCCCTTATGAATTAATTCACAGAAGTTTAAAACCATAACCAACACAGTTTTAAACAAGAACCAATTTCAGTGAAATAAAACATAAACAAATTACAGTCTGATACATTATGCGTCAACCATTAATTTTAAAAGTGGAATTAGTCCCTGAAGACTATAAAGAATGCACAGAACACAAGTTTACAGGAATGGGAGAATGAAACTCGCCTTTAAATTTTGGTTTAAAACCTTAAGCGTCGTCTCTAAGTTTCAGAATTCTCCAAGACTGTTCCTTCCTCTGATCACTGTTCTAGTCCTCTATTGCTTCTTGGTTCCATCCCGAAGCAACCCCTTCCTTCTCCTTTAGCCTCACAAGTTATCTCTCAAGACCCTCTCTGTTTCCCCTCAAGCTTCTTTCTAGTTTTCCTCTCAAGAGCTTTTCTCTGGTTTTCCTCTCAAAACCTTATTACGTGAATAGGGTTTTTCCCAACCCTAGCAAATGTATCAGGATATATATATATATATATATATATATATATATATATATATATATGCATCCCAATCTTAAGTCTGATTATACCCGTATCTCTATAGGCTTTAATTAAACCCTATTACAAGTCGGCGACCAAATTATACAAAACAATAAAACCCTACGACACAAACAAATTATAAAAGCTACCAAATATAATCTACCAAATACACGTCAATTAAACATCATTTATCAAATAGTTAAATTAACCCATAACCAAATTAAAACAATTTCAATTAAACAACTAAATTAAATATACGACACATAAAAAAAAATAACAAACAATTAAATTAAAACAAATCGACTATTACAATTAAGCACAAAACCAAATAATCACATTTAAATGTACATAAACCAAATAATCCACATCATTAAATAAAAATGAAATAAAAATCAAAGAAAACTTAATTTAAATTCTAACTATATCCTTTTTAAATATTAGGGGTATTACATTCTTCCCCCCTAACAAAAGGAATTTTGTCCTCGGATTTCATAAATCTCTGAATTCTTTTATTTTAAATTCAGTTCCATTCCGTAGTGGATTCCGCCGCTATGTACGGGCTCCACCAAATTCCAAATCCTTATCAAAAATTTTATGGTACCGTTAGTTAAGAAATACCAAATGTACACATAAGTTATATTGCACAACTAATCATACGTACCCAATACCTATAGCAGGGTACAAGTCCATAGTCCTCTAAGTGCCATAGGAGATAACACAGACAAAATTGCTAATGCATGCAGCGCTTAACAAGTTGGGAACACTGAACTATAGGCTATTGCCTAAATGGATACACCAAAATCCGTGAAAAGTCAATTTAATACGTAAAACTGACTTCCCGCCACAAATCACGTTGCTTCCCATATGGAAGACACCCTAACCAACCATTTCCAGATAGAAACTCGAAATATACTGTCTCGATCTAATCTCCAGCCTAGAGATGCGAAGCATAGTTGTTGCTCCAACACCTACCGAAAATTTCCTTTGATATAGCACCTTGTATTCCCTATAAGGAATAACCATATACTATAACTTCGTTATCAGTGTAGTGTAGAATTGATAAGAAACTCCCCAAGTAATTACTACTAGAAGTAATGTCCACAAGCAACCTGCTCTATCCACCACTCTTATTCCATATGGAATTTAAAATTCCAACTAATGTTGGTAATTTCGCCCATCCATCAACTTCTGACTAGTCCTACTCCCATTTTGATATAGGGAGTGGCTAAAACCTCCATTGATATCCAAGTATCAGTTTTTCCCTTACGCTAACACGTGGTACACGGGGAGACAATTATGTATATGTCCCAATCCGAACCGCTCACCAACACTAACATTATATGTCATGATGCAACTCATAACCATTTGATTGTACCGTAAAATTTATGAATTTTATATCTCAGTCACTCTGACCGTCCAAACATCATTTAGACCATCCACGAATCCTCCTTCAGTACCCTAAGCTCATCTGAGTAAGGTACTACCTCCTCCAGGGTCAGTTCCACTCTCTAAGCTGACCTTTCTTATTTCCTTGGTACTAGCAAGTGTTATCTATTTTACACATGCTAAAACTTAATTGATTCCCAAATAACCACTGAAGGTTCAATTACCATAGTGGTTGGTAAGATCATTTTCCTCCCTACTACTTCCATCAGACGAAACTTAATGCACAGTGTGAATCATTACATCTATTCATCTAAGCCGTCTGTTGACCCATACTATCCGTACAAACCGATACCTTTCCAGTTCCAAAATAAGTAAAAACGAAACTGATTTAATTTTATCAGTCAAGCAATATCCCCAATCAGAATCCTGACCCTTGTGTAGAACCAGCACTTTTGCACTAAATCCATGGAAACGACTCTGTCATTCCCACTCTAATATGAAAAAAAATGGCTGCAAGGATCTAACGATCTCTGATGGTCCATCTAGATTATCAAATAGATACCAGACTTTGAGACAACCACACTGTGTCCCTCCTCCTGCCTGTCATCCAAACAGCTGCTTCATTCCGTGAAGCATCAGGTTTCCTCCAGGATAGACAAAGAACTTAAAGTTGTGAACCTCCGTCCTTATATCCTCCTTCCAAATTAAGCTACGGAAAGTACCGTTAGTCTAGTAGCATCAGCTTCCCTATTTAGATGTTCAGTCTCACTTTCAAGCATTTGACACCCTACGTTTTTAACCCAAGTACGTGTCTATTAGACCTTCTGTCTAACTCCATAAGAATATAGAATCTTTCCATCCTCCACATAGTCAACAATTTTCGAGCAACAACTGTTTATTGCTAGCTGTGACTTAGAAATAAATTTCCACATTATTTGTGCAAATGAAGAAACTTTGCTTCCTCCTCGATATGCAACTCCGGTACTCATCCTAATGACACCACCTCATGAATAAACTTCTTGATTAAGAATTTAATGATGACTAGTTAATCTATCCACTATCCTCAGTTAGTGTCATTCCAATAAGTATTTAAACCAGTACAAGATCCTTCTGCCGACTGGGAACAACGCTTGAAATTTCCAAGAAGATGTTCAGCAAAGTCAGTACCTCTGATAATTCATCGTAACGTTAAAGCACACCAAACCAATCATACTAGATTATTTGACTTATTCTACGGACTTCATTATCCCATCTCGACAATATACCATCAGTACGTATGTCAAAAGTCAACAGACTGGCTAGAACTATGTATATCTACCAAATCCTATGACCACTTATTCACCATCTTAGCATAAATAACGCTATTTCCTCCATTAGTAGTTGGTTGATCACACATTTGTGTCCCCAACTTAACCACATTCCCGATCCTGGATACTTAACAAAAACATAAAACACATAAGATACATACTATGTAACAAAACAAAATTCCTACTTTAAAACACCGTTCTTTTTAGAAAAGAAAAGTCTCCTTTGGAATCAACCTTCCCAGGTTGGTTCACAATTTCCTTTTATAGTTTCATAGATAATCCCATCTCGAAACATAAGCTCCACCCATAGCTCAAAACAAAAATCCATTTGCCTAAGCAAATTCCAAAGGCTTAACCTTCATCCTCCTTATATGTAGAATACAAACCGTCCAACGTAGCTAAATAAAGCAACTTAGAACGTCACAATCTAATCACCATACCCTCCAGAACATGACATAAAATCATTGCTTCGTTCCGCTAAGGGCTCTATCCACTTCCTGCACCCTTGAAGAGTTCTTTTTATCGACCTCGTTTAAAGGTAATACACAAGGTTAACTATCCACCTCAACTCAACGAGTATCGTTCACTATACTATTAGCAAACAAGATCACTTTTCACGTGATCCTTGATTTTCAACATTTAACACCCTCTTTCTTGGATATATTGAAATCTCCTCCACTAGAATTCTTTTTGGACTCCTATTCCTCGGTTGTCTCCTTTACGAGAACAATTGAAATCGTGTTGGTCCCGTTATGCGGTGACCTAAAACGCAATCATATTTCCCTCCTTGGCTTATACTTCAAAAGTAACGCCAACCAGAACTAAACCTTTGATCCCAAGTTCTGCTTCTGATAGAGAACTCGATAACATACTCATCTACTCTTTTGGGTCTGAATCGCTGTCGCCGCGGACCCCATCCTAACGAACCGTAAAAGAGTACAACGAATCCTAATATGGCTCTAAGTTTTAAGAGATGCAACGCGGAAGACTTCTAACGAAAGACACTCCTAAGAACACTAGAACCTGGAGTGCTCTGATACCAACTGTGATACCCCTCGATTCTAGAGCCACGGGTGATCAAGTCCGAGCATAGATTCGAGGGATACCAAACAATCAATATGTAAACAAGCAGGAATAAAAACTGAATTAAGAATAAAATAATAATATGCTGAAAGAAATCTAAAATAAAAAAATCCATAAACTTTAAATGATAAATTAATATCATTTAAATCCTTCCATTACGTACAACTCGGGAATCCATCTAGTGGACCCCTAATAATCCCAAACTTATAATTAAAATTTCAGAATGTAAATCCAAAACTAAAAAGGAAGAACATCCTATGTAGTCGGAAGAGTGAGTGTCTATATCTGCATCAACACGATCAAGCTCTAAGCCTGGTACTGGCGAACACCTGAAAAATAGGAGTGGATCAGGCCCACATGCAAGTTCCAATCTACTACAATCCGTACATAAACCCGATACGCAGATACATCCTAGATAGCTCAGCAATATCTAAAGATAGTCCGTATACACACACACACACACACACACACACACATACACACACACTATAGGATACTCACTAACCTACAGTCATCACACCTGAGTAGAAGGTAACACACAAAAATGCCGTCGCGTCGTCATGCACACCCAGACCTACCAGGGAACGTCTTTAGGTCCAGTTATCCCTCCATGCAATATACGTACCCTAACCGTGATCAGGAGACTCAAGCTCGTACCACGGTACCATAAGTATATATATAAATTTCTTCCTAATACTGAAAAGTAAGGCAACCATTCGTTATGTCATTCAACTGTTTTAGTTGACAAGACATGCATCCATGTAGGATTTAACTGTTTTAGTTAATCCATTCCTTATGTATGAATGGGTAGGGATTAGTGTTATGACCTAATCCATCCCTCCATATGCCACCGTCCCTATGACGACCCTGAATTTTTCAACCCAGTGTGTCCTGTGATGACCCGAACTGGATCCAAGATGCGGAAGTAAAAGATCAAAAATATGACAAATAAGCCCCCAGGGGCAAAATAGTTATTTTTTGAAAAATGTGGATTCGGGTGCCACTGAACACGTAGCTGGAAAGACAACAAAAAAATAATCAGGATGGACTTAAGAATCGCATGATTTGGAGTCCGGACGAAGGAGAAACGGCCTGACGAAGAAAAACGAGCACTTAAGGCTAAACTGGTAATTATTCAGGAAGATCCTGGTGCAACCGATCACACCGTTGGAAAGACAGCGAAAAGTTAGTTAAGTTCAAAAAAAAGTTCACTCGATTTGGAGTCCGGACGAGGAAGAAACGAGGGTTTGAAGTTGAGACGTCGCGGCGGCCCGACGAAGGCCATGGCGCACACGGCGCCCATGCACGAGCCCACCGGCGCCCAATGGCATGCACATGCTGACAGCAAGGGTCCAAAGCAAATTTTTCAGAACTGAGGCTTGAAACGGAAGTCGAAACGAGTTTTTATGGAAAAACACGAAGAAGAAACCCCCCCTAAAATCGAGTTTTGTACTTGACTTGGTGGACGGAAACGAAAAAAACTCACTGTAAAATGTCCAAAATGCCCCTCCAAGAAATCTGTTCATGAGGGTCATAAAGCTGCTAAATGAAAACTGGAAGCTGAAACTTCACGAGGGATTTCCAGTACCAAAACGACATTTTCTGGAAAAACATGAAAAAGAAACCCCCCCTAAAATCACATTTTCTAAGCGACCATGTCGAAAGAAGAAAATAAAACTGATGTGAAAGGTCTAAAATGCCCCTAGATCAGATTATACAACAAAATTTCAAAATGAATCCCTAGGAGGCTCAATTCACAAAGGAAGAGGTTTTTCTTGAAAACGATCATGCACGCAAACATAACTTATTTATTAGAACGTGCTACAATAGTCCACGACTTAAAATACCACCGATGCAAAATTTGACCCCACAACGGCCGAAAAGGCAAAAATAGATTTGAAATGGAACATATGGAAACCAAAATTAGGAAATGGTTTCAAATGACCGTTTGGCCCTTGGCTACACTTTATACAAGATAAATGAGACCTAGTGGAGGTACCAGAACATACTTTGCACCACCCGATTTGAAAATGAACCTTTAAATGCTCGGATTCTACTATTTTAGCCCAAAATGCAATATGTGAATTAAAATGCAAAAAATGAAAACTAAATGGTGTTTGGTCCTTGGCCACACCTCACATATGGCAAATGAATGTTAAAGGATGAATTACATACACAATACACACACCGGTGCGAAAATGACATATCAAAATCCTAATTTTCATACTTTACTCATTAAAAGCAAAATTTAATATTCATGAATATTCATGAATTTCAAATAAAGTTTGGCCCTTGGTCACAAATTATATACATAGAATGAATACCAAAAAGTGTGCTTAAGCACATAATACAAGTCAAAGGCGAAAAATGACATTTTGGCCTAATTACACAATACAATTCAAAAACTGAACTCAAGCATGCTAACACTTGCATGTGATCAAGAATGCATTTAAAAGGACTTCAAGTTTCCAAACCACCCAAGGAATGCTAAACATCATGAACCAAGTCTTCGTACCTGAAATATACCCCAATAACTTTGGGGTGAGTAACATAAAGCTACTCGTAGGAAATGAGCATGCATCGACCTAGCATTTTACAAATTTATTACTTTAAGGTGAAACATGTTAAAGGGGCTCATGCCACCTAACGTCTATGTCAAAGTGAGACTCAGGGAGCATCCTAAGCTACCTCAGAGTCTAAGCAACAAGAATCATGATATACATACGTATATGAAACGAATCGTGGTTGGGATAATCCAAAGAACACGACAGGAAAACAATGGAATATAAGAATTACATTATCAATGCAATTTACATGATTGGAATTAAACCAATTAACACGATAAGAATTATACACAGAATCAAGAACAAGGCATAACATCTATGCAAGTATACAAGGATGGAACATTCCATATAACATGACAATAAGTATGCTCGGACATATGTTAACAAGAATTACATTATCGATACGATTAACATGACAATGAGTATACTTGAAATCACGAATGAGACATACTATCTATGCAATGAAACAAGATTGGAGCATTTCACATAACACGACAAGTTTAAATCTTCAAGGAATAACAACTTAAAATTTAAAGAGTGAAATCAACCAATGTGGAAACTCGGGTATCGCCCAGATTAAAACCATACTTTTTAGATCACTTTAGGGCTACTAACTCATGGGTACCTTTCCCCTAGTGCGCATTATAGTTGTAGAAGGACATTCCCTCGTACTAGAACCAAGTCCTAGCCATGTCAATTCTTAATTGATATCCCAAGTCCCAAAATCAACAAGTTATGCAAGTCAAGATTATATCAAATACAATAAATACATTAACCACGTTTCATATACAACCAAGATTTTGGAACATACAAGTCATGCCCTAAGTTCATCAACTATAATGGCATGTGAAATGTCAAGAAATCATAGTATGCATCTATATACATTATAACCAAGGTACATAGCATAAGGATTCCATTGAAATAGATATACCACAAGTATAAGATACATGATTCAAGTAATTACTAAGCAACACATGAGTAATTAAAATCATTTTAAGACAAACGTACTAGTTCCTTAAACATATTAATGAAGTCATGATACTAGGGGTCATGATTAAACCGATGGGAGTATAAAAAGGGAACTTAATCTACTCAAGGGATCAAGTTATCACTATTACAAGGTAAGTCCAAGTGTTCTACAATAAGACATGTCAAGGATCATGTCAAGGACAAGTCTAAGATCAAGTTACTAGTTCATTTCATACAAGATTCAACCATATGAATTTAGTTCCATACAAAGGAATTAATTAAATAGAAGTTTTAAAACTTATTCGGTTATTCTCGTTATGATACACGTGAAGGAATTTGTCAAGGAGATCATGAATACCAAGTTAGAAACTTAATCAAGTTCAAAGAATCATTGAGTATGTTTTAATTAATCCTTTTAATTAAAAACTCTAAATTTTGGAATTCATCCAATTGCTCTCAAGTTAATGTATAATATACAACATGTCAAGACTTGATTTAAAAACACGATACAAGTGAATTATATGCAAGATACGGCCATGAGTATTAAACTTTAATATTAGAAAATTAATAAATGAAAGGTTTCAAAACCTAATCAAATATTCTAGATTAAATATATGTGAAACTATATGGCATGTACATCATGAATATCAAGTCGGAAATCAAATGGAGTGAATAGTACACTCGGAATAAATTAATTAATCAATTAATTAAATATTCTCTAGATTTTAAAATATCTTCGATTACTCTCGAATTTACCTATGTTGAAGAGCACGTTAGGGCCTAATATAATATGCTAACACACATCAATTTCAAGCTAGTTAAGACCACATGAATTAATATTTTATTCTAGTAAAATATTAAATAAAATCTTCGTTACTTGTCCAATTTCTCTCAATTTAATATATGTTAATCTACATACCAAGGGGTAATATTCTATCATGCCACATGTTTAAACAAGGCTATGGGCAACCGGGAAAATCAAATCACATGCTAGAAAATAAATAATTAAAATCTCTAGATTTAATATCCAAGCATGTAAACAAGTATCATAAGCATCACAAGTATGCTATATAAAAAGAAAACAATCTAGAACACCCCCTACCTCAATTTGAGATGAAAACCTCAAATCCCCACTAAAAAAAAAGTGTCCCGAATTCGTCGAAACCGAAGGGTTTTGTTGTGGACAACACGATCTACATGAATTCGAAGGAAGCCCCATGAAAATCACAGCTTGACCTCAAATCCAAACTCAAGAAATGGTCAGAAATGAATTCTAATAAGGGAGAATGATAGAACACATCGAGGGGAACAAAAAACGTGAAAGCCGAAGACTTTTCACTTAGGAAAAGTAAATCAAAGGATGAGAGAGAAGGTGGCAGCTCCATGGACATCCATGGCTGCTTCAGTTTGTGGATGGAGAGTGGGGAAGATGAAAAATGAAATATCTCATCCCCCTGTTATAGAAATATCAAAAAGTGCCCCAAACGGGCCCCACCGGGTCCGGAAAAGTGGATTTTGAGCAAACGGGCTCAAATGGAAAAACTCGGTCAATAAAAAAGATTTAAAATGATAAAATATGAATAACAAAAGAAACGGCGTCAAAAACCGAGTCCCGAGCAGAAAGTTATGCCCCGAACAAGTTCGGCGGCAACCAGGTCCAAAAACTCTAAAAGTGGAGAAAAACGACCAGAACGGAATTCTATGAATTTACGAGTCAACAAAAAGTGAAAATGAATCATGTACGAGGATCCAGGCTCCAAACGAGATATTTTGCAATAACTTTTGTTAATTGCACAATGGCCCCTACAAAAAGGGTTAACTGCGAAACTGCCCCAGAATGAAAATATCTTCCAAAATATATTTTTTTAGATACCGCTGAAATAAAATATCTTCAAAAGATATTTATGAAAAACACCCTAAGAAATGAAAAAGATTCTGAAGAATTGTGCATCTATGCCCCTGTGGATACCGGGAGCAACCAGAGTACTTTCTTGCAAAAGTAAAGATACGTATTTTGAGGAAACTACTCAAGATGAAGACACGTGAAGTCAAAAACTAACTTCGAGCATGAAAAGTGAGGTTTTGCCAAATAAGTGACAAACGGGAAAAAGACGAAACAAGGAAAAGGACGAAAGGCGCATAGTGTCCGAAAAGTGAAAATGCAGAAGTGACTCGGCCCTCAAAGGAAGTTGTCAATCCACAGAAAAGAGTCTCGGAAACCATTTTCGAGCACTCGAGATGACACTAAGTAACAATAAACAGAGCTCAGAAAAGAAAATTAAACGAAAAAAATTTATCCGTAAAATTTCAGGAAAAAGGAAAGGGAGGTAAATGACCAGGTCGTTACAGTTCCATACCGGTGCATACATGCAAATGATCCATAAAATGATGCGTACTCATTTGAACATCAAATCCATCCATAACCAATAATAACAAAAATCAGATATATGCAAGATTTCATTATGTATTCCGTATATGATTATAATTATAAATCCTCCTTTTAAATTGTTAAAGTAGTGATAAACAACTTAAATTTTTCACATCTATATAATTGATCGAACATAAATTAAAACAGTTCATCAATTAACATCCATAGCACAATATAATGATAAACAGAATTATAATTGAGCACATTATACTAGAATGCCAAAAATACCTCCATACTAGTACAGTTAGTTTACTAAAATAACATTAGTAGCAAAAACCTGCACCATTCGCGACGGCATGTCAATTAATACTTAAATTACACGACGTCCCTTTTAATCCTCACTATAAATCCTGTATCTGATACAACAACACTCAGAAATCTACACAGAGTACATCTTATGAAACCTCAAAAGTATTCCCATACAAGTCCGTTCAGTTCGCTAAAATAAAGCTAGCAACTAAAACTCCTACAACTCTAGTCGGCATGCAACCTATTCGTTAGAATTACATGACGACCCTAACCACAACATAACCAACCTTCTTGGATATAAAATCCTAGCACTTACTTTTATAGCAGTTCATTTAATTTGCTAGCCAACCAGCGATTCAGTTCTCCTTCCTTCTCGACAGCATTGAACATTAATATTTTAAAATTTATGTTGTCCATTCCCACGACCTAAACCAATAAATCTTGGGTCTTAAACATGCTCTGTACACCATTTAAGAACCCCCATGAAACTCCAAAATTACTCTTCAGCCCCGGAAGGATCGAAAAATTACCAAAAATACCCCCGTAGGGGTTTCTGTTCAAGGGAGCGGGCTCCCCACCATGGGAGACGGCTCTTCATCTTCCAGAGCCAGCTCTCCCTCATGGAGAGTCGGCTTTACCTTCATGGGAGCCGGCTCCCTCACTTAGGGAGCTGGCTCTCCCCCTTGAGAGCCGTCTCTGCTCCACTGCTTCGCCTCTGCTTCGTCCGGTTGGCATCTGTGTTTCCGGCGAAGTCCAGTGTCCTATCCCAAACCTTTGTAGCATTCCTAGGATTCTATTTAAGTTCTTATAGTTCTAGAACCCCTCATACTCCAATGAAAAACAATTGACAGAAATTGAAACCAAAAACAACATAGTTTATACAGAAAGCAGTTTTCAGTTCTTCAGACAAAAACAAATTTACAGTCTGATAATCTGTATCAAATTTCCATTTTTTTAGGTTTCCAGTGTTAAATTATAGTCCAAACCATCCTAGAAACTCCCTGGATTCCTTTATGAATTAATTCACAGAAGTTTAAAACCATAACCAACACAGTTTCAAGCAAGAACCAATTTCAGTGAAATAAAACATAAACAAATTACAGTCTGATACATTATACGTCAACCATTAATTTTAAAAGTGGAATTAGTCCCTGGAGACTATAAAGAATGCACAGAACATAAGTTTACAGAAAGGAGAGAATGAAACTCGCCTTTAAATTTCGGTTTGAAACCTTAAGCGTCGTCTCTAAGTTTCAGAATTCTCCAAGACTGTTCCTTCCTTTGATCACTGTTCTAGTCTTCTGTTGCTTCTTGGTTCCATCTCGAAGCAACCCCTTCCTTCTCCTTTAGCCTCACAAGTTATCTCTCAAGACCCTCTCTGTTTCCCCTTAAGCTTCTTTCTGGGTTTCCTCTCGAGAGCTTCTCTCTGGTTTTCCTCTCAAAACCTTATTACGTGAATAGGGTTTTTCCTAACCCTAACAGACGTATCAGGATATATATATATAGGCATCCCAATCTTAACTCTGATTATACCCGTATCTCTATAGGCTTTAATTAAACCCTAATACAAGTCGGCAACCAAATTATACAAAACAATAAAATCCTACGACACAAACAAATTATAAAAGCTATCAAATATAATCTACCAAATACACGTCAATTAAACATCATTTATCAAATAGTTAAATTAACCCATAACCAAATTAAAACAATTTCAATTAAACAACTAAATTAAATATACGACACATAAAAAAAAATAACAAACAATTAAATTAAAACAAATAGACAATTACAATTAAGCACAAAACCAAATAATCACATTTAAATGTACATAAACCAAATAATCCACATCATTAAATAAAAATGAAATAAAAATCAAAGAAAACTAAATTTAAATTCCAACTATATCCTTTTTAAATATTAAGGGTATTACAAATTAACAAATTTACATTTTAATGATTCAAAATTCTAAGAACCGAAATATTATATATATATCGAACTTGACTAATTGTTGACACCCATTTTGGTAAATTTTGTATTGATGAAGTGGAAGTAGAGAATGGTGATATTCCACGTAGATTGAAGTTGAAATTGCATATAAAGATGGGAAAAGTTTTTTGAATAAGTTATGGATAAAGATCATTGTTTTAAGACTTATCTTTTAGTTAGTTTTAGTTGCATAATTATGTTATCTATAAGATTAGTTTATTTTGAATTAATAGTTGATTAAATAATAGAGTTGTAATGCAAGTAAAATACTTGCATAAAGCAGTTTGTTTTACGTAGTTTTCCATAAATAATGCTATAGGCATGCTTTGTAAGAGGTCCAGCACCCTCAGAATCAATTTATTGTTTTGTTTGCTTTCTCAAGCACTTTCCTCAAATAGCATCATTGGTATATCTATCTCTCTCCCTCTCTATTTCAGTCTCGTTCTATTTCTCTCCCTATATCTCTTTCTCTTTATCTTTTCTCCCTATCATTTTCTATATCTATTTCTTCCCCTTTCTATTCTCTTGATACGTTACTATATATATTATTCACTGATAAAGTCCTTTTAACTAAGGCATTATTAAACTTAAAAGAGGAATTTTATTGTTCCCTTTTTTCCTCGCATCGCCTGAAAGTCAACTTGCTCAAAGGGACTAAAGTTGACAATTTACACTTGAACCACACAAGTGGTTCTGGCACGCCCGCTCCATCTCAATGTAAGATCTGATCTTAGGAACCAATTTTAGGGTCAACGTTTTTGGTACGCCCGGTGGGACCCCACTAGGTTAGTTATTTATAGTAAAAAATATGCAGTCGGTTTCTCAACCGACATACAAATATTCTCATCAGTCAAATCAGTCGATGTACTAGTATTCTAATCAGTCATATGGTTGGTCAGACGATTATCGGCATGTTCCAGCAGCTGCTAATTATCGGCATGTTCCAGCAGTTGATTATCGGCAGACGCCAACAACAACCGATTATCAACATGTTCTAAAATTCGATTATCGGCATGTTCCAGCAGCCACTAATTATTGGCATGTTCCAATAGTCGATTATCAGCATGTTCCAGAAGTCGCTGATTATCGGCATGTTCCAGCAGTGTATTATCGGCAGACGCCAACAATCGCTGATTATCGGCAAGTTTCAAAATCAGATTATCGGTAAGTTTCAGCAGTTGATTATCGGCAGACGCCAACAGCCGTTGATTATCGGCATGTTCCAGCATTCGATTATCGACATGTTCCTGCAGCCGCTGATTATCGGCAGACTCCAATAATTGATTATCAGCAAACGCCAACAGTCGATTATCAGCAAGTGGCAAATCAACATATCACCCCCGTATCACAACCTCCAGTACTCAGGGAGCAGCCGATAGCCAAGCAGTCGTATGGTTGGCTTGAAAATGATCAGTGACTAACAGCCAATTATCGGCAGGCGAATCAGGAGATTAAAGCAATGTTGGCTCAAGTTTCAGCCTTAATCCAGGGCGAGATAGCTCAAGGGCGTAAACGTCCTCAACCATCGGTACTACGTTAGCAAAATCAGAATCAACAACACTCGCAAGCATTGCCGATTTTGCCTCAAAGAGAACTCCAAGAGACAGGGGGAAATCAGAACCGAGGGAAGAATAACTCACAAGCTCCATCAGTACCACCAGTGGCTGCCGGGGGGCATGTGATTGCAAATCCACAACGGGAATAGGTTGGCCCGTATGTTCCACTTCAGCCTAATAATGATTTTGCGATTCTTAACAGCAGAAAATATCTGCCGTATGATCGGCACGATTATTATCCGACACCAGCAAAATTTCAGTCACCAGCATTAGATTATCGGCAAGTTCCAGCAACCGATTATCGATAATTGGTAAATCAGTCACAACAGGTAACTTATCAACAACAAAGTTGGACAAACTATTAGCTTGGTACTGAAATTGTCCAGCCTTGCCGATCTCGGCAGGAAATTTTACCAGAAATTCGGCTGAAAGCAAAACAGCCTATGCACTAACATTCCTTGCCGATTGTGACACGGCAAAAGCAATCATCAACTGAAAGAATTGTTTTAAATCGCTATCCTCAACCCAATTTCAAGCAAAGGAAAAAAAGACTTGCCGATCTTAATTTCAAAAGGTTACTTAGAGCTCGGTTGAGAAAATTGGCTGAGGCAAAATCAGCTAAAAGAAAATCGGCTAAAAAACCAGCGACTGCCGGGGGGCATGTGATTGCAAATCCCCAACAAAAGTTAGTTGATCCATACGCTCCATTTCAGCATGCCAATTATAATGAGGTCATATTTGCCGATCAGTGGACTTTTGGGCATGATGCAGTCCTGCCGATTCAGCTGAATGTAAAATCGTCAAAGGTTATTTTACGACATATCTATACTTCTGCTGATTATAGTGGGGTCATGCTTGCCGATCAATGGAATTTTGAAACAGCCCTGCTAATAGAGCTGAAAGCAAAATCGGCTGAAATGAAATCAGCTAAGAAAACTCCTTCCTGGCACAATGTCGTAGAGATAATAGACAGATCGGCTAGAATGACGCTTCACAATAATTTAATTCCTGTCGATCATAATCATAATTTGCTAATGGAGTTAGAAATTACATGGGGGGCAAGTCCTTCCTGGGTTTATGGGCAAGTGATATCGGCAAACTTTCTGAGAATTTAGGAAGAAGCCTAAATCGGCAGATTTGGCTAAATAAAGATCATCTTAGGGTGATTTAGAAGAAATAAAGCTTTGGAGCTCACTGATTTGCAATCTTATTTCAATTAATTAACTCAAAATTTCCTTCCAATGTATTTTAAAATTTCAAATATCTTATCAGCTTGGGCGGCCGACAGCCGATAAGACATTTAAAATGGGGGGCATTGTTGACACCCATTTTGGTAAATTTTGTATTGATGACGTGGCAGTAGAGAATGGTGATATTCCACGTAGATTGAAGTTGAAATTGCATACAAAGACGGGAAAAGTATTTTGAATAAGTTGTGGATAAAGATCATTGTTTTAAGACTTATCTTTTAGTTAGTTTTAGTTGCATAATTATGTTATCTATAGGATTAGTTTATTTTGAATTAATAGTTGATTAAATGATAGAGTTGTAATGCAAGTAAAATACTTACATAGAGGAGTTTGTTTTACGTAATTTTCTATAAATAATGCTATGGGCATGCTTTGTAAGTGGTCCAGCACCCTCAGAATCAATTTATTATTTTATTTGCTTTCTCAAGCATTTTCCTCAAATAGCATCATTGCTATACCTATCTCTCTCCCTATATCTCTTTCTCCCTATCTCCTCCCTATCATTTTCTATATCTATTTCTTCCCCTTTCTATTCTCTTGATACGTTACTATATATATTATTCACTGATAAAGTCATTTTAACTAAGACATTATTGAACTTAAAAGAGGAATTTTATTATTCCTTTTTATCTCGCATCGCCTGAAAGTCAACTTACTCAAAGGGATTAAAGTTGACAATTTACGCTTGAATCACACAAGTGGTTCTGGAAAGCCCACTCCATCTCAATTTAAAATCGGATCTTAAGAGCCGATTTTAGGGTCAACACTCTTGTAGTTTCATTAGAACGTTTTAGTTTTGTTAATTTTGGTCATACAAATTGAACATCACTTTATTATTCTGTGACTTAACAAGCTTGAGTATTGAAAGGTGTGAATTTATCCTCAAACCAATCAATTAAACACTACCTGTGACGTTAGTGAAAAAAACAATTATTTGGAATCACGTACATGTACTTAGAAATTATTAAGTACTTGAGAGCTAATTAAAATATCATATAGTGATACCTGTTTGTGTATATATATATATACCTATAATTATCTCTATGGTTTTAATTTGGCCCAATTTATAAGGTTTCAATCGCAATGAAAAAGAGATAATCAAACACAAAAGAGAGAAAGGGTGAAGAGAGAAACTTGCAATTGAGTGTGAATAATAAGAGAGAGACAAACCTGGGAGTTGTCGTCGATGAAACGTTAGGTGAATAAGAAAAGTGCGTGAGTGATGAAAAGACTTCTTGAGATTAGAGTCGTGAATAAGAAACATATAGGTTGGGAATACGTCAAGAATATGTTTGTGTTTTGATTAGAAACAAGTGAAAACAACTTCTTCTTCTTCTACAGAAATATCCTTACCAAACATATCTTACCTATTTCTGTTTTTTTGGCCTTTTAGAAACAAGAAATAAAAACATTACCAAACAACCCCTTGATTTACATCAATTTATATGAAAATAGCCACAATTAAACAGGATTAGGTATAAACAAGATTAGATATGAGTACCTATAATTTGATTTACCTTTAGTTTCTCCATTATCCATGGTTCTAGAGAACTCCTTTTCTTTGCTTTATGTATTTGTATTATTATGATTAGCAAACCTCAACACATCTTTTGCTTTCCATGAACCTGGTTTGACTTCATTGCTTAGAATTTTTTACAGAAATTTTTTCATCCTATAAGTTTTCTTTGAAAAAAAAAACAGATAGCTAATTCAATTCAACTCAACTAAACCATCCATTCCATTGAAATACATTTAATAGCACAATATACAACCTGCATATATAATAAACAACAATCCAAATTTTTTACATAATGATGTTTCATCCCTCACAGCTCTTGAATTGTATTCTTTACCGAAGGTAAAATTGGAAAAAAATTTCTTACTATACTTCCAAGTGCTTTCTAAAATCTTACACCATGAAAAACAACCAAGCCCTAAGAGTAGTCCCTTTTAAGTCTACCATTACTGAAGAAAGCACTAGTCCGATAGGTTCCAAATTTTGCAAACAGCAACGTAGTCACAATTGGAAGTCCACTCCAAACGGCAACAATGACCCATTATAGCACCAAACACACATAACATAATCCAAATAATACTTGGAATATTCCAATCATCATCAACATGAATTCCCTTGAAAATTAGAAACAAAAAGACACATTAGCAAAATGCAGTAACGGGAGGAAAATTTATTAAAAGTAATTGAGCAGAAAAATGACGTGCTCACCTTTTTTTTTATACTCTGACAATATAGTACCAACCCCTAGGAGTATCCTCCACCCTAAATTCCTCATTTTCCAGTGACCATCAACATCGATACCAACAAAAATTTAGAAACAAAACGGGCTTTAGCAGCAAGCAGTGACCCCAACCTCGTATGAATCTGAATTGAGCATAAAAAAATGAAAATGTGATAGCAACAACCAAACTCAGCCACCAATTAGAGTAGTGACAACACCCACCACTCTCAAACAGTCAACCACAATTGATATGCCCAAACCACATATTTATCTAAACACGTATCGAAATAAAAAAGGAAGAAGAAAGTCAAAATAAACTCATAGTTAGTGAATAACTCTGGCAGCAAACAGAATTATCTGGGCATGAAGACATCCAGAAATAGATGATTTAAAAAGTTCATATCAACTTTGTGAAATACTTGGCTCAAAAGTTCTTTGCAGAGATTAACGAGTGCACCAACACTTTTTGCCTAACAAAGACGGAATAATTATAGATACTTTTTTTTAGGTAATTAGACCTTCATTAACAAATTAAAACAAGTATTCAAGAGACATTCCCCAGCATAAAAAAAGCTCCAATGCCACCAATCCATAATGAGAAAAAAAATAAACTTTCCCAGATTTTAAATAAATAAAAAAATAAAATAAAAGATAAGACCAGCGGATTAACTATTCTTTTTTTGTTTTTCAAGAAGCAAGCTTGATTTTTATTCCTAAATCACAAACTGTGAGTACAACATTCAAGGAGGCATACCTCTCCACCAACAAAACAAAACAACACAAAAACACAATCAAACCAACACAGCCAACAAGGACAATACTCAAAAAGCACAGGGAAAAAATCGACCACCAACAAAAAAAAACTCTCACAATAATAAACCTAATATCAAAACCTCAAACAAAACTAACTTAAAACTGTGTCAGCACAACACCAACTATTGCAGGCCCTTTCCTTGAAATAAACAATCTTGCTCTCATCCAGCTTAAAGCACCCAACAACAAATTTATAACACACCAACAACTTATAATGAAACTCCACAAGAGTCCAGCAAATTGACCAATACTTTCTCCTTATTGTTGGGAAAATATCGAGTGTCCAATACTTTCTCCTTATTCCTTATCACTATTTCTTATTTTCCAAATTGACCAGATTATATTATTTAAATTTAAGTTAAAAATTTTCATTGTTGGAATATAAATTTAGCAGAAAATCTACTAATTTATTGAAGCAAAGATGATTTATCAGTGTTATAATTCATATACCACCATGAAACCATCCCTTTCTCATTAGACAAAATCACAAAACTACTCCAAATGAGATGTCATAATTACTAGAAAGTTGTTTTTCCCTCATCCTTCCAATTAAAAAAAAATTGTGAATTTACTTTTTATAAAATATATATATATATATATATATATAAACTCCTTTCCAAGAATTAAAGGATTCAGTGACTAACCAAAATGAAAAATTTATTTTCCAAAAGATAATTAGAATTAGGGTTAATTACAACGACACCCCCTGAGATTTGCCATATTGACAGCCATATACAACTTAGTCATTTTTTTAACAAAGACACCCCCTTAGGTTTGATAAAACTAACAAAGATACCCCAATGCTGGTGAATTGACATTATTGTCCCTTGATATATTCAATTACCATTTTATCCAATACAATTCTTTTTTATTGACCAAAATACCCTACTAATAAACCAAACCAACAGTCACCACCATCCACTCCTAAATGTTGTGACGCAAGATTGTCTTGATTGACTCGGAACCCACCACCACCCTATCACACCCACGATGCACAGAACCTACAACTAATGTTCAAGGATTCTTGCCGTCTTTGCTCACCGGACATAACATCCTCAGCGTCTTCCTCCTCACCGGACTCTTCTCTGCACCGCTGTTCCGCCGTCACCAAATCTTCCTCTCTGGCAGTCTTAATTTGCTTGCCAGAATCCGAGCTCCTTGCCATCGCCCATCACGACCGGCTCCTCCACTGTTGAGCTCGCCACCACCATCATCCGAAGCCACAAGCTCGCCATCAGCCGCCGCATCACAGCTGAGTCCTCTGTTCTAAGCTTTCCGTCGCTTTGGTTAAAACCGGTGAAGCTAGCCAGCCGATTCTTGCCCCTCGGTTCCACGCCACAGTTCCTCTCACGGCCGAGCCCTCTATCGGCTGATCCGCCGTCCATCACAGCCGATCAATTCATCACAGCCGCGAACACAGTCCGCTAGCGTCGCTCCATCTCAGCCGACCTCACCATTCCGAGTGAAGCCCCAAGCTCACCGCCACGAGTAACTCATGGCCAAATCAGCCGACTTCCCCACAACCGTACTGAGCCCATCACTGTCCCGCCTCTCGTCCATCGTTGTTCCATGCTCTCTACCGCGAACCGTCCATAGCCTATTCCAACCAATCGTCGCTCACCGCCACAGTTCACCATCGATTATGCTTCTAAAAGATAAGGAGAGGGTTTTTATTGGAAACCCTAAGTAGTGAGTGATGAATGGTTTGGGTGAAATCGAATGGGTGGGTTTTTCTTAGGTTGTCTTGGATTAGGTGATGGTGATTGAAGAATAGGGAGGAAGGAGGCCGTGAGATTGTGGAAGTGTGGAAGTTACGGTGGTGTAGGGATGGTCGGTGGTCAGATATAATAGTGTATATATATAAGAGCAAAGTTGATTTTTCATGAGTTATGATATTTTATCATAAAAATGAATTAAACATTGAAAGGCAATGTCATCTTTTAGAATGTTTTAAGGGCTTGTTTGGAACAAAATTCTCACAGGGAGTGTCTTTGATAAAAAAATGACTAAGTTCTATATGGCTGACAATATGACAAACCTCAGGGGATGTTGTCATAATTAACCCTTAAAATTAATACAAAAGCTTATCTTATTATGATCAAAGTGTAATGCAAAATAAAATGGTAAAAGAAAAAGAAATCCTTTGTAATACGTAGAGAAAACATAGGAAAAACAAATCCCTATTGTTAGATCCATGTCCATTAAACCACGCTTGTTCATTTTTCGTACATATTTGTACGAAACCGAAAGAAAATTTTGAAGTTTCCATAAATATTGGTTTCCCCTTCAAATATAAGCTCAAATCATACAATATAGAAGAGTTTTTTGTTCGATCTTTCATAAAACAGAAAGAAAAACTAGGGTTTTCTAGAAAAATAAAAAAAGTTTTAAAACAACTCCAAAATCAAAAAATATTACACACCATCTATGGATTTCCAACCAAAAACCTGAAAAACAGTCGATACATTGAACTTAATTGAACAAAGTTAAACCAAATGGGTCAAACCTGGCTTCTTCTTCGAAAAAAAGTGCAAAGAGCTTCAGATCGGTGGCGGTTTTAAGCAAAAAAAGCTTGAATCGATCGAAGTTTTTAGGAACCCAAGCACTATAGTCGAATCGCCACAAAGAGCATCGATGGAGGAGAGAGAAAGTTGGGGTGCAAAATGACCTAAAATGTTTTAAAGTGTCCTCTTTATACCTGTAATAGAGTGTTATAAGTTTGGCTCAAATGCTTCCTCTGCTACAGTGCATGAGTGGGCCAAACAATGCTGAAACAACTTAAAACACCATTTTGGTGTTTCAAGTTTTGAGCCTTTTTATTGAAATGTTTTACAATTGTTCAAACAAAACATAACCAACCAAACATGCTTTGGACCACTTTTGGGTTACTGTGCGGGCCTGCAACAAAAACATCAAAAGCAAATCACCTACCAAACAGGGCCTTAATTGCACCTTAAGTAGTAGTCTATTGGACACATTTCTAGTGAGATGCATTGCAACATTTTTATGAGGAAGGTTGCAACCAATAAGTTTTTTCTACAAAATTTTGGCTTGTTCATTTTATTTTTTATTTGAAAATTCAATTAAGAATTTAAATTATATTAAGAACTAAATCATACACTAAAACCACGGGGACCACAAGGAGGTAAAATAATTAATACTTAAGAAGACAAGAAATCCATTAATCAAAAGTATTAGGGTGAATTACCCTGACCTCCCCTGAGTTTTGGACTTATTACTTGTAGATGAAACTTTAAAAAAAATCACTCTAACACCCCATATCAGAGTTGGATTTCTTAACACCGTCAAAGTTTATTATAAAAGTACAAAAATACCCTCACCCTCACTTTTAATAATTTATATTTCAATTACCTCAATGCTGACATAAGCAAAAAATTATTAAATATTAAATACAAATTTAATAAAATATACTAGATTATAGTAATATATATATATATATATATATATATATTTGATAAGTAAATTGTATTAAAAGCGTTCAAAAGGGGAACGCGTCCCAAACTATACAAAGACAAAACGGAGCCTATGAACTCAAAGAGTTCATAAAATCAACAATATCCTCAAGAGAAGAGTAGTCTCTCCCCTGACCCCAACAAAACAAATTACAAATGATAGAAAATTTTAACACCCCAATGGAGGATTCCTTTCCCTCAAAAGATCTTCCATTACGCTCTCTCCAAAGGCTCCACCAAATACAAAAAGGGGTCACTCTCCAAAAAACTCTGGCCTGAGCCCCCACCCATTGGCCCCTCCACATATCTAACGACTCCCAAGATGACCGAGGCATGACCCAATGAATACCAAACAGGCCAAACATCAAACTCCAACAATTATGAGCCACAGGACAGTGTAGCAAAAGATGATCCACCGACTCCCCATTAATCTTGCAAAGACAACACCTATGCCTTCGCTTCCTCAAATTGTCCAAAGTCAAAATCTTACTCCAAGCTGCAGTCCACGTAAAAAAGGCCACCCTAAGAGGCACCTTAGACCTCCACACCGTCTTCCATGGGAATGAGGTACCATGAAAACCAGAAAGGCACACAAAAAAGGACCGGAACTGGAACATCCCCTAAGAAGAAGGCACCCAAATCAAGGAATCTGCCCCAGACCCCTCCACCTCCTGTCCGTAAAGGAGAGCCAAAAACCCAGTGACATCATCCAACTCCCAATCCTGAAAAGCTCGCCGGAAACGCACATCCCAATACAACCTTCCACTATCAAGGTGATAGTAGTCAGCAACCATAGCATGTTTGTCAACAGCAATCCTGAAAAGCCTGAGAAACAATAGGGCCAAAAGCCTATCATCACACCATGGATCCTCCCAAAACCGGACAGTTCTTCCATCCCGAACTCTGAATCTAATATGTTTGGAAAAGGCATCCCACCCCTTACCAATGGCCCTCCACACCCCCACTCCGCTAACAGACCTGACTGGTCTAACTGACCACCCTCCTCTCTCCTCCCCAAAGCGACATGAGATAACCCTTCTCCATAATCTATGTCTTTCCTTACCAAATCTCCAAAGCCACTTACCAAGAAGAGCACAATTGAAAAGGGCCAATCTCCTAATTCCAAGCCCTCCCAACCGAATAGGCCTGCAAACCTGTTCTCATTTGACAAGATGATACTTAAACTCTTCTCCGCGACCCCCCCCCCCCCCCCCGCGGAGCATTTCTAGTCTTCCAACAATAGAGTCTGGAATACGAAAAAGCGAAAGAAAGTACGTTGGAAGGCTTAACAAAGTGCTCTTCACTAACGTAACTTTACCGCCCTTTGACAGATATTGTTTTTTCCAACCCGCTAATCTTCTCTCGACCCGCTCAATCACCGGGTTCCAACTTCCCACCCTCCTAGCCGAGTCCCCCAGCGGCAAACCCAAGTACGAGATAGGAAAGCGTTGCGTCCCACACCCTAGAACAGCAGCCAGAGTGTCCACCTCTTGAACCTCCCCCACAGGAACAATCACACTCTTTCCCACGTTTACTTTCAAACCAGAAACAGCCTGGAAACAAACCAAAACACATCTCAGATACCTCAACTGGGATACATCAGCCTCACAAAAAACAATAGTGTCATCCGCAAAAAGTAAATGAGAGATCTCCAACTGCTAAACTGATTCAGGGCCAATCTTAAAACCCCTAAGAAAACCCAAATCCACTGCCCTTCTCATTAGCCTGCTAAGGGCCTCCATAACAATAATAAAAAGAAAAGGGGAGAGAGGATCCCCCTGTCTCAACCCACGAGAACTGCCAAAGAACCCCGAAGGAGAGCCATTCACCAACACCGAAAACCTGACAGTGGAAACACAAGAAACAATCCACTTCCTCCATCTCTCACCAAAACCCATCCTCTCCAACAGATAGAACAGGAAATTCCAGCAAACATGATCATAGGCTTTCTCAATATCCAGCTTGCAGGAGTCCCACTACGAAGTCTAGAATCCACACATTCGCTAGCAATAAGAGCGGAATCCAGAATCTGTCTACCCCCAACGAAAGCATTCTGAGACTCAAAGATAACTCCATCCAGGACCTCCCTCAATCTAAAGGCAAGGACTTTTGCAATGATCTTGTAAATGCACCTGATCAGACTAATAGGTCTAAAATCCTTGATATTAGAAGCACCACCCTTTTTAGGAATAAGGGCAATAAAAGATGCGTTAAGCGATTTCTCAAATCGCCCCGTGGAATGGAACTCATGAAAAGTGCCTATAATCTCGTACCGGACCACCTCCCAGCTTTCCAACAAAAATCTCATCGTGAAACCATCAGGACCTGGAGCCTTATCACCATTGCAACTCTTTAAAGCCTTCAGCACTTCCTCCTCTGAAAAAGGATTTTCCAGCCCATCTCTCTCCAAGGCAGAAATAGAATCGAAGTGAAGACCATCTAGACGAGGTCTCCAACGAAGAGGCTCAGAATAAAGTCTTTGATAGAAAGAGACAATAGCACTTCGCACCTCCTCCTCCGAAGACAAAACTGCACCATCCACACACATCCGCCTAATATGATTACTCCTCCTATTAGCATTAGCAGTTCTGTGAAAAAACTTCGTATTACGATCCCCCTCTTTGAGCCATAATGCCCAAGATTTCTGACGCCACGAGATTTCCTCCAAAAGAGCAATCTCCACACATTTTGCCTGGCAAGCTGCTCTTCTACTGCGTTGCGATTCCGTAATAACACCCTCCCCTTCCAATCGATCAATCTCCGCAATATCAGCCAAAGCCCTATTCTTCCTTCACACCAAGCTCCCAAACACCTCCTTATTCCACCTTTTAAGATTTGTTTTCAGGATTCGAAGCTTTCCAGCAAGAATATGGCTCGATGTACCCACCACCAGATTCTCCTCCCACCAAGAATGGACAAATTCCTGGAAGTTATCCGCACGAAGCCACATGTTCTCAAATCTGAAAGGAGTACTGCGAGATCTCAAACCTCCACAGTCCAAAACCAAGGGAATGTGATCCAACGTCACCCTAGCCAAAACTGCCTGAACAACATCCGGGAATTTCTCCTCCCATTCACTTGAAATAAAAAATCTATCAATGCGAGAGAAAGTTGGAACTTCCCTTCCACTGGACCAAGTAAAGGAAGCTCCCTCAAGAGGGAGATCAATAAGCTGGTGGCCATCAATAAAATCAGAAAAGTGCATCATAGCCTGAGTCCACGGGCCAACTGTAGACCTCTCCGCCGGGCATCTAACCACATTAAAGTCTCCTGCCATACACCAAGGAAGAGACCACCTCCCCTTCACCCCACTCAACTCCTCCCACAAACCATCCCTCACAACATCATCAATCGACCCATACACCCTAGAAAAACCCCAAGTGAAGCCATCCTCCTCCATCACAAAAGCACAAGATAAAGAAAATCTCCCTCTGCAAACATCAACTTTAGTCAGCCATCTCCTATCCCACATAATAAGAACACCTCCTGAAGTCCCAACAGCATCCAACGCCTCCCATTCAACAAAGCGGTTGCCCCACAGACTTTTCACCACACGATCAGACAAAGAATCAATCTTTGTTTCTTGAAGACACACCAAGTGCACCCCCCATTTCCTCACTGCCATCTTCACCACCCTGCGCTTGCCCGGATCGTTCAGACCGCGGACATTCCACGATAAAATTCGAAACTTCATGAGGAAACAATTATCCCCTTCACCCCCCTACCCCTCCCTCCTCCCTTAGCATTACCCCTCTCCTTCTCCCCCCCACTCACCCTATCATAATTCACATCACAACACAGTAATCCACCGCCGCAACCACCACCACCATCTCCACCGTCAGTCTGTCACCACTACCCATCTCCTCTCACACAGACAACCAAACACACAGACAGAGGGAGCAACGTCAGCTAAAACCGTACTGCGGAAAAAAGAACAAGAGCAGCTCGAACCTTTTACAGTACATATGGGGAGGGCCATCTCGGAACTATTCAACCACTCCGACCTAGATTTACCCGTATTGGATTTTCAAATACCAGATCTCCAATTTCAACAACATCTACCATTTTTTCCGATTACTTCCATCCCTTCACCAAATTGTCACCCAAACACAAAAACCCTCCAATCCCATCAACCAAGACCATCAATCAACCCTCTAATCCCTCACTAGACCATCGATCCACCCTCCAATTCCTCAACTGCGCCATACTACTCACCAAACACCGCAACTCCCAAACTTAACCAAATAGGTTGAAAATTTATGGTGTTATAGAGACATAAAATGGTGGAATGGGACCCCTCCAATCCCGTCAAGGTCCCTCTTGGCTTCGACTATGAGCTCTTGGGTCCCAAAGCTTCTTGCATCTCCTATTCTCGTCCCAGGACTTCTTCTCGATGCTTCGTTAACATGGTCTCCAACAAGCAGCATATCTTCACAATCAAGAGGGAAAAGTAGAGCTGGTGGTGGAGTGGGTTGTGGGGATGAATTGATGGTGGCGAAGAAAGAACCGAGAGAAGAGATTGAGGTAAGGGGTGGTGGCAGGCGAAGGTGGTGAACCGGTGGTGGAGGAGATAGGATGGTGGTGGTGTTGGTGGTCCATAATTCCATATGATTTACATGTGTGCATATATATTTTTTATAATAAGCATAAATAATGTGTTGTATGTATACTGTATTAATTATATATTTAATGAAATAAAATTAACAAACAAAAGTACACACAAATTATTGAAGGGCATTTTTGGTATTCAAATAAAAATCCTTAATAATAACTTATCAAAAAAATAATAATAATAAAAATCCTTAATAACACTACCAAACCTTTAACAGAGTGGTGTTGACAAATACTTTCATCAAATTGACTTCTATTATTTCAAAACTTTCATCTACAGGCAAAAAGTGCAAACCTCAGGGAAGGTGAGGGTAATTCACCCAAGCATGATGTACAGATACCATGAAAACATACATGCAACACACTGCTAGCTATATATATATATATATATATATAAAGGGTATACAGAGCTGAAGCAATACATGACCATAAGATCCTAAGGACAATCAAGCCAACAGTCTGACAGACAACACCATATATATATATATATACACACCATATATATATTTTCTAATCAAAATGACCCAAAATATATGTGCCTCCACCTTCCTTTGAGAAATAGTTCTGATTTCATGAAGCATAGGAGCTACAAATAGTTCCATCTCTCAAAGCAATGCAATCTGTTACAATAAAATCACACTATCAGCCCATAACATATATATATATCTGTTACAATAAAATCACACTATCAGCCCATAACATATATATATATACTTATTATCCTTGATTCCTTAATATAGACATTCTTCGACATACATCATATCAAACTTTATACTAGTGGCACAAAATTTTTAAAATTCGATACACAACTAGAAGTAACATAAAACAGATACCTTCATGTTTCTAGCTTTTCCCAACTTGCAAGAAACGTGTGTTTGATATTTTTTTAGTGTAGTCAGAGCATCTTCCATGTTGATCCTCTCCCGTGGTGACTCTACGAAGCAATTCAGAACAGAGTGAATTAATTAAAAGGCCAAGAGCTTGAGGAATTTAGTTTTGAATTAATTTTATTATAGGCGTTGGCATTATTTGTGGGATGTCCTTTGTTATATTGGCCGGGGTTTCAAGAGAAGAAAACTCATCCAACTTGGAGCAAAGTATTTTTTAGCAAAATTGTAGTTTCATGTTACAGCAACAACTCTCAAAATTTGATAGTTCAGCTCTGACAACCAAAATCTTTACCATAGAAGAGGTGAAGAAGGCAACCAATGAAATTGGGATCGTCAGTTGAGGAGGCTTTGGTACAACTTACAAAGGAGTTTTAGCATAAAACTAAATAGGGGTAGGTGTTTGCATATGTTATCATCATCAAAAGATTTCCACGCTTATAGTTGGTTGTGTGTCACGATGTGAGAATAATAAGTCCCAGAGCCAACAGCCCAATCATGCACAACCGGCAAGTTCCATTTGACCGTGCTGGTGTCAGACTATAAAACATGATGTGAGGAGAATATATAACTAGCCTCTCCAGCAAGAAATGCGAAGCTACATGGATTGAATCCCAACACCGGCGTATAGTTTATTTCCCAATACCTGTAAAATGTCAAAGTAAGATCTCTTACTCCTTGGGGAATTGATGTTTGGCAAAAACCTATGCCATAGCTCGAATTACTGACCGCAAAAGTATTATTGTCACATCGTGACACACAACCAACTATAAGCGTGGGATCTTTTGATGATGATAGCATATGCAAACTCCTACCCCTATTTAGTTTTATGCTAAAACTCCTTTGTAAGTTGTACCAAAGCCTCCTCAACAGACAATCCCACTTTCATTGACATCATTGGTTGCCTTCTTCACCTCTTCTACGGTAAAGATTTTGGTCGTCTGCGCTGAACCATAAAGTTTTGAGAGTTGTTGCTGTAACATCAAACCACCATTTTGCTAAAAATACTTTGCTCCAAGTTGGAGGAGTTTTCTTCTCTTGAAACCCCAACCAATATAACAAAGGACATCCCACAAGTAATGCCAAAATTGTTATGCCAATGCCTACAGTCAAATTAATTCAAAACAAAATTCATCAAGCTCTTGGCATTTTAATTAACAAACTCTGTACTGAAGCACAGTAGTAGGCCGTTATACAGATCCTCTTTAAGAAGTTCATCAAGTTAAGTCTAACTTAAATTTTTTTGTGGAAAAAAAAATTAAAAATATAAAAGCACTGTTTGAAATTTTATTTTTACTAAACTTCTAGAAAGCTGGGGGGAGAGAAAAAAAAAAAAAAACAGCCACAGATGTATACCTTAAAATTATATGCAATTTTCAAAAATAAAAAATGATTTTCAAATTCCTTGTAGATGCAAGGGGAAAAAAGTAGAGAAACATAAATGGTTGCAAAATGTGCTCCATAACAGTGCTTTTGCAAGAATTTAGAGTGTGATACTCTCTAAAATGGGGACCATGAAAAGTAGTGGAAGAAAGGAAAGCCACCAAGGAGACATTGCTCACCACCCCAGCTAGTATTCCAAAATCTAGTTTGTACTACAGGCTTTTTAAATGGAATGGGTTAGGACAAGATCGGGGTGATTCAAACAATCCCTCCAAGGATTAATTTAAAATACTTATCTAAAATAAAATAAATGAACTATTAGGCATCTAATCTGACAGAATTTGCGTAATAAGTAATGAAAAAAAAATTAATTGAGAAATAAATTGTATCAATGAGTAAAAATCCCTAATGGCAAAGTAACCTTTGGCCATTGGACTCCTTATCACTACTATTCTAAAAATCACCTATGTACCTACCAACAATAACCTTTGGCCATATTGATTGATCAGCTGGAATTTTGCAACCCTGGCTTGTTATGCCATCCCTGATATATCCCATTGGGCAAGAAATTAAAACTCCCATTTGTGTTGATGCAAATATCTGGGCAACTGTCAAGTTTATTCAAGCACTCGTCAATATTTGTGAACAATTGAGAAAAAAATATTGAAAATTTTTAAACATGAACACTTGCAAAAAAGAAACTAAGAGACAGGAAGAGGGGCACAAATTTGTAATATATAATAGTAGTATTATTGTACACAAATATAATTTAGCCTACCAACCATTTGGAAGGTAGTGGTTTACCTGGTAACCTTGAGGGCATTTGCAGAGACAACCTGGACCATTATCAGAGTTATAACATATGCTATTCTGCCCACATGTAACCGGCAAATCCCGTTTGACCATGCTGGTGTCAAACAATAAAATATGTCAGGAATTAAATCCCCTTCGTTTGGCATAGTGGAAGCATGACACAAACAATCACACAAACAAAACACGACATTTTACGTGGTTCACCCAAAACTAGGGAGAGAAGAAATTTCACTATTATGAATCAAGGAGAGAATATACAACTGTAGAGAATGCCCAAACTCTTTTGAGGCATCTCCCTACTCTCACCCACTCTCTTCTCTCCCCACTCACTCACACATTCCATTCTTTTTTCTTCTCTACCTTCTCCATACAACTCCCTCTCTATTTATAGTCTCAAACATAATTTTTTAGAGCCCAATATTTTCCTTACAAGAATTTCCTTAGAGCCCAAGACTTGCCAAATAATAAATTATCATACAAAATACGACTCAAAAAGGAAATTTAAAAGTTGAAAAAATTTGAGACACAAATCCTAAAAAAATATGACGTGAGGAGAATATATAACTGCCTCTTCAGCAAGAAACGCAAAGGGACATGGATTGATGGTAGGAGAAAGGAGAATCCCTGTACACTGTCTTAGTAAAGATTTCTTACTTCCTGGGGAATAGATGTTTGACAAAAACCTATGCCGGGACTCAAATTACTGACCGCAACAGTATTATTGGCACATTGTGATATGAAACCAATTATAAGCCCAGGCTCTAATGTGATTGATAATGCATGAGTTACAACCTACCCCTATGATCTTTTTTATAAAAGGAAATGAAGAAACTCTGGAGCTTCCATGAATTGTAGTAGTCAACCAATTCATCGGATTGGTTGAAGCATTGACATGCACCATCCTAGGTAGAGACTCGCAACTCACCGTCAAGAAAAATGCTAAGAACACGTACGTGTTTATTGGCTAAGAATGGTTTGGAGTACATATTATCAGGAAAGGCCTCATTTAGGCAACAACTCTTGCGTGTGCCCAACGGGTAAGAAATGGTAAGGTGGCCATAGCAGCAGAGATAACCAGGCTTGGCAAGAGTTGTTGAGGGAGTTGCTACACTTCCTGCTAACTCCACCACTAAGAACATTAGAAGTAAAAATTTAGGAAACCTCATTGTTTCTGCTCCCTCCTCTAATGTAAGGTATTAGCTACATTTATATGTGGTTGGGTAATTTTGATGAAGAGACACAGACCGCATAAGTCTTCCTTCCGTGAGTCTTCTTCTTCTGCCAAAATTGGAAGCTTTGTTTTTTTCTTCCTACTACTAATTATGGAACAATTGTAAGCTCTAATGAAGCTGTGGGTCAATCTATAAGTCCGCGTATTTGAAAACCAGAAAATAAGTAAAATGAAATTTGGAAACTCTTTATATCAAAAAATTTAAAATAATGAAATTTTCTTTACTTTTCTCTGTACTGGCCATGAACGTTACCATAAACGATTTAGAGCCAAAAAAAAAAAAAAAAAACCAAAAAAATAGAACATATCTAGAGCTGAAGATCCATTAGCTGCAACACCCTTTTTTTTTATATTTTTCTTTGTGGCTCCACGTGGCTAGTACAGAGAAAAATAAAGAAAATTTCAGAGTTTCCAAATTTCATTTTTATTATTTTCTTGTTTTCAAATACGTGGACTTATATATCGACCCACAACTTCATTATAGCTTCCAATTTTTGGATAATTAGTAATAGGAAGAAAAAAACACAGCTTCCAAATTTGCCATGGGAAGAAAAACGCAATGTCTGGGAGAAGAAAAAGACTCATGGAAGACTTACTCCATCTGTGTCTCTTCAACAAAAATACCCAACCACATATAAATGTAGTTAATACATCACACTAGAGAAGGGAGCAAAAACAACGAAGTTTCCTAAATTTTTACTGCTAATGTTGTTCTTAGTGGTGGAGTTAGCAGGAAGTGTAGCAACTCCCTCAACAATTCTTGCCAAGCCCGGTTGCCACCACTGATGTGGCAATCTTACCATTTCTTACCCGTTCAGCACATTCAAAAGTTGTTGCATAAACGAGTCCTTCTTGATAATATGTGATCACTCCAAACCATTCTTAGCCAATAGTAACATACATGTTCTTAACATCTCACTTGACGATGAGTTGTGAGTCTCTACCTGGAATGGTGCATGTCAATGTTTCAACCAATACGATGAATTGGTTCACTACTACAATTCATGGAATCTCCAGATTCATACTCTCCCATGCATATCGCACACTCCGACCCCTTCTCCTTCATCATCTTTACAATTGGGTATAGATGAGTGCAATCAAAACCCCAATAGATAGATATGAGAAAAATAGAGTATAGATGACGGATGCCGCGACGGCAACGCACGATGTGGGATTATGGAATCGATTGAACATCTTTACAATTGGATCCCCAATTATTTTCTTGGGTTCCCTTTGCCTCCTCAAGTGTTAACAACTATATATACTCAACTATCCAACCATTAGATGGAATAATAAAGGGCTATGATTTAATTTGATATTTTAAAATAAAATTTATAACATACAAATTGAGAGAGAGAGAGATTTGGCTTCTTAACCTAACTTCCTAAAGTTAACAAATCTAGTAACTATAACAATTTATCACGACATAACACCATGTGGATAGGAAAAAAAGGACGAAAATGATAACCTAGTTCTCACCTAATTGGATTAGAACTCAGTTTATACACACAAACATATATATACACACACTCTCTAGTAAAAGAGCACGTGCAATGCTTATAAATCTTACTAAGCTATAATACCAATAATTAATATATATATATATATATATATATATTAATAATCTAACAACTCTAATATTATTGATACAAATTTATAGTTATTTGTTGCTTTATTTTTGAAAATTCTTTTATCCTTTTTGAATTCCCGTATTCTTCAAGTTATTACCCTTCTTGGCCAGCTATTAGCACAACATACAAGAATAAATAAATAAGTAAATGTTAGGTGATTTATACATGTGTGTCTATATAAACTTTAGCCCGTCTCAAACATTCAATGTCAAAAAATATTTAACTTAAGTTATAGTCAAGAAAAACAAAAATAAGTTATCAGGCAACACCCCGATTACAATTGGTAGTTTGCCTGTTCATACTTATCTTGATCTTTCCGAGAATTACTGTTCCTGGAAATACCACTTGAGTTGCAGAATTTGAAGCTTAATAGGCTAAATTTGTCTAATGATTAGTTTTTGGGGGATATTCCTCCTCTTTATGCTGTGATTATTTTATAAGGATAGCTTTAAATCCAGGCTTGTGTGGTGATTGTGCGGTTTGGTTGAGGCAAATATCAAGGCTACTTGTGGATACTAAGATCAATTTATATACTTAGCAGCATAGTTTTTGTTGGTTTGTGTGGAAATACGGTCACATCAAGAAGATGAAGAAATGAGTCACAATATCGAAGTGGAGATCATTCTAAATTGGGATTTACTGAATTTGAAATTCTCAATTGCCTTGATGAAGCTAATGTTATCGGAAGTGGAGCTTCTGAGAAAGTCTATGAAATACACACACACACACACACACACACACACATACATATTAAGTAGTCATCGCAGTAGCATATATATATATATATATATACAAAGGTCATCCAATGCCCCCATGTTCCATCTCTGTCACTTACTCCCTCTAAACTTCATTAACACCTCTCTGCAGCTCATCAGACCTCCATATATAGATGTTACTAGTTATCAATTAAATCCATAATCCCATACAACTCAACAGCTCTAAACAAGACAAACTCTAACCTCTTATACAGATGTAGAACTTTGTCAAAAGCAAAGCAAACAATCTCACTTACTATTTAATATTAAACACCCAATTCACACTAGTACTCTTAACTCTTTCTTTCACTTACACATGCATCATAGAAGACATACCCACCTTGAAAAAACCTCGAATTATTAACACAATCTTCAATTCATAGTTCTTTCTTGGAATATTAGGCATGACTTAAATTCTCTTCATATATATGACAGCCCTTTCTTAGTTTTCTCTGCAAAATCATTTAAGGCAGGGTTCAATCAACATTCCTTGAAAAGAAAGAATTAATATAAATGAAGCCAGATTGATTGCCTTGTAACCTGCATGATTTCAAGCAATACACTATGTGGCATAACAAGTGGCCAACTATAATTCCACTTTGATTATCCAATTTATCCAGCCTTTTTTGTTCTAACCTCTAAGGGGTAAATCTTCTATTTCAAGCATCCCATAAATTTTCAAAATTCAATAATCAACCAGACCAATGAAATTAGATTCAAATTGATAAAAAAAGGAGATAAAAGATTCCATAAACACGCTGAATAAAGGAAAAAAAATATATCAATTTCAAATTGGAAAAAGCGAAAAAGGAACCAGTACCATAAATTGGAATTATTGGATGAGCTACTTGTAATCTTTTTGGCGCTGCTCCTGATGAAACTGAAGCTAATCTACCAAACACAAACCCAAATCTTATCCTTCGACTTCGAGCCATCAAGGAGCGACAGGAGCCCTAGAACACAATTCGTTTTTTCATTTTTTTTCTTGATTCGTGATACTCAGGCAGAAATGTCTGACAATTTACTAGGCATAAATGATGTGGCGGTCCAGCTGGCATAAATTAATCATATTTGGCTTCATTGCGTTGACAGCAAATATCGCAAACAAAACACCCGATGACAAGATTGAGCCGAACTGCAACCTACCACAACGAAGGACTGCTTAGAGTCGAGAATCTGATGGTAACAAGTTTTCGATGAATAAGAGGACAGCCAAGAACGCCGGCAAACCTCTGCAACTTTCGGCGAAACCAGACCTCACCACTGCCGGACTCCATCATTGTCGTGTCCCGTCATCTCACCGAAACTATGAAGCCTTGGTCGCCGTTCAGTACCGCTGCCGACATCCTTACTCACCACCGCGACGGCCGCTGTACTACGTGCAGAGCCCGTTACGTAACTCCTCACTCTCACTCCTCCGTGGGCCTCCACTCTCGCGAGTCCTCCTCCGGCCACTTCTCAACACACCCATCAACAACAAACCCAAGAAACAGAGACCACACCGGTGAAAAGAGTCCCACACGTGGACAGCTTCACTGCAATCCATCATTGCCGTCGGTTTGTCACAATCGGTTTATCACCGGGTCAAGCTCTACGACTCCGACTCGGCGGTTCTAACTTCTCACAGCCCTCGCCGGGTCTGGCATCACAGCCACCGTGATCTGATCCTCGTTCGTTGCTGGACGATCCTTGCTCACTGTTCAGCTCACCGCCGTTCCTGACCGACCACATCACCGCCGGAACCGCGACATCCTCACAGTTCATCACCGCCGTCGTCTGACTTGCGCCCACGCGCCTGAGAGTAGATCTAACTCGCCCACGCGCTCCTTCTCCAGCAACGTATTTCCGGTGCCGTTAACCCGTCGTTGATCATCACCGCTGCTCTATGCCGCTGCCACTGCCCTCTGTCGGACCCGGCTTCCCAAACTGGTGATCCGCCGGCTCCGCCTGGGCCACACCATCGTCAATTGATCTTTGACATCCCTGAGCTGAAATCTGGCATTCCGGCCACCGTTGCTTGCACCTACAGTACGCCGATGAAGATGGAGAGATACAAAGAGAGAGAGGAGGGGGGAAAAGAATACCCAAAAGATGGAGGTGGAACTCGAGGGAGGTTAGACAGAGAGGAGAGAGACCGGGGAAGATGAATGGATTACACCCAAGCCCATTCTTTTTGCCAGCCACGTATGATTCTGATCCACCGGCAAAAATATCATTTCCCTTCAAAAAAAGAAAAACATAAAAATGGGTAAAGAAACTCAGTGGCTAAAAGACAGCCAAACTGAACAAAATTGGGCCCATAAACCTAAACGTTTAATTTCTATTATGGACCAACATTTCTTATTTCTGTATCAGCATTTTTTTCTGTAGGATCAACTTTTGTTTTGGGCCAAATTTTGAGGCCTAGTATAACTATATAGGTTGGGCCAGTATTTGAGGCCCCCAAAATTTGGAGGTCCAAGGCGACCGCCTAGGCCCACGTCCGGCCCTGTATATAAAGCCCCAAATTGACCCAAGAGAGAACTAAGAACGTATCCATTGCTTTGAGCTCCAATCGGCCGATGACGACCTAGAACATGACGCAGAGTGAAACCTACCACCACTATCTTTGCACCGTCACCGCAACCACCAATAACACTGCCGAATGAAGTAACACAAAGACTCAAATTTCTCTACATTTTTAACCTGACATGGTGGGAAAATAATCGATTTTGGATTTTGGGTTTGTCAAATTTTGGGTTTTTGCAAGTGGGTTTTGATTTGTTATTGATTTCAGCTATAAATCAACATTTTTTTCTCAACTGGGTCATCTTTGGGAGCTTGAGTACTCACACTCATTATTTGTGTAGAAGAATTGACGAGGAAGACGAAGATTCCTAACTCTCTCTCTCTCTCTCTCTATTACTAAAGGTGTAATAGGCATAAAAGTAAATTTATAGTCAATACTTTTTGGACTAAATATGCATTAAAACAATGAGGATAGAAGAGTAATTTCATTAGTTGGTAATCATACGGACAGGAATGTCTAGGGGGTAAGCGAAATTATTAAAACTAAGGGTAGAAAAGCGAATTATTCATATTAGAGGCGATGCAGGCGTAATTTGACCTATCTGTAGGGGAGATAACGATAATTTTCCCTACGTTATAATGTGTGTGTGTGTATATATATACACTCCTATATATTTATAAAAATAGATAAAAATATATATAATGGGCCCGGGGGAACTTTATCAGAACCCTGTTCGCCCCGTGAGGAGTTACAATATTTTACCAGTATTCACCCTTAATATATAAAAATAGTTACTCGTATTTAACCGGCAAAACAAGACGGCCCCCAACGAGGCGGTATAAATTTGCCGGGAACGGAACTTCGTCAAGGAAAGTTCTCTCTAAGTATCTACAGGTATTAATCCTACGAGTATTAATATGTCACATCAATAACTTATTTTACTATTGAAAATACTAAAACACGACACTTTTTTAACATTCTGAAACTTTCTTTTTCTATTCATAAATTCTAGGAAATTAGTATTATCCAAATTTGATATTTTTACGTAAACCCTTAAAATAACTTTTTTACCATTCCTAAACTTTTTTTTTTTCCATTTTCTCTACCATCAACAATCTTTGATTTTTACAGTAGAAGATTTGCAAGATTAATCAAACATATATTTCTATTCACAAATTCGAAAAAAAAAAAAAAAAATAGTATTGCTCAAATTTGAGATTTCTACATAAACCCTTAAAATAATTTTCTTACCCTGAAACTTTCTTTTTCGATTTTCTTTACATCAACAATCTTTGATTGTTACAATTGAAGATATATTAATCAAACTTATATTTCTATTCACAAATTCTAGAAAAATTAGTATTTCCCAAATTTGAAACCTTTAAAATAATTCTAATTTCCAAAGATCCATGTTATGAAAGATTGATAGAAAAATTGACTGGTTTTGAGAGAATAAATCAATTGTAGGAAGGAAACTGATCCCCAATAGGAAAGTTGGTTGGAAAAGTATAAGGCTTGACGTGTTTTAATCCAAATGTATCCAGTTGTGAAATAAGTTATTGATGTGGCATCTTAGTAGCCTAGGATTAATACATGTATATGCTTGGAAGGGACTTTCCTTGGAGAGGATCCGTTCTCATAAATTGCCATCCCTAAAAAGGATCACTTCAAAACACGTGAGTCCAAAATCTAGACTGTTACTTTTTCTTATAGTCATTACTGAATCATACAAAATATTAGGATTTAGATAGTTACAATTTTTTTTTTCTTTCCTATATTTAAAACATACAAAATACCCAAATAAGCTGAAAAATAAGTAACCACGTAATTCAAGATAAAATAATAAATTTAAATTTATGTGTAGCACCGCTCTATTATTTGTGATTTCAATTCCACCGATATGATTTTGGATTTGGAATGAATTAATTTCAGAATTTGAATTTTGAATCAGAAGTAGAGATTTCAAATTTCAAATGTACCTGCAATTCAATTCTACCACCAATGAACACTGACAATATACATGGTAACAAATACAATATAGGGATAATAATACACATGCATAACAACACATGCAAATGGTGCGTGATTTTAATTAAATTAATTTTAATTTATTGGACAACCCTTATTCTTCCTCACCTTATTCCTCCTAAAATTAGGGGTGTTATAATTTATTTCATCACTACTAATTAAACAACAAATAGAAGTTACATTTGTACATTGTTTCAGTGCATGCTAAGTCCCAACATTTTCCTCAACATTCTCATGTCATGGAACATAAGAAGCCCCATTATGCAAATTAAAACTATGGTCACGTTGTTCAAAAGAAATGAGAGACGGACCATAGTACTCAACAATGGTGGCATCCCTAGTGTGTCCATTCTCATGCCGGCCTTTTCGCCCCTTTGACATTGCAGGAGGCGAGTCCTTGATCGTGTTAGAGCTACATTGTCGTGGTTGTGTTTGGTAGAAAACCTTTGCAACCACTAGCTCTCCATCTCTCTCGTCTTCGTTGTCACCGAGATGGTACTGATGCATCACCCAATTTGTTTTCTCGGGCTTCCTTTGCTTTCCATAGTTGGTGTAGAGCACAAGTATCTTCTTATACCCTTTCACTTTGCCTTTAACAAAAACTGGCCTTGTCTTGCCGGTTTTATGCCACCGGGTTTCGCTTCCATCTATGTCAGTGTGTACTTTTCTTCGTTTCCTAGTTCCGGTGGTGTATGCTTTCGAAGGTCTATGGAAAAAATGTCGGACTAAGCCATCTTTGTTTATGCCTGCATGATAATCAAAATGGAACATGAATTGGTTCATATGATTAAACAAACTTTCTTTTTTATGTATCATGACAAGTAACTCACACACCAATTTTGGACCATGGAGACTTGAACCCTGATAGTTCTTTTGTATGTTTGAAGATAGACACTAGGACCTCCTATTCTGTGCATGTCTAGGTTAACTTCAGTACTGCAATGACGCATATATATATATATTCTCAAATGTGACCGAGGCATTGCCAACCTCAAGTCATGTTCCTTCTGAAAAACATCAAGTACGTCATGTTGAGCTAGGCTAGTAGTTTGAGAGTTAACATCCAAAAAAAATCATCTCTTCTCAACCAAACATATGGACAATTAAAACTTTTTGAAATTGCACTTGATCAATTTAAGGTATCATTAATTAGCTACCCCCATATATATATATATATATATATATATAGAACCCTGAATTATTAAAAAGTCCATCTTGTGTCATTGTTCATCAACTATGCGCGCGTACATCATTTAAATTTGGCATGGTTTATTTTGACTTTAATTTTTTTGAGAAACCATCTATTCACCATGCAATGGTTTTCCTTTCTTCTTTGGATTAATTGATAAACACAAGACCAATAAAATGAATGAAGAAAATTGGAGTGACTTATAAAATGTTAATTACCTTAAACTCACAGAAGACTGGTTAGTCTGGTTTAATTGTTAATTATCTCAAACCCTAATCAATTTTTTTTTTGGATAACAAAACCCTAATCATTTTTACAAATTAACAAACCACATTTGTTGTTAAATTTCTAAAACATATAAAATTGGGAATTAAATGACTGTTGGGTCGTTAAAGATCATCACCTGGTAACCTCTCTGGGTGGGTGTAGCAAATTCCATTGTCTCCTTCAAGTGTAGGAATGAACTCATCAATTAGAGGATGAAGCTTATGAGCATCCAACCGCACCTTTGCCTCCAAATGTTCAAGAAGCTCATTATCACTCGGATCAAACTTCACTCCGGCTGGTAGTCCTGGCAGATCGTGGATTCGACCCTATTTTTATTTTTAATCAAAAGGGACATAACATGAATCAATACTAAAAAAATTAAAAAATAAAAATAAAAGAAGAAGAAGAAGAAGAATGGTGTTAGTGAAGACCTTTTCTTGACATGGTTTGATCTGATGACCACATGAAGGGCAAGTTATAGCTTGGGTATCTCTGGTTTTTCCGGCTGCGATATTAAGTGTATTAAGATCAGTAGATGATGGTGACTTTCTGGTCATGATCACTGGCTCATTGCAGCTGCAGTCATTGCACCAAGTCATTTTCTTTGATGATTTCCTCTTATGGTCATCCTATAAATCGTACGGATCGAAGAGAGACGGAGTAAGGGGGCTAAAGGAAACAAGGAAACAGAAAGCAATTTGACTCTTGTAAAGCATCCATGTTTTCCCTTGAACCAATTCTTCTTGAGGGGTGTGTAGGAATTGAATTCCTCTTTACACTTTGTAGCCCTTTTTATGTCCTTAGTTTCCACCTACAACCTGTTTGTTCTTACTCACAATAATTCAGAGAGAGAAAGAGACCTAAAAGATCATGTGAGGACATTTATATTTCTTGAAATGGAATTAGTTTCAAAGATGAAAAAAATAAATAAATAAAAGGTTGCTTGGAACTCAAGTTATGTTGTGCTGAAGTTTACAGAATTCTTCACTGGGAATAAATATAGTTATGTGTCCCTTTTACCTTTGAGATGATAAAGTGAACTAAATAAGAACAAATATTAAAAACAAAGTATTGAGTGGAGATGGGGCAACCTACTTTTTTTACCACCCGATAAATGTGTATATATATATATATATGTGTGTGCGCGCGCGCGTACATATACACACACACAAGAGAGAGAGAGAGAGAGAGAGAGTTATTTCCAACGACATTAAAAAGGAGTTCTACTCATTCATAAAGGAATACCTCATTGGGAATAAATGAAGTTGTGGAATTATTATTTTATACTATATATACTATATAAGGCCCTGTTAGGTACTAATGATAAAAATCTGATGGAAAGAAATTGTAGGAGGTGGTGGAAGACGTATACATAAAGGAAAGAGAAAGTCTTATATTTCATGTTTAGTTGAATAGGAATGATTTAAGGAAGGACCAAAGGAAATATTTTTAATTATATGTTTTGGGAGGTAGTATACTGTATATATGTGTTAAAAACTAGTTCCTCCCTCCTTTTCCTCTCTGCCTTCCCTCTATTCCAAATAGGGAGGTGCTATCCTTTTCTTTTACCTTTCCCCTTTCCTTCCCACTTCCCTCCATTATACTCCCAACCAAAATTACTATATATATAGGTATACTTGAGATGGTAATACTGATTAAAAGAATTAAAATCTAATAAGAAATATTAAGTAAAGGGAAAAAGAAAAGAGCTAGAGTGGAGATGGGGCAATCTATATATTAATGTTTTATCACCTTGGGGAGGTTTCTTGTATTATATGAGAAGTCTACGTGAAGAAATAGGATTGTAGGTGGGTGTCAATTTTAGGTCATTTCCCCTTTGTTTTCGCTTTTGCCCTATAAATTTTAGCTTCATATACACTCTATGGTGACATTGGAACTAACACACACATACACATATGTATAGTATGATAGTGAAGGTGTAACTTGCTATTATCAATGCTGGATGGACTCCATTTTCACTCTATCAGTTCAATCTATAGTTGTTCAGCCGTGCATGTGATTACTATAGTTTAAGTTTTATAACAACAATTTAATTTATTTGAAGTTAATAGTTGTAACCACACACATATACCTAAAATAAACTGAAACTACTTGGACTAGCTGCATGGCATTAAAAAAATTGACTCGTTTCTGTCTTACGAGTTTTGGACCGATTCTAATTTTTATTGTAACTCAATATATAACGGTGCTATGGTTTATACTGTCCATTGAAAGCACTTATAATTGAGATAGAGAATGAGATGGAGACAAAGAGCTAGAGTACAAGGGTTAGGGCTGGGGAGACTTGTATTTTCATTAAAAATAAAATAAAAATCTTGGTATTGTGAAAACTCTTTCCCAATCTTCACCATGGGCTATTAAATTACAAACTTTGAATTTTGTATAATGTATGATTTTTTTTTTTTTTGGTCTCAATTCTTGATTGTGTTTGCCCTATTTGTCAGTGTTTGTCCTAACATTAAATGAGAAGTAGCTAATGTTTACCGGGCGTCGAAAACCTTGATTAGATCGTGGATTGCAATTTGATATCTCTCCACACAAGGGGGTGTTTATTAAAATTTAGGTAAATTACACAAACCTCTATTGGAATTTGGGTGAATTACACACGGATAGACGTTTATTACTTTGACCTTCTCTAAATTCGTTCGTCGGTTGCTGAAAAGTAACTTTAATGTGAAAAGTCAATAATGACCTTATGTTATAATCATATATTATATTACATTTTATATAAGGGAATAGTGAAATTGTCATTTTTATAAATTTGGTCAAATGATCTATCAGAAAGAAAACTCTAGGAGTGTCATTAAGCACATACACTATCAAATCTCAAGGGAGGTCAAAGTAATAAATGTGACGGTCTACCTGTGTTTAATTTGTCCAAACCTCGAGTGAGCTAGGTTAATGTAATTTATCTTACAATTTACAATGCGCTAATTTCAAATGCCATATTGGTTTTTTATCACTAGTGAGTGATAGTATTTACATTATTGAAAAAAATAAAAACTAGCTAGGTAGGGTTGCAAATGAATCGAATTTTTCATGAACAGCTCGGGTTTGACTCGCTAAAAGTTTAGCTCAGACTCCTTCATTTAGTAAATGAGCCAAGTTGGCCGGAACTCATTTTTCAAACTTGCTTAGCAAACAAGCTGGGCTTGAACAATGTTAAGCTCGGCTCGTGAACTCGTGAATAGTTTTATTTATATAAAAATATATTATATTTAAAAACCCAACCCATATAAACAAGTGTGGCCCAAATTCATATTAATTCATTGGCCTAATTTGTACTTTAGTTTTTAGAAGCCCAGTTAACAAACATAGTCAATTTAATTAACTAGCCCAGTAAACCAAATCATATTCCCATCTCAGCCATTGGATACGTGTTAAAGGGTTATATAGAAATATTATATCATGTTGAAGGGCTAAATAGAAAAACCTAAAGCACAGTCGCAAATCGAAATAGGGTTCTGTAACAACGTACACAGCCACACAGGCAATCCTTCCACTGCACCATCCTTGGACTCCATAGGCAACATCAATATTAGCTCTCTCTCTCTCTCTCTAGCTTTATATTAGGATTGATTTGGTTCGCCTAAAACAGTAGGAAAAGAAACAATTTAAAAAATATATACATATTTTAAGAGTTTGGTTGATGGAAAGTAAAGATTTTCGGGATAGTTGGATTCATGCAAGTGGTTGATTCCAACCTTCCTTTTTTCTTTTTCTTTTTCTTTTTCTTTTTTTTTTTTTTTTTTTTTTTTACCCCTTATAAGTTAGTGATTTTATGTGTTTAACAGTTTATAGACTTTTAATAAATTTGAATAGGGTAATAATTTAGAAGACACGTTATTAAAAGGAAATTGATCTCTTTAATCCAATTTGACTAGTTATGCAACTTTCTAAATATTGGTGTAAATATATTTTGAAAGTAGACATTTAGTAAAAGGAAATTGATCTCTTTAATCTAATTTGACTAGTTCTAAATATTGGTGTAAATATATTTTGAAAGTAAGCATTTAAGAATAGGGATGGCAACGGGGCGGATTTGAAGCGGGTTTCCCTAAATTCCGTCCCACCTCTTTTAATTTTTGTTAAGTTTATGCCCGCCCCGAGACCCGCAACGGGTTAGATTTTCATATCCAGCCCCGCCCCGTTGGGAAATACTGTGCCTCCGTGCCCGCCCCGCTAACAAATTTTTTTCTCCCACGTTTTAGAACTTAAGCTCCTGCTATTTATATGTGGAAAGCCTGGGATGACACAACATAAATCAAATTATGTATCCCAACAAAAATAAAAAAAAATAACATACACATAACATAATTCAGAGAACATAATAAACAAAAATAAAAGTTTAATACAGCCAAATCACAAGAAATTTTAAGCTCTAACTTCCACCATAACTAAAACAAAAGCAAATTTAATATCAAATTTACATCCCGAATTAGGATTATAAGAGATGGGTAACTAAGTAAGCCGCTAAGATAAGTTATATATATATATAAATATAATTATATGCTTAGCGCGGCGGGGCAAAGCCCCTAGGATATGTATACTGAACCCTTACCTACCCCATGACCCGCAACGGGTACAAAATTTGTATCCATGCCCGCCCCAACGGTAAAAAAAGTGTTCTTATATCCGTTATTAACGGGGCGGGATGGAGCGGGTCCCCGGCGGGACGGTAAAAATTGACATCCCTATTTAAGAAGGTTATAAAAGTAATTTAACTATTCATATGGGTCAGTCAGACGTCAAACGATAAATATGTACTTTTATCCTGATTGAGGTGTTTATGTTCAGTTTATGAAACTTTAAGGGAGTCATTATCCAAAAAGCGCTTCAATTGTGTCTTTTAACCCAAACCCCATAAAGGTCAGTGCAATTCACCTTTAAAACAGAGACGAGAGCACAAGAAGAAGAAGAGCAGAGGCCAAAACAAAATGAGAATAGGGTCAACCCAGGGATGGATTAATCAAAGAAGTGTTGCTATCAGTTACTGAGTTGGAGAGGAGGCAAGCAGTAACAATTGATCTCGCACTTTTGTAGTCCTTGAGCTTCAAGGAGAGAAGACGATTTATGATACACTCATCAATAGCTTTCATCGTTGCCTCTAAAGATGCAAGCTTCCCAGAGAAGGTATGATTGTTCCTTTCCTTGCAAATATAGTAGACACAACAGGAGAAACAGAGCTTGTAAACAAGTAAGGTGATGGATTTGGAATTAGAGCTACATACATTGGTTATCCAATTAGCAATGCTGTCAAATGATCCGAAACCACAGTAAATTCCACATTTGTGTTGGAAGGATTTCCCAAACCTTATAAGAGTAAGAGTATCCAAAGAACAAATGCTAGTGAGTCTCATTCTCTGTAGCACACAAAGAGCAGGGTGATGGAATTGTTAGTGGTAGAGAGTCCAGGCTTATCTCCTATTTAGGGTCATCCATAGGATGAAAGACTGTCTAGGAATATGATTAGATTGAGAACCAAATGATGTGAGACCATAGACTTCTGGAGCAAGTAGAATGAGAACACTAAAAGTATGCTTCAAGTTAAAACTGCCTGTAGGAGGAGGAGTCCACACTAGCTTGTCAATGGTGTCTGGACAGATTGGAAGAGGTTTATCCATGTTTCAAATAGAGGGAACCAAAGCTCAAGAGGTTGGAGGAATTCTCCATTGGTCATGCCTGATAAGAGTAGCTACCTTTGTGTTTTCAACCCATAGAGAATTGGCAATGAAAATGGGGTTCAGCCTATGGTCAAGAGGACCAGAGGCTAGCCAGTTGTCATATATACCACATAAATGTACCCTTACTATTGCCCATTATGTGCTTGATAAAAGGCCTAGCTATCCCTCTAAGCTTCAATATCATTCTCCAATTCCATGACCAAGGATACCCAGGCTTGAGATTCCAAAAGCTCTTGCCCTTGATAAAATTTGAATGAGCCCATTCATATCATAAAGTCTGACCAATGTCTCTAAAAAACGGTTCCATATATGCTTTAGAATAGAGACTCTGATGAGATCAGACAGGTTGAGAATACCCAGCCCTCTATAATCTTTAGGCATACAAACAACAATCCAATTGACCTTTGCACCAATTGCTTTAACCTTAGAACTTGTACGTAGAAATTTTCTCAACACACAATTAACTTGTTTGATGACCTGTTGTGGAAGGAAAAAGTGATTACTCTGATAGGAGTGGATGCTAATGAGAATGGACTTGATCAATTGTAAACTCCCTACATAGGACAGTAATCTTTAAGCTTGCGGAGAAGACAATGAAAATTAGAGAAGATAGGCTTGAAGCTTGCGAAGATATAAGACAGTGAAAATTAGAGAAGATGGATGATTAATTGGTTAGCTATGAAATTGAGTTGAAGGAGATTGGTAGCCATTTTTTGTCTCGGTTAATTGATTCATTTGATACACACTAGCTTATATATACAGGGGTGTAGCCAGAATTTCAATTCAGGGGGTGCAGTGTTAAAAAAATTAATTAACACACAAATTAGATTGTTCAAATCAAGAAGCAAAGTAAAAAAAAAAATCATTGCAAAATAATATGCTAATCAATGAGTAGTATAAAAAATATAAATACTCAACCAACCTAAGAACTAAAATATTGTTTTGTAATACTTTTACTGAATACATTTGCAGGTCTTCGTATTTTGAAAGTGATGCATGAAAATTACACCCATTGACTTTGTAAAATTACAGTAATAAATTTAAATAATATGAAGAAAAAATAATTTAATTACTATATACATAAGAAGAATTTCAAGCAGGAAAAATAATAAGAAGAAGAAGTAGAAGGAAAGAAAAATGAGAACTTAAAATGGAAAAACAAAAATAGAGTTTGATTGAATAAAAGGGAATTTAACTTTTCAGTAAGAAAATTAAAGGAATTTGAAGAGTAAATGAGAAGAAAAAACAAGAAGAAGAAGTTAGAGATAATTTTAGAAATTAAAGGTATTTGTTTTTTTTTTTTTTGGGGGGGGGGGGGGGGGGGTGGGGGTTATATAGAAATGGGCCCTTAATGTTTTAATTTTGGGCAAATAACACCCCTATCATTTATTTTGGTTATATAACTTCATTAAGTTTGAAAAAAATGATCAAATGAGGGTTTATGTTGTGTATATAAATCCGTTAAGTTTGAAAAATGAGCAAAAAAGGGCTTGAAGTCACCGTTAAGATATAAAATTCTGAAAACACCCGTATATCTTCCTATAATGCCCTTATAAGGGCAAAGTAAGAAAAACACCCCTAATGTTTACATTTTGGGCAAATAACACCCTTTTCCTTTATTTTGAATATATAAGCCCATTAAGTTTGAAAAAATGTGGCAAAGAAAATGTGTTAAAGAAGGGCTTGATGTTATTGTTTTGTTAAAAATTTATTTATGTGCATTGCACATAACATTTTTGAGATAAAGAATTCTAAAAATACCCTTATCTCTTTCAATAATGTCCTTATATACATATGTATACACTTGCCACATTTAATTAGTTTTTTTTACCTATTTTTTATTTAGTTGTAGAGGGATACTTTAGTCTTTTTAGCATTTAGGTCCTTGTTTGCATCAAAATTGAATGTTAAGGTGGTTTAGAACGTATAGGAGGGTTATATACTTTATATGCATACCATTAGTTTGTTTTTTGCCTGTAATCCTGTATTATATATTTAAAAAGAGGGTTGGTTTAGTTATTTCACATTTAATTAGTTTTTTTTTACCTATTTTTATATTCAGTTATAAAGGGACACTTTAGTCTTTTCAATATTTAGGTTTGTTTGCTCTAAAATTGAATGTTAGGGACTTTTTAGAACGTATAAGAGTTATACACTCTATATGCATACCATAGAGGTATTTTTCACTAGTGACCTTATGTAAATTTAAGTGGGCAGAGCCAGGCTAGGGGGCACTTGACCTATATTAGCTCCGCCCCTATGTACACACACCAGCTATATATATATATATATTATAGACACATACACACGTGCTCGAGCCGAGCCGAGCTTGAGCTCATACAAAAATTGCTGGGATGAGCTCAAGCCTGGCTAAACCATGCTCGCCCTTAGCACCTCTTAGTCCTAGACGAGTTCAACCAGAGCACCTCTTTGTCTTAGCTAGGCAAGTCGAGCCTGAATAACCTAAAGTTGAGCTTAGCTCGACTCGGCTCATTTGCACTCCTCTAACTAGGTATGTAATTAAAATTAAATCATATATTGAATGAATTAATTTAAATAAATGTTTAGATATTCTAGCCCTTCCTTCCATTATTATTATTATTATTATTTAGTAAAAGGTCAGTATATGAAGTCAGAATCCTCTGCAGTATGACACAGACCTGATCCAAGCTCATATACGTGTAAAAAAGTACAAGCAAGCTAAGGCAAAACCAATAAAAGGTAAAGCCAAATATAAAGTAATTTAACTCTACAATGAGAGCCTTAATTTATATAGTTAAAATTATAGCTCTTAAGTGAATAAAATATATGTGAGCCGAGGAAGAGATCTTCTCTCTGTGTTCATCAGAGTTACTGTTCCTTACTTTGTTTGCTAAGGTCCTCTGTTTCGTCAAAGTTTTGGGGGTTTGCTCCACTATTGTATGCCTTATATAGGATCGCTTCCCTATACCCTCTTCTCCGATTCTCCTCTAGATTGTGTCGCCGGAAGGACCTGAGTAAGTTACAGTGCGTAAACCTGGCGCTTCGGAGCACCGGACGGATGGCAGACCAATCTTTGATGCTCTTTCCCTTTGATCCGGTGTTTTGTTGGTTTCAGTGTGCTATGTTTGCCTTTCTTTTCCTCTTTCCACATATGGGGCTCTTATCTCTGGGTTCCCATGGAGAGTCCACGAGATATACGTGTTGAGGCTCATCCAGTTGATTTGGATTTTGGACCGTGGATGGGATTTACAGGGTTCTTGGGAGGGAAGGAACGCTTTTGATGATTGGGTTTTCCAGTCCTCATTGTACTCGGCGAGGCTTCTCTAGAGAGATGGGCTATTTCGTGGATGGAGAATCGCAGTTGAAGTCTTCGCCTTTACCATCTTGGAATCTACACTTCCAATTTTATCAATGTATTTTTGGGAACATCTGCACGAAGAAAGCTTTTATCCCACTCTGCTATTTCACGGCCAAGATGGTACCGTTATTGGTAGTTGTTTGGGTCACTCTTTTAAAGATTAACATGTTCATCGTTAGTTTTCATGTGGCCATGAAATTAATCTTCAAGTCCCCTCGCCGGACTTTATCAACCTTTGCCATCTCAGTCGCCGGAGATGAGGTGTACTCCGATGATGGTGTCTTCGTCTGACGTCATGATGGCTTTTTTCCTTTGGCATGTTGACTACACTGGACGTGCAGAGTTGGGGGCAGGGTGAAGGTTCTGGATGGTGCGGGAGGGCCCATATCCCATGGGACTGATCATTTGGGCCTTAAGCCCAATCCATGCTCATTAACGTATCCCTCACATGGGCTATCCGTTTCCGTTGCCCCCATTTTATTTTTACACATGTTTGCCCAAGCCCAATGGATGGTCTAGTGTATTAACTTTATATGATCCAGTTTCGAGTCCTCATATGTCGTGTGAAGCGAGCTGTGTTTCTTGTCATGTGGATTTTTTGCTCTTTGTTCAGGCTGCTTGTACAACTGGATCTATGAGCTCGTTTGGGATTGCTTCTTTACTACTTAAAAGCACTTTTATTTTGAAAATTTGCATTTAGATGCGTTTGGTAACTAGAAATGCTTTAAATAGTTATCAAATTTAGTTTAGTAAAACATTTGAATGAATCCAGAATTTTGAGTAGAGGTTGAATATTTTAAGTAACTCTTTTTCATTAAACAATTTTGTCCATTTTATTTTTTATAACCACAATTATACCCCTTCCTTAATAAATTTGTTATTAACAAATATAGTAATATCATATTAAAGGATATTATTGTAAAATTAGTAATATAAATGTTTAAAAAATAATTTAATTGAGAAAAATACTTATTATAATATGTCACCAAACATCTAATATATTTTTTACTGATTGCAATTTCTTGACAACTTTATTGATAAAAACGTATTTTTTTATTCTAACAACAATTCCAAATGGGCTAGTAGTCTTTTATTTTTTTTGTTTGCCAAGAAGAAAAAAGAATAAAATATATATAACTGATTTTTTTTGAAAAAAAAAAAAGAAAAGTATAGTTAAATTACAGAGCCTTGGCTGGTACTAGTTGCTGGCCCAAGTAAAATAACTTTTTTCACCATAGGTAACATATGAGATGTACCTCGATTACTGCAGAACTTGACCATAGCAGCAATCGAAATTGAAAACAGGAGAGTTTGGCCCTGTTTGGCGTGGCTTCGTGGGGCTTCGAAATGGGCTTCCAAACCTAAGAAGTCATTCCCAAAAAAGATTGTGTGTTTGGCAAATTTCTTAAACGGGCTTACAGAATAAGTGCAGTGGTCTAAAAGCCTGTTTAACCCAAGTTACAAAAACTTGCTTTTCATATGGTCTTTCAGGAGCAAAATCACGTTTTAAGTAATTAATATATTTTTTACAAATTTGACCATATGAGTTATTTTATGTTGTACCTATTAGCCTTAAATGTGATATTAATTACAGGCCTCTCTTCCTCTACCTCTACTATCCAAACTCTCAGTCTCCAATTTTTCTCAATGTAGAATCTTATCCTTATGTGCATCATTCATTCTCTCTCCTTGTTCTTTATAAAAATTCAATGCTAGAAAAATTGCAGAAAAATATCATCATAGATGATTTGCCTATCATTGGATGGCAAGTTTCTCTTGTATAGAAATTAATGTATTATTGTTGGACTTTTGAAGAAATTTCTTGAGACAGGAGTTTTGGGAATTTGGGATTAACTAATCCTATTGAAAATAGAATACTATCACATCCTGTTATCTCTCATGTCTGCATACAATTAAAATTTTAATGAGTTTTTAATTCTCAACAATGACAATTGTTGCTAATGAGATTGCTGTTTCTCCTTGTCATGAAAATAAAACTATCTAATACTATACTCCTCTACCTATTTAATTAATTCTCTAAGAGTTTTTGATAGGTTCAAGCATCATTCTTTTCTAATTTTGAAGTTAACCTTAAGTTTTTAGTTCTCAAAATCTATGTTTGGAATCCTAGTCTTTCTCTTCACATATTTTTCTCCCTCGGATCTGTCTCAGTGAATTAATGCACACAAGTGCTCTCATCGTTTTCTTTAAATTTTCATAGTTGTGAAGGATAAAATTGTCTAATTAAAACACAGTTAATTATTAATGGAATTTCAAAAAGTGCATCCCCAAATAGTTTTTTCCTTTTAAATTCAGTCCATTGAAATGCATTCTTCAAATGCCTTCAAATGGAAGGAATTTTGGAATGGGGAATCTCCTCCAAACATAGCTAGTCCTGTTTGGCGTGGCTTCGTGGGGTTCCAAACGGGTTTCCAAGCCCAAAAAGTCATTCCCCCAAAAAATTGTGTGTTTGGTAAATTTCTTAAACGGGCTTACAGAATAAGTGCAGTGGTTTAAAAGCCCGTTCAACCGAAGCTACAAAAACTTGCTTTTCATATGGTTTTTTAGGGGCAAAATCATGTCTTAAGTAATTAATATATTTTTTTACAAATTTGACCATATGAGTTATTTTATGTTGTCCCTGTTAGCCTTAAATGCTGTATTAATTACATGCCTCTCTTCCTTTACCTCTACGATCCAAAATATCAGTCTCCAATTTTTAACAATGTAGAATCTTATCCTTATGTGGACCATTCTCTCTGCTTGTTCTTTATAAAAATTCAGTACTAGAAAAATTGCATAAATATCATCATGGACGATTTGCCTATCATTGGATGGCAAGTTTCTCTTGTATAAGAATTTATGTATTATTGTTGGACTTTTGAAGAAATTTACTAAGAATCAATATCTACTAGCATCCATCAACTCTTTCGTGTCCTTCACAATACTCCATACAAAATAACCTTAATTGTTTACATTTTGTTTATTTATTATTATAGAAATAAATTTTATATAAATTATTTTTCATTTGAATAATGATTTGCGGGCGAATTCAGCTTTCTAAATCTCATTTAACGGGGTGGTGGGCATAAATGAGATTCGATAACTGTTGAATTCAGTTCATAAATCACTACTATTTTCTTTTTTATTGTGCGGTAAAAATCGTAAATAGTGAATATTCTTTTGAAATTTATTTAGTGATTCATTTTTTTCTTTCTTTTATCTTGACAAAAAATTTACCCACACATTCACTCACCTACTAATTTAGAAGGTGAGTGAGTGTTATTAGGTTAAAGGCCTTTGTCCAAGCAAATCATTTACTTATGCAAAATGTTAAACATGACAAATTTTTTTCATGATACAATAATACTTGGGCAAATGATATGGCAACGTCGATTTATGGTATAAAAGCAATTTTTTTGAGAGAATATAGGAAAAGAAAGAGATAGAAAATAAGATAAATCATTGTCATTATAAAAACAATTGTCAATTATAAAAACAATTGTCATAGTATAGGATTTCAAATGTATTTCAAGTAAAAAAAAAAAAAAATTTGAAAAAAAATAGAATTATAAAAAGAAAAAAAAACTTTCTTACTGTTATTTGCAAATAATAATACACCTCATATCTTCAAAGGACACAATTTAAGGTCATTTTGAATTTTTTTTTCAAATGAGACTCTTGGATGGAGAAAATTTGTATTATTACTCCAATGGCATTTTTTGGAGTGGTTAAACTACAAATGCATTTTTATTCTTTATATACGTACTCTCTGCCAGACTGCCCCCAATGAAATTAGAATGCATTATAATCGATAGTCTATAATTTTTTTTTTTTAAAAAAATTCTCTAAATATTTACCAAAACTTTTTACTCTGTTAGAATATTTCTACCATATTCTATCCCTCAACACTTCACAATTTTTTACACAAATGTATTAGAATATTTTTTAATCACTCAAACTCATAAAGATCCAATGCACAGTCTTCCTCGGTGCAGAAGTGTCGCCTTCGAACTTAACCTGACATTACGTGGTGTTTGCACTAAAAAAAAAAAAAGTTGAGATGGATAAAAAAGAGACATTGAACCACCACTCCGGACGAAAGAAAATAAATAAGACAATTGTATGTGATACAAAGCATGCTTTTCAAATGATCTTACATAACAATCAATAGTGCATCCAGGATTTTCTACTTTGAAGGCCAGCATAGATGTATACTTAGAAATAAAAATAAATAAATAAAAAATCTCTGATGATTAGTGTTCTGTAACTAAATTGTAACATTTATTGAATATTCTAATCAATTTTTTACTCTCAAATATTTATAAAATCAATTAAAATTATCCTATATGTAAATTCAAAAAAACTACTCTCTAATTTAGATTCTATCATACATTAGTGCTGCCTAACAATATAACCATGTAACACTTTCGATATTATTACTGAATGATGTATTTGTTGTTGATTTGAATACTTTAAAATGAAATAGACTAGTCTTTATTCATCATTAATTAAGAGTTCTTGTTGGATACTGGTGATTGGAATAGCAAAAAAAAACCGATAATCAAATGTAGCTGTTAATTTTTTTTATACCCCCGCGGTTTGGTTATGGTTACCAAGACAACCCATTTTATTGGAAGAGGAGTGCTAGAGACGACAGGAAGTCCGACTTGTACATTAATAAATATAAAGTTACTGTGATTGATTTTTTTAACTAATCAATGCAATGAGTCCAACATCTGTTACTGTCGTTAGCACTCCTCTTAGGCCACAATCGTCAAACTAAATGTGGACAAAAAGCGAGTGTTAACGACAGTCGCACAATTAGAACTGTGCAACTTAAGTCATTGGAACCCGTGAGCCTGGTATGACTCGGATAAACCAATGACTGATTACATAATCGCTACAATTACAGTTGTAACCAACGAACTAGTAGTTTAGCGGTATCAGACTTTTACTTTCAATCTTCAACGAAGATATGTGTGTGTGAGTAACAACTAAGAAGAAAAAAAATACAATTTCAGTTGTATTTAGCATTTCCCTTTATGAAAATATCAAGTAATGAAAACCCTTAATTTCAGTATCAACTTCAAGACTTGAATTGCTCACTTGGACACACTTGCACACATACATGACCAATAATATGTCATCCAAGAACGAGTTGGATGTCCATGAGTCAAGGCCCTCTGTACACACAAATTTTGTAATCTGTAAATAAAACAAAATATGGAGCAAATAAAATATTTTATTAATTTGTAAAAATGGAGTACAATCCTCTGTAATAATATTCTTTACAAAAAAAGAATGGTCCTCTGATTCGATCTCTTTTTTGTTGTTGGTTGGATCCAAGGGCTGCACGAGCTTGTTCTTGAATCACTGTGGAATTTGATGAAGAACAGCATGTCGTTGGATGTGTTTGATGTTCTTCACTTTTAGGTTTGGATTCTGAATTTGAGTTTTGGGATTTCTGAGTCTCTGGATTTTTGGACTTCTAAATTCTGGATTTGTATGTCTGAATTTCTAGACTTCTGAATTCGTGTCTGAATTTCTGGACTACTAGACTTCTGAATTTGTGTCTGAATTTCTGGACTTCTGAATTTGTGTCTGAATTTCTGGACTTCTGAATTCTGAATTTGTGTCATTTGTTGAATTTGAGGAAGAACGGTACGTCTTTGGATGTGCTTGTTGTTCTTCGTCTTCAGAGAGAAGAGAATTTGTTGAATTTAGTGAAGAACGGCACAACTTTGGATGTGCTTGGTGTTCTTCGCCTTCAGGTTTGCCCTCGGGATTTCTGGCCCTCTGGATTTCTGATTCTCTCAATTTCTGGACTTCTGAGTCTCTGGATTTCTGGGCTTTGAATTTGTGTGTCCCCCTTCTCCCTTCCCCCAGACCTCTATTTATAGGCTTCTTGGATCCATAGGATGATGACACGTGTCCTTTCTGATAAGGAAAATATCATAACTGGGCTGGGCCAGTTATATTATGATAACTGTCCTTAAAAATAATTATTCCAAATATATTTTATTTGAAATAATTATCTTTCCGTTTAATCATCTGCGCTGGGCTAATTAAATAATTTAAGTGGACCAAGCTTAATCCAATCAAATAACTTAATTAAACATTAGGCCCATATTTAATGGGTCCATTTGTCCAGATCAAAGTCTACTAAAATTTTAATATTTACAAATTGCCCCCACTTCGAGTTCCACGCTTAACAGGATTTGTCTCCTTTTTAAGTGGGACTTGAAGTATCCAAATTTTTTTTTTTTTTTTTTTTTTTGGCTTTCCAATCCAACGTTGGATTGGAATTTTACTTTCCAATTTATAAAAATCCCTTACCTATATATACCACCCAAGTCATAGGGTTTGACATCGCTTCAATCGGCTTTGAAGGACTTGTAAGATTACAGCCTTTGAAAATTGTGTTGGATTGCGGCATCTGCTAGACAAATAATTGGTATGACCTTTTTTTTTTTTTTTCACTTGCTGGAAGAGAATTTTTTTTTTTCACGCAAATTTCTTCTTCTTCTTCTTTTTTCTTTTTGTTTTTTTTTTTTCTTCCCTTTTTTTTTGCTTTTTTTTTTTTTTTTTTTTCCTTCCCTTTTTCCCTCCCATTTTTTTTTCCTTTTTTTTTTTTTTTTTTTTTTCTTTCCCACGCAAAATTTTTTCATGCTTTTTTTTTTCTTCTTCTTTTTTTTTTCTTTCCTTTTTCTCTCTCTCTTTTTTTTTTCTTCTTTCCCATGCAAAATTTTTTACACGCTTTTTTTTTTCTTTCCTTTTTCTCTTTTTTTTTTTCTTTTCCACGCAATTTATTTTTCCTTCTTTTTTTTTTTTTTTTTTCTCCTTTCTTTTTTGTTCCACGATTTTTTTTTCCCTTCTTTTTCTTTCACGTTTTTTTTTTTTCACGCATTTTTTTCTTTCCTAAAAGGACACCACAACTCACACCCATGGAGCTCAAGTTGTTGAAGCTTCTAGTAGCTGCATCGTCGGACTTGTTTTATCTCTTAAAATCGCTGGAGCTTCTCGCCAGATTTTTTCGCCGAAACTGAGTTGCCTATATGGAGCTCGCAGGATCTTTTGGGTCTGTTAATGGTAGTTAATCTATTCTGAACTGAAGCCCGCCGGGGTTCATGGTGTCTATACTTCTGGGTTTTGCCGGTCCTCGTTGATGGAGTTCTTCAGTGCTGCCACTAATTTACGCACTACCCCAACATGAACTTTTTTTTTTTAATGCAGGACTTTCTAAGAATCAGTTTCCTGTTACGAATCCAAAAACGACATAGAAGTTGTTCCATGCAGTCAACGCTGACTCCAACTCACTTCTCGGTCACAATGCCATTCATATGCCTGATCCCGACAATGAATATTGTTCTTCTCTTTGGACACGCATCTAGTCCGTAAGGACTCATTGTTCATTCGGAACCAAAATCTTCAATGCATGCCAATCCACACTTTTTTTTTTTTTTTTTTTTTTCAGGGGGTGCTAGTCAACCATGGTGTTTTTCAAGAATTTCAAACCTCATACTATCACCATTTTAGAGGAGAATAGACTCTGATAGGTCATACCACCAGCACAGACAGTGTCGTCAACAGCCATAAATCAGCCCAGAGAGCAACGACAGATGTAGATGATTTCATCAACACCCGCCACCAGATTGTCTGTGTTGTAGATGGAGAGAGGTTTTACCACTAGCTCAGACAACGTTGTCAACACCCGCCGCCAAAACATCTTCATCAACCATGGATCATCCAGTAGCCATTGATAGAGCGAGACCAGACTCCGAGAGGTTATGCCACCAGCACAGGCAGTGTCGTCAGCAGCCATGAATCAACCCAGATAGCAATGACAGATGCAGTTGGAGAGAGGTTTTACTACTAGTTCAGGCAACGTTGTCAACACCCGCCGCTAGAATGTCTTTATCAACCATAGATCATCCAACATCCATTGATAGAGCGAGACCAAACTCTAAGAGGTCATGCGACCAGCACAGACAGTGTCGTCAGCAGCCATGAATCAATCCAGATAGCAACAACAGATGCAGATGGAGAGAGGTTTTACTACTAGCTCAGACAACATTGTCAACACCCGCCGCCAGAACGTCTTCATCAGCCATAGATCAGACAACAACCTTTGATAAAGCGAGACCAAACTCTAAGAGGTCATACTATTAGCATTGTTAGCCATCGCTAGAACGTCTTCATCATCCATGGATCATCTAGCAACCATTGATAGAGCGAGACCATACTCTGAGAGGTCATACCACCAGCATCATTAGCAATTATCAGTTTTGATGATGATTTCAAGCCGAAGCTTCGCCAAAAGATCTAACTCAGTGTACAAGTTTACTTATGCACCAGACACCAGTAGCCAGTGTGCTTGTGCATATCTGTCTCGAAGATAGAGCTCTGTTGCAGATGCTGTAAGGATGTGTCAGACAAAGCTTGCATGCCTATGCCTCCATGTAATGATTTGTTTTTACTTCAGTAATATCTTGGCGACGCTGTGAATTTTTTCTTGGCACCTACAGTCTGGCGACGAACCAATTTATTTTTTCGCAACTACACTTTGCCGGATCAAAATTTTCTTTGTAGCTACAATTATGGCAAGGGACCAAAATTTTTCTTTGTAGCTACATTTTGGCAGTGGGCCAAATTTCTTCGTTGCAGCTACAATTTGGCGACAGACCAAAATTTTCTTTGCAACTACACTTTGGTGGCATACCAAGTTGACAAGACGAGCACTTTTGATATCATGTGATGAGCGCACTTTGCCTTTTGTTTTTTTAGGTTGACTGAACTTGGAACAAACTTCCAAGATACCTACATACCCTAAACAGGGATCAAGTCATCATGTAGTTCACAATTTTTTTTTTGTTAGACAGTTTATACTCATGTCAAAGAGTTTTTTTTTTTTTTTTTGGGAGACAGTTTAAACTCGTATCAAGGAGTTCTTGATTTTTTTTTTTTTTTTTTTTTTTTTTTAGATAAACAGTTTAAACTCGTGTCAAGGAGTGTTAATTTTTTTTTTTTTTTTTGGGAGACATTTTAAACTCGTATCAAGGAGTTCTTGAATTTTTTTTTCAGGTAGACAGTTTAAACTCGTGTCAAGGAGTGTCATTTTTTTTTCAAGTTGACAGCTTATTCTCGTGTCAGGAAGTATCATTGACAGTTTAGGCTCATATCTGGGAGCATTTCAATTTTAATTATTCTTTAACTTTGCAAGAATCAGACGACAATCCAAACTTATGCGGAAGGGCACGGACTATTTCGTCGTCACTTTGAGGATTTTCTTCTTAGTTTCCTTGACTTAATGCTCCCTGTGATTTTGCACTTTCGGTTGAAGTCATTGTTGTAGCATGGTGTGTTTCTTGATGTAAGTCTTTCGAGATGATACTTACAATGAAAGATGAAGCTATTTCGTCATCCGAGTTAGGAAGTATATTGTCTTTTTCTTCAGATTCACTTATCTCATCTTCTTGAAGGTTGTCGGATATATCAGGAACATCTTCCCTAGCACTATGATTTTCCATGCTAAGCTCCATGTCGTAGGCTCGAGTAACAAGCTCTTCAAATGTGCGCGGCTTAATCCCTTGTAGGATGTAAAAAAGCTCCCAGCGCATGCCTTGCATACATGCTTCAACTACAGAAATTTCAGATAAACGATCCTTGCAGTTAAGACTTAAAGCTCGCCAACGGTTGATGCAGTTAACCACGGGTTCACTCTTCATTTATTTTGTATTTGTAAGCTCTAACATACTAACAGTACGACGAGTGCTGTAGAAACGGTTAAGAAATTCTCGTTCCATCTTCTCCCAACTGTCAATACCTCTAGCTTTGAGGTCTGTGTACCAATCAAATGCATTCCCTTTGAGGGAACGAACGAATTGCTTGACAAGGAGATCTCCGTCTGTACCAGCATTGCCGCAAGGCTCAACAAAGTGTGCAACATGTTGCTGGGGATTGCCTTTTCCGTCAAACTGTTGAAGCTTTGGAGGTTGATACCCAACCGGCATTTTTAAAATGTCAATTCTTTCTGTGTAAGGCTTTGAGTACATGTGAGCACTTTGAGGAACGCCACTGTATTGTTTTCTTATGCGATTCACTATCATGTCTTGAAGTTGTTGGACAGAAAGTGAGGTGACGGAGACAGTTTCAATTGTTGGATTGGCATACACGTCATTTTGATTATCACTTGGAGTGTTTTCTAGCATGGAATTAGAATGAGGAATTTAGCCTTTGCTTGATTCAGCATTGTCATCACGTAATTTTAACTTTTCTGTCAGCGAGGCAATTTTCAAATCTTGCTCCTTGAGAGAGTGTTATAATCTTTCAATTGCATGGGCTATAGTCGTCAATTGCTCTTCGTACGAGGTAGTACTCGTCATCATGACTGGCACAGTGATAGAGTCAGAAAAAATCTTTGGCCTTGGGTGGACCAGCCTTGAACTTGTGACTGGAGTAACCTTTGAGGTTGTAGGAATCTTCCTCCTTGCCCCTAGCGAGGTGGAACTTGAACTTGTGACTGGAGTATCTTTTGAGGTTGTAGAAACCTTCCTTCTTGCCCCCAGTGACGTAAAGGTGGTATGAGTTTGAGTTGTTACTTTGACAGATTTGGCAGAATTGACTCTCACCGCATCGTGCTGTCTTTTGGCAGGAATGGATAGTTTGACCATGCTCAATATCATTGAACTTGCAGAGGTGTTTGTACCACTTGACGAAGTTGCAACCTTTTTGCCACCTTTTGTGATGGTATTGATGTTATCCGTCATGACCGCGATGTCTTTGGTGGTATTCTTGCTCTTTGGCTGAATCTTATTAGAAGTCATAGAATCTGACGATGAATTTGTTGAGGATTTGATGTAGGAGAAAGAGATGAGAGGTAAAGGAGGTCCCACTAGGCGTGCCAGAAATTTGTATACACAAATTTTGTAATCTGTAAATAAAACAAAATATGGAGCAAATAAAATATTTTATTAATTTGTAAAAATGGAGTACAATCCTCTGTAATAATATTCTTTACAAAAAAAGAATGGTCCTCTGATTCGATCTCCTTTTTGTTGTTGGTTGGATCCAAGGACTGCACGAGCTTGCTCTTGAATCACCTTGAAATTTGATGAAGAACGGCACGTTGTTGGATGTGCTTGATGTTCTTCGCTTTTGGGTTTGGATTCTGAATTTGAGTTTTGGGATTTCTGAGTCTCTGGATTTCTGGACTTCTGAATTCTGGATTTGTGTGTCTGAATTTCTGGACTTCTGAATTCTGAATTTGTGTCCTTTGTTGAATTTGAGGAGGAACGACACGTCTTTGGATGTGTTTGTTGTTCTTCGTCTTCAGAGAGAAGAGAATTTGTTGAATTTAGTGAAGAACGGCACGACTTTGGATGTGCTTGGTGTTCTTCGCCTTCAGGTTTGCCCTCGGGATTTCTGGCTCTCTGGATTTTTAATTCTCTCAATTTCTGGACCTTCTGGACTTCTGAGTCTCTGGATTTCTGGACTCTGAATTTGTGTGTCCCCCTTCTCCCTTCCCAGGCCTCTATTTATAGGCTTCTTGGATCCATAGGATGATGACACGTGTCCTTTCTGATAAGAAAAATATCATAACTGGGCCGGACCGGTTATATTATGATAATTATCCTTAAAAATAATTATTCCAAATATATTTTATTAGAAATAATTATCCTTCCATTTAATCATCTGCGCTGGCCTAATTAAATAATTTAAGTGGACCAGGCTTGGTCCAATCAAATAACTTAATTAAACATTAGGCCCATATTTAATGAGTCCATTTGTCCAAATCAAAGTCCACTAAATTTTAGTGTCTACGTACTCCAAAAGGACCTTATAGGTCCAGAGTCTTCGCATTGTAAAACACCTTCCTTGGTTGTTGGGTGTACAGTGTTGGGTAGTTTGATCCTATTTTTTCTGAACATGTTTTGTGTATTACACACTGTAGGGCCTCCCGAGATCATTAATGTTAGGTTTAATTTCAGCATCACTTAGGCCGAAGTTGCTACATTTGGTTTTCCCAAAGTTATTATACACACATATATATATACACACACAAACACAAACACAGCATATGTAAGTTTAAACATATTTATATGATTAAATTGTAAATTTGTAATGTAGAAGACAAAGCAATACTATCTACCATAAATGACAAGATAAAAGTTCAAATTAAATGGAAGAAATGAACCCAAAGACTTGGCATAACAAAGATGCGTTCAACTTAAAAGCGGTCCTAGCAGTGTTCATGATGTAAACTCTCTTTGAATATAATTGCCACCCAATTAAATAAAGGATGAATCCAACTGCAAAGGCCAACAACCAAATTGAATTGCAATCCCAAAGTGTCAAAGCAAGCTTTTGGAGCTCTTGACTCTGCTGTATAATTATAAATGATAAACATCCTAAGTCAACTTTTGAGGGCCATCTTGTCACTTTACCGCGAAAATACATTTGTCCCCAGATGACTCACTCTCTGTATAGTACTGATATGAGAGAAGGACAAGGACATGGGGGACCAAAGAAGACCAACACATTAAATATAAATAACAACTTCTATCATTCTCTATATAACAACCAAGACAGCTGTACTGCCAACAAATTCCACAGAATAATAGTGAAATTAAAGCAGGAAAGATCAGAGGATTGAAGATATAAATGACATAAAACATTAAACAATCTTGGGATACTTTCAAATTTCACTACATTTTGTTCTACAACCATATATATTATGTATATAAAAAGTTCACTATTACAATTATATGAGCATATTGCACTCTACTAAAAATCTGTCTGCAACTATGGTATACCTCAAATGAGTGAGAAAATTCTCTCTCTCTCTCTTGTTATCAAGAATTTTCAACTTGGTTTCTCAAACTGCACTTCATCCGCGGCGTCCTCGGAATAATAAGGGGAGAGCTTTCCATCCTTTGTCATCTTGGTCTTGTCATCTAACACTGTCTCTTGCAACAATTTCACCACCTTTCGCATTGAAGGACGGTTAATGGGAAGTGGGCTAGTGCAAAGTAGACCGATATCAAGAACCCTGCAAATTTGTTTCTTGTAAGTGGAATCGAGATTGGGATCGAGCACATGGTCGATTCCTTTTTGATTCAAGCTGGTGCAGAGCCATGACACTAGGTCCTTCTCCCCAAATTCAGGATCAATTGGTCGTTTACCTGTCACTAACTCCAGAATGACTACCCCAAAGCTATAAATGTCGCTCTTTTCATTCACTCGAAGAGTATATGCATATTCTGCAATAAGTTTTGAGACCAAACAGAACAGATCATGTCAAAGCTTATTAACTTTCATTCAAGTTAAGAAACAAACAATCAGATATCTAATTGAAATGTATTGCACTGTTGATCAAGATTGTTAAACTCAAGTAATCAATCATTGATATAACCTTGAATGGACATTTCAAAGCTACATTTACTAATTGGTGAAACTACACAGCACATGCAGCTCTATGCAGTATTTGGGATTCAAAACTATAGGAAAACATGTACTGGTTTAGGGGCTATTGCTTGGTGCAATGGTAACTGCAAAGTGTGTGAGTAAGCACATTATTGTCCAAGGACAATCCCAGCACTCTCGAACTAATAGGAGAGCAACACTTCATAGTGGTTTTAAGAAAGCAAATTGGATCATAAAACTATCCTGCCCTACGGATTGTTTCAAAAGTTTTAACCATAGGATGCAACATAGATTATGCAAACCGTAAAGAGGTATATGCAAAAAAAAAAAAACAAAAAAACAAAAAAAAAAAAAAAAACAAAAGAACCACGTGATACCTAACAATTCGACTATGCATTTATATCAATATAACAAACAAATGGAAATGATAGTCGTGCAACAAAGGAGTCATACCTGGTGCAATGTAGCCACAAGAACCGGCAATAGCAGACATGCACTCCGTCCCTTTGTTGACGCCAATTTTAGCAACTCCAAAATCAGCTATTCTAGCTCCAAACTGTCCATCCAACAAAATATTGTTTGATTTAACATCCCTGTGGACTATAGGAGGAACACAATCATGATGCAAATAAGAGAGACCCTCAGCTGCTTCCAGAGTTATCCTAAACCTGGTAGGCCAATCCAACAAACCACCCTTGCTACTATGCAGCAAGTCACCCAAGCTCCCATTTGGCATGTACTCGTACACCAAAAGCTTGCAATCCCCAGTTTTGCAACAACACCACAATTTGACAATGTTCTTGTGTCTAATTTTCCCCAGTGTTTCAACTTCGACTTCAAATGCATCTCTCTCAATACCAACACCCGTGTCATCATTCTTTGGTCCTCCCCTTATCTTCTTGACTGCAACTACCTCATCATTACTAAGCACAGCTTTATAGACTTTCCCAGAAGCTCCGCTTCCGATAACATTATCTTCGTCAAGGCAATTAAGGATTTCCAATTCACTAAAACCAAATTTATGAAATGATCTCCACTTTGATAAAGTGACTCCTTTCTTCATTTTCTTGATATGACGGTATTTCCACACAAACCAAACCACCCCAACAACAAAAACAACGCTAGCAAGTATATAAATCAATCTCAGTATCCACAAGTAACCTTGATTTTTGCCTCCACCTTTCAGAGGACAAAGACCAGCAAGATCACCACACAAGCCCGGATTGCCCACAAAGCTATCCCTATAAACATTTCTAGCATAAAGAGGAGGAATATCCCCCGAAAGCTTATTATTAGACAAATTTAGCCTGTTAAGCTTCAAATTCTGCAACTCAAGTGGGATTTTCCCGGAAAAGTCATTCTCGGAAAGATCAAGATAATTAAGGTCTGGCAAACTCCCAATTTCACTCGGGATGTTGCCTGATAACTTATTCTTTGCCAAATTAAGCTCACTGAGCTGCTTCAAAGAATGAATTCCGGTCGGAATTTCACCATAGAGCTCATTGTCACTAAGATCAAGCGTCCCTAATTGACCCAAATGTACAATTGTTGCAGGAATTTTCCCGGTTAGCTCATTATGGCTGCCCGAGAACTCAACTAACTTGCCTAGTGATCCAATTTCAGAGGGTATAACACCCGAAAATTGATTATTTGAAATGTGAAGTATTGAAAGATTTATTGCACCAGATATCATGCCTGAGATACTTCCAGAAAATGAATTCTCACCAAGATCAAGCAAATATACGTGTGGTAAACCCCAAAAGCCCTCTGGAACTTCGCCAAATAGACCGTTGGTCCGCAATCGGACCCGGATCAAGCTCCTGCATTTGCCGAGACTGGCTGGAATATTCCCTGTAAAGGAATTGGAAATCAAAAGAAGCTCCACTAGAGTCCCATTTTCGCACAAATTCGCCGGAATTTGGCCGGAAAATTGGTTTCCGGACAAATCAAGGGTTGTCAACGGCGAGTTCTTGCCAAGCTCAACCGGCAACGACCCATTGAGGTGATTGGTGAATAGCTTGAGTTCGTATAAGTTTGGGGACTGAGCTATGCTCTTCGGTAAGAAACCCTCTAGTTGATTCTCGTACAAATTCAGCGACTCCAGAGGTAACTCGCACAACTCGTCTGGAATCGTCCCGACCAGCTGGTTCATCGACGCGTCGAATCGTCGCAGCGACTTCAGGTTAGACCATCCCAGCGGCAACTTGCCGGAGAACGAGTTGTTAAACAGCTCAATTTGCACTATACTGGTGAGTCTGAAAATAAAACTCGGAATCGACCCATTGAGTCTATTGTTCGACAGGTCAAGATTTTTGAGTTGACTCAGCTGCCCAAAGCTATCTGGAATCGAACCCACAAGGTTACACCCACTTAGCCAGAGAATCTCCAGATTCGACAAGTTACCCAGCTCCGGAGAGAGTTGACTCGGCACAAACGGGTTGTAAGCTAGCTCCAACAATTTTAAACTCGTGATATTGCCGAGAATCGCAGGGATTGAACCGTTGAAAAAGTTAGCTGTAAGAATAAGACTCTCGAGTCGCCGGAAATGACCAAAAGTCGACGGAATGTCGCCGGAGATATTGTTCCCATCGAGATTGAGGTACCTGAGCTCTGGCATGTCAGATAGCGTGTCCGGAAGCTGACCCACCAGCAGATTCTGGGCCAAATTGAGATGGGTCAAGCTCTTACACTCCGAAATGTTGAGAGGGAGTGACGAAGTGATGAAGTTGTTGAAGAGAGAGAGGTTAGAGAGAGAAGGGAGGCTGCAGAGGAAGGTTGGAAACGGACCGGCGAGGCAAGCGTTGGAGAGGTCGACAGATTCGACGGAGCGAGTCACCGAGTTGTCGCATGTTACGCCGGTCCAGTTACAGGGTGTGTCGTCGTGTTCGTTCCAGTTGGAGAGAACACCGGTTGGGTCTGAGAGACCGAGCTTGACTCGTTGCAGATAGATGCCTTCTTGGTTCAGAGAGAGAGTGAGAGGTTGTAGAGAGAGAAAGAAGAGAAGTAAGATTGCCATTGTTGTCATGGAGAGAGAGAGAATGGGGAAACGAGAGGAACTAGAGTCTAGAGAGGAATGAGATAGTTGTATTGGTTGCAGTTTTGTACAGAGTGAGAAACGAGGAGAATGTGATGGTTCGAATTTTAGAGAGAGAAAGTGCGTGGTTCTGTTATGTGAGAGAGATTGTACTTTGTTGTTGAGGGGTGGGACCCACAGTGATGACTAAGATGAGGATATGGATTCGGTGATTATTACCCTTGTGAACTCTTTTTGAGTAATTGAATTTAAAGATGTGAAATTATTAGTGAGTCAAATAGGGTCAGTAAAATTACCAATTTATTCAACATTGAAAAGGATGTGAAGTGATGGAACATTGACAAACGAGGATTTTTTTTTCCTGTAAAAAGTTAAAAATTCATTGTATTACTAATTTCTCAAAATAATCTTTAGTATTAATTTTTATTTGAAACATTTTACATGGATTTTTACAAATTAAAGGGTATATTACATTCGCCTCTCTTGAAATTTGATAAAATTATATACAGATAAAATATTTAGTATTTACTAGTAATATTTTGATATTTTCTTAAGTTTAACACTTGTGATCAATGACATTTTTAATATTTTCTTTCTAACTAACTGGTGGATTAAATTTTATAAAATAATAATTTTATTTATTAAATATAATATAATATATTATTTTCTATTGAAAGTTAATTTTCAGTAGTCCAACGAATCTAAAAATAGTCAAAGTAATAAATGCTGAACAATTTATTCATATATAATTTGTCCAATGCTCAAAACAAGATTAGTAAGGTATAATTTATGATATTTATCCTAGACATAATTGTTTGAATACATATTATTTCAAATATTTTCTATTTTTCTATTTTTATTTTTATTTTTATTTTTTATGATTTAACTTTATATTCTAAAAAGTGATTGCTGAACCTTGTCGTTGACTAAGACACCTGAATGAAGAAATAGAAGTTTGAGAGCATGCGTTAGAAATTTGGTGCGCGCCATATTCCAAACAGAGACATGCTTGTAGAAGTTTGAAAGCATGCTTTAGAAATTTGTGAAAGCGCCATGTACCAAACAGAGACATGTTTAGGTCCTTGGACAATCATGTCCAATTGATAAATGATCCTATTAACTCATTTGTGAAGAGAATAAAAATAAATAAATTAAAACATCAATATAATAATATTTTGTGGCTTACTAAAAAAAAAAATTATAACTTTTTGTGGGTCACTGGGTGTGCTGGCCCATAAAATTTTAAAAATTTCTTCCTTTTCTTCAATTTTTTTTTTTTTTGAAGGCGTTGTAGCCGGTGATACTTTTTTGCCATTTTTTAAAAAAAAAATTCTATTTCTTCATATATATTTTTTTCAAAAGCATTGCAACCTAGTGATACTTTTTCGTCATTCAAATAAGAAGTTCAAGGATTCAAATCCTCCTAAGGACAAAAGGTGAATGTGTGAACGTTTATCTTCCCAAAAAATATTTTTTTTCTTCTTTTGATAATAATTATAATAATTAAAAAAAAGGGGTAGTCCACAAAACTACAAGAAATCAAAATACTCATTTCAAAAATCTTCGGCGAATATAAGTATATGCCATTAAATTCCCAATGTTTTTCAAAAATGCATATGCCATTAAATTCCCAATGTTTATTATTATTATTTTTTTCGGTAAACAACTAAATATTAAATTCCCAATGTTGTTGCTCCTTTTTGACTGAATAATCTGTATGTTCTCTAGATTCTGAAGTGATTAGGTCTATATTGTAAACTTTTGCACAATTTATGTACATATTCAGTGTATGAAGGAATAAAGGTTTTAAACGTTAGGTAGAGTCGGATGAGAAGGTAGTTGAGCTCAGATTCAATCATCTAATCCAATCCAAGTTATAACCAGCAAATTTCCACCTGCTCTAAACTTTTTAAATCGAGTTGAGTTTAGGTTAATAATTGAATTGACTCAAGTCAATTGACTTTAACTCAAGAACTACTATGCCTGAAATTACAAAATATTCTAAAAATAAAAAATCAAAATGTAAAATCTCATGAAAAGTGTGCAGTGTGCGTATACATTTGCTCCTACCTCAAATAATTCTGTCTTTGGATTGGTTGGCCAACCATATCTAGAGGTGTTTACATAATCCGTGAATTCGGTCCAATTTGTGTGGATCGGATTAATTTTTTTAGCTAATCAATTTTATGGCAGATCCATAAATAAGGATCTTAGGGATCGATTTAGTTCACGGTTAGGGTTTCAAGAATTTGATCTGATATGATTCATGAATCCGAACCGATTCGATATATTAATAATATAATATATGGTAACGTGCCAAAAAAAATAAAAAAAACCTTGAATTATACTCTCTCCTAACAAACCCCCTCGAATTATAATTTTTACAATTAACCCACTAAACTATCCAAAAAAAAAAAAAAATCCTTGAATTATACTCTCTCCTAACAAACCCCCTCGAATAATTATTTTTACAGTTAACCCACTAAACTATCCCAATTTTTGCAAAAAAAACCCCAAACCGTCAATGTTAATGTGAAATTGGTTTGTGACACAAACAAAAATTTTAAGGGCTTAAGTCATAAAACCCCCAATACTATCATTTCTTATCATAAAACCCTAACTTGTTTGCAAAAATCCTAATAGTATTACAAAGATATCACTTTGCCCCAATTATGTTAGTTTGGGACGTTAACTAAGTGCGTGGTCTTTACATGCATTGGCAATCAAATTTTAGTGACAAAACTACCCCTGCAACACATGTTCTATCAATTTTTTATTTGTTAACCCAAAATTGCCCCCAAGCATCTTAAATAAGAAGACTACCCACATAGTTGCACATTTCCCAGTTCATCTTCTCTCCTCCATACGTGAAAGCTTTTGAGGAAGAGACCTAGAAGCCACCGTTCTTTCTTCCATTCTAGGAAATAGTGGAAATGATTTTGAAGACCTAATTGAAGGTAATTTAGTACCCATATTGAACGTAATTTGCTACCTTAATTAAATGTAATCTGTAGCCCTACCCAAACCCTAATTGACTGTAATTTATTTGAGGATTTCAATAAATTTCTTTGAGATTTCAAAAAATGTAATTGCTTTGAGATTCAAACCCATTATGTGAATTTTGTTTTCAAAATCGTACAATACAATCCCTATCTTAGTGTCCAACCATAACCACCATCGAAATTAGGTGTTGTTTTGAGTTAATTTTTAGTGTTTTTATTGAAATTAGATGTTTTGATTTGTAGATTCCAATCCAAGAATGCCTTCTTCAATCATACAATATAGGAGTCTTGATTTGAGGTATATCGATGTTGAATGTGATTGTGGCAAATCAAATCTAATTCTGGTAATAGGGTTTGATGAGTATGACAATTTGGGAAAGCTACACTACAAATGTCCAAAAAAAAGATGTGGATTTTAGGAATGGTGTGAACCAGTTGCAACAGGAATTTCAAATGCAAATAGGAAGAAGATTGAGGTTGGTCAATGTGTTCATAGAAACGATATTGCTGACTTGAAGACTAAGTTGTATGCCATCGAATGAAGGCTTCAGTTAATGAAGAAACTTGTTGCAGCATGTATCATCATTTCTATTATTACTTTTGTGACAACTTTGGAAGGGAAGTAAACTTCTTGTTGGTTTTTGTGTTCGTCATAGGAGTTATAGGTGACTAGTTATGGTTTTATGTTTCTGTCAACTTTGGGAGGGAAGTAGTTGCAAGTTATTTTTCTGGTGTTTAACTTTTGTAGGAGTTGAAGGTGGTTGTATTTTATTTAGGGAAGACATGTCTTAATGTAATCTGTTTATCTTAAATGTTAACATGTGTATTTTTATGATACCCCTCGAATTCGAGACACGGGTTGATCAGGCCCAGATCCAAACCCGAGGGATATCAGTCAGTTAAAGTATTTTATTCGAACAAAGAATACAAAATGAATTTAAGAAATAAACATTTAAGCTGAATGAAAACTAAAGTATATAATCCTTTTGAAATTAAATTCTTAAAATCCCAAATACTAAAGATTTAATAATCAATTTCCAAAACCTCCAAGGGTACAGCTCAGGAATCCATCTAGTGGATCCCTAATAAATAAATAAAAACTGAATCAAATCTAGAAAGAATCCATAATTAAATTGGGGAGAGAGATCCTACGTCATCGGAAGAATGAGTGACCGTCTCTGCTCAGCACGAACAAACTCAAGACTGGAACTGACGTACACCTGAAAAATAGAAGTGGGTTAGGCCCACTGATCGGTTGGTCAATTAACATCAACCTTCGCAATAGCACGAATCATTGTAAAATAGGGCTATTAGTCGGGTAAGTCGAACCACTGGGACTGCGCTAGTCTATGGCAACCTAAGTATCTAAAGTCATTTTAGAGTGATGAGGGGTTTATAAAGGGTTTGTGTGTTTGTCACTAAAATAAGAAATTAAAATGCATAAAACAATAGATTGCAATGAAATTGAAGAAGTGAGATACAAGTAGAAAAGACTAGGGAGATGAATCCACACTACACCCTAAGTACATGCTAGATTAGGTCTAAATTTGGGGATAAATAGCATATATGCAATGGTCAAGAAATATGAAGCAACTCCGTTGCTTAATAATCATCAAGAAGTTCACTTAATCAAAACAAGAATGATCCATCAAAAGCTACCATAGTTGAACTACTTAAACTAAGGTGTAGAATCAAATACACTATCTCAAGCAAAAGACCATCGAGCTTTCAATCAAATGGTGAAGCACATGAAGGTAGGAATCAAGTATAAACCATCAAATGAGGTACCTAAGCAATGGAATATCAAGTTTCAAAAACAACATGCCTTGAAAAACATTCATAGTCTATATTTTCATTGTCACTATGAAAATAAAAGCAATAAGATTGATCCAAGAATCATCAAAGATATGACAATGAACTTACATCAACCATTTAAGCATGAATATTCATTACAACAAGTAATAAGCTCTTAAACTATGAAAAGACCAAAGTTTATACATTATAATCCCCAAAATAGAACCAAATCTAGAACATGAACAAAAGGGGAGGCTTCATCACCTCCCTGGATGAGGTTTAGTTACCCATGAGTGAGCTAGAAGAAGGAAGAAGCAAGGCTTTCCCCTCCATTTTCGAGCTTCCTCCTTGAAGCTTCAAGAACTCCTTCTCTTTGCTCTCTTCTCTCTCCAAAAAATCTGATCCAAAAAAATGAGATTGATTATGTGTGGCCTCCCTTCTCTTCTTTTGTATAGATAAGGCTCTAAAAACCCCCACCAACCAACATCTCCAACCAACCATTAAAGAGGGAAATTAGAATTGAGGAACCCAAGATACAAGTGGCTGAAAATGGGCCATTTCCGGATGCAATTCTGCCCTAATTTCGAGCACTCGCAATAAGGGCTAAGAGCACTCGAAATTGGAGCAGAATGCTCCATTCTTGCCTTGCTCCGCCCGGACCTACTTTGGTAAAATGGCCATAACTTTGCGCTCCGAACTCCGAATGATAAACCGTTTGAAGATTTGGAGAGCTAATTCAGAGCTTTAAATACTTAATGTTTTGGTGGAGATCCAATTCTTAAGGATGGTTGGTTGAAAATGAAGATCAAGGCAGAATTTCATTGCTGCCAGGCAGTTCTGCGCACCTCTGGTAACAAGGCCATAACTCTCTGCTCCAAGCTCCAAATGACAAACCGTTTGAAGATTTAGAAAGCTAATTCAGAGCTCTAAATATGCCATTTTATAATGGAAGTCCAGATCTCGAGCTTTCTGGGTCAAAATGGCGAGCAAAGTTCAGGTTCCACTGCTGCCAGAAATTCAGCATTGTGACCTTTGATGTTCAAAACTCTACAAAGCATCCTTCTTGCTTCTTTTTGGCCAATGAACCTGAAAATATGCAAAAATGTGCATATGAAGGTAATCTACATAATTAAACAAACAATGGACTTAAATAATGCAATTAAGGGCGCTTGAATATGCAATATTCGGCGCTTATCACCCACGAACAAGTTCTATCATACTACAATCTAAGCAGAGACTCGATACGCATGTACATACAAAATAGTTCAACAATAACTAATAATCCGTACATAAATATATCCACACTACTGGACTCTCGCTAAACTATGAAGAGGGTCTCAACCTGAATAGAAGGCATCACGCAAAGCGCACCTGAGTAGGCATGAGTACCTAAGCCTAAACAGGGCATACCTCAACCCTCACAGCCAACTACGCATCCTCTTGCATATATGCACCCAAACCGTCGACATTGAAACTCAAGCTCACATCGCGGTATCATAAAAATATATCTAAACTCCGTTCCGAACCATCCACAAGAAATCCAGTAAGTCATTCGGCGAATTCAACCGCACCGACTCATATATATAAGGAGGATTTAATTTAACAACCCGTACCCTTATTCCAAAATAGGTAGGACTTAGCAAATTGAGTTAATCCAAACCTAGTATTACACCATCCCATACCGATGCATATAATCCCATCCATCCAACAGTTGATAAAACATTGATAATACAAATATCAATATCAACAATTCCATACTAAGCATATTAAAGTATATTAACAAACATGCTTAAATAAAACCAACAGTTGATAAAGCATTGACAATATAAATATCAATATTAACAATTCCATACTAAGCATGTTAGAGTATATTAACAAACATGCTTAAATAAAACCACTATACAAAAGCCATTACTTGAAATCATATCACAGAAGCTAACACTTGACTACACAGGACCATGTCTGTAAATACAACTCTAGGGTTTTGGCTTAGGCTAAGACTGAATCAAGGAGGGGAGTTTGGCGTATGCTCGTGGGTTGAACTCAGAGCAACAGAGGTCAGTAAAAGCAATTAGTGTCGTCGGAGTTGTTAGAGACGACAGTTTAAGATTTCTAACCGGAAATCAGAGGCAAGTCTCTGTTCTAGTTCTTTCCCTTTAACTCGTGTTCTGTGCATGCCTAGGTAGACTCCAGGGCTTTAATTGATGCTAAAAGAAGTCTTTTATGCATGCTTGAAATATATTTAGTTTTATTGAATTAAACTGTTATGCGAATTCTGAAATCTCTGTTAATTGGTTCCTACCGTAGTTGTGTTTAAACTTTGTTTAATTAAGAACCTTGATGCATATTGATCTCTTAGAATTAATCTGGGACATTGATTTAACAGTAGAACACGTAGTAAAAGATTTACAGAGGCCTGGGTAAACTAAAATTGCTTTGCTGAATTAAACTGTTTTGGAAGTTCTTAAACTATTTAATTACATCCTGCTGTGTATGTTGTTAAACCTTGTTTAATTAATGTCTGTGATGCATGTCGATGCTTAATAACTATTGTGGGACACTGATTAAACATTAGAACCAGTATTAAAACAAATACAAAGGTCGTGGAACACGCCGGAGTCGAGGAAGACGAAGTAGGAACGGGGAACGGATCTTAAGGGTGAGAGATCCGGCTCCCAAAAGGAGGGAGCCGCCTCCCACAATGCAAGAGCCGGCTCCCATATGTAGGGAGCCGGCTTCCAAGGGTGGGGAGCGGCTCCCATGCTCATGGAGAAGGCTCTAAAGTTTTTGAGCCTTCTCTTGCTCTGAAACTCACTATTAGGTATTTTTGGGGTTGGTTTGGATTGTGTAGGGTGTTTCTACTTGGTTTAAATTGTTTTAAATCATGTGTATGAATGCTGTAAACCTATAAAAACAATAGGGAAACATCAATTCATAATCGGACTAAGGAATGGAGTAGGTTGAATTTGAGGAAAAACCTGTAGGTTGTGCACTGGTTTGATTAGAAAACCTATCTACTGTAACTTGGAGATTATTTTATTTATGATTTAATACTGTAAGTCATATTTAGATAAGGTTATAAGTATAGTGATTTACCTAAAATTAATTATATTTAGTTTGGAATAAAATTGATATATGTTGGCTATTTAACTGCATCAATTTATGGACAAGTGGGGAATGTAAATGCTTAGAGTTATTTTAGCAATTTACATTATCGGAATGATATTTTTAGGTCCTATATTTAATGCCTAATACTGATATATATGTATTAATTTATATTGATGCATAGTGTAGAGTATGATTGATGAATTGCTTAATACTGTTTAATCAATTATATTATGTGGAGGTTTGTATGCACCGGTATGGGACGGTGGCATACTAGGGATGGCTTAGTTCAAAACACTAAGACCTACCTATGCTAGGGACGGATTAGTATAAAACACTAAGTCCTACCTATTCTGAAATAAGTTGGATTAACTACAAAAGTTAAGTCCTACTTATATGTATGTATATGCACCAGTATGAGACAGTGGCATATTGGGGATGGATTAGTTCAAACAATAAGTCCTACCTATTTTGAAATAAGATGGATTAACTGCAAAATGTTAAGTCCTACTTATAACTTTGTGTCAGGTTAATAAACCTTTTAAATGACACACTTTGAACGGACTTTATATATTTATGTTATGGTGCCATGGTATGAACTTGAGGCTCAGGGCCATGGTTAGGGTGTGTATATTACCTAGGATGGATAACTGGACGGTGGTTTCTGTTCCCTGGTAGGTCCAGATACACATGACCACAGTATGTGCGATTTGCATGGTATCTCTACGCAGGCTGAGACGTACCGTTTAGACTAGTAAGCGTCCTATAGTGTGTAATTATATATATATGGACTACTCTAGATATTGTTGAGCTATCTAGGATGTATCTACATATCGGGTTTCTGATTGGATCGTAGTAGAATAGAACTTGCATGTGGGCCTGACCCACTCCTTTATTTTTCAGGTGTTGTCAGTTCCAGGGCTAGAGCTTGGACGTGCAGAGCAGATACAGACACTCACTCCTCCGATAATGTAGGATTTCATTTTATGTTCTAGATTAGGATTTTATCTTCAGTTGATTATTTCAGTTTGGATTTTAGGGGTAGATGGATTCCGGAGTTGTATCTATTTTGGAGATATTGGATTTTTATTAATCTTTATCTTTTGGAGGATTTTAAATTTAGTATTCTTTTCAGTTTTAATATTTATTTCGTAAATCTATTTTGTAATCTGTGTTCGTTTATGTATTAATTGTTTGGTATCCCTCGGATCTGTGCTAGGACTTGATCACCCGTGGCTCTAGAATCGAGGGGTATCACATTAGGACACTGCTTGGTAGTATGACCATACTCTTTACAAGTGTAACAACTACCCTAGAAAGTACCAAATGGCCTTATCTGTCGGTTAGCCTGTGGTTGACCCTATCCTATCTGTGGTCCCCCATTCTGCTGCCTCTGAATAGATGCCCCATTCCGGTGAACATTTGTACCACCTTTGTGCTTCTTCCAAGGCTGTTGTCCCTGGAACTTACCCCTGTCATCTTGTCGATGTCCGTTGCCGTTCTTCTTTTTATCTGACTGATTAGTAGAGTTCTTGTCACCCCGCTTCTCACCCTGAGCTTATCTGAAGTCCACGGTCAATTGATACTGCTGCAAAGCGGTGTCCACCATCTGAGCATAGCTAGTGTAGGCTAGACTCCCTGTGATAACTCGCTTAATAGACCACATCAGTCCTTTAACGAAACTGTTGCGCTTCTTTTCCTCTGTATCCACCTCATCTGGAGTAAAAAATGATAAGCGCGTGAACTGCAGCTCATACTCTGCCATTGTCATGTTCCCCTATTCTAGATTGAGGAACTCCGTCTTCATAACTGCTCTGACCGCATAAGGGAAATATTTCTCATCAAAGCGAGTACTGAACTGATCATAAGTCAAAGTCATCCTCTCCTCTGTGGTGGTAACTGACTCCCATTACTGTAGTGCATCCCCAACTAGTTTGAAGGTAGCAAACATCTGGTTCTGAACCTCCGTGCACTGAACTAGGCGAAGATGATGCTCAATGTCCTATTTCCACTGATGAGCTATTCTCGCATCGGTGGAGCCTGAAAACACAGGTGGACTCCCCTTTGTGAAAGAGCTCCTAGCCTTTTCCCAAGAATCCGTCTGAACCACTGGTGCTGGTACAGGTGCCTGCTGAATCTGTGGTTGATTCTGGAGTGCAGCCGTAACTTCTGCTTCTATAGCCCGAGCAACGAGGTCATTGAGGTGAGGAGGAATCTCTGGATCTCTGACCTGGTCCAAAGTCTGTTGAACATTCTCCTGTTCCTCCTGAAACTGACCCATGTCATCCTAAAACCCAGGCATTTGCTGCTCTTCCTCCATCTGCTGACGCCGTAGGAGATATTGTTGCATACGTGCCGCTCTATTCAAGAGATAACGCTACGCGGAAGTCTTAATATGAAACACCCTAAAGACTCTTGAACCTGGAGTGCTCTGATACCAACTATGATAACCCTCGAATCCGAGACACAGGTTGATCAGGCATAGACCCAAACCCGAGGGATATCAGACAATTAAAGTATTTTATTCGAACACAGAATACAAAATGAATTTAAGAAATAAACATTTAAGCTGAATGAAAACTAAAGTATCCTTTTGAAATTAAATTCTTAAAATCCCAAATAATAAAGATTTAATAATCTATCTCCAAAACCTCCAAGGGTACAGCTCGGGAATCCATCCAGTGGACCCCTAATAAATAAAAATAAACTGAATTAAATTTAAAAAGAATCCATAATTAAATTGTGGAGAGAGATCCTACGTCGTCGGAAGAATGAGTGACCATCTCTGCTCAGCACGAACAAACTCAAGACTGGAACTGATGTATACCTAAAAAATAAAAGTGGGTCAGGCCCACAAACAAGTTTTATCCTATTACAATCTAAGCAGAGACTCGATACGCATGCACATATTAAATAGTTCAACAATAACTAATAATCCGTACATAAATATATCCACACTACTGGACTCTCGCTAAACTGTGAAGAGGGTCTCAACCTGAATAGAAGGCATCACGCAAAGCGCACCTGAGTGGGCATGAGTACCTAAGCCTAAACAGGGTATACCTCAACCCTCACAGCCAGCTACGCATCCTCTTGCATATATGCACCCTAACCGTCGAAGCTGAGACTCAAGCTTACATCGCGGTATCATAAAAATATATTTAAACTCCGTTCCTAACCATCCACAAGAAATCTAGTAAGTCGTTCGGCGTATTCAATCGTACCGACTCATATATATAAGGAGGATTTAATTTAACAACCCGTACCCTTATTCCAAAATAGGTAAGACTTAGCAAATTGAGCTAATCTAAACCTAGTATGACACCGTCCCATACCGGTGCATACAATCCCATCCATCCAACAGTTGATAAAGCATTGACAATACAAATATCAATATCAACAATTCCATACTAAGCATATTAGAGTATATTAACAAACATGCTTAAATAAAACCAACAGTTGATAAAGCATTGACAATATAAATATTAATATTAACAATTCCATACTAAGCATGTTAGAGTATATTAACAAACATGCTTAAATAAAACCACTATACAAAAGCCATTACTTGAAATCACATCACAGAAGCCAACACTTGACCACACAGGACCATGTCTGTAAATATAACTCTATTCCCAGTTTCCACATAATTAACAGAGCCCAAATAGATATTGTATCAGTCAATTCTATGGCATCCAAAATAAATATAAGTAATTTATCATACTCATAATTTTCTGGCCAACAAATTGATGCACTAAATGTTAAAATTTAATCATCAATTAATCTTTAGCAAAAATATAAATTTCCAGTACATATTTCTATTCCACAAATATGTCATTAACAGTGGACAAGCTCACATAGAAAAATTCCAATATGATTAAGAAATTTAAATCCAAATCTATACAGGTCTGCGAGACACATAAAACTATTCCATACAATTTTAACGATTAATTCTCTGTGTCCAATTTTATGTTATTCTATCCCTTGAGACTTTAATCTTACTTTGGACAACCTCTAAAATATTCACTACAGTATTTGTTTTCCTTAGAAAACTTAGAAATTCAATATCAAAAAACTTCCTCACTGAAAACTGAAGAACACGATATCAGAACAAAAAAAAAAAACTGAGGGAAGCAAAGTGGAGCAGGCTCCCTAAACATTGGAACCGCCTTCAATGGCCTTGGAGCCGGCTCTAAAGGCCTTGGAGCCGGCTCCAATCCAAGAGGAGCCGGCTCTCTCCCGCATTTTCTCCGTGTTTCATTTTTCCGGCGTCATTTTCACCTCCGGTACTTCCCTGCCAGGGTTCATAGAAGCTGTAACTAAATCCCAGTAGGTTCCCACCCTTATTTAAGTCCTTATTACATTTACTAACATGGATTTAAATAGAAAATAGTGCAAGAAAGTTTCAAGTTTAAAAAGTTTATCAAGTATAAAAGTTACGATTTAAACTTTAATCCTGAAAATAGATAACATATATATGTATTTTTAAACATGTTATAAATAAACCTGGAACTAATCTAGTATGCAAAGAATACGAAACCTAATGGAGAGAGTTAAGACAGAACTTACCTTTAAGACTTTTGTTCAAAATCTCTACGTCGTCTTCTAAGGTCTTCGGCGGTTCCTACTGCAAAATTCCTTCTCTGTTCTCTTTCTACTTCCACAAACGTGAATAGTTTTTTTTTTTTTTTTTTTTTTTTTTTTTTTTTTTTTTTTCTAAAAACGTAGGTAGAACTTAATACTTGAATTTATAAGATTAAGGTTGCCCTAATCCTTGTCCTAATACTATACGAGAACACTAAGTCGGCTAAAGAAAATAAATAAAACCAAAACCCTAAGTTCAATTAATATAGTAAATAAAATAAAATAAAATTTAATACGTAATTCCACCATTAATAATTAATTTCCACCATTAGATAAATAGTCATTAATTTAACCAACCTAAATCCAATTAAATAACAATGTAAAATAAAAATAAAAACTTAAATAAAACAAGTTGAATTTATCAATCAAACAAACCAAAATAAATTAACTAACTATAAACACATCAGCAAATAAAACACAATTAATCCATATCCTACAAACAATTTAAACAAGTTAAATAACTAAAATGCATTTAAAATGACTGACAAAAATTTCAGGACTGTCCTTTTTTTAAAATTAGGGGTATTACAAGTTTTGTGCTAAATGACATGTTCACAATAATGATACCAAATGGGCAAATACAACATTCATACCATAACCTATTCAGAAATGCAAAAAGTAATACAACATGTCCATACCATAAAAGCAATTAAGTAGCTTGTCCATAGAACCTGTTCATGAAATAAAGTAATACAACATACAGTTTAGAAATGCAATCCATCCAAATGCAACATGTTCACAAAAGCATACCATAACCTGCCCATACAAGAAAATGATACCCTAATATAATATAGAGACCATAAAATAATAGTTATGCATTAAGTGATCAAGTTTGGTTCTGATTACCAAATTCATAGCACTGCCATACTATCATCCACCATTAAGGGTTACAAAAAAATAAACAACTCTCATACACTATCATAGCACTGTCATACTGTCATCCACCATTAAGGGTTACAAAAAAAATAAAACACTGTCATAGCATTATCCAACACAAGCTTTACAAAAAAAAAGTTAATCATCAAATTTCCCAAAAATCAATGCACTATCATAGCACTGTCACTAATCATCACTTTATCATCCACCAACCAACCTGCAAAAATAATAAAAACATTTCATGAATTTATATACCATTTTAATGAAATCCTAATTATTATAAGATTTAGTCTTATGCCATGGAACTTACTTGATTCACAAAAATTAGTAACAGGGTTCTTCAATCTTGTGTGCCTTGTGTGTATAGATAATCCATATAATCACTTGATGTTGACCGGATGATGATGCCTAATAAAACATATAAAATATTAATATCAGTGCAAATACACACATTTATATCAAGAAAATGCATTTATACCCGTGAATGACCTAAGACACCTCCTACACCAACACCATGACCTCTATTAACACCCATAACTCTAGCTCTTACAACACCTGCAGCTTTAGCAGTAACAATAACACCACCACCAAATGCTTTATCTCCCCTATCAGAAATAACACCACTTCCACCACCTTTTCCACCCCTAACAGCAGCAACACCACCACCACCAAATGCTCTACCACCCCTACCAGCAACAACATTACCACCTGCAGCTCTTCCACCATCTATTCCACCCCTACCAGCAACAACATTACCACCTGCAACTCTTCCAACCCTACCAGTAACAACACCACCACCTCCAGCTCTTCCACCACCCCTACCAGTAAGATTCTCATCCCTGACACCACCTTCTCCACCTGTATCCCTCTGAAGTGGTGGTCTTCCAACTCTACCTTTAGGTGGTCTTAGAGCAGGTTGAGCTGCCTTGCAAGTTTTGACATTGTGGCCCTTTTAAAGACATTTTTTGTACCCCAATTTTGGCTTCTTTTTAGCCACAATAGTAGTTAAAGGGCCCTTATTTGGACTTTTCTTCCTTTTTTTTAGGTCTTCCTGGTTGAGGTGTAATACCTCTAATTTTTTAAGGATAATTGCTGGTCCTTTTTTAGGTCACAGTGACCACAAGCTTGGAGAAGCGTGTAATTTAGGCGAGGGCCAAGTTTTATATTTATAAAAGCCACTACTACCTTTCACTATAAATATAGCTAGGGCGAGTAGGGATCATCCCAAGGGATTGGAGTCGGAGTTGATTGTGGAATCACTATTAGGGTTAGTAGGCCCAGTGATCAAACAATTGATTAGTTGGTTGATTAGATTAAAGAGCAACTAAATTAAACTAAGTAATTGAATGCAATGGAGAGTAAGTAAGAGAGAAAAGAGTCTTGGGGTTTAGAGATCACCACCAAGCAATGCATTCCTATATTATTAACAAGTGACTGATGAGGGCAATTAGGCTGTTGCAATATTGGTGTGTGTGTGTGTTTGGTTGATTCAATAAGCAAGGATGACTAGTTAAGCATGTATTATCTAAACATCATGTGAAAGGCACAATATATCTAAGCGATGAAGCATATATTGTCTAAACAACACGTGGAAGGCACAATAAATCAATATAAGTCATTAATCCTTTCATTAGACTAACAATCCAAATACAACACAAGATTAGAGACATATGCTACTTGTATTCAAAAGCTTGGAATATCAAACAACAAGCATGGATTGTCCTCCCATTTAACACTACACTATAACTACACTACATCTAAACTACTAGCATGAAAGTAAACTAGGGAAGAGGCACAATCCATCAAGGAATAAGTATGAACCATCAAGAGAATCACAATAGCATTCCTTTAAGCACTATGTTTTGACAATCTCTAAATACATGGCATCAATACACATAGACATGCATCAACAACACAAAATCTAGAGACAAGAACATGAACATCTATTCTAGCATACATAGACATATGAATAGAATGAAATGATCAATTAGAAGCATTAAACCACACAAATCATTGATTAAATAAGATCTATATATATCAAAGTGTTAAAACATTAATTACAACACTAATCCCTTAATAATACACAAGATTAAGATATAGAAAGCATGCTAGGGGCTAACTCTAGCCCCAAGAAGATGTCTAGCCACTCATGGTGAGGATGCTCCAACCCTTAAGGGCTAACTCCATGGAAGAGGTTTGCTCCTTATTAATGAAAATCTCCAATGGTGTCTCTAGCCTCCCCCTCCAAGCTTCCTTAGAGATGGTATATCTCCAAAAAATTCAAGTATTGGTCTACTATCTCCTATGTGTCCCTATGTGTCCCCCCACTAAAAAGCAATCATTATCCTTATATAGGTAGGTTAAAATCACTCCCCAAATGAGCTAGGGTCGTGCACACAATATTCTCCAATGATTGGATAAAGGACAACTTTCAATGAGCTGGAATTTTAACTTTTAGCACTTGGAGGAAGTTCGATCGATCGAACCTTGGACTTGGATCGATCGAACTGGCTGAGATCGATCAAACTGAGGCTGGATCGATCTAACTGGCTGAGCTTTTTGGGAAAAGACAAATCTGAGATATTTTGGGAGATATTTTTGGGAAAAGGACAAAGGTAGTTAGTGGATGGACAACTATGGATAAGATCAATCATTTGGATAAGGACAAAGGTGTTCGATCGATCAAAGAATAATGTTGGATCGATCGAACTTTTGGACTTAAGTGTTTTTGGGTCAAGGCTTGGATCTATCTTGAAGTGCTGAGATCAATCAATGTTCGATCGATCGAACCTTGGACTTGGATCGATCGAACTTACTACTTTGCTTCATTTTGCTTCTTTCTTCTTCCACTTTGCTTATTTCTTTGTTTAATCTCAAAATTGCTTCAAATAAACTCTTATTTGGTTGTGTTAGCTTATTTTCGAGATAAGTGCCTGAAATTGGAAATAATACGAAATCAATCTAAAACGGCAAAGTAAGATAGATAAAGATACTAGAATGTCTAAGCTTAAGGGGTTTAAATACGCACTTTTCAGTACTCATCAATAATCTCGAAATTTATTTATTTCTTTTATTTGCATTTTTAATTTATTTAATTGATTAGTTGATGGTTTGTTTATATATTTATTTTAATTAAGTGGTTAAATGTAATTTGTTGGCTTATTTGAATTTAAATGTTTTAATTGAATTATTTGTATCTGCTAATGTGTATTATGTGTCGTTTAATTGTTAGGAATTAATTGTTTTATCTTTATTTAAAGGAGTTGGGTTATGGATAGTAGTAATGGACCACACTAATGGGTCGCATGGACTACTTGGATAAGATTTTTAATGGGTACGGATAATGACCCATGGAGGGATGTATATATATAATGGTGATATATATATAGGAATTTATCTAATAATGAGTAATTATTATTATACTAGGATGGTAAGATGCATATATATAAGTATAAATTATATTTTATAAATATATATTTATGTAATCACGTATAGTAAATTATATATTTGTATTTGGTATTATTTTCCTTTTTATTTTATTTTATTTTCATTCTCTCGTTAGGGACTTGGAGAATGAATAGGATTAGGGTTATTCTTATTTGCCTCTCTCTCTCTCTATGCATATATATATATATATATATATATATATATATATATATATATATTATATGTCGACCAAGGGTAAAAAACTCTATTCAGGTATACAGAGAGGTTGGAGAGAAAAACTGAGAGAGGGAGAATTAGGGTTTGGCTAAGAACAAGGGATGAACCAAGGAGGGGTTACTGAAGCTTGCTCGTGGGTTGAACCAGGAGCAACAGAGGGTCTGTGAAGGCAACCAAGGTCGTCAAAATAATCAGAGAAGAAGGTTTAAGGTTTCAAACTGAAACCTATGGCAAGTTTTTTCTCTTACTCTTTCCCTTAGACTTTTGCTCTGTGCATGCCTAAGTGTAATACCCCTAATTTTAAAAAGGATATAATTGAAATTTAATTTTTATTTCTTGTGCATTTTAATGGAATATGTGGCTGTGTGCTTATGTGATAAATTAATGATTATATGAAATTATTTATGATGTGTTTGTTTAATTGTTTAACTTGATTTATTTGTTTTAAATTGAAATTATATGTTTATGTGGTATTTGTCAATTATTTGAATTGATTTGTTTGTTTTAAATGCATGTTCTATGTTTAAATTGATTTAATTGTTTAATTGAAATTAAATGTTTATTTTTATGTCAAGGAGTTGGGCTTGGATAGTAGTAATGAACCAATAGTTTTGGATCATATAGTTTACTTGAATAGGGGATTAAATGGGTACAGTTAATACCCATGGATAGTTCTACATATATATTTGGTTATATACGTGTATAAGGGTTGGTTTAATTATTAATTATTATTAATGATTAAATTAGTCTCATTTTTCATTATATGTATAATATGTTTTTAGGGTTTTATATTTTTATTAAATCGCCGACTTTTACATATAGTTAGTTTATTTGTTATTTTCTTTTCTTTTGCGGTTGCGTTTCCTTAGTTAATTAGAATTAGGTTTTCCTACACACCTATAAATATATCGTATTAAGTTTGCCTAGGGTTTAAAAAAACAAAACACACAAACTATATTCACGTATACTGTTATACCCCTCAATTCTAGAGCCGCAGGTAATCAAGTCCGAGCACAGATCCGAGGGATACCAGATAATTAATATGTAAACAAGCAGGAATACAAAAAAAATGAAATAAGAATAAAATAATAAGCTGAAAAGAATTCTAAATGCGAAAATCCTCCAAAATTATAGATTAATATAATTTAAACTTTTCAATCCGTACAACTCGGGAATTCATCTAGTGAACCCCTAATAATCCCAAATGAAAGTAAAATACAGAACCAAAATCCAAAACTAAAATAAAAACGGAAGTCCTACGTAGTCGGAGGAGTGAGTGACTGTATCTGCTCAGCACAATCAAGCTCTAAGCCTGGAACTGACGAACACCTGAAAAATAAGAGTGGGTCAGGCCTACATGCAAGTTCTATCCTATTACAATCCATACAGAAATCCGATACGCAGATACATCCTAGATAGCTCGGCAATAACTAAAGTAGTCCATGTAGATATAAATACACAATATAGGACGCTCACTAGACTATAATGTAGTCTCAGCCTGAATAAAAAGTAACATGCAAATCGCATGTGACGTGGTCATGTATACCTAGACCTACAAAGGAACAACAACTATGTCCAGTTATCCATCATAGGCGATATACGCACCCTAACCATGATCCTGAGACTCAAACTCATATCATGGTACCATAAGCATATATATATAAAAGTTCGTTCAAAGTATGTCATACAAATGTTTATTGACGTGACATATATATAAGTAGGACTTAACTTTTATATTTAATCCATTCTATTTCAGAATAGGTAGCACTTAGTGTTTTGAACTAATCCATCCCCAGAATAGGTAAGTCTTAGTGTTTTGAACTAAGCCATCCCTAATATGCCACCGTCCCATACCGGTGCATATACATATATATTAGTAGGACTTAACTTTTATAGTTAGTCCAACTTATTCCAGAATAGGTATTTGAACTAATCTATCCCTAGTATGTCACCGTCCCATACCGATGCATACACACACAACAAATCCAACAATTGACAAAACAGAACAAAAAGTTTATCAATTATAATCCAGAACAATATAATGATAATCATAATTATTACTGAACACATAATAATGAAATTCTTAAACGTAAATTTCATAAAAATCCACAAATCCAACAATTGATGAAAACTAAACAGTTAAAACATCAATTAACTCCATATAAGCATACCGCAGTTTCAAATAGTCAATTATATTTATTACAGTGCTTAACCATGATTAATACTATTTAATCATACATAGACAAATTGCTAGAATTATAGTAAGCAATTAAATCCTTCAATTAGTCCATAAATTGATGCGGTTTATAATATATTTAAAAACATCAATTTAATCCAATCCAAGCACAACTATTTTTAGATAATCCCTTACACTTATAACACTATTGGAATATGATTAAATATTATTAAATCATACACAAAAGATTTGCTAAGTGTCAGTAAGCAAATAAATTAACAAAACAGTATTCCACTTGTAGGCTTTTCTTTCACTTTATGTTGCTCCATTCCTTAACATATTATTGTAATAATGTTTCCCAATATTTTTATAGGTCCATAACAGCTATTTACAACACTCAGTGCAGTTTAAACAACTTAAGAATACCCCATACAGCCCAAACAGAACCTTAAAAACAGTTTATACGTGTTTCTGGGCGAGAGGAGGCTCTCAAAAGTTGAGAGCCTGCTCTAAACACTTGGGGGCTGGCTCCCCACCCTTGGGAGCCAACTCTGAAGAGCTTAGAGCCGGCTCCACACTCCTGGGAGTCGGCTCAATCATTGAGGGAGCTGGTTCCCCCTTTTTGGGAGTCTGCTCTCTCTCTTCCTTAAGCCGTTGTCCGATTCTACTTCGTCTTCTTCGCCTTCGGCGATACCCAGAGCCTCTATAATGTTTTTATTACATGTTCCAGAGTTCAATCAATGTCCCAGATTAATCGTAAAACATTGTTATACAACAACGACATGAATTGAACAAAGCTTACAATCAACAACAGCAGGATTCAGTTAAAAACCTTAAGAAATCCCAAACCAGTTTAATTCAATGAAATTAAATACAGTTTAAACATGCATAAAAGATATGTTTTTGCATTAATTTAATCCCTAGAGTCTACCTAGACATGCACAGAACACAGGTTTAAGGGAAGGAGTTAGAATAGGAACTTGCCTTCGGTTTCAGTTTTGAAACCTTAAACTACCGTCTCTGAATTTTGGCGAATTCCAAGACTGTTCTTCACCTCTATTCACTGTTCTCCTCCTCTGTTGCCTCTTGGTTCCACCCACGAGCAACTCCCTTTCTTTATTCCTTGAGCCTCTCTGCTTCCTCTCAAGTTTCTCTCTCTTTTCCTTCCAAATCCCTCTCTGTTTCTCTCTGCCTCACAGTACGTGAATAGGTTTCTAAAACCCTTGGCAGACACATAACTTATGTATATATAGGCTTCTATAAATCCTATAATTCCAACCTAACTATAAGTCGGCTACTTCATCCGTAAAAACCAAAATTAAAGACCTTTAATTTAAACACTGAAAACAATTATTAACATATTATTCCATTTAAACAAATAAAGAAAATAATGCACATAACTTACACACTACCATACAAGCATAATATGAAGGAAAACAAATAATTAAAACAAATAATCTCAATTAAATAAAATATGTAATTAAAACAAATAACTTAATTAAATAAAACAATTAACAAAGAATTTAATTAAATAAAACAATTAACAAATAGGCAACTAAGCACATAATCATAGAAAAATGAATTTAAATTCCAACTATATCATTTAAATTCTAATTATATCCTTTTGAGAATTAGGAGGTATTACATATATAGAGGGTTCATGTATACAGAGAGGGTTGAGAGAAAACTAGTGAGAAGAATTAGGGTTTGGCTAGAGACAAAGGCTGAACTAAGGAGAGGTGATTGATGCTTACTTGTGGGTTTGGATCAGAGCAGTAGAAGACAGTAGTTGGAAGTCGTCGAAAAAATCAAAGATGACGGTGCAAGGTTTCAATTCGAAACCTAGAGGCAAGTTCTATTTCTTGCTCTCTCTCTTTGACCTGTGTTCTGTGCGTGCCTAGATAGTCTCCGGGAACTTAACGGATATTAAAATTGGTTATGTATGCATGTTAATTTAGATTTTAAACTGTATTATATGTGTTGATTAATTGAAATTTAGTTGTTGATCTAATCGTTGTATATTCTGTTTTACATCTTGTAACGATGCATATTGAGTTTATATGTTTTCCTGGATGAAGTGGGACATAGTTGGACATCTAGGGACTGTAACTAAGACTTACAGAGGGATTTTAACATTATCAGAGATGAAGACGATGATGGGAAGTAGGGACAGAGCCGGCTCTGAAGGGGAAAGAGCCGGCTCCCTAAGTTTTTTAGGCCACGGCTCTCTATGAGAGAGAGAGAGAGCCAGCTCCATCGAATTAGGGAGCTGGCTCCCTAAGCACAGAGCTGGCTCCCAAGGTTAGGGAGCTGGCTCCCTTGTGTGGGAGCTTGCTCTCCCATTTTTGAGAGTAAGCTCTCTTGCCAAATAACTTCCTGGAACTTAATTTTTGGCACGGTTTTGTTAATTTTGAGATTTCAGGACTGTTCTGGGTTGGTAAATGGGATTCTAAATAATTTTCATGACATGTTAGGATTTCATAATGCATAATCTTTATCTATATGCTATTGGTTTGCATAGTATGGAAGTTTAAATAAGTTTGCATGTTGCTAGTGGACATGGAGGATTAAATTGCTTAATATTATTTTAGTGATTTAAACAACTGGGACATGATTTTTAAATCTGTATTGGATGCATATTAGGGTCATATACTTATTAGATTTTATTATGCTTACCCTGGGGTTTAATTGCTGAACTATTAAACTCTGTTCTGTCAATTACATAGATTAATATTTGGATTTTAATTGCTGAACGATTAAACTCTATTCTGTCAATTACATGGATTAATGTTGGAATTTTAATTGCTGAACGATTAAACTCTGTTATGACAATTATATGGACTAATGTTTTGGATTTTAATTGTTGAACGATTAAACTCTGTTCTGTCATTTACATGGATTAATATTTTGGATTTTAATTGCTGAACTATTAAATTCTGTTTTGGCAATTACATGGATGTTATGGATTGTATGCACCGGTATGGGACGGTGGCATACTAGGGACAGATTAGTTCAAAATACTAAGTCCTACCTACTCTGGAATAAGGGAATGGATTATAAAAATTAAACCCTACTTATATTTTAGTCAGATCAGCTGCACAAGTTGAAAGACTAATTGGATTTCTTGCTACTTATATTTTAGTCAGATCAACTGAACAAGTTGAATGACTAACTGGATTTCTTATGGATTGATAGGATATGATTTATATATATATGATTATGGTACCACGATATGAGCTTGAGTCTCAGGATCGATGGTTAGGGAGCATATATGCATTGGGATGCATAATTGGTTATGATGGTAGAGGTGTACCCTGTTAGGTCTAGGTACTCATGCCCACCTCAGGTGCATTTTGCATGTTGTCTTCTATTCAGGTTGAGACCCCCTTTGTAGTCCAGTGAGAGTCCCTTAGTGTGGATATATATGTATGGACTAGATAGATATTGTTGAGTTATCTAGGATGTATCTGCGTATCGGATCTCTGTTTGGATTGTAGTTATAATAGAACTTGTTTGTGGGCCTGACTCACCATCATTTGTCAGGTATTCGTCAAGATTAGGCATTGTTCGTGCTGAGCATGGATCATCTTCTTCACTCTTTCGGATTGTGTTACTTAGGAGTTCATTTATGTTTTAGTTTTCTGATGTAGACAGTTAGTTTTAGTTTTCCAGGGATTCACAGAGTATGGATTCCCGAGTTGTATAAATTGGAGGATTACTTGTATCAGAGGAATTTGTTAATGGAAAATTTATTCTGAGGTTTTATTAAAGGATTGTCATTTTAGTTTCTTTCAGTCATTTATTTATTCCTGTTATCTATTTTGTACTCTGTGTTCGATTATTGCCTATTCGCTTTGACATCCTCGGGTATTCGGGCATGGGCCTAGCCAACCCCCATCCGAAAATCTGGGGTATCACAGTTGGTATCAGAGCACTCTAGGTTCAGGTGTACTTAGGAGTGTCTTTCGTTATAGGACTTCCGCGTTACGTCTCTTAAAAACTTAGAGCCCATATTAGGATTTGTTGTACTCTATTTATGGTTCGTTAGGAGGAGCTGATGTCAATTATATTCCATAGTTATGGAATGGTTGACACTAGAAGGAGGATGGGGTCCAAGGCGAAAGCAATAAAGACCCAAAGGAGTACGTTATCGAGTTCTTTGCTAGAAGCAGAACTTGGGATTGAAGGTTTAGTTCCGGGTTGGCATTACTTTAAAAGTATAAGCCAATGAAGGATTTAGGTGTATGTGTTAGGTTACCACATATCGGGGCTAACATGATTTCAGTTGATCTAAAAAAGGAGACAAACAAGAAGTAGGAGTCGTCTCTAAAAAGAGATATACAAGAAGTACTCTTCCGGAGTTTGGGGATCGGATAGGGTTCTTATCAGAATGAAATACATGATTTTATATCACGTTCAGGAGAGTATGGGGATTATGTTGTGACGTTCAAAGTTGCTTTGTAAAGCCACGTTAGACGGTTTGTATTCCGCGTATAATGAGGATGAGGGATTAAGCCCTTGGTATTTGCTTAGGCAAATGAATGTTGTTTTTTAGCTATGTTTAAAATGATTATGTTTCGAGGTTGGATGATTACCTACGAAACTATAAAAGGAAATTTTGTGAAGTTATTTTGCAAGTTGATTTCCGGGGAGACTTTCTTTTCTAGAAAGAATGATGTCTTAAGGAGGATTGTATTTTGTTTTATTGTGTATGTCATACGTGTTTTATTTCTGTTAATTGTTTGGGATTTGGAATGTGGTTTACTTGGGGACACAAGTATATGATCAGCCAATTACTGTTTTATACCATGGAGTACTAACACTATTTACGCTAGGATTGTGAGCATGTGAGCATAGGATTTGGTAGATATACATAAATCTAGCTAATCTATTGGACCTGGACATGCGTCATTATAGTATGTTTTCAAGATGGGATAGTTAAACCATTAATACGGGTCAAATAATCAAGAATGATTAATTTGATATACTTTACGTTACGACGCCATGATAATGGTGGTTGTTAATATTTCGGTATTTTTGAGGTTGGGGTAAATAAAGACCACTGTAACACTACGGTGGTTTATTGGAGGTGTAGGATTTGCAGAATGTCTTCTTTGAAAAATTTCAAAGGTTGTTCCTAAAATAGAATGAGGTTTTAGTACTGATTTAGGTACTTAGTGGAATGACACCTATTGAGGATAATAAACTGAATAAAGTTTCATCAGTCTATCCTTAATCAAGATATTTATTCACAAGGGCGTGTCATTAGGAGGAATTGTCGGTGTTGCATATGGATGAGGAAACTAAGTCTCTTCATTGCATAAATAATATGGAATTTTTTAAGGTCATAATTCGCACCAATTAGTTGTTGCTAGGGAATTGATGACTATTTGGAGGATGGAAAGATTTCATATTATTTTGAAGTGAGACAAGAAGTTTGATTGACACTTACTTTCATTAAAGAAGCAGGGTGTGTCAAGACAAGGTAGGGAGACCAATCACCTATATATAAGGAAGAGGTGCATGGTGTGTGTGAAAATGTCTTAGCTAGTTGACTATCAATGAATAGAATTACCGGTTGATTTTCTTTATCGGTAGGTGTATCACGGATCAGTAGTGCATTGGCTAAGTTACAGAGTGAGCTTTTGAAGATGCTCCAATTTAAACAATGGGTGCAAACGAAAGCTGGTGGTACCAGATTAACGGTGTTTTCTGTAGACAGATTTGAAACGAGGATGCAAGGACTGAAGTACATCACACTTAGTTCTTTATTCATCCAAGTGGAAATAATATGCTTCACGATATGGAGCAGATGTTTGGAGGACAGGCAGGAGGAGGGACAAAGTGATTTTGTTTTCAGTTCTAATATTTATTAGATAATCAAGATGGACCGTCAGAGATCACTAGATTCTTGCAGTCATTTCCTATACTGAAGTGGAAATGATCGAGCATTTTTCCCAAATTTAGTGAAGGGATTTCTGACTTTACAAAAGGGTCAGTATTCTGGTAAGGATATGGGTTGACTGATAAATTTGATCAGTTTCATTTTGTCTATTTTGAACTGGTAAGATATCAGTTCATACAAATAGAACAGATCACTAGACGGCTTAGATAGATAGAAGTGGTGATTCACACTTTGCATTAAGTTCCGTTTGGTGGAAGTAAATATGGAAGTGGATGTTCCTAACAACTGATATGGTAATTAAACCTTCGGGTAGTTGTTGAGACATCAGTTAAACTTATAACTTGTATAATAATGACACTTGATATTACCAGGGAAATTGAAGAGGTCAACTTAGAATATCGAAGCTGACCTAGAGGTGGTGTTACCTTATTCAGATAGAGCTTACGGTACTGGAGGAGGATTAGTAGATTCTGTGAATGATGTCGGAGTGACTGAGATGTAAAGTTTGTAAATGTCTCAAAGTGCATCTGATTGTTGCCTAAGTATTGACTATTGAGGGGGGTAAATAGATTCTATGGCAAACAATGGCCAATTTTCAGTTTTAATTGTTTTGCAAATCCTAACACACACTTTATAACAATTATGCAATAATTAAGATATGGATATAAGTAATTAATAGTATAAATGTAAATAAGATAAGGGAAGAGAGATTGCAAACATTTACATGGTGATTTTAGCGGGGTTCAAAAATTTCTACTCCTCGGCTCAAGACCCTTCCTGAGACTTCACAATCCACTAGTGCACCTCCTTACGAATAGAAAGCAAACCTTTATATGAAGCAACTCCTTGCTTCACCTTGCTAAGAGAATAACCTTCCCTTAGTCTTCATTTGGGTTAAACCAACCCTTACAAATATGAAGCTAGCTTGTTTCTTCTTCCTTGGGCCACACCAGCCCTTACAAATTGAAAGACAGATTTTCAATACAGAGTAATCTCTCATAGATTTGATGTACAAAGTTTAGCTCACTCTAAAGTATATATATGAATGAAACACAATACTCTTTTAATGATATGGGATGTATAAATACAAGAACAAAAGCTTTTTGGATGCTATATGATGTTTATCTATGGTAGCAATACTAAATCTCGAAGTCCCCAGCTCTATTTATAGAGTTATGATGAAGCTATTAAAAAATATAGCTGTTGTATACGGGGTTCAAGGCAAATAGCCGTTTGAATTAGATCTGGAGTTACATCGATCGACCGAAATAACTTAAGGTCTGCCAAATGCCCTATTTCGGTTTGCCAGTTGTAAGTTTCGACTTAGCATGGCTGCTGCCCAAATTTCATGAGATACTTGTCGACCGCCTATTTTATTTCAATATGCCAAAATGAACTCCTTCAGAAAAATTGCTACTTCAGAATTTTGTTCTAAGTTAACAGATTGCACAGTTTTTCTACACGACATCTGCACAGACCTTATTTCCATTCTAAACATTACAATTTAAATAAGAAAGTACCCCCTATTTGGATTCAATAAAAAATATAAGAAAATTGAAATCTAATTAAATCAAAATGTAAAAATTCAGTTTTAGTACAAATTTGGATTTCCGACAGTTTTGGTAAAAATGAATCCATATGTAGACTTGGTCATAAAATTTCATTAAATCAGTTTAGCCTATTTGAAATATAAGGAATAATTATCGAAAAAAATTATTTTGAAATAATCATTATTTCAAAAATAAATTTTCCACACTTAGCCAAAAACACAGTTTTTCATTGTACGCATTTAGGGGTCTTAATGTTCGTTACCAACTCATGGTAATGAAGGCTTCATATGCCTTAATAGTTGACCAATATGAATTATGTGATTAATGTACATGGTCTTAGCATTTCTAGCATAAGTGATGAGTTCCTTCAAAGCTTATGTAAGCTTGAACTAACTCATTTTTTTTAATAACAAAGACTCCATATGTCAGTTATATATGAATGAAATGCATAGTCTATTACTAATAGATAAAGGAACATATAAATGATTATATAATATGCATAGTCCTATAGAAATGAGCTTTAAATGGATTCATAAATACTTTGACATTGAATCCTAAACACTCAACATCCTGTCTACCCCTTTCTTCAAGCTTTGTCAATGATCTTTAGGCTTTGAGGTATTCTTGCTTTCTTCCTTTCTTTGAGTTGCTTCTTCCTCGTTGTAGTCCAAGCTATCTTTCCTTGCAACTTTAAGTCTTCTTTGTATCCATTTCTTTCCTTGATGTAATATTGAATAATAAAATACTTGGAATAATCTTTATTACTTCATTGAGGTCATTCTTTGAATGTGAATAATCTATATAACTGTAAACATTAGTCCTTAAACGTCATTAATGGTTTGTTATCGTCAGAACCTCTAGATTATCCTTGGATGGAATCCTTAAGGTCAACACATATCAAATAATCCTGATTCGCAAAATCTTTTTTAGAAGTGAACCTACAGTTTTAAACATGCGGTTTACTTTCCATACTCATATCTATTTTATAATATCCCTCAATTCACAAGCAAACTTTTCGTATCCAGATCCCTAAGGTATTTTTATTTTTATTTTTACAGGTATGCATTTATTTCATTCATCCTTCATTTTTTTTTTTTTTCAAATAGAGTACTGTGCAATGCTCAAGTCTCTTAAGCTCTCTAAATCACTTGTTTAACGAGTTTTCAGTCAATGACTCTCAAACCAGATGGTTTTAAGGCATTAGGTGTCAAAACACCCCTAAGAACTTAATTGCTCAAACAACCTAGGCTACAGACCCAAACTAACACTTCAGTTTCTTTTATTGTCTTTTCCACTTTTCTGCGTGAATCCTCAATGCTTAATGAGGCAATAGTCCCATTACTCAGTGAAAAAGCTCTTTCCATTTTTTTATTGCATACATACCATTTTTTATACCTCATTTCTCAAAATCATCAAATTCACCTGCTCATCTTAGTTTCACACAAAACATAACAAGATTTCAATTTTATACCCCATAGAATGCATGCAAGTGTGAACATATGCAAAGTGAAGTATTTTAGGAATCAAAATCATCAAACTGCAATTATCCTGACAAAGTGGACCACAAGCCACCAACTGATATTAAAAAATTTCAAAATTTTCAGTTAACATGAATTCGACATACAAGCCATCTTTAACCAATTTCAGATTACATATGAAAATCATAACACAACAATAGATCCAAACTCATGCTTAACAGTTAATATTCAACATCTTATGCATAACACAATATCAGTAAAATTCTAAAAGGCACTACCTTACCCCCAAACTTATGATGCATATTGTCCTTAATGTATGAAAACAAAGGTGAAGTTAGAAAAATATTACCAATTGTGAGGAGAACCATCAAAGATAAGCAATTACAGCGCAGAAGGGCAAAAAAGGAAAATACCCCCAAACTTGGTTCACGGCACCTGACAAAATAATCAAACTCGACATCATATATCAGAGTATTAAGTATATCATCATGCATAAGTAATCATGGCATCCATACATAGACAAGGGCAAAATAAGAAGAAAAAAAAAATGTATATATATATATATATATATATTATAAATTAGTACAATGCTTTGAAATATGACTCAGGGCAGGAATACAACAGAAAGAAACAAAATGCAACAAAAACGTATGCCCTAGTCAATCATAATGCCTATTTAGAAAGTAAAACAAAAACTATGCCCTAATAGCTAAATCAGGCGTCAGAAGGAAAGACAGTAAAAGTCGACACCTCTGAAGAAGAACGGCGGAGAAGGTCATCCAAAGTCCTCTATTGTGCTGTCAACAGGCTCTAAATGATAACCAGTGACTGTGTATACTCGGATCAGGACTCGGTCAGCTCTGACCTCAACTGTGCCACCTCGATACGTAACTCTATAATCTTAACCTAAGAAGATCTCTCAGGTTCTGCTGCAGGCTCGGGCTGGGTTTGGTCCTCGGTGTCTATAGCCTCCTCAGACCCGGAACTCTCCTCATTATCCTTATTTACATCTCTTTCCTCGGTAACTCTAGCCAGTGGAACCTTTAGAGTAACATCACCTATATTAACCGCATTGCGGCGCTCCTCTGGCAAATGAGACCAAACCTTGTTCTATTCTTGTAAGCGGAACATCGATAACTCCTCAGTAAACAGCTCACCCTGCTCAATCTCAAATCCCTGCAACTCTAGTAGCTGAGTAATCATATATGGGAAAGGGAGCTTGTGAGACGGAATTGTCTGCTCAGGACTAATCGCAGACCAAAACTTAAGCAACTGACCAAAAATCATCCTCGGGATCGAATACCAGTGGTCGAACTGAATAGCATATAATGTCTGAAGAAAGTCAGTATGCCTAACTATCTTATACCCAAGTGGATGGACATTTGCATAGAGAATGGAATCCACAATCCACAGTCTCTTAGGAAGCTTGGATTTGGTAATGCTACTGTACTTCCCTTTTGCAAACCTACCCTCACACAACTCCTCAATCAAACTCTCAGCCCTCCTAGCTCTAGGAAAATGTGTGAAGTTAGGGCAATAACATCTCTCATCCAATATCTCTGGCGGCTTATGATAACACTCTAAAGCTGCAGCGATCACATCCAAAGAAATAACCAACTCAAGCCCATCTACTATAGTCCTAAGCACCCAAGGCTCACTCTCACTGTAGGCAAGGTTACGATATAACAGACGGATAAGGCAAGGATAAGCCATCGTCATTGCTGGAATCATAGTATGAAGAAAATGTCGGTAGCTAAAGGATTTCATAGCCCAATGAGTGCGAGAGGGGCGGTTGGTCTTCTCACATAAGGTCATGGTGACATAATGTGGTGGAGCCCACCACCATACTCACATAAATTGAATTCGGTAATTAGAATTTTAGGGGTGCAACTTGGGCTACCCCAACCAGAGCCTAACCCCAACCCGACTTCAGGTTGGGTTAGGCTGGCCTGAGGTAACTTGAATTCGGGCTTCAACTATGAAGTCTAACCCAAAAATTTTCGGGACGGTCAGGTTGTCTGGGTCAACTTTTTTTTTTTTTTTTTTTTTTTTTTTTTTTTTTTTTTTTTCAGTCAGTCAGGGATTAGGTCTATCTCTATATATCTCCACACTAATACCATACTGTCAATATATATTATTATATAAGTGAACAAAAAATCTAAAGTTCAAAAACAGTAAACACAAAGAGAAGATTTGGGTACCAACAAGGCAACAACTAGTATCAAAGGAAAAAAATTAATAGGAAGGACAAATCAGAAAGAAATAGGCCTGAAATTTATTTTCCAAAAAAATATGGGTTATATTTACTTTTATATATATATAAATTTGGTAAGCCTCTATATAAATATATATATATACACACACACACATATAACATATGTCAATATATATGTAAGTGGACAAAAAATTTTAAATTTAAAAATAGTAAAACATAGAGAATATTTAGGGATGATCTACTAATATCAAAAGATAAAAACTAAGAGTATTTCCAACCGTTGTGTATATTTTTTTTGTGTAAATCTGATTGCCATGATAGATTTACATAAAAATTTTAGATTATTTATTTTTAGTTCCAACGGTTGTTTTATACCTTTTGTGTAAAAAAAATATCCCCCAATAACAACCAACCACATGTTATGCTAGTACCCCACAAAACTTTTATAATCCTACTTAATATATGGTTGGTTCTTTAATGGAATAAGAAAGAGAGAGGAGAAAGGAAATATGCTGATGTGATTGTGTAAAGAGGTTGTGTAAAAAATACCATAATTTTACACAATAGTGACATGGCAGTGTATCTTAATAGACTGCTAGAGATTAAAAAAAATAAAATACACATTATACGTGGCAATGTATATTTTACACAAAATGATATTTTAACAGGCTGTTAGAGATGCTCTAATAGGTCGAAAAAAAATAGGCATTCCATAACAATATAGGTTATATCTACTTTTACATATATAAATTTGGATTTCCAAAAAAACACTTAAAAGATTTCAAATTGAGATTTGGCACCTATTAAATAGGAATTTCAATTTTTTGGGGGGCTTAATATGTATTTCAAAGACAACCATTCGACCAAAAGAAAAAAATCCACCCATACAGAAAAACTGTAGAGATGATTAGACTTTGATGACAGCGGTGGCAGTGGAGCAACGATAGCGGCAGAGGGATAACGACGACGGATTCTCTATAGTGGAGGTGGCAACCACAGAAGCAGCATGTTCTCTCATTAGATTCTAAATTTTTTGTTATGATTAGGAAACTTTATATACACCCACGAGAATTCGGGTTTGGCTCAGGTTAACCATATTCTAACCCAAGACCAACTCGAAAATAAGCCCAAGTTGAAATGTGTCAACCCGAAGCCAACCCGATTTGTTAGTGAAAGAAGCCTAATTCGAAAAATCTCGAGCTGGGTTCGGATTGGGCTGGGCCGGCCCGTCCCAAGTTGCACCCCTACTAAATTCAATCCTTAAATCATTTTTCAATATATTCATGTGAATTAATATGGCAAGTATAACAGCTATATTAAAGGATATATATGGTGGTTAATGTGTCATATTAACGTGTATATATGGAGGTTAACGTGTCATATTAAAGGGTATATATGGCCTTTAGTGTGTCAAGTACAATGCATACACCCTTTTTAACTGTCATTTGTAAAGGGAGTTTGAGACATGGATGCATTTTTCAACTTTTGGAATGTGACAACAAAAATAGTTTAGAGGTTAAATTACAACAAAGTGAACATTTAAGAGATTTTTTTTGCACTTTTACCTTGAAATAAAAAGAGTGAACATAGTTTACTATTTATAGAAAATAATATACATTTAAGTCAATATAATTATGTCTATGTTCTTCTTGTAATGTCAGAGTAACTTCAATGGCATCTCTAAATTTTGGCAATCCAAATTTGCAACATCATTATTTTTCAAGAGTTACGTCAGGGTTTTAGACTCTCCAAATTTTAGCTATCGCGTGTGCTCCAATGGTGCATTTTCGTTATTAAAAAATATTAATAATTTAATAATTTTTTTTAATTTCTACCTTTTTATTTTTTTTTAACTTTTTACCAATGACTATATTTCTAACGGATATATCATAATAAGAAATTAAACAATACAATATCCATTATGGATTAAAACAAATTACAATAATACAATATGATATGAATTTTTTTTTTAAAAAAAGTATCAAACAATACAATACCCATTATAATATGAACTATGAGGAAAAAAATCCTATGGAAAGCTTGAGTTAGAGCATGAATGTATAGATTCTAATATCTCATTTTGGCATTCAATAAGTCATGCTTTCCTTGCTATTGTTGGCATCGATTTTGGATCTATTTGCATAATTACCATCTCTTCAGCTCTTTCTTTGTTTTAAAGCTTCATTTGTCTAATTTTTTCATTTTCCACTTTACGTGTCTTTCTTGCTATTTGGGCAACCGTAAGAGTTTTAGATTGAGATTGAGATTAAGATTGATAAATGGCTGTTGCATCATTGAATTTGCTAATGAATTCATTCTGTAATTGACTAGAAGAGATATCCTTATTTCGGCTCTTCTTTGCCTTTTTTGTCCTTGTGGTCGCTATAATGGTTAACATTTTTCAACACCAAGCGAATCATTTTTGCCTATGTGTGTCAATCCTTCAATTGAATTGGATGTCATTGCTACAGATGGTATGTGTTTGAGTAACCGACATGCTCATTATCATCAATGTGAATTCTACTCCTCTTCTTCAGCTGTTGTTTTATCTTTTTTCCTTGTTGATTGGTACAATGTGAATGTCATTTATTGTTGTGCTTCAAAATATTTCAACAATTGTCAAACTTAAATTGGGTACGAGTTTGATTAGTGAACAATTCTTTAGTTGTTATCATCAAAACAAATAATAATAATAATAATAATAATAATAATTAGAAGGCAAATGTTTAAAATATTTATGACTTGTACACATTGTCTTGCTCATTGGTTGGATTACTTTTGATCTGGGCTATACATCTAGAAAATTTGGTAATTTTTTGTTAGATGGAAGACCAATGAGTCAAGTATGTATTACTACTCCCTCCATGCCAAACTAAACGTCCCTTTTTGAGAATCTATCTTTTTAAGAGGATGAGTTTTAATATTTTGTTATTAAAGGTGCAGTGAAGGAATTATCAAACTATCCAAAGTCGGTTCATATTGATGTGATTGTTTACTTTTATAAGTTCAATGTACAAAGTTTAAATTAGTAATGGGACAAAAATTAGTACTCTGACTTTTCAAATGAGACATTTAATTTGGGATAACCAAAAATGAAAAAGTGAATTTTTTTTTTTTGGGGGATAGAGGGAGTATTTTTTTTAGGTGTACTAGCATCACTAATATGTTGTTAAAAAATTTCATGAATTCAGATCCATAACGCTGCCTTTTGTTGGTCTAAACAGATTACCGCATCAAAGTCAATGGTTATTCTTGCATAACATAAAGTCTCATCTTCGGGTGTGGCCGAATTGGGAGGCTGTTTTCTAGAAGGTTGAGGCCGTTTACTGGATTGTGACACTTCAGTACCAATATTGAAAAATTGGGATGGTTGATGAGATGTAAATTAGGATTCTCTTTCGAAAAATTGGTCAAATGGCTCAAAAACATCATTTGATTAGTTGAATTGGGATTTATAGTTGTAATATGATAATGGAAGATTCATAGAATTCTAACTTAAGTATTAAAAATATAGCTAAAAGATTGAGAAAATGACCGGGGAATTGTAGTTGTAGGATGAAATAGCATACAATGTAGATGGGTTCCATTAAATAAAAAGAGTTGATGGTTCTTTCCACGAGAGAGAGACTTCTTAGGAAATTACTCCAAATGGTAACCAAAAAGTAATTTTTGACAATTTTTTCACTCAAACACGCCCTTAGTCCAACTTTTGGGCTGCCGCTACCGTGGATTGAGCCGTGTGTCAAGAAAAAGTTAATTAAACAGGCGGGCTCTGCATGCGGCAAGTGGATCGACAAATTTGACCAAAAATCGTTAAAAATAGGACCAATGGAGCTGCTCAGTAGTAGTCACAGTAACTACTGCAGCAATTGCTGCACGTGAGATATTGCCGTTGTCACAATCACAGCTATATGTGATACTCTTGATCATGCATCAATTTCAAGAGTTAGGAAAAAGTTGGTAAGTTAATTAATTCGAAGGATGAATGTGGTCTCACGTAATCTTTCAAAAAATATATATATTTATGTATATGTGGTCTTACGTATAATGATCAGTTTGGCATGCGCAAGGACAAGCAAAATATTAGTACAGTGATTATAGTGTGTTTTGGGTGTTTATTTGATTTTAGTTGAATGATATCACTTTAAAATTTAAATATTTATAACATAAATGAGAAAAAAAAAAAATTACAATTAGTAGTATGGATTCATATGCACTCTTATCTCATTGATATATACTCGTTAGAAGACACTATTACTTCAAATATATATATATAGTTTCATGATTTAACTTTTTAATCTAAAAAGTTATTGCTGAACCTTGTCGTCGATAAAACGCTGAAGACTTTGAATAAAGAAAAGAGAAGTGCTTTGGAAAATCATGTCCAATTATTAGAATCTCACCTTATCTGAAATCCCACTTATAAACGTGTCGATAACATTCAAACTTCATAATTCACCTAAAATTACAAATTTTGAAAACTAAAAAGTTAAGCAAAAAGAACATCTTAACTCATTTGACAAGACAAATAAAAATTAAATTAAAACATCAATATAGTAAGTTATTGTTGGTGTGTTGAATAGCATTAATTATTATTACAAATTCCAATAACAAATTTATACTCCCTGTTCTGAGAACTCTGATTCACAAATGGTGAGTTATTTTGGGACTTAAAAAGTATTGTCACGTGAAGTCACTAGCTGTCCTTTGATTACATAAAAAAAATAGAAACATAATACATGGACAAGAAATCAAATGACCATCATCATCACTAACTCAAGATTCAAAGGATGATTTTTATTAGAAAAATGTATATGCATTAAATTCGCAACGTTGTTGCTCCTTTTTGACTTAATAGTCTGTATGTTCTCTATATTCTGAATTGATTAAGTTGGGTAGAGTCTGGATAAGATGACAGATGAGCTTCAGTGGTCAAATTCAATCCAACTGGACATTGAATCCACGTTTTAATGACCAAAGTTCAACTCCTACCTAAATCTTTAAGATCGACTTAAGTATAATAAGGATTGAATTGATTTAAGTTGACAACAACCCAAGAACTATTATGCCTGAATTACAATATATCCCAAAAAAAAAATCATAAATGTAAAGTCTTATGAACTATGATATTCTAATATTATTAATAATAATTAAAAAAAATATATGTTATATGCATAATGTACAAAAAATAAAAAAATAAAAATAAAAATAAAAAATCCCTACATTTCTCAAATTGGCCAAAATTAAAATACCTAAAATGTCCTTAAAGTAAAATAAAAATAATAAAAAAATACTTATATGCACAAATTTAATTAAGGGTATTTTGAAGTTTTTATAAAAAAAAATCAAAATTTACTATAAATTTTAAATTATAAGAATTTATATGTACATATGAAATAATATGAGTATTTCTTGCACATTTTTTACTCTAATAGAAATTTTTTGCACTTCACCATATTAATAATCGTGCATTGTTACAAATGCTCCCACCTCAAATAATTCTACAGATTTCCGAAGAGTTGGTCATCCAACCAAACCTATCCCTATCAAATGGGGGCAATTCTAGAGTCGTCGTCGTAGATGCAAGATAAATTATCAACCACACTCTTAATCAAGGAGATTAGGAGACATTTATCCCAAAGATTAAGTTGTCAATCTTTCAATGAAATGCTACAATTGTGGCACTCCTAATTTCTACATATAAGTTGGTCGGGCATATATATATAAATTATGAGATATCAAACACCTATCAATAAACAAGCATAAAATACAAGAGGCAATAAAGAAAGAATTAAAGGCGGAAGAAAAAACTATTATTAAATAAATTCTAACATCCATAAATTCTTAAACTTCATTTATTACAACTTAGGAATCTCGTAAAACAAGGGCCCCTAAATTCAAATCCATAATCCACAAAAAAATAAAAATAAAATAAATCTAAAGAGTAATATCAAATCCTTACTGAGTAATAACCGGAAACAAAAGGATGATGAATACCAAAGTTAGGATGAATGTAGTAAGTTATTGTTTGTGTGTTGGATAGCATTAATTATCATTACAAATTTTAATAACAAATTTATATTTCCTCGTTTCAAAATAGTTGTCTGTTCGAGAACTAAGATTCAGAAATGTTGAGTCACAGGCAATTATTTTGGGACTTGCAAAGTATTGTCCTATGACAACTTAAACCTTACACTAATTACTTTATAAGATGAATAAGTATTACTTTTGGTGATTATTAATTAAAATTATACCGTATATAAATGAGTATTGCTATAATAAGGACTCTTGTAAGCTTCTTTTGTTAAAAAAAAAAAAAAAAAAAAAAAAAAAAAAAAAAAACAACTAGTTTTTCTAAATGAATATGACAATCATTAATTATCACATCAAGTCGGTTGTACAGTTAAGTAAAAACAGTAGTCAAGTATATTATTTTTCTAAATAAAATATGTCATGTGATCTTTGCCCTTTTTCGTACTTTTGCATTTCATTTTATATTTTTAATAAATAACATTCTAAAATAATCTATCAAAAGTGGAGTTGTTAGAATTTTTCAAAGACAAGTGTAGGGTGTGATGATAATTTTGAAGCATAAACAAAACAGTACCATTTCATCTCTAATATATATATATATTTTTTCTTTTAAAAAGTAGTCTAACAAGATATAATAGTACAGTAGAATACTAATTTCCTAAAACATTTCATGAAGTCACTAGCTGTCCTTTGATTACATAAAAAATGGAAACATAATACATGGACAAGAAATCAAATGACCATCATCAGGCAAAGGATGATTTTTATTAGTAAAAGGTATATGCCATTAAAATCCCAATGTTGTTGCTCCTTTTTTCACTTAATAGTCTGTATTCTAGATTCTGAACTGATTAGGACAATATGGTAATTTTCTACTCAATGTGTGATCTATCAGTTTATGAAGGAATAAAGGTGTTAAGTTGGCTACAGAGTCTGATAAGATGACAGATGAGCTTCCGTCATCAAAATCAATCCAACTGGACATTGAATCCAAGTTTTAACGACCAGCGTTCAACCCCTACCTAAATCTTTAAGATCGACTTAAGTATAATAAGGATTGAATTGATTTAAGTTGACAATAACCCAAGAACTATTATAAGTCTGAAATTACAATATATTCCAAAAATATATATATCATAAATATAAAGTCTCATGAACTATGATATTCTAATATTATTAATAAGGGTAAAGTGCAAAAAAAAAAAAAAAACAAAAACAAAAACAAAAACAAAAAACAAGACAAAACAAAACACACCTTATATTTCTCAAATTGGCCAAATAAGGATATTTTCTCAATTTGAAAATTGAAATACCTAAAACACCCTTAAAGCAAATAATAATAATAATAAAACACTTACATGCACAAATTTTATTAAGGGTATTTTGAAGTATTTATAAAAAAAAAATCAAAATTTACTACAAATTTTAAATTAAGGGATTTATATGTACATATGAAATAATATGGGCGTTTCTTGCACATTTTTTACTCTAGCAAGAATTTTTTGCACTTCACCGTATTAATAATTGTGCATTGTTACAAATGCTCCCACCTCAAATAATTCTACCAATTTTCGAAGAGTTGGTCATCCTACCAAACCCATCCCTATCAATGGGGGTCTAGAGATGTCGATGCAAGATAAATTATCAACCACACTCATAATCAAGGAGATTAGGAGGCATTTATCCGAAAAATTAAGTTGTCAATCTTTCATGAAATGGTACAATTGTGACACTCCTAATTTCCACATATAAGTTGGCCAAGCTTATTTATAAAAATTAGGAAATACCAGACACCTGACAATAAACAAGCGTAGAATACAAGAGGCAATAATGAAAGAATTAAAGGCGGAAGAAAAAACTGTCATTAAATAAACTCTAACATCCATAAATCCTTAAATTTCATTTATTACAACCCAGAAATCCCGTAAAATAAGGACTCCTAATTTCAAATCCATAATCCAAAAAAAAAAAAAAAAAAAAAAATCTAACGAGTAATATCAAATCCTTACTCAGTAATAACCGGAAAGAAAGGATGATGAAGGCCAAAGTTATAATGAATGTAATCCTTAACTCTGTGGCTGAAACTGACATGGACTTGAAATATCAACAAAAACCTGCGAGTAAGTCCTCTATACTACAACCTAACAAAAAACCGATAAACCAATCATCTTTAACCAAACCAACTCGATAAAGAACAAAACATCTAACTCAATTCCCATAACATGTGATCAATAAATATAAACATAAATTAATAGACAACTCAACCATGCAGTGGCAAATCAACTGTCACGCCCCAAAAATTCTAACACAAGAACTATTGTCTTATACTAAAATCTAGTGTGTGATGTGATACCCCTCAGATCCGAGACACGGATTGATTAGGCCCAGGCCCAAACCCGAGGGAAATATCAAATAATTAATATGTTATAACGAACACAGATGACAAAATGAATTTAAGAAATAAAGTTTAAACTGAAAGAAACTAAAATAAAATCCTCAAATAATAAAGATTAAATAATCCAAACTCCAAAACTCCGTAAGTTACAACTCGGGAATCCATCTAGTGGACCCCTTATTTTTAAAAATCCCAAATGAAACTAAAATATCTGAAATAGAAACTAAAGGTAAACATAGAAAAGATTCCTACGTAGTCGGAGGAATGAATGTCTGTATCTGCTCTGCACGTCCAAGCTCTAACCCTCGAACTGACGAATACCTGAAAAATAAAAGAGTGGGTCAGGCCCACATGTAAGTCCTATTGTACTACGATCCAAACAGTAATCCGATACGCAGCTACATCATAGGAAGACTCGAAAATATCTAGAGTAGTCCATATGTATATATAGTACACACTATAGGACGCTCACTAGTCCAGTAGGTCTGTCTCAGCCTGAATAGGGATACCATGCAAATCGCACAATAATGTGGTCATGTGTACCTAGACCTACCAAGGAACAACACCTATGTCCAGTTATCCATCCTAGGCGATATACGCGCCCTAACCATGGTCTTAAGACTTAAGCTCATACCATGGTACCATATAATAAATATATAAAGTCCGTACTTCTCCTAATACGAAGTACCATCCATCTGTGTAGTGGTCTGGTATTGGTATAACCATCCGTTCTGAAACCATTTTAAGTCAATCAATTATTTGTTGACCTATCACAAGTAGGTAATGGACTTAACCTATATGGTTAATCCGCACCTTAATGCAAATTAGGTAGGACTTAGTGTTTGAACCAGTCCTTACCTAGTATCTCACCGTCCCATACCGGTACATACAATCCTCCAGTTTGCACAGTTAACCAAACATTGATAAATGCATATCAATTATACTCTAGAATAAGCACACATACAAATCTAATAAGTGTATGATCAAATTAAATATCCAGTATATGATCTGGAAGTCACATTCCAGTCCTTTAAATTGCCAGAGTAAAATACAGCATCTAATTCCTCTAAAATAGTACCATAACTTGATGCAATAAGTAGTATAGTTAAACATCAATTAATTTCTATTTAAGCATACATATTTTTTTCCAGAATATATATGTATATGCTTATGCAATAGTTGAAACATGAATACAGTTTAGATTTATACCAGAAACCAAAGTGCTTATAGAACACAGTAAGCAATGTCAAAGTATAGTTCAACCTTCCACATGCAGTGTATTATTTAACTGTAGGTTATTTTATGCTTCAAAATTAATACTACATGCTTCCCAATCTTTTTACATCTCTAGAACAATTTTATAAACCATCCACAGCCCCTGGAACAACTCAGAAATCTTCCTGTAGGCCAAACAGAAAATAGAACGTGAAAAAAAATACAAAAATAAAAGAGGAGCCGCCTCCCCCCCTTGGTGGAGCCACCTCCACCACAAGTGGAGCCAGCTCTACCCCTTGTAGAGGTGGCTCCACCCTTGTGGTGAGCCGGCTCTACTCCCCTGTGACCCCCTGTGACCCGTTTGCGCGTAGTTTGATCATCTTCTTCGCCTCCGGTGGGGTTCAAAGGCTCTGAACAATTTTTATAACTTATTCTAGAGTTCAATTGATGTCCTATAATTAATTAAAATCATGCATTCCTTCCAAGACACATAAGGCTAACAAGTTTAAAAAACCATGCAAACAGATTCTTAACAGAACAACTTCCTACACACAAAACAGATTCATGCAACGATTTAACAGTCGATTCAACCATGCTTCCAAGATTGATATTAACTTCAATTTAATCTGTTTTAATGCTTGATTAATCCCTAGAGTCTAAATAGGCATGCATAGAATACGAATTAAAGGGAAAAAGAAGAACAAGACTTGCCTGTAGTTTCAGATTTTGAAATTGTAATCCATTGTCTCTAAAGTTTCCGACAACGTCCTAGATTGCCGTCCCCCTCCTTCGGTGCTCTTGGTTCAACCCAGAAGCAACCCCGTTCCTTTCTCCTTAAAGCTCCCTTTCAAACTCTCAGAACTCTCTCTCTGTTGCTCTCTGTGTACCTCTCTGTTTCACAGTCGTGACTATGAGAATATGCATATATATAGACTTTTAAATCCTAAACCTTAATCCTTATACAACTCGGCCCATTGAACAACCTAGGTTTAAAACAGTGCCAGCTACATGAACTTACGTAAATTTATATGTACAAGAAATATAATAACAATGACTTAAATAAAGAAATAAAAAAACAACCATTAACAACCAATTAATAATTAACAATTAATCAAATAATTAAAACAAATAAATAATTAACAATTAACAAATAATTAACAATTAAACAAAATATATGCAATTTAATCAACACAATAATAAAAACAATTAATCCAATAAAAAGACAATTAAATAAAAATAAAATACCAAAAATATCCTTTTAAAATTAGGGGTATTACACGTGACTCACATCATACATCCACCAAAACCATGATTAAATCAGTAAGAATACATTTTATTTAAAAATTCATCAATCCAAAGGAAATTTATTACATCCCCAACTAATAAAAATTCCAACAACAAAATGAATCTTATTACAAAATGTTTGCTAGGAAACAATAATAAAATCAATATGTGAAAATCCGAAAAATCTCCATCTCCCCTTGAGCCTCCTTTGCAAGCTAAATCCATGTGCACCTGAAAGTAATAAAGGGGTGAGCTCACAAGCTCAACAAGAAATTGCTAAACACTATAATCGTTCAGCAAGTCAATCCTTACTTATAATCGGTATATATGTACTTATATAAGTGACCTCGAAAATATTTACTGATCATTGTCATTCTGTAACTTTAATTCAAACTGTAAACCTGCAACCCATCTAGAATTTAAATTACAAAAATTCCACTTACCTCACATGAGCCCCTGGCTCCCTTCAACCAGTTAGCATTCTAATGCCAATACCTCACATAAGCCCCTAGCTCCACTCCGAATAAATAGTGTGAATTGCATAGTCCCTGACTACTAAATACACACGTGGTTGGGTTGTACGTCTACTCACCCAGATGGCCCCCTGACCACGTCCACATACTAAGGGCACCTTTAGCCCAATGGCCATAACAAAAGAGTAATTCACTCCCGTAGATAGTTCCTGACTGCACTTAACAAATTCATCATTGGGTAAGTCCTATACTACTGCTCGGACTATATCAATAATATCTATAGCCGTTAATCAAAACTGTTTATTAAATTAATTAAACATTTAATAAAATAAACCATAACCAAATGTTCAGATTTACTTAACTTAAATAATCCTTTAATACAAAGGTGGCCCGATAGTAACCCCAAAGTGTCACACTTGAAAAGTGAACTTAAAAGATCAAACCCGACCCGACATGCACTCCGATTGACCCATACTCTACGTACTCTCTAATTCTCGCATGATGCTTTTATGCTTAAAATTATGACTCAAAATACTCCAAAACCATTACTTATAATCTCTCTCTCATTGGCAATCACTATAAATTCTTGTGGTCACCGGTAATAACAAAACTAAGAATTACTAATTCTAAATCAATATCTCTCATGAATACCTAGCTGCATGTCATTCTGTAGTAGACAATTCTCTCTTTTTAATCATGGTGAATGGTGAACCCTTGCCTTACACTAGTCAGACTAGGCTAATTTGTTAGGCTACAATTAGAATGTAATCACCACATATAGTAAATTAAGTTTCAGTCAAACCTTAGTCATGGGCCTAACAAACTAATCCTGAAAGTCACCACCCAATTACATATCCTCAAGAGCATCACTGTATCATCCTCTAAACTTGCCATTGATACATAATGTATATGTAACTTATATATAAAATAGTAATACCATAGATGCAAAACTACCAATAGCCAAGTTGAACTACTTGAACAACTAATCCACATATATGTGTGCAATAAAATACCATCTATTAGATATATCTCTAAATTCTTCTAATTTATATGCACAACACATGCACAACATCAAGAGTTCATAATTCTCCCAAATAAATTCTTACACCAGATTATTAAATAATTATCTCCCAATAAATAATCTAACATTCAGTACTAGTGTATCCATGACTATATCAATCAGTACTAAAAACTCTAAACAACAATGTATAATTTAATCAATACAGACTACTTTCATGGATCAACCCATTATTGTTCATTCACTTTATGTACTTAAAGATTAAAATCCCAGAATAAGCATACCCACGATCACAAGGGACTACTGTGCGACATTACCTAGATCTCATGTACATATATGTATGTAATAACATATCCATGTAATCAGGAATCAATCCTTTGAACAATTTCAAGATATTTGGGCTACCTACTGAACTATCAATATTCACTTGCTATTCATAACATGAAAGATATATCTTTAATTAATCGCTAATAGTAGCAAATTAGATTATATTACATATAAGAGATTAAAAGCAAGAATTAACTTGCCTGACTTTTCTTCGCTTCACAATAACGAACGTGTAGAATCCTCAGGATAGCAACGTAAGTAAAAACCTAATACAACTAATTCTAGACATATGCATATACATATATATCCAGTGGTTGAGTTCAATTAAAACTCCTTTAAATTTCAAAATAAATTAGATGATAGCTTTATCTCCTTATATATATAACTAACGATATATATATATATATATATATATATATATATATATATATATATATAACACGTCTCTTAAAAAAAATACGGTTGTTATATCAACCATGCCAGTAAATCTTACCACATATACCCAGACAACTCAACCATGCCTTGGCAAATTATCCATGCCAATAGGTACTTGTGATTCTGCATTAATAGTTAGCCCACAATGGTTCCACATCACAATCCGTAACCCCAATATGATAAATATCATTTATAGTGTATATAACATGGATTTATTTTATCCCTTCCCGTTAATGATTTCGATGAAACAAAAAAGCTTACGCGAACTACTTAAAGGTCACGCCACTCCCATGGCGAGGTTTCGGGCATCGCCCCAGATACCAGAATACACTAATAAAACTCTATGTCAAAACTTCATTGTTTCGAAAAATTATCGAGTCTTAAAGTACAAAAGTTAGTTGGAAAATTATCGAGTCTTAAATTACCCCAAGGCTTATGGCATTTCTCGTTCTTGCTGCATGCCTCAGGTAGGCATGATGGAGCTAGGTACCCAAGAGTTTACCTCCTTATCGAGCCATACGATATGTAGGGTATCTTTTATCCTGGGCATTAAGTACTTTTTTTCATTATTTAACTGGCGGTAGCCGAACTGATCAATGATGACACGTCAAGGCATTAAATGTGATGTTAAGGCTCTCTGTCACAACATACATCCACCATCTCATTAATCTGGCTCTTTTACATACGTGGAGCATATTCTAACTTCTCAGCCATCAATCCAAGATTCTTTAGAGTATCCTAAAGGAGTTGGTCCCAAGCATCCGAGAAAGCCCTACCTTTATCTCTTGTGCTGCTTAGTCCCCGACCTATCAATGCTTGATACTTCGCTTTGCAGGTGATATTAGCTTAGTGTGTCTCGATGGTGAGACATGTCGAGGCTTGGTGACCTGGTGATGCTAGGGTTTTGAGAACTCGAGGGTGAGACTTATCGAGCGATAGTTGACCTGGTGCAATACCAGGGTTTTAAGGACTCGAAGGTGGGGCTTATTGAGCGATGATTAACCTAGTGTAAAGCCAGGGTTTTGAGGACTTGAAGGTGAGACCTATCGAGAGATAGTTGACCTGGTGCGATGCCAGCGTTTAAGGATTTGAGAGCAAAGCCCATCGAAGTATGGTCGATCTGGTGCGATGCCAGGGTTTTAAGGACTAAAGGGCAGTACTATTGAAGTATGGTCAAATTGGTGTGATGATAGGGTTTTAAGGACTAAAGAGTGGGGCCCATCAAAGTATGTTGGTGCAAAAAGTTTTGTGTCAAGCACTTTTTTTTACTTTTCAATGCCGCCATGTGGACGTAGCAGGCTAAGGTTTTTTTACTTTTCTTTGTGCCACATAAGATGGCAATATTCATCACCTACATGTTTCAATCTTCCAGATTTGTGTAGAAAACTATGAAGTGCAGAGAGTAACGCAAGATTTTAGAATATTAGAGTGCTTGTAAATTACAGAATAATCCAAAAGAATAAATTTTTGTATACTTTATAAGTATTTTAATGGAGACTTCTAGAGAGTAACTTCCAGTAGGAGGATTATGCCTATAAATAACTAAGGGTGTCATTTGTAAAAATCAAACTATTAAATTAGTGAGGAGTTCCGATGGTGAGCGAATGTGTGTTCGCACTTAGATTAATAGAGACAACGACTTAATTTGCTATGCTAGAATAGTGAAGATAACAAGATGAATGGCTAAGAATAGTGATTATTATGGAAATATTTTACTGATATATTTGTGTGTTGAATAAACCCACATCCATTTGCCAAAAAAATAAAAAAAAAATCATACATTATTATTATTAATTTTATTGACGATTTTATAAAATAAAAAATACAAATTCTCAAACATCCACTAACCATCACCTTTATTACACTTAAACTACATTCAGTGAATTAGTGAGCTTTGCGCCATCGTATTAGTCCACTCTGGTCTGATTTGTTAATTGGAAGCTCATAGTGGCTTAATGTTTTACAAAATTATAGAATTTGAAGGCTTCAATTGCATAATTGATTTATAATTTCCTTCCACAAAAACGAGAGCAGATTAGCCAATGTCGTAGGTCAACTTATCTTAAAGAAAAAAAAAAGTTACATAATACAAGCAAGATGAATCCTCTTTTCAAACCCAAACCTCCAAATCATGGTAATCCTCCGTCCCTGAGAAATCCAATTGCAAATCACCTAAAGTCTCCATTTATGCCACTGATCCACCATAGCACTACTTCATCCTTCATACCAAACTCTTTGAAAAAGCATACAGTCCATAAGAAATCCATCACCAAACCAATACAGCAGCCAAAAATCTCCACTACTAATCCATCCCAACCATCATTTACACAACAATTCTTACCTTCCTCCAAGCAAAATACTCCTAAACTGATTCATAAAAAACCTTCAACTGCTATTCCCTCCCTCACACAAGTATATCCACCACCAATTCCATCCTCAGTTTCAGGCCAACCACATTGCCATTTCCCTTCACCAACCATAAAACCTATACAACCAACCAACACTGCCAAACATAGACACATTAATAGCTCACCAAATGGACAGACTAGCAGCTCAAAGACGGCTCATCATCAACCCTCACCTCCGGGTAAATTGCGCAGAAACTTTAACCCACTGCTGCACTCTTCTCCAGCTCATTAAATTGACAGGTTTCAAGAGCAATTGGAATGGAAGGATGAGAACTTGGGGAAAGCAATGGAGATGTATGATAAGCAGAAGAAGCTTAATTGTTAATTAAAAACTGAGCTTGATAAAGTCAAGCTATAAATCAAGCTTTTACAACAGGCTCCAGCAACCACCCCCACAGCCACCACTTCCTCCTCCAATGGCATCGATCATCCCACCATAGTGGGCCCAGGTTTGATCTCTAATTCAAATTCAAATTTGAATCACACAAACACTGCTTTGCATACATCACCAAAACAGACAACATGTAACCTGCAAAGATCAGTCCAAACCATGCCTCACACAGTCAAAGTTGGTAAAACCATTGACCACTTTCCACATCTTACCACAGACATCCATCCTCCCCCAACCACTGCATTAAATGATGAACCTGACATAGACACCAACCTACTCAACCTCGAAAACACTACAACCATGCCCCTACTACCTCAGCTAAATACACATGGGTCAAAAACATGAACTGATGTTGTAAAACAAAGTAACAACAAAATGGTGCTCAAATTTTATAGTTTATCATCTCATTCATCCATTATCGAACCTCCCCAAGAGATTGCTGAAGAAGGGCTATAATTTTGGGGATCACTTCACTTGGTTGGGAAATCGTTTCACAAAAGACTCCCCTTTAAGGTTGTTCAAGCTGCAGCAGCCAAGCTCTGGACTTCACATGGCCTCACACATACATTTTTGGGAGAAAACAATTTATTTATCTTCAGATTCAACTCCTCATCCCAAGTAGAAAAGGTTCTATCATTAGGACCATGGTCCATTGCTGGACATCCCTTCTTCATGATGAGATGGATAAACCAATCTCACTTACAGCCTTCAACCATTGCCAGCATTCCAACTTGGATTAAATTCTACAACATTCCACTTGAATATTGGACAGCTAATGGCCTCAGCTATATTGCCAGTTCAGTGGGAAAACCTCTATATGCTGATCAAGCAACAACAGAGAGAACAAAACTCAAATTTGCAAGGCTGTGCATAAACATTAACCTCAAAAACCCTCTGCAGAATGAAGTTTAACTCAAAATGGATGGTAATATAGTGGATATCAGACTTGAATATCAGTGGATCCCAAAATTCTGCAGCAAATGTTACCAACTTAATCACTCTGACACCTCCTGTCCACTTAATATCCTAAATAATCCTACCCAGCACCATATCAATTCAGCTCCATCTCAACAACAAAACAATCAAGCTTCATTACAGCGGGGCACCAGTCCAAGACTAGCATTGGTGGAGCACAGTCCAGCAATCCAGCCAACTACTGAATGGGTCACCATCAGAAAGAAAAAGAAGAACAAATCACAACTCAACAATAGCCAATCATCCAAACTACCTTCCCTCTCTTCCCCAGCACCATATCAATTCAGCTCCATCTCAACAACAAAACAATCAAGCTCCATTACAGCAGGGCACCAGTCCAAGACTTGTATTGGTGGAGCACAGTCCAGCAATCCAGCCAACTACTGAATGGGTCACCATCAGAAAGAAAAAGAAGAACAAATCACAACTCAACAATAGCCAATCATCCAAACTACCTTCCCTCTCCTCCCCAGCACCATATCAATTCAGCTCCATCTCAATAACAAAACAATCAAGCTCCATTGCAGCAGGGCACCAATCCAAGACTACCATTGGTGGAGCACAGTCCAGCAATCCAGCCAACTACTGAATGGGTCACCATCAGAAAGAAAAAGAAGAACAAATCACAACTCAACAATAGCCAATCATCCAAACTACCTTCCCTCTCCTCCCCAGCAGTTAACAACACCAATCACTTCCAACCTTTAGCATGTTCACAACACCACACCATCCAAAAGAGCATTATGAATCCCACCACCCAACCTTCATACTAAACCCCCCCACCTTCTAACCATACTATAACAGACAAACCCATTATATGCCACAACTCAGACTCTCATACACACACACCACCATTCTCCCCATTATGCAGTAAAAAACTAAACTTCTTTCAAGACAATTCCCCTCTCTCTCCAATTAACCCCACATCAGTTCCTTCAACCTTGCCTGAAACACAACACCCTTCCTCTGTATTTCCATAAAAAACCATATCACCTACAACTTACCCTCAATGCAACAAAAAATGCAAGAAAACACATTTCAAAAACCCACGTACCTTATCAAACCCTACACAAAGTCCTTTACCTTCCCACCAGACCTCTCTGTCTCCCAGCCCAAAGAGATATACTACCATTGTCATTTCCACCCTCTCAGATCCAGGAGGTACTCAATAGAAAGCCTCACAATCAATGAAAAACTTGAAGAAGGCAGCAAGGAAGAAGATTGCTCCCTGCAATGATCTAATGTCTGAAGGACATCTTAGAGGTTCTTTCCCACCTTCTTTTAAATGATCTCTCTCCTTACATGGAACATTAGGGGGTTAAACCAACCCCCTAAACAATAAGAGATTAAGAGGCTGATCTCTGATAACAAAATTGACATAGCCTCAATAGTGGAGACCAAAGTGTTCCCCACAAATGTTGCAGCTATCCACAGGAATATTGCTCCTACTTGGAGCTTGGTACACAACTACTCCTTCTCTGACTTAGGCAGAATTTGGGTGTTATGGAACCCCAACACCATTAAACTCACTGTCATCACCACCACAGCACAGGCTATTCACTGCTCAGTCTCAGTTATTGGCCTAAATGTTGTTTTTTTCACATCATTTATTTATGCTGCTAATGTTGCAACTGATAGGCAGCTTCTCTGGGATGATCTAATCAATCATGCTCAATTATTTTTCGACACACCATGGCTCTTAATGGGTGACTTCAATGTTATACCAAACATTGGGGAAACTCATGGAGGTTCAATGAGATGGAGCAATGCAATGACAGACTTCAGTGACTGTCTGCAAGAAACTGAGTTAGAGGACTTGAAGTTCAGTGGAATCCTATATTCTTGGTCCAACAAGAGCATGGGAAATGCATGCATTACTAAGAAACTTGATCGAGCCTTGGTCAATCTTACATGGACTGAAACTTTCCCCTTATCTGAATGCACCTTCCTTCCCCCAAACATCTCAGACCACAGCCCTATCCTAGTCAATCTAGACCTTGCCACCCTAAAAAGACAAGTCCCCTTCAGGTTTTTCAATGCTTGGTCCACTCATCCAAATTTCCACTCTACAGTATACAAGGTTTGGTCTAAATTCATCAAGGGTACAGCTATGTTCCAGGTGGTCCAAAAACTAAAGTTGCTGAAACAAGAGCTGAAATCAAAATGCAAGAAGGAAATTTCTGATATTGACTCAAAGCTGCAAGCTATGAGGATGGAATTAAATGCATGTCAAAAAGACCTTGACAACACACCAGAGGACCACAACCTTCGAGAACTGGAGAAAATACTTATTACTGAGCTGCTGAGACTTGGCTATATTCGGGAAGATACACTAAGATAAAAATCTAGAATGTCCTGGCTGAAGCTTGGGGATTACAATTATAGTTTTTTCCATAAATCAGTCTGTTCAAGGGCCAATAAAAACAAAGTCATCTCACTTAAATCTGCCTCAGGCCTTACTTTTTATGATAAGGAAGAAATCCAGCTTGAAGTTGTTGCTCATTTCCAAAACTTACTGGGAACTACACCCCCAACCACACACCATATCAGTGACCTTTCCCCTTTCATTACAGCTTAAATCCCTTCTCACCTCCATCATTACCTAGATGATCCTCCAACTCACTTGGAGATCCAAAATTGCTTCCTAAACTTAAATCCAAACAAAGCACCAGGTCCTGATGGTTACAATGGATTCTTTTTTCACAAAGCATGGAACATTGTTGGAAGATCAGTTACACTTGCCATTGCTAAGTTTTTCAGGAATGGGAAAATGCTGGGGGAGGCTAATCATACCTATATATGCTTGGTGCCAAAATGTCAGAACCCATCTTCAGTGCATGATTACAGGCCAATCTCTCGTGTTAACACTATATATAAGTCCATAGCCAAGTTACTTGTAATGAAGCTGCAACTTACCTTACCAGAGATTATTGACTCTTCCTAATCAGCCTTCATCCATGGCAGGAAAATCACAGATCCCATACTTCTTACTCATGAGCTCTTAAGGGGATACCACAAACATTCCAATTCTGCAAGATGTGCCATTAAAATTGACTTGAAGAAAGCCTTTCACTCCATCAAATGGGACTTCATCCTCAATTGTCTCAAACTTCATCACTTCCTTGATAAATTCACTTCCCTCATTCAAGCATGTGTGACTTCACCATCCTTCACTATTGCCCTTAATGGTGAATTCAAAGGGTATTTTAAAGGGAGAAGGGGGTTAAGGCACAGGGATCCCCTCTCTCCCTTCTTTTTTGTTATTGCAATGGATGCCCTCTCTTCCATAATAAAAAATTATGTGGATAAAGTTCACACTTTCAGGTACCACTGGAGGTGTAAGGACCAAAAGATTACCCACCTATCCTATGCTAATGACTTGTTCCTATTTTGTCATGGAGACTTGGCTTCAGTCTTAGTTCTTAAATGTGTACTGGATCACTTTAGTTGTATGTCTGGCCTTGAGATTAACCTGAACAAAATTTCAGTTTTCCTATCTGGAGTGGAGAATCATACTCAAGTGGCTATCACCTCTCTACTTGGCATTGTGCAAGCTGACCTCCCAGTTAAATACCTTGGAGTTCCATTAATCACAACATATTTGAAAGCCTCACACTACAGCCAGCTCATCAACAAAATTACTCACAGAATTACGCACTGAACTTCTAGGTCACTTTCCTATGCTGGCAGACTACAATTGATCAAGTCAGTTTTGGTTTCAACCCAAATCTATTGGAGCAGCATTTTTATACTTCCAAAAGGAGTCATTGATGAGCTCAATAGAATATTTAGGTCATTCCTATGGTCTGGGGTAGAGATGAAAGCAACATGCTCAAAAGTTGCTTGGCACAAGGTATGCAAGCCTAAAAAGGCTGGAGGTTTGGGCATCCCTAACTTACAGCAAGCAAACAAAGCAAGCATAATGAGGCACATTTGGGACCTACAATGTGGAAACATGGAGAGAATCTGGATTAGATGGTGTAACACACATCTAATCAAGTCCAGAAATTTCTGAACTCTTAAATATCCACATTCTTGTTCATGGATGAAAGCTATTACAACTCAGGTACCCAACTAGGTTGTTAATTAAACATAAGGTGGGAAATGGAACTGGTACCTCTCTTTGGTGGGATAACTGGGCTCCAAGAGGTCCACTCTGCACCAGATTCCCTTCTTCAGTCCTTTCTGCAGCTGGCATCAATGAAGACTCCACTCTTGACACTTTCATCGACAATACTTCTCACTGGTCTTTCCCACAGTCATTAACAGATAATATCCCTGAGCTTCTGCACTTACAGCCTCCATGTCCAACTATCATTGACAAGAAGGTTTGGTTAGCTTCACCTTCTGGCCACTACAGTTACAAGCATACAACTTCCTACTTAGCAGGACATTTAGACAAGGTCCCTTGGTTCAATCTGGTATGGAACTCCCCAATCATTCCTCGTATGAAATTTAACCTATGGATGGCAGTTCAATCCAGATTGCCAATACTTGACAGCCAATCCATGTCTAAATTCCAAAACGCATGTCCGTTGTGTGCTACTTCTCCGAAATCTCATGATCATTTATTCTTCAATTGCTTTTTTGTCTCTCCAATTTAGAGATTCCTAAAAGACAAATGCCACTTCTCAACAGTTATCACAAACTGGAATGGTTTGGTCCGGCTGACAAGTTCCATGTGGAAGACTAACTCTCCCCAAAACTTGGTGAGGAAAATTTGTTTCTCTGCAATGGTTTGTCACACTTGGGAAGAGCGAAACAACAGAATTTTCAAGAAAGGTAAATGCTCGCAAAGAACTCTTCTTGCTAGAATTATCCACTCCATTACTTTAATTCTTAGATTGGGATTTCTAAAGGACTCTGCGGCCTCGAGGTTAATTCTCTCGGAATGGAATCTTCCCCCATCCTGTTGCAGACCACCTCCTCGTCCTCCAGATCTTTCATCCTAGCCGTCAATCCGGCTACGTCTCTGTTTGAATTGTTCACCAGAATTGGTTGTGTTCTCCGCATTAACGGCTCTTTGGAAGTTAATTAATGGGAGGATCTTTTGGGCTGGTCTGGGCCTGTGCCCTTGTTGCCCATTGGGCTTGTTCTTAATCGCACTTATAATTGGTCTCCGGCCCTAAACTTTGTAATTATTTTTGCTTTAATGTCAGTTGCTTAACTTTCCAAAAAAAAAAAAATATGATTAGCCAATGTCCAGATGAACACAACAATGTAAATATATGATACATATATATATATATATATATATATATAAGCGTATAAAAGGGTTTTGTATATTGGCATTATAATCAACAAAAAAGCATACCTCCATTTTAAGGATCATTTATTTTACCAGCTTTCGGGAGATGGGGCTGACGTGGCAACAAAACTAATAAAAATATTTCAGAATAAGTTAATTGCAACCAAATAAAAGTTCCGGAAATTTTTTACACTTCCACCCTCAAATAATGATAAAGAGTGAAGATCGAGCGCGACATATAGATTATATATATATATATATATATATATTAGTCAAAATAATAATTTCAAAGTTATGTTGGTCTTGTAATGTTAAAAGTAGTGGAAATTATTGAAATCTGAAAGTATAACACGGTTGATCATGCATCAATTTCGGGAGTTACAAAAAAGGTTGGCAAGTTTAAAAAAAAAAATAAAATAATAATAAAAATTGGCAAGCTAATTAGTTCAAAGGATGAATGTGAACTCACCTCTAATGAGCCATTTTTTTGGCATGCATATGCGTACAAGAAAAATATGCCAGAGGGAAGGGCTTGATGGCAAAATAGTCCGTATAGTACATGAATTAGGAGTATGTTATAAGTTTGATAAAATTGAAAATAAATAATTAAAATTTTATAAGTAGAATTTTAAGTAACGAAATTTTCAAGCGGTAATTAAAAATTAAATTTTTTTGAATATCTTTTTGAATTCAAAGCATTCAAGATAATTAGTTGAATCCCATGAAACCATTTCACATAAGTTCATTAGTATCTTCTTCTTATAAAATTAATCCGCTTCAATTCTTGAGTAATCCCCACTGCTTCTATTGTAATAAAAGATTTCTTTTTTATGTGTGAAATCATTATCACTTTAAATTTTAATTTATTTTAAATAATGCTTATCTTTTTAATGATTCTCAAATTATATTATCAAATATACTTAATTAACGAAACAATTCATTTATCCGTTCAAAATGAAGTGCAATATTGAATTAGATAATTGAAGAACACATAAATGTGGTAAAATCTAGAATTTTTTTTTTTTTTTTTAATTTTTGTCTATGGTTTCAGATAATGAATTTGTACATTAAAATGTTATGTGGACTGTCATTTAAAATTTAATGAAAAGGACATCCAAACAAGTTTTAAATTATTGATATATTTTTTGACATTTATGTCCACTTCATAAGAATTTTAATATGTTTAACTAGTGATCATTATTCATCTTTTATTTAAAATTAAAAGAGTGATGATACATAATTTAAAAGTTGGATACATCCACTTAATTTTATGTGCATAACAAACATAAATGTCACTGATGTGTCTTTAATTAATATCGTATCTATAGAGGAGTCGGATGCACCCCCACTTTCCGACAACTTATAGAATTGAAATTAAGGACATGATACAACAATAATGAAAGTGGGGCCCCATTTTCACCGCCCAATGAGATTGAGAGTCTATGGTGGACCCTTCGTGCAAATCAATATGAGAACTAATCTAATCATTCTGTGCATGATAGTGACAACATAAAATATTAAAATGTTGCAATAGTTGCTGAAGAATTAAATACGTAGCTTAATTTTAAAGAGATTATGGCATGCGTTTCAATATTCTAAACAGTTTTGACGTAGCTAGGCATTTTGAAGCTCTCAATAGAATTAATTAAATTGTGACTAGTTAATCTGTTTTGCAACATAAAAATAAAAAGCATTTTGTTTTTCCTTGAAAGAGATGTGGCGATAATATAAACTTAATATGTTACACATAATTTAAGTACTTATAATACTTGGGTCTACACGGTCTACATTGCAATTTCTATAGAATTCCCTATGGAATGAAAGATGTTTAAAATACACACTGGGGCTGATAAAAAATATTCATTTGAGGGCCCATTTAGACTATTTAGTAATTAATATGAAAATAAAAATAAAATACAAAACACAATTAGGTCAGTATATATAAAGTGCAGTAATCAAGGGTGATATTTTCTCTACCTCTTAAAGTAGATGGTGAGAATTCGAGTCTCTAATGGTTAGTTTGGTTAGCGTAATATAGTAAGAAAGGAAAAGAAACAGAAAATTTTAAAAAATTTTAACTGTTTAGTTAGCCTAAAAAGGAAAATTTTCAGGCAAGTAATATTCTCGCAAGTAGTTAATTTTCCTGAAAATGTTTCTTCCAAAAAACACCGAAAAATTCTAGTTTCCCGTGAAAGTTGTATAATTATATTTTGATTCCCTATTATGCCCTTATTAATTGTTTATTCATTTGTCTCTTTCTTCATAGATATATTAGAATTCTGTTATTAGATTATGATTCTTAAAATTAGGACTCTTTTCCACTCACAAAAGAAGTGAACTAATATAATGCAGTAGTAGAGTCCTAATATATATTGCAACCTTAAAATAAAAAATTAAAAAACTATTCAATTACCAAATTTGTATTTGGACGTGTATATATATATATATATATATATATATATATATATATATAACCCAATCTTATATACTTTTTTATGCTATGTATATTATTTATATTAAATTAGTAAGGATAGTTTTGGTATATAAAATCATTTTCTTTTCACTTTCCTGCCATCCAAACTCATGGAACAATATTTTCTCACAATTTTTTTTAAAAAAATTCATACTAACCAAATGCATAATAAAAACTAAATTTTCTTTTCTTTTACTTCACTTTCTTTTCCTTTCACTTTCCACCATCAAATTCCGGCTAACCAAACAGACCATAAAAGAACAAAATGAGTGTGTATATATTTGTCAATGGTAAGAAATTTACACACTCATATTTGTCATTGGTAAGAAATTTACACACTCATTTTGTTCTTTTAGAGACTCATTCTCACAATCTACTTTATATATGAAGTACAGTATAAAAAATACTGATTATATTTTTATATCTAAGAAGTATATATAAGGAAGATAAAAGTAAAAACAAATAAGATGTATGAAATTATTTATTAATTAAAAGTTCTTCATAATCCCTTAGAGAAAAATATTTATATCTAAGAAATATATACAACGATGATATAGTAAAAACAATGAAATGTATGAAATTATTTATTTATTAATTAAAAGTTCTTCATAATCCCTTAGAGAAAATATAAATAGTTAAATACTGATTACATTTATGTTTTCTTTGAGTTTTTCTTAATTGGGAGCTTCCAAAAATAAGTCAAAATAAAATCCAAATTGATGTTGCTTAATACTTTGAGGGGTAAAAAATTATATAATTTTCATATTTTGGAACTTTCTACCCCCAAGGGACCGACTTTGTAATCATCGAGTCACTGGTCTGATTGATTGATATTATCTCTCTTTCAAAGTGGTTGAACGTTGGAATCTCACGAGGGGCGTGTCCCTACAAAAGTGAGACTTGAGAGCCCAAAATTGTAGAAAAATAAGTCCTCAACTTCCAAATGATCCATGTGTAGACCATGCATATATACATTAATGCAAAGTTGCTAACTAAAAAGAATTTCCTGAAAACCATGATTAATTATTGTTTAAAGAATAGTTGATTTTAATTAGCATTACTTAATTTATAGGTAATACTTTACAAACTGAGTCATATTATATATCAGTCCCAAATATAAATGGATTTAGTGCGGAACCCCTTAACATGCTTACAGTGCATATTACACCCCTTATGTGCACAAAACGCCCTCAAAGTTTGCAATTGTGCAAATAAGTCGACACATTTAAAGTAAAATTTGCCCAAATTAACCCTAGTGAAACATTTTGTTAATTATTTAAAATACATAATTTTGTGAATTAACAAAAACATACACGAGTTAAAATGAGGTGGTTTGGACTCACATGCCAAACCCACACAACACTTAGTCCCATTTCACTTCGCCCATTTGCATAGCATGTCACATGCCACAAAACCTTTGAGAGAAATAGAAAGGCAAGAACACAACACAACGATCACTATTGTTTCACATTTTCATGATAAGAATGACGAGCCCCTTTCCAAGTGTTTAGAAAATGGACATTTTAATGTGAGAGGTCGCTTCGCAAGGTCAAAATATGAATGTGGTTTCGGAAGTCTTTCTAGTCAAATTTACATTTATAAAAACCACTACTACAACTAATGAAGTATAGCGAGTTGGGATCGTCTGCAGGGATTATACGTGTTGGAATTTAATTTCGACTCTAATGTATCACAAGATTGCAAAGAGATTTGATGAGATGATTAAACTACTTCACTTAATGAAAATGCAATTAAAGTAAAACTAAGTTGAGTTAGGGATTTAAGAGATATGAAGAGAGGTCTTGGGGTGTATTGGAATCGCCATCAAGCTCGTTCACCAAGCCACACAATTTCAACTAATTTGGAGAAAACATTCTTGTAAACAAAATGCAATTACCAATTGCAATATTAAGCATGAACCATCAAATTAAAGAATGAATTGTCTACCTAAACTAAGTGTAGCACAACTCATCAATTCTAAGCATGACCCATCAAACTAATCACAATTGTAGCACACATCAATCTAGAAAATCATAAAATTTGCAATAATAAGCCATGAAATATCAAATCAAGTATAAATTGTCTACCTACCTACAAGCATGAATTAAATTGTAAAATAACCCATCAAGTATAAGAATAATCCATCAAATTAATTGACAAACCCATCTAATAAAAACCATGTCTAGCCATCACTAGATTCTCAATCAATCACACATAAACATACAATTAATATAGAAAAACTAGTATAGAGATCAATTCTCAAATAATCACACATAAAACAACATGTAATCATATAGAGAATCAATAGAAAGAATTAATCAATAGAAATCAAAGGAGAACCCATGATTCATTAAATTCACAAGGCTAGAACACTAATCACAAGATATTATTCCCCAAAAAGTATGAAAGAAATAGAGGTTTAAATTACAAACTTGGGGCCCATCCAAGCCCCAATGAGAAGTCTAGCCAATCGTGGAGTAGGTGGGTGTGGTCATGAAACCCTCAAGGACAAGCTCCAAATATGGCTCCATCTTCTTCTTCTTTGAAGCTCTAGAGAGAGTGTGTGTATGGATCTAGAAATGTGTTCTTGAGATGTGCCTCCACTTCCCTCTTTTCTTCTAACCTTAATCTCTAACTTTCTAAAGAGAGAAACTAATGAAAATATAGAAATTAGAATAAAATAAAATGAATCTCTCTACCAAAATGGTTGAATCCCTCTTATATACAAGGGTTTTAGAGCCCAAAAATGTGAGAACTCGGCCCTAGGATCTCCCCTTTCAAGAGCAGCCTGAGTTGGTTCGAAATGAACTTTAGATCTGCTTTTTTATAACTTCTACGAACAGTTCGATCGATCAGAGTTCAATCAATCCAACTTTTCTTCGATCGATCAGAGTTCGATCGATCCAACTTTTCTTCGATCGATCTCACTTTTCTCTAATCGATCTCACATTTCTCCGATCGATCTCACTTGGCAATTTTCAGCATTAGCTTCCTTTTTGCTCCAGATCAGCCTCCTTTTGGTTCAAATTCTCACCAGGACTTAGTTTGACTCCAAAAAAGCCCGAAGAAACCATTTTTAGCCCGTTTTAACATTATTGACCTGAAATAGACAAAAACATGAAATTAGACTAAAACGGAAAAATAAAATAGAATAAGGTCATATAATACTCAAACTTAAAAGGTTTAAATGCGCACTTTTTAGCGCTCATCACACCCCCAAACTTAAATATTGCTAGTCCCTAGCAATGAACTATAAAGTAAAGGAATGGAATGAACAACTAAACAACTATGAACTAGAAATCAATAAATGGATAACGCCACTTTCGTAGATAATACGATTACATTTAGCGTATGCAACAAACCTTTTAAACCCCTAGGTTACCCTTAGTGGACGAGTGAAGTCTCGTGAGGGTTTCCATAAATGATACCCACAAACATTAAGCTCATTCTCACAAAAGAGACACCAATATTCCAAACAAGCATTAGGAGAAAACTACCTTAAATATGCAAATTTTCAACTATTTCTAAGTAATCTCCCAAAATTTCAACATCAAGCAAGCAAGTATGGTCATCTACACATCAAGAAAATGCTCATACAAATCAAAACAATTCTAGAATTCTTTTTAAGTGAACCGACATCAAATATGTTGTTATCTAAACCAACTAAAGAAATGATCACATCCTTATCCTCAAATTAGTACACAAATCTAGTACCAATCATTAAGACAAAGAGTGGACCTTTTATTAAAACTTTATTCACTAGGTGCGTTTATTCTTTTCACTCGAATTTATTTATTATTATTTTTTTTCCTATCCCTAAGGATTAAAGATGGAAGCATAGTGCAATGCGTTGATTTATTAAGCTTTCTAGCGATCCATAAGGTCGAGCGTTAGGTCAATAACTCTCAAACTAGACGGCTTTAGGGCATTAGGTGTTAAAACACCCTTAAGGACTTACAAGCTCAAATCAACTAGGTTACAAATCAAAACAACCTCCATCTAATCATTTCTCACTTCTCTACTTTTGGGAGAAATCCTTACTTTTTTATTTGCTTTTGCAACATTTTTTTTTTGTAAAGTTATTAACTTAGAGTTTGGGCCCTCCACCTTTCGGCACGAGAAATTCAATACTTGATGAGATTAGAATCCCGACTACTTAGTGAAAAGGGTTTTTATCCACCTTTATCAAGAATGAAAGCTTTCAATGCACTACTAGCTTAATTGGGTTATAATCAAATCAATAATCAACAAAGCATGTACCCCACAAATGAATGCTAGTGTGTGCCTGTGCTATTGTAGAATCTTAGAGTGAATCTCAAAACAATCACAAAATCAGGATGATGTGGATCACAAGTGCAAGTAAGATACCAATTTTTTGAAAAATTTACTCATAAATGGCATCCACAAGACATACAAGGAGTATTGGACTCTCAAGTCAATCAATTTTTAAATTCTAAGTATCATGGTCCTCAAAAGATTAAAATCATCGCAAACAACATCGATCTCAAATCTCAATCATATAATTAAGTCTCAAACTTAAGTAGAATTTAACAAAGTCACCTTACCCCCAAACTTAAACCGCACATTGTCCTCAATGTGCAATGAGAACAATGAAAACGATAGAAAGAATATACCGTGGTGGCAAAGACCTGAAGCCCAGTAATGATCCATTTGGAAAAAGTGCAGCCCCAAACTTGGAATCAACAACCTATTTGAATAACCACACTAGCAAACTAACATCAAATATCAAATGGGATAAGAGTTAAATGAAGTAATACACTCTAAAACAATATAGCGCAAGATGAAAGAGATATATGAGATTAAGCCTAATAGAAAATATGAAAGTAGCATGACTACACATAAGGGCACAATGGTGAAATTTTTTTATATTTTTCTTTTTTATGAAAGTATGTACAATGAAATAAAATACAAGAAAGATAAAGAAATAAAAATGAAAATAAACATGTGTGATACAAGAGATAAAAGACATATTGTGTCATGTGGGTACTAAGTTTAACGTCTCTAGCAAGACGGAATACTACTTTGAAAAACTGTCTCTCTTTTTTTAATTAATTTTTATATTTTTTTTATTTTTATATTTTTTTTAAACAAAACAAATATGTACACAAATAAAAATAAAAAGACAAGTAAATAAAAATGTAAAAGTAAAAATGTAAGGAAATAAAGAATGCAAAGAAATTATTTTTTATTTTTTATTTTTTTGAAAAGAAAAGTAACTAAATAAAATAAATGAAAATGACAAAAGTAAAAGAAAATGAAAAATAAAATAAAAATAAAAATAAAAAGAGGAAAAAGTCAAAAAGTCAAAGGGGCAAAGCTATGATCAATCTCTATGCTCGCATGATGGGACAAAGGGTATGAAATTTGCAGAGCTTTGAAATTTTTTCTAAATATGGAAGTGAGATTGATCACAGGGGTATCCAGATCGATCGAAGAGTATTTGGATCGATCGGACATAAAGTTCGAACGATACATAGAGAGATGATTCTCTACCTACAGAGAGGTTCGATCGATCGAAGGTACACTTGTGATCGATCCAACTGGCACCAAATGCCTAATTTTGAGCTAAAAGTGCAGAAAATCCTATGCTAAGCCCCAATGATGGTAACAAGAATGGAGAGTGAAAAATGGATGAAAGAATGTACACAAGAATGAAAAATAAAAAGAAATGAGGGAGGAATAGAGTTTTGAAACTCTACGAATACTAGTGTTTAACGTCTCTAGTAAGACGTTGGGTCAACTCATTAATCAAAAGAATCAAAAACTGGATATGAAACATCCTTATTGATCCTCTTTTCACATTTCTTATTTAATGTTCCACTTACAACAATGAAATCATCATCCAAAAGAATGACTTGAAAAGAAATGAAAGAGATGATATTGTTCCTTTCATCCACGGTCTTGAAAATAAAATCAATGATGAGCGGCCTTGCACTTGGTAAGGCAAAGTCTTTCAAAAACTCAATTGGGATATCAAGAAACACATTCTCTTCATCGTTTTCCTCTTCCTCAAAAATCACCATCTCCTCACCTTCCAAGTTAGTTAAGGAGTCCATTAGAGAGTTTATTTCATTTTTAGAGCTTTCAATGTCAAAACCACAATTTTCATATATTTTCAAAAGTCATTCCTCAATAGGGTCTTTGGAGATAATAGAAGGAAAGTCATCTTCAACAAGTTCCTCCTCCTCATCTCCTACCTCTATAGTGGTCATCATCTCCTCACTCTCTAAAGTATCAAAGGCCGAGATAAATTCATAATCAAAACAAGGAAAGTCTTCATTAATCATGTTGTGCTCTATTGGATTAGCCACTAACTCACTTGCCACTTCCTCCTCTATACAAGATAGAGTGCTAGGCATTAGCTCACTTGCTACTTCTTCCTCTTCACTCTCATCATCCTCATTTATATACATTGAAGTTCTTGCCATTTTTTCATCTGCCTCTACCTCCTCCTCTTGACAAGAAAGAATACTTGCAATTTGCTTAACTTGAGCTTTTAACTTGGCTAACATTTGATAATGAGATTTAATAAGTGGAGTTTGTGAAATATGCACATCAAATAAAGCCAACATTTTTTTTTCAAATCTGAGTGAGTACCTAGAAGGTGGTGGAGTTGGTTCATCATAAAATGGTGGGGAAGGATAATAGTCACAAGGAGGATAATGAGAATAGTCAAGTCCATAATATGATGATGCATGTTGAAATGAATTGGACTCAACCTCATAAGGATCAAAATATGGTGGAGGGACATAAGGTGAGGGGAAGTAATTTTCCCCCAAACTTGGATCAAACAATGGCTCCATCCACATTCAAAAGCCAAATGCAACAAATAATGGCCACCACACGGGCCGATACTTGAACAAAGATTTAAGCAATATAATGAGTCTCAACAAGGGCTATCACAAACATGCAAAGAAGTGCACAATTAAAATACAAGAGTTCCAAGAATTACTCACAAAGGTCTTTAAGCAACTTCAAATTATAATGCTAGCTTTAAGCTCCAATGATTGCTTTAAGATCCAAAGTTTGTTTTCCTTGTAGTCAAGTACATAATTGAACAAATAATATCAAGAATGAGAAATGAATATACAATGAAAAATAAAATAATAATAGAAACAATCAAATGAACACTATTGTCTAGTTTAATTCCAACAAAACCGTTAATCCCCGGCAACGGCACCAAAATTTGACAAGCCCCTTTCCAAGTGTTTAGAAAATGGAATTTTTAATACGAGAGGTCGCTTCGCAAGGTCAAAATATGAATGTGGTTTCGGAAGCCTTTCTAGTCAAATTTACATTTATAAAAACCACCACTATAACTAATGAAGTATAGTGAGTCGGGATCGTCCGCAAGGATTATACGTGTTGGAATTTAACTTCGACTCTAATGTATCACAAGATTGCAAAGAGATTTGATGAGATGATTAAACTACTTCACTTAATGAAAATGTAATTAAAATAAAACTAAGCTGAGATAGGGATTTAAGAGATATGAAGAGAGGTTTTGGGGTACATTGGAATCGCTACCAAGTTCATTTACCAAACCACACACTTTCAACTAATTTGGGGAAAACATTCTTGTGAACAAAATACAATTACCAATTGCAATATTAAGCATGGACCATCAAATTAAAGAATGAATTGTCTACCTAAACTAAGTGTAGCACAACCCATCAATTCTAAGCATGACCCATCAAACTAATCACAATTGTAGCACACATCAATCTAGGAGAATCATGAAATTTGCAATAATAAGCCATAGAATATCAAATCAAGTATAGATTGTCTACCTACCTACAAGCATGAATTAAATTGTAGAACAACCCATCAAGTATAAGAATAATCCATCAAATTAATTGACAAAGTCATCACTAGATTCTCAATCAACCACACACAGACATGCAATTAATATAGAAAAACTAGTGTAGAGATCAATTCCCAAATAATCACATATAAGACAACATGTAATCATATAGAGAATCAATAGAAAGAATTAATCCATAGAAATCAAAGGAGAACCCAATATTCATTAAATTCACAAGGCTAGGACACTAATCACAATATATTATTCCCCAAAAAGTATGAAAGAAATAGAGGTTTAAATTACAAACCTGGGGCTCATCCAAACCCCAAGGAGAAGTCTAACCAATCATGGAGGAGGTAGGTGTGGTCATGAAACCCTTAAGGGCAAGCTCCAAACATGGCTCCATCTTTTTCTTCTTCTTCTTTGAAGCTCTAAAGAGAGAGAGTGTATGGATCTAGAGATGTGTTCTTGAGATGTGCCTCCACTTCCCTCTTTTCTTCTAACCCTAATCTCTAACTTTCTAAAGAGAGAAACTAAAGAAAATATAGAAATTACAATGAAATAAAATGAATCTCTCTACCAAAATGGTTGAATCCTTCTTATATACAAGGCTTTTAGAGCCCAAAAATGTGAGAACTCGGCCTTAGGATCTCCCCTTTCAAGCACAGCCCGAGTTAGTTCGAAATGAGCTTTAGATCTGCTTTTTTATAACTTCTGCGAACAGTTCGATCGATCCAACTTTTCTTCGATCGATCCAACTTTTCTTTGATCGATCAGAGTTCGATCGATCAAACTTTTTTTCGATCGATCAGAGTTCGATCGATCCAACTTTTCTTCGATCGATCCAACTTTTCTTCGATCGATCTCACTTTTCTCCGATCAATCTCACTTGGCAGTTTTCAGCATCAACCTCCTTTTTTATCCAGATCAGCCTCCTTTTGCTCCAGATTCTCACCAAGACTTAGTTTGACTCCAAAAAGGCCTTAAGAAACCATTTTTAGCCCATTTTAAATTGACCTGAAATAGACAAAAACGTGAAATTAGACTAAAACGGGAAAATAAGATAGAAATACTCAAGCTTAAAGGGTTTAAATGTGCACTTTTCAGTGCTCATTAAAGAACATCATGGCATTGTATAAGAAGATATACAGAGGCGTTCGGTGTCCAAGATGGTTATTGCCGAAGATAATTCAACTTGTGTTGAGAAGCCGGTAGGCGGTTGCCACATCCAAAAATTATGAATTGTGAATGGTTTAAGAAGGGGTTTAAGCATATCAAATTCTAATGATCTTTAGATGAGTTGATTGATTAGTAGGTTGTCACGCGTAAGAAAATGAACACCAATGGGGATGATGGATGGAGTTTGGTTTGAGGCAAAACGATCTTCATTCAAAGTAGAGCTATGGAGGAGTACGTGACAACAGAATTTTGAGCCAAAGTGGAGATTTTTAAAGTTGTGGCTCAAATTTTGGTGAAGAATCTCATTCTCAAAAAGTGGAACCAGATCCACTTTAATGGAACATGATGCACTTAGGCAGAAAGGTCAGAACCTTGATTCAAATAAGGGGAACCGGTTACACTTTAGTGGAACCAGTTGCGTTTGTCTAATATGTGCGGGAAACAGTTTCCTTTTTCCATTTTAGAAGCCTGAAGACTTGAGGAACAAGGTTGAAGATTTGGAAAAGAAGTTACGGCATATTAAGTTGTTATTTTAAAGTTGAAGACTGATATGGTAACTCCTTGTAGACAAGTTGGGAAATTCTTATCCAACAAGAAATGGGTTGAAGACTTTGTAAATAGAGATGAGTATGAGAGATTAAAGAGAGAAAAGAGGAAAGATGTAAGGGATTTAAGTGTGAGTGTTATGAGGAGAGTGGGGAGTATATATAATTCTAGAGTGTATTGATGTAGTCTCAAAAGAGATGATAAATGAGTGAGTGGGGTTTTAAGATTTAGTTGTATATTCTCTTCCACAAAACATAATAATGAAATTTCTCTCTTCATGGACGTAACCCTAGAGTTAGGTGAACCATATAAATTTTGTGTTATGCTTGGATGTGTATGATTATTATCATAATATATGTTAATGTTGATGTGATGTGATGATGTTTCCGCTATGTGTGGTAACGATGAATTTAATTTTCAATAACAAACAAGCATTGGGTGGATTGGATGGAATTAATATCCCTAACATAAATATATATGTCAATTAATGTGTCAATTATAAGGCATACTTCCTTTTTAACGTTCATTTATAGGTAAGTGTAATATGGTGGTTGACCTTTCACCACAAAATAGCCTACCACTATTTCTTTTGGAGCACGCAGATGAGGATTCAACAATCATTCCTTCCATGAATCTTTAGCCCATCAAGTAGCCCCATCCTATAAGTAGCAGTAATAAGTCTGTTGATACTGAGTTAAATGAACTATCAACTAGCATATCCAAGTCATTGACACCTTGCTCAAGCAAAAAACACAGGAAAAAGAAAGCATTATCATCCTAAAAAATGAGGACAAGGAAAGTTCTTAAGGTTAATCCTTTTCCTTTCAAAGGTTTAAGGTTGAGGAACAATACAAAAGCCTTTTCTAAATGATTAATTTTACAGCTTGGAATATGAGAAGCTTCAACAGCCTCCCAAAATAGCTAAAAGTCAAGGCTCTTTTAGCTGATCAAAGTATCTCAGTGATATCACTGTTTGAAACATGAGTCAATGTTGTCAATGTTAATTCAATCCATAGGAAAATTGCCCTAAATTGGTGTATTATACACAACTACATTCACTCCCCTCTAAGGAAAAATAGGGTTCAAGGCAAGCACTCCACTATTCAAATACTTTACTAACCTTGTTTTATGTAAGTATAATCTGGTGGTTGACCTTTCACCACAAAATAGCCCACCACTATTTCTTTTGGAGCACGCAGATGAGGATTCAACAATCATTTTTTCCATAAATCATAGGCCCATCACGCAACCTCATCCTATCAGTAGCAGTAATAACTTTGCTGATAATGAGCCTAATGGACCATCAACTAGCATATTCGAGTCATGGACACCTTGCTCAAGCAGGAAACACAAGAAAAAGAAGGCATTATCATCCTAAAAAATGAGGACGAGGAAGGTTCTTAAGGCTAATCATTTTCTTTTCAAGGGTTTAAGATTTGGGGGGGGCAACACAAAAGCCTCTTCTAAATGATTAATTTTGTAGCTTAGAATATGAGAGGTTTCAATAGCCTCCCAAAATAGCTAGAAGTTAAGGCTCTTTTAGCTGATCAAAGCATCTCAGTGTATCACTTCTTGAAACAAGAGTCAATGTTGTCAATGCTGATTCAATCCATAGGAAAATTTCCCCACATTGGTGTATTATACACAACTACATTCACTCCCCTCTTGGTAAAATTTGGGGTATATGGAATCCAAACCTGGTTTACCTTTTACTGATCAATGATTCAAGGCAAGCACTCCACTGTTCAGTAAGAATTCTGACTGATAATAGTTCATTTAAGGCATCCTTTATCTATGGTGCAAATGATGTTATGGATAGAGGATGTTGTGAGAGGAAATTTCTGCTTTCTCTGAGTCTTTTTCCTCTTCCCCATGGATTTTACTTGGTAATTGTGATACCCCTCGGATCCGAGACACGGGTTGATCAGGCCCAGGCCCAAACCCGAGGGAATATCAAACAATTAAAGTATTTTAAAACGAACACAGATGACAAAAAGAACAATAAAGATAGAATAAAACTGGAAGAAACATTAATTATAAAACACTCCATGTATAACTGAAAATTGAAACTCCAATCCTCCAAAACTTCAAAGTTACAACTTGGGAATCCACTGATGGACCCCTAACTAAAAGTTCAACTGAGAATGAAACTGAAAATAGATAATACTAGAAACATCGAGAGAAGTCCTACGTAATCAGATGAAAGTGAGACTGTCCTCGATAAGCACGATCAAGCTCTAAGGCTGGAACCGTCCTGTACCTGAAAAGAATAATAAATGAGTGGGTCAGACCCACGAGCAAGTTCTAATCTAACTGCAATCCATACAGTGACCCGATACGCAGATACACCGTAGACACCTCACAATATCTATCTAGTCCATACGTATAAATATATCCACACTAACGGACATTCACTAGTCTATAATAGGGATCTCAACCTGAATAGAAGGCAACATGCGTATACGCACCCAAAGGTGGGCATGAGTACCTAGACCTAACAGAGTACACCTCAACCTATTATAACCAGCTACGCATCCACTGCATATACGCACCCTAACCAACAAGTCTGAGACTCAAGCTCAACTCGTGGTACCATAAACATATATATAAAATCCGTCCAAATCCAGGGTAAGCAGTTTAACAATTTATTAAACTGACCTACAATAAACCAACTAGTTAGTCACTCAACTTATTCAGTGGATATGACTTAACTACCATTCGTTAATCCAGGAAGTCATCCAACTTGGTTACAGCTGATCTGACTTAGTCACAATTAGGATTCGATATCTTACAATCCATTCCATTAATCCATTAGGTTACGTCTTAGCGTTTTGAAGCTAAACCATCCCTAGTATGCCACCGTCCCATACCGGTGCATATAATCCTCCATATCAATGCCAATTACAATATAGAAATCATAATTTAGTAAATTACATTCCAAAACATTATCCAAATAATTGCAGGAAGATATTTGATGTTCTAACAATTAAAAATCCAAACGATAATCCATATCATTGCAGAAAGTATTTACTATTTCAACAATTAGCCTCCAAAGTACGCATAGGTCAACTTCAATACATCAATGACCCTATAATGTATTTAGAACAATTTATAAACATATTAGATCCCACTGGAATGCTCAAAAATAAGCTTGAGCAATTAAGTCTTCTTCCATCCCTTAATCGTGTACAATGTGCATAAATTTTATACAATTTGTTCCGTTAATTTAGAGGTAAACTTTAATCAATTAAAAGACCTCTTAATACCCAAAGTTAACTTCTTAATCACTATGGCAAGTCCCAATATTTTTTTTTAAACAGTTCCCACACACAACAGCTTCAAACAGTGCATTAAACACTTTCTGGACGCAAACTGAGCGAGAACAGGTTATGAACAAAAGGGGAGCCGGCTCCAACTTTTATTGGAGCCTGCTCTACTTGGGTAGAGCCGGCTCTACACTTCCTAGAGCCGGCTCTACACTAGGGGGGAGCCGGCTCCTTCCTCCATGGAGCCGGCTCTCTCCCTCTCTGAGAGCCGTCTGTCCGTTTGTGACTTCTGCGACCTTCTTCTTCAACGCCGGCCGCTTCCCATCCATTTTATTTAGTTTTAGACTATTCCCAAGGGTCCTAACTATGTCCAATATAATCCCCATGGAGTGTTTACAACAGTTGAAATCAAAAACAAAAACTACAAATTCCACAGACAAATCACGCTTAGGAAAACAACTACTGTAATGAACTTAAAAAACCCATCACCGAATTCATTTAAGGCAAAGATAAGGTTAAATTGACATATAAAAACATGCTTAATTCAATTATTGATCCATTAGAACCCTAGAGTATGTCTAGGTGCACAGAACATAGGCCAACGGGAAGGAGGAAGAAAAGAACTTGCCTGAAGTTTTGGACTCAAAACTTGTCGCCGTCTTCCCAACGTCCGGTAACCACTGCAACACTGTCTAGCCTCCTAATACCTCCTTGGTCCTCTCTGTACACTTCCTCTTAAGCCTCACTCTGTTTTCCCCACAACTGCTCTCTGTTTCCCTCTCTGTATCTTTGGTACGTGAATAAGGTTTTTTTTCCCCAACCCTTGATACAGAGTAACCATATATATATAGGTGTAAAAACATAAACCCTAATCCGTGTTTAATCAGAGACAGAGCCCTAATTCTAAACCTAGTCGGCCCATGAAACTACCTTTGTTACGGCTTACCTAAATGTGAAATTTCCAACCCCAAAGTTAACTGTAACTTAACACAGCATTAAATAAAAAACAATTAAATAATTAAATCCGCTTAACTAATTAATTCCAATTAAAAACCCAATTAAATAATTAAAAACACTTAATTCAATTTAAAACACATGACACATAGGTAAACAACAATTAAACCAAATAATCACATAAAACAATTTAATTCAAATTTCAAATAACCAATTAAATAAAAATGCGATAAAGATAATAAAATAAATTAAAAGGCAATACAATAAATATGTTGAAAATGCCGAGACTATCCTTTTTAAAATTAGGGGTATTACAGTAATTTCAATGCCACCTGCAAATTGAATGAGAAGCATGGACGCTCTCTCAGATGGGACACAATAGCACAAGACTTCAGAGAATGCTTCTATGAAACTGGTCATGATAATCTTAGATTCAATTGCATTCTGTACACTCGGAATAACAAAAGCCATGGAATTGCTAATATAGCAAAGAAACTGGACAAAGCCTTAATTAATGATGTTTGGAGCCTCTCCTACCCTCGATTAGAATGCTTTTTTCTTCCTCCAGGCTTGTTTGATAATAGCCTAATTCAGGTAAAGCTTGGTGAACTACAACAAAGAAAGCTAATCCCATTCAGATTCTTCAACTCTTGGGCCTCAAATGTTCAATTCATTCCAACTATTGCTTCCACATGTAGTACTTTACTTTTGCATTAATCTTTTGATATAAGAGGAACAACAATTATAGTACATGAGAATCAACCCAATTCATTCCAATTAATGCATAGAATATATCAACAATTTCAGCTTAATTATGTCATTCCAACAATTACATAATATAACAATTTCACCCATTTATATTAACACTTTTTTTTATCTTTTGATTCTATGCATTAATCTAATCTTATTGTTGTATCAATTCATATTTTGCATTTAAGTACTACATCAAAATGTTATATCTTCTCAATTTGACACCGCGCATGGAAGCATGTTGTAAAATTTCCTTTTGACAAGGTATAATTTTGCATGTTGTAAATAATCATTTTTCTTGTAGTGATAAGAGGAACATCTATGGATCAGTTTATCAAAAGTTGAAAGCCTTAAAGCGGCCTCTCAAACTCTTATCCAAAACCAATCCATCCACTTCTTCTCAATGCATTGCTGCCATCAAACAGAAACTTAACTCATGTCAAAGTGTTCTCGATCACAATCCAATGGACCACTCTTTGAGGATGGTTGAAGCTGACCTATTGAAGTGGTATTCATGTCTCATGATTAAGGAAGAATGTAATCTGAGGCAAAAGTCCATAATCAAGTGGCTTACAAACACATTCCTAACCACTGCTCACTTTGTTTCTCATCAGCTTCCATATACCAAATTTGGGCAAAAAGAAACTCTAGAGTATTGAAAGGAATAGCAAACTCACAGAATTCAGTGTTGCTAAAGATTACTAATTCAATGAGAGAAAGACTCCTTCCATTGTCAACCAAAGATGGAGTGGCTGTTAGGCATGCCCGTAATGTTTGGGATCTTCAATCTTCTTTCATTCGACCACCACCATGTCTTCCAGATACAACTAGTTAGCTACCAAATAAGGAGCTGATTCTTACCAATAATGGCCGTTACCAGAGAAGATAACTTTGTTCAAGATAGATGTTAATTGATTCAGTTACCTTTACTATAGTTGATACATTTGGGCTTGTCTCCCTAGCTTGCAATTCTGAAGGCTATATGGGTAATTGGCCTCTTATAAATACTTATCCAATAAAAAAAATTGCTTGAATTTTGGGAAAAAAGTAGTTTAAAAGTCAAATTGCAACAAAGTGAATATTTTAAGAGAATTTTTTGCATTTTTACCTTGAAATAATAAGAGTGAGATAAAATATAATAATTTAGGTCAATATAATTATGTCAGTGTTGTTCTTGTAGTGCTAGTCACAGCAACTACAGCAGTAACTGCACATGAGATATTTTAGACACGTGTATTTATAACACGTGTGTGGCCTATATTGCCATAATACATTTATATTCTAATCCACTGCGTCTGACACAACGTTACACGTTGTGGGAAGTTACAGCAGCGTGGTTGTTGGAAGTTGATGGTGGTTATCATCTGATTAGTTTAAAATAAGGGTTTGCATGATGGATTGTTTTCTCTCGTTTTTCATACAGTATCCTTACAAAGGTCCCATGCCTAACAAAAGTAGTCTGTGTTGTCTCCATCAAGTACACGTATAAAGATTTATATAGGCATGAACATCATTATGATTTCTAAACTTATTTTGCAGGTATTAACCAATCTAATTTCTTGGTTGGAGGTAACGCGATCTCTTCGGACTTAATAGTTTCTTTCATTTAGTATTAGAGCGATACCTTTTGGCTATGTTATCCTTCGGTTTATATGTCTGTAATATTTGTTCAGCAACTGTGTTACCGTTCTTTTTCTTGCCTGTAATATTTGTTTAGCGGCTATGTCGTCGTTGTCTTTTTGCCCTGTAATATTTCTTTTGTGTTCTATTTGTTCTGTATTATTTTTTGTGGGTGTGTTTATGTCTGTAATATTTTTCCGGTACTATTTTATCGTTTGGTTACGTTGGCCAGAATGAAGTGGTAGAATACTATGCCCATAAAGATTGCGATGAATAAAGTGTTCAGACCCGAGCGGTTTAACGACTACTTTAAATATAGGAGAATGTCATCGTGAATTTATACAATAGGAACAACGTTGGCGTTTTTTATGGTAAAAGTGATTCAGACCCGAACGGTTTCACGACTGCTTTAAAAAAGGGTGAATCTCATCATAAGACCATAAAGATTTGTTTTATAATGAAATTTTGTTTATGCATAATAGTTTGGAGTTGTATAGTTTTGGAAATTTCTGTACAAATGAAGAATACTCCAGAGTTGTACAGTTACTGCATATTAAAAAATTCATGTCCAATATATTCTCATACATGCAGTTTATTAAAGTATGAGTATTACTACTATTTTAATGTGTATTTTTAACCAAAGAGTAGCCACAGCATTTTTGGTTGTTGGTTTTGTGATATAAAATAAAAAAAATAAAATAAAAAATAAAAAAAGTTTTAATATATGATATTTATATCACATAAAGATTATACATTAAAAGGTTATAATTCATTCATAAAAAGTGTTTTATTCTGCCCTATAGGGAAATAATCATTGTTTATGAATGAACGTGGAAAAAAAAAAAGGGTATATGGAATTAAACTGGCAATGAATACAAATGCCCACAAGACTGTATCATTATCAGTTTAATGTCAGTAAAGAATATTTTATCCCATTATGGTTAAATTTTCAAAACTTTAGTATGTTAAAATCTCTGCTCATAGGAATGTTATATTGACACATTGTTTTGATATGAAATTTTTTAACGTGGGTTAAGAATTTCAATAAAGTTTATTGTATAGTAGAGTAATGTTTGGCATGTTTTCTTTTTGCAGTAATTTCATCTGGTTCTGTCAATATTGGTTCATCTCATATTCCATTTTTAACTGGTGAAAATTATTCGGATTGGAAGGAGAAAATCATTCTAACATTGGGGTGTATGGACATTGATTTGGCACTTCGTGTGGATGAACCACCCATCCCCACGGAATCAAGTACGCCAAGTGAAAGGGCTTCTTATGAGAGGTGGGAGCGATCAAATCGCTTAAGTATATGTCTCATTCAAAGTCATGTTGGGAAAAACATAAGGAGTTCAATTCTTGAATGTACTAAGGCAAAAGAATACATGACAGCAATTGAACAACAGTTTGTAAGTTCCGATAAAGCATTGGCTAGCACCCTAATGACCAAATTATCATTAATGAAGCATATGGGGTCTGTGAACATATTATGGAAATGAGAGAAATAGCTGCCCAAATGAACTCATTGGAGTTTACCTTTTCAAAGACATTCCTTGTCCAATTTATACTCAACTCCCTGCCTGCTGAATATGGGTCATTCAAGATTTCTTAAAACACACATAAGGAAAAATGGTCAGTTAATGAATTGCTTCCCATGTGTGTTCAAGAGGAGGGGAGATTGAATCAGGAGAAGCTAGAAAGTGTTCATCTAGCGACTCATAGAAAGGGAAATATCAAAAAGGGTGTGCAATTTAAGAAGAAGGAGAATGCATCAACTAGCAAAGTTAACGATAAGGGTACCTTCAAATGCTTCTTCTGCAAAAAGAAAGGGTACATGAAAAAGGAATGTCCAAAGTATAAGGCTTGGTTGCTTAAAAAGCGTAATCTCTTTTCCTTTGTGCGTTATAAATCAAATGTAATTAGTACATTTAATGATGCTTGGTGGATTGATTCTGCTTCTACAATTCACATTGCCAATACCATGCAGAGTTCAATCAACCTAAGGAGACCGACGAAAATTGAACGTTTCATCTATTCAGGAAACAAGATGAGTTCAAATGTGGAGGCAATTAGAACCTACAGACTCACATTATCATCTGGCTCTACATTAGAACTTGAAAGAACTTTTTATATTCCAACTTTTTTAAAAAATTTGATTTCTATTTCAAAACTTGTTAGATTTGGTTTTAGTTTTAATTTCTTAATACTTCTTTAAGTATTGTAAAAGATTCTGTTATTATTGGTGATGGTATTTTGGTTAATAGTTTATATAAATTAGATTTAAACCCTAATATTAATCATAACCACTTAACCTTACATGGAAATATTGGCATCAAGCGTAAGGCTAAAACAGAGAAATCTTCTTCATTATGGCACAAGAGATTAGGACATATCTTCTTACAAAGAATTAAAAGATTAGTAAATGATGGAGTACTTAATACTCTTGATTTTTCTGATTTTGGTATTTGTGTGGACTGCATAAAGGGTAAGCAGAATAACAAAACCAATAAAGGTGCCAGAAGGATTTCTCAAGTTTTAGAGATCATACACACTGATATATATGAACCTTTTCAAATTTCATGTTTCAATGGTCAAAAATATTTTGTCACCTTTATTGACGATTGCATACGTTTTATGTATCTTTACCTTCTAAATGATAAAAGTGAAGCACTTGATGCTTTTAAATCATAGAAGGTGGAGGTAGAGAAACAAAGGGAAAAATAAATCAAGATAGTGCGATCGGGTAGAGGAGGAGAATATTATGGTAGATATTAAGAAGAAGGACAAAGACTAGGTCCATTTGCAAAATTCCTTATAGAGAATGACATTATAGCACGATATTCGATGCCAGGCACACCAGAACAAAATGGTTTAGCAGAAAGAAGGAATCGAACGCTAATGGATATGGAAAGAAGTATGATTAATAATTTTTCTCTCCCTTTATCTCTATAGAGTGAAGCCTTAAAAACTGCTGTGTATATCTTAAACAGGGTTCCAACCAAATCGGTTCTAAAAACACCCTTTGAGTTTTGGAATGGTTGGAAACCAAGTTTAGGACACTTACACATATGGGGTTGTCTAGTTGAGATCAGGGTGTACAATCCTATAGAGAATAAGTTAGACTTAAAGACAATAAGTGGGTTTTTTATTGGCTATGCAGAAAAGTTCAAGGGTTCAAGTTTTATTGTCCTTCGCATAAACCCATTATTGTTAAGGCGAGAAATGCTAGGTTTCTTAAGGATGTTGACATTAGTGGGAGTGAACAACCTCGAAATTTAATTTTTGAGGAAACACGGGATTTGGTTGTTAGACCTGTTCTAAATGAACAGATAGAGTTAAGAAGGTCCTTAAGAGTAAGAAAACCTACAATCCCCTCTAATTATGTTGTATATCTACAAGAAATTGACCATGATATTGGAATTAATAAATACCCAATTACGTTTTCACAAACCATGAGTGGAGAAAATTCAAGGTTATGGTATGCTGCCGTGTTAGAGGAACTAGACTCTATGGCTGAAAATCAAGTCTGGGATTTGGTTCAATTGCCAGAAGGGGCTAATGCAGTTGGTTGTAAATGGGTTTCTAAGACTAAAAAAGACCCAAAAGGCAAGATTGAACGATATAAGGCCAGACTTGTAGCCAAAGGGTATACCCAAAGGGAAGACACTGATTACCATGATACATATTCTCCCATTTCCACAAAGGATTCTCTTCGTATTATCATGGCATTGGTAGCTCATTTTGATTTAGAGTTACATCAAATGGATGTGAAAACGGCATTTCTTAATGGGGACTTAAATGAGGAGGTATAAATGAAACAACCTGAAGGTTTTCATTCAGATAAAGAAAACAATATGGTTTGCAAACTCAAGAAATCTATACATGGGTTGAAACAAGCTTCACGTCAGTGGTATTACAAATTTCATGATGTTATCTCTTCTTTTGGGTTTAAAGAGAATATCGTTAATCAATGTATATACCTTAAGGTTAGTGGGAGCAAGTTCATTCTTTTGATCCTATATGTGGATGATATTTTGCTTGCCAGTAGCGACTTAGGGTTGCTACATGAGATTAAAGAATTCGTCTCTAGAAATTTTGATATGAAAGATATAGGTGAAACATCCTATGTCATTAACATAGAAATTTATAGGGATAGATCCAAATGATTGATTGGATTATCCCAAAAGGCCTGTATCAATAAAGTTTTAGAGAGATTTTGAATGTTTGGTTGTGCTTCAAGTGTTGCTCCTATTGTCAAGGGTGATAAATTCAGTCTAAATCAGTGCCCAAGAAATGATTTGGAAAGGGAAGAGATGGAAGTCATTCCTTATACATCTGCAGTAGGATGTCTAATGTATGTGTAAGTATGCACTAGACCAGACATTGCATTTGCAGTAGGAATGTTTGGCAGATACCAAAGTAATCTAGGAATGGATCATTGGCGAGCTGCAAAGAAAGTGATGCGATATCTACAAGGGACAAATGATTACATGTTAACATACAAAAGATCAGGTCTTTTGGAAGTGGTTGGATATTCTGATTCTGATTTTGGAGGATGCATTGACTCTAGAAAAGTCAACATCAGGATATGTATTCCTCTTTGCAGGAGGAGCTATCTCATGGAAAAGCTTAAAACAGAAATCAATCACTTCCTCTACCATGGAGGCGTAATACGTAGCATGTCATGAGGTTACAAGACATACTTTATGGTTACGGAATTCTATCACAGGTTTTAAAATTGTGGATTCCATCTCTAAGCCATTGAGAATCTATTGTAATAATTCCGCTGCGGTTCGTTTCTGTAACAACAATTCAAGTGGAAGTCCAAACAGGTGGATTGACATAAAGTTCCTTGTTGTTAAAGAAAAAGTTCAGAATCATCAAGTGTTAGTAGATTACATAGGAACAAGGTCAATGGTCGCAGATCCTATGAAAAAGGGTTTGCCACCCAAATTATATAAGGAACATGTAGGACATATGGGGCTTATTGATATGTCTTGTGTTTGATTTATTAACGCACTTTAAAGTTTGCAATTACATTTATGTTCTGACGATTCTTAGTATTTATTTGTCATTTTTAAGGAAGTATACATAAAGTTTATAAATAACAAATTATCCTTTTGAATAATAAAGTATTACCTCAGAATAGGCTTATGAGAGCTTTCATACAGATAGTCCATTGGGACAATAAAGTTAACTTCCTTGAATAGTTTTTCTTGAAATAACTATTTATAAAGTACTACCACATAAAGATGTTTATCTAAAGAAAGATAGTGCTATAATGATACATAGAAGGTAGCACTCATATGTAGAGTGTGATTTCCGCCATGAATTTTATACACTTGAATTCTTTAGATAAAGTTTTAGTTCTTAAACCTATAAGGAAAGTAAGTGTGTCAATATTGGCCAAGTGGGAGAATGTTAGACTCGTGTATTTATAACACGTGTGTGGTCTATATTGCCACAATACATTTATATTTTAATCCACTGCGTCTGACACAACGTTACACGTTGTGGGAAGTTACAACAGCGTGGTTGTGGGAAGTTAATGGTGGTTATTATCTGATTAGTTTAAAACAAGGGTTTGCATGATGGATTGTTTTCTCTCGTTTTTCATACAGTATCCTTACAGAGGTCCCATTGTAATGAGCCGGTCATTTTCCTTCCTTTCTTTTTCTGGAAATTCTTTTTTTCGTCTTTTCCCTATTTTGTCTTTTAGTCGTTTTTTCATTTTTCCTTGCTTAAACTCACTTTTTGTACTCGGATTTTATTCTGACTTTGCATACATCCATGATATTTCAGTTCCATGATATCTACATTTTTACTTTTGTAGAAAAGCATATTAAATGTTTACTTTTCTTGTAAAGTGCATAAAAACATGCTTTTTTGGTAATTATCCTAAACTTGAGGGGTTTTAGTGTAATTAAGAAAAGTAATTATTTTTTGTCTTAGGGACCATTTAGCAATTTAATTTGGAAGATATTTTCAAAAATGACCTATTTGTAATTTCCAAAAAATGTGACAAGTGTCACATTCCTAAGGTGCCACTTGTTGGTCTTGTGGTGGAACCACTTGGAGGCTTAATCTCTTGACACATGGAGGGTGGAGATTCACCCATTTGTTGACCTAGAATTGGACCACTTGTTGGCATGGATGGTTGACAAGTGTAGGTTCAATATTAAGCCTTAGAAGTTTACATAAGATGGTGACAAATGTTGGTGAGGTAGTGCAAGAGCACCTAGTGAGTGGAGAATCCCACTATTTTAACTTAGGATTTTCACATTTAGTTCATGAATCTCTTTCCTCTCAAGAACTCTAACTTAGCCTCCATTGAAAGAAAAGCTTAACCAATAGCTTTGACTTCAATTTTGTTGCCCTTCCACTCACCTAAAACCATTAAACTTGGAATACTTGAGTTTCCTCTCACTCTCCTTGTAACACCCCCAACATTTTCCACGCATAAGTTGATCAGGCTTATACACGAAAAACGAGGGATATCAAAAATAATTGGCAATATACAAGCATAGAATACAAAATGATGATAAATAAAGAATTTAGACATGAAAGGAACACTAAACAATACAACATCCATCCATCCTTTATTTAATACAGTACTCCATTACAACTTGGAAATCCTATGTCAAGGATCCCTAAATATAAACCTGAGAGTTCAACGTCAAAAGTAAATAAAAACTGAAACTGAAGTAATATATAAAACTTCTACCCTGAACTGGATCGTAAGAGTAGATGAGTTCGGATGGTGGTCCCTCACTGCTAACCTCAACCTTGGAACGGGTACTGACCGTATCCTGAAATAACAACAATGGTGGGTCAACCCCACGAGCAAGTCCTCTCTACTATGACCCAAATCAGAGAATCAAATAAATTAATCATTATGAATTGGACGAGTACTATATTTGCATACATCCTAAGGGAACTATCCAATGTATAACATGACCTCAACCAGAATAGACGGTGATCACTTAGACTCACACTAGGTGGTTAAGTGTCGCCTTTCCCTACCCGGGAAATCAGCTATTATACATGGTGCACGATACTGACAACACAGACTATAACGAACTACACAGTGATAACACCTCTCAATGTACTGATGAATATACTGAGCATATCAATTAGGCAACACATGCCAACAATATTAATAAATATACCGAGTATGTCAATTAGGCAACACATGCCAATAATATTAAACCACATACCCCGACAGCCACACATCTGTCTATCGCAACGAATGCATAAGGTATAAATGAGTCTAAACTTATTAGCCAGCTCACATGGTTCTATATGGCAACACATCCATATAATATAAATGCGATATAATTTAAACAGTCCATTTATTCTCTGAAATGCACACAGCATAATAATCATGGTTGATATATGATTAACAGTATAACTATCCCATAATAACTAATGGATAATTTATATGACGATAACCGTGACATTATTAACAGTACTAATGAATACCATTTAACAAAATAATAACACCACCTATAGTAATGTTGTTTAAATGAATCACATTCATATCCGTACGGTAACGGGCCAATTAAGGTTTAGAAATATTAATCGGCCATAATAATACTTAACGGGTATTGAAATAATAATTTCGTGGCCCGTTAAACCCGTAAATACCAACACAGTACCTAAAAATCCAAGTTTAAGGTTCTGGAATTTACAAAACAGGCCCTAGGGGTATTCTGATAATTTCCAGCAGCTGACAGGGCCCTTCACGCGCCGCCCTAAGCTTCCCCACGCGCAGCCCAACCTTCCCCACTCTCCTACGCGCTTGCACGCGCTTCCACGCGTGTCTGGAGAGTTCCACGCGCGCGCACGCGCTCCCAAGCGCTCGTTGATGGCTTCTTGCTGACGCGGCGTCCTCCGGTTGGTTGGCTGCATCATCTTTCCTACATGCGCGCCACACCGGATCAATCCACCTATGCTCCTTTCATCCTGTGGCTGATGATTAGCGTGCACCATCATATGGTGTCCCGCGCTACACCGAATCAATCTAAGGATTCACAACCCATCTAACGGCTGCTGATCCATGTGCATGCTTGTTACAATACACCGCAACACACCAGATAACTCCGGTCACCTTCCTCACTGCCTGTAGCCGAAAAACTCGCCGGAGTCTCGCCGGAAATTGCAGAAAAGCCCCGGAAAAATCTAGAAAATTCTAGAAAAATCCCTAAAACCTTATTTAATTATTTTCAGGCATTATTAATTTCATAGGATATTAAATAAATATATACCATCCTATATAATTAAAATTTCATTAATTTAATAAACTAAAATTAATAATTTATTAACCTCATAACCTAGTCTCTATGCATGAAAATAAACTAAACAATTAATTTATTAATTCAAAGGGGAAAAGTAGATAATAACTTGCCTTTTTGGATTTAAAATAAATCCGCCGGTTGCGCGTAGTCGGGTAAATTTCTCCTACACCGGTCCAAGCTCCTTTCTTTCTCTCCCTTCCTTTCCACACTTTTACAATGGCTCACTAAAAGTTATAACTTTTTCTAACTCCCTTCCATTCCTTCTAAGGTAGGCTAGCTAATTTATATACAATTTATATAATATAAATATTACAAATATCTAATTTTACATTTAACTAACCACATTCCCAACCATATGGCTTCAAGTCTTACCCATAAACATTAATGAAATCATATCCTAATCTCTAATTTCATCATGACTTATGATTTAATACTATTATTATTATTATAAATATTATTATTATTATTATTATATTATTATTATTATTATTATTATTATTATTATTAAACTATTATAATTATAATTATTATTATTATTATTATTATTATTATTATTATTAAACTATTATAATAATAATTATTATTATTACATGAAAATACATTATATCATCATAATACTTTATAACACAAATATAATACTTTAATTGACTAATAATGCTTAATTAAACATAATCAACAAATAAAATTATTAATAATAATACATGCACCATTAAATGAACTCAATATAAGAATGGTAAAGAAATCTACACATTAATTAATTCAAATAAACTAAACTCTTTAATAAAATACGGGGTATTACACTCCTCTATAAAACCCTTGTTTAATTTTTCATTTTTAAGCTTGGTTGTCTTGGATTATAGAGATTATATTCTCTATTGAGGTATGGGGTGTTATAATTTATTTTTCAAGTGATTTAATTATTCTTATAGTGATATCCATGTTGTATGCATGTCTTGTATTGAAATAAGAAATAAACAAATTAATTGATTTAAATTCTACTTAATTGTACTATGCTTAAATTCTATTTTTGACTTGATATATGGCATGTCCATGAGTTACTACTTGTCATATGTTTAATTGGAATCATTTGGACAACTCTTGAAATCTAGATAAATTACTTAATTAATTTAATTAATTTCTATCTTATTGTTCTAATGATTTAGTCATTCAATTCATGGATCTTGTTGTGTTTTATCACATATCATGACTTGTTGCTCTACTTGTTGATTTTGGAAACTTGGGATATTATCAAGAAGTTGACTAGGCTAGGACTTGGTTCTGGTACGGGAGATAGAGAGCTCCATACACTATAGTGCGCACTAGGGAAAGGTACCCATAGGTTAATAGCCCTAAAGTGATCTCAAGAGTACGGTTTTAATCCGGACAATATCCAAGTATCCACTTTAGTTTGATTTCGCATTTAAATTCCAAGTTGTTAACTTTGTGAATTTGCAACTCATCATGCTACATTGAAAGTTTTAGTGTCACTTTAATAGCATGGATTGAACTATATAAAATTGCAAACTTTGTAATATGTTAAACTTGTGCATGCTCATTCCCTACGAGTAAACTTGTTTACTCACCCCGAAGTTACCGGGTGTTTTTCAGGTAAAGAAGTAATATTGTGGGATGCACAACAATCATAGACTTGCTAGACTTGTTGGAGTATTTTTGCTATGTTAGAATATGTACATGTTAGCATATCTTGTTCCATTTTGCTTAGTATGACAAAATATATATTTGTTGTCTAAACTATGTAATGTACACTTAAGTGTACCTTTTGATGCTCTATGGATGTATTGTAATGTGGCCAAGAGCTAAACATGTTTCCTTTAGTATTTGTATTCAGTTGGTGCATTAATTTGCCTTAAAAGCATACATTAGCTAAATTGGAAGTTTAGCATATGAAAATCTTGTAAATGAAGTGTATGAGGCCATGAGCCATCATTTTGTGTTCTTTCATCCATATCAAGGTTGTTGGCATGCTCACATACTTGAATCTCCTTGAAAAGAAGTCAGTTTTTAGCTTTCATTTTAAAACCTCAACACTTCAATCATGTAGCAGACCATTCAGCAGAGTTTCAGTAGTATTTCGTGGTGTTTCAGTCGACCGAAACTCCATTTCGGTCGACCGATGGTTAATGGATTTGTATTTGAACAGTAAAACTCAATTCCAGTAGCCAAATCTACTGTTCAAAAGTCATTTTGGTCTACTGAAGTAGCAAGCACCTTTTCTTCATGATTTTAGCTCTCAGCATGTTCATTTCGATCGACCGAAATAGCAAGAACCCGAGCATAGCTTCTGTTGAGTTTCAACACTGATCTTCCAACTTCAAAGGGTCATAACTTCTTTATTTCTAATCCAAATGGGGTGATTCTTGAGCCTATACTCAAGGATTTTGAGTCAGCTTTCCAATGGTACTAATCCCATCCTCAGATTCAAAACATAGTGAGAGATATCCATGTTTTAGTGAGGTAGAGTCAGTTTTCGCTTAATCCGGAAAAGGGCATTTTGTGGGATTCTTATCCAAAGTTCTTAGAACCTCTTGGAATGTTGTGAAATGATTAGATTAGGTTGTATTCACCTTGTTTAACTTGTTTAGAGTCAATTTTCTCCTTTTGATTGTGAATTGACCATTTTGCCCTCAGTTGACGGATTTAGCCCGTTCAAACTCTAGTTTCCTCTTTTGCTCTCTTTAACTTCCGTAACCTCATGGAATGTCAAATTGGTGTCTTAGAGATAATTTATATATCAAACGACTATAGTTTATCTTTCGCTTCCGCATTCTGGATCTGTTAACTGGTCAATCCTTGGTTCATCACTTACCCACCGGGTTGAAGAAAACCCGGGTTGTTACACCCATGCCTAACAAAAGCAGTCTGTGTTGTCTCCATCAAGTACACGTATAAAGATTTGTATAGGCATGAACATCATTAGGATTTCTAAACTTATTTTGCAGACATTAACCAATCTGATTTCATGGCTGGAGGTAACGCGATCTCTTTGAACTTGATAGTTTCTTACAATATTACCATTGCCACAATCACAAATATGATACCGTTGATAAGTTATTTAAAATGAAAATTAAGGACTTGTTTGGTACGTACTTTGTTTTTGCATTTTTGTTTTAATTCGAAACAAAATAAATATTTTGTTGTAGAGTGTTTTAAATAGTAATCAGAATCATGTTTGATAACATCCATTTGTTGTAAAAAAATTTATTGCAAAAACTTGAAAACATATTTGGTAAAAAAAACGTTGCAAGTTTAAAAAATATATTTGATAACATCCATTTCTTCTTCTTTTTTTTTTTTTTCTTTTTTTTTACTGTTCATCACTACATAAACATTGCTACAGTACTGAAACATGTAAGAACACCAAATAAATTGGTGTTTCAATTTTTTAGCCACTATTCACGAAACATTTTGACACCGTGCAAAATAAAACATTTTTTACCAAACGTGTTTTTTTTATTGTTCATTGCTACAGTACCCGACAGAAACAAAAAAATCAAAAATAAAACGCACATTAAACATGCCCTAAATATAATACTTTTTTTTTTTCGCAAGTATAATACTGTTGATCATGGATCAATTTCAAGAGTTAGGAAAAAGTTATGTAGTTAAATAATTCAAGGGATGAATGCGTTGTCACGTATGATTATGAGTTTGGTATGCATGGACAAGCAAAATATGCCATGATAACAAAATATTAGTATAGTGATTAGCTGTATGTTTTGGGTGTTTATTTGATTTTAATGAATGATATCTCACTTTAAAATTTAAATATTTATATAACACAAATGAAAAATAAAATAAAATACAACTAGTAGTATGGATAAAAGATTTATTATTTTTGTTTGAAGCTTTTCATATGGATTCTTATATTATTGATGTACTACTCATTGTACTCATTGGAAGACACTATTACTTCAAATATTTTCATTTTTTCATATTTTTTTTGGGGATAAATATGTCAAAAACATTTTTTTGGGGGGTAAATATGTCAAAAACATTCAATCTTCATAATTCATCTAAAATAAGAAATTTTAAAAACTCAAAGTTGAGCAAATGAACCTGTTAACTCATTTGACCAGACACATAAAAATTAAATTAAAACATCAATATAATGATTAAAGAAAGGAAAAGCTCTCCTCTTTCTTCTCTGCAACAACGTTATTCATACATGGCAAACCTATATAGCCTTTAGAAATCTTTCTCGACTGCAAGTTATTGTTGTTTCACTTTGAATCATCAGATTTTTTGTTGTAATTAAAACCGTTAAATCTTGCGTTTAATGCTTATTGAGCTCAAATTGGTGTCTGGTGACCAAAGCCCAAATGGTTGTTTGGTGGAAAGAGGCGTCATTTCTTCTATATATGCCACTGGGATACTCATTTCGGATTATTCGGTTTCAATTCATTCTTCTACCCTCTATCAACATGAACTCAATCCACGCGGGTATGAGTTCAAGTCATATTGTCCGGTGGTTCAAATTAAATGGACCTTAAATTCGATAGTTGTCATAGTATGGTCAATTGGTCCGAACTAACTCGCTAGGATCAAACCCAACTCATTATTAGTATAGATGTATTTTTTAATCAAATATTAGAAAGTATTCAGTAGAGAAGTTTGTATGTGAAGTTATTGGTGAATGACAACCATTGTCTCTTAGGATACTTAGATGGTTCAATATCACGTTAGTCTTAAAATACTAGTTTCGATTCAAAAAATTATTATTATTATTATTATTATTTTATTACCTTATTTTGCATGTAAGTAAATATGTAGTTGAATATTTACTTAATTATTTTATATATATTATTATTTATTTCATGTGTATATTAGTATAAATTTGTTGTATCTTAAATACCATATGAATGATATACGGAGTATTATCTAGTCGTAGACGCGGAAACAAAGATAAAATTTTACCCATCCTTGATCAAGGAGATTGGGAGGCACCTATCCGATAAATTAAGTTCGCAATCTTTCATGGAATGCTTCTACAGTATGAGTGTGTTTATTTATTTATTTATTTATTTATTTTATTCAATGCGCGCATGGCGCGCATGAGGCTTGGCCTTAGTGCCCCTTGGCCGCGACGACGCACATTCTTCATTTTGACTTTTCTATCTCGTTCGGACTCCGAATCAAATGATTCTTGAGTTTATCTTCGTTAATTTTTCATTATCTATCCAATGGTGTGCTTGGTAGCACCCATAAATTTTTAAAAATTACCATTTTGCCCCTAGGGCTAAACTTGTCCGTTTTTAAAACGTCGCTTCAGCATTTTGTTTTCTTTTTAGTTTGTGACTTCATGGGAAGTCGTGTTTATGTTTTAGGGATGATGTACATCTCTCGAGACTTTGTTTTCATGTGAAATGATCATTTTGCCCTTGGGGTCATACTTGGTCTATTTTCACCTTTTCGCTTCCGCATCTATTTTTTTTCTTTCGGTTCCGTGAATTCATGGAAAGTATCCATGGCGTCTTAGGGATACTGAACATCCCTGTAGATTTAATAGCCGTTATGTAGGGTTGATTATGGCAAACGTGGGTTGGCAAACGTGAGTCAAACGTTGGTCTGCCACTCTCCCTTATTACCACGATTATTGGCTCAAATTTGGTATAGTAGTTTTGGATGGTTTGCCACTCTCTCTGTTTTGGCAGACATGGTCAAACGTGGGTCTGCGACGTGAGTCACTGTTTTGGCAGACGTGGGTCTGGCACCATCCTTTTTATCAGCACTCTACTATCGACATATCAGCTAAACTCATGCATCAATTCTCCTGTAAATAGAGAACGTCGGAAGACTTTGTAAAATATCCAAGGATACTCTTGATTAGAAATGTCCAGATGCTATCACCTGACTTTATATCTGAGCCATCTTATTAATGACTGTTTTGTGGACCATTTGCATTCTTTATTAAAAGAATCCAGGAGTAACTTGCTATGGACTTGTCAATTATTTCTCACCTTCCTATATTTCATACATCCTACTTGATTAGAAATGTCCAGATGCTAGCCATCTTATTAATGACCTTTTTTGGGGACCATTTGCATTCTTTATTAAAAGAATCCAGGAGTAACTTGCTATGTACTTGTCAATTATTTCATTTTGGGTGACTTCTGAAGGAGAAAGTTCCCTACCAAGGAGCATGTACTTCCAGAGTTCCCTTATTATTTTGCCCTTTCAATTATTGTGCTTGTTTGAGTTGCCCGATGACATTTGTTGTTTATCTCACAGGTGTTTGATGGGCATGGTGGTGTTGATGCTGCGTCATTCACTAGAAAGAACATGCTTAAGTTTATTGTTGAGAACTCTCATTTTCCAGTAGGGGTAAAAGGAGCCATTAGGAATGCTTTTGTGAAAGCTGATCATGCATTAGCAGATGCTAAATCTCTTGATAGAACTGTTGGGATTTATATGCCCTGGCATAGCAAATTCCTATCTGGATTGTATTGACATATGTTCCTGACATATCTAAAATATTTATGATTTATATAATTGGTGAATTCAATGTATTATGTTTCAATTCACTATGAAATTGATAGTGTCCAGTTAATTACAAGAAATATTTATATATATGTATGTGATGACAATCAATGCATGATATATAAATAGTAATTATAAATTGTTCATAGTCGGTAATTATGGATGGACTCATAATTAATTAAGACTTGAACTGGATCTGCGTTAGGTTGAGATATATTGCGAGAGCCGTCGTATGCAATTACTCCCTATCACTGTCATGGCATGTGACTCTTAAGCATGAGAAAAGTATAGACTCTTTTATTAATTAATAATTACTTTGATTTGTTCGGCGGATTCTTCGGGATCCTTAGACCGACACTTTGGGTAGTTATGTAATTAATAGTTAGAGGGTTATATTTTCAATATTTGCATCATTGCTACTTGTATTTATTTTGTATTGATTATGGTTGATCACAAAGTAAATTCGAAGGCCTTCGTGTGTTTTTAGACAAAATGATTTATTATATATTTATTTATTTAAATTATTATTTTTGTCAAACAAATGTTTTATTGTGATCGAACCAGAAATAATCAAAGGTACCAAAATAAATATATTAATTAAGTAGTCGGATTGATGGCTATATTTATCCGATAACTAATTATGCATAGAGGGGTCAAAGTGCAATATTGACTTAGAGGTTATTTATTATTTAATTGGAGTTCAATTAATTTCTTTTAGTGGAGTAGAAATTAATTTATGAATTAATTGAATTGGGTCCATGGACCGGGCCAATTATTAATTCATTGTAGCCAATAAAATAATAGGCCCAATGGATTCTCACTCATAGCCCAATTTGATATTGGAATCATATTAGATTTGAGACATATGAATTAGAGATGGAGAAGGATTTGTTGTTTCCTTTTCTTTATTTTTATGTTGCCTATAAATATACATGGTCTATGTATATTTTAGGGTGTGATTTTTATGAGAAGGAAAAAGGAATAAATTTTCTCTCTCTCTAGAAAATTAGGGTTTATGTTATCATCTAATGGAGGCTCCCACAAGCCTAGTTTTCCAAGGTCATTCATGGGGGCATATGAGTGATTCCTAAAGGCAAAATAATTACCAAGAAGATGGAGATCCAAGGAGAAGGTATCTTGCTAAGGGATCTACAATAAGTGAGAACATTCACTTTAGAGGAAAGTTTTAAAGGTTTACTCAGACCTTTGATGTAAGTATTCAATCCATTAATTGAATGATACATCATATTTTTATTTTTGCATAAAACTTGTCTCTATGTGATGAATCAAGATCTATGAATCAAAATCCCTCGAAAAGTTTTTAAAAACTTGCACGTTTCCCAACAGTGGTATCAGAGCATGGTTTGATTCATTACTAGAGATCATAATTTTATGAAAATCATCATTCATGGATCCAAAATTATATTTTTATTGATGTATGTTGATGTATGATTTAATATGTTGATATATATTGATACATAATGATGTATGAATAATTGTGAATGAATGATGATGTATGGTTGGGCCATGGATGAAGCTTATAGGTTAAATTAATGTAATTTTATCTTTGGATGAATGTAATTAAGGCTTTGATTTAGCCGTTTGAAAGTTCAATGATGTAATTTAATTTTTTTCCATTGTATTTCAAATTGTAAATATTTTTAAAGTCATGTAATCTTCGTCAAAGGATGCTATGAAGCTTCAAGAAGGTCCAAAAGGATTAAATTATGCTTCAGTAATTTTCGGAATTTTTCTGGAATTTTTTGAGGCTTAATTTAATTTTCTGGCATTTTTTCGGATTTTTTGGAATTTTTTCGGCGTTTTTCCGGTGGCCGGAGCTTCGCCGGCGGCGAGAAGGGGCGTCGGAGGTGGCCCGGATCAGGTGTGGCGTCAAGATGGTGAGCCTGGCGCGTGTTCCACACGCGCCAGGAGAGTGCACATGCTGGCGTGTGCATTGCACGCGCCAGCCAAGGGAGCTTGAACTCCACGCGCGTGAAGGCGCGTGGAGGCGCGTCCCACGCGCCCCAGGCGCGTGGGAGCGCGTGAGTGTGCATTCCACGAGCCCCAGGCGCGTGCCGGCGCGTGGGAGCGTGTGGGAGCACGTGCAGCTTGCCCTAGGCGCGTGCCAGCGCGTGTGAGGTCCTCCGGGCTCGTTTCAAGCGGCGTTTTGCTTCTCCTGACGCGTACAAGCTTCCTATGGGTGTTTACAGACAGTTGAAGGATGCCCGTACAGCAAGAATAGTTTTTAAATGTTAAAAGCTGAATCCATTGGCCATTTAATTTGCTTTATCTGTCATTTATTGTTGTATGTGATGCATGAAATAATTAATTGCTAATTATTATTGTTCATGCATTGGATCCATGATATTTATTTAAATGGCTTGATTTATATTAATTAAATTATGAAAATTAATTGGATTAGATTACTAATTAATTTGAGGGCACTTATTGGGAAACGAAAAATTGATTTTGTAAATTATTTTTAAAGTGTGCTTCAAATTAAATATTAGTGAATCGTTTAAAGTCCAAATATTTTCTAAATTTAATTGGATTAAAATCAAGACGTTTTGCATGCATTATATCATGTAAATGAATAAAATGAAAACCCTAATTATGAATGATTAAAAATTGAGTGGGAGCGGGGATTTTTATACATTGCCCCATGGCCTTCGTTATTAAAACCATTGTAATTAGATCTTCAAAAATAAGGCCCCACGCATGATTTGAAGAGTCTTAATATTACAAGAATGGTTGTCTCATGAAAATAAAAATATTAAATGTTCATTATAATTAGATCTTTAAAAATAAGGCCCTACGCATGATTTAAAGAGTCTAGATTATAATGACAACATATTTAATGTTTTATTTTTCATTAGAGCATTAATAATGTTATACACTCAATCTAAAATCAATAGTGTTAGCTCCCCAACGGAGTGGTCTACACTAGGTGATTTTAGAAAGGCTAAACATAATCGGGAGTCATTTCATATAGATAGACAAGGCATTGTCTTAAGAGATATGGAGATGATGGGATTTGCCCGCCAATAGCAATAATGAACTTCGCCAACCGAATAAGTTATTGGTGTATTGGTTATCCGATTTTTCATGCAGTGGTTAAGGGACCCACATACTATTTTAATGGAAGTGCTCACCTAATAGTAAATGAATCTCAACAATAGTAATAATGAACTCCTCCAACAGGATAAGTTATTGACATATTGATTGGTTGATTTATTATGCTACAGAGTTGAGGAACCCGCATTAATTAAAAGGGATTGTTCACCAATAATGATAATGATCTCTTGTTCGATTGAGATTTATTATATTATGTGGTTAACAAACTCATTTTAATTTTAAATATGCATGACAGAATTAATAATTCACCTTGCATGTTGTATGAATGCATTTATATTCAGATTAATTATGTCTACTCCAGTTTATCTGCTTGCTTACATATTCTATGATATTGGACCTTATTTATAATGACTGGAAAATGAGCTTAGATATTTTATTCACAACGTAAGGGTACAAATGTATTTACTACTCCTAAACCTAATCCTTTTACTTTAAGATACCCAAGAGAACATTAATGCTTTGAATAAGTGAAATAACGCAAATGAGACGACTTGGTGCAATATTCTAGAGTTTACCTCGAATACGCTCCAAAGCTAACATTTACATTATTTTATTTTCTTTAAGCATCATGTTAAATATCAATAAGATGTTTTGGTGAGATTAGATAGAGAGTATGCTGAAGTACTATATCAGACTTGAATAGCATCAAGATAGCCTAAGGAACTCCAGTATGAAATCGAATTTTGGAAAATGATTGTTTATTATTTAAAATTAGCTGGAGATCAATAGGGCTGACTTGGGTGGTAAGTTTCAAGTTGACATGATTATTGCCTTGTTACCAAACTCATTCGACTCTGTTAGAGTGAATTAAATAAAGAATCAGTTTGAGTTCACACTCGCTGATATTCTTATAGAATTAGTAACAGATGAAGGGATAATCAAGAGTATGGGCGTTCCTATCAATTTAACCTAGTCTATACCATCTTCTTCTAGGCCCAAGTGGATGGGCAAAGCAAAGAAGAAGGATGATAATAGGACTAGGCTAGCACAAAACATAGGTATCTAAAAGGTTAAAGGGAATAAGGCAGTGTATGTTGAGGGCGAATGAAACTGTTTCTTTTGCCGTTAACTAAGACACTGAAGGACAAACTGTCTAAGCAATGACGTGGCATAGGAAAATATATATTTAATTATTGAGCCATATTATGTGGTTGTATCTATTGATTCCTGATGGATAGATTCTGGAGCCACTAAACATGTTTGCAATTTATTGTAAGGATTTCAGGAATCCAGAAGCCTTGATGATATGGGTATATATTTATCTTTTGACCTGATGCCAAGGTTGTAGTTAAGTCAGTGGGAGTATTACATCTGAAATTAGAGAGTATGAGGATATTAGTATTAGAGAACTATCTTTATGCACAGAAGTGAAACGCAATCTCATTCTTATTTCACTTTTGGCTTATAAAAACTAGATCGTTATTTTGTAAAACTGGTTTTATAAAATTGAATAGATATGTGATTGCTTCTGGTGCATTGAAAGATGGTTAATATACTATAATCACAAGCTCTTAAGATTTGCAGGATGTAGAAACTAATGTTGCATCTTCTAGATTGAATGTTAAGAGAAAATTTGTTATTCCTGACTCATTGTATTTTTAATGTCTATTTTTGGGTTGTTATCAATCAAAATAAGATTCAAAGATTGGTCAAAGAAGGTTAATTACCTAGTGAGGCAGGGGAGCCTAAACCAAACTTGTGAACACTGTTTTGAAGGATAGATAACTCTTAGGGCTTAATCAGCCAGATGAAATAGATATAAAGGACAATTGGAGTCGGTACACACTGACACGTGTGGTCTTATGAACATCCAAGCAAGATTACTCACGTTTTGGATAAGTTTATCTGATGCAACACAAGTCTTAAACTCTTGGTATTTTCTGAGAAGGTTAAGACTGATGTGGAACACATATTAGGTAAACTTGTCAAGACACTTCGATCTGATCGAGGATATGAGTATTTCTTGGGATAGTGCAAAGACTATATGGTTAATGAGGGTGTTGTGTACCAGTTTTCCGCAATTGACGCTAAATTAATTTAGGTGTCAAATAGGAATAACAGAATTCCACTTAACATGGTTAGATCTATGATCAGTTATGCCACATTATCTCTTTCATTTAAGAGTTTAGCGTTAATGACATCGATGCGCATTATGAACTGCATTCCATCTTAGTCTGTCTCAAGGATACCGTTGAGCTGTGTTTTTGACTAAATCTTAGTTTGAATCACATGCACATATGGGGTAGTCTTGCACATGTGCACTTGATATGGACAAGTAAGTTGGAAACAGATCATATGCATGATAGATTTGATAGCTACTCTAAAATGTCACTAGGATGGATTATTTTATGATCTCAAAGATAAAAGTTGATTGTTTTCACTCACTGTTTATCTATAGGAGAATCATATTATGAATCACATACCTAGTAGCATAATGTTAGAGAATTTGGTATGAGTACCAGATGTACCACATCTGAACACACTTATTATAGAGATTGAGAATAATATATGAATTCCCTATTGATGCGTTAGCATCATCTACTACACAGATTCTTGCATCGGTACATTGATGTAGTGGGAGGATTATCATCCAATTCGACAGAATCATGTTTTTAGGTAAGACCATTATGGACATCCCTGTTAAACATGAGTTGGACCCAGTAAGCTACACGGAAGCGTGAACCGATGTGGATACAGATCGTTTTGGTGAGTTACTATGAAATCAGAGTTGGAATCTATGTATTCTAATAAATTCTGGGATCTTGTAGAATTTTCTAGTAGGGTGATTCCTATGGAAGGCAAGTTAATCTACAAAAAGATACCAGAAGATTTCTTAGTGAATAAATCATGAGTGTACAAGGGAATGTCATTATTTTTCTTAATTCTATATATTGATGACATCCTACTCATTTATAATGACGTGGAAGTTTTGTCATCAATTATAAGGTAGTTGTTCAATTACTTTTAAATGAAGGATTTTCAAGATGTAAGCTATATTCCTAGGATCAAGCTTTTGCAAGATCAGGTTAAAAGGAAAATAGGCTTATCTTAATAATCCTACATTGATAAAGCTTTGACCAGGTTTGGTATGCATAACTCAAAGAATGAGTTCTTGCTTTATTGATATGGATCGCTCTCTCTAGTAAGTAGTTTTTCAAGACTAGCAGAGGAGATTGAGCAAATGAGACTAGAACAATATGTTTCGGCATATGAGAGTCTCATATATACCATGGTCTATACCAAACAGGACATCCGCTACATGGTAGGGATAGTCAGTAGAGATCAGTCCAATACTGGACTTGACAACTGGTCTATTGTGAAAAATATCATTAAGTACCTAAGGAGAATCAATGATATCATACTCATTTATGGATGTGATGATATGGTCCTAGTCAGGTATGCTAGTTCTGATTTTCAATCAGAAGTAGATACTATGAGGTTCATGACTTAGTGTATGTTCACTTAATGGAAGGGAAATCAGTTGGTAGATTGTCAAGCAGATTTCAACTGTTGACTCAAACCTGCAGGTGGAACATATTGCAGCCTTAAAGGTGGCAATATAAGCCTATTGGTTTGATCTCACTGATTTAGAGGTTGTGGAGCATACTAGCCTGCCTATCGAGCTATATTGTGACAATAGTGCAGAAGTAGTCCAAACCAATGACCCAAGGTTCCATAGAGGAACAAGATACACTGAGAGGAAGTATCATGTTCGACATGATATTGTCCGGCAAGAAAATGCACTTGTAGTTAAAACATTGCATTGGAACACAACTTTGTTGATCCATTATCAAAGGTGTCATTGATCAATAATTTTGAGCATCATCTGGATAACATTGGAGTTAGGTGCAATTTGAATTGGCTATGAGGGCAAGTGGGAGCTGTTGGGATTTATATGCCCTGGCATAGCAAATTCCTATCTGGATTGTATTGACATATGTTCCTGACATATCTAAAATATTTATGATTTATATAATTAGTGAATTCAATGTATTATGTTTCAATTCACTATGAAATTGATAGTGTCCAGTTAATTACAAGAAATATTTATATATATGTATGTGATGACAATCAATGCATGATATATAAATAGTAATTATAAATTGTTCATAGTCGGTAATTATGGATGGACTCATAATTAATTAAGACTTGAACTGGATCTGCGTTAGGTTGAGATATATTGCGAGAGCCGTCGTATGCAATTACTCCCTATCACTGTCATGGCATGTGACTCTTAAGCATGAGAAAAGTATAGACTCTTTTATTAATTAATAATTACTTTGATTTGTTCGGCGGATTCTTCGGGATCCTTAGACCGACACTTTGGGTAGTTATGTAATTAATAGTTAGAGGGTTATATTTTCAATATTTGCATCATTGCTACTTGTATTTATTTTGTATTGATTATGGTTGATCACAAAGTAAATTCGAAGGCCTTCGTGTGTTTTTAGACAAAATGATTTATTATATATTTATTTATTTAAATTATTATTTTTGTCAAACAAATGTTTTATTGTGATCGAACCAGAAATAATCAAAGGTACCAAAATAAATATATTAATTAAGTAGTCGGATTGATGGCTATATTTATCCGATAACTAATTATGCATAGAGGGGTCAAAGTGCAATATTGACTTAGAGGTTATTTATTATTTAATTGGAGTTCAATTAATTTCTTTTAGTGGAGTAGAAATTAATTTATGAATTAATTGAATTGGGTCCATGGACCGGGCCAATTATTAATTCATTGTAGCCAATAAAATAATAGGCCCAATGGATTCTCACTCATAGCCCAACTTGATATTGGAATCATATTAGATTTGAGACATATGAATTAGAGATGGAGAAGGATTTGTTGTTTCCTTTTCTTTATTTTTATGTTGCCTATAAATATACATGGTCTATATATATTTTAGGGTGTGATTTTTATGAGAAGGAAAAAGGAATAAATTTTCTCTCTCTCTAGAAAATTAGGGTTTATGTTCTCATCTAATGGAGGCTCCCACAAGCCTAGTTTTCCAAGGTCATTCATGGGGGCATATGAGTGATTCCTAAAGGCAAAATAATTACCAAGAAGATGGAGATCCAAGGAGAAGGCATCTTGCTAAGGGATCTACAATAAGTGAGAACATTCACTTTAGAGGAAAGTTTTAAAGGTTTACTCAGACCTTTGATGTAAGTATTCAATCCATTAATTGAATGATACATCATATTTTTATTTTTGCATAAAACTTGTCTCTATGTGATGAATCAAGATCTATGAATCAAAATCCCTCGAAAAGTTTTTAAAAACTTGCACGTTTCCCAACAAGAACTTCGGGTAACACTGTTCTGACTGCCCTTATATTAGGAAGGTGAGAAGCTGAACTACTTTTGCTTGACAGTTGGCTTTAAATTTTGAATGTCATTGGTGCTGAATGAAGTTCACACTATATTCCTAGAATTGATATTGAGTTCCCATAGATTTAGTTTGATAAAGATACTGAAATCATGTTAACAAATATAAATTGAAATTGAAAAAGAAGAACGAAAATTTTGCTGCTCGTCCTGATATATTGGGGATTAGTTTTAGTAATTGTGTCCTTGACGTGGAAAGACTCGTAACTATGTAAAAAAAAAAAAAAAATGACTCCAGCAGCATCATCAAATGCTCTTTATTATGCTATTAACACTAATGTGATTTGAGATTGAGACATCTGTTCTCTTGTCTGCTGCTATCATGACTGCCTTGACCATCATCCATTTTTCAATGATAATCCTGATTTTGTAATACAGAATCTCCCTGAGATGGACCTAAGCTCATCAGGATGATATGATACACAAATGAACATTTTTGCAGATTATCATTACTATTATCATTATTATTATTATTATTTTAACACCCTTTTCTAGCTTTCTGTTCTCAGGTTAGGACCTAGGTTTACCGTCCGCTTAGCTAGAGAAGCCATTTTTGAAAAAATTAAGGTCAAGAGCATCACAGGACCTCTACTCATGTGCATTCGAAATTGATATGTTCAGAAGGTTATATACACTTTTAGGTGCATACTTCACACAAATCTAGTGTTAGGCTTGTTCACTCAGTGTTTGGATATCCCCTACAGCAGAATCAGTTCTTTATATCGAGATCGGTGGCTGTAAATGCTTGTAAAGTGCGGTCCATGGTTAAGTTCATGAATTGAAACATCTAATTTGTGGGTCCGTCAATCTGCAAATTGGAGAGGAACTCTGCTGAACCATCAAGATTTTCTATAAAAGCAATAATTTGTGCAGAAATTTTTCCTAGTACTTTTCCCTCTAGGGTAGCATCGTCAGAAGATGTCATTTTCCCTACAGTGCTTTGCTTTAGTGTTGACTGAGGAAATTGGGCCCCCGTCAAGGATCAAGTTCTTTGATTGGATGAAACCTCTCTTAAGTCTTTTCCTAGATATTTTTCCTCATTTAATTTTCAAATGAAAAATAAAATAATTATTAGGTAAAGGTTCATTTGTCTATGGTCTTGGCTTTCTCTTTTAATTTTTTTCTTTGGACTGTGTTGGTTCTAGGCTGACTTTTAATTTGGTGAGGTCTGAAGCATAAGATCCTCAAACAACCTGGTAACTGGGGCCATAATTATATGAAGGGTGGGGACTCAGTTGAACATCTTCTCTTTAATTGTGAATTTGGTCGGTCTGTTTGGAAATGGTTAGCAGAATTCTTCAAGTTGAACTGGGGCCATAATTATATGAAGGGTGGGGACTGTTTGGAAATGGTTAGCAGAATTCTGGTTTATGTTTAACACCCAACACATCTGGTAAATTTACCTCAATTTGGTCCCAAGTTTGATGCTTTATTTACCAACCTGTGCTAATCTTCACCTCTCTCATTCTCTAGCACAATTTTCCCCATGATGACCATGGATACCCTGACATAATCATATTCTCTCTTTCAATTTTGTCTAATGCTCCTTCCTTCTACAGGACCATGCTAATTGCTAATGCCAGGGACTCTCGAGCTGTACTGGGCAAACGGGGAAGAGCAATTGAACTATCTAAAGACCACAAACCCAACTTCACATCCGAAAAACTAAGAATTGAGAAACTAGGTGGTGTTATTTATGATGGTTATCTTAATGGCCACTCGGGAGACTGGCACATGAAGGGACCAAAAGGTTCAATCTACCTCTGAGCCAGAGTTGGAGGAGGTTGTTTTGACAGAGGAAGACAAGTTTTTGATAATGGGCTGTGATGGCCTGTGGGATGCGATGAGCAGCCAATGTGCAGTAACAATGGTGAGGAAGGAGCTCATGTTGCACAACGACCCTGACAGGTGCTCGAGAGAGCTTGTCAGAGAGGCGCTCAAGCACAACACCTGTGACAACCTGACAGTTGTGGTGGTCTGTTTCTCCCCAGACCCTCCCCCTCGAATCCAAATACCTAGATCTCATAGGAGGAGGAGCATATCAGCTGAAGGGTTGGATCTCTTAAAGGGCGTCCTGAATAATGTGTAAGAAAAGAATTGTTCAACGGCTTGTACAGACATGACTGGAGTTGCTACTAGCAGTGGGGATTTTTCCTGAGTTTCTTCTGCCCCTCTTCGCGGTTGGACATTGCTGATTCTAGAGTCAAAAAAAAAATCATATGCATCCGAGTTCTGTACGATTTTGAAGCTTGGGAGTAATGATTTTTTTGATCCTCAGTGTCAGTAGATTGTAAAATTCTTGTTATCACTAACATTAGCATGTAATCTCATTGTTATAATACTTCATTTGCATTGATGAGAAATGTTAAGAGATTAGGGCACAAGCAATGCAAAGAAAACTTGAAAAAAGGATGTGAGTCATGGAATAATATTATGATAAATTGACAATGCCTCTTATGTAGTTTATTTTGGCAACAGAGCTATCAAATGAATTGTTTGTTACTTGTTTCACTCTCTATTTTCATGCCTTGTTGCACTAAAAGTCCCTCTATATATTCACCTGCTGTGGAAGTCAGTCCAAACACATCCTTACTTTATATATATATATATATATATATATTTTCCTTCTTGTCCATAAAATGAGATTTTATTGACCAAAAAATAAAAAACACATTCACATTCTACTTTTCTTCACTTGCTTTTATATAAGAAATAAATTGACAATCTGAAAAACACATTCACACGCCCACAAGTGACAAGAAAAATACAATTGCACCCCACTTTGAGGGTTAAATTTGTCACTTCATTTCATTATTAATTTTAAATCAGTGAAAAGTTGAATCTTTCCAAAGGGGAAAAAATAAAAAAATAAAAAATCAACTCCCTTTTTTATTCTGAAACATCTGATCCAGCCCATTGGGTTGAAAGGTGTGGTTGTGGGGAAACCATTGACCACCGAACCATAGGCCCAAAAAAAAACATCAAGAACCCAAACATTTTCTATTTTTCGTTTTTTTAACTCACTCCATTTTACACACGCACACTCTCTCTAAGCTATGGCGACGCTGAAAGAGATCTTAACCCGGAGGCCGGTGGCGGCGACGATCAGGCTCACCGTCCCAGCTGGAGGAGCTCGGCCAGCTCCGCCAGTTGGACCGGCGCTGGGTCAGTACAGGCTTAACCTAATGGCTTTTTGCAAAGACTTCAATGCTCGGACTCAGAAATACAAGCCGGATACGCCCATGGCCGTGACCATCACTGCTTTCAAAGATAACACCTTCGAGTTCACCGTGAAGTCTCCGTCGGTCACTTGGTACCTCAAGAAGGCCGCCGGCATTGAGTCCGGCAGCAGCCGACCCGGCCACGACATCGTCTCAACCCTAACCCTAAAACACATTTACGAGATAGCCAAGGTAAAGCAATCCGATCCCTATTGCCAGTACATGTCTCTGGAGTCTATTTCCAAGTCCATTATTGGCACTGCTAACACTATGGGGATCAAGGTTCAGAAGGACTTGGATTGATCAAATTTTCTAGAAGTGTTCGTTTTTCAATCGAATGTTATCTTTTTATTTTAATCTTGAAATGGTTCTGTAGCATCAGAGAACATGTTTGTTTGTTGTGATCTCAAAGAACATGATTTGCATATATATTTGTTGTTTCTTGATGAAAAGTTAAATGTCTGAATGTGTCTTTGGCTAAGAATTAACTGGGAAGTGAAATGGTGTGTGGAAAACGAAATATAAGCTTATCAGTGACCTCATTTTTCTTAAGCAATTTGCTTTCCTTTTAGTCAATTCTTTCTGGAAACCAAATATTAAGCAAATGAAGCACGTGATTGGGATAATTGTTTTGTAGATCAATTTATATATCATCTGCTGCTGTTGAAAGACATATAGGGAAATCTATATATTATATCAATTAATCCTATGAAGAAACTATTTTAAACCAGAGAATTGCTTAAGAAAGAGGGATCCTCTAATACATGAATTTCTTAGTTGTTATGGAGCTTGTGTTGCTATGACCTGTTTAGGAGTGTATATGGCGTAACCAGGTATTAAGATGGGTTACTACTTAATTTTTTAAGTCTGAAGTGTTGCTTAGATAATTGTGAGTTGTGATAATGAAGTGAGGTGATGGAAACTTGGCAATTTATTGAACAACTTAGTGGAGTGCAGAACACAATGTAGGTGAGTTGGTTGAGGTGATAGCTCTAGAACTACATCTCAGGTTCAACTCTTTCTAGATATACTCAATTCATGTAGTTTAGAAATGATTGTGTGTGTTTTTTAGGAGTTAGTCTCAACTACATAATTGTGACACCCTTTGCGTAACCAGAAAATAAAAACCAGGCTGTGCATGATGCTAGATTTTCAATATGTTGTTGGAGTTTATAGCATTTTGGATCTCATTTTTTGTGCTGGATTGTGTTACACACACGAAAGAACATAATGAACCTCCATAGCACAGGTGGCACAAAATGTCACCGTCTAGCTTTCTAGTTTCAAAAGTTGCTTACAAAATACCACTATGTTTTAACTCACCTGGGGATTATTTTAATTGAATAATATTGATGTATTATTGTGAGGTGAACTGCATGGCATGTGAAATTATTAGATAGTCCTGGACCATGAGGTTAAGTCCAATTGAAACTCTCCAACTTAAGGAAAGTGGACTCATAAGAGTTCAATAAGATATTACAAAGAAACTTAAACATGGTTTTTGGTTTGATTGGACCACCAAGTGACCTATGGTTCAAAACCAACTAATAATTTCTCCTGCAAAAAGGTGTAAAATCAGTTGGCAGTGAAGGGAAAAGTATTTTAGTGGATATATGAGCTGGTTTTAATTAAATACCCTTAACACTGCTTGTGGGAGCATTTAATACACGACTTAGGATAAGAATTGAAGACTATTTTAGTTCAAACGTTAAACCAGGTTTCTGAATTCCAATTTTCAGATGTGAATTTCATCTTGTGAAATGCAACCATCCTGTTTGTTTTGTGTATGTAATGGAATTCAGGAATGATATCTAGATATTAACAATGAAGTATGATAAGAATTTAGATTCAACAGTCAACGTGGCAAGCTTTCAATCTTGTAAAAATCGAGTTGTAAAAGAACACTGTTGAGGTCTTAGAAAGAGTGGACAGAAAAGGGAATACGGTCGAGGTTATGGCTTTAAAGCGGATGACAGGATTTTGTAAAATAGAGAAGGTGAGAGTTGGGCATTGCTATGCTCTCCCGATATGGACGCATTTCTATGGTCACTCTTGTATGTTTTATGAAATGAAAGTTTCTGGGATCGGCTGGAACTTTGTTGCATAGGATATCTTAATTAGCGAGTTGTGTTCTGGAGGCAGGACATGAGATGGTTCTAAGACGTGGAACTAGTATAGGAGAGTAGTTCTGGTTCTGGGGGTCGTATTAGTCCTTATAACAATGTCATATATGTGGCCATGTGGGTTCTAGAAGGATTGCTGCTTGATGAAGCCCCCATATTTGTAATTAAGAAGAGAGCTGTTAATAGAGGCTTGAGGATGGTTTCAGTGAGGAGATCATATTGAGGATGCAAAGAGGTTTGCAATCAGATGATTTGGGTAGGGGCTATTTCATTTTCCATGTGCTCTTGTTTACGTCAGTTTCATTTGAGGAATTGAGCTGATGAATGAGAAGGCTGGCCATGATTATTTTCCTGTTTCATCAATGTTGTTAACCTTGAACAGTGGGCTTGGCAGCCAGGGAAAAGTTGGGAGGACATCAGAACTCATGGACATGGTTAAAAGCTACAGTTTGATCGATTCTTCTTGTAGGAACAAGGTGTCCCAACATTCTACAAATGTTGGAGAAGGGTATTATTTCAGTCATTTTAAGAGATCTTGCTTTGTGTTCAAGAAACGAGATTGATAGAAGGCATGAATATTTTATTTGTAATTAGCCTCTTACAATGGATTTCTTGATGCCTGTCTTAGGTTATTCGTATTCAATTGATAAGTGTCAACCCAGTGATTGCTTAAATTAGTGAAATTCTTAAAACTGAGGGGGGATGTTTCTGCTCTGTTGTTTTTAATTTGCTTTCAAGATTTGGAATTCATTTTGTTTTTATTTGGAGTGGGTTGGCTCATCTAGAACCTGTTCCTGACTTTGAGTTGCTAAATGACCAGAGTCGAGATCGTTTTCCTTATATGATTAGCATATGAAAGTAAGAAGCTTAGCAGTTCAAGGTCGAAATTAAGTAAATCTAGGAGGGATGTTAAGAGTGGAAGATTAGGAAGAGGACGAGTAAAATTTCTCTCCAGCAATCTATATTTTGCCGTGTACTGGAGATAACTGAGATCAACTCAGCAGCAGGCGAGATCAACTGCTGGATTGATCTCAGCCCTTTTCAGTGCACTGTGGAATACAGGTACACTGGAGAGAATGCTGATTCAAAGAGGACTCAAGTTTTATTTTCCGCGTACTTAAAATGGTTGCTTTCTGACTTTGAACCTCAATTATAAACTAAAATCTTCTCCATTGCATTGTTGCCTTATGAAAAACAGTGGGAATTACTTTACAATGAATCTCACATTGGTGGATTTAATTCAAATATAAAAGTTTAGCATGTGACATGGAAATACCATACTTGAAGAGAGAGAGATGCAATGTGTAAGGAGAATGATGAAAATGGTACTTAAAATAATCTTCGTTCTAACAATGGTAGCTTTCATCCCCACGAGGGCCCTAACTAGCTCAACGTCCTCCCACTTGCCAAATTGATTGAACAACCCATAGTGACAAATTACAATCACAATCAAAGGTAATGTAGAGTTGTAGACACTTCTTTTATTGGGTATCAATCATCATTCTTTTGCTCTTCATCACGTCAGATTTTTTTTGTTGTATACATAAAATTGCTTGAAAATTTTAATCTCTCTTGTTTTGTTTGTTGGCCTTTCTGTTTGTGTTGTTTATATTCTTGTTTTACTAATCTTACAAATTCTCTTTTATAAAAATAAATAGGTTTTATTTATTTGTAATATAGATATGATAGTTTAGATTATGAGTTTGTTCCTATATGGGGGTCACAATCCCCATTTCTTGATGCCCGAGTTACTGTCTTGGGATATTCGTATTGTCAACACAGTGATAGCTTAAATTAGTGAAATGCTTGAAACTCAGACGGGATATTTCTGCATTGTGATTTATCTGCTTTCGTGATTTGGGGATTCATTTTGTTTTTGTATTTGTTTGGAAAGAATTGGCTCATCTAGAACCTGTTCCTGACTTTGAGTTGCTAAATGACCAGAGTGGAGATCGATTTCCTTATATGATTAACATATGAGAGTAAGAAGCCTGGCAGGTCAAGGTCATGATAAGTGACTCTAGGAGGGCCGTTAAGAATGGAAAACTGGGAAGAGGCCGACTAAATATTCTCTCCATTAATATGTATTTTGTGGTATACTAGAGATGACTGAGATCAACTCAGCAACAGGTGGGATCCACTGTTGGATTGATCTCAGTCCTTTTCAGTCCACTGTCTGACTTTGAATTTCTATCATCGAATTGTCAATTTGAATAACTGAAATGGAATTACTCTACATTGAACTCCACAGAGCTGGTGGGGAGATCCCGTCATGAAGTTTAATTCGAATATAGAAGTTTAGCATAATAGATTATCATAGATTTGGCATAGGTTTGTGATATTTGTGAAATTGATTGAACAACCCATAGTCACCATCACAATCAAAGGTAATGCAAACACTTATTTTATTAGGTATCAATCATCATTTTTTTTTATTCTTCACCACCTTAGATGTTTTTTCCGATTTGGCAGTGCTGCTTGCAGCAGTGGTCTCAATGGATAATATTGAATGTGCCCTTGTAGCTGAATGTCTAGCTTTGTAGTTTGCCATCAATTTGAAGGTTGGAGGAATGTTGTTTTTGAGAGTGATGCCCAGGTTGTATATTCGGCCCTATAATGGACATTAAGAATTTATTAGTTTCTTCATTTGATGTGTGTCTCCTCTCTTATGTCCGTAGAGAAGCCAATAACGTGGCTCATGCATTGGTTAATTTGTGTGTAGGGAGACTGGAAGGAAAGTGAATTCTCTCCCCCTTCTGTGGTCCTACAATTTGATCAGGATTATAATATTCGATTATTGCAATGAAATTTTTTTATCTTTGCCAGGTTATAAAAAAAAAAAAAAAGCATGTATTTTTAGTTGCATATCCGAAAAATATACTGTATATGATTCTGATAATGAAAAGTATCTCTTATTATTCTGATCTCCTCTATCCTATTTAATTCCAATAATCATATGTTTTGTTTAGACTTTAAAATCTCCCATTTCAAAGCCATCCACATATTTTGTCGGTGATCTAAATGCAATTTGCACTAATTTTCCTCTCTTGTTTTGGGTTTTTCAAAAACAATTCTCGACTTGATTAATATCATAATACCAGCAGCCCCATCTCTCTCTCTCTCTCCACATATTACAATACAGAAGAGAGAGAAGACTAGTGCATACCATCCTGTTCTCTCATTTGCATTTGTCTCCTTCAGCAAAACCGTCTCCTATCAAAGAAATTACCTAGTTCCACATTCCCTTATCCTCTCCACTCCTATTCTCAACACACAAAATTCAATCACAGCAGGGCCGCCCCCCCCCCCCCCCCCCCCCCCCCCCCCCCCCCCCTCTCTCTCTCTCTCTATATATATATATATATATATATCTCACAGGACACCATGGGATTTGAGAAAGAAGTGTGCTCATCCTCTCATGTGCTCCAAATTCCACGTCTATCCAGAGAGGACACTCCACTCCTCTCCAAATCTAAACACCTCTCCACCCAATCCAAGACCTTTGCAAACGTTTTCATTGCTATAGTTGGCTCAGGTGTCCTTGGCCTCCCCTACACCTTCAAAAGGACAGGTTGGGTCATGGGTTCACTCATCCTCATCTCGGTTGCCTTCCTCACATACCACTGCATGATGTTGCTCATCCACACTCGTCGGCGACTCGAATCCCTCCACGGCTTTGCCAAGACCAAGATATCCTCCTTCGGCGATCTGGGTTTTGTTGTCTGTGGCCCCGTCGGCCGCTTCTCCGTTGACTCCATGATCGTCCTCTCCCAAGCCGGTTTTTGCATCAGCTACCTCATTTTCATTGCCAATACCTTAGCATACCTTTTCAATTACTCTTCAATCAATCTCAATCCCACAATATTGGGTTTTTCACCAAAGTCATTCTTCATCTGGGGTTGTTTTCCCTTCCAATTGGGATTGAATTCGATTCCGTCGCTGACCCATTTGGCCCCTCTGAGCATTTTCGCCGATGTAGTCGATATCGGAGCAATTGGTGTGGTTATGGTGGAAGATGTGTTGATTTTTCTGAAGCAGAGGCCTGTTTTGCAAACATTTGGAGGGTTCTCAGTGTTCTTCTACGGTATGCGTGTGGCGGTTTACGCATTCGAAGGGATTGGAATGGTTTTGCCACTGGAATCAGAGATGAAAGACCGAAGCAAATTCGGGAAAATTCTGGGTTTGACAATGGCTTTCATTTCTTTCATGTACGGAGGTTTCGGAGTTCTGGGTTACTTTGCATTCGGTGAAGAGACCAAAGACATAATCACAACCAATTTTGGGCAGGGTTTCGTGAGCAGTCTGGTCCAGCTAGGTCTGTGTGTGAACCTGTTCTTCACTTTCCCATTGATGATGAACCCTGTTCATGAAGTGGTTGAGAGGAGGTTTTGCGAGGGCAAGTACTGTTTGTGGCTGAGATGGGTTGTGGTTTTGGGGGTGAGTTTGGTGGCACTTTTGGTGCCCAATTTTGCAGATTTCTTGTCTCTGGTGGGGAGTAGTGTGTGTATAGTTGTGGGTTTTGTGTTGCCTGCTTTGTTTCACTTGACAGTGCACAAGGATGAGTTGAGTAGGAAAGGGTTGGTGTTGGATTTGGCAATTGTGGTGTTAGGGTTGATTTTTGGGATATCAGGAACATGGTCTTCTCTACTGGAGATTTTTGCAGCCATGGATTGACCAACATTTTTTCTTTTTTAATAATTTTTATTTTAATTTTGATAAAATGCATTTTTTGCACTGTTTAAAACGAAAGATCAATTGTAAAGAAGTGTTTGATTTAATTTATGACTACAATAAAAATACTGAGTAAAAAATTGTTGACATATAATTTATATTTCTATCCACACCAAACATACAATTCATATTTCTAAACCCTAAAGAAAAAAAGAAATACTTGATTCAAAAACGTGCCTACTAAATCAGTGGCATATTGGACTTTATGTAAAAATATTGTGGGTGTTTACAATTGTGGTCATTCTATTGGATTACAACTGTTTAAGGAACTTTTTTTTTTTTTTTTTTTTTTTTTTTTTTTTTTTTTTTGGGTTCACGAGTTTGTAATATTGTTGTATATAGTACTGAGGAGGCCCAGGACGACATGGGCCGAATCTGACTTGCAAGCACGACATTCGGTCCGTACAGCTGGGTCGGCCCATAAAAAGACACTGCCATATGGGCCGAACGCAAATAAGCCCATCAAAGGCGACCAGGACTTATGGAGGAACAGGCCCAGATCCAGCAATCCGTCAATATTTGTAAATATCTATAAATAAGGGAAGGAATGAAAAGAAGAGGGGGATCTTTTGGTTGAAGTGTAAGAATTCTAGAGAGAGAAAGTGGGGATGAATTTCTTGCATCTTCAATTGGCGCCGTCTGTGGGAAACGCATGGAAGTTTGGTTGATCAATGAGGAATATCGAGTGGATTCAGACCAATTCGGTTGATCGAGACTCGATCTTTGGGATTTGGATCCAGATCTGAGCGATTGTGACCTACTCTGGAGGAATTACAATTCTTGAAGCTTTGGCGGAAGTGGCTTCAGATCTACGCAACAACGAGTTGTTCGATTGTGGCGGGATCTGACGGATTTAGAGTTCAGACAATTCAGATCTCGTAAACGGTGAGCGTAATTCGGAGAATTCGAAACCAGATCTGAAAAATTCCCACTCACGAAGCTCAGATCTACTCGCGAACTTGAGATTAATGCCTTTACTCCGTTCAGGAATAATGATAGGTGAAAGCTCCAATCCGATGGAGGCTGTCCAGCAAACAAAGCTTGAGGAGTTGATGAACTTGATTGAGGCTCTCAAAAAAGAGAATGCAGAATTGAAAGCTGGAATGCAACATCGGCAAATACCTGCGGTTTCGTATCCACTTCCGGTCGGTGAAGGAGGTGTTCAATCTAATATCGCGCGTCAAGGCGAACAGGACGAGAGCAATCAGTCAGCTCACCACCGTGATGAAAGGATGATGGACAATTTGCCGCCAAATGTTCGTCGAGTTGAAGATCACGAAGGATCGACTCACGTTGATCCGCATCGGGAAAGGTTCGACCGAGAGGAAATGATAGAGGTTGATCGCCGTCGAGTAGCGTCGCCTTGGCAAAGAGAGTTCATAGAGGAACGGTCGTTCGATCCGTCTTACCGGCCCTCCATGGCTACTATCACTCATCGCGGTTCGGAGGGCAGAACCGTAACTCACAGAGCAACCGCTGGACTCCAGAGAGAGAATGAAGCTCTCCGATCCGCAGCTCGGACGGTTGATTCACCATTCACCGACGAGATCTTGAATGCCCCGCATCCAAGGAAGTTTGCTATGCCAGTCTTTATTCTGTTTGACGGAACAACCGATCCGATCGATCATGTGTACCATATCCAGTTGAAAATGGCCCTGAATACGGAAAACGACTCTTTAATGTGCAAATGTTTCCCTACAAGCCTGGCCGGACCGGCGCTCAGCTGGTTTAAAAACTTGCCTAGGAGCTCCATTGGTAGCTTCAGAAACCTGTGCGATCGGTTCATAAGCCAGTACTATGGGAACAAGCGCCCGCCGAAGGACATCTCGAGCCTATTCACGATGAGGCAGCACAAAGATGAACGTCTCCAGGCTTTTCTTACCAGGTTTAATCTCACTAAGAGTATGGTGATCGAATGCCACCCTTCTACAGCAGTTCAAGCCTTCAAGTTAGCCATGACATGTGGAACTCCGTTTCACACCAGTCTGGTAGTGAACACGCCGACTACTATGGATGAACTCAATGAAAGAGCCGATGGCTTTGTGCGCCTAGAAGAAGAGGAGGCAGCTAATGCTCGGACAGCGTCGCTCGTGTCGACCGAGGAAAAGTCCAAGGCAAAGATCAGGCAGAAGCAGGCTCAGCCGCAACGTCAGACCTCTTGGAAGGCAGAAAAAAGGTCCAGGGAGGAAGAGCTGATTACTCCGCTGAAGGTCACTCTGGCGAGGCTGTATCAGGAGAACAAAGATAAGTTTCATCCACCACTGCTAATTAGGCAACCCCTCGAACAGAGGGATCAAACTAAACATTGTGCTTTCCATTCCGATTTCGGTCATCAAACTAACGAATGCAGGAACCTGAGGAGGCAGGTGGAGATGTTGATAGCTAGAGGGGAGTTCGCGAGTTATGTTCAAGGCTCGGCGATAGAGCAGAATCGACCGGTGGAACAAATAAAAAGGAGTCATAAACAAAGCTCCCACAATTCACAACCAGTTCGTATAATCAATGCTATCCATGGTCGACCCGAGCCTAGTGAAGAGTCAGATGAGTTACTCCGGGCGCGCCTGCGGCAGGCGCAGATGAAGAAAAGGGTCAGCAGTGTGAATACTCTACACCAGCAGAGCCCGTCGATGCAGATAAGGTTCGACCGGACAGACCTGCAGCGTGTTCAACTGCCCCATGAAGACCCGTTGGTAGTCAGTTTAACAGTGGCGGACTGCTTGGTGCGCAGAGTTCTGATCGATCCTGGGAGCAGTGCGAATGTCATGCCGAGGGACACATTTGATAGGCTCGAGATTAAACCAGAGAGGCTCAAGCCCACTGGAAATCCCTTGTTAGGGTTCGATGGGAAGAGGGTGGAGCCCGTCGGGATGGTGGAAGTGGAAGTTCAAGCTGCAGAACGAGCTCTTATGGAAACTTTTGTGGTTGTAGAAATTCACCCCTCGTATAATCTCCTGATGGGAAGAGGATGGATTCACAGAGTCCAAGGTGTACCCTCAACTCTGCATCAGGTCATGAGGTGCCTCGGACCCGATGGAGATAAAGTGATAGACATTCGGGGGGATCAGGTCGCAGCCAAAGAGTGTTATTCCGTCACACTAAAGCATGCTGGGAAAGGGAAGGCGCCCGTCCGTTCGGCAAGCCCCAGATAGCAATTACAGGAACCTCCGCCCGAGCAGAACAGGGTGGAGGAGTCAGTCGACTTGACCGGGGAGCCCCTTCTGGATGTGCAGATCGATCAGTCCAGGCCAGAACGAACTACCAGAGTAGGTATAAGACTGACCAGAGAAGAGCAGCAAGAGCTAGTGGATTTCTTGTCCCACAATGCCGACGTATTTGCATGGAGTCACCTAGACATGCCTGGAATTAGTCCCTCCGTGTCCTGTCATTCCCTGAATGTCAATCCCAATTTCAAACCAGTGAAACAGAAGCAGCGAAGATTTGCTCCAGAACGTAATCAAATCATAGCGGAAGAGGTCGATAGGCTGCTTGATGCGGGATTTATCAGAGAAGTGCACTACCCTGATTGGTTGTCCAACGTCGTTGTCGTGCAGAAGAAGAATGGGAAATGGCGAGTATGCATTGATTTCACCAATTTGAACAAAGCCTGTCCGAAGGACAGCTTCCCGCTGCCTAAGATTGATCAAATGGTGGATACCACCACCGGGTATGAGCGTTTAACCTTTCTGGACGCTTATTCAGGTTATAATCAGATCCCTATGGACCCCGCAGATGAAGAAAAAACTTCTTTTGTCACCGAGCGAGGAACATACTGCTACAAAGTTATGCCTTTCGGACTAAAGAATGCGGGAGCAACTTATCAAAGACTTGTTAGCAAAATTTTTAAGAATCAAATGGGTAAGATTGTGGAAGCCTATATTGATGATATGGTGGTAAAGAGTAGGAAGAAGGATGATCATCTGAAGCATCTGCAAGATGTATTTGATGTACTGAAGCGATATGGGATGAGGCTCAATCCAACCAAGTGCTCGTTCGGTGTGAGTTCCGGACAGTTTCTGGGACACGTGGTCAATCGTAGAGGCATCGAAGTTAGCCCCGTTTAAGCAGAGGCTTTGATTAAGAATGCCGAGCCAAAGACGATCAGAGATGTGCAAGCCCTCACAGGACGAATAGCTGCATTAAGTCGATTTATTTCAAAATTGTCAGATCACTGCAAACCGTTCTTTGACACGATTCGGAGCCATGGAAGGCAGGTCTGGGGGGATGAGCAACGACAAGCATTGACTCATTTGAAGGAATATATGCAGAATCCACCAGTCCTATCAGCCCCAGATCCGGAAGAAAAGTTATTTCTATATCTTGGAGTATCTGGTGTCGCGACAAGTGCCGTTCTGATTCGTTGCAAGGAAGGGGTGCAATACCCGGTATTTTATGTAAGCAAAACACTGACAGATGCAGAAAAAAGATACTCAAAGGCCGAACGGGTGGTACTTGCACTTGTAAATGCAAAAAGAAAGTTGAGGCATTATTTCGAATCCCACCCCATAGCTGTTCTAACAACTTTCCCAATCAGAACGCTTATGCACAAGCCAGAGCTCTCGGGCAGAATGACAAAGTGGGCCATAGAGTTGAGTTCATTTGACATAACGTATGAGCCGAGAATAGCTCTTAAAGGGCAAGCGGTGGCCGATTTCCTGCTAGAATGTGATGCCGAAGATACGGAAGAAGACCTTAGATGCGGCTCTTGGAAACTTTTTGTGGATGGCTCCTCTAACCAGATGGGGGCTGGAATTGGGATCAAACTGCAAACCCCAGAGGGTACTTCCTTGAGCCAAGCACTCAGACTTGAGTTCCGAGCCACCAATAATGAAGCGGAATACGAGGCGTTGCTAAATGGATTAAAGTTGGCCAGAGAGCTACAGATCAAAAGTTTGACTGTGTATAGTGACTCGCAGCTGATTGTTCGGCAGGTAAATGGTGAGTACGCGACCAAGGATGACACGATGGGGGCATATCGTTCTGCCGTTCTGCATAAAGCCAAGGACTTTACAAAGATTGAATTCATACAGCTGCCGAGGGAACAGAATGCAGATGCGGACCGGTTAGCATGTAGTGCTTCGAGTTGCGGTGAAACATTGGCGAGGGTGATTCCAGTAGGAATACTGACCCAGCCATCTATTTTCGAAGAACCCTTGGACTCTGACCCTTGGCAAGTCAACGTCATACCGTATGAACCGAGTTAGATTGACCCCATCATTACCTATGTTCGAGATGGCATTTTGCCTATACAGAAGGATGAAGCTAGGAGACTCAAAAAGAATGCTGCAAAGTACGCCATCGTGCGTAGCCAGCTGTACAGAAGGTCCTACTCTGGCCCATACTTGAAGTGTGTCACCCCCGCGGAGGCGCAGCAGGTATTGCGAGCTATTCATGAGGGTGTGTGTGGCAATCATTCTGGGGGGCGATCGTTAGCGCATAAAGCAATGACACAAGGGTATTTCTGGCCAAACATGTCAAGAGATGCGGAGGAGTTCTCTCGAAGGTGCGATAAATGCCAACGATATGGACCATTGATCCACCAACCACCTGAGGAATTGCACGTAATGGCCTCGCCATGGCCTTTCGCGCAATGGGGGATGGATGTGGTCGGTCCTCTGCCAACTGCAAGAGCTCAGAACAAGTATGTGTTACTGGCCACGGATTACTTCACTAAATGGGTGGAAGCAGAACCATATCCTAGCGTGACTCAGACTCATGTGAGACGATTTATTTGGAACAATATTATCTGCCGTTTCGGTGTTCCCAGATCAATAGTCATGGACAATGGCACAAACCTCGACAGCAGGCAAGTAAGAAAGCTGCTGGAGGAGTATGGAATCAACCAGAAGTTGGCTGCAGTAAGTCATCCTCAGGCCAACGGACAAGCAGAAATCACAAACAGAACCATTTTCGCCTGCATTAAGAAGAAGCTGGAAGATCATAAAGGGAAGTGGTTGGATGAACTCCCGAACGTTCTATGGGCTTACAGAACCACCCCAAGGCGGCCGACTGGGGAGAGCCCGTTTGCAATGGCGTATGGTACCGAGGCAGTTATACCTGTTGAGCATTTGGTCCCCACTATCAGAAGCTTAGCATGGAGTCGAGATCAGAACGACAAGATGTTAAGATTGAACCTCGATATGATAGACGAAAGGAGGGACGCAGCGGCTATAAGGTTAGCATCGTATCAGCAAGTATTGGCGAATAGTCACAACAAAAGAGTAAAACACAGGGATTTTGCCCCTGGCGATCTGGTTCTGAAAAGAAAGGTGGGGATGGTCAAAAAAATGATGCCACCCTGGGAAGGCCCATACAAAATTACAGAAGTCATAGGCAAGGGGGCATATACGTTGGAAACCATGGCGGGAAGGTTGGTCAGCAAGCCCTGGAACGCCACGTCTCTGAAGAGGTACTACCAATAAAAGCTAAGTTTTGGCTTTAATTGGATGTTGTTTGTTGTCAATCAAATACGTATGAATGAGCAAGTTACTGAAATTTACAAAAAAAAATAACTTTCTTTTCCAACGGCCTACTAAAAAATGAAAAGCCAAGTGGCAAGTGGCATTCTAGCCGAGCGCCAGGCACTTAAGCAAGATAAGTGGCAGCTGGCACCATAAGCCGAACGCCAGACACTTGCTAAAAATTTAAAGCCAAGTGGCAAATGGCATTCTAGCCGAGCGCCAGGCACTTAAGCAAGATAAGTGGCAGCTGGTACCATAAGCCGAATGCCAGACACTTGCTAAAAATTTAAAGCCAAGTGGCAAGTGGCATTCTAGCCGAGCGCCAGGCACTTAAGCAAGATAAGTGGCAGCTGGCACCATAAGCCGAACGCCAGACACTTGTTAAAAATTTAAAGCCAATTGGCAAGTGGCATTCTAGCCGAGCGCCAGGCACTTAAGCAAGATAAGTGGCAGCTGGCACCATAAGCCGAACGCCAGACACTTGCTAAAAATTTAAAGCCAAGTGGCAAGTGGCATTCTAGCCGAGCGCCAGGCACTTGCCATAAACAAACACACGGCAAAGCTAATATAAAAGAAAAGAGAGAAAAGATATATATGTATTGAAAATAAGTTGAACAGAGCACAACACAAAGGGAAAAAGAGTTCTGTCATTTCATTGATATTAAGCATTGAGTTTACAAAAGTGAGATGTCCATCGTTACAAAAAGATATGGAATGGAAGAGTCCAAAGGAGTCCTAGCTAGACGCCTCAGTACCAACAGCATCCTGGTCATGCCGACCCGCCTCCTCGGCCCCATCAGCCGTCTCACCTTCACGAGTTGGGGAATCAAGATGAATGACTGAATCGTTCGGCTGGGGCTCAGCGTCAGCAGTGGCTATGGAAGGTACCACGGTTGACGATTGAGGAGCGGTCAGAGGCAGAGCGGTAGGAGGAGCTGTGATGATCCTTGAGGAAGCAATGTCCTGGCACTCATCGAATATGCGCTCCGCTTCGGTGGGTTCTGGGTCGACATAGACCCCCAGAGGTTCGATCCCTAGATCCTTGTCGACCTCATCTGGAGTGGAACTGGTCTGTCCCTCATCCGGAACTCGGTCGGCGAAACCTTCCCGGAATCCTTGAGCATATCTAAGAGCACCGACCCTTGAGAACCGAGCGTGAAGAGCCAGCATCCCACCGCTCACTCTGCTGATCGCATCGATCAGAGCGGTACGCTCGTCCAGAGCTCTTTTCTCAAAAGCCATCCGAGCAAACTGTTCATCAGCCAGAAGGCGCTGGAGTTCTGCCTTTTCTTCTCTAATTGAGTCACGCTCAGTCTGCCAGATGCTCTTCTCAAGCTGGAGGGCATCCTTCTCATCCTGAAGGGAGTCATTCTCCTTCTTTAGGACATCTCTCTCTTGTTCAATTTTGTCAAGCCGAGCCAGTACCTCGGTATTCTTCATGGCGAGAAGGTCGTTTTCTTTATTAGCCACCTCCAGGCTATCAGAAAACTTACGAGCCCTGGCGTTCCCCATCTCCACCTGCTTCTGCATAGCCATCATTCCGAACAATGTCTGCATAGGTGAACATTAAGAACGGTTAAGCCAATAGTTAGGTCGGGCGAAGGCAAGACCAAATAATATGAGAGAATTCATGAGTTGGAAAATAAAAGTCACCTCCATAGCAGATTGGGGAAAGCGGCTGAACACATCCTTCTGGGATAGGCCCTTTGCCGCCTCAAGGTCTTTCGGAGTCCACATGCTCCTATAGTACGCCATGGCGGTCTGGCCATCCTTCAGCATGGTCTCGTTCGGTTTCACGAACGTCCCATCAGTTCGGGTGTACCGAGGGGCCCATGGCGGTAAGGTGGGGATAGAAGGGGGGCCCGAAGCAGAAGCGGAGCCACCAGCTGCAGTAGGCCCAGAGGGAGCAGGAGCTCTGATCGCACGGTGCAAGAGAGCACCCGGCCCGGAGACCCGGGTCCTTCTTATGAGAGGCTCCTCCTCAGGATCGACCTCACTGTCAGGATGAGGCCTTTTGCCTCGTTCTTTGTCCCGAACGCCCCCCGCAGCCGCAGGAGCTGTGGTAGTTTGGGGAGACGCGCTCTGGTTGGCAGCAGGGGCGCTAACAACAGAGTTAATAGCCACTGTGCTCGGGATAGTGTCAGAGATGGTGGCTGAGGAAGAGGCTAATGCTGGAGAGGAAGTCGTCCCAGCAGCAGGAGTGGCTGGGGGAGTATTTTTCTTCCTGCCAAAAGAAGGAATCTGAAGCCTGCTCATGTTGTAGCCGAGTGATGAGAGCGCTAATAGGTTATCTGAAGTGAGGAGATCTGAGCAGGAAGGAATATCGTTTAGAACGTATTTCTTCAAGTAATTACTCCTATCCCTGCAAACACTGTAGCTCAAGTCATCACAAGGTATTCCTAAGGAACGGCATAAGAAAGTACAAAAACGGGGAACGCATGTTTCGCAGGGGCAATCATGTTTATGAGATTTGAATTTCTTATAGGAGGAGACAGAACAGACACCAAAGGCGCTCGGGATTAGGTAACCCTCTGCAGCCGGCGAAGACCAAGCCCCACTAATGCCCACGATGCTATCCCTCCAACCCTTTTCAGATTTTATTGTGTCCGTACATATGGACATCTTCTCGAACGGGTAGAGGTGGTAGAAGGGTTCGTTAGTACGGATCTTACTGACCTTATAGCACAGAAGAAGGTCTATGAGGTCAATGTCCAGATTTCTGTCACGCATCAACAGGAGCATAACGGATATGATTCTAAAGAAGTTGGGGTTAACCTGCAGGGGGGATATCCCCAATCTATTGAAGACATAACTAAAGAAAGGGTGCAGAGGGAACTTAACAACATTCAATTGAAGGTTCGTGAATAAGACTTCGCCGGGCAGGAGGCCGGCACCGGTCATAATGTTAACGTCCTGGGGGCAAACCCTAACTTCGATGTTGTCAAGAAGTCTAAGTCTCATACGAAGAACATCCAGATCTACAACCATGGTGGAAGTGCTTGAAGGATCTAAAAGGGGGTAAATAGAAGCCTGCCGAAAGTAAAAAGGAACAAAACTAACCTCAGAGGACTGCAAGATCGCTGGAAGAATGACTCTTGAAGGATTTCACCAGAAAAAGCTTAGCACAGTTCTAGAAAGAGATAGATTTGACTGATGATGGAGACGGTAAAAGGACGTGAAGTGGTATTCTAGAGCTTTATAAAGGCGAGGGGGGCCCGAGGGCCGAAGCGTCGGGAAGGCGAGAAATTCCTCGAGCCCCGGAACATTGATTCTGGATCTGACCGTCCGTTCCCCCACGTGGTTTTCTCGAGCCATCAACGTCATGATGAGACGCCATCAATAATTACCCCCTTATTAAATAAGGGGCAATTATGGGGGCAGTTGAGGAGGCCCAGGACGACATGGGCCGGATCTGACTTGCAAGCACGACATCCGGTCCGTACAGTTGGGTCGGCCCATAAAAAGACACTGCCATATGGGCCGAACGCAAATAAGCCCATCAAAGGCGACCAGGACTTATGGAGGAACAGGCCCAGATCCAGCAATCCGTCAATATTTGTAAATATCTTGTAAATATCTATAAATAAGGGAAGGAATGAAAAGAAGAGGGGGATCTTTTGGTTGAAGTGTAAGAATTCTAGAGAGAGAAAGTGGGGATGAATTTCTTGCATCTTCAAGTACGGAGTAATTCTTAACCCCCCTTTTCTTCTGATCGTCTAAACTTTTTTTATTTTATATGGGATTTTTATTGCGTCATTTGAATTAAACCTATATAGAATTGAAGTCGGGCTGTTTTCTCATCAAAGTTTAAAATTCAGAATTTGAATATATAGAATCTGAATACTTATCTTTTCGCGTCACCCAAATATTTTATGGATCTCTTGTATAATTGGGAAGAAAAAATAAGATGTCAAACAAAAAAAATCTGTATGAATGATAATGTGTCAAAAAAAAAAAAAAAAACAACAACACAAACCAAACAAGCACTTCATCGTCATTAGGGTGTGGCAAAATGTTACCGGCGAACGGATGGTGCTGTTGCAGAAAAGGCGTTGTATGTTGGGGAACTAGTACGAGCTATTGTGGTTGTACATATAAAAAATCACAGATTACTTGTCGAACCCCATGGTTTTAGTAGACTTGGCTCTGTTCCCTTACTCAACTGAGTGGAGCTAGCTCGGTAATTGTGGATTAGTTGAGCATTAGTTTGCTCCACCCCACCTAGGGAATGTGAGTTCAAGGCGTGCGAAATAGTATTGGTCTGGCTCGAACTCGATGGCAAGATCACTTTTGGAGGATGCTCCAATGATCTTGGACATCGATTGTCTCTAGACATAAATTCGAGCAATCCTGATTATAATTCGGATACATGCCAACTAAACCGGATCGCAATCAGAACTGCTCAAATTCATGTCTAGAGGCAACCAATGCCTAAGATGATTTGAACATCCTCCGAAAGTGATGATGTCATCGAGTTCGGGAAAAACCAACACCATTACGCACACCTTGGACTCACATTCCCTCAGTGGAGTGGAGCAAACTAATCCTATCCATAATTTCCGAGTTAGCTCCATTCAGGTGAGTTAGGAAGTGGGATGGAGTCTACCAACAGTACATGTTCGTAGGCAATCTGCCATTTTCCACATGTACAACCACAACCACCCGTATCAGTTCCCTACATGCAGACTGATGAGGTGAATCCAATGGCATTAGCTTCATTAATGGGACAACTGTGTACTGGGTCACAGCTATCTACTGGGTCATGTAAGCTAATGAGGTGAATCTAATGGGCACGTATCTCAGATGCCATCAGCTCTATTCATGGGACATCTGTCTACTAGGTTGCATCCACTGAGTAACAACATTTTCTATGCCAGGAGCTTGTGTTGGCTGGTAACATGCAGCCACAGCCCAATGGGATGAATATGTTGGGCCATGATGTGTTTGCTCAAGGAGCACAACTCAAAATGGTTCATAGCATGCACCTTGAGCCTAGCAATGCAAACCCATTAGACAACACACTTCAATATGAATCTTCAGTTACACAGCACAAATCAAAGATAACTTGATCTCTAGCACAACATAAACCAAAAGTAACTAAGAGTAACTTGTTAGACAATTTACAAAACCAAATCAAATCACCGTAAATGAATTTTGACATACCAAGCTATTTTCTGGGTGGATTTGTAGGATTGGGTTTATCAAGAAATGTCTTTACCCCATAAGATATTGGAAGTGCAGGACTAACAGAAAACGATTACTTATATTTAAGAATATGAGAAAAAATTGAAGAGGCATATCAAAGAGTATGAGGACTAGCAGAACACGAGTACTTACATTCGACAACTAACACTAGACTAGAAATGTATTTATAGTTGGAGATTTGAAAAGGGAACACAGCGTCGTGAAGGTTACATCATGGGCCGCAATAGCATCACAATACTACGCATGATGAATTCAATTACTTTACAGGAAGGTTAATAAATGTACATTGGATTTCTTAACGTGATGGGCGACATGCGTGTGTCATATGAAATATATTGTCCGCTTAATAAATTTTTATTTAGAGATTTGGTAAGGTATCATGTTCCAATCGCGTGGTAAGTGTGGGTTATGTAATCCACACTACGACCACAACACTATGCATGATGAATTCAACTAACGTGCGAGATGCGTGTGTCATGTGAAATGTGTGGACCATATATGTAGCCCATCCAAAATGGGGTGATGACTTAAATGACTTGTAAATATATTGTGCATCATTTACAGATAAGTTAGTAAATCTAAATTGAATTTGTAGGGTATGTGTAGCACATCTTGCCATTGCAATATGAACAAATAATTTTTTATTTAGAGATTTGAGAAGGTAACATGTGTCGATCGCGTGACAAGGGTGGGCCACACGTGTAGTCCACATTGTCATCGTAACATTACGCGTGATAAATGCAAATTCTATTTATAGATTTAAAAAGTCACGCGCACATGCGTGTCATGTGGGATGTGCGGACCGCATGTGTAGCTCACCCAAGCAACACATGTGATGACATAAGTTACGAATAATATCATTTACAGATAAATCAGTAAATGTATATTAGATTTGGAGAAATGTGTAGTCCACCTTGCTAATGAATTGTGGACGAGAAGTAAATTTATATTTGGATATTTGAAAAGTTAACATAGCGTTATGTGTCAATTGTGTGGCAAGTATAGACCACACAAGTAGTCCTATTATGCAATAGACATAATGAATTCAATTGCTTTATAAGTTAATACATGCAAATTGGATTTAGAGATTGAAGTGACTAACGTGACGTGACACATGCATGTAATATGAAATATGGTGTAGCCCACCCAACACGGTGTTTTAACTTCGATACATCATTAACCTATAGGTTAGTAAATGTATATTCGAGTGGGACAATATGTAACCCACATTGTGATTGCGAACACGAATGTAATGCGTGCCAATCATGTGAAGACAAGTGTGGGTGAAAGATGTAGTCCCCATTGTCATTGAACACTACCTGTAATGAATTCAATTGTTTTACAATTAGGTTAACAAATACAAATTCTATTTGGAGATTTAAAAAGCTAACGTAGCTTCGTAATCAATGCAACGTGTGATGAATTCAATTACTTTACAGCTAGGTTAATAATAAATGTAAATTCAATTTGAAGATTTAATAGCCGTTATGTGGGTTGATTATGGCAAACATGGGTTGGCAGACGTGAGTCAGATGTGGGTCTGCCACTTTCCCTTTTACCACGTCTTATTATTGGCTCAAATTTGGTATAGTAGTTTTGGATGGTCTGTCACTCTCTCTGTTTTGACAGACGTGGTCAAACGTGGGTCTGCGACGTGGGTCACTGTTTTGGCAAACGTGGGTCTGTGACGTGGGTCTGGCACCATCCCTTTTATCAGCACTCCACTATCGACATATCAGCTAAACTCATGTATCAGTTCTCCTATATATAGAGAACATTGGAAGACTTTTTAAAATATACAGAGTCAGGATTTGGTTTTAGGAGAACACAACCTTGTCTGAAAACTTATTAAATCTTAATATTGAATCCATTCAGGTACCTAAAATTTTAAAATTGACTTAAGTTTAGATTAATAATTGAATTGATTTAAGTTTGAGGATAACTTGAGAACTATTATGCCTGAAATTAATTAAAATAAATGCCAAAAAAAAAAAAAATCATGAATGTGAAATCTCATGAATTTTGATCTTCTTATACTAATAATTGTGTAGTGTGTATACAAATGCTCCCACCTCAAACAATCCTATCGATTCCTGAACAGTTGTATGTCATTACAGAATCTTGTATGTTAATGATTAAAGAAAGGAAAAGCTCTCCTCTTTTTTCTCTGCAACAACGTTATTAAAGATTTCTATATAGCCTATACAAATATTTCTCGACTGCAAGTTATTGTTGTTTCACTTTGAATCATCAGATTTTTTGTTGTAATTAAAACCATTAAATCTTGCATTTAATGCTTATTGAGCTCAAATAGGTGTCTGGTGACCAAAGCCCAAATGGTTGTCTGGTGGAAAGAGGTGTCATTTCTTCTATATATGCCACTAGGATACTCATTTCGGATTATTCGGTTTCAATTCATTCTTCTACCCTTTATCAACATGAACTCAATCCACGCAGGTGTGGGTTCAAGTCATATTGTCCGGTGGTTCAAATTAAATGGACCATAAATTCTATAGTTGTCATAGTATGGCCAATTGGTCCAAACTAACTCGCTAGGATCAAACCCAACTCATTATTAGTATAGATGGATTTTTTAATCAAATAATAGAAAGTATTCAATAGAGAAGTTTTTCTGTGATGTTATTGGTGAATGACAACCATTGTCTCTTAGGATACGTCACGTAGACGGTTCAATATCACGCTGGGCTTAAAATACTAGTTTCGATTCAAATTATTATTATTATTATTATTTTATTACTTTATTTTGCATGTAAGTAAATATGGAGTTGAATATTTACTTAATTATTTTATATACATTATTATTTATTTCATGTGTATATTAGTATAAATTTGTAGTATCTTAAATACCATATGAATGATATACGGAGTATTATCTAGTCATAGACGCGGAAACAAAGATAAAATTTTACCCATCCTTGATCAAGGAGATTGGGAGGCACTTATCCGATAAATTAAGTTCGCAATCTTTCATGGAATGCTTCTACGGTATGAGTGTTTTTTTTTTTTTTTCAATGCACGTGCGGCGCGCACATGGGGCTTGGCCCTGGTGCCCCTTGGCCGCGACGATGCACATTCTTTATTTTGACTTTTCTTTCTCATCCGGACTCCGAATCAAGTTATTCTTGAATCTATCTTCGTTAATTTTTCGTTATCTATCCAATGGTGTGCTCGGTAGCAACCATAATTTTTTTAAAAATTACCATTTTGCCCCTAGGGCTAAACTGGTCCGTTTTTAAAACGTCGGTTTCGCATTTTGTTTTCTTTTAAATTTCGTGACTTCATGGGAAGTCATGTTTGTGTTTTAGGGATGATGTACATCTCTTGAGACTTTATTTTCATGTGCTCATTTTGCCCTTGGGGGCATACTTGGTCTATTTTCATCTTTTCGCTTTCGCATTTGTTTTTTTTCTTTCGGTTCCGTGAATTCATGGAAAGTCTCCATGGCATCTTAAGAATACCGAACATCCCTGTAGACCTTTTTTTTTTTCTGCTTCCGTATTTCGGATCCGTTTTCGAGTCAACTTTCGGGTCGCATTGACATATCTGGGTTTGTTAGATAATAATGATATAATTGAAGTGTGTGTATATATATATGTCACATTATTCTAATTTGAAAGGAGGTTGCGCTACACTGGTGACACACAAGCACTAAAAATGAATGTGTATGACATTTGCATGGCATGAGTAGAGTTCGGTTCTACTCTTTCATATTTATGTGCAAAATTGTGAAGTGTGGAGAGTGGTGAAGGATTCTAGAAAGTATGAATGCATCTACAAATTTGTAAATTAGATAATATTCTAAAAGAGTAGGATTTTTGTAGAGTACGTAGATATTTAAATGGAGAGATCTAGAGACTAGGAGATGATGCCAATAAATAAGTGGGTGCCATTTATAAAATCAAGCTGCTAGTTTAATGAGAAGTTTTAAAATTGAACAAATTTTTGTTCTCTCTATAAATAGCTCAGTGGGGAGAACAAATTCATTTCCTTATTTAGGATAGCGAATATAACATAGTAAGCATTTATTGGATACTTTCCCATTTTTAATTGTGAAACTCAAATTTCACTTTGTTGCAATTTCAAAATTAATTTTACTATAAGTTGATTTTGTGTAGTGTCTCGAGCTTAACACTGTTTCGAATCTTGGAATTTGATAGGAATTGAAATAAAAATGATAGGATTGTGTGGGATTTGGAATGTAATTACAATATTATCATTTTATTAACTATTTTCTGATATCTGATTCTAAAAACTTCATTCATAACTGTCAAATTTCTATATCTCAAATTGGTACAAAGATTATTTTATTTCAATTTTTCTTTTCTTTTCTTTTTTATATAAATTTCAGTTTGTTCAAAACACTAAAATAGAATTTTATTTAAGTACAATCCAATACCTTTTCCATTTCCAATTTCAAATCTTAAAGGAATTTGATTCCAAACAAAGTGTAAGTAAACCACTCATCTTCTTATGTATATCTCCAAATTACTCTAGTATCTGTATATATTGAAAATCTTATATAAATGAGATCTTATTATTATCATTATTATTAACTTTATTTGTTTATTTTTTATTTTTTCAAAAAGAATTCTCGAAGTATCCCAACACCGATCCCCATTTTTTTGTAGACAAATAAACTTGTGTATAGAAAAAGGGAAAAATGACATATACAAAATCAAAGGGGCACCCTAAGTCATATAAAGCGGGGACGTGAGCGAGAGCGAATTCGAGAGCGGGAGCGTGAACGTGAGTGTGAAAGTGGCAAAATTATATCATAAATAGTGAGAATTTTAGCGGGAGCGCACTTAAAGCGTGAGAGCGACACCTATTAAAAATGATTGTTTGACTTAGGACATATTCAAGAAACAAGCCCCCAACAACAAAGTCCAACAAAGCAAGTAAAAACCTATACCCAATCAAACCCTAACAAGATACCCCAGTGGACGAGAAATGGTGTTCCATTCACCAAAGGTTACGGCTGATACGAGCAACGTAGCCCTGCTTCGTGCAGGAATGATTCTTTCGGCACTTTATAGTTCCTCATTGATCTCTAATTTCTGTATATATAAATATAAATATATATTTTGGATAATTATCTATAATTTCTATTATGTGACAAGCTAAAAAGCTTTTGGCTATTTTCATAGTCAAAATCATGGTACATAGAAGACATGGGTGATCATTAGTGGGAAGGGGTTAAGTGGGACCCTTCTTCAATTTTGGTAGGTAGTGTCAGTATTTAATAAATTGGTCATGCCATGTCATCACTTCTCTTCTTCTTTTATAAGATTACTATCATAATTATTTTTAGGGTTAAGTGCAGAAAAACCCCCTGTAATATAGGTTTTGTGCACAAATAGTCCCTATTTTTTGAAAATGTGCATTTTAGTCCATAAAATTTTTTTTAAAAAATGTGTAAATAAGTCCCTCTTACTACTTTTTGGTCAAAATTGAAATAAAATAAATTTAAAAAAATTACCCTTTTCTTCCTATTATGCCCTTTTCTAAGGGTTCCTGGCTTCCACATCACTGCCATAACAATTGGTTGTGGTGGCTCCAACACCATAGTCGCCACACCCAAATCCACCACCACTACCCCCACACTGAATATAATAAAAAACTAATAAATAAATAAATAATAAAAAAAACTTCAAGCTCCTCTTTTTCTATTTCAATTTGGATGCTCACTTTCATCATTAAACCCACATCTCTCTCTTTCCCTCTCTTCATCTCCATTTCTTGCCCCAGAAAATCAATACTCATTTTTCATCACCAGTTGCATTTCTATTTATCTAAAAACAAAAACAAAACAAAAGGGGGGGGGGGGGGGGAAGAGTGAAACTGGGTTTGAACCTAACAATCCCTCTGGCAATGCAAGACGAAATGGCGGGCAAAGACGGCGGTGCTCTGATCTTACCGGTATTCCTCGCCAAGCTCCTCCTTATTTGCTGAAAGCTCACTGTAACAGGCACTTGCTCATGGGAAATCCAAACCCGGTTCCTCGTCGTCCTCCGCCGTAAATCGACGCCGTGAAGAAACAGTTCCCATTGGCCCTAACCGTCCTCATCACTACCGGACTCCTTGCATCGCCGTTTCTAACCACTACCGTGATATACCCAGAATCGGATCACCATCACCACCAACGACACCTCCATCAACCCAGTCTCACCTTCAACGGCTTCAGAGCACTATGTCGCTGTCACTACACTGTTGTCATTCCGAAAGTGCCACCAACCATACCGTCGTCGTCTGACTCGTGCATCACGCTCCCACGCGCCACTGTGCATAGATCTAACACGTTTTTCGCGCGCGCGCGCATCACCTTTTTCTTCAGCAATTCCCAATCTTCTTCTTCACTGTACCGGCAACCATAACCTTTCAGCGCCGATCTGCTTGTCTTTGATCCATTGCAGAATCCACAACCATCATCGACAGCGAGTCCAAGAAGTCGGCGTGAACGTAACGTCGACAAACTTGTGATGATGTGCTTGAACGATGAGCAAAGAAGATAAAGCAACCGATCGGTGGTGGGTTTGATGGGGAAGGCAAGTTGCAGTTGGTCTTCTCTGGTTCGGGTGGCCAGTAACGAAGAAATGATTGCGTCTGTTAGAAACTGATGACGCGTGGCTGCCTGAATTTTGTGGGTGAGTTTGGAAATTGTCTAAAATGGTAATTTTACATTGTTTGAATTTTTTAATATTATTTCATTTTATTGACAAGAAGATATTAATGTCTTTTATGTGAACAGTGGGTATTTGCACCAAATTGATAGTATAGGGGGTTTTATACTACACAGGAACTTTTTTACACTACATCCATAGTAGAGGGGTTTTTTTTACACTTAACTCTTATTTTTATCAAGTATCACTTTTAAAGACAACCATAATTCTACTTATAAACACCTTCGACTACATAATCTTAACAAATCCAATTAATAGCGTGAATATGTATGTTATGTGTTATTTTGGACCAAAATAAAACAAAAAAAAAGTTCATCAAAACATATTTTTATTGCCATTTTCATGTGTTGCAAAAAAACAAAACAAGTCCAACAAGGCCTAAACTAATCGAGTGTTTCTGATCTCTAAGGGAAGCATTAATTGTACATCTCTGAACAAGGTTAGATAATTATACGTCTATAGCGCAAGATCTAGTCAAAACACAAACAAGACAACATCCAAACCTTATTAAAACATTGTTTTTCTTGAGGGAAACTAATTTTAGAACAATGCTTGCCTTAGGCCGCATAAGAAGGAACCTCCTTCTTGTGATGAGGTGACACAATAAAACATCAACAGGTATTTCAGGTTTTTTTTTTTTTTTTAAAAAAAGTGATGACTACAGGCAATAGAAACTAATCATTCTCTCTCACAGGCAACAGAAACTGATCATTCTCTCTTACACATCGATATATATTATTTCTGTGTTTTGATTCTAAAATCAAACATTGTTCTGGAGACTATATATATATATATATATATATATATATATATATATATATATATTAGATCGGCATCTTTCAATCATATATAGGGGAGGCAAAACTAGACACGACCCGCCAACACGACTCGAACACGACACGATATAAACGGGTTTAGGTTGACCATAATCGGGTTCGGGTCATAAACGGGTTAACACGATTAACCTGTTTAATTAATCGTGTCATGTTCGGGTTGTGGGGCTTAACCCGCGTAACCTGTTTATACCTATTTAACTAAACGTGTCATAATCGTATCATTATGACCCGTGAAACTGGGTTTGAACCTAACAATCCCTCTGGCAATGCAAGACGAAATGGCGGGCAAAGACGGCGGTGCTCTGATCTTACCGGTATTCCTCGCCAAGCTCCTCCTTATTTGCTGAAAGCTCACTGTAACAGGCACTTGCTCATGGGAAATCCAAACCCGGTTCCTCGTCGTCCTCCGCCGTAAATCGACGCCGTGAAGAAACAGTTCCCATTGGCCCTCACCGTCCTCATCACTACCGGACTCCTTGCATCGCCGTTTCTAACCACTACCGTGATATACCCAGAATCGGATCACCATCACCACCAACGACGCCTCCATCAACCCAATCTCACCTTCAACGGCTTCAGAGCACTATGTGGCTGTCACTACACTGTTGTCATTCCGAAAGTGCCACCAACCATACCGTCATCGTCTGACTCGTGCATCACGCTCCCACGCGCCACTGTGCATAGATCTAACACGTTTTTCGCGCGCGCGCGCATCACCTTTTTCTTCAGCAATTCCCAATCTTCTTCTTCACTGTACCGGCAACCATAACCTTTCAGCGCCGATCTGTTTGTCTTTGATCCATTGCAGAATCCACAACCATCATCGACAGCGAGTCCAAGAAGTCGGCGTGAACGTAACGTCGACAAACTTGTGATGATGTGCTTGAACGATGAGCAAAGAAGATAAAGCAACCGATCGGTGGTGGGTTTGATGGGGAAGGCAAGTTGCAGTTGGTCTTCTCTGGTTCGGGTGGCCAGTAACGAAGAAATGATTGCGTCTGTTAAAAACTGATGACGCGTGGCTGCCTGAATTTTGTGGGTGAGTTTGGAAATTGTCTAAAATGGTAATTTTACATTGTTTGAATTTTTTAATATTATTTCATTTTATTGACAAGAAGATATTAATGTCTTTTATGCGAACAGTGGGTATTTGCACGAAATTGATAGTATAGGGGGTTTTATACTACACAGGAACTTTTTTACACTACATCCATAGTAGAGAGGTTTTTTTACACTTAACTCTTATTTTTATCAAGTATCACTTTTAAAGACAACCATAATTCTACTTATAAACACCTTCGACTACATAATCTTAACAAATCCAATTAATAGCGTGAATATGTATGTTATGTGTTATTTTGGACCAAAATAAAACAAAAAAAAAGTTCATCAAAACATATTTTTATTGCCATTTTCATGTGTTGCAAAAAAACAAAACAAGTCCAACAAGGCCTAAACTAATCGAGTGTTTCTGATCTCTAAGGGAAGCATTAATTGTACATCTCTGAACAAGGTTAGATAATTATACGTCTATAGCGCAAGATCTAGTCAAAACACAAACAAGACAACATCCAAACCTTATTAAAACATTGTTTTTCTTGAGGGAAACTAATTTTAGAACAATGCTTGCCTTAGGCCGCATAAGAATGAACCTCCTTCTTGTGATGAGGTGACACAATAAAACATCAACAGGTGTTTCAGGTTTTTTTTTTTTTAAAAAAAAAGTGATGACTACAGGCAATAGAAACTAATCATTCTCTCTCACAGGCAATAGAAACTGATCATTCTCTCTTACACATCGATATATATTATTTCTGTGTTTTGATTCTAAAATCAAACATTGTTCTGGAGACTATATATATATATATATATATATATATATATATATATATATATATATATATATTAGATCGGCATCTTTCAATCATATATAGGGGAGGCAAAACTAGACACGACCCGCCAACACGACTCGAACACGACACGATATAAACGGGTTTAGGTTGACCATAATCGGGTTCGGGTCATAAACGGGTTAACACGATTAACCTGTTTAATTAATCGTGTCATGTTCGGGTTGTGGGGCTTAACCCGCGTAACCTGTTTATACCTATTTAACTAAACGTGTCATAATCGTATCATTATGACCCGTGAAACTGGGTTTGAACCTAACAATCCCTCTGGCAATGCAAGACGAAATGGCGGGCAAAGACGGCGGTGCTCTGATCTTACCGGTATTCCTCGCCAAGCTCCTCCTTATTTGCTGAAAGCTCACTGTAACAGGCACTTGCTCATGGGAAATCCAAACCCGGTTCCTCGTCGTCCTCCGCCGTAAATCGACGCCGTGAAGAAACAGTTCCCATTGGCCCTCACCGTCCTCATCACTACCGGACTCCTTGCATCGCCGTTTCTAACCACTACCGTGATATACCCAGAATCGGATCACCATCACCACCAACGACGCCTCCATCAACCCAGCAATTCCCAATCTTCTTCTTCACTGTACCGGCAACCATAACCTTTCAGCGCCGATCTGTTTGTCTTTGATCCATTGCAGAATCCACAACCATCATCGACAGCGAGTCCAAGAAGTCGGCGTGAACGTAACGTCGACAAACTTGTGATGATGTGCTTGAACGATGAGCAAAGAAGATAAAGCAACCGATCGGTGGTGGGTTTGATGGGGAAGGCAAGTTGCAGTTGGTCTTCTCTGGTTCGGGTGGCCAGTAACGAAGAAATGATTGCGTCTGTTAAAAACTGATGACGCGTGGCTGCCTGAATTTTGTGGGTGAGTTTGGAAATTGTCTAAAATGGTAATTTTACATTGTTTGAATTTTTTAATATTATTTCATTTTATTGACAAGAAGATATTAATGTCTTTTATGCGAACAGTGGGTATTTGCACCAAATTGATAGTATAGGGGGTTTTATACTACACAGGAACTTTTTTACACTACATCCATAGTAGAGGGGTTTTTTTTACACTTAACTCTTATTTTTATCAAGTATCACTTTTAAAGACAACCATAATTCTACTTATAAACACCTTCGACTACATAATCTTAACAAATCCAATTAATAGCGTGAATATGTATGTTATGTGTTATTTTGGACCAAAATAAAACAAAAAAAAAGTTCATCAAAACATATTTTTATTGCCATTTTCATGTGTTGCAAAAAAACAAAACAAGTCCAACAAGGCCTAAACTAATCGAATGTTTCTGATCTCTAAGGGAAGCATTAATTGTACATCTCTGAACAAGGTTAGATAATTATACGTCTATAGCGCAAGATCTAGTCAAAACACAAACAAGACAACATCCAAACCTTATTAAAACATTGTTTTTCTTGAGGGAAACTAATTTTAGAACAATGCTTGCCTTAGGCCGCATAAGAATGAACCTCCTTCTTGTGATGAGGTGACACAATAAAACATCAATAGGTGTTTCAGGTTTTTTTTTTTTTTAAAAAAAAGTGATGACTACAGGCAATAGAAACTAATCATTCTCTCTCACAGGCAATAGAAACTGATCATTCTCTCTTACACATCGATATATATTATTTCTGTGTTTTGATTCTAAAATCAAACATTGTTCTGGAGACTATATATATATATATATATATATATATATATATATATATATATATATATATATATATATATATTAGATCGGCATCTTTCAATCATATATAGGGGAGGCAAAACTAGACACGACGCGCCAACACGACTCGAACACGACACGAGATAAACGGGTTTAGGTTGACCATAATCTGGTTCGGGTCATAAACGGGTTAACACGATTAACCTGTTTAATTAATCGTGTCATGTTCGGGTTGTGGGACTTAACCCGCGTAACCCGTTTATACCTATTTAACTAAACGTGCCATAATCGTATCATTATGACCCGTGTAACCCGTTACCTATTTAGACCCAATTAATAGGAATATTTAGGTCTTCTTTTGTTTCTTTTCTTTTTTTTTTTTGCCTGACAAAGAAATAGCAACAAAAAAACCACCACAACAAACCAAATAAGACCACCATACAAAACAACATCCAAAAACAAAACACCCCTACACGCCAAATAAGCCAGAAACTACGAAGGCAAACCCAAGGCATCCAAACGAGCAAAAGCAGAAATATGAAGCAGAATTGGAACGAGCTCATGATCAACAGGGAAATGACCCTTAGATAACATTGTAATAGCATGAGCCAGCCTATTTCCAGAATGACGAACATGATCCAAAGAAGCTACAGCAAAAGACTGAAGATCCATCCGGATATCAAAGCAAAGCGAAGCAATCTCGGATGGGCAAACCGTAACATCATTCATAGCCTCAACCACTCCCTTAACATCGGATTCAAAACATAAATGTTGAAACCCAAAATAGGAAGCCCAAAAGATAGCTCGGTGACAAGCGATGGCTTTAACCCCATCAGCGCCAAAGAAGCAATGAAAAGCCGAAAGACAACCGCATGAAGAATATGACCCCTAAAGTCACAAAACATAGCACCTCCACTGCCACGAAAAGACTTCAAAAAGAAACAAACATCTAAGTTACACTTAATTATCCCTTCAGCAGGTAGAACCCAACACCTCGCAAAAGAAGAACCAACAACGGAAGCCAAAATAGAGCACTGGGATCGAGCTTCCTTAAATTCTCAAAAACTTGCAACAGCTTTAGACACCACCTGATCCGGCCCCCATAACACACCATCAAATACCATATGATTGCGTGATTTCCAGATATACGACATATAAAAGGACATCAAAGCCAGAGCAATGGATTTATCTGGTGACAAAGAAGCCTGCAACAGCAAAAAACTCCAACCATCCAAAAAAGATTGGAACGACACATTAGAAAATTCAAGTTAAAATGGTGAGAGCTTCCAAAATTGAACCGAATGAAAGCACTTAAAAATAAAATGGACAAGCGATTCCCCTTCCACCCTACACCAAGGATACAGAAGAAAATCCACATAACCCCGCAACAACAACGACAAACCAGTAAGCAAAGCAAAATGACAACATCGCCATAGGAAATGCTGGACCCTAGAGAGAGTATTACACCGCCAAACCGAACGCCAAGCAAAGAAGTCTACGAAAAATTTCTGAGAAACAGAAGAGGACCACGTAAGACCATAAGTAGAGCGAACAGAAAAAGACCCAGTCCTCTCAAGCTCCCAAATCAAAGAATCTGATAGATCCCAACGACTAATATGCAGCCGTAAAATTTTCTGAACAACTGATGGAGGAAAAAGCTGACACAACACATCCACCTTCCAACCCAAAGAGTGTGGACAAAGTAAATCCGCAACAAAATGAAAAGGCACCGTACCCGTAGACTGGGGAAGCAAATCTGGGAAATCAAGCACCCAACGGTCCTACCAAATACGAATTGATTTACCATTGCCAACCAACCAATGCAAACCACGACCTAAAAGGGGCTGGGTTGACCAAATACTGCGCCAGCCCCAAGACGGATTATACCCTAGTGGAGCATTCAAAAAAGGACGTAGTAATAAAATACTTAGCTTTCAGAAGCTCGAAAGCTAAACCATGCTGACGCACCTGAAGATTCCAAGCATGCTTGGTTAGATGTAGGTGTGAACAAATAATCTGTCAATCCGATCCAAACCAATCTGATCCATGTGGTTCAATTCGGTTTTTAGAGCTCATGGTTCAGTGATTGTTTGGAAAATCTGTAATCCAGTATTCGCGGTTCGGTTAACAGATTAGGGCCTAAAAAATCCGATCCGAACCGTTAACCGATCCGAACCGAACCGTTGCCAATTCGAACCATTAGACAAACCAAACCGAACCGTTGCTGAATAATATATTAATATATTATATATATATATATAATATACTTTATTGGCATATTTCTTTTTTTTTTTCTTTATTCATTATTCTTTTAATGTTAACCTAACCCTAACTTAGCCTCGTTTCTTCATTAGAATCATTACTCCAATCTCATTTCAGCCACACCTCCGTCACTAACTCAATCTCTTCCCTTCACCGTCTTCAGTCTTCTCCTCTTGCCTCCGTGAGTCTGTGACACTCTTTGCCTCTGTCTTCCTCTCGCCTCCCAATCTATCGCCTCCCAATCCAACACCTCTCAACCATCGTTCACCAGATTTAAAGCAACGGCGACCTCTTCGACTAGATCTACCTCTTTTTCGGTGAATTCACAAGATTTTTGCATGGATCTTCTTATTCTCCTCTTCTCTGAACAACTTTGTGCATGGATTTTCTTATTCTCCTCTTTTCTACTTCTTACAAATTATTTTTTGTAATGGTTTTCCACTGATTGCATGCATAAACTATTGTTTGATTACCAGAAAAGGGTTGTATTTTATCTTCATATTTTAGCTTTTGTTTTGTACAGAAGTTCCTGTAATGGAGTATAATATATATATATAAAATGATTGCGACTTTTATTTTAGTATTTTTAATGAATTTAACAACAAAAATATAAAATAAAAATAGTTTTGAAAGATATTTCGTAGAGTTTCACTTTATCTCTCTCTGTTCTCTCTCTCCACCCCTCATCTATATATATATATAAACACATATTAAGCATTTGAAAAAACTGTCTTCCTATATATTAATTGCTTATTTACAGGAAAAAAAAAATAGTTTGATTCATCTTTAGCCTTCTTCTCTAGAAACTGAAGCACCGATTTTCAATTGAATTCCCTTTAGAGTGAAACAGAGCTTCATATGAAGGTTTCTAAATCAAATCCATTATGTACTCTTAATTGAATGCTAATAATGGGCCATAATCTATTGGGCTGTTTGAAAAGCCCAATTAGCCCAATCCATGAGAACCGATCCGATCTGATCCGTTACTTTACGGATCGGTTTGGTTCGGATTGAAGGCCCTCACGGATCGGTTCGGTTTCAGTTTTAACCAATCCATGGGAACCGGTTCAACTTGGTCCGAACCGTGATCAGGCCTAGTTAGAAGAGCTAAATTAAATGCCTCAAGATCCCTAAAGCCAAGCCCCCTTATCTTCTTACTCCGACATAGCGATCCCAGTGAACCCAGTGAATAGAACGAGACTTTCCTTTATTGCACCACTAAAAAGAGCGAATATACTTCATTAACTCAAGATATAACATATGAGGAAACCGAAAAGAAGACATAATATACGTAGGCAAAGCACTCAGCAACGTTTTAATCAACACCTCCTTCCCTCCACTAGATAATATGATCCCCTTCCACGAAGACAATCTGTTTTGCAAACTATCTAGCAAAAATTGAAAACATCTCGCTTAGACCGACCCACAATAACCGGCACCCCTAAATAGCAAGCATGTAATCCTTCCACCGTCAACCCCAATAACTCGCTTAAAAAATAACGCCTAACAGCTGAAGTATTCTTAGAGAAAAAAATCGATGATTTGGAAAAATTGACTTGTTGTCCCAATACCCTTTCGTAATCACCCAAAATGCGTTTCAAAAACCGTACTTCAGATTCGACGGCAGCACAAAAAATAATAGAATCATCAGCGAAAAAAAATTGAGAAACTAAGGGAGCGGCCTGGCATATTTTCACCCCAGACCACAGACGTGCTTGTTGAGCTAGGAAAAGAGTCAGAGAGAGGGCCTCAACACATAAAATAAAAAGATACGGAGATAGCGGATCACCCTGATGCAAACCTCGAGAAAGATGAAATAAACCAACAGCAACCCCATCAAACTTCAGCGAATACAAAACGATGGAAACACAGGCAGAAATCATTTTAATCCAGTGGGAATGCAAGCCCAATCGATGCAACATTTGGAACAAAAAAGCCCATTCAACCTGATCATAAGCTTTACTCATGTCCAACTTCAGCACTAAAAAAGCATTTCGCCCCTTCCGTTTATTCTTTAAATAATGCAACATCTCGGAAGTAATTAAAATATTGTCCGTGATATGACAGCCTGCAATAAAAGCACTCTGGGATTCACTGATAAGGGATCCAATAATCCCTTTCAAACGGTTAGTCATAACCTTCGCAATTATTCTATAAGAGACATTACACAAAGATATAGGTCGATAATGAGATACAAGAGTGGGAGTCAGAATTTTAGGAATCAACACAATATTGGTATGATTAAATTGAGATAACAGATTCCCAGTTTCAAAAAAAACAGAAATAGCACAAACAATATCAAATTTAATTACCTCCTAATATTTTTGATAAAAAAGAGGCATCATACCATCGGGGCCTAGGGCTTTCATCGGTGCCATAGAAAACACCGCTTTCTTCACTTCCAATTCCGACGGAACCGCAAGGAGACTAGAATTCATCTCTGCTGAGATTCAACATGGAACATGATGCAAAAACTGCTCTATATTAGAAGGATGCTGGGACAAAAATAAAATCTAGAAATAGAACAAAAACACCTCTTGCATCGGTATATCCTCAGCCACCCACCGATTCTGAGAATCATAAACACCATATATGAAGTTTCGGGCTCGCCTGCGTTTAGTAGTTGCATGAAAGAATTTGGTATTGCGATCTCCATGGTTTAACCGCTGAACTCTTGATTTATGTTTCCAGAAAAGCTCATCCTCAAGCCAACAAGAGCTTAAAAAATTTTCGGTTTGAACTACATCAGAATGGTTATAGTCCACAGTACATGCTTTAAATTTTCAAAGTCATGATTCCGCCCAAACAATTTACATACGGGAATTAGAATTCCGAGTTTTAACCCAATGTAAAAGATTAGCCTTACAATGCCTCAATTTCTAAGCCCAACAAAATTTAACAGAACCATGAACAGGAGTAGACCAAGCCCTAGCAACAATAGAAGCACAATCTTCAGTCAAATTCCAGCGGGCATCAAAGTGGAATTGGCATTTCCGTAATGTAACCACATGCCGAAGTTCTAACAATAAAGCATGATGATCAGAACCCACCACAGTGAGATGGGAAAATTGAGCTTGAGGAAAGAGACCAAGCCAATCCTGTGTCGCCACTGCCAGATCGAGCCGCTACTTAATATGTGCCATCCCATCACGTTGATTAGTCCAAGTGAAAGGAAAACCTGTAAACCCAATATCCACAAAAGCACAACATTCCAAGAGTAATCGAAAGGACTTAAGCTGCCAGCCCGTCGTAGGCCTCCTTCTACACTTTTCCAAAGCATGAAGAATATTATTAAAATCTCCAATAAGCACCAAACATCCAGACCATGACCTAGCCTGTTAAGTTAAATACCGCCATTGCATAGCCCGCAACCTATCAACAGTATTTGCATAAATAATAGACAACATCCATAAAGACTGATTAGAGGAAGAAATATTAGCAGTAATGAAAAATCGAGTTGTTTCCACAATCTGTAAATTAACATCCTCAGTCCACAAGAGCGCCAACCCCCCAGCAAAACCCACCGGCTCCACCAAACAACAATGAGGAAAACCCAATAATTTTTATACATGAACAATTTGACGCCAACCATTCTTTGTTTGGAGGAGACCTACAATATAAGGAGAATACTTACGAATGAGTTGTTGCACTTGGTGAACCGTCGCCGCCGAACCCAAACCTTAACAATTCCAAATAAGAATTTTAGGGACCCTGTAGGTTGAACAAAGAGAGCCTCAACTCGAGCATCTGCCGTTCGAACAAAGCCTCGCACAGCCGTGGACAAAGAAGGACCAGAAGAACTAACAAGGGAAGAGTTTAGCCATAGAGACGGACAAGACTCCATATTAGACTCCAGTTGAGACACCAAAGGCCGAAACGCCATAGAAAAAGAAGGGCTAAACTAATATAGGAGACTAACAAAGTGGGCCGTCAGTAGAAGGGCTAAAAAACCAACCTGACCTAAAGAATAATCAACCCATAATAGCCCAAAAAGAGCAAGCCCTGACCCAAAAAGAGTGACGTAGCACAACCCAATAACCAGCAGCCCAGGCCCAAGAGGGGTAACGTAGCAAGAACGCTGCTTTTGGGGGATTAGGGCCGCCGAAACCACCCTTGCAACACAATCGGCGCCGATACAGCGAACCCCCAAACACCGAACACACCCCAAAGAACTGAAACAGCAAAACAAAACAACACCGAAACCACACTTCACAAGAAAACGCCACCAACAGAAAAGAAATAGCAAAAAACCAGCCGTGCACAACCCCAAAATCACACAACCAAGAAGATCAAGAAAGAAAAACCGAGGAGAGCAACATCGAAACCACCCATAACAAAATAACCGGATGGGTAAACAAGACAACAATCAGCGAACAGCGAGATCAATCCACTACAACAACCTCTATCCATAATAGGAACACACGCCCAGCTAAGAATCACAGTGAAGAAATCTCAATTTCTTTGCACTTCCCAATTTTTATTTTTTTTAGATGTTTAAGAATTTAATTACCGATTCACACGGTTCGCCTCTTTAGTTGCTCTCAGACACTCTTACCCATACCTTAACCTTACATCTCCCTCTTCAATCTCCATTTCAAAGCCACGTATATTATAAATGGTGGAAGAAGATCTATCTCCATATGTATCCCACAGCATAGGCCGAAAGAAGAAGACAATCTTCAAACAACCTCTGATCCCTGAAAATATAGAAGACACACCGGAGTAATTAATTTCTCACCCTCTCTTCTTCATATTTCTTCCTTCCTCATCATATGTTCATACCTCTTGAGTTTTTTTAGATTCATGCAATAGAAACCCTAACCCTCATTCCCTAATTTAGTTTTTCTTTTTCTTTTTTTCATTTTTGGTTTTCTTGTAGCGTAAAATCAGATTTATGAAACTTAGAGAAAATATCAACAAGTGAGAAAGCAATTCCCTGTAGGCCCGTTTACTATCACTTTCGTACTTTTACTTTCTTCAAAAGTAAAATTATAATTTTTTATTTCTTAAACTGAAATTGAAAGTGAAATTATGTTTAGTAATATATCATGTTCATTAAAATTTTGAAAGCAAAATAACAAAATCAAGTTTAATAATTATGATTTTGCTTTTGTTTTTTACCATTATTGTGCACCCAGTTTTTTCTATTTTTTTCACCTGCATACCCAGTTCTATCATCTACCAATCCCCATCCCCAATCCCCAGCAATCAAACGTTGCAAAGTAGGCCTCATAAAAGGCATCAAAACAACCGATTTCATACTCTTTGAACCCTGTTGTGAGAGGCAGATTCCTTGTCTTAAAAGCCACGGGAATTGCACCATAGAGGAAGAATGTTTGGTTGTGTAAAAGGTAGATGAGTTTGGGATTTCTGCCAGTGGTAATTCCGGGAACGAGATTAGGGACAGAGTGGGGGAGCTGTTGAAAGTTTGAGGCTGAACAGCCAAATACATGGCAACTGAATCATGAGCCGAGATCATAAAGAGCATACTGCAAGTAGACCATCCCCAAGTTCAGTTCAGGTTCGCAATTGCTCCAATCACAGTGTAAAAAAAAAAAAAAAAAAAAAAAAAAACTCTGATCCCACCGCCGTGCAGTCTTAAATCGACAGAAATCTCAACCCATTATCTTCAAACCCATAACTTTCACCGAAACCCCTTTACCGCAACAACCACATCAGTGAGTCTAGGCGTCGTAACACGATCATAGCCAACACCAATTGGATGAGCCTTTTGCCGTTGTCGTCACTGCAGAATCTTTCATCGTCGTATTCGTTATTGTTGTGTGCCTAACTCTTTGATTTTGTGCTAAGGATTCAATGGTAAAAAAACAGAGGAAGGAAGAGAGGGGATTTTGTCCTGAGGATGAGAGAGGGAAAAAAATTCAGATTTAAGGAAAGCATAACTTACTTAAGTCCCATCATCACCGATATGGTGGTCACCGGCGATGCTGATCGACGAATCATCTTTGTCGAAGTTGCCCATCCAGTGGCCATCGTGGTGGTACATGGGAGAGAAAATACTGGGTATTGTTATAAATGGCGGAACAGAGCGTCGTTTGCAATAGCAGAAGTAATTCCTCCGCTACAGTGGAGAAAACAAGAAAGTGAGGATTTCTCACTTTCTCATCTCTTCACAAAATTAGAAAGTACTTCCTTAAAACAAAAAAGTGAAAGTATTTTATTAAACATAATTTTTACTTTTGATTCTCAATTTTAGGAATTGAAAATAAAAATCAGGAATCATTCCTGTTAGTAAACAGACCTTGTATGTTTTTTTTGGATTTAGGAATAGGTTGCTCTTCAAAACTTAGGTCTGGTTCAAAGCATAAAATAGATCCCACCCCTGCCATATCAGCATTTTCTCTTTATTTATCTTATAAATTCATTTATTCAGTTGGAGAGGTCTAGCTCAGACCTTTTTTTTTTTCTTTTTTTTTTTTATGTTTAACTGAATATATACTTTTATTAGATATGGTTCTAAAGTTATGTGTATATTATTTTAATATTTTTTTAGGTACATATTAGAACTTTAGATAGGGTTCTAAAGTCAATAATAATGAGATTCCAAAATTTTCATTCTATTTTCTCACAATTTTTCAGTAGCTGAACAAAGCTTTTATAATGGCATTTTTTTTTTTCTTTTTTTGGTACTCACACACACATGTCTCTTCTAAGACTTGAACTCCGGACCTCCCTTTGGGAAGTAAGAGACTGATACCGCTAGGCCACTGGCCCGTTGGTAATGTGTATTTAGTTTACTTTCCATTACAAACATGTTGCATACTATCATATTTTTATTTGCTATTTATTATCTATATTTGATTAGGTGTTATTGTGTCTATTTTTTTTTTTTCTTTTGTAATACGTAGATGAATTCTCGAAATGCTGACATCAAGGAAGTTGGGAAGCGCAAACGAAGACTCGCATCATCAGTTTAGGTGTACTTTGATATACTTCTGATTGATGAAGACAACAAGGAAAAATGAATGTAAGAAGTACGGGGCTATGTATATTGCTGATAGCCAGTATAGTACTGGTAACTTGAGGCGACATATGGTCTATTGTGTTAAGAGGGATACATGACATAGGTCAGTTACTTATATCTCCAGTTACTCTTTTTTTATTCAGCTAAAAATAAGGAAGTACTATAATTTTTTGTTGTACGTTTTAATATAGATACAATGAAGCTTCAAGTTGATGACTTGACTCAAAATGTTATGCAACCAAATATCAACAATGATGACCCTCCTTTAGCTCAATCTTTCAACACTGTTTGTATGACCAAAAATTAAAAATTCAATAGGTAATCACACTCTTCTTTTGGTGGTGCTAGAAATTGAAAATTTAAAGGTTTTAAAGAAAATCTTTTGGCTTCTACTTTACAATTCAAGTTGTTGTTTTGTCATTATTGTGAATGGTAAACAATGTCTGTCAAGCAAAGCTAATGCTTAGATATAAATTTGAAATGGGGTTTTAGAGTTGAGAACAAGAAGATATTTGTTAAATCCCTAGTTACTCCATCCAAGTATGTAAAAATGAATTAATTATAGCAAGTGTGACATTTTGATTTTGTGCTGACATTTTATTATATTCATATCAATATATCAAATTGTATTTTGTTATTGAATTTTTTTTTTGTGTGTGTTTTAGTAAGTCATGTTCTTTGGTATTCAAACTTTCAATAAATTTTCATGTGGTTGTTGTAGTTTGGTGGAAAAATTATATTTTAATTATTTTGCTTATTTATGCCATTTAGTCTACATCAATTATCTATTTAAAATCAAATAAAAAATCTGGCTTAATCAATTCTCTAAGTTGCTACTGCTTTAGTTTTTTTTTTTTTTTGGCTTCTTTTTGCATGCAACAGCATGATGCCATCCGGAAGAATTTTAAGAAAAGTGATGAGTTAGACACATCATGAAGACGAAGATGATATATATTGACGGTGGCTGTTCCTATACGCCAAAATATGTAGTGAATCTAGGTTCAAGAAAAACTTTTTGGGTCAAGTTTAAATTTATAAAAACCATTACTAGCACTACTACTAACGTAGCAAGAGTGAGTAAGGGTCGTCCCAAGGGATTAGAGGGTTACTAGTAAGGGAAACAATGCTTAGGGTTAGTAGGTCGAGTGATCAAAGGTAGATTGTTTGGTTGATTAAACTACAATTAAGATTAAGCAAACTCAATGTAAAACAAGTAATTAAATGATAGAGAAAATAAGAGAGAGAGGTCTTGAGACTTAGAAATCACCACTAAGCATCACCTTTCTATACACTCAATTCACAATTAATGAGGGGGAAAACATATGTTGCAACAATAGTGAATGTGTGTGGTTGTTTTAACAAGCATGGATGACCAATTAAGTATATATTGTCTAAACAACACAATGAATAGCACAATACATCAAACTAAGTCATTAATCATTCTTTAAGCTCACAATCCAAACACATCACATAATTAGATAAATATACTACTTGCATTCAAAAGTATGGAACATCAAACAATAAGCATAAATTGTCCTCCCATTTAACAACTAAGGTAGCTACACTACACCTAAGCTAATGACATGGAAATTAAACTAATTAAACTAAGGGAGAGGCACAATCCATCAAGAAATGAGTATAAACCATCAAATAAACCACAAGAGCATTCTATTTAGCACTATGTCTTGACAATTTCTAAATCTTATAGCATCAACACACATAGACATGCATCAACAACACAAGAGATAGAGATAAACACATGAACATCTATTATAGCATACATAGATATATGGATAGAATGAAATGATCAATTGGAAGAATTTGTTGGTAAAATATATGCTTAATGTGACTTTTAAGATATAACAACCCTTATACTAATATGTCATGAGATAATTAACAATATACTAATAAATCATTAATTAAATATGCAACTCTATATTTAATTAAATATACAAAATAAAGCAATAAAATAATAATAATATGCAAGGAATGAACCTGGACCGAGGCTAGTATTGGATACTATGTCCTTAAGACAGATTCGCCCCGCTATGGTGCTAACAGACTCAGTGGCGTCTATCTCCCAGGATACAACGGTCTACATCCACCAGTAGCAGCACTACAAACTCGTGGATACGGCGAACCTCCTCCGTGTAATACTCTCTCTGACTCAAAAATGCATCTATATACTATATAAATGCTGAATTGGGTGTAATCCGAACCAAATGGTTCGGACCAATCTTAATATAGCTTGATGAAATTGGATTAGGATCGAAGTGGCTCGAACCACTTAACCTAAGGTTTGAACCCACTTGGGTTGGGTTCTAGTCTAGAGAGGGAGATAGAAGAAAATGAAAATGAATGAATTGCAAATGATCTAAAGGGGGGTATTTATAGAAACAGAAATGCCTTTTCGAATGGGGTGCGTCTTTTCATCATTGGACACAACCATTGCAATAGGTTGCAATGGTTCACATGGTGTCTATTCACCACTAGACACATCCATTCCAATAGGTTGCAATGGTTCACATGGTGTCTGTTCACCAATAGACACATCCATTCCAATAGGTTGCAATGTGTCTTTTCGAGTGGGTGCAACTATGGGTTATGATGGTTCGGAAAAAGGTGTAACCCTTTGGAAAAAACTAAAAGTGGTTTTTTTAATTTAAAAGGTGTAACCTTTTAGAAAAACTAAAAAGTGGTTTTTTTAATTCAAAAAAAAAACCACCCAAAAACCCCACTCATTTGTGAAACCCATTTAAATAAGCCCAGCCCAAAATTAGGCCCAATCCAAAATTCCAAAAAAGAATAATCTGGACTTTACAATTAGGCCCAAGCCCAAGCCCAAATCCTAAACTCAGCTTATTTAAATTTCAATTTGTTTCAACATTTTTTCCATGTGGGACAAACACTTCCCACATTTTGCATACCCATTTAGGCTTATCAAAACACTACACTTTGGAGCTAATTTCTCATTCATCCGGAAATGGATTTCAGAAAGTAAATATACCATGTTCATCTCCTTGCGAAGAGAAACGCGCTTGTCTAGAGATCCGTAAAAAATTATTAGCAGAATCTATTTCAAATCTCATCCAAAGTTTATGTTTTTAATGCCCCCATTTCCAACAATCCCCCACATGAATGGAAATTTGCGTAAAATGCAAAAGATGATCATGCAGACACTAGAGAGAGTATAATCGAAAAGTTACTGCATCAGGATAGGTGGCTTTTGGCTTTGAACCTTCCCTAGTGTATTGCTATCGGATTTACTTGCTACCCAGTGAACGCGATGTCTTGAACTGTTCAGCCGTTTGTGTAAACCAAGACAATAACAAACACACAGTAGCTTTCCTCACAAAGTTGGTTCTCATTGTTGTGTTCATTTTGGCCCTGAACAAGTCCTGGTATTCAATGAGTGCTCTAAAAAACTTAGCCTTTATAGTTCTCATAGAAGCGGCCTTACTTCACACTCATATAGGTGACTTCTTATTAAGAGTATCCTACCAAACCCCACTTGAATTTTCAAGGTATAAGAGTCATTAAAAGCGTAGCTTATCCTGATCATCGCTGTAGGCAGCACTGTCTCATCATAGAAATGGGTAGAAGATTTATATCTTCCCAGTGCTTCTGGTGAGTCACTCAGAATTTCTATTGTCCCTTTGAACCTAGATCTTGGGATCTCCAGTCAGCTAGGTTGGGTTTCCATTAAGGTGACTCGTTAGCTTTCGGCTTTAAACCCCATTCCCCTTGATGAACTGTACAATTGCTCTCTAGTACAACCTTCAATTTTATATGTGGCCACAAGGTTGTGTTTAGAAATATTACACTCTGCAGAGATTTCTCCAGGTGAGAGCAACTGTATACTTTGTGCCCTAAAATTGCTTATTGTTAGCAATATCATTTTCTTTAGTGGCACAGGTGTAGACTTACTTTGAATTTTCCTCTAAGTGAAGTCTATTGACTTCCCTATTTGATTTATTCAAAGTTTCTAACTTTGAGTTATATTAAGAACATAGAACTACACCTTTAATATAAAAGACATATCCACTATTGGATTTGAAGTCTTTAATATCCCATATCCAGATTGCATCACTGTTACACCTCCAATTTAGTTAGATACCTCGATCTATGCAATATTGGATTTAGGGTGTATCTCAACTACCCAATTTATTGTTTTTTAGTGATCCGATCCTGGATTGAAAATGTGCAATTAAACACAGTTATTAAGATGCCTTGTAATCTCAACCAATGATATTCTTTGACTAGTATTTATATTTGAGATTTACATCTACAAAAGTTAGCTAGGCTTTTGTTATCATAACTAGTATTATCTCAATCTCACTCTATTGAGAATATACTATGTTATTAGATGTTAAATCTTTCATATCAAATATACTAATTAGTATATCATTAATAATTTTTTTTTTTTTAAGGCATACAATGACTTATACATCACATTTATGTCATTGTCTTGGTACTAGTTTTAATCCACTCAAGGACTTATAAGCTTGCACACTTTACTCTTCAACTAGAACAAATAACTCAGCTCTTCTGCTGGAAAAAGAACTTTTCTAGTTGTTCCATAATATTTTCCTCATAGGAAACAACATGCACTATTGTTATAATACTATAAATGATTTTTGGTTCTATCCATAATTTCTTAGGATTAAGAACCCTACATTTATAAGTATTTCTGTTAAGATGAGTGACTCGTAACAAATTTCATCTATGGATAATATCTCCCCACAACTTTGGGATAATCCTGAAATTTTATCTCTAATGTATTTATTATGATTTTTTAACTATGAAAGTACCATATATTAAATACTTCACCTCATCTACCTTTTCAAGGTTCCATATTCGCTTCTCAACAAGCATATACAATAGTCTCTAGTGCATATGTACTCACTTTATCTTTAGCATATTCTTATAATAATTCACCGACATTACCGTGAATTAATGCTAAAGATATTAATTACAATGGGTTCTAATTAATATTTGCTTTTACTTCTTTTATATTTGTAAATTGAGTTATTCACGTTTAGGTTCATATTAAGTCAGTCATATTAACATGTTATAACCTTTCATGTGTCACACATCACATAACTCAATCATTTAAGAAAACAATTATCTTATTATTTAAGCTTTGGATACAATCACCACAGAGTGAGCACTCACTTCTTAGCTATCATTACTAGTCAAAAGTGAGTTCTTAACTATCATTACTAGCTTAGATTAAGTACACTCTTCTCATATTTCACTACTAGGTTATGATGAGCACCCCCTTTTTAGCTATTACCGCTAGCTTGAAGTTAAGTTTGTTTAGCTATCAATTCTAGTAGTTCATAGTTTTAGTACACACTTATCTAAGTAGTCTACCTTGGTAGTAGAGTAATTTGTTTTAAAGAATATTCTTCAAAAACTACTACTTTATAAGTAGTATTATTCCCTCCTACATGAGCAGATATGATGAATAGCTCAAATAGCTTATGGCTAAAATAGCTACTCATCACCCTCGTGTTTTTTACTATCAAGTTGAGAGTTAGAACCAACTAACAGATTTTCCATCTTCCTCTTAGGTTCTGTGCACCTCATTAATCATTTTAGCTTATAACTAAGCTACCTTGTTTGCAACTCAGTAACATTTTAGCTTTTAGCTAAATTGTACATTAGAGTTAACTAGTTTGATTTAGCTTGTCTCAGTGTACTAACTTAGTGTATCCATAACATTAAACTCTTTAGAGTTATTGAAAAATCTTTTCTTATTTAGCCCATTCACAGCTATACGTGTCTTAGACACTAGTATAGATCTTTCTCCCTTGACTATTGGAAGAATTGACATACTTAGACTAATCAATTTTTATCTGTTGTATTAAATACACAAACCTGTCATGAACTCATACAAAATTAATAATATCACACATTAAATAAGCTATATTGTAAAATTAAATTACTACGCACACTAAGTAATTCAACCATATATCTCAATATTATAATTTCAAATAATAAACTTTTGTAAAAATAATATTGAATTTGCATAACAATATAGTTTCATATTATATCACATGATTAATTATATCACATAATTAATTTAAGAAAAAAAGATTTGTGGCTCATTCTCCAATAAACATACTAGAAAATTAGGACCAAAAGATGTAGACGTTCTAGCCTACAAGAAAATGATATGCACTGATGTTATAACCTATCAAAGGTTTTATGTAACGATCCACTCCATCACATAGTATGATATTGTCCACTTTGGGATCAAGCCCGCACGATTTTATTATTGGATTTTATCTCAAAAAGTCTCGTACCAATTGGAGATAACACCACTACATAAAATCACTTTACCTTTCCCTTACGTAGGTGGTGTGGGACTGTGCACCTGTAACTTGCTCAATGTGATAACATGTCAGTGCCTCTTGCACCCGCCCACGGCACACCCACCCACAAGGTTGCCACATTATAGGTCTCACTTTAACTTTCTTAGGAGAAAATACAACCTTAATTAGACACCCCCACATTTTTAAGAATTTATAAGAAGGTCTTTGAATTTTTTATAATTCATATGGTGTCACATTTCTAAGGTTTCATCTTTGTTTCGTGGCAAATACACATAACGGTATCTTGTGCAACCAATGATAAAAGTAACGAAGTATCTTTTTTCACCTCTAGTGGATACATGTTTAAGGTAATGTCATATACTTCATAATATCATATTACAAAAGTAAATAATTCAACCAATATTGAATAATTCAATAATCCACTTATATAACATGCTTCAATTTCACATAATATTGAATGCATTAATATTTAACATATTATCATATAATAATGTATATAACATTATTTTATCATATCTCAACTATTAGTATAATATCTACTTGTTTATATCTTAAATAGAAACATATAATAAAATCGACGCAAGGAAGGATTCTGTCTTAAGATTGTTGGTAAAATATATGCTTAATGTGACTTTTAAGATATAACAACCTTTATACTAATATGTCATGAGATAATTAACAATATGCTAATAAATTATTAATTAAATATGCAACTCTATATTTAATTAAATATACAAAATAAAGCAATAAAATAATAATAATAATATGCAAGGAATGAACCTAGACCGAGGCTAGTATTGGATACTATGTCCTTAAGACAGATTCGCCCCGCTATGGTACTAACGGACTCAGTGGCGTCTATCTCCCAGGATACAACGGTCTACATCCACCAGTAGCAGCACTACAAACTCGTGGATACGGCGAACCTCCTCCGTGTAATACTCTCTCTGACTCAAAAATGCATCTATATACTATATAAATGCTGAATTGGGTGTAATCCGAACCAAATGGTTCGGACCAATCTTAATATAGCTCGATGAAATTGGATTAGGATCGAAGTGGCTCGAACCACTTAACCTAAGGTTTGAACCCACTTGGGTTGGGTTCTAGTCTAGAGAGGGAGATAGAAGAAAATGAAAATGAATGAATTGCAAATGATCTAAAGGGGGGTATTTATAGAAACAGAAATGCCTTTTCGAATGGGGTGCGTCTTTTCATCATTGGACACAACCATTGCAATAGGTTGCAATGGTTCACATGGTGTCTATTCACCACTAGACACATCCATTCCAATAGGTTGCAATGTGCCTTTTCAAGTGGGTGCAACTATGGGTTATGATGGTTCGGAAAAAGGTGTAACCCTTTGGAAAAAACTAAAAGTGGTTTTTTAATTTAAAAGGTATAACCCTTTAGAAAAAACTAAAATATGGTTTTTTAATTTAAAAGGTGTAACCTTTTAGAAAAACTAAAAAGTAGTTTTTTTAATTCAAAAAACCAACCACCCAAAAACCCCACTCATTTGTGAAACCCATTTAAATAAGCCCATCCCAAAATTAGGCCCAATCCAAAATTCCAAAAAAGAATAATCTGGACTTTACAATTAGGCCCAAGCCCAAGCCCAAATCCTAAACTCAGCTTATTTAAATTTCAATTTGTTTCAACATTTTTTCCATGTGGGACAAACACTTCCCACATTTTGCATACCCATTTAGGCTTATCAAAACACTACACTTTGGAGCTAATTTCTCATTCATCCGGAAATGGATTTCAGAAAGTAAATATACCATGTTCATCTCCTTGCGGAGAGAAACGCGCTTGTCTAGAGATCCGTAAAAAATTATTAGCAGAATCTATTTCAAATCTCATCCAAAGTTTATGTTTTTATTGCCCCCATTTCCAACAGAATTAAACCACACAAATTATTGAATAAACAAGATCTATGTAAATAAATATGTCAAAACATGTATTACAACACAAATCCCCTAAAAAATACATAAATCAAGGTAAAGAAAACATGTTTAGGGATAACTCTAGCCCTAAGAAGATGTCTAGCCACTCATGAATGGTGTCCTCCAACCCTCAAGGGCTATCTCCATGGTAGAAGTGCTCTTCTTCTTGAGGAAGATGGAAAACCTCTCTAGGATGTGTCTCTAGCCTCCTCTTCTCTTTTTTTCCTCTCTAAGAATTGTATCTATCTACTCTAAGAAGCATATATCAAAACTATCCAAGAACTCTTTGTAAAAGTAGCTCCTATTCTTTATATATGTAGCTCAAAAATCACACCCAATGGTCTAGGCTCGTACACAAGGGCTCCTCCAATGATTGCACAATGAGACAACTTTTAATGAGCTGGAAATATATTTTTTTCGCATTTAAGAAGGTTCGATCGATCGAACCTGTGCTGTGATCGATCGAACATGACTGAGATCTATCAAACTTTGGCTGGATCGATCCTCCCATGGCGGCGCCTTTTTGGATAAGGACAGATCTAAGATATTTTGGAGAAAGAGACAAAAGTGGTAGGTAGGGTGGTACAACAAGATAAGATGGAATCTTTTCGATCGATCTGAGCATCGTTGGATCGATCGAACTTTGTGGGATCTTTGGATAAGGACAACAGGGCTTGGATCCATCTTGGAGAGTCTAGATCGATGAACTTTCGATCGATCGAAGTATTCTTGAGATCGATCGAACATGCTGATTTCCACACTTTGCTTCAATCTGCTTCCACTTTGCTCATTTCTTCCATCCAGCTTGAGTCAGCTTCTTTTAAGCTCTTATTTGACCGAATTAGCTTATTTTGGGGATAAGCACCTAAAAAGGGCAATAACACGAAATTAGTTTAAAACGAGAAAGTAAGATAGGTAAAGGTCCTAAAATACCTAAGCTTAAGTGATTTATGCGCACTTTTCAGCGCTCATCATGTGTGTGTGTGTGTGTGTGTGTGTGTGTGTGTATATATATAGTTCCTTTGCATTGTACTTGGCTTTTGGGGAGGTTGATGTTTTTCTTTTTCTTTTGAATATTTAGGCTTTGTAATAACTTTCTAAATTTTTGTCTTTTAATTTATTATCGTATGGCCTAGTCAGTAATTTGGCTGAATTCTAAGTTTTTTTTTTTCTTTTTTTTTTTTTAGTAATTATTGTTTGATTGAGTAAATAGATCATTAAACGGGTTAAAAGACCATTTAAGTTAAACAGGTCTTTAAATTAGTCGGGTCGTGTTGTGTATTACACTAACCATTTATTAAACGGGTTATATATGTCGTGTCGTGTCGTGTCACTCGTGTACTAAATAGGTCGTGTTTGTGTTGGAAATTCTTGACACGATTATTAAACGAGTCGTGTTCGGGTTGACCTATTTAGTAGAATACCCCAATATCAACACGACATGATTACGACCCATGAATACAAATTGCCACCCCTAGTCATATATGAGAGTTGAGAGTTGAGACAAATAATCACTATATTTATTAGTTGCGTTTTTTTTTTTTTTTTCTAGGTTTTTTCGTTGATATAGAAATTAAAATTTTTCATTTTCTTTTCTTTCACCTATATATAAATTTTAAAAAATTTCATGTTCATCTTTCTTTCTTTTGTATCTAATTACAAACTTTTCATCCAAATTTAATTGTTTAAAGATGATTATCACCAAATAAAAATAGATTTATTAGATTTTTCTATCGAAAAAGTTATTTAATTTAATATAATGCGCCGTTCATACATTATATATAACATGTGATTCTCTATTTGAGAGAGGGAACATCATCATTCGTAATAGAGCCAATGTAGGCCTAGGGTCATTCCCCCACTCTTTATAATATGTGGTGTGTGTGTATATATATATATATATTTCTCTCGAACAATGGTTGATTTTAGATTCAAAACAAGAAATAATATATATCTCTACTTGAGTGGGAAAGAGGGAAGGGTCAATTATTATTGCGTTGCATCATTTTCTTTTCTTTTAAACCTTAAACACATGTTGATATTTTATTGGCCACCTAATTATAAGAAGAAAGATCCTACTTATGCGGCCTAATACCAACATTGTTCTTAAAACATTGCTAGCTCAGGGAACTAATAAATCATTTGTACAGGTCTCACAACCATTATATTAGAGAGATCCAAAGATGCTATCACATGTAGTTTGTAGAAGATGAGAGAGAGTGGGAGACTAATAGATAAGTTTGATTTAGAGAACGTGAAAAGATTAGGAGTAATTTAGAGAGATCCAAAGATGCTATCACATGTAGTTTGTAGAAGATGAGAGAGAGTGAAAGACTAATAGATAAGTTTGATTTAGAGAACGTGAAAAGATTAGGAGTAATTTTGGTACATAAAAAATACAGTAGGGTAAGTTTTCAAATCCCTTCGAATCCTCCCAATTTTCCTAGGATTTTTCCAAGTTGTGAAATTTCTCCAGAAATCTTATCAAATTCCCAATTCTTTTAAAATCCCAGCCTTTACAAACATATGACATACCTTTCCAAGCCCAATTCCAATTAAATCCTCCCATTCCAAACACAATTAGGAACCGTATAATTAATGGATTTGAAATTGAAGAAAATTTGATTCAAATTAAATTTCTTCCAATTTCAAAACGTCAATTTGGTACCCCCAAACGCATCAAAGACATCAAATTCCCAATTCTTTTAAAATCCCAGCCATTCCAAGTATATGAAATACATTTCCAAATCCAATTCCAGTTAAATCCTCCCATTCCAAACACAACCAAGAACGGTATAATTAATAGATTTGAAATTGAAGAAAATTTGATTCAAATTAAATTTCTTCCAATTTCAAGACGTCGATTTGGTACTCCCAAACGTATCATAAGGCTTGTTAATGATGTTAGAAATCTTGAGTGAGATTTGTGACACTAAATAATAATATTTTAAATAAGTATAACACATAATGTACTTTATTAGAAGCCCTTTTTTTTAGTACAGAAAAATCTTTAAATTTATCTTAATACATCTTTAAATTTATCTTAATACAACATGCAGGTATCAATAATTCTATATTTTATGAAATGGCTTGATAAATTCTAAAGTACTGGGAACCTTTTCTTTTTTTTTTTTTGTCGAAAAATCAAGCAAGTATATAATATATTTAGTAAAATGTACAGAGGAAAAAGAGAGGCCAACCCATACAAACAAGGAGCATGGGGTAGCAACTCAAAGAAGTGGCCCAACAAAGGAATTGGACCCAAATCAAAACAAGACCATGCAGCATGGCTAGTGAGAGCCCATTGCCAAATCAACTAGTCCTTGCTCCCGTATTAGAGGTATCTTGAGAATCGTTTGTATTAAATTATGCACGCTTAATGTTGTGATTTAGATTCAATCACGTCATCCTTTTATTCAACTTTATTACTTAAATTTAATTTTTTTTTTAAAAAAAAAAAATTCACTTGAAATGATGACGTGACTAAATCTAAACTGCAGGATTGGGGTTTGCATAATCCAATAGCGAAATTATCAATCAGAGAATCATTTCCCAACTCTTAGCAATGGCTATTCAATGCTCCGGCCGACTAAGTGGGAGGTCTCTGGTAGGGCTCCGACGAGGAGAAAATGAAATCCTTTATAACTAAGTTTTTGATTAGTTAGAGAGAAGAAAAAGATTTTACAAGACATAGTGGACCACTGGCACAAGAAGTAATGTTACTTCGGATTTGAAAAGAAAAACAATCTCTTTGTACGTAGAAGTAAAATTGCATATATCAAATCCTTCTCCATGCTATCCAACCTCAGCTATGTAAATTGAAATGTTGCTTCTTATATTGGTATACTAGTTAAAAGAAAAAGAACAGAAAAAAATTATTTGACTCCAACCTTCACTATAACAAAAATGATTATTTACTGCATTTAAACTTTAAACCTTGTAAAAAAGTAAAAATTTTATTTTTGAAACTAAATTTTATATTAAAAACTAAATATTAGTTTCAAATAAATTTTTAAAAGAAAACTTCATATTTACCATATTTTCTTTTTTATTTACTGCGATTAATTAACGTGTTTAATTAATGTCTAATTTCCTAATTTAAATTAAATTTATAAGGCACATGACTCACGTTTTTTCCTTCAAAAAACCCGTGAGCGAAAATCACTCAAGAAGAGAACTCCATAGTCTTCTTCACGAGAAAACCCTAAACAATTGAGCGTGGATTGATGATTAAGTTTCGATTGAACGTCGATTTTTTATCATTGATTGTAAACCTACAATCCGAATATATATATCTGAGAGTTTGAGCTTCCGAGTATTTCAAAGAGCTTTATTGGAATTATATCATCACAATCACCGTCTTCATGGTGTTTTTGGTCTTCGCCTTGTTATTCGTCCTTCGATCATCGGCTGAATTTTAATTAGAACCTCTGCAACTTCTGGTAATTAAATTTGTCTCCTTCGATCATAGGCATATATGGAGTTACATAGGTTTCAGTTATTGGTTCATCAACATAAGCAAATTACTATCAACATAAGCAAATTACTATGTTATAAACATATATAGTTGTACCACCTAAATGTAGGTTAACTAATTTTTGGACTAATTTAACCCTGGTAGATGTGTTAAACTATTACTCTTCTTTTTTAAAATAATAAATAAATACGTAAATTAACATGACAAGACTTGAAGTGAATATATATGAGATCATACAAGAGCGGTAAACCTAATTAACCACCTATTTAACAATGCTTTAACATATACTAACCAATAACAACTCCAAATTGTCAAGAAATTCTGTTAACTCTCCCATTCACTAGCTGTTCTGAAGCACCCTAACAAGTAACTACAACCAAACGTTACCTAATGAAACTCCCTATTTGCAGTAAATAACTACACAAATTAAGCCTTTATTTTCACCATGCACGAGTTAGTTTTCCAACTGTTACATTAGCCTTTACAATGCAACTTCAATGTATAAAAACAAAAACCAACTCCTCAAACAAATTAATTCCTTATTAAGTTGAGACTCTTCTTAGATTTGGCTATTCCCTCTCCCACTTCTCTCCCTCTCTCTTACACACACAAGTACAACATATTTGTTGATCAACCCAATTTGTGAAGTTAAACAAGCTTTTAAAGTGGTTTGCAGAAGATTACGTGTATCTAGAGTTTGCGAACAATAGTAGAATATTCTAAAGTGACTAGCGGGTGGATTGATTCTAAGTTAGCAGAAAAATAGACACCTTAGCTTCCATAGGGATGGCTCTAGAAGAAGAGCAACAACCCCTCTTGGAAGATGAACCTACACAAACAAAAACTGCAAAACCAAGGAAGAAACTAACAGTGAAAGCCCTTAGAAAGGCCTTTAAAGGAACAGCCCACTTGTCCAATCATCTCCCCTCCGGTTCAGTCATGGCATTCCAAATCCTATCGCCCATCTTCACAAACCAAGGCCAATGCCACTCCCCGCAAAGCCAATCCAAGACTCTCGCCCTCCTCGGCTTCTGCGGCCTCTCGTGCTTCCTCCTGTGCTTGACGGACAGCTTCAGAGACGAGCGAGGGAAGGTCCGGTACGGGCTGGCCACGTTCCGGGGCTTGTGGGTTATGGATGGCTCGGTCATGGCCATTCCACCCGAGGAGGCAGCCAAGTATAGGCTTAGGTTCGCTGATTTCTTCCATGGGTTCATGTCGATGCTGGTTTTCGCGGCGGTTGCTTTGTTTGATCAGAATGTTGTGAAGTGCTTCTTTCCGGTGCCGTCTGAGGAGGCTAAGGACTTCCTTGCGAAATTGCCTATTGGCGTTGGTGTTGTTTGCAGCCTCTTGTTTGTTGCCTTCCCTACCAATCGACATGGGATTGGCTTCCCTCTCTCTCGTCACTAACTAGCTAGTTAATTCATTATATTTTCTTATCACTATATATATATATATATATATATATATATATATCATGACAATGTGAGAAATTAATTTATAAAGATGTTTGTTGTGCAATGGATGTCCCATTTCATTTGCCTCACTCTGAGGCTTGGAATATGGTTGTCTATTATTATTATTGTTTTTTAATGTGCAACGTACAGACCCGGACGAATCACAAACACAATCATGACAGAAAATGTAAAATCATGCATAACATGATATACAAAAGTTTACATAGTTCGGCATATAATTTACATGTATGGTAAAAATCCGTGAACACCGGGTTTCACTGTGTAAAGAAAACGGAGATAGCAAGTTATCAAGCCTCCAAGCTTTAATTTGTCTCTCTCACACTTTCTATTTCAGCTTTTTAGTGTGCAATTTAGGCTGGGTAACCCATTTCCACTCAAACCCAACCCAAAATTTTGAAACTTGGACTTTAAAATTCACAAATCGGGCTGGGTTACCATGTTGCCCAACCCAAAACCCTATATATATATATATATATATATATATATTTAACTTCCAAATCTTTTTTATTTTTTATTTTTTAAAAAAACCTTCAAATTAAATTATTATCAAGCCAAATAGGTCCTAGGAATGTATGGCCTTCTTGGCTTCCAAGCGGCTGCATCTTATTGCTTTTTAGTTTCTGATATATATTTTACAAATCATGGTGTGAATGAAAATTGTCAGAGAATTATTTTCTTTTTTCTTTTCTTTTAAAAGTTCAGGTGATATATAGATGGTCTTTGCAATGTTAAAGAAATTCAAAGAGAAAAAATGGCAGGATCAATGAATTGAAAACTAAATTTTTCTGGAAAAAAAATATATATATTTGATTTTCAAGCTGAGGAAACTGCATATTTGTTTGAAAAAATAAAATTAAAATAAGATAAGTTTTATTTTTGTTGTATTAATGAAAATTAGAAGCACACAAAAATTAATAATTGAATATTTAAGTTATAATATCAACGGGTTCGTGAGAAAAAAAAAAAATTAAAGTTTTCAAATTGAGATGTAATTTACATATTTGAAAGGAAAAAAAAAAGGGTTGAATGGGTCAACCCGAGTCCGAAAAAATTTGGATTTGGATTACTTGAAAGCCCATATCTAGGGTGACATTGGGCTAGCCCAACCCAACCCGACTTTGGATTGATTTTAGGTTGGGACCGGGCTGGGGTGGGCTTGCCCAACTTGCATCTCTTTTCACGGTCTATTTGACACCAACAAACCCTTGCAACCTTATATAGAGGGGCAGTGCCATGATTTGGTTTCTTTGGGTTGGGTTGGGGAGGGGTGTTACAATAAGTTAATTGTGTTTTCTTTACCAATGAAAACCCAAAATAGAAAAGGATTGCAACATGTCTTAAATTTTTAGAATAAATTTAAAGAATAAATGAATAAAAAATGAATAAGAAGAGAGGAAAGACGGTTACTCCATATAACTTATACATGAGTGCAAGAAAAAGAAAAAAGAAAAAATAAATAAAAAGAAAAAATTTGAGAGAATTTTGAAGGCAAAAAGTTAAGTTTTGATTGAATAAAGGAAATACAATTTTTTTTAATAAACAATCCAAAGAAATTTTAAAAAGAATAAGAGTAAGAAGGAAAAGACATAATTATTATTATTTTTATAAAAAAAAAAAAAAATTTATGGGTGCAGTTTATAATTTTTTACAAGTTGTACACTCCTCTCCCCCCATATATATATATATTTATTTTTTATTTTTTTTTGAGAGAGAGAGAGAGAGGTGTGGTACTGAAGCCGTTGCCCTCTGTCTTTCATCAAGTAATTATTATTTATTATTATTATTATTATATAGTACGTGTATCAACTCCATAACATATATACTATTTAAATTAAAAGTGTCATTCAAAAACAAGATTTCAAAGATCTACCTTCCGAATTCCTGCCATTACCATCATATCTTTGAAGCTTTTATTACGTAAATTGACCTAACTAAATTATGTTGCCATGCATTAATAATTTAATATTGTACCTAGTACCAAATTAGAGGGCAAAAAGAGTGACAGTTCGTCAATCCATTGCGACACCTTGTTTTCAAAGCTGACCCCTGCCAATTAATATATTAAATTCATTTATAATATGGTCCATCCATGCATTAATCTACTTTATTTTTCCATGAACGTGGATTTTAAACTTCATAATGTTAATTTGCTTTCAATAAATTTAGTTTCTAATATAAGAGGTGATATATGTGGCACTCAAGGACCCAAAAAAAAAAAAAAAAAAATATTTTGTGGACTGAGTTTCAATGATAAAATCATTTTCGCACAAATATTAATTACTCATAAATATAGGAAAAGTTTTGTCCAAACCAGCAAGTGCTTAACCTAATTGCTATGAAACACAATGCAAAACGGTAGTATGATATACGTCAAATCTTAAGAAAGTGGAATACATGACTAATATAAATATAAATTATTATTTATAATTTTATTAAATAAGACAATTATAAAATGTTATATATATATATATATATATATATATATATATATATATATATTTTAAAAAAGCTATGCGAATATCCTATGTAATATTATACTCGGTATATACATAAGAAGTCTGACATATAATATTGTTAGTTTTGTTATAGTATTGTTATATGTTTATATTATATAAAGCTTGTATTGGAGAGTGGATAATTGATCAAGTGTTTGAAATGTGTCAATCAAGTGTTTAAATAAATAAATAATATTTTTAAATTATAGACGTATTTATAAAATATTACTCTGTAGATATTTATTAATAAAATATCCCTAGAGTGTCATCGGACTTCGTAAAAATAGCCGTACTTCTTGATTTTCAACCCTTAAAAACATCTTAAAAATTATGTTGGTTTAGGAAGTCAATTCGTTCCAAAGCAAAGAAATCAGATGAAAAACACCAATAATTTTGGGGAAGTCAATCTGTTCCAGGGCAAAGAAATTAGATGAAAAATACCAATAATTTTGCTCTTTCAAAAGTTCTTCGAGATATATATATATATATATATATATATATATATATATAAACAAATTGTCATCGTTGAGGGTCGTAGAAATGAAAGTTTACATTTTTCTAAGTTTGAACTTATATATTTTCCTAAAGTTAAATAAGTGTTGTTTGTCAATCCAATTCAACAGTTAGTTATGAAAGAATTAAAAGTGTTTAATCAATTAAGTAACGGACTAAATATCATTTTAAATAAATTTTTTTTTCCTAGTTACGGGTTGATATTGTTAGGCTACTGCCCGTTGGTATTATTTAAAATAATTAATTTTCCCTTAAAACGAGATGAAATTTTTAGTGACCGTGATTTCACTTATTACTAAATGTTAAATACTTAAAATTTAAAAATTAATAAAAATTATGAATTTACAAGTATGCTACTTAATCGATTAAGTAACGGTCTAAATATCATTTAAAATAATTAATTCTTACTTAAAATGAGATAAAAATTTTAGTGACCGTGCTTTCACTTATTACTAAATGTTAAATACTTAAAATTTAAAAATTAATAAAAATTATGAATTTACAAGTATGTTACTTAATCGATTAAGTAACCGTCCAAATATCATTTAAAATAATTAATTCTTACTTAAAATGAGATAAAAAAATTTAGTGACCGTGATTTGACTTATTACTAAATGTTAAATACTTAAAATTTAAAAATTAATAAAAAAAATTGAATTAAGTTTAAAACTTGAAAATTTCAACTTTTATGTCACAACACCACCTTATAGATTTCATTGAAATCGACTTTAGAGACTTGCTCTACATCAGCCAAAGTTCAAAATTTCCAATTTATATAATGGGTTCAGAAATTCTGAGAGACAGAAAGTAACTTGAGGAGGGTTAATTTCTCGTTTGAGTTAAAGATGGATAAACTAAAATGTTTTTGAGTAATGAAAAGTATATTTACATTACAATCATGGCTTACAGTATCGGTCACAGTAGCGATATCGGTAGTGATTGCGGTGTAACGGGCTTGAACAAAGTCAGTGTAAATTGGTCTATTCGAATTACGTATAAAACTTAAAAAAAGATCACGTATTAGTTGATACGTCGTGTATCAGACATACGGCGAACCATGGTCACAACATTGTAACTAGGGACCGACAACTTTTGAGGTGTATTGCAATGTTACAACTCAACACAAATAGCATAATTATTTAAAAATACCTTCATTCTACAAATAATCTCGTTTTAATTTTATTTTACTTAAAAAATTAATTAGTATTTTACGTTGATTTTGACAGTCAATCAAATACTTTGTTACTTAATGGTGGTATCTCATTAATCTCCCAAAAGATTAGTTGAGACTCCGATTTGAGTTTTTTTTGCTAATAAAAAAAAAAAAAAAAAGAAAAAAAAAAAGAAAGAACAAATCTTGACTACTCTGTCAACTGGGCACGTATGCTTTCTTTTTCAAATTAAGTACTCCATTTATTTACCCCAACTATTATTTATTTATTTATTTTTTATCAAGTCAAACAACTCCCCCACTAATCCAAAGTCTAACTTTTATGTCTGAATTGTTAATTAAGGTCAAATAATTTATTGCTAATTTAATGATAAATGATGAAGATACATAGATTTTTAAGAATCAAATCCTAAAATCTAAATCAATCTCACATTTGCAACCGACGCCCAAAGAAACTCATGCATCGTGCAATTTGTATTTAAAATTCTCAAAATTGAAATACGAAAAGGAAAATGATATTTAAAACGAGTTCAACGAATGCTTTACATGATATGAAATGACATACTGTACACACATAAAACATATGTACAATGAAAGAATTTCATTTTTTTTTTATCGATATATCATTTTATTATTTATTTATAAGGTGAAAAAGTAAGACGATACTGTCCGTAATTATTTAAGAATAAACCATTTTTGTTTAAAGGACCTAAAATGAGTTAGACGAATGCATTACATGATATAAAATGATATACCGTAGACATATAAAAACATGTATAACAAAATAATTTCATTTTTTTGGATTGATTTATTATTTTATTTATTTATTTACAGGGTGAAAAAGTAAGACAATATAGACCGTAATTGTTTAAGAAGAATTTATTTTTGTTTTATTTATTACCAAAAAAAAAAAAGTGATATTGAAAACAAATGTATTTGTAAAAGTTTGATATCATACCAGATATGAATATGAATATATAATGATTCCACAGCCCACCATGACTTCCATCCATCTCCACTTTTACTACTCCATATTTATATATTTGAATTTGAATTTATCATAATCCCCAACTCCAAAATAGTTGTTGTAGATTCATCACAGCTGATCTGGCCCACTTATTAAACCATCAAATTGGTAAGTTTTTAACAATGGTAAAACTTGCAAAAAAAAAAAAAAAATTAATAATAGAAATATTTCAAACTCAAAGCTTTAAAAAACTGTCCGATCCAACTCCTAAACTCTCATAATAACATCACTGCTATCCCCACGCGCCTCAAGCGCGTGACAGTTGGCCCACCAACATTTATTTAAGGAAAGAATAGGCTCTTAAGTAGATAAAACATCACGCTGACACCACGCGCTATCCAAGCACGTGCATACACATCATTTGAATTTGATGACATGGACGGAGCGTGTAATACACGATATTCCAATTCACCTGGGAATCTCTCTCCATTGGAAGAGTCAACCTGATCATCGTACAAAAAAAATGAAACATAAATCGCGAATGAATTCAGTTCGATATAGAAATGTTTTTTTAGAGAGAGAAAGCCCAAACCCGAATGGGAATCTAGAGAGAGAAAGAGAGGAGAGAGAAAGAGAGGAGAGAGAAACTCACCACACAAAGGCACAGACGGATTCGTGAATCAAAGCGTTCGATTTCAAAGCATCTGACAATACTAACCCTTGAAAATTCTAGTTTATTGTGCGATATAGATATATATATATATAAACATACATATTCATATTTTCACACACCAAACACATAAATTTTCACACACCAAAGCATTACTCTACACCTACGCGTTACGTTTTCGATAAAAGAAAAGAAAAGAAAAGAAAAAACAAGAGAGAGGGATAGAGAGAGAGAATGGGAGAGATTAGAGAGAGAAAGACTGTTCGTTCGTTTGTTCGTTGTTTCTCTTTAAATCAAAAATTCCAATCTCTTCTAATTTTATTTTCTTCTTTTTTCATACAACAAAACAATCTCTTAATACATTTATTTATTATCGTTATTCTCCAAATCTCACCGCACATCTCCATCACAGTCGATAGAGATTATATAGAGAGAGAAAGTGCAAGACTTTTAGAGAGAGAGAGAGTGAAATTTGTATTCCCTTTTCGTCAATACCAAAAACCAAAATAATAATTATAAGAAAGATCAAACCATCGATTCCCAAATCTCTCTCTCTTCAATTACGAAACCCTAGTTAGATAGAGAGAGTCATAGAGGCAGTTTTAGTGAGAGAAGCGGTAGAAGTTTTTGATCTTCTGCAATGGAGGATTTGATCTTCTCCATGTCTTCGAAGCTATAATTTCAGAGAAGTAGAGGTTTTTAGAGAGAGAAAGAGAGGTCTGATCTGCTGAAATGGAGGGTGGTGGTGGTTCAGAAGGAGAGAAGAAGAAGCCGCCGGAGGGAGAGAGCAAGGTGAAGCGGAAAATGAAGACTGCTTCGCAGTTGGAGCTTCTCGAGAAAACCTATGCTGGTTGATTGATTTTTTTTTTTTTTTTTTTGGTGTTAATTTTTTGCTTCTTTTTTTTGGTTGTGTTCATTGTTCTGATTTGATGTGAATATGGATTTGTTTTTTGTTTAGTGGAGACTTATCCATCGGAGTCGTTGAGAGCCGAACTGTCGGTGAAATTAGGTCTTTCAGATCGGCAGCTGCAGATGTGGTTCTGCCATAGAAGGCTGAAGGATAGGAAGTCACTGCCTGTGAAGCGGCCGCGGAAGGACTCTTCGCCGGCAGCAGCAGTGGCGTCGTCCAGTGTAGTTGGGGATGAATTAGTACCTGGTGAGGTAGGGAATGAACACGGTTCGGGTTCGGGTTCAGGGTCAAGCCCGTTTGGTCATATGGACTCACAACAGCGAGTTGCTCCCCGAGCTGGGGCTGCAGTTGCTCGGATTGGAGCTGAAATGCCGGCAATAAAGAGGTACTATGAGCCGCCCCAGGCGATATCAGAGCTTCGAGCAATTGCTTTTGTGGAGGCACAACTAGGGGAGCCATTGAGGGAAGACGGTCCTATTCTGGGAATGGAGTTTGATCCCTTGCCGCCTGGTGCTTTTGGGGCGCCCATTGGTAATTTTGTGCTTGTGCCTTATATCTCTTTTAGTCATCTCAATGCACATGGATTTACTGGCATTGGCATTGCATCAATGATATGGATTAAATTTGATTAACAATGCGCTTCTCATTTGATGTTAAGTTTTGGTTGGTTGATTGCTATATATATATATATATATATATATATATATATATATATATATGTTTTTTTTTTTGGTTCTTTCTGTTTTGCTAAGTATGTCTCATTGGATATACTATGTGATTATCTGCTAATTGTGTCATTATAGTTAGTACAGTTGACTTGCTAAACATCTGTTTTGTGTGCAAACTTTGATGGTATGAGCATGATGCATTGACAACCGGTGGAGGAGATGGATGGGATTCAAATATGACGCATTAACAACGAGTGGAAAGGATGGAAGGGACTTAAGTATTACGCATTGACAACTAGTGGAGGAAATAGATGGGACTCATTTGAGGAATGCTATTCGAGGTGGTTATTTATAAGATATGTAATAAGTGTTGATATAACAGTTTTATGGCTTAGGAGGAAACCTAGATAGGTTTGATTGAGGTTATGACATTAGAGTAGAGCAGAACAAAAAAAATTAGATTGATGTAGCCAACCCCAAGTTGAGCACAGAACGAAAGGATAAGATTGATTTGGCCAATCCCTAGTAGTTGGTGAAATACTTTGTTGAGCTGAGTGAGCAAGAGTAGATATCTAGTCTTGCATGTGTAGCGTACTTTGGCACACAATTTGATGGATTCCTTATGGAAGTCTACTAGAGTTGTGTATGGTGTGGTGTAAGAGAATGTGATTTTTCTTTTTTCTTGTATAAATCTTATAAAAGCAGTCAACTGTAATTACAGAATTTTAATTTTATAAAAAATTAAAAATTCTCATTTTGGTATGTGCGAAGCTACTAAAATGACATACCAATTATGGTATCAGTCCCGTTAGAGCTTTTTGGTAATGGAGAAATCAAAGAAGGATGAAAAGGATATATTGGAAAATATGCTCAAAGGAGATTTATGGGGAGGCTATGCCTTGGAATTGGCCTTGACATGAATGTTTATAAGTTTTTTCAAGTATGAGATTTTTTTTTTATCTTCATGCCACTGTAATGTGCTGATATATATATATTTTCAATATATTTAGTTTATGTTTTTCAAAGGGATATCTGTCTCTTTTGTGGAGAGTGTGAATTTCATACTGAGCGTTTGTGTTTTTAAAATCATAATATTAGTTAACTAAGATACCATGCATATTGTCCGGTAGAAAAATTGCACACGTTAAGTCAAAGTAACTAACTCTAAAACTCGTGTCCAACAGCAATTATGATGATCAGGAGCTATTGCATTTAGCAAATAACAATCTTATCAATTAATGGCATTAGATTTCATGATGTTTTCTTAAGGTGGAGCCATTTAGTGTAATCGAAATATGAGAACATGTTGACTTAAAGTGTCTCACTCTGATGGTTGAGAAAGACAATCTTATGTCATAGGTTAAGTTTCTTATAATATTGTAAATAAAATGTATAACTTTATCATTGAGTGACGACAATATCAAGTTATACGATACCGGTGAACTTAGAGTGAGCTCTAGTGCATAAATCTCATTTATGTATCTACTTCACCTGCAATGGAGCTTGGGGACAATGGTGCATTTTAGGCTAAAGAATCATATAAAATGTCCAACATATGAATGGTCGTTAACAATGAATCACATTTTTTTAAAGAAATAGATGGTATGTTGAACATGAACAGAAAATTGGCTTTCGTCGTGCATAATTCCAGCAGTATATAGAACATAGGAGGCCCTTTTGAGGCTCTTAATTTGGTAGGCTAGGATTGAGGATGAGCATGGGGAACTTTTTACTTTTTTTTCTTCTCTCTTTTCATTTTTCTTATTGTGGGATTTTGTGCCTTACTCTTCCTTGCCTTCATGACATGAAATATAAAATTGCTTAGTTGGAATATCTGCAGACATTTATCCGATAGAGCCTCTATTATCATAGAGGTGTGTGTGTATGTGGTGTTTGTGTGTGTCAAAGCTTGATTTTTTTCTTTTTCTTTTCTTGGATAGAACGATAGACATTAAGACAATTTTGTTGAACATACGGATATAGTTGTAGTTTGACTTGCCTCAAGTTGCATCAGTTTATGTGCCTTAATGTTCTGTTGAGCTGAATGAGCCTGATATTCTCTTGTATTGTACATTGAACAGTGACAGTAGGGCAGCAGAAGCCAGCAGGACGAGCCTACGAGCCCAAACTCTATGAGCGTCCTGATGCTAAATCAATCAAGGTTACTTTTTATATTTTTTGGGGAATATCCTCTTCTCATTATGCACTGGCAGTGGCAGTGGCAGTGCCAGTGTCATGAATGATGTTTACAATGTCGGCTACCTTTTAATTTAATTTAATTTAATTTATTTTTATTTTAAAGATAATGCCATCTGCTTATCTGTGGCAATTTCATGTTGGCTGTCCTTATGTAAAATTTTGACTTGATATATTACTGCTGCTGCTATTCCAAGTATGCTAATATTACTGTTAGTGACAACAAAGTTTAACAGATGGGGAAGTCTTAGGGTACATGATCCTATATTATTTGATATCTATTTTTAATAGCAAGTACGATCCTTAGTGACATTTTCTCGACTTGATTAGATACGTCTTTAGGCAATTAAGAAACTTATACATTTTCACTTACAAATAGTTTACAACATAATAAACATTCAGAAATGTGTTGCAACAACAAAATTTGCACAGATGATTCTAAGTAGATAAACTAATATTGCTTTATTTCTCTTTTTTCAAATGTGAGGAAACTAGATACATTGTGGAGTTATTCATATGTATGTTAACCATTCGTTGCATTTGATAGTCTTGATTGTATATCCAACTTTTGAAAAAATTTCCTTAATGGTTTGGTTGCTCAAGGAAATTTTATATTTCTTTGTTAAATTATTTAGGGTACACTGAGTTTTTTAATATATAATATCGCAATATCTTTTTGATGCACACACATATAAGCACATCCCCTGTTCTAAAATTCTTTTAAGATCAAGTTTTTGAAAGTTGAACATTTACCCCTTGTCGCACGCTCACCTGCTCTCACTTTATGCATTTTCCCAAGTTATTCCCTTAGTCCAATTTATGCATTAAGGATCCGCTTAATTCTTCTTACAACATACTATTTGAAACTGATGAAAGATGCAACACCACTTTGAACACTGTTTAGGGATGCGGATGGTATGTTGAAAGGTGACCATGGCTTTGGTGCCGTTTTCTGTATGATACCTCCATCAGACTCAGCTCCCCTTTAGAAATCAGATTGGTATAATTAGGATGCTAACCACAGCTGCTTTTGAAAAAAGAGTGTTTCTTTTATTGGAGAATGACATCCCTGATTCCTGCAATGCTTTATCAGAAATGTTTGCATTAATTGTTTCCCAATAAATATTTCATTGGGAACTTCTCAGGGCCTTAAAACTTAGGTCGTTTACTTTTGCACTTCTACTCCCCCCCTCCGGCGCGTTCCTCCTTGGAATCTAAATTTTCTTTATGCCACGATCTTGATTCTCAGTTCTTGAAATTTAGCTTTCTTTGTTTGTTCGTTTGTCATTAGTTGACCAAAGGGAAAAAAAGAGTTGAAATAATTATGGGAAACTTTGAAATGGTTAATCCTCAGGGTGCTGCAAGGGCTCTCCATGAGTACCAGTTTCTTCCAGAGCAGCCATCTGCTAGAAATGATACATATGATAGAGCTACTCCATCTCACTATTTTGGTTCACCAACTGATGTTCCAAGTGCCAGGACTCCATTATCTTCTGGGCGTTCTTTTATGCATGGTAATGAGCAAGGTAGCTCAGGATATGGTTTTCAAGGTCAGATGCCAAGTTTAAGTCTTTTGCCTCAGCAAGGCAGGCAGGGCCATCTCTTGCCATCAGTTTCAGGAGAGCATGACATTGTTTCACGAAATATTGGTGTGGATTCTCATTTTGGCGCTCACGCAATCACTGGACTAGACAATCCATTTATACCGTCTGATAGGCGGGTTGCCCATGATGACGACCCTTCACGGATGGAGAGAAAACGCAAGGTACTTTACAACACCATGAAGTATGTGATTCTTTTTTTTTTTTTAAAATTCGGTGTCATATATGTGTAAGTTACTTGCAGAACGAAGAGGCAAGAATTGCGAGGGAAGTTGAAGCCCATGAGAAAAGGATTCGAAAAGAGCTTGAGAAACAAGATATTTTGAGGCGAAAGGTTTTGCTCTTATAAATCCTGTGTTCTTTTCTTTGAAGCTTTTTTAGTTGTATACTAAATTTATCAGTCTTGTGTCTTAAGAGAGAGGAACAAATAAGGAAGGAAATGGAGAGGCAGGACCGTGAAAGGCGGAAGGAAGAAGAAAGGCTGTTGCGTGAAAAGCAGCGGGAGGAGGAGAGATATCAAAGGGAGCAAAGGCGTGAAATGGAACGAAGGGAGAAGTTTTTGCAAAAAGAATCCATCAGAGTAATTACGGGATGCTACTATAAACTATATGGACTTGTCTTGTTTATCTAGGTAACTGAGATAAATCTTTTATTTCCTCAGGCTGAGAAAATGAGACTAAAAGAAGAGTTGCGCAGAGAGAAAGAGGCAGCAAGGCTTAAAGCTGCTAATGATAGGGCTACTGCTCGCAGAATTGCCAAAGAATCAATGGAACTTATTGATGATGAACGGTTAGAACTCATGGAGTTAGCGGCTTCAAGCAGGGGGTTGACCTCAATATTGGCCCTTGACAGTGAAACATTGCAAAATCTTGAGAATTTAAGAGGTGATTATGCTTGTTGTATCATATTATTTTTAACAACATATCTGCTCTAAAACTTATTTGCACATCTAATTGTTGTCGATATTTATTTTAAATTAATAAACATGGTATAAGCTTAAACAGGTTTTGTTTCACTTCACAAGCAGCTGATATGCATCCTGAGCTCTATAACCTTGTGTGCCTTTATTTGTTGATTTTATAATTTTATGAACTAGTTGAAATATTTTGACTCTCCCATTGCTGGTACCCAAGCTCGGATGCGAAAAAGAGCCCGGTTGGTATCAGGTCGACAGTCGACTGTAAAATCTCTGTTAAATCTTTATTATGATTCATCAGAAAAAGAGAATTCATGTGGCTGACCTCATTCATATAAAGATTAAGGCAAGGATGAAGATGATGAACTTCTTGAAATACCTCCAGTCATGAATTTGCCGCAATTTTATTTGAAGTGGAACTCTCATTATTATTATTATTTTTTTGAAATTAATTTTATTTTCTGTACGCATATAGTGGTGAGTTTGCTTGAGTTTTGAACAATATTGGCTTTGATTGTATGAAACAGTTTAAAAATCTCAATTATACAGAACCGTAACTTGTTGAAACTTTAAATAGTGTAATTTGTTTAGTAATGTGATTTAAGATTTGTTTAGTGTGATGTCTACTCATTTTGCATATTTTTTCTTTTTATTTATTTTTGGGTGGGGTGGGGTTGTAAAATGTGGTTATTTTGAATCATCCATTGGATATGGTTAGAAATGGTCGTTTGCATTTGAAGGATGCAATGCCACAAATAGGATCCTTGAGTTGTTAAGTCTTTAGATGATTCCAACACAATTTATTTTGTACTTTTTCTAGGATACAATTTCTAGGGATTAATATATGTAATATTGAATCCATCATATTTATTCTTTCCCAATTCCATCATATAACTGTTTGTCTCAACTGTTCTAATATTGTCCTTTTCTTTTTTATTACTTATTTTTTGGGTTGTGTGTATAAATATTCTGAGTAGCTAACAAGTTTTAAATGCTTTAGATATGCTCACTGAATTTCCACCCAAGTCTGTGACCTTGAAAAGGCCTTTTGCAATTGAGCCCTGGACTGATTCCGAGGAGAACATAGGGAATCTTCTTATGGTGAGATTGACTTAATTTTTTTCTTGTATGATTCCCCACTACACCCCCCTTCCCTTATTATTGATACATTTTACTTGAGGGTTTCGTTTTAATACATGCGTACAAATTAATTCTATAGTCCCTTTCAGATGAAGTAGCCTTATATCAATGGGATGTCTTGTCCTGTTTGTAGTTTTCTTTTCACTGATGTGAGATTAGGGGTGACAATTCGTGTTGGCGGGTCATAATCGTGTTGTGTTAACATATGACTATTATGTTAAATTGGTCAGAATCCGAACACGACCAGTTTAATAATCGTGTTAGACCCTGGACACAAACACGGGTTGTTTATTAAACGGGTAACCCAACCCGTATAACCCGTTTATTAAACGAGTCATGTAATGAAACGACTCGTTTAATGACGTGTAACCCATTTAACTTAAATGGGTCATAAAACCCTTTTATTAACTTAAGCATTGTTGAATGATTTAAATATTAAAGTTATACCCTAACAGCATAAGCTTTTGGAGTAGTAGGTTGTTAACTTGGTATCAGAGCAGGGTATGTCTTGTGTTCAAACCTCAACGTCACCCTGATTTAAAATTGAAAACACGTGCTAGACCAAAAGAAGGCCACATGTGAGGGGGCGTGTTGGAAGGATTTAAATACAGCGAGGGAGAAACTGTTTGGGAAGTTCAGAAGGCATAACATCTGAAAATTCCCCCAAAATTTCAGCCACTATTAAAGTTACGTCCTCTCTAACAACTTAAGCTTTTAGAGTAGATGGCAATTAACATATAAAATATAAGTATAATGAAAAAATTGAGATAATGGGTGGCTAAAGTCATGAGAATGAGAATAAATAGGACAATATAATATAAAAAAAATGCCAAAACAATATGCATAGTGGATTTATATTGAAATGATAGAATTGTCCATAGTAGTTGGGTTAAAACAAGCTACAATTAATCGGGTTGACCAGACACAATTATGACAATATGAGTCTAATGCAGTTAAATAAGTTGAGCCCCAAAACACGAACACAACATGATTAATTCAACGGGTTAAAACGGTTGACACAATTATGACACAAACACGATTAAGGTCAATCCAAACCTGCTAACTTTGTGCCATGTTTGAGTCATGTTGGCGGGTTATGTCGAATTTTGCCACCCCTAATACTTAGTATACAAAATGTGATATCACAAGATATCGTATTTCATTCATCTTGTGTTTTGAATGGTGATCTGTAGACCTGTCGAGGAGAAGAGAATTTCAGGAGAAGGTTGTTCATGTAAACTAATATATCGTCCCTTAGTTTTCTAAAATTCATTTTGTACATCATTTTGTTCCATTGCAGAGCATGCATGGATATGCAATGTTCTCGATGCATCTAATGGTCTTTACTTGTGAACTAAATTTACAGGTTTGGAGATTCTTAATTACTTTTGCTGATGCTCTTGGGCTTTGGCCGTTTACTCTTGATGAGTTTGTCCAATCTTTTCATGATTATGTAATTTCTTTAGGTCCTTGTATTTTTATATTTAATATTTTCTTTTTTGTATTAACAATATTTATCCTTTCTTGGTATCCATTTATACCTGCTCCCTATTTATTCAGGATCCAAGGTTGTTGAGTGAGATACATGTAGCTCTTCTTAGATCCATCATTAAAGATATTGAAGATGTAGCAAGGACGCCTTCCACCGGGCTGGGAGCAAATCAAAATAGTGCAGCTAATCCTGGAGGTGGGCATCCACAGATTGTTGAAGGGGTAAGCTTTGTTATGTAGTTGGTTTGCATGACCGCTTCAACTTTGTCCTGAATTCTGGCTCTATGTTTTGTTGCTCACTTTGAAACAATTTTCTTTATTATTTTGTCTCAGGCATATGCTTGGGGTTTTGATATACGCAGTTGGCAACACCACTTGAATCCGTTGACATGGCCTGAAATTTTGCGGCAATTTGCTCTTTCTGCCGGATTTGGACCAAAACTGAAGAAAAGAAGTGTTGACCAAACATATCCTCGTGATGAAAATGAGGTCTGTTGTCTTTCTGTTTGACTCTTTCTCGCTGCTACGCAAAATGACTACTTTAATTGTAACATAAATTCTTATGTAATTATTATTATTATTATTTTGTTAATTGTAGGTTTTTCCTATTTAGTTTTAGTTATAAGTATCTCATTGGCCATTCACCATTTAATGATTCTGGTTCATGCATGATTTCATTAATGAGAGCACTGCTGTTTACTTTAGTGGATACCTGGTTCGCAGTGTCATTTGAAATTCGTATCTTGTTTTTATAGTAGCAAGCACATCATAGTAAGAAATCTTTCTCTGCTTTAAGTTTATTCGTGCCATGAGTGTCCTATTCTATGTTACATGGTATCTCCTATCTCCCTTCACATACTTATGTTGACCAAGACATGACATGGTATGGGTAGGGGATATGTCTCCGAGAAACAAAGCCAAATCCGACACCTGGATTTTCTACCTTTGATGATTGAAGAAGTAAAACTCAAATTTGATATAAGAGAAAGAATAGCTTCTTATATATGAGATAGATAGAAACTCCTTTCTTATCTCAATCCCATTTATAGGACAACAACATCAGACAACACATATATATGTTACATACAATGTATTTAATACATAGTACCCGTATCGAACTTTTGAACACATTTTCCCGTGCCCTAAGATATGGGATTTGGTGGGGCCTAGTGCTTAGACTTACACCCACACCCAATACTCTTACCCCGAGTCCATGTATGTAGGGGTGCAAATGAGCCAAGCCAAGCCGAGCTTTGGCATTTTCGGGCTTGGCTCGCCATAGTCATGGAGGTGCTCGGGCTCAGGTGAGCTTGCCATAGCCAAGCTCGAGCTTGGGCTCGTTAGGATATCGGCAGGCTCGGGCTTGGCTTGTTTTCCAACATATTTATATATATACACACATATATACTGTTATGAAATACTGAAGGTCCAAATGGAGAGGTACCGATCTTTGTAGAACATGAGAGATGAGAGGCAGAATGATAGGTGTCAAAGTTGAAGAGAGAAATAGAAAATGAAGAACATGAGAATATACGTGGTTCAGCCACTAGGGCTTACATCCACGGCACACAAAACTCAAAGGGCTACATATCTTTATTATACTCTCTCTTAAGATTGTTTACAATGAGCACCTCTATTTATAGGTGAAAGAACAAAGCGATAAATATGGAAAATACATTAATGGAGGATTCATAAAATCAATCCCATAAATCACTCCAATTATATTTTATCATAGACTAAAATCACTCCCATAATATTCTCAGAGCAATATTCTGTGGAGTAATTTAAGGTTCCTATAATAATATTCTCTAACACCCTCCCTCAAGTTGGTATACGGAGATTTTAACTCAAGTGTCCAACTGAAAACTAAGTACGAAGCTGTTGAGAGTCCGAAATGAGTTCCAAAGATCCGAGATGAGTTGATCCGAAGATCCGAAACGAGTTGATCCGTAAATCCGAAACGAGTTGAGTATAGAGTATGGTATGATAAACCTGCTCTGATACCATGTTAAAGTTGAGGAGAGAAATAGAAAATGAAGAACATGAGAATATACATGGTTCAGCCACTAGGGCTTACATCCACGGCACACAAAACTCAAAGGGCTACATATCTTTATTATACTCTTTTTAAAGATTGTTTACAATGAGCACCTCTATTTATAGGTGAAAGAACAAAGCGATAAATATGGAAAATATGTTAATGGAGGATTCATAAAATCAATCTCATAAATCACTCCAATCATATTTTATTATAGTCTAAAATCACTCCCACAATATTCTCAGAGCAATATTATGTGGAGTAATTTAAGGTTCCTATAATAATATTCTCCAACAATATGTAAGAGCTTGCTATAGCCGAGCTCGGGCTCGGGCTCGTCAGGATATCGACAGGCTTGGGCTCGGCTTGTTTTCCAACACACATACACACACACACACACACACACACACAAACACATATATACCGTTATGAAATACTGAAGGTCCAAATGGAGAGGTATCGATCGTTGTAGAACATGAGAGATGAGAGGCAGAATGATATGCAAGAGGGTAGGGCAGAATCAGATATATATATATATATATATATATATAATACATGATAGATTTATGTATACGTATACAGTTTATGCACACAAACAAATCTTATGTATAGAATTACAGATGTATAGCTTATTTATGTACTCATACCTTGAGATTGATTGAAATTGTCAAAAATTTTGCATCGTTCTCCTTCGATCGCAATTGATTTCACTAGTCGTCCATTGATGTCTTCAAAGAATATGAAATACTGAAGGTTTGAAGTGAGAGGCACTGATCGTTGTTGAACGTGAGAAGACGGAGAAGCCTGGTTGCAACATCTTTTTCCAAAAATTTGGTTGCAACATCTTACGGCAATGTGTTTTTTTTTTTTTTTCAAATCTGACCCTTTTAATATGTTATAAAGTTAATCCAACGGCTGAGATAGTGAGATGAAACTATGATTTGGGCCAATGGCGGGCCAATGAAACTATATATGAATTTGGGCTGAATTTGTATATATGGCCTATCGGATAGGTTTTAAAATATAATGATTTATATTAAATATATATATTTATGTAAACTAGCCTGCTCACTTGCTGAGCTTAACATTGCTTAAGCTCCGCTCGTTTACTAAACGAACTAGCCCGAGCCGAACAACTCGGTTCATTTGCATTAAGGTCCTAGTACGCTAGTTTTGCAAACTTTTGTTGTCATAGTAACTAGTGTTCAAGGCTCCTACTAATTTTTCATAAATGCAATCATTGAACGGATTGTTTGGTTATTAAAATATAACCAAATACAAATCCTTGCAGTGTTGGAGGTTGGCTACTAAGTATGGTTTATTCGTGGCACTAGGTATTGGAGAGGAAGTTAGGGGTTGATGGGGGATTTAATTCTTTCCTTGTTGGAGGATCATATGGGGTTTTGAAGAATAATTGCTTTGTTGTGGGGAATGGAAACAGGGTGAGATTCTAGATTGATACGTGGTATAGTGATAAGGAGTCAAAGATGTTTCCAATTTGCTTCAGTTTGCAGTTGGTAGGAAGGCCTGGGTGGCAGATTGTACAAGGTTGACTGAAATGGGAGTGGGCTAAGGGCTTTATGTAGGAGCTGTGCGGGATTGAGAATTTTAGGGCAATGGATATGTTGGATATGCTTCATTACTTATGGATATGTTGGATATGCTTCAAGAGAGATGATGTCGTATGGTGGATTTGGAAGGTGAAAGTTCCTTTTAAGTTGTTATTTTTGCTTGGACTTCCTTTCTGTAGAAAACTGACTATTAATTACTCGATTAAGAAGAAGAAAATGCTCCCTAATTAGTGTTGCAAGTGTATTGGAGTTGGGGTGATATCATTTGTTGTTGCATTGGTGGGTAGTGAGAGTATAATGGACTCTTCTTCTGTCCCTCTTTGGAATGCCGTGAGTCGGTTGATCTAAATAGATATTTGTATTAGCCTCCCCCCCGATTGCTTAGGTTCTTATTTTTCCTTGTATAGAGCCAATGTTCATAGGTTGCACCTTAGCAAACTTTTGTGTGAACCGAGTTGTCCATGAACAACTCAGGCTAGGCTCATTAAAAGCTTGGCTCTGGCTCAGTAAATGAGTCAAGCTCGAGCTCAATTTTCAGGCTCGTGTAGTAAATGAGCTAAGCTTGAGCAATGTTAAGCTCGGCTCGTGAGCAGACTCGTACATAAATATATTTAGGGTTAATTACACTGACACCCCTTGAGGTTAGGTTAAATCTCACCTAGATGAACATTTTGGTTTAACTTTCACTTAGACCCCATGTTAGTTTTTCATTTAAAAAAGGTGTGAAATGTTATTTATGCCCTCACTTATTCAATATATTTTTATTAAAAATATCAAATTCTTTAAAAGACAAAAATACCCCTAATTATTTTTAACACCTCTCATGTGTGTGTGTGTGTATATACATATCATCCCCAATTCAATCTCCATCATCTCTCTCTCAATCTCCATGCCGCCGCCGCCACCACCACCGCGTGAAACATCCAATCGCGAATTAGTACCATGACTGATGATAATCTGAAGATGCAAGACATCGCCGATTGAATAAGAAGTGGAGGATGACTGATGATGGTCTGAACCCTGATCAATTTGAGCCGTCGACCCATGATGATGATCTGAACCTAGATCGAAGCATGTTTGTGTTGGTTCTTCAATTTCTTCCCTCTCATCTTCATTAAATTGAAGTTTATCGGTCTAAAACAAAGGGAAGCTCGCCGGAACTAAAACAGGCTCAAACGGAGGTTCATTGGAACGAAGTACCCTGAAATTGAAGTTCGTTTGAACAGGAGCACGTCGAAACTGTTGGGTCTGTTGATGAGTTTCGCTGGAGGTGATGGGTAAGCTTCTTGGTCGCGGGAAGTATTCGTGCTTGGGGTTCGTCGGTCTGAACTGGGCTTCACCGGATTTAGGGCTGGGTCGTGTAGTTTGAAGCTTCGTTGAACTAATGGCTCTCTGGCCGTCGCTGGTCTTCAAGCTAATGGAGCTTCACATCGGAATGAGGTGGGTCTGTTAATGAAGTTGGCCGAACTATTCTTGCTGGAACTGTCGGAGATGAGGAAACTCAGGAATTTCTCAGTACTCCCTCTCAATCTTCTGAGACCTACATGATTGGGTTCATTATGGTCAACATTGTGGGATTGCAGTATTATTTAGGCACAATCAATAGAAGAGAAATGGTGGGTGTGGTTCATGAACCGTTGAATAGATACTCTCTCTTGATCGCAAGGCCAAGTCTTCCAAACCTATTGAATTCATTGATGGAGAAAAGGGTTTCACCTACGACGGCCTGCTGCGAACCTACAACAACTATGCTGGCGATGTTAATCACGATTTTGATTCGCTTGTCCTCGAGCTCAAACAGGTCAACACCAATGAAGTTTCACTTCCCTCTAAATGTACCATCTTGAATTAAGGCCACAAAAAAGTAGAGGTATTTGTTTCACCCTAATCTTGAGTTCAATTCATCATACAAGCTGAGCATATACATATATATAGATAATACATATACATATATATAGATAAATACATATATATATATATATATATATATATATATGTTATGTATATAGTATATATATATATAAAAGATACATAAATAAATATTATATATAATTGTAAATTTATAAAGTCAAAAGGGTATTCAAGTCATTTCAATCCTTCTGTAAGTCAACATAGAGTCAATGGATGGCAATGTCATTTTACATATAAAAATTCACGTTTGGGGTGTGAGTGAAATGCAAATCAAATATTTGTAATGTGAGTGAAAGTTAAAATCAAAATGTTTATCTAGGTGAGATTTGACCTAACCTGAAGGGGTAATTTACCCATATATGTATATATATAAAATGAATTATTATATTTTAAAACCTATCCCATAGGCTATATATACAAATTCAGCCAAAATTCATATATATTTTCATTGTCCCAATTAGTATTATGGTATTTAGAGGCCCATTTAACAAGTAAAGGTGGCCCATCGGCCCACATCATAGTTTCATCTCACTATCTTAGGCATTAGATTAAATTTATAACAGCTTAAAAGGGTTAGAAAAAAAAAAACCCTAAAAGATTGCCGCAAGAGGTTGCACCTAGATTTTTGGAAAAAAAATGTTGCAACCAGGTTTCTCCATCTTCTCATGTTCAACAATGATCGGTGCCTCTCATTTTAAACCTTCAGTGTTTTATATTCTTTGACAACATCAATGGACGACTAGTGAAATCAGTTGCGATCGAAAGGAGAATGATGCAAAATTGTGGATGATTTCAATCAATCTCAAGGTATGCATACATATATAAGCTATACATTTATAATTTTATACATATGATTTGTTTGTGTGCATAAACTGTATATGTATACCTAAATCTATCATGTATTATATATATATGTATATCTGATTCTGCCCTACCCTTTAGCATCTCATTCTGCCTCTCATGTTCTGTATGTGTATATATATGTTGGAAAACGAGCCCGAGCCTTTCTCAGTAGATACATGATTTTTTATTTTATTTTCATTTTTTTGGGGAGTTCTGGGTGGGTAAGAATTGTTGACCTTTCTCAGCTTGTATTTATTATTTATTAATTTTTTTTTTTTTTTTTTGTGGAAAATGGATAGAAATTTACCAAGTATAGTGTGTATATGCTATTCAATCATGTTAGTCAATGAACTATCATACTAACATGTATGTATTTTATCAAACCCGGTTTGTCAGTTTTAAAATTGGTGCAATAAAATATTAGCACTTCATTTAACTACTAACTGAAAATTACACATTATATACATTATTTCCCAAGTATTTACACTTTTTACTAGTAAATTGTCTTTTGGGAAATGTTTGAACGACTATTATCCTTTTTTTCTTCCTTGGGCCAATAAGTACTATCCAGTTTCATAATACCAAGTCCTATAATTAGAACCTAAATTTTGCAATTATAATTTCAGTTTACAAATTGCTATGTTATCAAAGAATTACTTTTGAAGTTTGGCCCAAACATGTTTAGTATTTTCTTATGAGTGTGATTGGATTCTTTTTGTCAATTCAAATTCAAATTACTATGTCGCCAAAGAATTACTTTTCATGTTTGGCTATTTAGATGCTGAACTTGCTTACTTGGTTTCTTCTTTTACATTCTGGATTATGCATTCGAATGTGTTTTATAGTGTTCTTATGTTCCATGCAAATGTGGTGAACACAAATAATGTTTGCTGTCATGTTTTCATGTAGTTATTTTTCTTTATTGTTAGAAACCTTAAAACATTTATCACATTGTTGAAGGACATTATCCTGCAATATTACCTTAAAACTTCTATGTATAGTAACCTTTTTATATGAATGAATTGATTTTTAATTTCTTATATTGTAGCTTTTTCTAACAGAAATTCTTGGGTGCAAGTGCAGGGTAATGACGGTGAAGATATAATTTCTAATTTACGTAATGGAGCTGCTGCTGAGAATGCTGTTGCCATTATGCAAGAAAGGGGTTTCTCCAATCCACGGAGATCTAGGCATCGTTTGACTCCTGGAACAGTCAAATTTGCAGCATTTCATGTTCTTTCCCTTGAGGGAAGCAAGGGTCTAACGATATTAGAAGTTGCAGATAGGATTCAGGTAACTCTAGGTTGGTGATAGTAGGACTTATTTATTTTCTATTATCCCTAACTCATCTAATACGTGTGTGTGTGTGTGTATATATATATATATTTATGAAAGAAATCTGGTCTTCGGGACCTCACAACAAGCAAGACACCAGAAGCATCTATTGCTGCTGCTTTGTCAAGGGATTCAAAGCTTTTTGAAAGAACAGCTCCTTCAACATATTGCGTACGTGCTCCTTATAGGAAAGACCCTGCTGATGCTGAGGCAATACTTTCCGCAGCCAGGGAAAAAATTCAGATATTTAAAAATGGATATTTCGATGGAGAAGATGCAGATGATGTTGAAAGAGATGATGCTGAAAGAGATGAAGATTCTGAGAGCGATGTAGCTGAGGATCCCGAGGTTGATGATTTAGCTTCTGAAATGAAGCCAAATGAAGAAGTTCTTTCCTGTGAAGCAAAAATATTTCAGGCAAGTTCTTTCCCTGGAAATGGGAAGGAGGCTTCCCAAGATGAGGTTATGGAAGCTCCACAAGGCGGCTTTGGGACCTCAGATAATGGTTTGCAGTTGATGCAATCTGAAGGATTCAGTGAGGTTAAAACTTCTCGCACTTCTGTTGATCAATCTGTTGAAGTTACTGGAATATGTAATGAGGCAGTTAATCCTGATCTAGAAGACACTGTTATTGATGAAAGTAATTCTGGTGAACCATGGGTTCAAGGACTTATGGAAGGTGAGTACTCCGACCTCAGTGTGGAGGAGCGCCTTAATGCCCTTGTTGCCTTAATTGGTGTAGCGAATGAAGGGAACTCGATTCGTATCATTCTTGAGGTAGCATTTTGTTTTCTCCTGGTGAATTTTGAAAAAATTACTGTTTTTGCATTTTATTTGTCTGTGATCTAAAACAAGGGAGCTTTTCAGGAGCGCTTGGAAGCAGCAAATGCTCTCAAGAAGCAAATTTGGGCAGAGGCGCAACTTGATAAACGTCGATTGAAGGAGGAGTGTGTGATGAAGATGCAATATTCATCTTTTATTGGTAACAGGGCTGAACTAAATATTTCAACTCCTGCCGCAGAGGGCAGGCAAAGCCCATTGGTCACTGTTGATGACAAAAATGATGTGGCCTCAGTGAACCCTTTTGTGCAGCAAGAACATTTCTCTGATCTTCGGAGTGATAATAATTGCGCTAATAATTTGCCCTCTGAAAGGACTCTGCCAATGCAAGAGTTCTCTACTGGTGTAGAAAATCTTCCACTCCAGCAAGCTGTATATGTTGCTGAGAAGTCACGATCTCAGTTAAAAGCTTTTATTGGTCACAAGGCTGAGGAGATGTATGTTTACAGGTCATTGCCTCTTGGGCAAGATCGTAGACGTAACAGATACTGGCAATTTATAACATCTGCATCTCGAAATGATCCTGGCTGTGGGAGGATCTTTGTTGAGCTACGTGATGGTTGTTGGAGGCTTATTGATTCCGAACAGGTAGTATTTTCATTACTGACTTTTATACGGTTTATCTCTATGAATGTTGTTATAGTAGATTGCCCAAGTTTCTATATTATATGCGTCTATTAGTCTTGACTGTGATCTTCTTAGTGGTTACTTTGTGTTCTTTTGCACCTTTTCATTATTTAGTTTAAAAAAAGAATAGGTTTTTTGCTTAGTTTCTTAATGAAGGTACAGGCTAAAAAAGGTTTTTATATTTGTTATTATTATTATTATTATTTATCTTTGTTTTTGTTCTGCAACTATAGTACTCTTGGGAAGATATAATATCGCATGCTAGATTGCAGAACATTGGAGTGAACAGGCAATTGTTCTTGTGGTTGGTAAATTCTAATTCATCACGACAAGAGTGACCAGATGAATGCATTAAAATTAGTTTAATTTTTTCCATGGTATACATAGGTACTCCATTTGCACGTCTCTGTCATCTTCATGTGATTACTTCTTATATTTGCAGGGCTTTGATGCTCTGGTGGCATATTTAGATGTGCGCGGGGTCAGGGAATCCAACTTGTATTCGATGTTGCAAAAGATTGAAGCGTCTTTCAAAGAAACTGTTAGGAGAAACTTGTTGCGTACCACCACTGGTGGGAAAATTTGTGATCCTATCAAGAGAGAAGTTGTTACTGAACTAACTCCTAAGCCTGAATGTGGAGCCAGTGTTGATGTTCCAAGGGATGTCTGTGTTTCTAATCCTGATATGCCAGAACCCTCATCGTCTTTTGCCATTGGGCTTGGAAAGAATGAAACAGAGGAAAGAGATGCCTTGAGCAGATATCAAGATTTTGAGAAGTGGATGTGGGAAGAATGTAATTCTTCCATATTATGTGCCATTAAGTATGGAAAGCAAAGATGCAAGCAACTGTTGGACATTTGTGACTACTGCCGTTATTTGTATTTTTTTGAGGACAACCACTGTCCTTCTTGCCATAGGAACTTTGGCACTTATGTTACTTGCTTACATTTTTCTGAACATGTGGCTCAATGTGATGAGAAATTGAAAGGGGACTCTGATTGGACTTTGCACGGTCTGGATTCATCCCCTCCCTTGAGGATCAGATTGCTCAAAGCACAATTAGCATTGATAGAGGTAAATTTTCAACCTATCTTACTTCAACAAGTGGTTTATAACAGCCGCTATTATACTCTCGAGTTCAAAGAAAATATATATTGCTTTTTTAATATAATATCATTCTCATTTTTAGTGTGTTTTATAGACGGTACATATTGGCTTGGCAGGTTTCTGTTCCAGTGGAAGCACTTCAACCTACTTGGTCAGAGGACTGTCGAAAATCTTGGGGTATGAAACTGCATACCTCATCATCAGCTGAAGACCTTCTTCAGGTCTCTCTCTCTCTCTCTCTCTCTCTCATTTGTCTGTCTTGTGCTGTGCTATGCTATGCTCTTGTTGTTTTGGAACTTCTGCATTTCCTGTTCAGTAGTTAATTTGCTGGATTATATTCTTGGATTGGGTTGGAGTTGATTATGAAATAAGGTCTATGTTCATTTACTCGGTTTACTTATGTCAAATGCTTTTGTGTAATCCAATTGCTGGACATCTATGATTACCAAATTTTAAGGTACCATGAAATGGCTTGAAATCTGTCCGAAAGTTAACTAAGTGGACATGTTTTACAACTTTAAATATGGTATATAATTAATTTATGATGTCTTTGTTTTTGAAGGATATACTCAATTATAATTTAAAACAGATGGGATGCGGCGGAAAAAAAGGTTTCTATCTATCGAAGCAGATACACAATTTTTTCCTGTCAAATTTATTTTGATGGAAACCTTCTTTACTATCAAATTTTTATTTATTTTTTATTATTATTATTTTATTTATTTATTATTATTTTTTTAAATTTTTCTCACTTCATTAGATGTAAAGGATTGAGGTGTCCCAGTTGGTTGTGTTGGTCACATATCCCATACCTATGACCATATCGTTTCATGTTGGCAGAGTCATACGGGTACGTTGAGAGGAATAAGAGAGTCATGTTGCACATGTTAGGATTAATTGGTGACTTGGTGTAGTAACAGAAATATACCATGTGTAGCCATTCTTCACTTCATCCATTGCCTCCACAATGGGCGTAAAATGGAGTGAGCATGACCGAGCTCCTATCTGATTCAAAGTCCATTTTTTGGATTTATTTTGGATCCGAATTCCAAATGGGTCTAGTATGGATCTTCTTGGAAAGATCCATCATGGATTTGGGTTGGATTTGAATCTGAGAAATGATGAGATGGATCAGGTTTCACTCTAGTTCAATTTTTCGATATGAGAATCTTGTTTGGATTGTGTCCATAGAATCCAGAATTCGGATATGAATCAATACACTAAAATATGGATCTGGGAGGAGCCAGATTTTACCTTAGAGGGGGCAACAACCTTAAAATAACAAGTACGAAAACTTAAATATTGATTGATGGATTCCCTATGTTCACATTTGGTTAAGCATTCAATTTGTCAATATGGCTTATGTTCAATTTGTAAAATCACACTTGAATTGTGACTCATTTAAATATAGGAATTCAAAGGTCAAGAATTTAAATGTTTAATTTGTGAAGTCAAGAATTCAAATATGTAGGTGTTGATTAGCATGTGCCCGAAAATTTTGGAATGATTGTTTGTGTTCATCGAATATTTTTCATAATAATTCGGATTTGGTAACTCTTTGGAAATGGTTTTTATAGAACAAAGTTACAAACACAAATTATCTAAAGTCTAGTTTAGAAAAAGAAATACAGACCATAAACACAAGGCATAGAAAATTAGGCCTTTTTTTTTTTTTTTTTTTTTTTTTTTTTTTCCGGGAATTTTGAGAGGGGGCATCTTTACAATTACTAGAAAATTACACATGAAAATCAAAATACAAAAAGTTGAGTCTGGGCACCATTTGGCTCCACCACTGTCCAGGTCAGTTCCATTTCATTTCTTATCTCCACACCATTAATTTTTGCGTGAATGGGTTAGGGGAGGACCAACATTTGGGTTCCATGTGTGTGTTTGACGTTGATCTCTGCTGTAAGACATCCATGCTAGTTCATAGCCTGAGTGAGTCCTTCTGTTTCATGCAAATACATATAAGACTGGTCTGGATCTAGTCAAGCGCCCCATATTGACGTGAGTGATACCAGGTAATTCATTGATTGATCTATTGGGGGAGGCTTCAGGGTCTTGACCCATGCAGATAAATGGGTTTGGTATTGGCTTTTCTTGACCCATAAATTGACAAGTTGGAGCTAACAATGACCCTCCATGTCCAAGATACTTGTATTTTAATATAAGCAATATTTGTATTTGGTAATTATTGATTTCAACTTTAGGCTTTCATTTAACAAGTTCTTATTATATAATTTACTAGAAAACATTTTTAGTTATTATATAAGTTGATCATTTATGGTGATCGCTTCATACTCTGATGAAATTTTTATTTAGACTTTCTTTACAAAATTGAACAGAATGGTTCAATTTAAGTGGTATTTAATTGAGTCTCGCTCTCTCTCTAATGCTGAATGATTGGAGTGACAAGAAGTTAAAATAATGTTCAAGGATATACGATTTGCAGCAGTGTTACGGTGTTACCTCATCATTATGCTATTATTGATTGTTTTAATTGTTTATTGAAAACGATGACTTATCCTGTGTGTTATTGATGTAAAAAAGCACGGTGTACTGGTTTACCCTAGGTGGTGTTGTTTATGGGTGCATTTATTAGCTAAATCTGTAGCTCTAACGCGCTCTACACACCACCCCTTTTTTCTTCCCCAAGCATGTTGTTTCTTATGCTTGATTTATTCATTTGTTCTCTCTTTTTTCTTGAATTATCTCTGTAGGAAAGATCTCTCTTTCAACTCAGATTTCTTCTTTATTTATAAAAGTCTCTCTATAAAAACAGGACTTGTGTTGAAGTTGTCTGGAGTCGGTCTTTGTTTTTTCTTGTAATACCTTTGGCATATGGAATTAATATGTTTTTTTTTTTTCTTTTTTTTTTTATTCCTTCCTGTTTTGTCCAGATTCTGACATTGTTGGAGGGTGCCACAAAGAGGGACTTCCTGTCCTCGAACTTCGAGACCACTAATGAATTGTTGGGTTCCAGTAATCGATCAGAATTTGCTGCTAACAGTTCTCCTTGTCCTGAAATGGTTTCTGTGCTTCAATGGGTTCCTCGAACAACATCTGCTGTGGCTTTGAGGCTCATGGAACTTGATTCATCTATTTCTTATTTGCCGCATCAGCAACTTGATTCTCAAAAAGACAAAGGATCAGTGGATTTCACGGTGAGTACCATTTTATCACGTCTGGAATTGAAAGTTGGGAGTCCAGGGTAGAAAAATTATGTTGAATAAAATGAAAATTTAGAAATTCATGCTTTTTAGAAAGAGAATTGTCATTATGATGCATACTCCTTGTGGATCCTCCCTCACATCCTCTGGGTATGTCATTTTTCGTTTTTCTTTCTCCTGGGGAAGAATAAACAAAATGCATGCATTAAGGAATGCCCTAATCCCATGGCCATACTGCCACGGTTTGATAGGCAATAAGCAGAAGTTAAGCTTTTTTTACTTTCCCCAGGAGTATGAGATGTGAAGTTCCAAAATTTTTTCCCACAAAGTGTCCAAGTACGGATGTAGTAGCTTGTTCATCAAAGTACAAATGCGTACATTCAAAATAACATAGTTTAAGTTGTGTAGCCTAGAATGCAAAGTTTTAATTTATTGGGAAATGTTTTTTTTTTTTTTCTTCTTCTTCTTCTTAAAAGAAAAATAGAATGCAAAGTTTTCTTTATTGTTATCTGCCCTAATATTGACAAGCAATTTGTTGGTGCAATTTCAAAACTTTTAGTTAAATGGAAGAAGAATGGTATTCTATGACATCAGTTCATAAGACAGATCTTTTGACATAAAGTTTAAAATCCCATGTCGATAAATGAAGTCCCAAGGGTTTTTTTTTTTTTTTTCGTCTTTAATTTCTTTTGGCACTACAAACATCTATCTAGTTTTAGTGAAATAATAAAAGAATTATTTTCCAAAGCGAAGGAGGAATAGAAATTATCCAAGTGAAAACATGCATCGTTGAGTCTCATTTCCTTGATGGATTCCTTTCTGAAGTTGGTATTCTGAGGCCTAGGTGACTACGAAAGCGTTTGATTCCTCAATTATTTTGAGGTCTGTGTTTAGGGTGACGACTTAATCATTAGCTGCACCTGAGCATTTTCAGTATTTTGTCTTTGAAAACTTTGAGCACTTCTTAATTCCTGGAGTTTGTCTCTTAGAATGATGATATCCCCCCATGGTCTTTTTTTAGATAAGGGGTTAATGGGTGGGGCACCCAATTTACCGAGCAGGTCCAAAGATATATGGTGGCTTGGCATCACCGAGGAGAGATATTCTCTAGAGTTTAACTTGTATTGTGGATATCTGTTACAAGCCAAATTTGTGTTCGGATTAGCTAATTTGTTTCCAAAAGCGGTGCCTTTGTAACATTTCTCTCTTCTCAGACTGTTCCATCAAGATATGCTGTTATGAAGAACTTTGCAGAGGAGGACCTGGTAGAAACTCCACTTAAAACTGAAGGTCTGCAACATGAGCATTGGGCTAATCCAGGGAGTGGACATACCAGTTCGGGACGAGGACGAGGAGGGCGTGGTCGAGGCCGTGGCCGTACTCGTGGTGGCAGATCTCAGAGAAGAGTCACTGGTTCTAGATCTGAAGCTGGCCAGATAAGCACCACAACGAACAGCGAGAGATTCGGACAATTACTGGGATGGAAAGGGCGAACACGTGGAAGAGGAGGGCGTAGGCGGGGTCGCCGTACCATTAGAAGTAGACAAAATCCAGTGAAAAGAGTGGCAGAGATTGCTGATCAGAGACGTGTACCCAGAGGGTTCATGTTTGAAAAAACCCCAAGAAATTCAGGTGGGGAGTGGGCGGAAGAAACCCCAGGGATGCCAGTTGAAGCCACTGAAGATGCTAGCAGCTCTGGAAGATCGGAGTATGATGATGACAACGGCCAGGCAATGAGGGAAGAGTATGACGACGATCTAATGGACTATTCTGGTGTCTTCAGTGGCAAGTCGGAGCATTTGCTGGAGGGTGTTGATTATAACCTAGACGGTGAAGATGATGAAGATCGTATGGAAGAGGGAGACAACGATGTGGATGATGAGGATGAGGAGGATGATGACGACGAAGGAGATGACAGTGAAGACGATGAACAGGTAGATATAGACGTTGAAGGATATATAAACGGTGACTCGGATGAAGAAGGTAGCAGGGGCATCGGTGGGGAGCAAATAGGGAACCCCGATGAGGACACAGGATCTACATCCTCAGATTACAGTGAGTGAGTAACAAACGTCACGTTATTAAGCTTGAATTATTTTTGTTTAGAAGCTTTGGCACTGCCTATGTGAATTTTAACTTCCTGTATATTTATAGAGGGATTGGTAGTTAACTGTACTAAGGATGTGTTTGAATGAGCAATGTTGTAGGTTACTGTACTTGTAAGTCATCATAATTGTAATTATACCATGCCCATATGGCTCGTGCAACTATAAATAGATGCTAATGGTTTAGTTTAGCTGATTGCATTCCTACTTACACGATATTATACCATCATTATATATACTTGTATAACCAAAGGAAGGATTTATATATTTTTCTCTCTTTTAAGACCATAGATCTTCTAGACATCCACCTCCGTTATCCTGTTAGGAGTGAAAGATGATGTTACATGTATCGAGGAGAATTTATAGACCTTAAACATGTTTCTTTTATATATATATATATATAAGGGTTAAAGTTATAAAACCCCCGCTATTTTCAAAATTTGATCATAAAACTCAAACATGTTTTTGAAACTTCTTGCACTTTTAAAAAATGGTCACATTACCCATCCAACCCGTTATCAGGTTATGAGATGACAAATTTAATTTTATTATTTAATGTTATATTAAAAATTAAATATTATTTTTTTAAAATTACAAAAATAACCTTTAAAATTTAAGAAAATTATTTGAGAGAGAGAGAGAGAGTGTGTGTGTGTGTGTGTCTGTGTGTGAGTGAGTGAGTGAGTGAGTGGGGTTTTAGTGAGAGGAAGGGAGTGAAAAGAAGATTAAAGGGTATTTTTGTAATTTAATTTAATTTATTTAATTTATTTTTTGTTTTTAATTTAATATTAAATATTAAGGTTAAATTTGTCATTTTATAACCCCGTTAATGGGATCATACATGGATTTTAGGGCAATGTGATTATTTTTTTAAAGTGTAAGGGTTCCAGAGACGGTGAGATTTTATGAACAAAATTTAAGAATAGTGGGGGTTTTATAATTTTAACCTTATATATAAAGTTTAAAAGGGCTTATATATATATATATATATATATATATATATATATATATATATGTTGTGCTCTACAGAGTCAGAAACCTTAAGCAAAGTGTCTACCCTCTCTCACTTTCAACAAATATTTCCAAAACATGGAATGATGCTACTTAGGTACAAATCCAGATGGAAGAAGTTTGGAACATTTCAAAGTCATGAACCAAACAATTCACAACCTGTCTTTTACTTTGAATAAATCCAAAAAATAGAGAGAGCACTTTGCAGTTTGAACATTGGGCTTTTAGTGGCCCAAATGTTCTAATATTTATGACTCTTTATTCGGACTCTTAAATGGCCCAGATCATGTGATTGTTGGGCCTCTTGTCTTTGGGTGTATAAAAGCTGGACTTGTCTAGCACATTATGTTGTACAATACACGATTTCACTCAATCACACGTACCACTATATATTTCTTTAGCAATTTCGTTCACCCCCTTTTTTATTTTTATTTTTATTTTTATTTTATTTTATTTTTTTTCTGTAATTATATGACCTATATTTTATATATACATTTTGCGGGCAACTTGACACAAGATTAAAACACCTCCGTCTCCTTTGTATGTGTCCAAACAAGACCCTCTCGGTTGTATTGTAGAGTGGTATCCGATTGAATGTATCTGTAATAAGAAAGTCATATTTTTTTATAAGAATAATGATTTAAGGACTCGATTCGGTAGTTCGCAAATTTAATTTATGTGAGTGGGGTGGTGGCCCCACTATATGATGTCATCATGAAATTATGTGATGAGACCAACCTCCCCTCTGACATAAATTACATTCGGTAATTGCTAAATTCGATCCCTAAATCACTGTTCATTTTATAATGGTCATTACCACGCCTTTTTTATTATTTATTCTCAAGTATGTTTTTTCAAACTTATTTTGTTATCACAATTTTAATATATTGTTTATTTAAATTTTATTTAATTATTGTTCTTATTATCATGTTTATATGCTTTATTTGTTTATGGTTTTATTGAAAAGTTGTGCTCTTGAAAAATGTAATGTGAAGTTCATAAAATTAAATTATAATTTAGTATTACAGATAACACATCTGATTATAAAACAGCCAAACAAGCTGTCCTTTGTGACAATTATTTATTTATTATTTTTTGGCTAGGTCCTTTGTGATATAACAGTTGAAGCTGAGGAAGTAGATGAGCACTCACGGAGTGTACATATATATATATATATATGGAGCTACATTAGGGGCAAAAAAAAAAAAAAAAAAAATCATATATTGATATTTGGAATTCAAGTAGATCCTACAATGGGGTATGTCTAATAAAAAATCACACTGGTAAACTAAGAAAGAAAGTTTATGGCCCATACCCAACATGAACAATCACATGTCAGCTGAAAAGATATTGCATCAACATAGATGATATTTAGGAAATTTGTGTTTTTATTTATTTATTTACTTTTCAAATTTAGGGTAAGAGAGATTCGAACATGGCACACTGTTTGGTCAAATACTAATTGATAAGGTAATATTATTCTATCTTGCAATTCATCAAAGTTGAGAATGCTATTTTTTAAATTATGGAGATTTTTGTTATTCTGGCATTCTAAGAAAAGGTTAATGTAATTTATTTATAAATGAATATGAAACATCTCATGTGAATCTAGAGTTTTTATTTTCTTGACAAATAACTTTCAGAATGTTGTTCTCACTCTTACTTGCCAAATATATATATATATAAAATAAAAAATTCTAGTATAAGCAAAAAGAGATATGTGTTTCGTGCCAATGTCAAAAAATAAAAATAAAAAAATAAAAAAATAAATAGGTGTATGTGAGAGAGAGAGATTCGAGAATCATAATGGATCACTACGTACAAATAATGCATTGATATATACTGCCAAAGTGCCAACCAAGTTCATCTCTCTTCCTCTGTATATAATATATATATATATGTGTGTGTGTGATCATATAACATGCATGCATACGTGTAAGACAGATATAAACAAAACAACTCTAACCACAAATTCTCTGTAGAATACCTTTTTCCCGAGAGACAAAAGGCTCTTGACCACAAATTCTTTGTCTGGCACTTGCCATGTTCATCAAATATCATTTCTAATAATGGAGATCGAATCCCGGCTGATAATTTTTTTGTCCCATTTCCAATCTGAGAAATACTGATAATAATGTTAACATTTCAACAACAAAGTCGAATTTCAGATTCGGCATTTCGTTAGATTAAATTTAGGGGTGTCAACTTGTATATTCAGGGTTGTCAATTCGTATTCATCGATCATAATTGCATATTGATTTAAGGGTAATTTATTAAATAGTTCAATTTGAACACGACTTATTTAATATTTGTGTTAACTCTTAACACTAATTCGACCTCTTTATTAAACGAGTTATACCTATTACCTATTTACTAAAAAAAAAAAATTATTAATCAAATTATTAATATTACTCAATCAAACAATAAATACAATTTAGAATAGTCGCTAGTCTACAAAAGAATGAATTATAAAATACAAGTTTAGATAGTTATTTTAGACTTAAATATAAATTTATTTATGATACGTATAGTTAAACGAATTATACGGGTTGAACTACCTCAACCCAAATATGACATAATTAGGGTTGTAAACGAGCTGAGCCGTTTGTGAACTACTCGGGCTCGGCTCGTTAATTAATTGGCTCGATTCATAAACGAGCCGAGCCTGAACATCAGTAGGTGCGACTCGTTTGTTCATGAACCGTTCACAAACTGAGCTCGATAAGCCGTTCACGACAATACTCGATTATTATATATATATATATACATATTCAATTATAATATATAATTTTATGTTATGAAGGCTAAGTCCACAGGCGCATTAAATTTTTTAGTTATGTTTTAGACTCAATTTTATTATTTATTCATTTTAAAACAAAAACCAAACCCATATGTACAATCAAACACAAGCCCCCAATTTAATCATTTATTCATTTTAAAATAAAAACCAAGCCCATCTGTACAATTAAACCCAAACCCATGTCTTATGTCTAACCCTAATCATCTTTCCTTTTTCTAAAATTATCAGTAACCCAAGCAACACCGGCAACACACTTAACAATTTGCTTTCTGTTATGGAATCTTACTTCTCTCTCTTTCTCTTCTTATATTTGATTTTTATGTATTAATTATCTTTCATCCAAACTGATTTTTAGTATAGATTTTGGGATTTATTATTGATCTGTGCATCTCTCAACTTTTTCCATTAAAATCAACTCTGGTAAGTTTAATTTTCGATCAAATTTATCACTTTATTTCTCTTTTTCTCCCAAACTTCTCTCTTTTATTGCTACAAATCTATTTCTCGGTTTTTTTTTAGATCAGTTAAATGCGAAATACCAAAAAAAAAAAAAACGATGAACAGAGCCGAGCTGAGCTTGAACAAAAATTTCTCGGCTCGGCTCGAGCTCAAGCCAAACTTGAGCATTCTATCACTTGAGCTGAGCCGAGCCGAGCTTGAGCACACCATGGCTCGGCTAGATTACAGCCCTAGACACAATTAACTAAACAGTTAATCGTATCAACTCGTTTATGGTTCAAACTCGTTTAAGATCAACACAAATCCGTTTAATTCGTGTCTTGTTGACGGTTGTGTCAAATTTTGTCACTCCTAATCAAATCTCACCTTTAATTAATTAATTATTATTATTATTATTATTTTAAGGTCCTTTTAAATATTATCTTAATAATACTATTATTCAGACAAATCACATCAAGAATAACAACAATTCTTGAATGGTCAGCTGTCAGCTTTACCAGTTCATTATAATATATATCTTGAAAACAATCATAACTCCAACTAAATGTATACCGTAGAATGTTAAATGAAAAATTAGGTTTAGGTCATTCGACAACAAAATCATTGATGATTTGGTTGCATTCACCAAATATTTGTTGTTTTTTCATGTGACAATGGGGTCATGCATGTTGCAATTTGAAAGTTCCAAGTTTCAGTTTTCATGTCTATGGTCACTAGGAACAAGTCAGAAAGATTGAGAAATAGAACCTAAATCGTAGAATGCCTATGGCTTGGTCCGGTTTAATCCATTTTTTTTTTTTGTGTATTTCTAATTGTGGATGTTTTTTTATTAGCCCCTTATTTTTTCGGGTAAGAAGGGGTAGAGAAAATGTCTCGAGCCAATGTTCGAGTGCCAGACGCTACGGTGCTGAAGTAACTCAAGTCATACTCTCATGAAAAGCTCGAACAACCTTCAACAAAAAGGTACCTGTACTCGAAACCGACATAGGTGCGTAGGTAGAGAATACCTAGGGGCGAGATACTACTCTCTCTAAGGAACTCGGCAAAATAGTCCCGTAACTTCGGGAGAAGGGGTGCCCCCTCACAAAGGGGGTCGCAGTAACCTGGCCAGGGCAACCGTTTACCAAAAACACAGGTCTCTGCAAAATTATAAGATCATGTATGGGGGCTAACGCCTGCCCAATGTCAGAAGGTCGCGGAAGTTGGTGACCTGACAGGGGAGCCGTCGATCGAAGCCCAGGTGAACGGCGGCAGTAACTATAACAGTCTTAAGGTAGCGAAATTCTTTGTCGAGTAAGTTCCGACCCGCACGAAAGGCGTAATGATCTGGGCACAGTCTCGGAGAGAGGCTCGGTGAAACAGACATGTCAGTGAAGATGCGGACTAGACTTATACGTGTGTCTCTATCTCTGATTGATTTGGATTTTTTGCCCCCTCAAATACCTATGGACATGATCCATAACTTCGGATCCACTTCTTGCTCTAAAAATTCAGAAAAGACTAATATTATCAAATAAATAGAATATTTCATTATCAGACCTGGTATTTGATTTGTCAAATATATCATTATGGTATATTCTATCAAGATATTTTTATACAAAATAACGTCAAATGTCATTCCCTTCTTGACGGATACAAAATAAATCACGTGATTAAATTAGTACATGAAATTGAACAATTAAAGCGGATTCATTTAACTCCGAATCTGAATTCATATTTTAATATTTGGATCCATATACTAAGTATTCGAACCAGTGCATTTTTGTACACCACCAACCACTTCAGAAGACCTAGAATACTGGAGAGTTTCCATTCATTAAAGATCTAAGAAACATTGTCAACCCTAACCCTAATTAATGTTCCTATAAGTAAATTAGAGAAAAAGTGAGACAATGAGATATATTCTTACTAAAACAAGGCAGAAAACATTTGTCTATTGATTCAACCAAGATGAAAGGGCTCAGTCTAATAGGTTCTATGTTACGCCAATTCAGACCTCCTCGATCTATCACATACTTCCTTTGAGATATGAATATACAAATGCCTTTCCAAGATGCAGCAAACATTGTATTTGAAATATTTAACTTGGGTACATAACTACAATGGAGTGTCAGGGAGAAAAAATTATAGATGCATATTTATTATTTGATGGAGTCAAAGTTATAATCTTTCAAAGAAATGTAGTTGACCAAAATACTAATATGAACATGAAGAAACATTGTCCGTTGTCAAAAATATCCTTACCTATAGGAAATTATTAGGGGGTCAAGGCTAGGTTAGGGTTTTGGAATTTTTTTAAGGGTCAGAGGGGACATTTTCATTGAGTGGAGCCAAGTGATGGTGAAAGTTGGATTCCTGCATACAACATACACAAGCCCTAAAGCACCATCAACAACAATTATCGTTATTTTTGAGGACCCATTCTGTCCATGGATGTCCTTGTCCGTCATGAGCAGTAATGAAGACATCTTTCTCTTTGTCAACAGTACGAACAAATGTGTCATTTAAATGAAGTTGATCTATTCAAAGATGTAGCCCTCATGGTCCCTAAATCCATGTGGGCTTAGCCATACCACATTTTATCTCATAAAAGAATTTCTAAGTCCATCCAAACACTTTTTGTTTTTATTTATATATTTATTATTATTATTTTCATTGCACGGGTTATTAAAGACAACCGTGAATAATCCTACTCACCATTTGAGCCACGAAGACGTTTGCATCAAACACATTGAATATTGACCACGGCGAAGCTAGTATATGCCTAGGGGGCACATTCCCCCTGGCCTCGCCCGTCTTTTATTATATATATGGTTTTAAAAAAACTATATATATTTTTACATATATATATATAGAGACATTTGTATACTATGCCCTCCTAAATTTTTAAAATTCTCTTACTTTTCCTATTTTCCCTCATTTAAATTTTAAATTTCTTTAATTTCCTATTCATTCATGTTCTAATTGATTTCTTTCAAAGTCATGTCACCTTTTTTTTTCTTCTTATTTGTGGTTTTCCTTTTACTTCTTAAAATTCTTCATTTTTTTTTTCAGTGTGCCCCCCTGAATTTAAATCCTGGTTCCACCCCGATTAACTCATTGATTAAACCATGTTAGCCCATTCATTTTCCAATTCTATTCAAGACATATTGAATTATGAAATGGATCTTTTCCGAGGTTAATAAAGTTCACCAATATAATGGTAAAATTCACAAGTACCGTGTTGTCCGAATGGTTGAATTGCTTCCCGTGTTCGAGCCTTGCACCCTCCTCCCCTTCCCCTCTAACCCACTAACTCCTACCATTCTTGCCCTGAAATAATTGTGAAAAAAAAAAAAAAAAAAAAATCCACCATTTGATTCGTATAACATTTGCTCATCTGCTAAAAGCCACCATTGAAGCCCTAATAAACTCTATTCTATATAAGCATTAAAATTAAATATCATGAGCAGCAAGTAGCTCTCACTCAAGGTAATTACATTTGTTTTTGAGAGCTAGCATGCATATATTACAATTTAGAATTGGTGTTTGTTGTGTTTTTGGTATTTGCATGTCCAAAAAGTCTTACTGGTCTGTTCTTCAAGTGTGAATATGAGCAAATGAGAGTTTAGGACAAAATCTTTGAAAATGATAATGAGCTGATGATGTAGACAAGAATATCTTGAAGTTGTAGTGGCTAATTTTCTGAATTCTTAAATTTATAAATAAATAAAATTGGCTTTTAAAACAAGGACGAATCTATGTGTATGCTTTGAGCCCACCAAAAAAGATTTTTCTTTTTTTTTAAAGTAATTTTAGAACAGCCCAAAAAATATATATTACTAGTAAAAACTTTTATATCGATGTATTTTAAGATTTATGTACAACATCAGTGATTGATGGACTTCAATTTGTTAATACTGTTTTAGCATCAGTGATTGTGAACCACGATTATTGTTGATTATTTATTTTTCTCATGCAATTTGATTGCACAATATTGCTTATTATTAAATTGAGTTATTATTATTTTCTCATGCAATTTGATTACATAATATTGCTTATTATTAAATATAGTTATAGGGACGTGTAATGTGTTACTAATCATTGCTTGTTGAGTAGGTATAAGGTTAGTCGGGTATATCATATCATTAATGTCACGCGCCAAAAATTCTAATACAAGAACTATTTTCTTATACTAAAATTTGGTACGTGGCTCATATCATTCATCCACCATAATCCATGATAAAATCAGTAAGAATACATTGTATTTAAAAATCCATCAATCTAAAAGAAATCTGATATATCCCCAACTAATAAAAATTTCACTAACTAAATGAATCTTATTACAAAGTGTTTGTTAGAAAACAAAAAAAAAATAAAAACAATATGTGGAAATCCAGAAAATCTCCATCTCCCATTGAGCATCCTTTGCAAGCTAAATCCATGTGTACCTGAAAGTGATAAAGGGGTGAGCTCACTAGCTCAGCAAGAAATTGCTAAACACTATCATCGTTCAGCAAGTCAATTCTTACTTAATCCGTATATATATACATATATAAGTGACCATGACAATACCTACTAATCATCGTCATTCTATAATATCAACTAAAAATGTGAACTTGTAACCCATCTAGAATTTAAATTACTAAAATTCCACTTACCTCACATGAGTCCTTGGCTCCCCTCAATCAGTTGGCGTTCTAATGCTAATACCTCACATGAGCCCCTTGCTCCACTCCGAATAAATGCTGTGAATTGCATAGTTCCTGACTACCAAATACACACATGTGGCTGAGTTGTACGTCTACTCACCCAGATGGCCCTGACAACGTCCACATACTAAGGGCACCTTTAGCCCAATGGCCATAACAAGTATTTCACTCCCGTAGACAGTTCCTGACTGCGCTCAACAAACTCATTATGATATAAGTCCCAAACTATTGCTCCAACTTGTTTAATCACATCAATTAAACACTGAATATATTTAAATAATTCATACTCATAATATCATGAGTTTATTAAACACCTTAATTAAATTAACTAAAAAATAATAATTAACATAATTAATAAGTACTAACAGCCAGAACCTAACAGTAACTCAATTATATTCTTTCGTTACCACCCAACAACAAAGGTTTAGCCATGTGCCTAACTAACTACTCATTAAAATAAAAACCCATTAGCAGGCCCTCAAACACTTCACTGTAGTCGCCCTTAAATTCAGCTACTCATATACATCATGTTGTGTGTAAAGAAAAATGCATAAATCCATGAATTCCCATAATTGAGTCATGTAATCTAATGCACATAATAATACTATTCCACCTTTACATACGTAGATATACACCATCTGCCATGTATAAAAATATCTCTAAAAAAATCCATTCTATTATCTATGTAATCATCAAATCATTTATATACTTTGTTCAATCAATGCCTACACTTGATTGGTTAATAATTCAATATTCTAAAATCTAGTTCGACATGACTCCAAATAGTACCATAATTATAAGCTTCATACAAAATTCATCCATGTCCATTTAAAATATTTGCTAACTGAAGACCCACTTCCTACCATACTAATGCATTCCTCATTTTACACCAGTCCTATACATGCTCATTGAGATATCATATGAGTAACCAATAATTAATAATAGTAGTGCTCCACAAAGGCGTGATTGAGTTAACAGTAATTACAATACCCATGTTTTCTTCAGTATTCATTCACCCCAGTCCACCGATCCATCTTCATTATCTAAATTATCACCTACTTTAATCATGATTCATGGTGGGTAACAATATATATAATATTTATGTACACAGATCTACATTCATTCTGCAACCTCTAATTAATCTAGAAACAGAGACCAACTACAAAATGGCAACAACAAGATCATCCATAGTGCAATCCTAAATAAGATTAACTTATCATTCCTTACCTAAAATAACATATACTGTATAATCAATATTAAATAACAGGTCATGCTATGACATATATATGAAAATAAAAATAAGAATTAACTTGCCTGAAATGCAAATACCACTTGAGCTTTTCTTCGCTCCACAACAACGAACGCGTAAAAATCCTCATGATAACAACGTAGGTAAAAACTTAATACAACTTAGATATATACATATATATATATATATATCCAGTGGTTGAGTTCAATAACTACTCTTTAAAACTAAACTAAATGATAACGTTATCTCCGTCAAATAACTTATGTCAAATAAATTAGTCAAATAATCTAATCATTTCTTATCGTAACTTTTATCTTCTTTATATATATATATATATAGCTAAAAATCACACTTGTTACAATTAATATGTCCGATCAATAAAAATCTAACAAATGAATTTATATAGAGCAGTTTTGAACAATTTTTTTTCTAGTGTTAAAAACTCATTTCACCCTATAATAAGTTTTTATTGACCCACCATAGTAATGACCTGACATGCCGACTCACTCAATATCTTCAGTTTGAAACGTGTGTTCCTAACCTTCTGGTGTTAATTCGTTAGAACCCAATTAGTCGTGTGGACTGGGAGAAATCGGATTTGAAGGCGCATGTCGTGATCCTACAAATGTAGGTGGGTGACGCGCACACATTGACAAGTGAATTCTTACCAAACCCAAAATAAAAAGTACTCAATAAAATAAAAAATAATGTAGGTGGGTAATTGTGTTTCTATAGGCTATATATATAATGCGATATATAAATTACTGTATAGTAGTATTAACGTTACTATACAGAAGACTAGGGTGATAATTTTGTTGGAAAATTAAAGGAGAAACACAGACATAGGGCATGTTTGGGATAAGAATTTTTTTTTGGTGTGTGTTGTAACATGTTTGGTAAATAATGACTTGTTTTGCACGGTATTGAAGTTAAGGGTACACAAGATTCAAATTCGACCTTGAGAATATTTTGAAACCAAAGTATCAAACTGTTCCTATGGTTCCATTAAAGTTGGAACCGAATCGATCCAAATCATGAGAAATCTGTTTGGTTTTGTTCAGTTCCACAATTTTATATTTTTTTCATAATTCAATCTAATATGTATATAAAATTAAAAATATATATTATATATAATGTAATTTTCTATTGTAGTATAATTTTTGATTATATATTATGATATATAGTGGAGTGGTTAAAAGGCTAATTTTATTATTCTATTATTTATATAATACAAAATATATAAATATATAAAAAAAATTATAAAACGGTTTGGTTTGGTTTTGTAGATCATCAAACTGTAACTGAATTGTTTATAAACGGTTCCATATTATTGGAATTGAAACTAAACCAGATAGTGAAAAAATGGAACCAAACCTACCGGTCCAGCTTGGTTCGGTTCAATTTATCAGTTCAACCAGTTTTTTGTGCATCCCTAATCGGAATGCTTCATAAATAGTGGCTTAAAGTCGAAAGACCAATTTGTTATTTTTACATGTTTCCACACTGTAGCAACAACAATGTAGCCATGAACAGTACCAGAAACAAAAAATAAAAAATTCTTAAATGACTTTTTAAAACTAGTTATTATATTTTTTAAACTTGCAAACACTTTTGTACCAAACATATTTTCATATTTTTACTTCTAAAAATATTGCAACAAATTTTACTTTGCCAAACATGCTTCTAATCACACTATTGAACACACCCCACGACAAAAAATGTTATTTATTTTTCAAATAAAAATGAAAATACAAAATGTTTCCTGAGGCGTGTGAACACACACAGTAGATCCACGCCACTCTAAGGCAATATTTCGGTGTAGTAGGTTCATGCTTACCATTCTACAAGATACAATAACCAAATTCTCTGCAAATGTACAACTTTTCTCCGTGTGACTATAATTGTAAAATAAGATCAATAGCCAATAGTGGTATTGTGGTGATCTTGTGGGCGGGTGTGTGTGAGCGTGTATAGGTGGCACCAGTAGGTTACCACACTAGGCGAGCTATAGGTATACAATCTCACATCTCCTGGGTGTGGAAGGTACAAGTGATATATGTAGATTCAATACCATTTTATGACACAACGCGTCTTAAAATCGTGAACCTACTAGAACTCTAAAGTTAAACGTATTTAATCTAGAGTAGTATGAGGATAGGTGACTCGTAGGAAGTCTTTGGTCCAAAGAGCCAAAAGCGAATAATACTATATCTAAATAGGGTGAGGCTCGTTTCGGTATTTGGCAAAAAATACACAAACAATAGTATCTAAAACAATATTAAAAGAACACTCAGTACAATAATAAGCCAAAAATGGTATTTCGCAAAACATTCAGAACAATAGTACACATAATAATATTTGGCATACTACTCACAACGACAATATAGCTAAAGTATTTGAAAGAAATAGCTTAGTGAAAAGATTTTGGGCCATAATCAGAAGAGTGAAAGAATTTTTGGTGTGTTAACATTGTCCTAAACTGTATTTTTTTTTAGCAAAACCACCACGTCTATCCACACGATAGTCGAAATAACAATGGCTACGTGCAGATTTTCAGTGAGATATGATACACAACCGCTACGTACGTGTAGATTTTTAGTGAGAAACGGCCTGGTCTCTCAGTGAAAGATAATAATAAAAAAAAGACTTATTATTTTGAAATACTCAATATTTACAACAATTCCTCACATATTTCAAAAAAACAAAGGCAAGTAGAGAATTAACTTTCTAGCGGACCATGAGAATCCTATGCATCAGAACAAGTATCTTTTGGACCATGATCAAGCCCGAAGGGAAATAAGTTGTGATTTATAAAAAAATTGATGAAACTATGTTTCTATAAATCAAAACTTTTTATTGTAAATCAGACAACTAACCACCCACTTTGTTATCTTTATACCAAAGTTTTTTATAAAGAGTTGGTGTAAATAAAGCTTCGGAAATTGATAAGCATTTTAGAGAACCTGCCTAAGCTATCATAAAAAGCGGCCCCACCTCCACACTCATATAGGTAAATCCATTAAATATGTATGGGAGCTAGACATGCCATTCATAAGGGATATAGAACTCATTAAGAATTTTAGTCCGACCTTTCACGTTATTGTTTTGCACTATCTACACCATAGGGAGGATTCTATAAAAAAAAATTATAAAATGATAGTGCATTATGCTTGATCAACTAGTTGTTGGTATTTGTGTACCCTGTCATAACAAATTTTAATTAGATTGTAGAGACATATGTTCATTGCTTATCTAAAATTATATTTATGTTTTATAATTTTTATTTTATTTTATTTTATTTAACCCGGAGTGTCCGGGATGGCAAGAACCCTTAAGACCCCTCAATAATCCGACTAATCCCTGAGGACCCGGAAGAAATTGCTTAATGTAATATATTAAAATTTAATTCATTATAGAATTGATGTTATCCACTTGATTAACAAGAGATTTATATGTATGTGATGGTATTCAATACAAGTATATTAATATTAGTCATTAATGATTCATAGTCGGTAATTAATTATGGACTCTTATACTAACTAAGACATGAACTGAATCCGCGATAGGTTGAGATATATTGTGAGAACTGTCATACACAATTGCTTCATATCACTATCATAGCATTTGACTCTTAAATATGAAAAAATTATATACTTTGTTATTAATTAATAATTATTTTGATTTGTTCGGCAGAGCTTTTAGGATCCTATGACCGGCTTTTTGTGTAATTAGTTAATTAATAATTAGAGAGTTATATTCTCAATATTTATATCGGTGCGACTTGTATTTATTTTATATTGATTATAATTGATCACAAAGTAAATTCGGAGATTTTCGTGTGTTTTGGACAAAATAGTTTTTCTATGTATTTATTTACTACATTATTATTTTTGACAAACAAATGTTTATAATCATCGAACTGGAAATAATCAAGGAATCAAAATAGATATATTAATTAAGTGGTCGGATTGATGACTTTAATTGTCCGATAGCTAATTATTCATGGAAGGGTCAAATTGCAACATCTAAGCATGTGTATTGTCATTGTATTACCTTGTTATCCTTGCTGATTATCATCTAAGCATGTGTATATGGTTGATATAAGGTTGTGGAAACCAAGTTCAAGTCTGTAGTGAAGCTGAATTCCAATTTTGCCCTTCAAACCACAGATTTTGCAGAAGCTTGTAAAAAACTTCGCGTGTTTTATACTTTCAGCTACTTATTCATTATGATCTTGTGTAATATTTTAAGTATATTTGTTATACATCTTTCATTATGTAATTGATGAGTTGTGAAAGCTTATTTGGTTAAAGCAGGGGTAGTTAGGACAGGGGGAGTGATGTGAGCACATGTATGTGAGTTAAGGTGTGTGTAAAGTGTGAGACATCTTAATGTATTTTAACTTGCATTATAACTAGTGGATTTGCACTGGGTGAGCCCAGAAACCAAGATTTTTGATCCCTATTAAGAGGGGTTTTCCTTGTAAAAACTTGGTATCCGTGTGAATTGGCTAGAATCAGTTTGTGACAGATTAGGGTTTCATACCTTAAGTGATATCTATGATTACCTTATCAAGCTGTGGTAACATACATTGTTGTAAAAAGTGTTTACCAAGTTCAAGAACCAATTCACCTTCTCCCCCTCTTAGTTCATCAAATTACTTAAGTTATTTTAAAATTTTCTACTTAATACTTTTATTTAAACAATTAATTTCAAGAATTAAAGGTAAATTTATGTAAATTTAATAGAGAATATGACATCAAATATTTAGTATGAATTTTTCATATTTTAGTTTAATAAAAAAAAAGATTAAATGTAATTCAATAAAAAAAGGCATTATGGTTATTTAATAAAAAATTAGCTCAAGCATGGAGGCATTTTGCAAGAAAATGTGATAGTTCGGGAGTATTTTAAATTTTTTTGCACTTTGCCCTTTAAATTATTAAAATTTGGATAAAAAAAAAAATTAATGTACGAATCACATCATTATGTAGTACACATTGAATTGGTATAATTATTAAAATTAAATAAATCAAAATATCTAAAACAACATCATACGGGCATAAGCCAGTGGTCGATGGGATCGGAAGAGAGAATATAAGGACATGTTTGATTCAATTTTTTAGAACAAATTTTTTGTGTTTTGGGAACTAAAAATAAAAAAACTATACAATTTTTTTTTTTTTTTTTTTTTCTGAAAAACAAAATTTTGAAATTTAATTAAAAAAGGAATTGTTTTCAAAGAACTGATTATGAATTTTCTGAACACCCTTTAACTTTCCAAGTGGCTTATGTGGATGGATATTAATTAACCAGAAACTATATATCCTAACAAGTTAATGAAGTTTCTTTCAAAATTTGTATTAACACTTCAAGCTCTCTAGAAGTTTTGACCAATTGGGATTCTACTACCTTAAACATGATTTGTAGTTGAGGTCGCAGTGTATCAGAGATTCAGACGAATATCAATGTAAATCGATCAATTTATAAAAATGTATAATAATATCAAACTTTTAAAAAGGTTACAAATTAATGGATACGTCATGCATGCTCTCAAAAAGAAATCCTTAAATCTACAAAGATGTTGTGATCATCTAGAAGAAGAATTGTGGCCGTAGTCATATTTTGAATTTGGTCTCTGACAGGCTTTGAACTAACGCAAGGTTGACTTTAAATCTTCATTTCCCATTTGGTTGCTTTCTCTTAAGTTCAGGTACATTAAATCTCACGTTGACACATCAATTGTTGTTGGGAGTGGCTAGAATTCTATTGGCTTTTTCATTAAAAAAAGATAAAGAAAAAAAATAACAGAAAAATTTTTATTGGCTCAGTCTTTTGATGTGCTCCTAGTGCTTCAGGGTTATTAATGATTTTAATTATGTCACTTTGACGAACATGATTTAATTAGTAAATCTGAATAATAATAATTATTATTATTATTATTTTTGATAATCAAGACATGTTATTTAATGGAATGAGAGGTTCAGTCTCTCCAAGAAAAATATTGAGAGAGCTCTTTGCCGAACTCAAAAAAAAAAAAAAAAATAAAAAAAAAAAAATAATAATAAATAAATAAATAAATAAATAAATATTGTTGCAATTATTCTGCTCTCATGAAATATTTTTGGCAATCGGATATGCTTTATGCTTGATGTTGATTGCTATAATAAATTGAAACTTTTTTTTATTTTTTATTTTTAATTTCCTAAAAAATATAAAAATTCATAGTGGTGAAGATGGAATAGTAAATATTCTTCTACGGTTTTAGAAGAAATTAAGACCATGTTTCATTTTTCTGAAAATATTTATTATACAAAAATTTGCCTAGTTTCTCATAACTGTTATTTAAGTGACCAATCAAACAAGTCCTAAATTAAGGAAAAAAAAAAAAAATAGAATACTTTTCTTAGCATTAGCATGCTTTAGAATACCTTTTAGATTTTTGGGTTAATTACAATAATACCCCTTGAAGTTTACTTTATTAACAACCATATACAAATTAGCCTACTTTTTAACAATGACACCCCCTAAGCATTGCTGTCTTTGACAAAGACACTCATTGAGCCATTGAGGGACTGACATGTGATAAAATGACCTAAGTGCCCATTGACTTATGAAATGACACATTTGAATAGCAAAATTATTAAATTACCCATTCTAATAAATTTAAAATGTCCAAATTAACCTCTCTCACATCTCTCTACATATAAATATGAGTAATATATACATAACCCGACATATATATATACACACTATAGAACTCACTTTGCGCGATCTGTATGGAGATATATTTTATATATATATAGAAGTTACGCGATTTAGGTCTCTGCCAATATAGAGAGATATTATATATATATATATATATATATATATATATATATATAATATCTCCATATTGGTAGAAGTTACATCTATATATATATATATATATATATATATATATATAGAAGTTACAGACCATATATATATACATATATATCCACTCAAATATACTAATATGTGGCCAGAACAAAGTGCTTTGAGCCTTTTGCTTCTAGGAGTAGATTCAAGCGAGATTTTAGATCGCGCAAAGGAATCAAATGAATCTGATTAAATTGATTCTGGTGATACCACCACCACTTCCATCGTAACCTCCAACCACGGTCTTATGATGCAAATGGATCTGGATTGATCTGTGGGTTGCTCTTTTGTTTGTTTTTGCACATTTTTGCACAGATCAAACATGGTGGTGGTGATAAGAGATGTGATATTGTGCAATCACCGATGCGTGGAGAGAAACGGTGGCGGTGGCTGTGGTTGAAAAGAAGTGGCGGTGGGATGTGGTTGAGGGTAAGTGGTGGTGGCTGTGGTTGAGGAGATGATGGCAACGGGTGAAGAGAGAAGGGTGGGATCGATGGGTTAGAAGGGCAAAAGAGTCATTTTAAAATTTTAATATTTTACAACTACAATTAGTTAAATATTGATGGGCAATTTTGTCTTTTTTAAACCTTTTAAGGGTCTGTTTGGCTCCAAATTTTGTTAGGGGTGTCATTATTCAAAAAATGTCTCACTTGTATATAAGTATCATTATGACAAACCTCAAGGAGTGTCGTTATAATTTACCCTAAATTTTTTTTCTATCGTATTTGAAATTTCATTCAATACGTCTTTCTAAATAATAGATGTTATGAATGTGATATGTGCTCTCGCACGGTTGATTTTAAATTTCTCGATTATGAAATTAAGGATCTATTTAATTTTGATTTAATTTTTTGAGATTAATTTTGTAATAACTAAAATAAAATATATAAAAAGAAAAATTATACACAAACTCTTGAAATCACTTACATAACACAATATAAATTACGTAAATAATATAAAATTATTACATAAACAATGTAATGATGTGTCAACTTACATAACACAATATAAGTTGTGTAAATGGTATTAAATAATTAGGTAAGCAATATAAAGATGTTGCGTTGACACGGGATTAGGATGTTATCACACGTCATCATAACATTGCTCAAAAACAATAATGGAAGCGCATAAAGTATGACTTAAAAGTTAAAACATATCCAGTTCCAATTAGTCCAACTTTATGATAACATCATTTTCTCTTACTGTACAACAGATATACATAAACTGATGATAATGTGTGTGTCTATATATATATATATATATATATCTATATATACACAGAGATATACATGAGTTGATACGTGCGTGTCTATATATCTATATCTATATCTATATATATTATGTATATACACTTCCGACATCAAATTAGGACCACCCCCACTCCCTCTCGTTGCAGAAACTATACAGACAGTTCACGGGTAATTCTAAGTTCTTTTTTTCTTTTGTTTTGAAATGTCAAAAAAGGCCATCCACAAATTTCAAATGCATTGAGAAATATTATATATATAATAACACTTGAAAACAAAAACATAAATACAAATCTGTGAGACCCCAACACAAGTTGTGGTGGAGATCAACCTCTCCACACTCCCACTTACACTGCAAAAAAAAAATTAAATATAGCATCAAAACAAAAACCATTTAACACATTAACGTCAATCATCAACTACTATTAGTCCTTCAATTCCCTCCAATCTTCCTCAGATTCAACGGAGAAACGTCGCCGGAAAAGTTTGAAAAGAAAGAAGAAGGAAAAATCATTAATTTCTCTATCTTCATACCCTACAGTTATTCTGATTGCATGCAATACTATTACGTTGTTGCACCACATATATAGCATATACAAGTGTGTGTGTGTGTGTGTGTGTGTTGGGCACATTTGAGTTGTTAATCCAGTTTGGAATGCTTGCTGTGTCACCTTTGGGGAACACCTGCAGAGATGAAAAGGAGAGAGAGATGGAGAGCTTTCAGATCGGAGGCGAAGACTTCGCGGACTTCTCCGGCGGGAATTTGCTCGACAGTATTGATTTCGATGACCTCTTCGTCGGGATGGAGGACGGAGATGTGTTGCCGGATTTGGAGATGGACCCGGAAATTCTTGCTGAATTCTCATTTAGTGGGGGCGAGGAATCGGAGATGAACCAGTCTGGTTCGGTGGAAAAAATGGATGGTAATTCCGGGAAGGAGGAGGGAAAGGGAGTTTCTTCGGGAGAAGAAATTGTGAGCAAGAGAGAGGAATCTGTGGGGGCAAATCAGTCATCGACGAAGGAAGGTGAGAGAAGAAGGAAATCATCATCTGCACAATCCAAGAATAATTCTCAAGGGAAAAGAAAAGTGAAGGTACATAATTATTTATTATTTAGTAATTAATATGGGGTTCAAGCTAACATGTAATATAGATGCATGGTAATTAGGTTTTATGTGTTACAAAGAAATGAAGCGCATGTACCATAAACAAAAATTGTCCCATATTATAACTCTAAGGCATGTTTGGTTCAGTTTTCTTAAACGAATTCTCAATAACTGGATAAAACTATTTTCAAACGGAGCTTCTTTTTTTTTTTTTCTTTTCTTTCTTCTTCTTCTTCTTCTTTTTTTTTTTTTAAATAAAGAAGAAGAGATTCACTTCACCTCTCTCTCTCATTTATGGATTTTCACATACTTCATGGGTGCACAAAGCTCACGAGAACCATGGATGTTTCAGACTAGTTTGTAAAAGTTATTGAAAGAATTTAGTCAAGGATTGGGATAAGATAAGTCTTTCTTTTCTAGAGAATGTATATATACATATGTATGTATGTATGTATGTATGTATGTATAATTTGTTGAATTGTGTGTAGGTGGATTGGACACCAGAACTACACAGGAGATTTGTGCAAGCAGTGGAGCAGCTAGGTGTGGATAAGGCAGTCCCTTCAAGGATTTTAGAGCTTATGGGAATTGATTGTCTCACTCGCCACAACATTGCTAGCCATCTTCAAGTATGTCCTAGCTCCTGCAAATTCCATATTTACTTTTTTTTTTTTAGTTTTGTACTTAATTGAATTTATTTTCTTAATTTTAAATATAGCGAGCTTTTATTTAGTTCATAGATTTGTTTGGCTTTGAAGAAAATTTTGTCCCACTTCCTTGCTTTTCTCTATGCTTAGTTTATGAAAAAAGAACTAAAGTTTTGTTTCAAAATAATTTTAATTTGGACAGTGTTTACTCCTAGATCTTATGGTATATGTTTTAGAGTTGCATATTTGTTTATCTTTACGCGTTTGTATAAAAAAACACTTTTTTGTTCAATTTCCATGTAAGAAAATGAAAACAAAGTTTTGATTTCATATTTTGTTTCACACACACAATTCACAAATAAGCTGGAGGCAAGAATGAAATTAAAATAAGGAATTCAATCACAAATAAGCTGTTATTAATTAATTTAAGACTTAATGAAAGTTTTGAAAACACTTAATATTTTTTGTTCAATGTTCACTTATTTTGTTGACCTATTAATATGAAAAGAGCTATTTTCTTGGTTGAGTGAAAAAGAGGAATAATAATATTATAATGTTGAGGAACTGTGAATTTTGCAGAAATATCGATCGCATAGGAAACATTTGCTAGCTCGAGAAGCTGAGGCAGCAAGCTGGAGCCAGAGAAGGCAAATGTATGGCGGCACCGCCACTGGAGGAAGCAAAAGAGACATTACCCCTTGGGTTGCACCCACCATGGGCTTCCCTCCCATGTCTCCTTTGCACCATTTTAGACCTTTGCACGTGTGGGGTCATCCGTCGACATGGCCAAAACATCCATTTCCTTCACCACCACCGCCATTGGCACCAGCTACACATCCTCCTGCACCACAACCACCACCATACCCTTCATTTTGGCACTCACACCATCATGTAATCTCTCTCTCTCTATGTGTGTGTATAAGTTTTTCGGCTCAGCTTTCTAAAACAATTTTATATTCTTAATAACTGAAAATCAGAAAACAGTACCACAATTCATTCAATTTAGGATTTTTCAAAATATGTTGTTTAAAAATCAAATATGAAAAATGACTATTTTCATATAGTAGTTTTTATTATTATTTAAAAACTGTGTTATGTTTTTTGAGAACATTTTTCAATTTCTTTATCCCAAGTCTTCGTGACGTCTTATTCCCTCTCTAAATTAGCATATTCTTTTGGTACAGGTTTCGAACTCTCTCACTTCAGGAACACCTTGTTTTCCACCACCACTGGCAACATCAGTGAGTACTACCTATTCCTTACTCTTTTGGAGTCTTTCAAGTCTATGTACCTAACTTAGTTTGGGTCAATGAAAAGCATTTCAATATAATGGCATCATCTCTCTTATAGAATTAGATTTGGCTTATGTGCAGAGATTTCCTTCTCCACCGGTCCCCGGCATCCCACCTCATGCCATGTACAAAGTAGACCCCGGCATTGGTGTCCCGACCAGTCCCCACCCTCCCCTCGACTTTCATCCGGTGAGTTTCCCTCCATTCGGTTCCTTTCATATTTTTGGTACTCCATGAATTAGTATATTAGAATGTAGTACGTACTATCGATTTTAGGACCTGATAATTCATGAAGCACCAGCTCTTTTCTAATTAGGAAAAACTAATAAATAATAAATAATAACAATAATAAGCACAATAATCACAATTCAAAAAACTTTCTCATGCTAGAAAAAACTGATTTCTTGATGATTATTTCTGTTAGCTGGTAAACAAAAAATATATATATATATATGATTTTAATTTTTTTATGGATGTGTTGTGTAATGTACAGTCGAAGGAGAGCATAGATGCAGCTATTGGAGATGTTATGTCAAAGCCATGGCTGCCACTTCCTCTTGGACTAAAACCTCCATCTATGGATGGTGTTTTGGTGGAGCTGCAACGTCAAGGAATTGCCAAGATACCACCAGCTTGTGCTTGACCTTAACTTGGAGGGCCGAGCGAAACCCTAAATTCGACGACATTTCCTGCATTAATTAGATGTTACTCACATCTAATCCGCGAGTTTAATTAACTTTTTTCCTTTTTCTCGATCCTTGTTGATACATGCATTGTTCTTGTTTTCATTTTTGCAAGAACGGTTTGAATTGTTAGCTTAACCATGCATGGGTTGTAATTTTTGTAATATGATCACAAATATTATATATAATACGAGTCTAATATATATAACAATATGCGGAGTAATTCTGTATACTTGTTCAATGTTTTTCGTCTCTTTTGGCAAGGCACTTGTTTGAACATCTTTATTCTGTTTTCAATGGTTTCATATGGGAATTTTCTCAGTCAATTAATCATTTTCAATGGTTTCATATATATATTCACAACCAATTGCTCAAAATTTTTAATCTATCTCCTGGAGGGAAACTTATTATTACAAGTGAGCCTCCAAAGAAAAAAAAAATTTAATTGCATTTTTGGTTCTCATGCAATATATAAAAAAATAAAAATAAAAAAGGAGGAAAAAGAAGAAAGATATATGAAAAAAGCCGTGGACTTATATGGGTGGGTATACAGCAATATCCAAAAGGTTAAGCTTTTGGGTCACATGATCAAACGTGTGACCTGATAAAAGTGGTATCAAAGCCAGAGTGAGCAGTGTCCAGGTACAACGGGTTAGACGTGTTAACCTGTTTAATGACCTATTTATCAAAATTAGACATTATATCCTTAGCATTCCAACAGAACTTTTGAAAAACCCACTCAATCCTAACATACACAATTAATTGAATAGGTTAATCGTATCGACCCGTTTATAATTCAAATTCATTTAAGATAAATTCAAACTTGTTTATGTCATATCAAATTTTGTCATTCTTATTTTTAATTATGAAAGGAAGGGTGTACTTTACAACAAAATGGCATGGCATTTAAGACAAATTCTATTTAAGATTTATTTCTCTTTGACCTGAATCAAATTACAACCCCCATTAACAACCAAAATCAAACTACAACCCCCATTAACAACCACAAAACAACTATAGACAAAATTGACTATGCAGCTGTGCTCGTGGCAAGCTCAATTCCATCAACAAACAATATTGCATATTATTTCTCATTTATTTAATTCATCAATTAGAAAAAAATATTTAATCTTTTTTACACATAAATTTTAATATATATAAAAAAATATTATAACATAACAATTAAATAATAGTCACTATGTCCCAAAATTTTTAAGATGTCAGGAGAGTCTAATTTTTTTATGGCACGACACTGTTAAATATTTTTTTATTGTATTAGTAAGAGTGATGACTTTGAGATCAATGGAGTAACATTTTTTATAAAAACAATAAAAAAAACGGAGAGAGAGAGAGAGATTGAGATAATGATGGCTTAACTATTTTTTTTTAATAGAGGAGAGAGAGAGAGAGTGAGAACAATAAACGCGTGCATGAAGTGCGCGTGGGTGAGGTGTAAGAGGAATGGATATTTGAGCTCACAGTCATAGGTCCCCCATTCATATGGAGACAAGATCTTCTGTAACGTAACTATACGAGGCCACGTATGGACCACAAAGCTCTCTTTATACGTGTCGTTAATCGTCTGAAAAATCCACACACTGATTCGGATTAGTGGGTCCCACTACCAATATTTACATTTACAACAAATTTAAAAGTTGATGTTAATCGTCGTCCACAAGAATTCGTACGGTCAGGTGGTGGGGGATTCCGTTGGGATGATGCTCTACGTCTCCCACCCGGCAAACACTTTATTGTGCGGATTGTATTATTAACGGGTATCATTAATTAACTGATTAGATGTTAGATATTATGGTGATAAGATTTTATTAACACAATTACTGAAAAAACGGGTTCACTACTGTCGCACAGTGCAACGAGATTGTATGTGTATCATTAAATGATTTGATATTAGGGTAAATTACCGACAGATTTCGTCGATTCATATAGATCTTTCTTTTTGTTTGTCAAATTACACTGACTTCTCATGTAATTGGATGACGTCAACTATTATTGTGTAATTATAATTCTGTCCTTATTATACATATGGTATTTTATTTCAAATTTTCAAAGATCAAAATGTTCATATCTAAGTCACATAATTCGCTCAAACTCTGGCGCTCTATCACTCCGCGCATGAATTGGCTTTTTAAGAGCAAATTCGCCAAAAATTCACGCTATCATGTTTTTGAATTCGCGAATTCAATTTACGAATTCGCTGATTTTTTAAGTTCAATTCAACAAATTGTGTAAGGTAAAATTACATATTTTGTTCAAGAATTCGACGACTTTTGACAATAAATTCACGAATTTAGTGTGAATCTTGAGAAATTTCGATTTAAACCCAACTTAAATAGACCAAATAAGGTTAATTATGTCAAAAAGTAATCAATTTAATTTAATTAAGTAAACTCTGTCCTTTATAGGTAAAAATCAAATAATATAACAATATACTTAATATTTAATAATACTTATTTATTAGTAAAGAAAGAAATGAATGAATAACTTTTCATATTTTGATTATGATTTCTTCTGCTATTAAGTGTTGGGTTCGTGATTTTTGAACTTCTTTTACTAGTAATTGACTCTTGATTCACTCTTATAGTCTTATTCTCGTTCCATCATTTCATATTCTCTCTCCTATTTCATATACTTTTCATATGCTTTTGAACATTGCCATTTCAAAGACAATGATTGTCATCTTGAGAGTTTAAAGTAGGTTAAATATATAAAAGACAATGTTTTTTAACATTGTTTTTTCTATTATGCCCTATTCACTGTTATGTTTTTATTTTTATAAAATAGCTTGTTTGATTGTTATATTTGTTAATTTATGTATTTTTATAAAGCAGGTTATATCGGTTGTAATGGACTCATATTTGATTCACTATTTTTATCTTTTTATTTGCATGAAATTTATTTAAAACATATATTTACTATTATAAATTAATATTTTATATATTTATAATGCGGCGCTCTAGCGGCGCTCCCGCTCTAAGATTTTTTGGGGTATGCAGCTCCTGCGCTCCCGCTCCCGCTCTATGTGACTTAAGTCCATATGTATTTTATTATTACTTTTTAATTCATGGAAAAAATAAAAAAAATAAATTACTTTTCACCTACCATTAAATCGCATTAACTGCTTCTCTCCATCTCTTCTCACTTCTCTATATCTTGATACCCGTTAGGGGATGATTTAGGGTTTCTGGTAGTCTACCATCACGACAAGTAAGTATGTGACTAAATGTTCGTGGTTTTTTATCTTCCGCCAAATTCCCTGTATCTTCTGTCGAAAGTTGTTATTATACAACTATACAATATATATATATATCTTCTGGTATTCACCCCTTTTTTTTTTTTCTAGGAATTTGGCAGATAATCAATTTCCTTACCAAAACAAATTAATAGTAAAGTTTTCCAAACAAGACCTAATAAGATTTAACTAAAGACTAAACAAAGAGTTGCAGATCCAAAAAGCATGCTTAAGGTATTTAACAAGGAACGACAACAAACAGTAATAATATAATATTAACGTCGGAGGGTATTGGTGTAATTCCATTTGAGTAAGTGGGGATATAATTGTCAAGAAGGGTAATGAAAAGGGCACTATTGTAACTTTTGATAAAAAAAAAAAAAAAAAAAATGTTTACATCATTGTTGACTGCATTGACCACTAATAGCCATTAACAAAAAGGAACAAAGTGTTACTAAGATACAAACTTCAAGGGAGATCATCGTAATTTGACAAACAAGAGGGGAGGTGTGTGTATGTTGACGAAACTTTAAGGAACAATATAATTTATCCTTGATATTATAGTGATAAGAATCGTTAAAATAAAAAAAAAAAAAAAAATGTATTTGCTATTATTACACCGTATAATGAAAATATATTTATCAAAAGGGACATTTTGGTTGGGCCGAATCCTGTATGCATTCTTGATTAAACAATCATCACATTCTATCAAATATGTAGTATTTATTTTCAAGATGTTAGTAGTACATTGGATATTACAAACATTCTTAAATTGAGAGTGAATTTCAATTTAATTGTGAATATTAGATAGAGAATATAGCTTTAGTTGGGCCACGAGGGACCGTTGAACCCACGTCATCGTGATGTATGGGCCCACCAATAGAGGCTCAGATGACCTGATGAAAGTCAGTCAACGACCATTAGATATATATGTGACTTGTCCACTTGGATAGTTATTTTACAAAAATCAACGGTCCACTATTGAAGAAGGCACTAATTTAGTGGCATTTTCGCACTTCTATATGGGGAATGGCAGCGGGGCAACTTGGTCCCCTTAAGGGTTAAATTACGTTGGTGCCTTTCAAATTTAGACAAATCAAACATAAGTAAATTAATATTAAGTGTTTGTTATTTTGATTTTTTAAAATTCATTCCTACCTAAAAATATATATTATATTGCACTTTATAGGATAGAATAAAATTGTCATTTCATAAAATTTAATCAAACATATCTGCCATAAAGAAAACGTAAGGGGTGTTGTTGAGCGCACGCCTTAAATTTCAAAAAATATTAAAATAATAGACGTTGATCGGTTTAACAGTATGTAATTTGTTCAAATCTCAAAAGAGGTCATTACAATTTACCCCTAGCATACTTGTTCTATCTCTATTTAAAACTTTTTATTAAATGGAGAGGCTGGGCAGGCGGGGTTGGGAGATTTAAGAAAGAGTTTTTGTAATACAATTCCAAATCTAACGAAGTATATAATGAAACAAATTTTAAACCATGATAATAATATCTTTTCTCTTATACAGATAAGAACAATATTCAAATTCTCAATTAGAACTTGAGATTTAATATTATTGTAACAACGTCACAATAATATATAAGCAGATGTCTCGATAGTCCAGTGAGTTAGCACTTTCGATGAATGTTCAGTAATAAGCGTGTTTGGTGACATAATATAATAATAAATAAAAAATCACATTAAATTATTTTTTAATTTATTTGGTGACAAATTTTTTTTTTTTTAATTTTTAACACTTCTATTGCTAGTTTTACAATAATATCCTATAATATGATGTTACCATATTTGATAATAGGAACTTTATTAAGGAATTGGTGTAATTGTCTTTATAAAAAATTAAAAGGACAAAATTGTTTAATGAAAAAGAGTCACCTAAAATATTCCTCTACTCATAATGCAGTTTTAAAGATTCCAAATTATAGTTTAATTCAAGTGCTCTACTGAACTAAATTTAGTAACTATTCAAAACACTTATAATGGTTATCAAACGCATTTAAACGCAATTTTTCAAAATAAAACGTTTTTAAGTAATAGAGAAGCAATCCCAAACATACTCGATTACATTGTGTGCTTAATGCATACCTAATATGCAAAATTATAATTTATCAATATAAACGAAGGAACTTTTCCCCACCCCAAAGCCATTCAACCATCCACATAATTATAATGAACGATGCGGGATGGAGTGGGTATTCGATGAGGCGAGGTGTCTGCGAGTCCAACTTACGAAGATTCAAGTTCTCACATTAGGCGGGAACATGCAAATTGTTTACCCCTCTTTTTAGAACCAAATCTTTTTTTTTTTTTCCTAGTTGGTACTCACACACACTTGTCTCTTTTGAGACTTGAACCCCTGACCTCCCTTTAGGAAATAAGAGTTTGGTACCGCTAAGCCATTGGCCCGTTAGTAGAACCAAATTTTTTGAAATTTAATTATTAGTTTTATAAAAAATAAACAAATTGAAGATTTAAAGTGAAATCACATTTTTAAATTTAAATAAACTTGAATTTTATTAGAAAGACAAAAATCATGTTTTTCTCAATTTGAACATATATAAGGCAAGCACCGATAATGAGGTATTAAAATACCCTTTTAGGTTATTTGTTTGCATGGATTTGGAGCCTTTGAATTGGAATTACTTGAATTGGAGAAAAATAACTCACCAAATTGAACTAAAATTTTCTCTAATTCCACCCATACGAATTCTAATTTCAAAATTTCAATTTTATGTAGCTAACGGAATTGGAATTAGAGAAAAAATTTGTTCAAATTTGTAGGTTACTTTTTTCCAATTTCACCAATTTCAATTCCAATTTCAAGATTCCAAATCCATACAGCCGAACATAGCCTTAATGAGATAATCCATGATATTGTTTAGGGTGCACCATCCACACATATTCTTTTAAAACAATGATTCAATTTGGGTCTACATGTATTGGTTCGATTATAAATACAGCTCGGTTCAGTTATGGATTGAATTTTAGTGGATAAAAAAATTCCATATTGCATATAAAAACATACTTAGCCTTCATATGATTGGTCCATATGTTTATTTACAATAAGATTACACATACGGGATTATAATATACGCCGTATATATATCCTTTACAAAAAAAAAAAATAAAGAATAAAAAAAAAAAAAGATAGCAAGATCAATTTTGCATTATGAGTTCAATATAACATTATTTTTGTATGTAACTAAGGGTGGCAATTCGTGTTCGTGGGTCATAATCGTGTCATGTCGATGTAAGGGTTTTACACTAAATAGGTAAACACAAACCCAACTCATTTAATAATCGTGTCAAGAGCCTCAACACTAACCCAACCCATTTATTAAACAGGTAAACGTGTTAATACGTTTAATTACTTGTTTATCAAAACGAAACATTAATATTTAATCAAATGCTAAATAATAGAAAAAAAATTGTCATCATTAACCCAAATATTCAAAAGAAAAAGAAAAATCATAAGGCATAGACAAGGTTTATATTGAAATAACTTAACTATTCATAGTAATTAGGTTTTGTAGGAAAATAGAATAGAAGAAAAAAAAAATGCTCTAATTTCTGAAATGATACTTTATATTTCTTTTCTTCATATCTTCAACACAATACATAAGACTGTATATATAGCTTTGTGGGTACATGAATTCATTAGATACATGAATACTTTAGATATATATTTATTAAGATCTTTTAGTCTTTCAAAGAATATGAACCTAATATATAGCCTTCGATCTTCCAAAGACAATGAACCTTTCAACACTCAATATTCAGAAATTTCTAGAATTTGGTGTAGCGTCCCAACAATGCCTCCCGTAAACCAAATTTACTTTTGACTCCCAATCTTGCAACATTTCTTTTGAAAAACTGTCCACTAAGAGGCTTTGTGAAAATGTCTGCCATTTGTTCATCTGTTTTGCAATATTTGACATGAATAACTTCTTCATTCACAAGCTCCCTTAAGAAATGATAACGAATACGGATGTGCTTAGTTCTCCTGTGAAGAACTGGATCTTTTGGAACTGAAATGGTTGAACTATTGTCACACAACAATATAGTTGGACTGATTTGCTTGTGCTCGAGACTTTCCAAAATACTTTGCAACCAAATGATTTGACAACTGGCAAGTGAGGCAGCAATATACTCCGCTTCCATCGTAGAAAGAGCCACAATAAGTTGCTTCTTCGAACTCCATGAAATTGCACCGCTTCCAAGATTAAAGACATAGCTGGATGTGCTCTTACTATCATCAATACTTTTTGCCAAGTCACTATCCGTGTAGCCAACAAGTTTAACCGGAACATTTGCTTGATAAAAAATACCATAATCAATGGTTCCTTTCACGTACCTCAAAATTCTTTTTGCAGCCTCCCAATTACTTGAATGTGGTCTCTCCGTAAATCGTCTAACCAAACTTACCGCAAACATTATATCGGTCCTTGTAGCGGTTAAGTACATTAAATTTCCAACCAAACTTCGAAATATGGTAGAATCAACAAGTTTTCCTTCACCATTTTTGCTTAATTTTATTCCGGTGATGCATGGTGTTGAAACGGGATTGTCTTGCTCGATCTTGAATTTTTTTAGAATTTTTCTAGCATAACTTTCTTGAGAAATAAAAATTCCCTCTTTAGATTGATGAACTTCAATGCCCAAAAAATGATGTAGCTCACCCAAGTCCGCTATTTCAAATTCTTTCATCATTGAGACTTTAAAATCATTCAACAATTTCAGATTATTGCCGGTAAAAATTAAGTCATCAACATAAAGACTCACAATCATGAAGCCCCCTTCCAAATCATTTTTTATGTAGAGTGTGTGTTCATAAGGACACTTTTGAAAACCATTTCTCTCAAAATATGAATTAATGCAGCTATACCAAGCTCATGGGGATTGCTTCAAGCCATATAAAGCTTTGTTAAGCTTATACACCTTGTGTTCTTCCCCATTTTTTACAAACCCAAGAGATTGTTCAACATAAATTTCTTCTTCAAGGATCCTATTCAAAAAAGTGGATTTAACATTCATTTGGAACAACTTCCAATCATTTTGGGTAACAAGAGAAATTATCAAACTAAATGGTATCAAGTCGAGAGACTAGAGCAAATACCTCATTATAATCCTCCCCTTCTTTTTGTTTGTAACCTTTTGCAACAAGCCGTGCTTTGTACTTGTTGATGGAGCCATATGGATTCATCTTTGTCTTGAAAACTCATTTCACACCAATGGAATTTTTCTTTGGTGGTAGATTAGCAAACTCCCATGTACCATTCTTTTCAATGGCATTAATTTCCTTTTTGTATGCTTCTTCATAAAAGATTGGATCTTCCCTTGCAAAGAAAGCAAAAAAGACAGGGTTGTCTTGATTCACTTCATTGGTAGATTCATAAAGTTCTTACAAGCTTCTTGTCTTCCTCCTATGAGAAGATGGAGGGCCTTGAGAGGATCCTTCACTTGAGGGGCATGTTGAAGACAACTCACCATTAATTTCTTCAACTTGAAAATCATAAAAAATTGTTGCATTTGAAAAAACACATGTTTTTGAATCAAGAAAAGAATCATTTTCATCAAATTTTACATCTCTACTAATCACAACTTTCTTTGGTTCCAAATTGTATAGCTTATAGGCTTTGGACCTTTCACTATACCCAATAAAAATGCATTTTTCGGCCTTATTATCAAAGCTTATTTCTCATCACATCTGGAATATGTACATAAGCAACACTTCCAAAAATCTTCAAGTGTTGAACACTAGGCTTTCTTCCATACCATGCTTCATGAGGTGTACGATTCTTCAAAATTTTTATGGGAGATCTGTTGATCAAATAAACAGTACAAGAGACTGCTTCCGCCCAAAATTCTGATGCCAATTTTTTTCTTTTTAAGCATGCATCTTGCCATTTCCATGACCGTTCTATTTTTCCTTTCACTCACACCATTTTGTTGTGGTGTGCGTCTAATTGTTAACTCATGTCGTATGCTAATATCTCTATACAACCTCTCAAATTCATTGGAAAGATATTCGCACCCTTGATCACTTCTTAATGTTTTAATTGGAAAATCGGAAAAATTTTCAACTTGGGCATTGAAATCTTTGAAAGCTTGAAATGATTGAGATTTTTCTTTGAGAAGATATACCTAATTTTTTCTAGTGAAGTCATTAATAAATAGGAAAAAATATCTATTACCTCCAAGAGATGGAATCGGCAATGGACCACACAAATCCGCATGAACAAGCTCCAATGGATGCTTGGCACGCCACAAGGATTGTGAAGAAAATGGATCTCTATGTTGGTTTCCAAGCTAGCATGCATTTTTCACAAATTCCATTTATACTTTCAATTTGAGGCAACCCTTCCACCATTTTCTTTGACGCCAACAATTCTAAACTTCCAAAATTTAAGTGTCCAACCCTGTCATGCCACAACTTGGAGTCTCGTTTGTTAACACTAGTGAAACAAGAAATATTAGCAATTTGGAGCTTGAGAGGAAAAAGATTGTTAGCCGCCATCCCAATTTTGGCAACAAGCTGATTGTTTTTTGTCATGATGCATGCATTATCATGAAAATGAATATCATATCCTTTCTGCAAAAGATGACTGGTGCTAAGTAAATTACCTTTCAAGCCGGGCACATAATAAACTTCCGACATTTTCTCAATTTTGCCAGAATTTGTTTTCAATGAAACTTCTCCAATGCCTTGAATTTTGTAAGCTCTGGCATCTCCAATTGTTACTTAGCCATGATCCACCTCAACCAAATTTGAAAACAGATTTTTGTTGCTGGTTATGTTTTTGCTAGCACCACTATCCAAATACCATACATCATCAGTATTATCACCATGGCATGCAATCAACAAAGTTTCATGAGAGTCATTTTTATGGAAATCAGACTTGTTTTCATGCATAAAACCAGTCTCATTTTTTTTAGCTTGTTTGTACCAACATTCATTAATTTTGTGACCGGGTTTATTGCAATGAAAACATTCAACATAGCCTTTTCTTCCTTGGTAAAAACCACGGCCTCTTCTACTTTGTGAAAAATTTGTGTGTTGATTTTTCTCATCTTCCTTAGAAAAATTTTCATTTTTTGAAAAAGCTCTTCCTCTTCCACGAAAATTAGAACCACTTCCTTGGAAATTTCCACTCCTTCCATGGCCTCGACCATGGTTGTAACCACGGCTTCCCGTAATTAAAACTTGAGATTTAAGAGCTTGGTCAAGAGGAGGAGGATGAGGATAATTTCTTTGATTGATCCGAATTTCATGAGCCTTCAAAGTTCCCAATAAATCATCTAGAGAAAGGGAAGAGAGATCTCTAGATTCTTCAATGGCAACTACAATATAATCAAATTTTTTAGGCAAGCTGCGAAGAATTTTTTCAACCACTCTTTGATCTTCTAAAATTTCTCCATTGGAAGCCATTTGATTTACTATGGATGTAACATTTGTAAAATACTTAGAAATGGATGAATTCTCCTTCATATCTAACTTCTCAAATTCTGATCTTAAGGTTTGAAGACGTACCTTTCTTACTTTTTCCTCACCTTTGTATGCCGCTTGTATAATCTCCCAAGCTTGCTTGGATTTGGTGGCTTTTGCAATTCTTTCGTAGATCGGCATTTCAATTGTTTGGTAGATTGTGAAAGTGCCTTGCTATCCTTTTCTCGCTTCTCATTCAAAGCATTCTTTTGTCCTTGAGTTAAATTATCTTCATTTTCGGGTTCATCAAAACCCTCTTCAACAACATTCCATAACTTCATTGATTTGAGCCGCATCTTTACATTGTTGCTCCAATAATCATAATTGTCTCCATTGAAACAAGGAATAAGAGAAACCCAATTGCTTGTATTTGCCATGAGATAATTTTCAAATTTTTTCTGCTACCTTCTTCTTTAAAATTGGCTCTGATATCAATTTGTAGGAAAACAGAATAAAAGAAAAAAAATACTCTAATTTCTGAAATGATACTTTCTATTTCTTTTCTTCATATCTTCAACACAATACATAGGACGGTATATATAACTTTGTGGTTACATAAATTCACTAGATACATGAATACTTTAGATTCTTATTAATTAAGATCTTTTAGTCTTTCAAAGAACATGAACCTAATAAATGGCCTTCAATCTTCCAAAGACAATGAACCTTTAAACACTCAATATTCAGAAATTTCTAAAATTTGGTTTAGTGTTCCAACAGGTTTAAACAAGTAATATATTACATAAGACACATTCATGATTATAATATGTTGAGTTAAATGGGTCATAAACGGGTTACATAGGTTGAATGAACCCCTTAATTCTAACTCGACACGGTTAAGTAAACGGGTTAATCTTGTCGACCTTTTTATAATTCAAACCCGTTATACCAAACCCAAACCCTTTTAACTAGTGTCGTGTCGTAATTTGCCACCCCTATATGTAACACATTTTTTTTATTATTTTTTATTATTTTTTATTTTTATTTTTTTAATGTAAAATTCAAATTAGGTGATCAAATACTAGAATTGTTTAATTAATTTCGAAGTGGCTCCATTTGTTTGAATGTAAAATTTTGTGTTTAGTTGTCGTAAAATATTTACGAAGAAAAAAAATTAAAATTTAAAAAAATTAAATTACTCTTTAATTTTTGACAAATTATTTTACATTTTACGTTGGATGTACTCAAAAATAAAAAAAATTGAATTTTTTTTTTAGGTATTTGGGAGGCTAGCATCACGTCAGCAAAAATGTTTTCAACTTCTTCCTTCAACTAGTTGAGGCTAAAAGTGCAAATCATAGCTATCACAACGGCAATTTGGAATTAACAACTTTAGTTAAGTTTGGTCAACTTACAGACTGATTCAAACAATGCCAAAATTATTTTTGGCTGATGATAAGACAAGGATACAATCTAGTTGTGGCTATGCTTCTTATATTAGAAGTGATAATATAGTAATTATATCATGCCAAAATTGAGTTTTGGAGGCGATCAGTAGTATTGACTTATTGTTTCACATCATAATGCCAAAATTGAGTTTTGGAGGCGATCAGTAGTTAACGTTTCACATCATAATCCTCTCCCCCACCTTGGGACTTGTGAACCACTTCCTAGTGATGCTTTAACTACAGGACCCACCTTCATTATCAATGGCTGTGTTTGTTAATAATGCTGGTGAAAATAATAATAATAATGTTAAATTTCATATAATCATTCAATCAATAATGATAATAATAACAATAATAAAAATAATAATATTATTATGTTAATAAGGGTATGTTTTATTTATCTTTCTTGAGATTTGGCTAGGATTCGGAAGATAAAGTTTTAAGATCTTACTTTTGAATTGTACTTCTAACTTGAATGGTGTGTGTATTGTAAGGCCATACATGTGCTCTAAGAAAAATATGTATATATATATATATATATCATATAAACTTTCTCGAAGTTTTATAATCTCACTTAACTCTTCTGTAATCGCACTTACCTCTCATGTTAAGAACCATATGATCAATTTTGTCCTTCCAATGCTTGAAATGAAAACAAACATTTTATAGATAAAAATTATAAAATAACATATTACAGGGGAAGTAAGTGAGTTTATGAAATATGGAGGGGTTTATATAAAATATTAATAAGGTCCTATTTGGCATGCATTTTGTTTCTGCTATTTTTGTTTTTGGGCTGCTATAGTATCGATTTTGGCAACAAAAGTATATTTGGTACTGCTTTATTTTATTTTACATAATGCTAAACATCTCATGAACAGTGGCTCAAAACTAAAATACCAAAAAGTTACTTTTTCTTATTTTGACAACTGTTTATGTCCCAAAACTATAACAGTAGCACAACAAGGGTCTAAAACAAAACCCCTAAAACATCGTTCTCAAACTTGTTTTTGATTTTTTTTTTTCAAAATACTCTTATAGCAAAAATATTGTTTCTGTTTTACTAAAAAACAAAACGCCTTAAAATATTAATAAACCTAGTAGGAATTAAAGGGAAAATTACCATAATAATAAAAATAATACTCTCTCTATCCCAAAATTTTTGGCTTTCTATCCAATTTGAGACGTCCCAAAATACATGTCTCATAATTCAAAAAATAGATTTATTATCTTTTATAACATTCTCAATTATTTAATATTAAATTAAAGGCTACAATTATTATTATTATTATTATTATTTCCTTAATTAGTACTCATGCACACATGATTTTACTAAGGTTGGAACCTTCCTTTGGAGAGTACAGACTTGATACCGCTAAGCTCTATTGGTGGTGGGTTTGGTGACTTTCAAGTACTCTATTGGTGGTGACTTTCAAAGTACTTGAAAATTTAAAAATAATAATTATAACTTTTAATTAAATATTAAATGGCAATATCAAATTTAATATTTCACAATTCATTTAACGAGTCAATTACAGATTTAAGAATAATTTGATAAGTTTTGTTAGTTCAATAATTTTTAAAAATTTATTATTAATTTTATGCACGATTTTAAAATTAGGGGAAAATTTTATGATTTTAAGTGGTAATAGAAATAAACGAACAAAACAAAACAACATACACTTCAAGAATGCCATCACACGTTATATATACAGTAATTAAAAAGCTTTATCAAGTTGGTGGCATCGTCCCTACAGGCTACACTGTCACATAAGACACCTGGTATCAAATCACCCCTTTATTAGGTTTTGGGGGTTATTGTATGTATGTCTATGTTGCTTTTGGACTGAAAATAAATAGAATATTTTGATGCAATCTTGTGCATTATATTTTTTTAAAAAGGTAATTTATTTATTATTTATTAAAAAATATAAAAATTAATTAAGCAAAATTTTGGCTTGCCTAACTTGCGGGAGGTATTTTCTTACAGTTTTCAAAGAGTTCTAAGTTTTATTTATTTATTATTTGGGCCTATCACTCATGAAAAGGGCCTAAGTTTTTTTCTTTTTATTTGGGCTTATCACTCATTGTAAGGGGCCTATGTTGTTGTTGTTGTTGTTGTTGTTGTTGTTTTTTTGTTTTTTGTTTTTTTTTTTTTTTTTAAACATATCACTAATGGGCTAAAGATTTTGAGGCCCTCTAAATGTTGAGGCCCTAGGCGACCGCCTTGGTCGCCTTGGGCAGGGCTGGCCCTGGTCTCCTTGAGGCTCAGCATTTGTGGACTCAATTCATACCTCACTCGACTTCAGAATGAGTTAGAAGCTAAGAGAAAAACCAGTGAAGCCCCTGATCGGATGAGGAAAGCTAGCCAAAGCCGCTGCTGGTGGGAAGCCCCTATTGACAAGCTCGGATTGCTAGAGCTTGAACAGCTTCTGGACTTCATGGAGGACTTCAGAAATGGTTCGTCGTTTTTTTGCAAAGAATAGTAGTGGATTTGTAGTTCCTATTGAGAAAAAACCTAATGATTTGAGCCATATTGGTTCAGGTAGTACTACTCAAGTGCAAGTGTCGTGTTATTCAAGTGGTTGAATTGTTAATGTCCTAAATTTGGAATTTGTGTTCGACTCTTACACCCCTCCTCTCTAATAACTAATCATTAACGCCTAACATTCTTTCTCTAAAAAGAAGAAAAAAAATACTACTACTCATGGACGCGGGGAGTTTTGGATATGGTGGTCATGGATTTTTCTGAAGTTGTATTGCCCATAATGGGTGGCAGTTTCAAGCTAGTACCTCACTAGAATTTGCTGTCAATTTAATTTTCTATTTTTCAGTTATGGGCGTACATGAATGGTGATGGATTCTCACCTATCTAATGTTCATTGATGCAATAATCAACATGGTATTTATTGTTTTATTCTCAGTTACAATTAAGATTGCTTACATTATTTTTGGACGTCTTACCAAGTGATGCACAACCAATCACCATCAGATATGGATTGATGATCATGATGATATGATTAATTTTTGGATTCTAAATGTGTGATCATTAATTCCATATGAACTTGGGCTATTTTGGTATACAGAAATGAAATAGAATAAGAATGGAATGAAGCTGAGAATGGAATGAAGACATAAATGTAATTTGAAAACGAGATTCAAAAAGTTTGCTTAGGCATACGTTACAAGTCTAGAAGCAAATATACACATTTGACATATAAGGTTACGAATGGCTTTTCATGCTAATCTTCACTAGAATTGAACCAGTGAAAATGGAATGGAAATGCCCATTCCATTTTAGTGTTTAGTTACTAACATCGAATAGTGTAAATATGGAATGATAATTCTCATTGATAAGTTTGGTTAAGCTTATTTAAAAGTTGGAATGGAATTAATTTACGTTGTATCTCCAAATTATCTTTTATCATGAATAAAGAAATTTATTAAAAAAAAAAAAAAAAACAAAAAAATTAACGTCAGAAATAAATTTGGGGCAAGCAAGGCGTTGAAGATTAGGGCAAGGAGGCGTCTCCGGCAGCTGTGGTGAGATAAGGAGTAGTGAGAGAGGAAGACGAATCTGAAATAAGGGCTAGCGTATACAAATACATGCACCTCCATTGAAATTTAAATCTGAAAATTTCTAGACTTTTCGTCCTAAGACATATAACCCAGTTAAATAATACAATTTTGAATTGTTTTGGTGACATATGCGGGCTTCCATCTCTGTATATGCATCGAAAATCAGTAAGCAGACAATGGGACCCAGTTGAAAGAAATGCTTTCTTCTCTCCTCCGTCATTCTTCTCTTCAATTTTCCCCCTCTCTGACTCTCTCTCTCCTCACTTCACGAATTGGGTGGTTCAAGTTTTTCGATTCTTCGCTTTCTAGATAGAGAAAGAAACTCAGAAACTCTCTGTTGGATTTGGGGTTGCTGGATTGATGGTGTTCTTTGCTGAAGAAGAATCTGTCTTCGGCGGCTGGGTTGGGTTGTGTTGTGTTGTGGTCTCCGGCGGCGGTGGCGAGATAAGGGGTAGTGAGAGAGGAAGATGGAGGAAGACGAATCTGTCACCGGCGGCGGAGGAAGACAGCGAAGGGAGTCGATGAATAGGTTGGAAGATGTTGATGGGTTGGAAGAGAACAAAGATGGGTTTGGTTTAGAAAAGGGACGATGATGGGTTTGGTTCAGAAGATGGAGGAAGACGAATCTGTCTCCGGCGGCGGAGGAAGACAGCGAAGGGAGACGATGAATAGGTTGGAAGATGTTTGGAAGAGAACAGAGATGGGTTTGGTGACGATGAATAGGTTTTTTTGTTATAATTTTTTTAATTGTATTCCATGTGGAATGGAATGCCCGTTTCATTGGTAAAGTGAAGGAATAATTTCATTCACCCATATCAAACATGACTTTATAGGATCTGTGATATGGATGCCCAGGCCTATATATGCATGTAACTAATTACTTACATCAGAGCATAAGGTTGAGTTGATGTGTGAAACATTAGTCTAGCTAGCTACAAGGCATGATAAAAAAAATAAAAATGAATTATTGATGCAATAAAACAAGAAGTCGAAAGATAGACTTTTATAATTAATGATGTATTAATTAAAATCCATATGGTACGTATGTAACAATTCAAAAAATATTGTTGTAAAAAAAAAATTTAGAAATATAAATTGCTGACATTAAGGTTCTTTTGGCAACCTATATTGGTGTTTTTTTAACAAATAAAATATAAAAAAAAATAAAATCTTATTACCATTGTTTAGCTACAATAACAAAAACAAGAGAAAATAATTTATTTTTTATTACATATTTGGGTCTTTCCTAAGAACACTGGCATCATTGTTCAAAGTGTTACAAATTTGTCAAAAAAAATAAAAACATAAAGCGATTGCCAAAAGAAGCTTTTAAGTATACAATATTTCAGTATTAAATTTACAGAATAAGAGAACAAATGGAGAGAAAAGAAGGTTGCACATATGTCATACATGAGTTGGGATGGCAACGGGGCGGGTTTGGGCAGGTGTACTCTCCTCCGCTCCCGCAACCATTTAAAAATCCCACCCCTGTCCCTGCCCAAAAACGCAAAAACGGAGGGACTTTCCATCCCATTCCCGCCCCTGTTTAACATCTTTACCCCCGCAGGTACCCAGCCCGCCCTGTTTAAGACAAAAAATTCTCCTCCATTTAATATTTTTTATCAACTAAAATTATATAATTATTAAAAAGATTCATAAAAAAAATATGGACAATAAATAGTTTAACATAAAATTCAACATTAAAAGCATTCTAAATGTTCGCGCAAGCTACTTGTTCTAGATTTTCAGATTTTGTTGTAAAACAAACTGTCTCAATATATATATATATATATATATATATATATATATATATATACACTGATGAAATATATATACTAATGAAAGAAGGGTACTAATGTGAAATATATATATACTAATGAAATGAGGATACTTAAATAATTTATCTATCTAAACGGGGCGCGGCAACCTCCACTCGTCCCCGTACCGAACCCGTGCGGATTTTCAATATATCAAACCATTCACGCCTAAATAAGTAAAACGGTCCCCCAAAGCCGCTAAAAATGGGGCAGGGCAAATTGTCATCCCTATACATGAGTGCAGGAAGGAGAAAAAAAAATTTAAAAAGAAAACAGGAAAACAAAGAAAATGAAAATATAGAGTACGGATGAAAAAAAAAAAAAAAAACATAGATTAATTTTTAGGAAAAAAAAAATATTTTAAGGGGGTGCATTCGTAGAATTTTATAAGTTATACATGTGATGAACCAAGAGGGGGAAGCGCTGAATTGGTTCTTCCACTTTCTTTTTGGGTTTTAAACACTTTTCTCAACTAAGATAACCACCACGACTTTTAAGGAGTGCTAACAGATATCACTAGCTCGGGTTCTGAAACCCTAATCTGTCACAAGTGTTTTACACAAAACACAACCACTAGTACACCAGATTTTTACAAGGAAAACCCCCTCAATAGGGATCAAAAACCTTGGTTATTGGGTACATACCTAATGCAAAATCCACTAATTGTAATGCAAGTTGATACACCCTAACTCACACAATGTACAAACAACACTCCCTCTGTCCTAAGCAATCGTACTTGGACCAAATAAACTCTCACAGCTCATCAAATACATAATAGAATATGTATAACCAAATACTAAGGCTATTACACAAGATCAGAGTGAGTATATAGCTCAATGTATAGATCAGTATAGGTACTTTACAAGTTTTTGCAAAATATGTGGTCTGAAGGGTAAAATTAGAATGCCGCTTCAATATAGACTTGAGCTTGGTTCCCACAACCTTATATCAACAATATACACTTGCTTAAATGATAAACACAATGAGAATAACAAGGTATAAAAAAAGATAATACTCAAATAGGCTTGATTTCTGCAGAAAACCCTAATTGTCAAGGTATAGAAGGACAAATCCAGAAATGACCATTTATTATCATGTTCTTGAATGTCTTAAGAATTATACACAATGCATTTCCATCAGGGCTCTCGAGTTTCCCAAAAGAGACACACAACTGTTACAGCTATAACAATGTACATATAATACTAGTACATTGAGATGAAATCTTGCCCTAATGAGAAAAGAAATGTGACACATTCCACCAATCATTGGTGAGAGTATATTTTGATATTCCTTGTGTGAAAGGACCACAATGTCTTTGCCCAGCTCATTATTTTTGTCTACTAGTGCACGCACATATTTTGCATTTCATATACACTCACAACCGATGTGGAGAGAAGAATTGTAAATTTGGTGCCAAAGAAATGAAATATGGTTCATCTGCTTTCTCTCAAAAGAACCACAATGCACATGTCAATCATGTGCACAATATACACAGAAAGACCAAAATGCCTATCTGAATGACACTTGTCACATTTCTTAGAAAACTGTAATGCAGTGAGTATACTAACAAATTGAATTTCTGAGCTCAGTGAATCAATATAGCATCCAAAGCAAATATAAAATGGTCACACACATGTGTAAAAATACTGAAATGCCCTTGAGTGTGAATGCAGTCATTTTTTAAAGAAAAATGATACATCTTATACTTTTCCCAATAATTTCCCATACAATCGCAATACATTTCTAATTATTCTTTGATAATACCTTTCCAATTAACCTTTGAATTTCATTAGAACTAGCAATTGCCAAATTAGTTCACACTAGAATAACATGTGCAGTTACTGAAAATGACATTGACATTCAAGTCAATGGCCAACTAAGAGAAATTGATTTCAAAATATATACTGTATTAAGAGGATAAGATTTTCAACTCCCAAATTAGTGATTAATTATATAAAATAAGAGATTGAAATTGAAAGTCCTAACAACAATTAGTTTGGTCAACTTTGATAGTAAATTCCAAGCCCCTTTAAATTGCATATGTTTCTCCATACTGAACCTTGAAAAATAAGCAAAATTTTGGTTTGTCTAACTTGCAGGAGGTATTTTCTTACAGTTTTAGATATGGCAAATAAGCCTAGTATGGGTCACCAAAAGATCAAAATGGCAAGAATAGAGATCAAAAATCATTTGCAGGTCACCATCTCAAAACGTTGATCAGGGCCTTTCAAGAAGGCGAGTGAGCTTTGCACTCTTTGTGGTGTAAAGGCTACACTAATAGTTTTCTCTCTGACGAGGCTGTCGCTTGCATATGCCAAATTGATGTTGTGAGTGTGGTTCAATTAAAGCCTTTTCGGTCAAATTTGAATTTATAAAAACCACTACTATTTATACTACTAACGTAGCAAGAGTAAGTAGGGATCGTCCCAAGGGATTTGCAAGATACTACGGAATCAATATTTGATTAATAGGTCGAATGATCATGAGAAGGGTTTGGTTGGTTAAATTAAGCTAATGATTCAATTAAAAACATATAAATTAAGAACAATCTAGAGGTTAAGGTGTAGAGAATGAGAGAAAAGTCTTGGGGCATAGAGTTCACCACTAAGCTTCACTTCACTAAATATTTAACATTTGTCAATTTAGGGGGATTCCATGTTTTAAATGAAGTGTGTGTGTGTATGTGTGTCATTAATTGAAATACTAAACATGGATGACAAATTAAGCATAAATTATCTAATCAATCTAGTGAGTAGCACAACCTATCAAACTAAGCCATTAACCATTCAATAAACCCACAATTAATGCACAAACAAAAATCTAGAGAAATGTACTACTTGCACTCATAAGCATGTATCATCAAACATTAAGAATGGATTATCTACCTATCTAGGAATTTAAAGCAACCACACTACAACTAGACTAATGACAAGGAAATTAAACTAATTAAGCTAAGAAGGTAGCACAATCCATAAAGAAATAAGCATAATACATCAAATAAACCACAAGAGTAATCAATTGAGCTCCATGCCTTGACCATCACTAGATTTACAATTCTAACACACATAGACATGCATCAAACTCATAAAATCTAGTGTAAGCACATGACCATTCATTTTAGCATACGTAAACATATGGATAGAAATAAAAGATCAATTGGAAGAATTAATCTTTACAAATCATGTAAAAACTCAAGATCTGTATATATTCATCGTCAAAGCATTATTTACAACATAAATCCCCAAAAACTACAAATACTAAGTTTATGAAGTAAGCCTAGGGGCTATCTCTAGCCCCGGGATTTAGCCATTCATGGTTGGTGTGATCCAACCCTCAAGGGCTATTTTCAATGTAGGCACCATCTTCTTCCTCTTTGCTTTGCTCCAAAAACCTTAATTTTAGAGAGAAAAAAATATCCAATAGCTATGTCTAAAAGTTGGAATAATTGGGAACCAAAATTAGCAACCTTATACAATTGGTTTCATTTGATTTTAATACAAGCCTTTTTGAGTAGGCAACAAGACAAAAATAGGCCTTTGATTAGTGCAAACTCGCTGCTACAAAAGTTGGTAGAGTTCGAACGCGTTCGTAAATTTGACAGCTCATTGCCAATAGGGTCTTCGATCGATCCAAGCTAGGTTTGATTGATCAAAGATAACGTGGCAAAGAAATTTTGATAACTGGAAACCTTATCCATTCAGCTAGCACCGTTTTTTTTTTTTTTTTTTTTTTTTTTTTTTTTTTTAATTTTCTTCTTGACTCCAAAAAGGAGCTAAAAGGCTATTTTTAGCCTGTTTGAACCTTATTGACCTGAAATAGACAAAAACATAAATTAGAACTAAAATGGGAAAGTAAGATAGATGAATGGACTAATTAAGGGTAAAATGCATCACTGTCTTAGGTGCTAAAATACATCATATTTGAGCACTTATCACACCCCCAAACTTAGATATTACTAGTCCCTAGCAATGAACTATAAAGAAAAGAAAGAAATAAACAACTATACAACTACGAACTAGAAAGTAATGAAAGGATAACACTACTTTCGTATGGAACACGATTACATTTAGCATATGCAACAAGCCTTTTAAACCCCGAGGTTACCTTTAGTAGATGAGTGAAGTCTTGTGAAGGTTTCAGAAATGATACCCGCAAACATTAAGCTCTTTCTCACTAAAGAGGCACCAACATACAAAACAAGCATTGGGAAAAAATTACATCAAGTATGCAATTTTTCAACCATTTCCAAGCAACTCTCCAAAATTTCAACAACATGCAAGCAAATATGTTCCTCCATACATCAAGAGAATGATTATGCAAATCAAAACAACTCTAGAATCCTTTTAAAATGAACTGACATCAAATATGTTGCTATCTTAGCCAACGAATGAAATGGTCACAACCGGACTCAAGCTAGCACACAAATCTAGTACCGATCATTAAGACAAAGAATGAACCTTTTATTAAAGTTTTATTCAACTAGGTGCACTTATTCTTTTTACTCGAAATTATATTTATTATTATTATTATTTATAGGATTAAAGATGAAAGCATGGTACAATGTAGTGATCTCTTAAGTTTTTTAGAAGATTCATGAGGCAAGCGTTAGGTCAATGACTCCCAAACCGGATGACTTTAAGGCACTTGGTGTAGGGACACCCCTAAGGACTTACAAGCTCAAATCAACTAGGTTACAAATCAAAATAATCTCAATCTAATTATTTCCTACTTTCTTACCAAAGGTAAGGAGTCCTTACTTTATTTGCTTTTGCAAATTTTTTATTTATTTTTTATTTAAACCTAGAGTTTGGGCCCTCCACCTTCTAGCGTGAGAAATTCAATGCTTGATGAGGCTAGAATCCTGACTACTTAGTAAAAAAGGTTTGTTATCCATCTTTGTTAAGAATGAAAACTTTCAAAGCACTACTAGCTCAATTAGGATATAACCAAATCAATAATCAACAAAGCATGTACCCCATAGATGAATGCTAGTATGTGCCTATGCTAGTGTAGAATCCTAGAGTGAATCTTAAAACAATCGCAAAATCAAGTTGATGTGGATTGCAAATGCAAGCAAGATGTCAATCTTTTAAAATATTTACCCCTAAATGGCATTCACAAGGCATACAAGGAGTATTAGACTCTCAAGTCAAGCAATTTTTAAATTCTAAGTATCATTATCCTCAAAAGATCAAAATCATAGGTAAAACTCTCAAATCATATCACATGCATAAAAACTAAGTGTGATATGTCAAAATATGCTAACACACCCCCAAACTTAATTTGTGCATTGTCCTCAATGTACAAAGAAGCAACAGATAATGGAAAAAGTACTATACCAAATTGCTATAACAAATAGGACCCGGCAATGGAAGCTTAGCATTGGAAGGCGCACCCCCAAACTTAGATTCTGAAAACCTGTCTGAAAATGATCACACTAGAAGCTGTCAAAGTATATACATCGATGATATAAATTAGAGGTGAAATAGAGAACTGGGCATAAGACCATGGCATATAGCAATATAAAGCTCAAAATATCCAAAACCAAAATTGATGATATCATAAATCCCAAAAATCCATAGATGCAAATAAGTCCAAAACAATATCCAAAAACCATGTGTAAAGCATCCAAACAGTGCAAATATGCAGAAATATCAATGTAAATATTTTAAAACAGTGCAAAACTATCCCAGAAATATCATAGTATCAAAATGTAGTAGGGCAAGAAATAAGTAATAGAAATGGAGAAAATAGTGGAATCATGGTGCAGCATCCAGTACAAACATGTCAGCAATGATCTAGAGCATATCTGACATCTCCTGGCTATGTCAAGTGAGAGACGTCTGAATGTCTATCCACAAGTTTGAAATGTCTCTCCTCGCATCCATTGCAGCTCTAGTCAGATCGTCAGATTGCCTGGCTAAGTCATCATGCCGCCTCGCTAAATCATCGTGCCGCCTCGTCATGTCAGCATGCCACTCTGTCATGTCAGCTCTGAAAGAAGTAAAATCTAAATGTAGCCGAGTCAGGTCAGCTATGTGGCTGAAATTTGAACTGGCATGATGGGAGCGAGTGTTGGCCTGTGGCATCAGCTCTGTGTGAGGGACATGTTAGGGGTCGGCCTGCTGAGATGGATAGGGAGGAAGAGGTGTACCCGGTTGTGACGTGGATGTGGAAGTAGTAGTACGATGCCTCTGTTTAGGTCTGTAGGAAGGAGGTAATCCCTGGGATCCCTCTGCTGCCTCCTCCTCGGCTCTCTGCTGAGCTCGCTCCCTTTTTTGCTTTCTATTCTTTTTGTTTTTCAGGCAAGCATTGTAAGTCTTGGTCCACTGCTTTTTGTCATAAACCCTCTTTTCTCCCTGTTCTGTACTCTATGGGATCTCAGCTGGGTCAAAGGAATAGCCCTGGTCAATCAATAGTTATGTAATCAGATGGCCAAATGGTAATGGCCAAACATCAGCTTTGTAATTATGTTTGAAGATCAGATTCTCCTAGATGAGAACAGGAATGGATATCTAGCAGCCCTGACTCAAACAATATGGAGCTTGTAGAACCCCCTCTCGCCTCTATGTACCATGGCTTAAAGAAAATGCATTGAAATGCAACACAGAATCAAAGAACCAGTAGCGGGGATCAATATTAACCTGGTCTGCAATATTTCTTTCGAAAGCAACCTGTGGAGAAAGTGTATCAACCATGGTCATCTCTGCAGGGTAAGTTGGAATGATGGGGTACAATAGATCCTCAGAGTCAGCGACCAATGGTGATAGATAGGGGCATCGGCAGGCTGCAGCAATTGTAGGGATAAAAATATCAATGTCCTGACCATCTATAATCGTATGTATCAATTGACGGTCATCCTTATCCATCTGGAGGTGCTGGAAAAATAGAGCAACCAACCGAGGATAGACTATAGTGTCTGCCGGAGTTATGATATCATCGATGCCCCTACGGGTGAGATCATCAAAAGACCATTGTGTCTGTTTTAACCTAACAAATAACTCTCTGTCGAATCTGAATTTCGGTTCTAATTTCCTGCTGGAGAAAGAGAGAAAAGGTACTGCCCTGATAATGGGACCATGTGCCTCCATGAAAGATGGCTTAGAAGATGCAGATGCAGTATCCTCAGATAATGAAGATGACTCCTCCGCTGGAGATGGAGGAGGCTGTGGAGCTCTGGCTACTCGCTTTCGGGCAAGAGTCTTTTGCCTACGCTACATCTGCAAAAACAACAAGTATAGAAATCAGTACATGGGTATAAAATGAGGTAAACATCTGATAAGAAAACACAAAGCATGCCTAAATCAAGTAGAAACAGAAAATAGACATATAGGACCATGCTTGTGTAAGAAGTGATCAGGAAAGCTTCAAGAATATCATTCAACATGCTTCAACAAGACAAGAATAGATCATGACATAACAAACAGTCTCAGATACACAAAATAATGTAATGATAGCATATAGGGCAGAAACAATTTAGCAAAAATGGGATCAAAAGGATAAGTATAGGATGTAATGTGCATAAAGTATGTAACGTGCATTAACAAACCTAAAACTCAAGAAGATTTTATAATTTCATGGTAAGTAGACCCTCGGATGACATTGTATCAATTCCTAAGCAAAAATGTCTACCAATTCAACATTTAAGACCAATCGAATAAGCAGGATAACATGGAGAATATGATCATGGCGACTGTCTACCTAGAACTCAAGAAGTATGTATATCATGAAATAAAGACTAAGTGAATTGTATGGTTGCAAAACACTTCAATCCTAAGCATGTTATGATACACAAGTTCAAAAATGAATCCGGATATGGTATGCAACTATATGGCATGTATCTGAATGATGCACAAATAACAAAGTTAAACTCCAGTCTCAAAAATATCTCGTACTCCATTTCAACAAAATCAAAATCCTATAATCACTCATGGCTCGTGACCCCCTCTAAGCAATATATAAGCAGAAAATTGATCGCTTATGGCTCGCGACCCCATTTAAAGCTTAAATGAAGCGAAGAATGGTCAAAGATTGAGAATAACAAGAAACTTACTCTTTTTTGAATCAAAATCATGATCGGCAATTAACCTTGGTCTCAATGCCTTACTAGCTTTTCAGAAATGGATTACATGTATATAATCAAGCAAATGGCATTTTAAAAGATCAACTTTCCAAAACAAAACAACATACTCCCAAACTTACTTAAATTGCATTTTAAAATTCAAAATAAGCTCAAAAATAGATACTAAGGCCAAAAAACAACAATGACATCCTAAATATGTATTTTGAACTCTAAACATTTATTTTCTTCTCCCAAACTTATTCAAAGATCAACGTTAAAAAGATTTATTCAAAAGATGCACAAAAACTTTCAAAACCATCAATGTGACAAAAGTATGTGCAAAATGTGTACATATAAGCAACAAGTTGCAAATTATTCCAAAATGCACACAATTATTCAAAGAAGATTACATTTGACAAGTTTCAAGCTTATCAAGCAATATTAGACATTGGACTTCAAAAAGTTTGGTTTAGAGAGTCAATTTCAACACATTTTTAAATAAAGTTCAAAATCATAACAATTGAGCTCAACAGATATCAAACTTATACCCTAACATGGCAAGAATCAAGAATTTAGCACAAACAAGTTCAATAGCACTTAGCACATGCATTTGGATTAAAAGGAAACAAACGGAACAAGTTTCAACTTGTTTAAGGGCATTTTGGTCTATTTTGGAAATTTTCAACACTTTTGGGGCAAATTTGAAATTTTTGAAAACTTTAAGGTCCAAACATTCACATGCATTATAGATAAGCATCATAATAAGAATTGTGCATTAAATATTCAACAAAGGAAGGAATTAAACAACTCGACTTTTCATTTTCAAAACAAAGTTCAAAAATTTCTTTTTACATTTTGGAAACTAAGAAATGTGATCACAAAGGCATTTAGGCATTCAAGAATCAATTTGCCAAAACAATGCACCTTAACCATGAGTAATAATCAATTTAAGATAAAAAACTTTCAAAATGTTCCATTTGAAATCAAATTTATGCATTTTATTATAACTTTGCATTTTCAAGTTCAAAAACACGAGTTTCAACTCAAGTCATGCTTTTATGCATTTAAAACAACTTAGTAACAAACAACATCCATGCATTTCATACTCAATACAAACAAATGAAACAAGTTGGGAATCATGCTCATCAATATTTAACTTCAAATGCCATTACAACTTCAAAAATTTCAAGAATTTTTCAAGTTCAAAAAGTTAACAACTTCAATTTAATTCTTTTAAAATCAAAGCCATTTTGACAATCAAGCTTCCATTTCAAATTACAAAGCAAACATTCCAATTTCATACTTCAAAATTCCATGGCAACAAACTTCAAATTCCATTTACAAGTTGAAATCTCAAAACACTTTCCAAAGACTTGTTATTTTTCTTTTTCAATTCCAACATTTAACTTTAAATCTCTTTTCCAATTTTCATTTCAATTCTAGTGAAAAAAATAAACAAAGTGTTATTAAAGAATTTAAAACCAAAATTTAATTTTATTTTTGCAAAATTTTGGTATTAGTTCCTCTTAAATATGCATGCTACAAAAAATTTCAACAAAGGCACAATAACATGCATATACACAATCAATCAAAATCAAACTCCATTAGACATTCATAACTCAATAAAGTCAAAGTCTAAAACTCCATTCAACAAAGCAAAAGGGACACAGCCCACAACACAATCCACATTAAATTTTGCCCATTCTCCTTCTTCTCAACGAATTATACCCATACTCCATTCACAAAATAGGCACAACCCATTCACAGTATAAGGGTCACAGTCCAATTTTAGTCCATTCTCTTTATTTTCTTATTTCCAATTTTTTGAAAATTTTATTTTATTTATTTATTAATTTTTATTTTCTGATTTCCATTTCTTGATTGAACAAGTATTTATATACAAAAATATATTCATAGAAAGATAAAAATAAAATTGAAAAATGCAAAAATAAAAAGAAAATTAAAATAAAAAAATGAATTTTTACATACCCAGTTCGGAAATGAGAAGAGGAGATGGAAATGGAGAGATTCAGAATTAACTCAAGAAATCCGGCCTAACCGTGGCCGGAAGTGACAACCGGAGTCTCGCCGGGGAGCTGGCCGGAAATTGCAGAAAGTCGCTAGAGATGATTCGGCTTCTTCTTGGCCCAAATCGGCGGGAGAAGAGTGATGTGAGAGCTTCCGAGAGAGATTAGAGGGAGGAGATGAAGGGAAGGCTCGAGCTTTGCCGAAAGACAAAAGCTTCGTGCCGGAATCAATGGATGGCGATGACTTTGGGCTTTTTTTTGGGGCTCGCCGGAGGTTGAGAGAGGGAGGGATGGTGGAATTGATGCTTCGTCGGAAGTTGAGGGAAAGAGGAAGAGAGGGGAGGCCGAGAGTTAAGAGAAAAAGAAAAAGAAAAGAAAAATGAGAAGAGAGAGAGAGAAAAAATAATAAAAAATTAAGATTTTTGGAAGGCCAACGGCCAAAACAGTTTTCTCGCAATTTGAAAAGATGTAATCTTGATTGATAGAACACTTACAAAGGTACTTTGATCGATAGAATGGAAAATGAACAACTTGATTTTAAGAGCTTTGATTGATCCAGATGTACTTCAATCGATTGAAATGATGAGATCCTGAGAGCAATTTCCAAGGCAAAATGGGCCTCTGCAGAATTCGATCGATCGAAGAGAGGTCTTCGATCGATCGAAGATGATACTGAAAGTGCAGGAAATGCATGAAACTGCCCAAATACTTAAATGATCAACTCGAAACATATCTAGACGACGCAGAAAAGAACAAAACAAGAAATAAGGGAGGAATAGGGTCAGAAAACCTTATGAAGTATTAGTATTTAACGTCTCTAGCAAGATGTTGGGTTCTTTTAGCCCGGTTCAAAGATGTTGTTAGACATCCCCTTCTCAACGGGGTGAATTGAACTTCGAATCCCTCCTAACAAATCATTCCCTAAGGAAATTGTTGGGTTTGATTCAAGTACACTTGATGACTTTTGATCAAAGAAACTTTTGGGCTTTCATCCCCTTTCAACATTGGAATTCAAGACAACATCTTTTGAAAATTCATTCAAAGGCAAAGCATTTGATTTTTCAACACAAGGAGCTAACTCATTTTTGTCAATTTTGCTTTCAAAACTTTTTTCCACAACAAAAATCTCTTCAGGTTTGTCCATTGCATTAGGGGTTGGATTAAAAATATTCAACTTCACCTTCATGTGGCTAAAAGAAATCTTCATTATCCCCATCCTAGTATTGATGTTGGTATTAGCGGTAGCCAAGAAAGGACGGCCAAGGATAACGGGTATTTGGCTCTTTGGATTGGGAAGCGGTTTCGTATCAATGACTACGAAATTGACTGTGAAGAAGAATTTGTCAATCTTAATAAAAACATCTTCAATTATACCCTAAGGCTTTTTGATAGATCTGTTGGCTAGTTGCAAAACTACTAACGTTGGCTTTAGATCGCCCAAGCCCAATTGGATATATACCGAGTAGGGAAGAAGATTTACACTTGTCCCTAAATCCAAAAGAGCCCGATTAATGACATGGTCACCTATAGTGCAAGATGTAATGGGTGAACCGGGGTTTTTGAATTTGGGAAGTGACGAGCCCCTTCCTATGTGTTTAGAAAATGGACTTTTTAATGCGAGAGGTCGCTTCGCAAGGTCAAAATATAAATGTGGTTTTGGAAACCTTTCTAGTCAAATTTACATTTATAAAAACCACTACTACAACTAATGAAGTATAGTGAGTAGGGATCGTCCATAGAGATTATACGTGTTGGAATTTAACTTCGACTCTAGCGTATCACAAGATTGCAAAGAGTGGTTGGTTGGTTGATTACTCTAGAAAATAATTAAATTAAAATGCAATTAAAGTAAACTAGTGAGAGATAAAGATTTAAGAGATGTGAAGAGAGGATTTAGGGTGTTGGAATCACCACTAAGCTCATGTAATTAACCACTTGCTTTCCATTAATGGGGAATACATTGTTGTGAATAAAATGTGACTACCAATTGTAATATTAAGCATGTACCATCAAACCAATTGTCTACCTAACCAACAAATAAACTAAGTGTAGAACAACCCATCAACTCTAAGTATGACCCATCAAACTAGTCACAATTGTAGCACACATCATCTAGAGAATCATGGAATTTGCAATAATAAGCTATGGAATATCAAATCAAGTATAGATTGTCTACCTACCTACAATCATGAATTAAATTGTAGAACAACCCATCAAGCATAAGAATAATCCATCAAATTAATTGACAAACCCATATAATGAAAACCCATGTCTAGCCATCACTAGATTCTCAATTAACCACACATAGACATGCAATTAATATAGAAAAACTAGTGTAGAGATCAATTCTCAAATAATCACACATAAGACAACATGTAATCACAAAGAGAATCAATATGAAGAATTAAACCATATGAATCATGTGAGACATAATTCCCAATTTAATCACAGATAGACATGTAAATAAACTAGAGAATTAATAGGAAGAATTAAACCATAGAAATCATAAATATATACCAAGATTCATTAAATTCATAAGGCTAGAACACTAATCACAACAATATATATATAAATCCCCAAAAATAGAAATACAAGGGTTTAGATTACACAAGACTTAGGGCTCATCCAAGCCCTTAGTGTAGATCTAGCCAATCATGGAGGAGGTGGATGTGGTCATGAAACCCTCAAGGGCAAGCTCCAAACATGTCTCCATCTTCTTCTTCTTCTTCTTTGAAGCTCTAGAGAGAGAGTGTGTGTGAATGGATCTAGAGATGTGTTCTTGAGATGTGCCTCCACTTTCCTCTTTTTTTCTAACCCTAATCTCTTATTTTTCTAGAAAGAGAAACTAAAATTACAATGTAAAAGTAAAATGATAAAAAGCTCTCTTACAAAATGGTTCAATTCTCTTTAAATACAAGGTCCTTTTCTAAGTCACTAAGTAAAAAATATAGCCCAAAAATATCTAATCCCGCAACTATGTGGTAGGTAAAAATTGGCGCACTCGGGAATTAGACAGCTCACTGCCAGCACATTTTTGATCGATCAAACTTTTCTTCGATCGATCAGAATTTGTTCGATCGATCCAACTTTTGATCGATCTGGGTTTGATCGATCCAACTCTGATCGATCTTACTTTTCTGCGATCTATCTCACTTGGCTGTTTTCAGTATCAGCCTCCTTTTTGCTCCAATTCAACCTCATTTTGCTCCAGATTCTCTCCAAGACTTAGTTTGACTCCAAAAAGGCCTTAAGAAACCATTTTTAGCACGTTTTAACATTATTGACCTAAAAAGGGAAATAGCACGAAATTAGTCTAAAACGAAAAAATAAGATAGATAAAGGTCCTAGAATCACTACAACATATTTGGGTTTTACCAGCGCTCTTTAAAAAAACGCTGGTATAGGTGTACTATTACCAGCGTTCTTTCTAGGAGCGCTGGTATATGGTGGTATAGGTTTTTAGTACCAACGCTCTTGTTAGGAGGGCTGGTATAGGGTTTTTAGTACCAGCGCTTTTTTATGGAGCGCTGGTATAAGGTTTTTAGTACCTGCGCTCTTGTTAAGAGCGCTGGTATAGGGTTTTTAGTACCAACGCTTTTTTTGGAGTGCTGGTATAGGGTTTTTAGTACTAGCGCTCTTTGTAGGAGCGCTGGTATATGGTGGTTAGTACAGTGTCAATAGCCCTCCATCTCGCTTTTTCCCTTCCCTCATTTTTTCTTTTACCTCCCACTATTTTTTTCCCTCCGTTGATTTTGGGCCCTAAACTACGACGTTTTTGGGAGCCAATTAATTACATTGAATTCCACTTTCCCATTTCATTTTACAATAGCCCTAACACCTTCAGCCGCTCTCTCTCCTTCCATCAGAGCTCTGTTGCCCTTCTGTCACTAGTCTCGCCCTTCCATCACCGATCATCACAGCTCTCTCTCCTTCTATCACCGGTCAGTGTTCCAAAACTGGTGGCTTGGTTTAGAGGGATAAAGTCATTGCTACTACGCACACAGAGAGAGAAAGAGTCGTCCTTGGGGGTTTCCAAAACCTCGTCTACACTAACAGATCGGACGAGAATGTTTTTAGGTTAGTAACTGTTCGCCTTCTGATTTTGATTACCTGTGTATTTTTTTTTTTTTAATTTAAATTATGAATTTACCATATTTGTCAACGTGCCTTAGCTTTGTTTGTGCAGAGTCGGAAGACGACTCTCTTCGCGAAAGCCCAAGCTCCTTGCCCCCGACCACTGGACATCGTGAAAACCTTGGATAGCTCTTTACCTCCTCCTTACAGCTTTTTGAAGTCTAAATAAGGTGTGCTCCTAACTTCCTATGTTTGATTGTTTGAACTTTTTTGTTTTGGACTTTGAAATTTTTCTTTACTTTTCTTTATTTTTTTTTGTTTTTTTTTTTTGGGGAATTTGGTGATCTGAAAGTTTAATTTGACTTCTCATCGTGCCCTGATTTGGAACGCAATTCTTTGGTACTACCCACAATATCGCAATCCATGGCATGATAGACACATTAGTTGGTTAAATTGTTCTAATCTTTGACAATTATTCTAGATATATGTTGTTCAAGAAGCTTCAACATTAATGAGTATGATGATATGACTAAGCTAATAATGATTAGACTTCTTCTTTCCTTGGGCTGTTTTGCCACATTTATCTTCCAGATACTCCATTTTGACTGGAATTAGATTTCATAATTTTCTGGATGCCTGCATAAACTTGTCTAATCACTGATTTTATATTAATATTGGGAACCCAAATTTCCTTTTTCCTTTTTATTTTTTTGTCTTTTTGATTTGTTATTTGGTTCACCTCTCCTATATTCGATTGAATTTATACCTTCCCTTGTATATTTGCTAAAACTCACCTAAAGCCAGCTCAAGGAAGCTTAAACCTATCTGTACATCTTTTTTCTTACTTGCAGCTCTATTTTAGGGGCCAAATCCTCCATAAAATTATGTCATTTTGCAATTTTCAGTCCTTTTAGTTATAACTTAAGCAGTTTTTTAATTTTTTTTTTTTTTAAATACTCTTATTACTATTTTGTTCATTGGTTGTCATCCCCTTGGCCAAAACATCTTTATGACAAATTTACACATATTTCCCTAAATTGATGCCTCTTTTGCTTCTTGATTGTGCCCATTACTTATTTATGTTGTTATTGTACAATTATGTCCTAAATTAAAAAAAAAACAAAAAAAAAAAACTCCGTAATAGTAACAGTTTGAAGGTTTACGATATATGAATATTAAGGGTCATTTATGTGAATTGATTTCATATGGGTAAGAATTTCACAAAGCTTAATGCAGGAAAATTGCATCAGATAAATGGTGGTTTTGAAATTGAAACTCTCAACTAGCTTCCACAGTTCAAAGTCATTTAAATTTCTTTATAATGCCACGACAACTCATTCAGTCCAAAAAAAAGTTGGTGCCATATCAGGGTAGTATATCACTTTTATGCAGGCAAGCAATTTCATTATTCCGTGCTTTATATCTGAAAAAGAAAAGAAAAGAAGTTACATTACATTTATAATTTCTCTTTATCTTCGCCCCATTTTTATAAGTCAATGTGAACAGGTCTGTCCTTTCAAGTTGGTTAAAAACAATAAAAAATAATAATTTGGGAACACTTTCTTGGATTTTTTTCTCTTACATTTTGATATAGCAGTCGCTGATTTCAGATCAAACCCAAAAATTTCTGTTTTTGTAAACACTGAACTTGCTATGTTCTTACTATTGCTGACAGTGTGACCACTATATTTCAGCCTTTGTCCCGGTTTCCATCGCATTAGCAATCAAGAAGGGGATAACTCGTATTTGATTTGCTAATATTCTTTGAAGGTATTGATGATTGCTTTTCCTGCTTTTTAATTTTTTTTCTATGCATTTAAAATTATTCCTTATGATTTTTATTAGTTGATCAATATATTCTACTTGCTGCATGATAGGTAAATCAACTTTGGCATATCATCTTGTTGAATTGTCAGCTCTTACAAATAATCGTGTTGCAATATCTTTTTATTTTGATTAATGCAAATAATTTATTTATGTTCATGTGGAACTTTTGGAGATTGAATTATTACCTGTTACTTTCTGTGATACCCATCGATTCTAGAGCCACGGGTGATCAAGTCCGAGCACATATCCGAGGGATATCAGACAATCAATATGTAAACAAGTAAGTATAAAAACTGAATTAAGAATAAAATAATAATACGCTGGAAGAAATCTAAAATAAAAAAAACCTCAAATTTTAAATAATAAATTAATATCATTTAAATCCTCCAAATTCGTACAACTCGGGAATCCAACTAGTGGACCTCTAATAATCCCAAATGATAAAACTTTACAGAATTAAAATCCAAAACTAAAATTAGAAAGAAAATCTTATTTAGTTAGAAGAGTGAGTGACTGTATTTGCATCACCATGAACAAGCTCTAAGCCTACTACTGTCGAACACCTGAAAAATAAGGGTGGGTCAGGCCCACATTCAAGTTCCATAGTACTACAATCCATACATAAACCCGATACGCAGATACATCCTAGATAGCTCAAAAATAGCTAAAGTAGTCTATATAGATATAAGTACACACTATAGGACGTTCACCAGCCCACATAATCCGTCTCAACCTAAGTAGAACAACCAGGGTAACATCATCAGGCCTAGTTATCAATCCTAGGCGATATATGCACCCTAACCGTGATCAGGAGACTCAAGCTCGTATCACGGTACCATAAGTATATATATATCAATTCCTTCCTAGTGCAGAAAGATAAAATAAATATCCGTTATGTCGTTCAACTGTTTTAGTTGACATGACATGCATCTATGTAGGAGTTAACTGTTTTAGTTAATCCATTCTGTATGTATGAAGGGGTAGGACTTAGCTTTTTGATCTAATCCATCTCTGATATGTCACCGTCCCATACTGGTACATATAATGCAAATGATCCACAAATGATGCACATTCATTAGAATATCAAATACATCCAGAGTCCGACATAATAGCAATCAGATATAAGCAAGATTCTATTATGCATACAGTACATGATTAAAATCACGAAACATCCATTTAAATTGCTAAAATAGTGGTAAACAATTTAAACTATCCATTTCCATATAATTGACAGACACAGAAATATAACAGTTCAGCAATTATCCTCCACAACATGATATAATGATTATCAGAAATATGAGCTGAGCACATTATACTAGACATCCCTAACCATATTCTCATACTAGTCCATTTAAATTATTAAAACAAAGACTAGTAATGAAAATCCTCCTTAATCCCTGACGGTATGAAAATTATCGTTTCATTACATGACGTCCTTTTTAATCCTCCATCTTAAAACCTGTGCCTGACATAATATGTTAACTAAGAAGTCTCACTGCACAATATATAAAACCCCAATGGTATTTTATACTTACCCAAATAAACTGGTTCAAACAAACTGGCAAATAAAAGCTCATCCACTCCTGACAGCATGCAACAATGTATTTAAATTACATGACATCCACAACCACAACCCAACCAACCCTCGTGGAACTTAAATATATCATAAATATCTTTGATACAACATCCCTAAAATATCTTTCATTTCAGTCCATAAAATTGGCTAACCAAACTAGAAATTTAAGACTTCCTCCTTCCTAGACAGCATGCACATTAATCTTTAAAAATTCATGATGTCCATTAATATTAACACACGAGCATATACTAACTATTTTAAGGTTTTAATAGGTTAATTTTAAACATTTAAAACCCCACATCACTTTCTATTAATTTTATTTAAGCCCCTATAATCAGAAAAAACAACAAAACGCACTTACTGTGCATTTCCAAAAGAGGAGCCGGCTCCACAATAGTGTGGAGCTGATAAGCGCCGAATATTACATATTCAAGCACCCTTACTTGCATTAGTTAAGTCCATTAATGGAGTATAATGTATAGTTTAACTTTATTTGTGTATTTCTGCCTTGTTTCAGGTCGGTTTCCCCAAATATGATTAAAGAAGCAGTTTTGACAAATCTCTTGTTGAAATAGATGCACTGTTGCCAGGGAGCCATCTTCTGGACCGAACCTCTCGAGGCATTGTATGTGTGGAGTTCGTGGCATAATGCTCATAATGGTAATCGTGTCGACGGACCAGCTCAGAGTGGTACGAGAAGCTGCGTTGATGTGATGCAGTCACAAGGCCCCGCGGGCGCCCGCCAAATGTGTCAACCCACTGCCTTATTTCGCGGGGCCCCGCCACAGGTTCGCGGGCCCCCGCCGTTCCACCGCGGGCGCCCGCAGTTTATGCCAGTAGCCCCCTCGCGCCATGAAAGCCCGCGGGCCCCTGCCGATCTGCAGAGAGCAGCCCACCTGCTCCTATTTTTGTGCTGAACTTGTTCCCTCTGCAATTTTTGTGTGGTTCTACTTCCTTGGAGTGGTTGGAGCTCGTGATGGAGGGTGAGGAGAGGGGTTTTTGGCTAGATAAGAGCCTTGAGGCATTATTAGTGAGATATCACACATTTTAACTAAGTTTTAGAGAGAGAAAAGAGTGATCTTGAGGGTTTTGGGTACTAGCTTGCTTGAGCACAAAAATGGAGGGTGGATTTGCTTCTTCTCCTTCATTCCTTGTTCCTATAGGTAACTAAATCCTTCTCTAGGGAGGTGATGAAGCCCTCCCTTATAAGCATGTTTTAGATTAGCTTCTATTTTGGGGATAATGATGTGTAGTTTGGTCTTTTCATAATCTAGAGCATATTACTTGATGTAATGAATTTTATTGCACACAAATGATTGTTTTAAGTTATTATTTTGTCTTTGATGGTTTCTTATCTCAATCATAATGCTTGCATTTTCATGGTGACAATGGAAATAAGACTGTGAATGGTTTTCATGTCATGTTAATAGAGAAACTTGATAGTCCATTGCTTAGGTATTTCCTTTGATGGTTTATGCATGATTCCTAGTTTCATATGCTTTATAATTTGATTAAAGGCTTGATGATCTTTTGATTAAGAGAGTATGCTTGATGCTACACCCTAGTTTAGGTAGTTCAAATGTATAAACTTTTGATGGCTCATTCTTGTTTTTGATTTAATGAACTTCTTGATGATTATATGGCAATCACGTGTTGCTATATAATTCTTGACCATTATATATTGTCTATCCCCAATTTAGTCTTTATCTAGCATGTGTATAGGGTTGAAGGTGGATTCACTTCCCTAGTCCATTCTTATTTATCTTTACCTCTTTACTTTAATGTTTTATGCATTTTAATTCTTAATTTTAGTGACAAACCAATAAAACTTTATAAACCCTTTCATCATTCTAAAAGTGATTCTAGATATCTTAGTTACCATAAACTAGCAGTCCCAGTGGTTCGGCTTACCCGACCAATAGCTCTATTTTACAATGATTTGTGCTATTGTAAACGTTGATGTATAATTGTCATACCGATCAATTTTTGGCGCCGTTGCCGGGGACTGCAAAAGGTTTTGCAACCGAGGTTTTAGGATTACCTTTGGTTTGATTGTCAATATTGTGTTTTGTGAATATTTTCTTGTGTTGTTTTGATCATTGTGACATTTTAAGTGTTTGTGAGATTCTAGATTTTCAAGGCTTGCTGAGGAAAGGTAGCAAATTTGTAAGTCTAGACGACTTCAGGTAAGTTTTTGAAACTCTAGTTTCAAAGTTGTGAATATCTTGCATGTGTTTAGTTTAGGTCGAGGTTATTTTTGTTTGTCTATATTGCAAGCATCGGTCCTTGTCGTGGCCATTTAATTTCTGTATTGATAATTGAGGAGAAAGGAAACATCGTATGTGGAGTTGATGGTGATGAATTGTTGTCTTGATTATGCTATGTGTTGTTAATATTTGGCCGTAGGTCACTTTCCTTACCCACGCTTGACTCGCCAGTTGACATAAATTCACTTGAAAGAACTCTTAGAAGAAACCTTAGGGAATCTACTAGCATAAGAGAACTTGAAACACAAAGGGTGAAAATGTTAGAGATGTCAGAAATGAGGGAATCCATAATAATAGAGCTGAAATTCCAAACGTGGCTCCTATGACTCTTCGGGACCATTTCATCCCTACCACTTATGCTTCTCCCTCTTGTATAGTGATGCCAAACATCGAGGCAGCCCAATATGAGATCAAATCTAGCACCATCCAAATGCTTCCATCTTTTCATGGCTTTGAAAATGAGGACCCCTATAAGCATCTTGATGAATTCCTCGAAATATGTTCTACCATCAAGCTGAGGGGCTTTCTTAACAATGCTTTCCATTTGCATCTCTTCCCATTCTCCTTAAAAGATAGGGCAAAATATTAGTTGAACTCCCTTGCTGCAAATTCCATCACTACATGGGCTCAATCGCAACAAGAATTTTTTAAAAAATATTATCCAGTGAGTAAGACCAATCTAATGAGGCGTTCTATTCTTAGCTTTTCACAAAGCGATGGGGAACAACTCCATGAGACTTGGGAAAGATTACAAGACCTCCTTAGGAAATGTCCGCACCACCTAATTCCAAAATGGCAATTGGTGCAAGCTTTCTATACTGGTTTGACCGACACCCATAGATTCATGGTTGACTCATCATGTGGAGGGATGTTCATGTCTAAAAGTGCGGATGAGGAGTGGACCTTACTAGAGAATCTGAGTGAGAATTCATTGCAACACAATTCTCGTAGGGCTCCAGCCTCAACCAATGCCAAGAACACCAACCCTTGTCAACCGAAGACAATGAGGGAAGAATCATCTCAAGTGGATGCCATAGCTCATAAATTTTATCAATTGATGGCACCACATCTATCTCCTTTATTGTCTCAAAATTCAGCTAGTACGGTGTGTGCATCATGCACTAGTCCTTTCCATCTCTCGGAAGATTGTCCTACACGGAACAATTTCCTAATCCCAATCCAGAGCAAGTAAATGCGATGTTCTCAAGGCCCGGAAATAATCCATATTCCAATACTTACAATCCGGGATGGAGAGATCATCCGAATTTCTCGTGGAGGCAACGAGCCCCACAAAATAGGCCATTTCAGGCCTCGTCAAGCTACCGTCCTCCGTATAATCCAAATGTCTCTAATCAACCTCCTGCGTTCCCAACTGATGAAATTTTGGCTGCAAACAAGCAAATGATGGAATCTCTAAACAAGTAAATGATGGAATCCAACAAGCAACTCTTGTCATTTTTGTAGCCCACTCTCCAAATGGTTCATTCCCACACTCAGTCTATTGCTAAACTTGAGAATCAAGTGAGGCAAATAGCCACTTCAACGAACCAACTCCTTCAAAGAGATAAAGGGAAACTTCCCGCTCAACTATTTGAGAATCCTAGAGGGATTTATGTGATTGACAAAACCCCTCCTCCGAGTGGTCCTGCTCATGAACAAGTCCAAACCATCACCACCCTAAGGAGTGGTCGAGTTGTGGACAACAAGGTTGATGGAGAGAAAGATGGAACAACCCTTCCTTCCAAAAATCTAAATCTTCTTTCTAATCCAAAAGTCACTCCTGGAAATCCAAATTCTAGCACTCATGAAAATCCCAAGCTTATCAACCCAAATGTGGAGACTTCTTATGAGCCTAAGGCTCCGTTTCCTCAACGTCTCCAAGAGTCGGCACATTTTGGGAACAAGAATTACAAAATTCAAGACACGTGGGAAGTTTTCAAGCAAGTAAAGATCAACTTGCCTCTCTTAGATACTATAAAGCAAATCCCTCCCTATGCAAAATTTCTTAAGGATTTGTGCACTCAAAAGCGCACTTCCAAAAATCATTTGCCAAAGAAGGTAAGATTAACTAAAAATGTGAGTGCAATCATTCAACACAGTGCTCCTCCAAAGTATAAGGATCCGGGCGCCCTAATTATCTCGTGTGTCATTGGCGACAAGAAGATAGAAAGGGCTCTCCTTGACTTAGGAGCTAACATAAATTTGATTCCATATTCAGTTTACTTACAGCTTGGGTTGGGAGATCTAAAGCCAACCTCTGTGGTCTTGCAGCTTGCCTATAGATCGGTCAAGCACCCACGAGGCATTCTTGAGAATGTCATTATCAAAGTGGACAAATTCTACTTCTCGGTAGACTTTGTGGTTCTTGACACGGAACCGGTCCATGACCCAAAGAAGCATATTCCCGTGATCCTCGGTAGGCCATTTTTAGCTACGGCTAACGCTCCAATTAATTGCCAAACTGGGGTGATAGATATCGCCTTTGGAAATATGCAAGTCAAACTCCACATTTTCCATGCCACTCAACATCCTTCCGAAGAGGATGATTGTTTCCTTATTGATGTGGTTGATGAGGTGGTTGAAGAATCTCTCCCATTCATTCTAAGCAAAGACCCTTTGGAAACTTGCGTGTCTCATTTTGACCTTTCGAACTTTGATATTGATTAAGCCATCCAAGAAGTAAATTTGTTGCTTGACATAGGTGCTATCATGGATTTTCCTCCTTGAAAGATGCCAAAAGAACCATTTCCTCAACTCTCTACTACTCCTCCGGTCTCTTCCTTGAAATCTCCACCACAACTTGAGTTAAATCCGTTCCGGCCCACCTCAAGTATGTGTTTCTTGGTGCGAGTAAAACTCTTCCAGCCATCATTGCTTTTGACCTTTTACAAGACCAAGAAAATAGCCTTTTAGCGGTGCTTCAAGAGCACAAAGAAGCTATTGGCTGGGCGGTGGCTGATTTAAAAGGAATTGACCCTTATTTGTATGCATCGCATCCATATGGGGGAGGACGCTAAACCTTCTAGAGAGGTGCAGCGCCAGTTGAATCCCAACATGAAGGAAGTGGTCATGAAAGAAGTGATCAAGCTACTAGATGCGAGAATCATCTACCCCATCTCTGATAGCAAGTGGGTGAGTCCCACTCAAGTTGTCCCCAAGAAATCCGGCCTCATCGTCATTGAAAATTCCGCTGGAGAGCTCGTGCCATAACGCACCCCCATCGGGTGGCGTGTGTGCATTGACTACCGAAAACTTAACTCTACCACTAGGAAAGATCATTTTCCACTCCCATTCATTGATCAAATCCTAAAGAGGTTAGCCGGCCAAAGCTTCTATTATTTCCTTGATGGTTATTCTGGCTATAACCAAGTGGCAATTGATCCGTAAGATCAAGAGAAGACCATATTCACATGCCCCTTCAGAACCTTTGCATATAGACACATGCCTTTTGGGCTATGCAATGCTCCGGCCACGTTCTAACGATGCATGATGTCCATATTTTTGGATATGGTTGAAAAATTCTTAGAGGTGTTCATGGACGATTTTTCAGTCTTTGGATCCTCATTTGACTAGTGTCTCCATAATCTATCTCTTGTACTTCAAAGGTGCAAGGAAACTAATCTCATTCTAAGTTGGGAGAAAAGTCACTTTATGGTCCAAGAAGGCATTGTTTTAGGACATGTCATTTCAAAAAGGGGGATTGAGGTTGACAAAGCCAAAGTTGAGTTAATCTCCAACCTCCCTCCTCCAAACTCGGTTCTTCAAATCTGTTCCTTCCTTGGACATACCGGTTTCTATCGTCGCTTCATCAAAGATTTTAGCAAAATCTCTCGGCCCTTGTGTAATCTTCTTGCCAAGGATGTTTTGTTCAATTTTGATGAAGCTTGTATGGAAGCTTTTGTGAAACTTCGCACTTTTCTCTCATCCGCCCCAATCATGAAACCGCCTAATTGGTCTTTTCATTTGAGATCATGTGTGATGCATCCGATTGTGCATTAGGTGCGGTTTTGGGCCATCGTGTGGACAAGCTTCCACATGCTATCTATTATGCGAGCAAGACTCTCTCTGATGCTCAGTTAAATTACACCACCACTGAAAAAGAATTGTTGGCCATGGTGTATGCCTTGGATAAATTCCGTTCCTATCTTCTTAGATCCAAGGTCATTGTCTTTTCGGATTATGTCGCTCTTAGGGATTTGCTCGCAAAAAAAGAGACCAAACCCTGCCTAATTCGATGGATACTCTTACTTCAAGAGTTTAATATTGAGATCCGGGACAAGAGGGGGACAGACAATGTTATCGCAGACCATCTTTCTCGTCTACTTATTGAAAAATCTTCTGAATTTGCTGCAGTCTGGGATTCTTTTCCGGATGAGCAACTATTTCAGATTTCCCATTCAAATCTCCTTGGTTTGTGGACATTGTCAACTACCTTGCGGTAGGCAAAATTCTCTCCAATTGTTCAAAACAAGAAAGAGACTGTTTCTTCTCCCAAGTTAAGCATTTCTTTTGGGAAGATCCGGAATTGTTCAAGTACCGCCCGAATCAAATCATCCGGAGATGTGTTCCCGACAATGAAACCACAAGTTTCTTAAATTTCTGCCACACTCTTGCTTGTGGGGGACACTTTAGTGCCAGAAAGACCGCTGGCAAAGTCCTTCAAAGCGGATTTTATTGGCCATCCTTGTTTCGGGATGCTTATAATTTCTGTAAATCTTGTGAGCGTTGCCAAAAGCTCGGATCCATGTCTAGGAGCGACATGATGCCCCTCACTCCCATCCTCATTATTGAAATTTTTGATGTGTGGGGGATCGACTTCATGGGAAAATTTCCATCTTCTTATGGCTATGAGTATATCCTTGTAACGGTGGATTATGTTTCCAAATGGGTTGAAGCCGAGGCTACCAAAACTGATGATCATAAAGTTGTGATCCAGTTCATTCAATCCAACATTTTTGGTCGTTTTGGTACGCCCCGAGCAATGATCAGTGATGGTGGATCTTATTTCTGAAATCGTTATCTTAAATCCGTCCTTTCCAAGTACTCTGTCATTCATAAGGTTGCCACACCTTACCATCCTCAAACGAGTGGTCAAGTGGAAGTATCTAATCGGGAGATTAAGCATATCCTAGAAAAAACGGTTCGACTGGACCACAAAGATTGGTCGTTGAGACTAAACGATGCACTTTGGGCTTACTGGACAGCTTATAAGACACCAATTGGCATGTCACCATATTGACTTGTCTTTGGCAAAGCCTGTCATCTTCCAGTCGAACTAGAGCACCGTGCTTATTAGGCCATAAAAAGGCTCAACTTTAATCTCAAACAAGCCGACTCTACTTGCAAATTGCAGCTCAATAAGCTTGAGGAACTTCACAATGATGCGTATGAAAGTGCCAAAATCTATAAGGTAAAGACTAAAGCTTTTCATGACAAGCACATTGTCAAAAAGTCTTTTGTTCCTGGACAAAAAGTTTGGCTTTTCAATTCTAAATTGAGACTCTTTCCCGGTAAACTCCGGTCACGGTGGGATGGTCCATATATCGTCACTTCTGTCTTTCCTCATGGTGCAGTCGAACTTCAATATCCTACCGATGGATCTCTCTCTAAAGTTAACGGTCAAAGGCTTAAACCTTACATTGACGGCATAGTCCCTATCCGCAAAGTAGAGAAAGTCCTATTGACGGACCCGATTTACGAGGACTAATACGAGTTTTGACTCCGTCTAGCTATCAACGTTAAACTTAGCATTCATGCGAAGCAATTCTTCTATTTTTCGAGCTTCCCTTTTCCAAGTGTCAATTGCTTAGATTTTTTCAGGAATTTGTTAAGTTTAACCAAGATGTGCACTTATCCGGAATTGTCTCATCTTGCATTCCGTGGACACATTCGGTTTCCTTAGTTGTTTTCAGGTCTTTGTACCATTCCTGGAAATATTCAAGGTTATTGAGGCATTTGTCTCGTCTATTTAATCCTATGTGGTTCCCAAGATCTCTAAAGTATTTTCGTTCTTGTTAGAAGTCCATGTGATCAAGTCTGGGCTTTGTAGGCTGAGCCTTGCTGCACAAAGCAGCTTCACAAGAGGTCTCGTGGGGGCCCGCTACGCCACCGCGGGCGCCCGCGAAACATGCCGGTATGCCAAGTGACTTCGCGGGGCCCCGCCGTTGTCCGCGGGCCCCCGTTGCAGCTACCGCGGGTGCCAGCCGTGAGTCCACGGGTGCCCGTGCTTCCCCTCCACTGGATTCTAAATGGGCTTTCAAGTCCATTTATGTTGTTATAATTCTCTTTCTCCCTCTCCACTCTCGCCCCAACCCTCTCCACTTTCTTCCAAATCTTGGCCATCTCCATCTCATCCCATCCATCTCACATCTCATCTCCCGTCAACAAACTCTCATTCCCATCTCCCATCAATCAAGCAAGAAAGGTCTTGTGTTCTTTCTAGTTTGGTAAGTTCCTTTTCTTCTTCCTCTTTCAAGTTTTGCTTCATGGCGGATGGGGTTGATTATGTAGAGGATGTGTAGTTGTTGGGACTTATGTTTTGTTGATTAAAGACTTCAAATTTTCGGGATTTTTCAAGTTCTCTCACCATTTTGCATCTCTTCCCTTTCTTACTGCCCACCAGGTGTTCGTAAAAAGGTCTGAACCAATTCTCTTCTATCCAATGGCTTCTAGAGTGGCCTCCAAGCGTGCTCATTCCTCTGAGGGCCCTTCTAATGCGCCTCCAACCCCAAATTGGGCCAATCGTTTCCGAAGCCAAGTTCACTATCAAAGATGGTTTTGAGCATAATCATGAGACAGTGTGGTCTGTCTGCAAATTGAAGGAGCGTGGTCTTGAAGCACTCTTCAAACCACGTGCTCACTCCTACTACCTACGCATGGTCCGTCTCTTCTATGCCAACATGTTCTATTCATGTGCGGAACTGGACAAAATCAAAACCACCATTGATGATTATGAGTATGAGTTCACCCTTGATAATTTTGCTTTGGCCATGGACTACCCATTGGGATCTCCCGTGAATGGGGCAGGCTTGCCTCTTTATGTTGCTCCTCCCGACATGACCTTGTCCGACATTGTAGGGGAGATTTGCCACGGCCAATTCACCTGCAATCGGACCACAAGCACTAATAAGTCCTTCTTACCATGTCGGCTGTGGTTTCTTGATTCGGTCCTGGCCAAGAATGTCTTTCTCGTGCCAGGCCACTCCGAGCGTAAGGGGAATTTTCTGAAAGCCCTTTACGCCGCTGAAAAGGGGTATTGGTTTTGCGCCTCACAATTTGTCTGGGACTAAATGCTAAAAATTTATAATGAATTAATCTTGGTTAGGTCGCACACTACTATTACATGGGCATTCCCTTTTCCTTACCTTATCACAAGGTTGCTTAAAGATGCCGGATTCAAACCACCCCGGGGTGAAGATAAAGAAAAGACGGTTCTTGATTTTGCTCTTGGGGTCTGGAAGTCGAGCACAGTTCAGCTTCAGACGTCCTGTCAGGCCCGCATTGGTGGCGAGTTGGATTGGGGTGCTCCAGCACCCCCTGTGGCTCCTGCTCCACCTGTTTATGATGTCCCTGCACCTCTGCCGTTATATGTCATGACCCAAGCTGATTATCTTGCCCTCACTGCTCGTCTTGATGCATTCGACATACGTTTTGGTAACCTAGAGGGCTCTATTTAGAAAACTCAGGAAAGCCATGAGGTTTTACAGGCTATGCTCCAGTCATTGATTGACCGCCCGCCAGCACACCTGGTGCTTCCTCTTCCACTCTGATGGTGGAGTGATTTTATGCTTTCAGTTTTATTTCCCTTTTCCCGTAGTACTATTTTAGACTTCTTTTGGGCCGCGTTTGGCATTTATTTTCCAGTTTCTTTTGAACTTATAACTGCATTCCATTTTGCTTCTTTGCATGGATATTAGCTTTGAAATAAATTACAGTTATCGTTAATGATTTTTGGATTCATATGATTCTTGCTCTGTATAGATGCTTTTGACAGGTTCTTGAATTCAAGTTTGGGGGTATGCTCATGGAATTCATGAAGTGGTGTATTTTTGCACCGCCACTCCATTCCTCCTCAACTTGGTACTATTGTTCTTGGCACTCTCCATTTTTATTTTTATTTTTCTTATCCTTTGTCTTCTCACATTGAGGACAATGTGACATTCAAGTTTAGGGGTGCATGTGCTTACATTCTTATAATCTTTGTTCATTTTTTATGCATGTTAATTAATAAAATCATGTTGTTGGGAGCAATGATAGTGTAATTTGGAACTTTTGGAATCGAAACATGTGTTTAATCCTTTGTATATAGAAGCCAAGAGATTTTTGAAAGTAAAGAATTTTTTTGAAATAAGCATGTTGATTCACATCGGTCTGTATAAGTACTTCAATTAGATTTTCGCTGGACTTCATACTCTTTTACGCTTCACATTGCACATATGCACACAGGAAACCTAATTGTGAGGTATGTAACCCAATTGACCTTGACCAGGACTCAGTTGATTTGAATTGATGACCCTAATGAATGGATACCCTTGGCATATATATATATATATATATATATATATATAAATGACCAGTTTGAGTTCGTAGCCTTTCCAATTCGAGTTATTAAGCCCTAGGAGTGTTTCTACACTTAGCACCCTAAAACTACCTAATTTGGGAGTTGTTGGCCTAACACTTGCTACATGGGTTGGTTAGAAAGCTTAAAGGACTTAGACATTGCATGGTCATTCAAAAATAAATAAATATGGTTCGTTGAAGTTCGTAACCTTTCTAATTCGAGTTATTAAGCCTTAGGAGTGTCTTTACACTTAACACCCTAAAGCCATCTGGTTTGGGAGTTGTTGGCCTAACACTTGCTACATGGGTTGGTTAGAAAGCTTAAAGGATTTTGACATTGCACGACCATAGTAAGTGATATTTTGAGTTGATCAATAAAATCGTCATTAAGTAACAAAAGTTGTTTTGTGAATAATGTAAAGCCTCGGGGACCTCATTTAGAAAGAGATCTAAGGATTTGAAAGCTTGTGTTTTTGGGATTGGAAAAAGAGGGTAAAAGCTGCATATTGGGAATTCGGTTCACTTTCATTGAAGTTAGAGTTAAATTCCATTTTAGAAATGACAATTGAAGTGTTTATATAGGTTTTAATGAGCAATGCGTAAAAGTTGAAACTTATTTTGCCATTTTGAGTATCAAGGCTTTATATATGTAAGGTAGTTTGCCTAATGAGTCTATTTCCAAATTTTTGTTGTTCTAAGTTACATTTGAGTTTCGTAGGTAATTTCTTGCTCCATGATTGATGCATGTGGTCAGCATTCCATTTGTTGTCATTTTTGGTTAGGTTCTATGTTTTGGTTTTGCTATGGGACTAGCAAAATGTAAGTTTGGGGGTGTGATAAGCGCCGAATATTACATATTCAAGCACCCTTACTTGCATTAGTTAAGTCCATTAATGGAGTATAATGTACAATTTAACTTCATTTGTGTATTTCTATCTTGTTTCAGGTCGGTTTTCCCAAATATGATTAAAGAAGTAGTTTTGACAAATCTCTTGTTAAAATAGATGCGCTGTTGCCGGGAGCCATCTTCTGGACCGAACCTCTTTAGTCGTCGTATGTGTGGAGTTCGTGGCATAATGCTCATAATGGTAATCGTGTCGACGGACCAGCTTGGAGTGGCATGAGAAGCTGCGTTGATGTGTTGCAGTCACAAGGCCCCGCGGGCGCCCGCCAAATGTTTCAACCCACTGCCTTGTTTCGCGAGGCCCGCCATAGGTTCGCGGGCCCCCGCCGAGCTCCCGCGGGCACCCGCCACGCCACTGCGGGCACCCGCAGTTTAAGCCAGTAGCCCCCTCACGCCCTGAAGGCCCGTGGGCGCCGGCCAGTACACCGCGAGCGCCCGTCAATTTGCAGAGAGCAGCCCACCTGCTCCTGTTTTTGTTCTAAACTTGTTCCTTCTGCAATTTTTGTGTGGTTCTACTTCCTTGGAGTGGTTAGAGCTTGTGATGGAGGGTGAGGAGAGGGGTTTTTGGCTAGATAAGAGCCTTGAGGCATTATTATTGAGATATCACACATTTTAGCTAAGTTCTAGAGAGAGAAATGAGTGATCTTGAGGGTTTTGGGTGCTAGCTTGCTTGAGCAAGAAAATAAAGGGTGGATTTGCTTCTTCTCCTTCATTCCTTGTTCCTATGGGTAACTAAATCCTTCTCTAGGGAGGTGATGAAGCCCTTCCCTGTAAGCATGTTTTAGATTAGCTTCAATTTTGGGGATAATGATGTATAATTTGGTCTTTTCATAATCTAGAGCATATTACTTGATGTAATGAATTTTAATGCACACAAATGATTGTCTTAAGTTATTATTTAGTCTTAAATGGTTTCTTATCTCAATCATAATGCTTGCATTTTCATGGTGACAATGGAAATAAGATTGTGAATGGTTTTCATGGCATGTTAATAGAGAAACTTGATAGTCTATTGCTTAGGTATTTCCTTTAATGGTTTATGCTTGATGCTATACCTTAGTTTAGGTAGTTCAAATGTATAAACTTTTGATAGGTCATTCTTGTTTTTGATTTAATGAACTTCTTGATGATTATATGGCAATCACGTGTTGCTATATAATTCTTGACCGTTATATATTGTCTATCCCCAATTTAGTCTTTGTCTAGCATGTGTATAGGGTTGAAGGTGGATTCACTTCTCTAGTCCCTTCTTATTTATCTTTACCTCCTTACTTTAGTGTTTTATGCATTTTAATTCTTAATTTTAGTGACAAACCAACAAAACTCTATAAACCATTTCATCATTCTAAAAGTGATTTTAGATATCTTAGTTGCCATAAACTAGCAGTTCCAGTGGTTCGACTTACCCGACCAATAGCCCTATTTTACAATGATTTGTGCTATTGCAAAGGTTGATGTATAATTGTCATACCGATCAGGAGCCTGCTCTACCCTCTTGGAGCCGCATCCATAAGAGTGTGGAGCTTGCTCCACTTCAATGGAGCCGGCTCCATTGAAGGGTGGAGCCTCCTCCACTCTTTCAGCTTCTATTTTTCCTCCTCTGCTTGCCTTCTCTGCTTCCGGTAATGCTTCAGTCCTCTGTCCAATATTTGTTAAATATTTTTCAAGTTCAATTTAAGTCCTAACAATCCTAGAAACTTCTCCAATTCCAGTATGAATTAATTGACAAAAATCTAAACCGAAAACAATAACAGTTTATGTTTTTTCTGTTCGTCTTCCTTAATTCCGGTAAAGTTCTATCCTTTGTTCCAAACTTTTTTTTAAAGTTCTTAAGGTGCAAGATAAGTCCCAACAGTCCTAGAAACTCCTTGCATTCCTTTATGAATTAATTTACATGAGTTTAAAACATAATCCAAACAGTTTATGCAAAGAAAGCAAACTTTAGTTATTTATACATTAATTAGTTTACAATCCGGCAAATATGCATCAAACATCAGTTTTAAAAGTTGAATTTAATTCCTGAAGACTATAAAGGATGCACAGAACACAAGTTTACAGGAAGGAGATAGAATGAAACTTGCCTTCGGTTTCAGCTTTAAAACCTAAACCACCATCTCTGTATTTTCCAACAGATTCCCGACTATCGTTTAACACCTCCGTTGCTCTTGGTTCCATCCAGAAGCATCCCATTTTCTTCCTCCTGCTTTCCTCTCCGAACCTTCTCTATTTTTCCTCTCAAGACACTATTACGTGAATAGGGTTTTCTAACCCTAGCAGACGTATACAAGAATATCTATATAGACGTCCCAACCTTAAGTCAGATCATGACCGTATATTTATAAGCTTTAATTAAAACCTAATTTAAGTCGGCGACTACATGAAAATAAAACCCTAAACCTAAACTACAAATACAACACACATAAATTATATAAGCTACCAAAAATACACGTTAATTAAGTCACTACTAATCAAATAATTAAATTAACCAATAATTAAATTAAAAACAATTACAATTAATTTAAACAGACACAATTACCAATTAAGCAAATAAAACCATTAAACACATAGCCAGATAATCATATTTAAATGCACACAAATCAAATAATCAATTAATCAATTAAAATACAAATACAATAAATAAATAAATTTCAGTTATATCCTTTTGAGAATTAGGAGTATTACACTTTCTTACTGTACACAATGGACCCATCTTGCATAATGATATTTTACTAAAAATTTATGATCATTCTTAGGAACCCTAGCTATATTTTGTTGAGGAATTTGTTTTAATGGAGTAGTCATTTTTTTTTTTTTTTTTTTTTTTTTTTTTTTTGTTGTACGTGTTACTCTTTTTATTTTTTTCAAATACCTTGACTAAATTGTTATCATGTTTACCAATAATATATTTCTTGTCCATATATTTTATTTAGGTTACTTGATGTAATATCATGGATAGAAGTTAGATAACTCAGTCAAGGTACTTTAGATTGTAGTTTGATTAGGTTACTTAATCTAATAACTACAATTTAAGACATTTGATTTATTATATGCATTACCATGCAAATAGGTTAAGTTTAGCATACTTTCGTGGAGTTGAAGAGTTTCTAGATATCTCATTTGAGCGAGTTGGGAAGGATGGTCGTATATATTGTCCTTGTACTGATTGTGGCAATTGTATAAAAAAAACACGTTCTGAGGTGAGAGATGATTTGGTGTGCAATAAGTTTATTCAGTCATACACAACTTGGTTTTATCACGGGGAAGAAGTGCTGTCATCTTCTCGGCAAACTGATGTACATACAACACATGAGGATATCAATGCAAACAAAAATGATGATATGCATGGACTCTTACACGAGGGTTTCAGTGTTCTAACTGAAGGGAGGGAAGAGACCAACAAAGAAAATGATCAGCATCGAAGGGTGTCAAATTAAGAGTTAGATAAATTTTATAGGCTATTAGAAGATGCAAACCAAGAGTTATATCCTAGGTGTAAAAAGTTTTCAAACTTATCCTATGTAGTAAAACTATATTTAGTGAAGACTAAATATAATTGGAGTGACAAATCATTCACTGATTTGTTAAAAGTGATAAAAGATGGATTACCATATGACGAGACATTACCAAAAACTTTCAATGAAACAAAGAAGATGATTGGTGTCCTGGGTCTTAAATATGATAAGATTCATGCATGTCCCTCTGATTGTATGTTGTATTGGAAGGAGTACTCTAATGATGAAATGTGTCATAATTGTGGCAAGTCAAGGTGGAAAGTTTTTGATTCAGAAACTAAGGGCAATGCGAGTACATCATCCTCATCAACAAATAAAAAAATTCCTGCTAAAGTTATACGATATTTTCCTTTGAAGCCAAGACTCCAAAGATTGTTCATGTCAAGTAAGGCAACTTTTATGAGATGGCATGCCGAAGAGCGAATCAAAGATGGATTGATGAGACATCTCGCTGAATCCCCAGCATATGATAGCTTTGATAAAAGATACCCAACATTTTCTAGTGATCCTCGGAATGTCAGCCTTGCATTAGCAACTGATGGGTTCGACCCATTCAAGACCATGAGTGTTGCACACAGTACATGGCCTGTTTTGATACTCGTGTATAACTTACCCTCATGGATGTGCATGAAACAGCCTTATTTTATTCTATCAACCTTGATACTTGGCCCTAAGGGACCTGGAAATGATATTGATGTCTATTTGCAGCCTTTGATAGAGGAATTAAAAGAGTTGTGGGTTGATGGGGTGGAAACTTATGATGCTTCAAGAAATAATATGTTCCGCATGCATGCAGCATTGTTTTGGACTCTTTCTGACTTTCCTGGTTATGCAATGGTATCTGGTTGGAGTACAAAAGGGTATTTGGCTTGTCCTACTTGTAATAAAGACACTTGTTCTCATTTCTTAGATAATAGCAAGAAAATATGTTATGATGGGCATTGTTGTTTTCTTGGAAAAGATCATAAATATAGGCATTGTAAATCAACATTTGACGGCATTGAAGAGGTAAGGTGTGCACCACCTATGTTATCTGGACCATAATTGTTACATGAATTAGAGGGCCTTAAATTTCCACCATTTGGAAAGAGTGTGCATACAATGAATGAAGATCGGAAGCCTGAAGATCGGACGCGTCCACCGCACAATTGGAGAAAGAAGAGTATATTCTTTCAATTACCATATTAGAAGTATAATCTTCTGCGTCATAATCTAGATGTGATGCATATTGAAAAAAATATATGTGACAATATACTTCACGCATTGATGAATGATCGGAAAGGGAAGGATGGATTAAAAGCAAGACTTGACCTATTGGATATGGGAGTAAGGCCTTCACTTCACCCACAAGAACGTGGTTCAAACAAATTTTATTTGCCTCCTGCAAGTTTCACGCTATCTTCACTTGAAAAGAGCACATTATGTCTAGTGTTGAAAAATGTTAAAGTTCCAGATGGATATACATCTAACATTTCACCTTGTGTGAAATTGAAAGAGCGTACAATTAGTGGGTTGAAGAGTCATGATTGTCATATCTTGATGTAACAACTTCTAGCCATAGCCATTCGTAGGATATTGCCTAAGAATGTTTGCTCAGTACTTGTCGAGTTCAGTAACTTTTATCGAGAGTTGTGTTTAAAGACTCTTCGGCCTGAAGACTTGGATAAATTGGAACACCAGATTGTTTTAATACTATGTCAGTTGGAAATGAAATTCCCACCTGCCTTCTTTACCATAATGGTACATTTATATATTCACTTGGCTCACGAGGCAAGGATTACAGGACCAGTGCAATACTGTTGGATGTATCCAATTGAGAGGTCAAGATTTTTAATGAATTTTCATTTATAGTTTGTTTATTTTTTAATAATTCTGATATTATTAAATTTCTTTATTTATATTTAGGTACCTTATGACTTTAAAAAATTACATGCGAAATAGAAGTCATCCCGAGAGTTCAATAGCAGAAGGTTATTTAGTAGAAGAATGCTCGACTTTTTGTTCACGTTATCTGACAAATATTGAGACGAGATTCGATAGGCCCCAAAGGAATTCCGATAATGTGCTTGATGGAGAGGAAGTGAATGATTTTGGTGCACAAGGTCGTGCCTTGGGAAAACAAAAGTTCATTAATCTAGATGAGATGACTTTGGTGCAAGCTCATCGGTATGTTTTGTTCAATTATCATGGAGCAGAACCATTCATTGAGTAAGATTAAGTTCCCCAATATATTACATGATTATATTCGTGTCAAACTTCATTTAGTTTAATAGGCAATATGTTTAACATTATATTTTCACAATGCAGAAAACATAAGAGATTTCTTAAGATGAGGCAGCGCTATTTAAAACCAAGACAATTAGAGAAAATATCTCATGATTTATTTCACAAATGGTTTAATGAATGTGTAAGTATTTGACTTTTGTGTATGTGTTGGTGTATTATAGGTTTATGAAAAATTACCTTATTATATAAGTTATATCTTTATGAATATAGTTGCGAGATAGTGAGGATCCAATTCCTAATGAGCTGAGGTGGCTAGCACAAGGTCCAAACCCCGTCGCGAAAAGGTTTAAGAAGTTTGTGATCAATGGTTTGAAGTTTCATGTTAGAGATATTGAGAGACGGAGAAAGACTCAGAACAGTGGAGTTGTCATAAAGGCATTGACATCTAGTTATGCAAGAGCCACCGATCAAAATCCCGTCACAGGAGATATTCAGTACTATGGTGTGCTGACTGATGTCATTGAGTTAAATTACAATGTAAATAGGAAGGTGGTATTGTTTAAGTGTGATTGGTTTGATGTCTTGTCCAAGGGTAGAGGAATAAATGAGGATGATTTTCGATTTAAGCTTGTTAATTCGTCACGATCATTGGGAATAGATGAACCTTTCATTTTAGCATCTTAAGCTGAACAAGTATTCTATGTTGATGATCCCATTGACAATGAGTGGAAAGTGGTTATTGGTGCAAAACCGCGAGACCTTTATGATATGCCAGAGCATGATATTGAATCTTATCAAGTTCAGGAGCCATTTCATGCACAACATGTGGATAACGACTTGGATGTACCTGATGATAGCACGTTTTGGACAAGAGCTGATTTGCTTGGAACAACTATAGAAGAAGATGATGATGTTGATGAGGACCTTTATGAAGATGAGATTTAGGAGGATTCCATATCTACTACTCAATGGATATGAAACGTCTTTTTTGGATGTCAAATGTCTTTTTTTTTTTTTTTTTTTTTTTTTTTTTTTTTTTCATATTACAAGCTCAAATTGACTATATATATATATATATATATATATGCTGCTTTGACAATAATATTGCAGTATCATATTTTGTAGCATGCACATGTACGCTTCCCATGAAAACTGATTTATTTTTTTTGTGTGCTTATATATTTTTAATATGTTTTGATCTATTCTTGGCACATTATTGTATAAGTGCAATGAATGATTTTTACCAAAATAGAATGGTTTTATATAATTTCCATTGGACAACCAAAAATACCCTAAAGTTTTGAGGTATTTTTTATTTCTTTTTATTGATTTTTCTTGGATTTTGCCTTTTTTAAACAATTTGATTGCATTCTCTTAAATGAATTCTCACTTTTTTGTTTGCTTTTCCAGGAAGGATAAATAATAAGCTGACAATGAAACGAACGGTTAGTGAAGTGGAAAAAGTGAGTGAACAAAATACCGAAGCTTCAACATCAAAATCATCCCAACCACCACCGAAGAAGAGACGGGGCCCGACACGATGCAAGAATGTCGTAAACGCGACAACCTTATTACCATTAAGGTACATATATATAGAGATCATCTTATATAGTTTACGTAATTAGACTATATTCAATATGATGGAGAAAAAAGGATTTCTATCTTTATTTTTGTGCTAAACATCTACAATTGCTAATTTTTGTTTATGGTTAATAAGTTTGGACAGCCGATTGGCCCTGAAAGTGGTACATATACTAATTATTTGGGAACACTTGCCCGGAGTGCTAAATTAGCTCCTTTGTGCTACAAAACTTGGTGGGAGATGCCTAAATGGCTGAAGGAGGATATGTGGAACATTGTAAAGATAAAACCCTTCAATGACATAAAAATAATTTTTATGGAAAAAGTGGACTAACATGTAGCAATTATCACATTTTCAGGGAAAGTATGATGTGGGAATTATGTCAAAATAGTGGACATTATCCTCCATCGGAAAAAAAATGGAGGGAGTACAAGTGTGAATTAAAAAATGAAGACAACTCGGTTAGGGATACAGATGCAAAAAGATTGGCAAACCCACCACTTGATGTTGAAAAAGAGCATTGGGAATTTTTGGTTAGGCATTGGGGTACACCTATGGCGAAGGTAATCCTCCATCTACCAATTTTGTTTAAAGTCAATGAGTTGAATGTATAGTTTACTTGCTTTCAGTCATTATTTTAGGTGGACTGTTCTTTACTCAAAGAACGTTTACTTTTTCTTACTTTTTGTAGGAGGTCAGTAAAAAAAATAAAGAACGTCATGGGAAGCAGACAATGATCCACTAAAAAGCTTTGCACGTGTTTCTACCGAGGTTAGTTGAAGTTTTGGCAATATAAATTATTTCAATTCTTATGTCGTTGAATGATTATAAATGTTAGTGGTAAATAATATATGTCAGAATGTCTATGTTTCTTTTATAGATTGAGGAAAATGAAGGTATTCAATTTTCTCGTGCAGATTTATTCATTCGCACACACGTAAATAAGGATGGCAAAGCTACTGATGCTGCTACTTTGGAGATGATTGTAAGTTTTCATGCTTCCATTTTGCAAAAAGGGGGTCACGTGCCTTGGAAGTGACCAATTTTTAAACTCTTTGCAGTGTATTAGGGGGTCACATGCCTTGAAGTGACCAATTTTTTAAATCATCGGCCCGTGTGGAGGCATTTTAATTTCATTGTTTATCATCGGCCCGTGTGGAGGCAATTTACTTTCTTATATTTGTTGGAAAGCATGGGAGTATGGGATCATTGTATGTGGAGGCTTCTTGTTGATTGATTTGTGTTATGGAGGAGAAGTATTTGCTATTTGTTGTTTGTTGTTTGTGTTAATTTTTTACTCATACCAGTGCAATGGTCTTTTGAATGTAGGCAACTTCAAATAGTAAGAATAAGGCTTTGTTGAGTTAAGCTGAATAAAAGTTACTGGTAAAAAATAAATAAATAAGAACGTTTAGATTTTAGCTCATTTTCAGTTTTAGACTCTTCCTACTTTCCCAGTATCTCTTCCATAATAAACCATTTAGCTACCAGTTTCCATGCCTTGGGCATAATAGGAGTCATGCAAACAAGTTTTATGACTTCAGTTCATTTCTCTTGTTGGTTATTTGCCCTCCTTTTCTTCTTCTTCTACCTTGGAAGTTACGAATAATCTTTAAGATAAAGATAAGGTCTGCTTTTGACTCATTTTCTGGGCAATATTATATACTATATTAGATGAACATCAAAATGAATAAAATGACCAAAAATTAGTTGTGTTTGTTGGTGGTCCCTGCGACACACATGAATCTAAAAATGTTCTTTTCTCCAAAAGGTCATGGGGATAATATGAATATAATATATATCTTACTACTTCCTATGCTTCAATTAATTATGTGTGCATGTATATATATAATTTATCATATATATTCATATGATGCATTTTTCTCTTCCAGTTATATATACAAACATGTTTATCTGACCAACTTTTCTATAAATATATTAACACCTACTGAATATAGAACTAAACATGAAATTGCTTATGAACATTTATAGGAAATTGGGTTTATTTAAACTGCTAGCATAGCTGAAATAAATTATTTTTTTCAAATGGGAAAATAATTTTGAGTACTTTTTGCTGAAATTAATGGAACAAAATGATGGCTTATTTGACTGGTAAAGATCAATGGGAAGAGAGAGAGTTTCAATTCAGAGCTTACCGAAAAATTTCTGAATTTGGAGGTCTTGCTCGGTAATTTCTGGGTTGTTGAGCCACCATTGAGAAAAGGGTTTTGGATTATGTTTCTTCTTGAAATTAACAGCCCAGACTTTTACATCTCTCACCGATGGGAAGTACACAAAAATATAGCTTTGAGCTTATCTTTATACATGGACTTTTATAGATATTCTCTATAATAAAGATAAAGATAAGCCCAGACTTTTCCATCTCTCACCGATGGGACTTTTATATGAAGAGTTTTTTTTCCACCTCACTGTAATTATTTTTTTAAAGTTCACTTTTAGGAAAACACTTTTTTACTCTTGTCAGTGTGAATGTCTCCAAATGTCCAGTATCATTGAGTCCACTTGTTTCTATTACCTTCATTGTCAGTGTGAGTTAAGCTGGAACATTATTTTTTAGCATTCCTTTAATTTCCAGCATTTTGTCTGTAAATGAAGTGGGTGTGAATATTTTGAAGCTTTAGAGATTGTATAAAAGTTCAAAGGGATGTACAACTATATTTTCACATTGTGTGATGCACTGCTATTTCAGAATACCTGGCTTTCATCATTACCAATTTGTTATCTAATTACTTTTCTGTTCAGCTGTTTCTGGATTCCTGTTCTATCATTCATTTCATTAGATTTGTCTGGATGTTTCATAGCAGTATGTCATAGTAGTTCAAACTTTTTTTTTTTGGCAGGAAAACATAAAAGAACTTCAAAAAAGTTACTCTAACTCGCCTATTGGCAGTTCCAATGATTTGTTCTCCATTGTGAGGGGAGAAGAGAGAACTGGTCGTGTGCGGATGCTTGGCTTCGGGCCTACACCAAGCGATGTTTAGGGGCCCTCTCCTAGTAAAGCAGAACTGATTAATAATGCTAAAAAATCTGATGAGGAGGCACGTGCTGCACGCGTAGAGTTGCAGGAGTCGATTTCAAAAATGCAAGCCGACTATGACAACAAGTTAGAAAATTTACGAGCCAATTATGATGACAAGTTGGAAAATTTACAACAATAGGTGGCTATGCTAATGCAGATGCAATAACAAAATTGTAGTGGACAGGTATGTTTATTATTATTTTTACTCTTTACTAAATATATGTTTACTTATGCTAAGATTTCATGTATTTTGTTTTGTTATTTTGAAGGGTTCCGATTCTTTAAATGCTCCTCCTAGAGTATTCCCAAATTCATTTTCTAGTCGTGATGCCAATTCAGTTAAGGTTATGAACTTTTAATTTCTCTTATATATATGTTAAATTTTCATTTATTATAATGTGCGCTTAATGAATTTATAAAAAATGTAGGGTAATTCAAATCAAATGGGTAAGAAGACTTGTTGAAGTTGAAGTTGAAGATGGGGTCGTGGCCGGGCTTTATGAATTTCCTTTGCCTTGGATGGGTTCTTTTTGAAAAACTTGTACTACATTTGTCAAAAATTCTTAATTTTTTTTTGTGTGACATTTAGTAGCTTTATGTAGACAATTTGGATGGTATATTGGCAGGTTAACTTGTGGTTATATTCGTATACATTTTTTCTTTTTGGTTGACATTTACTAGCTTAACTTGAGGTTGTATTAATTAGTAGCCAATTTCAATGGTAATTTTCATATTGGCGGGGTTAACTTGTGGTTGTATTATGTAAAAACAATTTGGATGGTATTTTTATATTGACTTGTGTTATATTGGATGGCATTTAGTAGCCGTAAAGATTTTTTTTTCCAAAAACAATAAGCGGAAAAAAAAAGAGGAAAAAATTAAATAACCCTTTACCAGCACTCTTTTAAGAAGCTCTGGCATAGGGGGGAGGAAAAAAAATTAAAAAAAAAAATTAAAAAAACCTTTTACCAGCGTTTTCTGCAAAAGTGCTGGTAAAGTGCTTTTATCAGCGCTTTTTGGAAAAGCGCTGGTAAATACTCTATGCCAGCGTTTTCTGGAAAAACGCTGGTAAAGGTCTACTGACACTGGTTTTACCAGCAATTTTGGAAAAGCGCTGGTAAAGTGCTGGTAATTGAATTACCAGCGCTTTTTAAGACTTTTACTAGCGCTTTTGAGCGTTGGTAAAAGCCAGAACTGTTGTAGTGAATACTCGAGCTTAAAGGGTTTAAAAACGCACTTTTCAACACTCATCACACCCCCAAACTTAAATATTGCTAGTCCCTAACAATGAACTGCAAAGTAAAGGAATGAAATGAACAATTATACAACTATGAACTAGAAAGCAATAAATGGATAACGCCACTTTCGTAGGGAATATGATTGCATTTAGCACATGCAACAAGCTTTTTAAACACCTAGGTTACCCCTAGTGGATGAGTGAAGTCTCGTGAGGGTTTCCAGAAATGGCACCCACAAACATTAAGCACATTCTCACAAAATAGACACCATTATTGCAAATAGGCATTGGGAGAAACTACCTCAAGTATGCAATTTTTCAACCCTTTCCAAGCAATCTCCCAAAATTTTAACATCAAACAAGCAAATATGGTCCTCCACACATCAAGAAAATGATCATGCAAATAAAAATAACACTAGAATCCTTTTTGAGTGGACCGGCATTAAATATGTTGCTATCTAAGCCAACTAGAGAAATGATCACATCCTTACCCTCAAACTAGCACACAAATCTAGTACCGATCATCAAGACAAAAAGTGGACCTTTTATTAAAATTTTATTCATCTAGGTACGCTTATTCTTTTCGCTCGATTTTTTTATTTTATTTTATTTTTTTAAATTTATCAAAGATGGAAGCATAGTGCAATGTGTTGATCTATTAAGCTTTCTAGCGATCCATGAGGTCGAGCGTTAGGTCAATGACTCCCAAATCAGACGGCTTTAGGGCACTAGGTGTTCAAACACCCTTAAGGACTTACAAGCTCAAATCAACTAGGCTACAAATCAAAACAGTCTCCATCTAATCATTTTCCACTTCTCACCTTTTGGGAGAAGTACTCACTTTTTATTACTTTTTTCAACTTCTTTTTATTTATTTATTTATTTATTATTATTATTTTGATAATTAAATTATTAACCTAAAGTTTGGGCCCTCCACCTTCCGGCGTGAGAAATTCAGTGCTTGATAGGGCTAGAATCCCGGCTACTCAATGAAAAGGGTTTGTTTTTCACTTTTATCAAGATGAAAGCTTTCAATGCACTACTAGCTCAATTGTGATATAACCAATTCAATAATCAACAAAGCATGTACCTCACAAATGAATGCTAGTTTGTGCCTGTGCTAGTGTAGAATCTTAGAGTGAATCTTAAAACAATCAGAAAATCAGGATGATGTGGACCACTAATGCAAGCAAGATATTAATCTTTCGAAAAATTTACTCCTAAATGGCATCCACAAGGCATACAAGGAGTATTGGACTCTTAAATCAAGCAATTTTTAAATTTTAAGCAACATAGTCCTCAAAAGATTAAAATCATAGCTAACATGGATCTCTAATTTCAATCATGCAATTAAGTCTCAAACTTAAATAGAATGTAACAAAGTCACCTTATCTCCAAACTTAAACCGCACATTGTCCTGAATGTGCAATGAGAACAATGGAAAAAATGGAAAGAGTATACTGTGGTGGCGAAAGCATGAAGTCCGGCAATGATCCAATATGAAAAGGGTCTCCCCCAAACTTGGAATCAACAACCTATTTGAATAACCACACTAGCAAACTCACATCAAATATGAAATGGGATACGATAAGTAAATCATGCATTCTAAGGCAATATAACACAAGATGAAAGAGAAAAATGTGATCAAGCCCAATAGAAAATATGAAAGTAGCATGACTACACATAAGGGTACAACGGTGAAAAGTTTTTATATTTTTCTTTTTATGAAAGCAAGTATATACAAAATGCAAGAAAAATAAAGAATAAAATGCATGAACAAAATAAAAGAAAAAGAAAAATAAAGAAGGTAAAATGCAATGAAAGATATGTACAATGCAAGAAATGAAAAGCAAAAAGTAAGAAAGGATGCAAGAACAAAATAATGAAAAATAAAAACTTTATTTTTATTTATTTTTTTATTTTTTTATGACATAACAAGTATGTACACACACACATAATAAAATACAAAGAAAAAAAAATGCAATAAATGAAAATGCAATGAAATAAAGAATGCATTTTTCTTTTTGAAAGTATGTACAATAAAATAAAATGCAAGAAAGATAAAGAAATAAGAATGAACATGAACATGTATGATACAAGAAATAAAAGACACAACATGTTATGTGGATGCTAAGTTTAACGTCTCTAGGAAGACGGAATGCTACTTTGAAAAACTGTTTATTTTTATTTTATTTTATTTTAGACAAAACATGTATGTACACAAACAAAAATAAAAAGGCAAGGAAATACAAAATGAAAAGAAATAAATTTTTTTTTTTTTTTTTTTTCAAAAGAGAAAAGTAACTAAATAAAATAAAAGAAAATGACTAAAGTAAAAGAAAATGAAAAATAAAATAAAATAAAAATAGAAAGAAGAAAAAGTCAAAAAGCCAAAGTGGGCAAAGCTGTGATCGATCTGACTTGGATCGATCACATCATGATCGATCTCTATGCTCGCACGATGGGACAGAGGGCATGAAAATTGCAGAGCTTTGAAAATTTTTCTAAGTATGGAAGTGAGATCGATCACAGGGGTATCCAGATCGATCGAAGAGTATTTGGATTGATCGATCTGAAGGGAGCTTCGATCGATCCAACAGGTGAAAATCTGCAGACAAGTTCGAACGATGCACATAGAGACCTTTTTCTTGGGTTCCAAAATTTTTTCTAAGTATGGACTGAAGATCGATCTGAGGAAAATCTCGATCGATCTTAGAACACTCAGATCGATCTGAAATAAAGTTCGCTCGATACACAGAGACTAGAAATGTGCAGAGAATCTTTGAACGATGGAACAGATATGCATAGATGATGTTTGATCGATCAAATATCTCTTGTGATCGATTGAACTGGCACCAAATGCCTCATTTTGAGATGAAAGTGCAGAACATCCTATACTAAGCCCCAATGATGGTAACAAGAATAGAGATTGAAAAATGAATGGAAGAATGTACACAAGAATGAAAAATAAAAGAAATGAGGGAGAAATAGAGTTTTGAAATTCTACGAATACTAGTGTTTAACGTCTCTAGCAAGACATTGGGTCAACTCATTAATCAAAAGAATCAAAAATTGGATATGAAACATTCTTATTGATCCTCTTTTCACTTTTCTCATTTAATGTCTCACTTATGACAATGAAATCATCCTCCAAAAAAATGACTTGAAAAGAAATGAAAGAGATGATTTCGTTCCTTTCATCCACGGTCTTGAAAACAAAATCAATCATGGTTGGCCTTGCCTCTTTGTTGTGTTCTTGAAACACATTCAAAGGATCATTCACTTTGATAATTGGTGAGCCATTGTCTTTCAAAGACTCATTTGGAATATCAAGAAACTTCTCTTCATCCTTTTCCTCTTCCTCAAAAATCACCATCTCCTCACCTTCCAAGTTAGCTAAGGAGTCCATTACAGAGTTCACTTCATTTTTGGAGCTTTCAATGTCAAAACCACAATTTTTATACATTTCAAAAAGGCATGTCTCAAGAGGGTCATTGGAGAAAATAGAAGGAAGGCCCTCTTCAACAAGTTCCTCCTCCTCCTCCTCCTCTCATACCTCTATAGTGGTCAATATCTCATCACTCTTTAAAGTATCAACGGCCAAGATAAAATCATAATAAAAACAAGGAAAGTCCTCATTAATTATGTTATGCTCTATTGGATTAGCCACTAACTCACTTGCCACTTCCTCCTCTATACAAGATAGAGTGTTAGGCATTAGCTCACTTACTACTTCTTCCTCTTCACTCTCATCATCCTCATCTATATACTTTGAAGTTCTTGCCATTTTTTCATTTGCCTCTTCCTCCTCTGCTTGACGAGAAATAGTACTTGCAATTTGCTTAACTTGAGCTTCATGCTTGGCTGAAGTTTGAGAATAAGAATTAATAAGTGGAGTTTGTGAAATATGCATATCAAGTAAAGCTAACACTTTTTCTTCAAATCCAGGTGAATACCTAGAAGGTGGTGGAGTTGGCTCATCATAAAATGGTGGGGGAGGGTAATAGTCACAAGGAGGATAATGAGAATAGTTAAGTCCATAATAAGATGATGCATGTTGAAATGAATTGGACTCAACCTCATAAGGATCAAAATATGGTAGAGGGACATAATGTGAGGCGATGTAATTTTCCCCCAAACTTGGATCATACAATGGCTCCATCGACATTCAAAATCCAAATGAAACAAATAATGGCTTCCAGACGGGCCAATACTTAGACAAAAATTTAAGCAATATAATGAGCCTCAATAAGGGCTATCACAAGCATACAAAGAAGTGAAACAATTAAACTACAAGATTTTCAAGAAATGCTCACAAAGGTCCTTAAGCAACTTCAACTCTAATCCTAACTTTAAGCTCCAATGATTGCTTCAAGTTCCAAAGATTGCCTTCCTTGTAGTCAAGTACCTAATTGAACAAATAATATCAAGAATAAGAAAAGAATATATAATGGAAAATAAAATAAAAATAGAAGCAATCAAATGAATACTATTGTCTAGTTTAATTCCAACAAAACTGTTAATCCCCGGCAATGGCACCAAAATTTGACGAGCCCCTTCCTATGTGTTTAGAAAATGGACTTTCTAATGCGAGAGGTCTCTTCACAAGGTTAAAATATGAATGTGATTTCGGAAGCCTTGCTAGTCAAATTTACATTTATAAAAACCATTACTACAACTAATGAAGTATAGCGAGTAGGGATCGTCCACAGAGATTATACGTGTTGGAATTTAACTTCGACTCTAGTGTATCACAAGATTGCAAAGAGTGGTTAGTTGGTTGATTACTCTAGAAAATAATTAAATTAAAATGCAATTAAAGTAAACTAGTGAGAGATAGGGATTTAAGAGATATGAAGAGAGGACTTAGGGTGTTGGAATCACCACTAAGCTCATGTAATTAATCACTTGCTTTCCATTAATGGGGAATACATTATTGTGAATAAAATGCGACTACCAATTGCAATATTAAGCATGGACCATCAAATTCATGTATGAATTGTCTACCTAACTAATAAATAAACTAAGTGTAGAACAACCCATCAAATCTAAGCATGACCCATCAAACTAGTCACAATTGTAGCACACATCAATCTAGAGAATCATGGAATTTGCAATAATAAGCCATGAAATATCAAATCATGTATAGATTGTCTACCTACCTACAAGCATGGATTAAATTATAAAACAACTCATCAAGCATAAGAATAATCCATCAAATTGATTGACAAACCCATCTAATGAAAACCCATGTCTAGTCATCACTAGATTCTCAATTAACCACACATAGACATGCAATTAATATAGAAAAAATAATGTAGAGATCAATTCCCAAATAATCACACATAAGACAACATGTAATCACAAAGAGAATCAATATGAAGAATTAAACCATATGAATCATGTGAGACATAATTCCCAATTTAATCACACATAGACATGTAAATAAACTAGAGAGTTAATAGGAAGAATTAAATCATAGAAATCATAGATATATACCAAGATTCATTAAATTTACAAGGCTATAACACTAATCACAACAATATATATATATAAATCCCCAAAAATAGAAATACAAGGGTTTAGATTACACAAGACTTAGGACTCATCCAAGCCTCAAGTGTATATCTAGCCAATCATGGAGGAGGTGGATGTGGTCATGAAACCCTCAAAGGCAAGTTCCAAACATGGCTCCATCTTTTTCTTCTTTGAAGCTCTAGAGAGAGAGAGTGTGAATGGATCTAGAGATGTGTTCTTGAGATGTGCCTCCACTTCCTTCTTTTCTTCTAACCCTAATCTCTAACTTTTCTAGAGAAAGAAACTAAAATTATAATGTAAAAGTAAAATGGTTCAATTTCTTTTAAATACAAGGTCCTTTTCTAAGTCACTAAGTCAAAAATATAGCCCAAAAGTATCTAATCCCGCAACTATGTGGTAGGTAGAAATCGGCGCGCTCGGGAATTAGACAGCTCACTGCCAGCACATTTTTGATCGATTAGACTTTTCTTCGATTGATCAGAGTTTGTTCAATTGATCCAAATTTTGATCGATCTGGGTTCGATTGATCCAACTCTGATCGATCTCACTTTTCTGCGATCTATCTCACTTGGTTGTTTTCAGCACCAGCCTCCTTTTTGCTCCAAATTAGCCTCCTTTTGCTCCAGATTCTCTCCAAGACTTAGTTTGAATCTAAAAAGGCCTTAAGAAACTATTTTAGCATGTTTTAACATTATTGACCTAAAAAGGGAAATAACATGAAATTAGTCTAAAACGAAAAAATAAGATAAAGGTCCTAAAATACTCGAGCTTAAGGGGTTTAAAAGCACACTTTTCAGTGCTCATCACGAAAAGTGTTGTGTTGTAAAATGGAGATCACTTGCTCGGTAAGGACAACTTTCCTTGGTGCTTGGCTTTTGTTCTTTCTCTTTAGAGTGCATAAATCTTTTAAAAATTTGGAATGAGCCAGAATTTGTCTAATTGCATCAAAGAGAGGAAGTTGATTTTAACTTGCCTAAACACATCAATGATTTCATTCACCTTACCTTGTTGCTTTTCAAGAGATGTGGACGCTTTCAAAGCATCCGGAAATGGAGCCTTTAGCTCAAAAGATTTTTCAAAAACTTTTTTGTGAAGTATTTTCAACAACAGGATCCTTTGCACTAAATGAAGGAGGAATATGATGTGAAATGGTACGGGTGTCAACATTAGGTTGCACCAGTTCACTCTCTTCATTTGAAACATCAACTTGGTTATCAATTACCTTTCCATTTCTCAAAGTAGTCACTGCATTAACTTGTTCAAGTGTAGGACCTTCCGAAGGGGAAGTTGTTTCCACTACAAATTGTTGCTTAGGGGGGGGGGGGGGGTGGGGGGGTTAAGAGGCATCTTTCTTTTTTCTCTCACATTCAATGTGCTAGCTATTTGCCTTACTTAGGTTTTTAGCTTAGCAATTGATTGTGAGTGAGAATGAAGCAATTGAGTGTTCGCCTCCAAAGTACCTAAAGCCGATAATACTTTTTCCTCAAAGTGGGACTTCTTGAATGACTTTGAGAATATGATGGTTGATTGGGAAAATGAGAGTTTGAAAATTGATTTCCATTGGAAGCCTGATTGGACAGACAATAACTTTGAGAATTTTGGCTTTGCAAGTGGGGTGGAACATACTTTGTTTGAAAACCACCTTGGGAAGGGTTTAATTCTTCCCCTTGGCTTTTCTAAGAGAAATTGGAGTGATTCCGCCACTCGGGATTGTAATGATTGCCATAAGGATTATTCCCTTGATTTACAAATGTGGCATTGACTTGTTCATAATGCTTATTATGCACATGTCCATGGGGACAATTGCAAGTAGTATACAACGCACTTGAACATTGATTCATTTGAATGATGATGATTAAGGAAAGAAAACACTTGATGAGTCAAATTTTGATTGATAAAAAATTGATCAAACCTTTGAGTTAAAGACTTCACCTCAGTAACTATGTCATTAGAATTTTCCACTTGATATAGGCTTGGATTCTTTCTTCCTCTATTCACATTTCTATCATTCCTAGAAATCAATGATCTATGCATTGAGTTTTCACTCATGCTCTTCATCTTTGTCCAAATATGAACCCCCTGTTGAGGCATCAACAATGCCCTTGTGGGTGTCCGACAAACTTTCATAAAAATGTTGAACTATTTGCCACTTAGGAATGTCGTGATGAGGACACTTCCTAAGCAAATCATTCAACCGTTTCCATGCCTCATGTAACATTTCTCCATCCTCTTGTGAAAACTCTCGAATTAAAGTTCGTATAACATTGGTTTTGGAAATGGGATAATACTTTCTCCAGAACTCTTGTTGCATTTCCACCCAAGAGTTTATGGAAAGAGGTCTCAAATTGTTAAATCAATACTTTACATTATCTTTTTGGGTGAATGGAAAGAGTTTCAACCTTAAAACTTCTTCTAGCATGTCCGTATATTTTAAGGTGGAACAAACTTCAAGAAATTCATCCAAATGCTTATATGGTTCCTCATTGGTTAGCCCAAAATAATTGGGAAGCATTTGAATGGTTTGTGGTTTGATTTCATAATGATGTACTCTAAATTGAGGAAAACGAATGCATTCGGGTGTATTGTCCTCAATAGGCACATTACATGAGCTCCATTGTTAGCTTGGACATTTGGTGGTGGAGGCGGCACAAAGAATGACCTAGCCATTCCAATTTGAACTTAGGCTTCTGGTTGATGAGCAAAAAGTCTAGGCATGCCTAATGGAACTTGCTTATTATCATATTATTGCACATTAGGATGGAGAATGCCTTGTTGGTCTATATGACCAAGTTCTTCAATATCGTCATCCATTGATGCAATGGATTCATTTGAATTGCCCCTACCCCTTGGATTGCGCACAATTGACTCAAGATTAAGATTCAATGGAATAAAAGGATGATTTAAAGACCAATAACCATTCATGCACAATGCAAATCAATACAATCAAGAACACAATAAATAGCAAATACTTCTCCTCCACAACACAAATTCATCAACAACAAGCCTCCACATACAATGATCCCATACTGTGATACCCCCGAATTTCCTGATGCGGGTTGGCCAGGCCCACGCCCGAATACCCGAGGATATCAAAAACAAATCGGTAATAATCGAACACAGAGTATAAAATAGATAAATAAGAATAAATAAATTTCTGAAAGAAAACTAAAATGATAATCCATTAATTGAAACCTCAGAATAAAATTCTATTAAATAATAAATTATTCTGATACAATTAATCCTCCAACAATACAACTTGGGAATACATACTATGTGGACCCCTGTAGACACTAAAATTTAGTGGGCTTTGGTTTTAACGAATGGACCCATTAAATATAGGCCTAATGTTTAAATAAATTATTTAATTTACCAGGCTTGGTCCACTTAAATTATTCAATTAGCTCAGCCCAGATAATTAAATGAAACGATAATTATTCCTAATAAAATATATTTTGAATAATTATCTTTAAGGAAAATTATCACAATATAACCGGCCCGGCCCAGTTATAGTTTTATCCTTATCAGGAGATGACACGTGTCATCATCCTATTAATCCAAGAAGCCTATAAATAGAGGCTTGGAGGAAGAAAAAAAGGGGAGAGGATTCAGAATTCAGAAGTCTACAAATTCAGACACAAATTCAGAATTCAGAAGTTCAGAGACTCAGAAATCCAGAGACTCAGAATTCAGACACAAATTCAGAATCGAAACCCAAAAGCGAAGAACATCAAGCACATCCAACAACGTGCCGTTCTTCATCAAATTCCACAGTGATTCAAGAACAAGCTCGTGCAGCCCTTGGATCCAACCAACCAAAAACAAGGAGATCGAATCAGAGGACCATTCTTTTTTGTAAAAGATATTACAAAGGACTGTACTCCACATTCATAAATTAATAAAATTCTATTTTGCTCCATATTTTGTTTTTATTGCAGACTTACAAAATTTGTGTGTACAAATTTGTGGCACGCCCGGTGGGACAACCTTTGCCTCTCATCTCTTTCTCCTACCATCAAGTTTCTTCTCTATCAGATTCTATGGCTCCCCCTAAGATTCAGACAGACAAGAAGGCCTAAAAGAACATCGCTATTGCAAAGGTCGACGCTAAAGCCACCATGAAAAGTGGCACGAAGACCAAATTAAGCGATAGAAGTACCTTGACAGGCCCTGTGACACGTAGCAAGTCCCAGGCGATGGCGTCATTCAAACTTCAGCAAGATGTGGTGAAAACTAATCCTGTAACACCGGCGAACGTGAAAACTCAACATGTCAAAAACCTGGACATTGTTCCAGAGGAGGCTCCACCACCAGATTCATTTCGTTCTATCTATGATGCTCACTCTAGTGTCGGTTCACCCCCAGAGTCACCACGTCAGACTTCGGAGCAATCAATCACTTCAAGGAACGTGGATTCTCAAGGCCTATCATACTTAGATGTGGTTGCTGCTATGATGACTGGAGCTGCTACGGTGGAGGAACAACTAGCAACTATGGCTCATTCCTGATGAGCACTGAAAAGTGCGCATTTAAACCCGTTAAGCTTAAGCATTCTAGTACCTTTATTTATCTTACTTTGCCGTTTTAGACTTATTACGTGTTATTTATATTTTCAGGCACTAATCCCAAAATTGAGCTAACTCAGCCAAATAAGAGCTTAATTGAAGCAATCCTGAGATAAACCAAAGGAGGGAGCAAAGTGGAGAAAGCAAGGAGCAAAAAGGAATCAAAGTTGTGCAGCTGAAAAGTTCGATCGATCCAACTTAGAGTTTGATCGATCGAACATCTATGATCGATCACAGTACTTCTCGATAGATCCAACCTTGGCCTTTGCTGAAATTCCAAGTTTGATCGATCCAACATCACCTTCGATCGATCGAACCCTATTTTGTCCTATTCAAATGATTGATCTTATCCACAGCTGTACGCCTACCAACCACTTTTGTCCTTTTCCCCATAAATATCTTCGAAATATCTCAGCCTTGTCCTTATCATGAGGAGTCAGACCACTTCGATCGATCCAAGATGCAGTTCGATCGATCGAACCCATCTTCGATCGATCCAAGTTAAGGTTCGATCGATCCAACTTTCTCCAGCGAGAAAAAAGTTAAAGTCCAGCTCATTTATTCCGTCCTTCACCCAATCATTGGAGAATATGCCTTGCACGACCACAGCTCATCATAGGGTGTATTTGACCTACCTATATAAGGAATATGATACACTTTTTTGGAGAGGAGTCTAGAGTCTCTTGTCACACATTGAAAATCATCTTGGAGGCTCTCCTTGGAAAGGAGGAAGGAGGGAAGCTAGAGCACCATTGGAGGAGATCTTCACCAACAAGGAGCAGCCATGGAGTTAGCCCTTGAGGGTTGGATCATCACTACCATGAGTGTCTAGACATCCTCTTGGGGCTAGAGTTAGCCCCAAGCATGCTTTCTATACTCTAATCTTGTGTATTATTGAGGGATTAGTGTTGTATGATACATCTTGATATTCATGTATATATATCTTAATTATTTCATGGTTTGTATGGTTTAATGCTTCCAATTGACTATTATATTCTACCCATATGTCTATGTATGCTAGAGTAGGATATTCATGTGCTTATCTCTAGATTTAGTGTTTTTGATGCATGTCTATGTGTATTGATGCTATAGATCTAGAGATTATCAAGATGATTTGCTTAATGAATGCTATTTTGGTTCATTTGATGGTTTATGCCTATTCTTAATGGCTTGTACCTCTCCCCTAGTCTAGATAGCTTTATTTTCATGCTAGTAGTGTAGATTTAGTGTAGTGGTAGTGTAATGTTAGATGGGAGGACAATCTACTCTTGATATTTGATGTTCCATGCTTGTGAGTCCAAATGGCATATTCCTCTAATATTGTGTTGCATGTGGATTGTGAGCTTAATGAAGGATTAATGACTAGTTATGATATGTTGTATCTTTCATATAGTTTAGACAATTTATTCCTCTCCCAATAGATAAATTGTGGCCTCTCACATGATGTTTAGAGAATGCATGTTTAACTAAGTCATCCTTATGGATTGCTTGGACTATGAGCTTAATGAAAGGTTCAATGACTTGATTTGATATTTTGTTCTCTTCACATGATGTCTAGACAATATATTCCTCTACCAATAGATGTATTGTGGCCTCACACATGTTGATTGAGACAATTTGCACTTGTTGAGTCACCCTTACCAATTGAATGTCTTTTATACACACAATATTGCTGCAACACATTCATTTCCCTCACTAGTCACTTGATTATGGTTTGGAATAGTATTGTTTGATGGTGATCTCTAGACCCCAAGACCTTTCCTTCTTACTTACTCTTTATCTTAATGCATTTTAATTAATTCTTTTCTAGAAGTAATCAACCAACCCAATTCTCTTTTGCAATCATTTGGTACGCTAGAGTCGAAGTTGAAATTCCAACACGTATAATCCCTTGGGACGATCCCTACTCACTCTTGCTACGTTAGTAGTAGTGTTGGTAGTGGTTTTTATAAATTTAAATTTGACATAAAAGGCTTTTCTTGAACCACACATTCACTACATTCAGTTTGGCGTATTGGAACGGCCGTCCTCAGATTTTGGCGCCGTTGCCGGGGATTTTAAATTGGCAACGTCGAATTGTGAAATTCAATTAGGATTAGTACTCTTTTGATCGTGTCTTTACTTTCTTTTTATTTTCTGTTTTGATTGCTTATTGAATTTGTTCTCCATTGACTAGGTGCATTGAGCAATGAGCTAGCAAAGTAATTCCAAGCTAAGGAGCAAAGCAAAGCAAAGGAAAAATGCTTAAAATGAAAAATTGTTAAGTAAAATTGCTAAGCTAAGTTTTTAATTTTGGAGTTGAAGTGCTAAAGGACTATTGTGAGACCTTCTTACTCAATCTCCTTAGTTAAATCGGGGGCCCACGTGGAGGCATTGCATAACATCATTAGATAAATCGGGGGCCCACGTGGAGGCATTTATTTGACATACATTGCATTTGAAAATTGTGGTTGTGAAGTTTAATTGCATTGTTGAGAAAGTTGCTTATTCGTGATGCATTGTGCATGCATGGTCGTCGTTCATTGAGACCTACTCTTGTCCCTCTTGATTTGCATTTAGAATCCACTATTAGGAATCCAAGGGGAAGAGGAAGTTCACATAGAACCAATCTACCAATGGATGCTCTCAATGATGATCATGTTGAAGACCTTGGTCACATAGACCAACAAGGCATCCTTCACCCTAATGTGCAAAATGATAATATGCAAGTTCCATTAGGCATGCCTAGGCCATACATTCATCAACCTCCTCAACAACAAGGCCAAATTCCAATGGGAATTCCAAGGCCAATGTATGCACCACAACCCCCCATCATTAATCAAGCTCAATATAACCAAGGTGTCCATGTTGCACCTCAAGTTGCTAATCCACCACTCGCATTGAGAGATCACTATGTGCCTAATGAGTATAATGCACCCACATGCATTCAATTGCCACCATTTAGAGCACACCATTATGAGATTAAAGCACAAACTATCCAAATGCTACCTAACTTTCATGGACTTCCTAGTGAAGAACCTTACAAGCATTTGGATGAGTTTCTTGAAGTTTGTTCTACCGTTCGATACACGGACATGCCGGAAGAAGTTTTAAGGCTGAAACTTTTTCCATTCACCCTTAAAGATAAGGCGAAGTATTGGTTCAACAACCTTAGGCCTTTTTCTATAACTTTTTGGGCAGAAATGCAACAAGAATTTTTGAAAAAGTACTATCCGGTTTCGAAGACCAATGCTATGAGAACCGCAATTAGGGAATTCACACATGGGGAGGGAGAAACTTTCCACGAGGCATGGGAACACTTCAATGAATTGCTTAGGAAGTGTCCTCACCATGACATGCCTAAATGGCAATTGGTCCAATTCTTCTTTGAAAGCTTATCGGACAATTATAAAGGCATGGTTGATGCTTCAATGGGAGGTTCTTATATAGACCGGCAAGAGGAAGACGTGTGGCGTCTTTATGAGAGCATGAGTGAAAACTCTTTGCATAGAACATTGTCATCTAGGAATGGTAGAAAATCTCAAGGTTAGAAGAGTGTTGGCTTACATCAAGTTGACCACTCAAATGATATAACCGCCGAGATGAAGTCTTTATCTCAAAAATTTGATCAATTGATCAATCAAAACTCGGCGAATCAAGTGTCTTCCTTTCCTAATCATTCTCCTAGAGCTCAAAATGAATCATGTATGACTTGTTCTAGTGTTCTTTATTCTACTTCTAATTGTCCTCATGGACAAATTCAAAATGAACCCATTGAGCAAGTTAATGCAACATTTGTGAACCAAGGGAACAATCCTTATGGTAATCATTACAAACCCGGTTGGAGGGATCATCCTAATTTTTCTTGGAAAAACCAAGGGGAGGGCTCAAACTCTTCCTAAGGCGGTTTTTAAGGGAAATGCATTCCACCTCCACTTCAAAACCAAGGATCCCAAGGTTCAAGACCATATAACTCACAAGGAAATCAATTTGCTAATTCTCATTTTCCTAACCAATCATATTCTCAAGGAAATTCTAGAGGTTCCACTTTTGAGGAAAAGGTTTTAAATGCTTTGGGCACTCTAGAAGCAAATACTCAATTGTTGCATTTTCATTCTCAGTCAATTGCCAAGCTAGAAACCCAAGTAGGGCAAATAGCTGAAACACTTAATGCTAGAGAGAAGGGAAAGATGCACGTGAATGCCCCAATCAAACAACAATGTGTTATAGAAACCAAATCCTCATTGGAAGGGCATAATGTTAGGCATGTCAATGCGGTAACAACCTTGAGAAGTGGTAGGGTAGTAGACAATCAAGTTAGAATGCCTAATGAAGAGAGTGAACCGGTACAACCTCAAGTTGTCACCCGTCCCGTTCCACACACTATTCCTCCTTCATTGCATGTGCATGATCTTGAGAATGAGAAGCCCTCAAATTGTGAGTTGAAAGATGATTTCCAAAGAGATTCATTGAAAACAGTGTTGAAAAATGTGTTTGAGAAAAGTTCTTTGAAAAATGTTATTCATGATTCTTCTTTGAAAAGTGATTTGAAATCCAATGAATCGAACAAGTCCAATGCTGAAAATTCTTTGAAAGAAAATGCTGAAAGAGTTTTTGAAAAAGCTCCATTTCCGGACGCCTTGAAAGGGTTCATTTCAAAAGAAAGGCAAAAGACCAAGAACAATGAGATAATGGATATGTTTAGGCAAGTCACAGTTAATCTTCCACTTTTGGATGCAATTAAGCAAATTCCGGCTTATGCCAAATTCTTAAAAGACTTATGCACCCAAAAGCGAAAGAACAAGAGCCAAACATCAAAAAAGGTGGTCTTAACCGAACAAGTGAGTTCCATTCTACAACACAACATTTTGCCAAAGTTTAAGGACCCCGGTGCACCTACAACATCTTGTGTCATTGGTGAACATGTCATCAACCGGGCACTTCTTGACTTAGGGGCTAGTGTTAACCTTCTTCCCTATTCGGTTTATGTCAAATTGGGCCTAAGTGAATTGAAACCGACGTCGGTGGTTTTACAACTTGCCGACCGATCCATTAAGAAGCCTAGGGGGATAGTTAAGGATGTGTTGATTAAGATTGATAAGTTCTTCTTCCCGGTTGACTTTGTCGTCATTGACACGGAACCGGTGCCCAATCCAAAGAACCAAATTCCGGTTATCCTTGGCCGTCATTTCTTGGCAACCTCAAATGCCAACATAAATTGTAGGACGGGGATAATGAAGATTTCTTTTGGGCACATGAGAGTGAAGTTGAACATCTTTAACCCCACACCCAATCCATTTGACAAATATGAAGAAGAGGTTAATGTGGTAGAGGAATATCATGATCTTGCTTGTGAAAGAAATGAGCTTTTGTGCATGAACAATATTTCAAAGCCTTCATCTTCATCTTCAGCATTGCATGCCAGAAAAGTGATTTCGAACTCTTGTTGTGAAAGGGCGTGGAAGCCCAAAGAAAGTTTTGACAAAGAACTTAAGACGTCTTTTGAGTTTACCCCAACAAGTTCTTCTAAGAACCATTTGTTGGGAGTGACTCGAAACATCTCTCATCCCAAAAAGGAGGGGATGCATTGCAAGATCTTTGATCCGGGCTGAAAGAGCCCAAGGTCTTGCTAGAGACGTTAAAGCCTAGCACCGAAATTCGTAGGATGTCAAAACCCTATTCCTCCCTCATTTCTATCTTGCATTTTGATTCTTGCGAAGTCTAGATACTGTTTTTGTGGTTCATATACATTGGAAGGAACTGAGTAAGGGATTGCATGAGCATTCAAGTCATTTTGAGCATTTAGACATAATTTCGATCGATCCAAGTCTTGGTTCGATCGATCGAACTTTGGTTCGATCGATCCAACTATGGACTCGATCGATCCAGCTCTCATTTTGCACCTAACACTTAGAAAAATTTTGGACCTGCATCCAAATTCCAAAATGCATGCTCTCGGGACTTTTCAAAATTTTTCATGTTCGATCGATCGAATTCCAAGTTCGATCGATCCAAGGTTCCAGCACATATCAACTCTTGAACCCTTAAACTTGTACATTCTTTATCCTCTTCAATCGATCGAAATCTTTCTTCGATCGATCGAAATTTGCATCTTATTAAAAAAAAAAAAAAAAAAAAATGCCATTAAGAGTGGAGACCTAAGTTCGATCGATCAAACTCCATCTTCGATCGATCGAACTCTGCATATCGTGTTTTTAAAAATATAACCGAGTTGGATCGATCACTTTGGATCGATCCAACTTCAAAAGGGAACCAAACCCTAGTCTCCCTCTTCTCTCAATCTCATCTCAATCTGGCCAACCTCCATTCCAATCATCTTCCCCATCTCCGGCGAGCCAATTCCGGCAAGGTAGAGCCTTATTTTCACCGCGGCTTCGCACCCTCTCTCTCATCTCATCCCTCTCGGTTTTGAGGTAAATCGCGAGCCATTTCTTGATTTAAAAGTTTAATCAATGCATGATTAATGATTTTCTATATTGATTTATGTTGTATGTATATTAATCATCCATTTTGAAGCATCAATTTCATGATTATGGTATACATATTCACACATGCATTCGGCCGAACCAAATTGGGGATTTTTGATTTGATTTGGCATTTGGGGAGTGTTTGGGTGTTGAGGATGGGATGTTTGGTGTGTAGATGGGCCCACAAACACGTTTGTGTGGGCCCCGTGCTCTAGATCTCAAAGATCTGTGACTTTTCAAATTCGGCATTCGCACAGTTCGATCTATCGAACTTATGCTTCGATCGATCGAAGTAGTGAACTTCATTTCACTATCTTCGATCGATCCAATCTTGTGCACTTTCATGTTTCGATCGATCCAAGTGTTGGATTGATCTAATTCACTTCGATCGATCCAACTTTTGAACATTTTTCACTTCGATCGATCGAAAATATCTGTGATCGATCAAACTTAAAGTTCGATTGATCAAACTTAAAGTTCGATCGATCAAACTTAAAGTTCGAAGTTTGATCGATCGAACTTTCACAGATCATATATACACACTCCATTCATCTTGTGTCAACTTCATGCTATCTTTATATGCACAATGCCTGTGATATTCCACATTAGATGCATTTCACACCTACATTGCTTAGCATGATTCACATTTCATCATCATCATAGATTCATGTCATCCGTATTTTGTCTCTCTTATTTGACATACATGTCTCTATTATGCACTTAAATTCTTATATCTGGCACTGACTTATATTGAAATTTTCTTGTCTTTTTGCAGATCATGCCTCCGCGGTACAAGAGTACAGCTAAGAGATCTTCGGGGCCACAGCGACCCCGCAGACATATACGGCCCAGGATAGAGATGGTTGCAGAGCCATCTCATGCTCAGGCGGAGCCCGCACAGGCTACTCCCCCTCAGTCCCCATCGCACGAGGCTGAGGAGGGAGCTGACCACATGCCATCTACATCCCAGGCTCCTCCAGCCTTCACACCATCACCTTCTCCTGTGCGCCATTAGGCAGATGCAGCTGCCATGCCATCACCGCAGCCACCTCCACCGGCTCAGCGCCGTGACCAGTTGCTGCCGAGATATGCAGCCATGACCGTGGCTCAGGAGTCGTACTTCGATACTGCGTACTTCTCCGAGTCTATCCTGACCCGGTCTGGCTATCAGGATATCATGCAGCGGGGCCTCTCAGCCATCTTTGCCCCAGTCACCAGCCTTGTATACCCGCGACTGGTGCGGTTATTCTTTCAGCATCTCCTGCCCTCGCCATGATCTACCGCAGAGATGATCACTACACTGGACGGCCACGAGATTGTCATCACAGTTGACACTCTGGCCCGTGCTTGCCGGTGCCCACACCGGTGTCCACCTGAGCTTGCAGAGACATACCCGAGGCTGCATAGGCCTTCATTTTCTGACATGGCTGTCTCCTTGACAGGCCATTATACTGGTGGTCAGACATTCGCCACCAGGACCTTCTTGCCTGACGACCTCTGGTTCATCAACACAGTTCTTTTTTAGAACATTTACATGGCGGGCCACAAGATCCAGAGGCGTCATGACTACTTGACAGCTCTTTACGCTTTTTACACGGGCTGCTGGGTATCTATCCCAGTCCTCATCTGGAGCGTGATGAGGTTACTGTATGATTCTTTCATTTCCAGGAAGGACCCTAAGCGGTCCAAGGTCCTGCCCTTCGGACACCTCATCACGTAGATCCTTCTTGACCAGCGCTACAGAGTGCCCTCAGATGAGGAGCCCCTTGCACGGTCCAGCTTCTATAGGAGGAACGACTAGAATAAGAGCTACAATGCTCTTATTCGGAGTCTTCAGGAGCCAGCTGTAGAGGCAGCAGCTGACCTAGAGGAGGAGGAGGCAGCCCAGGCACAGCCGGCACTTCCAGCAGCAGCAGATATCGCAGCGGACGACGCACCGGTCGATCCGGCTACCGATCGCATGGATATTAACCTGGAGCGACCTGCGGAGGAGTATGCCGATTCTGCAGATGATGCTGATGCCGATGATACCAGTGATCGAGCCGCTGCTCAGGAGCGAGTTCGGGAGTCTTCTTCAGAGGCATCTCTGCCTGAGTCTCCAGTTCCCACTCCCGGATTTGGAGCACGCTTGCAGACATTGGAGGAGGACGTAGCAGCCATGCGAGCCGACATCACTGCCCACCGAGCTGAGTTCACCTCTTTTAGGGTGGATGTCATGGCTTGCTTTGCCGATCTTTCCAGCCGACTCCCTGCACCTGCACCCGCACCTGCACCTCCAGCCATTGCAGATCTTCACGATCAGGCCTCCTGAGACTTCACCTCCAGTTATTCTATGCTTTCATTTCTTTTATTCTGGATCTGTATTATATTGTCACTGTTACTGTATTATACTTTGCGGCCGGTCTGTCGGCTTTATTATTTTATTGATGTACCTGCACTTTATATTCTCTATATATTGTATTTTGATTATGGATGTCTCTTAGTATCTCATATTCGTATGTTTGACTCCATCAGGTACACCACAGTGACTTCAGTGAGAGAGTGCTGCCTAATTTTTCAGGACCACTCTTACACCTCTCTCTCTATTATCTATTTATCCCATCTTACACTTGCATGTCCACTGTGCACTGATTATCCTATCTTGTTATTTAATGAGTTTATCCGAGTGCAAACTTTTCAGGACCACAGTTTATCCCAAGTTTGGGGGGGCCATGCCACCCACTTTGGATACTTCTATCCCGATCATTCATGTCTAAAGCACTGGTATACTCTTTCCTTTGTTCTCTTCACACATTGAGGACAATGTGCAGTTTAAGTTTGGGGGTATTGGTGTATATTTCAGTGTTACTTTAAAATTCAAATTTTGAGCATGTCTTGTGTATTTGAGGGATATTTCTATACTTGGTCCATTTCTAGCTATGATTTTGATCTTTTGAGGACTATATTGCTTAAAATTTAAAAATTGCTTGACTTGAGAGTCCAATACTCCTTGTATGCCTTGAGGATGCCATTTAGGAGTAAATTTTTCAAAAGATTGATATCTTGCTTGCATTTGTGGTCCACATCATCCTGATTTTGTGATTGTTTTGAGATTCATTCTAGGATTCTACACTAGCACCGGCGCACGCTAGCATTCAATTGTGGGGTACATGCTTTGTTGATTATTGAATTGGTTATATCCCAATTGGGCTAGTAGTGCATTGAAAGCTTTCATTCTTGATAAAGGTGAATAACAACCCCTTTTCATTGAGTAGCCGAGATTCTTGCCTCATTAAGCAGTGAACTTCTCGCGCCGAAAGGTGGAGGGCCCAAACTCTAGGTTAATAATTGAATTGGAAAAAAAAAAAGAAAAAAAAGAAAAAAGAAGAAGAAGAAGTTGCAAAAAGCAATAAAAGTGAGGACTTCTCCCAAAAGGTGAGAAGTGGGAAATGATTAGATGGTTGTTGTCTTGATTTGTAGCCTAGTTGATTTGAGTTTGTAAGTCCGTAGGGGTGTCTTAACACCTAATGCCCTAAAGCCATCTGGTTTGGGAGTCATTGACCTAAAGCTCGCTACATGAATCTTCTAGAAAGCTTAAGAGATCAACACATTGCACAATACTTCCATCTTTGATCCTCAATAAAAAAAAAAAAAAAAATAGAGTGAAAATAATAAGCGCACCTAGAACAATAAAGCTTTAATAAAAGGTCCACTCTCTTATCTTGATGATCGGTACTAGATTTGTGTGCTAGTTTGAGGGTAAGGATGTGATTACTTATTTAGTTAGCTAAGATAGCAACACACTTGATGCCGGACCTCTCACATGGATTCTAGACTTGTTTTGATTTTCACGATCATTTTCTTGATGTGTGGAGGACCATGCTTGCTTGCTTGATATTGAAATTTTGGAAGATTGCTTAGAAACGGTTGAAAAATTGCATACTTGAGGTAGTTTTCTCCCAATGCTTGTTTGCAATATTGGTGCCTCTTTTGAAAAAATGAGCTTAATGTTTGTGGGTACCATTTCTGGAAACCCTCACGAGACTTTACTCGTCCACTAGGGGTAACCTAGGGGTTTAAAAGGCTTGTTGCATATGCTAAATGCAATCGTGTTCCCTACTAAAATGGCGCTATCATTTTACTTGCTTTCCAGTTTATACTTGTTTAGTTATTCATTTCATTCCTTTACTTCTTAGTTCATTGCTAGGGACTAGCAATATTTAAGTTTTGGGGTGTGATGAGCACTGAAAAGTGCGCATTTAAACCCGTTAAGCTTAAGCATTCTAGTACCTTTATCTATCTTACTTTGCCGTTTTAGACTTATTACGTGTTATTTATATTTTCAGGCACTAATCCCAAAATTGAGCTAACTCAGCCAAATAAGAGCTTAATTGAAGCAATCCTGAGATAAACCAAAGGAGGGAGCAAAGTGGAGAAAGCAAGGAGCAAAAAGGAATCAAAGTTGTGCAGCTGAAAAGTTCGATCGATCCAACTTAGAGTTTGATCGATCGAACATCTATGATCGATCACAGTACTTCTCGATAGATCCAACCTTGGCCTTTACTGAAATTCCAAGTTCGATCGATCCAACATCACCTTTGATCGATCGAACCCTATTTTGTCCTATTCAAATGATTGATCTTATCCACAGCTGTACGCCTACCAACCACTTTTGTCCTTTTCCCCATAAATATCTTCGAAATATCTCAGCCTTGTCCTTATCCGGAGGAGTCAGACCACTTCGATCGATCCAAGATGCAGTTCGATCGATCGAACCCATCTTCGATCGATCCAAGTTAAGGTTCGATCGATCGAACTTCCTCCAGCGGGAAAAAAGTTAAAGTCCAGCTCATTTATTCCGTCCTTCACCCAATCATTGGAGAATATGCCTTGCACGACCACAGCTCATCATAGGGTGTATTTGACCTACCTAAATAAGGAATATGATACACTTTTTTGGAGAGGAGTCTAGAGTCACTTGTCACACATTGAAAATCATCTTGGAGGCTCTCCTTGGAGAGGAGGAAGGAGGGAAGCTAGAGCACCATTGGAGGAGATTTTCACCAACAAGGAGCAGCCATGGAGTTAGCCCTTGAGGGTTGGATCATCACTACCATGAGTGTCTAGACATCCTCTTGGGGCTAGAGTTAGCCCCAAGCATGCTTTCTATACTCTAATCTTGTGTATTATTGAGGGATTAGTGTTGTATGATACATCTTGATATTCATGTATATATATATCTTGATTATTTCATGGTTTGTATGGTTTAATGCTTCCAATTGACTATTATATTCTACCCATATGTCTATGTATGCTAGAGTAGGATATTCATGTGCTTATCTCTAGATTTAGTGTTTTTGATGCATGTCTATGTGTATTGATGCTATAGATCTAGAGATTATCAAGATGATATGCTTAATGAATGCTATTTTGGTTCATTTGATGGTTTATGCCTATTCTTAATGGCTTGTGCCTCTTCCCTAGTCTAGATAGCTTTATTTTCATGCTAGTAGTGTAGATTTAGTGTAGTGGTAGTGTAATGTTAGATGGGAGGACATTCTACTCTTGATATTTGATGTTCCATGCTTGTGAGTCCAAATGGCATATTCCTCTAATATTGTGTTGCATGTGGATTGTGAGCTTAATGAAGGATTAATGACTAGTTATGATATGTTGTATCTTTCACATGTGTTTAGACAATTTATTCCTCTCCCAATAGATAAATTGTGGCCTCTCACATGATGTTTAGAGAATGCATGTTTAACTAAGTCATCCTTATGGATTGCTTGGACTATGAGCTTAATGAAAGGTTCAATGACTTGATTTGATATTTTGTTCTCTTCACATGATATCTAGACAATATATTCCTCTACCAATAGATGTATTGTGGCCTCACACATGTTGATTGAGACAATTTGCACTTGTTGAGTCACCCTTACTAATTGAATGTCTTTTATACACACAACATTGTTGCAACACATTCATTTCCCTCACTAGTCACTTGATTATGGTTTGGAATAGTTTTATTTGGTGGTGATCTCTACACCCCAAGACCTTTCCTTCTTACTTACTCTTTATTTTAATGCATTTTAATTAATTCTTTTCTAGAAGTAATCAACCAACCCAATTCTCTTTTGCAATCATTTGGTACGCTAGAGTCGAAGTTGAAATTCCAACACGTATAATCCCTTGGGACGATCCCTACTCACTCTTGCTACGTTAGTAGTAGTGTTGGTAGTGGTTTTTATAAATTTAAATTTGACATAAAAGGCTTTTCTCAAACCACACATTCATTACATTCAGTTTGGCGTATTGGAACGGCTGTCGTCAATTCCATTGAGAACCTCACAAAGACTATTGAAGAAAAGGACTTGCAAATCGCTACACTAATGAATAAATTGGAAGTTCAGACCTTCGGTGAAACACCAATGCCATCCGGGAATCGTGCAACTTTCACATCACCACCGTCTGGGAAACCTACATCTTCCACAGCAATACTAACGGAGAATCCTAATTCTACAGCATAAGGTACTCACAGGGAGAATCCCAAACAGATGTCAGGGATAGAACAGGCGACTGGTCAAATCAATCATACCTCTTCTTGAGTCTCTTCATTATTTGTCGAACAATTGCAAGATATGATAACGAATACAATCCGAGCTCAATATGGTGGTGTCTCACAGAGCACTCTCATGTACTCAAAGCCCTATACAGGGAGAATCGACAGTATGAGAATGCATATAGGATACCAACCTCCAAAGATTTAGCAATTTGACGGAAAAGGTAACCCCAAGCAATACATTGCCCATTTTGTCGAGACTTGTAACAATGCCGGAACAGAGGGGGACTTACTAGTCAAACAGTTTGTCCGGTCCCTTAAAGGAAACGCGTTCGAGTGGTACATTGACCTAAAGTCAGAATCAATTGATAGTTGGGACCAGATGGAACGAGAATTCTTGAATAGGTTCTATAACACTCGTCGTACTGTTAGTATGATAGAGTTGACTAACACGAAGCAATGGAAGGATGAGCCTGTAATCGACTACATTAATCGGTGGAGAGCCCTCAGTCTTGACTGCAAGGACCATTTGTCAGAAGTATCTGCTGTGGAGATGTGTATGCAGGGAATGCATTGGGGCCTGCTCTACATTCTGCAAGGCATAAAACCTCGCACATTTGAGGAATTGGCTATGCGTGCCCATGACATGGAGATTAGTATGAAATCCCATGACGACAAAAGTCCCGTGACTATAGAACCACGCAAAGATAAGAAGGACTGGAAGAAGGGCGACAAGTCATCAAAAAATGCGGCTAAAGATTCAATGGCTATCTCAACCACCCCAATCAAGATATCTATTAAAGATGACAAGAAGGATGATAAAAAGCCTCGCCAGTTTCAAGAGAGGGAGAGACAGCGTCCTATACTAAAGGAGTTAGAGAAGAAAGAATACCCCTTCCCCGATTCCGATGTTCCTGGCATCTTGGAATGTTTACTTGAAAGTAAAGTTATAGAACTCCCTGAATGCAAACGTCCTCCAGAGATGGGACGTATCAATGATCCAAAATACTGCAAATATCATCGCATTATCAGTCATCCAATTGAGAAGTGTTTTATCTTCAAGGAGGTGGTGATGAATCTGGCAAAACAAGGAAAAATCTTGTTGGATACAGACGAAGTTGTAACTTCAAATCATACTACTGCTACTTTGACAACCTCTGTCATGGGGAGTGCTCGTTTTCAACCTTTAACTTCGGAGGTATCTTGCACAACTATCCAGTTTGGTTTATTGGAACCAATCCCAATCTATATTGGCCAAGGAAGTGTACGTGACATTTCAACATTTGGAAGGGTTTTTCCTCAGGATGATGAAGAAGGATGGACTCTGGTGACAAGAAAGAAACCACGGAAGCAACAAGCTGATATTTTTCAGACTAATTATTTTGACAGAGGGCAAAGGAAGAAGAAACCCCAATATCACCATAAACAGTCTGGCCATAACAGAAAATGGGTCAAGAAGACACAGTCAACTAAACACACCTCTATAAGCAAAAAGAGTCAGAAGCCTATTACTTTGCAAGAGTTCTTTCCAAAAGGATACCTAAATGACGAAGTTGAAACAACTTACATGGTTTCAACTAAGAATACAAACCTTAATGATGAGAAAAACGAGGATCAAGATGAAGTCCAGACTGTAGAGAACCATAATACAGCCATCATTGAAAAATCTGATGATGATGAAGTGGTCAGAGGTACGTTTGAGTCATGTTGTGCACCAATTGTTTTCACGGACGAGGATCTTCAGTTGGGTTCGAAGCCGCACAATTGTCCTCTCTTCGTCTCTGGTTACATAAAAGAACGAAGAGTTACTCGTATTCTTGTTGATGGTGGCTCGGTGGCGAATCTAATGCCAAAATTTACGATGAAAAATCTTGGCATCACAATTGACGAGTTATCGCGTAGCCGTCTTATTATTCAAGGTTTTAACCAAGGAGGACAGAGAGCTATCGGCATGATTCGGGCAAAGCTAACTATTGGCGAGCTCCAAGCAGAAACCTTATTCCATGTGATTGGTGCAAAGACATCCTACAATTTGTTGTTGGGAAGGCCTTGGATACATGGTAGTGGCGTCATTCCATCGACTCTTCATCAGTGCTTCAAATTCTACAAAAATGGCGTACAAACAGTTGTGGCGGATTATAAGCCATTTACAGAGGCAGAATCTCATTTTGCCGATGCCAAGTTCTATATCGATCATGATACACCATCGGAAGAGCCCATCCCAAGCCTTCCGTCTACACAAGAGATTCAATCTACAAAAGCAAAAGAAGCATTAAGTGATCCACTAGACGTTTCAGTGACAGAGATTGTAAAGGTAGCTAAAACGCGAGGGGTCTCGATAAAAGCACATCGGACGAAACCTATTTTAAAGTATGTTCCCAAATCTCAGCGACAAGAAGGGCAGACACCTGTTATCGAGATAATTGAAACTAAGGAATTTAAATTAAAGATGTCACAAACCAAGGAAAAAGAAGATATGCAAAAGCTTAAAGGAGAGTTAACTCTTCCTCTCCCTAAGATTCAGAAGTCTTCGCCTTCTAAGTCTCCGTTAAAAGGGTTCGTGCGGCCTTCTTAATCTATGGTTGATCATTTATTACTTCCAAAACAAAGGACCGACGAAGGATTCGATCCTAAAGCATACCAACTCTTGGCTAAGTCAGGGTATGATTTTACAAATCCTGCAAGCCTTGGAAAACTTAATGCTGAGATCACCGGTGAGAAGGTGCACGGCCTCAATGAGACACAGAAGAAGTTGAAAGATCAAGGGCATAAAATCATTTCACCTAAGTCTGGTCTCGGTTTCGTAGCTTCTGAGCCACTTCGAATTCAAATCACAAAGAGGGATAAGAAGTTAAGCACCTCATACATTGGGTTTGAAGAAGTTGAGGATGAACAAGATCAGCAGACTGGGCATCAAAAATCAGTCTTTGACCGTATAAGAGCTCCATGCGATCGAATATCTGTATTCAACAGGTTGTCAAGCCGAGAATCAAATGTTTCAAGTTCTCATCTCAGCAATTTGCCTCGTAACTCTGTTTTTAACAGAATGAGCTTTCATGACCAAGGAAGAAAATCTGCACAACCTCAATCTCGAAAGTCAGTATTTTCTCGAATTGGTACTATCCATGATGCACCATTAAAAAACAGCAAGATTGTGAAGTCAGAAGAAGCTAACATCGACATGGTGAATAATAGTGAGGTTCAGAGCCTAGTGCCTTCGCGAATGAAACCTAAGACAAAGATAGATGTCACCAATGATGTTATATTGAAAGCTCGAAGGCGAACCATTATATTTACTAATCAATCAACAGAAGTGGATAGAATAGAAGGCACTGGCGAATCATCTTGTGTTACTTCATACCACATCACTGTTGAAGAGGAACCTGACTGTGAACAACCAGATGATATCGAGAAAGCTCCACCAACATTAGAAGACGGGGGGCAGGCTACTGTTGATCAACTCAAAGAAATCAACTTAGGAACTGACGATCAACCCAAACCAGTTTTTATTAGTGCATTCCTAAACCCCTCAGAAAAAAATGATTACTTTCAATTATTGTCTGAGTACAAGGATGTCTTTGCTTGGACATACAAAGAGATGCCCGGTCTTGATCCTAAAATTGCAGTGCACAATCTCGCTGTCAAACGTGGGACACGTCCGATTAAGCAGTCTCAACGTTTCTTCCGTCTAGAGCTAGTTCCAAGGATAGAGGAAGAACTCAACAAATTGATTGAAGTAGGGTTTGTCCGTGAGGTCAAATATCTAACATGGATTTCGAGCATTGTTCCAGTGAAGAAGAAAAATGTACAGATTCGAATCTGTGTGGACTTTCGTGATTTGAATGAGGCATGCCCAAAAGATGATTTTCCTCTTCCCATCCCTGAGCTCACTGTAGATGCAACCAATGGACATTAAGCTCTCTCTTTTATGGATTGTTACTCTGGGTACAATTAGATAAGAATGACTCCGAGGGATGAGGAGTTAACTGCCTTTCGCACTCCTAAAGGCATATATTGTTACAAAGTTATGCTTTTTGGACTAAAAAATGCGGGAGCAACATACCAGCGCGCTATGCAAAGGATCTTCGACGACATACTCCACAAGATTGTTGAATGTTATGTTGATGACTTGGTGGTTAAGACAAAAGAACGAAGAAATCATTTACAGGATTTACGTACTGTCTTTAATCGCCTTCGAAAATATCAACTTAAGATGAATCCCCTTAAATGTGCATTTGGTGTGACTTTAGGGAAATTCCTAGGATACGTCGTACGTCATCGTGGTATTGAGATTGATCCTAATAAAATTGAGGCCATTCAAAAGATGCCGCCACCAAAGAATTTACGTGAACTTAGAAGTTTACAAGGTCAACTTGCGTTCATTAGTTGGTTCATCTCAAATTTAGCGGGTTGTTGTCAGCCTTTTAACCGACTCCTAAAAAAAGATGTTCCATTTAATTGGGACCAATCATGCCAAAATGTTTTTGATAGCATCAAAAAGTACCTTCTCAATTCTCCGTTATTGGGAGCACCGGTACCTGGAAAGCCACTCATACTTTACATTGCTGCGCAAGAAGAATCGCTGGGTGCCTTACTTGCTCAGAATAATGAAGAACATAAAGAGAAGGCATTGTATTATTTAAGTCGCAGACTCACCCCGACGGAGCGAAATTATCCTCCAATTGAAAAAACATGCCTCGCACTTGTCTTCGCTTCTAAGAAATTGAGGCATTATTTCTTGGCTCATACGATACATCTTGTTGCAAGGGCAGATCCTCTCAAATATGTCATGTCTAAGCCGGTCCTTTCCGGACGATTGGCGAGGTGGTCAATTTTGTTCAACGAATTTGAAATTATTTATGTGCCACGAAAAGCAGTAAAAGGACAAGTCTTAGCTAATTTCTTAGCTGACCATCCTATTCCAGCCGATTGGGAAATTTCTGAAGATTTTCCTGATGAAGAAGTCTTCCTTGTGAACATCCTCCCTCCATGGATGATGTTTTTCGATGGGGCAGCACGATCAGATGGGGCTGGAGCAGGCGTAGTTTTTGTTTCTCCAAAGAGACATGTCATTCCATACTCTTTTGCACTTGCTGAAAACTGCTCAAATAATGTAGCTGAGTATCAAGCCTTGATTATCGGCCTTCAAATAGCGAATGAGATGAACATCACGGACCTCGAAATATATGGAGACTCTAAGTTGGTGATCAACCAACTTCTTAAAGAATATAAGGTTAAGAAAGATGATCTAGTACCGTACCATCGTTACGCCTCTCATTTGTTGGAACGGTTTGATAGCGTCATACTAGAGCACATTCCAAGAAAAGAAAATCGGATAGCTGATGCTTTGGCAAATTTGGCTACAACATTAGCGTTAACTGATGAAGACCTGGTTGATGTTCCTATATGTCAAAGATGGGTCTTGCCACAAGTCTTGGAGGATAAATTTGAAGAAAGTAATGTGGTTTCTTGTTGGACACAAGAGGAAGAAGACTGGAGAATCCCTATCATTGATTATCTGGAACATGGAAAGCTTCCCGAAGACCTACGCCATAAGACTGAAATACGAAGGCGAGCACCTCGTTTCATCTATTACAACGATACATTGTATAGGCGTTCCTATGAGGGTCTTTTCCTTCGCTGCCTTGGAAATGATGAAGCAACGCATGCAATGAAGGAGGCACATTCTGGGATTTGTGGAGCTCATCAATCTGGTCCAAAGCTGCACTTTCGCGTCAAAAGAATGGGTTATTATTGGCCCACCATGGTCAAAGATTGCTTGGAGTATGCAAAAAGGTGTCAAGCCTGTCAATTCTATGCCAACTTCATACACCAACCACCGGAACCATTACACCCTACTGTGACGTCATGGCCGTTCGATGCATGGGGATTAGATGTAGTTGGTCCTTTAGAAAAGTCTTCAAAAGGCCACTTGTATATCTTGGCTGCAACTGATTATTTTTCAAAATGGGCGGAAGCTGCACCCTATAAACATGTGAAAAAGGAAACAGTGGTTGACTTTATCAAGTCCAACATTATTTATCGATATGGTGTCCCTCGATACATTATCACTGATAACGGGATGAATTTTAAAAATAGTTGGGTAACTGACCTTTGTGAGAAATTTGGATTCAAACAACGTAAATCCTCCATATACAATGCCCCTGCAAATGGTCTCGCAGAAGCATTCAATAAGACTCTATGTGAGCTATTGAAGAAAGTAGTCAACCAAACAAAGTGAGATTGGCATGAGCGAATGGAAGAAGCATTGTGGGCATACCGCACTACGCATCGGACACCTACTCAAGCAACTCCATATTCTCTGATCTATGGCGTAGAAGCAGTTCTTCCATTGGAACAACAAATCCCTTCATGAAGGATAGCCATACAAGAAGGTCTTACAAGTGAAGAAAATGCCATCTTACGTCTTCAAGAACTGGAAGCATTGGATGGAAAGAGATTAGAAGCTCAACAACAGCTAGAGTGTTATCAAGCTCGACTTTCTAAAGCGTTCAATAAGAGAGTTCGACCTCGATCATTTCAAGTTCGAGACTTAGTATTAGCTGTTCGTAGACCGATTGTCATAAATCGTAAGGGAAATAAGTTTGTATCCAAATAGGATGGACCGTATGTTGTTCGCGAAGTTTATACTAACGGCGCATATCTCATTATTGATGAAGACGGAGTAAGAGTGGGGCCCATTAATGGTAAATTCCTGAAGCGCTACTACCCATGAAGGCAATGCTCCTGATCGTACGAGCTTAAACTGCACTATGCTCCTGGCCTACATGAGTTAAAACTGTGATTGCTAAAAAAAAAAAAAAAAAAAAAAAATGGCAACATACTCCTGGCCCGCAAGAGTATAAACTGTGAACGGCAAAACCAATAAACAATGATAACATTTTTATTCAAAAAAAAAAAAAAAAAATTGCTCGTCACGAGATATCAAAAGGACTAGTCACAATTAATCAACTTGGTTTACTCTCAAAATATTATTGTTGCTCGTCACAAATTTTCAACTTGGCTCGCTATCAAGATGTTGTCACTCATCATACGATATCAAAAGTGCTCTTCGCACTCTGTCAACTTGGCACGCCGCCAAAATGTGGCTGCAAAGAAGAATTTTGGTCCGTCGTCATAGTTATAGCTACAAAAAAAATTTTGATCCGGCAAAATGTAACTACAAAGAAATAATTTTGGTTCATCGCCAGAATTGTGGCTACAAAGGAAATTTGATCCGTCGGCAAAGTGTAGTTTCAAAGAATAATTTCAAAGATTGTCGGTTCGACGTCAAGGTGTCGCTATAAAAAATGACTTGCCGCCAAGGTGTCGTCGAAGAATCCAGTTCGTCATCAAGGTGTGGCTAGAAGAAATAAATAAATTTGATTTGCCGCTAAGGTGTCACCGAAGAATCCGGTTTATCATCAAGGTGTGGCTGGAAGAAATAAATAAATTCGATTTGCCGCCAAGGTGTTGCTGAAGAATCCGGTTCATCGCCATGGTGTTGTTGCAACAAATTTTTGACTCACCGTTGAGGTGTCGTTGAAGAAAAAAAATAATAATTCTGCTTGCCGCCGAGGTATTGCTGAAAGAGAAATTTAGCTTTCCGCTGAGGTGTTGTTGAAGAAAAAAGTTAGGCCCACCGCCAAAGTGTAGCTGTAAACAATAAAACCAAGAAGAATATTAGTGGCTGGGCACCAACATTTGAGAAATGCTTCATCTTCATGGCGATCATCTGAAAATAGGGAGGCAAATAGATCACCATATAGTTGTTATTTTGATAGAAATTTTTCCTTGATAAGGGAAACCACCTAGCATATATAAATCTCGAAGAAAAATTTCGTTTGCCGATAGAACCATGAAAAGTATTAGTGGCTGGCCCCAACATTCAAGGAATACTTCATCTTCATAGCGATCATATGAAAATAGGGAGGTGAATAGATCACCGTATAGTTGTTGTTTTGATAGAAATTTTTTCTTGATAAGGAAGACCGCCTAGCATATATAAAGGTCGAAAGGAAATGGATAGCTCGCTAATAGAACAATGAAGAGTATTAGTGGCTGTCCCCAACATTTAAGGAATACTTCATCTTCATGACGATCATAGGAAAATAGAGAGGCGAATAGAGCACCATATAGTTGTTGTTTTGATAGAAAATCATGGAAATGCGCCAAGACATCTTCTAACCACTCCCAATATAGTTCGGTGTATAGCAATTCAGCAGGAAGTTTATAGGGAATACTCCATGATATTTCCTTCGCCTGAACATTAAGACCCAATAGTGAAAACTGATTTTCTTCAACAACTCTCTCATGAAGTGAAGAATTTAGTATCAAGGCTTTAGAGACAATAGATTTTTCATTAATCTGATCAGGACCAAAGTCGGTGAGTTCGCATGTGGCCGTGCATGTCCAATGAGATGAACAATGTTTATTGTTAGAATCAGGCACTTAAATAGCATTGAGACCAAAAAGTGAGTCATATACACTTAATGTCGTTCCTTGGACTCGTTGACTATTTTCGCTCTCTAAGATAGTCAGCTTTTGCTTTGCGAAACACTTGAACACCACCATGATGGATAACAAAGCTCAAATCGGTGTTGTCTAGAAGGAGGATTCAATTTCTGCTATGGTTGACACAAATCAAGTTGTTATACCCAATCAAGCCCTGCAAAGAAAAAAAAGGTGGTTAGAAAAAAAAAAAAAGAGAAGAAGAAGAAGAACAAAAAAAAAGGAAAGAAGAAAAAAAGAGTGTGAAAAAAAAAGGGAAAAGAAAAAAAGGAAGGAAGGAAAAAAAGTTGTGAAAAAAAAAAGGGAACAAAATCGTGAAAGAAAACGAGGAAAAAAAAAAAAAAAAAAGAAGAAAAAAATGGGTGAAAATTTTTTTTAGCGTGAAAAAAAAACCCTCTCAAGATCAGTGAAGTTTTGCATTTGGAAGTTAGCTTCTACAAATTTATTAGCCTTGATTATTTTTTTTTTTTAATATTCTTCTAGCTTTAGCCAAACACAAAAGATTCTATATGTTTCTAATAATAACATTAAGCCTTTTCATGTAGATTCTAAAACTTCCAGTTTGGAGCTATGACTATTACTTGACCTGTTTTGATAGTTCTTTGTTTTGTTGTTTTGTGTGTATAGTTGTAATACATGATGTATATGTACATAGGAATACGGGAAGAGGCCATGTGATTGAAAAAAAATTGGATGCAGTTTGTGTTCCTACGAAGAAAGTCAACAAGGAAAAGGAAAAAAGATGAAAGACATGTGCAGTAAAAGAAAGAAAGAGATTTTGTTTAACATACCTTCACGGGAACAGAGAAAAGTTATGTGAAACGATGCCGAGCCAGGCAGACAATTTGGTGCGCTAAGCTGGTCGACGTGACTCAATGCTTGAAGTATCTTTGGGTTTGAAGTTGACTTGCTAGCTTTAAAGTGATACTCAAGAAAACACGGCATTGATCATACTTATAGAGAAAAAAAAAATCCTTTCTATAATATGATTTTTGGACTTATTGTTCAAATTGGAAAGTGAAGAATTACAATCCAAGGTTGAATAGAAAAGTGGGAAAAAAAATTCCAAGGTTGAATAGAAAAAAAAAAAAAAAAAAAAAATTCCAAATTCAAAGTTGGATACTTCAAGTCCCACTTGAAAAAGGAAGCAAATCTTGTTAAACATGGGACTTGAAGTGGGGGCAATTTGTAGACACTAAAATTTAGTGGGCTTTGGTTTTAACGAATGGACCCATTAAATATAGGCCTAATGTTTAAATAAATTATTTAATTTACCAGGCTTGGTCCACTTAAATTATTCAATTAGCCCAGCCCAGATAATTAAATGAAACGATAATTATTCCTAATAAAATATATTTTGAATAATTATCTTTAAGGATAATTTTCACAATATAACCGGCCCGGCCCAGTTATAGTTTTATCCTTATCAGGAGATGACACGCGTCATCATCCTATTAATCCAAGAAGCCTATAAATAGAGGCTTGGAGGAAGAAAAAAAGGGGAGAGGATTCAGAATTCAGAAGTCTACAAATTCAGATACAAATTCAAAATTCAGAAATTCAGAGACTCAGAAATCCAGAGACTCAGAATTCAGACACAAATTCAGAATTGAAACCCAAAAGCGAAGAACATCAAACACATCCAACAACGTGCCGTTCTTCATCAAATTCCACAGTGATTCAAGAACAAGCTCGTGCAGCCCTTGGATCCAACCAACCAAAAACAAGGAGATCGAATCAGAGGACCATTCTTTTTTGTAAAAGATATTACAAAGGACTGTACTCCACATTCATAAATTAATAAAATTCTATTTTGCTCCATATTTTGTTTCTATTGCAGACTTACAAAATTTGTGTGTACAACCCCTAGAAAACCTTAAAGGTAAAATCAATAGTAAACAACTGTTTACAACTAAATACTGAATCATAAAGGAAACTCCTATGTAGACAATTCGGAAGAATGAAGTGGATGATCCCTGCTCAGCACGAATAATCCCTACTCCTGACGAATACCTGAAAAATAATAATGGGTCAGGCCTACAAAAAAGTTCTACTCTACTACAATCTAAGCAGAGATCCGATACACGTATACATCCTAGTCAATCCAATAATAAGTAGTAGTCTGTATATATATAGATACACACTATAAGACGCTCTCTATACTATAGGTCTGTCTTAACTTGAATAGAAGGCAACATGCAAATCGCACATAAAGTGGGCATGAGTACCTAGACCTACCAGGGCACCCAGATGTCTGCTATATCCAGTTATTCATCCCAGGCAATATACGCACCCTAACCATGATCTTAAGACTCAAGCTCATATCATGGCACCATAATTATATATATATATATAATCCATCTTATCGAACTATAATTAATCCTCTATAAGTCATTTAACTTGTTCAGCTGACTTGACTTAAATATAGGTTGGACTTAACATTTTTTTCGTTAATCCATCCCTTTACATAATAATAGGTAGGATTAACTTCTTTGGTTAATCCATCCCTAGAATGCCACCGTTTCATACTAGTGCATTAAACCACACAATCCAATACATGATGCAACATCCAAAGTAATACATCAAATAAATCCACAGTTGATGCAATAATTTAAATACATCAAAAATCCAGAATTAAGTATAATAAGGTCAGACCGAATACTTGATCATATTATTCTGCCAATGTATGATTAAAATCATATAACATCCATATTAATTGCTAAGTTATTTTTAAGCAATTAATTCCTCCCTTCCATCAAATAATTAATGAAGAAATAAATTAATACATCAATTAAATCCAGAAGTCTGCATACTCAACATTAGATAAATACATGACTAAATTATACTGATAATCCATGATTTAAATCATTTAACATCCATTTAAATTGCTAGATTATCCTTACTCATTTAACCTTTTATCCAAGTAGTCCATGTGACCCATTGGGTAGTCCATTACTACTATCCAAATCCAACTACTTCTTAAATTAAAATAAAAATAAAAATAAAACAATTAATCATTTAAAACTAACAAATAATAGACAAGACATTTCACACAATCAAATAAGCAATTCTCACACTATCAATTAATTAAAATACACAATTAAATCACATATTTCAAATAAACAATTAATCAAATAAACTCATAACCACATAAGCACATAGTCACATAATCAATTAAAAATGCACATGAAATAAATAATTAAATTCCAATTATTTCCTTTTTAAAAATTAGGGGTATTAACATTCTTCCTCCCTAACAAAAAGAATTTCGTCCTCGGAATTCACGAAACTCTGAATTCTTTTCTTTTAAATTCATTTTCGTTCTGTTGTGGACTCTACCTCTGTGTATAGGCTCCACTGAATTCCAAATCCTCATAGAAAATTTATGGTTCCTATATTTAAGAAACACAAAAATATACTACACGTAGGTTGTTTCTAACAAAAACTCGACCTTATCCAATTTTTATACAAGGGTACCAATCCATATTCCTTCAAGTTCCATAGCATAGATTCGCAAAACTTCTATGCACCCAACGCTAATGTTTTAGTAATGCTAATCTAGAGGCTACCGCCTTAGTGGATAAACACAATCCTTGAAAAGTCAATTTAAATAAGTAAAATTGACCTCTTTCCAAAAATCTCTTTGCTTCCTATATGGAAGACGTCACAAGCAAACTACTTCCCTACTTCCTGATAGAAAACTCTAGTATATGAGTTCGACTATGTACGTAAATCTATTGCCGTCTCCAAACTGCGCGAAACCTACTACCAAGGAGAGTCTTTCTCTCCATCATATCCTTAAATGAAGTTAAGGTCGGATTGTATAACTTTTGCTTCCATTTCAATCCGACAGGTGAGAGGTCTGCACTATATAATATACAAAATCTCAAACGTTATCACACTAACCTCCTTGTGCCAATAATATGACAGACAAAAATCTGAAAAGCGAAGTAACCACTTCCAACTATCCACGAAAACCTAACATATTTATCCAAAGCTTATCCTCCATGATCAAATATAATTTCTCGATCAAATCCCCCGTCTAGAGATATAAAGCATAGCTGCTGCACCAACATCTTCAGAAAGTTCCTTCGACATAGCACTTTTTATCTGCTATAATGGATAACCACATGCTATAATTTCATTATCAGTGCAATGTAGAACTAATATGAAGCTCTAAAGTGAACACTACTAGAACTAATGTCCATAAGCGAACTTGTTCAATCCATCACTCTTAATCCATATGGAATTAAAATTCTAATCAATGTCGATAATTTCTAGCAACCATCCACTCCTGATTAGTCCTACTCCCATTATATAGGAAGTGGCAAAAATCTCTAATAATATCTGATTATCAATTTTCTACCTTTCTAACAGGTATTCCACTGAGATATAGTTATGTACTCATCCCTATCCGTACCTGTTCCTCAAGATCGACATTGGATGTCATGATGTAACATATAACTATCTGAGTGCTCAGTGAAAAATTTACGAATTTGACATCTCAGTCACCTCGACGTCATTCACAGAACCTACTAATCCTCCTCCAGTACCTTAAGCTCTATCTGAGTAAAGTAACACTACCTCCAGGGTAAGCTCTAATATTTAAAATTGACCTCCTTAGTTACCATTGTAATAGCAAGTGTCATTATTACATATGATATACATTCAACTGATAACTCAACAACTAGCCGAAAGATTTAAATATCATATCGGTTGTTGAAAGCATCTATTTCCCTATTTGCTTCCACCAGGCAGAACGTGATACAAAGTGGGAATAACCACTTCCATCCATCTAAACCATCTCGTAATCTGTTCTACTTGTATGAACTGATATCCTACCAGTTCAAAATAGACAAAATTAAGCTGTTTTAACTTATCAGTCAACCAATATCCCAACCACAATCCTGACCCTTATGTGAAATCAACAATCCCTTAACTAAATCCATGAAAAATGCTCTGTCATTTCCACTTCAGTATAGGAAATGGCTGTAAGGATCTAGTGATCTCTGATGGTTCATCTTGACCAGCTAATAAATATTAGACTTGGAGACAAAATATTTATGTCCCTCTTTCTGCCTGTCCTCTTAACATCTGCTTCATACCGTGAAGCATCATGTTTCCACCAGGATGAAGAGAGAACTAAGAGTTGTGAACCTTGGTCCTTGCATCCTCTTTCCAATTTGTCTTCAGAAAGTACCGTTAGTCTGGTACCACCAGCCATCGTTTGCACCCATTGTTTAAATTGGAGTATCTTCAAAAGTTAACTCCTCAACTGAATCCATGCACCACTGATCCATGATAAACTTGCCAATAATGAAAGTCAATTGGTAATTCTATTCATCAAAAGTCCACTAACTACAACTTTCTCATACACATCGTGCACCTCTTCTTTATATAGGTGTTCGATCTCACCATCATGTATTTGACACATCCTACATCATACTTCTTTAACAAAAGTAAGTGTCAATTAGTTTTCATGTCTAACTTAAAAAGAATATGGAACCTTTCCATCCTCCAAATAAGTCATCAGTTTCCTAGCAACAACTAATTGTTGCGAATCATGACCTAAATTTTTTTTTTTTTTTTTCCATATTATTTATGCAAGTGAAAAAGACTTAGTTTCTTCCTCCATATGCAACACCGGCAACTCCTCCTAATGACACACCCTAGCGAATAAATTCTCGAATAAGAATAGACTAATAAATATTTATTCAATCTTTTATCCTTACTTGGCGTCATTCTAATAAGTACTTAAACCATTACTAAATCCTCCTTCTGACTTGGAAACAACTTTTGAAATTTCCAAGAAGATGTTCTGCAACTCCGACACCTCTAACAAACCATCATGGAGTTATAGTGGTCTTTATTTACCACAACCTTATGAATATCGAAATATTAACAACCACCATTATCATGGCGTTGTAATATGATACGAATCCATACATAGCGTAAAGTATATCAACCTAATCGTTCTAGATTATTTGACTCGTAGTGATGGTGTAATTATCCCATCCTACATAGCATACCATACTGATGCATGTCCAGGTCTAATAAATTGGCTAGAATTATATATTTCTACCAAATCCTATAACCACATGCTCACAGTCCTGGCGTAAATAACGTTATTACTCCATGTTATTTAAAATAGTAGTTGGCTGATCACATAACTTGTGTCCCCAACTAAACCACATACTAATCATCCCAAATAGTTAAAGAAAAAAAAAACACGTATAACAAAACAATACCACAAAATATATAATCCTACTTAAGGCATCGTTCTTTCTAGAGAAGATCTCCTCAAAAATCAACTTGAAAAATTGTTTCACAAAATTTCCTTTTATAGTTTCGTAGGTAATTATCCAACCTCGAAACATATCCTTTAACCACAGCTTAAAAACAACCTCTATGTTTGCCTAACCAAATACCAAGGGCTTAACCCTCATCCTCCTTATACGCGGAACGTAAACTGTCTAACTTGGTTTTATAAAACAAATTAGAACATCAAAACATAATACCAATGCTCTCCTGAAATGATATGAAATCATACGTTTCGTTCTGATAAGAAGATCACCCTCTCGTAATCATTCATCTTTAAGATTTAGTTCCCTCTTTCCTGGATACCCTGAAATCTCCTCCATTAGGATCCTTTTCGGGCTCCTCCTCTTCGCTTGTCTCCTTTATGAGAATAATTGAAGTCGTGTTGGTCCCGATATGCGGTGACCTAACACGATCACCTAAATCCTTCCCTGGCTTAAAGTTTTAAAGTAATGCCAACTTGGAACTAAACCTTCGATCTCAAATTATGTCTTCTGGTAAAGAAATCGATAACGTACTCCTTTACTCCTTTGGGTCTTTGTCGTTTTTGCTTTGGACCCCATCCTCCTCCTAGTGTTAACTATTCTATAACCATAGAATATAATTGACATCAGCTCCTCCTAACGAACCATAAATAGAGTACAACGAATCCTAATATAGGCTCTAAGTTTTTAAGAGACGCAACGCGGAAGTCATATAACGAAAGACACTCTTAAGGACACTTAAACCTAGAGTGCTCTGATACCAATTGTGATACCCCCAGATTTTCGGATGCGGATTGGCCAGGCCCACGCTCGACTACCCGAGGATATCAAAAACAAATCAGTAATAATCAAACAAAGAGTACAAAATAGATAAATAAGAATAAATAAATTTCTGAAAGAAAACTATAATGATAATCCATTAATTGAAACCTCAGAATAAAATTCCATTAAATAATAAATTATTCTGATACAATTAATCCTCCAACAATAAAACTTGGGAATCCATACTGCGTGGACCCCTAGAAAACCTCAAACGTAAAATCAATAGTAAACAACTGTCTATAATTAAATACTGAATCATAAAGGAAACTCCTATGTAGACAATCCAGAAGAATGAAGTTGATGATCCCTGCTCAGCACGAACAATCCCTACTCCTGAGAATACCTGAAAAATAATGGTGGGTCAGGCCCACAAAAAAGTTCTACTCTACTACAGTTTAAGCAGAGATCCGATACACGTATACATCCTAGTCAATCCAACAATAACTAGTAATCCATATATATATAGATACACACTATAGGACGCTTACTAGACTATAGGTTTGTCTCAACCTAAATAGAAGGCAACATGCAAATCGCACATAAAGAGGGCATAAATACCTAGACCTACCAGGGCACCCAGATGCCTACTATTTCCAGTTATCCATCCTAGGCAATATACGCACCATAACCATGATCCTGAAACTCAAGCTCATATCATGGCACCATAATTATATATATAAAATCCATCCGATCCAACTATAATTAATCCTCTATAAGTCATTCAACTTGTTTAGCTGACCTGACTTAAATATAGGTACGACTTAACATTCTTTTGGTTAATCCATCCCTTTATATAAAAATAGGTAGGACTTAACTTCTTTGGTTAATCCGTCCCTAAAATGTCACCGTCCTATACCGGTGCATTAAACCACACAATCCAATACATGATGCAACATCCAAAGTAATACATCAAATAAATCCACAGTTGTTGCAATAATTTAAATACATTAAAAATCCAGAATTAAGCATAATAAGGTCAGACCAAATACTTAACCATATTATTCTGTTGGGTCAAGTGCAAAAAACACCCCTATACTATGCTTACAATGCATATTGCACCTCTCCCATGCAAAAAAAAGACCTCTAAACTATGACATTTGTGCAAATAAGTCCTATTTATAAAAATTGGACTAAAATACCCTTAGTAACACATTTTATAATATATATATATATATATATATATATTAAATATTTTGTGAAATGACTAAAAAGGGTTTGGCCCTTTTTCTTCTTTATCTTTGTTTGCCGCTGTAGAGAGGGAAGGGAAGATTAGAGAAGACCCATCATCTCCAGCATGCTTCCTTCCATTCAAAACAACTATTTAGCTTAAAGAATTATATTAAAACACTAAAATATGTAATTTTACAAATTATATATGTATAGATACGTATATATACACAGACACACACACACACCCACACCCACACACGGGTCGACTAACAAACTGGGGAAGAGGTTCAAGCATCAGATCGAGCGCCTTGTGTTAGAATTGTAAAGAATACCAGATTGATGCTAGGAAAGGGTTCAGAGTAAGATATCCATGGTGGGCCACTTTCCGGTCAATGAGCTTCGGCGGGATGGAGAACTCGTCGAGCATGGAGGGAGGTATGGCGCCGGTGGGGATGCACTCGAGTCTCGAAAATAAAGGTCTCGATCTCGAGGTTAGAGGGTGTCAAAGTGAAGTTGCTGTTCTTGTGGGTTGACATCGTCGAGGTGAATCCGAGTGACGATGACCTTTAATTTTCCGTCAGGATTGCATCGGCCGAGTTCTCGATTGACAACTTTGAGGAGAGCCCTCAATGTGGGTGTGGATTTGATTGTGACAATCAACAAGTAAGCAAGCTTAGAACATACCCTTTTGGTGTTTCTTCATATTAGTTTAATTTTCTATGATGAAAAGCATCTGCTTTGGAACTTTTGAAATGCTTTGTGATTAATCTATATGGGTGTAACTTACTTTGGTGAATTGTTGGTATTTTAATTGATTTGTTTGACTTTGTTCATCGACTTCAATGGTTTATTATTGAGCAATGGATAGTGGGAAAATAAGTAATTTCAGACCGTCGACAGCCTCCATCTCTCCTCTTTGACCTTGACATCAACAAGATGGGTTTGGTAGGGGTATTTTTGGAAGAGTAAAAAGGGTAAAATGGGTATTATATTAATTGAGGGATGTTTTTGCACAAATTGAAAAGAATAAGGATATTTTTTGCACACCTTTTTTTAATAGGGGGTAATATTACTATGAAAGGTATAGTTTAGGGGTGTTTCTTACATTTGCCCATATTCTGTCAACGCATAATTAAAATCATATGACATCCATATTAATTACTAAGTTATTTTTAAGCAATTAATTCCTCCCTTCCATCAAATAATTGATGAAGAAATAAATTAATACATCAATTAAATCCAGAAATCAGCATACTCAACATTAGATAAATACATGACTAAATTATACTGATAATCCATGATTTAAATCATTTAACATCCATTTAAATTACTAAATTAATATTACATAATTTCATCCTTCGTTAACAATATACAGATTTATTTAAAACATTATATTGTTCATATCCATGACAAATTAACATAAATTATACATTCGAAAAAATAATTATGCCAATTTAAATTATTCCAACCATCCATTATAGCCTAGGTATGTTTTAAACCCTTATGTAATCCAAAAACCAGTTCCGAACACGCCTTAACCAAAAGTCCAGCAAGAAAGCTGCCTCTATTGGAGACGGAGTCGCTCCATTCCAATTGAGCCGCCTCCATTCTGAATGGAGCCGCCTCTACTCCTGCTATTTTCCATCTTTTTCGTCTCCGGCGAGTTCTAATCCCTCTGTACTCCATTGTTATTGGTCCCAAGGGTTTAAACCTTGTACCACATCATCCCAGTAATATATATAAAGTTGATATGCATCATAAACATAACTTACAACAAGATTTCAGGCAAAAATTATCAAGATCAAGAAAAATATAAAACATACATATAACGTTAATTTAAATCTGTTTAAGCATGCATACAAGATCAATTTATTGTCTATTTAAACCCTAGAATTATCCTAGGCATTCATAGAACACGAACCTAAGGGAGAGAGTAGGAGAATAACTTGTCTTTAAGGATTTCGGATTGAAACCTTAAACCGCCTTCATCTTGCTTGATTCCGCCGACCTAGGTTACTATCGTCGTCCTCTACAGGTTGGTCTACACCCACATGAGCAACCCTTATACTTCCTTCTTTGGTTCGGCCTCCTTTCTTTGGCCGCACCTCTCTTCTTTCTCTCAACTCTCTACCTTTTTAAGGACGTGAATAGGGTTTCTAAACCCTTCGCAGACATAAGGCATATATATACACATATATGCTATACAATAAAACCCTAATCCTAATTATACCCCAAGATTAATACAATAAAAGGAAAAGGAAAAGGAAAATAAAATATAAATATAAATATACATACATATACTACATCTGATAAAACGTGACTATATATACATATATAATATATAATTATAACTATATATATATATATATATATATATATATATCACTAACTATCATAATTTTACTATTAGTAATAAATAAATACTAATAATAATAATTAAACTATCCTTACATATATATACTCATATATATTTATATATATATATATACACACACACACACACACACAGCTATCCATGGGTAATTATCTATACCCATCTAGTCTCTTATCCAAGTAGTCCATGTGACCCATTGGGTAGTCCATTACTACTATCCAAATCCAACTTCTTTTTAAATTAAAATTAAAATTAAACAATTAATCATTTAAAACTAACATATAATTGACAAGAAATTTCACACAATTAAACAAGCAAGTCTCACACTATCAATCAATTAAAACACACAATTAAATCACATATTTCAAATAAACAATTAATCAAATAAACTCAAATAAACTCATAACCACACAAGTACATAGTCACATAATCAATTAAAAATGCACATGAAATAAATAATTAAATTTCAATTATATCCTTTTGAAAATTAGAGGTATTACACATACTCCCATGCTTTTCAGCAAATGCAAAAAGTAAGTTGCCTCCATATGGGCCGATGATAAACAATGAAATAAAATTGCCTCCATATAGGCCGATGATTTAAACTAAGCAAGAGGAGTTTAGAATAGCTCACAAAGGTCTTTAAGCAACTTCAAGAATTTTTAAGCTTTTTGCTTTGCTTTTGCAATTTTTTATTTTATGTTTTTTATGCTTTGCTTTGCTTCCCTTGCTCCAAGTACCTAGTCAAAGAGTGACAATGTGAGAAATAAAATAAAAATAAAGTAAAGGAAGGATAAAAGGAATACTAATTCCTAATCAATCCTTAGTAATGCGTTGCTAATCCCCGGCAACGGTGCCAAAACTTGACGAGGCCGTCGCTTGCACATGCCAAATTGATGTTGTGATTGTGGTTCAATTAAAGCCTTTTTGGTCAAATTTGAATTTATAAAAACCACTACTACTTCTACTACTAACATAGCAAGAGTAAGTAGGGATCGTACCAAGGGAGTTGCAAGATACTACAGAATCAATATTAAATTAGTAGGTCGAATGATCAAAAAAGGGTTTGGTTGGTTAAATTAAGCTAATGATTCAATTAAAAATATGCAAATTAAGAACAATCTAGAGGTTAAGGTATAAAGAATGAGAGAAAAGTCTTGGAGTATAGAGTTCACCACTAAGCTTTACTTCACTAAATATTTAGCATTTGTCAATTTAGGAGGATTCCATGTTCTAAATGAAATGTGTTTGTCATTAATTGAAATACTAAGCATGGATGACAAATTAAGCATAAATTGTCTAATCAATCTAGTGAGCAGCACAACCTATCAAACTAAACCATTAACCATTTAATAAACCTACAATTAATGCACACACAAAAATCTAGAGAAATATACTACTTGCACTCATAAGCATGGACTATCAAACAACAGGAATGAATTGTCTACCTATCTAGGAATTTAAAGCAACTACATTATAACTAGACTAATGACAAGGAAATTAAACTAATTAAGCTAAGGAGGTAGCACAATCCATCAAGAAATAAGCATACTCCATCAAATAAACCAAAAAAGTAATCAATTAAGCTCAATGCCTTGACCATCACTAGATTTACAATTCCAACACACATAGACATGCATCAAACTCATAAAATCTAGTGTAAGCACATGACCATTTATTCTATCATACATAGACATATGAATAGAAATAAAAGATCAATTGGAAGAATTAATCCATACAAATCATGTAAAAACTCAAGATTTATAATATTCATGGTCAAAACATTATTTACAACATAAATCCCCAAAAACTACAAGTACTTAGTTTAAGAAGCAAGCCTAGGGGCTATCTCTAGTCCCAAAAGAATGATTTAGCCATTCATGGTTGTTGTCATCCAACCCTCAAGGGCTATCTTCAATGTAGGCACCATCTTTTTCCTCTTTGCTTTGCTCCAAAAACCTTAATTCTAGAGAGAGTAAAATATCTAATAGTTATGTCTAAAAGTTGAAATATTTGGGAACCAAAATCAACAACCCTATACAATTGGTTTCATTTGATTTAAATACCAGCCTCTTTGAGTAGGTAACAAGTCAGAAAATAGGCCTTTGATTAGTGCAAACTCGCAGCTACAAAAGTTAGTGGAGTTCGGGCGCACTAGGGAATTAGACAGCTCACTGCCAGCAGAGTCTTTGATCGATTCAAGCTGGCTTTGATCGATTGAAGCTTGCTTTGATCGATCGAAGATGACGTGGCAAATATATTTTGACAACTGGCAACCTTATCCATTGAGCTGGCACCGCCTTCTTTTCGATCGATTGTAGATATCTTCGATCGATAAGGGTTTTCTTCGATCGATCAAAACTTGAACAATTCAGCCTTTTTTTTTTTTTCTGAATTTTCTTCTTGACTCCAAAAAGGAGCTAAAAGGCTCTTTTTAGCCTATTTGAACCTTATTGACTTGAAATAGATAAAAACATAAATTAAAACTAAAACGGGAAAGTAAGATAGATGAATGGACTAAAATATCCTAACTTAAGTACTAAAATGCATCACATTTGAGTACTTATCACACTCCTGTAGGGAAGGAACTCTTCTCTTTCAGACACCCTAATGTTGAGGCGATGGTGGATCATTTTATCACTCAAGACTCTCCACTGAACTCCAAAACTCTCCATCGAGGCTCATCGTGATGCCAGCATTCGTGGACTCAATTCACACCTCACTCGATTTCTGAATGAGTTAGAAGCTGAGAGAATAACCGGTGAAGCCTTTGATCAGATGAGGAAAGCTAGCCAAAGCTGTTGCTGGTGGGAAGCCCCAATTGACAAGCTCGGATTGCTAGAGCTTGAACAACTTAGGGACTCCATGGAGGAGCTTAAGAAGAATGTTACAAATCAAACTAACAAGTTGTTAGTCAAGGCCAGAAATGGTTCGTCTTTTTTTTGCAAAGAATAGTATTGGATTCGTTGTTCCTTTTGAGAAAAAGCTTAATGATTTTAGCCATATGGATTCAAGCAGTACTTTTCAAGTGCAAGCATCATGTTGTCCGAGCAATTGGATTGTTCATTGCGTTTGGAGCCCATATTCGACCCTTGTACTAATCATTGACCCCTAATATTCTTGCCCTAAAATTAAAAAATAATAATAATAATACTACTGCACTACTCAAGTACTCTAGAGTTTTGGATACGGTGGTCATGGATTTTTCTGAAGTTTTATTGTCCATAATTGGGGCAGTTTCAAGCTAGTATCGACTAGACTATGCTGTCAATTTAATTTTCTATTTTTCAGTTGTGTGTACATAAATGATGCAATAATGAATATGGTATTTATTGTTTTATTTTCAGTTACAATTAAGATTGCTTACATTTTTTTTGGATGTCTCACCAAAGGAAGCACAACCAATTTCCACTTGATATTGATTGATGATCACGATGATATGATTCATATTTTGGATTCTTAATGTATGATATGATTAAATCAATTACAACATGAACTTTTAGAATCTGTGCACCTCCCGGATCTTTCCAAAGCCGCTATACCATGGGGGCAGGTAACTAATTACTTACAAAATAGCATAAGATTGAGTTCATATGTGAAATATTAGCCTAGCTAGCTATTAGACATGATAAAAACAAAAAAAGTAAAAATAATTTATTGGTGCGATAAAGACAAGAAGTCCAGATTATAATTAATGGCGTATTAATTAAAATTCATATGGAAAAAGATTTTTGTAAAAAAAAAAATAAATTAGAAATATAAATTGAGGACATTAGAGGCTAATTCTATTAGCTAAATATGGGCCACTTCTAGTGTATTGGACCATCATGCCCAAGTTATTAGGCTCATCCATATGAGTCAAGTTTCGGACATTTGAAATATGCTAATTTTTGGACTTTATAGTTCATAAACAAGTTGTCATTAACCCCCTTGGCCTAGTTGTTTTTATTTTCCGCCGACCCCCAGAAAGCACATGCCTTGGAGTCACTAGCTCGATCTTCAGAGACTTTTTCTTCTATAAAATGTGGTTTTTAAGGAATCACAATATGATTATTGAGGTTGCAAGGGTGCCTCGGATCATATTATCTACAGAGGGTTTCCTTTGATTATGACATAGTTGGCATGCTTTTCGAAACATGCACTAGTTGATTCTTTGGGATTAATTGCAGACTTGTGGCCATGCACAATAGCACTTGGAGCAAATAATGGATGAAATACAGTTATGAATGGGCCTAGTATACACTGTGGAGCAAAAATATATCATGCCTTGTGTCTTCTACCATAAACATATCTCCAATGACCTTGGCAGGACCTTTGTGTTCTAAAGAACATTGATTTTTACAGTAAGGAAATGAAGACAGACCTTTGGGGTCCTATTCTCTAACCGGGAGGGTGTGTCACAAGTTGCACGAAAGGTGAACAAAATTAGACCCCCTAGTCCTTACCAGTATAATTGCAATAACTTAATATGATTTTCTTGTGCTTGTCTACAGATTCACTACCAAAATTATAGAAGAATTCTTGTCATTTCATGATTGTGAAAAGCTTCCAGATACCACCTCATGGAGGTTAGTTTCAAAATTTTAATACATTTTTGAGTCAACAAGTTCGTCTCAAGATTATGAATATCTCACTCTGGAGGTCGGCTCCACACTTGCCAAAGTCTTCTGTAATCATAGCCAGGTTGAAATTCGAGAATAATCATAATTTTTATATTCTCATGCTTGGAGGGAGGATGTACATTGTTAATGAGAAAAAAAATTATAAGTTAGAGAATTTCTGTCTTGAATTTCTTTCTTATAATTTTTTTTTATTTTATGAAGAGCATTTTTATTTTTATGTTTTATTTTCTTGTTAGTATGCTAGCTTAAACACCTCTTTTCAAGGAAGTAATGAAGCCTTTATGGTTGAAATATAAGTAGTTGTATCTTTCATGTTGTGTAAGTTTTTCTATTTAGAATATTATTTTATTCTTCTATTTTGTGTTCTTATATTGATAAAAATTAGGAGGATGATTCTTCGTGTTTGCCAACTAATGGCAATTCGGAGAATGTCTACCTCTATTTACCAAAGATTATCAGATTAAGTAAAAATATGTTCTCTCATATATAAGCAAGTGTTATTTAATGCTATAATTTTCTTTCATCTTTTCAAGTTGTAATTGGACTAGTAAAGTAATTTGCTTATAGGAAGAAAATTTACATAAAAAAAATATACAAATTTATTTATATTGAGCCATAGTGGTGGATTCTTTCCCTTAAGATTTTTCCAATATTTGATTACAACCCTTCAATTCTAAGTTTTATTTTTATTATATTCTTAAAAATTTAAAATTGTTTTAAAAGTTCTTCTTTCTTGAATTTTGGTTTTGATTTTGAGTTTAGGAGTTTAAATCTTGAATGTGTGGTTCAACTCTGCTTATTACTATATCATTTTTATTTTAGTCTTTGAAGGTTTTTCTTTATTTTTGCACGAAGTGAGTGTAGAGAAGCAACTATAATATCCATAAATCTACCTTCGTCACATAGGTACGCTTGTTTGCCGGGGAGTGATATCACCAACTGAGAATTTCGTATAGAAGAAGAAGGTCGCTCCACACAAGGACTATATATGAGAGATGATTTATCAAAGTTAACCAGCTGCCCAGGCAACTTAGGGCTTTCCTTTGGATCAACTCTTACTTGGGTCTTCCTTCGGTTCTTTCTAGAGCAAAGCACTCTTCATTCCAATTTATTATGGAGAGGATTTCTTCAAGGTGTTCTGAAAACTTAGATTTAATATAACTATCCTTTTTTCATGATTTGTGCCCTTGGAGACACCACTATTAGGGATATGAAAATCTTGGGAAAAATTGGATTCAATTGTCAAATGCACCTATCAGAAATATGATTGACTACGGATTCAAGCCATAGTACACGGTTTCATAAAATGCACAATTTTCCAAAACTAAACCAGGCAAGATTTACGTGGAGAACATTTGGCTCAGCATGTTCTATTCAATACAAGTAAAAGAAGAACTCAAATTGGTATTCTTAAAAAAATTGAGGAACCAAAACAAAGTTAAGATGATATGGATCAACCCCTTGTTCTAGCGCCAAAGATCGTGCCATTTCCGAATGAACTGGAGTCACATTGCTTTTCAATATCTCACAAAATTCAGGTACTAACATTCATCTTTCACTAACATTAATATTTCAAATAAGAATGTTAGTACCTGAATTTTGAGAGTTTGAAAAGAGAACAGAGGAGAAAATAGAGGTTGAGCTCTCGAGTTTATAAGGATGTCAATTTAATCCGTCCCGCTGGGGCCCTACCATGTCGCCCCTACTGAGGTGGGTTTGGGATCATCTTAATAAGGTTAGGGATGGGGTTTGGAAAGAGGGTCTAAAACCCGAAAAGCCCGAACCTGCCCTAATTAATAGTGAACATATAAAGGAAAACTCTAAACTTGTCGACACGCGACAACCGACTAAGAGGCGTGAGTGTGAGCTGCTGTGATGGGGTCTACACCCATGTCTCTTGGTTGATTGTCGCGTATTGGCAAGTATAGCAGGGTTCATGTATAAATATCCTTTTATTAATTATAGTTTTTCTCTTTCCTTCATTTTAATGAAAGCTTTAAAGTTCAACTGACTTTTTTGTTATTATGCTTGTGAAGAATTTATTTATACTTAATTTATTTTTACAAAATTCGTCTTAAATTCATTTAAGTTTGAATCATTTTTCTTAAAAAAATATGTAGGCAGGCCCCCAAACCCACCCATTTGGATTTCCCTTAACCACCTTCTGCCCATACTTTCTCCGTCTAAAGCCATCATCAAGAATATCCTAGTTTTGTCAACTAAAAGCTCTATTTCTGCAATTCACATAAAACATAGCAGATTGAGAGCCAAGTGAAAGGTTTGATGCCTATACATTGAATAAAATCGTTACATTGTGTTATGCACGGAATGGGAAATAAAATTGATTTCTTTAATGTGTAGCAGCATTGTCAACAAATGAAATTCACAACATCTTTACACTCAAAGAAAAAAAGAGAATTCGTTTATTATGGTTTCTGTTAGTTTCTATCATCCTATTTTTGTTTAAGAAATGGTGCTTTAAATGCTAGATAAAAACAAAATAAAATGAGACTTTTTTGACCCTATAACACCGTCTAACAAATTAGAAGAGGGGAAAGGTGCATGAAAGGCAGTTGAATAGAGATGATTATGGATTAAAAATAGTTAACAAATTAGAAGAGAGGAAAGGTACTCCAAAGCAAGGTGTTGATTTTTCATTTCAAATCAAGTTCTTGTTCGAACATGAATGCTAAACCCAAATGGCATTGACATGAGCTCTTTAAGATTCTGAACTCAGAACCAATACCCTATACTTAAAACCAACATTAATGCATGATTTAAGGAATTTTTAAATATAGGGCATTCAAAGGTTGCTTTTTTTCCTTGCCATGGCCAACAATTTCATTTTCCGTCTTCAAGAACTGAACAAATCAAGCAATGAATTGAGGCTGTAAGTACAGGCATTTTGGACAATGTGTGTACGAAGAGCCGATACTTGGGAAGCGAACTCAACTGGAAAACTCGAAATTGAGGGTGTTGTCGTGGAACGGTTGGCGACTGGAATGGCCGGAGACAACCAATGGCGGGGAAGATGTTTGGAAATATAGAGTCAACCACGTCCGACACTATTGTATTTTACTCGTATCTACATCAGATATATAACATACACTGTTTCGAGTTTATAATATTTTGGGTTAATTACAATAGCGCCCTCTCAAGTTTGTCCTAATGACAGTCATATATGAGTTAGTCTCTTTTTGAACAATAACACCCCCTCAAGTTTGATAAAGTTAACGAAGACACCCCTGCTGCCTCTGACAAAAGCTAAAATGACATTGTTACCCTTTCACTTTTAAATTGCCTCATTTTTAAAAAATTTTTTTAAAAAAAAAAAAAAAAAAACACGCACACAGTGTACCAATTTAAGAACAAAAATACCCTCCACCCACAGTACTACCTTCTTCCTCATCTCTCTCCACCCACCCACCCCCCACCACCACCACCACCACCTCCATTACCAAATGTATGCTAATATATATATATATGTATATAAATATATATAGAGGATGGTAAATATGAATCAAAACAGGATGGTAAATTTTTTTATTTATAATATATATATATATATATAGGATGGTAAATATGAATCAAAACAGGATGGTAAATTTTTTGAATCAAATTAGATATATATATATATCTAACCAAACAAATCTTTACCCTCCTTGCTCTGATCTTCTTTTTATTTCCAAAGTAAAATATGTCAGTAATCAAAATCAGACTTAATTGGCAGAAATCAGTAGGCATATATCATTGCCGGCCACCACACTTCCTCACCGCCGCAAGTTGCAGATCCACACCGCTGTCGCTGCAGGTTGCCATCGCAGATCGTCACTGGCGCTTCAGATACAACATTTTCACAACAAAATCACCACCATCCACACCCCCATTGAAGACCCACGGCGGCGAAACTAATGACAACAACCACTTTTTCCTTGCCAAAATTGTCAAAATGGGTTTATGGGTGCGAAAATTGAAGAGGGTAGAGAGATATTTGACCATGAAATCCTTTGTCTTTGGCTTCTCAAACTTATTCCCAAGCTTCTCCACTACCATGTTGATAACTGTCATGCCCAACAACGCCGTTGAAATCACCAATCTCTCCCCTTTTCAATTGATCTTGATGCTTCAATCTCTGGGTTTGGGGTTAAAGGACATCAAGCTAGTTTCGACGATCTTATTATTGTTGAAGATCTTGACGGCAATGTGGTCGGTGGTGGTGTCCCTAGCGTGGTAGATCTTAATCGTACTTTTGAACATGTGTTTCACACCCAGTTCTATCTTCATCACCTAATCATCCCTCCGACTGGGCTCCACCACCTTCCACTTCGTCACCGCCACGAACATCTAAGATGAAAGCTTAGAGAGATGGTGGTTCGTATACATCAAGGGCAATTCTGTCATTGATGTCTTTAGATATTTTCCATTAAAAAATTAATTAAATGTTGAAGGGCAATCTTGTCTTTTACCATTTTTTAGGGACTGTTTGGCTGAAATTTCTAATAAGGGGTGTCAATGTTCAAAAAAGGCATAACTTGTATATGACTGTTATTATGGCAAACTTCAAGGGGTGTCGTTGTAATTAACCCTAATATTTTGTATGAACTGGGCTCTTCAGCTTAGTCTAAGTTATTATTGGGCTTGTGTTGTGTACCCAACATCATCTAATGAATTAAGTGTCTATTTAAATTTTATTTTTTATTTTTTTATTTTTTTATTTTTTCTCGCTACTCATAATGTGCCAACAAAAATTAAAATATTATTTGATTAATATTTATGTGACTGGTGTTAAAATTAAGACATGATATTTATTTATTTATGTATAACTTTAATTTCGGTTACAATAGAATAACAAAATAATATTATCCTTACTTTTTTTAATAATATTTTACAAAATAATGATATATATAATTATGAGTATCTATCTATTCCAAAAATCATACATCAAAATAAAGAAAACCGAACGTATCATTAAAAAAAAAAATTTATAATTTATTTATTTATTATTAGGAAAATTCACATGCGCCTGATGAAATAAACATTTTATATGACAAATAAACTTTAGATATTATTTGATTAATATTTACATACTTAAGATGTGTGTATATTATTCTCCTTACGTTTTTTAATTATATTTTTCAAAATAATGATATATATAATCATGAATATCTAATTCAAAAATCATATACCAAAAAAAATATAACACTATTCCACAAGGCTTTGTTAGAGAAGTGTTTACAGAGATATGGGGTGGGATGCATTTTCAAAACACATTTTTACACTAACAAGGTAGCCGCTATATCCATTTCAAAGCAGTTCTTCCCTTTGCTACCATTGGGGCTCCCTAGCTAGGCCATCTTCCTTTAATTTGGGGTTAAGATTTGAAGACTTGTACATTTCCTTTATTCATCATCTTTTACTGTCTTGATGGTGGATTTAGGTTAAAAAACCGAGTTAAATAATTCTCCATATTTAGTCTATTGTGTGATTTTTCATTTCTGATATTTCTTGATTGTTTTTGTGCTTTTGTTGTGGTCCGCTGTGACAACACAGATTAAACACATATTTCATAGTTTATTCTTAAGTATGGACATTATTCACACCAGTCCAATACGATAAATAATACAATACATGCTTAAACCATGCATATGTTAAATACGTACACAACCAAATACTGATAGAGCAATACTTCATGATCAAGGATAAACCTCGATGAGAGACCTCAAACCCAGTATGGGGGTTGTCTTGTAGTTACTGAAACCAGCATCAAAGAAGAGCTTTCCCCATTCTTTCTCGTTTCTCTCTCTACCAGTCACCAAAACCATCATCAGCATATCAAAGAAGAACTGAGTTTCTAAAGATTCATCATCTCCTTTCTCATTTTCCACCATCATGTCTATGATAATCACCTATCCTCCCTTGTCCTTGCTTGGAATTGCTTCTTTGCATTTCTTTAGTATCTTCACGCTCTCTTCGTCGCTCCAATCATGCAATATCCACTGCTTGTCATTTGCACTCAAATTATCAGAAGAATAAATTTTCCAAAATCATGAATGAAAAATGTGAACAAGATCGAGTGCAGTTATTTATGTGTGTTTTTTCGACATGGATTGGATATAGCATAAATTTCATGTGAATGAGACGAGACAGTTAGTAAGAAGTATTTTATATTGTTATCTATTTATAGCTAGCTATAGGTTGGCACTGTCATATATTAATTTTTTTTTGAAAAACAAGAATAGCATATAGAACTAGAAAAAAGGTTTGACACTTCAGCATGAAGGTAAGTTTAGTTTTGAAAAAAGGGCAGTTCCATTAGCATGCCAGTTCTAATGAAATGAACTATGTATAACACAAAGAAAATTCTACCTGTATATACCTTTAAGAGAACAGCATCAGCAGGAGGAATTGCCTCAAACATGTCCCCACCAACATAGTTCAACTTCTTAGTCCCTTGCAAACCATCAACCACATGTGGTAGATCAAACACAGTGCACTGCAAATGTGGGAACCTATTGGCGATGGCTTTCGCGACAGTCCCTGTGCCACCCCCAACATCAACCAATGAATTCAACCCCTCAAAAACCACCTTACAATCTTTGACAACCACGCTAGTAACCAACCTTGCATCACTAGCCATGGCATCATTAAAGAAATGGTTCAGCTTTTGTTCATGGCCTAAGTAGTCCCAAAATGTCCTCCCATGAGCCGTGTCAAACGGCGTGGGATCGCCATTTTGGAACCACTGGCTCACATAATGCCATGGCTTTGTCAGAATAGGATCAAGCATGGCTAACAAAAATGGTCTCACACTCAATGGCTCGTCCTTGAGGAGGAGCCGAGACGCGGGTGTGAGAAAATAACCATCTTCTTCTCCTTCATCATCATCTTCGGATACCTTCTGCTTCACAAAGAAGCCGGAGTGAACTAGAATGCGCATGAGGCGATAGATAGACAATGTTTTGGCGTGGTTGATGTTGACCACTGCAACAAGCTCAGAGAGAGTCATGGGTTGGCCATGCTTGTGGATGATGTCTGGTACGCCTAGTTGAACAGCACATTTGAGTGACATAGAGTTTATGAAGTTGAATATGTGGTTCCATATGTGAGCTTGAGAGTGAAGTAACTCTTTATCAAACTCATCATTGGTCATATCCATCTTCTTTATGCTCTCTATTTCTCTAATGTTTTTGCGTAAAACTCTTAGAACATTGATCTATATATAGGAAGTGTCAGAAGTGCCACTAGCAAAGCACGACCAGAAATAAAAAAATATATAATAAAAAAAGAAGATGGCATACTCTTTCAATTTTTAATGTTCACATGAATCACATGATTCATATACATAAAATAATTAATTGTCCCATTTTTCTATACATTTTTAATACCAGAATGCGAATGAAAAAAAAAAAAATTAAAATACCAAAATGGCCATTTATATTCTATATAAGTGTCATTTTCCTTTTATTTTACCGCATTAATAATTGAATATAAAACAATTATATATTTTCATATGTATCAGCTCTACTTTAATTAATAATTACTTATAAGGAAAGAGATATGCTCAATAATAGTTTAGATGATTATTAACTCAAAAGAACATATACAGTATATATATAAAATTAAGAGTATAAATCATTTTAAATCAGAAGAAATATTCCAATTTCCATCTTACCCAAAAAAAATATTCCAATTTCCAAGTGATAGTTTGAAAGATAAAGTGATTCACTATTTATAGGATATAAGACTAATTAAAGCACTTTAACTTACAAAAGAAAAGCGGAAAGAAATATACAAACTGAGAAATGTTTAAGAGAGAGAGAACTTCAAACTTCAGATACCGAAAACTAAACAATGCCTTCGTTTATATAGAAAAACTAAAAATGCTTTTTACTATTTGGTAAATAGAAAAATACTATTCATAAATAGTGTTTGGATAAGTTAGAATCTACATTCACTGTTCATAAATAATGTTTTGTCTTTACTTTTTACTATTGATAAATAGTAGATTATGACATCTCTTCTTGTAGTCGTGTGCTGGATTGTTGTGCAGTCGATCAGGAAGAAGATAATGTCAGTCTTCCATTGCATTGATGAGATTATGCAGTTCACATTCATCTAATGGAAGACTGCTAACCGGACTTTGAGCATAATACTCATGCCAATCAACATTTGATTGTTCTGCACCCATAATTATCTCTGTGGGAGCTTTTAATGTGAGGCACTGAATTTCTTTTAAAAATTCATTAGCTCCAATTAACTGATCAACCGAATATGTTGGGTAGCCGATAGTCAACTGTGTGACGAAAAGTCTTCTTCCATCACATAACCATCTTCTTCTCCTTCAGTCATCTTCGGATACCTTCTGCTTCACGAAGAAGCTGGAGTGAACTAGAATGCGCATGAGGCGATAGATAGACAATGTTTTGGCGTGGTTGATGTTGAGCACTGCAACAAGCTCAGAGAGAGTCATGGGTTGGCCATGCTTGTGGATGATGTCTGGTATGCCTACTTGAACAGCACATTTTAGTGACATAGAGTTTATAAAGTTGAATATGTGGTTCCATATGTGAGCTTGAGAGTGAAGTAACTCTTTATCAAACTCATCATTGGTCATATCCATATATCTTCATTATGCTCTCTATTTCGCTAATGTTTTTCCGTATAACTCTTTGAAAATTGATCTATATATAGGAAGTGTCAGAAGTGCTACTAGCATGCATGCAAAGAATGACCAGAAATAGAAAATAATAATAATAAATAAAAGATGGCATACTCTTTCAATTTTTAATGTTCACGTTATTCATATACATAAAATAATTAATTGTCCCATTTTTCTATATATTTTTAATATCAAAATGGCGAATGAAAAAAAAAAAAAAAAAAAATTTAAAAATACCACAATGGCCATTTATATTCTATATAAGGGTAATTTTCCTTTTTTTTTTTTACCGCATTAATAATTGAATGTAAAACAATTATATATTTTCATATGTATCAGCTCTACTTTAATTAATAATTACTTATAAGGAAAGAGATATGCTCAAAAATAGTTTAGATGATTATTAACTCAAAATAACATATATAGTATATATGTAATATTAAGAGTATACACCATTTTAAATTAGAAGAAATATTCCAATTTCCAACCTACCCAAAAAAAAATATTCCAATTTCCAAGTGATAGCCTGAAAGATAAAGTGAATCACTATTTGTATATATAAGACTAATTAAAGCACATTTAAAATGAGACTGTTATAATAATGTTCTTAATGAAAAATGTTGGCAGAAGAGCCAAAAAAAACCCCTCATATTATCTCATTGTTGCATAATCTTTTCGAACTATTTTTTTGAAACAAGTTGTCCCATTAAACTATCAAAAGTAAACAAAATGCCCCCACCGGGAGCTAGTTTCCAACCAACTAAATAGCACAATTACTAATTTACCTTTGCTTTTAATTTATTATTAAAAATATAAAATATTATGGGTGTAAAATTCCGATAATGCCCTTAGATTTTTATGTTTTTCATCATCTTTCTGTTTCTCTTTCCTCTCTTTCTCTCTCTACGGGTTTCTCTTTACTCTCTTTCTCTCTCTAATCTAGATGTGTAGGAGAATGGGTACACTCACTGATGTGTAGGAGAATGGGAACACTCATTGATATGATAATCAGAAACTTTATATATATGTTATTTTCTGGATGGGTTTGATGATTTTATTGGGAACACTCCAATGAAACCTTCCTATCTTGATGGGTTGGATGATTTTATTGAGAAACAATGTAATGGAAACCTTCCTGATGTAATTATATAGTATTAAAATTTAAATTTAATTAAAAAATTGCTTATAGAGAACAGACCCAAGCTGATTCCTCCATTGATTCTGGCAAAGCTCAGAAGCTCAGATTGTTGGTTTACATTGAAACAGGCAAGCTCCGGCCTGTGAAGCCGGCCAGCTCTGAACCGAAGTACGCATTCACAGGCAAGCTCCCGCCTGTGAAGCCGGCCAGCTCTGATTCCTCCATTGATTCTGACCATGATCATTTACTGTGCATTCATTCTTTATTTCAAGGAATCCTAGACATATTTCTAAGTTCCATCCACATACAGAACAGAACCTCATATAAAACATGAAATCAATTCACAAAACAACTAAATCGAATAATAAATTTAACAATTTATGTATAAGAACAACCCTAGAAAAATAAGATTTACTAGATTAATTCGATTCAAGCATGACTAACGGATTACTTTTAATGCCCGTTTAAATCCTGGAGACTACCTAGGCATGCACAGAACACAAATCTAAGGGAAAAGAGCCTCTAGGTTTCGAATTGAAACCTTAGCTCCTTCTTCCCAGTTTTCCCGGCGATAGTGACTGCCGTCAAGAACTCCTGTGCTCTTGTTACAACCTTCGAACAACCCTCCACCTTTCTCCTTGGTCCGGCCTAATACTTTGGCCTAAACCCTAACTTTCTCTCTCTCTGGAAAATATTACGTGATATCTTTCTAGAGACCTTTAGCTATATATTTATAGGCTACATATATATGACTAACCATAATCCTAATTCCCAATCCAAATCGACTTAAAAAAAAAATGAAATTATTAAAAAGGTAAGTACAATTTGTTACGTATATAATTTATGTAAGTCTTTATTAAATAAATAAATTATACACATCCCATTATTTATTAATGGATTATCTAACAATACCTAAGTTACCATAATATTATAAAATAACTTAGAACATAATATGTGATACCCCCAAATTTCGGAACACGGGTTGATCAAATCTGCGTACAAAATTAAGGGATATCAAAACAATTAAAGTATTTAAACAAGCACAGAATACAAAGATAAGGAATAAATAAACCGCTGAAGAAAACTAATAAATAAATATTAATTAATGATTCTCCAACAATTACAACTCGGGAATCCCATAACTCAAGGACCCCTTTGACGATGTCTCGGCCATTCCTATATGCCAAACTAATGTAGTGAATGTAGGTTCAAGAAAAGTTTTTTGGGTCAAGTTTAAATTTATAAAAACCACTACTACCACTACTACTAACGTAGTAAGAGTGAGTAGGGATCGTCCCAATAGATTAGAGGGCTACTAGTAATGGAATCAATGCTTAGGGTTAGTAGGTCGAGTGATCAAAGGTAGGTTGATTAAACTACAATTAAGATTAAGCAAACTCAATGTAAAACAAGTAATTAAAAGATAGAGAAAACAAGAGAGAGAGGTCTTGGGACTTAGAGATCACCACTAAGCATCACTTTTCTACACACTCAATTCACAATTAATGAGGGGAAAAACATATGTTGCAACGATAGTGAGTGTGTGTGGTTATTTTAACAAGCATAGATGACCAATTAAGTATATATCGTCTAAACAATACAATAAATAGCACAATACATCAAACTAAGTCATTAATCCTTCTTTAAGCTCACAATCCAAACACATCACATAATTAGATAAATATACTACTTGCATTCATAAGTATAGAATATCAAATAATAAGCATAGATTGTCCTCCCATTTAACAGCTAAGGTAACTACACTACATCTAAGCTAATGACATGGAAATTAAACTAATTAAACTAAGGGAGAGGCACAATCCATCATGAAATGAGTATGAACCATCAAATAAACCACAAGAGCATTCTATTAAGCACTATGTCTTAACAATCTCTAGATCAATAGCATTAACACACATAGACATGCATCAACAACACAAGAGATAGAGATAAACACATGAATATCTATTCTAGCATACATAAACATATGGATAGAATGAAATGATCAATTGGAAACCACACAAATCATTGAATAAACAAGATCTATGTGAACAAATATGTCAAAACATGTATTACAACACAAATCCCCTAAAAAATACATAAATCAAGGTAAAGAAATCATGCTTAGGGCTAACTCTAGCCCTGATAGGATGTCTAGCCACTCATGAATGGTGTCCTCCAATGTGATACCCCTGGGATCCGAGACACGGGTTGATCAGGCCCAGGCCCAAACCCGAGGGATATCAAACAATTAATACTTTAAAACGAACATGGAATACAAAATGAAATAAGATTAAATATTAAAAGCTGAAAGAAACAAAATATACATTCTTTAAGAATAAATACTTAAATCCCACTAATATAATTGTTAAAATTCGATAGTCCAAACTCCATAAGTTTAACAACTCGGGAATCCATCTCTAGTGGACCCCTAATAAAAAAAATCCAAACTGAATTAAAATAACTAAAAGAACATCCTGATAAGCTATGGAGAGAAATCCTACGTCGTCGGTAGAGTGAGTAGAAACCTTTGCTCAGCACGAATACGTCTAAGTCTGGAACTGTCGTATACTTGAAAATTAGAAGTGGGTCAGGCTCACGCCCAAGTTCTATACTACTACAATCCGAACAGAGGCCCGATACGCATATACATCCTAAACAATTCCACAATAGCTAATAGTCCGTAAATATATATATAGTCACACTAAAGGACTCTCACTGGACTACAAGCCTGTCTCAACCTGAATAGAGGTAACATGCTAAAACACACACGAAGTGGGCATGTGTACCTAAACCTAAGCAGGGTACACCTCAAACCATCGTATCCAGCTATGCATCCCAATGCATATATGCTCCTTAACCGTCGATCCTGAGACTCAAGCTCATATCGAGGTATCATAACAATATATTTAAAATCCATCCTGAATCCTAGTAGTGCCGCTCAACTAGTCTTTGCCATGACAATACAATCAATAGGACTTAATTTTTAGTTAATCCAATTCTTAATCCAGAGTAGATAGGTTTTGGTATTTTGAAACCAAACCGTCCCTAGTATACCACCGTCCCATACCGGTGTATACTATCCAGTCATCCAGCAATTGATAATATCAACAATTAAAGTAAACATCAACTAAATCCATATCTCCATCACTGATACTAACAGGCATAATGTAAGCATCAATAAAAAAAAAATCAGCTATATACATAAACAGGTTCAGTTTTATATCCAACACTGATACTAACAGTCATAATGTAAGCATCAAGAAACATAGTCACCATATATACATAAACCTACTCAGTTTAGGTTGTTTCATAAAATCTGATATACTGATAAGATTATTTCAAATTATCATTTAACACTCAGCAGTTGATATTACAGACATTTAGAGTATACATCAACAAGTCCATTCCTCCAACAGTTGATACTAACAGTATTAATGCAAGCATCAAGATAGAATTACAGTATGTATATATACATGCTTAATCCATAGTATTTCCCAATCCAGTAGTGCTAAGTTGTCTAAATTTTAATATTATTGAACACTAACTCTTCCAAAACAGATGTAATTCAGCAACTGATCATGATACATGGTGAAACATGTTCCAGTTATATTATTCATTCCAGAAAGTTGCTAACATAACTGTTTAAGCAATTTAAATCTTCTAGCTCTAAGCAGTGCGTTAATTTATTTAAACTATCCACTGTCCAAGCTACCCAGGTATTTAGTTTATTAATACACCTCTTGGAACCTTAACACAGCCATGAGCCTCATTTAAACCTTCCATACTCAGACCTAAACTCATCCAAAAATCCCAAAAATCATTCTACTGCATGAAAAACTTACAGAGAACGAAATAAAAAACAAAATTCAATAAGGAGACGTCTCCTAAAATGTGGAGCCGCCTCCTTTAGGCCTTGGAGCCGGCTCCCACACTTGGGAGCCGCCTCTAACTCTAAGGGAGCCGGCTCTCTCCCTCTCTGCCTCGTCGATCTCTTCGTCTTCCTTCTTCTTCAGATGTCTTCTGCACCCTCTCTACCCTACTCCTATGGTTCCCAGAGGTTGTAACCAAATCCCAGAATGTTCCCAGTCCATGTTCAAGGCCTAATTACATTCCATACATAAGTTTAAACAAAGAATTAAACAAGCAAATATCACTTTTTAACAGTTATAGCAAGCATGCAAACATACTGTTTCAATTTAAGTTTTAACATAAACAGATAATGTTTTTATTGATTCAATCAACCCTAGAATTATTTAGGAATGCAAAGAACACGAAGCCTAAGGGAGAGAGTAAGGATAGAACTTGCCTTACACCGACGTCCGTCTCAATTCTCCGGCGAATTCTTTGTTTGCTCTCTGTTTTCTTCCCAGCCGACTCTAAAACTCCACACAGCCTTACTATGTCGTAATCTTCTTCTAAAACCCTAGGCAGACATCCTAGGTGAGTATTTGTAGGCCACACTAACCCTAAGCTTAGTTAAACCCTAATCGGATTACTCGGCCCATAACAAAATCTAGGTTAAACCTATGTCGGCTACTTATGTGAATACTCTATATGCAACCAACCTTACAGTTACGTTAACAACAAAATAAATTACATTTAATTAAATAAGTTCATAACATTAAATCAATACTTAACACAATTAATTAAAACAAAACAATTAAATAGCAATTAAATAATTAATACAATTAAAGCAATAATTAACACAATTAAATAAATTAACTACAATTAAATCAATGAAATAAACATATATACACTTAAATAATTAAAAATTGAAATTGAAACAATAAAATAAATACTAGGACTATCCTTTTGAAATTAGGGGTATTACATTCTTCCCCCCTAACAAAAGGAATTCCGTTCTCGGAATTCGCTCTTACCGTCTTCCAAAATTTCAGGAAACTGCGAGCGAATGACGTCCTCCCGTTCCCAAGTAGACTCAGCCTCATTGTGATGACTCCATTGGACATGAACTAAAGGGATAACCTTATTACAAAGGATTTGATCCCGACGGTCGACAATCTGACACGGTGGCTCCAAATAAGTTGCATCCGGCTGCAACTCAATCTCCCCAACATCGATATGCTGATACCGATCCTCATCTTGCAGAAATTTTCGCAACATAGAAATATGGAACACATTATGGACGCGATCCAAATTATCCGGAAGTGCCAACGTATAAGCAACAGCTCCAACTCGATCCGTAATTATGAATGGACAGACAAATCGTGGTGACAACTTCCCTTTCTTCGCAAAGCGCATTACACCCTTCATAGGCGACACCTTGAGAAAAACCTGATCCCCAACTTGAAACTCCAAAGTGCAAGTGCGACGATCATCATAGCTCTTCTGCCTACTCTGAGCAGTACGCATGTGGTCCTTAATAAGAGTTATCGTCTCAGAAGTATCCTTGATGAACTCAGGACCCAAGAATCTGCTCTCGCCAACCTCCATCCAACAAACAGGCGATCAACACGATCAGCCGTATAACGCCTCAAATGGTGCCATCCCAATAGTCTTCTGGAAACTATTGTTACAAGCAAACTCCACAAGCGGTAAATAATCCTCCCAGTTGCCCTTGAAATCAAGAACACACGACCGGAGCATATCTTCCATGATCTGATTCACCCTCTCAGTCTGTCCATCAGCCTGAGGATGATAAGCAGTACTAAGGTGTAATTCTGTACCCAAAGCCTGCTGAAAACTCTTCCAAAACCCTGACACAAAGCTCGAATTCCTGTCCGATATAATAGACAATGGAATGCCACGTAACTTTAGAATCTCGGTAATGTAAAGTCTCGCCAACTGCTCAGAAGTGAAGTTAGTACGAATAGGCAAAAAGTGAGCTGATTTCGTCAGTCTGTCCACAATGACCCAAATGGAATTGTGATCTTTAAAGGAATTTGGCAATCCTTCCACAAAATCCATAGAAATACTCTCTCATTTCCACTCCGGTATCGGTAGTGGCTGCAAAGCTCCTGGCGGCCTCTGATGATCAATCTTGACCATCTGACAAGTACTACATCGTGAGACAAAAAGAGCAATATCCTTCTTCATACCTGCCCACCAAAACTGCCGCTTCATATCCTGATACATCTTGTCGCCTCCTGGATGAACAGAGAACTCAGAGTGGTGAGTCTCAGTCATCACATCCTTCTTCAAATCATCAGCAGAAGGTACCACTAACCATCCCTTGTACCTCAAACCTCCATCAGCCCAAATATAGTAGAATGGAACCTCTCCGGAAGCTATCTCTGCAACCTTGTCAATGTACTGCTAATCCGTGAGTTATGCCTTCAAAACCTTGTGAATGATAGAAGGTGTAACTACCATACAAGCCATGAAATCATCCGACAACTCATCCACTGTCCTCAAAGCATTCCACTCAGTAACGAATAGAGCAAAAAAGACTACCAACAGGTCAGCGACTAAGTGCATTCGCCACCACATTCGCTTTCCCTGGATGGTATGTATAGAAAAGTGATAGTCTTTCACAAACTCCAACCACCGGCGCTGTCTCATATTCAGCTCCCGTTGAGTGAACAAATACTGCAAACTCTTCTGGTCGCTAAATAATCTGAAGGACTCACCGAACAGATAATATCTCCAAATGTGTAAAGCAAATACCACAGCTGCCAACTCCAAATCATGTGTTGGATAATTAAGCTCATGAGGCTTAAGCTTCCGAGATCCATACGAAATCGGTCGTTCCTCCTGCATCAGAACACATCCAAGACCCTGCAAAGAAGCATCCGCGTAAACCAGATACTCTATTCCGCTTTGTGGGGTAGACAAAATCGGTGCAGAAGTCAACTTAGTCTTCAGCTCAACAAAAGCTTTCTGACACTGTTCATCCCACACTAACCATACACCCTTCTTAGTCAAATGAGTGAGTAGTTCTGCTATCTTTGAGAACCCCTGGATGAATCTCCTGTAATATCCTGCCAAACTGAGGAAACTTCAAATCTCGGTAGGTGATGTAGGCTGTCCCCACTTAACCACCGCTGAAACCTTGGCCGGATCCACCTCTATTCCCTTTTCTGACACCACGTGACCCAGAAATTTCACCTCCCATTGCCAAAATTCACACTTCTCAAACTTGGCATACAACTGGTGCTCACGAAGTATCTGCAACACAATCCGTAAATGTCTAGTATGGTCGTCCTCAGACCTCGAGTAAATCAAAATGTCATCTATGAAGACAATGACAAATTGATCCAAGTAAGCCCTGAAGACTCTGTTCATCAAATCCATGAAAACTGCTGGTGCATTAGTCAACCCAAACGGCATCACACGACACTCATAAGATCCATATCTAATGAGAAACGCTATCCTTGGAACATCCTACTCCCGAACCCGAAGTTGATGATATCCAGACCACAGATCAATCTTAGAAAAATAAGTAGCTCCCTTCAACTGATCAAACAAGTCATCAATCCTGGGCAAAGGATACTTGTTACAAACCGTAACTTTGTTCAACTCCCTGTAATCTATACACAGGTGGAGCGAACCATCCTTCTTCTTCACAAACAACACTGGTGCTCCCCAGGGTGAAGTACTTCGATGAATGAAACCCTGGTTGAGTAGATGCTGAATCTAATCCCTCAGCTCGCGCATTTCCACTAGTGCCATCCTATAGGGTGCCCTAGCAATAGGCGCAGTGCCTGGAGCTAAGTCTATCATAAAATCGATCTCGCGACTAAGTGGCAACCCTGGAATCTTCTGAAATATATATGGGAAATCCTGTATAATCAGTATGTTATCCAATGATACAGTAGTCCCCTCCTCCGTTTCCTTCTCCACATGGAACAAATAAGTGCTAATGACCCCGCTAGAACGTGGCATAGCGACGACATACATGTCCTGACCAGGTATGATAAACACAATAGACCTATCAAAATAATTAACTTGGGCATGGTAGTGAGACAACCAATCCATCCCAAGTATCACATCATAAGTGTGCATGTCCAAGACCAATAGGTTGGCTAGAAATCTGAGTCTGCCAATGTCTAGTGTCACAGGCCCATCACTCTCATGAAGAATGGCTGTATTGCCTAACGATGTAGAAATACCCTGAGGTTTACTGTATACCTGAGTCGTCATCCCAGATAAAACAACAAAAGTTCTAGCTACAAATGAGTGTGTAGCACCTGTATCAAATAAAACACGTCCATGAAAACCTTGTATAGGAAACTTACCCTCAACAACCTGAGGTGCCTGCATATCCTGTGGCTTAGGGTTGTACACCTTGCTATAATGTAACTGCTGCGGTGCCTGTCCCTGAGGCTACGGCGGTGCCGGCAAAGCCAGATGTGTCTGTCCCTAAATCCATGAAACCTGTGGAGCTGGTAAAGGCACTGGCGCCCTCTGCCCCTACTGCACATGCTGTCCATGTCCCTGTCTCTGTCCCTGTCTTGTTGTAGGACACTGCTTGGAAGTGTGACCATACTCTCCACAAGTATAGCAACTACCCTAAAAAGTACCAAATGGCTTCCTCTGTCGGTTAGCCTGTGGCTGACCATGTTGTGCCTGTGGTCCCCCATTCTGCTGTCGCTGAATAGGTGCCACATCTCTAGGAGCAGCTGAACCACCCTTGTGCTTCTTCCAAGGCTGTTGTCCCTGGAATTTGCCCTTGTCATTCTGTCAGTGTCCGTTCCCATTCCCTTTCTCAGCTAACTGGTTAGCAGAGTCTCTGTCACCCCGTTTTTCACCCTTGGCCTGTCTGATATCCACAGTCAACTGATACTGCTGTAGAGCGGCGTCTACCACCTGAGCATAGGTAGTATAGGCTGGACCACCTGTAAAAGCTCTCTTGATAGACCACATCAGTCCCTTGACAAAACTATTGCATTTCTTCTCTTCTGTATCCACTTCCTCCGGTGCAAAGAGAGACAAGCGTGTGAACTGCTGCTCATACTCCGCCACTGTCATATTCCCCTGCTGTAGATTTAGAAACTCAGTCTTCGTAGCTGCCTTGACTGCATAAGGAAAGTACTTTTCATCAAAGCATGCACTGAACTGATCGTAAGTCAATGCCATCCTCTCCTCTGTTGTAGTAACTGACTCCCACCACTGTAGTGCATCCCCAACTAGCTTGAATGTAGTAAGCATCTACTTCTGAACCTCCGTACACTGAACCAAGCGAAGATGTCGCTCAATATCCTGTTTCCACTAGTGAGCTGCTCTCGCATCGGTGGAGCCTGTGAACTCAGGTGGGCTCCCCTGTGTGAAAGAGCTCCTGGCCTTCTCCCAAGTATCAGTCTGAACAACCGGTGTTGGTAGCGGTGCCGGCTGTACCTGAGGCTAATTCCAAAGTGCAGCTGTTACCCCAGCTTCTATAGCCCGATCAATGAGGTCGATGATGTGAGGAGGATACTTTGGATCTCCTCCCTAATCCCGAGTCTGCTGAACTGCCTCCTGAACCTAACCATCACCATCCTGAAACCCACGCTTTTGCTGTTCTTCCTCCATTTGTTGACGCCGTAAGAGAAATTGTTGCCTACGAGCTGCTCTCCTTTCCTTCCTAGTTCCTTGCATGTTCTGTCCATTTCTAGCGTTAACCATCTGTTAACACAAAAAGACATACATCAGTACCACTTCTATACGAACCGTAAAGAGTACAATGAATCCTAAACTTAAGCTCTAATCAAGAGAAAACGCTACGCGGAAGACTTAACATGAAACATCCTAGAGACACTTGAACCTGGAGTGCTCTGATACCAACTGTGATACCCTTCGGATCCGAGACAAGGGTTGATCAGGCTCAGGCCCAAACCTGAGGGATATCAAACAATTAATACTTTAAAACGAACACGGAATACAAAATGAAATAGGATTAAATATTAAAAGTTGAAAAAAACTAAATATACAGTCTTTAAGAATAAATACTTAAATCCCACTAATATAATTGTTAAAATTCGATATTCCAAACTCCATAAGTTTAACAACTCGGGAATCCATCTCTAGTGGACCCCAAATAAAAAAAATCCAAACTGAATTAAAATAACTGAAAGAACATTCTGATAAGCTATGGAGAGAAATCCTACGTCGTCGGTAGAGTGAGTAGAAACCTCTACTCAGCACGAATACGTCTAAGTCTGGAACTGTCGGGTACCTGAAAAATAGAAGTGGGTCAAGCCCACATGCAAGGTCTATACTACTACAATCCGAACAGAGGCCCGATACGCATGTACATCCTAAACAATTTCACAATAACTAATAGTCCGTAAATATATATATAGTCACACTAAAGGACTCTCACTTGACTACAGGCCGGTCTCAACCTGAATAGAGATAACATGCTAAAACGCACAAGAAGTGGGCATGTGCACCTAAACCTAAACAGGGTATACCTCTAACCTTCGTATCCAGATATGCATCCCAATGCATATACGCTCCCTAACCGTCGATCCTGAGAATCAAGCTCATATCGAGGTATCATAACAATATATTTAAAATCCATCCTGAATCCTAGTAGTGCCGCTCAACTAGTCGTTGCCATGACACTATAATCAATAGGACTTAACTTTTAGTTAATCCAATTCTTAATCCAGAGTAGGTAGGTTTTGGTATTTTGAAACCAAACCGTCCCTAATATACCACCGTACCATACCAATGTATACTATCCAGTCATCCAGCAGTTGATAATATCGACAATTAAAGTAAACATCAACTAAATCCATATCTCTATCACTGATACTAACAGGCATAGTGTAAGCATCAATAAAAAAAATCAGCTATATACATAAACAGGTTTAGTTTTATATCGAATATTGATACTAACTGTCATAATGTAAGCATCAAGAAACATAGTCACCGTATATACACAAACCTACTCAGTTTAGGTTGTTTCATAAAATCCGATATACTGATAAGATTATTTCAAACTATCATTTAACACTCTGTAGTTGATATTATAGACATTTAGAGTATACATCAACAAGTCCATTCATCCAACAGTTGATACTAATAGTATTAATGCAAGCATCAAGATAGAATTACAGTATGTATATATACATGCTTAATCCATTGTATTTCCCATAATCCAGTAGTGCTAAGTTGTCTAAATCTTAATATCATTGAACACTAACTCTTCCAAAACAGATGGAATTCAGCAACTGATCATGATACATGGTGAAACATGTTCCAGTTATATTATTCATTCCAGAAAAATTGCTAACATAACTGATTAAGCAATTTAAATCTTCTAGCTCTAAGCAGTGCGTTAATTTGTTTAAACTATCCACTGTCTAAGCTACCCGGGTATTTAGTTTATTAATACACCTCTTGGAACCTTAACACAACCATGAGCCTCATTTAAACCTTCCACACTCAGACCTAAACTCATCCAAAAATCCCAAAAATCATTCTATTGCATGAAAAACATATAGAGAACGAAATAAAAAACAAAATTCAGCAAGGAGACGTCTCCCAAAATATGGAGCCGCCTCTTTTAGGCCTTGGAACCGGCTCGCACACTTAGGAGCCGCCTCTAACTCCAAGGGAGCCTGCTCTCTCCCTTTCTGCCTCGTCTCTTCGTCTTCCCTCTTCTTCAGATGTCTTCTGCACCCTCTCTACCCTACTCCTATGGTAACCAGAGGTTGTAGCCAAATCCCAGAATGTTCACAGTCCATGTTCAAGGCTTAATTACATTCCATACATAGGTTTAAACAAAGAATTAAACAAGCAAATATCACTTTTTAACAGTTATAGCAAGCAAGCAAACATACTATTTCAATTCAAGTTTTAACATAAACAGATAACGTTTTTATTGATTCAATCAACCCTAGAATTTCTTAGGAATGCAAAGAACACGAAGCCTAAGGGAGAGAGTAAGGATAGAACATGCCTTACACCGACGTCCGTCTCAATTCTCCGGCGAATTCTTTGTTTGCTCTTTGTTTTCTTCCCAGCCGACTCTAAAACTCCACACAGCCTTACAATGTCGTAATCTTCTTCTAAAACCCTAAGCAGGCATCCTAGGTGAGCATTTATAGGCCACACTAACCCTAAGCTTAGTTAAACCCTAATTGGATTACTCGGCCCATAACAAAATTTAGGTTAAACCTATGTCGGCTACTTATGTAAATACTATATGTGCAACTAACCTTACAGTTGGGTTAACAAAATAAATTACATTTAATTAAATAAGTTCATAACATTAAATCAATACTTAACATAATTAATTAAAACAAAACAATTAAATAGCAATTAAATAATTAATACAATTAAAGCAATAATTAACACAATTAAATAAATTAACTACAATTAAATCAATGAAATAAACATATATACACTTAAATAATTAAAAATTGAAATTGAAATAATAAAATAAATACCAGGACTATCCTTTTGAAATTAGGGTATTACATCCAACCCTCAAGGGCTATCTCCATGGTAGAAGTGCTCTTCTTCTTGAGGAAGATGGAAAACCTCTCAAGAATGTGTCTCTATCCTCCTCTTCTCTTTTCTTCCGCTCTAAGAATTGTATATCTCTACTCCAAAAAGTATATCAAAGACTATCCAAGACTATGTGTAAAAGTGGCTTATATTCCTTATATAGGTAGCTCAAATGTCACACCTAATGGTCTAGTCTCGTACACAAGGGCTCCTCCAATGATTGCATAATGAGACAACTTTTAATGAGCTGGAAATATATTTTTTTCAGACTTGAGGAAGTTCGATCGATCGAACTGTGTTGAGATCAATCGAACATGACTGAGATCTATCAAACTTTGGCTGGATCGATCCTCCCATGGCGGTGCCTTTTTAGATAAGGACAGATCTGAGATATTTTGGGGAAAGAGACAAAAGTGGTAGGTAGGGTGGTATAACAGGATAAGATAGAATCTTTTCGATTGATCTAAGAATTGTTGGATCGATCGAACTTTGTGGGATCTTTGGATAAGGACAATAGGGCTTGGATCCATCTCAGAGAGTCTAGATCGACGAACTTTCAATCAATTGAAGTATTTTTGAGATCGATCGAACATGCTGATTTCCACACTTTGCTTCAATCTGCTTCTACTTTGCTCCTTTCTTCCATCCAGCTTGAGTTAACTTCTTTTAAGCTCTTATTTGGCTGAATTAGCTTATTTTGGGGATAAGCACCTAAAAAGGGCAATAACACGAAATTTGTCTAAAACGGGAAAGTAAGATAGATAAAGGTCCTAAAATACCTAAGCTTAGGAGGTTTAAATGCATACTTTTCAGTGCTCATCACCCTTAAAACAATAACACATCCTTTAAGCGTTGATTTTAACACTAACAAGCTTAAAATCAATTCTGGGACATCACGGACCCCACAAGAACTTTCTGGAACACCGTATGCATCTTCACGCGCTCCACGCGCCTCCCAATGCTCCTAAACATTTCTCACTTGCTTTCACGCGCCACCCCATGCTGACAGGTGCTCTCATGCGCTCCCACGTGCTGTTCACGCACTGCCACGCGGCTGTTTCTCCCTCTTGATGATGTGGCTGTTTCTGGTTGGCTAGAACTCTGGGCTTTGGTGAGCTGCGTCACACTGGATTACTTGTATGTTGACTGGACCAAGTTAATGGTCCAGATGCACACACGCATAGAGCTCCATGCACCGCGATGCACCAGAGCTTTTCTTTGTTGATGAGATCACTCCAAGGGCCTAGATTAGGGGTGCATTGAATCTCCATGTGTCTCTACCACACCAAATTATTTCAACTATATTAAACTAATCGTATGGCCTAGATCTGCAGTTGTATTAACTTTCCATGCACATGACCACACCGGATCACACCCCAGTTGATGCTTAACATAGTTACGTAACAGTGCATAAAAATATATAAAATAAATTCCAGAATATTCTGAAAAAAAAAAAAAAAAAAAAAACTCTCTAAAATAATTCTAAAAATCCAAAAAAATTCCGGAAAATTCCAAATAAATTCCAGAAAATATAAAAACCCTAATTAATCCTTTTGGATCACAAATCCACCTATACATTCATTTTAAAATATATATACAACACCTAATATATATCAGTTTAAAATCCAAAATTCTAAAAGATCAATTATAATAATTTATACTTTTAATTAATCCAATCTATCAACGATTTTTAAACAAATAAATTTAATTTTAACATTGATACTCAAGGTGATAAACTTATGGGTTCTAAGAGGAGATTTAGAAAAGAACTTGCCTGAAAGTTTCGAAATGAAACCGACCCTTCAAGCTTTGATTGTCTCTTCCAATCCCGACATCCTCTTCCTCTAATCCGACCTCCTCTTTGTCAGTCTTCTCCTCTTCTCTCTGTATCTTTCTTATTTTTCTAACGTGTAAATCTTTAACCCTAAAGTCTTATGTGTATATTTATACACATTAGAATCCAAATCCTATTCCTACTAGGACTACCAAATAAAAAATAATAAACTAATAATCTGTAAATAATATAATATATATAAACATATATTATATTACCTATATATATATATATATATATATATATATATATATATATATATATATATATATACCTTCCATAATTAACCATTGGTTAATTAAATCATATATCCTATATATATCCATAAATATATATCTATATATATATCCTTCCACAACACTTATTAATTAATTATATTTTTATATAATTAAATATATATATTTATAATTATACAAAAATGATCATTTAAATAATCAAATAACCATTGGCCTTTATTAATTAACCAAATAATATTTCATTCAAGCCCAAGACAACATCCTTTGGTCCAACTTCCCTTAAACCTAAACCAATTAATTTAAATAAATACTTAAATTAAAATAACTAATTACATGAAACACATAAACAAACAAGAATTTACATCATACTAATAAAATTAAACACGTTAACAATTAAATCAATAATTAAGAACACAAACAATCAATCATCATATATAATCACGAAATATAAATTAATACAAATAAGACAATTAAATCATAACACTCAATTAACTAAAACAAATCATTTATAAATAAAAAAACAAAGCGATTAAACCCAAATAAATCAAACAAATTATTTAAAATAAAAATTAAATCATTAATCCCAATAAATAATACCTTTAAAATATTGGGGTATTATATAACACGTATAAAGTCTATGTATATCCCTATTATATATATATATATATATATATATATATATATATATATATATATATAATACATCAGATTTACCTATTAATCCCCAAGTTACTATAAAAGTAATTAATAAACTACTTTTCCCTTTATTTGTATATAAATATATCTATATATATATATACAACTATCCATGGGTAATTATCTATACCCATCCAACCTCATATCCAAGTAGTAATTGGTTGGTCCATTACTACTAACCATATCCATCATTTTTAAATAGAATATAAACAACAAAATCATTTAAACTAACAAATACAAATATAAATAAATACAAATCATCACATACAAATTAATCTACACAAATAATTCAATCAACATGTAAACAAATAATACAAATAACATATAAACAAATAATGCAACTAACACATAAACAACTAGCCAAATAATCAATTAAATAATTAAAACAAATAAATAAATATCGAGACTATCCTTTTAAAATTAGGGGTATTGCATTCTTCCCCCCTAACAAAAGGAATTCCATCCTCAGAATTTGCCCTTACTTTCTTCCATTATGTTTGGAAACTGTGAGCGAAAAACATCCTCCTATTTCCAAGTAGAGCAACCTCACTAAGATGGCTCCACTTAACGCCAATGTATCAAATAATATACATGGTTCCTATATGTAAGAAACACAATACTCAGACAACTAATAGGTTGTATCAAACCACCACGCAACCCACCCAATATGACAAGGGTAATGGGCCGAATTCCACCAAGTGCCATGGAATAAACGCACAAAACTCCTATGCACCCAGCGCTAATGATTTGGTAATGCTAATCCAGAGGCGACTGCCTCAATTAATAAACACAATCTTCTAAAAGTCAATATAATAATTAAAATTTTCCTTTTTCCCTAAAAATCGCCTTGCTTCTTATATGGAAGACATAACGGCAAACTACTCCCTAATAGAAAACTCAAGTATACGAGTTCGACTAGTTACAACATCCCACTGCCGCCTCGAAACCGCGCACAGTCCATTACAAAGGGGAGTATTTTTCTCCGACATATTTTTAAATGAAGTCAAGGTCTGATTGTAAAAGCCTTGCTTCCATTTCAAACCAGTGAATGAGAGGTATACAAGAGATAATATATAAAACCTCAAACGTTGTCACCCCAACCTCCTTGTGCCAACAATACCACGGACAAAAATTGAAAAGCGAAGTTAATGCTTCCAATTGTCCGTGAAAACCTAGGATATACGTCTCAAACATATCCTTTATAGTCTAACTTAATCACCCTATCAATTCCTCCGTTTAGAGATATGAGGCAAAGCTGGTACTCCAAAATCTTCATAAAGCTCCTCCGAAATAGCACCATGCATCCACTATAATCGACATCCACATGTTATAACACCACTATCACTGTACTATAGAACTATTATAAAGCTCTAAAATGAACATTACTCCAATGCATGTCCCCAAGTGAACTTTCTCAATCCACCACTCTCATTCCATATGGAAAATTGAAATTCCAAATCAATGTTGATAATTCCCACCGATCGTCCTCTCCTGTTTAGTCCTACTTCCATATTCATTATAGGAAGTGGCTAAAGATCCTATGATATCCGATGATCAACTTTCCACCTTTCTAGTAGGTGTTACACTTAGGGCAATTATATATACATCCCTATCCGTACTTGTTCACCAAAACTGACATTTGATGTCATGATGTACCTTCCATCCGTCTGAGTGCACCGAGAAAAATGATAAACTTTCCATCTCAGTTGCCCGACCATCATAGCACTATTTACAGAAACTACTAAATCCTCCTCTAGTACCTTAAACTCCATCTGAGTAAGGTAACACCATTTCCAGGGTCAGCTCCGATATTCAAAGTTGACCTTCTCAACTACCGTAGTAATAACAAGTGTTATTATTACACTTGTTATAAATTCAACCAATAACTCATCAACTAACTGAAAGATTTAAATATCTTATCGGTTGTTGATAGCATCCCTTTCTACCCGTACTTCCAACAGACGAAACTTGATGCATAGTGTGAAACACCACTGAAATCAATCTAAACCGTCTCATGATCCATTATATTCGTATGAACTGATATCTTACCAGCTCGATCAAAATAGACAAAATTAAACTAATTTAATTTTATCAGTCAACCAATATCCCATCCAGAATCCTGACCCTTGTATCAAATCAGCAATTCCTCAACTAAAGCCGTGAAAATGCTCTATCATTTCCACTTCAGTATAGAAATAGCTGCAAGGATCTAGTGATCTCTGATGGTCCATCTCTACTATCTAACAAATATTAGACTTGGAGAAAAATCACAATGTCCTTCCTCCTGACTGTCTTCCAAACATCTGCTTTATACCGTGAAGCATCATATTTCTACCTGGATGAATAAAGAACTAAGAGTTGTGAATCTCAATCCTTGCATCTTTCATCCAATTTGTCTATAGAAAGTGCCGTTAGTCCGATACCACCAGCTTTTGTCTGTACCCATTGTTTAAATTGGAACGTCTTCAAAAGCGAACTCTGTAACTATATCTAACCACCACTGATCCGTGATAAACTTACCGATATTGAAAATCAGTTGGTAATTCCATTTATCAAAAATCAACTATCATTTTAACTCAACAAAAGTCAACAAACTACGACCTTTCCATCCACACCGTGCACCTCTTCTTTATTATAGGTGATCAGTCTCACCATCTTGTCTTTGACACACCCTGTTTCTTTAGCAGAAGTATGTATCAATCTAATTTCTTTGTCTAACTCCAAAAGAATATGGAATCTCTCCATCCTCTAAAGAAGTCATCAATTTCCTAGCAACAGCTAATTATTACAAATTGTAACCTAAAAAAAAACTTTCATATTATTTATGTAAGTGAAGAGACTTAGTTTCCTCCTCCATGTGCAACACCAGCAACTCCTCCTAATGACACACCCTTGCGAAGAAATTCTTAATTAAGAATTAACTGATGAAGATTTATTCAGTCTCCTATCCTCACTCGGTGTCATTCCAACAAGTATTTAATCCAGTACTAGATCCTTCTTCCAACTTGGTAACAACCTCTAAAATTTTTAAGAAGATGTTCAGCAAATCCAGCACCTCTGATAAATCATCGTGGCGTTACTGTGGTCCTTATTTACCAGAACCTCACAATACCAAAACATCAACAACCACCAATATCATGGCGTTGTAAAAAGATACGAATCTATACCTAACGTAAAGTATATCAAACTAATCGTTCTAGATTATTTGACTCTTAGTGATGGTTTAACTATCCCATTATAAAGAATATACAATAATGACGCATATTCAGGTCCAATAGATTGGCTAGATTTATATGTATCTACTAAATCCTACGACCGTATGCTCACAAATCTAGCGTAAATAGCGCTATTACTCCATTTTATGAAAAACAATAGTTGGCTGATCACAAACTTGTGTCCCTAACGAAACCATATACCACATCCCGAAATAATCAACGAAAATTAAAACACGTATGACAAACACAAAAATAAAAAATACTCTTACTTAGGACATCGTTCTTTCTAGAAAAGAAAGTTTCCTTTGAAATCAACCTTACAAGATTGTTTCACAATTTCCTTTTATAGTTTCGTAGATAATCATTCAACCTTGAAATATATGCTTTAAACATAGGTTAAAAACAACATCCGTTTGCCTAAGCAAATAACAAAAGCTTAACCCTCATCTTCCTTATACGCGGAATGCAAACCGTCTAATGTGGCTTTATAAAGCAACTTAGAACGTCACACCCTAATCCCTATATTCTCCGAAACGTGATATAAAATCATTGCTTCGTTCGGATAAGAACTCCATCAAATCCCTAAAATCCTGAGAATACTCCTTATATATCTCTTTTAGAGATGATAAAAAAAGTTTAATTATATGTAGATTGATCAATTCCAATTCTACAAATAACATTCGCTATATTAATAACAATTAAGATCACCTCACGCGATCAACCATCTTCAAGATTTTGGTACCCACTCCCTTGGATACTCTGAAATCTCCTTCATTAGGATCCTCTTTGGCTTCTACTCCTTGTTTGTCTCCTTTTTTAGATCAATTGAAGTCGTGTTAGCCACGATATGCGGTGACCAATCACGTACACCTAAATCCTTCCTTGGCTTTATACTTTTAAAGTAACGCCAACATAGAACTAAACCTTCAACCTCAAATTTTGCCTTCTAGCGAAGAAATCGATAACGTACTCCTTTACTTCTTTGAGTCTCTATCGCTTTCGCTTTGGATCCCATCCTTCTCCTGGTGCCAACCATTCCATAACTAGAAAATATAATTGACATCAGCTCATCCTAATGAACCGTAAATAGAGTACAACGAATCTTAATATGGGCTCTAAGTTTTAAGAGACACAATGCGGAAGTCATATAACGAAAGATACTCCTAAGGACACATGAACCTGGAGTGCTCTGATACCAACTGTGATACCCCCGGATTTTCAGATGCGGGTTGGCCAGGCGCACGACCAAAAACCCGAGGATATTAAAAACAAATGGCAATAATCGAACATAGAATACAAATATGATAAATAGGAATAAATAAAATAGCTGAAAGAAAACTAAAACGATAATCTAATAATGAAATCCTCAGAATAAATTTTATAAATAAGAACTATTATGGTACATCCAAACCTCCAATACAAATACAACTCGGGAATCCATCTAGTGGACCCCTATTCAAAAACTAACTGAAGATAAATTGAACTAAAAAGAAAATCCAAAACTAAATATAAATAGCAGTCCTACGTAATTGGAAGAATGAGTGATTGTCTCTGCTCAGCACGAACAAGCTCAAAGACGGAAACTGTCCGATACCTGAAAAATAATAGTGGGTCAGGCCCACGAACAAGTTCTACTCTAACTACAATCCAAACAGAGACCCGATATGCAGATACATCCTAGATAACTCAACAATATCTATCTAGTCCATACATATATGTATCCATACTTAGGGACTCTCACTGGACTATAAAGGGGGTCTCAACCTGAATAGAAGGCAACATGCAAAATGCACCAGAGATGGACATGAGTACCTAGACCTAACAGGGTATACCTCTATCATCATAGCTAGTTATGCATCCCAATGCATATATGCTCCCTAACCATCGATCCTGAGACTCAAGCTTATATCGTGGTACCATAATCATATATATATAAAATCCTATTCTATCCATCCATAAGAAATCCAGTTAGTCATTCAACTTGTTCAGCTGATCTGACTTAAATATAAGTAGTAAGTAATCCAATTAGTCATTCAACTATGTTCAGTTAACCTGACACAAATATAAGTAGGGCTTAACATTTTTAGTTAATCTGTTCCCTTATATAAAATAGGTAGGACTTAACTGTTAAGTTAATCCATCCCTAAAGTACCACCATCCCATACTGGTGCACTTAATCCACATAATCCAACAATTGATGTAATAATTTCAGGAGTACATCAAATAATTTAAAGTTACACATAATAACAATATTATATTATACTAACACAAGATAGGACAACTTATAATTTATTTAAGCTTCCTATGTCACATATCCTATACATCCAGAATCTTAAACAAATTAATATATTTTTTCTATACAATCACTTAAGCATTCTGCATACTTTGTTTAAAAGTTATTTAAATCATCCTTAGTCCTTATTCAATGTTTAGGACTCCATCAATCCAATCTATAACTATACAACGTTGATTCTGAGACTTTACCAGCTAAAGCTTGAGCTTCCATCCAAGGCTCGAGCAGCATGTCCAAGGCTCGAGCATCCTACTGTAGGCTCGAGCTTTACATCCCCAAATGCTCGAACATCATAACCAATTGCTCGAGGATCACAACCAATTGCTTGAGCTTTTCATCCCAAGGCTTGAGCATCGTCCCCAAGGCTCGAGCACTGTAACAGCAGTCCGAATTGTTACATGAAAACCACCAGAACTTTACTATGGATTCATTCTTTATTTCAAGGAATCCACATATAGAACAGAACCTCATATAAAACATGAAATTAATTCACAAAACAACTAAATCGAATTATGAATTTAACAATGCATAAGGACAACCCTAGAAAAATAAGATTTACTAGATTAATTCGATTTAAGCATGATTAACGGATTACTTTTAATGCCTGTTTAAATCCTGGAAACTACCTAGGCATGCACAGAACACGAGTCTAAGGGAAAAGAGTTAGAGATAAAACTTGCCTCTAGGTTTTGAATTGAAACCTTAACTCCTTCTTCCCAGTTTTCCCAGCAATAGTGACTGCCGTTAAGAACTCCTCTGCTCTTGTTACAACCCTCCACCTTCCTCCTTGGTCCGGCCTAATACTTTGGCCTAAACCCTAACTTTTTCTCTCTTTCTCTGTGGAAAATATTACGTGATATCTTTCTAGAGACCTATAGCTATATATTTATAGGCTACATATAACTAACCCTAATCCTAATTCCCAATCCAAATTGACTTAAAATATATATATATATATTAAAAAGGTAAGTACAATTTGTTACGCATATAATTTATGTAAGTTTTTATTAAATAAATAAATTATACACATCCCATTATATATTAATCGATTATCTAACAATACCTAAGTTACCATAATATTATAAAATAACTTAGAACATAAAACGTATAAAATCTATGTATATCCCTATTATATATATATATATATATATATATATATATATATATATATATATATATATATAATACATCAGATTTACCTATTAATCCCCAAGTTACCATAAAAGTAATTAATAAACTACTTTCCCCTTTATTTGTATATAAATATCTCTCTATAAATTAGGAAAAAAGAATATATATCTCTCTATATATATACAACTATCCATGGGTAATTATCTATACCCATCCAACCTCTTATCCAAATAGTTCATGGGACCCAATTGGTTGGCCCATTACTACTAATTATGTCCATCCTTTTTAAATAAAATATAAACAACAAAATCATTTAAACTAACAAATACAAATATAAATAAATACAAATCATCATATACAAATTAATCTACATAAATAATTCAATCAACACACAAACAAATAATGCAACTAGCACATAAACAACTAGCTAAATAATTAATTAAACAATTAAAACAAATAAATAAATACTGAGACTATCCTTTTAAAATTAGGGGTATTACATGTATCGAGGCCTTCAGGTCCAAGGAGGTCTAATGTCCCTTAAGATCCTATATCCAATGAGGTCTGTATTCCCAAGAAGGTTCCTAAGTTAAGGGCGATCATTGAACCCAACAAGGTACAGGCCACTAGACCATCATCTGTCAACCGTTGGGTACCACGCCCCCATCCACAGGCATCAAGCCAATCGCTCAACACCAAGCTTCCACCTATGAGATGACAGTCGTCACCTCTCTTCCCTTGCAGGAATTACCTATCGACTTCAGATTATGCAGAATTTTGGATTGATAATCCATTGCAGGTTAATTTTCAGTAATCATTTCTAACATAATCTAATATTTTTAGATAACTGTAAATTGTTGCAGCACCAGGCACCCCGTCCGCTGTATAAACGTCTATAGAATGGGTCATCACCCAAGATCCCACCATCGGGGGAAGAATAGTGGATCACATGATATCAATTGTTGATCTACATATGATGACAAGGTTTAGAAGATTGACGTACCAACCATGGTATATCGAGCTAGTCGGGTTTCTAGTCTCTTTCCTTTAGTGACCCCTCAGGGGCACTAGTCGTCCAAGACCAGTGCCCCATCCTTCGAAATCATAACCTGGTAAGTCTCTACACACTGGGAAGGACTCTAAGTCCAGTGAAGTTTCTACAATCAATAAGTCCGCTGTGTCTAAGGTGGTCCCATGAGGTTTTTAACGATCAAACACCAATGATGGTCTTTTCTACCAGGAACCAAGCTTACTCACATGCACTTCAAATTTGATGGGTCACTACCACCATAGCCACAAAGCAAAGGCAAACATAAATGATAAGTCCATGAAAGTGAAAAACGTTGACTCCCTTATTAAAGGGGCGAGCTGGGTGAAGCTCATAAAAAATGACCTTTTATTAAAAGGGCAGGCCGAGTGAAGCTCAAAATTATTATTTCCCTTATCAATAGGGCATGCTGAGTGAAGTTTGAACATATTACAAACCCCTTACCAAAGGAGTAAGAACAACTACTTCCCTTATTAAAGGGTTGAGACATCAATGGTCCAACAGATCAAAATACGACTCTAGAAAGAGAAAATAGTTCCAACACCAAAAGTTAGATCATAAGGGTACAACCCTTGGTTATCATAAATCAAGGCTTGGTTATCCGAAACCAAGGCCTAGTCAACCAAGATTAAGAATTGATTGCCTAAAGTCTACAAAGGCTCGGTCATCCAAGATCAGTGCTTGGTTACCCCAAGTCTGGTCATCAAAGACCAAGACTAGGGCCTAACTGATAAAAGTATGGTCATCAGAGATCAGGACTTAACCTACAAAGGTCAGGTCAAAAAACGATCCTCCTCACAAGTTCCTGAGAAGTTCATCTTTAATGGGACGATGTTTATTGATTGGTAATTCATTATTTTAAATGGAGGGTAGCTCCCTCACGTGTTATACCTATGTGATAATTAATGCTTTACAAAAAGCTAACAAAAAACCTAATTTCATTACTAAAAGGACGAGCTGAGTGAATCTCGTAAAACCTAATTCCCTTACTAAAGGAACGAGCTGAGTGAAGCTCGTAAAACATAATTCCCTTACTAAAGGGATGAGCTGAGTGAAGCTCATAAAACCTATTTCCCTTACTAAAGAGACGAGCTGAGTGAAGCTCGTAAAATTTAATTCTCTTATTAAAGGTGTGATGAGCTGAGTGAAGCTCATAAAATTTATTCCCTTGCCAAAGGGATGGGCTGACTGAAACCCATAAAGTTTACAACTAATATATTGGATTTTTAAAAGAAAAATCCAGTTTTACATCACTAAGAGTCATTGATCATGGGTTTGAATCCATACCCTTCCAAAACAGAACCTTGATTTGGTATCTGTATTAATTCCACCATTGGGAATAATACCCAATGAAACATTACCCAAGGAAAGAGTATACTAGGGAACATTACCCAAGGGAAGAGTATCCAAAGGAACATTACCCAAGGGAATAGTATCTAAGGGAACATTATCCAAAGGAATAGTACCCAAGGGAAGATTATCCAAGGGACCATTACCCAAGGGAAGAGTATCCAAGGGAACAGTACCCAAGGGAAGATTACCCAAGGGACCATTACCCAGGGGAAGAGTACCCAAGGGAACATTACCTAAGGGAACAGTACTCAAGGAAACATTACCCAAGGGAACGATACCCAAGGGAAGATTACCCAAGAGATCATTACCCAAGGGAAGAGTACCCAAAGGAATATTACCCAGGGCAAAAAATAAAAATAAAAAATTTACTACTCAAGTGAACGGTACCCGCGGGCACTACTCCCAAGGGAACAGTGCCTGGGGCAAAAAAAAAAAAAAATTACTGTTCAAGTGAATAGTACCCATGGGCACTCTTCCAGAGGGAACAGTGCCCAGGGTAAAAAATAATAATAATAATAATAATTTCACATTCCCAAAGATAGACGAGCAAGTTTGGGAATGGGTGGCAACTGATAGGGAAAAATAAACCTAACCTACCTTGACTTAACAATAGAGGCAACTAAGTGTTGACCAACCGCAAGACCTCTTCGACTTTCGAACGATGATATTTCCATTAGATAAGAATGATAATATTTCATTATTAAGGATAATGAAATATGATGTGGTTCAACAGGGTAAGGATAACCTTGGCACAATTTGAGAAAGTCAAAGGAGTAAATCAAATCCCTGACAAATCTGGTAACAAACGGATCTTCTTTGATCTTGCATAAGCGGATGATAAGGGAGACCTCAACCATCGACATCGGCTGAACCAATTTGATCCTAATCGACAGCCATAAATAGGGCACCAAGCCATTAAAGAAGGTACGAGAAAAAACTTCTAAACAGAAAATACATAATTATTATGTGAACGATTACAAGTACTAACTTGATGGTTGGAGGGTCCTCGGCTGGCACCCCACCAGTGCCATTCGAGGTGACGTCCCTTTGTTTTGCAAGTAAACACCCTCATTCTGAGTCGCGAGAATTTTCGCATCAACAGAAGTAATGGTTAAATATCGGTTCATGGCCTACATAGTCCCAGAATATCCTTCCATGAGCCGTGTCAAAGGACTTGTGATTGTCATTTTGGAACCATTGACTCACATAATGCCATGGCTTTGTCATAATAAGATCGAGTATGCTTAGCAAAAATGATCTCACACTCAATGGCTCGTCGTTGAGGAGGAACCGAGAAGCCGGTGTGAGCAAATAACCTTCTTCTTCTCATTCATCATCATTTTGAGATAGCTTTTGCTTCACAAAGAAGCCGGAGTGAACTGGAATGCGCATGAGGTAATAGACACCCATGGATTTGACCTGGTTGATGTTGAGCACTGCATTAAGCTCAGAGTGAGTCATGGGTTTACCATGCTTGTGGATAATGTCTGGTATGCCAAGTTGAACTGCACAGTTTAGTGACATGAAGTTTATGAAGTTGAATATGTGGTTCCATATGTGAGCTTGAGAGTGAAACAGCTCTTTATCAACCTCTACATTGGTCATCATATCCATCTTAATTATGCTTTCTAATGCTTTTGCTTAAAACTCAACATTGATATATATATATATATATATATATAGGAAGTGTCAGAAATACTAGCAACCATGAGCAGAAAATAATAATAATAATAATTTACTCTATCAATTTTTCCATATATTTTTTTTTAATATAACAATGACCATTCATTTTCTATAGAAGTGTCATTTTCCTTCCATTAATTACATGGGTCTCATTAGTCAAAGCTGGATCTGCTAAATCTGATCTTTACCGCATTTGAAAATCAAACAATTATATATCTTCATATATATCAACTCTAAATTAATTAATAATTTCTTTATAAGGAAAGAGATATCCTCAACAATTGTTTAGATGATTATTAACTCAAAATAACATATATATATATATATAATCTTGCTATTTATCCCTATAAATAAAAATTTACTATTTCATCGAGTCTATGTGACTATCTATATGTCAAATATAATGGAACCCATTTTAAATAATCCTGCTATTTACCTCGATAAGTAAAAACTTACTATTTAACCGAGTCTATGTGGCTATCTATGTATCAAATATAATGGAACCCATTTTAAAATATAAGGTAATTAACTATTTAGAAAGTTGTAATCTCTTTTCTAGGTTTCATCTTAATATAGTATTTTTGTTGTAAAGTTTCAATCACTATGTATATCAAATTGTATATATATATATATATATATATATTACATTGCATCTTAGGGGTGCACACAGTTCGATATGGTCCGATTTTGAGAATTTTTTGAACCAAACCGCTCCCTACGGTTCCAAAAAATCTAAAACTGAACCAGACCATTTGAGCCATAGAACCAAACTAGCCCAAATCGTGAAAAAAAATGGTTTAGATCGGTTCAGTTTCACGGTTCTAGTTGAATTTTTTTTCCCTTAAATTGTATATACAACAAAAATATCAATAAAAACATTCTCATTCCCGAATCCAAAACTAAAATAGCGGGGGAAAAAAAAAAAAAAAGAGAGGCAAAAGTGGGTGAAATAGACCCAAAAGCTAAACCATATAACTGAACCAATTCGACCTACCTGAACTCTGAAAAGGTACCATCCTGTGGTCCTTCATGCCCCTTCCTTAGAACCATTCCCAGTCAAACTCTACTCTTCACCAACCAGCATGCGTGTCTTCCTTACTTCAAGCGTCTTAGGAATTCGTCGGTGCTGGAAGATAGAAGAGAGCAGCATGAATAACATAACCTGAATCATCCTTAATCATCGTTCCCCCACCGACTTCCCGAGAAGAAACATGAAAAACTGCATCCACATTTACCTGAAAAAAAAAAAAAAAAAAAAAAAAAAAAAAAAAAAAAAACACCCTTTGGGGAAGGTCTCCAACTTAAAAATCTACCCTACATATTAGAGAAATAGGATTTACGCAAGCTCTAACAAACTCCCAAAATTGAGATTCGGCCTTTATAACTATATCCTTAACATTCCATCAGAACTTTTGAAAAACCCACTCAACTCTAACACGCACGATTAATTAAACTGGTCAATATTGTCGATACGTTTATAATCCAAATTCATTTAAGGTAAATTCAAATTCGTTTATCTCGTGTTGTATTCGAATCGTGTTGACAAATCGTGTCAAATTTTATGACTCTTACTTTTTATTATGAGAGGGAGGATGTACTTTATAACAAAATGGTATGGTATGCGAGAGAAATTCTATTTAAGATTTATTTCTCTTTGACTAGAATCAAATTACAACCCCCACTAACAACCAGAATCAAATTACAACCACAATTAACAACCACAAAGCAATGATGGTCAAAATTGACGATGCAGCTGTGCTCGTGGTAAACTCAATTCCATCAACAAACAATATTGCACATTATCTCTCATTTATTTAATTCATCAATTTGAAAAAAATAATTTTAATGTTTTTAATATGCATGAAAAAATATTGTAACATGACAATTAAACAATTTGTCCCAAAAATTTTAAGGTGTTGGGAGAATCTAATTTTTTATGGCACGAGAATTTTAAATATTTTTTATTGTATTAGTAAGAGTGATGATAAGAATTTTGAGATCAAACATTTTTTATAAAAATAATAAATAAATAAATAAACAGAGGGAGGAGATTGAGATAATGATGGCTTAATTATTTTTTTTATAGAGGACGATAAACGCGTGCATGTGGTGCGCGTGGGTGAGGTGTAAGAGCAATGGATATTTGAGCTTCACAGTCATAGGTCCCCCATTCAAATGGAGACAAGATCTTCTGTAACGTAACTATACGAGGCCACGTATGGACCACAAAACTCTCTTTATACGTGTCGTTAATCGTCTGAAAAATCCAGACACTGATTGGGATTAATGGGTCCCACTACCAATATTTACAACGACTTTAAAAGTTGAATGAGAATCGTCGTCCACAAGAATTCGTACGGTCAGAGTGAAGGTGGTGGGGGATTCCGTGAGGAGGATGCTCTCCGTCTCCCACCCGGCAGACACTTTATTGTGCGGATTGTATTATTAACGGTATTATTAATTGATTAGATATTATGGTGATTAGAACCGTTAAAATGATTATTAAATAAAAAAATGTATTTGTTATTATTACACTGGACAATAAAAAGTATCGAATTATTTTGGATAATTTATAAAGACTTCTCTTATAGTTTGTCATACCGTTAAATACATTAACAGACCTTACTAATTTATTAAAATACTCTTAATTTTTTTATAATAAATGACTGAAGTACCCTCTTTCTATATGTATAGAGAGTGTATATATATATATATATATATATATATAGAGGGAGAGAGAGAGGCGATCTGAAGAGACCGACGGTGGGTCGCCGTCAAAGAATTTACCAAAATGTCTTTGGCCTGATCCTAAACAATTCGCCGTGGTGTTAAGGCGACAGTGTTGAGGTTTAGTTCATGGCAATGATGATCTTGGTCTGGGTTTTGCAACGATGCTAAGATGATGGTTCATGACGATGGTAGGGATTTTACAACAATGTTTGTTCATGGCGGCCGGCGGTAATGATCTTGGTCTGGGTTTGCAACGATGTTGAGATGTTGGTTCACAGCAACCAGCGATGATCACACTAGTGTACTGCCTAACAACATCTTTTGGCCCAGAACCCAGAAAAAAGAATGCATCAACAATACCCGCCTTACTCATCCATAGAGTATCAATCCTATTCTGATCTAAAGGAAGGGAAATTGATGACTCTGAATTCCAACCAGACTCCAGAACATCAATTTGCATTTCAGCTGCATTCAACTAGAAAAACCCAGAAGTACCCCGAGGGGAAAGCATAAATGGTATGGACCCATAAATCCCAAATGGAGAATCATGAATATATTCAAAGACATCCAAATTAAAGAGCCGATATGGCTCCGATTCTACAACACCAGGCCAGGCCCTTTTGTGGGTTTCAGAGCTAGATTGGTGGCATGTTCAGGAATACCATAAACAAAATCAGCCCCATAAATAAACAACTTCAGAATAATCCGAATCACCATCGATCGTTTCCTTTAAAACCCTTTGCAACCAGAGCTTCTTGTCCAAGAATTCCGGCACAATCACATCGTGTACTTGGAACTGCTTTTTCGGTTGCGTGGAATCATATATGCATTCTTGATTAAATAATCATCACATTATATCAAATATGCAGTATTTATTTTCAAGATGTTGGTAGTACATTGGATATTACTTCTTTTTTTTTTTTTTTTTTTTCCCACATTGGATATTACAAACATTCTTAAATTGAGAGTGAATTGTCAATTTAATTGTGAATATTAGATATAGTATTTAGCTTCAGTGGGGCCACGAGGGACCGTTGAACCCACGTCATCGTGATGTATGGGCCCACCAATAGAGCCTCAGATGACTCTGATGAAATTCAGTCAACGACCATTAGATATACATGTGACTTGTCCACTCGGATAGTGATTTTACTAAAATCAACTGTCCATTATTGAATAAGGGACGCTCTAATTTAGTGGCATTTTCACACTTCTATGTGGGGAATGGCAACGGGGCAACTTGGTCATCTTAGACTATTACTAACGCTAAAAATTATTTTCGCATGTCAAATTTATATTTTGACAGGTGTTATAATGTCAAAATATTACATTTTAACAATCTTGTTTCAATAGTGCATTTAATGCAAAATACTATTTTTTAACAAAACTACTATTCTTTTTCAACTACCATTCCCATCATTCATATTTGCATCAGTAATATTAATTTTAGGCACATTCCAAGTCAAGTTGTAAAAATTAGAAGGAAACTAAAATTAAACCTAATTAAAAATATGCAAAAATCTAAAATATCTGGTAAAAAAAGGACCAAAAAAAAAAAAGAAAAAGAGAAAAAGAGAGATAAAACAAAATGATATAAAATAAAATAAAATTAATGTGATAAAAAATTTCAAAATCTATTAAAGGAATTCTAGAAAATTCTAATATGGAGTACATGAAATTCAACTAAGTGAAGCAACAACATACTGTCCATAATGAAAAACAGAGTCTATTAACTGAGATTGTAAAAAATGTATATCGTTCTAAGTGACACAATCTTTTTAACGGGTGTCACCCTCACCACTCCGAGTACGTTTCTACTCTCACACTTCGTGCGCTTTCCCTTCCATTACCACTATTTGTGAATTAATTTTTTTATTTAATTTTTTTTTCTTTTTCAGAAATTTATATATATTATATATATATGTATATTATATATATTTGATTATATTATTATTAAAAATATATATATTTTTAGGAAAAATCATTTCAGCCTCCCCAATCGCCTCCATCTCTATTCTCGTTCTCAACTTGCCCCCCCCCCCCCCCCCTATGCAACTGCAAACTACAAAATCAACAAAAATCAAAAGTTCAAAACCCATATCTTTTAGTTTCCATCGCCCGCTGTTCCAGTTCGGGTTTGCCGTTTGTAAGCTTCAGCCGCTGTCTCTCAACTCTTAAGCTTGCCCCCCTCCCTCTCTGCAACTGCTTATACGTATGCGTTTTGTTTAACTTTTTTTTCTTTCTAAATCAACTAATCATGGTCTGTAATTCTTGTTTTGCAAACTAAATCCTATTTTGTGAATTTTTTATGATCTTTTTTAAATATATATATATATATATAAACGTATCATTTCAAATTGTTCAAACCCCCCCCCCCCCCCCCCCCCCCCGCGTTCTCTTTTTCTGAAATAGCAGTAGCTATTTCTTGTGCTATAATTAGCATCAGTTTTGGCAAAGTTAAATTTAGCAGCCCTGCAATATTTTAGAAATGGCAGCCCATATAGCATTGCATTGGAGATGCTGTCAAGGGTTAAATTACATTGGTGCCTTTCAAATTTAGACAAATCAAACATAAGTAAATTATTATTAAGTGTTTGTTATTTTGATTTTTTTTTAATTCATTCCTACCTAAAAATATATATTATATTGCACTTTATAGGGTAGAATAAAATTATCATTTCATAAAATTTCATCAACATGTCTGCCAAAAAGAAAACGTAACGGGTGTTATTGAGCGCACGTGTTAAATTTCAAAAAATGTTAAAATAATAAACGTTGATCGGTTAACCCGTATGTAATTTGTTCAAATCTCAAAAGAGGCCAATATAATTTAGGGTTAATTTTACATACACCCCCTGACCTTTGACCATATCCCACCTACACCCCCTCTAGGTTTCAATATTCCATGCACACCACTTGAGAATGACGGCCGTCCCATTGAGTAACGGAAATATGTGAATTTACAGAATTGTCCATCAATTATATATTAATATTTATAAAACAATGTACCTAACAATAAAAAGACGTAAATAACCTTTTACCTAAAAAGACCTAAATATACGAAAGAGAGATTGACAAACAGAGAGCGAGCAAGAAACGAGAGAGCTAGAGATAGCGAGAGAGAGAAACGAAACCATTCACTATGATTTTTTTTTGGCTCCGAATCATAATCAAAGCAAATAAAGAACGAGCGAAACATGGCCTGAATTGAAGATTGTGATTAGGGTTTGTTGAGTACGAGGTATGTATAAAATGTTGCTTTCCTGTTTAGATTTTGGTGTTATTGTTTTGATTTTGTATTTTACGGTTTTAGGGTTTGATTAGATCGATCGCAATTTAGGTTTTCTGTGTTACGATTTTAGGGTTTACTGTTATAAACAATCAATATTTTTTTTATACTTATTTTAAAAACACAAACATTTTTATTTTGTTCCAGTACTTAACCTAATTCTTCAAAACCTATAATTTTCTTTATTTTTTCCTTTCTATAAACATAAACACATGTTCTTTCAATTATGATTTTTTACTTGTTTTTTCCGGGTTGATTAGGGTTTTCTATTATAATTAATTATACTTTATTTGAAAACACAAATATTTTTATTCTGTTCCAGTCTCTACTCAACCTAATTCTTCAAAACCTATAATTTTCTTTATTTTTCCTTTCCATAAACATAAACACATGTTCTTTCGATTATGATTTTTTACTTATTTTTTCCTAGTTGATTAGGGTTTTCTATTATGATTTATTTATACTTTATTTGAAAACACAAACATTTTTATTCTGTTCCAGTCTCTACTTAGCCTAATTCTTCAAAACCTATAATTTTCTTTATTTTTTCCTTTGTATAAATATAAACACATGTTCTTTCGATTATGTTTTTTACTTGTTTTTTCCTAGTTGATTAGAGTTTTCTATTATGATTTATTTATTCTTTATTTGAAAACACAAATATTTTTATTCTGTTCCAGTCTTTACTCAGCTTAATTCTTCAAAACCTATAATTTTCTTTATTTTTCCCTTTCTATAAATTTAAACACATGTTCTTTCGATTATGATTTTTTACTTGTTTTTTCCTAGTTGATTAGGGTTTTCTATTATGATTTATTTATACTTTATTTGAAAACACAAACATTTTTATTCTGTTTCAGTCTCTACTTGGGTTTTCTATTATGATTTATTATTATTCAAAGTTTCTAATTTTCTGTTTTTATATTGCTTTCTTTGTATATGCAATTCATTTTTTTTTGTCAAATTCATGGACATACTTTATAGGTTAGTAGTCCATCATTTGGATAAAGTGTTTACTTTATGGAATGTGGATCCTGACAGATACTCTTACAAGGAATTGCATGATGATTGTTATAAGTGTTGTATTCTTCCATTGTATGGTATTATGGGGGTTGCACTTAGAATTGAATACGAATTACACAATAGTAGGCTTAAACTGTTGGTTGAAAATGATAGTGATGTGTTGGATATGTTTAGTTTTCACAATTGTATAGAAGACATTAACGTATATGTTGATATAATTCCACCTATAGCTGTTGATATTCCAAACAATGCACCATAAGCTGCACCTGAAACTTCTTTTGTACATGAAGAGGTGGAATATTGTGATATGGGTTAATGAACAGGCAGATGGTGTGGAGGTTGGTCAAAACAATGAAGATGAATCTAATGAGGATGAGGATTATATGTATAGTTTTAGCAGCGAAGATGAAGATTGGAATGTGAATAATGGTGATGGTGGGTTAGTAGATGAAACAACTTTGAGGAATAAGCATGGAAATCGAAGTGATGATGGCTTAAGTGACTACTCTTCTAATGATGACTGTGGCTATTCATCAAGTGATTGTGATGAAGATGGAAAGGGAGATAATGTAGAAGAAGATGATGGAGAAGAAGGGTATTATGGGAAGGTAAATCCCAAAGGAAAAAGAAAGAGAAGGTCAAAGACTAGTGTGGTTGATTATACCAAGTTTGGAAAAGTATTCGAAAGAGTTGAAGGGACCAAATTTAAATTGGAACAATTTCATATATTTGAAAATATAAACAAATTTAGAGAGATATTGAAGGACTATGCAATTCAGGAGGGTTTTAAACTAAAAAGGGTAAAAAATGAAAAGTGGAGAATGACTTGTAGGTGTGCAGCAGAGGGCTGCCCATGGAGGATACATGCATCCCCTATCGGAGATACTCTAACTTATTGTGTTAAGACGTATAATGATAAACATGATTGTGTTAGGGTCTCCCACAATGGAGAAATAGATTCTAAGTGGTTAGCTAAAAAGTTTGGTTAAAATTTTAAACATAATCCAGAATTGACTGCGAAGGGGTTGAAAGGGGTAATTAAACGGGCTATTGGACATAAGCCAAAGAGGTCACAGTTGTACAGGACAAGGGGGAAGGCAATGGATGAAGTTGAGGGAAATCATGCTGCCTTATATGGGTTATTGCCACAATATGCAAATGAAATCAGAAAATATAATCCAGGCAGTGTAGTTAAGTTTGACCATTGGAGACCTGATTTTTCTTTGAACCCAACATTTAGAAGAATATTCATTTCATTTGAAGCAATGCGAACTGGGTTCAAGTTGGGTTGCAGACCATTTTTGGGGTTGGATGGCTGTCATTTGAAGGGGCCATATGTGGTGTACTATTGGCAGCCATTGCTTTGGATGCCAATAATGGGTTATTTCCTGTGGCATTTGGTGTGGTGGAGAGTGAGAGGAAAGACAGTTGGAAATTTTTTTCACAGCACTTGAGCACTGTTATTGAGGCAGATACACTTGATAAGCCTTGGACCTTCATGTCAGACATGCAAAAGGTTAGTATTTTACTTCTTGTTGTTTTTTTTATTTTTTTTATTGGATAATTCATTTAATGTTTTTTTATACACTTGATAATTCATTTATTGTTTTTATTTTTTATTTTTTTATGATAGGGTCTTGACCAAGCATTAGTTGAAACCATTCCTCAAGCTACCCATAGATTGTGTTGTAGGCATTTGTATAATGCATTTAAGAGAAAACATCTTGGTCTAATGCTACAAAAGAAATTTTGGAAGCTGTTAGAGCCTATAATGCAGTGGAATTTCAGAAGACCATGGACCAAATGAAGAACATAAGTGAAAAGGCTTATAACTGGCTCATGAATAACTTTGAATTGTCATCATGGGCTAGATATGCATTCAATCCAGATGTGAAGAATGATCATGTGACCAACAACATAAGTGAGAACTTCAATAATTGGGTGGGTGATCTCAGGATGAAGCCTTTACATTCATGCTTAGATGGAATTAGGGCAAAAATGATGGAAAGAATTCACAAAAGTTACGAACAAGGTTGCACTTGGCAAGGATTAGTTACACCCAAAGTAAAAAAGAAGTTAAACAATGTTATTGCGGAGGGAAGGGGTTTTTCTGTGTTGGTTACTGGTAGGGGAGAGTTTGAAGTCACAGATGAGACATGTAGACATGTTGTTAATTTTAATGCAAGAACATGTGACTGCATGGGTTGGCAAATCGCAGGCTTACCTTGTAAGCATGCAGCTGCTGCAATATGTTACAACAGAGAAAAGATTAAGGCTTTTTGTGATTCTTCTTACACTATTGACACATATATGAAGATACATGAAGGGATTATACATCCTATACCTGACCAACAACTGTGGCAGCCATATACTGGAATACTATTGGAACCGCCGCCTCCTAGAAGATTACCTGGAAGGCCTAGGAAGAATAGAAAGAGAGATACTGGTGAAGCCCCCAAGGTGGTTAAGAGGAGTTACGCTCTTAGGTGCATGCTTTGCCAAAGGACAGGGTACAATAAAAGAACTTATCAAAGGGCTCCAACTAGAAGGGAACTGGTATTTAATTTACTTTACTGGTAGTCAATTTACTTTATTTATTAAGTTTTTTTTTTTTTTTTTTTTAATCCAATGAATCACTCATATACTTGTATATCTTACTATTAGCAAGAAGAAGTTGCAAGAGAAAATGGAGGAGAGTCTGTAACTCCAAGTTCAATATGTAAAGTTAGTCAAGGGGCATCTCAACCAAGGCAAACCACACAACAAAGAGGAAAAGTAAGTCAAGGTCCAGCTCAAACAAGGCCAACCACACAACAAAGAGGAAAAGGAAGTCAAGGAGCATCCCAATCAGGGCCAAACACACAACAAGTATCTTGTAAATTTTTTTTTTTGTTTAATAGAAAACTAATTAATTACAATGTCTTAATACCTTATTTTTATTGAATGCGATAGTCACAAAGACGAAGTGGTTCTGTTGTTCCAACTACAAACAAAGATAAAGAGAATGCATGTCCATCAAATGCACAAACAAGAGGAAAAGGGCCACAAATTGGTTTACCACAAACAAGGAAATACATACCTGTATTTGCTTAATTAGGAGCTAGAGGAAGTGGGATAGGAGGATCTCAGAATCCAAAAGGTACTTGAAATGATGTGGGATATGGGACATTTGTAATGTTGAACAATGTCATTTTTTTTGCTGGTATTTTGCAATATGTTGGTGTTAGCTATTTTTGAACTTTTAAAGAAGAATAGCTTTGCAACTTTTGATTGTCGATTAGGTTGGTATGTTTTTGTAACCATTGTATGGCTTATTATATTGGCCTCTACCTTGGATGGAATGAAATGAAGTTGCTCTTTTGCTTTGGTGGTTTTTTCCATTTTTGAAGAAGTGAAAAATATACGGGTTGTTCTGTTATGGCAATTATAGGCCAAGGACTGAGTTAGTTGAGGTCAATCTACGTTTGACATGTGACAATAGGAGAAAGTTTAGCCTATTCATTATTCTCCTTCAGTTTTTTTATTTTACTTTTTTAGTTAATGGAATATGAATGCGCCAGCGAATGAGAAATTTAGACTTATGAAAGATTTTGGGGTAACAACGAAGAACTCTTATCGGGAAAAAAACCGAGTTTCTGTTATTCAAGGTAGAATGTCAGCTTTCACATTTTATGTGCTTGTATTGTTTAAAAAAGATCTCAAAGAAATTTTCTAACAAAATGTGAAGTTTGTCACTTTCTATACTAGTGGACAGTAAGTAACATGGTACAAAAGTTACATTACCAGTTATTTAGTGTATGCCTAGTTTACGCTATACTGGGAATACATACCAAAACACACCCACCCACACCCACACACACATTATACTATCGGGGAGGGAATGACTGAATGGAACACATACATTTGTAAAATATCAAAATTTGTTGGTTAGAGGAAGACAATTTCTGAATTTAAGGTTATGCTGCTAGTACCTCAGTTAGTGCTGAACTCCACAATGTATACATAAATAATCTGTTCGACTATTACATGAATGTACTATAAAAAAAATTTAATTCTAAAATTGAAGCAGTTGAATGAATGGAAAATTAGCCTGTTGTTTCCTTGGTTCCATGGTGTTGAACAGAAGGATAATTTCATCTTAATAGTTCATTGTCAAAGAAATACCTCTCTCTCACAATAAACACTTCATAAGGGTAGTTTTGTAACTCTGTAATGGTCAATAAAGTTAAAAATGTCATTTCAGCCATTATAAAGGGCAAAATTGACCTTGTACCCATTTATCCATCCTGACATCAGCACTAAACGTCTGTTACTTAACAGCATGGGGTAAGTTGATACGTATGGTCAAAGGTTAGGGGGTGTGCGTGGAATATTGAAACCTAGAGGGGGTGTAGGTGGAATTAACCCTATAATTTACCCCTAGCATAATTGTTCTATCTCTATTTAAAACTTCTTATTAAATGGAGAGGATGGGCAGGCGGAGTTGGGAGATTTAAGAAAGAGTTTTTGTAATACAATTCCGAATCTAACGAAGTAAATAATGAAACAAATTTTAAACCATGATAATAATATATTTTCTCTTCTACAGAGAAGAACAATATTCAAATTCTCAATTAGAACTTGAGATTTAATATTATTGTAACAACTTCACAATAATATATGAGCAGATGCCTCGACACTAGTTATTACTTCCGGTGAATGTTTAGTAATAAGCGTGGTTGGTGACACAAAATAATAATAAATAAAAAATCACATTAAATTATTTGGTAACAATTTTTTTTTTTTTAACACTCCTATTGCTAATTTTACAATAATATCCTATAATATGATGTTACCATATTTGATAATAGGAACTTTATTAAGGAATTAGTGTAATTGTCTTTATAAAAAATTAAGAGGACAAAATTGTTTAATGAAAAAGAATTACCTAAAATATTCAACCTCTACTCTTAAGCAGTTTTAAAGACTCCAAATTTTAGCTTAATTCAAATGCTCTACTGAACTAAATTTGGCAACTATTCAAAACACTTATAATGGTTATCAAACGCATTTAAACGCAATTTTTCAAAATAAAACATTTTTAAGCAATAGAGAAGCAATCCCAAATGTACTCGATTACATTGTGTACTTAATGTATACCTTACATGCAAAATTATAATTTATCAATATAAACGAGGGAACCTTTCCCCACCCCAAAACCATTCAACCACCCATATAATTGTAATGAACGATGCGAGATAGAGCAGGTACCCAATGAGGTGAGGTGTTATGCGAGTCCAAGTTACGAAGATTAATCAAGTTCTCACATTAGGTGGGGACATGCATATTGTTTACCCTTCTTTTTAGAACCAAAACTTTTTGAAATTTAATTATTATTTTTTAAAAAATAAACAAATTGAAGATTTAAAGTGAAATCACATTTTTAAATTTAAATAAACTTGACTTTTATTAGAAAGACAAAAATCATGTTTTTCTCAATTTGAACATATATAAGGCAAGCATCGATAATGAGGTATTAAAATACCCTTTTAGGTTATTTTGTTTGCCTGGATTTGAAGCTTTTGAATTGGAATTACTTGAATTGGAGAAAAATAACTCATCAAATTGAACTAAAATTTTCTCTAATTCCACCCATACTAATTCCAATTTCAAAATTTCAATTTTATGCAGTCGAACCTAGCGGAATTGGAATTGGAGAAAAAATTTATTCAATTTTGTAGGTTACTTTTTTTCAACTTCACTAATTCCAATTCCAATTCCAATTTCAATTCAAAGATTCCAAATCCATACAGCCGAACATAGCTTGAATGAGGTAATCCATGATATTGTTTAAGGTGCACTGTCCACACACATTCTTTTAAAACAGTGATTCAATTCGGGTCTACATGTATTAGTTCGGTTATAAATACAGATTGGTTCAGTTATGGATTGAATTTTAGTGGATAAAAAAATTCCATATCGCATATAAATACATACTTAGGATTCGTATGATTGGTCCATGTGTTTAGTTACAATAAGACTACACATACGGATTATAATATATATATATATATATATATATATATATCTATCCTTAAAAAAAAAAACAAAAACAAAATAAAGGATAACAAGATCAATTTTGCATTATGAGTTCAATATAACATTATTTTTGTATGTAAGTTGTAACATGCTCTCTCTCTCTCTCTCTTTTCTTTTTTAATGTGAAATTTAAATTAGGTGATCAAACACTAAAATTGTTTAATTAATTTCGAAGTGGCTCATTTGTTTGGATGTAAAATCTTATGTTTAGTTGTCGTAAAATATTTACGAAAAAGAAAAATTAAAATCTAAAAAAATAAATTATTCATTAATTTTTGACAAATTATTTTACATTCTCCGTTTGACGTACTCAAAAATAAAAAAATTAAAAATAATTTGATAATTATTTTTTTATTATTTTTTATTTTTTTATTATTATTTTTTTTAACGTATTTGGGAGGGATCACATCAGCAAAAATGTTTCAACTTCTTCCTTCAACTAGTTGAGGCTAAAAGAGCAAATCGTAGCTATCACATCGGAGAGATAGTGTAGGTTGAAAAAGTAACTTTGCCTATATTGGCGGAAACACCTGACGATCACCTACCTATCGAGAAAGCGGTTGCCATTAAGCAAAATCTTCCAATTTTGATATTTGGAATTATCAACTTTAGTTAAGTTTGGTCAACTTACAGACTGATTCAAACAATGCCAAAATTATTTTAGGCTGATGAGAAGATAAGGATACAATATAGTTGTGGCCATGCTTCATATATTAGAAGTGAGATTATAATTATATCATGCCAAAATTGAGTTTTGGAGGTGATCAGTAGTTATTGTTTCACATCATAATCCTCTCTCTCACCTTGGGACTTGTGAACCACTACATTTCTCAGTGATGCTTTAACTACAGGACCCACCATCATTATCAATGGCTGTGTTGTTAATAAAGCTGGTGAAAATAATAATAATAATAATAATGTTTTTTTTTTTTTTTCATTGGTAAAAACAAGAGCCCTACGGCATCTACAAGCAACAGAATCACAAAAGATAACCAAAGCAAAAATAACAATCACCAAACCAGTGATACACAAAAAGATAGAGAGACCCTATATAGCCCTGACTCACAGCAAAAAGAGGCTGTAGCAGCAAGTGATAACCAACACCAACACGCGTAAGAAGGATTGAGAGCATACGTATAGACCCTGTACAGCACAAAACACAGACCATGTGTGACCCGGAAGCCTACAGCAGACACCACATGAGACGCCGAGAAAACCGAGGAAGACCAAGGGATTTGACCAATCGCCGGCGAACCACAAGCAGGGAAAACAGCATCGAAAACAAAACACCACTAATAACTAAAACCACAATAAAACCGAAGCACCAAAGGAGAACCATCCTCACTAAGATGATCGGCAACAACATGCCACGACCCATAGTTAATTGCGGCCGGATGAGAGGCAGCTCTGAACAGAGCAAGAAAAAGGAACAGCGAACCTGCTTCAATAACATGTCCAACGCGCATGTAATGACCCGGTCATTTTCCTTCCTTTCCTTTTCTTTAGATTTTCACGGATATTTTTTTTTCCATTGATCTTTTCCTCTCTGAGCTCAATTTCTCGTCACTCAGTGTCATCTTGAGTGCTCTGGGATGATTTCCAAGACTCTTTTCCTTGGATTGACAACTTCTTTCGAGGACCGCGTCATTTCCACATTTTCATTTTTCGGACACTATTCATTTCGTCCTTTTTCCCTATTTCGTCATTTTCCCTATTTCGTCTTTTCCTTGTTTGTCACTTTTTGGCATAACCACACTTCGTATGTTCGGAGTTGGTTTTTGACTTTACATATCTTCATTCTAAGTGGTTTTCACAAAATACGTATCTTTACTTTTGCAGAAAGGTACTCTGGCTGCTCTCGGTGTCCATAGGGGCATGGATGCACAGTTCTTCAGAAACTTTTTCTTTTCTTGGGGCATTTTTCATAAATATCTTTTGAAGATATTTTATTTTAGGGGTTTCTAAGCAAATATTTTTGGAAGATATTTTCATTTTGGGCTAGTTATGCAGTTTTCACTTTTTGGAGGGGCTATTGTGCAATTAATGAAAATTATTGCTAAATGCCTCATTTTGAGCCTGGATCCTCGTACGGGATTCATTTTCACTTTTTGTTGAGTCGTGTACTCTTATAATTTCCTTCTGGTTATTTTTCTCCAGTTTTAGGGTTTCTGGTCTCGGTTGTCACTGAACTTGTTCGGGGCATATCTCTCTACTCAGAATTTAGTTTTTGACGTCGTTTCTTCTGTTGTTCATATTTTCTTATTTTGGTTCTTTTTTATTCATGGAGTTTTGCCGTTTGAGCACGTCTGCTCAAATTTCACTTTTCCGGACCTGGCGGGGCCCATTCGGGACACTTTTTAAGTTTTTCTATAAATAGGGGGTCTTAGAAAGAAAAACCATATTTTTCTCTCTCTCCCCTCTCTCTTGGCCGGATCTCATGTTAGCCATGGCTACCATCTTCTCTCTCTTCTTTTAAGTTTCTTCCCTTCAATGAAATGTTATAGTGCCTTAGTGTTTTGTGTTCGTCTTGGCAAGGCCTTCGATTCCACCAATTGGAATCTTGTTTTGGCCATTTCTTGAGTTCGGGTTTGAAGTCAAGTTGTGATTTTCATGGGGCTTCTTTAGAATTCTTGTTCACCGTGTTGTCCCCGACAAAACCCCGAAGTTTCGTCGGATTCGGAGCACTTTCATTACGGTGGGCATTTGAGATTCATCTCAAATGGAGGTAGGGGATGTTTTAGGACTTTGTATGTGTTGTATTGAGTGTTTTCCATGATTATACAACTTGTTTGCATGAATTTTATCAAATATAGAAAATTAGTAATAGTTAATTCTTTGTATAAGATTAAATTTACATGGATGTATATAGCTTAGAATTAAATTGTGGTATGATGATAAATTATGATTTGATATGCTTATTAACATATATTAAATTGGAATTATTTAAATTAGAATTGTACTTTTTATTTAATAATTATCTTTTGTGAAAGTTTAATTCTCATTAATGTACCTTGTATGAAATTAACTTGTAGTATGCTTTTAAATTAAATCTTGGCATGTTCTTTAACATACTTTAATTTGAGAGTATTTGGATAAGTATGAAAATATAGAGATTTTAATTAAAAGGATTAATTAAAATCCATTTTTAAAGGTTCCATTGACTTAATTGTGTTTTAATTTGATAATTATGATGACTAGGACTTGTATACTAGCATATGTTAAATTGGGACCATTTGATGTTGTTTTAGAATCTAGGAATTTAATTATCATGATTTAATTAAATGTCATCATATTGTTTTAATGACCTAATTAAGTTTTTCATGTGGTATATGTAATGACCATGCTATGTTGTTTAACATGTGTTAATTGGAGACCATTTGGTTGAGATTTAAAACTAAGAGAAATTAATTAGTTTACTTGATTAATTTCTGTTTCTATTGCATTATTGATTTAAATCATGTGTTTGATGTTGGTATTATGTTTAAAGCATGATTTTAGACTTGTATTAGATTCTTCAGTTCATGTTTTCAATATTGAATTATATTGTTATAGCATGTAACGAATTGCACACTGAAGATTCGACATGTGATGTTATTATAGTGCGTAACGAATCGCGTTCTGAAGATTCGACATGTGATGTTATTATAGCGCATAACGAATCGCGCTCTGAAGATTCGACATTGTCATCCGAAAGTAGTTGTGGATTTAGAGTATGTATTGTGTGGTTTCAACCTACTTGTGTATGAAGGTAGTTTCGTGTACTATTTAATACATATATAAGTTGTTAACTTATCTATTTTGGAGTCTTGGGACATTGTTGTTAACTTATCTATTTTGGAGTTTTGGGACATTGTTGTTAACTTATCTATTTTGGAGTCTTGGGACATTGTTGTTACAAGTGACATGGCTAGAGTTTGGCTCTAGTACGGGAGGTACGAGTTCTTCCTACAACATAGTGCGCACTAGGGGTGGTATGACCAGCGGGGTAATACTCGGAATAACCATATTGTTCTTGGTTCAGTCCGAGACGTGATGTCCAAGTCTCCACTATTTGATTTCACACTTTTAGATTTCAAGTTGATAACTTATAGAATCTATGTCTTGATATGTGGTATTAGAAATTCTAATTATACTAAATTGCTATATTTAGTTGTTTTCGCACTTTTAGATTTCAAGTTGATAACCATGAGAATCTATGTCTTGATGCAATGTATTAGAAATTCTAATTATACTAAATTGCTATATTTAGTTGATTTTCGTATTTTAGATTTCAAATAGATAACTTTGAGAATCTATATCTAGTTGATTTGTATAGCATCCTCCTATGTTAGTTAAATTGCATAGATATTGTGATTTGTGTTTTGTTGTTCAAATGTAGCTTAGGAATGATCCTATGAATTCATTTGGAATATAGACGTTAGGTGGCATGACCCACTTTTGTCGTTTTTGTATTTTAGAATTCAAGTTAATGACTTTGAGAATTGGTGGTTCCGAGGGTCGCACCCCAAAATCCAAAGTTTGTGATACCAAAAGATAATGGTGTAGAGCTATAATGAATGTGGCCAAGTTTTACATTTAGAAATTGCCACTACTACCTTTCACTAAAAATATAGTTAGGGCAAGTAGGGATCGTCCTAAAGGATTGGTGGGTCGTACTAGGTTGAGGAATAAAGATTAGGGTTAGTAGGTCGAGTGATCAAAAGATTGGTTGGTGGTTGAATTACACTAAGATGCAATTTAAACTAAAGTAGGCAATTAAATGTAATGGAGAGAAAATAAGAGAGAGATCTTGGGATTTAGAGATCACCACTAAGTATAGCTTTTCTACACCCTTAATAAATGATTAATGAGGGGAAAAACATGTATTGCAACAAAGTGTGTGTGTGGTTGTTTCAACAAGCATTGATGACAAATTAAGCATATATTGTTTAAGCAACGTGGTGGATAGCATAATATATCAAATTAAGCCATTAATCCTTTCTTTAAGCTCACAACCAAACACATCACAAGGTTAGAGATATGTGCTACTTGCTTTCATAAGTATGGAACATCAAACAACAAGCATGGATTGTCCTCCCATTTAACATCTAAACTACAACTACACTATAATTAAGCTAATGACATGAAATTAAACTAATTAAACTAAGGGAGACGTATAATCCATCAAGAAATGAGTATGAACCATCAAATAAACCACAAGAACATTCCATTAAGCACTATGTCTTGACAATCTCTAGATCTGTAGCATTAATACACATAGACATGCATCAATAACACAAGAAATAAAGACAAACACATGAACATCTATTCTAGCATACATAGACATATTGATAGAATGAAATGATCAATTGGAAGCATTAAACCTTATAAATCATTGAATAAACAAGATCTATATATATAAAAGTGTCAAAACATGTATCACAATACAAATCCCCTCAAAAATACATAAATCAAGATGTAGAAAGCATGCTTAGGGCTAACTCTAGCCCTAAGAGGATGTCTAGCCACTCATGGATGGTGTCCTCCAACCCTCAAGGGCTAACTCCATGGTAAAGATTGCTCCTCTTCTTGGTTGATGAAAGAACTCCAAGCTTGTGTCTCTAGCCTCCTCATTTCTTTTCTTCTTCACTAAGAATATCAATATTATGGCTCTCAAGTATATCAAAAGTCTCTCTCAAGAAGTGGCTCATATTCCTTATATAGGTAGGTCAAATATCACCCTAAATGAGCTGGGCTCGTACACCAATATTCCTCCAATGATTAGATATGAGACAACTTTTAATGAGCTGGAATTTGGATTTTCTCGGGATTTGGGAAGTTCGATCGATTGAACTTGTGGTGAGATCGATCGAACATGCCTGAGATCTATCAAATTGAAGCTGGATCGATCCTCTATGGCAGTGCCTTTTTGGATAAAAACAAATCCGAGATATTTTGAAGATATTTTTGGGAGAGAGACAAATGTGGTAGGTAGGATGGTATAAGTGGATAAGATGGAATCTTTTCGATCGATCAAAAGAAAGTTGGATCGATCGAACTTGGTGGGATCTTTGGATAAGGACAAAATAGCCTGGATCCATCTTGGAATATTGAGATCGATGAACTTTTGATCGAATGAATATATTCTGAGATCGATCGAACTTGCTGAATTTCCACCACTTGCTTCCTTTTGCTCCCACTTTGCTCCTTTCTTTGATTCATATCAATATTGCTTCAATTATGCTCTTATTTAGCTGAGTTAGCTTATTTTAGGGATACGTACCTAAAAATGGAAATAATACAAAATCAATCTAAAGAGAAAAAATAAAATAGATGATGAGCGCTGAAAAGTGCGTATTTAAACCCCTTAAGTTTAAGCATTCTAGTACCTTTATCTATCTTACTTTACCGTTTTAGATTGATTTCGAATTATTTCTATTTTCAGGCACTTATCCAGAAAATAAGATAACTCAGCCAAATAAGAGCTTAATTGAAGCAATTCTAGGATTAAACAAAGAAAGGAGCAAAGTGGAGAAAGAAAGAAGCAAATGAAGCCAAATGTGGGAAGTATCAAAGTTCGATCGATCCAACTTCAAGATTCGATCGATCGAACACTGATCGATCTTAGTACTTCAAGATAGATCCAAACCTTAACCTAAATCATAAAGTCCAAAGTTCAATCGATCCAACACCACTCTTCGATCGATCGAACACTTTTATCCTTATCCAAATGATTGATCCTATCCACAGTTGTACCACCCACTAACCACTTTTGTCCTTTTCCCAAAAATATCTCTTAAAATATCTCGGATTTGTCTTTTCCCAAAAAGCTCAACCAGTTGGATCGATCCAGCCTCAGTTCGATGGATCTCAGTAAGTTCGATCGATCAAGTCCAAGGTTTGATAGATCAAACTTCCTTCAGTGCGAAAAAGTTCAAAAGCCAGCTTATTCAATCCGTCCTCTATCCAATCATTAGAGAATATTCTTTACACGACCCTAGCTTATTTGGTGTGTCACTTGACCTACCTATAAAAGAAATATGATGCACTTTTTGAGAAAAGGAGATTTTTAGCATTTGGTAGATACAATTTTAGAGGCTATTCTTAGTGTAGAAGAAACAAGGAGGAGGCTAGAGACATCATTAGAGTTCTTCATCAAGAAGGAGCAGATTTTAACCATGGAGTTAGCCCTTGAGGGTTAGAGCAACATCACCATGAGTGGCTAGACATCCTCTTGGGACTAGATTTAGCCCCAAATATGCTTTCTATATCTTAATCTTGTGTATTATTGAGGGATTAGTGTTGTAATTAATGTTTTGACATTTGGATATATATAGATCTTGTTTATTCAATGATTTATGTGGTTTAATGCTTCCAATTGATCATTTCATTCTATCCATATGTCTATGTATGCTAGAATAGATATTCATGTGCTTGTCTCTAGATTTTGTGTTATTGATGCATGTCTTTGTGTATTGATGCTATAGATTTAAAGATTGTCAAAACATAGTGCTTAAAAGAATGCTTTTGTGATTTTCTTGATGGTTCATACTTATTCCTTGATGGATTATGCCTCTCCCTTAGTTTATTTTCATGCTAGTAGTGTAAATGTAGTGTAGTTGTAGCGCAGTGTTAAATGGGAGGACAATCCATGCTTGTTGTTTGATTATCCTAGCTTTTGAATGCAAGTAGCATATGTCTCTAACCTTGTGTTGTATTTGGATTGTGAGCTTAATGAAAGGATTAATGACTTGTTTTGATCTATTGTGCCTTTCACATGTTGTTTAGACAATATATGCTTCATTGCTTAGATATATTGTGCCTTTCACACGATGTTTAGATAATACATGCTTAACTAGTTATCCTTGCTTGTTGAATCAACAAAACACACACACACCAATATTGCAACACACCATTTGCCCTCATTAGTCACTTGTCAACGGTATAGAAATGCATTGCTTGGTGGTGATCTCTAAACCCCAAGACTCTTCTCTCTCTTACTTACTCTTAGTTGCATTCTTTTGTTATTACTTAATTCAATTTAGTTGCTCTCTAATCAACCAACCAACCAATTGTTTGATCACTTGACCTACTAGCCCTAATAGTGATTCCACAACCTTGTCTAACCCTCATAATCCCTTGGGACGATCCCCACTTGCCCTAGCTTTATTTATAGTTAAAGGTAGTAGTGGCTTCTATAAATGTAAAACTCTTGGCCCTCGCCTTAAATTTCACACTTTCAAACTTGGTGGTAGTGCGGCCTCCGTTCATCAGTTTTTGGCGCCGTTGCCGGGGATTGATCAATTTGATTTGGTAACGTTGGATTTGTGGAATCAATTAGGATTAGTACTCTTTTGATCATGTCTTTACTTTACTTTTATTTTTCTTTTTGGTTACTTATTGTGTTGTTCTTACTTGACTAGGTGCATTGTTGGAGAAGAAGTAAGAAAAGGAGCATTCAAGCTAAGCAAGCAAGGAAAAAAGCTAAAAATTCTAAAAATTTGCTAAGCTAAGCTTTAAATTTGGAGTTGAAGTGCTAAAGGACCTTTGTGAGACTTTCTTTGCTCAATCCCTTAGTTAAATCGTCGGCCTGAGTGGAGGCTTGTTTTTAATTGTTCTTTGCATCATTGTTGTTAAAGCTTGGGAGTATGAATTAAATGTTTGTGGAGGAAGTTACATTGAAATTGTTGTGAAGGCATAGTGTTTGTCATTCTTTGTGCTTGTTGTGTTTTGCATTATGCATGCATGGACATCGTTCATTGAGACCAACTCTTGTCCCTTTTGATTTGCATCTTGAATCCGTAATTAGAAATCCTAGGGGAAGAGGAAGTTCAAATAGAACCAATCTATCAATGGATGACCATAATAATGATCATGTTGAGGACCTTGGTCACATAGACCAACAAGGTATTCTTCATCCTAATGTGCACAATGAGAACATACAAGTACCATTAGGCATGCCTAGGCCATTCATTCACTAACCACCACAACAACAAGGCCAAGTTCCATATGAAATGTCAAGGCCAATGTATGCTCCACAACCTCCCATCATCATCAAGGAATTCAAAACCAAGGTGTTCATATTGCACCTCAAGTAGCTAATCCACCTCTTGCTTTAAGAAACCATTATGTGCCTAATGAGTATAATGCACCTACATGCATCCAATTGCCTCCATTTAGAGCACATCATTATGAAATTAAGCCACAACCATTCAAATGCTTCCTAACTATCATGGACTTCCAAGTGAAGAACCTTACAAGCATTTGGATGAGTTTTTTAAAGTATGTTCCACCGTAAAATATACGGACATGCCAGAAGAGGTTTTAAGACTCAAACTTTTTCCATTCACCTTAAAAGACAAGGCAAAGTATTGGTTTAACAATCTTAGGCCTTTTTCAATCACTTCTTGGGCAGAAATGCAACAAGAGTTCTTGAAAAAGTACTATCCGGTTGCAAAGACCAATGCCATGAGAACCTCAATTCGAGAATTTTCACATGGGGATGGAGAAAAGTTTCATGAGGCATGGGAAAGCTTCAATGAATTGCTTAGGAAGTGTCCACATCATGACATGCCCAAATGGCAATTAGTTCAATATTTCTTTGAGAGCTTATCGAAGAACTATAAGGGTATGGTTGATGCTTCCATGGGTGGCTCATACATTGATAGGCATGAGGATGATGTGCGGCGTCTTTACGAGAGCATGAGTGAAAATTCTTTGCATAGAACATTATCATCCAAGAATGGTAGAAATTCACAAGGTAGGAAGAGTGTTGGCTTACATTAAGTCGACTATTCAAATGAAATAGCCGCCGAAATGAAGTCTTTATCTCAAAGGTTTGATTAATTTTTGATTAACCAAAACTCGGCGAACCAAGTATTTTCCTTCCCTAACCATTCTCATCATGCATCAAATGAAACATGTATGACTTGTTCTAGTATTTTTCATTCCACTTCTCATTTTCCTCACGGACAAGTGCAAAATGAACCTAATAAACAAGTCAATGCAGCTTTTATGAACCAAGGGAACAATCCTTATGGTACTCACTATAATCCAAGTTGGAGGAATCATCCAAATTTCTCTTGGAAAAACCAAAGAGAGGGCTCAAACTCTTCCTAAGGCGGTTTTCAAGGGAAGTATATTCCACCTCTACTTCAAAACCAAGGATCCCAAGGTTATAGACCTTATCAATCATAAGGGAATGAATTTGCTAATTCTCATTTTCCCAACCAATCTTATTCCCAAGGAAATACTAGAAGTGCCGCCTTTGAAGAAAAAGTTTTGAATGCTTTGGGCACTTTAGAGGCTAACACTCAATTGCTTCATTCTCATTCTCAATCTATTGCGAAGCTAGAAACCCAAGTAGGGCAAATAGCAAGCACTCTTAATGCAAAAGAGAAAGGAAAGATGCCTATTAATGTCCCACCTAAGCAACAATGTGTCGTGAAAACCCATTCCTCATCGGAAGGCTACACCATTGAACATGTTAATGCGGTGACTACTTTGCGGAGTGGTAAGATTGTGGACAATCAAGTTGAAAGGTCCAAGGAAGAGAGTGAACCGGTGCAACCTCAAGTTGTCACCCGTCCCGTTTCACATCCCATTCCTCATTCATTGCATATACATGATCTTGTGAATGAGAAAGTGTTGAAAAATGTGTTTGAAAAAGAAGTTTTGAAAAATGATGTTGAAAAATGATTTGAAACAAAGTGATTTAAAAACTTCTTGTGTTGGAGAGAGTTCAAAAGAAAATTCTGAAAAAGTGTTTGAACCAAAAGTTCCATTTCCGGATGCCTTAAAAGGATCCATTTCAGAAGACAAGCAAAAGGCAAAAACCAATGAAATTATGGAAATGTTTAGGCAAGTAAAAGTTAATCTTCCACTTCTAGATGCAATCAAGCAAATTCCAGCTTATGCCAAATTCTTGAAAGACTTGTGCACCCAAAAGCGGAAAAACAAGAGCCAAGCACCAAGAAAAGTAGTTTTGACCGAGCAAGTAAGCTCAATTTTGCAACATAACACTTTGCCAAAGTTTAAGGACCCCGGTTCACCCACTACATCATGCATTATTGGTGATCATATCATTAATCGGGTGCTTCTTGACTTAAGAGTAAGTGTTAACCTTCTTCTATACTCGGTTTATGTCAAATTGGGCCTAGGTGAACTAAAACCGACGTCTGTAGTTTTGCAACTTGCCGACCGATCTATCAAGAAGCCTAGGGGTATAATTGAGGATGTTTTGATTAAAATTGATAATTCTTCTTCCCGGTTGATTTCATTATTATTGACATGGAACCGGTCCCCAATCCTAAAAGCCAAATTCCCGTTATCCTTGGCCGTCCTTTCTTGGCAACCGCTAATGCTAACATCAATTGTAGGACGGGGATAATAAAAATCTCATTTGGCCACATGAAGGTGAAGTTGAATATCTTTAATCTCACACCCAATTCATTTGACAAATATGAGGAGAGGTTAATGTTGTAGATAAATGTCATGATCTTCAATGTCAAGGAAGTGAGCTTTTGTGTAAGACCAAAACTTCCAAAGGATCATCTTCACCTTGCATTCTCAACGTGTTGTTTCAAATTCTTGCTTTGAAAGGGCATGGAAGCCCACAGGTTGTGATTGCATAGACAAAGGATCAAAAGTTTCTTTTGAGCTTAATCCAACAAGTTCTTCAAAGAACCATTTATTGGGTGGAGTTCAAAGCATCTATCACCGCAACAAGGAGGGGATGCATTACAAGATCTTTGATCCTGACTAAAAGAGCCCAATGTCTTCCTAGAGACGTTAAAGACTAGCAAAAACATTTCGTAGGGTGTCAAAACCCTATTCCTCCCTTATTTCTATCTTAAATTTCATTTCTTGCGAAGTCTAGATACTTGTTTTTGGTTTTCATATGCATTGCAAGGAACTTTGGTGAGGATTACATGAGCTTTCATGTCATTATTGAGCATTCTGCATAGTTTGATCGATCTCAAACCTGAGTTCGATCGATCGAACTCCATTCTGCATCCAACACTAAGAAAAATTTTCGACCTGCAGAAACCTGCATCCAAATCACCTCTCTGTCCCATCGTTCGAACTTATTCTTAGATCGATCAGGAGACCTTCGATCGATCCAACTTCAAAGTTCGATCGATCTCATGATTCAACACCTAGAAAAATTTTGAGCCTGCATCAACCTGCATATTTTTGTTCTCTGTCTCATCGATCGAAACATTCCAAGATTGATCTGAAGTTCTTTGATCGATCCAACTTCCAAGTTTGATCGATCTTCAAGTTCTAACACTTAGCCAAAATTTTGAACCATAAACCTGCATATTTTTTGCCCTCTGTCTGATCGATCGAACTCTTGTTCCGATCGATCTCAGTTCTCCATTTCATTGTTTGACTTTGTTTTGACTTTTTCAATTTTCAAAAATCTAAAAATATTTTCATTTTTATTTTACTTTATTTTCATTTCATTTCATTTCATTTTATTTTATTTCTCAAAAATATTTCAAAAATACAAAAAGATTTTGTTTTATTTTATTTATTTTTCAAAAAAAAAAAAAAAAAGATGAAAAAAAAAACAAAAACAAAAATCCAAAAATATTTTATTCTGTTTTATTTTATTTTACAATTATTAATTTTAATTCTAATTTTTAATTTTAGTTTTGCATTTTTCAAAAATTTCAAAAATCCAAAAATACTTTGAGGAGAGTTCATCAAAGTTTGGTTGATCTTAGATGAAGTTCGATCGATTGAACTCTGTCGAGAATGTTTTTAAAATAGACCTGGAGGGTCTCAAGATCGATCATTTAGATCGATCCAACCCTCCAAACCCTTGCTTCCATCATCGCCGCCGCATCCACTCTCCATCTTCCTCATCTCCGGCGAGATCCAAGCTACACTCTCTCCCTCATCTTGGATTTCTCATCCAATCTTCGCATCCACTTCTCTCCCATTTAAGGTAAAATCCGAGATCTCATCTATGATTTAAGCTTCGATATGATGATTACATGCTTTATATGTTACATTCGTGCTTTATACATGATTGAATCTCCATTTTTGAAGCTTCAAAGCACTGAGTTTACATGTTTATATATATGTGTATATGCTTCGTATATATATATATATATATATATATGTGTGTGTTTGATCTATTTTTGGGAGGATGGGCCATGATTGGGTGATGATATTTGTTGATGTGTTGTGTTGATGGGCCCACGAACACGTTCGTGTGGGCCCCGTGCTTCCAAAGTCACAGATCTGTGACTGTTTATATTCATCGCACAATTCGATCGATCGAACTTGTATCTTAGATTGATCTTGAGAGATCAATCGAACTCATGTCTCAAATTGATCAAAGTTGTGAGATCGATCTCACTTATTTTCGATCTCTCCAATTTTTGTGATCGATCTCACTTCTTTTTCTAATCGATCGAATTTCACAGATCTCACACACACACTTCATTCTTCATATCTTATGTTCACACTATCTCATATATGCCCAATGCCTGTGATATTCCACATTGGATGCATTTCATACTTACATTGTTTAGCATGCTTCATATCATGCCACTTGCATAGATACATGTCATATATGTTTTGTCTATCTTATCTGACATACATGTTTCTATATTGTACTTAAAATTTCTTATTCTGGCACTAACTCCCATTGCAAGTTTTTCATTTTCTTTTTGCAGGCCATGGTTAAGAGGAAGACAGTTGCCAACAGGCAACAGGGGCTTAGCGCGATATCAGACCACGGACAGAGGAGCCAGCAAAGCCCTCTCATGCACAGCAGGAGCTAGCATAGGCTACCCCACCTCAGTCACCATCTCACGAGGCTGAGGATGAGGCTGATCATATTCCATCCACCTCTGCAGCTCCGCCTGCATTTACACCATCACCATCTCCACCACGTGCTGGAGCTGAGCATTCACCCGTACTATCTCCACCACGCCAGCCAGCTCAGGAGCGTGATAGGCCCGTGCCTAGATATGCGCATATGGCGGTCGACTATGAGTCAGTGTTCGACATGGCCTTTTTCTCTAGATCGGTGCTGACCCGATTAGCTTACCATGATATCATTCAGAGGGGCCTGGCAGCTATTCTTGCCCCAGTCACAGAGCCAGTCTACCTGTGGCTGGTACGGTTGTTCTACCAGAACCTCCGACCATCCCTCCGTACCACAGCAGAGCTGGTCACTTCTGTAGATGGCCATCTGATCACTATCACAGTGGACTCACTAGCCCGCTCTTGCCACTGCCCACACCGCTGTCCTCCAGAGCTTCATGAGACATATCCGAGGCTATACAGGCCTTTATATACTGACATGGTAGTATATCTTATAGGTCACCATGTCGCTAGCGAGACCTTCACCAACCGGACATTCCTTCCAGATGACCTGTGGTTTATCGATTCCGTGCTCTTCTGGAATATCTACATGGCAGGGCACAAGATTCAGAGAAGGGGAGATTATTTGATAGCCCTCTATACCTTCTACACCGGGCACTGGGTATCTATTCCCGCGCTCATTTGGAGCGTGATGAGGAAGCTATATGATGAGTATATTAGTAAGGAGACGCCGGGATGGGCTAAGTCTCTCCCATTCAGCCACCTCATCACCCAGATTCTTATCGACCAGCGCTACCCTATTCGTCCTCGGGAGCACCCCGAGAGAGGTTCATGTCACTTTCTGAAGAAGGATTGGACCAAAAACTACAACACCATTATTACTAGACTGCAGGACCACGCAGTAGTGGTTGTAGAGGAGCTAGAGGCTGAGGAGGAGGAAGAGGCAGTAGCTCAGGCAGTAGTTGAGGTAGTAGCAGCAGATCCCGTAGCGGACGACGCACCAGTCGATCCAGCTGTCGAGCATATAGATATTGACTTAGAGCACCCTGCAGATGACACAGAGCAGTACTCTCTAGCTGGGTCGCCCATTCACGAGCAGGAGCAGACTTAGGAACTTTTTTCTGATTCATCTATACCTAAGGCTCCAGATCTGACCCCCGGCTTTGGAGTACGCCTGCAAACTCTTGAGGATGCTGTTGTTGCCATGCGCGCTGATCTTACAGCCCACAGAGCTGATTTTGCTGCCTTCTGCACGGATGTTGCGACTATGTTTCGAGATATATCTAGAGATATCCGTGGAGCCCGACCTGCCCATCCTACCTCATCCTCTTGAGTTCCCAGTTCCTTTTATCTCATGATCCCTCTCTACTATTGATACTTTATTTTTGTCACTGTACAGTACTATTATTTTTGCAGTCGGTCTGTCGGCTTTGATATTTCTATTGTACCTGCACTCTATCTGTTTTATATATATATATCTATTTTTGCTATGGATGTCAGATATTATATTCTCATATCTGTATGTTTGACTCCATCAGGTGTATCATAGTGACTTCAGTGAGAGAGTACTTCCCGATTTTCAGGACCACATTTATATCTCTCTCCCTATTTTATTTCATTATCCCATTTACACTTGCATGTCCACTATGCACTAATTATCCCATTTTGTTATCTGATGAGTTTATCCAAGTGCCAATTTTCAGGACCACAGTTCATTCCAAGTTTGGGGGGGCTATGCCACCCACTTTGGATACTTCATTCCCGATTATTCTTGCTTAGTTGCACTGGTATACTCTTTCCTTTGTTCTCTTGCACATTGAGGATATTGTGCCATTTAAGTTTGGGGGGAATGGTGCTTTGCAGTGTTAGCTTTAAATTTCAAGATTTTGAGCATGACTTGTGTATTTGAGGGATATTTCTATGATTGGTCCATATCTAGCTATGATTTTGATCTTTTGAGTACTATATTGCTTAAAATTTAAAAATTGCTTGACTTGAGAGTCCAATAAATTTTTTGAAAAATTGATATCTTGCTTACGCTTGTGGTCCACATCATCCTGATTTTGTGATTGTTTTGAGATTCACTCTAGTATTCTACACTAGCATTCATTTATGGGGTACATGCTTTGTTGATTATTGAATTGGTTATATCCCAATTGAGCTAGTAGTGCATTGAAAGCTTTCATTCTTGATAAAGGTAGATAACAACCCCTTTTCACTAAGTAGCCGGGATTTTAGCCTCATCAAGCACTGAACTTCTTGCGCTGAAAGGTGGAGGGCCTAAACTCTAGGTTAATAATTGAATACCAAAAAGAAAAAAAAAAAAGATGAAGTTGAAAAAGTAATAAAAAGTGAGGACTTCTCCCAAATGGTGAGAAGTGGGAAATGATTAGATGGTTGTTGTCTTGATTTGTAGCCTAGTTGATTTGAGCTTGCAAGTCTGTAGGGGTATTTGAATGCCTAATGCCCTAAAGCCATCTGGTTTGGGAGTCATTGACCTAACGCTTGACCTTCATAAATCGTTAAAAGCTGAATAGATCAACACATTGTACCATGCTTCCATCTTTGATCCTAAAAACAAATGAAAAAAAAAAAAAAAAATCAAGTGAAAAGAATAAGCGCACCTAGAACAGTAAAGCTTTAATAAAAGGTCCACTTTTTGTCTTGATGATCGGTACTAGATTTGTGTGCTAGTTTGAGGGTAAGGATGTGATCATTTCTCTAGTTGGCTAAGATAGCAACATATTTGATGCTGGTCTACTCAAAAAGGATTCTAGAGTTGTTTTGATTTGCATGATCATTGTCTTGTTGTGTGGAGGACCATACTTGCTTGCTTGATGTTGAGATTTTGGGAGATTGCTCGAAAATATTTGAAACATTGCATACCTGAGGTAGTTTTCTCCCAATTCTTGTTTGCAATATTGGTACCTCTTTTGAAAGAATGAGCTTAATGTTTGTGGGTACCATTTCTGGAAACCCTCACGAGACTTCACTCATCCACTATGGGTAACCTAGGGGTTTAAAAGGCTTGTTGCATGTGCTAAGTGCAATCGTGTTCCCTACGAAAGTGACGTTATCCATTTATTATTTTCTAGATTCATACTTTTATAGTTGTTCAGTTCATTCCTTTACTTTCTAGTTCATTGCTAGGGACTAGCAATATTTAAGTTTGGGGGTGTGATGAGCGCTGAAAAGTGCGTATTTAAACCCATTAAGCTTAAGCATTCTAGTACCTTTATCTATCTTACTTTATCATTTTAGATTGATTTTGAATTATTTATATTTTCAGGCACTTATCCCGAAAATAAGCTAACTCAGCCAAATAAGAGCTTAATTGAAGTAATTCTGGGATTAAACAAAGAAAGGAGCAAAGTGGAGAAAGAAAGAAGCAAATGAAGCCAAAGGTAGGAAGCAACAAAGTTCGATCAATCCAACTTCAAAGTTCGATCGATCGAACACTGATCGATTTTAATACTTCAAGATAGATCCAAACGTTGACCCAAAGCCTAAAGTCTAAAGTTCGATAGATCCAACACCACCCTTCGATCGATTGAACACTTTTGTCCTTATCCAAATGATTGATCCTATCCACAGTTGTACCACCCAATAGCCACTTTTGTCCTTTTCCTAAAAATATCTCTCAAAATATCTCTGATTTGTCTTTTCCTAAAAAGCTCAACCAGTTGGATCGATCTAGCCTCAGTTCGATGGATCTCAGTAAGTTCGATCGATCCAAGTCCAAGGTTCGATCGATCGAACTTCCTCCAGTGCGAAAAATTTAAAAAGCCAGCTTATTCAATCTGTCCTCTATCCAATCATTAGAGAATATTCTTTGCACGATCCTAGCTCATTTGGTGTGTCACTTGACCTACCTATAAAAGGAATATGATGCACTTTTTAAGAAAAAGGAGATTTTTAGCATTTGGTAGATACAATTTTAGAGGCTATTCTTAGTGTAGAAGAAAAGAGGAGGAGGCTAGAGACACCATTGGAGTTCTTCATCAACAAGAAGCAGATTTCAACCAAGGAGTTAGCCCTTAAGGGTTGGAGCAACATCACCATGAGTGGCTAGACATCCTCTTGGGGCTAGAGTTAGCCCCAAGCATGCTTTCTATATCTTAATCTTGTGTATTATTGAGGGATTAGTGTTGTAATTATTGTTTTGACATTTGGATATATATAGATCTTGTTTATTCAATGATTTATGTGGTTTAATGCTTCCAATTGATCATTTCATTCTATCCATATGTCTATGTATGCTAGAATAGTTATTCATGTGCTTGTTTCTAGATTTTGTGTTATTGATGCATGTTGATAAGCGCCCTAAATTGCATTAGTTAAGTTCTTTATTTGTGTATTTTATATAGATTATCTCCAATTGTATGTTTTTGCACATTTTCAGGTCCATTGGCCAAAAAGAAGCAAGAAGGATGCTTTGTGGAGTTTTGGCCATCAAAAGGCACAAGGCTGAATTTCTGGCAGCAATAGATCCTGAACTTTGCTGGCCATTTTGACCTCGAAAACTTGAGAACTGGACTTCCATCATGACATGACATATTTAGAGCTCTGAATCAGCTTTCCAAATCTTTAAACGGTTCATCATTCGGAGTTCGGAGCACAAAGTTATGGCTGTTTTACCAAAGTAGGTCTGGGCGGAGCAAGTGAAGCATGGAGCTTTTTACACTAAATTCGAGTGCTCGAGGCCTTGCTTCGAGTGCTCGAATTTTGGGCAGAATGCCCTTCGGAAATGGCTCATTTCAGCCCACTTGCACCTTGGTTTCTTCATTTTGTTTTCCTCTTTAATGAAGTGGTTGGAGATGTTGGTTGGTAGCCTCTTGGAGTGGATACGATATCTAACAAAGGTAGGGAGGCCACACATATCATTAGGCTTCATTTTTTGACAAGAGGGAGAGGAGAGAAGAGAGAAAGGAAGAGGGGGTTCTTGAAGCCAAAGGAAGGGAGCTCAAAAATGGCTTATTCTTCCAAGCTTCCTTCTTCCATTTTTGTATCCATGGATAACTAAACCTCCATCTAGGGAGGTGATGAAGCTCTCTCTTGTAAGCATGCTTTAATTTCATCTAATTTGGGGAATGATTCATGTACATGGTAGTTTCATTATTTAGAGCACTTACACTTGTTGTAATGGATTTCAATGCCTATAAATGATCATGTTGAGTTCATTATCTTGTCTTAGATTTTATCCTCTCATGATTATATAACTTGCATCTTCATAGTGAGAATGGAAATGAAATTGTGAAATGGGTTTAAAGGCATGTTGTGTGAGAAATTTGTTAATCCATAGCTTAAGACTTCCTTTTGATGGATTAATCTTGTATCTTGACTTCATGTGCTATTACCATAGTGATTGAGGGGTTTGATGGTCCCTAGCTTAGTGAGCATGTTATGGCTACACCCTAATCTAGGTAGTTCTAGCACGTGGCTCTTTGAGGGATTATACTTAAATCTTGATTCTATAATTTTCTTGAGGATAATGTAGCAATCTAGTATTGCTACATATCATTGCCATGTAGTGAAATTGTTTCCCAAGTTAATAGAAATTTAGTATGTTTATAGGATTGGTGGTGAATTCACTTCCCTAGATCTCCTTTTCTAGACTTCTTCCTCTTAAATTCCTTGCATTTATTTCTTTAAGCACATTTCAATTCTAGTGACTAAGTGACAAACCAACAAAACTCTATATACCCCCTCATCATTCTAAAAGTAATCTAGACTCTTAGGTTGCCATAGACTAGCGCAGTCCCAGTGGTTCGACTTACCCGACCAATAGCCCTATTTTACAATGATTCGTGCTATTGCGAAGGTTGATGTATAGTTGATCAACCGATCAATTTTTGGCGCCGTTGCCGGGGACTGCAAACGGTTTAGCAACCGAAGTTTCTAGGGTTAAATTTAGTTTGATTGTGAATACTGTGTTTTGTGAATATTTCTTGTGTGGTTTAACCATTTTTGTGTTGTAAGTGAGATTCTAGGAACTCGAAGCTCGCCGTGGGGAATGCTAGCAAATTGTAAGTCTAGAGGACCCCGGGTAAGTCTCTTGACCTTCTAGTTTCGAATTGTGAATATCGTGCATGTGTTAAGCTTAGAAGTAGATAAATTGCAAGCCCTTGTCGAGGCTATTTCAATTGTGTATTTTCAATTCCAAGCATCGGTCCTTGTCGTGGCCATTTTAATTTTTGTCTTGATAATTGAGGAGAAAGGGAATATCATTGTATGTGGAGTTGATGATAAAGAATTGTTGTGTTAATTATGTTGTGTGTTGTTGATGTTTAACTCCTAGATGGAGAATAATTATCCCCCAACTCAATTCTACACAGCACATGCGTTTTGTGCTTTTTGCTCTAGTAATTCACATCATACAAGAGATTGTCTTCCAACGAGACAATTCTCGGATTTTTATCTAAAGCAACCAAATGCAAATTTCTCTGAACTTGGTAGTGATCCATACTTCAATGGTTATGACTCAGGTAGGGGAGATCACCAAAATTTCTTGTGGCATGACATGGAAAATTCAGCCCCACAATCTCATGGGCAACATTTTCAAGCGAATTTTTAACCCAATGATCATTATTTCCAGCCCTCTTCTCCTTTTCCACCATCTCCATTGGATGAGCTAATTGTTGCTAACAAACAAATGATGGAGTCTATGCACACGCAAATGATGGACTCCAACAATCAACTATTGGCTTCCCTTGCTAGCATGCAATCCACAGTAGAGTCTATCAATCAAGTGGTACCATATCACCAGTCCCAAGTTAGTGCAATGATAGATGACCAAATATCTCAAATTTAACAAAGGATTAATGCTAAAAATCATGTAGAGGAGGAAACATTTTCATTTGAATTTATGGCCAATCCAAAAGAAAATTCTATGAATGATGAGATTATTCCTAGTAACTTTCATCATAAGAATGATCAAGTGGTTATTACATGTGAAAATGATGAAATGGTGGTTAAAGATCAAATTGTTGCCCCACATCAAAATGAAGCAATTGTAGCTCAAAATGGGAAAAATAATGATGTAGAGATTGTCTACCCTACTCCAAAACAGCCCCTACATAATCCTTTGCTTGATGCACCTCCTTTAATGAAGGATCCTCTAAAAGCTTGCTTAGCTCATTTCAATTATGAGGATTTTGATGTTGACAATTCTATTTTGGAGGTAAATTCTTTGTTTGATATTCCTCTACCTATTCTCTCTCTTCCTTGGGCAACATCAAATGTATCCCTCTCTTGGGAGCTTGCACTTCCTCTCATTCCTTCTCCTGAGTTATCTCAAGCTATTGAGCCCGAACCGCCGAATAAGTGTGAGGAGGATGTTGAAAGTCTGAAGGATAACTTGTTGAGCATTCCCGTGCTCAATATAACCCTTCATAAGTCTTTGCTTGGTGAACCTTCACCTAATCCATCTTCCCATAATCCAAATAAGCCCCATAATCCAAAGTTCTTCATTGAGGATGAAGAGTGGGTTAAGGTCTTTCCGCTACCTCTTTTCCACTTTTGTCTTCAAGCTCTTCCTCTTTCGCTTTTAAAAGAATTATCCTATTTGGGGAAGCTTGAATCTTTTGAGAGACATGGTATAGGGTAAGGAGGACTAACTTGATCTCGGTGTGTCTAGCTATCGAGATTTTTGAGGATTAGTACCTGCTCCAACTTCGTCTAGCTATCGACATTAAATTTAGCAAAGCAAGGAAATAAATTCTTTCGATGTTCCAAGCTTCTCTACCTTCTTAAATTGCTCGTGCCTTGAAATTTTCTGGGAAATGGTTTCGATAAGCCAAAAATTTGATTTTTCTGAAATGGTCTTCAGTTGTGTTTCGCAATTTTAGACTGGCCTCTTAGACCTTCTCAGCTCTAATTTTCATTCTCGGAAATTTCCATCGCTTTCGAGCAATTTCATAGGATCTTTGGCATGCAACTCATGTGCACAACCTCTCATTTTCAACGCATTGTTGGATCATGGTTCCCCAAAATTTTACATGCATTGTGTGCAGTGCAAAGTTTAAAATTTTTTTCCATCCATGCAAAAATTTCAATCCATATCAACCATGCACTCAAAATCTATCCATGTAAGATCTTCCATGCATTCAAGTTGGCTGAAACATTCAATCTCCAAGTGCCAATTCATTTCCAAGCTACTGAGCCAATTTCGTGCCCTCCAAATCCCATTCAGATTGCTCCAAATTACCACACCAATTTTGCATGCTCACTGCCCAAGTTTGGAGCGCTCTAGCTTCCATTTGGATTGCTCCAAACTTCTCCACCATCATTCCGAGGCTACTGCTTGTATTTAGAGCACTCTAATTCCATTTTAGAGTGCTCTAAATGTGAACCAATCTCATCCCAAGCTACTGCCTTCATTTAGAGCATTCTAGCTCCCATTTGGAGTGCTCTAAATGTGAACCATCAATCCCAAGCTCACTGCCTTCATTTAGAGCACTCTAGCTTCCATTTAGAGTGCTCTAAATTTTCAGCCCAACATCCCGCAACCACTGTCTCCAATTCGAGCACTCGAAGGCCAAGCTTCGAGTGCTCGCAGCTGCTATCCCACTGCAACCCAACATACCGAACTCTCTGTCTTCAAATCGAGCACTCGAAATCCTATTTCGAGTGCTCGAAATCTCTTTCTCACCCAAGCCAACAACCATGCAACCTTCTCTCGGCATTTCTCCACTTCACCATGCAAGCAAGCAACCGTGCTTACAAGCCATGCACAGCATCACACCAACCAACCTCACACCCCCTTCCTCTCGGCATACAACCATGCAACCACCTACCATCACACACATCTCCCAACCCATGCAAACCTCTCCTCTCTGCAACACCTTACCCAAGAAAACCTCACACACCATGCACCAAACATCACCCTCTCGGCATCTTGCCTGAACCATCCAAACCCAACAAAACCAAATCAACCACAAACCACCCAACCCTCACCTTCAACCAACTTTCTCTCTCTCTCAACCCAAGCTACCCATGCAACCAACCATGCCTGCCCCTTTATAGTGCTCGACCATCCCCTGCATCCATCCCTCACTCTCTGCCGATTTCTAGAACACTCGAAGAAGGCATTTCGAGTGCTCGAGCATGCTCGACACCCAACCCAGACCTCACCTTCTCTCTCTCGGCAACTACACCCACCACCACCCCTCACCTCCATCAACCCACCCCAACCCTCACCTTCTCACTCTCGGCATTCCCACTCTACCTCCCTCATTTCCCTTAACCCCAACCTTCCAACATCATCACTCTATCACCCCAACACCCACTCAACCTCATGCATGCCCACCTCTCGGTTTCCACCAAGCACCCTAACCATTTCTCTCTCAACACCTTCCTCACCACCCAACCATCTACACCATGCACCAAACCAACCCCTGCAACCCCCACTCAACCTCAGCCGCACCCACAACCCCACCACCTCACAATATTTCATCTTCCTCACTCCAACACCACCTCACCATCCATGAACCAACCTTCCTCTCTCACTCACCCACCACCTTGGCTCCCAACTCACCCAACCCACCCCATGCACACCACACCCCAGCCATGTAACAACCCAACCTCCTCCTACCTCCCCCACCTCACCATTACAAAAAAAAAAAAGAAAAAAAAAAGAAAGAAAAAAAAAAAGAAGCTAAATTTTAAAATTTAAAATAATAATAATAATAAAAATCTATATATATGTGACTGTTTTTCTTAAAAGCCTATACTTTTACATGTATATTTTAGTTGTGTTTTGATAGGTCTTCATATCCAAGTTTGGGGGACGCGTTTGCGTATTTACATCGATGGATATTTTTACATTCGTCACTCTACTTGGTAATATTGTTCTTTTACCTTCTTTGCTCTTATTTTGTTTCACTTGTCTTCACACATTGAGGACAATGTGACATTCAAGTTTGGGGGTGCATTAGGACATTTTTGGTTTTGCATTTTTGCTAAGCAATGATAGTATGATTTGAACTTGTCGTGGATGAAGCATATGTTTAATACCTTGTGTATAGAAGCAATTGACATTTTTGAAAATAAAGAAAAATTTGAGTTGAAATGATCATGTGGATTCAAATCAGTCTATATAAATGTCTCAATTAGATTCTCGCTGGATTTGACACTCTTTTAAGCTTCACAATGCACAGATGCACATTGGAAACTTAACTGTGAGGCATGCAACTTGATTGACCTTGACCTTGGTTTAGTTAATTTGATTTGATGAACCTGATAGATGAATATCTTTGGCATGATTTAAGTTGTCTAAAAAAAAAAAAAAAAAAAGAAACTGAGAAAGAAAGAAAAAAATGACCAGTTGACGTTCGTAGCCTTTCCAACTCGAGCTATTAAGCCCTAGGAGTGTCTCTACACTTAGCACCCTAAAGTCGTCTGGTTTGGGAGTTGTTGGCCTAACGCTTGCTACAAGGGTTGGTTAGAAAGCTTAAAGGACTTAAACATTGCACGGTCATTCAAAAAAATTGTAATAAACATGGTTCGCTAGAGTTCGTAGCCTTTCCAACTTGAGCTATTAAGCCCTTTGGAGTGTCTCTACACTTAACAACCTAAAGCCATCTGGTTTGGGAGTTGTTGGCCTAACGCTTGCTACAAGGGTTGGTTAGAAAGCTTAAGGGACTTCAACATTGCACAACCATTCTATGTTTCGCTTATGAGTTGCAATAAATTGTCAACAATCAACAAAAGTTGTCTTGTAAATAAAATCATGCCTTAGGGACCTCATTTAAAGGGGAATTCAATGATTTGAAAACTTGTGCTTGGGAATTGGAAAAGAAAGTAAAAGCCGCATGTTGAGAATCCAATTCACTTTCACTGAAGATAGAGTTGATTTCCATTCAAGATATGATAATTGAGTTATTTATATAGACTTTGATGTTGATGCATGTATGTGGAAATGTATTTAGCCAATTTTTGTATCAATGCTTCATATATGCAAGGTAGTTTTCCCAATGACCCCATCTCCAGTTTTTGTCTGTTTCAAGTTGTATTTGAGCTATGTATCTATTTTACTTTACCATGGTAGATATTTTTGCAGTAGCAGTCCCATGTTTGTCATGCCATTGAGTTTTGCATTTTGATTTTGCTAAGGGACTAGCAAAATGTAAGTTTGGGGGTGTGATAAGCGCCGAATATTGTATATTCAAGCGCCCTAAATTGCATTAGTTAAGTTCTTTATTTGTGTATTTTATATAGATTATCTCCAATTGTATGTTTTTGCACATTTTCAGGTCCATTGGCCAAAAAGAAGCAAGAAGGATGCTTTGTGGAGTTTTGGCCATCAAAAGGCACAAGGCTGAATTTCTGGCAGCAGTAGATCCTGAATTTTGCTGGCCATTTTGACCTTGAAAACTTGAGAACTGGACTTCCATCATGACATGACATATTTAGAGCTCTGAATCAGCTTTCCAAATCTTCAAACGGTTCATCATTCGGAGTTCGGAGCACAAAGTTATGGCTGTTTTACCAAAGTAGGTCTGGGCGGAGCAAGTGAAGCATGGAGCTTTTTACACTAAATTCGAGTGCTCGAGGCCTTGCTTCGAGTGCTCGAATTTTGGGCAGAATGCCCTTCAGAAATGGCTCATTTCAGCCCACTTGCACCTTGGTTTCTTCATTTTGTTTTCCTCTTTAATGAAGTGGTTGGAGATGTTGGTTGGTAGCCTCTTGGAGTGGATAAGATATCTAATAAAGGTAGGGAGGCCACACATATCATTAGGCTTCATTTTTTGACAAGAGGGAGAGGAGAGAAGAGAGAAAGGAAGAGGGGGTTCTTGAAGCCAAAGGAAGGGAGCTCAAAAATGGCTTATTCTTCCAAGCTTCCTTCTTCCATTTTTGTATCCATGGATAACTAAACCTCCATCTAGGGAGGTGATGAAGCTCTCTCTTGTAAGCATGCTTTAATTTCATCTAATTTGGGGAATGATTCATGTACATGGTAGTTTCATGATTTAGAGCACTTACACTTGTTGTAATGGATTTCAATGCCTATAAATGATCATGTTGAGTTCATTATCGTGTCTTAGATTTTATCCTCTCATGATTATATAACTTGCATCTTCATAGTGAGAATGGAAATGAAATTGTGAAATGGGTTTAAAGGCATGTTGTCTGAGAAATTTGTTAATCCATAGCTTAAGACTTCCTTTTGATGGATTAATCTTGTATCTTGACTTCATGTGCTATTACCATAGTGATTGAGGGGTTTGATGGTCCCTAGCTTAGTGAGCATGTTATGGCTACACCCTAATCTAGGTAGTTCTAGCACGTGGCTCTTTGAGGGATTATACTTAAATCTTGATCCTATGATTTTCTTGAGGATAATGTAGCAATCTAGTATTGCTACATATCATTGCCATGTAGTGAAATTGTTTCCCAAGTTAATAGAAATTTAGTATGTTTATAGGATTGGTGGTGAATTCACTTCCCTAGATCTCCTTTTCTAGACTTCTTCCTCTTAAATTCCTTGCATTTATTTCTTTAAGCACATTTCAATTCTAGTGACTAAGTGACAAACCAACAAAACTCTATATACCCCCTCATCATTCTAAAAGTAATCTAGACTCTTAGGTTGCCATAGACTAGCGCAGTCACAGTGGTTCGACTTACCCGACCAATAGCCCTATTTTACAATGATTCGTGTTATTGCGAAGGTTGATGTATAGTTGATCAACCGATCACATGTCTATGTGTATTGATGCTATAGATTTAGAGATTCTCAAAACATAGTGCTTAAAAGAATGCTCTTGTGATTTTCTTAATTGTTCATACTTATTCCTTGATGGATTGTGCCTCTCCCCTAGTTTATTTTCATGCTAGTGGTGTAGATGTAGTGTAGTTGTAGCGTAGTGTTAAATGGGAGGACAATCCATGCTTGTTGTTCAATGATCCAAGCTTTTGAATGCAAGTAACATATGTCTCTAACCTTGAGCTTAATGAAATGATTAATGACTTGTTTTGATCTATTATGTCTTTCACATGTTGTTTAGACAATATATGCTTCATTGCTTAGATATATTATGCCTTTCACATGATGTTTAGACAATACATGCTTAACTAGTCATCCTTGCTTGTTGAATCAACCAAACACACACACACCAATATTGCAACACACCATTTGCCCTCATTAGTCACTTGTCAACGGTATAGAAATGCATTGCTTGGTGGTGATCTCTAAACCCCAATACTCTTCTCTCTCTTACTTACTCTTAGTTGCATTTTTTTGTTATTACTTAATTCAATTTAGTTGCTCTCTAATCAACCAACCAACCAATTGTTTGATCACTCGACCTACTAGCCCTAATAGCGATTCCACAACCTTGTCCGACCTTCACAATCCCTTGGGACAATCCCTACTCGCCCTAGCTATAGTTATAGTGAAAGGTAGTAGTGGCTTCTATAAATATAAAACTCTTGGCCCTCGCCTTAAATTTCACACTTTCAAACTTAGTGGTAAAGGTCCTAGAATACTTAAGTTTAAGGGGTTCAAATGCGCACTTTTTAGCGCTCATCACACCCCCAAACTTAAATATTGCTAGTCCCTAGCAATGAACTAGAAAGTAAAGGAATGAAATGAACAACTATACAACTATGAACTAGAAAGCAATAAATGGATAATGCCACTTTCATAGGGAATAAGATTACATTTAGCATATGCAACAAGCCTTTTAAACCCCTAGGTTACCCCTAGTGGACGAGTGAAATCTTGCAAGGGTTTCCTGAAATGATACCCACAAACATTAAGCTCATTCCTTCAAAAGAGGCACCAATATTGCAAACAAGCATTGGGAGAAAACTACCTCAAGTATGTAATTTTTCAAACATTTCCAAATAATCTCCCAAAATCTCAACATCAATCAAACAAGTATGGTTCTCCACACATCAAGAAAATGATCATGCAAATCAAAGCAACTCTAGAATCCTTTTTGAGTGGACCGACATTAAATATGTTGATATCTTAGCCAACTAAAGAAATGATCACATTCTTACGCTCAAACTAGCACACAATCTTGTACCGATCATCAAGACAAAAAGTGAACCTTTTATTAAAGCTTTATTATTCTAGGTGCGCTTATTCTTTTCACTCAATGATTTTATTTATTTATTTTTTTTTTTAGGATCAAAGATGGAAGCATGGTGCAATGTGTTGATCTATTAAGCTTTCTAGAGATCCATGAGGTAGAGCGTTAGGTCAATAACTCCCAAACCAGACAGCTTTAGGGCACTAGGTGTTCAAACACCCCTAAGGACTTACAAGCTCAAATCAACTAGGCTACAAATTAAGACCATCTCCATCTAATCATTTCCCACTTCTCACCTTTTGGGAGAAATCCTCACTTTTTATTGCTTTTGTAACTTTTTTTTTTTTTTTTTGCATTCATTTATTAACCTAGAGTTTGGGCCCTCCACCTTTCGGCGCGAGAAATTCAGTGCTTGATGAGGCTAGAATCCCGGCTACTTAGTGAAAAGGGGTTATTATCTACCTTTATCGAGATGAAAACTTTCAATGCTCTACTAGCTCAATTGGGATATAACCAATTCAGTAATCAACAAAGCATATACCCCACAAATGAATGCTAATGTGCGCCTGTGCTAGTGTAGAATACTAGAGTGAATCTCAAAACAATCACAAAATCAAGATGATGTGGACCACAAGTGCAAGTAAGATATCAATATTTTAAAAAATTTACTCCTAATTGGCATCCACAAGGCATACAAGGAGTATTGGACTCTCAAGTCAAGCAATTTTTAAATTTTAAGCAATATAGTCCTCAAAAGATCAAAATCATAGCTAGTTATGGATCAATCATAGAAAATCCCTCAAATACACAAGTCATGCTAAAATTTTTGTATTTAAACCAAACACTGCAAATCACACTATTACTGAGATGACCCTATTTTTAGGCCAGCGTGTCCTGTGATAAACCGAAGGTTGACCCGATAACGTATCCGAATGCGGAAGCGAAAATAGAAAACAAGACTCTAAGAAGTCAAAGTGACCTTCCATGAGGTCGTGGAACTCAATAAGAACTAATGCGGGAACAAATGATCAGGAAAAGACCGAACAGGCCCCCAAGGGCAAAATGGTTATTTCTGAAAATATAAAATCGGGTGCTACTGAGCACACCACTAGAAAGACAACAAAAATTTAATCAAATTAGACCCAAGAATCACTTGATTCGGTATCCGGATGAAGAAGATATGAAACTCCAAAGTTTCATAAAAATCACATTTTTGGGTTTAAAATCAATGCAGCAAGGGTACTTCGCAAGGGGTAAAAAGGTCTTTTTAGACAAAATTGGATGCAACTGAGCATACCGTTAGATAAACCGGAAAAATTAATGAATCTAGACTCAAGAATCACTTGATTCGGAGTCCGAATGAAGAAAGATATGAAACGTCAAAGTTTCATAAAAACCAACTTTTGGGTTTAAAATCAATGCAGTAAAGGTACTTTATAAGGGGTAAAATGGTCTTTTTAGATATAATTTGATGCAACCGTGCATACTGTTATATAGACCAGCAAAAACTAATAAACTTAGACTCAAAAATCACTTGATTTGGAGTCCGGATGATAAAGATATGAAGCCTCAAAGTTTCAAAAAATTAGACTTTCTGGGTTTCAAGTATGAGCAGGGCCTACACACATTTTCGAATTCAAATGGGATTTTGAGGGCTTAAATGACATTTTTTGGCAAAAAGTTGTGAACAAACCCCCCCCCCCCCCCCCCCCAAAAATCATGTTTTCTACATGACCATATTAAGAGAAGATTTTATTTTACAAGTGAAATACTCGAAATGCCCCTTAGATCAGCACTTTTTCGGGAAAAAACTTGGAACAACCAGATTTTCCAGATCTGCGAGTTGTTTTCGGCATCAAGATGATTTTTTTTGTAAAAACACGAAGAAGAAATCCCCCCTAAAATCACATTTTCTACCTGGATCATGAACGAAAAAGAAAAAGAAACACTATGAAGTACCCAGAATGCCCCTAGATCAGGAAAGAGCAAGAAGAAAAAAAAAAGCTACTATAGCATAGTAGCAAAAACCGAACTTTGCACGGGATTTCCGGTACCAAGACGACATTTTCTGGAAAAATACGAAGAAGAAACCCCACCTAAAATCATGTTTTCTAGGTGACTATGTCAAGAACGGAATTTATTTGCCGAAGGAAAACCCCAAAGTGCCCTAAAATCAGATTATGCAACAAAACTTCAAAATGAATTCATAGGAAGCTCAAAACACAAACGATGAGGTTTTGCCCAGAAATGACTATATACAAAAACGTAACTTACCTATTTAGACGCGCTACAGTGGTCCATGGCTTAAAAATATAGCCGATGCAAAATCCGACCCCCTAACGGGCCAAAAAGGCAAAAATGGACTTGGAATGGAAAACATGGAATCCAAAAATGTAAAATGGAGTCAAATGACCATTTGGCCCCTGGCCATACTTGATACAAGATTAATAAGGCCCTATGAAAGAATGAAAATAGAATTCCCACACCCAATGCAACCATGGTGAAGCAATAACTTGCGATTTTTCAAGGTTTTCATAATATTTCAAGAAGTTAAAAAGTTGTATAGAATACAATACACATGTCATTGGCCTCCGGCCTCATCTCATACATGTCAAATACATTGAAATGAGTGCACTTATGTACACATTACATACATGGAATCAAATATACATATTTTGACATATAAGTTTACAAAATGACATTTCATGCTAACATTTGCATGAAATGGAAACTTGAAAGCTACGTGACATCCAAGGAATGCTAGGTTTCATGAACCAAGTCTTCGTACCTGAAATATGCCCCAGTATCGTTGGGTTGAGTAACATAAAGCTACTCGTAGGAGATGAGCATGCATCGACCTAGCATTTTACAACTTTATCACCTTAAAGTGAAGCATGTTAAAGGGGTTCATACCACCTAACGTCTATGTCCAAGTGAGACTCGGGAAGCATCCTAAGCTACCTTAGAGTCTAAGCAACAAGAATCATGATATACATACGTGTATGAAACGAATCATGGTTGGGATAATCTAAAGAACACGACAAGAAGAATGCTTGAGCATAGATTAACATGAATTGCATTTTCAATACAATTGAACTAGGTCTAGAGTAAACCATATAACATGACAAAAGCATATTTGAATACAAGTTAACAAGAATCACATTATCCATGCAATTCAACAACAAAAGAGCATGTTATACAATGCAACAAGGTATAAGTTCTCAAAGCCATCAACTTAGAATCTAAAGCACAAAATAACAATGGTGGTTCATGCCACCTTACGTCTAAGTTCTAAATTAATCAATAGGATCAATCCTAAGCTTTGTTAGAATGTCAAAACACAATTTTCAATATCGATGCAATTTAACCAACATTGGAACTTCCAATACAACGCATAAAGCACAATTTCGCAAAGTTAACATCATGTAACTTAAAATGGAACGACAAATAAGAAACAACAAGTTACAACATCATCTAGTTATCAACTTGAAAATGAAATGCGAAGTCAAACAAAGTGGATACTCGGACGTCACGCTGGATCAGACCGACAACATATTTACTTTAGGGTTACTAACGCATGGGTAACCTCCCTATGTGTGCACTAGACTATATAGAGGAACCATCCCCCGTACTAGAACCACGTCCTAGCCATAGCCAAACAATGACATCCCCAAGTTTCCAAAATTAACAAATTATGCAACAACGTATATATCAGCATGTATATACAAGATAATCAACTATCTACCATGCACAACCAATTTTGGAAACCTATACAATACATACTCTAAGTCCACAACTAATATGATATGATGAATGTCGAATCTTCAGTGTGCGATTCATTACACGCTATGCATGAATGATGTTAAATATGAAGTGTGCAAATCATTACCCAAGACAATAATATATTCAATATTGAAAACATAAGCTCGTGACTTTAAATACAACAACAAGGTAGAACTTTTATTAAATCATGCTAATTTATATCCCAAGGTTCTAAAACAACTTCAAATAGTCCCAAATTAATACATGCAAGTAAATAAGTCATGATCAATACAAATATCAAGTTAAAGCCTTAATTAAGCTAATGGGACCACAAAATAAATTTTAATTAATTCTTTTAATTAAAATCTCTAGATTTTCAAACTTAACCAAATGCTCTCAATTTAACATATCTTAGAGAACATGTCAAGGACTAATGTAATTCACATTACAAGCTTATTTTATGCAAGTTACACCTATGTAAATTAAACTTTCACTAAAATTAAATATAAAACAAAGGTTGCAATTCTCATACAATTAATCCCAATTTAATATATGTGAACAACCACACCAAAACTTAATTTTCCAACATGCCACAATTCAATTCCAAGTTGTATATCACCATGAGGATTAAATCTTAAACAAGGAAATTAATTAAATGAAAGGTTTCAAAACCTCACCGAATATTCTAAATCAAATATATGTGAAGCTAAGAATATCAAGTCGGAATTCAAATAGAGTGAATAGTGCACTCGGGGCAAATTAATTAATAATTACTAACTTTCAAAACACCTCCAATCACTTTCAAATTCAACTATGTTGGAGAGTATGCTAAGACCTAATTTAATATGCTAACGCATATTGATTTTAAGCTAGTTAAGGTCATATGATTTAATATTTTATTCAAGATAAATATTAAATAAAATCTTTAATACTTGTTCAAATTCCCTCAATTTAATATATGTCAATGACCATATTATAGAGCATTATATTACCATGCTACATGTTTAAAACAAGTCATAAGCAACCGGGAAAATCAAATCTAATACAAGAAAATTAAATAATAAAATTTCTAAATTTCATATTTAAGCATGCAATCAAGTTGTATACGTATCAATAGCATGTTATATAACAAGAATTAAACCAATAACACCTCCTACCTTAATTTGAGATGAAGACCTCAAATCCCCATTGAAAAAAAAGTGCTCCGAATCCGCCGAAATCGAAGGGTTATGCAGGGGACAACACGATCTACATGAATCCGAAGAAAGCCCCATGAAAATCTAAACTTGACTTCAAAGCCAAACTCAAGAAATTGTCAAAAATGAATTCTAATAAGGAATAAAGGTAGAGCGCGACGAGGGGAACAACAAATGCTAAGGCCGAAGGATTTCTACTAAGGAAATCAAGTGGAGGAGAAGAAAGAGTGAAGGCAGCCCCTTGGGCTCCCATGGCTGCCAGCCAAGAGGAGGAAGAAGGTTTGAAAATCTGATTTTAAAAATTAGGGCAACCTATTTATAGTAAGTCTCAAAAACTGCCCCGAAAGGGCCCCGCCGAGTCCGGAAAAGTGGATTTTGAGCAAACGCGCTCAAACGAAAAAACTCCATGAACAAAAAAGATTCAAAATGAGAAAATATGAATAACGGAAGAAACGGCATTGAAAACTGAGTCCCGAGCAGAAAGTTATGCCCCGAACAAGTTCGGCGGCAACCGGGTCCAGAAACTCTGAAACTGGAGAAAAATGACCAGAAGGAAATTCTATGAATTTACGAGTCAACGAAAAGTGAAAATGAATCCCGTACGGGGATCTAGGCTCCAGACGAGACATTTTTGCAATAACTTTCGTTAATTGCACAATGGCCCATACAAAGAGGGTTAACTGCGAAATTACCCCAGAATGAAAATATCTTCCAAAAGATATTTTCTTAGATGCCCCTGAAATAAAATATCTTCAAAAGATATTTACGAAAAACACCCCAAGAAATGAAAAAGATTCTGAAGAATTTTGCATCTATTGCTTTGTGGACACCGGGAGCAACCGGAGTACTTTTTTACAAAAGTAAAGATACGTATTTCGAGGAAACCACTCAAGATGAAGGCACGTGAAGCCAAAAACCAACTCCGAGCATGAAAAGTGAGGTTTTGCCTAAAACTGACAAACGGAAATAAGACGAAATAGGGAAAATGACATAATAGGGAAAAGACGAAATAGTGCATAGTGTCCGAAAAATAAAAAATGCGAAAATGACTCGGTCCTCAAAGGAAGTTGTCAATTCACATGAAAGAGTCTCAGAAACCAATTCCGAGCACTCGAGATGACACTAAGTGACATGAAACAGAGCTCAGAAAAGAAAATTAAACGAAAAAAATTCATTCGTAAATTTCAAGAAAAAGGAAAGGAAGGCAAATGACTGGGTCGTTACAATTACCCCCAAACTTAAATGGCACAGTGTCCTCAATATGCAAAGAGAACAAAAGGAAAGAGTATACCAGTGCAACTATAACAAAGAATAGCCGGAACAGAAGTATCCAAAGTAGGTGGCATAGCCCCCCCAAACTTGGGATTAACTGTGGTCCTGAAAATTTGGCACTTGGATAAAACTCATCAGATAACAAAACGGATAATAACAGTGCACAGTGGACATGCAAGTGTAAATGGGATAGCAACTAAAAATAGAGAGAGGTATAGGGGTGGTCTTGAAAATTTTGGGCAGTACTCTCTCTCACTAAAGTCACTGGGATACACCTGATGGAGTCAATCACAAACAGATATATCAATACAAGGCATAACATCCAACATATAGCATGTATAAATAGAAATAATATACATTATAGCAAAGTATCAGGGCCAACAGACTGGCCGCAAAAATAGAGTAATAGTAATAATGTATCATAGATATATAAAATGACAGGAGTAAAGGGATAGAGAGATCAGGAAGATGAGGTAGGACGGGCAGGGCGTGCTCCGCAGATATCTCGAGATAAGTCTCACAACACAGCCATGACATCGGTATGGAGAGATGTAATGTCAGCTCGGATGGAGACAGCATCCTTTTGGATAAAGATCGTGTCGGTGCGGATAGATACTACAGCATCCTCCAAAGCCTGGAGTCGCTCTCCAAAGCCGGGTATCTGTGCTGGAGCCTCAGGTACCGCTAGAGTGGGAGAATGGTGATCCTGAGTCTGCTTCTCATCCTGAATGGGCGACCCAGCCAGAGAGTGATGCTCTTGGTCCTCTGCGGCTGCTCCAAGTCAATATCCATGTGCATGGCAGGCGGATCGACTAGTATATCGTCTGCCGCCTGCGCTGTTGCTACTGCCAGCTCTATCTCTTCTAACTCCTCAGCTGCCTTGACAACGTCGTCCCACAGACTCTTGATAAGAGTGTTGTAGCTTTAATCCCAATCATTCTTCTTGAATGAGCAGGCCCCGAACTCAGTATGCTCCCATGGCTGGAAGGGATAGCGCTGGTCTCTCAGAATCTGTGTGATGAGATGGCCGAATGGGAGATACTTAGCCTTTTTGGGCTTGGCCCTGCTGATATGGTCAACATACAGCTTCATCATAACGCTCTAGATGAGCGCAGGAATAGACAGCCAGTGCCCTGTATAGAAGGCGTATAAAGCTGTAAGATGGTCGGCGCGCCTCTGTGTCTTGTAGCCAGCCATAAATATATTTTGGTATAGCACCGAATCGAAGAACCACAGGTCGTCTGGTAGATAAGTCCGGGTGGCGAAAGTCTCACCACCGGCATAGTGACTTATGAATAAAACGGCCAGTTTGTTTATGTGAGCCTCTATAGAGTAGGATAAGTATCCTGGAGATCGAGAGGGCAGACGTGTGAACAACGGCAGGATCTGGAAAGAGTGTCCACCGTGATACTGATAGGGTGGCCGTCAATGGTAGTCCGCAGCTCCGCCAGGTTACTCGGGGCTGGTCGGAGGTTCTGGAAGAACATCCGGACTAACCTCGGGTACACTGGGTATGTGACAGGGGCTAGTATGGCTGAGATGCCCCTCCAATCTATATCGTCATATGCTGCTCTAGTAAGAACAGACCGAAAAAAGTAGTCTATGTCAAAGACTGACTCGTGCGCCACCCGAAGGCGTGAGTATCTAGGTAATGGCCGGTCTATGTGCTGGGCTGGCTGAGCTGGCAGTGGTGATGGAGATGGTATGTGCTCAGCCTTAGCGTCAGCCTGTGAAGAAGATGCCTCGGCTGAAGACTGTAGTTGAATATTAGATAGAGATTGAGGTGGAGTGGGCTCTACTGGCTTCTCCTGAATGGGGTCCTGGGCGTGAGATGGACCTGCATCGTCGTCCAAACTCCGCCTGGCCCTGCGGTGATAATGTTCGCGAGTAACAGTTTTGACCTTAGTCATGGCCTGCAAAAATAAAAAGGAAAACTTGCAAAAAAGAAGTCAGTGCCGGTATAAAGAATTAAAGCTCAGTTGATAGAATCATGTATGTCAAATAGGATAGATAAAACAGATAAGGAACATGAATCTATGCAAGTGACAAGGAATGAGTGACATGATGTGAAGCATGCTAGACAATATAAGTATGGAATGCATCCAATGTAGAAAACACAGGCATTGGGCATGTATGAGATAGCATGAAACACAAGAGATGGTGTGTGAAATATGTGAAGTATATCTGTGAAGTTTGATCAATCACAAAAATGTGAGATCGATGCAAGTTCGATCGATCGAGAATAAGTGAGATCGATCTGTTACAGATCGATCGAATAAAAAGTTCGATCGATCGAACTGTGAGGTGAAACTCAAAAAGTCACAAAAATTGCTGAGATCGATGAACTTTCGATCGATCGAATATATTCTGAGATCGATCCAACTTGCTGAATTTCCACCACTTGCTTCATTTTGCTCCCAATTTGCTCCTTTCTTTGATTCATTTCAAGATTGCTTCAATTATGCTCTTATTTAGCTGAGTTAGCTTATTTTGGGGATAAGTACCTGAAAATGGAAATAATACAAAATCAATCTAAAGCTGGAAAATAAGATAGATAAAAGTCCTAGAACACCTAACCTTAAGGGGTTTAAATGCGCACTTTTCAGCGCTCATCAAGAATCTGTATCTTGTTGCTTTGGATAACATGCTTCTATGTAGTTTGAATTGCATGAATGGTGTGATTTATGCTATAAATGATTTAGGGTAGCTTAGGATGCTCCCTGAGTTTCACCCTTGATATAGACGTTAGGTGGCATGAGTCCTTTAGCATGTTTCACCTTAAGGTGATAAAATTGTAAAATGCTAGGTCGATGCATGCTCATTTCCTACGAGTAGCTTTATGTTGCTCACCCCAAAGTTACTGGGGTATATTTCAGGTACATGATTCAAGGTTAGAGATTCTCACCATGCTTGGATGATTTGGGGACTTGAAGGGTTCAATTCTTATGTAGGTTGGCTTGAAATGCCACTTGTAGCTTTATATGTCAAGTGTATATATTTGATTCTAAACTTGTAATATGTGCCTAAACACACTTTTTGATTCTCATTTTATGTATATGACATGAGGCCAAGGGCCAAACTTCTTTTGGAATTACATATATGTCATGAATGTTAAATCTTGCTATTAATGAGAATATATGAAAATTATGCGTTTTAGTATACTATTTTGCACCGGAGCGTGCATTGTGTATGAAATTCATCCATTAGCATTCATTTATCATGTATGAAGTGTGGCCAAGGGCCAAATAGCATTTCAAAACCATTTCATAATTTTAAATTCTGAGTTTTCGTTATAAGTTCCATTTTTGTCATTTTGGCCGTTGAGGAGTCGTATTTTGCATCAGCGATATTTTTAAGCCGTGGACCACTGTAGCATGTCCTATTAGGTAAGTTATTTTTGCATGCATAATCATTTTCATGAAAAACATCTTCTTTGCTGAAATGAGCCTCCTATGGATTCATTTTACATTTTCTTTGCATATTCTGGTTTATGGGAATTTTGTGGTTTTCCTTTGGGAAATAAATTCCAGTCTTGACATGGTCGCTTAGAAAATGTGATTTTAGGGGTTTTTTTTTTTTTTTTTTTGTGTTTTTCCAGAAATTGTCGTCTTGGAGCCGGAAATCCATCGTAAAGTTCAGCTTTCAGTTTTGCATTTAGCAGCTTTTTGGACCCTCATGACCTGATTTCATCGAGGGGCATTTTGGGCATCTTACAATGATTTTTTTTCGAATTCTTTTGCATTTTTGTATAGAAAACTTGATTTTGAGGGGGTTTCTTCTTTGTATTTTTCCAGAAAATGTCATCTAGGGCCTCAAAAACCTATTTTTTCCCGGAAAACCCCTGCTGCCAGGTTTTTGCTAAGCTGTAGTACAAGTGTGCGAGTAGGAGGGATCTCGTAACCGGTTAGATGACTTGGGGAAGTGTTGTGGTCCTCTGTTTTAGCTCCTAACCGGTTAGAAAGGTCTCCTAACCGGTTAGATGTTCTAGGGTTTGCTCCTTTTGACCTTTTTGCCCTTCTTTCTTCCATTAGCCATATCTTCTTCATCCGGACTCCAAATCAAGTGAACTTTTTTTTTTTTTTTGAACTTGATTAATTTTTTGTCGTCTTTCCAATGGTGTGCTCGGTAGTACACACTTTCATATTGGAAATGACTATTTTGCCCCTAGGTTCATTCTTGTCCGTTTTTGAAACGCCGCTTCCGCATTTGTTTTACTTTGGATTCTGTGACCTCATTGAGTGTCACATTGGTGTCTTAGAGATGCATGGTATCTCTAGAAACCGTTGTTTCATCTTTTACTTCCGCATTCTGGATCCAGTTTGGGTCATCACAGGACACACTGGGTTAAAAAATTCGGGGTCATCACAGCGTAACAACCCGAACAGGAGAGAACATCTGTCACGCAAGACCAAGAAAACAACGCACTTTTCCCAACTAGCGAAATTGGCGACAGGAAATCCCGTGCAGCAACCAACCAGAAGCCAAAACGCAGGGCCACAAAAAGCATAATCACAGACAACCACCCGATGCAGACAAGCAAAAGGCTAAGAAACAGGAGGACAACCATAAAATCCAAGCAAACCAACCAAATACCGGGATCAAAAGGGAAACCCAATGGAAATTGGCAAAAACCCATCCACTGTTCAAAACCCTCGAGCTAACAACCCAGAAGGGCCGAAGTGCCAACGGGTTCGAACACCCACACAAACCGATGCCGGGATGGAGGATGAAATCCATCCTATAGAAATATCTAGTGGAGAAAACACAAACTCTGAAAATAGAGAACCTTAACGAAGAGGAACCTCTACCCTAGATGATCTTTCTCTTTTTTAGGACTCTGGGTTTAGGGATTTTTTTTTCAAGGAGGGAGAGAGAGAGGAGAGATAATAATAATAATATTAAATTTCATATAATCATTCAATCAAGGCAAATTTCTCAAAACCCCCATCACTTTAAAAAAATGATTATAAAACCCTAACCAGTTTTAAAAGCCCCCAACAATATAACAACGTTATCATTTTACCCTAACTCAGTCAATTGGGATCGTTAACCCAGCGCGTGGTTAACAATTGCTTTGACAAATTCACTTTTGTGACGAAAATACCCCTGCTGTCACATGTGCCAAACAAGTAATATTCATTTATATGTGTTATTCCAAAAATACCCCCAAGCATCCCTTCTTTCCTCCATGCGTGAAATAGTTTTAGGAAACCCTAGTTCATCCCATTTTCTTGATTTTGGGTGGCAATTTATAATTAAAATACTATAACATACAAAAACCCACTGAATAATTTTGTTCTTGATTTTAATTTGAATGCGGCGCATATTTGCAGAGCTTTCATTTTGAAACTTGAATAACTCAAGACCACATCCAATACTCTCTGATCATTCTTGTAATCAACCCAAGCCACGATTAGATTCCCACTCTTGAGATCGATTTGCTGCAACTTGGAATCAGCATTTTTGATAGATTTTTGATCAATTTGCTACAACGTGGTATCATCATCTCTCTCTCTTTCCCTCTCCTTCTGACTTTCCTCTCCCCCCACCAACCCTTAATTTCTTTTCCCTCCCCTTTTCTCACCATCTTAATATCAGATTCGGTTACCTACCCCCAAACATGTCACATGCTCTCTCTCAAGAAGAAGTACAAGATCGAACGGCAACTATACCAACCAGTGGCCTTTCTTTCCCGCTTTCAAATCCCTAATCAGCTCCTCCTACAAGCCCTCGCCGTCGTATGCGTCTCACCGGAAAATACCGCCGAATTTTAACATATTCTTAGACCCAAGACCGGAAAACCCAGTTGCCCACCGGAGACACTGCTGGATTTTCACACATTCATTGTTAACATTTTATTGAAATTCGTGTTCATCAGTAGCTCTTGATTTTCCGGCGGCCTTCAAGATTTCACTGCACTTTTGCTCTCTCTCTAACTAAAAATATCAGAAGTGAATTGCAATTAATTCTTTCTTAGTGTTAAATAATGTTAATTTTTGTTTAATATCTTAAGTGACTTATGTTGTTCCTTTCGTCAAAAATATCTCACACACTGATTACGAGATTGAGTTTACCATACCTGTATTTTATCATTATTTGTTTAGAGATGAATGCTTTACAGCTCCATCCGAGAATTTATTTATAGAGAAAAAAGGCTTAGAAATTCTCAAGAATGGAATTCCCAAAATCCAACTCCTCAAAATGGAATGCTGGTGAGAAAATTCTACACCGTATGGTACTTTCCTTTCTCATATATATATATATATATATATATTATATTAGAAAATCAGAGTAACACTTTCTCTACCTGAGTCAATATATTTTCCTCCTTAAACTGTCAAATCTCGCCAGATTGTAATTAATTGTTAATTAATTATTAATCGTAATTGTTAATTAAACGGTTGGATTAAACCAAAAGGATAATATTGTAATTTGTAAAATATGATTTTTTGATTTTTTAAATAAAGTGGAATATCATAAGGGTAACTTAGTCATTTCACATACCTTTAACAGTTCACTAACAGAGTTGGGGTAAAATGATAACGTTGTTATATTGTTGGGGGTTTTTAAAACTGGTTGGGGTTTTATGATCTTTTTTAAAAGTAGTGGGGGTTTTGAGAAATTTGCCCTTCAATCAATAATGATAATAATAACAATAATAATAATATAATTATGTTATAATAATAAGGATATGTTTTATTTATCTTTCTTGATATTTGGCTGAGATTCGGAAGATAAGTTTCTAAAATCTCACTTTCGAATTATACTCCTAACTTGAATGGTGCTGTATTATGGAACTGATACATGTGCTCGAAGAAGATATATATATATATATATATATATATATATATATATATATATATATATATCATATAAACTTTCTCGAGGTTTTATAATCTTACTTAACTCTTCTGTAATTGCACTTACCTCTCATGTTAAGGACCATAGGATCAATTTTGCCATTCCAATGCTTGAAATGAAAGCAAACATTTTATAGATAAAAATTATAAATAACACATTATAGGGGAGGTAAGCGAGATTATGAAATATGGCGGGGTTTAAATAAAATATTAATAAGGTCCCATTTGGCATGCATTTTGTTTCTGCTATTTTTGTTTTTGGGCTGCTATAATATCGATTTTGGCAACAAAAGCATGTTTGGTGCTGCCTTATTTTATTTTACACAGTGCTAAAACATCTCGTGAACAATGGTTCAAAACCAAAACACCAAAAAGTTATTTTTTTCTTATTTTGACAATTGTTCATGTCCCAAAACCATAACTGTAGCGCAACATGGGTCAAAAACAAAACGCCAAAAATATCGTTCTCAAACGTACTTTCGATTTTTCCAAAACACTCCTACAACAAAAATACTATTTCTGTTTTACCTAAAAACTAAACGCCTTAAAATAGTAATAAACCTCATAGGAGTTAAGGTGAAAACTACCATAATAATAAAAATAGTATTCTCTCTATCCCAAAATTTTTGGCCTTCTATCCTGTTTAAGACATCCCAAAACACATCTCATAAATACATGTCTCATTTAAAAAATAGATTTATTATCTTTTATAACATTCTCAATTATTCAATATTAAATTAAAGGCTACAATTATTATTATTATTATTATTATTATTTCCTTAATTGGTACTCACGCACACATGATTTTACTAAGGGTCGAACCCCTAACCTTTTTTTGGAGAGTATAGACCGCTAAGCTCCATTGGTGCTATTTTCAAAGTACTTGAAAATTTAAAAATAATAATTATAACTTTTAATTAAATATTAAATGGCAATGTCAAATTTAATATTTCACAATTCATTTAACGAGTCAATCATAGATTTGAGGATAGTTTGATAAGTTTTGTTAGTTGAATTATTTAAAAAAATTTATTATTAGTTTTATGCACGATTTTAAAATTAGAGGATAATTTTGTAATTTTAAGTAGTAATAGAAACAAATGAACAAAACAAAACAACACACACTTTAAGAATGCCATCACACATTACATATGCAGTAATTAAAAAGCTTTATCAACGTGGTGGCATCGTCCCTACACTGTCACATAAGACACTTGGTATCAAATCACCCCTTTATTAGGTTTTGGGGTTATTGTATGTATATCTATGTTGCCTTTAATTGGACTGAAAATAAATAGAATATTTTGATGTAAACTTGTGCATTATATTTTTTTTAACAGGTAATTTATTTATTATTTATTAAAAAGTATAACAATTAATTAAGCAAAATTTTGGCTTGTCTAACTTGCAAGAGGTATTTTCTTACAGTTTTAGATATAGCAAAGAAGGCTACTGAGGACACCAAAATAACCCGGGCTTGGTATGATCCGTATTGCAAAGGACGAGTCGGGTATGGACAAACAGGATGGAGTAAGTTCGCACGGGATGGGCCCAAGTCCATAAAGTCATTACAGAAGCCCATATTAAAATGAGAAAAGTTAAGTCCAGGCAAAAGGAAGTAGATAAGGCCCAGGCCAGAGGAGGTTGTAACCATCTATAAATAAGGGAAATCGAGAAGGAAAAGAGGTTAGAAAGCATTGGGAGTGAAGAAATTCTCTCTGAAATTGGGAGAAATTCTTTGTACTTTCAATTGGCGCCGTCTGTGGGAAGAACAGGAAGGATTGATTGATGTTGTTCCAGATCGAATCGTTTCAAAGCACTCTGCAAGGAAAACGATTAATCTGCGAAAGCTAAATCAACATTGGTGATAATACGATTTGTCTCAATGAGTCCAGGCTCCAGTTGATTTCGATAAGTTGGCGTCCGATCTAAGCAGATCAGATCTGTGCTTGATCTGGCGAACTACACAATTGCGATCTGTTGTGATTACTGAATCCGGCCAGTAGCGGATTGAATTCAGCAAGTGTGAGTTCAGATCTGGTGTGCGCGCGTTAGCGGAACTCCGATCTGGTCAAGATATCTGCAGTTGATGACTTTGCTTCGATCTGGAATGATGATCGAAAAGGCGAACTCAAATCCTTTGGAGAACGGCCAGCAGACGAAGCTCGATGAGCTGATGAACATAATCGACGCTTTGAGGAAAGAAAATACAGAGCTACGAGCTGGAATGGAGCGTCGTGAGGCTCCTGCAATTCCGAGGCCACCTCCTGAAGGAGAGGGAGCCTTACTGTCCCAAGCTGATCATCAAGGTGATTCAGAAAGTGTCAATCGTGTTGATCCACGTCGTGATGAAGTTATAATCGGTGATCTGCCTCCGAATGTCCGTCGAGTAGAGGATCGAGAAGGATCTATTCATCTGGAACCGCATCACGAACGGATTATGAGGGAGGAAGCACTGGCATATGAACATAGGGTTGCGTCACTATGGCAGAGTGAGTTTGCGGAGGACAGGTCATTCGATCCGCCTTACCGACCTTCATTAGCAACAGTTGATTACCACAGTTCAGAAAGGAGATCTGTCGATCGGGGGTTTCCATCACGGTTTTCAAGGGAAAACGAAGCATTGTGCTCATCAGCAAGGATGGTTGCATCTCCGTTCACTGATGAAATTCTGAACGCGCCGAATCTAAAGAAGTTCTCCATGCCGGTTTTCATTCTGTTTGACGGAACAACCGATCCGGTCGATCACTTCTACCATATTCAGTTGAAAATGGCTTTGAATACTAATAATGATCCTTTGATGTGCAAATGCTTCCCTACGAGCTTGGCTGGACCAGCTCTCAATTGGTTCAAGAATCTGGCTCAGGGCTCAATCGCTAGTTTGCAGGACTTATGCGATAAGTTCATAAGCCAGTACTACGGGAATAAACGTCCGGCTAAGGATGTATCAAGCCTTTTCACAATGAAGCAGCATGAGGATGAACGGCTCCAAGCTTTTCTCACCCGGTTCAACCTCGTTAAAAGCATGGTAATGGAGTGTCATTCGTTCACAGCAGTCCAAGCATTTAAACTCGCAATGAACCGGGGGACGCCGTTCCACACCAGCTTGGTGGTTAATACGCCAAAGACCATGGACGAGCTGAACGAGAGAGCTGACAGTTTTGTTCGTCTTGAGGAGGAAGAGGCAGCTAATTCGAGGAAGACATCAATTATTTCGATGGAAGAGAAGTCCAAAGCCAAGATCCGACAAAAACAAGCTCAGCCGCAACGTCACCCCTCATGGAAGGCGGAGAAGAGGCCCAGGGAGGAGGAATCAGTCACTCCACTCAGAGTCACCTTAGCGAGGCTATACCAAGAGAACAAAGATAAGTTTCATCCTCCTTTGCCAATTAGGCAACCTCTTGAACAGAGGGATCAAACAAAACATTGTGCTTTCCATAGTGATTTTGGACATTAGACTAACGAATGCAGGAACCTAAGGAGGTAGGTAGAGATGCTAATCGCCAAGGGGGAATTTGCAAGCTATGTTCAAGGTTCAGCACAAGAGCAGAACCGCCCGACTAAGCAGATCAAGCGGAACCAGAGGCCGAACCAACACAACTCTCAGCCTGTCCGGATTATAAATGTAATTCATGGCTGGCCTGAACGAATGACAGAGTCAGAAGAGTTGCTCAGAACGAGGTTACGCCAGGCCCAGTTGAAAAGAAGGATTGGCAGTGTGCATGCTTTGCACCAGCAGAACGCGTCCACATCGATAAAGTTTGATAAAACGGACCTGCTATGCGTTCAGATTCCTCATTAAGATCCATTAGTCGTCAGTCTGACAGTTGCAGAATGCCTGGTTCGAAGAGTTCTGATTGATCGAGGAAGTAGTGCGAATGTCATGCCCAGGGTGACGTTCGACCGACTGGAGATCGAACCCGAAAAACTCAAACCCACAGGAAATCCATTGCTTGGATTTGATGGGAAACGAGTGGAACCCATTGGAATGGTGGAATTGACAGTACAAGCTGCTGAGCGAGTTTTAACTGAAAGTTTTGTGTCGTGGAAATTCATCCATCCTACAACCTCTTGATGGGTAGAGGATGGATTCACAGAGTTCAGGGCGTCCCATCAACCTTGCATCAAGTGATGCGATGTTTGGGTCCAGATGGGACTAAGGTGATAGACATACACGGGGACCAGGTTGCAGCTAAAGAATGTTATTCAGTAACTTTGAAATCTGCTGGAAAAGGAAAAAATCCCATCCGTTCTGCCAGTCCAAAATAGCAATTACAGAACCCTCCTCCCAGCAAGGATAGGGAAGAAGAGCCACCAGTTCTGACCACAGATGCCCTTCATGAAGTGAAGATTGACCATGAGAAATCGGATCGAACAACAAGGGTGGGAACTAGACTTACTGAAGAAGAAAAACTAGAGTTAACTGATTTCTTGACTCGGAATGCAGATGTATTCGCATGGAGCCATTCAGATATGCCAGGGATCCTACTAAATCCTATCATTCCCTCAATGTAAATCCGAATGCAAAGCCAGTGAAGCAGAAGCAGAGTAGATTTGCTCTAGAACGAAATCAGATTATAGCTGAGGAGGTTGATCGGCTGCTTGAAGCCGGATTCATCAGAGAAGTTCAGTACCCGGCCTGGCTCTCCAATGTTGTTGTAGTGCAGAAGAAGAATGGGAAGTGGAGAGTGTATATCGACTTCACTAATCTGAATAAAGCTTGCCCAAAGGATAGTTTCCCATTGCCAAGGATTAATCAAATGGTAGATGCCACCATAAGATATGAGCGGTTAACCTTCCTGGATGCTTATTCTGGTTATAATCAAATTCCCATGGATCCAGTTGACGAAGAGAAAACTTCGTTTGTTACTGAATGAGGGACTTATTGCTACAAAGTCATGCCGTTCGGATTAAAAAACGCTGGAGCTACTTATCAGAGGCTGATCAGCAAGATTTTTAAGGGCCAAATGGGAAGCACTGTCGAGGCTTATATTGATGATATGGTGGTCAAGAGTAAGAAGAAGAGCGATCATTTAGCGCACTTGCAGGATGTGTTCGATGTGTTGCGCCAGTATGGGATGAAGCTTAATCCGGCCAAATGCCCATTCGGCGTAAGCTCCGGTCAATTTATGGGACATGTGGTCAATCATAAAGGAATTGAGGCCAGCCCAGCACAGGCAGAAGCCCTGATCAGAAATGCAGAGCCAAAGACAATTAAGGAGGTGCAAGCACTCACAGGTAGGATAGCTGCACTGAGCCGATTTATTTCCAAGCTTTCGGACCGCTGTAAACCTTTCTTTGATACAATTCGAGGGCACGGAAGGCAAACCTGGGGGGATGAGCAACGACAGGCGCTAACTAGCCTGAAGGAATACATACGTAATCCTCTGGTTCTGTCTGCTCCCGAGCCGAATGAGAAGCTCTTTTTGTATCTTGGGGTATCCAGTATAGCGATTAGTGCCGTTCTGATCCGTTGCAAAGAAGGAAAGTAGTTCCCGGTGTTTTATGTTAGCAAAACAATGTCTGAGCTGGAAAGAAGGTACTCCAGGGCTGAACGAATGATCTTATCGCTGGTCAACGCAAAAAGGAAGCTTAGACATTATTTCGAATCTCATCCGATTGTCGTTTTAACAACTTTCCCTTTGAGAATGATCCTGCACAAACCGGACCTATCGGGGAGAATGACCAAGTGGGCCATTGAATTGAGTTCATTTGATATTGCATACGAGCCTAGGACGGTAATCAAAGGTCAAGTGGTGGCGGATTTCCTACTTGAATGTGATGCTGAAGATTTGGTGGAGGATTATAATTGGTCCTTGTGGAAGCTCTTCGTGGACGGCTCCTCAAATCAAATGGGGGCAGGGATTGGAATCCAATTGCGAACACCAGAATGAACTACACTGAGCCAAGCGATAAGACTTGAGTTCAACACAACCAACAATGAGGCAGAATACGAGGCGTTGATAGCTGGGCTGAAGTTGGCTAAAGAACTAAAAATCAAGAATCTGATTGCTTATAGTGATTCACAACTAGTCATTCGGCAAGTCAATGGGGAACATGGGGCCAAGGATAAGACAATGGAAGCATACCAAACTGCGGTTCTGCGTGAGGCGAAAGGCTTTGATCAGATCAGGTTTATCCAATTGTCGAGAGAGTATAACGAAAATGCTGACCGCTTAGCTTGTAGTGCATCCAGTTCTGGAGAGACTTTGGCTAGGGTCATCCCGGTTGACGTACTGATCCAACCTTCCATTTTTGATGAGCTGCCTAATCCGAGCGCTCAACATGTTAATGTTATACCATATGAGCCGAGCTGGATTGATCCAATCATGGCTTTCATACGTAATGGTGCACTCCCCGAGCAGAAGGACGAGGCAAGAAAAATTAGGTCCAATGCGGCAAAGTATGCCATTGTGCATGATAAGTTGTATAGACGCTCCTTCTCGGGTCCATATTTGAAGTGTGCTACCCCAACAGAAGCTAGACAGATTATGCGAACCATTCATGAGGGAGTATGCGGAAATTATTCAGGAGGAAGATCTTTAGCACACAAAGCAATGACACAGGCGTACTTCTAGCCAAACATGGCACGGGATGCAGAAGAATTCTCTAGAAGATGCGATAAATGCCAGAGGTTCGGGTCATTGATACATCAACCACCTGAAGACCTGCACGAAATGGCCATCCCATGGCCTTTCGCGCAGTGGGGGATGGACGTGGTTGGCCTTTTGCTGACTACAAGATCACAGAATAAGTATGTTCTGCTAGCAACTGATTACTTCACCAAAAGGGTAGAAGCAGAGCTGTACCCTAGTGTCACCCAAACTCAAGTAAGACGTTTCATCTGGAATAATATTATCTGTCGTTTTGGCGTACCAAGGTCAATCGTGATGGACAATGGAACCAACCTCAATAGCAAGTAAGTGAAAGAGCTGCTGGATGAATATGAAATCAACCAGAAGTTAGCAGCTGTCAGTCATCCCCAAGCTAATGGTCAAGCCGAAATCACAAACAGGACAATATTTGCTTGCACTAAGAAAAAGCTAGAGAATGAAAAAGGAAAATGGTTAGATGAGCTTCCGAACGTCTTGTGGGCTTACAGAACAACCCTAAGACGGCCGACTGGAGAGAGCCCATTCGCTATGGCCTACGGCACCAAGGCGGTGATACCAGTCGAGCATTTGGTTCCAACTGTAAGGAGCTTGGCGTGGGATCAAGAGCAGAATGATAGAATGCTGAGGCTTAATCTCGATTTGCTAGAGGAAAAAAGGGATACGGCTGCAGTAAGGCTTGCCTCTTATCAACATACGCTTGTGAATAGCCATAACAAGAAGGTGAGGCACAGAGACTTCGCTCTTGGTGATCTGGTTCTGAAAAGGAAGGTGGGAATAGTCAAAAAGATGTTCTCCCCATGGGAAGGTCCATACAGAATAGCAGAGGTCATAGGGAAGGGGGTGTACGTCCTAGAAACTATGGCTAGAAGGATGGTCAATAAGCCATGGAATGCTACATCTCTAAAAAGGTACTACTAGTAGAAGTAAAGTTTAATTTCAAGCAATACGCACGCTTTAAATTGCATACTTGCAAGTGTACAAAATTCCCAAGTTTTATAAAAAGTCTCTTCTTTGTCAAAAAATTAATTGACACTCTTCCCATTCAGCAAAGTTAGTGGCAGCTAGCACTTAAAGCCGAATGCCAAACACTTGCTCAAAAAATAAAAATAAACCCAAGTGGCAAGAGGCGTTCAAGCCAAGCACCAGGCATTCAGCAAAGTTAGTGGCTGCTGGCACTTAAAGCCGAACGCCAAACACTTGCTCAAAAAATAAAAATAAAGGCAAGTGGCAAGAGGCGTTCAAGCCGAACGCCAGGCATTCAGCAAAGTTAGTGGCAGCTTGCACTAAAAGCCGAACGCCAAACACTTGCTCAAAAAATAAAAATAAAGCTAAGTGGCAAGAGGCGTTCAAGCCGAGCGCCAGGCATTCAGCAAAGTTAGTGGCAGCTGGCACTTAAAGCCGAACGCCAAACACTTGCTCAAAAAATAAAAATAAAGCCAAGTGGCAAGAGGCGTTCAAGCCAAGCGCCAGACATTCAGCAAAGTTAGTGGCAGCTGGCACTTTAAGTCGAACGCCAAACACTTGCTCAAAAACAAGTAAGATAAAGACATAATGGTGACAAGGCCGAACGTTAAGCACTTGTGAAAATACACTGCAAAGCTGAAAATAGAAAACTTGAAGGATGGAAGTCGTATTGAGCAAAAGCATTGTCATTCATTACCAAAAGGTCCCAAGGTACATAGCTCGATACATGAAAATTAAAAAAAAAAAAAAAAACTGCTACTTGATGTCAGTTCTGATGATCTTCTCCAGGCTGTAACCTGTCATTCTCCCCACCATCATCCTCTGGACCATTGAGGTCTTCTCCATTCTCAGCTGCCCTATCATCCTTAGAAGGGGAGTCAAGATGAATCACTCCCTCAGCAGGCATAGGTCTGTCAGCAGCAACTGAGGAAGAGGGCACAATGGTAGAAAGGGGAAGAATGTTCAGGGGATAAAAGGGTGGGACAATTCCTGAGGATACAACCTCTATACACTCAATGAAAATATTCTCAGCCAGGTTGCAGGGTGGGTTTTGATAATTATTTGGGGGGTGGATATCCAGAGAAGCATCTAATTAATCTGGACCAGCACAAGAGCTTGATTCACCTTCAGGGGGAGAATGGTCAATAAAACCGTCTCTGTACCCTTCAGCATACCGGATGGCACTGGTTCTGGTGAAGCGAGCAAGGAGAGCTTTCATACCCCCTTCGACTTTGCCGATCATGTTTAGCAAGGAAGACCGTTCGTTTAAGAGCTTTTCCTATGAGTTCGCATGAGACAACCGTTCAGCAATGAATGAGCGCTGAAGGTCTCCCTTTTTAGCTTTGAGAGAGTCCCTTTCTGTCAGAGCAACACTCTTCTCAGTTTTCAAGACATCAACCTCATCCTGAAGAGAATCCCGTTCGGTCTTCAGGGTATCCCGTTCAGCTCTGAGGGAATCCCGCTCATTTGCCAGACCGTCCCTCTTTGCCTTTAAGTCAGCAACCCCCTTCTCTGATTCGCTCAGCTTAGACTCCAGCTCAGCAACTTTGGCCTCAAGGAGATTCTCTACTTCAATAGACCTTTTAAGGCCCACATAGAGGGATTTAAGCTTTTTGTTCAGAGTTTCAATAGTCTTTTGAAAAGTGAACATCCCGAATAAAGCCTGCATGAAGAAAAAGAAATTCAGGTTAGACTAGCTACTAAAGAGTCATAGCAGAAAAGAAACGTATTTCAATAAAAAGAAGAGTCACCTCCATAGCAGCAGCTGGGAACCGCTGGAACATCTTACCAAAGGATAGCTTGTTTTGAATCTCAAGGTCCTTGGGGGTCCAGAAACCCTTGTAGAAAGCAAAGGAGGTGAGGGGGTCCTTGTATATTGAGTCAGCGGGGCCAATGGTTGATCCATCTTCACGGCTGAGCAAAGGTCGCCATGGAAGAATGGATGGAATCGGACCAGAGGTTCTGGCCGATTCGCTTTCAGGAATGAAGAACCGGGCAGGGGGCAATGGTTCAGTAACCCTGAAGGAAGCTGTCCTGATCCTCCGGGCTGGTGGGATATCACTCTGATCATGACCGCCCTCAGGCATTGGCCTTTTTCCTAAACTTTTTTCTGACAGACCAGCATTAGCTGGCCCTCCAATGTATTGAGAATTTCCAGCATCCTGAGTGCTCTCCGAGGAAGTATCAGACGAGATGTTGGAAGGCATAATGATGGGAACAGCAGGACGGATCTCAGCATGAGTGAGCTCAAAAGGCGCATCAACAGAACGGTTTGTGACTTGAATCACAGTTAGAACAATCACAACTTGCTCTGGGGCAGAGACAGCAAGGAAAGACGATGTGCAAGTAGGTGTAGATGATGATGTGATAGCAGGAGCGTTAGAAGGGGTGGGAGCAGGACGCCTCCTCCTGCTGAACGATGGGATCTGAATGTTCTCCATTGTAGACCCTAAAAGAGAGATGTCAGAAAGATTGTCAGATGTAAGCAAATCAGTAGCTGAAGGGACTTTGTTCAGCACACTTTCTTGCAAGGTGTCTAGCCTAGCCCTGCAGACACTATAAACCAGTTCATCATGGGGAATTTGAAGGCATCTACAAAGAAAAGTGCAAAAACGGGGAAGACAACTTTCGCAGTGGCATTCAGTAGGATGTGTTTTCAGCTTTTTGTAGCCAGATACAGAACATGCTCCAAAGGAAGAAGGGATAGAGAAGGATTGGCCGAGCGGAGTCTGCCAATTCCCACCAACCACGATTAAATTTCGTCTCCAACCTTTTTCAAATGAGTTCTTATCAGTGCAGATCGACCGTTTGTCAATAAGGAAGAAGTGATAGTACAAATCATTTTGTGAAATCTTATTAATCCGATAGCAGAGGAGAAGGTCAATAATGTCAAGATTGAGACCCCTGTCACGATTCAAGAGTATGAGGACTGAAATTACCCTAAGAAAGTTTGGGTTAACTTGTAGGGGGCAGAGCCCCAATTTGTTGAAAGCATAACAAAAAAATGGGTGTAGGGGGAGCCTAATGACGTTCAAGTGAACGGCGGAGAATAAAACTTCCCCAGGAAGGAGACCTCACCAGATCTCCCGTCCAAGTTTATTGGATAGACTCTGAGAGAAACGTCGTGAGGAATGTAATTCTTGGATCGAATGGCGTTCAGGTTAGGGGGAGCCATAGAGAAGGGGAAGAGTCCTAGGCAGTAAAGGCGTCTTTTTAAGGAGAGATTTTAAAAAAAAAACTGACCTTGAAAGTTTGTGATGAACGCAGCAACGGCACAGTAGCTAAAAATCGAAAAGGAAAGACTCGCCGGAGAAATTGAAAAGGATCGCCGGAATGTGTAGGAAGGCAACAAAGAGTAGAAGCGAGATATAAGAAGAAAGGTGAAGGTTGAAAGACCGGAATTTATAAAGAGAAAAAGTAAAGGCAACATGGAACTCAAAAGGTCGAGGTAAAAAGTGGCGCTGCAGATCTTGAAGCTTGGGTTTTTGTGCCAACCGTTCGATTCCTCGTGTCATTGCTCCGAGCCGTCAGACAAAGATCGTGTCTTTTCAATAATCTCACCCTCATTAATGAGGAGAGAGATTATTAGGGGCAGATGAGGGCACCAAAATGACCCGGGCTTGGTATGATCCGTATTGCGAAGGACGGGTCGGGTATGGACAAACAGGATAGAGCAAGTTTGCACGAGATGGGCCCAAGTCCATAAAGTCATTACAGAAGCCCATATTAAAATAAGAAAAGTTAAGTTCAGGCAAAAGGGAGCAGATATGGCCCAGGCCAGAGGAGGTTGTAACCGTCTATAAATAAGGGAAATCGAGAGGGAAAAGAGGTTAGAAAGCATTGGGAGTGAAGAAATTCTCTCTCTGAAATTGGGGGAAATTCTTTGTACTTTCACCTACCATCCAAAAAAACAAGAAAAGAAAAGAAGCCTAGCGTAGGTCGCCAAAAGATCAAAATAGTGAAAATAGAGATCAAAAATTATTTGTATGTCACGTTCTTAAAATGCCAATCAGGGCTTTTCAAGAAAGCAAGTGAGCTTTGCAGTCTTTGTGGTGTAGAGGCTGCAAGTATAATTTTCTCTTTCGGACACCCTGATGTTGAGGTGATGGTGGATCGTTTCATCACTCGAGACTCTCCACCGAACTTCACCTTTAGGGCCGGTCCTAAGATTGACAAAATCTTGAGAGGTCCTAGGCAAACTTAAATGTGAGGCCCTTTAATTACTGAAATACACATTAACATACACATAACGTAGTAAAGGGCCATATTCATTTCGAATTTAACTACCAAATTTTTAAGGACCTAATTTTGAATGGGTTGTGAATTCGTTTAATTAAAGGGTTCTTAGTTTTTTTTTTTTTTTTTTTTTTTTTTTGAACATATCACTAATGGGCTAAAGATCTTGAGGCCCTCTAAATGTTGAGGACCTAGGCGAGCCCTGATCTCCTTGAGGCTCATCACGATGCCAGCATTCGTGGACTCAATTCACACCTCACTCGACTTCAGAATGAGTTAGAAGCTAAGAGAAAAACCGGTGAAGCACCTTGATCGGATGAGGAAAGCTAGCCAAAGCCGATGCTGGTGGGAAGCCCCAATTGATAAGCTTAGATTGCTAGAGCTTGAACAGCTTCGGGACTTCATGGAGGACTCCAGAAATGGTTCGTCTTTTTTTGCAAAGAATAGTTCTGGATCCGTTGTTCCTTTTGAGAAAAAACCTAATGATTTGAGCCATATCATTTCAGGTAGTACTACTCAAGTGCAAGTATCGTATTATTTGAGTGGTTGGTTTGTTAATGTCCTAAATTTGGAGTCTATGTTCGACCCTTACATCCTCATCTTGCTCTGAAAAGAAGAAAAAAATACTACTACTCAAGTACTCGGGGAGTTTTGAATATGGTGGTCATGGATTTTTCTGAAGTTGTATTGTCCATAATGGGTGGCAGTTTCAAGCTAGTACCTCACTAGAATTTGCTGTCAATTTAATTTTCTATTTTTGCAGTTATGGGCGTACATGAATGATGATGGATTCTCACTTATCTAATGTTCATTGATGCAATAATCAACATGGTATCTATTGTTTTATTCTCAGTTACAAGTAGGATTGCTTACATTATTTTTGGACGTCTTACCATGGGATGCACAACCAATCACCATCCGATATGGATTGATGATCATGATGATATGATTAATATTTTGGATTCTAAATGTGTGATCATTAATTCAACATGAACTTATAGAATCTGTGATATGGATGCCAAGGCCTATATATGCATGTAACTAATTACTTACATAAGAGCATCAGGTTGAGTTCATATGCGAAACATTAGTCTAGCTAGCTATTAGGCATGATAAAAAAAACAAAAATGAATTATTGGTGAAATAAAACAACAAGTCGAAAGATAGACTGTAATAATTAATGATGTATTAATTAAAATCCATATGGTATGTAACAATTCAAAAAATATTGTTGTAAAAAAAAAAAAAATTAGAAATATAAATTGTGGACATTGAGGGTTCTTTTGGCAACCTATATTGGTGTTTTTAAAAAAATATAAAATAAAATAAAATCTTATTACCATTGTTTAGCTACAATAACAAAAACAAGAGAAAATAATTTATTTTTTATTACATATTTGGGTCTTTCCTAAGAACATTGGCATCATTGTTCAAAGTGTTACAAATTTGTCAAAAAAAAATAATAATAATAATAAATAAATAAACATGATTGCCAAAAGAAGCTTTAAGTATACAATATTTCAGTATTAAATTTATAGGATAGGAGAACAAATGGAGAGAAAAGAAGGTTGCACATATGTCATACATGAGTTGGGATGGCAACAGGACAGGTTTGGGCGGGTGTACCCTCCCACGCCCCCACAACCGTTTAAAAACCCCACCCTCGTCTCCGCCCAAGACTGCAATAACGAGAGGACTTTCCACCCCATTCCCACCCCTGTTTAACATCTTTACCCCCGCGGGTACCCAGCCCGCCCTGTTAAAGACAAAAAATTCTCCTCCATTTAATTTTTTTTATCAACTAAAATTATATAATTATTGAAAAGATTCATAAAAAAAAATATGGACAATAAATAGTTTAACATAAAATTCAACATTAAAAGCATTCTAAATGGTCGCGTAAGCTACTTGTTCTAGATTTTCAGATTTTGTTGCAAAACAAACTGTCTCAATATATATATATATATATACTGATGAAATATATATACTAATGAAAGAAGGGTATTAATGTGAAATATATATACTAATAAAATGAGGGTACTTAAGTAATTTACCTATATAAACGGGTGGGGCAACCTCCCCTCGTTCCCACACTGAACCCGCACAGATTTTGAATATATCAAACCATTCACGCCTAAACAAGCAAAACGGTCCCCCAAAGCCGCTAAAAACGGGGCGGGGCAAATTGCCATCCCTATACATGAGTGCAAGAAGGAGAAAAAAATTTAAAAAGAAAACAGGAAAACAAAGAAAATGGAAATATAGAGTACGGATGAAAAGGGTAAAAAAAAAAAAAAAATAGATTAATTTTTAGGGAAAAAAATATTTTAAGGGGATGCATTCATAGAATTTTATAAGTTATATATGTAATGAACTAAGAGGGGGAAGGGGTGAATTGGTTCTTCCACTTTCTTTTAGGGTTTTAAACACTTTTCTCAACTAAGATAACCACCACGACTTTTAAAGAGTGCTAACAGATATCACTAGCTAGGGTTTTAAAACCCTAATCCATCACAAGTGTTTTACACAAAACCACAACCACTAGTACACCAGATTTTTACAAGGAAAACCCCCTCAGTAGGGATCAAAAACCTTGGTTATTGGGTACATGCATACCCAATGCAAAATCCACTAATTGTAATGCAAGTTGATACACACTCTGCACACACCCTAACTCACACAATGTACACACAACATTCCCTCTGTCCTAAGCAACCCTACTTGGACCAAATAAACTCTCGCAGCTCATCAAATACATAATAGAATTTGTACAACAAAATACTAAGGCTATTACACAAGATTAGAGTGAGTATATAGCTCAACGTATATATCAGTACAAGTATTTTACAAGTTTTTGCAGCATATGTGGTCTGAAGGGTAAAATTGGAATGCACTCAATACAGACTTGAGCTTGGTTCCCACAACCTTATATCAACAATATACACTTGCTCAAATAATAAACACAATGGGAATAACAAGGTATAAAAAAGATAGTACTCAAATAGGCTTGGTTTCTGTAGAAAACCCTAACTGTCAAGGTATAGAAGGACAAATCCGAAATGACCATTTCTAGTTTGAAAACTCAACCTGAATAACCTCAAATCATCTAAACAAACTTGCTTAAATGTTGTTCATGGAGTTCATAGCAAGATATCAATATATATAACTTAGATTGGAAGCATAAACCAGAAAATCAAAACATATTTGAACGTTGAGAATATGAGAGTAAACCTGGTTTCTACAGTTGTGCATTGACAAAAAATATATATATCAGCCTTCAAGAACCCCTATGATGCCTCACACCAGTATTAAGCCTTTGCACCAGCTTCTTACACCAGAAAATCTACACACAAAATGCCTTGTTTTTTATCTTCAATTGTGTACACTCAATATATATAATTCTGAGAGCCTCTTACTTAATCAAACACTCAATTATTATCATGTTCTTGAATGTTTCGAGAGTTATACCCAATGCATTTCCATCAGGGCTCTCGACTTTCACAAAAGAGACACATAACTGCTATAACTATAACATTGTATATATAGTACTAGTACAATGAGATGAAATCTTTCCCTAATGAGAAAAGAAATGTGACACATTCCACCAATCATTGATAGGGCTGCAAATGAACCGAGCCGAGCCGAGCCGAGCTTGGGTCTGCTCGGGCTCGGCTCGTTTGTTTACAGGGTCTGCTCGGGCTCGGGCTCAGCTCATGACGAGCTTAGAAAATCGAGCTCGGGCTCGGGCTAGTCTTAATTTTAAAAGCTCGGGCTCGGCTAATGAAATTTTTTTAAAAAAAAAGTTTCTTCTCAAAATTAATTAATATTCCACAAAAAAATCAATGAATTCATGCTCCATCATTGTAATTATAATAAATCAATGCTAAAAACTTTTAGATACCATCATTGTAATTATAAAAAATCAATGATTTCATGCTCCATAACAAATCAATGCTAAAAACTTTCAAATACCTAATTATAAAAAATCAATGATTTCATGCTCCATCATTGTAATTATAATAAATCAATGCTAAAAAGTTTCAAATACCATCGTTGTAATTATAAAAAACCTGGCGAGGACAGTAGACAGCGATGACAGAGAACGGCGAGGACAGCAATTTGTTGGACCCTACTTCTACTATTTAACCCAATTAAAGTTATAAAAAGAAACTAAGAAATATATTTTATAATAAAAACAAAATTGTGATGTTTAGCTTTAGATCAACATGATGATGATTCTCCAATATTAGTTTGTTTGATATTATTCTTGTGGTATTTAGCTTTTAATATGTTAATTATTAATTTAAAATAATTATCATTTCTACCGATAATGCTTAAAAAAATTGTAGAATAATTATTGATTCTGTTAAAATTGTCTTTGATAATCTATTTAGTATATGTATATTAGTATATATTAATCAATATTGTACTTTGAAGACACAAAGTGGATTAGTGGTAGCCTGGTAGGAGTGTTAGGAGTTATATTCTTTCATGCCCAAGTCTTGGGTTCGAGCTAAGCTAAGTTATGTTTTTTAAGGTGTCACTTATTATATATTATATTATATTATATTATATATATATATATATATATATATATATTTATATTTATATATATATTGCGAGCCGAGCTCGAGCCTTGTTCACGAGCCTCAACGAGCCTTGCTGAGCCCCTATTCACAAGCTTTTATGAGCCGATCCTAATGTTGTTCGGGCTTGGCTTGTTTAGTAAACAAACCTAAAAATTGGGCTCGGTTTCAGCTCATTTACTAGCAAGCCGAACCTAAGCTGAGCCTGGAACGAGCCAAGCCCGAGCTGTTCATGAACAGCTTGGTTTATTTGCAGCCCTAATCATTGGTGAGGGTATATTTTGATATTCCTTGTGTGAAAGGACCACAATGTCTTTGCCCAGCTCATTATTTTTGTATACTAGTGCACGCACATATTTTGCATTTCATATACACTCACAACAGCTGTGGAAAGAAGAATTGTAAATTTGGTTCCAAAGAAATGAAATATGGTTCATCAGCTTTCTCTTAAAAGAACCATAATGCACATGTCAGTCATGTGCATAATATACACAGAAGGATCAAAATGCCCATATGAATGACACTTGTCACATTTCTTAGAAAAATGTAATGCAGTGAGTATACTAACAAATTGAATTTCTGATCTCAGTGAAGCAATATAGCATCCAAAGCAAATATGAAATGGTCACACACGTGTAAAAAGATTGAAATGCCCTTGAGTGTGAATGCGGTCATTTTTTAAGAAAAATGATACATCCTCTGAATTTAGAGGATACCGATTGAGCGTTGTAGAGATACACCCTATTCACACATTCCCTAGTCAACATGTGATACCACCGAATTCCTATATGTGGGTTAGGCAGGCCCATGCCCGAATACCCGAGGATATAAAAAATAAATCGGTAAATCGAACACTGAGTACAAAATAGATAAATAAGAATAAATAAATTTCTGAAAGAAAACTAAAATGATAATCATTTAATTGAAACCTCATAATAAAATTTCATTAAATAATAAATTATTCTGATACAATTAATCCTCCATTAATACAACTCGGGAATCCATACTGTGTGGACCCCTAGAAAAATCCAAAACTGAACAATTAACAGTAATGACTGTCTACATGAAACAAAAATGAATCTCCTAAATAAACTCAGAAGAGTGAAGTAGACTGATCCCTGTTCAGCACGAACAATCCTCTACATCTAAAGAATACCTAAAAAATAATGGTGGATCAGGCCCAGAAACAAGTTCTACTCTATTACAATCCAAGTAGAGATCCAATACACGTATACACCTTAGTCAATCCAATAATAACTAGTAGCCGTATATATATATATATATATATATAGATACACACTAAGGGACTCTCACTGGACTACAAGGCGGTCTCAACCTGCTTAGTAGGCAACATACAAAACGCACCTGAAGTAGGCCTGAGTACCTAGACCTTACAGGGTACACCACTAACCATCATAGCCAGCTATGCATCCCACTGCATATACGTTCCCTAACCATCGATCATAAGACTCAAGCTCATATTATGGAATCATAATCATATATATAAGTAAACCATCCTAATCCAAAACATAAAATAAACATCCGGTATGTCATCCAACTGATTCAGTTGACCTGACATGAATATATGTAGGATTTAACATTTTAGTTAATCCATTCCGTTATACATGAATAGGTAGGACTTAACGTTTTTAATTAATCCATCCCTAATATGCCACCATCCCATACTGGCACATATAATGCATATGATCCATAAATGATACAACAATTCTAATATCAACATCAAATACATCCAGAAATAAGCATAATAGACATCAGATATATACATGATCAATTATGCAGCCAATATATGATTAAAATCATATAACCTCCATTTAAATTACTAGAATAGTTTTAAGCAATTAAATCATCCACACGATCCAATAATTGATGAAATAAGTAAAATAAAATATCAATTAAATCCAGAACCAAGCATAATAAAATCAAAAATTAAATTGAATATATTATACTACTAATACACGATAAAAATCATACAACATCCATTTAACTTGCTAAATTAACGTTAAGCAATTAAATCATCTGTTTACAATATGCAAATTATTTAAATTTCATATTGTTCAAGTCCATGGCATATTATTATAAATTATGCATCCTGAGTATTTAACATGTCCATCGTAGTCATTTACAACTCTTAAGTTGACCTATACAGCCCTGAAATACCCCAAAACCAAATACAGTAGCCAAAACCCATGCATAGGTGAAGTCCGAGGAGTAGAGCCGCCTCTACTCCAAGTATAGCTGAATCCATTCTCAATGGAGTCGCCTCCATTCGAGTAGAGCCGCCTCCACTTCGAATGGAGCCGCCTCCATTCCTGTTATTTTCCATCTTCTTCATCGATGGCATCCTCTGATCACTCCGACCATTTTTCTTAAGGTTCCTAACGTTCTATTCTAAGTCCCAGATGATCCCAATAAATTTATAAAGTCCATATGCATTATAAACACAAATTAAAACAAAGTTCCATGCAATTAATTTCAAGATTAATCAAGAACACATATAAATGCACATATACTGTTTTAATTCAAATTAAGCATTCATATTAAGTCGATTTAATATCTAATTCACCCTAGAATTAACCTAAGCATGTATAGAAACACGAAATCTAAGGGAGAGAGTTAGAAGAAGAACTTGCCTTAAAGGTTTTGAATTAAATCCCATCTCCTTCTTCTCTGGCTAATTCATCAACTCCGATAGCCTTTGGTTGCCGTCGTTATCCTCCGCTGAATTGGATAACCGCCATGAACAACCTCCTTCCTTTCCTCCTAAGGTCAAACCAAATCCTTGGCCGAACTCCCCTCTTTCTCTCCTCACATTTTCCTTCTCAAAAGGTTCTCTGTAAAACTTCTCTCTAAATGATATAACTCGCGTAATATAATTTATAGCCTCCCACATACCTATACTATTGTATATATACACAACATAAAACCCTAATCCTAGTTTAACCCTAAGTCTGCTAAGAAAAAATAAGGAGAAGGAAAGTTTATTAAAAAACTTTACAATATATATTAACTATATAAGTGATAAAGTGATATAAATATATATAATATATATATATATAACTTATAATTATATACATAATACTGACTATATTTATTAATATTAACTATTTAGAATACTAGTAAATATAATATCCAAATATACATATATATCTATGTATTACAATCCATAGGTAAATATTCGTACCCATTAACCTCCTATCCAAGGTGAGTGAGATTTGCACTCTTTGTGGTGTAGAGGCTATAATAATAGTTTTCTCTCTTACAAGGCCGTCGCTTGCACATGCCAAATTGAAGTTGTGAGTGTGGTTCAATTAAATCCTTTTTGGTCAATTTTGAATTTATAAAAACCACTACTACTTCTACTACTAACATAGCAAAAGTAAGTAGGGATCGCCCCAAGGGATTTGCAAGATACTACGGAATCAATATTGGATTAGTAGGTCGAATGATCATAAAAAGGGTTTGGTTGGTTGAATTAAGCTAATGATTCAATTAAAAACATGCAAATTAAGAACAATCTAAAGGTTAAGGTATAGAGAATGAGAGAAAAGTCTTGGGGCATAGAGTTCACCACTAAGCTTCACTTCACTAAACATTTAGCATTTGTCAATTTAGGGAGATTCCATGTTATAAATAAAGTGTGTGTGTGTGTGTCATTAATTGAAATACTAAGCATGGATGAGAAATTAAGCATAAATTGTCTAATCAATCTAGTGAGTAGCACAACCTATAAAACTAAACCATTAAACATTCAATAAACCCACAATTAATGCACACATAAAAATCTAGAGAAATGTACTACTTGTACTCATAAACATGTATCATCAAACAACAAGAATGGATTATCTACCTATTTAGGAATTTAAAGCAACCACACTATAACTAGACTAATGACAAGGAAATTAAACTAATTAAGCTAAGGAGGTAGCACGATCCATCAAGAAATAAGCATAATATATCAAATAAAGAATAAGAGTAATCAATTAAGCTCCATGCCTTGACCATTACTAGATTTATAATTCCAACACACATAGACATGCATCAAACTCATAAAATCTAGTGTAAGCACAGGACCATTCATTCTAGCATACATAGACATATGGATAGAAATAAAAGATTAATTGGAAGAATTAATCCTTACAAATCATGTAAAAACTCAAGATCTATATATATTCATGGTTAAATATTATTTACAACATAAATCCACAAAAACGACAAATACTAAGTTTATGAAGCAAGCCTAGGGGCTATCTCTAGCCCCAAGAGAGGGATTTAGCCACTCAATCGAAAAAAAGGCGGTGTTATCCAACCCTCAAGGGCTATTTTCAATGTAGGCACTATTTTCTTCTTTTTTGCTTTGCTCCAAAAACCTTAATTCTAGAGAGAAAAAAATATCTAATAGCTATGTCTAAAAGTTAGAATAATTGGGAACCAAAATTAGCAACCCTATAGAATTGGTTTCATTTGATTTAATTACAAGTCTCTTTGAGTAGGCAACAAGTCAAAAAATAGGCCTTTGATTAGTGCAAACTTGCAGCTACAAAAGTTAGTGGAGTTCGGGCGCGCTCGGGAATTAGACAGCTCACTTCCAGTTGGGTCTTCGATCGAAGATGACGTAGCAAAGATATTTTGATAACTGGCAACCTTATCCATTGAGCTGGCACCGCCTTCTTTTCGATCAATTGTAGATATCTTCGATCGATCAAGGCTTCCTTCGATTGATCGAAACTTGAACAATGCAGTTTTTTTTTCTGACTTCTTCTTAATTTTCTTCTTGACTCCAAAAAGGAGATAAAAGGTTTTTTTTAGCCTGTTTAAACCTAATTGACCTGAAATAGATAAAAACACAAATTAGAACTAAAACGGGAAAGTAAGATAGATGAATGGACTAAAATATACTAGCTTAGGTACTAAAATCCATCACATTTGAGCACTTATTACATCCCCAAACTTAGATATTACTAGTCCCTAGCAATGAACTACAAAGAAAAGAAAGAAATAAACAACTATACAACTATGAACTAGAAAGTAATGCAACAAGCCTCTTAAACCCCTAAGTTACCCATAGTAGAGGAGTGAAGTCTCGTGAGGGTTTCTAAAAATGATACCCACAAACATTAAGCTCTTTCTCACTAAAGAGGCACCAACATACAAAACAAGCATTGGGAGAAAATTACCACAAGTATGCAATTTTTCAACCATTTCCAAGCAACTCTCCAAAATTTCAATAACAAGCAAGCAAATATGGTCCTCCACACATCAAGAGAATGATCATGCAAATCAAAACAACTCTAGAATCTTTTTTAAGTGAACTGACATCAAATATGTTGTTATCTTAGCCAACTAATGAAATGGTCACAACCAGCCTCAAGCTAGCACAAAAATCTAGTACCGATCATTAAGACAAAGAATGAACCTTTTGTTAATGTGTTTATTTAACTAGGTGCACTTATTATTTTCACTCAAAAATTTATTTATTATTATTTTTTTATAGGATCAAAGATGGAAGCATGGTGCAATGTAGTGATCTTTTAAGCTTTCTAGAAGATTCATGAGGTGAACGTTAGGTCAATAACTCCCAAACCAAACGGCTTTACGGCACTAGGTATAGAGACACCCCTAAGAACTTACAAGCTCAAATCAACTAGGCTACAAATCAAAACAACCACCATCTAATCATTTTCTACTCCTTACCTTTGGTAAGAAGTCCTCACTTTATTTGCTTTTGCAAATTTTTTTTTTTTTTTATTATTTAAACCTAGAGTTTGGGCCCTCCACATTTCAGCGCGAGAAATTCAATGCTTGATAAGGCTATAATTCTGGCTACTTAGTTAAAAGGGTTTGTTATCTACATTTGTCAAGAATGAAAGTTTTCAAAGCATTACTAGCTCAATTGGGATATAACCTAATTAATAATCAACAAAGCATGTACCCCACAGATGAATGCTAGTGTACGCCTGTGCTAGTGTAGTGGTGTTGTTCGTGTCGCCCCACCACATCAAGCTTGAATGAGTGTGTGCATTATAAGGCGAGGGCCAAGAGTTTTACATTTATAAAAGTCACTACTACCTTTCACTATAAATATAGCAAAGGCGAGTAGGGATCGTCCCAAGGGATTTGTGAGGATCGAGCAATATTGTGGAATCGTTATTAGGGCTAGTAAGTCGAGTGATCAAACAATTGGTTGGTTGGTTGATTAGAGAGAATCTAAGTTAAACTAAGTGATAGCAAAAGAATGCAATTAAGAGTAAGTAAGAGAGAGAGATCTTGGGGTTTAGAGATCACCACCAAGCAATGCATTTCTACACCATTGCCAAGTGATTAATGAGGGCAAATGTTATGTTGCAATATTGGTGTGTATGTGTTTGGTTGATTCAACAAGCAAGGATGACTAGTTAAGCATGTATTGTCTAAACATCATGTGAAAAGCACAATATATCTAAGAAATGAAGCATATATTGTTTAAACAACATGTGAAAGGCACAATAGATCAAAACAAGTCATTAATCCTTTCATTAAGCTCACAATCCAAATACAACACAAGGATAGAGACATATGTTACTTGCATTCAAAAACTTGGATGATCAAACAAAAAGCATAGATTATCCTCCCATTTAACACTACACTATAACTACACTACATCTACACAACTAGCATGAAAATAAACTAGGGGAGAGGCACAATCCATCAAGGAATAAGTATGAACCATCAAGAGAATCACAAGAGCATTCCTTTAAGCACTATGTTTTGACAATCTCTAAATCTAAAGCATCAATACACATAGATATGCATCAATAACACAAAATTTAGAGACAAGCACATGAACATCTATTCTAGCATACATAAACATATGGATAGAATGAAATAATCAATTAGAAGCATTAAACCACATAAATCATTGAATAAACAAGATCTATCTATATCAAAGTGTCAAAACATAAATTACAACATTAATCCCTCAATAATACATAAGATTAAGATATAGAAAGCATGCTTGGGGCTAACTTTAGCCCCAAGAGGATGTCTAGCCACTCATGGTGATGTTACTCCAACCCTCAAGGGCTAACTCCATAGTTAAATCTGCTCCTTGTTGATGAAGAACTCCAATGGTGTCTTTCGCCTCCTCCTCTATGCTTCCTCTCCAAGAGATGATATGAAAATAATACTGGCTCTCTTTGTAAAAAGCAATCATTATCCTTATATAGGTAAGTCAAAATGACACTCAAAATGAGCTGGGGTCGTGCACACAATATTCCCTAATGATTGGATAAAGGTCAACTTTCAATGAGATAGAAATTTAACTTTTTCGCACTGGAGGAAGTTCGATCGATAGAACCTTGGACTTGGATCGATCAAACTGGCTGAGATCTATCGAACTTAGGCTGGATCGATCCAACTGGTTTATCTTTTTGGGAAAAGATGAATCCGAGATATTTTGGAGAGATATTTATGGGAAAAGGACAAAAGTGGTTAGTAGGTGGTACAGCTGTGAATAGGATCAATCATTTGAATAAGGACAAAAGTGTTCGATCAATCGAAGAATGCTGTTGGATCGATCGAACTTTTGGACTTTATGCTTATGGGTCTAGGCTTGGATCTATCTTGAAGTGCTGAAATCGATCATTGTTCGATCAATCGAACCTTGAACTTAGATCGATCGAACTTTGCTGCTTGTCACCTTTGGCTTCATTTGCTTCCTTCTTTCTCCACTTAGCTCTTTTCTTTGTTTAATCCCAGAATTGCTTCAATTAAGCTCTTATTTGGCTGAGTTAGCTTATTTTCGGGATAAGTGCCTGAAAATGGAAATAATACGAAATCAATCTAAAACGGTAAAGTAAGATAGATAAAGGTACTAGAATGTCTAAGCTTAAGGGGTTTAAATACGCACTTTTCAGCACTCATCACACCCCCAAACTTAAATATTGCTAGTCCCTAGCAATGAACTAGAAAGTAAAGGAATGAAATGAACAACTATACAACTATGAACTAGAAAACAATAAATGGTTAACGCCACTTTCGTAGGGAACACGATTGCACTTAGCATATGCAACAAGCCTTTTAAACCCCTAGGTTACCCCTAGTGGACGAGTGAAGTCTCGTGAGGGTTTCCAGAAATGGTACCCACAAACATTAAGCTCATTCTTTCAAAAAAGGCACCAATATTGCAAACAAGCATTGGGAGAAAACTACCTCAAGTATGCAATTTTTCAAACATTTCCAAGCAATCTCCCAAAATTTCAATATCAAGCAAGCAACTATGGTCCTCCACACATCAAGAAAATGATCATGCAAATCAAAACAACTCTAAAATTCTTTTGAGTGGACCGGCATTAAATGTGTTGCTATCTAAGGCAACTAAAGAATTAATCACATCCTTACCCTCAAACTAGCACACAAATCTAGTACCGAGCATCAAGATAAAAAGTAGACCTTTTATTAAAGCTTTATTGTTCTAGGTGCGCTTATTCTTTTCACTCGATTTTTTATTTTTTTATTTTTTTATTTTTTTAATAGGATCAAAGATGGAAGTATGGTGCAATGTGTTGATCTATTAAGCCTTCTAGCGATTCATGAGGTCGAGCGTTAGGTCAATGACTCCCAAACCAGACGGCTTTAGGGCATTAGACATTCAAATACCCCTACGGACTTACAAGCTCAGATCAACTAGGCTACAAATTAAGACAACAACCATCTAATCATTTCTCACTTCTCACCTTTTGCGAGAAGTCCTCACTTTTTATTGCTTTTGCAACTTTTTTTTTTTTTTTTTGGAAAGTTCAATTATTATCCTAGAGTTTGGGCCCTCCACCTTTTGGCTCGAGAAGTTCAGTGCTTGATGAGGCTAGAATCCTGACTACTTAGTGAAAAGGGGTTGTTATCCACCTTTATCAAGAATGAAAGCTTTCAATGCACTACTAGCTTAATTGGGATATAACCAATTCAATAATCAACAAAGCATGTACCCCATAAATGAATGCTAGTGTGCACTGGTGCTAGTGTAGAATCCTAGAATGAATCTCACAGCAATCACAAAATTAGGATGATGTGGACCACAAGTTTAAGCAAGATATTAATTTTTCAAAAAATTTACTCCTAAATGGTATTCATAAGGCATACATGGAGTATTGGACTCTCAAGTCAAGTAATTTTTAAATTTTAAGCAATATAATCCTCAAAAGATCAAAATCATAGCTAGATATGGACCAATCATAGAAATATCCATGATTAATTCTTCAAAGGCGGGACTTCTAGTATTACCTTGGGAATAAGATTGGTTGGGAAAATGAGAGTTAGCAAATTGATTCCCTTGTGATTGATAAGGTTTATAACCTTGGGATCCTTGGTTTTGAAGTGGAGGTGGAATGTACTGCCCTTGAAAACCGCCTTGGGAAGGGTTTGAACCCTCTCCTTAGTTTTTCCAAAAGAAATTTGGATGATTTCTCCAACTTGGATTATAATGAGTACCATAAGGATTGTTCCCTTAGTTAACAAAAGCCGCATTGACTTGTTCATTAGGTTCATTTTGCACTTGTCCGTGAGGACAATGAGAAGTAGAATGAAGAACACTAGAACAAGTCATACATGTTTCATTTGATGCACGATGAGAATGGTTAGGGAAGGAAGATACTTGGTTCGCCGAGTTTTGGTTAATCAAAAATTGATCAAACCTTTAAGATAAAGACTTCATTTCGGCGACTATTTCATTTGAATGGTCGACTTGATGTAAGCCAACACTCTTCCTACCTTGTGAATTTCTACCATTCTTGGATGATAGTGTTCTATGTAAAGAATTTTCATTCATGCTCTCATAGAGACGCCACAAGTCATTCTCGTGCCTATCAATGTATGAGCCACCCATGGAAGCATCAACCATGCCCTTATAGTTGTCCGATAAGCTGTCAAAGAAATATTTAACTAATTGCCATTTGGGCATGTCATGATGTGGACACTTCCTAAGCAATTCATTGAAGCTTTCTCATGCCTCATAAAACGTTTCTCCATCCCTATGTGAAAATTCTCGAATTGAGGTTCTCATGGCATTGGTCTTAAAAACTGGATAGTACTTCTTCAAGAATTCTTGTTACATTTCCGCCCAAGAAGTGATTAAAAAAGGCCTAGGATTGTTAAACCAATACTTTGCCTTGTCTTTTAAGGTGAATGGAAAAAGTTTGAGTCTTAAAACCTCTTCCGGCATGTTCGTATATTTTACGGTGGAACATACTTCAAGAAACTCATCCAAATACTTGTAAGGTTCTTCACTTGGAAGTCCATGATAGTTAGGACGCATTTGAATGGTTTGTGGCTTAATTTCATAATGATGTGCTCTAAATGGAGGCAACTGGATGCATATAGGTGCAATATACTCATTAGGCACATAATAGTCTCTTAAAGCAAGAGGTGGATTAGCTACTTGAGGTGCAATATAAACACCTTGGTTATGAATTCCTTAATTGTTGATGGAAGGTTGTGGAGCATACATTGGCCTTGGCATTCCATATGGAACTTGGCCTTGTTGTTGTGGTGGTTGGTGAATGAATAGCCTAGGCATGCCTAATGGTACTTGTATGTTCTCATTGTGCACATTGGGATGAAGGATACCTTGTTGTTCTATGTGACCAAGGTCCTCAACATGATTATCATTATGGTCATCCATTGATAGATTGGCTCTATTTAAACTTCCTCTTCCCCTAGGATTTCTAATGATAGATTCAAAATGCAAATCAAGAGGGACAAGAGTTGGTCTCAATGAACGACGTCCATGTATGCACAATGCAAAACACAACAAACACAAAGAATGACAAACACTATGCCTTCACCATAATGCAATTAAACTTCTTCCACAAACACTTAATTCATACTCCCATGCTTTAACAACAATGATGCAAGACAATTAAAAATAAGCCTCCACGCGGGCCGACGATTTAACTAAGGGATTGAGTAAAGAAAGTCTCACAAAGGTCCTTTAGCACTTCAACTCCAAATTTAAAGCTTAGCTTAGCAAATTTTTAGAATTTTTAGCTTTTTACTTTCTTTGCTTACTTGAATGCTTGATGGCTTCTTTGCTTGCTTCCTCTCCAATAATACACCTAGTTAAGTAAGAACAACACAATAAGTAACCAAAAAGAAAAATAAAAATAAAAGTAAAGACACAATCAAAAGAGTACTAATCCTAATCAATTCCACAAATTCGACATTGCCAAATCTAATCAATCAAATCCCCGGCAACGGCACCAAAAATTGGTGCGGTTTGTGTCGATACCGCCGCACCACCGTCAAGCTTGAATGAGTGTGTGCATTATAAGGCGAGGGCCAAGAGTTTTACATTTATAGAAGCCACTACTACCTTTTACTATAAATATAGCTAGGGCGAGTAGGGATCGTCCCAAAGGATTTGTGAGGATCGAGCAATGTCGTGGAATTGTTATTAGGGCTAGTAAGTCGAGTGATCAAACAATTGGTTGGATGGTTGGTTGATTAGAGAGCAACTAAATTAAACTAAGTGATAGCAAAAGAATGCAATTAAGAGTAAGTAAGAGAGAGAGATCTTGGGGTTTAGAGATCACTACCAAGCAATGCATTTCTATACCATTGACAAGTGATTATTGAGGGTAAATGTTGTGTTACAATATTGGTGTGTGTGTGTGTTTGGTTGATTCAACAAGCAAAGATGACTAGTTAAGCATGTATTGTTTAAATATCATGTGAAAGGCATAATATATCTAAGCAATGAAGCATATATTGTTTAAACAACATGTGTAAGGCACAATAGATCAAAACAAGTCATTAATCCTTTCATTAAGCTCATAATCCAAATACAACACAGGATAGAGACATATGCTACTTACATTCAAAAGCTTGGATGATCAAACAACAAGCATAGATTGTCCTCCCATTTAACACTACATTATAACTACACTACATCTACACTACTAGCATGAAAATAAACTAGGGGAGAGGCACACAAGAGAATCATAAGAGCATTCATTTAAGCACTATGTTTTGACAATCTCTAAATCTAAAGCATCAATACACATAGACATGCATCAATAACACAAAATCTAGAGACAAGCACATGAACATCTATTCTAGCATACATAGACAAATGGATAGAATGAAATAATCAATTGGAAGCATTAAACCACATAAATCATTGAATAAACAAGATCTATATATATCAAAGTGTCAAAACATCAATTACAACACTAATCCCTCAATAATACACAAGATTAAGATATAGAAAGCATGCTTGTGGCTAACTCTAGCCCCAAGAGGATGTCTAGCCACTCATGGTGATGTTGCTCCAACCCTCAAGGGCTAACTCCATGGTTGAAATCTGCTCCTTGTTGATGAAGAACTCCAATGGTGTCTCTAGCCTCCTCCTCTATGCTTCTTCTCCAGGAGATGATATGAAAATAATATTGGCTCTCTTTGTAAAAAGCAATCCTTATCCTTATATAGGTAGGTCAAAATGACACCCAAAATGAGCTAGGGTCGTGCACACAATATTCCCTAATGATTGGATAAAGGATAACTTTCAATGAGATGGAAATTTAACTTTTTCGCACTGGAGGAAGTTCGATCGATAGAACCTTGGACTTGGATCGATCAAACTGGCTGAGATCTATCGAACTTAGGCTGGATCAATCCAACTGGTTGAGTTTTTTGGGAAAAGACAAATCTGAGATATTTTGAGAGATATTTATGGGAAAAGGACAAAAATGGTTAGTGGGTGGTACAGCTGTGAATAGGATCAATCATTTGAATAAGGACAAAAATGTTGGATCGATCGAAGGATGGTGTTGGATCGATTGAACTTTTGGACTTTATACTTATGGGTCTAGGCTTGGATCTATCTTGAAGTGCTGAGATCGATCATTGTTCGATCGATCAAACCTTGTACTTAGATTGATCGAACTTTGCTGCTTGTCACCTTTGGCTTCATTTGCTTCCTTCTTTCTTCACTTTGCTCTTTTCTTTGTTTAATCCCAGAATTGCTTCAATTAAGCTCTTATTTGGCTGAGTTAGCTTATTTTTGGGATAAGTGCCTGAAAATGAAAATAATACGAAATCAATCTAAAACAGTAAAGTAAGATAAATAAAGGTACTAGAATGCCTAAGCTTAAGGGGTTTAAATACGCATTTTTCAGCGCTCATCATGTAGAATCCTAGAGTGAATCTCAAAACAATCACAAGATCAAGATGATGTGGACCACAAATGCAAGCAAGATGTCAATCTTTCAAAAAATGTACTCCTAAATGGCGTCCACAAGGCATATAAAGAGTATTAGACTCTCAAGTCAAGTAATTTTTAAATTCTAAGTATCATGATCCTCAAAAGATCAAAATCATAGCTAAAACTCCTAAATCATATCATATGCATAGAAACTAAGTGCAACATGTCAAATGCTAACATACCCCCAAACTTAATTTGTACATTGTCTTCAATGTACAAAGAAACAACAGATAATGAAAAGAGTATACCAAATGACTATAGCAAATAGGACCCGGCAACAGAAGCTTAGCATTGGAAAGCGCACCCCCAAACTTAGATTCCGAAAGCCTGTCTGAAAATGATCACACTAGAAACTGTCAAAGTATATGCATCGATGATATAAATGAGATATGAAATGGAGAACTGGGCGTAAGACCATCGCATATAGCAATATAAAGCTCAGAATATCCAAAACCAAAATCAATGATATCATAAATCCCAAAAATCCATAGATGCAAATAAATCAAAAACAATATCCAAAAACCATGTGTAAAGCATCAAAACAGTGCAAATTTCCATTAATATCAATGTAAATATCTCAAAACAGTGCAAAAATATACCAAAAATATCAGAGTATCAAAATGTAGTAGGGCAAAAAATGAGCAATAGAGATAGAGAGAATAGTGGAATTATGGTGCAGCATCCGGCGCAAGCATGTCAGTAATGATCTGGAGCATATTTGGCATCTCCCAGCTATGTCGAGTGAGAGACGTCTGAATGTCTATTCGCATTTTCAAATGTCTCTCCTTGCATCTGCTACAGCTCTAGTCAAATCGTCAGATCGCCTAGCTAAGTCATCATGCCGCCTCACTAAATCATCATGCCGCCTCGTCATGTCAGCATGCCACTCCTTCATGTTAGTTTTAAAAGAAGTAAAATCTTAATGCAGCTGAGTCAGGTCAGCTCTGTGGCTGAAATCTGAACTGGCATGATGAGAGCGAGTGTCGGCCTGTGGCATCGGCCTGTGGCATCGGCTCTGTGTGAGGGACATGTGAAGGGCCTGTTGTGTCAGTTTTTACTTCAATAATAAATAACCACTCGCAATAGAACAAATCTTTGTAAGATAGTACTATAGAGAGGGTGTCGAACCCACAGGGAGATGAGTGTATTATGTTTTGCTTTTAACTAATTTCTATCGGTTTGCAGGTAACTGGTTGAATTAATTGATTGGTTGTCACGATTATAAACTAAAATTAGACTGAAATTAAACTAAAGTGATCAGAGAGATAAAGGTCTTAGGGCTTTGACTTCACCACAACATTCATACTATGGTTAACTATTTCAACTCTAGGGATTTAAAAAATTATATTTCAAATGAATTGAACTCAATAACATTCGTTCAATTCGGTTTTTAAAGAAAGATATTTTACAAATTGCAGTTAACTATAACCTATTTGCGGTTAGCATGGACTATCCACCTACCTACTCTAACTAATTTTGTAAACAATCCATCTTTCCTAAAGCATATACTATGAAAACATTCATTTATAAAAAACATTAGAACACCATTACATGACTTCCATTCTTATGTTTGGCAGGGCTTCGCTAGATACCATCCAATAAGAATGGGTTGAGAATAAAATACGAACAGTTATATCCAAGACAAGGTAATAACAATTTGACAACTATTTAAAACATTAAAATCTAATTGAGTTGTCTCAATTGCTCATAATCATGTAATCAGAAACATAATATATATTAAAAATAAACCAGAGTTAAAACAATCAAACCATAGTACTACATTGGGTTACATCAGTACCCTAAGAGAGGAATTAGCTACTCATGACGATGCCGAATATCATCTGTGTTGTAGTCGTCTTCATCGTCACGGATGACATTTCTCTTCTCAGGATCTACACCTTCTAAGGTTATGGAAACCCTAAAAGCCGCCACCACAGTATCGGCCTTCTGAATAATACGAGAAAAATGGACTTCTTCTATCAAGGTTTGTGCCTTCTTTTATAGAAGAAAATAAAGGTTTGGTGGGTTTTTAGGTCTAGCCCATCTGGAGTGAAAATACGACTTTGAAAAGAATAATCCCGTAACTTTAAATCAGATATATCATGGAAGGCTCGAGCTTAGGAAGTAGAGCTCGAGCTTTGGGAACAAGGCTCGAGCTTCAATGAATTATAGCTTGAGCTTCAAAAGATGGTGTTTGATCTCTAATTTCATACTTAGTCAAATTTCTTCAACTTTTTTCCGAAGCGTCTTTTCTTTTAACAATTAGAATATTCTAGGATTCTCTTCTTTTAACATTGCTCGATCCAAACTTCATAGGGCCCGAGCTTTATGTACTCAAGGCTCGAGCTTTGAATGATGATACTCGATCCTTGAGGTCTAGCACGAGGCCCTGGGAGCTTGGTTCTTCTTTTAAAATCGACTCTTCAAATTCTGACGCCTTATGCTCGAGCTTGAAGGCCAAGGTTTGAGCACCCTGAGGTTAGGCTAGAGCACCACTGAGTAGGGATCGAGCTCTGAAGGTCCAAGGCTCGAGCTTCAATGCCTTATTGATTTTTCTTCTTTTTCTTGTAGGGCTCAAGCCTCAGGACTTAGGCTTGAGCTTTGGTTCTTGAATTTTTCCAAACTTCACTATTTGAGCTCTCGGCTTGCTTTGGATGACCGGCAACGACTCTGTAAGCTTCAATATCAGTCTTTTCATCATAAAGTCCAGTTTTAACCATTTCTCTGAGAAAGTACCTATAAACACACATTAAACATAAATTAGTCTAACAATGGATAGAAGTATCACTTTAGGCCTTAACATACGTATATTTAGGGGCTTGAATATGCAATATACAGTGCTCATCACCGGCCTGCTGAGATGGATGAGGAGGAAGAGGTGGACCTAGCTGCGACGTGGATGTGGAAGTAGTAATACAATGCCTCTGTCTAGGTTTATAGGAAGAAGGTGATCCCTAGGATCCCTCTGCTGCTCCCTCCTCGGCTCTCTGCTGAGCTCCCTCTCTTTTTTTCTCTCTATTCTTTCTGTTTTTCAAGCAAGCATTGTAAGTCTTGATCCACTATTTTTTGTTATAAACCCTCTTCTCTCTCTGCTCTGCAGGCTCTGGGATCTCAGCTGGGTCAAAAGAATAGCCCTGGTCAATTAATAGTTATGTAATCAGATGGCCAAATGGTAATGGCCAAGCATCAACTTTGGAATTGTGCTTGAAGATCAGATTTTCCCAGTACTTGTGGATAATCTCCCAAATAAGAGTAGGAATGGATATCCAGCAGCCCTGACTCAAACAGTATAGAGCCTGTAGAACCCCTTCTCCCCTCTGTGTACCATGGCCTAAAGGAAAGGCATTGAGATGCAGCACAGAATAGAAGAACCAGTAGCGGAAATCAATATCAACCCAGTCTGCAAATATATTACCTTCGAAGGTAGCCTGTGAAGAGAGTGTAGCAACCATGGTCATCTCAGTAGGGTAAACTAGAATGATGGGGTACAGTGTATCCTCAAAGTCAGCGACCAATGGTGAGAGATGGGGGCATCGGTAGGTAGCAGCAATGGCAGGGATAGAAATATCAATGTCCTGACCATATATAGTCGTATACATCAACTGACAGTCATCCTCATCCATCCAGAGGTACTGGAAAAATAGAGCAACCAACCAGGGATAGACTATAGTGTCTGCCAGAGTCATAATAGCATCAATGCCCCTACAGGTGAGATCATCAAAAAACCATTGTGTCTGTTCTAACCCAGCAAATAATTCTCTATCGAATCTAAATTTCAGTTCCAATTTCCTACCGAAGAAAGAGAGAAAAGGTACTGCTCTGATAGTGGGACCCTGTGCCTCCATGAAAGATGGCTTTGAAGATGCAGATGTAGATGCAATATCCTCGGACGATGAAGATGACTCCTCCGCTGGAGATGGAAGAGGCTATGGAACTCTGGCTACTTGCTTTTGGGCAAGAGTCTTTTGCTTACACTGTATCTGTAAAAGCAACAAGTGTATAAATCAGTGCACATGTATAAAATGTGGTAAGCATCTGATAAGAAAACACAAAGCATGCCTAAATCAAGTTGAAACAGAAAATAGACATATAGGATCATGCTTGTGCAAGAAGTGATCAGGAAAGCTTCAAGAATATCATTCAATATGCTTCAATAAGACAAAAATAGATTATGACACAACAAGCAGTCTTAGATACGCAAAATAATGCAATGATAGCATAGAAGGGCAAAAAAGTCATTTTTGGAAACATTTGAGCAAAAATGGGATCAAAAGGACAAGTATAGGATGTGATATGCATAAAGTATGCAATGTGCATTCACAAACCTAAAACTCAAGAAGATTATGCAATTTCATAGCAAATAGACCCTGGGATGGTATCCTATCAATTCCTAAGTAAAAATGTCTACAAATTCAACATTTAAGACCAATGGAGCAAGTAGGATAACATGGAGAATATGATCATGGCAATTGTCTACCTAGGACTCGAGAAGCATGTATATCATGAAATAAAGACTAAGGGAATTGCATGGTTGCAAAACACTTCAATCGTAGGCATGTTATGATACACAAGTTAAAAAATGAACCCGAATATAGTATGCAACTATATGGCATGTATCTGAATGATGCACAAATAACAAAGTCAAACTCCAGTCACAGAAATATTTCGTACTCCATTTCAACAAAATCAAAATCCTATGATCACTCATGGCTCTTGATCCCCTCTAAGCAATATATAAGTAGAAAATTGATCGTTTATGGCTCGCAACCCCCTTTAAAGCTTAAATGAAGCGAATGGTCAAAGAATGATAACAGCAAGAAACTTACCCTTTTTTGAATCAAAATCATAACCGGCAATTAACCTCGGTCTCAATCCCTTATTAGCTTTTCATAAATGGATCACAAGTATATAATCAAGCAAATGGCATTTTGAAAGATCAACTTTCCAAGACAAAACAACATACTCCCAAACTTACTTTAAATTGCATTTTAAAATTCAAAATAAGGTCAAGAATAGATACTAAGGCCAGAGAACAACAATGACATCCCAGACATGTATTTTGAACTCTAAACATTCATTTCCCTCCCCCAAAGTTATTCAAAGATCAATGCCAAAAAGATTTATTCAAAATTTGCACACTAACTTTTAAAACCATCAATGTGACAAAAGTGTGTGCAAAATGTGTATATACAAGCAATAAGTTGTAAATTATTCCAAAAAGCACACAATTATTCAAAGAATATCACATTTGACAAGTTTTAAGCTTTTCAAGCAACATTAGACATTTGACTTCAAAAAGTTTGGTTTAGAAAGTCAATTTTAACACATTTTTCAAGAAAGTTCAAAATCATAACAATTGAGCTCAAAATGTGATGACCTTGTGGGCGGGTGTGCCGTGGGTGGGTGGGAGAGACACTGTCAGGCTACCACACTGGCGAGCTACGGGTGCATAGTCCCACATCGCCTGGGTAGAGGAAAGGTGAAGTGCTTATATATAAGTGTATCACCTCCAATTAGTATGAGGCCTTTTGGGGTGAAGCCCAAGAACAAAAACCATGCGGGCTCAGGCCTAAAGCGGACAATATCATACCATGTGGTGGAGCGGGTCGTTACAAATGGTATCAGAGCCTGACCCAGCCGGAAGTGTGCCGACGAGGAAGTCGGGCCTCCAAGGGGGGTGGATTGTGATGACCTTGTGGGCGGGTGTACCGTGGGCGGGTGCGAGAGACACTGTCAGGCTACCACACTGGCGAGCTACGGGTGCACAGTCCCACATCGCCTGGGTAGAGGAAAGGTGAAGTGCTTATATGTAAGTGTGTCACCTCCAATTGGTATGAGGCCTTTTAGGGTGAAGCCCAAGAACAAAAACCGTGCGGGCTTAGGCCCAAAGCGGACAATATCATACCATGTGGTGGAGCAGGTCGTTACACAAAAGATATCAAACTTATACCCTAGCATGCCAAGAATCAAGAATTTAGCACAAACAAGTTCAATAGCACTAGCACTTAGCACATGCATTAGGATGAAAAGGAAACAAACAGAACAAGTTTCAACTCATTTAAGGGCATTTTGATCAACTTTGAAAATTTTTAACAATTTTGGGGTATATTTGGAATTTTGAAAACTTTGAGGTCCAAACATTCACATGCATTATAGATAAGCATCATAACAAGAATCATGCATTGAATATTCAATAAAGGAAGGAATTAAACAACTCGACTTCTCATTTTCAAAACAAGTTCAAAAATTCCTTTTTACATTTTAGAAACCAACAAATGTGATCACAAAGGCATTTAGGCATTCAAGAATCAATTTGCCAAAACAATGCACCTTAACCATGAGCAATAATCAATTTAAGATCAAAAACTTTCAAAAAGTTCCATTTGAAATCACATTTATGCATTTTATTATGACTTTGCATTTTCAAGTTCAAAAGCACAAGTTTCAACTCAAGTCATGCTTTATGCATTTAAAACAACCTAGAAACAAACAACATCCATGCATTTCATACTCAATACAGACAAATGAACCAAGTTGGGAATCATGTTCATCAATATTCAACTTCAAAAGCCATTGCAACTTCAAAATTTTCAAGAATTTTTCAAGTTAAAAAGGTTAACAATTTCAATTCAATTCTTTTAAAATCAAAACCATTTTGACAATCAAGCTTTCATTTCAACTTACAAAGCAAACATTCCAATTTCATACTTCAAAATTCCATGGCAACAAACTTCAAATTCCATTTACAAGTTGAAATCTCAAAACACTTTCCAAGGACTTGTTATTTTTCTTTTTCAATTCCAACATTTAACTTTAAATCTCTTTTCCAATTTTCATTTCAATTCTAGTGACAAAAATAAACCAAGTGCTATTAAAGAATTTAAAACCAAAATTTAAGTTTATTTTTGCAAAATTTCGGTATTAGTACCTCTTAAATATGCATGCTAACAAAAATTTCAACAAAGGCACAATAACATGCATATACACAATCAATTAAAATCAAATTCCATTAAACATTCATAACTCAATCAAGTCAAAGTCTCAAACTCCATTCAACAAGGCAAAAGGGACACAACCCACAACACAATCCACATTACATTTTGTCCATTCTCCTTCTACTCAACGAATTATACCCATACTCCATTCACAAAAGGGGCACATCCAAAAGTCAAAGTCCAATTTTAGTCCATTCTCTTTATTTTCTTATTTCCAATTTTTTGAAATTTTTTTTTTTTATTTATTTTTTTTATTTCCATTTCTTGATTGAACAAGTATTTATATACAAAAATATATTCATAGAAAGATAAAAATAAAATTAAAAAATGCAAAAATAAAAGGAAAATTAAAATAAAAAATAAAAAATAAAAAAATGAATTTTAACATTCCCGGTTCAGAAATGAGAAGAGGAGATGGAAATGGAGAGATTCAGAATTAACTCAAGAAATCTGGCCTAACCGTGGCCGGAAGTGACAACCGGAGTCTCGCAGGGGAGCTTGCCGAAAATTACAGAGAGTCGCTGGAGACGATTCGGCTTCTCCTTGGCCCAAATCGGCCATAGAAGAGTGATGTGAGAGCTTCCAAGAGAGATTAGAGCGAGGATAGAAAGGGAAGGCTCGAGCTTAGCCGAAAGCTAAAAGCTTCGCCCCGGAATCAATGGATGGCGAAGACCTTGGGCTCCTCTTTGGGGCTCGCCGGAGGTTGAGAGAGAAAGGAATAGTGAAGTTGATACTTCACTAGAAGTTGAGGGAGAGATTGGGTGGAGGGAGTGAGAGGAGATAAGAGGGTTTATGGGAGGAGAGAATCAGGGAGAGAGAAAGAGAAGGGAGGCCGAGAGTTAAGAGAAGAATAGAGAGAAAAAGAAAGGAAAAAGAAAAGAAAAAGGAGGATAGAGAAAGAGAAAAATTAATAGAAAAATTTGGATTTTTGGAAGGCCAACGGCCAAAGCAGTTTTCTCAGAATTTGAAAAGATGTAATCTCAATCAATTAAAGAGGTCTTCAATTAATTGAACAGTTACTTCGATCGATAGAAAGGTACTTTGATCGATAGAGTGGAAGATGAACAGCTTGATTTTAAGAATTTCGATCGATCCAAATGTACTTTAATCAATCGAAATGATGAGATCTTGAGAGCAATTTCCAATGCAAAATGGGCCTCAGCAAAATTCGATCGATCAAAGAGGAGAAACTGCTCGGAAACTTGAATGATCAACTCGAAACATATCTAGACGACGCAAAAAAGAACAAAACAAGAAATGAAGGAGGAATAGGGTCAAAAAAACCCTATGAAGTACTAGTGTTTAACATTACTAGAAAGACGTTAGGTTCTTTTAGCCTAGATCAAAGATCTTGTTAGACATCCCCTTCTGAACGGGGTGAATTGAACTTCAAATCCCACCCAACAAATCATTCCCAAAGGAAATTGTTGGGTTTGATTCAAGTGCACTTGACGACTTTTGATCAAAGAAACTTTTGTTCTTTCAGGCTCTTTCAACATTGGAATTCAAGACAACATCTTTTGAAAATTCATTCAAAGGCAAAACATTTGATTTTTCTACACAAGGAGCTAACTCATTTTTATTAAGTTTGCTTTCAAAACTTTTTTCCACAACAAAAATCTCTTCATGCTTGTCCATTGCATTAGGGGTTGGATTAAAAATATTCAACTTTACCTTCATTATCCCTGTCCTACAATTGATGCTAGCATTAGCGGCCAAGAAAGGACGGCCAAGGATAACTGGTATTTGGCTCTTTGGATTGGGAACCAGTTCCATGTCAATGACTACGAAATCGATCGGGAAGAAGAATCTTCAATTATACCCCGAGGCTTTTTGATAGATCGGTCGGCTAGTTGCAAAACTACCGACGTTGGCTTTAGATCGCCCAAGCCCAATTGGACATATACCGAGTAGGGAAGAAGATTTACACTTGTCCCTAAATCCAAAAGAGCCCGATTAATGACATGGTCACCTATAGTGCAAGATATAGTTGGTGAACCGGGGTCTTTGAATTTGGGAAGAATGTTGTGTTGCAAAATGGAGCTCACTTGCTCGATAAGGACAACTTTTCTTGGTGCTTGGCTTTTGTTCTTTCCCTTTAGAGTGCATAAATCTTTTAAAAACTTGGTATAACACGGAATTTATCTAATTACATCCAAGAGAAAAAGATTAATTTTAACTTGCCTAAACACATCAATGATTTCATTCACCTTACCTTGTTGTTTTTCAAGAGATGTGGATGCTTTCAAAGCATCCGAAAATGGAGCCTTTGGCTAAAAAGATTTTTCAAAAAATTTTTGTGAAGCATTTTCAACAACGGGGTCCTTTGCACTAAATGAAGGAGGAATAAGATGTGAAACGGGATGGGTGTCAACACTAGGTAGCACCAGTTCACTCTCTTCATTGGAAACGTCAACTTGGTTATCAATTACCCTTCTATTTCTCAAAGTAGTCACCGCATTAACTTGTTCAAGTGTAGGACCTTCCAAAGGGGAAGTTGTCTCCACTACAAATTGTTGCTTAGGTGGGGGGGTTAAGAGGCATCTTTCCTTTTTCTGTCACATTCAATGTGCTAGCTATTTTCCCTACTTGGGTTTCTAGCTTGGCAATTGATTGTGAGTGAGAATAAAGCAATTGAGTGTTCGCCTCTAAAGTACCTAAAGCGGACAATACTTTTTCCTCAAAAGCGGGACTTCTTGAATGACTTTGAGAATAAGATGGTTAATTGGGAAAATGAGAGTTTGAAAATTGATTTCCATTGGAAGCTTGATAGGACGGACAATAACTTTGAGAATTTTAGCCTTGCAAGTGGGGTGGAACATACTTCCCTTGAAAACCACCTTGGGGAGGGTTTGAGTCTTCCCCTTAGCTTTTCCAAGAGAAATTGGGGTGATTCCTCCACCCAGGATTGTAATGATTGCCATAGGGATTATTCTCTTAATTCACAAATTCGGCATTGACTTGTTCATGATGGTCATTATGCACATGTCTATGGGGACAATTGCAAGTAGTATGCAACACACTTGAACATGTCATGCATGATTCATTAGAATGATGATGATTAGGGGAGGAAGACACTTGATAAGCCGAATTTTGATTGATAAAAAATTGATCAAACCTTTGAGTTAAAGACTTCACCTCGGCGACTATATCATTAGAATTTTCCACTTGATATAAACTTGAATTCTTTCTTCCTCCATTCACATTTCTATCATTCTCAGAAAACAATGATCTATGCATTGAGTTTTCACTCATGCTTTCTTATAAACGCCATACATCATCTTCATGTTTGTCCAAATACGAACCCTCCATTGAGGCATCAACAATGCCTTTGTGAGTGTCTGACTAACTTTCATAAAAATGTTAAACTATTTGCCATTTAGGAATGTCGTGATGAGGACACTTCCTAAGCAAATCATTCAACCATTCCCATGCCTCATATAACATTTCCCCATCCCCTTGTGAAAACTCTTGAATTGAAGTTCGCATGGCATTGGTTTTGGAAACGGGATAATACTTTCTCAAGAACTCTTGTTGCATTTTCGCCCAAGAGGTTATAGAAAGAGGTCTTAAATTGTTAAATCAATACTTTACCTTATCTTTTAGGGTGAATGGAAAGAGTTTTAACCTTAAAACTTCTTCCGGCATGTCCGTATATTTTACAGTGGAACAAACTTCAAGAAATTCATTCAAATGCTTATATGGTTCCTCATTGGTTAGCCCAAAATAATAGGGAAGCATTTGAATGGTTTGTGACTTAATTTCATAATGATGTGCTCTAAATTGAGGAAAACAAATACATGTGGGTACATTGTATTCATTAGGCACACAGTGATCTTTTAAAGCCATGGGAGGATTTGCAATTGGTGGCTTTATGCGATGACTCTGGATTTTTACAAACCCAGTGTGTCCTGTGATGACCCGAAATGGATCCAAAATATGGAAGCTAAACTTAAACAAGTCTATAGATATGTACGTCATCCCTGAGACACAAAAACATCCTTCCGAGGTGTCCCGGACTCAGCGGAAGCAAGAGCGAAGTTAGGGTTCTAAAGCCCTCCAATGAATGAACCAAAGGCAAAATTGTCATTCTAAACTGAAATGAGTACCATCGTGCACACCATTGGAAAGACAACAAAAAATTAACAAGGATGGACTTAAGAATAACTTGATTCAGAGTCTGGACGATAAAGATAACAAGTCTTAAAGTCGAAAGAAGAGAAACCCCATCCCGGTTCGAACCAAATCCTGACACTACCTCACTAAAATTTGAATATCTTGTTCTATAAGTAGAATCCAAATCTACAATTAGTACTATTGGAAAGCTTATTTCGACGCGGTCAATTTAGACTCAAGAATGGACCAATTCGGAGTTAAAACAAATGATATATGATAATTTGAAGTCAGAGGTGAGGTGCTAAAAAAAGGATAGACGAGCGCTCGTCATAGCGCTCGTAAATGAGCATGCCAAGTCAGTGCCCACTGCCCTGATTACGAGCGCTCATCCCCCAGGGACGAGCACTCGTCCTGTAGACAAGCAAAACAGCTTTTCGAACTTGAAATGTGATTTTGAGGACTTTCCGGACCTTTTTGGAAAACAGTTGTGAAGTAACCCCCCTTAAAATCATGTTTTCTGGTCAACCATGTCAAGACCAACATTTATTTTTCAAGTAATATACCAAAAATGCCCTTAAGATCAGATTTAGCAAAAATGTGAAAATGAATGTTACTCTAAGTGTTCATTTCATCAAGAATGGTGTTGTGTGCCAAAGTGAACATGCACGCATATGTAAAATGATATAGTAGACACACTACAATGGCCTACGGCCTCATTACAATCCATTTACAAATTTCGACATACCAAACCTCCAATTTTCACAAAATAGGCTATGAGGGCACTACTTGTGTTTTAAAACATACTTGTGAACTTTAAAGTTAATGGCCCTTAGCCTTATGTCATACATACAAAATAAGTATTGACAAGTGTACTTAGATACACATTACACATCAAGGAAGCCATCCTAGCTTCAAAAATATCATACATCCATGGTATATAAAATATATCATACAAAAGTAAAGCATGCTAAACAAGGGCATGTCAATATACAAAAATGTTCCAAATTGTTCATCAGGCACTAAGGATGACGAGCATTCGAGAACATAGTTTCCTTACCTGTAAAATAACCCAAACAATTAGAGGGAGTAATCAAGTTACTCTTAGGAAGAAGCATATGCGTATACCCTAAATTTTTAACATCATTGTAAGATTAATATAGACGAATACAAGGGATCATTCCACTTAACGTCTATGTTTAAGGTGTTCTAAGGGATCATCTTAAACTAACTTAAATGATTCTTTAACAACACAATATCAACATCAATGTACTTAACAAAATCAATTCGCTAATAACCACATTCACAAGTCACAATTAAGCACTGGTTGTCAACTTGGAATTGAATGCGAAATCAAATAGTGGAAAACTTGAACATCAAATCTCGGATAAAGCTAGGACCTAAATGGTTATTCTGGGCATTAACCCGTTGGGAATACCACCCTAGTGTGCACTATAAATGGGGAGAACTCATACCTCCCGCACTAGAGCCAAACTCTAGCCATGTCATTTGTAACAATGTCCCAAGAGAAACCAAAATATATCAAGTTCAAAACTCATACACAATTATTAAGGCAAATATACCACCTTCCATGCACAAGTATTTTAAAACCACACAAACCGTATCTTAGGGTTCCAAGTCTATAATGGTATAATAAATGACAAGTTCTCCTCATGATATAATGTGCAATAAAATACCACTAACTTATCAATTCAAATCATGCCTCATTAATAAGCTTTATATACTAAATCTTAACATTATAGTAATAAGTCTCTAAAATAATTGCAAATAGCAACCAACAAGTATATAGAATTATCATTACAATAATTATAGCAATTCAATTTAACAAGACTTGCATATAACATCAATAATTCTACAAGAGTTCTATATTACTACCACATGTGAAAATACTAGTATCTAGCATACCACTAAATCATATACTCTTTTTACATACATATCATACATGCTTCAATCAATAAACCCTAAGTCAAGATGCGAGGGTTTCCTATAATATGCAAGACTATCATATTAAAAGTATATACACAATATATATTAAACCCCAAAGGATTTAAAACAGTTGAAGTATAAACATACTACCACCCATACCTCAATAGATAATTGAATCTTTATAATCCAAAGCAACCAAGCTCAAAATGGAAAACAAATCTAGGGTGTTATAGAGGAGAGTGAGAGGAAACTTTTACTTCCGAAGGTTAATGGTCTTAGATGGGTGGAAGGAGGCCAAATGAAACAAGAAGCTCTAAACCAAGCTTTCCTTCAAAGGTGGCTAGGTTAGGGTTTTGAGAACAAGTGAAATGAAAATGATAAAGTGAAATGTGGTGAGCGGAGGATCTAGTATTCCTCCACTCACTGTATGCTCTTACACTACCTCTCACACATACACAATGCAAGACTTAATTTGGTGTATACACTTGTCACCGATGCATGGCTCCTTCCTAAGCTTAATTCTAAGCCTGCACTTGTCAACCATCCAAGCCAACAAGTGCACCTATCCTAGGCCAACAAGTGGGTGAATCTCCACCCTCCACATTTCACAAGGTTATGCTTCCAAGTAGCTCCACCCTAATGCCAACAAGTGGCTTCATGAGACTGTTACACTTGTCACACTTCCCAAAAATTACAAAAAAGTCCTTTTACAAAATATCTTCCAAATTAAATTGCAAGATGGTCCCTAAGATGAAAAATAATTACTTTGCATAATTTCACTAAAACCCCAAAAATTAAAAATATTTCTAAGAAAGTATGCATCCATGCCCTTTACGAAAAAGTAAACAACTAGTATGTATTTTCTACGAAAGTAAAAATACAATTACCTTGGAAATCAAATATCATGGATGCATGCAAAGCCGGAATCAAATCCAAGCACAAAAAGTGAGGTTATGCAAAGAAAAACGATAAACGGGAAAATAACAAAATAGAGAAAATGACGAAAAAAGAAATTACCGAAAAAAAAAAGAAGGAAAATGACCAGGTCATTACAACCTACCTTCCTTAAAAGGATTTCGTCCCCGAAATCAAGTTGTACCTGAAAGAGAGAACAAACTGGGATACTAAGAGCGAATCTCCTATTCAAGCTCCCAGGTAGCCTCCTCAATGCAGTGATGTCTCCACAAGACCTTAACCAATGGAATGGTCTTAGTCCGTAAGACCTGCTCCCTTGAATCAAGAATCTGGAATGGACCCTCCTCGTAGGTCACGTCCTCATTAACAACATCTCTCTATCATAAAATATACGATGGATCCGGCTCGTACTTCCTTAACATAGAAACATGAAAGACGTCATGAACCCTATCCAGGTCTGACGACAACGCCAAACGATAAGGAACTTCACCGACGTGCTCCAAAATCTGAAATGGCCCAATGAACCTAGGAGACAACTTGCCTGTCTGCCGAAATCTCAGAAGTCCCTTTTATGGAGAAATCTTGAGAAAGACATGGTCCCCAACCTCAAAAGACAAGGATCTCCTCCTCTTGTAAGCATAACTCTTCTGCCTGCTCTGAGCTGTAGCCAACCGTTGCCGAGTCAACTTAATCTTTTCTGTCATCTCAAAGACAATATTGGGACCCAAGGCGACTGTATCACCTACCTCGGTCCAACAAACTAGAGATTTGCAAGGTCTACCATACAATGCCTCAAAAGGTGCCATGCCAATACTGGTCTGGTAACTATTATTGTAGGCAAACTCAACCAAGGGTAAGTAGTCTTCCCAACTACACCCAAAATCTAAGATGTAAGCCCGTAGCATATCTTTCAATATCTGAATGGTACGCTTCGACTGACCATCAGTCTGAGGATGGAATGCCGTACTAAAATGAAGCCTCGTGTCAAGAACCTCCTAAAAACTCTGCCAAAAGTGAGACGTGAATCTGGGATCCCTATCCGAAACAATGGATACGAGAACCCCGTGAAGCCTAACAATGTGCCCCACATACAATCCACTAAGTCTCTCTACATCATCCATCACTGCCATAGGCAAAAAGTGAGCCGTCTTAGTTAATCTGTCAATAATGACCCAAACGGCGTCATTCCCTACCTTGGATCTCGGAAGTCCCGTCACGAAATCCATAGTGATTTGCTCCCACTTCCACTATGCCATTGGTAGTGGTTGCAACAAACCCGCTGGCCTCTGATGCTCTATCTTCACTTGCTGACAAGTAAGGCATTTAGCCACGAACTGAGAAACATCCTGTTTTATACATTTCCACCAAAATTGTCTCCGCAAATTGTGATACATCTATACCACCAGGATGAACTGCGAGTCAAGAATTGTGAAAATCCCGAAGAACAATGTCACGATAAGACAAAGGAATAAACATCTTCCCTCTGTACCTGAGACCACTGTCTAAATGCAAGGTCTAACCCTCTACATTCTCGCCGCCTGAAATCCGATCGTGAATGGACTTCATCTCCCCATCCTCCTGCTGTGCCTCAATAACGCTGCTAACAAGAGCTAGTTGAGCCACAAGGCTGAACAAGATAGCCGGTGAAACATCCTCATATGACTGTAAACCAAGATCTGCAAGCTCTTCTAGCATCTTCCATCTGTGGACGGAAATGCTAGCAAGAATATTCCTTGACTTCCTACTCAATACATCGGCCACCACATTGGCCTTTCCCAGATGATACTGTAACTCAAAGTCATAGTCCTCCATAAACTCAACCCATCTGCGCTGTCTCAAATTCAAATCCTTCTGAGAGAAGAGGTATTTAAGACTCTTATAATCGGAGAAAACCTCGAACTTCTCCCCATACAAATAATGTCTCCACCCTTTCAGGGCAAAGATAACCGCTGCCAACTCCAAATCATGTGTTGGATAGTTCAACTCGTGAGTCTTTAACTGTCAAGACCCGTAAGCTACCACTCGTTCAGTCAGCATCAGAACACACCCTAAGCCTTCTCGCGAAGCATAACAATAGACCACGTAACCCAAACCACGTTCAGGTGTGATCAAAACTAGAGCTGATGTCAACCTAACCTTCAATTCCTGAAAAGCAAAATTACAAGCCTCATTCCATATGAACTTGACTCCCTTGCGAGTAAGTTGAGTCATAGGTGCCGCTAGATAAGAGAAATCCCAAACAAATCTCCTGTAGTAGCCGGCTAGGCCAAGAAAGCTCCGAATCTCAAACACTATTTTCGGACGCTCCCAATCCATCACAGACTCAATCTTCGATGGATCCACTGCAACACCACCCCCTAACACTACATGTCCAAGAAACTTCACCTTCGGTAGCCAAAATTCACATTTCTTGAACTTGGCATACAATCAATTATCCCTAAGGATCTGCAAAATTACTCTCAAGTGATACTCATACTCTTCCCTCAAAACTGAGTACATAAGAATGTCATCAACGAACACCACTACAAATCTGTCAAAATAGTCCCTGAATACACGGTTCATCAAATCCATGAAAGCCGCTGGAGTATTGGTCAGACCAAATGGCATCACCAGAAACTCATAATGGCCATACCGTGTACGAAAAATGGTCTTAGATATATCCTCATCCTTAACCCTCAACTGATAGTAACCCAACCTCAAATTAATTTTTAAAAAGCATGTCGTTCCCTTCAATTAATCAAATAAGTCATCAATCCTAGGCAAATGATACATGTTCTTGATCGTAGCATGATTCAACTTGCGATAATCGGTACAAAGTCTCAAAGACCCATCCTTTTTCTTCGCAAATAGAACCAGTGCTCCCCATGGTGAAGCACTAGGACGAATAAAGCCCTTAGCTTTCAAATCATCCAACTGACCGTTCAGCTCATCAAGCTTTACCGGTGCCATACGGTACGATGCCATAAAGATGGGTGCTGTACTGGGAATGACATCAATGGAAAAAATAACTTTCTTTAAAGGAGGTAACTCTGTCAGTTCCTCTGGAAAGACATCAACAAAATCCTCAACAACTGCTAGAAGAACACGGCCCAAACTACTATCCTCGTCAATTAGCAAAATAGCCAAGTAGGATCTGTGGCGACTCCAGTCACCAATGCTGAAAATCATCATCGGGTGGGAATCACTCCGATCTCCCATAAAATGGAAACAATCTCCCTTGGGACTGCAAACAGACACCTTCCGCGGAAGCAATCAATCGTAACCCGAAATAATGATAACTAATCCATCCCAAGAATGACATCAAAGCCCGTTATATCGAGAACAACGAAATCGATCTCTTAGGTCCGCCCAGCTATCTCAATAGTACAACCCCGACAAACACGATCCAAAGATACTGGACCCACAACTGGCGTATCAACACAAAGAAGACTGTCCCAAAGTGTGACTTCCGGACCCAATGAATGTGCAAATGATGCAGAAATAAAAGAATGTGATGCACCTGTGTCAACAAGAACCCAGGCCCAAGAACTGAAAACTGGAAAGATACATCGAACTGAAGAGGTCCCTGCGGAAGCATCCACCTATGGAAGAGTGTAGGCTCGTCCTTGAGCCCCTGAGCCATGCTATGAATTGCCATGATAGTCTGACTGACGTATAGAAGCAGTAGGAGTAGAACCCCTGGCTGGATAAGTGCCAACTGGCGCCACTGGCGCCACTGGCTGTGGTGCCTGGGAACTCTTAAACCAAACTAAACCACTGCAGACTGTGCCTGTGCTGGTACCATCTGTGAATTTGTGCCACTACGTGGCTTATTCAACAACTTTGGGCAATCCTTATTGAGATGACTTAGTTGCCAGAAGCAAGCTCCCTGCCCTGTTCTTGTAGAAACTGATGACTGACTGGCCTGTGGTCGAAGCTGTGGGCAGCGAGGCTTGATGTGCCCCGGCTACTGACAATGGTGACAGATCACACCCCAAGTTGATCCCGAAGATACAGGGATAATGGGTGCGGAATGAATCTGCTGTGGTACCCCCTGTGAGTGCATACTATTCCTTGCCTTAGCCTTCTTCCTCTAACTCCCGAAAGATGATAGAGTGTCTCCGCGAGGCTACTTATGTGAACCCCTAACTCGTAACTGATCCCGTTCCTCTGCCTCAGCTAGCATAGCCCTCTGGACCACCTCTCTGTAAGTCCTCAAATCAAAAATTAAGACCCGTGGCCTGATGTCAAGATGTAGTCCATCCTGAAACTTCATTGCCCTGGCCTTATCTGTCGCCACAATATCCTTAGCATAACGAGAGAGAGAAGTAAATCATGTCTCGTACTCAATGACACTCATGGTGCCCTGATAAAGACCTGTGAACTGTATCCTCATCTCCTGCCTCATAACCCTAGGAAAGAAGTGCTCGAAGAAAAAGTCTCTGAACTCATTCCATGTCATCAACTCAATATTGTGGACATTAGTTATAAACCTCCACCAGATGTCTGCATCTCCCATGAACATAAAAATAATTAAGGAAATCCTCAACCTGTCCGTGGGTACGGCCATATTGTCCAACTTGCGAACCATAAGGTCCAACCAAGCCTCTGAGACTAACGGATCTGAACTCCCTACAAATGGGTCAATCTTAACCCTCTGTAGTCGCATGACGTACTCCAGTGCCTCATTGACTATCGGTGCCGGTGCCGGTGTCAGAATCTGTATTCCTACCACCTGCCTACGTATCAATTACTGTAGAGATTTTGCAATCCCCTAATTGATTCCTTGAGCCACCCGCTCCTTGTAAGTCGGTGCCAATGACGGATTAGCATCCACACCACGAATTGAAATTCTGGGCCTCACTGGACCCCTTGTAAACTCGGTGTCATTCATGTACTCCTCAATGCCCTGACATGAAGACTCTCCACATGTGACAACCATGATGCTAGATATACGAAAGGAAAGAAGTCAATAATAACACAAGTTATTATGACCGAATGCAATTCACACTACGAGTGCATAAAACACGAAGCAAGAAAAGGTATGCAACATACAGTCATGCTAAAGCAATCGAAGAAAGTCTTTAGACAGTTAAACACTTAAGCAAATAAGCATACATGTCAAACAAAGATGCTTCTTAAACACATAAACATATAAGCATAGAGACATGTCATAATACCAAACGTATTATCAAAAAACACATAAACATGTTACAATGCCAAAACATGTTACCGAAGGCATGTGAAAATATCAAAGTAGATCAACAAAAGCAAGATATGAACCCAAAACCCGTCGTCCTAAGGTATTCAAACCTAGGAACTCTGATACCATTTACGACGACCCTAGATTTTTACAAACCCAGTGTGTCCTGTGATAACCCGAAATGAATCCAAAATGCAGAAGCAAAACTTAAACAAGTCTATAGAGATATGTACCTCATCCCTGAGACACAAGAACAACCTTCCGAGGAGTCCCGGGACTTAGCGGAAGCAAGACCAGAGTTAGGGTTCTAAAACCCTCTAAGGAATGAACCAAAGGCAAAATGGTCATTCCAAACTAAAATGGGTACCATTGTGCATACCATTGGAAAGACAACAAAAAAATAACAAGGATGGACTCAAGAATCACTTGATACGGAGTCCAGACGGCAAAGATATCAAGTCTTAAAGTCGAAGGAAGAGAAACCCCATCCTGGTTCAAACCAAATCCTGACACTACCTCACTAAAATTTGAATATCTTATGCTACAAGTAGAATTTGAAGCTGTAATTGGTACCATTTGAAAGCTTATTTCGATGCGGTCAATTTAGACTCAAGAACAGACTAATTCGAAGTTAAAACGAATGAGATATGATGATTTGAAGTAAAAGATGCAGTGCTAAAAAAAAGAATGGACGAGCGTTCATCCAAGGGCGATGAGTGCTCATAAATGAGCACGCCAAGGTAGTGCCCACTGCCCTGATTACGAACGCTCGTCCCCCATGGACGAGCGCTCGTCCTGCAGACAAGCAAAACAGCTTTTTGAACTTGAAATGTGATTTGAGGACTTTTCGGACCTTTTTCGGAAACAAGTTGTGAAGTAACCCCCCCTAAAATCATGTTTTCTGGTCAACCATGTCAAGTCCAACATTTATTTTTCAAGTGACATACCAAAAATGACCTTAAGATCAGATTTAGCAAAAATGTGAAAATGAATGCCACTCTAAGTGTTCATTTCATCAAGAATGGTGTTGTGTTCTAAAGTAAACATGCACACATATGTAAAATGATATATTAGACGCGCTACAATGGCCTTCGGCCTCATTACAATCCATTTACAAATTTTGACATACAAAACCTCCAATTTTCATAAAATATGCTCTAATGGCAATACTTGTGTTTTAAAATATACTTGTGAACTTTAAAGTTAATGGCCTCGGCCTCATGTCATACATACAAAATAAGCATTGACATGTGTACTTAGATACACATTACACACCAAGGAAGTCATCCTAGCTTCTAAAATACCATACATTCATGGTATACAAAATATATCATCCAAAAATAAAGCATTCTAAACAAGTGCATGTCAATATACAAAATTGTTCCAAATTGTTCATAAGCCACTAAGGATGATGAGCATCTGAGAACATAGTCTTTTTACCTGTAAAATAACCTAAACAACTAGGGTGAGTAATCAAGTTATTCGCAGGAATAAGCATATGTGTATACCCTAAAGTTTCAACATTATTGCAAGATTAATATAGACGAATACAAGGGATCATTCCACTTAACATCTATATTTAAGGTGTTCTAAGGGATCATCTTAAGCTAACTTAAATGATTCTTTAACAACACAATATCAACATCAATGTACTTAACATCAATTCGCCAATAACCACAATCACAAGTCACAATTAAGCACTGGTTTTCAACTTGGAATTGAATGCGAAATCAAATAGTGGAAAACTTGGACATCAAATCTCGAATAAAGCCAAAACATAAATGGTTATTCCGGGCATTAACCCGCTAGGAATACCACCCTAGTGCGCACTATAAATGGGGAGAACTCATACCTCCCGCACTAGAGCCAAACTCTAGCCATGTTATTTGTAACAATGTCCCAAAAGAATCCAAAATATATCAAGTTCAAAACTCATACACAATTATTAAGGCATATATACCACCTTTCATGCACAAGTATTTTGAAACCACACAAACCATGTCTTAGGGTTCCAAGTCTAGAATGGCATGATAAATGACAAGTCCTCCTCATGATATAATATGCAATACAATACCACTAACTTATCAATTCAAATCATGCCTCATCAATAAGCTTTATATACTAAATCTTAACATTATAGTAATAAGCCTCTAAAATAATTACAAATAGTAACCAACAAGTATATAGAATTATCATTCTAATAATTATAACAATTCAGTTTAACAAGACTTGCATATAACATCAATAATTCTAAAAGAGTTCAATATCACTACCATATGTGAAAATACTAGTATCTAGCATACCATTAAATCATATACTCTTTCTACACAAGATATATACATATCATACGCATTAAATCAATAAACCTTAAGTCAAGATGTGAGGGTTTCCTATAATATGCAAGACTATCATATTAAAAGCATGTACACAATATATATTAAACCTCAAAGGACTTAAAACAGTTGAAGTATAAACGTACTACCACCCCTACCTCAATAGATAATTGAATCTGTATAATCCAAAGCAACCAAGCTCAAAATGGAAAACAAATCTAAGGTTTTGTAGAGGAGAGTGAGAGGAAACTTTTACTTCCCAAGGTTAATGGTCTTAGCTGAGTGGAAGGAGGCCAAAATGAAATAAGAAGCTCTACACCAAGCTTTCCTTCAATGGTGGTTAGGTTAGGGTTTTAAGAACAAGTGAAATGAAAAAGATAAAGTAAAATGTGGTGAGTGGAGGATCTAGTATTCCTCTATTTATTGTGTGCTGTTACACTACCTCTCTCACACACACAATGCAAGACTTAATTTGGTGCCTACACTTGTCACCAATGCATGGTTCCTTCCTAGGCTTAATACTAAGCCTACACTTGTCACCATCCAAGCCAATAAGTGCACCTATCCAAGGCCAATAAGTGAGTGAATCTCCACCCTTTACTTGTCATAAGATTATGCTTCCAAGTAGCTCCACCTTAATGCCAACAAGTGGCTCATAAGAGTGTGACACTTGTCACACTTTCCAAAAATTACAAAAAGGTCCTTTTACAAAATATCTTCCAAATTAAATTGCAAAATGGTCCTTAAGACGAAAAATAAATACTTTGCATAATTACACTAAAACCCCAAAAATTAAAAATATTTCCAAGAAAGTATGCATCCATACCCTTTACGAAAAAGTAAATAACTAGTATGTATTTTCTACGAAAGTAAAAATACAATTACTTTGGAAATCAAATATAATGGATGCATGCAAAGCCGGAATCAAATTCGAGCACAAAAAGTGAGGTTATGCAAAGGAAAACGATAAACAGGAAAAAAACGAAATAGAGAAAAGAACTAAAAAATAAATTACCGAAAAAAAAAGAAAGGAAAATGACCGGGTCATTACACTTTACATGAGCTCCATTATTAGCTTGGACATTTAGTGGTGGAGGCGGCACAAAGAATAGCCTAGGCATTCCAATTTGTACTTGGCCTTATGGTTGAGGAGCAAAAGGTCAAGGCATGCCTATTGGAACTTGCATATTATCATATTATTGCACATTAGGATGGAGAATGCCTTGTTGGTCTATATGACCAACGTCTTCAATATGGTCATCCATTGATGCAATGGATTCATTTGAATTGCCCCTACCCCTTGGATTGCGCACAATTAACTCAAGATTAAGATTCAATAGAATAAGAGGAGGATTTAAATACCTACGACCATTCATGAACAATGCAAATCAACACAATCAACAACACAACAAATAGCAAATACTTCTCCTCTACAACACAAATCAATCAACAACAAGCCTCCACATACAATGATCCCATACTCCCATGCTTTTCAACAAATGCAAAAAGTAAGTTACCTCCACACGGGCCGATGATAAACAATGAAATAAAATTGTCTCCACACAAGCTGATGATTTGAACTATGTAAGAGGAGTTTAGAATAACTCATAAAGATCCTTAAGCAACTTCAAGAATTTTTAAGCTTTTTGCTTTGCTTTTGCAATTTTTTATTTTATGTTTTTTATGCTTGCTTTGAAGTTCCTTTGCTTTGCTTCCCTTACTCCAAATACCTAGTCAAAGAGTGACAATGTGAGAAATAAAATAAAAATAAAGTAAAGCACAAATCAAAGGAGTACTAATTCCTAATCAATCCCTAGTAATGCATTGCTAATCCTCGGAAATGGTGCCAAAACTTGACGAGGCTGTCGCTTGCACATGCCAAATTAATGTTGTGAGTGTGGTTCAATTAAAGTCTTTTTGGTCAAATTTGAATTTATAAAAACCACTACTACTTTTACTATTAACATAACAAGAGTAAGTAAGGATCGTCCCAAGGGATTTACAAGATACTACGAAATCAATATTGGATTAGTAGGTTGAATGATCAAAGAAGGGTTTGGTTGGTTGAATTAAGCTAATGATTCAATTAAAAACATGCAAATTAAGAACAATCTAGAGGTTAAGGTATAGAGAATGAGAGAATTTTTGGGGTATAGAGTTCATCACTAAGCTTCACTTCACTAAACATTTAGCATTTGTCAATTTAGGGGGATTCCATATTATAAATGAAGTGTGTGTGTCATTAATTGAAATACTAAATATGGATGGAAAATTAAGCATAATTTGTCTAATCAATCTAGTGAGTAGTATAACCTATCAAACTAAACTATTAACCATTCAATAAACCCACAATTAATGCACATACAAAAATCTAGAGATATATACTAGTTACACTCATAAGCATGGATCATCAAACAACAAGAATGGATTGTCTACCTATCTAGGAATTTAAAGCAACTACACTACAACTAGACTAATGACAAGGATATTAAACTAATTAAGCTAAAGAGGTGGCACAATCCATCAAGAAATAAGCATACTCCATCAAATAAACCACAAGAGTAATCAATTAAGCTCCATGCCTTGACCATTACTAGATTTACAATTCCAACACGCATAGACATGCATCAAGCTCATAAAATCTAGTGTAAGCACATAACCATTCATTCTAGCATACATAGACATATGAATAAAAATAAAAGATCAATTGGAAGAATTGATCCATACAAATCATGTAAAAACTCAAGATCTATATATATTCATGGTCAAAACATTATTTATAACATAAATCCCCAAAAATTACAAATACTAAGTTTAGGAAGCAAGCCTAGGGGTTATCTCTAGCCCCAAGAGGGGGATTTAGCCACTCATGGTTGGTGTCATCCAACCCTCAAAGGCTATCTTCAAAGTAGGTACCATCTTCTTCCTTTTTGCTTTGCTCCAAAAACCTTAATTCTAGAGAGAGAAAAATATCTAATAGCTATGTCTAAAAGTTGGAATAATTGGGAACCAAAATTAGCAACCCTATACAATTGGTTTCATTTGATTTAAATACAAGCCTCTTTGAGTAGGTAACAAGCCAGAAAATAGGTCTTTGATTGGTGCAAACTCGTAGCTACAAAAGTTGGTGGAGTTCGGGCGCGCTCGGGAATTAGACAGCTCACTGCCAGCAGGATCTTCGATCGATTGAAGCTTGTTTCGATCGATCGAAGGTGACGTGGCAAAGATATTTTGAACTCTGGCAACCTTATCCATTGAGCTAGCACTACCTTCTTTTCGATCGATTATAGATATCTTCGATCGATAAGGGTTTCCTTTGATCGATCGAAACTTGAACAGTGCAGTATTTTTTTTAACTTCTTCTGAATTTTCTTCTTGACTCCAAAAAGGAGCTAAAAGGCTCTTTTTAGCCTATTTGAACCTTATTGACCTGAAATAGACAAAAACACAAATTAGAACTAAAACGGAGAAGTAAGATAGATGAATGGACTAAAATACCCTAGCTTAGGTGCTAAAATGCATCACTTTTGAGAAGTTATCACAGTCCTACAGGGAAGGTACTCTTCTATTTCGGATACCCTAATGTTGAGGCAATAGTGGATCGTTTCATCATTCAATACTCTACACCGAACTCCAAAACTCTCCATCGAGGCTCATCGTGATGCCAGCATTCGTGGACTCAATTCACAACTCACTCGATTTCTGAATGAGTTAGAAGTTGAGAAAAGCTAGCCAAAGCTGTTGCTGGTGGGAAGCCCCAATTGACAAGCTCGGATTGCTAAAGCTTAAACAGCTTAGGGACTCCATGGAGGAGCTTAAGAAGAATGTTACAAATCAAACTGACAAGTTTTTAGTCAAGGCTAGAAATGGTTCGTCTTTTTTTGCAAAGAATAGTACTGGATTCGTTGTTCCTTTTGAGAAAAAACTTAATGATTTGAGCCATATCGATTCAAGTAGTACTTTTCAAGTGCAAGCATCGTGTTGTCCGAGCAAATGGATTGTTCATTACGTTTGGAGGCCGTATTCGACAATTATACTAATCATTGACCCCTAACATTCTTGCCCTGAAATTAAAAAATAATAATAATAATAATACTACACTACTCGAGTTCTCTAGAGTTTTGGATATGGTGGTCATGGATTTTTCTGAATTTATATTGTTTGTTATTGGTGGCAGTTTCAAGTTAGTATCCACTAGACTATGATGTCAATTTAATTTTCTATTTTTCAATTGTGTGTACTTAAATGGTGATGAATTTTCACCTATCTAATGTTCATTAATGCAATAATGAACATGGTATTTATTCTTTTATTTTCAGTTACAATTAAGATTGCTTACATTATTTTTGGATCTCTCACCGAGGGATGCACAACCAATTTCCATTTGATATTGATTGATGATTACGATGATATGATTCATATTTTAGATTCTAAATGTATTATATGATTTAATTAGTTACAACATGAACTTTTAGAATTTGTGATATGGATGCCCAGGGAAGTACACCTCCCGAATCTTTCCAATGCCGCTATACCCAAGGGCGAATCCAGCATTTCTGAATAAGGTGGGCTGAAGCCCACCTTCGTCTTGAAATTCAGAAAAATTAAAATTATATTCGATGTTTTTTTACTCACGGTGTTACATCCAATTTATAGAATAGGACCTAACAAAAATAGGTAACTAATTACCTACCAATCAGCCCTAAATCAGGGAGTAAATATTTCAATCCTACAACTATACTATAAGAGATAAAATCTCAACACTCCCCCTCAAGTTGGTGCATAGATGTCACACATGCCTAACTTGTCTAAAATTTTGGAAAACACTTGATTTGAGACTGCTTTGGTGAGAATGTCGGCTAGTTGATCCTCAGATCGAATCTTTGCCAACTCCATATTTTTTCCATCTAACTTCTCCTTAATGAAGAATCTGTTTACTTCGACATGCTTCATACGATCATGTTGAACTGGATTATGGGAAATATCACATGTTGCTTTATTGTCACAATATAGTCGAATAGGTTGCCTAGGTATATAACCCAAATCCCGCAAGAGTAGTCTTAACCACAATGTTTCACAAAGTGCAAGAGCCATACCTCTGAATTCAACTTCGGCACTCGAGTGAGCAACAACATTTTGTTTCTTGCTTCTCCATGTAACAAGATTACCTCCTACAAAAGTAAATTAACCAGAAGTAGATCGCCGATCATCTATAGCTCCAGCCCAGTCAGCATCAGTATATGCATCTATGTTTTGATAACCAGCATTTTTAGTGAACAAAATTCCTTTTCCAGGAGCAAATTTCAAATACCTCAAAATGCGCATAACTGCATTCATATGGCTAACAATGCTCAATGCATAAGCCAGATCCGGTCTCGTATGTGATAAGTACATCAATCTCCCTACAAGTCTTTGGTATCTTCCTTCATTAGCAGGTACTTGATTGGACTCAACACATAACTTCAGTCCTTCTTCCACTGGTGTCTCAGCTTGTTGACATGCTGTCATGCCAATCTCTTGTAATAGATCTAAGGCATATTTTCTTTGAGATAGAAAGATTCCTTTATTAGATAGAGATACTTCAATCTTAAGAAAATATCTCAAAGAACCTAGATCTTTCATTTCAAATTCTCTGGACAAGTACTTCTTGAGAGCCTTCATTTCTTCAGGATCATTCCCTGTAACCACCATGTCATCTACATATACAATGAGTGCAGTGATCTTTCCCTATTGTTTCTTCAGAAATAATGTATGGTCGGAATTGCTCTGACAGTAGCCAAAGGCTATCATAGACTTTGTGAATATAATGATTTCTTTAACCTACAGACCTTCCGACTATACTTTTCGGGTATCATGCATCCTGGTGGGAGATCTATGTAGACTTCTTCAGATAATTCACCATGCAGAAAGGCATTCTTCACATCGAATTGTTGCAATGGCCAATCCAAGTTCGCAGCTAAAGACAACAAGACTCGAATTGTGTTGATTTTGGCTACGAGTGCGAACGTCCCTATGTAATCGATGCCATAGGTTTAGGTGTAACCTTTCGCCACCAATCTTGCTTTAAAGCATTCAACTGTGCCATCGGCTTTATACTTCACAGTGTAAGTCCATCAACATCCAACTGGTTTCTTTCCTGGTGGAGGATCAATGAGTTCCCAAGTTTCATTTTTCTGCAAGGATTTCATCTCCTCATTCATAGCTGCTTTCCACCTATGGTCAGCTAAGACTTCCTGCACACTATTAGGAATAGATATAATAGATAATTGATTTACAAATGACAAATTTGATTCTTACAAACGATGGTTCGACACATAATTGCTCATAAGATACTTAACTTTACTAGAAAGTTCGGGTTCATATGTAGGTTTAGGAATACCTCTTGTGTGACGCGGTGGTAATTGTTTTCTGAGTGGCTCATGCACTAACTCAAGAACATTCTTAGCAAGGATTGGTTTGATATGTCAGTTGCGAAGGACTTGAACTCGGACAACGATGGGCTTGGAGCCATACTTTCCATTGGTGTTGGTGCCATACTTTCCATTTCTGGGCGTTCATCACCACTTTGATACAAACTTATACCACTTGAATCCAATTTGCCCAATTCCTGATTGGTTGGGCTAACTTATGAGTCATCAACACTAGAATCGCCGTCCTCAAAAGTGTGATAATCATAATCTAGAGTCTAAATTTCGTTCTGGTACTCCCCCTGAAGTTCAGACGTAGAGAAAAAATACATTGAGTCTTCATGGAAGACAACATCCATTGTGATATACATTCATCGAGTTAGAGGGTGATAATAGTAATACCCCTTTTGATGAGTAGCATATCCGAGAAAAACACATCGCAAGGCGCGAGGAGTTAGCTTGTTGCGTTGATGCTTATGGAGGTGTACAAATGTTACACAACCAAAGACATGAGAAGGTAGATTTTGGACCGTTGGGGCAACAACTGCGTCAGTGAGAGCTTGCAGTGGTGTTCAGAAGGCAATAGAGCTGGAAGGTACTCGATTGATGAGATATGCTGCAGATGTAAGTGCTTCTCCCCAATACGATAATGGCATATGCGCTTCTATCAATGAAGCACGAACAACCTCCAACAATTGTTGATTTTTCCGCTCTGCGCACAACCCCGTTCTGCTGGGGTGTATTGGAACAGGAGGTTTGATGAATAGTTTTATGTGCTTCCAAATACTGTTGAAGGTCACTACTCTGATATTCTCCACCATTGTCACTACGGAGAACCTGAACATGTGCATTGTATTGAGTTGCAACCATTTTATGAAACTTCTGAAATAATAAAGCCACTTCACCTTTGGACTTCATTACGCACAACCAGGTGACTTTGGACGGACCCTAAACATCAGAATGTACAATCATAAAATGAAGCGGACTTTTATGCAAACATAATGGATACGAAACACGGTGGCTCTTTGCTAGTGCAAAAACATCACAGCGGAAACTAGAAACATCACATTTTTCAAACAAACTAGGAAAAAAAAAAATTCAGATAACCAAATGAAGCAAGCCCCAGACATTGATGCCACAGCCAAATTTCAGATTTTTTTTCCTCCCCCTCAAAACAATCCACTGTCAATGCTTGTCGTAGCTTGTTGGAACTTTTGGACATCAAGTCCAAGTAATACAATGTAATACCCCTAATTTTAAAATGATAATCTTGGTATTTAAATTATTGTTTAAAATTGCTTTTGTTTTTTCCTTTGGTTTGATTTACTTATTTTAATTATTTTAAGCTGCATTTGTTTACTTATTTGTTTTAATTACTGAAATTGTTTTAAATTAATTTGGTTACTTGTTTAATTTACTTCAATTTAATTAAGTTAATTTGTTTAATTGATTTGTTTTAATTAATTATTTTATTTAAGGATTTAATTGTTTTAAGTGAAATTAAATTTAATTGGATTCGTTAAATTATATTTAATTGGTTTCAGTAGGTTGTAACGTGACTATAATTTATGGGGTTTATAGTTTTTCATAGACAGCCGACAGTGTATAACCTAGGTTTGCCTATGGACCGTATTATACATGGATTATGGTTTAAAGTTTAAGGTTATAAATAGGCTTATAGGTGGTTTAGGGTTGAAGGGGAAAGAAAATAAAACCGTGGGTTTTCTGTGGAGGCATAGAGGAAACAGAGAAGGAGAGAGCACACAGAGGTTCACCGGAGAACTTGGGAAGAACCGTCGGTGTAAGGCAAGTTTTATATCTAACTCAATCCCTTAGGTTGCGTGTTCTTTGCATCACTAATTCAGTTCCAAGAAGTAATAACGTTAAATTAATATGGTTGCACAGTTAGTTGTTTCAAAACAGTATGTTTCTATGCATGCGTTTTTCTTCCGTCTATAAACTGTTTTTGCTTGTTCTTCTTTTGGATAAATTTTTATTAACAAAGAATGAATTTAAATAGCTTTAGAAAACCTTGGGGCTTAGTTTTAATCAGTAGTGAAGTTGGTTTAGAGGAACAAAGCGGTCAAATACTGCCGGAGTGGAAGGAGACGACGCACAGAGGAGGAAATGGGTCACCAAAGCACAGAGCAGGCTCCACACAAAGTGGAGCCGGCTCTAGGATTTAGTGGAGGTGGCTCCACCATTATTTGGAGGCAGCTCCACTTTGTGTGGAGCATGCTCCTCCCAGTTTTTCAGTTTTTTTATTTTGGTTTGTTTTCTACGAACCTAGGCTACTGTACATGGATGTTTGAAGTTTCCAGAATGTATTAGAAGTGGTTCTAGGGGAAATTAGTGATGTTTAAACCCTTGGTAAATTTGCAGAAGGCATGGAAATTCATAAATTATCATAAGAGGCTAAACAGGAATATAGTCTGAAACTCAATAGGGTAGTTTTCAGGTTTATTTTGATGGTGATGATCAGAATTGCTTAGTTTTGAATTAGCAATTTTAACTTAGAATTTATATGTTTAAATCATGTAACAATGATCTGAGATTAAGCATGTCAATTAATATAAATTCGGTTAATGCTTAAGGTTAAACTAGTTGATATTTTTCGAAGAACTATGTATATCAACTTATGGGATGTTGCGGGGTGGTTATTAGTAAGCATGTTAATTCTGTTCTAATTATTACTATGCTTATTGTGGATTATAGAATGGTTACAGTTATTCTCGGATATTTATATTTGTTAGAGAATTAAGTACTGGATGTATTGAAACAAGCATGCTAATTATAGATTCCTGTTATGCCTATGTTTGGATAGGTTGATATTTATATGTGTTAATGTCAATGATATTACCAATAATTGGATGGATGGTGTATACTTGCTATGGATTGGTTGATTAGTTGATGTTGAAATGTTTACTGTCTTATATATTATCAACACTGGATGGATGGATTGTATGCACCGGTATGGGACGGTGTCATACTAGGGGGATTAACTCAAAAATGCTAAGTCCTACCTACTCTGGATTAAGGAATGGATTAACTAAAAGTTAATCCTATTTTATTTGTAGTGTTAAGGCAACATATAGTTGAGTGACACTACTATGGATTTTGGAATGGAATTTAATTATATATTTTATGGTGCCACGATGTGAGCCTAAGTCTCAGAGTCGTTGGTTAGGGAGCGTATATGCATGGGGATGCATAGCTGGCTACGATGGTTGGAGGTGTACCCTGTTTAGGTCAGGTACACATGCCCACTTTGTGTGCGTTTTAGCATGTTACCTCTACTCAGGTTGAGACTGGCCTATAGGCCAGTGAGAGTCCTTTAGTGTGATTATGTGTGTGTGTGTGTGTGTATATATATATATATATATATATATCTGCGAACTATTTAGCTATTGTTGAACTGGTTAGGATGTACATGCGTATTGGGCCTCTGTTTGGGTTATAGTAGTATAGAACTTGCACGTGGGCCTGACCCACTTCTATTTTTCAAGTACACGATAGTTCCAGAATTAGATGTGTTCGTGCTGAGCAGAGGTTTCTATTCACTCTACCGACGATGTAGGACTTCTCTTCGTAGCTTACTTCTGGATGCCTTATCAGTTATTTTTATTACTGTTTGGATTATTATTAAGGGTCCACTAGAGATGGATTCCCGAGTTGTACTCTTGGAGGTTTTGGAATTGGTTTATTCAAATTTTAAGTATTTAACTTTTAAGGATTGTCTTTTAGTTTTCTTTCAGCTATTAAATTTTTAATTCTTATTTCATTTAGTAATCTATGTTCGTTATAACATATTAATTGTTTGATATCCCTTGGGTTTGGGCCTGGGCCTAATCAACCCGTGTCTCGGATTTGAGGGGTATCACAGTTGGTATCAGACCACTCTAGGTTCAAGTGTCTCTAGGATTGGAGTTTGTGAAAGACTATCATTTCTCTATACAGTACCATCCAGGGAAAGCGAATGTGGTGGCGGATGCACTCAGTCGCCAACCTATTGGTAGTCTTTCTGCCTTATTCACCACTGAGTGGAAAACTTTGAAGAATATAGATGAGTTGTCGGACGCTTTTATGGCTTGCATGGTGGTTACACCTTACATCATTCGCAAGGTTTTACAAGCACAACTCATCGATCAACAGTGTATCGACAAAGTTGCAGAGATAGCTTCAGGAGAGGTTCTATTCTACTATGTTGGGGCTGATGGAGGTTTGCGGTACAAGGGTCAGTTAGTGGTACCTTCTGCTGATGATTTGAGGAAGGATGTGATGACCGAGACGCACCACTCTGAGTTCTCTGTTCATCCGGGAGGCGACAAGATGTATCAGGATATGAAGCGGCAGTTTCGGTGGGCAGGTATGAAGAGGGACATTGCTCTTTTTGTCTCACGATGTAGTACTTGTCAGATGGTCAAGATTGATCATCAGAGACCGCCAGGAACTTTGCAGCCATTACCGATATCGAAGTGGAAATGGGAGAGCATTTCTATGGATTTTGTGGAAGGTTTGCCAAATTCCTTCAAGGATCACAATTCCATTTGGGTCATTGTGGATAGACTGACTAAATCAGCTCACTTCTTGCCTATTCACACTGACTACACTTCGGAGCAGTTGGCGAGGCTTTACATTTCAGAGATTGTGAAGTTGCACGGCATTCTATTGTCTATTATCTCGGACAGGGATTCGAGCTTTGTGTCTGGATTCTGGAAGAGTTTCCAGCAGGCTTTGGGTACAGAGTTGCATCTTAGCACTGCTTATCATCCTCAGACTGATGGACAGACTGAACGGGTGAACCCGATTATGGAGGATATGCTTCGGTCATGTGTTCTTGACTTCAAGGGCCATTGGGAGGATTACTTACCACTTGTGGAGTTTGCTTATAACAATTGCTTCCAGAAGAATATTGGGATGGCACCATTTGAGGCGTTATACGGCCGACCATGTCGATCGCCTGTTTGTTGGATGAAGGTTGGTGAGAGCAAATTCTTGGGTCCTGAGTTCATCAAGGATACTTCTGAAAAGATTGCTCTTATTCGAGATCGCATGCGTATTACTCAAAGTAGGCAAAAGAGCTATGCTAATCGTCGCACTCGTGCTTTGGAGTTTCAGGTTGGGGATCAGGTTCTACTCAAAGTGTCACCTATGAAGGGTGTAATGCGCTTTGGGAAGAAAGGGAAGTTGTCACCGCGATTTGTCGGTCCATTCATGATTACGGATCGAGTTGGAGCTGTCGTTTATCGGTTAGCACTTCCGGATAATTTGGATCGCGTCCATAATGTGTTCTATGTTTCCATGTTACAAAAATTTCTGCGCGATGAGGATCGGTATCAGCATATCGATGTTGGGGAGATTGAGTTGCAGCCATATGTAACTTATTTGGAGCCACCGTGTCGTATTGTCGACCGTCGGGATCAAATCCTTCGTAACAAGGTTATCCCTTTAGTTCGTGTTCAATGGAGTCATCACAATGAGGCTAAGTCCACTTGGGAACAGGAAGATGTCATTCGCTCGTAGTTTCCTGAAATATTGGAAGAAGGTAAGAGCGAATTCCGAGGACGGAATTCCTTTTGTTAAGGGGGAAGAATGTAATACCCCTAATTTTAAAAGGATAGTCCTGGTATTTAAATTATTGTTTAAAATTGCTTTTATTTTTTCCTTTGGTTTGATTTACTTATTTTAATTATTTTAAGCTGCATTTGCTTACTTATTTGTTTTAATTATTGAAATTGTTTTAAATTAATTTGGTTACTTGTTTAATTTACTTCAATTTAATTGAGTTAATTTGTTTAATTGATTTGTTTTAATTAATTGTTTTATTTAAGGATTTAATTCTTTTAAGTGAAATTAAATTTAATTGGATTCGTTAAATTATATTTAATTGGTTTCAGTAGGTTGTAACGTGACTATAGTTTATGGGGTTTATAGTTTTTCATAGACAGCCGACAGTGTATAACTTAGGTTTGCCTATGGGCCATATTATACATGGATTAGGGTTTAAAGTTTAAGGTTATAAATAGGCTTATACGGTGGTTTAGGGTTGAAGGAGAAATAAAATAAAACCGTGGGTTTTCTGTGGAGGCATAGAGGAAACAGAGAGGGAGAGAACACACAGAGGTTCACCGGAGAACTTAGGAAGAACCGTCGGTGTAAGGCAAGTTTTATATCTAACTCAATCCCTTAGGTTGCGTGTTCTTTGCATCACTAATTCAGTTCCAGGAAGTAATAATGTTAAATTAATATGGTTGCACAGTTAGTTGTTTCAAAACAGTATGTTTTCATGCCTGCGTTTTTCTTCCGTCTGTAAACTGTTTTTGCTTGTTCTTGTTTTGGATAAATTTTGATTAACAAAGAATGAATTTAAATAGCTTTAGAGCACCTTGGGGCTTAGTTTTAATCAGTAGTGAAGTTGGTTTAGAGGAACAAAGCGGTCAAATACTGCCGGAGTGGAAGGAAACGACGCACAGAGGAGGAACTGGGTCACCAAAACACGGAGCAGGCTCCACACAAAGTGGAGCCGGCTTTAGGATTTAGTGGAGGTGGCTCCACCATTATTTGGAGGCAGCTCCACTTTGTGTGGAGCCTGCTCCTCCCAGTTTTTCAGTTTTTTTATTTTGGTTTGTTTTCTGCGAACCTAGGCTACTGTACATGGATGTTTGAAGTTTCCAGAATGTATTGGAAGTGGTTCTAGGGGAAATTAGTGATGTTTAAACTCTTGGTAAATTTACAGAAGGCATGGAAATTCATAAATTATCATAAGAGGCTAAACAGGAATATAGTCTGAAACTTATTAGGGTAGTTTTCAGGTTTATTTTGATGGTGATGATCATAATTGCTTAGTTTTGAATTAGCAATTTTAACTTGGAATTTATATGTTTAAATCATGTAACAATGATCTGAGATTAAGCATGTCAATTAATATAAATTCGGTTAATACTTAAGGTTAAACTAATTGATATTTTTCAAAAACTATTTATATCAACTTATGGGATGTTGCGGGGTGGTTATTAGTAAGCATGTTAATTCTGTTCTAATTATTACTATGCTTATTGTGGATTATAGAATGGTTACAGTTATTCTCGGATATTTATATTTGTTAGAGAATTAAGTACTGGATGTATTGAAACAAGCATGCTAATTATAGATTCTTGTTATGCCTATGTTTGGATAGGTTGATATTTATATGTGTTAATGTCAATGATATTACCAATAATTGGATGGATGGTGTATACTTGCTATGGATTGGTTGATTAGTTAATGTTGAAATGTTTATTGTCTTATATATTATCAACACTGGATGGATGGATTGTATGCACCGGTATGGGACGGTGTCATACTAGGGGGATTAGCTCAAAAATGCTAAGTCCTACCTACTCTGGATTAAGGAATGGATTAACTAAAAGTTAATCATATTTTATTTGTAGTGTCAAGGCAACATATAGTTAAGCGACACTACTATGGATTTTGGAATGGAATTTAATTATATATTTTATGGTGCCACGATGTGAGCCTGAGTCTCAAAGTCGTTGGTTAGGGAGTGTATATGCATGGGGATGCATAGCTGGCTACGATGGTTGGAGGTGTACCCTGTTTAGGTCAGGTACACATGCCTACTTTGTGTGCGTTTTAACATGTTACCTCTACTCAAGTTGAGACCGGCCTGTAGGCCAATAAGAGTCCTTTAGTGTGATTATATATATATATATATATATATATATATATATATATATATATCTGCGGACTATTTAGCTATTGTTGGACTGGTTAGGATGTACATGCGTATCGGGCCTCTGTTTGGGTTGTAGTAGTATAGAACTTGCACGTGGGCCTGACCCACTTCTATTTTTCAGGTAAACAACAGTTCCAGACTTAGACGTGTTCGTGCTGAGCAGAGGTTTCTATTCACTCTACCGACGATGTAGGACTTCTTTTCGTAGCTTACTTCTGAATGCCTTATCAGTTATTTTTATTACTGTTTGGATTATTATTAGGGGTCCACTAGAGATGGATTCCCGAGTTGTACTCTTGGAGGTTTTGGAATTGGTTTATTTAAATTTTAAGTATTTAACTTTTAAGGATTGTCTTTTAGTTTTCTTTCAGCTATTAAAATTTTTAATTCTTATTTCATTTAGTAATCTGTGTTTGTTATAACGTATTAATTGTTTGATATCCCTCAGGTTTGGACCTAGGCCTGATCAACCCGTGTCTCGGATCCGAGGGGTATCACATACAGTTTCCTTCGCCTAATACCACAACCAATCGTCTGCTTTGTGTGGATGTCCTTGAACACACAAAAATCCGGCCAAAAAATTACAACACAAGATAAAGCTGTGGTTATTTGGGAAACTAACAAAAGATTAGAATCTAAAAATGGAACAACTAAAACAGAATCTAAATGTAGATTATCAGTGAGTGTCAAAGATCCTTCCCCAATAACTAGGGTCGAAGTCCTATTGGCATTAGAAACAAATTTGTGTGAGGATGAATTAAGAGGTGATACCTATCTATATATATATATATATATATATATATATATATATATATATCTATTATATTTACAAAAAATAAAAAAATAAAATTAAGTGAAACAAATATTGAATCTTCTGGAGCAGACAAGTGTTATACTATTCTAGTTTTGGATTAGTTCAAAACTAAACTAGTTTTGTAACCTCATTTGAAGACGAACCAGCGGTAGAGCTCGGTCGTGAGCTCCGGTCGAAGAAGGCGACAGGCGATGCGACGGTGGTGGGTCGTCAAGAGATCGGCGACTTCACAGAGAGAAAATCTGGTTCGGTTCAGCAGTTCCGATAACGGCGATAAGCTAGAGCTTAGACTCGAGGCGTGGCAAGAAGATCCGGCGATGCGACGCGATCTAGTGGCAGGCAACGATGCAGCAGCGATACTATTCAGCAGATCGCCGGTAGCAATTTGACGGCAAATCGCCGGTAACGGTGCAGCGGTTCGGGATAGCCATGAAAGTAGAGCAAGGACAGCAGGTTGACTGCGACTTGTGATGGCAGTGGGCATGAGTTCTAGGTTGGTGAAAAGGATGATGATGGTGACTATATGTGTATGGGTATGGATGACTGTATGTGTATGGGTATAAGTCTTTGAATTGTGTATTGGCATGGGTATGTGAATTTATGTGTATGTGTATGGGTCTTTGAATTTCAAAGATAAATACAAAGAAATTCAAAGTTACGATTCAATGATGGCTCTGATACCATCTTAAAATTCAGAAAAATTAAAATTATATTCGATGCTTTTTTACTCATGGTGTTACATCCAATTTATAGAATAGGACCTAACTAAAATAGGTAACTAATTACCTACCAATCAGCCTTAAATCAAGGAATAAATATTTCAATCCTACAGCTGTACTATAAGAGATAAAATCTCAACACTTCGCCCACCCATGAATCCGCGTTTGAATGGGAAATAAAATTGATTTCTTTAATGTGTAGCAGCATTGTCAACAAATGAAATTCACAACATCTTTACACTCAAAGAAAAAAAGAGAATTCTTTTATTATGGTTTCTGTTAGTTTCTATCATCCTATTTTTATTTAAGAAATGGTGCTTTAAATGGTCAATAAAACAAAATAAAATGAGACTTTTTTGACCCTATAACACAGTCTAACAAATTAGATGAGAGGAAAGGTGCATGAAAGGCAGTTGAATAGAGATGATTATGGATTAAAAATAGTTAACAAATTAGAAGACAGGAAAGGTACTCTCAAGCAAGGTGTTGGTTTTTAATTTCAAATCAAGTTCTTATTCGAAGTTCGAACATGAATACTAAACCCAAATGGCATTGATATGAGCTCTTTAAGATTCTGAACTCAGAACCAATACCCTATACTTAAAACCTACATTAATGCATGATTTAAGGAATTTTTAAATATAGGGCATTCAAAGGTTGCTTTTTTTCTTTGCCATGGCCAACAATTCCATTTTCCATCTTCAAGAACTAAACAAATCAAACAATTAATTGAGACTGTACAGGCATTTTGGACAATGTGTGTACGAAGAATTGATACTTGGGAAGCGAACTCAGCCGGAAAACTCGAAATTGAGGGTGTTGTATTGGAATGGTTGGCGACCGGAACAGCCGGAGATAACCAATGGCGGGGAAGATGTCTTGGAAATATTGAATCAACCACATCCGACACTCTTGTATTTTACTCATATCCCACATTGGATATATAACATATACTATTTCGAGTTTATAATACTTTGTATGAACTGGGCCGTTCAGCTTAAGCTATTGGATTGGATAACCCATTAAATTAAAGAGTTAGTGAACATAACTTACAGGGGAGAGAGTCCCCAGTTATTATTGGCCTTATAATATTAGAATATTATTTTATTAATATTTATGTGACTGGTGTTAAAATTAAGACATGATATTTATTTATTTATGTATAACTTTAATTTCGGTTACAATAGAATAACAAAATAATATTATCCTTACTTTTTTAATAATATTTTACAAAATAATGATATATATAATTATGAGTATCTATTCCAAAAATCATACACCAAAATAAAGAAAACTGAACGTATCATTAAAAAATTTCTTTTATAATTTATTTATTTATTATTAGGAAAATTCACGTGCGCGAGATGAAATAAACATTTTATATGACAAATAAATTTTAGATAAAAATCGATACATTGCTTTTGTTTTTAAAAAACAAAAAAACAAAAATTATTGACAAAAAAAAAAAAAAACCATTTCACTGTACAAATCATGCGTAAATATTCACTTTATATTGATGTTTAACTCAAATAATGATAACCATTTGAATAAGCATAAGCAAATAGAATATAGGGTAAAGTGCAAAAAACCCTTTTGAACTATGTTTGAATTTGCAAATAACCCCTTTAAACTATATTTTGCGCATAAAACCTCCTAAATTATCTCAATTTGTTGCAACATACCCCAAGGACTATATTATAGTTCATTAAATGACCATAATTCCCCTTCTCATTGAATTACATTTAATATATTTTTCTTATCTAAATAAATAATGAAAAAATCATACTAATTTGATGAGATATTTTTCATTAAATTTGCATAAGTTTACCTTTAATTTTTTAAATCAATTATTTAAATAAAAATTTTAAGTACAATTTTTTTAAAAAAAAATTAATTAATTTTTTAATTTTTAATGAATATATTACATGAAAATAAGGTATTTTTTCAGAAGTATTTTATTCATTTTTCATCAATATATTGTATGAAAAAGATGAATTTTTTTTTTTACGATAAAAATGTTGGTTATTATACGTTTTATTATAAATAATAAAGTTTTAATAATAAGTTAATCAATTTAGAAAATGGTAGTTATAAATCTATTTATCTTTTTTTTCATGATAAATTGATAGTAATAATAAAATTAAAGTAAATAGTGTTGGGATTATATGCCCTATAAGCCAATTAATTAATATTAATTTGATATTTTATTTATAAATATGATATTCATGCATTGAGCTTTACATATATTTGCATGAGATGCATTATTGTCCTCAAGTTGTATTATAGGTGACTTAAGTGTGTAAATGAGATTTACACGCAGGAAATTTGGGCTCACTGGTTTCTTGCACCTTGGCATTGTTCACAGTCAGTGATAAAAGTTGGGCACTTTAATCTGTAAGACTGTAACACACTTTACCTCTATTAGATAGGATGATTTGTCTCGACCATTTGGGTAGTTGACTCTAAGGCAGTGTACTAGTGTGTTTGGAGTACACTGAACTAGATCACCATAAGATCACACCATATAAATTACTATTATTATTTTGGTGTGATTCTTATCTACTAAATACATTAAGCTCTAAATCCTGAGAGATTTAGTGGACTCAAGTTTCAGTATTGGTCATTTTGACTTACCAACATGTGAGATCTTTTAAGGTAAATACCATGGTATCTTGGGTGGCTAATGTTGGAACTCTGGGAACACAAATGCTTAACATAGAATCCACACTCTTTATAAGAGTTAGAATATCCCCTTGATGCAATTTAATAAGTTTGATCACTGGAACCTGACCATAGCATTTTAGTAAAATGTTTACTAAATTATTTATTTTGAAAAATATTTATTTTGAAAATTCTTTTATAAAAGAAATTCAGTGATCATAAGGACTAAATTGGTTACTCAAGGAATATAAGAAGTAAGCACGCCTTAGGTGGGACAATATTTATTTTCCTAGGGGCTACTTATGGATATTCGGTAGTGGATGACTTATATATAGTTATTTAGTATAAAAGGGCCTTGTTGTAATTTCTGAATCCTAGAGTACAATTACAATATTATTGTGCTATTTATTGTAATTAATTAGATAGGATAGAGTTATGAGATAACTCTATCTCTATCAATTAGATAGGATAGAGTTATGAGAGTTATGAGATAACTCTATCTCTATCTAATTGGAGCTAGGATAATATAATACCCCTAGTTTTTAAAAGGATAAAATGGGAATTTAATTTTGATTTTTATTGCATTTTTATTTAATTATGTACTTACGTGACTTATGTGTTTTTTTCTTCATTGATTAATTGTGTTTATTTAAATTAATTGTTTAATTGTATTGGTGTATTTCTTTAAATTAATCATTTAACTGTAATTGTTTTATTGGTTGTATTTTTAATTGATTAATTTGTGGTTTAAATGACGTGCGTTCTATATGACTTATTTATATAAATTATTTGTTTTATTTGGTCGTGTATGTAGTTTAGGATTATGGTTTTCTTTTATAGAGATTAATTAGCCGACATAGTGTAGTTGGAATTAGAAGTAGGTTAAAGAATAACCTGTATATATAGAGCATTATATGTCTGCTAGGGTTGGAAAAAAAAACCCTATTCACGTAGTGGTGATTTGAGAGATAAACAGAGAGGGTTTTGAGAGTTTGATTAAGGGAGTTGCTCATGGGTTGAGTCAAGAAGCAATAGAGGAAGAAGAATAGTGAACAGAAGAGGAAGGGATAGTCTTGGGGTTGCCGGAACTTAGAGACGATGTTGAAAGGTTTCGAACCGAAACCTAAAGGCAAGTTTCATTCTATCTCCTTCCTGTAAACTTGTGTTCTATGCATTCTAAATACACTCCAGGAATCTAATTACACTTTTAAAAAGGACGTTTATGCATCTTAGATTAAGCGGTAATCTGTTTTACGTTCTAGCAACTTAAACTGTTGTTTTGGCATAAACTTTTCGGTTGTGATTTAAGTTTTTGTCAATTAGTTCACACTGGAATATGAGGAGTTTCTAGGACTATAAAAGCTTAAATTACACACTAGAAATGTTAAAAAGACTTGGGATAGAGGGTGGAACTTCGTCGGAAGCGCAGACGACAACCGGACGAAGCAGATACGAAGCAGTGAAGCAAAGAGGGGCTCTCAGGGGGAGAGCCGGCTCCCTAATGGAGGGAGCCGGCTCCTATGAAGAGAGAGTTGGCTCTCCATGAGGGAGAGCCGGCTCTGGAAGTTATAAAGCCGGCTCCCTTGAAAAAAAACCCCTACGAGGTGTTTTCGGACAGTTTTCTGATTCCAAGGCTTCAGTGGAGTTTCTGGAAAGTTATGGGAGGTTGTAAATGTTTAAAATTAATATGTTAGACCCTTAAAATAGTTAGTATAAGTTGGTGTGCTAATTGTAGAAGACATCATGAATTATAAAATATTTTGTTCATGCTGTCAGGAAGGAGGGAAGACTGCATTGCTAGTTGTTTTAGCAAGATAAATGAACTGCTATAAAAGGGATTGTTAGGATTTTATATTAATGATATATATAACATATTTCAGTTCCAGGAATGTTGGTTATGCTGTGGTTATGGACGTCATGTAATTTTAACAAGTAAGTTGCATGCCGTCGGGAGTTATAGAAGTTTTAGTTGCTAGTTTTGTGTTAGCGAACTAAATGGACTAGTATGAAGTTATAATTGGGAATTCATATCGTGTACTGTGTCTAGACTTTTGAGTGTCATTATATCGGGTGCAGGATCTATAAATGGAGGATTTAAGGGACGTCATGGGATTTAAATACTAATTTGCATGCCGTCAAGGATTGAGGAGGATTTAATTACTAGTCTTTATTTTAGTAATTTAAATGAACTAGTATGAGGGTATGGTTTGAGATTTCGAGTATAATGTACTCAGTTCATAATTCTGATTATCATTATAACATGCTATGGATGTAAATTAATGAACTGTTATATGCTCTGTTTTGTCAATTGGATGGATATTGATGATTTAAATTGTATATCAGTACTTTAACAATTTAAACTGAAATTCTATGATTATAATCATATACTGGATGCATGATAGGATCTTTTCTATATCTGATTTCTATTATGTTGGTTTCTGGATATATTTTATGTTAATTTGAGTGTGCATCATTTATGGATCATATGCATTATATGCACCGGTATGGGATGGTGGCATATTAGAGATGGATTAGATCAAAAAGCTAAGTCCTACTTCTTCATACATAGAGAATGTATTAACTAAAACAGTTAGATCCTACATGGATGCATGTCCTATCAACTAAAACAGTTGAACGACATAACGGATGGTTGTTTTATTCCTCTGTACTAGGAAGGATTTATATATATACTTATGGTATCATGATACGAGCTTGAGTCTCCTGATCACGGTTAAGGTGCGAATATCGCCTCGGAGGGATGACTGGACCTAATGATGTTTCCTGGTAGGTCAAGGTGTGCATGATTACGCTTCATGCATTCTGCGCGTTACCTTCTACTCAGGTGTGATAACTATAGGCTAGTGAACATCCTATAATGTGTATTTATATATATATAGACTATTTTAGTTATTGGTGGGCTCTCTAGGATGTATCTGCGTATCGGTTTATGTATGGATTGTAGTAGGATGGAACTTGCATGTGGGCCTGACCCACTCTTATTTTTTAGGTGTTCGTCAGTACTAGGCTTAGAGCTTGATCGTGTTGATGCAGATACAGACACTCACTCTTCCGACTATATAAGATTTTCTTTCTTATTTTAGTTTTGATTTTTGTTTTTGTAAATTTATTTATCGTTTGAGATTATTAGTGGCCCACTAGATGGATTCTCGAGTTGTACAGATTGGAAATATTTAAATTATATTAATATTTTATTTTGGAGGATTTTCGTATTTAGAATTCTTCTCACCTTATTAATTTATTTTTATTTTATTTTGTATTCCTGCTTGTTTACATATTAATTATGTGGTATCCCTCGAATATGTGCACTGACTTGATCCCCCATGATTCTCGAATCGAGGAGTATCACAGTTGGTATCAGAGCACTCCAGGTTCTAGTGTCCTTAGGAGTGTCTTTCGTTATAGGAATTCTGTGTTGCGTCTCTTAAAACTTAGAGCCATATTAGGATTCATTATACTCTTTTACAGTTCGTTAGGAGGGGCAGATGTCAATTATATTTCATAATTATGGAATGGTTGACACTAGGAGGAGGATAGGGTCCAAGGCGACAGCGATACAGACCCAAAGGAGTAAAGGAGTACGTTATCGAGTTCTTTGTCAGAAGTAGAACTTAGGATTGAAGGTTTAGTTTCGGTTGGTGTTACTTTTAGAAGTATAAGCCAAAGAAGGATTTAGGAGTATGTTTTAGGTCACCTCATAAAAGGGACTAACACGATTTCAGTTGTTCTCATAAAAGCGACAAACGAGGATTAGGAGTTCGAAGAGGATTCTAGTGGAGGAGATTTCAACATACCCAAGAAAAAGGGTATTGAATCTTGAAAATCAATGATCGTGTGAGGATGATCTTGTTCGCTCATAGTATAGTGAACGATACCTATAAGAGTTGGTGTGGTTAGACCTGCATATAGTTAAAGTTTTGGGTTACCTTAAAAGAGGTAGATAAAGAGAACTCTTCAGGAGTTCAAGAATTAGATGGAGTTCTTACCGGAACATAGCAATGATTTTTTTTATCATGATTCCGGAGGGTATGGGGGAGTAGGTTGTGACGTTCTTAGTTGCTTTATAAAGCTACATTAGACGATTTACATTCCACGTATAAGGAGGATGAAGGTTAAGCCTTTGGAATTTGTTGAGGCAAATGGATTTTTTTTTTTTTTTTTTGAGCTATGGTTTGAGCTTATGTTTCGAGGTTGGATATTTACCTCCGAAACTGTAAAAAAGGAGATTGTGAACCAATCAGGTAAAGTTGATTTCCAAAAGAGACTTTCTTTTCTAGGAGGAATGATGTTTTACGTAGGATTATATTGTGTTTTATTGTGTGCATTATGTGTTTCATTTTCATCAATTATTTAGGATCGAGATTATGGTTTAGTTGGGGACACAAGTGTGTGATTAGCCAACTACCGTTTTGGAGGAATAGCGTTAATTATGCTAGGATTTTGGGCATGTGGTCATCGGATTTGGTAAGTATACCTACCTTTAGCCAATCTGATGAACCTAGACATGCGTAGTAATAGTATGTTTTCAGGATAGGATTAGTAAACCAGCAGTTCGAATCAAATGATATAGATTCATTTGATAAACTGTAACGCTACGATGGTTTATCGGAGGAACTGACTTTGCTAAATATCTTCTCAGAAATTTTTAAAAAAAGGTGTTCCCACGTCAGTATGAGGATTTTATACTGGTTTAAGTACTTATTAGAATGGCACCAACTGAGAATAGTGGATAGACTAACTGTTCATCAGTCAATTCTTAATCAAGAATTTTATTTCATGAGGGGGTGTCAGTAGGAGGAGTTGCTGGAGTGGCATATCAAGGAGGAGGCAAAGTCTCTTCATTTGTACAAATAATATGGGAATTTTTTTTTTTTTTTTTTTTAGGTCACAGTTAGCAACAAACAGCTGTTGCTCAGAAATTGTTGACTATTTGGAGGATGGAAAGATTCTGTATTCTTTTGAAGTTAAACAGAAAGTCTAATAGACACTTATTTGTGTTGAAGACGTATGATGTCAAGGACTTGAAGGTGAGGCCGAACATTTAAATATGGAAGATGGTGTTACCAGACTAACGATACTTTCATTAGACAAATTTGAAGGAGGATGTAAGGACTGAGGTTCACAACTCTTAGTTCTTTATTGAGCCTAGAGGAACCATGATGCTTCACAGAAGGAAGCAGATATTTGGAAGATAGGTAGGAGGAGGGACACGATGATTTTGTCTTAAAGTCAGATATCTATGAGATAATCCAGATGGACCGTCAGAGATCATTAGATCCTTAAAGCCACTTCTCATACTAGAACAGGACTGACAGAGTAGTTTCCATGGATCTAGATGAGAGATTGTTGATTCTACACAAGGATCAGGATTCTGGTTGGGATAATTGTTTGACTGATAAAATTAAATCAGCTTCACTTTGTCTATTTTGGAACTGGTAAGATATCAGTTCCTACGCATAGCATGGATCACGAGATGGCTTAGATGGATAGATGTGGTGATTCGCACTTTGCATTAAGTTTCGTCTGGTGAAAATCATAGGGAGGAGTGAGATACCCCTCGGATCCGAGACACGGGTTGATCAGGCCCAGGCCCAAACCCGAGGGAATATCAAACAATTAATATTTTATAATGAACACGGAATACAAAATAAATTAAGAAATGAAATTAAAGCTGGAAGGAACTAAAAATAGAATCCGCAAAATATTATAATTATTAAAATCCATCAAACCCAAACTCCAAAACTCTATCAGTTTACAACTTGGGAATCCATCTCTAGTGGACCCCTATTAAACATCCAAACGGAAGATAGAACAACTGTAATAAACGTCCAGAAATAAAACTATAGAGAGAGCCCTACATCGTCGGAAGAGTGAATAGAGACCTCTGCTCAGCACGAACATGTCTAAGCCTGGAACTGTCGTGTACCTGAAAAATAGAAGTGGGTCAGGCCCATGCGCAAGTTCTATACTACTACAATCCAAACAGAGGCCCGATACGCATGTACATCCTAAACAATTCAACAATAGCTAATAGTCCGTAAATATATATATAGTCACACTAAATGACTCTCACTGGACTACAGGCCGGTCTCAACCTGAATAGAGGTAACATGCTAAAACGCACACGAAGTGGGCATATGTACCTATACCTAAACAGGTTACACCTCCAACCATCGTAGCCAGCTACACATCCCGATGCATATACGCTCCCTACCCATCAGTCCTGAGGCTCAAGCTCATACCGAGGTACCATAACAGTACATATATAAAATCCATCCAAAATCCCTAGTATTGCCGCTCAACAAGTAGTTGCCATGACAATACAAATCCACGGGACCGAACTTTTAGTTAATCCCATCCTTATTCCAAGTAGGTGGGTAATGGTATTGTTTTAAAAACCAAACCCATCCTTAGTATGCCACCGTCCCATACCGGTGCCTACTTTCCAATCCTCCAGTAGTCAATAATACCAATAAATCAAGTATATATCAACTAAATTCCAACATCCAACATTCAATGTTAGCAGTGATAAAATAAGCATTGATAAACAGGGTCACAACAACAATATATACATGCCCAATTTAAGTTGTTCCCTTTAGTCTAATATAAAGACATAATTAATTAAAACTTCCATTTAACACCTTACAAATGACATACAGATATGTAGGGTATGTATCACAAAATCCTAACCTCCACAGTTCATACTAACTGTGATAATGTAAGCATCAAAACAATATTCACAATATGTATGTAGACATGCTCAAATTATAGTGTTCCACAAAACCGATCTAGTGTTAAACTCAAATCCTCCTAGTATTTAAGTTCCAACAGTTGCTATTACAGAAGTTAAGATAGCTATCATCTAGACCCATCCTTCCAATAATTTATACTAGCAATGGTAAGGAAAAACGTGAACCACAGAACCACAATGCATCCACAAACATGCTTAGTCTAGGTTGAAAAAACATACAACATTACTGTAACTACCAATCTCATAGCAAAACAGATATCATTTTAGTTTGGTTTAATCTTCATTAATCCTGGAATCATTTAAGAGTGCAAAGAGTATGAAGCCTAAGGGAAAGAGTAAGGATAGAATCTTGCCTCAGAAACTTTTGTTCAAAGTTTCAACGTCGTCTTCTTAAAAAATCCCGGCGAGTTCCAAAACCCGGTTACTTCTCATGGGTACGAAACACTGTTCTCAAAGTCAAACTCTGATCTTTACCGTTCAGATTGTGCATCATTGAGTCGTGAACCTCTCCTCCAAAATTCAGCTCGATCGGACCACGGATGAAGCGGGATCGGATGTTTGATGAAATCTGGGCAGAATGGAAAAAACCTGTGCGACCCAGTTACTGTTCACGAGTATGAATCACTGTTCCCGAGGTCAAACTCTGATCTCCACCATTCAGATTGTGCGTCACTAAGTGCTGAACCTGTCCTCCAAAATTCAGCTCAATCGGACCATGGACGAAGCGGGATCGGATGTTTGATGAAATCTGGGCAGAATGGAAAAAATCTGTGCGACCCAGTTACTGTTCACGAGTACGAATCACTGTTCCCGAAATCAAACTCTGATCTCCACCATTCAGATTCTGCATCACTGAGTCGTGAACCTCTCCTCCAAAATTCAGCTCAATCGGACCACGGACGAAGCGGGATCGGATCTTTGATGAAATCTGGGCAGAATAGAAAAAACCTATGCGACCCAGTTACTGTTCATGAGTACGAATCACTGTTCCCGAGGTCAAACTCTGATCTTCACCGTTCAGATTATGCGTCACTGAGTCATGAACCTCTCTTCCAAAATTCAGCTCGATCGGACCACGAACGAAGCGGGATCGGAGTTTTGATCAAACCTTGGCAGAATGTGAAAAACTGCGTTTTTCCTTCTCCACTTCCACAAAACGTGTGCTTTGTTTAAAAAAACCCTACACAGACGTCTACCTTATACTTATAGAGTTTTCCTAAACCCTAGGTTCATTTAAGTCCAACTCACAATCCTAACCGGCCCATCCAATTAACGTATAAACCTACGACGGCTATAATATCAAACTCTAATTTATACTGTAATTAAAACCCTAGTTAGATGTATTTACCTAATTACCCTATTCACCATTAAATACTTAACAAATAATCTAATTGAATAAAATAATAATTAGTAAACCCAATTAAACCAAATAAGACACACATAAAATAAGACACACATAAAATAATTAAACCAATTACACTTAAACCATTAATGCCAATTAAATAATTAAAACACTAACAAGTAATTCCAATCAAATAACTAAAAATAAATATCATTTAAATAAATTAAATCACCATAAAAGAAATAATTAAGCACCTAATAAAAAAAATAATGACACATAATCAAATAAAATGCACTTAAATAATAAATTAAATACCATTAATTACCAGGAATATCCTTTTTAAAATTAGGGGTATTACATTCTTCCCCCCTAACAAAAGGAATTCCGTCCTCGGAATTCACTCTTACCTTCTTCCAATATTTCAGGAAACCATGAGCGAATGACATCCTCTCATTCCCAAGTGGACTCAGACTCATTGTGATGACTCCACTGAACACAAACCAAAGGAATAACCTTATTACGAAGAATCTGATCTCGTCGGTCGACAATACGACACGGTGGCTCTAAATAAGTTGCATCCGGCTGCAACGCAATCTCCCCAACATCGATATGCTGATACCGATCCTTATCTCGAAGAAATTTCCGCAACAATGAGTCTCAGAGTGATGAACAGAGAACTCAGAGTGATGAGTCTCAGTCATCACATCCTTCCTCAAATTATCAGCAGAAGGTACAACTAACCGTCCCTGGTACCTTAAACCTCCATCAGCCCCAACATAGTAGAATGGAACCTCTCCGGAAGCTATCTCTGCGACCTTGTCGACACACTGCTGATCGGTGAGTTGTGCTTGTAAAACCTTGCAAATGATGAAAGGTGTAACCACCATGCAAGCCATAAAAGCATCCGATAACTCATCCACACTCTTTAAAGCATTCCACTCGGTAGTGAATAGAGCAGAAAGACTACCAACAGGTCGGCGACTGAGTGCATCCGCCACTACATTCGCTTTCCCTGGATGGTACTGTATAGAAAAATGATAGTCTTTTACAAACTCCAACCACCTGCGTTGTCTCATATTTAGCTCCCGCTGAGTGAACAAGTACTGCAAACTCTTGTGATCACTGAATAATCTGAAGGACTCACCCAACAGATAATGCTTCCAAATACGCAAGGCAAAGACCACTGCTGCCAACTCCAAATCATGTGTTGGATAATTAAGCTCATGAGGCTTAAGTTTCCGAGATCCATAAGAAATCGGTCGCTCCTCCTACATCAATACACATCCAAGACCCTGCAATGAAGCATCCGTGTAAACAAGATACTCTATCCCGCTCTGCGTAGTAGCCAGAACCGGTGCAGAAGTCAGCTTCCTTTTCAGCTCATCAAAAGCTCGCTGACAGTGTTCATCCCACACGAACTGTACACCCTTCTTGGTCAGATGAGTGAGTGGTCCTGCTATCTTGGAGAACCCCTGGATGAATCTCCTGTAATATCCTGCCAGACCGAAAAAACTCCGAATCTCAATAGGTGATGTAGCCTGTCCCCACTCAACCACCGCTGAAACCTTGGCCGGATCCACTGCTATCCCCTTTTCTGACACCACGTGACCCAGAAATTTCACCTCCCGCTGCCAAAATTCACACTTCTCGAACTTGGCATATAACTGGTGCTCACAAAGCGTCTGCAAGATTATGCGAAGATGCCTAGCATGATCGTCCTCCGACCGAGAATAGATCAAGATGTCATCAATAAAGACAATAACAAACTGATCCAAATAAGCCCGGAAGACTCTATTCATTAAGTCCATGAATACTACAGGTGCATTAGTCGTCCCAAACGGCATAACTCGAAACTCATAAGAACCATATCGCGTGAGAAATGCTGTCTTAGGAACATCCTGCTCCCTGACCCTCAACTGATGATACCCAGAACGCAGATCAATCTTGGAGAAATATGTAGCTCCCCTTAACTGATCAAACAAGTCATCAATCCTGGGCAAAGGATACTTGTTACGAATCGTAACCTTGTTCAACTCCCTGTAATCTATACACAGACGAAGCGAACCATCCTTCTTCTTTACAAACAGAACCGGTGCTCCCCAAGGTGATGTACTCCTACGAATAAAACCCTGGCTGAGTAACTGCTGAATCTGATCCCTCAGCTCTCTCATCTCTACCAGTGCCATCCTATAGGGTGCCCTAGCAATAGGCACAGTGCCTGGAGCTAAGTCTATCGCAAAATCGATCTCGCGACTAGGTGGCAACCCTGGAATCTCCTGAAATACATCCGGGAAATCCTGTATAATCGGTATGTTATCAAATGACACAATAATCCCCTCCTCATTTTCCTCCTCCACATGGAACAAATAGGTGCTACCGCCCCCTTTATAATGTGGCATAGCTACTACATACATATCCTGACCAGGTATAGTAAAAATAATAGATCTATCAAAACAAACAACTTGGGCATGGTAGTGAGACAACCAATCCATCCCAAGTATCACATCACAAGTGTGCATGTCCAGGACCAATAGATTGGCTAGAAATCTGAGTCTGCCAATATCTAGTGTCACAGGCCCATCACTCTCATGTATAATAGCTGTATCACCCAATGGTGTAGAAATATCCTGAGGTCTAGTGCATACCCTCGTCCTCATCCCAGACAAAGCAATAAAAGTCCTAGTTACAAATGAGTGTGTAACACCCGTATCAAATAAAACATGTCCATGCAAACCATGAATAAGAAACTTACCCTCAATAGTCTGAGGTGCCTGAACATCCTGTGGCATAGGGTTATACACCCTGCCATAGTGCAACTGCTGTGGTGCCTGTCCCTGAGTCTGCGGCGGTGCCGATAAAGCCAGATGTGACTGTTCCTGAATCCGTGGAACCTGTGGAGCTGGTAGAGGCACTGGCGCCCTTTGCCCCTGCTGCACATACTGTCTCTGTCCCTGTCCTTGTCCTGCTTTAGGACACTGCCTGGTGGTATGACCATACTCTTCACAAGTGTAACAACTACCCTGGAAAGTACCAAATGGCCTCCTCTGTCGGTTAGCCTGTGGCTGACCCTGTCCTGCCTGTGGTCCCCCATTCTGTTGCCTCTGAATAGGTGCCCCATTCCGGTGAGCATCTGAACCACCTTTGTGCTTCTTCTAAGGCTGTTGTCCTTGGAACTTGCCTTTGTCATTCTGCCGGTGACCATTGCCATTCCCCTTTTCAGCTGACTGATTAGTAGAGTCTTTATCTCCCCGCTTCTCACCACGAGCCTGTCTGATGTCCACAGTCAACTGATATTGTTGTAGAGCGGCGTCTACCACCTGAGCATAGGTAGTATAGGCTGGACTACCTGTAATAGCTCTCTTGATAGACCACATCAGTCCCTTGACAAAACTGTTGCGCTTCTTCTCCTCTGTATCCACCTCCTACGGTGCAAAGAGAGACAAGCGTGTGAACTGCTGCTCATACTCCGCCACTGTCATGTTTCCCTGCTGCAGACTTAGAAACTCGGTCTTCATAGCTGCCCTGACTGCATAGGGAAAATATTTCTCATCAAAGCGAGCACTGAACTCATCATAAGACAATGCCATCCTCTCCTCTGAGGTGGTAACTGACTCCCACCACTGTAGTGCATCCCCAACTAGCTTGAAAGTAGCAAGCATCTGCTTCTGAACCTCCGTGCACTGAACCAAACGAAGATGACGCTCAATGTCCTGTTTCCACTGGTGAGCTGCTCTCGCATCGGTTGAGCCTGAGAACACAGGTGGACTCCCCTTTGTGAAAGAGCTCCTAGCCTTTCCCCAAGAATCCGTCTGAACCACTGGTGCTGGTACAGGTGCTGGCTGTACCTGAGGCTAATTCCGAAGTGCAGCTGTTACCCCAGCCTCTATAGCCCGAGCAACGAGGTCATTGAGGTGAGGAGGAATCTCTGGATCTCTGACCTGGTCCAGAGTCTATTGAACATTCTCCTGTTCCTCCTGAAACTGATCCATGTCATCTTGAAACCCAAGCCTTTGCTACCCTTCCTCCATTTGCTGACGCCGTAGGAGATATTGTTACCTACGTGCCGTTCTCCTTTCTTTCCTAGTTCCTTGCATGTTCTGTCCATTTCTAGCGTTAACCATCTGTTAACACGAAAAGACAGACGTCAGTACCCTTTCTATACGAACCATAAGGAATACAATGAATCCTAACTTAAGCTCTATTCAAGAGAAAACGCTACGCGGAAGACTTAATACGAAACATCTTAGAGACACTTGAACCTGGAGTGCTCTGATACCAACTAAGATACCCCTCGGATCCGAGACACAGGTTGATCAGGCCCAGGCCCAAACCCGAGGGAATATCAAACAATTAATATTTTATAATAAACACGGAATACAAAATAAATTAAGAAATGAAATTAAAGCTGGAAGGAACTAAAAATAGAATCCGCAAAATATTATAATTATTAAAATCCATCAAACCCAAACTCCAAAACTCCATCAGTTTATAACTTGGGAATCCATCTCTAGTGGACCCCTATTAAACATCCAAACGGAAGATAGAACAACTGTAATAAACGTCCAGAAATAAAACTATAGAGAGAGCCCTATATCGTCGGAAGAGTGAATAGAGACCTCTGCTCAGCACGAACATGTATAAACCTGGAACTGTCGTGTACCTGAAAAATAGAAGTGAGTCAGGCCCACGCGCAAGTTCTATACTACTACAATCCAAACAGAGGCCCGATACGCATGTACATCCTAAACAATTCAACAATAGCTAATAGTCTGTAAATATATATATAGTCACACTGAAGGACTCTCACTGGACTACAGGTCGGTCTCAACCTGAATAGAGGTAACATGCTAAAACGCACACGAAGTGGGCATATGTACCTATACCTAAACAGGGTACACCTCCAACCATTGTAGCCAGCTACATATCCCGATGCATATACGCTCCCTAGCCATCGGTCCTGAGGCTCAAGCTCATACCGAGGCACCATAACAGTACATATCCAAAATCCCTGGTATTGCCGCTCAACAAGTAGTTGCCATAACAATACAAATCCACGGGACTTAACTTTTAGTTAATCCCATCCTTATTCCAAGTAGGTGGGTAATGGTATTGTTTTAAAAACCAAACCCATCCTTAGTATGCCACCGTCCCATACTGGTGCCTACTTTCCAATCCTCCAGTAGTCAATAATACCAATAAATCAAGTATATATCAACTAAATTCCAACATTCAACATTCAATGTTAGCAGTGATAAAATAAGCATTGATAAACAGGGTCACAACAACAGCATATACATGCCCAATTTAAGTTGTTCCCTTTAGTCTGATATAAAGATAGAATTAATTAAAACTTCCATTTAACACCTTACAAATGACATACAGATATGTAGGGTATGTATCACAAAATCCTAACCTCCACAGTTTATACTAACTGTGATAATGTAAGCATCAAAACAATATTCACAGTATGTATGTAGACATGCTCAAATTATAGTGTTCCACAAAACCGATCTAGTGTTAAACTCAAATCCTCCTTAGATTTAAGTTCCAACAGTTGCTATTACAGAAGTTAAGATAGCTATCATCTAGACCCATCCTTCCAATAATTTATACTAACAGTGGTAAGGAAAAACGTGAACCACAGAACCACAATGCATCCACAAACATGCTTAGTCTAGGTTGAACAACCATACAACACTACTGTAACTACCAATCTCATAGCAAAACAGATATCATTTTAGTTTGGTTTAATCTTCATTAATCCTGGAATCATTTAAGAGTGCAAAGAGTATGAAGCCTAAGGGAAAGAGTAAGGATAGAATCTTGCCTCAGAAACTTTTGTTCAAAGTTTCAACGTCGTCTTCTTAAAAAATCCCAGCGAGTTCCAAAACCCGGTTACTGTTCATGGGTACAAAACACTGTTTTTGAGGTCAAACTCTGATCTCTACCGTTCAGATTGTGCGTCACTAAGTCGTAAACCTCTCCTCCAAAATTCAGCTCGATCGGACCACGGACGAAGCAGGATCGGATGTTTTATGAAATCTGGACAGAATGGAAAAAACCTGTGCGACCCAGTTACTGTTCACGAGTACGAATCACTGTTCCCGAGGTCAAACCCTAATCTTCACCGTTCAGATTGTGCGTCACTGAGTCATGAACCTCTCCTCCAAAATTCAACTCGATCGGACCACGGACAAAGTGGAATCGGATGTTTAATGAAATCTAGGCAGAATGGAAAAAACCTGTGCGACCCAGTTACTGTTCACGAGTATGAATCACTGTTCCCGAGGTCAAACTCTGATCTCTACCATTCAGATTGTGCGTCACTGAGTCATGAACCTCTCCTCCAAAATTCAGCTCGATCGGACCAGGGACGAAGCGGGATCGGATCTTTGATGAAATCTGGGAAAAATGGAAAAAACCTGTGCGACCCAGTTATTGTTCATGAGTACAAATCACTGTTCCCGAGATCAAAATCTGATCTCCACCGTTCAGATTGTGCGTCATTGAGTCGTGAACCTCTCCTCCAAAATTCAGCTCGATCGGACCACGGATGAAGCGGGATCGGCGCTTTGATCAAACCTTGGCAGAATGTGAAAAACTGCGTTTTTCCTTCTCCACTTCCACAAAACGTGTGCTTTGTTTAAAAAAACCCTACACAGACGTCTACCTTATACTTATAGAGTTTTCCTAAACCCTAGGTTCATTTAAGTCCAACTCACAATCCTAACCGGCCCATCCAATTAACGTAGAAACCTACGACGGCTATAATATAAAACCCTAATTTATACTGTAATTAAAACCCTAGTTAGATGTATTTACCTAATTACCCTATTCACCATTAAATACTTAACAAATAATCTAATTGAATAAAATAATAATTAGTAAACCCAATTAAACCAAATAAGACACACATAAAATCAAACACACATAGAATAAGTAAACCAATTACACTTAAACCATTAATGCCAATTAAATAATTAAAACACTAACAAGTAATTCCAATCAAATAACTAAAAATAAATTTCATTTAAATAAATTAAATCACCACAAAAGAAATAATTAAGCACCTAATAAAAAAAATAATGACACATAATCAAATAAAATGCACTTAAATAATAAATTAAATACCATTAAATACCAGGAATATCCTTTTTAAAATTAGGGGTATTACAAGGAGGATGATCTTATCAACCGATATGGTAATTGAATCTTCGGTGGTTATTGCGTAATCTGTTGTGTTTTAGCATGTGTAGATACTACCACTTGCTATTACCAAGGGAATTGAGGTGGTCACCTTAGAATATTTGAGCTGACCCCACAAGAGGCAATATCTTAGTCAGTTGAGTTTAGGGTACTGAAGGAGAAGGAATGGTTTGTCTTAATGATTCTAGGCAAATTGGAGTGACTGAGCTATAAAATTCATATATTTTATGGTAGTCAAATGGTTAGGAGTTGCAGCACTACATACCAAGTTCGTCTTGGTGAGCCGGTATGGATAGAGACATGTATATCACTATCTCCAAGTATATCACCTGTTAGCAAGGTGGGGAAAAAAAAAATTATACTTGGATATTATTGGAGGTATTAGCCACTTCTTATCTCAAAATGGGAGTAGGACTACTCAGGAGGGGATGGTTGGTAGAAATTACTGCCATTGGTTGGGAATTTTAATTCTCTATGGAATAAGTGTGATGGATAGAGCAAGTTCGCTTGGGGACGTCACTTTAGTGGTGTTTACCTTGGCGTTTCATGTCAGTGCTACATTGCACTAATAACGGAGTTATAACATGTGTTTTTTTCGTCTAGTCGATTAACAGTGTTGTGTCAAAGGAATTTTCTGAAGGTGTTGGAGCAACAACTATGTTTCGCATCTCTGAACGGGAAATTGATCGAGATATTATATTTGGTCATGGAGGATATGCTTATGATATATATCCTAGGTTTGCACGGGTAATTGGAAGTGTTACTTCGCTTTTCAGTTATTTTCTGTGCTATTATTGGGACAAGGAGGTTAGTGCGACAAAGTTTGAGGTTTTGGCTATTACGTAGTACAGATCTCTCACTCGTTGGTCTGGTATGGAAGCAAGGTTATATAATAAGACCTTGTCTTTATATAAGGTTACATCGAAGAGAAATACTCTCTTTTGTAATCATTGCGCGCAAGTTGAAGGCGGCAGTCGAATTTTGTAAATAGTGGAACTCGTACATTGGAGTTTTCTATCAGGAAATGGTTGGTTTGGATGTCTTCTGTATTAGAAGCAATGTTTTTAGAGGAAGGTTAGTTTAATGAATCGCGTTGACTTTTCACGGATTTTGTTAATCGATTTAGGCAGTAGCGTATTGCTTAACATTACTAATTAGTTAACGCTGGATGCATAGGAATTTTATGCATATGTTCTGTGGAACTTGGAGGAATAGGGATTGTTCCCCTTCACTAAATATTGGGTAGGAGTGGATAGTTGCTAGCTACAACCTAGGAGTTGTACATTTATGGTATCTCTTAAACATAGAAACCTGGTTATTGTTAGATGTGTTGGAATTTGGTGGAGCTCATATAAAAAGGCTATGCCACATGAAAACGAAAATGAATTTTGAACAGACATTAATTCAGAGTTTCATGAATTCTGAGGACGAAATTCCTTTTGTTAGGGGGGGAAGAATATAATACCCCTAGTTTTCAAAAGGATAAAATGGGAATTTAATTTTGATTTTTATTGAATTTTTATTTAATTATGTACTTACGTGACTTATGTATTTTTTTCTTCATTAATTAATTGTGTTTATTTAAATTAATTGTTTAATTATATTGGTGTATTTCTTTAAATTAATTATTTAACTGTAATTGTTTTATTGGTTGTATTTTTAATTGATTAATTTGTGGTTTAAATGACGTGCTTTTTATATGACTTATTTGTATAAATTATTTGTTTTATTTGGTCGTGTATGTAGTTTAGGATTATGGTTTTCTTTTATGGAGATTAATTAGCCGACATAGTGTAGTTGGAATTAGAAGTAGGTTAAAGAACAACCTATATATATAGAGCATTATACGTCTGCTAGGGTTGGAAAAAAAACCCTATTCACGTAGTAATGATTTGAGAGATAAACAGATAGGGTCTTGAGAGTTTGATTAAGGGATTTTTTCATGGGTTGAGTCAAGAAGACATAGAGGAAGAAGAATAGTGAACAGAGGAGGAAGGGATAGTCTTGGGGTTGCCGGAACTTAGAGACGATGTTGAAAGGTTTCGAACCGAAACCTAAAGGAAAGTTTCATTTTATCTCCTTCCTGTAAACTTGTGTTCTGTGCATTCTAAATAGACTCCAGGAATCTAATTAAACTTTTAAAATGGACGTTTATGCATGTTAGATTAGGCGGTAATCTGTTTTACGTTCTTATAACTTAAACTGTTGTTTTTGCATAAACTGTTCGGTTGTGATTTAAGTTTTTGTCAATTAGTTCACACTGGAATATGAGGAGTTTCTAGGACTATAAGAACTTAAATTACACTCTAGGAATGTTAAAAAGACTTAGGATAGAGGGTGGAACTTCGCCGGAAGCGCAGACGACAACCGGACGAAGCAGATACGAAGCAGTGAAGCAGAGAGGGGCTCTCATGGGGGAGAGCCGGCTCCCTAATGGAGGGAGCCAGATCTCCATGAGGGAGAGCCGACTCTGGAAGTTATAGAGCCTGCTCCCATGGTGGGGGAGCCGGCTCCCTTGAAAAAAAACCCCTATGGGGTGTTTTCGGACAGTTTTCTGATTCCAGGGGCTTCAGTGGAGTTTCTGTAAAGTTATGGGAGGTTGTAAATATTTAAAATTAACATGTTAGACCCTTAAAACAGTTAGTATAAGTTGGTGTGCTAATTGTAGAAGACATCATGAATTATAAAATATTTTGTTCACGCTGTCAGGAAGAAGGGAAGACTGCATTGCTAGTTGTTTTAGCAAGATAAATGAACTGGTATAAAAGGGATTGTTAGGATTTTATATTAATGATATATATAACATATTTCAGTTCCAGGAATGTTGGTTATGCTGTGGTTATGGACGTCATGTAATTTTAACAAGTAAGTTGCATGCCGTCGAGAGTTGAAGAAGTTTTAGTTGCTAATTTCGTGTTAGCGAACTAAGTAGACTAGTATGAAGTTCTAATTGGGAATTCATATCGTGTACTCTATCTAGACTTCTGAGTGTCATTATATCGGGTGTAGGATATATAAATGGAGGATTTAAGGGACGTCATGGGATTTAAATACTAATTTGCATGCCGTCAAGGATTGAGGAGAATTTAATTACTAGTCTTTGTTTTAGTAATTTAAATGAACTAGTATGAGGGTATGGTTTGGGATTTCGAGTATAATGTACTCAGTTCATAATTCTGATTATCATTATAACATGCTATGGATGTAAATTGATGAACTTTTATATGCTCTGTTTTGTCAATTGGATGGATATTGATGATTTAAATTGTATATTAGTACTTTAACAATTTAAACTGAAATTCTATGATTATAATCATATACTGGATGCATGATAGGATCTTATCTATATCTGATTTCTATTATGTTGGTTCCTGGATATATTTTATGTTAATTTGAGTGTGCATCATTTATGGATCATATGCATTATATGCACCGGTATGGGACGGTGGCATATTGGAGATGGATTAGATCTAAAAGCTAAGTCCTACCTCTTCATACATACGAAATGTATTAACTAAAACAGTTAGATCCTATATGGATGCATGTCCTGTCAACTAAAACAGTTGAACGACATAACGGATGGTTGTTTTATTTCTCTGTACTAGGAAGGATTTATATATATACTTATGGTATCGTGATACGAGCTTGAGTCTCCTGATCACGGTTAGGGTGCGTATATCGCCTCGGAGGGATGACTGGACCTAATGATGTTCCCTGGTAGGTCTAGGTGTGCATGATTACGCTTCATACGTTCTGCCCGTTACCTTCTACTCAGGTGTGATAACTATAGGCTAGTGAACATCCTATAATGTGTATTTATATATATATGGACTATTTTAGTTATTACCGGGCTGTCTAGGATGTATCTGCGTATCTGGTTTATGTATGGATTGTAGTAGGATAGAACTTGCATGTGTGCCTGACCCAATCTTATTTTTCTGGTGTTCGTCAGTACTAGGCTTAGAGCTTGATCGTGTTGATGGGGATACAAACACTCACTCTTCCGACTATATAGGATTTTCTTTCTTATTTTAGTTTTGGTTTTTGTTTTTGTAAATTTATTTATCGTTTGAGATTATTAGGGGTCCACTAGATGGATTCCTGAGTTGTACGGATTAGAAAGATTTAAATTATATTAATATTTTATTTTGGAGGATTTTCGTATTTAGAATTCTTCTTAGTTTATCAATTTATTTTTATTTTATTTTGTATTCCTACTTGTTTACATATTAATTGTGTGGTATCCCTCGGATCTGTGCTCTAACTTAATCACCCATGACTCTAGAATCGAGGGGTATCACTGATAAGAATCCCTTTTGATCCTCATCTCTAGCCCTATCTAAATACACGATATATCTCTCAAGTTGAGATTCGGTAATTGAGAGACAATCTTACAGAATACAGAATAACGAGAGTGACAGATATAGGGTTTCCATAAACCTATGTATTCCAGGGATATAGAAGTAAAGGTTAACTGGTGTTCAAGGTCAAAGGAGGACCAATTTATTCTCGTAGTGTTAACGATTGATTAATCGTCCAAAGGTACAAGTTTCCTTTACCGTATTATTTGATTTGATGAAATATCATGTGGATATATTCCTGAAAATTTATTAAATGCTTCTGTTATGCCTTCAATTGGTATCAGAGCAACCTACATGCTTTTTATTAAATCACTGTGAATTATGATTTGATTTATTGATAAATTTCTATGTTAGATTATTTTTATTCATGATCATGAAATTAATTTTGATAGCATGAATAAATCTAGCATGATTAAATTGATGTGTTCGTAAAATATCTAGCCCATCTGATTATTGTGTACCTACCATTACGGCTTGTAATGGGACGGAGTGACTTCCTAGAAAAGTGGCTGGTTACAGAAAGGAGGATTCCGGTATTCTCTTATTGTTACTACTGTATATATATATATATATATTTTAATAGGGCTTTTGTTAAAACAGAATAACATGCCTATGTGATGGGCTGTTCGTACGCAATAATGATTATTTTTATTAGAGTGTGTTTTGTGATTCTTCAATCTATTGCTTAAATCGCATGCCATGTATATTATATATATATATAGATATATATAATATAATCATTGTTGACATCAATTAGTGACCAGTTCAGTATTGTTGTTTGTTAATGTTCATTCCCATGTGATAGGTTTTCTGTTCCAATGGGATTATATATATAGATCCATGGATGCATAGTGTTGCCGAGGGAGAGAAAAGAAAATGCCTTGTTAATGTTCTCAATTTTAGTAACAATAATAAAAATAATAATAGTAATAATAATAATAATAATAATATTTTGATTGAACATTGAGATTGGCCAGAGGTTGTTCTTTTGTTATTTTCATTTAAATATATATTATTATATTAAGTGAATGGATGGACTATTCTATGAACCATAGACTGCCGTATGGGTTTTATTGGTTTTATTTGTCCTTTAAGTATTACTATTTAATGGTCAATTTGAAACTCTCAGTGTTTGAGTTTCTTGTGAAAATTAAAAATACATAAATAAATGTCATGGTGTGGGTAGCCGTTTTTGGTCTCTCGGTGATCAGTGCACACCTATGTGATGGGTGTAATGCAACAATAGGTAATTAAAAGATTACCGGAATAAAATTATGTTTTAGCCCATAATAAAATTATTTTTGACCATCGTTGGGCGTGTCTAGAGATGGTTATTAGTTTGAGATTTAATTGGAAACTCATACTTTATTTAAGGTTATTTTTAAATAATGAATAGAGTAACACATTACTGTTGCTTAATATAAAATTACCTATGTATAGAAATACCCCATGTGATGGGCTGTACATATATATATATATATATATATATATATATATGGGCTGCTATGATCAGTTCGTGCTCACCCATGAGATGGGTTCGCACACATCAAAAGGGAATTAATTGGTGTTACTGCCTAGGAACGAACTGGGGACCTTTAGTGTGTAAGAATAAATATATTTACTATCACCCATGTGATAGAAATCATTAATATAAATAAATTTATGGAAAGAGATGGTAATGATTACATAGATAATCATTTTCTGCATCCATGAATTGGTTTGATTTTATATAAATATAATATTAAATCTACTCATTTGCATGAACAAATATTAATATCCTGTATTGAATTACCCAAACGTGGCCTGTACTTCTGATATTGATACTATTTTGAAGTCTGCCGCAATCAATTTTATTTTATTTTTCATGAATGTATACACATATTATTTGTATGCATATTAAAATTTGGTTGCAGGTGCAGATTAAATATTTAATCTCTCTCATGGCCCGGTTGAGTTTTAATTTATTATTTAATTGCATGTGATATAATTAATTAATTAGAGGTAGCGGTTTTAAAGGGTTGACTCAATAAAGGTTGGTTTTCCTAGCCGAATAAGTTTATTTTATTTTATCGTGTTTAGAATTTTTGTAAGCCCTAAATTGAGTATTGGACAAAGACTTGTACTATATTTATTAAATTTAGGATTGAAATTCTTGAGAGTTCAAGAAAGGATTCAAACAAGATAAGATTTTAAGGCTTCCAATGGAGGAATTTGGAAGCACAAGGTGATCATGAGATGATATTAACCGGCCATGAGAGGGGATTAGCACTATTTATGGTGCAACATGATTTTTATTTGCATGCTTATATTTATGTGATAATTATATGCTTAAATCATGAATTGCTCTAGTAGTGTTTTAGTTAATTTTAAACTAAATAAAATTGAAATTTTTTATTTGGGTTGTTTTGGGAAAATTAGCACTTTCCAAAATCTTTTAAAAAATTTGATTTTCTGAAAATTAAATATTTTATTTTAATTAAATTTTGTGGAAAGTGTAGGATTATCTCAAAGTTAAGCTCCAGAATTTGAGCTAAGTTGACCCAAATGGATTAGGCTCATTGAGCCTAAAAGAAATTTTAAAATAGATTCCAATATTATTTAGATTAAAATTAATATTGTAATATGATGATATTATGCATAGGATGTATGGAATTTAAAACTCTCTAATTTCAAAAGTTAAGTGGGAGCGGGATTTAATCTTAAATTCCACAACCTTCCATTGTCGATCTATTGTAGGTGGAACAAGTATCTCGCCACCAATCTTGGGTGCTCCTCCGGAGGGTATTTATATCACTGGTTACTAGATATAGATCTCGTATGATAGAACTAGCGGCAGGCAGATGGGGACAATCACCATTAGGAGACGGACCTCATTCAATTGCACTACTTCTAGACAATGGTATACACTTGACTAAGTGGGACTACGCTCCACCTCAGGGGTATTTTCACTTAGAGGTCAAGGATAAATCGGTTACCATATTTCATTTGGCATGAGATGCCTAGACAGTAGGATATGGTGGAAATTGTTTCCGTCTAATCAAGGTAGTGACATGATCTCTTGGTAGTGGCATGTTCTTATTGCCCCCTAAGAGAAATGAGTAAATACCTACATGGATTATGATTACCGATGTTTTCATTATATCAGTGGTTTAGAGAGGCCCACTGAGAGACTATATGAAAACTAAAGTTTAATTTTTGTTTCAAAATGTATGCACTTTTATTTATACATGAATGTTTATATTTCAGATGTCGAATGTTTTCAGTCCACTTGTTGCTATTCTTAAGGACAACAAATTAACCAGGTCAAACTATGTTGACTGGAAGAGAAATCTTCACATTGTTCTTACTGCACATGAGTACAAATTTGCCCTCATATGCCTGCCCTGATGACAGCCAGGAGCTCAAAGAAATGTACGAGAAGTGGCAAAAGGCTGATGAAATGGCCAAGTGCTATATTTTAGCTTCAATGTCAAATGTTTTACAACATCACCATCAGTCTTTTGTCACTGCTCGTGACATTTTGTTGAACCTTAAGAAAATGTTTGGGGAACAAAGTAGAGCGGCACGACAAGTCGCAATGAAACAGATTATGAATGCTCGTATGCCTGAAGGAACTCCAGTTGGCGAACACCTTTTAAAAATGATTTCTTATTTCAATGAACTGGAGGTTCTTGGGACAGACATAGATGGTGAGACCTAGGTTAATATAATTTGCAATCATTGCCAGAGTCATTCAATCAGTTCAAACTAAATTATTCTATGAATAGTATGGCTTATTCTTTATCAGAACTGATGAATGCTCTGCAAGCTGCAGAAGGTATTTTTAAGGGTCAAGGCAGTGTTCATATAATGGAAAAGGGTTCTTCTTCTCATGGAAAGCCGAAAGGCAAGAACCATAATAAGAAGCATGGTTCCACTGTCCCCAAAGGTTAGTACTAGTGGTGGAATTGTCAAGGCTAAGGGCAAGGCTAAAATCAAAGGAAATTATTTCCATTGTGGTAAGGAAGGACACTGGAAAAGGAATTGTCGAGTATATCTAGCAAAGAAGCACTCTGAAAGTATGCTTCAGTCACTCATTATTAAGAAGTGGTTGGATCTACGAATACCTGGTTTGTAGATTCTGGAGCCACTAACCTGTTTGCAATTTATTGTAGGGGTTTCAGGAAACCAGAAGACTGAGTGAAGGGGAGATATCTATCTTCATCTTGCTTCACAAGCAAGGGTAGCGGCAGTATCAGTAGAAGTAGTTATTTTGAAATAAATAATAGGAGTATTATTATTAAAGATTGTTTTTATGTACCAGAGAGTAGAAGATACTTGATTTTTATTTCAATTTTTTCAAAATCTGGGTTTTGCAATATTTTTGATTTAGAAGTTTTAATAAATAAAAATAAAAGGTTTATTTATTCTCGTACATTGATGGATAGTCTTTATTTAATTATTCTTATACCTCACTCCTTATATGATATTGAAATAATTGAGACATCAAAAACTACGAGTCCAAAATCTCTTATTATATCGGAACCTTAACGTAATGAGAGGGTTATCAGGCCATCTGATAGGTTAATGCTCTTGGGAAAGTCTGACGAGGTGATCCCAGAAGAGCAAGATCCCTCTATACTTATGAAAAGGTTACGAATGATTGTGACACAAAACATTCGGTTTGATTAGAATCTGAATGGGCTTTGTGTATACAAGAAGAGTGATGGAAGCGTGGTGGTGTTTTAAAGAAATAGTTCAGTATGGGGATATTGTTGTCACTAAGATTGCATCTTCAAATAATCTTGTAGACCCTTTCACTAAGACTCTACCAATTAGGGTTTTTGAGTCTCATATTGAAGGGATGGGTATTGATGTAATGGTAATTGGCTTTGAGTGCAAGTGGAAGATTATTGGGATTATATGCCCTATAAGCTAATTAATTAATGTTAATTCGATATTTTATTTATAAATATGATATTCATGCATTGGGCTTTACATATATTTGCATAAGATGCATTATTGTCCTCGAATTGCATTATAGGTGACTTAAGTGTGTAAATGAGATTTACACACAGGAGATTTGGGCTCACTGGTTTCTTGCACCTTGGCATTGTTCACAGTCAGTGATAAAAGTTAGGTACTTTTATCTGTAAGACTGTAACACACTTTACCTCTATTAGATAGGATGGTTTGTCTCGACCATTAGGGTAGTTGACTCTAAGGCAATGTATTAGTGTGCTTGAAGTACACTGAACTGGATCACCATAAGATCACACCATACAAATTACTGTTATTATTTTGGTGTGATTCTTATCTACTAAATACATTAAGCTCTAAATCCTAGTGGACTCAAGTTTCAGTATTGGTCACTTTGACTTACCAACATGTGAGATCTTTTAAGGTCAATACCATGGTATCTTGGATGACTAATGTTGGAGCTCTGGGAACACAAATGCTTAACATGGAATCCACACTCTTTATACGAGTTAGAATATCCCTTGATGCAATTTAATAAGTTTAATCACTGGAACCTGGCCAGGGCTTTTTAGTAAGATGTTTACTAAATTATTTATTTAGAAAAATATTTATTTTGAAAATTCTTTTATAAAATAAATTTAGTGATCATAAGGATTAAATTGGTTACTCAAGGAATATAAGAAGTAAGCATGCCTTAGGTGGGACAGTATTTATTTTCCTATGGGCTACTTATGGATATTCGGTAGTGGAGGGACTTATATATAGTTATTTAGTATAAAAGGGCCTTGTTGTAATTTCTGAATCCTATAGTACAATTACAATATTATTGTGGTGTTTATTGTAATTAATTAGATAGGATAGAGTTATGAGATAACTCTATCTCTATCTAATTGGATTTTAATTCTGTAAATGTTTTACCAGTTGGAAATATTAGGGGTCCACTAGATGGATTCCCGAGTTGTACGGATTAGAAAGTTAATTTATATTAAAACTTTTATTTTTGGAGGTTTTACAATTAGAATTCTTTTCAACATATCATTATTTTATTCTTAATTCAGTTTTATTCCTGCTTGTTTATATATTGATTGTCTGGTATCCTTCGGATCTGTGCCCGAACTTGATCACCCATGGTTCTAGAATCGAGGGGTATCACAGTTGGTATCAAAACACTCCAGGTTCTAGTGTCCTTAGGAGTGTCTTTCGTTAGAAGTCTTCCGCGTTGCGTCTCTTAAAACTTAGAGCTATGTTAGGATTCATTGTACTCTTTTACGGTTCGTTAGGAGGAGCAGCTGATGTCAATTATATTCTATAAGTATAGAATGGTTAACACTAGAAGGAGGATGGGGTCCGCAGCAACAGCGATACAGACCCAAAGGAGTAAAGGAGTATGTTATCAAGTTCTTTATCAGAAGCAGAACTCGGGATCAAAGGTTTTGTTCCGGTTGGCATTACTTTTAGAGGTATAGGCCAAGGAAGAATTTAGGTGTGTGTTTGAGGTCACCGCATGAAGGGACCAACACGATTGCAGTTGTTCTCATAAAGGAGACAAATAGGGAATAGGAGTCCCAAGAGGATTCTAGTGGAGGAAATTGTAGCATACCACAGAAAGAGGGTATTGAATCTTGTCAATAAAGGATCGCGCGAGGGTGATGTTGTTCGCTAATAAAATAGTGAACGATACTTATAGGGTTGGTGTGGATAGTTAACCTTTTGGGTTACCTTTAAAGGAGGTAGATAAAGGAACTCTTCAGGGGTTTAGGAATCGGATGGAGTTCTTCTTAGAACGAGGCAATGATTTTATATCACGTCCCGGGAAGTGTGGGAATTAGGTTGTGACAGTCTAAGTTGTTTCTTAAAGCTACATTAGATGGTTTGCATTTCGTATATAAGGAGGATGAAGGTTAAGCCTTTGGAATTTGCTGAAGCAAATGGATATGTTATGAGCTATGATTGGAGCTTATGTGTCGAGGTTGGATGATTACTTCTGGAATTGAAAAAGAGATTATGAACAAATCAAGTAAAGTTAATTTCTAAAGGAGATTTCTTTGCTAGAAGGAACGGTGCTTTATGTAAGATTCTATTGGATTTTATTGTGTTTTAGCGTGTATGCTGTATGTGTTTCATTTTGGCTAATTTAGTCAGGATCGGGATTACGATTTAGTTGGGGATACAAGCATGTGACCAACCAACTACTGTTTTGGCAAAATAACGTTAATTATGCTAGGATTTTGGGTATGTGGTCGTAAGATTTGGTAAGTATACATAACTTTAGCCAATCTAAGGAACCTAGACATACGTGGTTATCTATGAAATGGTTGACTATTTGGGGAATGGGAAGATTCCATATAAAGGGCTGTGCCACACGAAAACGGAAATGAATTTTGCAAAGTTATTAATTTAGAGTTTCGTGAATTCTGAGGACGGAATTCCTTTTGTTAGGGGGAAGAATGTAATACCCCTAATTTTCAAAAGGATAAAATGGGAATATTTTGGTTTGTTTTTCATTTTTATTTAAATTATTGGACTTATTTGTTATAAATTAGTTGATTTATTATTATTTGTGTGTATTTAATTTAATTGTTGTATTGTAATTGTTTATGTATGTTAAATTAATTATTTATCTGTTTTATGTTAATTGGCTGTGTTGCTTTAACTATTTAATTTTGCTTTAATTTAATTGTGTTTTTTTTTTTTTACTTAAACGTAGGATTAAATGACGTATGTTTTAATAGGACTTATTTGGTATATATTTTTTGTATGGTTATATAGGATTAGGGTTTTCTTTTATAGAGATAAATAAGCCGACTTATAGTTAGCTAGGAATTGGAATTAGGTCTTAGTAAGTGCCTATATATATAATCTTATATGTCTGTTAGGGTTAGGAAAACAAAACCCTTTTCACGTATTGTGAGATAGAGAGGTACAGAGACATGTAATGGGTGTTTGAGGGAAAAACAGTGGGGCGCTTGAAACTGATAGAACCACCAGATGGGATTTCAGCCATGGACTGTGGATTGAACCAAGGAAGGATAGGAGTGTTGTTCGTATGAGGAACCAAGGAGGAAGCAAATAAGTTAGAACAGTGCGGGATCGCCGGAAAATCTAGGAAGATGGCGTAGGGATTTTAATTCAAAAATCTCAAAGGCAAGTTTCATTCTGTCTCCTTCCTATAAACTTGTGTTCTGTGCATTCTATATAGTCTCCAGGGATTAATTCAACCTTTAAAACTAATAGTTGATGCATGTTATATTAGACTGTAACCTGTTTTACGTTTAAATAACTAAAATTGGGTTTTTCTCAAACTGTGTTGTTTTTTATTTAAACTTCTGTTAATCAAGTTCATAATAGAATTTGAGAAGTTTCTATGATTGTTGGGACTTGTATTGAACTTTAAGAACTTTAAAGAAACTTGGAGCAGAGGAGTGGTCTTCGCCGGAAGCGAAGAAGATAAACAGAGAAAAAGAAATTGTTTCGGTTGAAGCTTTGTTAATAAATTCATATTGGAATATGTAGGGTTTCTAGGACTTTAGGAACTTGAATAGAACCCTAGGAATGTTAAAAAGATTTGGCATAGGACATTGGGCTTCGCCGGAAGAGCAGACGACAACCGGACGAAGCAGAAATGAAGCAGTGAAGCAGAGAGGGGCTCTCAGGGGTGAGAGCCGGCTCCTAAATGGCGGGAGCCGGCTCCCATGAAGAGAGAGCCAGCTTTCCATGAGGGAGAGCCGGCTCTAAAAGCCTAGGAGCCGGCTCCAATAAAGGGGAGCCGGCTCCCATGGGAAAAAACCCCTACGAGGTTTTCTGCAATTTTTCTGAAGTTAAGGGCCTTAAAGGTAATTACTAGAAAGTGATTGAGGGTTTTAAATGATTAAAATTAACTTGTTAAAGCCTTCAAATAGTTGGTTTATGCTAAGGTGCTAAACATAAATGCATGTCATAAAACATAAGCTTATAATAGGCCTACTGTCAAGGAATGAGGAATGCTTGTTTTGCTAAGTTGTTTTGACAACTTAATTTGGACTGACATTGTAATTATTGTTAGAATTTATATCAATGATATATTTAGCATAGTTCAGTTCCAGGAATGTTGGTTATGACGTCATGTACCCTTATCTAATAAGCTGCATATTGTCGGGAGTAGTGGAAGATTAGTTGCTAGTTTTGTGTTAGCAAATTAAATGGAACTCATATAAAATACTTTTTGAAGTTTCACATGATGTACTTAAACTTTGGAGTGTCATTATATCCGACACAGAATTTATAATGGGGAATTACATAGATGCCATGAGATTTAATTATAAATTTGCATGCCGTAAAGGATATGGGAGGATTTAAATGCCAGTCATCATTTTAACATTTTAAACGAACTAGTATGGATGTGTTGTTTTGGAATTCTAGTATAATGTGCAGTTTAAAATTCTGATATTCATTATATTATGTTATGAAGGATAATTGTTGAACTGTCTTAATTTCTGTTCTGTCAATTACATGGAAATGGATGGTTTAAATTGTTTATTCTTATTTTAACAATTTAAAAGGAGGTTCTATGAATATAATCATATACTGGATGCATGATAGGAGTTTATCTATATCTGATTTCTATTATGTTGGTTCTGGATATAGTTGATGTTCATTTTGAGTGTGCATCATGTGTAGATCATATGCATTATATGTACCGGTATGGGACGGTGACATATCAGGGATGGATTAGATCAAAAAGCTAAGTCATACCCCTTTCATACATACGGAATGGATTAACTAAAATAGTTAAATCCTACATGGATGCATGTCCTGTCAACTAAAACAGTTGAACGACATAACGGATGTTTGTTTTATTTTTCTACATTAGGAAAGAATTTATATATATATTTATGGTACCGTGATACGAGCTTGAGTCTCCTGATCACGGTTAGGGTGTGTATATTGCAAAGGTTGAGTAGCTAGATATAGCTAATGTTCCCTGGTAGGTCTAGGTACTTGGCCGCTGAAAAGCGTGTTTTATATGTCACCTTCTACCCAGGCTGAACTATGTTATAGGCTAGTGAGCATCCTATAGTGTGTATTTATATATCTATGGACTATTGTAGATATTGCCGAGCTATCTAGGATGTATCTGCGTATCGGGTTTATGTACGGATTGTAGTAGGATGGAACTTGCATGTGGGCCTGACCCACCTTTATTTTTCAGGTGTTCGTGAGTACTAGGCTTAGGGTTTGATCGTGGTGATGCAGATACAGTCACTCACTCTTCCGACTACATAGGATTTTCTTTCTTATTTTGGTTTTGGATTTTAATTCTGTAAATATTTTACTAGTTGGAAATATTAGGGGTCCACTAGATGGATTCCTGAGTTGTACGGATTGGAAAGTTAATTTATATTAAAACTTTTATTTTTGGAGGTTTTACAATTAGAATTCTTTTCAGCATATCATTATTTTATTCTTAATTCAGTTTTATTCCTGCTTGTTTATATATTGATTGTCTGGTATCCTTCGGATCTGTGCCCGGACTTGATCACCCGTGGTTCTAGAATTGAGGGGTATCACAGTTAGTGTGCTTGGAGTACACTGAACTGGATCACCATAAGATCACACCATACAAATTACTGTTATTATTTTGGTGTGATTCTTATCTACTAAATACATTAAGCTCTAAATCCTAGTGGACTCAAGTTTCAGTATTGGTCACTTTGACTTACCAACATGTGAGATCTTTTAAGGTCAATACCATGGTATCTTAGGTGACTAATGTTGGAGCTCTGGGAACACAAATGCTTAACATGGAATCCACACTCTTTATACGAGTTAGAATATCCCTTGATGCAATTTAATAAGTTTAATCATTGGAACCTAGCCAGGGCATTTTAGTAAGATGTTTACTAAATTATTTATTTAGAAAAATATTTATTTTGAAAATTCTTTTATAAAATAAATTCAGTGATCATAAGGATTAAATTGGTTACTCAAGGAATATAAGAAGTAAGCATGCCTTAGGTGGGACAGTATTTATTTTCCTAGGGGTTACTTATGGATATTCAGTAGTGGAGGGACTTATATATAGTTATTTAGTATAAAGGGGCCTTGTTGTAATTTCTGAATCCTATAGTACAATTACAATATTATTGTGGTGTTTATTGTAATTAATTAGATAGGATAGAGTTATGAGATAACTCTATCTCTATCTAATTAGATAAGATAGAGTTATGAGATAACTGTATCTCTATCTAATTGGAGCTACGATAAGAATCCCTTTTGATCCTCATCTCTAGCCCTATCTAAATACACGATATATCTCTCAGGTAGAGATTCGGTAATTGAGAGACAATCTTACAGAATACAGAATAACGAGAGTGAGAGATATAGGGTTTCCATAAACCTGTGTATTCCAGGGATATAGAGGTGAAGGTTAACTTGTACATTTGTACATTTGGAACCTTAACCATGTGTACTAACCCACAAGGACTCTAAAAGTATTGGGTACCAAAGAATTCCTCTTGAGCATATTTTGTAGGTTAAAGACCTCTTCTTTCAAGAACAAGTGGATTCACAATATGGAGGGCTAAAGCACATAAAAAGAAATCAAGCCATGAATAAGATGAGGGATACACTACAATGAGATATTGATTGCTTCGGTAAATATCTCCTCCTTGTCTTAATTGTGCTTTTATTTAATAAGCATTGAATGTGACTTAATTGTGCTATGTCATAAGGACAATACTATCATTTCCACATCTAGTCATGGCATAATTAATGTGATTGGTGATTTTAACATAAATGCTACTTGTTAAAAAAATGCCTCTGTTAAAGTAGCTTATCTTGAACTTTGTGACATAAACATGCTAGCATGCATTTATTGTTAATCAAGACTAAATTTGTGAAAGATACTTGGAATTGCATGCCATCAAAGAAAGTCACCAGAGAGGTTAAAAGCTACTTAATTTGAACTTATTCTAAGTAGCTATATCTAGAAATTCAAGTTCTATTTTAATGAGGATATTTATTGGTTTTGCAATTCCAGCACAAACCAGTCTACCGAAACATAACTTCGGTCGACCGAAATGAAATAACCACTTGAAACAGTCGACTTGGTATGAACAGAGAGTTTTAGAACTAAGCTTCAAGTTATTTCGGCCTACCGAAATAGAATTCCAATTTATTTCGGCCTACCAAAATGAATTCATGAAAACCAAACCTCTAGTTATTTCGAACGACCGAAATAGAAGGGCTAAAAGAAACGGTCAGCCAATGTGGTTGCAGCATCAATACTTACAGGGCTTTTAAAATCTACATCATAATATGCATTGTGGATCACGATTAATCAATCGTCCAAATGTACAAGTTTCCTTTACCGTATTAATTGATTTGAAAATTTATTAAATGCTTCTGTTGTGTCTTCAAATAGTATAATTAATATTTACATAAGAGAAGATAATAAAAACAATTTAATAAGAAATGAAAATTTTAATGAGAAAGGGTAAAATAGTCTTTTGTGATGGATTTGTCCTTAATTACAACAAATCAATAGTTTAGGAGGGTAGTTTTTAGTTCAGGTGGTTATTTGCAAAAGGGTAATAATTTAGGGAAGTTTTTTGCACTTAACCCTAGAATATATTTGTCTAACTTAAATATTGTTTAAGTAAACTCAAATCAGAATGTAAAAAATAAGTAAAATAATAATAGAAGAAAAATGGGGAAAGACACAAACAAGTACATCTAAATATACCATGTCAATTCTTGGTTACTCTTAGGTCAAAATTAATAGACATTCATTTCTTTGAATGCACATGAATTAAAACCAATCGAAATAAGACATGGGTGTTACTTTAGAAAATGGTCTCTCTTGATATCGCAACTAATAAGAAAATAAGGATGATTTGGTCTATTAATGGGTAAACGGAGTCTTAATAAAGAAGTTAAACGCTAAGGAGGTAACTAACAAGTGTTTATTTCTATATTTTTATACTTGTATAATCATACACTAAAGTGGTTACGCTATACAACTTCTTTGCATATAAAATTTAAAATATTTTTTGAAACATGCATGGGTAAATCTATAGCACCCCTACAAGAAAAAAGTAATATGCCAACAAAGATTATTTGAAACATGCATGGGTATAATTAAATTTTTTATTATTTTTCCTACTAATATGCCAACAAAAGTTAGAATATTTTTTTATTACGGAGTAATATTTATGTAACTGATGTTAAAATTAAAACATGATATTTATTTATTTAAGCATGATATGTTAAAATTAAAACATCATCTAATAGTTTAAGCTTTTGTTTAAATTTTTATTTTTCTTTTGCTACTAATCATAATACTAAAATCAACTAGTAACACAATAGAATAATAATAATAATAATAATAATAATACTATGTCAACAAATTTTAGTGTTTATTTTTCTTTTTCTTTTTCTTTTTTTTTTTTCTTTTTTTTTTTTTTTTTTGCTACTCATCATACTACTATCAACTAGTAACACGATAAAAATAAAATAAAAAACATAATATGCCAACAAAAATTAGAATATTATTTTATTAATATTTATGTGACTGATGTTAAAATTAAAACATGATATTTATTTATTTATGCATGTTTAAATTTAATTTGGGTTGCAATGGAATAACAATATCCTATACAAACACATACTTAAGATGTGTGTATATTATTCTCCTTACGTTTTTTAATTATATTTTTCAAAATAATGGTATATATAATCATGAATATCTAATTCAAAAATCATATACCAAAAAAATATAACACTATTCCACAAGGCTTTGTTAGAGAAGTGGTTACAGAGATATGGGAACAAGGTAGCCGCTATATCCATTTCAAAGCACTTCTTCCCTTTGCTACCATTGGGGCTCCCTAGCTAGGCCATCTTCCTTTAATTTGGGGTTAAGATTTGAAGACTTGCACATTTCTTGATGGTGGATTTAGGTTAAAAAACCGAGTTAAATAATTCTCCATATTTAGTCTATTGTGTGATTTTTCATTTCTGATATTTCTTGATTGTTTTTGTGCTTTTGTTGTGGTCTGCTGTGGCAACACAGATTAAACACATATTTCATAGTTTATTCTTAAGTATGGACATTATTCACACCAGTCCAATACGATAAATAATACAACACATGCTTAAACCATGCATATGTTAAATACGTACACAACCAAATACTGGTAGAGCAATACTTCATGATCAAGGATAAACCTCGATGAGAGACCTCAAACCCAGTATGGGGGTTGTCTTGTAGTCACTGAAACCAGCATCAAAGAAGAGCTTTCCCCATTCTTTCTCGTTTCTCTCTCTACCAGTCACCAAAACCATCATCAGCATATCAAAGAAGAACTGAGTTTCTAAAGATTCATCATCTCCTTTCTCATTTTCCACCATCATGTCTATGATAATCACCTTTCCTCCCTTGTCCTTGCTCGGAATTGCTTCTTTGCATTTCTTTAGTATCTTCACGCTCTCTTCGTCGCTCCAATCATGCAATATCCACTGTTTGTCATTTGCACTCAAATTATCAGAAGAATAAATTTTCCAAAATCATGAATGAAAAATGTGAACAAGATCGAGTGCAGTTATTTATGTGTTTTTTTCGACATGGATTGGATATAGCATAAATTTCATGTGAATGAGACGAGACAGTTAGTAAGAAGTATTTTATATTGTTATCTATTTATAGCTATAGGTTGGCACTGTCATATATTAATTTTTTTTTTGAAAAACAAGAATAGCATATAGAACTAGAAAAAAGGTTTGACACTTCAGCATGAAGGTAAGTTTAGTTTTGAAAAAAGGGCAGTTCCATTAGCATGCCAGTTCTAATGAAATGAACTATGTATAACACAAAGAAAATTCTATCTGTATATACCTTTAAGAGAACAGCATCAGCAGGAGGAATTGCCTCAAACATGTCCCCACCAACATAGTTCAACTTCTTAGTCCCTTGCAAACCATCAACCACATGTGGTAGATCAAACACAGTGCACTGCAAATGTGGGAACCTATTGGCGATGGCTTTCGCGACAGTCCCTGTGCCACCCCCAACATCAACCAATGAATTCAACCCCTCAAAAACGACCTTACAATCTTTGACAACCACGCTAGTAACCAACCTTGCATCACTAGCCATGGCATCATTAAAGAAATGGTTCAGCTTTTGTTCATGGCCTAAGTAGTCCCAAAATGTCCTCCCATGAGCCGTGTCAAACGGCGTGGGATCGCCATTTTGGAACCACTGGCTCACATAATGCCATGGCTTTGTCAGAATAGGATCAAGCATGGCTAACAAAAATGGTCTCACACTCAATGGCTCGTCCTTGAGGAGGAGCCGAGACGCGGGTGTGAGCAAATAACCATCTTCTTCTCCTTCATCATCATCTTCGGATGCCTTCTGCTTCACAAAGAAACCGGAGTGAACTAGAAGACGCATGAGGCGATAGACACCCATGGATTTGGCCTGGCTGATGTTGAGCACTGCAACAAGCTCAGACAGAGTCATGGGTTGACCATGCTTGTGGATGATGTCTGGTATGCCAAGTTGAACTGCACATTTTAGTGACATAGAGTTTATGAAGTTGAATATGTGGTTCCATATGTGAGATTGAGAGTGAAGCAGCTCTTTATCAACCTCAACATTGGTCATCATATCCATCTTAATTATGCTTTCTAATGCTTTTGCTTAAAACTCAACATTGATCTATATATATATATATATATAGGAAGTGTCAGAAGTACTAGCAAGCATGAGCAGAAATAAAAAATAAAAATAAATAAAAAGATAGTTTACCCTTTCAATTTTTCCATAATTTTTTTTTAATATAACAATGGCCATTCATTTTCTATAGAAGTGTCATTTTCCTTCCATTAATTACATGGGTCTCATTAGTCAGAGCTGGATCTGCTAAATCTGATCTTTACCGCATTTATTTTTTTTTACCGCATTTGAAAATCAAACAATTATATATTTTCATATATATCAACTCTACATTAATTAATAATTTCTTTATAAGGAAAGAGATATCCTCAACAATTGTTTAGATGATTATTAACTCAAAATAACATATATATATATATATATATATATAATCCTGCTATTTACCTCGATAAATAAAAATCTACTATTTCACCGAGTTTATGTGACTATCTATGTGTCAAATATAATGGAACTCATTTTAAAGAATCCTCCTATTTACCCCAATAAATAAAAATTTACTATTTCACCGAGTCTATGTGGCTATCTATATATCAAATATAATGGGACCCATTTTAAAATATAAGGTAATTAACTATTTAAAAAGTTGTAATCTCTTTTCTAAGTTCATCTTAATATAGTATTTTTGTTGTAAAGTTTCAATCACCATATATATCAAATTGTATATATATTATATATATATCACATTGCATCTCAGGGGTGCACACATTTCGATATGGTCCGATTTTGAGGATTTTTTGAAACAAACCGCTCCCTACAGTTCAAAAAAATCTAAAACCGAACTAGACCATTTGAGCCATAGAACCAAACTAGACCAAATCGTGAAAAAAACGGTTTGGTTCGGTATAATTTCACGGTTCTAGTTGAATTTTTTTCCTCTTAAATTGTATATACAACAAAAATTTCAATAAAAGTATTCACATTCCCGAATCTAAGACTAAAATAGAGAGAGAAAAAAATAGGTAAAAGTGGGTGAAATAGACCCAAAAGTTAAACCATAGAAATGAACCAATTCGACCTAACTGAACTTTGAAGAGGTACCATCCTGTGGTCCTGCATACCCCTTCCTTGGAACCATTCCCAGTCAAACTTTACTCTTCGCCAACCAGCATGTGTGTCTTCCTTACTTCAAGGGTCTTAGGAATTCGTCAATGCGGGAAGATAGAAGAGAGCAACATGAATAACATAACCCGAATCATCCCTAATCACCATTCCCCCACTGACTTCCCGAGAAGAAACATTAAAAGTTGCATCCACATTTACTTTAAGAAAAAAAAAAAAAAAAAAAAAAAAAACACAACCCTTTGGGGGAGGTCTCCAACTGAAAAATCTACCTTACATAGTAGAGAAATAGGAATTATAGAAGCTCTAACAAACTCCCAAAATTGAGATTCAGCCTTCATAGCTATATCCTTAGCATTCCATCAGAACTTTTGAAAAACCCACTCAACTCTAACACGCACGATTAATTAAACTGGTTAATCGTGTCGACACATTTATGACCCAAATTTATTTAAGGTAAATTCAAACTCGTTTATCTCGTGTCGTGTTCGAATCGTGTTGACAAGTCGTGTCAAATTTTGTCACCCCTACTTTTTATTATGAGAGGGCGGGTGTACTTTACAACAAAATGATATGGTATGCAAGACAATCTCTATTTGGGTTTATTTGGTTAGCATGAAGTAGATAGAAAGGAAAAGAAAAGGAAAATATTTAACTTTTTTAGAAGTTTGGTTAGCGTGAAAGAGAAAATTTTCTTGCATTTTGCTTAATTTTCCTCAAATTTTTCTGACATAAAACAAAGGGAAATTTTACTTTCCCGTGAAAATGGTGCCTTTACATCTTAATTTCCTATTATGCCCATGTCACCCTCCTCACTTTCTCCACAAACTTCTATAACAAGTGAGTTTCATTCTTTTGTAAATTGCTTATAAGATTATGTAAATACTAATTTAATTGTATATAGTCTTATATCAAAATTAAAATTTTATATATATATAAATCTGAGTATTTAGTAACAAAGCATTGGGTAAAAAACTAAGTTAGTGTCTTTACATATACAAGTTTTTTTATTAAAATTTAATTCATATATATATTTTTTTATACATAGACTTCTCATGACTTTAGGACTCAATTACTGAAATGTACCAAACTCATTTAATTTTAACTCAATATTAGATATACCAAATTAATTTAGTTTTAACTCTACGTATATTGTATTTTATTTCTATTAGACTGAAGTTTTTTTTTTTTTTTTTTTTTTTTTTTTTCTACGATTAAAAGTATATATATTAACTTCAACCATTTATCCTCAAGAATTTTCAGAACAAAATTTTTTATTAATTAAACTTATACCTATAATCACATGTATCTAATTATTAAACATGAACACAAATACTATAATGTCCATTAATTTATCTTTGAACTTAAAATTTTAATTTTATTTATAGTTCTGGAAATATGATAGTATCTCAAAAAATACAAAGTAATCTTATAATTAAAAGGGTAGTTTTGGAAACTACAATCACTTTCTTTTCACTTTCATTCTTTTCAAATTCACAAGACAATATTTTCTCACAATTTTATTAAAAATTATTCTTACTAACCAAATAAATACATAATAGAAACTTGATTTTTTTTTTTTTTTCTTTTACTTTCACTTTCCATAAAAAATTTATATTTAACCAAAGGGACCCTTTAAGAGTTATTTCTCTTTAACAAGAATCAAATTACAACCCACACTAACAACCAGAATCAAATTACAAAACAATGATGGTCAAAATTGACGATGCAGCTGTGCTCGTGGCAAACTCAATTCCATCAACAAACAATATTGCATATTATTTCTCATTTATTTAATTCATCAATTTGAAAAAAAATAAATTTAATGTTTTTAATATGCGTGAAAAAATATTGTAATACGACAATTAAACAATTTGTCCCAAAATTTTTAAGGTGTTAGGAGAATCTAATTTTTTATGGCACGTTTTAAATATTTTTTATTGTATTAGTAAGAGTGATGATAAGAATTTTGAGATCAAACATTTTTTTATAAAAATAAAAAATAAATAAATAAATAAACAGAGAGAGGAGATTGAGATAATGATGGCTTAGTTATTTTTTTTTTTATAGAGGACGATAAACGCGTGCATGTGGTGCGCGTGGGTGAGGTGTAAGAGGAATGGATATTTGAGCTCGCAGTCGTAGGCCACAAAAGTCTCTTTATACGTGTCGTTAATCATCTGAAAAACCACACACTGATTGGGATTAGTGGGTCCCACTACCAATATTTTCAACGAATTTAAAAGTTGAATGAGAATCGTCAGTCCACAATGATTCGTACGTCAAAGTGAATGCGGTGGGGATTCCGTTACGATGCTCTCCGTCTCCCATCCGGTGTATGTATTATTTATAATAGCAATAAAATTACTCCTAACTCCACTTTTCACTTAGGGTATGTAATAAGTTTTTTAAATTCTTAAGTTATTCTTAATGGACGAGTAAAATCTCGTGATTTTTTTTAAAAATGGTACACACAAATATATAAAACAATTTAATTTTTTAATAATTAAATTATTCTCATATCATCACAATAATCAGGAAAAATACTACACAAAAGTACTTTAAAAATTATCAACGGACAATACTCCTTAATCCCTATTTTCATACTTCAACTCAATGTTTCCTTCACACTTTTACAATAAGAATAATAGCAAAATCAATCCCCAATTTTGTGAAATTGTGAACTAGCAAATCACCTATGTAGTAATGTCTTTTTAATTGAATCCAACTTCTATAACTTCAATTCCTTATATCCCTTTTCAATATATTTTTAATTTTTCTCTCTCTTGCACGCTTGTATTGATTGGTTGTGCAATGTCCGGTCTTTTAAGCTTTCTAAAAAACTTATGTAACAAGCTTTCAGCTGATGACTCCCAGACTAGAAAGTCTTAGGGCATTAGGTGTAAAGATATTCTTAAGGACTTAATTGTTCAAATCAACTAAGTTACAAACCTAGACAAACCAAACTAATTTATTTTAATTTCTTTTTCTTCTTTTTTTATCATCCTTACCCCCCACTTTTCATGTTAACACTCTATACTTATGAGACATGAGACCTGATTACTCCATAAAATGGCTAAGATTTTTTTTTTTTTTTTAATGTCATAGTAATAACCGTCAAAGTTCACCAATACATATTCATCTATAGTCATCAGAATTCAACTAAAAATATAAATACCGATAGATAAAATTCTAGTGTGCATGTGAAATCCATCAGGGACGGAAAAATATTAGAACTCCTATCATACTAGATAGTGGAACCCACATAAGATAAAAAAATTAAAATTAAAATTAATAGGACAAAATTGTCTAATGAAAAAGAGTTACCTAAAATATTCAACCTTACTCCGAACACAGTTTTAAAAACTCTAAATTCTAGCTTAATTCAAACGTTTTACTAAACTAAATTTGGTAACTATTCAAAACACTTATAATGGTTACCAAACACATTTAAACCCAATTTTTCAAAATAAAAACGTTTTTAAACAGTAGAGAAGCAATCCCAAACGTGCTCAATTACATTGTGTGCTTAATGTATACCTAATATGCAAAATTATAATTTATCAAAATAAACGAGGGAACCTTTCCCTACCCCAAAACCATTCAATTACCCATATAATTGTTATGAACGATGCGGGATGGAGCGTGTACTCAATGAGGCGAGGTGTTATGCGATTCCAAGATTCAAGTTCTCACATTAGGCGGGGACATGCAAATTGTTTACCCCTCTTTTTAGAACCTAATTTTTTTGAAATTTAATTATTATTTTTTAAAAAATAAACAAAGTGAAGATTTAAAGTGAAATCACATTTTTAAATTTAAATAAACTTGACTTTAATTAGAAAGACAAAAATCATGTTTTTCTCAATTTGAACATACTATATAAGGCAAGCACTTGATCCTGGCTCGGAAGGAACGATAGCCAGTCGATAATGAGGTATTAAAATACCCTTTTAGGCTAGTTTGGTTGCATGGATTTGGAGCCTTTGAATTGGAATTACTTGAATTGGAGAAAAACAACTCACTAAATTGAACTAAATTTTTTTCGAATTCCACTAATACTAATTTCAATTCCAAAACTCCAATTTTATGGAGCCGAACATAGCGGAATTGGAATTAAAAAAATAAAAAATAAAAAATTAGTTCAATTTTGTAAGTTACTTTTTTTTAATTTTAATTTCAATTCCAATTTCAAGACTCCAAATCCATACAGTCGAACATAATTTAACGAGGTAATCTATGATATTGTTTAGGGTGCACCGTCCACACACATTCTTTTAAAACGGTGACTCAATTCGGGTCCACATGTATTGGTTCAGTTATAAATACGGATCGATTCAAATATAGATTGAATTTTAGTGTATAAAAAATTTCCATATTGCATATAAATACATACTTAGGCTTCGTATGATTGGTCCATGTGTTTATTTACAATAAGATTAACATACAGGATTATAATATATATATATCCTTTTAAAAGAAAACAAAATAAAGGATAGCAATTCACATGGTTAGAAGAGCAATTTTGCATTATGACTTCAATACTTCAATATGACATTATTTTTTGTGTAACACCTTTTTTTTTTTTTTAGATATATATATGAAATTCAAATTAAGTGATCAAACACTAGAATTGTTTAATTAATTTTGGAGGGGCTTCGTTTATTTGGAGATAAAATATTTTTTTATTTTTAATATTTAATTGTCAAAAAATATTTATGAAGAAAAAAATTAAAATTTAACAAAAATAAATTATTCAATAATACTGAACAAATTATTTTACACGTCACTTAATAGACTCGAAAATATATATATATATATATACACATACAACACACTACGTATATATTAAGTCGAAAAAATGGAGCCTAGCATCACATCAGCAAAAATATTTTCAACTTCTTCCTTCAACTAGTTAAGGCTAAAAGACCAAATCATAGCTATCACATCGGCAATTTGGATAAGAAGTGTGTGAGAATGGGAGGCGATCAGTTGTTATTGTTTCACATCATAATCCTCTCTCTCAGCACCTTCGGACTTGTGAACCACATACAACACACTACGTATATATTAAGTCGAAAAAATGGAGCCTAGCATCACATCAGCAAAAATATTTTCAACTTCTTCCTTCAACTAGTTAAGGCTAAAAGACCAAATCATAGCTATCACATCGGCAATTTGGATAAGAAGTGTGTGAGAATGGGAGGCGATCAGTTGTTATTGTTTCACATCATAATCCTCTCTCTCAGCACCTTCGGACTTGTGAACCACATACAACACACTACGTATATATTAAGTCGAAAAAATGGAGCCTAGCATCACATCAGCAAAAATATTTTCAACTTCTTCCTTCAACTAGTTAAGGCTAAAAGACCAAATCATAGCTATCACATCGGCAATTTGGATAAGAAGTGTGTGAGAATGGGAGGCGATCAGTTGTTATTGTTTCACATCATAATCCTCTCTCTCAGCACCTTCGGACTTGTGAACCACTTAGTGATGCTTTAAGTACAGGACCCACCTTCATTATCAATGGCTAATGTTGGTGAAAATAATAATAATAATAATAGTAATAATAATAATAATAATGTTAAATTTCATATAATCATTCATTCATTCAATCAATAATAATAATAATAATAATAATAATGTAATAATAATCATTTACCTTTTATCAGTATCCCATATAAACTCTTTCCAGGTTTTATAATTTCACTTAATTCTTTTGTAATCGTACTTATTTTTCCTGTCAGTGATTATAGGATCAACTTTGCCCTTTCAATACTTGAAATTAAAGCAAACATTTCAGAGGTAAAAACGATAAAAATAACACACTATAGGGGAAGTAAACTAGATTATGAAATATGGAGAGGTTTATGTAAAATATTAAGAAATCTCATAAAAGTTAAAGTGAAAATTACCCTAATAATAAAAATAATACTCTCTCTATCCCAAAATTCTTGGCCTTCTTTCCTATTTGAGACGTCCCAAAATACATATCTCATTCAAAAAAATAGATTTATTATCTTTTATAACATTCTCAATTATTTAATATTAAATTAATGGCTACAATTATTATTATTATTATTTTAACAAGTACTCACACAGAGTGGTGACTTTCAAAGTAATTGAATTTTAAAAATAATAATTATAACTTTTAATTAAATATTAAACGGTAATGTCAAATTTAATATATCACAATTCATTTAACAGGTCAATCATAAATTTAGGAGTAACTTGATAAGTTTTGTTAGTTCAATAATTTTAAATTTTTTTATAAATTTTATGCACAATTTTAAAATTAGAGGAGAGTTTTGTGATTTTAAAGAGTAATAAGAACAAAACAAAAGAACACACACTTTAAGAACGCCATCTGTAGACAGTAAAATTTTATGGACTTTTGTTTTGATAAATTTAATCATTAAATATGGGTCTCATATTTAATTAAATTATTTAATTGACCCAAACTTAGTCCATTTAAATTATTTAATTAGTCCAACCCAGATGATTAAATAAAAAGATAATTATTCCTAATAAAATATATTTGGAATAATTATTTTATAGATAATCATCACAATATAGCCGGCCCGGCCCAGTTATGATTTTGTCTTTATCAGGAGAGGACACGTACGTGTCATCTGATGAATGCTCAAATGTGACGCATTTTAGCACCTAAGTTAGGGTATTTTAGTCCATTCATCTATCTTACTTTCATAATTTAAGTACTTATTTGTGTTTTTGCCTATTTGAGGTCAATAAAGTTCAAACAAGCTAATAAGAGTCATTTAGCTCAATTTTGGAACTAAGGAGCAAAGTTGGAAAGAAGCCAAGAAAATACACCAAAGGAACTTCGATCGATCGAAGGGAATCCCGATCGATCGAAGATGTTTACAATCGATCGAAATGAGGCGGTGCCAGCTCAGCAAAGTGGATAAGACCCATAAGATATTTTTGATGCTATGTCAGCTTCGATCGATTGAGAATATTCGATCGATTGAAAATACTGCTGGCAGTGTGCTGTCTAATTTTTGAGCGCGCCGATCTCTACCTAACTTGTGTAGTTGCAAATTTTCTCCAATCATAGGCTGTATTTCTGACTTAGTGCCTACTTAAAGAGGCTTGTAATTGATTCATTGAAGATAGATTGAAAAGTAACAAAAAAAATAATATAGAGTTCTCTTACCAAAAAAAAATGATAGAAATATTTTCTCTCTAGAACTAGGATTTTGGGAAGAAAACAAGGATGAAGATGATGATGCCAACCTCCAAGCTAACCCTTGAGGGTTCCATGACCACTACAATGAGTGGTTAAATCCTTCTCTTGGGGCTAGAGATAGCCCCTAGGCTTGCTTCCTAAACCTAACTTTTGTGTATTTTTTGGGATTTTAGTTGTAATTGATGTTTTAACCATGAATAAATATAAATCTTGTAATTTTTACTTGATTTGTATGGATTAATACTTTCAATTGATCATTTATTTCTATCCATATGTCTATGTATGCTAGAATTTGTAATGACCCGATCATTTTACTTCATTTCCTTTTCTCCACTTTTTCGGAATATTTTTTTTCCGTTAAAGTTTCTTTGCAAAGTTCGGGTTTTAGCCCTTCGTGTCATTTTGAGTGCTCGGGAATGATCTCGACACTCTTTCTTGTGGATGTCTTGTGTTGTTTCATGAGGGCTGTGACATCCCTTCACCTTTTTCCACACTTTGTTTTTTTTATTTTGTTATTTTATTTATTTATTTAATTATTTCTTTTCCGGTTAGAGTTTTTTTTTCGCGTAACCTCACTTTTCGTGTTCGGTTTTGCTTCCACTTTTGCATGCACTCATGATACATGATTTCATTGACATGTGTATTTTTACTTTCCTAGAAATGCATGCCATTAGTACACTTTCTTCCTTAGAGGTGTGGATGCACACTTTCTTTGGAAACTTTCTTCTTTTTGGGGTTACTTGTATAATTACTTAAAGTAATTTTTTTTTTCCTTAAAAACCATTTTGCAATTAAGTTTGCAAGATATTTAGAGGAGGGACCTACTTGTAAATATTTTTGGGCCACTTTGAGATTTTTACATTAAAGAGGAATTTTTATGTAATTGACCATTCTTGTGTGTGTTGACTTTAGTGTAAGACCACATAGTGAGTGGAGGATTTCTATTTCCTCCACTCACATTTTATCACACCTTATTTCCTTCATCTTCCCCGCCTTTCCTTGAAACCCTCTCTTGACTCCATTAAAGGATCTTAGAAACCTAAGCTTTGAAGTTGATTTTTAAGGCCCTTCCACTTACATTTAGCCTTAGCCTTGGAAATACTTTTTGTTCCCCTCATCCTCCTCTACATAACCCTTGAAGAATAGATCATTTGGAGCTTGCTAGCCTTAGATTCCAGAGATACTTTTCTCTAGTAAGGTAGGGGGTGTTCTATGTTTTTTTTTTTTCTAAGGGATTTACTTGCTTTTGTAGTGAAATATAAGTTATATGTATATCTTTTATTAATTTAAGAAATTAATAATTGATTTTAACTTGCATATAATTCACTTTAGACTTGGTAAATGGCATTGCCATGACTTGATTTTTGTTATATATTAATTTAGGATGATTTAAATGAGTTTTCAAATCTAGAGATTTAATTAATTTAATTTGATTTAAATTCTACTTAATTGTACCCTACTTGTATTCCATTTTAGACTTGATATATGACATGGCCATGACTTAATCCTTATTATATATTAATTTGAGAATCTTTGGACAACTTTTGAAATCTAGAGATTTAATTAATTTAAATTAATTAAATTCTACATATTTATATCTTACTCACTTTGTAAAATTGATGTAATATTTGCAATCACCATAGAATGGACATTCACATATTTTATTTTGAGAATTTTTTGGCAACTATTGAAAATTACTAATTTAATTATTTTTATGTTAATTAAATTCCACATGTTTATATCTAGCTCACTTTGTAAAATTGATGTGATATTTGCAATCACCATGGAATGGACATTCACATATATTATTTTGAGAACTTTTGGGCAACTATTGAAAATTAGTAATTTAATTATTTTTATGTTAATTAAATTCCACATGATTATATCTTGCTCACTCTGTGAAATTGATGTAATATTTGCAATCACTATGGAATGGACATTCACATATATTATTTTGAGAATTTTTGGACAACTATAATTTCTAGAGAAATTAATTAATTAGGTTAATTAATTTCTACTTAGTGTTGTAATGAATTGGACTTATATTTCATGGGACTTTTGTCTTTTTATCATGCATCATGACTTGTTGTATCTTGGTTTCATTAATGTAGTTAATGAACTTGCACAATTGTCTTGAAGTGATTTAATTATTCATGTATGGCTAAACAAATAATTAAATCATGTATCTTATACTAGTGGTATATTTACATCAATGGATTTTATGTGTTATATATCCTAGTTTGTAATCTATGTAGATGCATCCTATGATTTCTTGACATTTCACATGCCATTATAGTTGAAGACTTAGGGCATGACTTGTGTGTTCCAAAATCTTGATTGTGTATGGAATGCAGTTTAATGCATTACTTGTATCTTGATACTATCTTGACTTGCACAACTTGTTAATTTTGGAAACTCGACGATATCAATCAAGACTTGACATGGCTAGAACTTAGTTCTAGTACGGGAGATAGAGAGCTTCCTGTATTAGAGTGCACACTAGGAGAAGGTACCCATGGGTTAGTAGCCCAAAAGTGATCCCGAGAGTACAGTTTTAATCCAGGTCATATCCGAGTATCCACATTGTTTGATTTCACTCCTTAAATTTTAAGTGTTATTCCTTGAAGATTTAAGAACCTTTTCGTGTTTTATGGAATATTCCAACCTTATTTCATTGCATAGATTTTATGCTTCATCTTTGATTTCACTCTTTAAATTTCAAGTGTTGTATTCCTTGAAGATTTAAAAACATTTTGTGTTATATGGAATATTCCAACCTTATTTCATTGCATAGACTTTATGCTTCATCTTGGATTTCACTCTTTAAATTTCTAGTGTTGCATTCCTTGAAGATTTAAAACTTTTTCGTGTTATATGGAATGATCCAACCTTGTTTAAATTACATAGACATCATGTTTTATCCTTGATTTTACTCTTTAAATTTCAAGTAGTATTTCTTGAAGATTTAAATCTTGTCGTGTTGTGTGGAATGTTCCAATCTTATTAAATTTCATAGATATCGTGATTCATGTTGCTTCATGTTGATATGACTTAGGAATGATCCTATGTAAGTATCTTGACTTAGATTCTAGGTGGCATGAACCGTTTCTGTTATTATCGCATTCTAGGTTACAATTTGATAACTTTGGATACCTATATCTCGTTGTGTTACACTATATGCTCCTATGTTGTTTACTCGCATAAATATTATAGTTTATGTTATAAATGCTGTAAGGTAACTTAGGATGTTCCCTGAGTCTCACTTTTGACATAGACATTAGGTGGCATAACCCTTTTTGAATTGTTTTATGTTAACATGATAACTTTGTAAAAAGTTAGGTCTATGCATACTCATTCTCTACGAGTAACTTATTTACTCACCCCAATGTTAACGGGTAATTTTTCAGGTGAAGAAACGTTGTTTTGGGATGCACAACATCACTAAGCGTACTTGAATATCATGGAGCATTTTTGGTTTATTAATATGCACTTGTTAGCATGTTATACTTTATTTTGTTCTATTATTTCAAAACATGTATTTATTGTTCAAGCTATGTAATGTGCACTAAAGTGCACCTTTTGTCATTCATTGGACGTGTATGTAATGAGGCCAAAGGCCAAAGACATTTATTTAATGTGTACACTAATTTAAATTCATAGTTGCTTATGGAATTTCATGAGAATTTTGGCGTTGATAGGTCGTATTTTGTATATGATATGCTAGGAGGCCGTGGGCCATTGGAACACGTGTATTTAGGCTAATTACGTTTGCATGCATGATCGTTGTTGAGCTTAGAGTCATATTTTACAAAATGAGTACTCTATGGATTTATTTTGACACTTTTCTGCACAATCTAGTTTAAGGGCATTTTGGGTATTTCTTTTAAAAAATAAATTCCGACCTTGATATGGTCATTTAGAAAATGTGAATTTAGGGGGGGTTTCTTCTTCGTGTTTTTCCATAAAATGTTGTCTTGGTCTCGGAAATCCGGTGCAAAGTTCATTTTTCTGGTTTATACCATTTTCTTTAAAACTTAAGATTTTAGTACTTGGTACTATTCATTGACTTTTTTTTGAAAAATGTGTCGACTGATCCGAAACTTCCGGGGACCTTGTGGGTGTATTTTAAGATTGCATTTTCAATTTAGGCAATTTAAAAACCTCCTGAAACCCCCATTTCCTTTCCTTTGGCAGCAGCTCAGAAAGATTTTAACCCTCTTGACCAGATTTTCTTGGGGGCATTCTGGACATTTCACAACACATTTTTTTTTTTTTATTTCCATCCATGGTGCCGGGTAAAAAGCTTGATTTTAAGGGGGGTTTCTTCTTTGAGTTTTCCCAAAAAAGTCTGTTTCGATGCCCTTTTTTGCTCTCAGTTGTAGCAGCAATGGGTTGACAGCAACAGTAGCTGTCATGGCCCTCGTCGGGCCGCCGCGACATCGTTTCTTCTTTTGGGCTTTTCTCCCTCGTTCGGACTCCAAATTGAGTAAAAAAAATTTTAAACTTGACTAAATTTTCGTTGTTTATCCAACGGTGCGCTTGGTTATGCCAAGATCTTTTTGAATAATTACCAGTTTACCCTTTTTAATTTATATGGCCGTTTTTCTTTATTTTGTCGTTTCTCATTCGTCCGGACTCCGAACCATTCGATTCTTGAGTCCATTTTGATTAGTTTTTCATTATTTTTCTAGCGGTATGCTCGGTAGCACCCGAATCCATATTTTCAGAAATGACCATTTTACCCGTGGGGTTATTTTCGTCCGGTTTTCTTGCAATTCACTTCTGCTACTTTCTTTTGAGTTCCGTGACTTCATGGGAAGTCACGGATGTGTCTCGGGAATAATATACATTCTAGGGACGTCATTTCCATATAAAATAACTATTTTGCCCCTGGCGGCTTATTTGTTATATTTCTGATCTTTTACTTCCGCGTCAGTTCTCATTGAGTTCCACGACCTCATGAAAGGTCATCAAAGTATCTTTGAGGTGTGTTATGCCTTGGGAGACCATTATCTTATTTCTTGCTTCCGCATCTGGATCCGTTATCGGGTCAATCTTCGGTTTATCACAAGACGCACTAGCTTGAAAAACCAAGGCCGTCACAGAATTGATGTTCATACTCATTTCTTGATAAATTGTGCCACACCCTTAGTTTAATTTTCATGTCACTAGCTTAGTTGTAGTGTAATTGCTTTAATTTCTTAGGTAGGTGGACAATCCATTCTTGTTGTTTGATATTCCATGCTTATAAGTGCAAAGAGTACATTTCTCTAGATTTTTGTGTGTGCACTAATTGTGTTTAAATTGAATGGTTATTAGTCTCATTTGATATGTTGTGCTATTTATTAGATTGACTAGACAATTTATGCTTATTTGTCATCCATCATACTTTGTTTTCAATTAGTAATACACACACACACACATTGTACAATTTAAATTTCCCCATTAATTTACAATTGCTAGTGTTTGGTGAAGTGAAGCTTAGTGGTGAACTCTAAGTCCTAAGACCTCATTCTCATATATATTTCCCTAATTTCTAGATTGTTATTTACTTGCATTGTTTAAATTGAACCTTAGTTTAATTAATCAATCAAACCATCTTTTGATCATTCGACCTACTAATCCATCTTTGATTCCAAGAATACCGTTCATTTCCCTTGGGACGATCCCTACTCACTCTAGCTTCATTAATAGTTAGTAGTGGTAGTGGTATTCTATAAATTCAAACTTGGCCACAACAACATATCACACCACTTTTGTGCAACTAGGTGTCGACCGACGACCCGCGCCATCATCATCTTATTAATCCAAGAAGCCTATAAATAGAGGCCTAGAAGAAGGAGGAAGGGGGGTCCAGATCCCAGAGAGAAATACAGAAGCTCTGCCAACATTCAGTCCCAACACCCAAACCTGAAGGGGAAGAGCAACAAGCACATCAAATCGTGCCGTTCTTCATCCAAATTCCACGGTGATTCAAGATCAAGCTCGTATAGCCCTTGAATAACAACAAAGGAAATCGAATCAGAGGACCTTATTCTTTGTAAAGAATATTACAGAGGATTGTACTCCAATTTTCCCAAATTAATAAAATTCTATTATTTTTGCTCCCTATTTTGTTCTTTATTTGCAGACTACGAAATTTGTGTGTACAAATTTTTGGCACGCCCAGTGGGACATCCTCTGCCTCTCGTCTCTTTCTTCTACATCAAATCCTCAACAAATTCATCATCAGATTCTATGACTTCCAACAAGATTTAGACGAAGAGCAAGAATACCCCCAAGGACATTGCAGTCATGACGGACGACATCATTACCACCACAAAAGGTGGCAAGAAGGTTGCAACTTCGTCAAGTGGTACTAACATCTCTGCAAGCCCAATGATGCAGAACATAGCCAAAGCATCCATTCCCACCAAAAGGCAACACGATGCGATAAAAGTAAATTCCGTTAAATCTGCCAAATCTGTCCACGTAACATCTCAAGCTCATACCGCCTTCACCTCGCTGGGGGCAAGGAAGAAGGTTCCTACAACCTCAAAGGTTACTCTAGTCACAAGTTCAAGCTTAAGGCTTGTCCCAAGGCCACAAATCTCCTCTAACTTAGTCATTATGCCAGTCATGATGACGAGTACTACCTCGTACAAAGAGCAATTGGAGAGTATGGCCAGTACAATTGAAAGATTACAACTCTCTCTCAAGGAGTAAGATCTGAAAATTGCCTCGCTAATAGAAAAGTTAAAATTGCATGATGACAATGCTGAGTCAAGCAAAGGCCGAATTCCTCATTCAAATTCTATACCAGAGATCACTCCAATTGGCGATCACAATGATATGCCCGCCAATCCAACAATTGAAGCTGCCTCTGTCACCTCATTTTTTGTCTAACAACTTCAAGACATGATAGTGAATTGCATAAAAGAATAATACAGTGGCGTTCCTCAAAGTGCTCGCATGTTCTCAAAGCCTTACACAGAAAGAATTGACATCTTAAAAATGTCGGTTGGGTATCAACCTCCAAAGCTTCAACAGTTTGACAGAAAAGGCAATCCTAAACAACATGCTGCACACTTTGTAGAAACTTGCGGCAATGCTAATACAAACGGAGATCTCCTTGTCAAGCAATTCGTTCGTTCCCTCAAAGGGAATGCATTTGATTGGTATATAGACCTCAAAGCTAGAGGTATTGACAGTTGGGAGCAGATGCAATGAGAATTTCTCAACCGTTTCTATAGCACTCGTCGTACTGTAAGTATGTTAGAGCTTACAAATACAAAATAGATGAAGGGTGAACCCGTGGTTAACTACATCAACCGTTAGCGAGCTTTAAGTCTTGACTATAAGGATCTTTTGTCTGAAATTTCTGCAGTTGAAGCATGTATGTAAGGCATGCGCTTGGAGCTTCTTTATATCTTACAAGGGATTAAGCCTCGCACGTTTAAAGAGCTCGTTACTCGAGTCCACGACATGGAGCTTAGCATAGCAAATCATGGTGCTAGGAAAGATGTTCCAGATATACCTGACAACCTTCAAGAAGATGAGGGAAGTGAGTCTGAAGAAGAAGACAATATACTTCCTACCTCGGATAACGAAATAGCATCATCTTTCATTATAAGCATCAACTCGAGCGACTTGTATCAAGAAACGCACCATGCTATAATAATGACTTCAACCGAAAATGCTAAATCACAGAGGGCATTAAGTCAAGGAAACCAAGAAGAAATTCCCCAAAGTGACGATGAGATAGTCCATACCCTTCAGTATAGGTTCGGATTACCATATGATTCTTGCAAAGTTGAAGAATAATAAAAATTGAAGTGCTCCCAAATACGAGCCTAAACTGTCGATAGTGCTCCCCGATACAAGTATAAACTGTCAATGACACTCCTTGATATGAGTATATAAACTATTTGTCTGAAGAAAAAAAAAAAAAAATCAAGAACTCCTTGATATGAGTTTAAACTGTCTCCCAAAAAAAAAAAAAATGACTCTTTGACATGAGTTTAAACTGTCTACATGAAAAAAAAAAAATCAAGAACTCCTTAACACGAGTATAAACTGTCTACCTGAAAAAAAAAATCGAGAACTCCTTGATACGAGTTTAAACTGTCTCCCAAAAAAAAAAATGACACGAGTTTAAACTGTTTACTTGAAAAAAAAAAAAAAAAAAAAATCAAGTTTTTCTTGATACGAGTTTAAACTGTGTACTTGGAAAAAAATCAAGAACTCCTTAACACGAGTTTAAACTGTCTACTTGAAAAAAAAAATCAAGCACTCCTTGACACGAGTATAAACTGTCTACCTGAAAAAAAAAAAAAAAAAAAAAAAAAAAAAAATCAAGAACTCCTTGACACGAGTATAAACTGTCTACCTGAAGAAAAAAAAATTAAGAACTCCTTGATACAAGATATCAAAAGGGCTAGTCTCAATTTGTTAACTTCTCTTGCTGTCAAGATATTATTGTCACTCATCATGCAATATCAAAAGTGCTTGTCGTACCCTGTCAACTTAGCACACCACCGAATTGTAGCTGTAAAGAAAATTTTGGTCTGTCGCCAAATTGTAGCTGCAAGAAAGAAATTAGGCCCACGCCAAAGTGTAGCTGCAGATAATAATTTTAGTTCATCATTAGAATTGTAGCTGCAAAGAAAAATTTTATCCGTCGGCAAAATGTCATTGCAAAGGAAAAAGATCTTTAGCTTTTCATTGAGTTGTCGTTCAAGAAAAAAATTCTACTCACCGCCAAAGTGTTGCTGAAAAAGATCTTTGGCTTTCTATTGAGCTGTCGTTCAAGAAAAAAAATTTACTCGAGGTATTGCTGAAAGTGGTTTTGCATGTCCAATGAAGTTGAGAATTTAATGTTAACTCCAATGGATTCTTCATTAATCTGATCAAAACCAAAGTTGGTGAGCTCACAAGAAGATATGCGGGACTACTCTAGCCAATGATGGTACGGAGGATCAGAGTGAAGCGGTTTCAATGCAAAGCGGCCAACAAGAGAAGTTCTAACATCCATAGTAGTTCCTTTCTCTTTGGTGTCGTTCTCTCGCTCCAAAATGGTGATAGTATGGGGCTTGAAACTCTTGAAAACGCCATGGTTGACTAGCACCCCTAAAAAAAATGGTTGTGATGAGCGCTGAAAAGTGCGTATTTAAACCCTTTTAAGCTTAGGTATTCTGGAACCTTTATCTATCTTATTTTACCGTTTTGTATTGATTTCGTGTTATTTCCATTTTCAGGTACTTATCCCCAAAATAAGCTAACTCAGCCAAATAAGAGCATAATTGAAGCAATTCTGGGATGAATCAAAGAAATGAGCAAAGTATAGCAAAAAGGAAGCAAATGGTGGAATTTCAACAACTTTGATCGATCTCAAGAAAAGTTCGATCGATCCAACTTTCATCGATCTCAGCACTTCAAGATGGATCTGATCCATGTTTGTCCCTGTTCAAAGATCTCAAAAGTTCGATCGATCCAACTTCCTTTTCTTATCGATCGAACATTCTTGTCCTTACTCAAATGATTGATCTTATCCAGTTGTACCACCCTACCAACCGCTTTTGTCCTTTTCTCAAAAATATCTTCAAAATATCTCAGATTTGTTTTTATCCAAAAAGGCGCTACCATCGTGGATCGATCAAGCCTAAGTTCGATAGATCTCAACCATGTTCGATCGATCCAAGTCCAAGGTTCGATCGATCGAACTTCCTCCAGTGTAAAAAAGTTAAATTTCCAGCTCACAAAAAGTTGTCCTTTATCCAATCATTGGGGAATATTTATTGTACGACCCCAGCTCATTTTGGGTGTCATTTGACCTACCTATATAAGGATAAGGATTACTTTTTACATCATATCATATCATACCTTGTAGAACTCTGAGGGAAGAAGTAAAAGAGAGGAGGAGGCTAGAGACACCATTGGAGACTTTTCATCAACCAAGGAGCAGATTTCTTCCATGGAGCTTGCCCTTGAGGGTTGGAGGACATCATCCATGAGTGGCTAGACATCCTCTTGGGGCTAGAGTTAGCCCAAAGCATGCTTTCTACTTCTTGACTTACGTATTTTTGAGGGGATTTGTATTGTGATTCATGTCTTGACACTTTTATATATATAGATCTTGTTTCTTCAATGATTTATGTGGTTTAATGCTTCCAATTGATCATTTCATTCTATCCATATGTCTATGAATGCTAGAATAGATTTTCATGTGTTTCTCTCTATTTCTTGTGTTATTGATGCATGTCTATGTGTGTTGATGCTATAGATCTAGAGATTGTCAAGACATAGTGCTTAATGACATGTTCTTGTGGTTTATTTGATGGTTCATACTCATTTCTTGATGGATTGTACCTCTCCCTTAGGTTAAGTAGCTTAATTTCATGTCATTAGCTTAGTTGTAGTGTAGTTTTTAAATGGGATGACAATCCATGCTTGTTGTTGATGTTCCATACTTATGAAAGCAAGTAACATGTATCTCTAACCTTGTGATGTGTTTGGATTATGAGCTTAAAGAAAGGATTAATGGCTTAATTTGATGTGTTGTGCTATCCACCATGTTGTTTAGACAATATATGCTTAATTTGTCATCCATGCTTGTTAAAACAACCACACACACACACTTTGTTGCAATACATGTTCTTCCCCTCATTAATCATTCATTAAAGGTGTAGAAAAGCTATGCTTAGTGGTGATCTCTAAACCCCAAGATCTCTCTCTCTCTCTCTTTTATTCTCTCTATTGCATTATTGCTTACTTTAATTTAAATTACATCTAGTTTAATTCAACCAACCAACCACTATTTTGATCACTCGACCTAGTAACCCTAATTTTGATTCCTCAACCTAATACGACACTCAATCCCTTGGGACGATCCCTACTTGCCGTAGCTATATTTTTAGTAAAAGGTAGTAGTGGCAATTTCTAACTGTAAAATTTGGCCACATTACATAAACTTCGGAGTGCGACCACTAAGTTTTTGACGCCATTGCCGGGGATTGATTGATTAGTAACGTCGTATTTGTGGAATCAATTAGGAATTAGTACTCTTTTGATCGTGTATTTACTTTGTTTTCAAGTTTTGTTACTTATTGTGTTTGTTCTTGTTTGACAAGGAGCATTGGGCTAAGAAGGTGAGCAAAGGAGTATTCCAAGCAAAGGAGCTAAGCAAGTAAGGAAAAAGGCTAAAATTATAAATAAAAAAAAAATTGCTAAGCTAAGCTATAAATTTGAAGTTGAAGTGCTAAAGGACTTTTGTGAGCTTTTCTTTACTCATCCTTTAGTTAAATCATTAGCCCGCATGGAGGCTTGTATTTCAATTCTTAGATAAATCGTGAGCCTACGTGGAGGCAATTTACTTTTCTTGCATATTGTTAAAGCATGGGAGTATGGGAACATTGTATGTGGAAGAAGATTGTTGATTGTTGATTTGTTATGAAGGAGAAGTGCTTGCTTGTTTTGTTGTGTTTCGTGTGTTGCTAGAAGTCTTGGATAGTCCTTATCACATCATTTGTCCTAGGCATTCACATGGAAAATCTAGAGGGTAATCTTGGCTACTTAGACCCACGTTTCATGCAAAACCCCTTTCTTAATCAACATGGTTCCGAAGTTCAAGCTCCAATTTCTCCAATGGTCCTTCGTGATCGTTACAATCTTCATGCATATCATGCAACTACTTGTATTGTGTTGCCTAATTTTGAAGCAAATCAATATGAAATCAAGCCTGAGACTATTCAAATGTGTCCACTCTTTTATGGCTTAGATAATGAGGAACCCTACAAACATCTTAATGAATTCTTTGAAATATGTTCCACCGTAAGATATATGGATGTCCCGGAGGAAGTTCTTAGGCTACTTCTCTTCCCTTTCACGCTAAAAAATAAAGCAAAGTATTGGTTCAATACTTTGGGGGCAAATTCAATAACATCTTGGGCATAAATGCAAAATAATTTTTTTAAAAAAATTTACCCCATAAGTTTGACTAATGTTTAGCGTGCTTTAATTAGAGAATTTTCTCAAAGGGAGGGGGAGTGGTTACATGAGGCTTGGGAAAGATTGAATGACTTGCTAAGCAAATGTCCACATCATGGCATTCCAAAATGGCAAGTGGTTCAATATTTCTATGAGAGCCTATTCGACATTCATAAGGACATAGTCGATACATCATGTGGAGGATCATATTTTGGAAAACATGAAGATAGTATATGGCACCTCTTTGAGAAAATGAGCGAAAACTCATTACAAAAATATTATACTTCTCGGTTTGACCATAGTTCAAAGGAAAAGAAGAGAGATTTACAAGTATGTCAAGTAGAGAGTCCATTAGAGATTGTAGCCGAGGTTTAGACTCTCTCTCAAAAACTTGATCAATTCTTGTTGAGTCAAAAACCGGTTATAAAATCACCTTCTTTTCATCATACTTCTCATCCTAGTGAGCCATACATGACATGTTCAAGTGTTTTACATACCACTTTCGATTGCCCCCATGGACATGCATTCAATGAGCACTTTAAACAAGTTAATGCTACATTCACTCACCCTTACTCAAGTGCATATGTTCCAATGTGGAATGAAAATCCGAATTTTTATCAAGCTAAAAAGTTTCAAAGCAAATATATTCCACCTCATAAAAGGGAAGGAGGTTCCCAAGGATTTGTTTTTTCTTCATCTTATGAAAGAACCAATCACTTTTTACATCCTCAAATGTATGATTCGCAAATTTGCTCTTATTATCCGCATGCACTTTCTAGCCATTCTACATTTGAAGATAAGGTTTTGGTAGCTTTGGGTAGCTTAGAGATGAATACCAACTTGTTGCATTCCCATTCTCAATCCATATCAAAGCTAGAAGCCCAAATTGGGACCATAGCTAATGCATTAAATGCAAGAGAAATTAGGAAATAACCTAGTCAACCCGAGAGGAATCCAAAAGCCCAATTTTGTGTGGAAACAAACCCTACATCGGGGTGTTCTTCCCAAGCTTAAGTGCAAGTCATCACCACCTTGAGAAATGGTAAGCAAGTGGACAATAGGGTTGAACTACCAAAGGAAGATAGTGAATCGGTGCAACCTAAAGTTGTCACCCATCTAATTCCCAATTCCACTCCTACTTCCTTGAATGAAAATGTTCATAATCGGAATTCTCAATCATCTCCATCATCTCCTCAAATTGCAAAGTCTCATGAGCCAAAAGCTTCGTTCCCTTATGCTTTAAAAGAAACTTCACCTTTTGGGAGGCAAGAAGGGAAAATACATGACATGATGGAAGTTTTTAAGCAAGTAAACATCAATCTTCCTTTTTTGGATGCCATTAAGCAAATTCCACCTTATGCAAAATTCTTGAAAGATCTTTGCACACAAAAGAAAAAGAGCAAGGGACCAAACCCTAAAAAAGTGTTCCTCAAGGAGCAAGTGAGCTCTATTATTCAACAAAACACTCCACCTAAGTTCAAAGATCCCGGTGCTCCGACAATCTCATGTGTGATTGGGAACCATGAAGTTCGTAGAGCTCTTCTTGACTTAGGTGCAAGTGTTAATTTGATTCCTTACTCCGTGTATGTCCAACTAGGCTTGAATGAGTTGAAGCCAACCTCAGTGGTGCTTCAATTGGCAGATAGATCCGTCAAAACACCTAAGGGCATGGTTGAGGACATCCTCATCAAAGTTGATAAGTTTTACTTCCCGGTTGATTTTGTAGTTCTTAATACCGAACCGGTTGCCAATCCCACCAATCACATCCCAATCATCTTGGGAAGCCCATTCCTTGCCACCGCAAATGCAACCATCAATTGTAGATCCGGAATTATGGACCTTTCATTTGGTAACATGATAGTCAAGCTTAATGTTTTCAACGCAAGTCGACATCTCGTAGATGAAGACGAGTGTTGTCTTGTAGATGTGTTGGATGAGATTGTTGAAGGATCAATTCCTACCATGGTCATGAAGCAACCATTTGAGGATAACCTTTCATCTCTTCTATCCGATGATCCTCTTACTTCTTGTCTTCTTGAAATGTATGGAAATTGTGGGTTTGATGATGAAAAATCAATGTATGAAGTAAGCAATCTCATGGAATCTGTTGCAAGCTTGGATTTTCCATCTTGGAAAACTCCAATAGAACATCTTCCTCCACTCTCTAGCACTCCACCGGTCTCATCTTTAGTTTCTCCACCAACTCTTGAGCTTAAAACTCTACCTTCCAATCTCAAGTATGCATTCCTAGGACCAAAGAAGACTTAACCCTAACATGAAAGAGGTAGTTAAAAAGGAAGTTGTCAAACTCTTAGATGCCGGAATCATTTACATAATCTCCGATAACAAATGGGTGAGTCCAACTCAAGTAGTTCCCAAGAAATCGGGGATTACCGTGGTTGAGAATGCAAAGGATGAGGAAATCTCTAAGCGTACCGCCATTTCATGGCGTGTATGCATTGATTACCGCAAATTAAATGCTGCCACTAGAAAAGATCACTTCCCTTTGCCATTCATTGATCAAATTCTAGAAAGATTGTCCGGACAACAGTACCACTGAACTTCGTGGATGGTTAAGAAGGAAAAACTGTAGATCCATTAGATGGACGTATTGAAGATGGAAAAACCTCATATTAACTCTTCATAAGTTCTGATCGGTGTAAGGATCGCCACCCTGCATTTACGACTTGCATGTGTTAAACATCTAGGCGGGATGGCTTCCTTGATGGCTATTCGGGGTACAATCAAGTAGCCCTTGACCCATTGAACCAAGAGAAAACCACCTTTACTTGTCCATTCGGCACATTTGCTTATAGATAGATGTCTTTTGGTTTGTGCAATGCCCCCGCCACATTCCAAAGGTGTATGATGTCAATTTTCTCGGACATGGTGGAAGAGTATCTAGAAGTGTTCATGGATGATTTTTCTGTCTTTGGGTCTTCATTTGATGTATGCCTCAAAAATTTGGATCTAGTGCTTAAGAGATGTTGTGAAACAAACCTTGTTCTTAGTTGGGAAAAGAGCTATTTTATGGTTCAATAGGGTATCATTTTGGGTCACGTCATCTCAAGGAGGGGGATTGAGGTAGATAAATCGAAAGTGGAGCTTATTGCTGAATTGCCACCACTTTCAACGGTGAGAGAGGTTCACTCCTTTCTAAGTCATGCCGGCTTCTATTGCCGATTCATAAAAGACTTTAGCAAAATTGCTCGACCCTTGTGCAATCTCCTTGCCAAGGAAACTCCTTTTGTCTTTGATCAAGCATGCCTAGACGTTTTTCATAAACCGTGTGATTTATTGTCATCTGTTCCTATCATGCAACCTCCCAATTGGTCATTGCCATTTGAAATTATGTGTGATGCTTCTGATTATGCCATGGGAGCTGTTTTGGGCCAAAGAGTAGGAAAGCTTCCTTGTGCCATCTACTATGCAAGTAAAACTTTCTCGGGAGCTCAATTGAATTACTCCACTGCCGAGAAAGAATTACTTGCCGTAATGTATGCTCTAGATAAATTTCGATCCTATCTTTTAGATTCTAAGGTGGTTGTTTACTCCGATCATGCTGCCTTGAGACATCTTTTGACAAAGAGAAAAACAAAACCTAGATTGATTAGATGGATTTTGCTTCTTCAAGAATTCAATTTTGAAATCAAGGACAAGAAAGGCACCGAGAATGTAGTTGCCGATCATCTCTCTAGGTTATCGATAAAACCTTTCCCTAGTCCACCAATTCGTGATTCTTTTCCGGATGAACAACTTTTCCAAGTTTCTAATGGACAAATGCCTTGGTTTGCCGACATTGTGAATTATTTAGCAATTGGCAAACTTCCAACTTCTTGGTCAAAGAACGAAAAGAATCGTTTCTTTGCCAACATCCGGAATTACTATTGGGAAGATCCTGTCTTATACCGTTATTGTCCGGATCAAATTGTGAGGAGATGTATTCCGGAGTGCGAGATTCCAAGTGTTCTAGTGTTTTGTCACACTCTTGCATGTGGTGAGCATTTTAGTGCAAAGAAGACCGCCTTGAAGGTTCCTTAAAATGGGCTCTTTTGGCCCACTATCTATAAAGATGCCTACAATTTTTGCAAGTCGTGTGAGAGATTTCAAAATATGGGTTCAATATCGAAAAGAGATTGATTGGTTGGTCAATCATACATCAACCTTCGCAATAGCACGAATCATTGTAAAATAGGGCTATTAGTCGGGTAAGTCGAACCACTGGGACTGCGCTAGTCTAAGGCAACCTAAATGTCTAGAATCATTCTTAGAATGATAAGGGGTAATAAGGGTTTGTTTGTTTGTCACTAAACTATGCAAAGATGCATAAACTAGTAGATTGCAAGGAATGTAAAGAGGTGAAATGCAAGTAGACAAGACTAGGGAGATGAATCCACACTACACCCTAAGTACATGCTAGATTAGGTCTAAAATTGGGGATTAATAGCATATATGCAATGGTCAAGAAATATGAAGCAACTCCGTTGCTTAATAATCATCAAGAAGTTCACTTAATCAAAACAAGAATGATCCATCAAAAGCTACCATAGTTGAACTACTTAAACTAAGTTGTAGAATCAAATACACTATCTCAAGCAAAAGACCATCAAGCTTTCAATCAAATGGTGAAGCACATGAAGGTAGGAATCAAGTATAAACCATCAAAGGACATACCTAAGCAATGGAATATCAAGCTTCAAAATCAACATGCCTTGAAAAACATTCATAGTCTATATTTTCATTGTCACTATGAAAATAAAAGCAATAAGATTGATCCAAGAATCATCAAAGATATGACAATGAACTTACATCAACCATTTACACATTAAAATTCATTACAAGAAGGAATATGCTCTTAGACTATGAAACTACCATACATTATACATTATAGTCCCCAAAAGTATAGCCTAATCTAGAACATAATCAAAAGAGGAGGCTTCATCACCTCCCTAGATGGAGGTTTAGCTCTCCATTGATACAAAAATGGAAGAAGAAGAAGAAGAATACAACTTCATTTTCGAGCTCTACTGTAGCACTCAAGAACACTCTCTTCCTTGCTCTCTTTTCTCTCCTCTAATCTTGTAAGAATGAAGCTTAGCTAACATATATCTGGCTCCCCTCCTTTGTAGACATCTTATCCACCCAAAAAGGCCACCAACCAACATCTCCAACCAACCATTAAAGAGGAAAATTAGAATTGAGGAACCCAAGATGCAAGTGGCTGAAAATGGACCATTTCCGGATGCAATTCTGCCCCAATTTCGAGCATTCGCAATAAGGGCTCGAGCATTCAAAATTGGAGCAGAATGCTCCATTCTTGCCTTGCTCCGCCCGGACCTACTTTGGTAAAACGGCCATAACTTTGTGCTCCAAACTCCGAATGTTGAAATGTTTGAATATTTGGAAATCTAATTCAGAGCTCTAAAAACTTTATGTTTTGGTGGAGATCCAATTCTCAAGTCTGGTTGGTCGAAATTGAAGAACAAGGCAGAACTTCATTGCTGCAAGGCAGTTCTGAGAACCTATGATAAGAAGATCATAACTCTCTGCTCCGAACTCCGAATGATGAACCACTTGAAGATTTGGAAATTTGATTCAGAGCTCTAAATATGTCATGTTATGATGGAAGTCCAGTTCTCAAGTTTTCAAGGTCAAAATGGCGAGCAAAGTTCAGGATCTACTGCTGCCAGAAATTCAGCCTTGTGCCTTTTGATGGCCAAAACTCCACAAAGCATCCTTCTTGCTTCTTTTTGGCCAATGGACCTAAAAATATACAAAAACATGCAAATGAAAGTAATCTACATAATATAAGCAAACAATGGACTTAAATAATGCAATTAAGGGCACTTGAATATGCAATATTCGGCGCTTATCACACCCCCAAACTTACATTTTGCTAGTCCCTTAGCAAAACTAGAATGAAAATACTTAATGAAATGACAACAAATCTCCTCTTTCGTGAGAGCAACGGTTGCATTTAGCATATGCAACAAGCCTTTTAAACCCCTAGGCATCCCTAGAGGACGAGTAAAGTCTCGTGAGGGTTTAACAGAAATGATACCCACAAACATCAACATGGTGCGTGAAGATGCATGAAGCTCATTTGAAAACTTAGAATATAGAGAACACTGGAGATGGAATCATTATGAAGACTACCTTGTGTATATGAAGCATTGATAGAACAAAATGGTTATTCAAGTTTCAACTTTTATGCATTAGCATCATAGTCTAAATAAATACTTCTCAATTGTCATATCTGTAATAGAAATCATCTCAAGCTTCAGTGAAAGTGGATTGGATTCTCAACATGCGGCTTTTACTTTCTTTTCCAATTCCAAGGCACAAGTTTTCAAATCATTGAATTCCCTTTTAAATGAAGTCCCTAAGGCATGAATTTATTACAGAACAAAGCTGACAATTTATTGTAACTCAGAAGTGAAACATAGAATGGTTGTGCAATGCTGAAATCCTTTAAGCTTTCTAACCAACCTATGTAGCAAGCGTTAGGCCAACAGCTCCCAAACCAGATGGCTTTAGGGTGTTAAGTGAAGAGATACTCCAAAGGGCTTAATAGCTCAAGTTGGAAAGGCTATGAACTCCAGCGAGCCATGCTTATTACAATTTTTTTGAATGACCGTGCAATGTTTAAGTTCTTTAAGCTTTCTAATCAACCCCTGTAGCAAGTGTTAGGCCAACAACTCCTAAACCAGACGACTTTAGGGTGCTAAGTGTAGAGACACTCCTAGGACTTAATAGCTCGAGTTGGAAAAGTTACGAACGTCAACAGGTCATTATTTTCTTTCTTTCTCAGGTTTTTTTTTTTTTTTTTTTTTTTTTTTTTTTTTTTTTTTTTAATAGATACATGCCAAAGGTATCCATCTATCAGGTTTATCAAATCAGATTAATTAGGCCAAGGTCAAGGTCAATCAAGTTGCATGCCTCACAGTTAAGTTTCCAATGTGCATCTGTGCATTGTGAAGCATGGAAGAGAATGATACTTGAAGATAATCTAATTGAAGCATTTATACAAACCTTTTTGAATCCATATGTTCATTTCAGATTTTTCTCAATTCAAAACTATCATTTACCTCTATACACAAAGTATTCAACACATGCTTTAATCTCCAACAAATTCCAAAATCATTGCTTTCATTTTTTTTTTTTTTTTTTAAATTTTCAGTTTTATACAAATCTATTTGAACAAAATAGCAAATGCAAATACTTTACAATATACAATACTGTACACTATACCCCCAAACTTGAATGTCACATTGTCCTCAATGTGAGAAGACAAGTAAATGAAAATAAGAACATAGAGGGTTAAAGAACAATAATACCAAGTGGAGTGACGAAGGCGAAGATGGTCAGCTATGTGAGTGCGCAACTGCGTCCCCCAAACTTGGACAGGAAAACCTATCGAAACACAACTACTATACACAAGTGAAAGCATAGGTATCATAAGAAAAATCAAAACATAAATAAGAATACAAATATGTATGTTAAAGAAAGACAAAGTTCTATACAAATTTTTTTTTTTTTTTTAGTATAGTTAGTATTAAGTGTAAATATATATATATATATATAGTAATATTATTATTATATATATATATATATATATATATATATATTGTTTTTTGAAGCATGCATGAGGGTGGTTTGCTGCCGAGGGGGTTAGAGGAAGAGGGTGGTTGAGGGGTGGTGAGGTGAGGTGGTTTGCTGCATGGTGGGTTGTGGGTATAGTGCTGAGAGGGAGATGGTTGATGGAGGAGAAGGTGATGCATGGTTTGCATTGCATGAGGGTGAGAGAGAGAGATGCCAAGAGGTAAAAGAAGAAGGTTGATGGGGTGATGGGGTGGGATGTGGTTTGCCGAGAGAGGTGGCATTGTATGGTGAGGGTGGTTGTGGGTGTAGGTCTGTATGGTGGTGAGGTGAGGGGTTGGGTGGTTGTGAGTTGGGCATGCAGGGTCGTGGCTTGGTGGGGTTGGTTGTGGGTTGAGGAGAGCTCGGCATGGTGGAGAGGAAAGATGCCGAGAGAGAGAGGGTTGGGGCATGGAGTTGGAGGCCTCAGATTGATGGTGGTAAGAATTTCGAGCACTCAAAATGGGTTCTTCGAGTGCTCGAAGGACATGCAGTAAGTGAGGGAGGGAAGCTGCATGGTGGTAACTTGGGTTGAGAGAGAGAGAAGGTTTAAGGTTGAGGGGTGGTGGTTTGGTGGAGGGATGCCGAGAGAGAAATGAGGTTGGGTTGGTGAGGAGGTTGATTTGCAGGGGCAGGCATGGAAGTTGAGGTGTGATTGTGTGGTTGAGTTTGCATGGTGTTGATGGGGTTGCATGGAAGTTGATTATGGGTTGTGTATGGAAGAGAGAGAAGCCGAGAGTTGGGGTTGCATGGGGTGGGTTGGGTGGTTTGTTGTTGAGGTTGCCGAGAGAGAGGGTTGGTTGGTTTATGGGTGATGGCCGAGAGTTGGGAAGGTTGGTTTGAGAGGGATGGTGAGAAAGTTGGAGGCTGGTTGGTGCATGGTTATGCATGTGGATGGGGAGTTGGCTGCGAGAATAGGAGTTGAGAAGATGGGTTGAAGAAGTGGATGAGAGACAGAAAGGTTGGAGGTGAAGCAAAATTCGAGCAATCAAAAGTGGGTCTTCGAGTGCTCGAAGATCCGGCAGAAGGCAAGATGGTTGGCGCAAGGAAGTTGGAGCACTCGAAATGGCTTTTTCGAGTGCTCGACATTTTGGCAGAGAGTGAGGGTTGGTTGGTGCATGGAATTCGAGCACTCAAACCAGAATTTAGAGTGCTCGAAATGAGAGCAGTAGGTTCGGCATTGTGGGTGGAAGAATTTGGAGCACTCAAATTGGAAGCTAGAGTGCTCTAAATGAAGGCAGTGAGCTTGGGATTGATGATTTACATTTAGAGCACTCCAAATGGGAGCTAGAGTGCTCTAAATGAAGGCAGTAGGCTCATGGAATCTTGGTTAATGCCTTGGAGCACTCGGCAGTGAGCATTGAGGTTGAGAGATGAATTTTTGCATGCATTGTAACATTATGTGCTTCATTCTTATGCATTGTGAATGTGAATATGATCAACTAAGAGCTGAAGAATTGATAAAACCTTGCAATATGCTTCCAAATCAATGCATGGATAGAATAGTTTCACCTTGCATGCATGGATAGAAAGTGAAACTTGGCATGGAAAATTATGAAACTTGGCACATTATTCTAATGCAATACATGGATGGACTTGTGGGAAATTTTTTTTCAAAAACTTTGCAATTGCAGGGATGGAAAAATTGCCAAGCTCTAAGCTTCAATGCAATGCATGGAAAATTTTGAAAATTTTTCATACTGAGCAATTTTTCTCCAATGCTTGGATGAATTTAGGAGAAAAGAAAAAAAAAATTGAAATTGCACATCATCTCAAATGCATGGAAAAATTTTTAAAACTTAGCAACTCCATTTTAATTCAATGCATGGAAAAATTTAAACTTTGCACTTCATCTCAAATGCATGGATGAAATTTGGGAAAATTTTGAGACCTTGCAACTACTCTCTACTGCATGAATGAATTTAAGAAACTTTTCAAACTTTTGCAACATCACACAAATGCATGGATGATTTTGAGGAACCATGATCCAACAATGCATTGAAGATGAGAGGCTATGCATGTGAGTGCCATGTTGAAAGTCCGAAAAAATTGTCTGATAGAGCCGGAAACTTGCGGGAATGAAAACAGGAGTTGAGAAGGTTTAATAAGCCGGTCTAAAATTGCAAAACACAACTGAAGACCATTTTAGAAAAATCAAATTTTTGGCTTATCGAAACCATTTCCCAGAAAATTTCAAGGCACGAGCAATTTAAGAAGGTAGAGAAGCTTGGAACATCGAAAGAATTTATTCCCTTGCTTTGCTAAATTTAATGTCGATAGCTAGACGAAGTTAGAGCAGGTACTAATCCTCAAAAATCTCGATAGCTAGACACACCAAGATCAGGTTAGTCCTCCTTACCCTATACCATGTCTCTTAAGAGATTCAAGCTTCCCCAAATAGGATAATTCTTTTAAAAGCGAAGGAGGAAGAGCTTGAAGACAAAAGTGGAAAAGAGGTAGCGGAAAGACCTCAACCCACTCTTCATCCTCAATGAAGAACTTTGGATTATGGGGCTTATTTGGATTATGGGAAGATGGATTAGGTGAAGGTGCACCAAGCAACGACTTATGAATGGTCATATTGAGCACGGGAATGCTCAACAAGTTACCCTTCAGACTTTCAACATCCTCCTCACACTTATCCGGTGGTTCGGGCTCAATAGCTTGAGATAACTCAGGAGAAGGAATGAGAGGAAGTGCAAGCTCCCAAGAGAGGGATACATTTGATGTTGCCCAAGGAAGAGAGAGAATAGGTGGAGGAATATCAAACAAAGAATTTACCTCCAAAATAGAATTGTCAACATCAAAATCCTCATAATTGAAATGAGCTAAGCAAGCTTTTAGAGGATCCTCCATTAAAGGAGCTGCATCAAGCAAAGGATTATGTAGGGGCTGTTTTAGAGTAGGGTAGACAATCTCTACACCATTATTTCCCTCATTTTGAACCACAAATTCTTCCATTTTATGAGTGGCAACAATTTGATCTTCAACCACCATTTCATCATTTTCATATGTGATGACTACTTGATCATTCTCATGATGAAAGTTACTAGGAGTAATCTCATCATTCATAGAATTTTCTTTTGGATTGGCCACAAGTTCAATGGAAAATTCTTCGTCATTTTCATGATTTAGAGCATCAGCCATTTGTTGAATTTGGGCTATTTGGTCATCTAAATCAACTCTAGATTGGGAATGAGAATAGGCGGTGGATTGCATGCTAACAATGTCATCCAACATTTGCTTGTTGGACTCCATCATTTGCGTATGCATAGACTCTATCATTTGTTCGTTGGCAGCTATTAACTCATCCAATGGAGACGGTAGAGAAGGAGAAGAAGAAGGTTGGAAATAATGATCATTGGGTTGAAAATTGGGGTGAAAATGTTGCCCAAGAGATTGTGGGGCTGAATTTCCTATGTCAAGCCACAAGAAGTTTTGATGATCTCCTGAACCCGAGTTATAACCATTGAAGTATGGATCCCTACCCGGTTCAGAGAAATTTGCATTTGGTTGCTCTAGATAAAAATCCGAGAATTGTCTCGTTGGAAGACAATCTCTTGTATGATGTGTATTACTAGAGCAAAAAGCACAAAACGCATGTGGTGTGTAGAATTGAGTTGGGAGATAATTATTCTCCATTTAGGAGTAATTCAACAACACACAAAGTAATCAACACAACACTTCATCACCATAACCTCCACATATGATATTCCCTTTCTCCTCAATTATCAAGACAAAAATTAAATTGGCCACGACAAGGACCGATGCTTGAACACGAAATTTAAACAGGATAAGAGCCTCAACAAGGGCTTCACAACTAAACTAAAACTAAATTTAACACATGCACAATATTCACAACTCGAAACTAGAAGTCACGAGACTTACTTAGGGTCCTCTAGACTTACAATTTGCTAGCATTCCCACGGTAAGCTTCGAGTCCCTAGAATCTTACAACACTTAAAACACAAAGATGGTCAAAACACACAAGGAATATTCACAAGACACAATATTCACAATCAAACTAAAATTAACCCTAGAACTTTGGTCGCTAAACCGTTTGCAGTCCCCGGCAACGGCGCCAAAAATTGATCAGTTGGTCAATCATACATCAACCTTCGCAATAGCACGAATCATTGTAAAATAGGGCTATTGGTCGGGTAAGTCGAACCACTGGGACTGCGCTAGTTTAAGGCAACCTAAATGTCTAGAATCATTCTTAGAATGATAAGGGGTAATAAGGGTTTGTTTGTTTGTCACTAAACTAGAAATGTAAAGATGCATAAACTAGTAGATTGCAAGGAATGTAAAGAGGTGAAATGCAAGTAGAGAATACTAGGGAGATGAATCCACACTACACCCTAAGTACATGCTAGATTAGGTCTAAAATTGGGGATAAATAGCATATATGCAATGGTCAAGAAATATGAAGCAACTCTGTTGCTTAATAATCATCAAGAAGTTCACTTAATCAAAACAAGAATGATCCATCAAAAGCTACCATAGTTGAACTACTTAAACTAAGGTGTAGAATCAAATACACTATCTCAAGCAAAAGACCATCAAGCTTTCAATCAAATGGTGAAGCACATGAAGGTAGGAATCAAGTATAAACCATCAAAAGAGGTACCTAAGTAATGGAATATCAAGCTTCAAAATCAACATGCCTTGAAAAACATTCATAGTCTATATTTTCATTGTCACTATGAAAATAAAAGCAATAAGATTGATCCAAGAATCATCAAAGATATGACAATGAACTTACATCAACCATTTACAAATTAAAATTCATTACAAGAAGGAATATGCTCTTAGACTATGAAACTACCATACATTATACATTATAGTCCCCAAAAGTATAGCCTAATCTAGAACATGATCAAAAGAGGAGGCTTCATCACCTCCCTAGATGGAGGTTTAGCTCTCCATTGATACAAAAATGGAAGAAGAAGAAGAAGAATACAACTTCATTTTCGAGCTCTACTGTAGCACTCAAGAACACTCTCTTCCTTGCTATCTTCTCTCTCCTCTAATCTTGTAAGAATGAAGCTTAGCTAAGATATATGTGGCTCCCCTCCTTTGTAGACATCTTATCCACCCAAAAAGGCCACCAACCAACATCTCCAACCAACCACTAAAGAGGAAAATTAGAATTGAGGAACCCAAGATGCAAGTGGCTGAAAATGGACCATTTTCGGATGCAATTCTGCCCCAATTTCGAGCACTCGCAATAAGGGCTCGAGCACTCGAAATTGGAGCAGAATGCTCCATTCTTGCCTTGCTCCGCCCGGACCTACTTTGGTAAAACGGCCATAACTTTGCGTTTCAAACTCCGAATGATGAACCATTTGAATATTTGGAAAGCTAATTCAGAGTTCTAAAAACTTTATGTTTTAGTAGAGATCCAATTCTCAAGTCTGGTTGGTCAAAATTGAAGAACAAGGCAGAACTTCATTGCTGCCAGGCAGTTCTGAGCACCTATGATAAGAAGATCATAACTCTCTGCTCCAAACTCCGAATGATGAACCACTTGAAGATTTCAAAAGCTGATTCAGATCTCTAAATATGTCATGTTATGATGGAAGTCCAGTTCTCAAGTTTTCAAGGTCAAAATGGTGAGCAAAGTTCAGGATCTACTGCTGCCAGAAATTCAGCCTTGTGCCTTTTGATGGCCAAAACTCCACAAAGCATCCTTCTTGCTTCTTTTTGGCCAATGGACCTGAAAATATACAAAAACATGCAAATGAAAGTAATCTACATAATATAAGCAAACAATGGACTTAAATAATGCAATTAAGGGCGCTTGAATATGCAATATTCGGCGCTTATCAGAGATATAATGCCTTTGACCAACATTCTTGTTGTAGAAATTTTTGACATATGGGGCATTGATTTTATGGGTCCATTTCCTATGTCCTATGGTTTTCAATACATTCGTCTTACCGTTGATTATGTTTCTAAGTGGGTGGAGGCTTGTGCTACCAAAACAAATGACCATTCCGTGGTTATTCAATTCATCAAGTCCAATATCTTTGCTCGTTTTGGTATGCCTAGGGCTATGATAAGTGACGGAGGAAAACATTTTTGTAATCAATTCCTAAGGCATTTATTTCTTGAGTACTCCATCACTCATAAAGTGGGCAAATAGAAGTGTCTAACCGGGAAATTAAGTATATTCTTGAGAAGATGGTTAACACCACCCGGAAAGATTGGTCACGGAAGTTAAATGACGCTTTGTGGGCTTACCGAACGGCATATAAGACTCCTATTGGCATGTCTCCCTATAGACTTGTATATGGAAAGCCTTGCTATCTTCCGGTTGAGTTGGAACATAAAGCCTTGTGGGCAGTTAAGAAGCTCAATCTTGACCTTGATAATGCCGGAGAGAACCGGTTGTTACAATTAAGACATAATGCATATGACAATGCCAAACTCTACAAAGAAAGAACTAAAGCCTTTCATGATAAACATATTGTGAAGAAGTCTTTTGAACCCAGTCAAAAAGTTTGGCTCTTCAACTCTAGACTGAAACTCTTTCCAGGGAAGTTGAGAACCAAATGGGAGGGTCCTTATGAAGTTATATTTGTTGCACTGCATGGGGTAGTTGAAATTCAAAATTTGAAAAAGGGGAACATTTTCAAGGTTAATGGACAGAGACTAAAACCCTACATTAAGGGACAGGTCTTCCAAAGACATTTGGAAGCTGCACATCTAACAGACCCTGTGTCTGAAGATATCTAGGGATGCAATACAAATGGAAGAGTTTTTGTCTATTCGATCGATCTCAAGAAAAGTTCGATCGATCGAACATCATGCCTGCGTCAAACCTGCATCCAAGTCCCTCTCTGTCCAATCGTTCGAACAAAACCTGCATATTTTAGCTCTCTGTCTCATCGTTCAAACTTGTTCTCAGATCGATCATAACTTCTTCGATCGATCCAACTTCAAGTTCGATCGATCTTGAGTTCCAACACTTACAAAAATTTTGAACCTGCATCCACCTGCATCCAAAGACCTCTCTGTCTTATCGTTCGAACTTTACTGCAGGTTCATACATGTTCGATCGATTGAAAGATATTTTGAGATCGATCGGTCTTGATCAATCTAAGCATCTTTGGTTTGACCTTTTTCTTCCCTTTTTGGATTTCAAGCTTATCTATTTAAAGCAGCATTACATCTAGCTAGAGACGTTAAACTTAGCAATCATTATTTATACTTTCTTGAATTCTTTTTTGTTTCTTCAAAAAAAAAAAAAAAAATCATCTTTCTTGTGCCCTTATGTGTAGTCATACTACTTTTTCTATCGGGTTTGATCTCATATCTCTCTTTCATCTTGTGATATATTGCCTTAGAATGCTTGATTATTTTTCTCCCATTTGATATTTGATGTGAGTTTCCTAATGTGGTTCTTCAAGTAGGTTGTTGATTCCAAGTTTGGGGGAGACGTCTTTCGAATTGGATCATTACCGAGCTTCATGTCTTTCACCACCACAGTATACTCTTTCCATTTTTTCCATTGTTCTCATTGCACATTGAGGACAATGTGCGGTTTAAGTTTGGGGGTAAGGTGACTTTGTTGCATTCTACTTAAGTTGAGACTAAATTGTAAGATTGAGATTTGAGATCCATGTTAGCTATGATTTTGATCTTTTGAGGACTATATTGCTTAAAATTTAAAAATTGCTTGACTTGAAAGTTCAATACTCCTTGTACACCTTGTGGATGCCATTTAGGAGTAAATTTTTCGAAAAATTGATATCTTGCTTACACTGGTGGTCCACATCATCCTGATTTTGTGATTGTTTTGAGATTCACTTTAGGATTCTACACTAGCACAGGTGCACACTAGCATTCATTTGTGGGGTACATGCTTGGTTGATTATTAAATTGATTATATCCTAATTGGGCTAGTAGTGTATTGAAAGCTTTTATTCTTGATAAAGATGGATAACAAACCCTTTTCATTAAGCAGCCATGATTCTAGCTTCATCAAGCACTGAATTTCTCGCGCCGAAAGGTGGAAGGCCAAAACTCTAGCTTAATAATTTATTCCAAAAAAAAAAAAAAAAAGTGAGGACTTCTCCCAAAATGTGAGAAGTGGGAAATGATTAGACAGAGGTTGTCTTAATTTGTAGCCTAGTTGATTTGAGCTTGTAAGTCCGTAGGGGTGTTTGAACGCCTAATGCCCTAAAGCCGTCTGGTTTGGGAGTTATTGACCTAACGCTCGACCTCATGGATCGCTAGAAAGCTTAATAGATCAACACATTACACCATGCTTCCATCTTTGATCCTAAAAAAAAAAAAAAAAAAAAAAAAAAAATTGAGTGAAAAGAATAAGCAGACCTAGAACAATAAAGTTTTAATAAAAGGTCCACTTTTTGTCTTGATGATCGGTACTAGATTTGTGTGCTAGTTTGAGGGTAAGGATGTGATTAATTCTTTAGTTGGTTAAGATAGTAACATATTTGATGCCGGTTCACTCAAAAAAGATTTTAGAGTTGTTTTGATTTTCATGATCATTTTTTTGATGTGTGGAGGACCATACTTGTTTGCTTGATGTTGAGATTTTGGGAGATTGCCTGGAAATGTTTGAAAAATTGCATACTTTAGGTAGTTTTCTCCCAATGCTTGTTTGAAATATTAGTGCCTCTTTTGAAAGAATGAGCTTAATGTTTGTGGGTATCATTTTTGGAAACCCTCACGAGACTTCACTCGTCTACTAGGGGTAACCTAGAGGTTTAAAAGGCTTGTTACATATACTAAGTGCAATCGTGTTCCTTATGAAAGTGGCGTTATCCATTTATTGCTTTCTAGTTCATAGTTGTATAGTTGTTCATTTCATTCCTTTACTTTCTAGTTCATTGCTAGGGACTAGCAATATTTAAGTTTGGGGGTGTGATGAGCGCTGAAAAATGCGTATTTAAACCCCTTAAACTTAAGTATCTAGAACCTTTATCTATCTTATTTTACCGTTTTGTATTGATTTCGTGTTATTTCCATTTTCAGGTACTTATCCCCAAAATAAGCTAACTCAGCCAAATAAGAGCATAATTGAAGCAATTCTGGGATGAATCAAAGAAATGAGCAAAGTAGAGCAAAAAGGAAGCAAATGGTGGAATTTCAGCAACTTCAATTAATCTCAAGAAAAGTTCGATCGATCCAACTTTCAATGATCTCAGCACTTCAAGATGGATCTGAGCCGTGTTTGTCCCTGTTCAAAGATCTCAAAAGTTCGATCGATCCAACTTCCTTTTCTGATCGATCAAACATTCTTATCCTTATCCAAATGATTGATATTATCAAGTTGTACCACCCTACCAACCGCTTTTGTCCTTTTCCCAAAAATATCTTCAAAATATCTCAGATTTGTTTTTATCCAAAAAGGCGCCGCCATCGTGGATCAATCCAGCCTAAGTTCGATAGATCTCAGCCATGTTCGATCGATCTAAGTCCAAGGTTCAATCGATCGAACTTCCTCCAGTGCGAAAAAGTTAAATTTCCAACTCACAAAAAGTTATCCTTTATCCAATCATTGGGGAATATTTGTTGTACGACCCCAGCTCATTTTGGGTGTCTTTTGACCTACCTATATAAGGATAAGGATTACTTTTTACATCATATCATATCATACCTTGTAAAACTCTGAGGGATGAAGCAAAAGGGAGGAGGAGGCTAGAGACACCATTGGAGACTCTTCATCAACTAAGAAGTAGATTTCTTCCATGGAGCTTGCCCTTGAGGGTTGGAGGACATCATCCATGAGTGGCTAGACATCCTCTTGGGGCTAGAGTTAGCCCTAAGCATGCTTTCTACTCCTTGATTTATGTATTTTTTAGGGAATTTGTATTGTGATTCATGTCTTGACACTTTTATATATATATATAGATCTTGTTTCTTTAATAATTTATGTGGTTTAGTGCTTCCAATTGATCATTTCATTCTATCCGTATGTCTATATATGCTAGAATAGATGTTCATGTGTTTGTCTCTATTTCTTGTGTTATTGATGCATGTCTATGTGTGTTGATGCTATAGATCTAGAAATTGTTAAGACATAGTGCTTAATGACATGTTCTTATGGTTTATTTGATGGTTCATACTCATTTCTTGATGGATTGTACCTTTCTCTTAGTTTAATTAACTTAATTTCATCTCATTAGCTTAGTTGTAGTGTAGTTATTAAATGGGAGGACAATCCATGCTTGTTGTTGATATTCCATACTTATGAAAGCAAGTAACATGTATCTCTAACCTTGTGATGTGTTTGGATTGTGAGCTTAAAGAAAGGATTAATGGCTTAATTTGATGTGTTTTGCTATCCACCATGTTGTTTAGACAATATATGCTTAATTTGTCATCCATGCTTGTTGAAACAACCACACACACACACTTTGTTGTAATATATGTTCTTCCCCTCATTAATCGTTCATTAAAGGTGTAGAAAAACTATGCTTAGTGGTGATCTCTAAACCCCAAGATCTTTCTCTCTCTCTCTCCTTTATTCTCTCTATTGCATTATTGCTTACTTTAATTTAAATTGCATCTAGTTTAATTCAACCAACCAACCACTATTTTGATCACACGACCTACTAACCCTAATTTTGATTCCTCAACCTAGTACAACACTCAATCCCTTGGGATGATCCCTACTTGCCCTAACTATATTTTTAGTAAAAGGTAGTAGTGGCAATATCTAAATGTAAAACTTGGCCACATTACTTAAACTTCGGAGTGCGACCACCAGGTTAGCACTTGAAAAAAAAAAAAAAAAAAAAAGAAAAAAAAGACATAAATATATATATATATATATATATATAATAACATTTAAAGTGTGGATTGGCATACATGGAAGATTTTTGTTCTAACGGAACAATGGGCCCTGAACGGACTAGTAAAGATGTATTCTAACGGAACAATGAGTCCTAAAAGGACAAATAAAGATGTGTTCCAACGGACCAATGTGTCCTAACGGACTTGTAAAGATGTGTTCCAATAGAACAATGGGTTTTGACGAACTAGATGCGTTCTAACGGAACAATGGGTCCTAACGGACTAGTAAAGATGTGTTCCAACGGAATAATGGGTCCTAACGGACTAGATGCGTTCCAAAGGAACAATGAGTCCTGACGGACTAGATGTGTTCCAACGGAACAATAGATGCAGTGAAAAAAAAAAAAAAAAAGGAAAAGGCTTGAAAAATAAAAAAATGCGCAAAAAAAGAGAGGAAAAAAAAAAAAAAAACAAAACAAAACAAAAAGAGGAAAAAAAAAAAAAGTCTCGTACTGATTATTTGTTCGAGTAGAGGCCACAATATAACAAGTCTTTAGAGGCTTTGAAATTGATGTCTAACCCTATAGCATGGATAGGTATATATAGACAATAAAATATCTTCTATTTGTACTGAGATTTGTATAATTCAGTTTCATGGGAAAGTAAAATTATCAAGTTGGATACTTCAAGTCCCACTTGAAAAAGGAGACAAGTTTTGTCAAATATGGGGCTCAAAGTGGGGGCAATTTGTAGACATTAAAATTTTATGAACTTTTGTTTTGACAAATTTACCCATTAAATATGGGTATCATGTTTAATTAAATTATTTAATTGGCCCAAACTTGGTCCATTTAAATTATTTAATTAGTCCAGCCCAGATGATTAAATAAAAAGATAATTATTCCTAATAAAATATATTTGGAATAATTATTTTATAGATAATCATCACAATATAGTCAGCCCGGCTCAGTTATGATTTTGTTCTTATCAGGAGAGGACACGTGTCATCATCCTATTAATCCAAGAAGCCTATAAATAGAGGCCTACAGGAAGGAGGAAAGGGGTCTAGAAATCAAGAGGGCCAGAAATTCGAGAGAGAAATACAGAAGCTCTACCAACATTCATTCCCAACACCCAAACATAAAGGCAAAGAGCAACAAGCACATCAAATTGTGTCGTTCTTCATCCAAATTCCACAGTGATCAACAACAAGCACATCAAATCGTACCGTTCTTCGTCCAAATTCCACGATGATTCAAGATCAAGCTCGTATAGCCCTTGAATACCAACAAAGGAGATCGAATCAGAGGACCTTATTATTTGTAAAGAATATTATAGATGATTGTACTCTAATTTTCCCAAATTAATAAAATTCTATTATTTTTGCTCCCTATTTTGTTCTTTATTTGCAGACTACGAAATTTGTGTGTACACCATCACACATTATATATACAATAATTAAAAAGCTTTATCAAGTTGGTGGCATCGATTCGTCCCTACACTGTCACATAAGGCTGTCTGCACCAGCTTGTCTAAATTTTGGCTCTCTAAAAATGCCACATCAGCTTTTCCAAGAGCTACATCAACAATTCCAAGAGCCACGTCAACAGTTTTCGCTCTCCAGAAACATGCACTCCATTAGGCTCTTCGAATTTTCACTCTCCAAAAAATATATATATATAATTATTATTTTTTTAAAAAAAATTCCTAATGGCTATATTTTTAACGGTTATATTTATAACGGCAATATTTTCTCAATGGCAATATTTTTCAATTAAACAATATTTTTGCAAATTATTGAAAAAAAACTACGATTGATATTACTTGAAACAATGCATTATCCATTATGGATTAAAAAAAACAAATTAAACAACATAATTAAAAATAACTTAAATAAATAGACCAAGGATTATAAAATCCTATGGGAACTCATTTTGTCGTGCAATAATCCAAGCTTTCCCCACTTCTGTTGGTGCCAAATTTGGATCTGTTAACATGATCTCCTTCTCTTCAAATCTCTGTTTCTCTAGAATCTCTAGCTGCTTCATCTTCTCTTTCTCCGTTTTTCTTACCTCTCGTGCCACTTGGGCATCCTTCATTTTCTCCTGACGACTCTCATAATGGCTGGTGATATTATTAAAATTCGAAACGAATGAAGTTTGCAATTCATTTGCTGAATTAATTTTTGCTCGGCACGGCTTCGCCGTTTTTCTTCCTGCTGGTCTTTGTGGTTGTTGATATTCTTCCACTCCAGGTGAATCATTTTCCCCTATGTGTCGTGATTCTTCAGTTGAAGCTTCATCTGTCGTGGCTGCATGACTTAACAGAGTAGATGGTAATGAGTGCCCAACCGACTCATTAATGTCAAAGTCAAATCTACTCCTCTTCTTCGGCTGTTTTTTCTTTTTTCCTTTTCTTATTTGTTTGGTACAATGTGAATACCATTTATTGTTATGCTTCAAGATCTCCAAGCAACTTTCTAACTTAAATTCACCACCTGTATGGCTACGAAACAGGTCTTTAGCCGCTATCATTTACACGAAAAAATTAACAAAAAATTAAAAGCCAACTATTTAAAATATTTACGAGTTATATTTAAACAATAAATAACTCACCATATCATCACTGCTGAAGCCACTGGGACAATTCATTTCCATGGTAGTCATGCACCCGAAAAATTTGCTGATTTTTTGTTGGATCACCGACCAACGATTCATCAACCTCCATCATTTCGCTCAGTTGGAACAGCAATATATTGTATATATTATTCCAGAATTCGCTCCTATAACTTCTTCTTACTTTGGTCTGCCCCCGTAATCGCATTAGAGGTAATGGACATCCACGCCCAACATAAAGCCTCATCTTCAGCCTTGGTCCAATTATTATATCGGGTAGTCGGTTGTTTTGACGGGGGTTTTGAGTTACTTGATTGTGGAACACTAGTACCACAATATTGATGAGAAGTTTGGGATGGTTGATAAGAAGGTTGGGGTGGTTGATAAGAAGGAAATTAAGAATCTCCTCCATAATAATTAATATTGTTTTCGAGAAATGGCAAAAACTCATCGTTTGATGGGTTGAATTGGGTGTTGTAATAAAATGGATATCGAGAATCCATGGAATTGAAATGACTTTGAAAATAATAGCTAAGATTGAGAAAATAAAATAAGAAATAAATTGAATGGTAGATAATAGAGATGTGTTAGATGTGATGAGTGATGGTAGGAGTTGGGGTATTTATAGAGATTTTAAAATTTTTAATTATTTTTTTTTTTTTGAATAAAGTTAAAAAAAAATTGAATTTTTAAACTTTTATTAAAAATTATAGCCGTTAAGGCGCTGTTTCTGTCAGCCAAACAGTGCCTTAATGGCCAAATACATTATTTGTGGTACACATTTAAAATTTAAAGCAAAAAAAAAAAACCAAATTTTAAGGGAAAAAACACACAAAAAAAAAAAAAGGTTTTTTTAATTTATTTTTGGACCAAATAAATTTTTTTTTTTAGACAAACAATGCCTAAACAATATATATTTTTATTTAATGAAATTTTTGTTTTTTTTCAAAAAAAGGAGCTCTAAATACCTATTTTTAGGTTTTTTCAAAAAAAAAAAAAAAAATTCCAAACGATGCCTTAAGGCACTGTTCAGTCACTATGCACTACCGTTGGAGGAAAAAACAAAAAAGGGCTAATGCAAAATGGCACCATTTTGCATTAGGAAAAAATAAAAGAATAAAACAGCGATCGCGGGCGGGCTCGCTGAATACCATGAGCCAGCCCGTGATCGCTAGTGGGCCCCCTATCGTTTAGCTAGGTCGCTAGGTCGCTATGCGGCCTTTAGGCCATCTGCTCGCGAAAATTGGGCTTCCGCGAGCTCGCTGCAATTGCTCTAAAGACACTTGGTATCAAATCACCCCTTTATCAGGTTTTGGGGTTATTGTATGTATATTTATGTTGCCTTTGGACTGAAAATAAATAGAATATTTTGATGCAAACTTGTGCTCTATATTTTTTATAACAGGTGATTTATTTATTATTTATTATTTATATAAAAATTAATTAAGCAAAGTTTTGGCTTGTCTAATTTGCAGGAAGTTTGTTTTTTTACAGTTTTAGACATGGTAAAGAAGCCTAGCATGGGTCAACAAAAGATCAAAATGGCGAAAATAGAGATAAAAAATCATTTGCAAGTCACCTTCTCAAAATGTCGATTAGGGCTTTTCAAGAAGGCGAGTGAGCTTTGCACTCTCTGTGGTGTAGAGGTTGTAATTATAGTTTTCTCTCTTTCGAACACCCTAATGTTGAGGCCATGGTGGATCGTTTCATCATTCGAGATTCTCCACCGAACTCCAAAACTTTCCATCTCTTTGAGGCTCATCGCAATGCCAGTATTCATGGACTCAATTCACACCTCACTCGACTTCTAAATGAGTTAGAAGTTGAGAGAAAAACCAGTAAGGCACTTGATCGGACGAGGAAAGCTAGCCAAAGCCAGTGCTGGTAGGAAGTCCCAATTGACAAGGTCGAATTGCTAGAGCTTGAATAGCTTAGGGACTCTATGGAGGAGCTTAAGAAGAATGTTACAGATCAAACTAACAAGTTGTTAGTCGAGGCCAGAAATGGTTCGTCTTTTTTTGCAAAGAATAGTATTGGATTCGTTGTTACTTCTGAGAAAAAACCTAATGATTTGAGCCATATCGATTCAAGTAGTACTACTCAAGTACAAGTGTCGTGTTATTAATTTCCTGTATTTAGAGTCCATGTTCGACCCTTACACCCTTCCCCTCAGACCCTCTCTCCTAATAATTAATGATTAACCCTTAACATTCTTGCTTTGAAAAGAAAAGAAAAAAATTCTACTAAAGTACTCGGAGAGTTTTGGATAAGGTGGTCATGGATTTTTCTGAAGTTGTATTGTCCATAATTGGTGGCAGTTTCAAGCTAGTAGCTCACTAGAATTTGCTGTCAATTTAATTTTCTATTTAAATACAAAACAAAACAAAACAAAACACACTTTAAGAATGCCATTTCCCATTACACACACACACACACACAATAATTAGAAAGCTTTGTCAATTAAGTTGGTGGTATCGTCCCTACACTGTCACATAAGACACCCCTTTAAAATAGCACTTCCATGGATGTTACTTTTTCTTACAGGAAGGCACATGTAGGCCCTATTTTTTTTGTTTCAGGCTTTGGATTTCTAAATGCAGTGTTTGTAGGCCTTGGGTCCTTCAAGCCTAGTGGTCCTGAAGTCTTTGTTTTGGGCTTTGGCTTTGCATTGTAGGCCTATAATTGGGCTCTATACAGGTTTACTCTTCTATTTACATTACGATTTACCTTTCAAAAAAAAAAAATTGGATTGGATTTGAAAATTAAAATATTTTTTTTCTTCAACAAGAAGATCACACCATTTGTTTCTAAGCCTTAAAGTTATACGAGAAAATATTATTGAATTATACTTTTAAAAGATAGAGAAAATATTACTAAATTATTGTCATTGTTTTCAAAATATGTTTCAGTAATGTGCATTTGTTGTTATAAATTTATAGACAATACTTATATATGCATCAAATCAAAAGATGCAAGTTCTGCAACTTAGGGAGAATTTTAGTTTGAAGAACAATTTCTGACTTTCAAATCTCCTATGTGTTTCAATTATTGAATAATCCTATATAACACAGTAATGTCTTTTTGGATGTGTAGACACTAAAAATTTAATGGACTTTGGTGTTGACAAATTGACCCATTCAATATGGGTTTAATGTTTAATTAAATTGTTTAATTGGCTCAAGCTTAGTCCACTTAAATTATTTAATTAGCCCAGCCCAGATGATTAAATGGAAAGATAATTATTCCTAATAAAATATATTTGGCATAATTATTTTTATGGATAATTATTATAATATAACCGGCCTGGCCCAGTTATAATTTTATCCTTATCAGGAGATGACATGTGTCATCATCCTATTAATCCAAGAAACCTATAAATAGAGGCCTGGAGAAAGAAAAGGGGTTACACAAAAATTCTGCATTCAGAGATCCAGAATTCCAAAGAGAAATACAGAGGCTCTCATCCCTTACATCCAAATCCAAAGATGAAGAACACCAAGCACATCAAATCGTGCCGTTCTTCATCAAATTCCACGATGATCAACAACAAGCACATCAAATCGTACCGTTCCTCACCTAAATTCCAAGATGATTCAAGAACAAGCTCGTGCAGCCCTTGGATCCAATCAATAGCAAAAATGAGATCGAATCAGAGGACCATTCTTTTTGTAAAGAATATTACAGAGGATTGTACCTCAATTTCTCAAATTAATAAAATTATATTATTTGCTCCATATTTTGTTTCTATTGCAGACTTACAAAATTTGTGTGTACAAATTTCTGGCACGCCCGGTGGGACCTCCTTTGCCTCTCATCTCTTTCTCCTACCATTAAGTTTCATCTCTGTCCGATTCTATGGCTCCCCCTAAGACTCCGATAGACAAAAAAGCCCAAAAGAACATCGCTACCACAAAGGTCGACGCCAAAGCCACCATGAAAAGTGGCACGAAGGCTAAATCAAGTGATGGAAGTACTTTGGCGGACCCTGTGACACGTAGCAAGTCCTAGGCGATGGCTTCATCCAAACATCAGCAAGACTTGGTGAAAATCAATCCTGCAAAGCCGACAAACGTGAAAACCCAACATGTCAAGAACCCTGATGTTGTTCCAGAGGAGATTCCGCCACCAACAGATTCACCTCATTCCATCCATGATGCTCGCTCTAGTGTCGGTTCACCCCCAGAGTCACCACGTCAGACTTCGGAGTATTCAATCACTTCAAGAAACGTTGACTCTCAAGGCCTATCATACTCAGATGTGGTCGCTGTTATGATGACTGGAGCTGCCACGATGGAAGAACAACTAGCAACTATGTCTCGTGCCATTGAGAACCTCACAAAGACTGTTGAAGAAAAGGACTTACAAATCGCTATGCTGATAAACAAATTGGAAGTTCAGACCTTCGGTGAATCACCAGTACAATCTGGGCATCCTACATCTTCCACAGCACCGCCAACTGGGAATCGTGCAACTTTCACACCACCACCGTCTAGGAATCTTACATCTTCCACAACAATACCGACGGAGAATCTTAATTCTACCGCACAAGGTACTCGCATGGAGGACCCCAAACAGACGTCGGTCACAGAACAAGTGGCTAATCAAAACCAGACGCCGGTGACAGAATAGGCAGCTAGTCAAACCAATCATGCTTCTTCAGTCTCTTCCTTATCTGTCACACAATTGCAAGATATGATAACGAATACAATCCGAGCCCAATATGGAGGCGTCTCACAGAGCACTCTTATGTACTCAAAGCCCTATACAAGGAGAATCGACAGTATGAGGATGCATGTAGGATACCAACCTCCGAAGATTCAGCAATTTGACAAAAAAGGTAATCCCAAGCAACACATTGCCTATTTTGTTGAGACTTGCAACAATGCCGGAACAGAGGGGGACTTACTAGTTAAATAGTTTGTCCGCTCCCTTAAAGGAAACGCGTTCGAGTGGTACACCAATCTAAAGTCAGAGTCAATTGATAGTTGGGACCAAATGGAACAAGAATTCTTGAACAGGTTTTATAGCACTCGTCGTGCTGTTAGTATGATAGAGTTGACTAACACGAAGCAATGGAAGGATGAGCCTGTAATCGACTACATTAATCGATGGAGAGTACTCAGTCTTGACTGTAAGGACCGATTGTCAGAAATCTCTGCTGTGGAGATGTGTATGCAGGGAATGCATTGGGGCCTTCTTTACATTCTGTAAGGTATAAAACCTCGCATATTTGAAGAATTGGCAACACGTGCCCATGACATGGAGATCAGTATGAAATCCCATGAAGGCAAAAGTCCCATGGCCATAGAACCACGCAAGGATAAGAAAGACTGGAAGAAGGGCGATAAGTCGTCAAAGACCGCTGCTAAAGATTCCATGGCTATCTCAACCACCCCAATCAAGATATCTGTTAAAGATGATAAGAAGGATGATAAAAAGCCTCGCCAGTTTCAAGAGAGGGAAAGACAGCGTCCTACGCTAAAGGAGTTAGAGAAAAAGGAATACCCCTTCCCCGATTCCGATGTCCCTAGCATCTTGGAATGTTTACTCGAAAGTAAAGTTATAGAACTCCCTGAATGCAAATGCCCTCAAGAGATGGGACGTGTCAAAGATCCAAAATACTGCAAATACCACCGTATTGTCAGTCATCCAATTGAGAAGTGTTTTATCTTCAAGGAGGTGGTGATGAATCTAGCAAAACAGGGAAAAACCTTGTTGGACACGGATGAAGTTGTAACTTCAAATCATACTACTGCTACTGTGACAACCTCTGTCGTGGAGAGTGCTAGTTCTCAACCTTCAACTTCTGAGGTATATTGCACAACCATCCAGTTTGGCTCATTGGAACCAATCTCCATCTCTCTTGGCAAAGGGAGTGCACTTAACGTTTCAACTTTTGGAAGGGTCTTCCCTCAGGATGATGAAGAAGGATGGACTCTAGTGACAAGAAAGAAACCGCGGAAGCAATGAGCTGACATTTTTCAGACTAGTTATTTTGATAGAGGGTAAAGGATGAAGAAACCTCAATATCACTATAAGCAATCTGGCCATAAAAAAAAATGGGTCAAGAAGACACAGTCAACCATGCCTCTATAAGCAAAAGGATCCAGAAGCCCATTACTTTGCAAGAGTTCTTTCCAGAAGGATATCTAGATGCTGAAGTTGTGACAGCTTACATGGTTTCAACTAAAACGAGCCCTGATGGTGAGAATAGCAAGGATCAAGATGAAGCCCAGACTGTGGAGAATCATACAAAGGACACTGCCATCATTGAAAAGTCCGATGATGATGAAGTAGTTGGAGGTACGCTGGATTCATGTTATGCACCAATTATTTTCACTAATGAAGATCTTCATTTGGGTTCAAAGCTGCACAATTGTCCTCTTTTCGTTTTCGGTTACATAAAGGAACAAAGAGTTACTCGAATTCTTGTTGATGGTGGATCAGCGGTGAATCTCATGCCAAAATTTACAATGAAAAATCTCGGCATCACAGTCGACAAATTATCTCGTAGCCCTCTTATTATTCAAGGTTTTAACCAAGGAGGACAGAGAGCTATTGGCATGATTCAAGCAAAACTAATTATTGGCGAGCTCCAAGCTGAAACCTTATTCCATGTTATTGATGCAAAGACGTCCTACAATTTGTTGTTAGGAAGGCCTTAGATACATAGTAATGGTGTCATTCCATTGACTCTTCATTAATGCTTCAAATTCTACAAGAATGGCGTACAAATAGTTGTGACGGACGATAAACCATTTACAGAAGCAGAATCTCATTTTGCCAATGCCAAGTTCTATATCGATCCTGATACACCTTCAGAAGTGCCCATCCCAAGCCATCCATCTACACAAGAGGTTCAATCTACAAAAATAAAAGAAGCGTTAAGTGATCCATTAGATGTTTCAGTGACAAACATTGTAAAGGTAGCTAAAACAAGAGGGGTCTCGATAAAAGCACATCGGACGAAACCTATTTTAAAGTATGTTCCAAAATCTCAATGTCAAGAAGGGCAGTCACCTGTCATTGAGATACTTGAAACCAAGGAATTTAAATTGAAAATGTCACAAACCAAAGAGAAGGAAATATGAAAAAGCTAAAAGGAGAGTTAACTTTTCCTCTCACCAAGATTCAAAAGTCTTCGCCTTCCAAGCCTCCGTTAAAAGGGTTCATGCGGCCTTCTCAATCTCTGGTCAATCATGGATCACTTCCAAAACAAAGGACTGATGAAGGATTCGATCCTAAAGCATACCAACTCATGGCTAAGTCGGGGTATGATTTTACAAATCCTGCAAACCTTGGAAAACTAAATTTAGAGGTCACCGGTGAGAAAATGCATGGCCTCAATGAGACACAGAAGAAGTTAAAAAATCAAGGGTATAAAATCATTCCACCCAAGTCTGGTATCGGTTTCATACCTTCTGAGCCGCTTCGAACTTACATCACAAAAAAAGATAAGAAGTCAAACACTTTTTATATTGGGTTTGAAGAAGTTGAGGATGAACAAGATCAACAGACTATAAATTAAAAATCGGTCTTTGACCGTATTGGAGCTCCATATGATCGAATATCTATATTCAATAGGTTGTCAAGCCAAGAATCAAATATTTCAAGTTCTCATGTCAGCAGTTTGCCTCGTGCCTCTATTTTTAACAGAATAAGCTTTCATGACCAAGGAAGAAAATCTCCACAACCTTAACCTTGAAAGTCAGTATTTTCTCGAATTGGTACTATTAATGATGCATCGCTAAAAAGTAGCAAGAGTGGGAAGTCAGAGGAAACAAGCATTAACGTGGTGAACAATAGTGAAGTTCAGAGCCTAGTGCCCTCGCGAATGAAACGTAAGACAGAGGTAGATGTCACCAATGATGTTACATTAAAAGCTAGAAGGCGAACCATTGTATTCACTAATCAAATAAAAGAAGTGGAAGACATTGGCGAATCATCTTGTGTTACTTCATACCACATCACTATTGGAGAGGAACCTGAAGCTGAACAACCAGATGACATCGAGAAAGCTCCAGCAACACTAGAAGACGGGGGGCAGGCTACCGTTGATCAACTCAAAGAAATCAACTTAGGAACTGATGATCAACCCAGACCAGTTTTCATTAGTGCATTCCTAAGCCCCTTAAAAGAAAATGATTACTTTCAATTGTTGTCTGAGTACAAGGATGTCTTCGCTTAGACATACAAAGAAATGCTCGGTCTTGATCCTAAAAATTGCAGTGCACAATCTTGCTGTCAAACATGGGACACGTCTGATTAAGCAATCTCAACGTTTCTTCCATCCAGAGCTAGTTCCGAGGATAGAGGAAGAACTTAACAAATTGATTGAAGTAGGGTTCATTCTTAAGGTCAAATATCCAACATGGATTTCGAGTATTGTTCTAGTGAAGAAGAAAAATGGACAGATTCGCATTTGTGTGGATTTTCGTGATTTAAATGAGGCATGCCCAAAAGATGATTTTCCTCTTCCCATCTCCGAACTCACTGTAGATGCAACCACAAGGCATGAAGCTCTCTTATTCATGGATTGTTACTCTGGGTACAATCAGATAAGAATGACTCCGAAAGATGAGGAACTAACTGCCTTTCGCACTCCTAAAGGCATATATTGCTACAAAGTGATGCCCTTCGGACTCAAAAATGCGGGAGCAACATACCAGGGCGCCATGCAAAGGATCTTCGACGACATACTCCACAAGATTGTTGAATGTTATGTTGATGACTTAGTGGTTAAGACCAAAAAATGAATGAATCATTTACAGGATCTACGTACAGTTTTTAATCGCCTCCGAAAATTTCAACTCAAGATGAATCCTCTTAAATATGCATTTGGTGTGACTTCAAGGAAATTCCTGGGATACGTTGTACGTCATCGTGGTATTGAGATTGATCCTAATAAAGTGGATGCCATTCAAAAGATGCCGCCACCAAAGAATTTACATAAGCTTCGAAGTTTACAAGGTCAACTTGCGTTCATTCGTAGGTTCATCTCAAATTTGGCTGGCCGTTGTCAGCCTTTTAACCGACTCATGAAGAAAGATGCCCCATTTATCTGGGACCAATCTTGCCAAAATGCTTTTAATAGCATCAAAAAGTACCTTCTCAATTCTCCGGTATTGGGAGCACCTGTACCTAGAAAGCCGCTCATACTTTACATTGCTACGCAAGAAGAATCGTTTGGTGCTTTACTTGCTCAGAATAATGAAGAACATAAAGAAAAGGCATTGTATTAATTAAGTCGCAGACTCACCCCAACGGAGCGAAATTATCCTCCAATTGAAAAAACATGCCTCGCACTTGTCTTCGCCTCTAAGAAATTGAGGCATTATTTCTTGGCTCATACGATACATCTTTTTACAAGGGTTGATCCTCTCAAATATGTCATGTCTAAACTGGTCATTTCCGGACGCTTGGCGAGGTGGTCAATTTTGTTCAACGAATTTGAAATTGTTTATGTGCCACGAAAAGCAGTAAAAGGACAAGTCCTGGCAGATTTATTGGCTGACCATCCTATTCCAGCCGATTGGGAAATTTCTGAAGATTTTCCTGATGAAGAAGTCTTCCTTGTGGACATCCTCCTTCCACGGATGATGTTTTTCGATGTGGTAGCACGAGCAAATGGGGCTGGAGTAGGCATAGTTTTCGTTTCTCCACAAAGACATGTTATTCCATACTCTTTTGCACTCGCTGAAAACTGCTCAAATAATGTAACTAAATATCAAGCCTTGATCATCGACCTTCAAATGGCAAATGAGATAAAGATCACGGATCTCGAAATATATGGAAACTCTAAGTTAGTGATTAACCAACTTCTTCAAGAATATGAGGTTAAGAAAGATGATCTAGTGCCGTACCATCATTATGCCTCTCGTTTGTTGAAACGGTTTGATAGTGTCATGCTAGAACACATTGTGAGAAAAGAAAATCGAATAGCGAATGCTTTGGCAAATTTAGCTATAACATTAGCATTAACTGATGAGGACCTGGTTGATGTTCTTGCATGTCAACGATGGGTCTTGCCACAAGTCTTGGAAGATAAATGTGAAGAAAGTAATTTGGTTTCTTGCTGGACACAAGAGGAAGAAGACTGGAGGCTCCCTATCATTGATTATCTGGAACGTGGAAAGCTTCCTGAAGATCAACGCCACAAGACTGAAATACGAAGATGAACACCTCGATTCATCTATTACAATGATACGTTGTATAGGCGTTTATATGAGGGTCTTTTCCTTCGCTGCCTCGCAAATGATGAAGCCACCCATGCAATGAAGGAAGCACATTCTGGGATTTGTGGAGCCCATCAGTCTGGACCAAAACTTCATTTTCGCGTCAAAAGAATGGGTTATTATTGGCCCACCATGGTCAAAGACTGCTAGGAGTATGCGAAGAGGTGTCATGCCTATCAATTCTATGCTAATTTCATACACTAACCACCGGAGCCATTACACCCTACTGTGACATCATTGCCATTCGATGCATGGGGTTTAGATGTAGTGGGTCCTCTAGAAAAATCTTCAAAAGGCCACTTGTATATCTTGGCTGCCACTGATTATTTTTTCAAATGGGCGAAAGCTGCACCCTATAAACATGTGAAAAAGGAAACAGTGGTTGATTTCATCAAGTCTAACATTATCTATCGATATGGTGCTCCTCGATACATTATCACTGATAATGGGATGAATTTCAAAAATAGTTGGGTAACTGACCTTTGTGAGAAGTTTGGTTTCAAACAACGTAAATCCTCCATCTACAATGCCCCTGCAAATGGTCTCGCGGAAGCATTCAATAAAATTCTTTGTGAGTTATTGAAGAAAGTAGTCAACCAGACAAAGAGAGATTGGCATGAGCGAATAGAAGAAGCATTGTGGGCATACCGCACTACACATCGTACACCTACTCAAGCGACTCCGTATTCTCTTGTCTATGGCGTAGAAGCGGTTTTTCCATTCAAATAACAAATCCCTTCATTGAGGATTGCCATACAGGAAGGCCTTACAAGTGAAGAACATGCCATCTTACGTCTTCAAGAACTGGAAGCATTGGATGGGAAGAGATTAGAAGCTCAACAACAGCTAGAGTGTTATCAAGCTCAACTTTCTAAAGCATTCAATAAAAAAGTTTGACCTCGGTCATTTCAAGTTCGAGACTTAGTATTAGCTGTTCAGAGACCAATTATCATGAATCGCAAGGGAAGTAAATTTGTGTCTAAATGGGATGGACTATATGTTGTTCGTGAAGTTTATACTAACGGCGCATATCTTATTATTGATGAAGACGGAGTAAGAGTAGGGCCCATTAATGGCAAGTTCCTGAAGCGCTACTACCTATGAAGGCAATGCTCCTGATCGTACGAGCTTTAACTGCACTATGGTCCTGGCCCGCATAAGCTAAAACTGTGTACGGCCCAAAATAAATAAATAAATAAAATAAAATTCATATCCCTTTTGAACTACGTGATGACTTGATCCCTCATTTGGGGGTACGTAGGCAGCTTAGAATTTCATTCTAAGTTCAGTATGATAAAAAATAAAATAAAAAAAAAAAAAAAAAACTCACTCCTGGCCCGCAAGAGTATAAACTGTGAATGGCAAAATAAACAAATCAAATTCATTACTTTGTCATAATAAAATGATATTTTATTACAAGGTATGTAGGAGGAAAAAAAAAAAAAAAAAAAAAAAAAAAAAAAACAACAACAACAACAACTTCTTATTAAGGCAACAAAGGGAGATCCTCAATTTCAATTTGAGCATTTTGTAACAGTTTTTCCATGAAATTCAATGCTTTTATATCATCATCAGTGACAATGGAGGTCTCTTCGATTGAATTTTGTTCCTCCTTGAATTTTGCAATGTTAGCTTTTCTTTAGAGAATTCGGTTATTAGCTTCTTCAATGGTGGCTTTATGTCTTTCCATACAAGCATGCAAAAGTTCGATTTCTCTCTCACAATTATGCAGAGCTTCTTGAGCTAATTGATCTTGTTTCACATCTGCACAATCTAAAGCAAGAGCTTCTTTAAGGTGAGAACTAACATCGGCTAAACGTCGAGAGCGTACTTCTTCAGATAAGGCATGATCATGCTTGAATCGAACTTTGTTATATTCTTCACCATTCTGAATGTATGCATCAATTCTATGGCGGAACTCCGGAAAATCCACACATTTTTTAGAAATTTCAAGAAAGATCTCGTCAAACTTTGGTTTAAAAGATGAAATCTTCGAAAGCGGTGTACACCTCACTTTACTCTTAATGATATTCCCAAATGCTTTGGCCGCCATGTGCTTAATCTCAGAAATGGCACTCCTCTAGTCAAAAGTAGTTGCAGAGGGTGTGATTCGGTGAGATGTCTGGGCATCCCTAAGGTGATGACTCTTAGTCGATAATGCAGTAGCAGTTGCAGGAATCTCTTCAACATTCATAATCATTTGTTGGCTTTGGACGTCCTTCTCAGTCAAAGAGGCTTGGGGTTATGACTGCCTTTCAAGGGACTCCACCTCTTGTAAGAGAGGGTCGTTCTCATCTTGAGTAATTGCACAGTTTCTTTTAGCTGCTAAATCAAATGCATATGGTCTATAAATAGATTCCCCACTGCATACAGGATTAGTAACCATAACAACATCTTCTCCAAGAAAGCCTTCATTGCCTTTTGTCTGAAAAAAATTGAGATAATGAAAAAAATAAATAAATAAATAAAAATCTTTACTTGGATGGGTTCCGAACTGCTATTAACTCCTTCAAACAAGCGGTCTAAATTATGAGGAATAACAACCCGATCATATAGGAAGTTATTTACACCTACATGTTTCCAGTTACGGTCAATTGAGAATGTTGTCGAGATCTACTAGTGACAGAAATTGCTCCGTTGGTGGGTCTGCATTGATATTGTTGATCTTGTGAGTTTCAATGGCTTCTTGTCTGCAACGGGAGTTCGACTTGAGTCCACTAATAATGACTTTTCTAACTTTGGCTGGCGATTCCTTTGGAGAAATTGTACGCTTAGTCGACAATGAAACCAGTCTTTTAAATGGATCAACATATACGTTGGACCACCATTTAGCATATGCTTTGGTAATTGAGGACTTCTGGTGACAAGATGTTGAAGGAAGCAATGCGTCGCAACCAGAAGAGTAATGAACGGAGGAAGTCCAACACTTTAAGAGTTCTTCTAAGGTACAATTACGAATATCGTTCTTCAATTTCCAGGAACATCTTAGTGGTATCCAAATTGTCGACTAAATCTGTGTGGACTATATGGCTCAATGATAAGACGGTCATCTTGGCGCAATGTCAAATAACATGATCGAAGACTGATTAGGTAATCAGAGTCAGGCTTTATCATTTGGCCATTATCCACAATAAGTCGCTGTTTTAAAGATCTTTTAGACAGATGAGTTAAAATTACTCCTTCACATGATCTGAATAAATTTTGTGCTTCAAAAACGTCAAAATGTTTTGCTCCTCCTTCTGTTACATATAATGTCATTCGAGGCTAGTATTTGGTATGGGGAACGGTGAAATTAGTTTGGAAATAATCACTCAACCATCCGAATATATAGTGTACAGGAAATATCGCAAAGCAACGTCCAGGATCTGGTGAGGAAACAATCTCGTTCAAACCTCTGTAAATACTGGCCAAAACTGGGATGGAAAGACAAATGTTGCAGCCATCTGCTAACATGCTGGCAACCTTGAAGGTTCCAGGACGAATCACGTTACCAGGGTGTGCAAGTAAGGCGAATTTACAGAGCCAACATGCTAAAAAAACGGCTAGATAAGTGGTGTCTCTCGATGCTTCATCTACACCAAGGTTAATAAATACTTCATTCTCTTTGGTGGATATTGGCCGGACAGGAGGGATTGCACCAGAAGGGTTCTGAGTCTCCTTTGGACGATACACTTTATTTTTTTTTCATTCTCTTTGAGGGATTGGCATGCCTTGATGCACCTTGAAACCAGAAACTAATCCAGTCAAATATTTTCACATTTTGTTCTCCTTTGTACTTTTTGCGGAGTCTGTGGAAGGCCAAAAATAGATGTTGACAACTCAAGGGGAGAGAACGTTTGTTGTTGCCAGCTCTCGAGAGTTCATCTACACACGGAATAACTTCATTATAAATTCTTCCTTGATGGGGGAGACCGCCTAGCATATATAAATCTCGAAGGGAAATATACAGCTCGCCAATAGAACAACGAAGAGTATTAGTGGCTGGGCACCAACACTCGAGGAATGCTTTGAATACCTCTTCATGGTGGTCATATGAAAACAGGGAGGCGAATAGAGTACCACATAAATTTTGTTTTAATAAGAAGTCATTGAAAAGCGCCAAGACATCTTCTAACCATTCCCAATATAGTTCGGTGTGTGGCAATTCAACAGAAGGTGTACCGGGAATACTCCATGACACTTTCTTCACTTGAACATTGTGACCTAATAGTGAAAACTGGTTCTCCTCAACTATTCTCTCATGAAGTGGAGAATTTAATATCAAGGCCTCCGAGACAAGGGATTCTTCATTAATGTGATCAAGACTAAAGTTGGTAAGTTCGCCTGTAGCCTTGCGTGTCCAATGAGAAGAACATTGTTCATTGTCGGGATCGGGTATTTGAATGCGTGTCCAATGAGAAGAACAATGTTTATTCTCGGGATCAGGCATAAGAATGGCATCGCGACCGAGAAGTGAATCGAATACGCTTAATGCGGTTCCTTGGCTTCTTTGACAATTTTCGCTCTCTAAGATAGTCACATTTTGCTTCATAAAACACTTGAATGCCACCATGATGGAATAATACACAAATTTTGAAGCTCGATCAATGTTGTGAAGAAGGAAGATTTCAATTTCTGATACGGTTGGTGTAATCAAGTTGTTATATCCAATCAAGTCCTGAAAAAAAAAAAAAAAAAGAACCGTCATACCTATGTATTTAAGCAGATGCCGCAATCTCACACAATCTTCAGAGGCTGCGATCTTACAACCCTTCAGAGCTGATTGAAATTGATGTCAAAATCCTATGACTTGGGTGATATATATATATAGGCAAGGGATTTGTATAAATTGTAAAGTAAAATTTCCGAAGTGGGATTGGTAAGGCAAAAAAAAAAAAAAAAAAAAAAAAAAAAAAAAAAAAAAAAAAAAAAGAGGAAAGTTGGATACTTGAAGTCCCACTCGAAAAAGCAAACAAATCCTGTTAAACATGGGACTTGAAGTGGGGGCAATTTGTAGACACTAAAAATTTAATGGACTTTGGTATTGACAAATTGACCCATTCAATATAGCTTTAATGTTTAATTAAATTGTTTAATTGGCCCAGGCTTGGTCCACTTAAATTATTTAATTAGCCCAGCCCAGATGATTAAATGGAAAGATAATTATTCCTAATAAAATATATTTGGAATAATTATTTTTAAGGATAATTATCACAATATAACCGGCCCGGCCCAGTTATAATTTTATCCTTAACAGGAGATGACACGTGTCATCATCCTATTAATCCAAGAAGCCTATAAATAGAGGCCTGGAGGAAAAAGAGAGGGTACAAAAAAATTTTGCATTCAGAGATCCAGAATTCCAAAGAGAAATATAGAAGCTCTCATCCCCTACATCCAAATCCAAAGGCGAAAAACACTAAGCACATCAAATCGTGCCGTTCTTTATCAAATTCCACGGTGATCAACAATAATCACATCAAATCGTGCCGTTCCTCACCCAATGTGATACCCCTCGGATCCGAGACACGGGTTGATCAGGCCCAGGCCCAAACCCGAGGGATATCAAACAATTAATATTTTATAATGAACACGGAATACAAAATGAATTAAGAAATGAAAGTAAAGCTGGAAGAAACTAAAAGTAAAATCCTTTATAATTAAATACTTAAAACCTGATAATCCAAACTCCAAAACTCCATCAGTTTACAACTCGGGAATCCATCCATTGGACCCCTTATTTAAATTCTTCAAACGATACTGAAATAATAAAAACAAAATCCAAAGCTAACATAGAGAAAATTCCTACATAATCGGAGGAGTGAATAGCTGTATCTGCTCTGCACGTCCAAACTCTAACCCTGAAACTGACGAGCACCTGAAAAATAAAGAAGTGGGTCAGGCCCACATGCAAGTCCTGATCTACTACGATCCAAACAATAATCCGATACGCAGATACATCCTAGGAAGACTCAACAATATCTAGAGTAGTCAATATATGTATATAGTACACACTATAGGACGCTCGCTAGTCCAGTAGGTTTGTCTCAGCCTGAATAGAAGGCAACATGCGAATACGCACCCTAGGGTGGGCATGAGTACCTAGACCTACCAGGGAACAACACCTATGTCCAGTTATCCATCCTAGGCAATATACGCGCCCTAACCATGGTCATGAGACTCAAGCTCATACCACGGCACCATATAATATATATATAAAGTCCGTACTCCTCCTAATACAAAATACCATCCATCTATGTAGTGGTCTGATATATGTATAACAAATTCATCCTGAAACCATAGTCGGTCATTCAATTCTCAATTGATATGACACAAGTAGGTGATGGACTTAACCTATATGATTAATCCATACCTTAATCCAAGTTAGGTAAAACTCAGTGTTTGAACAAGTCCATACCTAGTATGTCACCGTCCCATACCGGTACATACAATCCTCCAGTTAACGAAGTTGACAAAAACAGGAATAAGTATTTATCAACCATACTCAGGACCTAAGAATCGATTCTCTCCAACCTCCATCCAACAAACAGGTGATCGACACGGTCGACCGTATAACGCCTCAAAAGGTGCCATCCCAATAGTCTTCTGGAAACTATTATTATAAGCAAACTCTACAAATGGCAAATATTCCTCCCAGTGGCCCTTGAAATCCAGAACACTTGACCGAAGCAAATCTTCCATAATCTGATTCACCCTCTTAGTCTGTCCGTCAGTCTGAGGATGGTAAGCAGTACTAAGGTGTAACTCCATACCTAAAGCCTGCTGAAAACTCTTCCAAAATCCAGATACAAAGCTCGAATCCCTGTCCGATATAATAGACAATGGAATGCCATGTAGCTTCACAATCTCTGAAATGTAAAGCCTCGCCAACTGCTCTGAAGTGTAGTCAGTGCAAATAGGCAAGAAATGAGCTGACTTAGTCAACCTATCCACAATGACCCATATAGAATTATGCCCCTTGAAAAAATTTGGCAACCCTTCTACAAAATCCATAGATATGCTCTCCCATTTCCACTCCGGAATTGGTAGTGACTGTAGAGCTCCTGGTGGCCTCTGATGATCAATCTTAACCATCTGACAAGTACTACACTGAGAAACAAAAAGAGCAATGTCCCTCTTCATACCTGCCCACCAAAACTGCCGCTTCATATCTTGATACATCTTATCGCCTCCTGGATGAACAGAGAACTCAGAGTGGTGAGTCTCAGTCATCACATCCTTCCTCAAACCATCAGCAGAAGGTACCACTAACCGTCCCTTGTACCTTAAACCTCCATCAGCCCCAACATAGTAGAATGGAACCTCCCCGGAAGCTATCTCTGCGACCTTGTCGACACACTGTTGATCGGTGAGTTGTGCTTGTAAAACCTTGCGAATGATGGAAGGTGTAACCACCATGCGAGCCATAAAAGCATCTGACAACTCATCTACACTCTTCAAAACATTCCACTCAATAGTGAATAGAGCAGAAAGACTACCAACAGGTCGGCGATTGAGTGCATCCGCCACCACATTCGCTTTCCCTGGATGTGTATAGAAAAATGCTAGTCTTTTACAAACTCCAACCACCTGCGCTGTCTCATATTCAGTTCCCGCTGAGTGAACAAGTACTGCAGACTCTTGTGATCACTGAATAATCTGAAGGACTCACCCAACAGATAATGCCTCCAAATACGCAAGGCAAAGACCATTGCTGCCAACTCCAAATCATGTGTTGGATAATTAAGCTCATGAGGCTTAAGTTTTCGAGATCTATAAGAAATCGGTCGCTCCTCCTGCATCAATACACATCCAAGACCCTGCAACGAAGCATCCATGTAAACAAGATACTCTATCCCGCTCTGCGGAGTAGCCAGAACAGGTGCAGAAGTCAGCTTCCTTTCCAGCTCATCAAAAGCTCGCTGACAGTGTTCATCCCACACGAACTGTACACCCTTCTTGGTCAGATGAGTGAGTGGTCCTGCTATCTTGGAGAACCCCTGGATGAATCTCCTGTAATATCCTGCCAGACCGAGAAAACTCCGAATCTCAATAGGTGATGTAGGCTGTCCCCACTCAACCACCGCTGAAACCTTGGCCGGATCCACTGCTATCCCCTTTTCTGACACTACGTGACCCAGAAATTTCACCTCCCGCTGCCAAAATTCACACTTCTCGAACTTGGCATATAACTAGTGCTCACGAAGCGTCTGCAAGACTATGCGAAGATGTCTAGCATGATCATCCTCCGAGCCAGAATAGATCAAGATGTCATCAATAAAGACAATAACAAAGTCATCCAAATAAGCCCGGAAGACTCTATTCATTAAGTCCATGAATACTGCAGGTGCATTAGTCATCCCAAACGACATAACACGAAACTCATAAGAACCATATCTCGTGAGAAATACTGTCTTAGGAACATCCTGCTCCCTAACCCTCAGCTGATGATACCCAGAACGCAGATCAATCTTGGAGAAGTATGTGGCTCCCCTTAACTGATCAAACAAGTCATCAATCCTGGGCAAAGGATACTTGTTACAAATCGTAACCTTGCTCAACTCCCTGTAGTCTATACACAGGCGAAGCGAACCATCCTTCTTCTTCACAAAACAGAATCGGTGCTCCCCAAGGTGATGTACTCCTATGAATAAAACCCTGACTGAGTAGTTGCTGAATCTGATCCCTCAGCTCGCGCATCTCCACCGGTGCCATCCTATACGGTGCCCTAGCAATAGGCGTAGTGCCTAGAGCTAAGTCTATCACAAAGTCGATCTCGCGACTAGGTGGTAATCCCTGGAATCTCCTGAAATACATCTAGGAAGTCCTGTAGAACTTGTATGCTATCCAATGATACAGTAATCCCCTCCTCCGTTTCCTACTCCATATGAACAAATAAGTACTAATAATTCCGCTAAAACGCGGCATAACGATAACGTAAATATCCTGGCCAAGTGTGGTGAACACAATAGACCTTCCCCAAAACGAATAACTTGAGTATGGCAGTGGTAACCAATCCATCCCAAGTATCACGTCACAAGTATACTTATCCAAGACCAAAAGATTTGCTAGAAATCTAAGTCTACCAATATCTAGTGTCACAAGACCATCCTCCTATGTAAAGTGGTGGTATTGCCAAAAAGGTGTAGAAATACCCTGAGGTCTATTGCATACCTGTGTCACCAACCTAAATCCCAACGGTTCAAAACACGTAAAAAACAAAATGCTCCAAAATCTACTCAGAGTTAAAACGTCGCTCTATTTTGAGAATCTTCTTTCTATACCAAACCCAACATATTGAGTTTACACAAGTTCTTTTATAACTCCTTGGTAATCATCCTATTTCAAGACAATGAACCTATAAGCAAAACTTTGTTTGCTTGTCCAAAAACCAATCACCCTACTGTGACTGACTTCCTTTCCTTATCGCAACGTACACATTCCAATACAGTTTAATAAAACCATTCATGTATACATCACAACACAACTTCCAATAAACAAAATTGAGATAACCAAAACCACAAGTTTATTATATTAAGAACTTTTCAAACCAAAACTGTCAAACAAATAACCGTAAGGTGTTCTTTAACATAATCTTAATGTACGTGATTAAATCCGTACTACATTCTTACTAATACCTCCTCCACTACTAGTAATTAAAAGTACTCTTAAAAGAGCAGTCATCCTTGAACTCCGTTGCCCTCCATTTTGGATGCAACGGTATCTCCTCCAACCTGATCTTCTTCGGGGTCTTCTTCTCTACTTGGCTCAACTTCGAGCACCACCGAAGTTGTGTTAGGTCTACAGTATGGTGGCCAGTCCCACATGCAAGAAACTATCCTTGACTTATACTCCGATGCAACGCCTATTGACATCAACTCCCTGGTCTCCAATTCTGACTTCTTGGTCGGCCTTCGTAGGGGAATTACCGGAGTAACTTTCCTCGGCCTTGGGCCCTTCTTTGCTTTCATCGTGGCCCTCATCTTCTTCCTAGTGCCAAACATTCTGCAATTACAGAATACACTTGACATCAGTACATTCTAAATGAACCGTAAAGGAATTCAATGAATCCTAATCCTAAAGCTCTAAACAAGAGAAAACGCTACGCGGAAGGCTTATACGATAGAATCCTAGAGACACTTGAACCTGGAGTGCTCTGATACCAACTGTGATACCCCTCGGATCCGAGACACGGGTTGATCAGGCCCAGGCCCAAACCCGAGGGATATCAAACAATTAATATTTTATAATGAACACGGAATACAAAATGAATTAAGAAATGAAAGTAAAGCTGGAAGAAACTAAAAGTAAAATCCTTTATAATTAAATACTTAAAACCTGATAATCCAAACTCCAAAACTCCATCAGTTTACAACTCGGGAATCCATCCATTGGACCCCTTATTTAAATTCTTCAAACGATACTGAAATAATAAAAACAAAATCCAAAGCTAACATAGAGAAAATTCCTACATAATCGGAGGAGTGAATAGCTGTATCTGCTCTGCACGTCCAAACTCTAACCCTGGAACTGACGAGCACCTGAAAAATAAAGAAGTGGGTCAGGCCCACATGCAAGTCCTGATCTACTACGATCCAAACAGTAATCAGATATGCAGATACATCCTAGGAAGAGTCAACAATATCTAGAGTAGTCAATATATGTATATAGTACACACTATAGGACGCTCGCTAGTCCAGTAGGTTTGTCTCAGCCTGAATAGAAGGCAACATGCGAATACGCATCCTAGGGTGGGCATGAGTACCTAGACCTACCAGGGAACAACACCTATGTCCAGTTATCCATCCTAGGCAATATACGCGCCCTAACCATGGTCATGAGACTCAAGCTCATACCACGGCACCATATAATATATATATAAAGTCCGTACTCCTCCTAATATAAAATACCATCCATCTATGTAGTGGTCTGATATATGTATAACAAATTCATCCTGAAACCATAGTAGGTCATTCAATTCTCAATTGATATGACACAAGTAGGTGATGGACTTAACCTATATGATTAATCCATACCTTAATCCATGTTAGGTAGAACTCAGTATTTGAACAAGTCCATACCTAGTATGTCACCGTCCCATACCGGTACATACAATCCTCCAGTTAACGAAGTTGACAAAAATAGGAATAAGTATTTATCAACCATACTCCAGAATTAGCATAAATACAGTTTAACATGTATATAACCAACTTATGCATTCAATATAAGATTTAGAATCCCAATTACAGTCCGTTAAATTGATAAAGTAGAGTTACACAGTCTACCTCTCCAAACAGTACCATAACTGATGCAATGTAAAACAGATTTTTACACCAGTTGATCCCAACTAAGCATACATATAACAATACCACAGTATGCTTATAACATAGCTACAAAACATGATTTATAAATCCAAGTCATGCAGAGAAATAAAGTTCCAAAAATAGTAGACAACAGAAATTAATTTCCAAATCATCCACCCACGGGTTCACTATTTAATCTTAGATTAATCCCGTCCTCAATTCCTACTTGTAATCATGCTTCCCAACATTTTTACAAGTCTTAAACATTAAATTACAACATCCAGTAGCCTTTAAATAATTTTAGAAACACCAATTTCAGCCCAAAAGTCCCTAAAACTTCAATTCTGTGCGTTTTAAGATTGAGCAGGCTCTTTAAAAACTTTGAGCCTGCTCAAAACCATTTGGAGCCTGCTCTAAACCTTTTAGAGCCTGCTCTAAATCACTTAGAGCCGGCTCCAACTCTTTGGGAGCCGGCTCTAAGGGTTTTGGGAGCCTGCTCTCCCTCCCTTAGCAGCCGTTGTCCGTTCCAGCTTCGTTTTCTCTGATTCCGGTGATTACCAGAGCCTCTGTAACATGTTTTAATTTTTATTCTAGGTTCAAACTCAGTCCTAGGTACATATTTGAACCACTGATATTCAATGATAGCATGCATGAAACATAGGTTTAGGAGCAACGATCACAGAACCTTAGTCTGAAATTTTAAGCAACTCACAACAGATTAATTTGGTGACATTCAATACTGTGTTACTTACTTATACAAGGGTTCATTTAATGTCTCAGACTAATTCTCAAGCATAAATATATATTCACAACAAGAATTTAACACAAGATTCAAAAACAATCCTCAGCAAAATCAAGTAGCAGAAAATCAACAATTCTTGCAAAGCAGTTAATTCACGAGAGTAAATGAAATTCATACATGCATATAAAACTTGTTATAAAGTTTATTTAAATCCATTTTATCCTTGTTTTAATCCCTAGAGTCTTAACTAAGTATGCACAGAACACAGATTAAAGGGATAGAGTGGAACAGAGACTTGCCTTTGAATTTCATATTTGAAATTCTAATTCACCGTCTCTGTGTGATATGTTTGTGTCCTACACTGTAGTTCCCCACTACCACGCTCCTTCCTCCTTGAGTTGCTTTGCTAATCACCCAAGTTCACTCTGTGTTTCCCTTAAATCTTTCTCTCTGTAACGTACGCAAACTCCCTCTCTGTTACTCTGCCTTCATAACTCTCTGTATCACTGTATACCTGAATATGGTGAATAGGGTTTTCAGAAACCCTCGGCAGACGTATACCCATATATTTATAAAGTTATACCAAAACCCTAAATTAATTAAAGCCCTAACTAAATCCTAACCGGCCCATAGAAGTTAATTAAAACCTGTGTCGGCTAATACGTAAATATACAGAAAACACAATCCTACTTTAAACCAATTTAATTAAATAAACCCCATTATCAATTAAGTCAAATAAAACATCATAAAACAATTTAATTTAAAACAATGTAATAAAAGAAAACCAAACAATCTAATCAATTAATTAAAACAAAAAAAAAAAAAAAACAAATTTAAATAACCATGGAAGAAACACACAATTAAAATAATTTAAATAAAAGATTAAACAATTAAATAAATGCCAGGACTATCATTTTAAAATTAGGGGTATTACACCCAAATTCCAAGACGATTCAAGAACAAGCTCGTGCAGCCCTTGGATCCAACCAATAACAAAAAGGAGATCGAATCAGAGGACCATTCTTTTTGTAAAGAATATTACAGAGGATTGTACCTCAATTTCTCAAATTAATAAAATTATATTATTTACTTTGTTTGTATTGCAGACTTACAAAATTTGTATGTACAGGATGAGAACAACGAAACGACTGGAGGGGCAGAAAGGAATATTTGCCGATTTGGTGGTGGGTGGAAACTTGTGTTTTTTTAGATCCGAGTCATTCCCTTTCACTCTCCCGGGTATAATACCTCCTGGTATTTAATATTTTCTCATTTTTAGATGGGTTTTACACAGGTGAATTTAGGGGCTTCAACCTAGCCCAAAAAATAAAGAAATTATTATTGATAACCCACCTCAAATTAGTCCAATTAAAAATTAGCCACCCCATTCTAAAATGCTGCGTCCGTCCTTAGTTATACTCATTTGTAATGACCGATTCACCTTTAATTTTTAAAACACCTCACGTTTTCATTGAGCCACCTCAGGTGGAGAAGGAAATCTCGGAGGCAAGTATGTTTCATAAATTTATAATATCCATGCTTATTAAACTATTTTTGGTGAATATTGCATTAACTGAGTTTCCATAAATTGCTTCTGGTTTTCACTCAAAAGATGAGTCCCTTTAATGAGTATTAACTATAGAATATAAAACAAAACACATTAAATTACGGTATATAATATTAGGACTTCTTTTTTTCCAAAATCAAGCACCATATGTGTTTTCATTAGAAGGAAATGGCAAAATTACCATTCAAATATAAAGTGTAAAAATATTTTTTGAAATAATTGTGAAGCGTAAGAGTCTTTTTGCATATGTATGAAATTGGAGGATGAATACCATTTCCCAAGTTATATGTGTCCATAATCCATATACAAAACGGGCCTCAAAACGATTTGGGTCGGGTCTGACATTGAACCCATTTTATTGTACCACGTCTAGTGTCAAAAACCGTAAATGTAACATCACTTTTGGTGCAAATACTAGGTAAAGGTCACACAAATCTAAACTTTCCAAGAAGAAAAAAATAGAGATTTCAAAGAGCGAGACAAACACATGGTGTAGATAGCAAACATTTGTTTCATCTTTGTAAAATACAAATAGTTAAGGTTTTCCATTGATGTACAACATTTAATATAGGATATGTAATCAAGGGCATATTTGGAATGCATTTTGTGTTTTTAAGTGTTTTTTTTTTTGTTAGATACTGTAGCAATGAATAGAGGAAAAAAAATATGCTTCATAAAAAATGTTTAGTTTTGCCAATTGCCGAAATGTTCCATGAATAGTAGCCAAATATCGAAACAACAATTTGATATTTTTATATGTTTCAATAAAAAATAAAAATATTTTTTAAAAAGCATTTAAATGCAGAGAACGCTAGCATGTGTAGAGAGATTTCGTCACATAGGTGACACGCAAATATTGAGAAGGACTTTGTGCAAAGAGTTGGGATTTAAAGTCTTTTTTTACGCTTGTGTAGAAAATTGTAAATGTTAGATTAATGGAGGACTCTTGAAAATTTGTGATAATAGGTAGATTAGAGAAGTTATAGAAATGTAAGAAGTTACGTAGATTTGTAAATATCTATGATATTTTAGGAAAAGAATTTATGTTTCGATAGTAATGCATCTTAGCTTTCCATTAGACATATGATGCGTATATAAAGGGTAGTAGTAGTTTAAGAGTGATACTAATTCAGGGATAAATCCATACATATTCTAAGTTTCCAAATGTTTTATCAAATATTAAACTTGGTTGATTCCGTTTTGAAATATTTTATCGTTTGTCGATTCATGTTGTTAGCTCCAATTAGTTTCAACCAGGAAACAATGGCTAAGTCAACTTTTCCGATTTAAAAATGTGACCCACCGCTCACGGATTTGAGCCTCTAAATGTAACCTACAGTTCTACTCAATCACAAAAACATCTTTAACAAAAAGAAAATGGCAATTATATTTATATCTATACTATTATAAAAATATAATTTTTTTTTCTTATTTCTTAACATTTTCCACTTATTTTTAAAATAAAAACATGACATTTAAAAAGAGTATTTAATAAGAGTTAATACCTTTTAAAGGTAAATTATCCCACCATATGTCTTTTCCTTTTCTCAACAAAAACTATAAATATATACAAAAGAATATGAAGAATTAAATTTTAAAAAGTGTAATTAATATTAAAAAAATGGAATTTTTTTAATATTTACATTAATCCATTTTTTTAATATTTACAAATTTAATGTAATCTTTTTAATAATAAGCTTGAACACACTATATGAACCGTATATACAAAAGAATTATGAAAAATCTTTACATAAATGAGAAATGATATACTCACTTGTCCACTTTTAAATTTTTTTTTTTTTTTTTGAATGCCAAACTACTAAAGTTGAAGTGACAGTTAACTGCTGAAGATTTACTCGGGTGTCATCTTGAGACATGGTTTATTCTGAAAGAAGATATGTCACTAATTAGCTTTTTATACATGCGAAACTTTTTCAATGTAATAAGGTGCCGTTTATTTAGATGTAAAATATTTTTTTACTTTTTAGTATTTAATTGTTGTAAAATATTTACGAAGAAAAAAATATTAAAATTTAATAAAAATAACTTATCCATCAATTTTTAATAAGTTATTTTACATGTTCTGATGGATTCGATCTCAACTTTAACATAAATCTTTGCCAAATACGGACAAAGTAAAAATAAAATAATATTTTATCTGAAAAGAAATATATTTTTCAAAAAGAATATTTTACGTTGAACACAAAGCGAAGCCTTGAATTTGATTTTTTTCAAAAAAAATAAATATTTTATAATTATGTATTTATATCTTTTCACATGATATTTTGCATTCTATTTTTGATTAATTATTAATAATTTGTTGCATAAAGGTTTCAAAAACTTTTGAGTTTAATGGGCTGTCTTTTCATGTGGATTATTTTTTGTATATATGGTAAAGGAAAGAGCATCAAATTAAAAAGTGTAATTATGAAAAAGATAAAAATTGGAATTCTTAAAAGTTTCGAATTAACACATGTTTAATGTAAATCTTATAACAATAATGTTTTTGTATTTTTTAAAATTTAAAATTGTTTAGAAATATGAAACAACTATTTAGATTCTGAAATGTGTGTGTGTGTGTGTGTGTGTATATATATATATATATGTATTCGTTTAAAGAAAAATATCTATGCACTTATATATGGAAAGAGCCATATATACAATAAAATATGAAGATTCGAATTTTAAAAAAAGGCGTAATTAATAAATAAATAAATAATGAAACTTGTAATGTTTGGAAATAACACACATTTAATGTAAATTTTTTAATAATAAGTTTGAATACACTATATGAACAGTATATACAAAAAAAAAAAAAAAAAACATAGCAACCTTTATCAACAAAAGCAACAAAAAAACAAGGCAATCACTGTCACCGTGATAAGATTCATTAGAGAAACATTATTATCATAAGAAACTGAAACGTTCATAATTTTTCTTTATTTTTATCTAAGCCACATAGCTATTTTTAAAACTTGGACAATTCGTTGATGTATAACATTTATCACCACATGTCGAACAAGTTCAATCAATTGGTAAATTTTTGTTTTGCTTATATATTTTTGTAGAAAATATTTTTTTATTATTTTGAATTGATTTTTTATTTTTTTAAAACAAAAGCTCCAATCCTGAAGAGGATGGGATGGACTTTAATGCTATGTTTGGTTGGAGGGAAGGATTGAGGGGGGATGGATGAGAGGAGGGATGGATAAATATTTTCGTATTTGGTTGGAGGGAAGGGAAGAGAGGGAGGAAACAAGGAGGGATGCTTCATCCATCATTCCTTTATGTTTATCTATCCGCCCACTTTTAGGAGGAAGGGAGGAGAGAAAGAAAGGGAGGAGAGAAAGAAGACATAACTACTTATGAATTGAAAATTTACAATTTTAACCTTTTCAAAAAATTTGAAATAAATATTTACCTTTTATAATTTGAAATAAAAGAAGTTTTGCTTGCCAGACATTGTACCAACACGTTTGGGCCAATGCACCATCCCGGAATGTCCGGTCCATTAACTATCATCCTTCTAGTCTAAGCTCAACTAATTTAAAGTTCTGGCACAAGTCTTCATCACTCTTAAAGCCCAATTATTTGAAAAAAAATAATAATAATAATAATTGCAAGGGTTCATTCATTGATTCAGCATAAAAATGTTTTTAATTAGTTATCATGTAGTTGTTATAATCATTATTTCTTATTCCAAATAAATCATCAGTTCAATTAATACACTGTCATTTAAAAAGATTAAAAAGTTACTCGAGTTTTGGTAATTAGGGGTGCACAAAAGAACTATAGAATCGGAACCGTAAGAATCGGAACCGAATTTTCGGTTCTCACAGTTCCGGTTCCAGTTCCGATTCCTAAAATAAGGAACCATTGAGACTGGTTCCGGTTCCTAACTCACAGTTCGGTTCCAGAACCGAACTGAACCAATATATATATATATATATATATATATATATATATATATATATAATTATACTTGATTACTTGTGGGTTACTAGTACTAGGCTGTGGGCTGTGCCGACAGTGCCGTTGTGGGCTGTGGAGTGTGGGCTGTGCTCAAATAATCAATTGTTTTTTCAGATTTCAAATTATCAATTGATTCAATTTATCAGATATTGGATAAAAAAATTAAAAATTAAAATAACAAATTTTATCTATCAAAACTCAAAACCTAAACCTAAGTTTACCTAACCTCTCAAACTCACTCCGCGGCTCCGCCTCCCCTCCTCTCCTTTCCTCTCCTCTCCTCTCTTCTTAGCCTCTCGGCCCTCTCACTATCTCAAGTCTCAACTGATCAACTCACTGGTCTCTACTCTTTATATTCTCAGAACTCAGAAATCTCTATTTTCCCAAATCACACTCACGACTCTCGCGGCGCTGACTCGCCTCTGATTCAGTAATTCGTGGATTCGGTCGAATCGGTCTATGTCTTCTCAGATCTGACAAATCTTCAGCTTTCGGTCTCAGTTTGGTAGGTAGGTATTTCAGATCTGACAAATTTTCTTTATATTTCTTGATCATCCATAACAATGTTGTTTTATTTACTTTTTCCTTTCAATCTTAAGTTGTTTTGTTCAATAATAATTTATTTTTGTTTGTTAATTTAATTAATCACATCTTCTTTGGTTACAACTTATATAGCATGTATTGTTTTCTTTACTTATTTTTTCTTTTCTTTTTGGGTAAATAATTTTCTTTAGTTTCTTGTTTATATATAGATAGATGTAATTATTTTGATAAGATCTTTCTTTTTCAAGCGTATATTTTATAAACATATATATGGCTAGCGGCCAACATTGGACCCATTATGTAACTCTTGGCTGTTTTTAAAAGGTGGGGAAGATGCTTTCTATGTGAGCAACTACAATGGAGGAGTTATTGATGTTGCTGATAATGCTCCATAATGGACTATTAGATTTCATATCAACTATTAGTGAATGATGTTGGATTGTTGAATGTCAGAATGTTGATTCAGTTTTTTTAACTTTTTTGTAATTCTAATGGAGTAACTGAATTTCTAGGATGTAATATTTTTATATTGTGTGTTTATTTATGTTTTTATTTTTGATATTGTATTTGTATTTTTTTTTAAGAAAAATTAAAATAATATTTAAAAAGTCAGCTTGGTCAACGGTTCCACTGTCCACGGTTCCGGTTTCGGTTTCATTTTTTAGGAACCGTACCGAACCGAATCGTGTGCACCCCTATTGATAATTGGGGATGACGAATATAATAGAGTATTACCAATACGTCACTCGTCTAGCGGTATCAAGCTCCTATTTTTTAAAATGAGGTGAGGAGTTCGAGCCTTGAGACATATGTGTGTGAGTACCAATTAAGAATATATATATATATATATATATATATATATATATATAAAACAGAGTATTGTGACTGTTATCAAAATCGTGAATTTTTTCATTCCATAGAAAAAGGTACTACTATGCAAGTTTTAATTATATAATCTTATAAATTTGTTTTCTTTAATGATTTTTAAAGAATTTTGTTGAAAATATGAAGATAATTTAATTAGTAGTGATATTTACAAATAATTTTAAGTCACTTAGTAGAAGAAAAGCTTATTAAATTTTACTAAATAAAAGATAAAAATATTTAGAATTATATTCAAACAAAGTCAAATTAAAAAACCAATTTTGAATACTCAATAAATAATAAAAATATTATAAAAAAAATGATCAAATAATTGCAATTTACAACTTATAAGTACATAGCTTATTAATTTTTACTAAAAAAATATATATATATATAGAATTATGCCCAAACAAATTCAAATTCAAAAACCAATTTAGAATACTCAATAAAAAATAAAAATATTTTCAGAAAACAATCAAATTCTAGGTTAGATATAAGCTAAAAAGTGAATGAAGAAAAAAAAAATCAAGAAATGTTGAGACACGCGGGCCAGATGGAACTCTTGAAATAAAATGAAGTGGTATACCTCTCTAGTTGAGTTTTAGAAGAAATAACGTTAAGGATCTCAAAGTTTAGCAAATGGATAAGCATTTCAAAACAACAAATATCAAAAAAAAAAAAAAAAAAAAAATTGTTGAGATTACCCTTGTAAGAATCATAAAAGACAAAAATGACCCTCTATTTGGTACACTTAATAGGGCTGCAACTCGGGCGAGCCCAACCCGAATTTACTCGAGCCCAGACCGCATTTTTATGGGCTTGGACAATGATTTTTTGTTCTGGGCCTGGGTTTAGTTTATTGAGCCCTAATTCAATTCGGGCCGGGCTCGGGTAGATATGTTGTGAAACCCGAAGCCCAACTCGAACCCACTGAAAGAACCTGAGCATCAAGCCCGATCAACCTGTCACATTCAGACTACTGCTACTTCCCACAAAAAAATAAAAAACTATTGGGTTTAAAGAGTTTTAAACTATGGACCATTTAGAGGAAAGAATCAAGCACTACCATTTCTGCTCCAACAATCCTTGTGTTATATTTTGCTTAGTAAAATATATAAATACTAATAATATATACATAATATAAAATTATAAGGAAGGCCATATTTGCAGCCCGTTTTTCTACACTTACACTACAATCTTAAATGATATGTCAATTATAACCTTAACTTTACAACTAAATGATTATTACTTTTTAAATGACATAACAACCCTTTCAAATTTCCTCTCCTTATATCTAATATTTAATATTTTAGGTTTCTTTTTATAAAACAAAAAAATAAAATAATTTTTTTTTACGGGACCAAAAAATATATATATATATATATATATATATATATATATATATATATATATGTTGAATAAATTGTCTTTAATTTATTAAAGAAAAACTCCCCAAAAATTTTTATTTATTGAAGAAATTATATCTTTTGTCAAGATTCAAAAAACATATATATATATGAAAAAGATGATTCAAAAAAAATTTATCTGTATTGAATAAATTATCTCTTTTGATAAGATCCAAAAAATCAAAAGGTTATTTGTATTGAATAAATTATTTCTTTTTATAGGCCATAAAAAAATATCATTTTTTTTTTTCAAAATAGGAATTATTGACTTCTTAATCATTATTAAAGGAATTCCTCTACTGAAAGTGATATTATTGACGATTTTAATATCCGAGTTGCATTATTGACTCATTATTAGAGGAATTCATGTACAAAAGCTACAATGTTTTATAATTTTTCAATACTTTGCACTTTTTTTTTTTTTTCTCTTTTTGTTTTTTTGTTTATGAGTGTCAGATAATCAGTAGATCATTAGTTTTAATCACTAATGTCTATCAAAGTAATAGATATATATTAATGATCAAAGACACAATCTTTTACATATAAAGTATAAACGAAAGGGATACACAATCTAATTATATATAAAGAGTCCTTACATATGTAATGTGATGTATACATAAAACAAATATATATATCAATGCCAATTAAAGTAATAGATGTATATTAATGATCAAAGACACAATCTTTTACATATAAACAAAAGGGATACACAATCTAATTATATATAAAGAGTCCTTACAGATATACAATGTGATGTATACTTAAAACAAATCTATATATCAATGCCTATCAAAGTAATAGATGTATATTAATGATAAAAAACACAATCTTTTACATATAAACAAAAGGGATACACAATCTAATTATATATAAAGAGTCCTTACAGATATGCAATGTGATGTATACATAAAACAAATATATATATAATTTGATATACGTAGTGATTGAAACTTTAATAGACAACAAAGATACTAGATTAAAATAAAATCTAGAAAGGAGATTACAACTTTCTAAATATTTAATTACCTTCTATTTTTAAATAGGTCCCATTATATTTGACACGTGCATTGTTACGTAAACTAGGTGAACAAGGGTGGGCGAAGCTGGGCTTCAGCCCACCCCAAAAAAAAATAAAAAAAAATAAAAAAATAAAAATAAAAAAATAAAAATTTACCATACTATTTTAAGCCCAGCCAAAAATATATATATATATATATATATATATATATATATATATATATATAGTAATGGTAGCCCAGTCCAAAGTTAGCCCAGTTCAAAATTAGCCCACCCCATTCAGAAAGGCTGGATCCGCCTTTGTAGGTGAAGTAGTAAATTTTTATTTATCGGGACAAATAGTAGGACTCATATAGTCATATATAAATATATAGTATCTCCTAACAAGTATTGCATATCACAATGAAAACATATATCAACAAAAAATAATCAAAACTGAAACATTGGCTATATATATAATTATATATATACACAATAAAAATAAAAACTTATTATTGTTTTATTAAGGAACTTAAGAAAAATAAGAAAATAAAAATCATGAAAGAAAGAATTATATTTTATATATATTTTTGGCAATATATATTTTATATAGAAACCCTAGGTTCCTTACTTACTTCCTTTACTCCCATTCTCAGTCCGCCTCCCCTAACTTTCCAAAAAAAAAAGTCTGCCTCCCCTCTTCTCAGTTTCCATCGCCCGTTGTTCCAGATCGGATTCGCCGTTCGCAAGCTTTAGCCGTTGGCCAGCTATCTCTAAGCTCTTAAGCTATGGATTGATTCAAGGAAAGAGAGAAGAAAGAGCGAATTTAGATTCTCATAAGAAAGCTCTCTCTCTGCAACTGCTAACTTGTATGTATGGGTTTTGTTTTAAAATTTTTTTTTTTTTCTAAATCAACTAATCGAGGCTGTAAGACTGTAATTCTTGTTTTGTAATTTTTTTTTTTAATTTCAGATTGTTCAAAAAATTAAAATCCATATCTTTTAGTTTCCAGATCCAGATCTCCAACCCCTAATCGCCGCCGTCCTCTGTACTGCCTTCCTCCGTCATCGTCTGCTGTCACATCGGTAGGTACTATAGATTTTTTATTTATTTTTTGTTTTAATGAATTGAATCCATTGTTTTGATGAGTTGAATCCATTGCAATTTTTTATTATTGTTGTTTTGCGTTGCATATTGAAGTAGAAATTTATATATACACACAATTTGCTATCATTGATTTACTGAGCATTTTTTATTTTTATTTTCTTCACACATACATTTTAGATGTATTGAAAATTTGGGATGGTGAAAAAGAGGGAGACAAAGACAACAAATGAAGCCACAATAAAAACCATGTCAACTTTGCAGAAAAAGAGTTATCCACCAAAATCTGAAGTGTGGAATCATTTCACAAAACAGAAGAAAGAAGGGGGGGGGGGGGGGGGCTATGATACGGCTAATTGCAATTATTATAGGGGCTTATATAGTTGTCATACTAAGAATGGAATGAACACTCTAATTCGACACTTAGGAATCTGTTCCAAGTATGATGGTAATAAAGATCCTACTCAAAATATCTTATGTTTTGGAGGTGATGGTTTTGGTGTTAGTAATTGGAAGTTTGACCAAGAAGACTATTGCAAAGAGCTTGCAAGAATGATTATTGTTGAAGAACTTCCTTTTAGTTTTGTGGAGAAAACTTATTTTAAAGGTTTTTAATTGTGTTACAGCCAAAATTGAAGTTGTTTTCTCGAACTACTATGACAAAAGATTGCATTAATATATATGAAGCTGAGAAATGCAAACTTAAATGGATTTTTGAGTCATCGGCTTCAAGAATTTGTCTTATCACTGATTTGTGGACTTCCATTCAAAATCTTGGCTATATATGTCTTACGGCACATTATATTGACAAAGATTGGAGGTTACACAAAAAAATTATTAATTTTCGTGTGGTTCCAACTCCACATAATAGTGACATCATTGCACAAGCTGTTGAAGGTTATTTGTTGGAGTGGGAATTGATCAACTTTGCATGTTAACTGTTGACAATGCAAGTTATAATGACACAACAGTTTCAACTTTGAAGAGGAAGTTCAATAAGTGCAATGGGTTATTATTGGAGGGTAAGATGTTTCATGTAAGGTGTTTTGCACACATCTTGAATTTGATAGTGAATGATGGAATTGATAAGGTGAGTGATTCCATCATTTAGATTCGTGAAGCAGTGAAGTATGTTAGGAGTTCTCCTTCTCATTATCAATGTTTCAAGAAGTGTGCTGAGGTGAAGAATATCACATCTAAAAGAACAGTGTGTTTGGATGTTCCAACAGGATGGAATTCAACATATTTAATGTTTGGTGTAGCACTTGAGTATCAAAAAGCTTTTAAACGGTTAGAGGAGCAAGATTTAACTTTTGCAAATGGTGCTCTATTTGAAGAGGATTGGTTGAATGAAAAGAACTTACACAAGTTCTTGGAGCACTTTTACATTGTCACAAATCGTGTATCGGGGTCTAAGTATGTCACCTCTAACTCATATTCTCAAGAAGTGGCTGGAATTCAAACTTTGCTACACAAGTGGTCAAAAAATGAAAATGTTTTCTTTAGTAATATGGGGAAAAAAATGATCCTAAAGTTTGAGAAATATTGCAATATTGATAAAATTAATATTTTGTTGATCATAGTAGTGGTTTTAGATCCTCGTTACAAGCTGGGATTTGTGAAATTTTGTGTTGCAAAATTTTGTTCGGATACCAAGGTTGAAGAGTTGATGGAGAAGATAAGAGATGTCATGGCTGGACTTTATAAATATTATTCATCAATTGAGTTGGCAAAAAGTGTTGAGTCAACTAAAACAAATGTTGATGTTGAAATGGATGATATTGATGGGGTGGATAATATACTTGATGAAAATATGAGGAATTGACGTAATCACTTGAAAAATGAGCAAAGGGAGGTGATTAAGTCAGACTTAGAATGTTACATGTATGCTGTTGTTGAAGGGGAATCACCAGAATTTGATATTTTGGAGTGGTGGAAAATAAAAACCCCTTCATATGCTGCCCTTTCAGAAATGGCTAGAGACATTTTGGCCATTCCAGTTTCAACTGTGGCTTTTGAGTCAGCTTTCAGCATGGGGGGATGAGTACTTGACTCATTTCTAAGTTTCTTAACTCCTTATATTGTTGAATGTTTGATTTGTGCTCAAGATTAGCTAAGGAGTTCATCAACATCTATTGCTATGGAAGAAAAAATAGAGGCACTGGAAGCTTTAGAGAAAGGTATTACTTTCCTTCATTATCTTTATTAATTTTATATGTATATAAAATTGTTTTTGTGATCTCTATAGTTGACAAATAATTAATATTCTCATTTACATATAGGTTTGGAGATCAAAGTTGGAGAACCTGGAGCTTGCACCACTTTAGCGTCATCTAGCAAAATTCAAGGGGTAATATTATCAATTATGTGTATATGAGAGAGTTTTGACAAATGAATTATATATTTCATTTTTTTTTTTTTTTACAAGTTATCTATAATTTGATATTGTCATATCCCTTTTGTAGGAATGAGGAGCATGGAGATTGGAGGATGAATGAACAACAAATTTTTATATTGTTTTGGAGGATAAATGTTATTATTAATATTGGTTATGAGGGATTGTTATTTTCTTAACTTTGTACTTATTTATTATTAATGCTGGACTTCAAAATGGAAGTTTTTAGCCTTCTCTTCTGCTTTGATCAAATCTTACCTGTTATTGTTATTGAACTTGCTACTTGCACGAAGGAGTTACCCAAGAGCGATCAATAATATCACGCTCCAAATCCAATTGCTACTTATTACCCATGTTCAGGCGAAACTACAAGATGAGATCCCATTCCCTTTATTGTTCTCTCATCAACATCTTCAGTGAATGTTGTAACTATATATATAAGATAAAAGAGAACTTGATATGTTTTGTAATGTATTAAAACTTTGAACCTCATACAACTACTCCAACTCCAAGCACTAATAAAATTAAGAGCCCGATTTAAAAGCCCAAGAAAACCCAAAAATATAACCCGAATAAAGAACCCGAGTTTAGCCCGTGTTTTAAAAATTAAGTATGGGCTGGGCTTGGGCTCACTAGGCGAAATTATACTTGGGCTTGGGCTAGGTTTAGGCTGAAGATTTGTACGTTGCGCTGAGCCCGAGTTAAGTGTCCTACTCGCCCAACCCACCCGAGTTGCAGCCCTACACTTGATTTTGGGTTGTTTAATTCATTTTCTGGCTAGATATTTTGATGATAGAAAAAGTACTCTGGTTATTATTTCTTCTTGGAAAATACTGTTTTTACATGGTGTTCAAAGAAGCAACCCATTGTCATCCTTTCAACTTGCGAAGCGGAATATGTTGCAGCTACTTCATGTGTCTGGCAAACAATTTGGTTGAGGAATTTATTGAAAGAATTACACATGCCACAATTGATCAACATTATAAACATTTGAAAATTTTCAAAGAAGTTATTTAGAGAAGTGGATTAGCAGTTTCTGCCCCTAAGCTAAAGAGTAGTCCCCCCAAATAATTAAATTCATAAGAAATTCAAATTGGTAACCCAAAATATCTTCGTAACACTTATTTATTAACCCAAAATTAGAGAGTTTAAAAAGAAATTTAATTTATTTCCCTTTGAAATTCATAAAACATCAACTCCCAACATTTTAGTCATACTTTTTGATATGGAATATTCTACTAGATAAGAATTCCAAGTGACATGGAAACTCAAAGGGCATGGATAAACTTAAGGAGATAAGGTGACCTTCTCATAAGGTAATTAAATGATAAGATTTGATTAATTCAAAGGTTGCACTAAAGATACAATTAACTAATCCCTTCTCTACCGGAAGAAAATGCGGAAACGACAACTTCAACTTTCTATAAAAGTGAGGCCAGTCAACATAAAAAGGTACGTCATAAATCCCATCCCATATGAAATCCTTTCTCGAATATTCAATGGTTAAGTACTAACTTGATCGTCGGAGTGCACCCGACCGGCACCACACCGGTCATCACTTCTCTTATCTTGCAAGAATGGCCATTGGCTCCGGATAGTGCGGATTTTTGCATCAACATTTGGTGCCCATCTGTGGGAAACGTGTGTTAGTCCCAACAAATTACTGATGAACGATAAAAAGTGCGTATTTAAACCCCTTAAGCTTAGGCATTCTAGTACCTTTATCTATCTTACTTTACCGTTTTAGATTGATTTCGAATTATTTCTATTTTCAGGCACTTATCCCGAAAATAAGCTAACTCAGCCAAATAAGATCTTAATTAGAGCAATTCTGGGATTAAACAAAGAAAGGAACAAAGTGGAGAAAGAAAGAAGCAAATGAAGCCAAAGGTGGGAAGCAGCAAAATTCGATCGATCCAACTTCAAGGTTCGATCGATCGAACACTGACCGATCTCAGTACTTCAAGATAGATCCAAACCTTGACCCCAAGCAGAAAGTCCAAAGTTTGATCGATCCAACACCACCCTTCGATCAATCAAACATTTTTGTCCTTATTCAAATGATTGATCTTATCCACAGCTGCACCACCTACTAACCACTGATCGGTTGGTCAATCATACATCAACCTTCGCAATAGTACGAATCATTGTAAAATAGGGCTATTGGTCGGGTAAGTCGAACCACTGGGACTGCGCTAGTCTTAAGGCAACCTAAGTATCTAGAGTTATTTAAGAATGATAAGGTGTAATAAGGAGTTGTTATTTGGTTTGTCACTAAGCTAGTAATTGAAGTGTGCATAAAACAAGAATGCTAGTAAATGTAAAGGAAGGAGATCTAGGTAGAGAGGGCTAGGGAAGTGAATCCACTACCTATTGATCGGTTGATCAACTATACATCAACCTTCGCAACAACACGAATCATTGTAAAATAGGGCTATTGGTCGGGTAAGTCGAACCACTGGGACTGCGCTAGTCTATGGCAACCTAAATGTCTAGAATTGTTCTTAGAATGATAAGGGGTAATAAGGGTTTGTTTGATGGTCACTAAACTAGGAATTCAAAGTGCATAAAACAATAGTGACTTGCAAGAATTAGATAAGATAGAACAATAGAGAAGAGATTAGGGAAGAGACTCCACAACCATCAATAAGCATGCTAGGATATGATTTACTTAGGGGAATAACATATATGTATAACCATGGGATGCAACAACACAAATTATTACATTCCCTTCAAGAAATTTATGAAATCAATAGGTAAGAATAACCTATCAAAGCATTGCATGTTTTGGTTACCTAAACTAGGTTGTAACCTTAGACATACTCACTAAGCATAGAGTTATCAAGCCCTTAATCACATAGTAGAAGCACATGACATAGAATCCAAGAATAATCTATCAAAGGAAGATCCTAAGCAATAGATTATCAAATCTCCTAAATATCATGCCATTAACAACACTTCCATAAACTCCATTCCATTGTCACTATGAAAATGTAGCAATATAATCATAGGAGAAAAACCATCTAAGACAAGATATTTAACTCAAGATGATTATGTATAGGTATTGAAATTCATTACATCAAATGAAGAGCTCTAGTTCATGGAAGGATTACATACATATATTAACCCCCAAATATAAATCAAAACAAAGCAAAGCTTACAAAATGGAGCTTCATCACCTCCCTAGAGGAGGTTTAGTTACCCATGGTGGCCCTAGATGAAGGAAGAAGCTCCATCTAAGACTCCATTTTCGTGCTCCTACTGTAGCACTCAAGAACTCCTCCTCCTTGCTCTCTTCTCCCTCCTCTAATCTTGTAGAATGAAACTTATGAAATGTGTGGCTCTTATCCCTCTTTATCTAGATAAGAAATCCACCCAAAAAGCCCTCTCTCTCCTCCAAGAAACATCCCCAACCAACTCATAAAGGAGAGCTTCCAAAGTAGGTAAAATCTGAGCACAAGTGGGCTGAGTCGTGTAGAATTCTGCCCTAATTTCGAGTGCTCGAAATAGGGCCTCGAGCACTCGAAAATTGGGCAGAATGCCATATGCTTGGTTTGCTCCGCCCGGACCTACTTTAGTAAAATGGCCATAACTTTGCGCTCCAAACTCCGAATGATAAACCGTTTGAAGATTTAGAAAGCTAATTTAGAGCTCTAAATCTTTCATGTTATGAGGGAAGTCCAGTTCTCGAGTTTGGAAGGTCAAAATGGCAAGCAAAGTCCAGATTCTACTGCTGCCAGAATTCAGCATTGGCACCTTTTGTTGCTCAAGATTCCACAAGGCCTTATTCTTGTTCCATTTTGGCCAATGAACCTGAAAATGCATAAAAACATAAAAATGAAGATAATCTACATAAATTAACATACAACGGACTTTACTAATGCAATTTAGGGCGCTTGAATATATAATATTCGGCGCTTATCACCTATCCATAAGCATGTTAATACATGATTTACTTGGGGAATAATATATACACATAACCATGAAATGCAACAACATAAAATTGCTACATTACCTTCAAGAATTTTTATGAAATCAATAGGCAAGAATAACTTATCAAAGTATTGCATGTTTTGGTTACCTAAACTAGGTTGCAACCTTAGACATACTCACTAAGCATAGAGTTATCAAGCCCTTAATCACATAGTAGAAGCACATGACATTAGGAATGAAGAATAATCTATCAAAAGAGAACCCTAAGCTATAGACTATCAAATTTCCCAAGCATCATGCCAATAAAAACATTTCCATAAACTCATCTTCATTGTCACTATGAAAATGGAAGCAAAATAATCATAAGAGGAAACAATCTTAAGACAAGATCTTAAACTCAAAATAATCATTAATAGACATTGAAGCTCTTCACATCAAATAAAGCTCTAGTTCATGGAAAGGTCATATATATACATTACATCCCCAAATGTAAATCAAAAACAAGACATGCTTATAAGAAAGAGTTTCATCACCTCCCTAGAAGGGAGTTAGTTACCCATTGCCAAGCTAGAAGAAGGAAGAAGCTCTATCTTCATGGCCATTTTCGTGCAACCTCCTTGGAGCTTCAAGAACACCTTTCTTGCTCTCTTCTCTCTCCTCTAATCTTGTAGAAAATGAAACTTAATCATATTGTGTGGCTCATATCCCTCTTATCTACCACCAAAAGGCCACCAACCAACATCTCCAACCACTTCATTAAAGAGGAAAGCAAAATGAAGAAACCAAGGTGCAAGTGGGCTGAAATGAGCCATTTCCGAAGGGCATTCTGCCCAAAATTCGAGCACTCTAAGCAAGGCCTCGAGCACTCGAATTTAGTGTAAAAAGCTCCATGCTTCACTTGCTCCGCCCAGACCTACTTTGGTTAAACAGCTATAACTTTGCGCTCCGAACTCCGAATGATGAACCGTTTGAAGATTTAGAAAGCTAATTCAGAGATCTAAATATTTCATGTTTTAGTGGAGATTCAATTCTCAAGGATGGTTGGTCGAAAATGAAGATCAAGGCAGAATTTCATTGCTGCCAGGCAGTTCTGCGCACCTCTGGTAACAAGGCCATAACTCTCTGGTCCGAGCTCCGAATGACAAAACGTTTGAAGATTTAGAAAGCTAATTCAGAGCTCTAAATCTTTCATGTTATAAGGGAAGTCCAGTTCTCAAGTTTGGAAGGTCAAAATGGCAAGCAAAGTCCAGGTTCTACTGCTGCCAGAATTCAGCATTGGCACCTTTTGTTGCTCAAGATTCCACAAGGCCTTATTCTTGTTCCATTTTGGCCAATGAACCTGAAAATGCATAAAAACATAAAAATGAAGATAATCTACATAAATTAACATACAACGGACTTTACTAATGCAATTTAGGGCGCTTGAATATATAATATTCGGCGCTTATCACACCCCCAAACTTACATTTTGCTAGTCCCTTAGCAAAACTACAATGAAAAATTTAATGAAAAGACAACCATGGGCTTGCTACTACAAAAATATCATCCATGGTAAAATAAGATATATACATTGCTCAAAAATAACTTGAAATAGAAAAAGAGCTGGAGATGGGGTCATTGGGAAGACTACCTTGCATATATGAAGCATTGATACAAAAATTGGCTAAATACATTTCCACATACATGCATCAACATCAAAGTCTATATAAATAACTCAATTATCATCTCTTGAATGGAAATCAACTCTAGCTTCAGTGAAAGTGAATTAGATTCTCAACATGCGGCTTTTACTTTCTTTTCCAATTCCAAAGCACAAGTTTTCAAATCATTGAATTCCCCTTTAAATGAGGTCCCTAAGGCATGATTTTATTTACAAGACAACTTTTGTTGCTTGTTGACAATTTATTGTAACTCATAAGCGAAACATAGAATGGTTGTGCAATGCTGAAGTCCCTTAAGCTTTCTAACCAACCTATGTAGCAAGCGTTAGGCCAACAACTCCCAAACCAGATGGCTTTAGGGTGTTAAGTGTAGAGACACTCCATAGGGCTTAATAGCTCAAGTTGGAAAGGCTACGAACTCCAACGAACCATGTTTATTACCAGTTTATTTTTTTTGAATGACCGTGCAATGTTTAAGTCCTTTAAGCTTTCTAACCAACCCTTGTAGCAAGCGTTAGGCCAACAACTCCCAAACCAGATGGCTTTAGGGTGTTAAGTGTAGAGACACTCCTAGGGCTTAATAGCTCGAGTTAGAAAGGCTACGAACGTCAACTGGTCATTATTTTCTTTCCTTTTCAGTTTTTTTTTTTTTTTTAGACAACTTAAATCATGCCAAAGATATTCATCTATCAGGTTCATCAAATCAAATTAACTAGGCCAAGGTCAAGGTCGATCAAGTTGCATGCCTCACAGTTAAGTTTCCAATGTGCATCTGTGCATTGTGAAGCTTAAAAGAGTGTCAAATCCAACGAGAATTTAATTGAGACATTTATACAGACTAATTTGAATCTACATGATCATTTCAACTCAAATTTTTCTTTATTTTCAAAAATGTCAATTGCTTCTATACACAAGGTATTAAACATATGCTTCGTCTTCGACAAGTTCCAAGTTACACTATCATTGCTTAGCAAAAATTATAAAACCAAAAATGTCAAAATGTGAAACCAAAAATGTCCTATTGCACCCCCAAACTTGAATGTCACATTGTCCTCAATGTGTGAAGACAAGTGAAACAAAATAAGAGTAAAGGGGGGAAAAGAACAATAATACCAAGTGGAGTGACGACGACGTAGATGTTCAGCCATGTGAGTGTGCAAATGCGTCCCCCAAACTTGGACATGAAGACCTATCAAAACACAACTAATGTACACAGGTAAAAATCAAAACATAAATAATAAGAAAAACAGGACTTATTTATTTATTTATATATATATATATATATATATATATATATATATATTATAATATTATTATTATATATATATAGTATTATGTTTTTTTTTTTTTTTTTTTTTTTTTTTTTTTTTTTTTTTTTTTTGGGAATGAATGGCATGCATGAGTTTGTGGTGAGTGAGAAGGTGAGGTTGGTGAGGGTGGATGCCGAGGGTGAAGGGGATAGAAGCCGAGGTTGGTTGGTTTGGGTAGGGTGGTTGCATGGTTGGCAAGGTTGGCGTGCATGATGGGAGGTTGATGTGCCGAGAGGGTGGCATGGGAGAGTGAGGTTGGGTTGTATAAAGTGGGTTGTTTGGTTAGAGATGAGAGAGGAGTTGAGGTAGGTGGTGAAGCTTGAGGAGGTTGGTTGGTTAGTTGTGAGAGGGAAGAATGGTAAGGTGAGGAGGATAGAAGATGGTGGAGTTGCCGAGAGGAGAGGTTTACATGGGTTGGGAGATGTGTGTGATGGTAGGTGGTGTTTCAAGCACTCGGCAGGGGAGTGAGAGAGCTCGAATGGAGGGCAGTGAGCTCGGGATGTTTGGTGTGAGGAACCTCTAGTAAGCTTGAGCACTCGAAATGCTTCTTCGAGTGCTCGAGAAACTGGCAGAGAGTGGAAATGGAGGGTTGGTGTGTGGCGTGGCTCGGGTTGAGAGAGAGAGAAGGGGAAGGTTTGTGGTGGTAGTGGGCTGTTTGGGTTGAGGGCGGATGCCGAGAAGAGAGATGGTTGAGTGGGTGTTGGGCATGGAGTTGATGTGAATGGTTGGGTGCATGGTGACTGGTTGGGTTTATTTTGTCGAGAGTGGTGTTGTGTTAGGTTTAGGTGGGTTGTGGGTGGCATGCATGCATGGGGTGTGCATACATGCATGGAGGCCGTGGGCTTGATGGTGGTGAAAGGTTGCCGGTTGGGAAGATGGAGGAGTTGGGTGGTTACATGGGAGTTGGGTAGCGAGAGAAGCCGAGAGGGTGGGTTGTGGGTTTGCTGGTGGGATTTCGAAATTGGTTGTGGGAAGTGGGTTTGCCATAGACATGCAGGGTGGTGAGGATGATTGTCTGCTGGGGAGGTTAGGAGGTTGATTGGCATGCATGGGGTGCAGCAGGTTGGTGTCGGGATGGTGAGGTGGAATGCCGAGAGGGGTGTTTATTGGGGTGATGGTTGGATGGTTTGAGGAGTGGAAGGTGGTTTCTGCCGAGAAGGGAGAGGGTGTGTGTGCGCGAGTTGAGGAAGTTTGGTGAGGTTGGGTTTGGGGTGAGATGGTGTGCATGAGGGAGGGAAAGAGATTTCGAGCACTCGAAATGGGATTTTGAGTGCTCGATTTGAAGACAGAGAGTTCGGTATGTTGGGTTGCAGTGGGATAGCAGCTGCGAGCACTCGAAGCTTGGCCTTCGAGTGCTCGAATTGGAGACAGTGGTTGCGGGATGTTGGGCTGAAAATTTAGAGCACTCTAAAATGGAATTAGAGTGCTCTAAATACAAGCAGCAGCCTCGGAATGATGGTGGAGAAGTTTGGAGCAATCCAAATGGAAGCTAGAGCACTCCAAACTTGGGCAGTGAGCATGCAAAATTGGTGTGGTAATTTGGAGCAATCTAAATGGGATTTGGAGGGCACGAAATTGGCTCAGTAGGCTAGGGGGTGAGCTCGGCTGTGAGGACTGAAGCAAGGAGTGAAAGGGAAAACATGCAAGACAGTGAGCACCATAGAAGTTGAATTTGTTGCAATGGAATATGGAATGTGAGCAACATGGAAATGGAAGCTGTTCAAAATGGAGTCCATGCATGGAAATTCCATGCATTTGCATTTGCAATCTCATTCCATGGGGAAAGTTTTAAACTTTGCATGCGGCAACCTAAATTCAAGCTATGCATAGAAAAATTTTGAAGCTTTGCATGGCATTCCCATGCATAGAAGAAATTTTTGAACTTTTGCATCGCAACATCATTCCAATTTTAATGTAGGGAAAATTTTTGAAGCTTTGCAAGAGAATTCCAATCCAATGCATGGATGGAAAATTTTTGAAACTTAACACTTTATCTCTAAAGCATGGAAAAAATTTAAAAATTTGCAAATTCAGTCCATTCCACTGCATAGATGGAAAATTTTTGGAAAAATTGTCAAATTGCTCAACATTTCTAATGCCTAGATGAAAATTTTTCAAACTTTGCATTTCATCTCCAATGCATGGAAAATTTTGGGGAACCATGATCCAACAATGCGTTGAAAATGAGAGGTTGTGCACATGAGTTGCATGCCAAAGATCCTATGAACTTGCTCGAAAGCGATGGAAATTTCCGGGAATGAAAATTAGAGCTGAGAAGGTCTAAGAGGCCGGTCTAAAATTGCGGAACGCAACTGAAGACCATTTCAGAAAAATCAAAATTTTGGCTTTTCTAAACCATTTCCCAGAAAATTTCAAGGCACGAGCAATTTGAGAAGGTAGGGAAGCTTGGAACATCGAAAGAATTTCTTCCCTTGCTTTGCTAAATTTAATGTCGATAGCTAGACGAACCAGGATCAGGATCCATTGGAGAGATGGATCCTTAACGCTCCGTATGCAACTTGCCTCCTTCATATGGTCTCAAACTTGGATCAATGAATGGTGAGGGATATTGATCCTTCCGAAGAGAAACAAGTTTGGCCTTAGAGGATTTGAGCATCGCTTTTAATCTCACTTCTTTTCTTTTCAGATTTAAGCAAAGGTGTTGCTTGTTCTAGATTATGGAAGCTCGTTGAATATCATTGTTTTGACTAACAATGGTAGGATCATGACCTTTCATATTTGCAATCTCCAAGTCATATACCTCATTGTACTCAAATGGTTTGTTCACAGGTTGAGTATCATGGACAATGATTCTAGATTGGGCTGGAATGATTAGAAGAATTTTCAGCAACTTGTCAACATTCTCCTTACCTTTGTCCGGTGGTTCACCCTCAAAATGTTGAGGTAACTCCGGTGAAGAAATGGAAGGAGATGGACAATCCCACGATAAAGATGGATTTGGTGCTTCCCATAAAGGAGAGGAAAATGGTGATGGAATATCAAGCAAGGAGTTGACTTCCCGAATGGATTTGTCCACACCAAAATCCTCAAAATCAAAAGGGACCAAGCAAGCATGTAGGGGATCCTCCGTTGAAGGAGGTGGGATTGGATTTTGAATGTGTTCATCAGCAATAGTGATTTCAAAACACTCATTGTCATCTGAAGGAAGTTGCACAGCATTGAAGATATTGAGCTTAACATTCATATTCCCAAAAGAGATATCCATCAATCCGGATCTACAGTTAATGGAAGCATTAGCTGTAGCTAGAAAAGGACGTCCGAGAATTATGGGAATGTGTTTTCTTGGATCATGGACTGGTTCCGTATTAAGAACCACGAAGTCTACTGGGAAGTAGAATTTGTCCACTTTTATGATCACATCTTCAATAATTCCCCGTGGTTGCTTAATAGATCGATCAGCAAATTGCAACACTATCGGAGTTGGCTTTAGATCTCCCAAACCAAGTTGTAGGTAAACCGAATATGGAATCAAATTCACACTAGCTCCTAAGTCAAGGAGGGCCCTCTCGATTTTGTTGTCACCAATGACACAAGAGATTGTGGGGGCACCCGGATCCTTATACTTCGGAGGAGTGCTGTGCTGAATGATCGCACTAACATTTTCGGTTAACCTCACTTTCTTTGGTAAATGACTTCTGGAAGTGCGCTTTTGAGTGCACAAATCCTTAAGGAATTTTGCATAGGGAGGAATTTGCTTGATAGCATCCAAGAGAGGAAGATTGATCTTTACTTACCTAAAGACCTCCCACATGTCTTGAATTTTGCAATTCTTATTCCCAAAATGTGTCGACTCTTGAAGACGTTGAGGGAACGGAGCTTTTGGCTCATAAGTAGTTTCCACATTTGGGGTGACATGCGTGGGACTTCCGTGAATGGTATTTGGACAAGAAGAACTTGGATTTGGACTTGAAGAGCTTGAATTTGGATTTTTCAACGGAGGGTTTTTCTCACTTGTGTCTCCATTAACCTTGTTGTCAACCACTCTACCACTCCGAAGGGTGGTGATAGCTTGAACTTGTTCATGAGTCGGCCCACTCGGAGGAGGGGTTTCATCAATCACATGCATTCCTCTAGGATTTTCAAATGGTTGAGCGGGAAGCTTACCCTTGTCTTTTTGAAGAAGTTGGTTCACTTGGTTAGCTATTTGTCCCATTTGATTTTCGAGCCTAGCTATGGATTGAGTATGGGAGTGAACCATTTGGAGAGTAGGTTGCAAGGATGTCAAGAGATGCTTGTTGGAATCTATGATTTGCTTGTTTAATGATTCCATCATTTGCACATTTAATGATTCCATCATTTGCTTGTTTGCAGCCACTATCTCATCAATTGGATTCACAGGAGGTTGAGTGGAGACATTTGGATTGTATGGAGGTTGGTAGCTTGAAGAGGCTTGGAAAGGCCTACCTTGATATTGAGAAGAGGGCTGATTTTGAGGCCCTTGATTTTGAAGTTGGGAATTTTGTGGGGCTTGTTGCCTCCACGAAAAATTCGGATGGTCTCGCCAACCCGGATTGTAGGTGTTGGAATATGGATTGTTCCCGGGCCGTGAGAACATGGCATTAGCTTGCTCTTGGTTGGGATTGGGAAATTGCTCCGGTGTGGGGCAATCTTCCGAGAGATGAAATAGACTATTACATGAGGCACAAACCGAACTTGCCGAATTTTGAGACAATGAAGGAGGAAGATGTGGTGCCATCAATTGGTAGAATTTATGAGCTATGGTATCCACTTGATATGATTCCTCCCTTATAGATTTTGGTTGAGAAAGGTTGGTGTTCTTTACATTGGTTGAGGCCGGAGCCCTACGAGAATTATGTTGAAGTGAATTTTCGCTTAAATTCTCAAGTAGGGTCTAAGCCTCATCCGCATTCTTGGACATGAACATCCCACCACAAGAAGAATCAACCATGAATCTATGGGTTTCGGTCAAGCCGGCATAGAAAGCTTGCACTAATTGCCATTTTGGGATCAAATGATGAGGACATTTCCGAAGAAGATCTTGTAGCCTTTCCCAAGTCTCATGGAGTTGTTCTCCATCAATTTGAGAAAAGCTTAGAATGGAACGCCTCATTTGGTTGGTTTTACTCACCGGATAATACTTCTTAAGGAATTCTTGTTGCAATTGAGCCCAAGAAGTAATGGAATTGGGAGCAAGGGAGTTCAACCAATATTTTGCCCTATCCTTTAGGGAGAATGGGAAAAGATGGAGATGAAGTGCATTGTCCGGAAAACCTCTCAACCGGATGGTCGAACAGATTTCAAGGAACTCATCAAGATGCTTATATGGATCTTCATTATCAAAGCCATGAAATGATGGAAGCATTTGGATGGTGCTTGATTTGATCTCATATTGAGCTGCATCTATGTTTGGCATTACTATGCAAGAAGGAGAAACATATGTGGTAGGAATGAAATGATCTCTAAGAGTCATTGGTTCTACATTAGGAATTTCAGCCCTTTCATTCCCCGGATTTCCTACGTTATCCCCCATTGTATTGAATTCAGTTTCAAGATCTCTTGTAAGAGTGGGTTCCTTAAGGTTCCGTCTAAGGGTTCTTTCAAGTGAATTTATATCAATAGGCGAGTCAAGTGTGGGTAGAGAGAGTGACCTACGGCCAAATATCAACAACAAAGCATATATTCAACAACACAATTCATCATCAATACTCCACATACGATGTTCCCTTTCTCCTCAAATATCAAGACAGAAAATAAATGGCCACGACAAGGACCGATGCTTGTACACGAAATTAAACAAGATAATAGCCTCTACAAGGGCTTCACAACTAAATTAACTACTTCTAAAATTAACACATGTACTGTATCCACAATTCGAAACTAGAAGTCATGAGACTTACCTGGGGTCTTCTAGACTTACAATTTGCTAGCAATTCCACGGCGAGCTTCGAGTCCCTAGAATCTTACAACACGAAGATGATCAAAACACACAAGGAATATTCACAAGACACAATATTAACAATCAAACTAAAATGAACCCTAAACTTTGGTCGCTAAACTGTTTGCAGTCCCCGGCAACGGCGCCAAAAATTGATCGGTTGGTCAATTAAACATCAACCTTCGCAATAGCACGAATCATTGTAAAATAGGGCTATTGGTCGGGTAAGTCGAACCACAGGGACTGCGCTAGTCTATGGCAACCTAAGTGTCTAGAATTGTTCTTAGAATGATAAGGGGTTTATAGAGGTTTTGTTGGATGTCACTTAAGCTAGGAAATTAAAAGTGCATAAAACAATAAATTGCAAGAATTCAAGGGAGTGAGGTACAAGTAAAGAAGGCTAGGGAAATGAATCCACCTCCATCCCTATACACATGCTAGGTTAAGATTAATTTAAGGGAAAAATAACATATATGATAGTCATGATACATAACAATACTAGGTTGCTATAATATCCTCAAGAAGTTCATTTAAATAGGAAGGCAAGAATAAACCATCAAAGATTCACATGATCAACTACCTAAACTAAAATGTAGCTTAGAACATGCTTACTAAGTCAAGGATTATCAAGCCCTAATTTAAATGGTGAATGCACATAAAGCAAAGAATCAAGTATAGACCATCAAAGGGAAACCCTAAGCCATGAACTATCTAGGTTCTCCAACTCCATGCCATTAAAACCATTCCATGATCTAACTTCCATTGTCACCATGGAAGTGCAAGCAATATGATTAAGAAAAGTAACCATCCAAGACAAGATGAATAACTCACAATAATCATTTATAAACATTCAACATTTATTACAACAAAAATGAGGCTCTTGATCATGGAAAGACTATCAAAAATACATTGTAATCCCCAAAAATAAACTATACTAACACATGCTTACAAGGGAGGGGTTTCATCACCTCCCTAGATGAGGTTTAGTTGCCCATTGGTGAGCTAGAAGAAGGAAGAAGCATCATCCTCATCTTCATTTTCGTGCACCCTCTTTGGAGCTTGAAGAACCCTTCTTTCTTGCTCTCTTCTCTCTCCTCTATCTTGTAAAAATGAAGCTTAATGTATTGTGTGTGGCCTCCCTCTCTTATCTTCTAGAGATAAGGCTCAAAAAATCCCCACCAACCAACATCTCCAACCAACCATTAAAGAGGGAAATTAGAATTGAGGAACCCAAGATGCAAGTGGCTGAAAATGGGCCATTTCCGGATGCAATTCTGCCCTAATTTCGAGCACTCGAAATAAGGGCTCGAGCACTCGAAATTGGAGCAGAATGCTCCATTCTTGCCTTGCTCCGCCCAGACCTACTTCGGTTAAACAGCCATAACTTTGTGCTCCGAACTCCGAATGATGAACCGTTTAAAGATTTAGAAAGCTAATTCAGAGCTCTAAATATTTAATGTTTTAGTGGAGATCCAATTCTCAAGGATGGTTGGTCGAAAATGAAGATCAAGGCAGAATTTCATTGCTGCCAGGCAGTTCTGCGCACCTCTGGTAACAAGGCCATAACTCTCTGCTCCGAGCTCCGAATGACAAACTGTTTGAAGATTTAGAAAGCTAATTCAGAGCTCTAAATCTTTCATGTTATGAGGGGAAGTCCAGTTCTCGAGTTTGGAAGGTCAAAATGGCAAGCAAAGTCCAGGTTCTACTGCTGCCAGAATTCAGCATTGGCACCTTTGTTGCTCAAGATTCCACAAGGCCTTATTCTTGTTCCATTTTGGCCAATGAACCTGAAAATGCATAAAAACATAAAAATGAAGATAATCTACATAAATTAACATACAACGGACTTTACTAATGCAATTTAGGGCGCTTGAATATATAATATTCGGCGCTTATCAACCACTTTTGTCCTTTTCCCAAAAATATCTCCCAAAATAACTCGGATTTGTCTTTTCCCAAAAAGCTCAATGATAAGCGCCGAATATTGCATATTTAAGCGCCCTTAATTGCATTAGTTAAGTCCATTGTTCGTTTAATTATGTAGATTACTTTCATTTGTATGTTTTTGTGCATTTTCAGGTTCAATTGCAATAAAGGAGCAAGAAGGGTGTTTTGTAGAGTTTTTGAACATCAAGGTGCCAATTCTGAAATTCTGGCAGCAGTGAAGCCCGAACTTTGTTGGCCATTTTGACCTACCAAACTCAAGAACTGGACTTCCATCATAACATGAAAGATTTAGAGCTCTGAATCAGCTTTCCAAATCTTCAAGAATTTTGTCATTCGGAGTTCGGAACAGAGAGTTATAATCTTCTTATTAGAGGTGCTCAGAACTGCCTGGCAGCAATGAAAGTCTGCCTTGTTCTTCAATTTTGACTAATCAGACTTGAGAATTGGATTCCACCAAAACATAAAGTTTTTATAAATCTGAATTAGCTTTCCAAATCTTCAAACGGTTCATCATTTGGAGTTCAGACCGCAAAGTTATGGCCATTTTACCAAAGTAGGTCCGGGCGGAGCAAACCAAGCATAGGGCATTCTGGCCAATTTTCGAGTGCTCGAGGCCTTATTTCGAGTGCTCGAAATTAGGGCAGATTGCTTCACGAGATCAGCCACTTGTGCTCAGAAATTTGCTAACTTTGTATGCTCTCTTTATGAGTTGGTTGGGGATGTTTCTTGGAGGAGAGAGAGGGCTTTTTGGGTGGAGTAACATGTCTACAAAAGAGGGGAGCCAATTCTGAAATTCTGGCAGCAGTGAAGCTCGATTTTGATTGCCACTTTTGACCCAGAAAGCTCAAGATCTGGACTTCCATTATAAAATGGCATATTTATAACTCTGAGTTAGCTTTCTAAATCTTCAAACGGTTTGTCATTTGGAGCTCAGAGCAGAGAGTTATGGCCTTGTTACCAGAGGTGCGAAGAACTGCCTGGCAGCAATGAAATTCTGCCTTGATCTTCATTTTCGACCAACCATCCTTGAGAATTGGATCTCCACCAAAACATGAAGTATTTAAATCTCTGAATTAGCTCTCCAAATCTTCAAACGGTTTATCATTCGGAGTTCGGAGCGCAAAGTTATGACTATTTCATCAAAGTAGGTCTGGGCGGAGCAAGTGAAGCATGGAGCTTTTTACACTAAATTCGAGTGCTCGAGGCCCTATTTCGAGCACTCGAAATTTAGGCAGAATACCCTTCGGAAATGGCTCATTTCAGCCCACTTGCACCTTGGTTTCTTCATTTTGTTTTCCTCTTTAATGAAATGGTTGGAGATGTTGGTTGGTGGCCTCTTGGAGTGGATAAGATATCTAATAAAGGGAAGGAGGCCACACATTGACATTAGGCTTCATTTTTTACAAGATAGAGGAGAGAGAAGAGAGCAAGAAGGAGGAGTTCTTGAAGCTTCAAGGAGGGTGCACGAAAATGGAGATGAGGATGATGCTTCTTCCTTCTTCTAGCTCACCAATGGGCAACTAAACCTCATCTAGGGAGGTGATGAAACCCCTCCCTTGTAAGCATGTGTTAGTATAGTTTATTTTTGGGGATTACAATGTATTTTTGATAGTCTTTCCATGATCAAGAGCCTCATTTTTGTTGTAATGAATGTTGAATGTTTATAAATGATTATCGTGAGTTATTCATCTTGTCTTGGATGGTTGCTTTTCTTAATCATATTGCTTGCACTTCCATGGTGACAATGGAAGTTAGATCATGGAATGGTTTTAATGGCATGGAGTTGGAGAACCTAGATAGTTCATGGCTTAGGGTTTCCCTTTGATGGTCTATACTTGATTCTTAGCTTTATGTGCATTCACCATTTAAATTAGGGCTTGATAATCCTTGACTTAGTAAGCATGTTCTAAGCTACATTTTAGTTTAGGTAGTTGATCATGTGAACCTTTGATGGTTTATTCTTGCCTTTCTATTTAAATGAACTTCTTAAGGATATTATAGCAACCTAGTATTGTTATGTATCATGACTATCATATATGTTGTTTTTCCCTTAAATTAATCTTAACCTAGCATGTGTATAGGGATGGAGGTGGATTCATTTCCCTAGCCTTCTTTACTTGTACTTCACTTCCTTGAATTCTTGCAATTTATTGTTTTATGCACTTTTAATTTCTAAGCTTAAGTGACATCCAACAAAACCTCTATAAACCCTTCATCATTCTAAGAATGATTCTAGACATTTAGGTTGTATTAGACTAGCGCAGTCCCTGTGGTTCGACTTACTCGACCAATAGCCCTATTTTACAATGATTCATGCTATTGCAAAGGTTGATGTATAGTTGATCAACCGATCAATTTTTGGCGCCGTTGCCGGGGACTGCAAACGGTTTAGCAACCGAAGTTTCTAGGGTTAAATTTAGTTTGATTGTGAATACTGTGTTTTGTGAATATTTCTTGTGTGGTTTAACCATTTTTGTGTTGTAAGTGAGATTCTAGGAACTCGAAGCTCGTCGTGGGAATGCTAGCAAATTGTAAGTCTAGAGGACCCCAGGTAAGTCTCTTGACCTTCTAGTTTCGAATTGTGAATATCGTGCATGTGTTAAGCTTAGAAGTAGATAAATTGCAAGCCCTTGTCGAGGCTAATCTTTATTGTGTATTTTCAATTCCAAGCATCGGTCCTTGTCGTGGCCATTTTAATTTTTGTCTTGATAATTGAGGAGAAAGGGAATATCATTGTATGTGGAGTTGATGATAAAGAATTGTTGTGTTGATTATTTTGTGTGTTGTTGATGTTTAACTCCTAGATGGAGAATAATTATCTCCCAACTCAATTCTACACACCACATGCATTTTGTGCTTTTTGCTCTAGTAATTCACATCATACAAGAGATTGTCTTCCAACGAGACAATTCTCGGATTTTTATCTAGAGCAACCAAATGCAAATTTCTCTGAACCGGGTAGTGATCCATACTTCAATGGTTATGACTCGGGTAGGGGAGATCACCAAAATTTCTTGTGGCATGACATGGAAAATTCAGCCCCACAATCTCATGGGCAACATTTTCAAGCCAATTTTCAACCTAATGATCATTATTTCCAGCCCTCTTCTCCTTTTCCACCGTCTCCATTGGATGAGCTAATTATTGCTAACAAACAAATGATGGAGTCTATGCACACACAAATGATGGACTCCAATAATTAACTATTGGCTTCCCTTGCTAGCATGCAATCCACAGTAGAGTCTATCAATCAAGTGGTACCATATCACCAGTCCCAAGTTAGTGCAATGATAGATGACCAAATATCTCAAATTCAACAAAGGATTAATGCTAAAAATCATGAAGAGGAGGAAACATTTTCATTTGAATTTATGGCCAATCCAAAAGAAAATTCTATGAATGATGAGATTACTCTTAGTAACTTTCATCATGAGAATGATCAAGTGGTTATTACATGTGAAAATGATGAAATGGTGGTTGAAGATCAAATTGTTGCCCCACATCAAAATGAAGCAATTGTGGCTCAAAATGGGAAAAATAATGATATAAAGATTGTCTACCCTACTCCAAAACAACCCCTACATAATCCTTTGCTTGATGCACCTCCTTTAATGGAGGATCCTCTAAAAGCTTGCTTAGCTCATTTCAATTATGAGGATTTTGATGTTGACAATTCTATTCTGGAGGTAAATTCTTTGTTTGAAATTCCTCCACCTATTCATTCTCTTCCTTGGTCAACATCAAATGTATCTCTTTCTTGGGAGCTTGCATCTCATCCCATTCCCTCACTTGAGTTGTCTCAAGTTGTTGAGCCCGAATCGCCGGATAAGTGTGAGGAGGATGTTGAAATTCTGAAGGATAACTTGTTAAGCATTCCCGTGCTCAATATGACCCTTCATAAGTCGTTGCTTGGTGCACCCTCACCTAATCCATCTTCCTATAATCCAAAACAGCCCCATAATCCAAAGTTCTTCATTGAGGATGAAGAGTGGATTGAGGTCTTTCCATTACCTCTTTCTAACTTTTGTCTTCAAGCTCTTTTTCTTCCGCTTCCAAAAGAACTTTCTTATTTAGGGAAGCTTGAATCTCTTGAGAGACATGGTATAGGGTGATGAGGACCAACTTGATCTCGGTGCGTCTAGTTATCGACGTTAAATTTAGCACTCATGGGAAGCAATTCTTCCAATTTCCATACTTCCCTTGTCTTCAATTGCTCGTGCCTTGAAATTTTTTGGGAAACGGTTTAGAAAAGCCAAAAGTTTAATTTTTCTGGAAATATTTTTAGTTGTGTTCCACAATTTTAGACTGGCCTCTTAGATTATCTCAATTCTCACTTTCATTCCTGGAAGTTTCTATCTTAATGCATTAACATGATTCTTGCAAACTTTGAGAATTTTCTCAAAATCATCCATGTATTGGAGAGATTGTGTGCAATTTAAAAATTTTCTTAATTTCATCCAGGCATTAGAAGAGAGGTTAAGCAATTTAAAAAAAATTCCCAGAAATTTTCCATGCATTGGATTAAAATGAAGTTGCAAAGTTTTAAAAAATTTTCCATGCATTTGAGATGATGTGCAATTTCAAATTCTTTCTACTAAATTCATCCAAGCATTAGAGAAAAATTACACAGTCTGAAAAATTTTCAAAATTTTCCATGCATTGCAATGAAGTGTAGAGTTTAACAATTTTCCATCCTTGCATTGGAATGGAATGAAGTTCAAAAGTTTGAGAATTTCCTATGCATTAGAAAGCAGTTGCAAAGTTTTCAAACTTTTTCTAAGAATCCATCCATGCATTGGATTGGAATAATGCATGCAAGGTTTGAAAATCCATCCATGTATTACTTGGCATAATGTGCAACAGTTGCAAAAAAAAATTCCATTGGCATAATGATTCTAGCTGCCGAGCTCACTGCCTCATTTTCGAGCCCTCTATCTCCCATTTGGAGTGCTCGAAAACTCCATGAAACTTCTCAACCCATTCCGCGGCCACTGCCCTCACTTCGAGCACTCTAATTCCATGCTTCGAGTGCTCGAAATTTCCATGCACCATTTGGAGTGCTCGAGCACACACTCACCTTCCAACCATCCCTCATCTCTCACAACTCACCTCACCAAACCATCACCCTTACCAGCTCTCGGCATCAACCATCTTCCCCATCTCCCTCACCTGCAAACCACCAACTCAACCTTAACCCCATACACCACCCTCCTCCCTCTCAGCAACTCCTCAACCAACCCACATCAACCCCCAACCATGCATGCACAACCTTCATCTCAAACGCATCAACCTCACCTCATCATCCTCAACCCGCATCTCACCTCCCAAACCAACCATCATCCCTCTCGGCCTCACACCATTCAACCACCATCTTCCTCACTCACATCCTCTCGGCTAACACCAACCTCACTTCACCACCCTCATCTCATCCCACCATGCATGCAACCCATAACTCACTACCATCAACCCCCCAACCTTCCTCATCTCTCTCGGCAAACCTCAACCCATCAAACCCACCCTCACCACCTTGCTTGACTCACCACTCTCGATCAATCACCACCTCACTACCACATCTCCCTCACTCACTGCCAAGACTTCGAGCACTCGAAGTCCTATTTCGAGTGCTCGAAGTGTGAACCAACTACACCATCCTCACAATCCCGAACCCACTGCCCAAAACTCGAGCACTCCAACTCCCATTTGGAGTGCTCGAGCCCAACACCAACCACTCATCCCTCTTAACCGAGCCTCACCAACATCCACACAAACCAACCAACCCACACACAACCCATCTTTCCCTCTCTGCAACTCAACCACTTCATCCCTCCATAACCAAACCACCACACAAGGAAATGCATTCATCCATGCACCACCACTTCCACCCCACATTTCCCACCATGCATGCATGCATGCACCTCGCCATACATGCTTATCCATTTCCTTCCACTCCCCATGCATGCTTACCCACCCATCCATCAATCTCTCATCCACATCTTCCATTAACCACAAATAATGGGCCTTGTGTTCTCCGCTGTTGGATAAGTGTCTAACCCTCTTTTTCTTTCAATTTTTGATCAATGGAGGATGGGATTGCTTGTGTGAAGGATTTGTGATTGTTTGGGAGTTGTGTATTGCATTTGCAGGGCCAAATTTTTGGATTTTCTCATCTCTAATCAACCTTTGGCCCTCTTCCTTTTTGTCTTGCACACCACGTGTTTGACGAATTGCCTAAGCCAACTTCATCTCTCTAAATGCACGGCTTTTGGCATTATTTTGTTTTCCATTTTAAAGTTATGACTCATGTGTGCCAATTTGTATTTTGTATGGATTTTTACCTTGCAATAACATTCATCTTAGTGTTTTCATTTCTGTTTTGATTTTTCTTAAGAGACCTATGCTTTTACCTGTGTATATTCGTTGTATTTTGATAGGTCTTCATGTCCAAGTTTGGGGGACGCAGTTGCGCACTCACATAGCTGAACATCTTCACCTTTGTCACTCCACTTGGTATTATTGTTCTTTAACCCTCTCTGTTCTTATTTTCATTTACTTGTCTTCTCACATTGAGGACAATGTGACATTCAAGTTTGGGGGTGCATTTATGCATTTTTGGTTTTGCATTTTTGCTAAGCAATGATATTGTAATTTGAAACCTGTTGGAGATGAAATATATGTTTAATACCTTGTGTATAGAAGCAATTGTGACATTTTTGAAAATAAAGAAAAATTTGAGTTGAAATGATCATGTAGATTCAAATTAGTCTGTATAAATGTCTCAATTAGATTCTCGCTGGATTTGACACTCTTTTAAGCTTCACAATGCACAGATGCACATTGGAAACTTAACTGTGAGGCATGCAACTTGATTGACCTTGATCTTGGCCTAGTTAATCTGATTTGATGAACCTAATGGATGAATACTTTTGGCATGAATCTAAAAAAAAAAAAAAAAAACCTGAGAAGGAAAGAAAATAATGACCAGTTAACGTTCGTAACCTTTCCAACTCGAGCTATTAAGCCCTAGGAGTGTCTCGACACTTAACACCCTAAAGCCGTCTGGTTTGGGAGATGTTGGCCTAACGCTTGCTACAGGAGTTGGTTAGAAAGCTTAAAGGACTTAAACATTGCACGGTCATTCAAAAAAATTGTAATAAACATGGTTCGCTAGAGTTCGTAGCCTTTCCAACTTGAGCTATTAAGCCCTTTGGAGTGTCTCTACACTTAACACCCTAAAGCCATCTGGTTTGGGAGTTGTTGGCCTAACGCTTGCTGCATAAGTTGGTTAGAAAGCTTAAGGGACTTCAGCATTGCACAACCATTCTATGTTTCGCTTATGAGTTGCAATAAATTGTCAACAAGCAATAAAAGTTGTCTTGTAAATAAAATCATGCCTTAGGGACCTCATTTAAAGGGGAATTCAATGATTTAAAAACTTGTGCTTTGGAATTAGAAAAAAAAGTAAAAGCCGCATGTTGAGAATCCAATTCACTTTCACTGAAGCTAGAGTTGATTTCCATTCAAGAGATGATAATTGAGTTATTTATATAGACTTTGATGTTGATGCATGTATGTGGAAATGTATTTAGCCAATTTTTGTATCAATGCTTCATATATGCAAGGTAGTTTTCCCAATGACCCCATCTCCAGTTTTTGTCTGTTTCAAGTTGTATTTGAGTTATGTATCTATCTCATTTTACCATGGATGATATTTTTGTAGTAGCATGCCCATGGTTGTCTTTTCATTAAGTTCTTCATTGTAGTTTTGCTAAGGGACTAGCAAAATGTAAGTTTGGGGGTGTGATAAGCGCCAAATATTGCATATTTAAGCGCCCTTAATTGCATTAGTTAAGTCCATTGTTCGTTTAATTATGTAGATTACTTTCATTTGTATGTTTTTGTGCATTTTCAGGTTCAATTGCAATAAAGGAGCAAGAAGGGTGTTTTGTAGAGTTTTTGAACATCAAGGTGCCAATTCTGAAATTCTGGCAGCAGTGAAGCCCGAACTTTGTTGGCCATTTTGACCTACCAAACTCAAGAACTGGACTTCCATCATAACATGAAAGATTTAGAGCTCTGAATCAGCTTTCCAAATCTTCAAGAATTTTGTCATTCGGAGTTCGGAACAGAGAGTTATAATCTTCTTATTAGAGGTGCTCAGAACTGCCTGGCAGCAATGAAAGTCTGCCTTGTTCTTCAATTTTGACCAATCAGACTTGAGAATTGGATCTCCACCAAAACATAAAGTTTTTATAACTCTGAATTAGCTTTCCAAATCTTCAAACGGTTCATCATTTGGAGTTCAGACCGCAAAGTTATGGCCATTTTACCAAAGTAGGTCCGGGCGGAGCAAACCAAGCATAGGGCATTCTGGCCAATTTTCGAGTGCTCGAGGCCTTATTTCGAGTGCTCGAAATTAGGGCAGATTGCTTCACGAGATCAGCCACTTGTGCTCAGAAATTTGCTAACTTTGTATGCTCTCTTTATGAGTTGGTTGGGGATGTTTCTTGGAGGAGAGAGAGGGCTTTTTGGGTAGAGTAACATGTTTACAAAAGAAGGGAGCCAATTCTGAAATTCTGGCAGCAGTGAAGCTCGATTTTGATTGCCATTTTTGACCCAGAAAGCTTGAGATTTGGACTTCCATTATAAAATGGCATATTTAGAGCTCTGAGTTAGCTTTCTAAACTTCAAACGGTTTGTCATTTGGAGCTCAGAGCAGAGAGTTATGGCCTTGTTACCAGAGGTGCGCAGAACTGCCTGGCAGCAATGAAATTGTACCTTGATCTTCATTTTCGACCAACCATCCTTGAGAATTGGATCTCCACCAAAACATGAAGTATTTAAAGCTCTGAATTATCTCTCCAAATCTTCAAACGGTTCGTCATTCGGAGTTCGGAGCGCAAAGTTATGGTCATTTCATCAAAGTAGGTCTGAGCGGAGAAGTGAAGCATGGAGCTTTTTACACTAAATTCGAGTGCTCGAGGCCCTATTTCAAGCACTCGAAATTTGGGCAGAATACCCTTCGGAAATGGCTCATTTCAGCCCACTTGCACCTTGGTTTCTTCATTTTGTTTTCCTCTTTAATGAAGTGGTTGGAGATGTTGGTTGGTGGCCTCTTGGAGTGGATAAGATATCTAATAAAGGGAAGGAGGCCACACATTGACATTAGGCTTCATTTTTTACAAGATAGAGGAGAGAGAAGAGAGCAAGAAGGAGGAGTTCTTGAAGCTTCAAGGAGGGTGCACGAAAATGGAGATGAGGATGATGCTTCTTCCTTCTTCTAGCTCACCAATGGGCAACTAAACCTCATCTAGGGAGGTGATGAAACCCCTCCCTTGTAAGCATGTGTTAGTATAGTTTATTTTTGGGGATTACAATGTATTTTTGATAGTCTTTCCATGATCAAGAGCCTCATTTTTGTTGTAATGAATGTTGAATGTTTATAAATGATTATTGTGAGTTATTCATCTTGTCTTGGATGGTTGCTTTTCTTAATCATATTGCTTGCACTTCCATGGTGACAATGGAAGTTAGATCATGGAATGGTTTTAATGGCATGGAGTTGGAGAACCTAGATAGTTCATGGCTTAGGGTTTCCCTTTGATGGTCTATACTTGATTCTTAGCTTTATGTGCATTCACCATTTAAATTAGGGCTTGATAATCCTTGACTTAGTAAGCATGTTCTAAGCTACATTTTAGTTTAGGTAGTTGATCATGTGAACCTTTGATGGTTTATTCTTGCCTTTCTATTTAAATGAACTTCTTAAGGATATTATAGCAACCTAGTATTGTTATGTATCATGATTATCATATATGTTGTTTTTCCCTTAAATTAATCTTAACCTAGCATGTGTATAGGGATGGAGGTGGATTCATTTCCCTAGCCTTCTTTACTTGTACTTCACTCCCTTGAATTCTTGCAATTTATTGTTTTATGCACTTTTAATTTCCTAGTTTAAGTGACATCCAACAAAACCTCTATAAACCCTTCATCATTCTAAGAATGATTCTAGACATTTAGGTTGTATTAGACTAGCGCAGTCCCTGTGGTTCGACTTACCCGACCAATAGCCCTATTTTACAATGATTCGTGCTGTTGCGAAGGTTGATGTATAGTTGATCAACCGATCACTTAACCAGTTGGATCGATCCAGCCTAAGTTTGATAGATCTCAGCCAAGTTCGATCGATCTAAGTCTAAGGTTCGATCGATCGAACTTCCTCCAGTGCGAAAAAGTTAAAAAGCCAGCTTGTTCAATCCGTCCTCTATCCAATCATTAGAGAATATCCTTTGCACGACCCCAGCTCATTTTGTGTGTCACTTGACCTACCTATAAAAGGAATATGATGCACTTTTTGAGACAATATACAATTCTGGGGATTATTCTAAAAAGAGGCAAACTTAAAGGAGGAAGAGGCAAGAGACACCATTTGAGACTCTTCATCATCCAAGGAGCAGATTTCAACCATGGAGTTAGCCCTTGAGGGTTGGAGGAGCATCACCATGAGTGGCTAGACATCCTCTTGGGGCTAGAGTTAGCCCCAAACATGCTTTCTATATCTTAATCTTGTGTATTATTGAGGGATTAGTGTTGTAATTAATGTTTTGACACTTTGATATATGTAGATCTTTATTGTTCAATGATTTATGTGGTTAAATTCTTTCAATTAATCATTTCATTCTATCCATATGTCTATGTATGCTAGAATAGATGTTCATGTGCTTGTCTATAGATTTTGTGTTATTGATGCATGTCTATGTGTGTTGATGCTATAGATTTAGAGATTGTCAAAACATAGTGCTTAATGGAATACTCTTGTGATTTTCTTGATGGTTCATACCTATTCCTTGATGGATTGTGCCTCTCCCCTAAGTTAGTTTCATGTTAATAGTGTAGATGTAGTGTAGTTGTAGTGTAGTGTTAAATGAGAGGACAATCCATGCTTGTTGTATGATGATCCAAGCTTTTGAATGCAAGTAGCATATGTCACTAACCTTGTGTTGTATTTGGATTGTGAGCTTAATGAAAGGATTAATGACTTGTTTTGATCTATTGTACCTTTCACATGTTGTTTAGACAATATATGCTTCATTGCTTAGATATATTGTGCCTTTCACATGATGTTTAGACAATACATGCTTAACTAGTCATCCTTGCTTGTTGAATCAACCAAACACACACACACACCAATATTGCAAAACACCACATTGCCCTAATTAGTCACTTGTCAATGGTATAGAAATGCATTGCTTAGTGGTGATCTCTGATGAGGGCTGAAAAGTGCGTATTTAAACCCCTTAAGCTTAGGCATTTTAGTACCTTTATCTATCTTACTTTACCGTTTTAGATTGATTTCGTATTATTTTCATTTTCAGGCACTTATCCCGAAAATAAGCTAACTCAGCCAAATAAGAGCTTAATTGAAGCAATTCTGGGATTAAACAAAGAAATGAGCAAAGTAGAGAAAGAAAGAAGCAAATGAAGCCAAATATGGGAAGCAGCAAAGTTCGATCGATCCAACTTCAAGGCTCGATCGATCGAACACTGATCGATCTCAGTACTTCAAGATAGATCCAAACCTTGACCTAAAGCAAAAAGTCTAAAGTTCGATCGATCCAACACCACCCTTCGATCGATCGAACACTTTTGTCCTTATTCAAATGATTGATCCTATCCACAGCTGTACCACCCACTAACCACTTTTGTCCTTTTTCCAAAAATATCTCTCAAAATATCTCGGATTTGTCTTTTCCCAAAAAGCTCAACCAGTTGGATCGATCCAGCCTCAGTTCGATCAATCCAAGTCCAATGTTTGATCGATCGAACTTCCTCCAGTGCGAAAAAGTTAAATTTCTATCTCATTGAAAGTTGTCCTTTGTCCAATCATTAGGGAATATTGTGTGCACGACCCCAACTCATTTTTGGGTGTCATTTGACCTACCTATATAAGGATAAGGATTGTTTTCTATAAGGGGAGCTAATATCATTTTCATATCATTTCTTGGAGAGCAAGCTTAGAGGAGGAGGAGGCTAGATACACCACTGGAGTTCTTCATCAACAAGGAACAGATTTCTTCCATTGAGTTAGCCCTTGAGGGTTGGAGCAACATCACTATGAGTGGCTAGACATCCTCTTGGGGCTAGAGTTAGCCCGAAGCATGCTTTCTATATCCTAATCTTATGTATTATTGAGGGATTAGTGTTGTAATTGATGTTATGACACTTTGATATATATAGATCTTGATTGTTCAATGATTTATGTGGTTAAATGCTTTCAATTGATCATTTCATTCTATCCATATGTCTATGTATGCTAGAATAGATGTTCATGTGCATATCTCTAGATTTAGTGTTATTGATGCATGTCTATGTGTATTGATGCTATAGATTTAGAGATTATCAAAACATAGAGCTTAATGGAATGCTCTTGTAATTTTCTTGATGGTTCATACTTATTCTTTGATGGATTGTGCCTCTCCCCTAGTTTATTTTCATGCTAGTAGTGTAGATGTAGTGTAATTGTAGTGTAATGTTAAAAGGGAGGACAATCCATGCTTGTTGTTTGATGATCCAAGTTTTTGAATGCAAGTAGCATATGTCTCTAACCTTGTGTTGTATTTGGATTGTGAGCTTAATGAAAGAATTAATGACTTGTTTTGATCTATTGTGCCTTTTACATGTTGTTTAGACAATATATGCTTCATTGCTTAGATATATTATGCCTTTCACATGATGTTTAGACAATACATGCTTAACTAGTCATCCTTGCTGTTGAATCAACCAACCACACACACACACCAATATTGCAACACACCATTTGCCCTCATTAGTCACTTGTCAATGGTATAAAAATGCATTGCTTGGTGGTGATCTCTAAACCCCAAGATCTCTCTCTCTTTTACATACTCCTAATTGCATTCTTTTGTTATCACTTAATTTTATTTAGTTGCTCTCTAGTTTAATCAACCAACCAACCAATTGTTTGATCACTCGACCTACTAGTCCTAATAGCGATTCCACGACCTTGTTCGATCCTCACAATCCCTTAGGATGATCCCTACTTGCCCTAGCTATATTTATCGTGAAAGGTAGTAGTGGCTTCTATAAATGTAAAACTCTTGGCCATCGCCTTAAAACACACACTTCTAAGCTTGATGGTAGTGCGGCATTCGAAACAACCACCAGTTTTTGGCGCCGTTGTCGGAGATTGATTGATTTGATTTGGCAAAGTCAGATTTGCGGAATTGATTAGGATTAGTACACTTTTTGTCGTGTCTTTACTTTATTTTTATTTTTCTTTTTGGTTACTTATTGTGTTATTCTTACTTAACTAGGTGCATTGTTGGAGAGGAAGCAAGCAAAGAAGCATTCAAGCTAAGCAAGCAAAAAAAAAAAAAGCTAAAAATTTTAAAAATTTGCTAAGCTAAGCTTTAAATTTGGAGTTGAAGTGTTAAAGGACCTTTGTGAGACTTTCTTTACTCAATCCCTTAGTTAAATCGTCGGCCCGCGTGGAGGCTTATTTTTATTTGTTCTTGCATCATTGTTGTTAAAGCATGGGAGTATGAATTAAGTGTTTGTGGAAGAAGTCTAATTGCATTGTTGTGAAGGCGTAGTGTTTGTCATTCTTTGTGCTAGTTGTGTTTTGCATTATGCATGCATGGATGTCGTTCATTGAGACCAACTCTTGTCCCTATTGATTTGCATCTTGAATCCATCGTTAGAAATCCTAGGGGAAGAGGAAGTTCAAGTAGAACCAATCTATCAATAGATGACCATAATGATGATAATGTTGAGGACCTTGGTCACATAGACCAACAAGGTATTCTTCATCCTAACGTGCACAATGAGAACATACAAGTACCATTAGGCATGTCTAGGCTATTCATTCACCAACCACCACAACAACAAGGCCAAGTTCCATATGGAATGCCAAGGCCAATGTACGCTCCAGAACCTCCCATCATCAATCAAGGAATTCAAAACCAATGTGTTCATGTTGCACCTCAAGTAGCTAATCCACCTCTTGCTTTAAGAGACCATTATGTGTCTAATGAGTATAATACACCCAATTGCCTCCATTTAGAGCACATCATTATGAAATTAAGCCACAAACCATTAAAATGCTTCCTAACTATCATGAACTTCCAAGTGAAGAACCTTACAAGCATTTGGATGAGTTTCTTAAAGTATGTTCCATCGTAAAATATACGGACATGCCGGAAAAGATTTTAAGACTCAACTTTTTCCATTCATCTTAAAAGACAAGGCAAAGTATTGGTTTAACAATCTTAGGCCTTTTTCAATCACTTCTTGGGCAGAAATGCAACAAGAGTTCTAGAAGAAGTACTATCCGGTTTCTAAAACCAATGTCATGAGAACCTCAGTTCGAGAATTTTCACATGGGGATGGAGAAACGTTTCATGAGGCATGGGAACGCTTCACTGAATTGCTTAGGAAGTGTCCACATCATGACATGCCCAAATGGCAATTAGTTCAATATTTCTTTGAGAGCTTATCGGACAATTATAAGGGTATGGTTGATGCTTCCATGGGTGGCTCATACATTGATAGGCATAAGGATGACGTGTGGCGTCTTTAGGAGAGCATGAGTGAAAATTCTTTGCATAGAACATTATCATCCAAGAATGGTAGAAATTCACAAGGTAGGAAGAGTGTTGGCTTACATCAAGTCGACCATTAAAATAAAATAGCCGCCGAAATGAAGTCTTTATCTCAAAGGTTTGATCAATTTTTGATTAACCAAAACTCGGCGAGCCAAGTATCTTCCTTCCCTAACCATTCTCATCGTGCATCAAATAAAACATGTATGACTTGTTTTAGTGTTCTTCATTCTACTTCTCATTGTCCTCACGGACAAGTGCAAAATGAACCTAATGAACAAGTCAATGCAGCTTTTGTGAACCAATGGAACAATCCTTATGGTACTCACTATAATCCAAGTTGGAGGAATCATCCGAATTTCTCTTGGAAAAACCAAGGAGAGGGCTCAAACCCTTCCCAAGGCGGTTTTCAAGGGAAGTACATTCCACCTCCACTTCAAAACCAAGGATCCCAAGGTTATAGACCTTATCAATCTCAAGGGAATCAATTTGCTAATTCTCATTTTCCCAACCAATCTTATTCCCAAGGAAATACTAGAAGTCCCGCATTTGAAGAAAAAGTTTTGAATGCTTTGGGCACTTTAGAGGCAAACGCACAATTGCTTCATTCTCACTCTCAATCTATTGCGAAGCTGGAAACCCAAGTTGGGCAAATAGCAAGCACTCTCAATGCAAGAGAGAAGGGAAAGATGCCCATTAATGCCCCACCTAAGCAACAATATGTTGTGGAAACCTGTTCCTCATCGAAAGGCCACACCATTGAACATATTAATGCAGTAACTACCTTGTGGAGTGGTAGGATTGTGGACAATCAAGTTGAAATGCCCAATGAAGAGAGTGAACCGGTGCAACCTCAAGTTGTCACCCATCCCGTTTCACATCCCATTCCTCCTTCATTGCATATACATGATCTTGTAAATGAGAAAGTCTTGAAAAATGTGTTTGAAAAAGAAGTTTTGAAAAATGATGTTGAAAAAGTTTTGTTGAAAAATGATTTGGAACACAATGATTTGAAAACTTCTTGTTTTAAAAAAAGTTCAAAAGAAAATTTTGAAAAAGTGTTTGAACCAAAAGTTCCATTTCCGGATGCCTTAAAAGGATCCATTTCAAAAGATAAGCAAAAGGCAAAAACCAATGAAATCATAGAAATGTTTAGGCAAGTGAAAGTTAATCTTCCACTATTGGATGCAATTAAGAAAATTCCGGCTTATGCCAAATTCTTGAAAGACTTGTGTACCCAAAAGTGGAAGAACAAGAGCCAAACACCAAGAAAAGTGGTTTTGACCGAGCAAGTAAGCTCAATTTTGCAACATAACACTCTTCCAAAGTTTAAGGATCCCGGTTCACCCACTACATCATGCATTATTGGTGATCATATCATTAATCGGGCGCTTCTTGACTTAGGAGCAAGTATTAACCTTCTTCCATATTCGGTTTATGTCAAATTGGGCATAGGTGAATTGAAACCGACGTCGGTAGTTTTGCAACTTGCTGACCGATCCATTAAGAAGCCTAGGGGTATAATTGAGGATGTTTTGATTAAGATTGACAAATTCTTCTTTTCTGTTGATTTCGTTGTCATTGACATGGAACTGGTCCCCAATCCTAAGAGTCAAATTCCCGTTATCCTTGGCCGTCCTTTCTTGGCAACCGCTAATGCCAACATCAATTATAGGACTGGAATAATGAAGATCTCATTTAGCCATATAAAGGTGAAGTTGAATATCTTTAATCCCACACCCAATTCATTTGACAAATATGAAGGAGAGGTTAATATTGTAGATAAATGTCATGATCTTCAATGTCAAGGAAATGAGCTTTTGTGTAGACCAAAACTTCAAAGAGATCATCTTCAACCTTGCATTCTTAAAGTCTTGTTTCAAATTCTTGCTTTGAAAGGGCATGGAAGCCCAAAGGTTGTAATTGCATAGACAAAAGATCAAAAGTTTCTTTTGAGCTTAATCCAACAAGTTCTTCAAAGAACTATTTATTGGGTGGAGTTTAAAGCATCTATCACCACAACAAGGAGGGGACGCATTATAAGATCTTTGATCCAGGTTAAAAGAGCCCAATGTCTTGCTAGAGACGTTAAAGACTACCAAAAGCATTCGTAGGGTGTTAAAACCCTATTCCTTCCTTATTTCTATCTTTCATTTCATTTCTTGCGAAGTCTAGATACTTATTTTTGGTTCTCATATGCATTGAAAGGAACTTCGGTGAGGATTGCATGAGCTTTCATGTCATTATTGAGCATTCTGCATAGTTCGATCGATCTCAAACCTGAGTTCAATCGATCGAACTCCATCCTGCATCCAACACTTAGAAAAATCTTCGACCTGCAGAAACCTGCATCCAAATCACCTCTCTGTCCCATCGTTCGAACTTATTCTTAGATCGATCAAGAGACCTTCGATCGATCCAACTTCAAAGTTCGATCGATCTCATGATTCAACACTTAGAAAAATTTTGAGCCTGCATAAACCTGCATATTTCAACCCTCTGTCTCATCGATCGAAACATTCCAAGATCGATCTGAAGTTCTTCGATTGATCCAACTTTCAAGTTCGATCGATCTTCAAGTTCCAACACTTAGCCAATTTTCTGAACCAAAAACCTGCATATTCTTACTCTCTGCCTGATCGATCGAACTCTTGTTTCGATCGATCTCAGTTCTTCATTTCATTATTTTGACTTTATTTTGACTTTTCGAATTTTATAAGTCCAAAAATATTTTCTTTTTTATTTTATTTTATTTTATTTTATTTCTCAAAAATATTTCAAATATATAAAAAGATTTTGTTTAATTATTATTGATTATTCAATTAAAAAAAACCCAAAAATATTTTATTTTATTTTACAATTTTTAATTTTAATTCTAATTTCTAATTTTAGTTTTGCATTTTTCAAAAATTTTAAAAATCCAAAAATACTTTGAAGAGGGTTCATCAAAGTTCAATCGATCTCAGTTGAAGTTCGATCGATCGAACTCTGTCGAGAATGTTTTTAAAATAGACCTGGAGGGTCTCAAGATCGATCATTTAGATCGATCCAACCCTCCAAACCCCAACCCCTCTTCGTCGCCACTGTACAATCTCATCTCCCTCATCTCCAGCGAGTTCTCCGGCGAGATCTAAGCGCCAATCTCTCTCTTCCTTCTCGAATTCATTATCACTCGTTCATATCTCCACTTCTCTCATTGATTTGGGTAAGATTCGAATCCATCCTCTGTGATTCAAGCTTCAACCTCATGTATACATGACTTAGATGTTGTATCCATGCTTTACTTGTTGCATCCATGATATTGAGATGATGAAACCACTATTTTTGAAGCTTTGAAACACTGTGTGCACATGTATATATATATATATATATATATATATATATATATATATATATATATGTTTTTATGTATTTGTGTATTCCAATTTAAATTAGGAGTTTGGGCTTTAAAAAGTGATGGAATTGATTTTCGTGTGGGCCCCATGCTTCCAAAGTCACAGATCTGTGACTGTTTACATTCGTTGTACAGTTCGATCGATCGAACTTGTATCTCATATCGATCTTGAGAGATCGATCGAACTCATGCCTCAGATCGATCGAAGTTGTGAGATCGATCTCACTTATTTTCGATCGATCCAACTTTTATGATCGATCTCACTTCTTTTTCTGATCGATCGAACTTCACAGATCTCACACACACATTTCATTCTTCATATCTTGTGTTCATGCTATCTTATATATGCCCAATGCCTGTCATATTCCACATTGGATGCATTTCATACTTATATTGTTTAGTATGTTTCATATCCTGCCACTTGCATAAATTCATGTCATATCTGTTTTGTCTATTTTACTTGGCATACATGTTTCTATATTGTGCTTAAAATTTCTTATTCTGGCACTAACTCCCATTGCAAGTTTTTCTTTTTCTTTTTGCAGGCTACGGTTAAGAGGAAGACCATTGCCAACAGGCAACACAGGCCTCAGCGCCATATCAGACCACGGACAGAGGAGCCAACAGAGCCCTTTCATGCACAGTAAGAGCCAGCACAGGCTACCCCACCTCAGTCACCATCTTTTGAGGCTGAGGCAGAGGCTGATCATATTCCATCCACCTCTGCGACTCATCCTGCATTTACACCATCACCATCTCCACCACATGCTGGCGCTAAGCATTCACCAGCACCACGTCAGCCAGCTCAGCCAGCTCAGGAGCGTGATAGGCCCGTGACTAGATATGCGCATATGGCGGTCGACCATGAGTCAGTGTTCGACACAGCCTTTTTCTCCATATCGGTGCTGACCTGATCAGCTTACCATGACATCATTCAGAAGGGCCTGACAGCTATTCTTACCCCAGTCACAGAGCCAGTCTACCCGCGGCTGGTACGGTTGTTCTACCAGAACCTCCGACCATCCCCGCGTACCACAGTAAAGTTGGTCACTTCTATAGATGGCCATCAGATCACCATCACAGTGGACTCACTAGCCCGCTCTTGCCACTGCCCACACCGCTGTCCTCCAGAGCTTCAGGAGACATATTCGAGGCTATACAGGCCTTCATATGCCGACATGATGGTCTTTCTTACAGGTCACCATACCGCTGACGAGACCTTCGCCACCCGAACATTCCTTCTAGATGACCTATGGTTCACTGATTCCGTGCTCTTCCGAAACATCTATATAGCAGGGCACAAGATTCAGAGGAGGGGAGATTATTTAATAGCCCTCTACGCCTTCTACACCGGGCACTGGGTGTCCATTCCCGCGCTCATCTAGAGCGTAATGAGGAAGCTATATGACGAGTACATCAACAAGGAGACGCCCGGATGGGCTAAGTCTCTCCCATTCAACCATCTCATCACCCAGATTCTTATAGACCAGCGCTACCCTATTCATCCTCGGGAACACCCCGAGAGAGGTTCCTGTCACTTTCTGAAGAAGGACTGGACTAAGAGTTACAACGCCATTATCACTAGACTGCAGGACCACGCAGTAGTGGCTGCAGAGGAGCTAGAGGCTGAGGAGGAGGCAGAGGCCGTAGCTTAGGCAGTAGTAGAGGCAGCAGCAGCAGATCCCGCAGCGGACGACGCACCAGTCGATCCAGCTGCTGAGCATATAGATATTGACTTAAAGCGCCCTGCAGATGCCACAGAGCAGTACTCTCCAGCTGGGTCGCCCATTCACGAGCAGGAGTAGACTCAGGAGCTTTCTTCTGACTCTTCTATACCTAAGGCTCCAGATCTGACCCCCGGCTTTGGAGTACGCCTGCAGACTCTTGAGGATGCTGTTGTTGCCATACGAGCTGATCTTATAGCCCACAGAGCTGATTTTGCTGCCTTCCGCACGGATGTCGTGACTATGTTCCGAGATCTATCCAGAGATATCCACGGAGCCTAACCTGCCCGTCCTACCTCATCCTCCTGAGTTCCTAGTTCCTTCTATCTCATGATCCCTCTCTACTATTAATACTTTATTTTTGTCACTGTACAGTACTACTATTTTTACAGCCGGTCTGTCGGCTTTGATATTTCTGTTGTACCTGCACTTTATCTGTTTTATATATATCTGTTTTTGCTGTGGATGTCATATGATTATATTCTCATATCTGTATGTTAGACTCCATCAGGTGCATCACAGTGACTTCAGTGAGAGAGTACTACCTGATTTTCAGGACCACCCTTATACCTCTCTCATTTCTTTATCTGTTTATCCCATTTACACTTGCATGTCCACTATGCACTAATTATCCTATTTTGTTATCTGATGAGTTTATCTAAGTGCCAATTTTCAGGACCATAGTTCATCCCAAGTTTGGGGGGGCCATGCCACCCACTTCGGATACTTCAGTCCCGATCATTATATGCCTTAGTTACACTGGTATACTCTTTTCTTTGTTTTATTTGCCCATTGAGGACATTGAGCCATTTAAGTTTGGGGGAATGGTGCTTTACAGTGTTAGTTTTAAAATTCAAAATTTTGAGCATGACTTGTGTATTTGAAGGATATTTCTATGATTAGTCCATATCTAGCTATGATTTTGATCTTTTGAGGACTATATTACTTAAAATTTAAAAATTGTTTGACCTGAGAGTCCAATACTCCTTGTATGCCTTGTGGATGCCATTTAGGAGTAAATTTTTCGAAAGATTGATATCTTGCTTGCACTTGTGGTCCACATCATCCTGATTTTGTGATTGTTTTGAGATTCATTCTAGGATTCTACACTAGCACAGGCGCACACTAGCATTCATTTGTAGGGTATATGCTTTGTTGATTATTGAATTGGTTATATCCCAATTGAGCTAGTAGTGCATTGAAAGCTTTCATTCTTGATAAAGGTGGATAACAACCCCTTTTCATTGAGTAACCGGGATTCTAGCCTCATCAAGCACTGAACTTCTCACGCCGAAAGGTGAAGGGCCCAAACTCTAGGTTAATAATTGTTCAAAAAAAAAAAAAAACAGAGAGAAAAGTTGCAAAAGTAATAAAAAAGTGAGGACTTCTCCCAAATGGTGAGAAGTGGGAAATGATTAGATGGAGATTATCTTGATTTGTAGCCTAGTTGATTTGAGCTTATAAGTCCGTAAGGGTGTTTGAACGCCTAATGCCCTAAAGCCGTCTGGTTTGGGAGTCATTGACCTAAAGCTCGATCTCATGGATCGCTAGAAAGCTTAATAGATCAACACATTGCACCATGCTTTCATCTTTGATCCTATTAAAAAAAAAAATTTGTGAAAAGAATAAGCACACCTAGAACAATAAAGCTTTAATAAAAGGTCCACTTTTTGTCTTGATGATCGGTACTAGATTTGTGTGCTAGTTTGAGGGTAAAGATGTGATCATTTCTCTAGTTGGCTTAGATAACAGCACATTTGATGCCGGTCCACTCAAAAGGATTCTAAAGTTGTTTTGACTTGCATGATCATTTTCTTGATGCGTGGAAGACCATACTTGCTTGCTTGATGTTGAGATTTTGGGAGATTGCTTAGAAATGTTTGAAACATTGCATACTTGAGGTAGTTTTCTCCCAGTGCTTGTTTGCAATATTGGTACCTCTTTTAAAAGAATAAGCTAAATGTTTGTGGGTATCATTTCTAGAAACCCTCACGAGATTTCACTTGTCCACTAAGGGTAACCTAGGGGTTTAAAAGGCTTGTTGCATATGCTAAGTGCAATCGTGTTCCCTACGAAAGTAATGTTATCCATTTATTGTTTTCTAGACTCATACTTGTTTAGTTGTTCATTTCATTCCTTTACTTTTTAGTTCATTGCTAGGGACTAGCAATATTTAAGTTTGGGGATGTGATGAACGCTGAAAAGTGCGTATTTAAACTCCTTAAGCTTAGACATTCTAATACCTTTATCTATCTTACTTCACCGTTTTAGATTGACTTCGTATTATTTCCATTTTCAGGCACTTATCCCGAAAATATGCGAACTCAGCCAAATAAAAGCTTAATTGAAGCAATTCTGGGATTAAACAAAGAAAGGATCAAAGTAGAGAAAGAAAGAAGCAAATGAAGCCAAATATAGGAAGCAGCAAAGTTCGATCGATCCAACTTCAAGGCTCGATCGATCGAACACTGATCGATCTCAGTACTTCAAGATAGATCCAAACCTTGACCCAAAGCAAAAAGTCCAAAGTTCGATCGATCGAACACTTTTGTCCTTATTTAAATGATTGATCCTATCCACAGCTGTACCACCCACTAACCACTTTTTTCCTTTTCCCAAAAATATCTCTCAAAATATCTCGGATTTGTCTTTTCCCAAAAAGCTCAACCAGTTGGATCGATCCAGCCTCAGTTCGATGGATCTTAGCAAGTTCGATCGATCCAAGTCCAAGGTTCGATCAATCGAACTTCCTCCAGTGCGAAAAAGTTAAATTTCCATCTTATTGAAAGTTGTCCTTTATCTAATCATTAGGGAATATTGTGTGCATGATCCCAGCTCATTTTTGGGTGTCATTTGACCTACCTATATAAGGATAAGGATTCCTTTTTACAAGGGGAGCTAATATCATTTTCATATCATCTCTTGGAGAGCAAGCTTAGAGTAGGAGGGGGCTAGAGACACCATTGGAGTTCTTCATCAACAAGGAGCAGATTTCTTCCATGGAGTTAGCCCTTGAGGGTTGGAGCAACATCACCATGAGTGGCTAGACATCCTCTTGGGGCTAGAGTTAGCCCCAAGCATGCTTTTTATATCTTAATCTTGTGTATTATTGAGGGATTAGTGTTGTAATTGATGTTTTAACACTTTGATATATATAGATATTGATTGTTCAATGATTTATGTGGTTAAATGCTTTCAATTGATCATTTCATTCTATCCATATGTTTATGTATGCTAGAATAGATGTTCATGTACTTTTCTCTAGATTTCGTGTTATTGATGCATGTCTATGTGTATTGATCCTATAGATTTAGAGATTGTCAAAATATAGAGCTTAATGGAATGCTCTTGTAATTTTCTTGATGGTTCATACTTATTCCTTGATGGATTGTGCCTCTCCCCTAATTTATTTTCATGCTAGTAGTGTAGATGTAGTGTAGTTATACTGTAGTGTTAAATGGGAGGACAATCCATGCTTGTTGTTTGATGATCCAAGCTTTTGAATGCAAGTAGCATATGTCTCTAACCTTGTGTTGTATTTGGATTGTGAGCTTAATGAAAGGATTAATGACTTGTTTTGATCTATTGTGCCTTTCACATGTTGTTTAGACAATATATGCTTCATTGCTTAGATATATTGTGCCTTTCAGATGATGTTTAGACAATACATGCTTAACTAGTCATCCTTGCTGTTGAATCAACCAAACACACACACACCCCAATATTGCAACACACCATTTGCCCTCATTAGTTACTTGTCAATGGTATAGAAATGCATTGCTTGGTGGTGATCTCTAAACCCCAAGATCTCTCTCTCTTTTACTTACTCCTAATTGCATTCTTTTGTTATCACTTAATTTAATTTAGTTGCTCTCTAGTTTAATCAACCAACCAATCAATTGTATGACCACTCGACCTACTAGCCCTAATAGTGATTCTGCGACCTTGTTCGATCCTCACAATCCCTTGGGACGATCCCTACTCACCCTAGCTATATTTATATTGAAAGGTAGTAGTGGCTTCTATAAATGTAAAACTCTTGGCCCTCGCCTTAAAACACACACTTCCAAGCTTGATGGTAGTGCGGCCTTCGAAACAACCACCAATCTCTAAACCCCAAGACTCTTATCTCTCTTACTTACTCTTAGTTGCATTCTTTTGTTATTACTTAGTTTAATTTAGTTGCTCTCTAGTCTAATCAACCAACCAACCAATTGTTTGATCACTCGACCTACTAGCCCTAATAGCAATTCCACAACCTTGTCCGACCCTCACAATCCCTTGGGACAATCCCTACTCGCCCTAGCTATATTTATAGTGAAAGGTAGTAGTGGCTTCTATAAATGTAAAACTCTTGGCCCTCGCCTTAATGCACACACTCTTTAAGCTTGATAGTGTAGGACGACGACAACACCAGTCAGTTTTTGGCGCCGTTGCCGGGGATTAAGCAACGTCGGATTTGTGGAATCAATTAGGATTAGTACTCTTTTGATCGTGTCTTTACTTTATTTTTATTTTTCTTTTTGGTTACTTATTGTGTTGTTCTTACTTGACTAGGTGCATTGTTGGAGAAGAAGCAAGTAAAGGAGCATTCAAGCTAAGCAAAGAAAGTATAAAGCTAAAAATTTGAAAAATTTGCTAAGCTAAGCTTTAAATTTGGAGTTGAAGTGCTAAAGGACCTTTGTGAGACTTTCTTTACTCAATCCCTTAGTTGAATCGTCGGCCCGCGTGGAGGCTTGTTTTTTATTGTTCTTTGCATCATTGTTGTTAAAGCATGGGAGTATGAATTAAATGTTTGTGGAAGAAGTCTAATTGAATTGTTGTGAAGGCATAGTGTTTGTCATTCTTTGTGCTTGTTGTGGTTTGCATTGTGCATGCATGGACGTCGTTCATTGATACCAACTCTTATCCCTCTTGATTTGCATCTTGAATCCATCGTTAGAAATCCTAAGGGAAGAGGAAGTTCAAATAGAACCAATCTATCAATGGATGACCATAATGATGATCATGTTGAGGACCTTGGTCACATAGACCAACAAGGTATTCTTCATCCTAACATGCACAATGAGAACATACAAGTACCATTAGGCATGCCTAGGCCATACATTCACCAACCACCACAACAACAAGGCTAAGTTTCATATGGAATGCCAAGGCCAATGTATGCTCCACAACCTCCCATCATCAATCAAGGAATTCAAAACCAAAGTGTTCATGTTGCACCTCAAGTAGCTAATCCACCTCTTGCTTTAAGAGACCATTATGTGCCTAATGAGTATAATGCACCTACATGCATCCAATTGCCTCTATTTAGAGCACATCATTATGAAATTAAGCCACAAACCATTCAAATAGTTCCTAACTATCATGGACTTCCAAGTGAAGAACCTTACAAGCATTTGGATGAGTTTCTTGAAGTATGTTCCACCGTAAAATATACGGACATGCCAGAAGAGGTTTTAAGACTCAAACTTTTTCCATTCACCTTAAAAGACAAGGCAAAGTATTGGTTTAACAATCTTAGGCCTTTTTCAATCACTTCTTGGGCTGAAATGCAACAAGAGTTCTTGAAGAAGTACTATCCGGTTTCTAAGACCAATGTCATGAGAATCTCAATTAGAGAATTTTCACATGGGGATGGAGAAACGTTTCATGAGGCATGGAAACGCTTCAATGAATTGCTTAGGAAGTGTCTACATCATGACATGCCCAAATGGCAATTAGTTCAATATTTCTTGGAGAGCTTATCGGACAATTATAAGGGTATGGTTGATGCTTCGATGGGTGGCTCATACATTGATAGGCATAAGGATGACGTGTGGCGTCTTTAGGAGAGCATGAGTGAAAATTCTTTGCATAGAACATTATCATCCAAGAATGGTAGAAATTCACAAGGTAGGAAGAGTGTTGGCTTACATCAAGTCGACCATTAAAATAAAATAGCCGCCGAAATGAAGTCTTTATCTCAAAGGTTTGATCAATTTTTGATTAACCAAAACTCGGCAAGCCAAGTATCTTCCTTCCCTAACCATTCTCATCGTGCATCAAATGAAACATGTATGACTTGTTTTAGTGTTCTTCATTCTACTTCTCATTGTTCTCACGGACAAGTGCAAAATGAACCTAATGAACAAGTCAATGCAGCTTTTGTAAACCAATGGAACAATCCTTATGGTACTCACTATAATCCAAGTTGGAGGAATCATCCGAATTTCTCTTAGAAAAACCAAGGAGAGGGCTCAAACCCTTCCCAAGGCGGTTTTCAAGGGAAGTACATTCCACCTCCACTTCAAAACCAAGGATCCCAAGGTTATAGACCTTATCAATCACAAGGGAATCAATTTGCTAATTCTCATTTTCCCAACCAATCTTATTCCCAAGGAAATACTAGAAGTCCCGCCTTTGAAGAAAAAGTTTTGAATGCTTTGGGCACTTTAGAGGCTAACACTCAATTGCTTCATTCTCACCTCAATCTATTGCGAAGCTAGAAACCCAAATAGGGAAAATAGCAAGCACTCTCAATGCAAGAGAGAAGGGAAATATGCCTATTAATGCCCTACCTAAGCAACAATGTGTTGTGGAAACCCATTCCTTATCGGAAGGCCACACCATTGAACATGTTAATGCGGTGACTACCTTGCGGAGTGGTAGGATTATGGACAATCAAGTAAAAATGTCCAATAAAGAGAGTGAACCGGTGCAACCTCAAGTTGTCACCCGTCCCGTTTCACATCCCATTCCTCCTTCATTGCATATACATGATCTTGTGAATGAGAAAGTCTTGAAAAATGTGTTTGAAAAAGAAGTTTTGAAAAATGATATTGAAAAAATTTTGTTGAAAAATGATTTGAAACAAAATGATTTAAAAACTTCTTGTGTTGAAGAAAGTTCAAAAGAAAATTCTAAAAAAGTGTTTGAACCAAAGTTCCATTTCCGAATGCTTTAAAAGGATCAATTTCAAAAGAAAAGCAAAAGGCAAAAACCAATGAAATTATGGAAATGTTTAGGCAAGTGAAAGTCAATCTTCCACTATTTGATGCAATCAAGCAAATTCTGGCTTATGCCAAATTCTTGAAAGACTTGTGCATCCAAAAGCGGAAGAATAAAAGCCAAGCACCAAGAAAAGTGGTTTTGACCGAGCAAGTAAGCTCAATTTTGCAACACAACACTTTGCCAAAGTTTAAGGACCCCGGTTCACCTACTACATTATGCATTATTGGTGATCATATCATTAATCGGGCGCTTCTTGACTTAGGAACAAGTGTTAACCTTCTTCTATACTCGGTTTATGTCAAATTGGGCCTAGGTGAATTAAAACCGACGTCGGTAGTTTTGTAACTTGCTGACTGATCCATTAAGAAGCCTAGGGGTATAATTGAAGATGTTTTGATTAAAATTGATAAATTCTTCTTCCCGGTTGATTTCGTTGTCATAGACATGGAACCGGTCCCCAATCCTAAGAGCCAAATTCCCGTTATCCTTGGCCGTCCTTTCTTGGCAACCACTAATGCCAACATCAATTGTAGGACGGGAATACTGAAGATCTCATTTAGCTACATGAAGGTGAAGTTGAATATCTTTAATCCCACACCCAATTCATTTGACAAATATGAAGGAGATGTTAATGTTGTAGATAAATGTCATGATCTTCAATGTCAAGAAAATGAGCTTTTGTGTAAGACTAAAACTTCAAAAGGATCATCTTCAACCTTGCATTCTAAAAGTGTTGTTTTAAATTCTTGCTTTGAAAGGGCATGGAAGCCCAAAGGTTTTGATTGCATAGACAAATGATCAAAAGTTTCTTTTGAGCTTAATCCAACAAGTTCTTCAAAGAACCATTTGTTGGGTGGAGTTCAAAGCATCTATCACCCCAACAAGGAGGGGATGCATTATAAGATCTTTGATCCGAGCTAAAAGAGCCCAATGTCTTGCTAGAGATGTTAAAAACTAGCAAAAACATTTCGTAGGGTGTCAAAACCCTATTCCTCCCCCATTTCTATCTTAAATTTCATTTCTTGCGAAGTCTAGATACTTGTTTTTGGTTCTCATATGCATTGATAGGAACTTTGGTGAGGATTGCATGAGCTTTCATGTCATTATTGAGCATTCTGCATAGTTCGATCAATCTCAAACCTGAGTTCGATCGATCGAACTCCATCCTGCATCCAACACTTAGAAAAATTTTCGACCTGTAAAAATCTGCATCCAAATCACCTCTTTGTCCCATCGTTTGAACTTATTCTTAGATCGATCAGGAGACCTTCGATCGATCAAACTTCAAAGTTCGATCGATCTCATGATTCAACACTTAGAAAAATTTTGAGCCTACATAAATCTGCATATTTCACCTCTCTGTCTCATCGATCGAAACATTCCAAGATTGATCTGAACTTCTTCAATCGATCCAACTTCCAAGTTCGATCAATCTTCAAGTTCTAACATTTAGCCAATTTTCTGAGCCAAAAACCTGCATATTTTTGCTCTCTGTCTGATCGATCGAACTCTTGTTCGAATCGATCTCAGTTCTCCATTTCATTGTTTGACTTTGTTTTGACTTTTTCAAATTTCAAAAATCCAAAAATATTTTCATTTTTTTATTTTATTTTATTTTAATTTTATTTTATTTCATTTTATTTTATTTTTCAAAAAGTTTTCAAAAATTCAAAAATATTTTAATTTATTTAGTTTTTAATTATTATTGTTTATTCAAAAAAAAATATTAAAAATAAAAATAAAAATCCAAAAATATTTTATTCTATTTTATTTTATTTTATTTTACAATTTTTAATTTTAATTTTAATTTTTAACTTTAGTTTTTCATTTTTCAAATTTCAAAAAAATACTTTACGGAGAGTTCATCAAAGTTCGATTGATCTGAAGTCTCAGTTCGATCGATCAAACTCTATCGGGAATGTTTTTAAAATAGACCTGGAGGGTCTCAAGATCGATCCAACCCTCCAAACCGTTGCTCTCTTGTCGCTGTCACTGTGCACTCTCATCTCTTCCATCTCCGGCGAGATCTAAGCTACACTCTCTCCCTCACCTCGAATTTCACTTCCTTCGTACCTTCTCCACTTCTTTCATCGTTTTGAGGTAAAATCCGAGATCTCATCTATGATTTAAGCTTCGATATGATGATTACATGCTTTATATGTTACATTCATGCTTTATACATGATTGAATCTCCATTTTTGAAGCTTCGAAGCACTGAGTTTACATGTTTATATATATGTGTATATGCTTCGTATGTATATATATGTGTTTGATCTATTTTTGGAGGATAGGCCATGATTGGGTGATAATTTTTGTTGTTTTGTTGTGTTGATGGGCCCACGAACACATTCGTGTGGGCCCCATGCTTCCAAAGTCACAGATCTGTGACTGTTTACATTCATCACACAGTTTGATCGATCGAACTCATGTCTCAGATCGATCGAAGTTGTGAGATCGATCTCACTTATTTTCGATCGATCCAACTTTTGTGATCGATCTCACTTTTTTTTTTAATCGATCGAACTTCACAGATCTCACACATACACTTCATTCATCATGCCTTATGTTCATGCTATCTTATATATGCCCAATGCTTGTGATATTCCATATTGGATGCATTTCATACTTACATTGTTTAGCATGCTTCACATCCTGTCACTTGCATAGATTCATGTCATATCTGTTTTGTCTATTTACTTGAAATACATATTTCTATATTGTGCTTAAAATTTCTTATTCTGGCACTAACTCCCATTGTAAGTTTTTTTTTTTTTTTTTACAGGCCATGGTTAAGAGGAAGACCGTTGCCAACAGGCAACATGGGCCTCAGCGCCATATCAAACCACGGACAGAGGAGCCAGCAGAGCCCTCTCATGCACAGGAGGAGCCAGCATAGGCTACACCACCTCAGTCACTTGCTTATGAGGCTGAGGATGACTATATCCCATCCACCTCTGCAGCCCATCCTGCATTTAGTCCATCACCATCTCCACCGCATGCTGGAGCTGAGCATTTACCAGTACCATCTCCACCACGCCAGCCAGCTCAGGAGCGTGATAGGCCCGCGCCTAGATATGCGCATATGGCAGTCGACCATGAGTCGGTGTTCGACACAGCCTTTTTCTCCAGATCGGTGCTGACCCGATCAGCTTACCACGATATCATTCAGAGGGGCCTTGTAGCTATTCTTGCCCCAGTCACAGAGCCAGTCTACCCGCGGCTAGTACGATTGTTCTTCCAAAACCTCCGACCATCCCCGCGTACCACAGCAGAGCTGGTCACTACTATAGATGGCCATCAGATCACCATCACAGTGGACTTGCTAGCCCGTTCTTGCCACTGCCCACACCGCTGTCCTCCAGAGCTTCAGGAGACATATCCGAGGCTATACAGGCCTTCTTATGCCGACATGGCAGTCTTTCTTACAAGTCACCATGCTGCTGGCGAGACCTTTGCCACCCGGACATTCCTTCTAGACAACTTATGGTTTTTCGATTTCGTGCTCTTCTGGAACATCTATATGGCAGGGCACAAGATTCAGAGGAGGGAAGATTATTTGACAGCCCTCTACGCCTTCTACACCGGGCACTGGGTGTCCATTCCCATGCTCATCTGGAGCGTGATAAGGAAGCTATTTGATAAGTATATCAGTAAGGAGACGCCCAGACGGGCTAAGTCTCTCCCATTCGGCCACCTCATCACCCAGATTCTTATCGACCAGCACTACCCTATTCATCCTCAGGAGCACCCTGAGAGAGGTTCCTGTCACTTCTTGAAGAAGGACTGGAACAAGAGCTACAATGTCATTATTACTAGACTGCAGGACCACGCTGTAGTGGCTGCAGAGGAGCTAGAGGCTGAGGAGGAGGCAGAGGAAGCAGCAGTAGCAGACCCCGTAACGAACGATGCACCAGTCGATCCAGCTGCCGAGCATATAGATATTGATTTAGAGCGCCCTGCAGACACCACAGAGCAGTACTCTCCAGCTGGGTCGCCCATTCATGAGCAGGAGAAGACTCAGGAGTTTTCTTCTGATTCATCTATACCTGAGGCTCCAGATCTGACCCTCGGCTTTGGAGTACGTCTGCAGACTCTTGAGGATGCTGTTGTTGCCCAACGAGCTGATCTTACAGCCCACAGAGCTGATTTTACTGCCTTCCATACGGATGTCACGACTATGTTCCGAGATCTTTCCAGAGATATCCGCGAAGCCCGACCTGCCCGTCCTACCTCATCGTCCTGAGTTCCCAGTTCCTTCTATCTTTTGATCCCTCTCTGCTCTCTGATCTCTGATCTATATTTTTGTTACTGTACAGTACTACTATTTTTGCAGCCGGTCTGTCGGCTTTGATAGTTTTGTTGTACCTGCACTTTATTTATTTTATATATCTGTTTTTGTTATTGATGTCATATGATTATATTCTCATATCTGTATGTTTGACTCCATCAGGTGCATCACACTGACTTCAGTGAGAGAGTGCTACCCGATTTTCAAGACCACCCTTATACCTCTCTCATTTCTTTATCTATTTATCCCATTTACACTTGCATGTCCACTGTGCACTAATTATCCCATTTTTTTTCTGATGAGTTTATCCAAGTGCCAATTTTTAGGATCACAGTTAATCACAAGTTTGGGGGGGCCATGCCACCCACTTCGGATACTTTAGTCACAATTAATCTTGCTTAGTTGCACCGGTATACTCTTTCCTTTGTTCTCTTGCACATTGAGGACATTGTGACATTTAAGTTTTGGGGGGGAATGGTGCTTTGCAGTGTTAGTTTTAAATTCAAAATTTTGAACATGACTTGTGTATTTGAGGGATATTTCTATGATTGGTCTATATCTAGCTATGATTTTGATCTTTTGAGGACTATATTGCTTAAAATTTAAAAATTGCTTGACTTGAGAGTCCAATACTCCTTGTATGTCTTATGGATGCCATTTAGGAGTAAATTTTTTGAAAGATTGATATCTTACTTGCACTTGTGGTTCACATCATCTTGATTTTGTGACTGTTTTGAGATTCATTCTAGGATTCTACACTAGCACAGGCGCACACTAACATTCATTTGTGGGGTACATGCTTTGTTAATTATTGAATTGATTATATCCCAATTGAGCTAGTAGTGCATTGAAAGCTTTCATTCTTGATAAAGGTGGATAACAACCCCTTTTCACTAAGTAGCCGGGATTCTAGCCTCATCAAGCACTGAACTTCTCGCGCCGAAAGGTGGAGGGCCCAAACTCTAGGTTAATAATTGAACTTGTTCAATGAAAAAAAAAAAAAAGAGAGAAAAAGAAAAAATTACAAAAGTAATAAAAAGTGAGGACTTTTCCCAAAAGGTGAGAAGTGGGAAATGATTAGATGGTTGTTATCTTAATTTATAGCTTAGTTGATTTGAGCTTGTAAGTCCGTAGGGGTATTTGAATGCCTAATGCCCTAAAGCCGTCTGGTTTGGGAGTCATTGACCTAACGTTCGACCTCATGAATCACTAGAAAGCTTAATAGATCAACATATTGCACCATACTTCCATCTTTGATCCTAAAAAATAAATAAATAAATAAATAAATTATTTCGAGTGAAAAGAATAAGCGCATCTAGAACAATAAGCTTTAATAAAAGGTCCACTTTTTGTCTTGATGATCGGTATTAGATTTGTGTGCTAGTTTGAGGGTAAGGATGTGATCATTTCTCTAGTTGGCTAAGATAGCAACACACTTGATGGCGGTCCACTCAAAAAGGATTTTAGAGTTGTTTTGATTTGCATGATCATTTTCTTGATGTGTAGAGGACCATACTTGCTTGCTTGATGTTGAGATTTTGGGAGATTGCTCGAAAATGTTTGAAACATTACATACTTGAGGTAGTTTTCTCCCAATGCTTGTTTGCAATATTGGTACCTCTTTTGAAAGAAAGAGCTTAATGTTTGTGGGTATCATTTCTGAAAACCCTCACGAGACTTCACTCGCCCACTAGGGGTAACCTAGTGGTTTAAAAGGCTTGTTGCATGTGCTAAGTGCAATCGTGTTTCCTACGAAAGTGGCGTTATCCATTTATTGTTTTCTAGATTTATACTTGTATAGTTGTTCATTTCATTCATTTATTTCGTAGTTCATTGCTAGGGACTAGCAATATTTAAGTTTGGGGGTGTGATGAGGGCTAAAAAGTGCGTATTTAAATCCCTTAAGCTTAGGTATTCTAGTACCTTTATCTATCTTACTTTACCGTTTTAGATTGATTTCGAATTATTTTCATTTTCAGGCACTTATCCTGAAAATAAGTTAACTCAGCCAAATAAGAGCTTAATTAAAGCAATTATGGGATTAAACAAAGAAAGGAGCAAAGTGGAGAAAGAAACAAGCAAACGAAGCCAAATGTGGGAAGCAGCAAAGTTCGATCAATCCAACTTCAAGGTTCGATCGATCGAACACTGATCGATCTTAGTATTTCAAGATAGATCCAAACCTTGAACCCAAGCAGAAAGTCCAAAGTTTGATCGATCCAACACCACCCTTCGATCGATCGAACACTTTTGTCCTTATTCAAATGATTGATCTTATCCACAGCTGTACCACCCACTAACCACTTTTGTCCTTTTTCCAAAAATATCTCTCAAAATATCTCGGATTTGTCTTTTCCCAAAAAGCTCAATCAGTTGGATCGATCCAGCCTAAGTTCGATGGATCTCAGCCAAGTTCGATCGATCCCAGTCCAAGGTTCGATCGATCGAACTTCCTCCAGCGCGAAAAAGTTAAAAAGCCAGCTTGTTCAATCCGCCCTCTATCCAATTATTAGAGAATATTCTTTGCACGACCCTAACTCATTTTATGTGTCACTTGACCTACCTATAAAAGGAATATGATGCACTTTTTGAGACAATATACAATTCTAGGGATTATTCTAAAAAGAGGTAAGCTTAGAGGAGGAGGAGGCTAGAGACACCATTGGAGACTCTTCATCATCCAAGGAGCAGATTTCAACCATGGAGTTAGCCCTTAAGGGTTGGAGGAGCATCACCATGAGTGGCTAGACATCCTCTTGGGGCTAGAGTTAGCCCCAAGCATGCTTTCTATATCTTAATCTTGTGTATTATTGAGGGATTAGTGTTGTAATTAATGTTTTGACACTTTGATATATGTAGATCTTGATTGTTCAATGATTTATGTGGTTAAATGCTTTCAATTGATCATTTCATTTCATCCATATGTCTATTTATGCTAGAATAGATGTTCATGTGCTTGTCTCTAGATTTTGTGTTATTGATGCATGTCTATGTGTGTTGATGCTATAGATTTAGAGATTGTCAAAACATAGTGCTTAATGGAATGCTCTTGTGATTTTCTTGATGGTTCATACTTATTCCTTGATGGATTGTGCCTCTCCCCTAGTTTATTTTCATGCTAGTAGTGTAGATGTAGTGTAGTTGTAGTGTAGTGTTAAATGGGAGGACAATCCATACTTGTTGTTTGATGATCCAAGCTTTTGAATGCAAGTAGCATATGTCTCTAACCTTGTGTTGTATTTGGATTGTGAGCTTAATGAAAGGATTAATGACTTATTTTGATCTATTGTGCCTTTCACATGTTGTTTAGACAATATATGCTTCATTGCTTAGATATATTGTGCCTTTCCCATGATGTTTAGACAATACATGCTTAACTAGTCATCCTTGCTTGTTGAATCAACCAAACACACACACACACACACACCAATATTGCAACACACCACATTTCCCTCATTAGTCACTTGTCAATGGTATAGAAATGCATTGTTTGGTGGTGATCTCTAAACCCCAAGACTCTTATCCTCTTACTTACTCTTAGTTGCATTCTTTTGTTATTACTCAGTTTAATTTAGTTGCTCTCTGGTCTAATCAACCGACCAACCAATTGTTTGATCACTCGACCTACTAGCCCTAATAGCAATTCCACAACCTTGTCCGACCCTCACAATCCCTTGGGACGATCCCTACTCGCCCTAGCTATATTTATAGTGAAAGGTAGTAGTGGCTTCTATAAATGTAAAACTCTTGGCCCTCGCCTTAATGCACACTCTTTAAGCTTGATGGTGTAGGACGACGAGAACACCAGTTAATTATGACCAAGAAATTATTGATCTATAACAATGTTCGTGTTCTTGGCCTTTGTCATCGACACTGGCCAACTCCAAAGTTTCATTCATTATCGATCACAAAAATAATGGTTTAGCGACGAATAAGTCTCTGTCTCCATCGATATCTACAGCCAAGAAACTGGGTACGCACCATCTACCAATGTCTATTACTTTTATCAAATTTGTGGTTAATTCATACTTTGATAAATCCAATTCTCTTATGCTCTGTTACATATCTTGTATAAATATATATCCTATATATTTTATACTACACAGATGAGCACGAGTTAGATTATATCATAGTGAACAATAAATACCTAGTGGTTTGCAAATTTCGCCTACCGATCTCTAAGTATGTAATCTATGAATCGTAATCTCAAAAGTATTCTTATTCTTCCTAGACAATAAGATTGGTTGATTCTAAATACACATTTACTATTAATCTTTATTTGATAAGATAAATGTGAAGAGGGAGATCAGATTAAATCTATGAGAGAAAGTTCCAAATGCAATCAGTATAGCTATAGTCCTCTAACATATATATAGATATATTTGTATCAATTTGTATGTCTCTGCATTTCTCTCTTCTTGATGAAGTTGTTTACACACGTAGTGATAATGGTGTTTGAGAAATTCGTGTTATACGTCTTAAAACACTTTTGAGTTGTGAATCATTGCTCTTAGATTAAACAAATCCTGTGATTTGTTGAATATATATATATATATATCATGGTTTTCAAACCATACAATTATACTTCCGCAGCTTTGCAACAAAATTTAATTTTTGTTTAGGAAGATCTTCTAAATTTAAAATAAAAAAGCACCCAATGGTATTTGGGTTTAGTGGTTTGGGAGCACCAATTATTATTACATGGTCACATTCCCTATGTTTGGCTTAAAGATAATTTGGGTTTGGTGGTAGACCCATTTTGCATTCACCCACCATTTTATTTGATAATGTACATCTCACTGAAGATCTTTTTACAGAGACTGAAAAAAAAAAAAAAAAAAAAAAAAATTGTGCATCAAGTGTGACAGTTGTTTATATAACGTATATGTACGTGTATTCTTTTAGCTTCTATAAACTGTCTCGCCATTAATCTATACATATTTGTACATATATAGAATTGATCATATCACTACTTTTTATGATTTAACTAATTAGAGTGTGAACATTATTCTTACATGCATTTGATAATCCTCTTTAGCATTTAAAGATGCTTTATGACTGGAGCATATATAATTTAATGCGAGTGAGCATTTGCATGTTCTTGAGTACAGTAGTATGGTTTGAGATTCTCATATTCAACACAACACACGAGACTTTATGGCCATGCTGTATCCCAGCTTAGTTTCTTAAAACAGTAAGATTTTTGACAAAAAAAAAGAAGAAAAAGAAAAAATCATTTACTGCACATTATTTTCAACACATATAAACATTAATATAAGGTTGGTCCATCTTTGCTCACTTCTTAAGCACGACTCACCAGCACACTTTTGAAGCATAAAGTCTTCCAGGAAGCAGTACCTAGCGTACAATGCCATTTGACGAGGATATTATTGGCCAATCACTTTGAGACTCGATCAAAGGGGCGAGCTCAGAATTACTACGAACCTCCTTATTAAAGGGGCGAGCTGAATGAAGCTCATAATCGTTGTTCCCCGTATTAAAAGGGGTTGAAATAAGAGTGCCCCGTACTATAAGGGCCCGAGCTGAATGAAGCTCGTAATTGTCGTCCTCCGTATTAAAAGGGGTCGAAATCAAAATGCCCCGTACTATAAGGGCCCGAGCTGAATGAAGCTCGTAATTGTCGTCCTTCGTATTAAAAGGGGTCGAAATCAAAATGCCCCGTACTATAAGGGTCCGAGCTGAATGAAGCTCGGAATTGTCATTCCCTGTACTAAAAGGGATCAAGTCAATGTGTCCTGTATTAAAAGGCAAGAGGCCGACTACACCTCATTCCTTCATTAGAAGGACGAGAGACCGACTACACCTCATTCCTTCATGAAAAAGCGAGAGGCCGACTTCACCTCATTCCTTCATTAAAAGGAACGAGAAAATGACTACCCCCTCTACACAGAAGGGTGAGATAATTAAAGCTTCCTTCATTTACTAGAAAGACGAGACAATTACCTCTCGCATTAAAAGGGTCACCCTCATTAGGACTACACCTCTTTCCCTCGTAAAGGAAGGAAGGGTCAACTTCATTTTCTTCCCTTGGTAAATAGACTCTCTTATTAAAGGGTGAGCTCACAAAGCTCGAACAAATCTACTCCCTTATTAAAAGGGGCAAGAAAGTAATCATCAAGCATGCTTAGCTTGGAAGGACTTGGCATTCCCGACACTTGACAAGCAAGATTTCAGGAATGGGGGGCTACTGATACGGAATATTCTACTAGATAAGAATTCCAAGTGACATGGAAACTCAAAGGGCATGGATAAACTTAAGGAGATAAGGTGACTTTCTCATAAGGTAATTAAATGATAAGATTTGATTAATTCAAAGGTTGCACTAAAGATACAATTAACTAATCCCTTCTCTACCGGAAGAAAATGCGGAAACGACAACTTCAACTTTCTATAAAAGTGAGGCCAGTCAACATAAAAAGGTACGCCATAAATCCCATTCCATATGAAATCCTTTCTCGAATATTCAATGGTTAAGTACTAACTTGATCGTCGGAGTGCACCCGACCGGCACCACACCGATCATCACTTCTCTTATCTTGCAGGAATGGCCATTGGCTCCGGATCGTGCGGATTTTTGCATCAACACTTTTGAAATCCTAATTCTTGTGAGGAAAAAAAAAAAAAATTGCAAGTTCATTATTATTGCAGCCCTAAGAAAATAATAATTATTTCATTTATACATAGACATGTATAAACCATTACATGAATATAGGGAGAAGAGAGAGAAAATTGTACCAATGTCTCTCATATTTGATAGAAATGAATAAGATTTTCTTTGGAGACATTTTTTTTAAGATGGTATTTACAAGAAAAATAATTAAAATAGTAATGATATTATATATGTTAATATTTTTTTTATTGTAAATGTAAATGAAAATTTCTATAACTACTCAAAGTATAAATTTCTGAAGTACTTAATTTTGATCATGATAATCGTGTTTTGTCAAATCTTGTGAGATTTGTTTATTTAGAATTATTATTATTTTTTAATCTTTCATAAAGATAATAATGATATATCTGTGATAAAGTGTGATCAAAGTATTAAAAAAAAAAAAAACCACAAATTAAATTTTTGAAAAGTTGAAACCATTTCTAAAGAAAATTTGATTTTCTTTACACTACGTATCAATTTAGGTTGCACTTTTCTCATTTTTGAATTATACTTTTTCAATATATAAAGAGGATTTACATTATGTAAAAAGTTGTGCCACAATTATTTATAAGAAAATTAAATTTTAATTACATTTTAATATTTCTCCCAAATAAAAATTTCTAGCTACGCGCTTGACCGAACCAAAATTAACTCAAGATTAACATTAGCATAAACAAGTTAGAAAAATAATCTCAGATTATTAAACTCGAACGATAATTTCAAAACTTGAATTGAGTAGTAATTGGTTGAAGACGAGGACATAATAGTAATTATGCAGTTGCAGGTCTATATATTAAACAAAATAAAACCCCCCTTTTGGCTTGGAGAGAGGAGGAGAATATCAAGTTTCTTGCGAGAAAGGAAAAGAAAAACTCTATTTATTAGCTAGCTACGGTTCTTTTCAACTCGATTCATCATCGTCTAGGGTTAGAAAGTGGAGCTATTCTAGACTTCTGTTCCATTGTTCACTCTCTTCTCCCAGTTTCAGTGTCTTGTGTTCTAGGGTTTGTGTCTTGTATATTCAATGGCGGATCCGAACGCGAGCGGCAGCGGAACAACCCGAGAGGAGGCGTCCTTGAAGGTTCCGTCGAAGGACCCGAAGAAGAAGGATGACAAGAAAGAAGACGATCTGGTTAGTCTGTTTGGTTGCTGAGAAAACCCAGGAAAATAAAATAATTGTTGGGGTTTCATGACTTCCTATTGAATATGCCTAATTTGTTTGTTTTGGGTGGGCAGTCGGAGGAGGATTTGGCATTGAAGCAGCAATTGGAGTTGTATGTGGAGAGGGTTCAGGACTCCGATCCAGGGCTACAGAAGATGGCGCTCGAGAGTATGAGGTATGAGCGTCTTATATGATTTTTGTAAATTTAATGGTTAACTCTATATTATCAGAATTCTCTGCAATTTTAGTGTGTGTTGGTTTGATTTTGGTCTTTAAATCACTGGGTTGTGAAGAAAATTTCAAGTATAGATGCGTTTTGCTCAAGGCGTATGTATTTTTCGTATTAGAACAATTTTGAGTTGTAGTGGTATTGTATGCGTGTTTATAGGCTTTATTGGAGAATCACGTAGATGTGGGTTGAAATGAAAAATTAGAAGCATTGGAATTTCAGTCTTGTAGTTGAACGTGTATGCATTGCACCTCCATTTATAACGCCTTCGTATAAATTGGATGAGGGTTGCTTTGGGATGTTTTCGGACTAGAGATCCTGAAAAAGCTCATGTCTATTTCCTTCCCTTCAGTGTGACAATGATTACTCAAGTTATTTATGTTGCTGAATCCCATCAATGGGGTGCATCAGCTACCTAAAAACCAAATTCAGAATGTCAATCTTCTGGTGGTAGTGTTGTGTGACGGAGTTCTGTTATGAGACTAGCTGTGTTTCGGGTGAAATTGATGGTTCGTAACCCTTTTCAAGGGTCCGATACTCTTACACACCTTCAATTACATCAAAAGTTAGTTACATATCGAGTCTATTGACTTTTCCTTGAAGCTTAGAAGACCACAATTAAGGTGGGAAAACCATATAAATCTAGGCAGAGTAAACACATAACTTGCTGGAATCAGTTTCTATCTCATCTATTGAAATTCTAGTATTTAAATTTAATTGTAATCACTAATGACCACGTGCATTGCATTATCACTATATGTATATTTTTTCTGACCTAACTTTGGAAAGTCAAGTTTATATCAGGGCTATTGCCCATTTGGTGACTGTTGGGACGTTGATTATAAGACATTGTCATGTGTGTCACTTTCTGTCATATAATTAATAATTGTAATAATTAAGCCTCTTTCGAGAGGTAAAAATCAAGACAATATCTTCGTATAAAAAACGTGACCGATTTCAATCTGTCATCATTCTTTTTCAGTTATTGATTCTCATTTGTATGGTCAAGTAATATCTACGTATAAATTACTTCAATCAGCCATTCATTCAGTTTCTCGACTTAGGATTTTCATTTAAGTTCATGTTTCCATTAAATAAAACGTTCAGTTTGTACACATGCGAGTAAATGCCCAAAATCTGAACTACATATTTCAACTGCTAGTGAAGTCAATTTAATTATTAAATCTTTATTATCAGAATTCTCTGCAATTTTAGTGTGTTGGTTTGATTTTAGTCTTTAAATCACTAGGTTGTGAAGAAAATTTAAAGTATAGATGCGTTTTGCTCAAGGCGTATGTATTTTTTGTATTAGAACAATTTTGAGTTGTATTGGTATTGTTTGCGTGTTAATTGGCTTTATTGGAGAATCACGTAGATGTGGGTTGAAATGAAAATTTAGAAGCATTGGAATTTTAGTCTTGTAGTTGAATGTGTATGCATTGCACCTCAATTTATAACGCCTTCGTATAAATTGGATGAGGGTTGCTTTGGGATGTTTTCGGACTAGAGATCCTGAAAAAGCTCACATCTATTTCCTTCCCTTCAGTGTGACAATGATTACTCAAGTTATTTATGTTGCTGAATCCCATGAATGGGTTGCATCAGCTACCTAAAAAACAAATACAGAATGTCATTCTTCTGGTGGTAAGGTTGTGTGATGGAGTTCTGTTATGAGACTACCTGTGTTTTGGGTGAAATTGATGGTTCGTAACCCTTTTCAAGGGTCTGATACTCTTACACACCTTCAAGAACATCAAAAGTTAGTTCCGTATTGAGTCTATTGACTTTTCCTTGAAGCTTAGAAAACCACAATTAAGGTGGGAAAACCATATAAATCTAGGCAGAGTAAACACATAACTTGCTGGAATCAGTTTCTATCTCATCTATTGAAATCCTAGTATTTAAATTTAATTATAATCACTAATGACCACGTGCATTGCATGTGTCTTTTTACTAGTATAAAGAAAAAAGAGAAACACGAAAACAAACCAATGTTTCTATGATCATTCACATTCACACACTCTCTCTCGTATATGAATATATGCTTTGGCTTTTCATTAGGTCATTTGATTCTCTCTCTACGTCTGTATTAATTATGTCCCTTAAGCTAATGGAAAAGATAGTATGGGTTCGTTTTCTTATACTCTCTTTTTAAGACAGCTTGTCTAGCGGGACCCGCTTAATATTTAAGTTTGCTGGATTGTGTATGACGGTATCGAACCCTTAAAAAAATATTACGAACCATCTAATACGTGGTGTATAGATCGAAACGGAAAACCCCGACGATATTTCGGTTGATTCCCAGGCAATATATAAATTAATGACCATTATGCCCTCATAAGTATGAAAAGACTCACTTAGCCCTTATTGTTATCATTGCACCCAAACACCCTTATGCCCTTTTAATCCCCTTCAATTAAATAAAAGGGGAGATGAATGCACATGTTCTTGAGTTAGATGTAAAAAATATTTCTCAAAAGGTAAGCCAATTCAACTTTTTTATTACTCCTTAAATTACCAATAAACATGATTAATCATAAGAATCACAAATTGCTACTGCCGCATCAGTTATAATTGGAAGAAGTGGTCTCATGGACCCAGAGAAAAATCATACTCCATAATTATTTTCTTCACATTTAGGTTGAACCTTCTTTAATGCATTAGAAGCAATGACTCGTGAGTTAGATTGCATGAGTTTTGAATGACCAGAACATTTTTTTCCTTGCAGGCAAGAAATTCGTACCTCGACAAGCTCAATGACTTCAGTTCCGAAGCCATTGAAGTTTTTGCGCCCTCACTACGGTACGCTAAAAGCGTATTATGAAATGATGGCTGCAGATTCAGATTTAAAGGTATAAACTGTTCGTTTAGGTGCTGTCTGCTATCATTTGCATCCAATTATAACTCATCTGATTTAGATTCTTATTTTGTTGTAGAAACTCCTTGCTGACATACTTTCGGTGTTGGCCTTGACCATGTCAGCAGAAGGTGAAAGGGTATGTGAGATAACTTTGGAATTTAACTTCTGTTTTTGAATTTCTTTTTTTCTTAAGGCAAGGCAATGCATGGGGTGATTGGCTAATTTGACCACTGTTGGGCATATTATGTTGTGGGCATCTTTATTTTATTCTTTTATTATGTGATAATCAACATGCCTTTATGTATGCATTATAACATGCTTCTGTTATCCTCTGCATGATTTTCTAATAACACAATTTTTTGAGGTCTAATGTAGAAGTTTTTCTCGTGTTTGTCTAAATAGGTTATTCTGCTACCTTAGTGGGTCACATTTGCAGTTAAACTGATTTTTGTTTCATATGGCAATTATTTCAGGAGAGCTTAACATATCGATTGTTAGGTTCTGAAGGTGACATTGGTTCATGGGGTCATGAATATGTCAGGTGAGAATCATCTGTCTCTATACTGCCACTGACAGTTAAATTATTTATATGCTAATGTGTTACGTAATTGTTTGTGATAGGAACCTAGCTGGAGAAATTGCACAAGAGTATGCAAAGCGTCAGGTTAGGCTTTCTATTATTTAGAAATCTTATGATAACCTTTGTACATTGGGAACTGGAATAGGTTTTTGATCAACCCTCTATTGAATTTCGTTATTCAATTAGCAAAAAGGGTTCCGTTTTCATGTGCATTCCATACAAGTTTAAATGTTCATAATGTTTTTGTTTATATGACCAATTAGTCTGTCCATCTTTCTTTCCTCAAATACTTTTATGTCAATTTTACATCGTCGACATTTATGTCCATTGTGGGATCAGTGCTGTCGCATTCTAGTTATTCAATTGTAAAGAAATATAATTTTATTAAACTTTTCCTTTTTTCGGAATGGTAATGACAATCTCATTTATATATAATACAGGAGAGGTCTCTTTATGTCATTTTATTTGTAGTTTTAATTGTTAAGAACTTCTATTAAATATTTTCCCTTTATATGAACCATTGCAGGGCGAAGAAGCCCCAATAGATGATCTAATGGAGCTTGTGCAACAAATAGTTGCCTTCCATATGAAGGTATGACTCAGTTTAATTGGCAGTTGTCATATATTCAGAGAACTATTGGTTTTTGTTTTTAATTAATTAAAATTTTTCTGCATTGCAGCACAATGCTGAACCTGAGGCTGTAGATCTTTTGATGGAGGTATGACTTATTATGTTATTGTATGATTTGTATCTTCTTTCTCATCTGTGCATGAATGTACCATATGAAAATGATCTCTTGAATTATTTTAGGTTGAAGACCTTGATTTGTTACTGGAGTATGTTGACACGACCAATTTTAAAAGGACGTGCTTGTACCTAACTAGTGCAGCAAGGTAAGTAATATCTTATGGGCTAAATTGTAAATCTGTGGGGGAACTTGTGGATTTTGTTGATAGTTTGAGATTATGGTCTGCCGCTATTGGCTTTTTTTGTGTATTCTTGGGAGCGCTTGCCTCTTGAGCGCCTTCTAAAGAAATCAAAATTTTTTTGGGTGCATATAAGAAATTGTTAGTTAATTACCAAAAGCAGTGAACCTGGTAGCCATTCGCGTTGAGTAGTTAATTGGCATTCGGTTTTGTTTAACTTCTACAGATTCCATCTTGCATCTTGAAATGAGTTTCGTAGGCATTGAATCATTTGAGATAATTACTTTACTTGTTTAATTGATTTTTTATTTTTTTTAACAAAAAAATTTTAAAGTTTATAGGAAAGAGATCTATTTTATAAACAATTGTGTATTTCTAATACACATGTACCCAGATGCGTGGTAAGTGGATTGTAGAGAAGCTGATAAGGTGAGCATGCCTGTATTTCTCTTTTTGGAGCAATGTTATAGATATTTGCATAAGGCCGTGAGTTGTTTGGCAAGAGATTAAAAGGTTGAGATACTGTACGAGATTCTGCTATATGGTACTGCACCTTTTGTGGACATGTAAAGAAACCAACTCATTTACTTTTATGACCCTTTGTTTAGAAACAAAAGAATTAAGGTTTGTCATTTTCAGACGGTTTCTTTTTACTATTACTGCTCACTTACACATGGAATATGACCTTTGTAGAGTAGGCAATCTTGAAAGAGACCAAATTGCTGGTCATTTAGTTGATATATATCATGGTATTCTGGTGTCTTATAGTGTTTATTTCATTTGATGTCCGCATCTCTGCTACACAAAGTACATGCATGAACAAACATCCGTATTCACGCTGACATTTTACATTTCAAAATATTGCAGATATCTTGCTGGACCAGATGATATGCTAGTCCTAGATATTGCATACATGATCTATCTAAAATTTGAAGAATATCCAAGTGCACTTCAGATTGCATTAATCCTCGACAACATGCAGGTCTGCAATTTATTAGGAATATGGTCTTACTTTATTTATTTATTTTTATTTTTTTATATGAAAATTTGAACTTTGTGGTGCTATTTGATATGAAATTAATAGAAAGGTAAATTTTTTTTTTCTTTTTCCTTCCCGCATCCTTCTATATGTTGGTTCTAAAATTTCAATATACACCTTGGCAGTATGTAAAGCAGGTTTTTACATCTTCTGATGATCTGCTGCGAAAGAAGCAATTCTGTTACATCATAGCTCGGCATGTAAGTCTTGATTTTTAAGTTTAACTTCTTTTTTCATTATCATTGACTTTACATCGTTTTGCTGTGCAAAGAGGTCATTACCCAATGTTCTTCCCGTTTACGTGAGGTGCTGGTAAGGATAGATTTGAGTCGGACCTAATCTTGTGCATTTTTTTGCATAAAGTGGTTTTCCCATAAGAACCGCATTCTAATACTCATTACTCAAGTTTTAACATTTCCCCAAGCTTTTACTTATTGCTGCTTGCAGACTGGAGACAGGTCTACTCGTTTTGCTGCATCATTTCTTTAATTAGTAATGGATTACGCAGTTAAGAGTTCTAGTACGGATGGAAGGCGTAGTTTCCTTGATAAACCATTTATCCAGTTTGGTTTTTTACCTGAAAATAATATATACTTGTCTCTTTGTTGTCTTTTTCTCATGAACATACTATTCATGTTATTATTCTATAGAGGTCAGGTAAACTTGTTCACACCAATTAGTGGTATCTTTTTCCTAATTTTCTGAGCATGCTTTGCTTATTGTGTTTGCTTCTGATTCCTCTATAGAGTTTTTTCCATGGATTGGCTATTATCAGTTGTGCCCTTCTCTTTTTGTTAGATGGCTGATCGGATTTTGCTTATTATGAGATCAATAAAAAAAAAAAAAATATAATAACTATTAATTAATGAGTGGTGTAAATTGGAATTTAAACTGGTCTCCTGCCAGATGCCTGGGAATTGCAGTTTCATTTTTCTTTTCTTCCCATCAAGCATCAAGTGTACTTCCTTTTTTTTTTTTTTCCTGTTGAGAGGTCAATGATAAATTGTTTGTTTACTGAATTTCTTTCATGTAGGGTACAACATTTGAGCTTGATGAGGAGATGGCTGCAGATGATGAAGACAGGGAGGCATTGCAAGAAATCATCAATAACACTAAATTAAGTGAAGGCTATCTTACCCTTGCTCGTGATATAGAGGTTATGGAGTCCAAATCTCCCGAGGACATTTATAAGGTTGAACAAAGCTGTCCATATTTAGTTATTGATACTATTATTATTTCATGATGTGTGTTGCTATAAGTATTGCTATCATCTTTTTGTTCTGTGGCTGTTGCTTATGGTTGTTATTATGTTCCAGTCACAAACTATTTATAACTTCATTCCATTTTAATCAAATTTATGATGTACTCGCTTGTATTTGGCTAGGCACATTTGCTTGATGGCCGGGCTAGTGCTGGTGCAAGTGTTGATTCTGCCAGACAGAATTTAGCTGCTACATTTGTCAATGCATTTGTAAATGCTGGCTTCGGACAGGTAAAATTGTGTATTCCACGAGCACATATGATGTAGTGTCAGGGTGGGTTTTTGTAACATTGACTGCTTTCTGGTTGCAGGATAAGTTAATGACAGTCCCATCAGAAGCTTCAAGTGGTGGTTCTTCAGGCAACTGGCTTTTCAAAAATAAAGAACATGGGAAGGCCAGTGCTGCGGCAAGTCTGGTATGTAGTTCTTTACCATCAGTCTTATCTGTTGTGAATGAGCGTATTGTCAGCGGACTCTTATCATTATTCCTCATTGTAGGGTATGATCCTGCTTTGGGATGTTGATTCTGGACTTGCTCAAATTGACAAGTATTTCCACAGCAATGACAACCATGTCATTGCAGGTGCATTACTGGGAGTTGGAATTGTTAACTGCAGTATTAAGAATGATTGTGATCCTGTGAGTTTCATTTAGTATTTTTAGCATGCATAAGAACATCTTTATGCCTATTGATCTGTAGTTTGCTAACGGAGTTTCTTCTTCAGGCATTGGCACTTCTTGCTGATTACATAGACAAAGAAGATTGTTCTATCAGAATTGGTGCCATAATGGGCCTGGGCCTTGCGTATGCAGGTGCTCAGAATGAGCAGGTGGATTCCTTGATTTTTGCCTGCTGATTATTTTGTAGTTCATGGCAATAATATAGTGTGTGGCTGGCATGAGCTACCGTTTTTTTGTTCTTTAATGGAATCCTTCTATCTATTCAACATCGTGATTGCAGTGACTGCAATCACATATATTGTATTCACTGCAACCATAGATTGTTGAACATATATTGGGATTTGAGAAATAAAAGGGCCTGCAAAGGTTACTGACTTGGCTGATTGTTTCATTTTCTTTAAAATATGTTTTGTTCCTCTTGAAGCCAACTAATCTATATTCATTTGCCAGATCCGCAGTAAATTGACTCCTATCCTTGGAGATGCAAAATCACCCCTTGATGTGATTGCATTCACTGCAATTTCATTGGGCTTGGTATATGTGGGTTCCTGTAATGAAGAGGTTGCTCAGGCAATTATATTTGCATTAATGGACCGAAGTGAGTCAGAATTAGGAGAGCCCCTAACACGACTTTTGCCTCTTGGTCTTGGTCTTTTATACCTTGGCAAGCAGGTAACATTAAATTACAAGCTGCCGTTTCCTGTTTTCAGAATTTACTATGGGTTTTGGTTAGAGTTAATTGAGAATAAGTAATGCTATCAACCTCATTACAAGAGCCATGAGCTCTCTATATTTTACCATTGGATTGAAACTGTTATTTGAAATATGTGGGAATTATTTAATGCATCCTTCAATCCAGTGGTTAAATATGCAGAGCTCATGGCTCTTGTCACGCGGGAGCTCTCTTAATAGCATTACTCATTGTGAATTATGTTCTCTCTGAGTTTTCTTGTTTCATTTTTCGTGGTATATTTGGAAAATTTTCATCCTAATGTGTAAACATGATACTTACAAGCTATATTATTCTAATTATTTGTGGATTCCTTTTTGATGTCTAACAGGAAAGTGTAGAGGCCACAGCAGAAGTTTCAAAGACATTTAATGAAAAAATCAGAAAATATTGTGATATGACCTTGCTTTCTTGTGCCTATGCTGGAACAGGGAATGTGCTTAAGGTATTTTAATAGCCAATATTGCACTTGGAGATTCCTGTTACATACATGAAGTATCTAACTGCCTCTTTATCTCAAAGGTCCAACACCTTCTAGGTCAGTGTGGGCAACATCTTGAGAAGGATGCAACCCATCAGGGAGCAGCTGTACTTGGACTTGCTATGGTAGCAATGGCTGAAGACCTGGGCCTTGAGATGGAAATTCGCTCAATGGAGCATCTGTTACAGTATGGTGAGCAGAATATCAGAAGGGCAGTTCCTTTGGCCCTTGGTCTCCTATGCATTTCAAATCCTAAGGTAGTCAATCATACTTCCAATATTGGTGAATTGAACTGCAGTTACTAAGATTTATGCCGTCTCCTTCTATAATTAGGCCTTGCTAACCTATTTGTTGATTGGGTGTTCTGACCAGGTCAATGTTATGGACACGTTAAGTAGACTTAGTCATGATACTGATACAGAAGTAGCAATGGTATGGTGATGCAAGAACTAGCTTTATATCTCGTTGTTTTCCTCGATGTCATTTTATTATTTTCAATAGAATTTACTTGCTTTATAGCCTAAAGCCTTAAAATTTGTTTTTATTGTACAGGCTGCCATAATCTCCTTGGGGTTGATAGGTGCAGGAACCAACAATGCTAGAATAGCTGGCATGCTCCGTAACCTTTCGAGTTATTACTACAAGGAAGCTAGCCTTCTCTTCTGTGTAAGACTTCTCTTAAGCTACTTCATTTAGAAATTTCTCTTAAGCCACTTACAGACACATACACAAATGTCTTGTCTTCATCTCAAGGTTCTTATACAAACATAATGATCTCCAATTGCTGTTTCTGCAGGTACGAATTGCTCAAGGCCTCGTACATCTGGGGAAGGGCTTGTTGACTCTTTCTCCATACCATTCTGAACGCTTCTTATTATGCCCGTAAGTGTGTCTCTGTCTAGAAAAATTAGACTGGATTTTGCCTTGTAACCTTAGGCTTGTCGTACATGCAAGTTCATTTGGAGATGAATGAGTCGCAGGGTGATGCGCCCAGAGGATATGCATTCATATTGAAATAACTTGCTAATGAAGAATTTCATGGAGTTTCAGAGCATGCAAACTAAGTGCTATTTGAAACATAGTTGTTAAAGGTGTGCCTAGGCTCCAAAAAAGGCCCAGGCTCGTTAAGGTTCTGCTAGAGCACTCCAACCTAGTATAGGCTAGGTGTTACAATGGGAGTCTTGTCCCACATCGGATCCAAATGGGACGTGAAATGGGTATATATGAGTTGGGTGTTATTCCCACCTAAAAGCTTAAGTTTTGGTTCGGATCGCAAAGCACCCGGCCTATTACAGTTGGTATCAGAGCTAGTGATCCGGTGTCACGTCAAGTGCCTGACCCGGAAGGTGTTCGGGTGAGGGGTAGGCAGGGTGACCCGATCGTAACGAGGGCGATGCGAGTTTGGGTGGGGAAGAATGTTACAAAGGGAGTCTTGTCCCACATTGGACCCGGATGGGAAGTGAAATAGGTATATAATTATATATGGGTTGGGTGTTAGCTCCACTTAATAGCTTAAGCGGATCAAGAAGCACTCGGCTCGTTACACTAGGCCCTTTCAATCAGGCTCACATATAGCCCTCAGGCTCACGATTTTTGTTAGGCTCTAGGCTCAAAAAAGACGTCCCTTGTATTTTTTAATCACTTCTTTATATAATTTATTTATTTATTTTTAATTTAATGACTATTAAATTAAAATGTTCTGTATCACATATCGTATTGTTTAACCTTAAGAAATATTTGACAAAATTCATAAATTTATCACTGCGTACATTATTAATAGTAGTTATTGCTTGATTATGAATGTATATAATAATATATATTTAGTTATTGCTTGATTCTGAATGTATATAATAATATATATTTAAATATGAAATATTATTTACACGCGCGCCTTATATTATTCCTTGCCCTTAGGCTCCAGAAGGCCTTTGACGCTTTAGTTTGCCTTGAGCCTTTAACAACTATGATTTGAAACAGAACAGAATGATTTCATTTCTATGGAATGTCCGGAAACTCCTAAACAAACACCCAAAATGTCTGATATGCAAATGAAATGTATGGTCAATGCTCTTAAAGAATTATAATATAGGTTTGGATGTGGTCAAATGAGCATCGCTTATGTAGGTTTGGATATGATTCTAATTTGAGCTGAATGGTAGATAAAAAGTTCAATGATTGTTTTGTTTTGGCATGATATTTGAAACTAGTGTAAAGTAGGCTGATTTATTCCTTTTGTCCGAAGTGTTGGATTTTGTGTCACATTAATTTGATATCTGTTAGATATGTTAAAAGTTATTTTGATTGGTTTCAATAGAAAAAAGTTATTATGCTCATAGTAAATTTATAATGGTAATAGAAGTAGATGAACCTCTATCCTTCCGAGCCTACACTAGCACATGCTTTTGAATTTACTTCTATATTGTTTATGTTTTCAGCATGTTATCTATGTATTTTAAGAATATCCTATGTATAGTTTGTATTTAGTCCTTTAATTTGTAGGATTTATCGTTTTCAATGTGATCCTGCAAACCAATTCTATGGACCTCTATTCGATCTTGACATAGGAGGATCCGATCCTAACAACATTTGATAAAGAAATAAAATTATTTTGTCCCAGCAGTATCCTTTAGTAATTTACATTAATATGTAAAAAATTCCATGACACTAGATATATATATATATATATATATATATATATATATATATATATTTGTCATCTCCACCATATTCTAGCAACATTTGATAAAAAAATAAAATTATTTTGTCCCAGCAGTATCCTTTTGTAATTTACGTCAATATCCTTTTGTATTTTTTGGTTATCTCACCTTCTATTAATTTTCTTCTTTTGTCCAGGACGGCACTGGCTGGAATAGTGACCCTGTTGCATGCATGTCTTGACATGAAAGCCATCATACTGACGAAATACCATTATGTCCTTTACTTCCTGGTTTTGGCAATGCAGGTTCATCCTCCTTTTGAAACAGCCCCTCATCATTCCGTCTTTTTTTTTTTCGGTTGGGTGAATCATATATTCCTTCTCATTGTGTATTTTGTTCCCTTCCAGCCAAGAATGCTGTTGACAGTGGATGAAAATCTGAAACCTTTGTCAGTACCTGTTCGGGTAGGCCAAGCGGTTGATGTTGTTGGTCAAGCAGGTCGACCCAAGACCATTACTGGTTTCCAGACTCACTCAACCCCAGTACTTCTGGCTGCTGGGGATAGAGCAGAACTTGCAACAGAAAAGTACTAAACTTTTCCTTTGAAATTTGGTTTAAATTCATATTTTTACATGCACGTGCATACTAAATTCCACTGTTTCTGCAGGTATGTTCCCCTTTCTCCTATTTTGGAGGGCTTTGTAATTTTGAAAGAGAACCCAGACTACAGAGACGAGCAATAGGTGGATCTACTTTGATTCCAATTCCAACCCGGTCAAGTAAAATTTGATTCCAATAGTTACTCAGGCCCTGTAAAATTTAATATCTTTATTTGGGATGGAATATTGGATTTGAATTTGTATTCAGGCACCCCCTTCCTTCTCTTTTGTTAAACCAAATTTTCAGAGCGCAATCTGGTTTGCCAGTTTTGGTTGCTTTTATACAATGAATCAAAAGCAGTGTACCGTTTTAGCATGCTACATTCTGACGGACTGTTTTGCTTTTCATATGTCATGTTACTGCCTAAAATGAGCTTTTACAAGTATTTATGTTAAGATTTATTTACTTTCAACATCCATTCGGATGTCTGCCCGGTCACGATGTCTAGCGCATCTGGCTGAGAGCTTGAGCATGAGCAATCTTTAGGATCTGGAAAGGGGAATTCTCAGACGAGGGAAGTCTGTGCATAGTATCCTATATTTTTGGCCCTTCCATTTTGTTCGAACCATATCAAGGATGCCCCCGACCTATAATGTGGTTGATAAGTGTCTATCCCAAGTAGCATAATTCTTGCAGGATGACGTGTGCAAACCTTGTGGATGATTTTGCTTTTGAACCTAAGTTCTTGCTACACTACAACTTACAAGCACTACCCAAGCCTAGTTGATCCCATTAATTGGCTATGGCTTGTGCACAAGTTTAATTTATAAAATGCAATTCTTGTATTAAAAGTATTCTATCAAGTTGTTTGTGTCTTCATTCCATCCACTTAATTACCAAATTTAACCACTAGTTGTAATAAATAACTCGCAAAGCCAAAAATAATTCAGACATTCTGAATTGCCTATGTCCAAGATGTCAAGGAAATCCTCAACCTATCAGTCGGCACTGCCATATTGTCGAGCCAACCCTAGCGGATCCGAACTCCCAATTTGGTCGAGCCAATCCTCTGCTACTAGCGGATCCGAACTCCCAACAAATCGGTCAAGACCCTCTCAACCAAACTCTAAAATATGTCATTTTATAGATTTGATCTCACATTAAACATTGGGGCCAAATTAGAGGCGAATAGAAGGGCCATTGATCATGTGTACTTTGCCAAAAAAAAAAAAAAATATTTCATTTGTACTAAATTAATGATGTGACACAATGCTATTCACTATTCACTAAATAACAAATCGAAAAATATAAAAAAATAGTTTTTTTCAATTCTCATGGTATTCCTCAAATATCACAAGTGGGTGGGTTATTGGGCAAATTAAAGAAGACAGAGCAGTATGAGAAAAAAAGTGTGTGGCCATATTTCTAGTACTGTACTATTTAATTTTGGGTTACAAGTATCTACAATTGGATTAGGTTATGATTTTCCTTTCATCCAAACACCCTTCTATTCTTCTAGGGTTTAGACTGTTTACTGTTTAGTCCATCTTCATTTTCACTAATTCTCAAAACCCTTCACTGACCATCAAACTTCTCTCCCCTCTCCAAATCAAAACATCCAATTCTCCCCATTCTCCACTCAAAAATGGCAGCCGTCGCCGCCGCCAGATCCGTTTTCCGATCATCCTCCTTCCGAAACGCCGCCGCCAGGCTCGGCTCTGAAGCCAAAGCCGCTCGCTCCCCATTTCGTATTCCAAGCAGAAAACCTCTCTCTCATCGAATCTTCAGGTAACTAACCACAACCAACTTACCTATATATGTGTGTGTTGTGTGTGTAGTAGTTACAAATACAAGAATATGTAAAGATGGTTTTGCTTTTGAAGATGTCCAGCTGAAATGAGCGCTTGTTTGGAATCGATGCAACCGTTCCACACTGCAACTGCTTCGGCATTGATGACTTCGATGCTCTCAATCTCTCGCTGCGGTTATGGATGGCTTCCCGAAGGTTAATTGCTATAAAAAATCTCTGTTTCTTTCTGAATGATGTTTGATAATTTAAGATTTGATGATTTATGGTTTTATGCTAGCTGATATGTTTTGTTTAATTGGATTGGTACTTACTTAATGATCAGTTGGTGTTAATCTGAGTTAGTATAATAATATAGGTACGACATTTATATTAAAGAATCAATGAAATATTGTTTTTGCTATATTGTTTTTATGCTAGTTTTCTTAGTGGTTGATCAATTTGAAGGAGTGCTAATACTGTTATGATGGCGAAATTATGGTCTAGGTGAGAAATACTACCACATGATATTGCATTTCCTGTAATATAGATGTGAGACTCATATGAATTTCTTGATTGAAAACTACGGCATCAATTTATGCAGAGTGATGACATTATTTGGCTGTTGGGTGAGCTTTTTTCATTTATTAATTACTTGTTTGTGTCACTTTAAGAAGAGTTGAGCGAGTGGTTTCCATGTAGCATGATTTCGAGAATGGTGAATAAGTTTTTTGGACCGTGTATCTTCAACGAAGTTTTGACGTTTTTATTCGATATCCAGAATTCCACCATTCAGGCTTTAAAGGAGAGAAAAGGATTTGGGGTATTTTTAATTAGATGATCTAAGAATTAGTGTCTAAAGTTGATGTTGTTGATACCTTAATGGGATGGGAATGCTCTCTGTTCAAAGAATTTAGGGCAAATAGCCCTATATTCTTATTAGTGATGTTTTCTTGGTATTCCTGAAGAATAAGGCAGCTGTTGAGTTTATATCTTGCAATGGGTGGACATCTGACCGAGCTTATTAGCTTGCAGCTTTTCTTTATCAAACTTAAATTCAGTAGCTAATAACTTTTTCTGCTTATTCTCACATTCCAGAGACTATTTGTTTGAAGTGGACTGAGTTAATAAATGTTTTCTCAATCTATAGCATAGCAGTTTGTAAACATTTTTGTTCATGCAGTCCTTTCTTCTCCTCTGTCTTCTTCTCCCCATTGACCATAGTGGATTTTGTGAGATTTGTTGTCTTTCCTATGTAGAATGTTAGTTTCTTTATGCTCAACTAAGTGGTGGTTTTTGCTTGATAGGTTGCCTAACCAATGGATTTTTCGTTCTTGATTTAGGTATCTAGCAGTAGGAACCTTCTTGATGTCCTTTTCCTCTTGATTTCTGGTGAGTTGGTATTTGCTGGATGTCGTCTTAAAGGCATTAGAAGTGAATTGAATGTTTAAAAAATTTAAGAGCTTCTAGCATAAGTGGAAGTTATTTTAATCCCAGGATATAGAGATGTTAGGTTCTAGTCAAGGTAAACAGCGGTTTCCCTAATTTCTTTTTCTTTTTTTCCTAGTTGGTATTCACACACACTTGTCTCTTCTGAGACTTGATCCCCTTACCTCCGATACCGCTAGGCCACTGGCCTGTTGGTTGGTTTCCCTAATTTCAATAGCATAAAATCATGCCCCCATATTTTCACTACTTCTTTTTCTCTTTTGTATTGTTTTTTATTATTTAATAACGGAGGGTGTCCCCATCCCCTTTGGGGGGCAGGATTATTGCCTTTGGATATGTGCAACCTGTCCTACACTGTGGATATCAAGTAAACCTAAATGAGGTTTTTAACGCCCCAGGAATTGACACAGGACCTCTGGCTTTATACCAACTCAGCTACCCTGTGAGGGTTACTGTTGTTCTTATTTTCCATCTTAAAGATAAGTTAGTTTTCCATACTCTTATCTTGTTTTTCGATAAAGGAGTCCATACTTCTTCTTTTTCTGTTGTAGGCCTTGACGAGACTAGATGAAGATGGAGAAGCAAAGATCGAATGACTTGGATTTCTTTATGTTTCGATGCTTTCAAATAAGTAGGAAATGGTTGCTTCAAAATATTAGGCTTGTTGGACATATCTCAAGCTTAATGATGAAATATCAGTTTTTGAGATGTAAATTGACAGCTTTGACAGCAACAACCTTTTTTGTATGATATGTTAAAGTGATTTATTACTTAATTTCTTACAGTAATTTTGTGCTTGTGCTAGCATGCACGTTATTCTCTAGATTTCTCTCTGCATTCCTTTCGGTATCGCTCTAGGGTGTGCAAATTGATTGAAATTCTCTTCTATAGAATTTCGTCATATTCCTGTACTCATCTACCAGATTGTGAGTCTTTGACTTAAGAGAATAGAAAATGGAACCGTATATCATATTCTTGTCACTTGGTTGTGGTGGGCATTTTATTGAAAGATAGAATGTATCTGGTATTTTATAAATAACTAGTTAACCAATCTGATCACGTGTAAAACTTAATGATTTGTGTGGTTGATACATATGATATATATTTTTGATTTGGTTATGAGTGATTTTACAAGATTAAAAGATAAAAGTTTATCTGGTATTCTATAGATGCCCTGTTTAAACTAGACCATCACTAGTGAAACTTACTTATTATCTTTATTCATCAGCTTGCAATGATGATGTGTGATGAGAGTTCAGAGGATACAGGCAAAGTTTTTAGGTACAAATTTCTACATTCTAACTGACAGCGATCCGCGGAAGAACCAAGTTGGATATCCCGAGATTCCAAACCTAGACGCCCTCCTAGATTTTTGTTGTTTTATTTCAGTGTTTGTGGATATCTATATTTATTTGATCTTTGATGCTTAAAATGTAGGCAGACAATCGACACTAGGGCAAAATGTGTTTATGATTTTTTAGTTAAGTTGATTCGGTTTTTGTTTTATACGTTTAGTATCAAAATTTATATGATCATTAAGATACCATGCTAATGTATTTGCATATCAATCAGCTTGCAATGATGATGTATGATGAATGTCCAAAGGGTTCTGGCAAAGTTTTTATTCAAAATCTGTAGATTGATGAGCTGGAAATTTTGGGTGAGATGCCTATATTAGTCAGTTCCAATCTGGGATGCCTCTTTTTTTTCTTTTCTTTTCTTTTTTTTTTTTCAGTGTTGTTGGCTTAGTCCAGGAGTCATAAATAATTTATGTAAATAAATGCAAAATCTTTTGTTCAGTATTTATGGAGTTGTTATTATTTTTGGCCTGATGATCATGACTCAAATGTCGCTGAAGTTTATATGTGGAGCTTGATTATATGTTATTTTCATCGTAGTGCATGTAACAATGAGAATGCCTTGTTGATGCATGTGATGAATGGTTATTTTAGACCACTCGCTGCCTTCGTGGTCGTGGCTGTTGTTGCCATTGTTTTGTATCACAGAAACCCTAACCCTGAATAAAAACGAATGGCATCAGGGTTTTGGGTTTATTTTTGATTTGTTCTCTCACATAATCAATGTATTGGGGGATCATGTTGGAGTTTTTATATTGACGTAAACCTTTGGTACATCAAATTTTTTAATTTTTTTAGATGTGGTTTCAAAATCAACTTGGCAAAACATAATTTGAAAGAAATGTTCAGGATAATTAGTTATTTAATTTATAGTTCTAATTTCAAAGTAATTCGGGTTATTTTCAAAGCAATGAACAGAAGGAGGAAGTTGATACAGAGATCGAGAGAATAGCATATTGTGTGTATAGGCCCAAAAAGAAGGTCATGGAAGAAAACAAGGCCAAGGAAGTAAGGTAATGGGTTGGGCTTTGTTAGGCCCAAAAAGGTCTTCGTCAAGCTTAGATTTGTTAAGACAATTCCTTTTACACATACATACATATATATATATCATAATTTTTTATTTTTTAAGGCAAAGTTTTTTACACTTTTCCTTGATATGTATAAGTAAACGAAAACAAACTCTCTTTATTCCTTCAAAGTTTTTTTTTTTAAAACTAAATTTTGAAGGTTATGATTTTATAAATTTGTTAATAATGTGATATCATAATTATTTAAAACTAAAATATATCATAATGTTTACAAAATTTTATTTACAACTTGAAGTTAAAACAAATGAATGAAAACTGAATTAAAGTCAGCAAACATCCATTTCTGCTTCAAGCAGTTGCAGCAGAGCAAATATGAGAGAGAGTCTAGAGAGGGAGAAAGAGAGAGAGCAGCAGCATTTGCTGCTCTTACTGTGAAGCACATTGAAAACCCAGCTGGAGAGAAGGGGATGGGTTGCGTCTCATGTTTGGGGAGAGCAATAGATAGTTTTCAAAATTTAACCTCACCTAGCTACAATTCTTAGATACTACTTTACTCATATTCTTGTCTAAAGCTGTCAATCCTCTAAGCTCTACTCACCCTAATCTCATCTCTAAATTGTACCATTACACTTACAAAATGACACATCCTTATATAGTCGTAGTCCTCTTTAATAGACGGTTAGGATGATGCATTATAATTAATGATGCTAGAACTATCCATTTAACTATCTAAATATTTACAAATTCTATTATAATAAATGATTCATATCTACTCTCTAGAACCATCCATTTAACTATCTAAATATTTACAAGTTCTATAAAACTCTTACACTTTAAGAATATTGTTCAATCTACTTATTCTTTCTACAGTGCTGTGATGTTGCCCACTGTGGTGGTGGTGTTCTATAAAACTCTTACACTTTTAGAATATTGTTCAATCTACTTATTCTTTCTACAGTGCTGTGATGTTGCCCACTGTGGTGTTGTTTTTCTTATTTTCTTCATTTCTTCTCTGTTCTTGATATGGGTTTGCTTTCAAATACCAAAATATTATGAATTTGTCAATTTAAAATTTTATTTTATTCTTGATAGGTAACGTTAACAGTTCATATTTATATATATATATATATTCAAATAGTGTTCCTTTCACAATGTTTACGTTATCCAAACATGGTAAAGCAATCAAAATTCCTAATACTTTGTTGCCTTGCACTAAATTTGTTATAGAAGATACTCCAATCTAACATAAAAAAGATATCTTAGTAGGAATATTCAAGATTGTAAATGCATATGATATAATTCAAAATTTGGTTCATATTGCGTTTGAGAGCTTTGAATTGGTGACTCGATTTAGAATTGAAACAAATTTAGTTTAAAATTTTAACTAAATATCTTTTAAATCCAAATCTAAAATTTCCGAACATAACTATCCGTATGTGCTATGTGCATGTTTGACTGTGCTAGGTTTAGGGTTATGAATGTTTGACTGTACGTGCTTTGTGCATTTATATGTTTCGAGTTGCTTGAAGATTTTAGAGAGAGAGAGAGAGAGTGAGTGAGTGGTGACACAGAGAAAATGGTACATAAAGGAATATTTATCTTCTAAAATGGTTATTTTAGTCTTTGTCCCAATTCATTCATCAATTAACTAAAATAATATTAAGAAAATAAGAACATAATGGCAATCTTATAACTTCTGTTTCAACTTGTGTCAATGCTGATTTGAGGGTGATGGATGTCTGCAAAATAGCTAGATTTGCGAACACTACAACAAGGTGCATCTACATCCTTGACGATTGGTATAACAAAATGAGAGTAAAATAGATTGTAAATCTTATTTTCATTTTTGGGTCAGAAGAAAAAAAAAAAAAAAAAAAAAAAAACTTAATTATGTGCAAAAAAAACCATTTTAAAAGAACTACTTTTGCAAAGTAATCCTAACTACTCATCAGCCTTGTTTGTACAGTTTTCATTTGGGGTGCACCTTGGGTTGGGTAACCCGAACCCAACCTGAGCCCAGCCCGATCTTTTATGGGTTTGGATAATCATTTTTACAATTAGGGTTGAGTTTGGGTTGAAAAATCTCAACCCGAATTTATTTAGGGTTGGGCTTGGGTTGAAGTGATAATAACCCGAGTCAACCCGAACTCGAATTCTATATTATTTATATATATATATATTTTACTTTTAAATACATTAAATATAATATTTAAATTATGAATACTTTTTTTCTTTTCAACTTCTTGTATGTTAACATTTAGGAGAATTAATTTTCTAAAAATTTGTTTGCAATTCATTAAAATTCTACAAAAAGTCTTTAAACTTTTCTTATTTAAGAGTAATTTAATCTAAAACTAATTCAAGATCATATTAAATTTTTGGTATAAGGATTAACCATATGAGTAACCTGAATTAACTCCAAATTTTTACCCGGAATCTAAGCCCGAGTTGCAAGCCCGAATTTAAAAATAGAAGGATGGGTTGGGCTTGGGTTGAGTAGTTAAGGTTGAAAATAAGGTTAAGATTGGGCTTGGGTTTAGCATTTCATATGGCAAGTTGGGCTCAAGTTATACCTTAAACCTGCCTAACCCGCCAAAGTTGCAGCCCTAGCTTTCCATTCATGATATCATTCTTAAAAATAAAACAAATATTCCCACTAATTTGCATTAACATATTTCAAGGGTTTTTCGCATTTTGCCCAATATGTAACAGATTATAGACAAAAAAAAAAAAAAAAAAGGCCCTGAATGCAGGGAATGAATATCCAAACTCATCCAAACTTGTGGCATAATTGAAACAGTAAACTTCATAAAGAATGATATTGCCTGGTGATGAAAAAAATAAAAAATTTATATTGATATCATTGGTTAATCAAATTATCTCAGATGAACTGACATTACAAGAAAAATGACTTTTTACCACGGTTTTGAACCGTGGTAAAAACAGCCGTGGTAGTAAAGTAGACTTTCTACCACAGTTCTGCACCGTGGTAGAAAGTTTATTTTCTACTACGGTTCCCCACTGTGGTAGAAAGTCTTCTTTCTAGCACGGTTATACACCATGGTAGAAAGTCTATTTTTTACCACGATGCAGAACCATGGTTAAAAGTGTTATATAATTTTTTTTTTAAAAATAGTTTACAGCCTCCTATGAGGCCTTTTTTTTGCCCTACTACTAGCTTTGCAAAGACCCGATAAGCAAACCCTATAAATAAAAAATAGCATCATAACCAAAATAACTTACAAGTGCCAATAACATCATATTTATATAACCAATTCCAAATCATGTTTTTATACAAAAATATATACAAATTTCTAAGAAGTACATGATCCATACCTTATATCTTTACTTAACCAAAATAAAACAAAAATTCTTCATATCTTCCTTCTCTGTCTTAGTCTCTCTCTTCCATATATGCAACTTCTTCATGAGCCATACAAAAAATATAACGGCAATAAAAAAAGTAACGGGAACCGCAATCCCTCAATTCTAGTTTTGACCTATAAAATGTAATAGTTAAAGTAAGAGAATGTAAAACAGGTTGTAAAGTTGCTAAAATTATATATGTACGCACGCGATTTTAATTTTATAAGAACACAACTTAGTGAAATATGTCTGCACCTAAAGAAACCACAAATTCATATCATAATGTGGCCACAACTCACCCAAAAACTCAATTTTGGTAAGAATAGTTGCATCACTTGAAGCATTCTTGAAAATTGTATCAATTTAATTGAAGTTGAAGTCACATGTAATAAAAAACTATGGAATCGTTTCACGTCCTCGGCAGTTCTCATGAACCCCTTATTTATTCAGTTCCCATATTTAATGTGTCAATGCATGTGAACATGTGGCAGCTCATTGATATTTTGCTATGCCTGCACTGCTTTGTTTTGCATGAGTTATGCAACGTTTTACTACTGACCTTTTTCTTTCAATGAATAGTCCTGGTCAAGCAGTGTTGAAGGAGGAAGCAAGTGGTTGGTTAACAAAATCAAAGGTTGGTTTTGTTTTTGGATAATCTGTCACACCCTTCCCTTTCTATGACTTTGGATGTTAAATTGATATATCATATGCTAGTATGTATTTTTTTTTTTTTAAATCATCACTTGTTACTCACTGTCTTGGTAATTGGTGATCATAAGCTTTTTGGTCCTCTTATAGTTTGCTAGAAATTGACCAATGTTTATTGGCAGCATATTATAGCAAGCTTATGAATGCAGCTATTTATTTTCCTCAAATTGTACCATTATCACTCCCTTTAAACTCAAACTAGACTTTCTCAGATTTTTCTCAACCATGGAGACCATAATCCCATAGACTTGTGTTTTTAAGAGTTAGACTTGCACCAGATACATTGAATATGCACTCAGATATGAAATTAAAATGAAAGACAGAAAGTTGAAATCTGCGACATTTGGTGAAAAAAATATAAAAATTTAGCATTAAACACAGAAAAATTAACGTAGGTTGAGGATTATGTTTGCTTACAATGCGTTGTTCAGGTGTGGTCCCTCGGTCAACTGCAGCAGCTGGTGTATTGGGTGGCAAACCGTGGTGTATCAACTTTTGCGCAAGAGAAGGGAGAGTTGACAAACCTATATGAACAACCAAAGTTGAATCAGAGTCCACTGCATTTTCTGCAACAAACAGGCACCAGCATTTCTGCAACAACAGGCACAGATACATTAAATATGAACAGACATCGAAATTGAAATCTAGAAATTAGCAGAAAAGAAATCTAACATTTGCTTGAAAAACCCATCTAGAAATCCAATAGCTATTTGCAACACCATGGTGGGTTAAAGGGATCCCCAGTTCTTGCTGCTATTCCTGAAGCCCTATTGCAACAGGTGGGTAAGGGATCTATCCTGAAGCGGCAGTGATACCTGCAAAGCATTGAGGATATGAATTATATAAATACCTCCCCAAGGCTAACCACATGGAATCAGGTATGTGCATCGAGAGTGGATGTGTATCTAAGTGTCAAACCTCCTCAATACTAAGTCTCACAATACAAGGACTAGGGTCTAAATGTGTTGCAAAGTTGGGTACCATTACATAAAGACATCCTAAATATTTGAATAAATTATATACTATGTAATACTATAATATATTATGTTCTTTAAGGATAAACTTAGTTAAAACTTAAATGGATGAATATAGATGAAGAAAGGGAATTCCACTTGTCTCAAAAATATGAAACATTCTCCCACATCAAATTTGAGTTTTTTCTTCTTACATCACCACACATATAAGTTAAGAAAAAGGGCATCCCCTGTCTAATTGGACATTGTGTCAACACATGCTCTATGGCCATATCCATACATGTGCAAAATCGTATTGACACAGGTACAATGAAAGGTACAAGAGATTCCATGTAATTAAGAAAAGTAATTTAACAAAAGAAACAACACAAAATCAGCCAGAAGAAACAAGAGATTCTGGTTTGTCTGGTGTGGTGTTCATTATCATCAGTACGTTCTTTCAATGGAGGAGGCTGTTATATATATTCCTAACGTATGTAACTTTTTGAGTGCTTAATTTCTCTGACAACTCACCCCATTAATAAAATGAAGTACTGATACAAATTAATTAAACAAATCTGTCTAACTTACTTACACCAATTAAACTAAAATTAAGCACTCAATAAATTTAAGAGGGAGATAATATTTGCACACCTGTTCCAGTAATAACTCGACCTTCTCTCAGTATAATGTGAAAGATCTTCACCTATTTTTCTTCCTTTCTTTTTTCCCCCTTCTCATCTCCTCTTCTCTCTCCTATTTTATTTTTCTCAGGCCTCTTATCTCTCCTATTTTATTTTTCTCAGGCCTCTTCTCTCTCCTATATATATATATTTTTCATTCTCTCACACCACTTTTTATTTCTTCAGACTTGTTAACTATTCCTTTTATGCACATTCATTTTCTTCAAAATTTCTTCCCAATTTTTAACTTCATTTTTAAATGTGCTTGAATCAAAATTGGCCATCATATTTAAACTATCTTAAGGGAGAAAATTACTCCAAAATCGCATCTCAAAAAGCAAGAAAAATGTTTTTTTAAATATCAGAATATCAATATTTTTTATATTGATAAATTAAAATCAAAGCCATATTTCGATTTTTTTGCTTTAGGTCTCAAATAACATTGAGCCAGCCCTGAGCATTAGTCCTTGATTTTGGTAAACTCGCTGTTGCATTTCTTTTACTTCTCTGCTCTCTTTCCTCTTTCCTCTTCCACTTGTTCTCTATTTGTTTTCTTTTACTCTACTCTCTAATTAATTTACATAAACAACTTGCTATCTTTTTAATTAAACCAAACTTCAACCATTAAAATAGCTCCAATAAATCGTAGTTCTCTTCCCAAAGCCCTCTTTGCTAAATTTTCAACTGTCCCTAATTTATTTCTCAGCAAACCTTAATCATAATTCTTTATTGAAGTGTTTGAATTTCTAATGTTCCCGTATCAGAGCTTCTGCGGTGCATAATTTAAATTCTTAACTACTCTTTATTGCTGAAGTTAGCAGTTTATGATCTTACACAATTAACTTGTTCATACTATCCATATTCGAAAAACTAGTGTCATTTTTGAGGTCAACAACCAAAGGTAGGAAGGCTGTCTTCTGCTGGTCTTTTTCAAGATTGTTTAAAACTCAACTATAAATTGAGTAGAACGATTACAAATTGGGATTAAGGGATCAAAGTTTCCTGAGACGTTTTCTAGTAATGACTACATAAGGTGGCTGAAGAAGTTTGCATCAATCATATGCGTAAAGTGAATAGAAAATATTCAAGTCCACATGAAGATAGATAACCTCTACTCCACAATCGAGACTGCATTTTGTATGACAATGAGCTTAAATGAAGTATCTTAATACTTGTTGAAAACAAGCGCTGAGATAGTTATATTAGGTACAATTTTTCATAAAGGAGATATATTTTTATAGCAGTTCCATTTTTGCAAGTAATATAAATTTTGGTGAAAGAGCAAAAGATCGAACGGGCATGAAGAAGTCAATATCCTTTTCTCAGCTAATTTTTTTGGCTCTCCTGTTAAGTTTACTGGCTCCCTCTCAAGCTCAAGGTCACATATTTTCAAACCTTCATCTTTAATATCTCTTTCTCACACACACAAACACACACTTAAAAGCTAATTTTTTTCATCTAATCAAACAAAAAATAAAAGAAATGGTCACTTAAGGCACGTGACCCCCTATACACCGCAAAATTGGTCACTTAAGGCACGTGACCCCCCTGAGCATGAGTATAAAAAGCATTAAAAATGTGCAATCATAAAAGAAATGCGTCACTTACAAATTTTGATGTAAAATGCTTTCTTGATTCCCCGCATTAAGTTTAGCCCAATTAACAAAACGTTGTGCTCCAGCTTTATACTCATTTGAAGCTCTACAGTTGAAAATTAATAAAAATATTTTTTATTATCACAAAAATGACAAGAACAATGTCTATGAGTAAGGTTATTTAAAGTTATAATAACCTGTCATTAAGGTGCATCCAACCTTTATCCATTGAGTATCCTGAGTAGCACCATATTAGTTGACATTAGCATTAGCATAATTAATAAATCTCTCATTTTTTTATCAATATTTTTCCAATTTCCTGGATCATTAATGTTCAAAGGAAGATTATCATTCTCATTCATATATTCTTCATTTACCAAATCTTCAAGTTCATTCACATTTTTTTCATTTTGATTCTCATTCCTATCTTCATTCATTAAATCTCCATGTTCATTAAGATTTTCTTCATTCCTATGTTCTTCATTCACCAAAACTAGTACTCATCAGATGAAAAAACCAAATTCATCATGTACTTAAAACCTAGGAGTAAAAGAGATAGATATGAGAAAAACAGATCATATCAAGAAGAAGTTAAACAACTAATACTCATAAGATAAAAAAAACCAAATTCATCCGGAGACAGTGACGACCACTTGGAATGACCAACCACACGTATAGTAAGAAGAAGCTCTTAAAGATGCTATAGCTTCTGTTTCCACAAATCTCACAGAACTCAGAAGTACCACACAGTCGGTCCGCACTTTAAAGACTTCATAAACAGATAAGCAAAATACTGGATACATTTAATTAGACAGTTATATACAGCAAAGCTTTAAAAACTTAAATAAAGGATGACAATCTAATCATCAAAATAATTAATGACAAAAACTAAATATATCAAGGCCTAGCTTATGTTTATGCTAAAGTCAACATTTCTTTTCCCAGGTAAGACGAGCCATCAAAAATTAAGAGGAAAGCAAATATTTTCAATATATGTATTTCTAAACAAATTTGAAGGGGAAAAAAAGAAGTTCTTTCGACATAAATTTGTGCTTATACTCACAGATTAGATAAAAGATTGCCGAAAGAAAAATGAACTAGTTTATAAATAGATATAATATACTATAGTATTTCAAAGAAACTGAAATTGCATAAAAACTATAAGAATTACAGACCTTGATTAATTGATTTAGAAAAAAAAAAATAAAACAAAACCCATACATACAAGTTAGCAGTTGCAGAGAGAGGGCTTGAGAGTTGAGAAACAGCGGGCCAGAGGCTGAAGCTTGCGAACGGCGAACCCGATCGAACTGGAACAGCGGCATTTGGAAACTGAAGGATATGGATTTTGATTTTTTCAACTATCTGAAATGATATGCCGATATGGGTTCTGATTCTTGTAGATTTTGTAGTTTGCAGTTGCAGAGACAGAGAGAGGGCAAGTTCAGAGTTGAGAACGAGAATAGAGATGGAGGCGATTTGGGAGGCTGAAATGATGAGAACGAGAATAGAGACAGAGGCGATTTGGAAGGCTGAAATGATTTGCCCTATATATAGGAAAACTAAATTCACACGGTTTTGTATTAACCCTGTTGGCCTAGCAATATCAGTCTCTCCCTTTTCAGAGAGATCAGGAGTTTAAGCTTAAGTGAAAGTATGTGTGCATGAGTACCAACCAAGAGAAAAAAAAAAAAAAAAGTGCTACGAGAACAAGTGCTTTAAGGACACTGGATCCAGGTATCATTCCTCTCTCAATTTGAACTTGAGTTTAAGGACACAATACAGTCCCCTCCTCTTTCTTGTGTTCTCATTCCTCTTTCTCAATCTAAGCTAGCCTCTTTTTTACAGCTACAAACACTTCTGGGATCCTGTTTCTACCACAACCAATGCCTGCTGCTGCTCTTGTTCTCCTCCTCCTCCTTTCACTTTTGAATGTTGTCGATAGTATCGGAGTATTACCAGAGAGATGAAAGCTACAACAACAACATGAATAAATAGTCAGAATTTGCATGCAAGTAACTGTATCGATCTGCAATACGACTACCTCTCATTGTGAGCCTCTTTTTTGTGTGGACACATGCACTCAAAACTTACCCGGAACAAAAAAAAAAATCTTAGTTTTGAGTCGATGAGATGCGAGCATGAGACAATTGTGACTCTTATTCTCTGAGAAACTCTTAAAATCAGAAGTTTTCTCTACATGCCGGAATTGAGGAAGCGCATGTTCACTGACTTTAAGCACCTTACATAGAATGTGTATAAGTCCCCTAACATAGCATGTAAAGTCTGTCTAATTCTTCAAGTATAGTTCATAAATTAAACTTACAAAACTATAAATTGACAAATGTATTTTTAATTTGCACAATTAATCTAAGAAAGAAGACATCAAAATCTCACTTGCTCGAGTGTACACAGGGCATGGTCCAACAAGCCCCAAATTGGTTAATGTCCTAATAGCTTAATGTCATCTTAATTTTCTTTGATTTACTTTAGGTCACTCCAACCAGCACCAAATTTGTCTAGCTAATAGGTCATATATAGTCAGCAGAATAAAAAACTATGGGAAAAATATTTGAATGTCTACAAGTTACGGACTTACAGAAGGTGAAAGCCATCTAGAGAGAGTGTCAATTACTGTCCTTTAAAAAATCTAAAATTTTCCTTGGATTTTTATTCTTCAACCATTAGAGAAACTACTACCCTGGCACATAATGTCACAAAAACTCAGAAACTGAAAATGCGGAATCTGATACAGCTAAGTCTATGACTGAGGAGCTTCCTGTTTTCCCACCTCTCAATGGAGATGATTGCTACGGCATCATCAGACTATAAACTTTATGACATCAGACTATAGACTTTTTGACTTTCCAATACAAGGGCCCTGACCGACTCCATCCTTATTCAGGACACGATGACCCATGTTGAAGACTTTTGAGGATAATAGCACATAATAGCTGCTTTAATAAAGTTACTTTGTTTAAGGTATTTGTCGTTTTTATAGAGAAATTCTCTTATCTGTAAAGTAGATTCTCTCTTATCTTGAAGATTGGTATAACAAAATGAGAGTAAAATAGATTGTAAATCTTATTTTCATTTTTGGGTGAGAGAACAAAAAAAAAAAAAAAAAAAAAAAAAAAAAAAAACCCTTAATTATGTGCAAGACTAGGCATTTAAAAAGAACTATTTTGCTAAGTAATCCTGACTTAATCCTTTGATGGCAAAAGGTTCATCAACCCTCTTGAGCTGTGTTCTTAACTCCTAAGTGCTTGTTTATCTTCATTTTGTATTTTCTTCTTTGTTCTCTCTCTAAGCAGTGACTTCTCATTGTACCCTAGCTCTAGCAGCAGCTTAATGATGCCTTGTTTGTACAGTTTCCTTTCATAATATTATTTTTAAAAATAAAAAATAAAAATAAAAAACATTCCCACTAATTTGCATTGCCATATTTCAAGGTTTTTCGAACTTTACCTCCAATATTTTAAGAGATTATAGATAATAAAATAAAATTAAAAAAAAAGAGGCCCTGAATGTACACAGAATGAATATTCAAACTATTCGAAACTTGTGCCATAATTGATACAGTAAACTTCACAAAGAATCATATTTGGTAATGAAAAACAAAAAATTATATTGAATCAAATTGTCTGCTCAGATGAACTGATCATCAAGTGCTACAAGAACAAGTGCTATACGGGACACTGGATCCAGGCATCATTCCTCTCTCTCTCAATTGAACTCGAGTTTTTCACTGTGGATAACACAGTCCCTTCTCATTCCATTCCCCCTCCCAATTTGAACTTGTCCCTTCCTTGTTGAACTTTTCTACAAACACTTCTGGGATCCTGTTTCTACGACAACCAATGCCTGATGCTGCTGCTCTTGTTCTCCTTCTTCTGCTTCCCCTTCTTTCAGTTTTGAATGTTGTCGATAGTATCGGAGTATTACCAGGGATATAAAAGCTACAACAGCATGAATAATAGTCAAATTTGCATGCAAGTAACTAGATTTGGTTTAAGTTACTGTATGTCAGTGTGAGCCTCTTTTTGTGTGAACAAATGCACTTAAAAATTACCGGGAAAAAATAATAATAATAAATTCTTAATTTTGAATCAATGAGATGCGAGCATGGGACAATTGTGACTCTTATTCTCTGAGAAACTCTCAAAATCACTGGTTTTCTTTACATGTCGGAATTGAGGAAGTGCATGTTCATGTGTAGAAGTCCCCAAAACATAGCATGTATAGTTCATAAAACTTACAAAACCACAAGGCTATATTTGAATTGACAAATTTATTTTAATTTGCACAATTAATCTAAGAAAGAAGACATCAAAATCTCACTTGTTCGAGTGTACACAGGGCATGGTCCAACAAGCCCCAAATTGGTTAATGTCCTAATAGCTTAATGTCATCTTAATTTTCCTTGATTTAATTTAGGCCACTCCAACCAGCCCCAAATTTGTCTAGCTAATAGGTCATATATTTTGAATGTCTACAAGTTACAGGCTTACAGAAGGTGAAAGCCATCTAGAGAGAGTGTCGATTACTGTCCTTTAAAAAATCTAAAATTTTCCTTCGATTTTTATTCTTCAACCATTAGAGAAACTACTACCCTGGCACATAATGTCACAAACACTCAGAATGCAAAGTAAAAACTTTGTCAAAAAATTGCTTAAATTACCTGCGATTATACGTGTTTTAATGGAAGTCAGATTCCAAAAGGCTGTGACAGCTGATGCAGCCACAAACTTCTTGTGAGAGCAAGCCCCCCATGCTTCCAACACCCACCATTTGAAGCACTCAACTGCTTTATCAAAAACAGACTGACTTCAGTGACTTCAATTAAGAGTGAATGAAGACCAAATACATATTAAATATAACAAAGAGTATTGCATTAGTACCTCTCTTGTTCATCTGAACAGAGTAACATGAGTACAGTTTTGGGCCAGTGAAGCTAATGAAAAACCCTGTTGGATTCAGTCAACAAATTTTAGAAATTTTCACATCAAAAGAGCTTAATCACAAAAAGATTACACAAATGGATCAAGAGGATTATAGTGATCATACCAAGTGCAGAAAGCCTCCACAGGGTTATGAGATGGCCATACTCAGCTCCCATAAGTAGAAATGGTGCTACCTACAATCACAAAAAGGGTCAAATTTGAGAACCCAATTTAAAAATTGGGAAGATTGTGTTGAGAAAATAAAATGGCAATAGAGTTATGTATGTTGCTACTTTGAGGGTCATGGATGGTTCCCCAGAAAAAAGCCTTCTTGTCCGCAAAAGAGCTAGGTTTGCTGCTGGAAGTAATAATCTAGCTGCTCGCAAAATATCGTCTTCCTTCAGCTCAAATTCAGGCTTATTTTCAATACTATCCCTGTAAATTGATCATTCATGCAACAAATCAAGAAGAAAACTAAATTAAATCATAGCAATACATGGCTTATAGAGAAATGGGTGTTTTTACCTTTGACATATGGAATTTGAAAAAAATGACACACCCAAAAACAAAAGGCTCAATTGAGATATCATTGAGAAAATGCTGCAAACATGAGATTGAGAAGCTTTTAGATGTTTGAAATCAAAGCCACACCAAAGAATTGGAGAGAGAAAAATAATTTAAGTGAAACAAACCTAAAGTTGATTCCTCCAGCAAAACAGGAAGATAGGAAACAGAGTGACCCAAAACCAAACCAAAGGGTTGATTTTGCCATGTCCTTCCATATGATCAGATCAATTATCAGCTGTCCTACTCGATCAAGATTACATCGATCCCAATCATTTGTTTCTAAAAAATCCAAAACATTAACACCCAACAACCACAAAACAATCAATGGAAGCTTGAAAAAAAACCCAAAAATAAAAAAATAAAATCACTTGATTGAATTTAAAGATTGAGAAACAACTGAGACATACTTGGGGAAGGATTTGATGGAACCAAACTCAACTTGTCCTTCTTGGGCCGACCACTGTGCCGTCTTTTTCTAGCCTTAGGCATCTCCTCCGCCATACCCAAGTCCTTCTCTTCTCGAATTTCTTGCTCCAATCGCTTCCGCGACCTCCGAGCACCCCTCGGCGAAGCACATCCCAACACACCCGTTGCACCATTTCGGGTCCTGTGTCTCCGGCGTGGCCCAGATGGGTCCACGGGTTCCTCGGCCGATTCGAGTCTCTCGGCGAGACGGGTCTTGGAGCGCCGGAGAGGAGAAGGCGAGAGGAGTAAGAGCTCGCGAATGGGGAGAGAATTGGGAGGTCTCGGCGAGGGAGAAGATGGTGAGAGATTTGCAGCAATCTTGGGTGAAGAAGGGACCAAATGCAGAGAATGTTGAGGGGTTTCATCGCTTTCGTCGTCGAAATGGGTGATTCGAGAGAGGCGAGAGGCGGATTTGATGCGTGACCTGGGATCGGATTGATGAGATGGCGGTGTTGAATCCATGATCCAACTGTTTGTGTGGATTTGGAAGAAGTTTTTAGGGTTTTTGAGTGAGAGAAAAAAGAGAAGACAGAGTCAGTAAGCTATAAAGAGAGGGTTTCTTGGTTGTTGATTAAAGGGGTTCAAGGAATGAGCCGTTGGGGAGACAGTGCTTTCGATTTTTCAAATTTTTTCGGCGAAGGTGGTGGGTCCATGGGCTATACAACGGTAAGAAAACCGATAAGAAAACTTCCATTTGGTACCATACCTGTTTTGACTTTTGTGTATATTATTAATAAAGTGAAAAAAAAAAAAAAAAAAAAACTCCCCATGTTATAATAAATACATCCAAAAAAATTTAAAAATATTCTACTTAATTATGCATATTTTCAAATATGTTAATTTTTATTTTTGTTTTTATATTTTTTTAATTTATTAGGTTTGACTGCTAATTTTATCAAACTAATTAAAAATATATAAAAAAATACTATTTAGACTCTTTAATGGTCCAAAATACACCTTTTCTGAAAAGTTGAGCGTGGTTCCAAGTCCATAATGCTAGTGATGAGGTCCAACACGTAAGAAATTAAAAAAAATATCCATTAAGCAAATATCTTGAACTAAACTAGAATATCCATTATATAAATATATATTGTACTCATCTAACATAAATCTAAACAACTAAAATAGAGATATCAGAAAACAAAAAAAAAACAAAAATCGCAATTCCTGCAATCATCCATTTCTTGCCTTTGGATTCTAGGCTTCCATTTGGTTGATGCTTTTTCGAAAAACCCATCTCAAATTTAAACACAAATCAATTGTTTTGATGACCCAAAGAAAGGGAAAGCAGTGGTACATGCATAAAAGATGGGTTTTGATAAGGAAAACTAATGAGATAAAATGAGTCTGAGAGAGAAGAAAGAAGGAATACGCCAAAAGGGTCTTTGTTAATTTCGCTGATTTTATTGAAAGGGAAGGAGGTAAGAAATGAGTTGAAGACTTCGAACGAAAGCAAAGGAGGGCGGCGAAAAAAAAGTTGAAGTTTGTCCGAATGATGATCACTCGAATTAGAAAACCTCAAAACTGACCCATATTTTGTCCGCCGGAGATCGTTGCCAGAAATAATGGAATTTATGAATTTTGAAGCACGCCGAACTTTTCGGAAGAGACAAGGGCATTTAGAACTATTAAAGAATCCAAATACTATTTTTGTATGCTTTTGTACTTAGTTTGATAAACTTAGCAGTTAAATCTAATAGTTTTAAAAAGTCGGTATATTTGAAAATATGCGTAATTAAGTAGTTTTTTAAAATTTTCCCTATACATATATACAGAATGGCAAATATTCTTTCATGATAACCTCTTTATAGTTTTAAAAAGTTGGTATATTTTAAAATTGAGCAAATAAGAGCAATTTTAACTAAAATGAAATTAAAAGAAATAAAAATAAAAAACACTGATTTTGAAAATTTGAGATTTTTATAAAAAAAGAATTTGGATTTTTTTATAAAATTTTGGAATTTTGATATTTTTTTTGGGATTTTAGGGTATTTTGGGATTTTTATAAAAATTTTGGAATTTTTGGAGTTTTTATAAAAATTGAAGACTAAATTACCTAAAATGCCTTTGAGGGTATTTTGGGATTTTAAAAAAAATGGTGAAAATTGATGATCACGGGACATTTTGCTATAAATTTTCAGAATAAGAAATTTATATGCACTTTATATAAAGCACGAGTATTTCTTGCAATTTTTTTTTTTATAGAATATGTTTTGTTTTGCACTTGATCCTATTTTACTTGATTTGTTTAGAAGGTTAAATCATAATCAAATTGATTGAAATGATCATTAAAATTTTTATAAGAATAAAAATTTGATTTTTCAAATTGAATTTGTAATAAGAACATGACACAATAGTTATTACTCTAAATTTCATCGATCTCCTTTGATATTAAAAAAATTACATGCAATATCCTTGTATATTCAAAAACTACACGTCCTTAATTATTCGTGTAAAATTGCTTACTATTCTTTAGAATTTAAAATAATTTTTATTGGTTATTGGCATTAATTATTTAAAAAAAAAAAAAAACTAAAAAGTGAACAGTTGTAATCCAAAGACACAGATAGACACAAAAAAAAATTATTATATGGTCTACAACCATTAATTAGAAAGTAAAATTAAAAGTTGTCCACCAGGCACTTTACTTTTATTGGCTGAATAAGATAACACTTGGGTTTTATCATTTATTTGGTTGAACAACGGAAGATTGGGATTATCGAGTTATTACTTGATCAGAGTTGTCTTCGGTAGAAAACACTCTCTCTGCATCATCAAAACATTTCGCTCACCGTGGGATTATTTTGATTTAAGTGGAAAGCAGAGTTGTAATCCAAAGACAGATAGACACAGAAAAATTATTATATAGTCTACGACCATATAGAAAGTTAAATTAAAAGTTGTAAACACCATACACTTTACTTTTATTGGCTGAATAAGATTACCCTTGGGATTTATCATTTATTTGGTTGAACAACATGTTGATAAGGGTTGCCTTTTAAGAAAAAACTCTCTCTGCATCATCAAAACATTGCGATCAGTGTGGAATTATTTTGATTTAAGTGGGGTGTTACGGGTAATTGTTTAAGTATCTGTACCTTCAAAAGGAGATCAGAGATTCAAATCTCAGTGAAGACATGCGTGTGTGAGTAACAATTAAGAAAAAAAAAAAAAACCTTAATATATAAAAAAAGACAAATTAATTAAAAAAAAATAAAAAATAGCATTTTAAATACTAGTGATTGTGCAACTATTATCTATTAAATTAAAAAAAATTGTTCATGAGATGCTAATTTAAGGATATATATACACAATATCTACAATACATGAACTTGTTAAAATTGCATTATTTGCCTCACACATTATTTAACTAATATTAACATAAATATTATAACATGATTGCATACATTAATTAAATCTTAGCCAAAATATTTTATAAATATATATAGCATATTCAATGATTTTCCTTCGAATACTTTTTTTAGTAATATTAGTTAGCCGGCAATAATACATACATCAATTATATCAAATGATTTTTTAGTTTACCTATTTTTTTTTTATTAAATTTTTTAAAAAGTAAAAGTAATTTAAATATTTCATAACATTTTTATATACAAAATAGCTAATTTGGTAGGGATATAGTGCGTATAACGTCTCATTGTTTGTTTATCTCCCTGTATATTAAAAATGGTGCGAATGAGTGCGTTTCGACCGCTCACCTTTATTGACCGATACCAGAGTTAAAAAAAAATTAAAATAACCCTCTATCTATAATTTAAAAATAATAATAAAATAACATAAAATGAGAAAAGACTAATATAACTCAATAAACCACACCTTTTATACGTAATCAACCCTAATTCGATCTATTTCATCTCAAATTCTCAACCTTTCCAATTGTTCTGTCCAATACAATAAAAAGATTAAGCTCAATTTCCATCTCTCAAATGGCCAAACCAAGCAAGCCCTTCTATCACTTCATAGCCATTCTTCTCTGTGTTTCTCTACTATTATGTGCCAATTTTCATCAGCCAGACCATTGAATGGCTTCCATCCAAACACGGCCGCGGCCACGCCGAAGACCTCCGATCAGCAAGTTCTGTCATGTCACATTCTGAAAGGAGGAAGGAGGAATTATGTATCCCGAATGCGTCGCTCCAAAACTGTCAAAGTAGACCCACATGCCAGACTAGAATTAGGCTACTACAGGGGCATGTGAACTTCTACTTCTTAGTGAACGGGCTTCTTCCTTTTCTTCCTCAGGATATAAGTCATTTTTATTGGGATTGAAATATGAAGAGGGAAATTCGCTGAAAAAAGCTCCATGGTTTTTGCTTTAAGTCATGTATTTTATCTCCTCCGTGTCAGAGGTGGTCAACAAGAAGTAGGAGGAAGGAGGAAGAGGCCAGAGACAGAGATGAGGGAGAGAGAGATTAGGGTTATATATGCAAATATATATGGTGAGGGGTAGTGAAGGAATATGAAAAGGGTAATTTTGAAAATAAAAGATTTAAAATGATCATGTACAAAACACAATGTTTACGTTGAATTTTTACCGAAATTCTAGCGGGAGTTGCTTATAAGCAAATCCATATTAGAAAAAGAAGACAAGAGAGAGGTTTAATTTGTATATATATATAATTAACATCCTTTATTTTTAATTTAATATTAGAAAGGTGTAATTCGCACATATTTGAAGCTAGAAGGTGTTTTTTGTGACTTTTCCATACAGACATATATGTAGGTATGTATGTGAATTTAATATTTGGACAATCCACGGTCATCTCTTCGTAGAAATCAAATTACTCTGCATTTTTTGTGTTTTTTTTAAAAAACACTGTACTGTACTGTACTTGCTTTAATTTCCTTCCCCTCTTTCGTCTTGTCGCTATGCCAGTTGACTCGAGTGGCAATCAGTTGCACTGCAGAAGTGCAAAACCCAATACCCAGCTCCAACAGAAGCAGCAGAGAAAATGGAGAACGGATCGACAAATTGGGGTTTTCGAGCGAATGAAGAGCTGGACCGAGCGTTCGCTTTCCCTATCAAAGGTGTTGTCGCAACCCTTATGAAGAATCTCAATAAATCCGATCACAGACCCACTATTCCACTCGGCCGTGGCGATCCGGCGGCGTCTCCGTGCTTTCGGACTACTCCGGTGGCCGAAGACGCCATTGTTGATGCTCTGAGATCTGCAGATTTCAACGGTCGCGCCCCAAATGTTGGTATTCTTCCAGCGAGGAGGTAATTGTAAGATTTGTTTATACGGTGTCTCTCTCTTTTGCTCTTATAATCAACTTCTAAAGCTCTGGAATTAAAACCCAATAGTTTTTAAATCCTCAACGTGTAGTCTTTGATGAATATTGATTTCAGAAATTCATCTTCATTCATACTTAAATATGTTTAGAAAATCATATATGTGAATCATGTTATGGGAGTGCTTTAGTTTATTGATTAGTTGATAAGAAACAGTAAAATTTCTGTTACCCAATAGAACTGCTCAAGTTTGAACCTTCAAAGAAATAGGATACACAATTGCAGCTTAACAGGTGACCTTGAGGCCTTCATTGGCATATCCCTTCAAAATAAAGGATGATCAATGTCCATCTGCGCCCATGTATTAATTTGATCATCTATGTTTTTTCATTTTTAAATTTTAACTTTGATTTGTAGGCAGTTTTAGACAGGAGTGTGAAATGTCAATTTTTGTAAACCTTTAGTGCTCTTGATATGTTAAGAGGTGGGAGATGACAACTAACTTAGCTGGTGCTACATTGCTTGCTTGGTTTGAGTCTCTATAAGAGCTCGAACTCTATATATTAAGGTGTTAAAGCACAGTGGGCAAGTGCTGGCATAAAAGGGAGGAGTGGCATTAAGGGTTCAACTCTTGTCACCGTTAGTTCTTTTATTTATTTATTTATTTTTTTGAAAAAAGAAAAGGATCTTAAAAAAACACTTCACTTCTGAGCTATAGTGGAAACAAGCCCAAATATGGAATCAACATAAGAGGGCAATCAACATTTCATTCAAGTTTAAAGCTATGCAGGGAAAGCGCTCTTAGGTCTGCTTTGTTAAGGCCAAGGAAATGTTATTGCTAAGAATTTCTTTTTCCGAAAAAATAAGGTGTCGTTTAACAATCAAATGTTTTGTTCTTCTTTGAACAACAATGTAAACCACCATAATAATGTTGTCAAAAGATAAACTAAAAGTAGTTACACCAAACATTTTGTAGACGAGCAAATAAGTGGATTAAGTTTTGGTCAATACTAAAGCTTATAAGAGTAGAAAGTTATTATAATGGCCAAATGATAAGACAATTTTTTTGATTTTAGAATTCATTGTGAGCCTCTCATAGGTTTGTAGATGCTATGTTATTCCTTCTTGAGAAAAGAACCATGCACACATTACATTTTTATATTCTGTTTATTTTTTCAATAGCTTTGGAATGGAGAACTTTTAATAAACTTATATATTTATATGTATATATACATATATTTTTGCAAAATATTTTCCTGTTCTTTTGTTGGAGGAAATCTTTTGTTAATTCATTTGGAACAAATACTTGTACTCCATTAACAAAAAAGTTGAAAAACATTAACATAATATAAACACTGCACGACAAAGGAAATGTAAAGCACATATACTTTTATAAGGGGGACGTACGCATATTGTGTTCGTATCCGATACCGACACTACTCGCACATATGCGTCCAATACTTCCTAAACGTATTCAAAATTTTGAAAATAAATTTTTTTATTCAGCCACGTATGTGATACTTCTGTGATACTTCCTCCTACTTGTCACATTCTTCACAACACATATACTTGTTATAAAAAAAAAAAAACTTCATTTCACATATAACAAGTTTCGAACATTAAAGTAAAATAATTATTTCAATTATAATATCATAATACATTTATTAAGAAAAGTTAAAAATTTCTTCAAAAAGAAGTATTGATATATATATATATATATATATATATATATATAAAATTTAGTCTAAAATTTATCCATGAAAGATAACTCAGTTCTCAACTCCTTTATCATTATTTTTTTTTTATTATAAGGAAATGTTAGTAAAAATATGACAAATAATTATTATTTTAAATTTATACATGGGAATAAATATTTTAATGTTATACATATTTACGTTAATACAAAATATATTGACGTGTCCTTTCCGTATCCTTATTTTACTTTGTAAGTATTTGTCGTATCACCATATCCATATCATGTTGTGTCCATATCCCGTGTTGTTGCCCTTCATAGTTTGTGGCTTTTTTTGTCGATGGGTGGCCATTTTCATCCCCACCTGTATCCACAGGAATTTGTAGTACCTTGTCAGAGATCTCATTTTTCTAGAAAAATTTGGAACTGAAGCGTTTTTGGAAATATTACGAAATGTGTTTCAGAGTTAAAAATTTTCATGTATATCTAGGTTTGAACATTTTATAATAAATAACTTCATCTTTTATACTTTTATTGTAACACAGGAGTTTGTGATATACCAGACTAAGGTATTCACTAAAGAAAAAATAATAGAGTTGATGATTGTTAACTAGTTCACAATATGGCGTTAAAAAATAAAAAATAAATAAAAAAATAGAAAAAGAAAACCAAATTGCAACCAATGTGGCATAAGGTACATGGGTTAAGTCCCACCTCATGCATTAACAGAAATATGGCAAAAATACAATATAGGTATACTAAATGGATCAGAATTGACATTTTCTTTCTCAGTCCACCAATATCATTCTTTTGAGCAAGTCTGTATGGATGTAAAATCATATGACCAGATACTGGTGTTCTTCACTATCCATTCTTGTCGGAAGTCTATAGGAACTCTGATGATCAACCTATAAATTCTTGCGCTTTTTAGGGTTAGGGTATGTGACCTGGGGAGATTGCATTCTTGTCACACCAAGGGGGAAGGATCCATGAGGAGAAGAGAGGACAAGGATGGAGAATTGTCGTGGTGGGTTTTAACGTCTAACTAACTGGATCTTACTCTTATATATATGAGCCCTGTTATATTTGACTTAGCAATGGGCCATGTGAAGCTATCACTCATTGGTGCCACATTTCCTATTTCCGTAACAAGTACATAATGGTCAGAATGGTGATTTTGAGACTGGGAACATATCATTGACTGAGCAAATATGCTGAACAAATGGTGCTTAACTGGTCCTTTCTCTTTCTCTTTTGTGCCAAACGTATGACCTCACTTTTGCTACTAGCCTGACACTGTGTCCTAGTTGGTTAGAATTTTTTTTAATGCTGATACAGCCTTGGGTAGTTCTTGCCGAGCATCTTCTTCCTCTTTAATGACAATCTTGGATTTTAGGGCTATGTTGTTATTTGTTCTCTTTAATCATTGCTTGAACTCCATGTTATCTTCTTCCTAATTTCACTATTCTCTTAATTTATAATTGTCATAATTCTACTTATGATGTTTATATACTAATAGTCTGTTTGGTAAGAGGGAGGAATGAGAAAAAGGAAGGGAATGGAAGGAAATGGGGAGGGGTGGATAGGCCATTATTTTGGTAGGAGGAGAATGAGAAGGTAATTGATTAGAGGATTGTAGATCCTTTTCTCCAAGCCTACCACATTCGTTCCTCCTGAAAGTGTAATGAAAGGAAGTAAAGGGCTCCCTCACTCCTTTTACATTATGGCTTAAAACGTAGATCCCTTTAAAGAGTAAGGGCATGTGCCCAGCATAACAATAAAATAGTGAAAATCCGCTTCCGTTCCTCCTCTTTTCCTTTCTACTCAATCAAACAAAAGAAGGGCAAGATCCTTTCTTTCCCTATATATACCTTCTTCTCTGTCCTACCTTCCCTTCTACTTTTCCATCCGTCGTACCAAACAGAGTGTCATTGTAAGGAAAATGAACTTCTTTTGATGGTATCCAAATATGAAGAACTCTATCATGGGTGAAAGAATTTTCAGATTAATCTGTTAAATTGATGCTTGAAATTTCATTTTTAGATCAGGTCTATTGCAGAACATCTCTGTCGTGATCTTCCATATAAATTATCACCGGATGACGTTTATCTCACAGCTGGCAGTAAGCAAGCAATTGAAGTCATATTAGCAGTCCTTGCTCGCCCTGGTGCCAATATTTTGCTTCCTAGACCAGGGTATCCAACGTATGAAGCTCATGCTGCATTAAATCATCTTGAAGTCCGGCACTTTGATCTTCTTCCAGAAAAGAGTTGGGAGGTTGATCTTGATGGCGTAGAAACTGTAGCAGATCATAAAACTGTCGCTATGGTTATAATCAATCCTGGCAATCCATGTGGGAATGTTTTCACTTATGAACATTTACAAAAAGTGGGTTACACTATTGGCTAGGAAATAAGAATGCCTCTATATTTGTAATCATGGATTTAGGTTTTAAAGTTGGTCATTCTTTATTTGTTTGATAATTTAGGTTGCGGTGACTGCAAGAAATCTTGGGATATTAGTGATTGCAGATGAAGTTTATGGCCATCTAGCTTTTGGAAGTTGCCCGTTTGTTCAAATGGGAGTGTTTGGAGCAACAGTGCCTATTCTCACACTTGGGTCCATATCAAAGAGATGGATTGTTCCTGGTTGGCGACTTGGTTGGATAGTGACAAATGATCCCAATGACTATCTTCAAAACTCAGGGGTTTCTCTCTTTCCATATATTTTCTTTGTAGCTTATTAACATAGCTAGAATTAAATTTGGTCATTCTAGTTTTTCGCTATACTTTATGGGCCTTTAGGCATCACGTGAGACTTGAATGATTCCATTTTGTTTTACGATTCCACTTTATCCTAACACAACATTTGAACACATGATCAGGTAGTTTAGCATTCTATTTTGGTAATCTGATATGGAAATACTATAACTGGAAATCCTTAACTGTAACTGAAACAGGGACATAGAGAAAGTGAAATATGTTACTTCCTACAATAAAAAATTAAGGCTCCGTGGTTAGATAGAAAGTACTGGAAAGTGAAGGAAATGATTTTTTATTTTTTATTTTTAATTTTTTAAACATTTTAAGAGTTTGGATAGCAAGAATAAGAAAACTTTGAGGGAAAATAATTTTCTATAATCACGTAACTTTCTTATATATATATTTTCCTGAAAGTCGGCTTTCCTATAAATTCTTGTGAAGAAAATTTTGTCCTCTTGAGAAAGTTATTTAAACTTAAAAAGTATGTCATTTTCTTTTATCTATCACAAAGTGTATATATGCTTAAATTTAAATTTAAATTTTTTTTTAAAAGAATGGTATAATTCATCTCTCTTTAAATGTCCTAAAAAATGTTTATTTAGATTTTCAAATTATTATTTTATAAAAATACTGAAAAGTATTAATTGGAGACATATCTATTTAGACTTGTTATTTCAATTGATGTAAATTAATAAAGACAATTCAATAATATTTTCTTGTAACTTTCATGCAATCCAAACCATGAAACGGAAATATTCTGCAACTTTCCTACAGAATTTTCATTCTAACCTAATACATGTTTGAAAATTTATTTTATTTTCTTTCACTTCACTTTCTGGTATCTTTTTTCTTCTAACCAAAAGAAGCGCAAATGAAATAACTGGGAATTTGATAAATTTCCATGACCTGAACTCCATATATGCAATACATAGCTCCTATAGAGTAGATTACATGTTCTTTCTCAAAATATGTATCAGTGAAGGCCATCACCTAGTACTGGTCATGCCTACGCAGGAAGCCAGGCGAGAAAGATGGAGAATGACCCAATGTTTGGCACTATATTGCACTAACTGGCTGTTAATTGACTCGGACCTATGTCCAAGCAATAGTCCCTAAATAATTGAACTTGACTAATACATGGCAGATGTATACCTCAAAATTTATAATGATAATATTGCGGATTCACATAGTGAATCTTTATCTTTCTTTCCCCGTCGCAGATTGTTGAAAGCATTATGGAGTATCTAAACATTGCCTCCGGTCCTGCAACCTTCGTTCAGGTATGTATTCCAAAAAGCTTCCTTTCTGAAGTCCAAATGCAATTATATATATATATATATATATATATATATATATATATATATATGTTTTAAGCTCTTAGTTTTGTTGTAATTAGCAAAAAAGGTTGATTTATTGCCAATAAGTGTTGGAGCAATTGATTTAGAAGCCTCGAGGAATCAAATCTTTAAGTTCTACTTTAGTCAAAATTTGCTATAGAAACTAGAAAGGATATCTGATGTTATTCTACTTGACCCCCTGGCTAATTAAATTTGAATAGATGGTGAGGAATGAATTTGAATTTTCCTCTTGGGGCCATCTGTGCAATTGTTCCTCTTAAAGGGTTGCTGAAGATGAACTGCTTCTTCTGCTTATCAGCCACCTGAAATCATGAACTAAGTTCCATAGTCGTGATTGATAACGTAGTTCGGGATTTTTTGGGCAAGCACAATAGCTTCATCCTGTTGAATATGAAGAGCTTTGAATCCCTGTGATGAGCAACTCTGTAAGGCCTTCTTAGGGCCTAAAGCTCCACTGCCACACTTGTAATGCCCCAACATTGTGGAGAAGCCTAATACAAATTGACATCTGATGTCTGTCAACAGGCCAACCCCAGTTTTTCCCAGGTTACAATATGAAATGCCATTTATAGGTGGACTCCAGCCTATATAGATTGTATTTCTGGTTGATACAGTAAAGTGGAATTTTGTTGCTTTGCGAAGAATCAAAGTTAGGAGTTTGTCATTTGCAATGTATTGCCTGCTAAATATGTATTGGTTCTTGCTATACCAGATCAATCCACAGGAGAACAGGAAATTTATAGTCCGAGGGACTTGGTGAAAATGGGAATTAATCGTTCATCTAACAAATTTCAGCCGGGTAGACTTTCGACAAGTGAGGAGAAGTGGGTCAACCACATCAAATCCCATTGAAGCCCAAATTTTTTGTTTCTTCTTATTAATTTTTTTTTGTGTGTGTGGTCATGCAAAGTATAGAACAGTTTCAGGATGAGATCGGCATATAGGGTGAACAGTTTCAGGATGAGATCGGCATATAGGGTGGCCTATGAACCAAGCCTCCCAACCACTTCCCAATGTCTGAACATCACTTCACAACAATCGTTTGCCTTGAACTTGGTCAATGCATAGATCCACAATGGTAGCATTGCCAATAGGTATCCCAAAAGCTCGCATATTTGATCATTGGTTAGCAAGCATATCTTATCATCTCCCCAAAGTTTTTGTCAATGACTGATTGCTGTGAAGGTTACCTGATTCATTATTTTCTCCCTTTGTTAAAATATTGATGGTATTGATGGTGGATCTTCAACATCTGTGGTTCACATTGCTTAAGTGATGTAGTTTGTACTATGATGATATTAATTACTCCTATTTTTGGGTAGGTATGATGTATTAGTATATCATAAAAGGAATGAAAAATTGAAGAAACTCCCTGCAACACGTAGGCGTGGAACAGTTAACCTTGCTTCTAGCATCTGATTGTTTCTGTTCTTTTTTTTTTTTTTTTTTCAATTATTAACCTTGTATTTATATGCCTAAAATAGGAAAAAGTTAATTGGTTGTTTCCTCTGAAATGTTGCACTAATTTGCTGATGATTCAATATTGATCTGGTTTAATCCAGTTTGTAATTCTCATTAATATGTTTAATAATGTGTTAATGCTTACATTATTTGGATATTCTAGTAGACAAATATCTAGATTGCTTCAACATCCATGCTTAAAATCATATATGTCCTCCGATTAATTTACTTTCTAAATATATATTAAGTAGTAAAGGTAATAATTCTGTGTTTCATGTATTAGGGGGCAGTTCCTCAAATTCTCGAAAAAACAACAGAGGACTTCTTTGTGAAGACTATAAATTTACTGAGAGAAGCTGCACGCATTTCTTATGATAGACTCAAGGAGATTCCTTGCATTATTTGCCCATATAAACCTGAAGGATCCATGTTTCTAATGGTAAGGATGTAGAAATTTTGAGTTTTATTTTAATTATTTTATTTTCTATGAATTAAAACAAATAATTGAAGATTTTTCCAATTGCCAACAAAATACATTACAGGTTAAGCTAAACTTGTCATTGTTGGAAGGAATTAACGATGATATGGAGTTTTGTGTCAAGCTGGTTAAGGAGGAATCCGTGATTGTTCTTCCGGGTAAGAAACAAACCAGTTTACAACTAATGAATTTCATATAGTATTGATCTCTCAATAGGTTGCTGAATTAGCATTGAAATTGATGACATCTTGTCCAGGGGTTGCCGTGGGACTGACGAACTGGCTCCGCATAACTTTTGCCATTGAGCCATCATCTCTTGAAGATGGTCTTGCTAGGATAAAAGCATTTTGCTTTAGGCATGCCAAGAAAGATTGAGATTCATTTTTTTTGTTCGAAGATTGAGTTGTCATGGTCGGTCTTGTTGTTGTTGTTGTTGCTGCTGCTGCTTGTTCTCCCAAACTTTGCTTATACTTTTAACCTTTAATTTTAATAGATGAGACTGATGGGTGTTACCCATTTGTTTGCCCCGACAAAGAACTCCCGCAATGCTGTTGGGAAAACTTGAGCCCTACATGTTTCGGTTTGGAATGAGAGGAGCTATCACTAGGTCATAGGCCCTCGGTGGTGTTGGTATAATAATGTGCAGGTTATTATTGTATCCTTGGTCTCTAAAAGCCTTTTGGAGGGAGGATTATCAAATGGCACTTTCAAGATCATACAACTAAGTAGTTATATTTTACAGGTGAACCATTTTTCTGCTAATACTCTCTAATAATGGCTCACATTCTCAATTTCTGTTAGACATTTTCAAGAACATTTTAATTCTACGTAAACATAATAGACACACATACACACACACGGGCTTCAAATTTTTAGCAGAAAGAGAATTGATCGCAGGACTTGAATGTGACTAAAATAACAATTTGTGTGAAAAGTTCACATAGTTATGGATCGTCATTCAAGAGTTGATCTTATGATTTTTATTCGGACAAAGTGAGACTATTACTTCTTGGCATGCCTCAAATAGAAGGCTCTAATTCTCCCAAGCCCATCTTCAAGAGACGAGGGCCCCACAGCAAAAGTTATGCGCAGCCAATTCTTCATTCCCACTGCAAACCCTGCAAGTCATGCTAGCAGTCTCAGTAACCTATAAAGGATTCAACAATTGAAGTTAAAATTGTTGGGGATTTTGTGTATTCTTATTGATAAATCTATTTACCGAACCATATCACCAAAACACTTATTCATTCGTATCATAATGTTATCACATGTACTACATAGAATTATAAATTTATCCGCCAGTAAATTATTATTGAAATCTCATCTTTGATTTTTTTTAGATGTAAACAATTTTTTAGGGTTTAAGTTTGCGAACATAATTCGAGTTTTACTTAATTTGTGTGGGAGTTGCTTTGCATGTGTCCCGTGAATTAGTCAGGACACCCGGTTTTCCAATAAAAAAATAAAAATTTATCAGTGAAAAACAAATTAAAGTAAGAGAAAAAAAATTTCTAGCCTGTACAATGAAGAGATGCAATATAATGCGTTGTTCTAAATCCTTTACAACCTCGCTCTTTACAGATTGTCCTTTGTGCGCATGCTCACATAGAGACAGTCATCAAATTTTCCATGTTCCCAAAATTTAAAGTTATAGAATAAAATATGATAGAGAGAAAGAACATGAATAAAAGTAGAAAAATTTTAAAAATCAGATATTTATAAGCTTCTTCGTGTCATAGACGCGACAGATGGAAAAGTTTTTAGCTCTCATATTTATTCACATCCTTCTCACAATTTAATCGCTAAAAATTTTTAAGTACTTATTTTAATTAATAAAACCCTAACAAAAATAACCAACACTAAAATCAAAAGCAGAATAGTTCCTATGAAAAAGGAGTTCAATTGCATGATTAGTTCCTATAGAAGGATGTTATTGATTTGGAACACGACTAATAATATATGATACAGAGGCTTTGTTAAAGAGTTTTAATATTTATTTATTTATATAAAAAATATTTATTAATTCATATAAAAAGAGTTTTTATGTATACTATTATTAAGTGTGTAAAGAATTTCAGTCTTTAAGTATTTATTTATTTATATAAAAAAATATCTATTAATTGATATGAAAAGAGTTTTTATATATAAAAAAAAACTCTAAAATCTATCTAATAAAATTTAAATTAACCTATTTATCCATTTATTATTATGGATTTTTTAATAAAAGAAAATCTAATTAGACAAGAATTATTAGTATAATAAATATTTATTAATTGATATATAAAATAAAATAATTTTTCTAAAACTCTACCACAAATTAGCTGTTATTATGAGTTTTTTAATAAAATGAAATCTAATTAGACAAGGATATATTTAAAGAAAATAAAATAATTTCAATAAAATTCTATCACAAATTACCTATTTTTTCTAAAACTCTACCATAAATTAGCTTTTATTATGAGTTTTTAATAAAAGGAAATCTAATTAGATAAGTATTATTAATATAAAAAATTATTTATTAATTGATATAAAAAGAGGTTTTCAAAAAGTTTTTATAAAACTCTAACAAAAATTACCTATTTACCTATTTATTAAAAGTTTTTTTAATAAAAGAAAATCTAATTAGACAAGAATTATTAATATAAAAAAGATTTATTAATTGATATAAAAAGAGTTTTTAAAAGAGTTTCTATTAAACTCTAACACAAATTACCTATTTATTTATTTATTTATTATGAGTTTTTTAATAAAAGAAAACCTAATTAGACAAGAATTATTAATATAAAAAATATTTTTTAATTGATATAAAAAATAAAATAATTTTTCTAAAACTCTATCACAAATTACCTTTCATTACTAGTTTTTTTTTTAATAAAAGGTAATCTAATTAGACAAGAATTATTAATATATAAAAATATTTATTAATTCATATAAAAAGAATTTTTAAAAGATTTTCTATTGACATGTAGTGATAGGACCTACCATGTAACCGGTTGCGCGCATTTTACAAAATACGTTTTTGGAAATGAAACTCACTAGCCAAGCGGGATTGGTCGTGCCCCACAACCGGTTGCACTCTTGCAGACCAAAATAGTAAGTTGAATCATGATCTGTTTTGATTTCTCTTTTTGGCTAAAGTTTTGCAAGACAATACATGCATGAAATTGACTTGGTTTCCAAGTAATAATTTTTGGTATTTCTAGGATTTGAATGAAAATGAGAATTTTGAGTTAAATTTATTTGAGTTCCCTTTGAAGTCAGAAAGAGTGTTTTAATGTGTAAATTTTGAATCTTTATAAACTCTCTTCCTCTCTAAAATTTTTAGGGCGTCAAAATTGATATTTTTCTAATTGAGAGAATTGTTTGAGAGTACTTTTTACATAAAATCACCTTGATTCTTCTGTATATATTTTTATATACTTGAGAGACACACTATTACACTTGAGTGATCTTTGGATAATATTCTCTATCTGATCAAAGTTCAAGCTTATTGAGGATTCAGTCTATTCTGTTTAGAAAAATATGATTTCTATTTGTATTCAACAAATTCAAATTTGCTTCAAACATAATGGATCGTTTCGCTCAAGACGGCGAAAGTCTCCTCTGTTTTCATCCCGATTGGTCCAACTAGGGTTTCCAACACATAAAAACTCGGTGTCATCTCTCAAACTTTTTTTAGTTGTACTTTATTTTTGTTTTGTGGGTTTGATTTTAGTTTTATTTTGGTAAAATTAAAATTAGATAAAAAAGTACGTAAAACATATTCAACTCTCCCCAGATTATTTTTAATACAAACTTCCACATTCATTTCGCATAGCGAAACTAACAATCAAAACTCAATCTGATGATTTGGAGGAGAAAGGGATTCTATTTCTTCTTGGCATGCCTCAAATAAAATGCTTTTATTCTTCCAAGGCCATCTTCAAGAGATGAAGTTGCCACGGCAAAAGTTATCCTCAGCCAATTCTTCATTCCCATGGCAATCCCTGCAAGAGATGCTATGATTAGTTGATGCTAACTCAACTCAGAAGCTACATTCTAATAGTAGTGAAGCTGCACAAACACACTCTTCGTTCCAATTCTTTTGCTAGTTAGTAAGATGAATTTTAATGATAACGAAGTTTCCTCGCAATTTGAAAGGTGAGAAAATACCACTTTGCAATAGTACGTTATAATTGAAAGCTTAAAATTCAAATCCTTGGCTAGGAATTTAATTTCATATGCTGAGTTTTAATTATAAACTACAATGCATTATGTATAAACATCATATGATCACATATTCTAACTGCACAAGTAGAAATTATACATGGAATGGGACATAGAAGCACAAAAAAAGAATTATATGATGGATATATCGAAACAAACAATTCTAGTTAAAAAAGGGCCTCAGAAAGAATCAATTCCAAGTGAATTTTCTTACCTGGTAGAACAATCACAGATTCCTCCTTAGCAAGCTTGATACAGAACTCCATATCATCATTTATGCCTTCCAATAGTTGCAGATTTAGCTTTACCTGCAATGAAACATAAAAATGATCAGTACATAGATGGTCAAATAATTTACTTTAAAACATAGAACAATTACAAATTGATGTCGTCGCTACCATTACAAACATGGATCCTTCTGGTTTATGTGGGCAGGTGATGCAAGGAATTTCCTTTAGTCTGTCGTAACAAGTATCTGCAGCTTCTTTGATCATACCAATAATCTTCGAAAAGAAATCCTCCGGTGTTCTCTCAATGATCCGAGGAACTGCTCCCTAATACATATGGACCACATAATTTCATTACTTGTTAGATTAGTTTAAAAGCAAGTTTATTAGAGGACAGATGATAGCACGAGTAAAATAAACTGCCTTTTTGTGCATTACACATTTTTCATAGGAATCAAGAACTTTGATTGAACCAGAAAGGTGTTGCAATTTTATGCACTGTATATGAATAAATATGGTCTTCAGAAAGCAGAACCATGAATTACATACCTGAATAATGGTTGCAGGATCAGAGGTGAGGTAGATGTAGCTCTTCAAGTACTCAGTAATCTAAACAAAATAAAATTTTCAAGGCATATAAGCACTTTGTGAATATATTTTGACTTAGTATTCAGTAAGTAAATTCAAGTTCAAATTCATGTTCCCTTTGTGTTATGCCATATACAATGAACGAACTCGTCGAATTTCCATCATGTGTTCAAAATTCAGTGAAATTTTTGTGATTAAGATGTGAAATTTTTGGTCACATAGACTCCGTGATCAATTGCATGAAATGCAGGTATTTCTGATTTAATGAGAAGCTCTTGCGATAATCAAAGATAATTTCCACACACATTACAACTATTTGCTATTGCAGAAGGTGAAGTAAGGCTTACAATTTATCTTCCATATCATGTATTGACTTGGGTCGGTATATGTAATTCTCTTTGAACAAATTGATAGCTTCTTAGCAAAAACATGGCATGTCAACTTAACTCACCTAATGAAATGAAGGGACTAATATGATAGATACAGTACCAATAATCAACTTTTAACTAGGGACGGTGAAAACCATATAAAATGCTATAAGTAATGTAACATTTTAAGTCAGAAAGTTAATATTAATAGTAAATCTAACATGTTAGATGGAATCCAGCAAATGGTAGATTAAAATGCTTCTCATCTCAAAAGCAATACAGCATGAGAAGCTAGGACCTGTTTGGTTTCAGTTTTCTAAAAAATAGTTGTCAAGAATTCAGAAAATAAAAACTTGTTTTAAGAAAATTACAAAAAAAAAAAAAAAAAAAAAAAAAAAAAATTTGAAAACAAGTCTTTTTTCAGGCAAATAGATTTTTGTACAAAATAAAATGCAGAAAGAGAGACAAGAATTAACCCCTGTCGTGTGAAGGATTCCATTTGGATCACTTGTTGCTATCCAACCAAGACGCCAACCGGGGACAATCCAACTCTTTGATAAAGAACCTAGTGTAAGAACAGGTATGATCGATCCAAACACACCCATTGGCACAAAAGGGTTGCTCCCAAAAACTAGGTGATCATAAACTTCATCTGCAATCACTAAAATTCCAAGCCTCCTTGCAGTCTCTGCAACCTATAAAGCGAACAAAAAAAAAAAGGACCAACATTTAAACCAAAAGCATAATAAAATTCTTATGCAGAGTTTAGTTAATTAACCAACCTTCTTCAATTATGAAAAACAAAAAACCCAACCTTCTTCAAATGTTCATATGTGAAAACATTCCCACATGGGTTTCCAGGGTTGATGATAACCATAGCAACAGTTTTGTCATCTGCAAGATTTTCCACACCGTCAAGATCTACTTCCCAACCTTTTTCCGGGAGAAGATCAAAATGGCGGACTTCAAGATGGCTGACTGCAGCGCGAGCTTCATAAAATGGATAGCCTGGTCTAGGAAGCAAAATGTTGGCCCCGGGGCGAGCAAGGACTGTTAATATGATTTCAATTGCTTGTTCGGCACCAACGGTAAGATAGACATCATCAGGTGATAAATTGTATGGAAGATCGCGTGAGAGAGATTCTGCAATGGACCTGTTACAAAAATTGAAGCATAAGTGTGTCGTATTGAGCTGATTAATATGACATACGTCATGAATGAGCATTTTATGTTTATTTACTTATTATTTCTATCAATGCTATAAAAATGGTAATGCTTTTTTATTATGTTCTTCATGTGTGACTCTAAGATATATATTTTGGGAGAGATTGTGAAAAATATATATATTTTGTGATTGGCTAATTTCGTTGTCAAAATAAGTCCGATCGAGTTGTAATTTTTGGGTTCAAAAATTCAAGATTGAAGATCGGATGCGGATTTGAAGAAGTTCAAGTATTCATGGTTTGATACACTCCGGGATGATGAGAACAATGCTTTAGAAAAGTATGTGAGTGTGTGAGAACATTTAGGAAGTTTTAGATGGTTGAAGCAAATAGCAAGTTTGCCTCTGTCCATTGAGAACCGGTAGCATCTTTGGGAACCAGTAGCCAACTGTTGTTCAAAAAGGGTTTCATCACTGCCCTTCTGGAACCGGTAGCTGATATCTCTATCAGTAGCCGAATCACGTTGGATTTGACACTGTCATTCCTGAACCGATAGCCAAATCTAGTACCGGTTCAAGGCATCAGATCTGCTTAGGTAACTATAGTTTCCTGATTTGTTTTGATTCCTTTTTGGTCCAGACTTCCTTCTAAAAACCTATACACGAATTTTAATTGTTTTACAAGTATTCTTAGGTCTTCCAAACTTCTATATAATATTTCTTTCACTCAACATTGAGGTATGGTTTTGAGGAACAAAAATTCATTTTTTTGAGAAAGTCTTTAAATAGATAATTTTCAGAAAATCAAATCTGATTATTCTGATTTTATTTTTGAGAGCACACACATATATTCATGAGTGATTTAGCAGTGTTGTTCTCTATCTCGTCGGAATTGGAGCTTAATTGAAGATTCAGAAATTCTGAAAGAGCAGATCTATTTCTTCTACATCAAAGTTCGTATCTTGAAGAAAAGGGGTAAAGCGATCACACCTTGAAAGGGTCAAAGCATTCGAGGAGTGTTGTTTGATCTACCAGTAATCCTTCTACTAGCTATGGAGATCAAGAGTAAGCCTGAGGTCAATAACTGTTGGATGGGACGTCGCAAAGTTAGAAGATTGTCAGCGATTGGTGTTTGATAGAACGATGGGGTGTGAGCCTGAGTCAAAGTCCATTGTACTTTGTTTCAAACATAGTGGATTGGTTTACTTAGGACTGCATAGTCCACGGGGTTTTTCCCACAACAATTGGTTTACTAATTGGGGTTTCCTTGTTAAAAATCCTAATGCAATCTCTTTAATTCTATTTGCTTTACTTTTCAGTATTTATCTATGTGATTGTGGATGTTTAATTGATCATATTGCTTAGGTAATTTAATTAATCACAAAAATTGGGCAAGTTGAGCTAATAATCTCATCTAGGTCATAAAAGGAGTTAATCACAATTAAATCAACTGGCAGCTTCCGCACCACGTAACGTCACAGTGACTTCAACACTACTATATATTGTGACATGATAATGCCTCCGTATTGCAAAGGTATTCTTTCCCTCATGAGTGCTCGTAAGTTACAGTCCTCATCTGTTTAGGGTCTTGTTGTACTGGTGTTGTACACTAAACAGTCTCGTTTTTCATATTTGTCCTTTTACAAACGGTAACGAATTAGTAAATAAAACTTCCTCGGTCCTAATTTAGTTGTTTATCTTTTCTTTTTGAATTGTTACCCATACTTGTCTACTTAACAAGTTAAAGAACACGTTTCACACTTTTTCATAAAATACTTCTGAAGTTTTAAAAAATTTCAAATTTGATTTTATATATATTCAAAATTAAAAAGATAATTTAATCATTTTCAAATGAGATAATGTATTAATTACATGTTCTCTTAAAAACTACTTCCTAAGATGTACGTCTAATATTTTATTAAGTGTAAGAATGACTTGAGTGTGTTTGAACTTCTTCAAACTAATCCTAAAATGCACCTAAATGATAGAAACATACATGCAATAGAAATAAATCCATATATACATGAAAAATGTCTGAATAACTATATATATATATATATGTATTTGCATGTATACCTCCTTGCTGGAAGGATTCCAACAGCTGGAGCATAGCAGTTGAAATTAGCAGAGCGGACAGCATCCACAATGGCATCTTCTGCTACAGGAGTGGTTCGGAAGCACGTAAAGGAGGATGGATCACCTTGGGCTAGAGGAATCATCGGCCTGTTATCTGCTTCATTCAAATTTGCCATTACCGTGGACTGAACACCTCTGATAGTCATGGCCGAAGCCATTTTCAGTTCTCCATTATTTCCATGAAAACCCCATTTTATTGATTTGTTATCCATTGCCCCCATATTCTTCTTCTTTTTCTTTGTCTGAGCTAATCAATCGGCTATTATGTGACTTATGCCTAATTTCAGACTCACAACTCTTAGGTGGAGAGAGTTAAGTGAGAGATTCGTCTGTTTGTGCGTGTATATTGAGAGTAGGAGATAAAGAGGATGCTATATATAGACATATACAGTAGCATGTGTACATTGTCAATTTAGTATACACATACATATACACACACTAGCATGTGTATATCGTCAATTCTGTTAGGTCTACATGAATTATGATTGGTCACCCGTCACCTGCATTGTGCCAAGTTGACACGAGTTTTAGGTCTCCATGAATTATGATTGGTCAGTCTCATTCCCACTGACTTTCTCCTACCTACCCACTGTTTGGAACCCTTGGTACATGTATAATTAACAAGCCACTTTGCTGTAATGTGATACATGTACTTGTTAAAAAAAAAAAAAAAAAAGTCCACGTACATCCTTGGATCGCTACAAAAAATAATGCACACGCACTATTTAAGTCTGAGAATGGACCATACAACATATGTAACATTCAAATCTGAAATATTATAATCACCAAAATTATTTTTAATATATTAAAATTCACGAGAAACTTAAAATTTGTATTCTTCAAATTTTAATATAGTAACACTAGGTCAAAAAGAAATTGTACAAGAAAATAAGTAAATTTTAAAAAACATTACGGAATAACAAGTGATAATGCAACCTGACCGAGTAAATCTTTTACTCTGGTACTTTTTCTTTTGCTTTGATAGAACTACATTTTTACAAAATCAAATAAATTAACTAATGCGATATAGTGCAACAATATAATAATCATATAAAACAATGCTAGGAACATGCATCTCCAATTTTAAGATTCTTACCCTGATGAATTTTTCTTGAGCAGAACAAGTTTGTGGTCGGTAGAGGTCATCATCAACCTGAGTACAAAAATTATAAACAAGTCCAACTGTCCGAGATAAGTTCATAAACCCTGGTCATTATTTTAAATCAATACAAAAGTCAGAAGAACAAGTCTTCACTCAGTTTATTTTAATAAATAGTAACATAGTACAAGACTATGTATATGTACTCATTTTAACTCTGTTATTCCCTTTATTCTGTAGTAAAATATTAAAACTTAGTTATCAGAAGATTTAAGTTCACACCATCATAAAATATAATTTATGTTAGGTACTCACGTTCCTACATAAAATAAATAAATAAATAAAATAAATAAATACATAAAATAAATAAATAAATAAATAAATAAAATATAATTTTATTTTTTAATTCATTTCAGAGCAACTCTTAGTATATAAATTATAAATGAATTAAAATTTTATAAAACTGTTACTGAATAGATGTATACAAATAATAGTCGTGTCCATGCCATGTCTGTGTCCTACTTTTTAAAAATTTGACGTGTCAACCTATCGGTATCGTATCGTGTCAGTATCTCGTATCTGAGTTCATGTTCGTGCTACATAACTTGACATAAACAAACAGAGTGAGCTAATGTCAGCAACAAAAAAATGGATTGAAGACCACTTTAACCCTTCTAATCAGGGGTGGAGCTAGGGGGTGGGTTTTTTGGAATTTTTTTTTACTATCTCCTAAATGTTAATAAATTTGTAAATTTTGCCTATAAGTCTATTAAAATTTTTAATTAGCCCCCCCAATATTTTTAGCACATATATTGACCAGCCAAGTTTTTTAAAAATTCTATTAATAGCCCCTAAATATTAATTAATTTGTAGATTTTGTCCCTAAAATTTATTAAAATTTTCAATTGGCCCTCCAATCTTTTTCAAAACACATGTATTGACCCAAAATAAAGAGTTTGAAAATAAATTTAGTTTATCTCCTTGAAATTTAATTTAATTTTTTCAACTTGCACTCTAGATCTTTTAACTATACTTTAAAAGCTTAAATATTATTAAACAAAAATTTAAGCTCATTATTATTATAGTCATTTTTTTTTGGTAAATAATTATTATAGTATTTATCGCAACACATTGTTATTTTATTTATATGTATACCTACAATATCTATAATTTTAATTCAAGAGAGAAAAAAAAGGAATAAAATAATTAATATTCCCTCATGTTTGGTAAAAATGCATGAAGCATTTTTTGTCAAACAATTTTGTAAAATGATATTTAGAAGAAAAATATCTAAAATTATATAACAATCTTTATTGGCAAGTCCTAGGAATATTTGGAAAGAAGATAAACTAAAATATTGTGAGACTCTCAATAAAGTTAATAATATCATCTATGCTAATACTTTTAGTTATCACTTTCTAAATAACAAATTTTATAACTATTTGTATCTTGTTTAATAACTCAATAATTATCTTGTTGATTTTTTTTTTAATTTTTAAAATTGAGTTAAAATTCATTATGTTGTTGAATTATGGAATCTAAATACTTAATTTTTTTCTTCCAAAAATTAGATTTTTGAAAAATGATATAATTGATAAAGAAAATTTGATTTTCGAACAATGCTTATTTCTTTACGTTTCTTCTCCATAATTTTCTTCTAACATCAATTTTATTTTTTTATTTTTTGTTCAAGTTGTATTTTTCTCATTTTTGAATTTTCTCAAGATATATATACTATGACTAGTATTTTTTAAAAAAATTATATTACAATTGATTTATAATTTTTTAAAATTTTTGTTACATAGTTCAAATCCGGTCTCCAACCTTAAATTTCTGGCTCCGCCCCTGCTTCTAATGGCTGGAATGACAGCAAATATGAAGAGCAAGTCAATAAAATAATACACTACCATTACCAAGTTGAACGACCGTCACTAAATGATGTAGAACAGATTGCTGATGATTTTGGAGCCCGTTTGGATCGTTGAAAGGTCAAATGGGTGAGCTGACACAGTTTTTTTCGAGATAATTTTGACGAGTCTATTTTGATAAGAAAAGACCATAATCTAATAAAAAAAACGGCCTAACTCGCAAAATTCAATAGTTGAGGGTGCCTTTCGGCCGAATTCAATCATTTAGGCTCGGGTTCTCTTCTTCTCCATGGGTCCTACTTGTAGATTTCAATGCTACATGTAATCTTAGTGAGGGACATGGAGATTCACTCAGATGGAATGCTGCTACTGACGACCTTAGATAATGCATTTATGGGGTTGGGCTTGATGATCTTAGATTCAGTGGAATTTTGTACTCATCATATAATAACAAAAGTCAAGGTGTTGCAAACATTGCAAGGAAGCTTGATAGAGCCTTGATAAATGAAAGGTGGAGTCCTATTTCCTTGATTAGAGTGTTTTTTCCTTCCATAGGGGTTGTCTAACCACAATCCAATTTTGGTTAGGCTAGGTGAGTTTCAGCAGAGGAAGCAAGTTCCCTTCAAATTCTTTAACTCATAGGCTTCAACTGAACTGAACAATTTCTGCCAATAGTTTCAACCACTTCGAATACATACATTAGAGGTACTGCAATGTACTAATGTGTGTTTTTATTTATCAATAATAAAATACCATTTGCAATAGAACGAATCCTTATAGGATAGGGCTATGTTGAGGGTGTCGAACCTTAAGGACTGTGGTGGTTCATTGAGTCTTTAATTAATTACTATTTTAATTTAGAAGGAAAATTTGATTTGTTGTGTTGTGAAGCAATTCAAAAACAGAAAAGAAAATAAACGGAATAAAAAGAATGAGATCAAGAGAAGAAATACTTAGGGATTGACTTCATCACGAATCTCATACTATGGTCAACTGTTCAACCTTGGGATTTCAATAATTATGTATAATATGGAATTAAACTCAATAACATTAATTTAATTCAGATTTAAAGAAAGATGTTTCATGAATTTCAATTAACTATAACCTATCTGCGGTTGGCACGAATTATCTACCTACCTACTTCTAACTAATTTTACAGTATAACTTGTCTTCCCTAGGCATAGACTATGAAAACATTCATTCATGAAAGACGTTTGAACACCATTGCATGATCTCCATTCTTATGTCCAACAGGGCTCCGTTAGATATCGTCCAATAACAATGGGTTGAATATAATTTAAGAATCATTAAATCTAAGACAAGGTATTAATCATTCAAAAACTATTTAATAATTAAAACACCAATTGAATTAAGAATTTGCCCAAAATCATGCAATCAAAATACATAATATATTAAATTCCTAAAGTATAGGACAATCAAACCATAATATTCGGATTCGGGCTACATTAATGCCCTAAGAGAGGAATTAGCTATTCATGACGATGCAAGATATCATCTGTGTTATTGTGGTATTCATCTCCATGGACCTCCAAAACTCCTTTTGGATCTTCTTCTTCAAAACCCTAAAAGTCGCCGTGAGAGAGATTTATGATAATATCGAAGAGAGCTGATATGATGGCCTTGTGCCTTCATTTATGGAAGAATTAACTTCTAATAAGGGTTAGATGGGCTTTTAGATCTTCTAGGGTAATCTAGGCCTATAAGGAAACAAAGAAAGATGATGTTTGGTAATTCTCGCATGTATTTTTGACTTTCAGAATGTCCAGGCTCGAGCTTTAGAGTCCCAAGCTCGAGCTTTGAGGTTCAGGCTCGAGCATTTGGGTTCAGGCTCGAGCATCACCTGCCAGCAACTTATTTTGACTTTGTAACCCAATTTTGACCCATTTAGAGTGTGAATTTCGAGATGGTTATTAGAGATAAAAACGTAGGTCTTTGAGTCTTGTTTCCAGAGTCACTAAGTTTGCTCAATTTGGAGTTTCGAGTCAAAAGTTATGCCTAAAATACTGAAGCAGGTTAAGAGTTTTCAGCCATGCTCGAGCCTAAAATGTTGGTGTTCGATCCTCTCTTCATGGTGCTCAATCCCAAGGTGTTGGGCTCGAGCTTTAGGGCTGTGGGCTCGAGCTTTAGGTGTTAGTGCTTGATCCCTGAGGTCTGGCACGAGATCTGGGAGCTTGGAAATCAATTTCTTCAAATTTCGACGCCTTGTGCTCGAGCTTAAGTGTCAATGCTCAAGCACCCTATGGTCAGGCTCGAGCACCCTTTGTTTAGGCTCGAGCCTGAAGGTGCAAGGCTCGAGCTTCAATGCCTTGTAAGGATCGAGCCTTAAGACTTGGGCTCGAGCTTTGGATTCTAAATTCTTCCAAACTTCACCATTTAAGCTTTCGGTTTGCTCTGAATGTCCGGCAACGACGCAGTAAACTTCATTATCATTCTTTTCATCTTAAAAGCCCGGTTTTAACCGTTTCTCTAGGAAAGTACCTAAAAGTACGAAATACATAGAAATCAGTCTAACAATGGATAGAAGTATCACTTTAGGTCTTAACATACATATATTTAAGGGTTTGAATATGCAATATTCAGCGCTCATCATATACCAGGTTATCCAAAAGCTAAAACAACTAAAACAACCCCTTAAGCTCATCTCAAAGGCTACCTCTCCAGCTTCCACACAAATGATCTCTGATCTCAAATCCCAGCTAAACTAATGCTAGTTTTCACATGATCTAAATCTTATGGATTATTCATCGAGAATCTCAAATCTCGGCTAAACTCATGCTAATTTTCACTTGATCTAAATCCTATGGATTATTCATCGAGAATGGAGGAAGCTAAGCCCCTAAAGCAATACTCATGCCAAATTGCAACTGAAGAACATAATTTGAGGTAAAAATCAAGGGTCAGGTGGTTACAGCTAGGTGATTACAACTCATCATTCTTCTTTAAATCCATTGCAGCAAGAAACAATAGGAAAAAAGATAATTTCTTTGGAAAATCCAGCAGGTGGCTACATTGAAGGTGATATTTATGTTAATAAGGCAGTTCTTGCTCATTTCAAGGCTCTTTTGGGTAACAACTCTCATCTCTATCCTGGTAGAAATTGCTTCCAGCATTACATTACTAAATTTGTGCTTGATCACCTCATTAACCATCTCACTACATCTCCAAGAACTGTAGAAATCCTCTCATGTTTCCTCTCTCTCAATAAAAAGAAAGCTCCTGGTCCAGATGGATATAATGCAAATTTTTATTTATTTTTTTCCATAAGGCTTGGTCAATTATAGGTGATGATATCATTAAAGCTATTAGGGAGTTTTTTTACAAATGGGAAGCTACTTCAGGGAGCAAACTACCCTTACATTTCACTTATGCCAAAAAATTCAAATCTTTCCACTCTAAATGAGTTTACGCCAATATCATATTGTAATACTATTTATAGTGTATTTCTAAACTGTTAGCTCTAAAGGGTCAAAACCCGTATTACCACTTCTTATTGATGCAAGCAAGTTAACCTTTGTTCAAGGGAGATCCAACAGTGATAATATACTTCTTGCCCATGAATTAATGCATGGATACCACCTATTATCAGTCATAACCTCACCTAAATGTGCAGTCAAAATTGACCTTCAAAAGGCATTTGACTCAGTTAATTGGGATTTCCTTCTTAATGCTCTCAATCTATTCAATTTCCCTCAAAGATTTATACACTAAATCATAGCTTGCATTACATCACGATCTTACACAATCTCTGTTAGTGGTGAATTTACTGGATTTTTCAAGGTTGCTAAGGGGCTAAGACAGGGGACCACTCTCTCCATATTTTTTTTTTTTTTTTTTTTTTCATAGAGGTCCTTTCATCCATCATCATTTCATTAACCTTAGCTTCATCATCATTCAGATTTCATTAGAGATGTAAGAAGAGATCAATTACGAACCTAACTTTTGTAGATGATCTTATGCTATTATCTTATGGGAGCCTTCAGTCTATGAGTGTACTACACAATGCACTATCATATTTTTATCTATTTCTGGGCTTAACATCAACTACTCTAAGAGTACACTTTTCTTTTGTCGAGTGGCCGGCCACATAAACTCAAGCTGACATTTCAAATCTTTTTGCATTGGAATTGGGATTGGTGTTATACCAATTAGGTATTTGGGAGTTCCCCTCATCACTACAAGTCTCAAAGCATATGATTGTAAGGCACTTTTTGACAAGATTACTAGCAGGATTATTCACTGGTCAAGCAAGGTAATCTTCTATGCAGGGAGAATTCAACTAATTTAGTTAATTCTTATTAACATGCAACAGGTTTTGGGCTAGTATGTTTATTTTGCCCAAGGGAGTGATAAATGAAATTAATAGTTTATGCAGGAGCTATTTATGGTTTGGTAATGACCTCAACAACAAGAAGGCCAAAGTTGTTTGGCTTAGTGTATACAGAACTAAGGAGTTGGGTGGGGCTAAGCATTCCAAATGTGGAGCTCTTAAATAGAGCCTCTATGATGGGACACTTGTGGAAGGTCATCACTAAGAGTAGGGACAACTCATGGGTCCAATGGATCACTGATCACCAGGTAAAAAATAAATGTATCTGGGAATTACCAATTCCACAAAAATGTTCTAACAACTAGAGGTGCCTTCTACAGCTCAGACTAGCATTTGGTGTGTGTCGTTCCAATGTACCAAATTGTGATAGAATGTGGCCAAGTTTAAATTTGTAAAATGCCACTACCACTTCCAACTAAAAATATAGTTAAAGTGAGTAGGGATCGTCCCAAGGGATCGGAGGTATATTTGTGTTAGAAATTAATGTCGGATTAGTAAGTCAAGTGATCAAAGATGGTTGGTAGTTGTTTAATTAAACTACAATGCAATTAAAGATTAATGCAAGTAACAAGTAATCTAGGAAGTAGGGAAAAGATATAGGAAAGAGTGCTTGGGACTTCAGAGTTCACCACTAAACTTGACTTCACTAAACACTAGCAATTGTACATTAATGGGGAAATTAAATTGTAACTTGTGTGTGTGGTGTGTGTGTGATATCAATTGAAACTTAGAATGGATAACAAATAAGTATAGATTGTCTAGCCAAATTTAATGAAAAGCACAACCTATCAAATGAGACCAATTTCCATTCAATAAAACCACAATTAATGCACACCCAAAAATATCTAGAGACATACACTCTTTGCATTCATAAGTATGGAACATCAAGAAACAAGAATAGATTGTCCACCTATCTAAAAATTTAAAGCAATAACACTACATCTAGGCTAGAGATATAAAAATTAAACTAATTAAACTAAGGGTGTGGCACAATTTATCAAGAAACAAGTGTGAACTATCAAATAAATCACTAGAGTGTTCAATTAAGTACTATGTTTTGATCATTACTAGATTAACATCATCAATACACATAGACATGCATTAATTCCATTAAATCTAGAGAAAAACACACGAATCATCCATTCTAGCATACATAGACATATGATTAGAGATAGATAATCAATTGGAAGCATTAAGATCTATACACATCAAGTAGAAACCACAAGATATATATATTAATCTAAGATTAAAACATTTGTTACAATTAAATCCCCCAAAATATACAAAAGACTAGGTCTAGGAAGCAAACTTAGGGGCTATCTCTAACCCCAAGTGAAGGATTTAGCCACTCATTGTAGTGGTCATGGAACCCTCAAGGGATAGCTTGGAGGATGGCATCATCATCTTCATCCTTGCTTTCTTCCCCCAAAACCCTAGTTCTAGAGAGCAAAAGATATATATTTTTATTTTTATTTTTTTTCTAATGAGTTCTCTATATTGTCTCTACAATAATGCTCAATAAATCAATTACATACTCCTTTAAGTAAGGACCAAGTTAGAATTACAGCTTCTGATTGGAGGAATTTCGCAGCTACACAAATTAGGTAGAAAACGGCGCTCTCGGGAATTAGACAGCTCACTGCCAGCAGCATTTTCGACCGATCGAAGATTTTCGATCGATCAAACACTTGGCTTCGATCGATCGAAGCTGAAGTGGCACAAAATATCTTCCAGGCTTTATCCCATTGGCTGAGCTGGCACCGACTTGATTTCGATCGATTGAAGATCACTTCGATCGATCTGGACTTCCCTTCGATCGATCGAAGTTCCCCTGGTGCATTTTTCTTGGCTTCTTTCCAACTTTGCTCCTTAGCTCCAAAAGTGGTTGAAATGGCTCTTGTTAGCCTGTTTGCACTTTATTCACCTGAAATAGGCAATAATATAAATAAGTATCTAAGACATGAAATATGATAAATGATTGGACTAAAATACCTTAGCTTAGGCGCTAAAATGCGTCACATTTGAGCGCTCATCAGCATTCATGAGGTTCATTAAAACAAAATTGGGGAATGGTGAGAACATTACCTTCTTGCACCACATTTGGATGTATGAAAGCCCTCTTTGCTGCGAATTCACATGTGAGCAGATTCAAGCTAGTGAAATTGCTCTCAATGCAAGAATGAGCAATTGGTTTTCATCATAATCTTGGAGCTTTCCAAGGAACATCACCTCATTGCTGCCAAATCTATAAGTTCCTCCCCTTCTTAGCTCTAGGCATTGATTTATACATTTGGAGGCCTTCCCTAAATGGTAAGTTTTCATTGAAATACATTATTGATGCATTAGCCCCCCTTGTAAATCCTGCTCCATGGTACCAGCTAGTTTGGAACTCCATGTCTATCCCAAGACACAGAGTTATACTGTGGCTGGCTATTGCAATGGGTGGGCGTTTGCCTATTTACCCAAAAGCTCAAGCTGTTGGGTAGTGCTGTATACCCACCCATTTATACCCAATCACTTTCCCATCTGGATCCCATGTGGGACAAATGACTATTGTTACATTCTTCCCCGTCTAAACTCGCAATGCCCTTGTTGCGGCTCGGCCCACCCTACTTACCCGAGCTGGCTCACCCGTACGCTTTCCGGGCCGGGTGCTTAGCGTGACACCAGATCAAGGATAAGGTCTGGCTCTGATACCAACTGCAACGGGTGGATGCTTGCCAATTTACCTAAAAGCTCCAGCTATTGGGCGGTGCTGCATATCCATCCATTTGTACCCAATTACTTTTCCATCCAGATCTGATGTGGGACAAATGACCCTTGTTATAGCTATCCTTAACAAATTATCCACACTTGACCACCACTCTATGGCATACAAACATATTCCAAATCACTGTACCTTGTGTCTCTCATTTGAGGAATCTATGAATCACCTCTTCTTCTCCAGCTCATTAACTGTTCCTATTTGGTCTTATATCCAAAATCAATGTGGATTTTACACTCGGGCTCAATGGTCATCAAAAGATATCTAAAATATCTAAAATGCCATAAATAAGTTGTCACTCTCAGTATCCATTTACCATATTTGGGCGGAAAGGAATTCTAGTGTCTTCAAGGATCTACCCTAATCACTAAAGTCGGTTCTTCTGAAAATCACAAATTCCATTAAGGAACGACTCTTACCGCTGTCAATCAAAGATATTGTGGTTGCTCAGCGTGCCTGTAATGTTTGGGACGTTCCTTCGTCCTTTATCCGTCCACCACCACGTCCTCCAGATCTTTCAATTTAAGCAGTTCTTGTTACTGCGTCTTGCCAGTCATGGCTATTTCATCGGAATTTGATATTTGTTTCAATGGCTGTTACTTCAACGGTTGTTCAAATGTTGTAGGGCTTTAGGCTTGAGGTGGATTGGATCGATAGCTTGGGTGGCCTATGTTTAGCTAGTTTTTGTTTGGGCCCTTGTTTGGGTTAGGATATTTTCTTCTTTATTAGCTATTCCCATTTGTACATTTCTTAAATCTATAAAAATTGCTTGAATTTTCAAAAAAGAAATTGCGTTTTCCCAATTTTGAATATTTCAGAATTTTTGTTAAAAGTCTAAATGGATTTGAATTAATTTTCTTTTTGTTATTTTATAAATTTTAGTAATTAGGTTTTTTGTCTTATTTTTACATAATTTTTTTTAGAAAGTTTGATTTTGAATAGTTTCCTTGTGCTACTAGTTTTCTTATGTTTTTAGGGTTTCTTATGTTATGGTTTTTATTTATAAATAAATGTAGTGCATGGCAGATCACTCATTCAATTATCAATAATATTTCAGAATTATCTGCCAGTTTTCTTTGACTTTGTGGATTCAAAGGTATCCTAGTTTATCATACTTTGTAGATTCAAAGTAACCCTTGTTCCTCGTAAATGATTCACACATTTAACTACGTCATTGACAGGGAAGATAAGTAAAATTATGAAACTAAGAAGAGATTTATGTTGGATATTGACAAACTTCAGGAGACATACGTAATTAGAATTTACCCAATGACAAAAGCATTAAGCTATATGATATGGACAATTTACTTGATGAACAATCGAATGTTAGATATAAAAAAGTTACAACATGTACTGAAATTAAATTTAATGTTGTGAATCAAAGTTTCTCAACCAACTACTTGTATTGAGTTAAGTCACATAAAGTGTGAGTGAGAGCGAGAGAGTGAAAATGACAAATTAAAATTAATTTACAAATTATGGAAATGGGATCGATAGCTCGCTCGGAGCGTGAAAGCGGCATCCATTGAGAAGGATTGTGTGACTTATGTATTGAGAATTAATTTTTCTTTTTTGGTGATGAAATCTTAGCTATTAGTGTTCATTGCCAAGTCAAAGGAAGAAATTCCAAAAGAGGGGAGGTCTCTCATATTTCAAATTCTGATGTCTAAGTTTAATAGAACAAAGGACAATACTTGCCTACTCACTGGTGGATATGTGATCTTTACTGACCACTGATTTGGTCCAATCACAAATGCACACCTTGCCTGTGATTATAAAAAGGGGAAAGTAATGCATGTCTTGTTCACTAAATATTTTTACTTCCTGATTTCTACTGTCAATTCCTAAGAACGTAAAGTAACATAATTTTACTTTTCAACTTAAAAAAATTAATTCATCTTTTAATAAAAAAAAGAGAAAATGAGGATTTGTTACTTTCTCTATTTTTTACACTGTAGACAAGAAGCAATTTCTGTCACTGTAGCCCTCTTCTTCTGCTCACCCATTATTCTCATTTTACTTTCTGTTTCACCTTAAGAAATCAGAATCATTATTTTACTTTATTAGAAGTAAAAGTGGGAATTAATTCCTATTAGTGAACAGGTAAGCAATGTATGCATTTTTATTTAGACTACATTAGATCGCTAGAAATCACCTACTCACCGATGAGTAGACAAGTATTACCCAAAACAAAACAAAAACTGCTACCAATCAGCCACAAGACAAGTCATGGCAATTGTGATAAATTGTAAGGTAGACAATAAATATATGTTAATAAGCAATAAATTAGTTTTTGCTCTTGAATTCTATCTTTCACAATAAATTAATATATGGTGTCCAACTGCGCTAACCTAGAATCCACAAAGGATGGGGACTAATCCCATCAACTATAGCCAAATAATAAAAATAAAATAATTAATAAATTGGTTTTGCTCTTGGATTCCATCTTTCACAATAAATAAATGAATAAATAGAAAGTGTGGACTTAATCCCATCAGCTACAGCCAATTCATGGAGGAGTTATCGAAACTATGTTCACCTTAATTAATTGTTATGTTTATTGTATTTAATTTGATCAATTTTTAGGATGGGGACTAATCCCATCAACTATAGCCAAATAATAAAAATAAAATAATTAATAAATTGGTTTTGCTCTTGGATTCCATCTTTCACAATAAATAAATGAATAAATAGAAAGTGTGGACTTAATCCCATCAGCTACAGCCAATTCATGGAGGAGTTATCAAAACTATGTTCACCTTAATTAATTGTTATGTTTATTGTATTTAATTTGATCAATTTTTAGATTTTTATGCACCTTCCAAAACTAAGATATTTTATAGTTCTTATTTACACACATGCATGCATTTAAGCTTTGAAAATATCTCAACAACATTAAGGTATTTACCAGTGCTTATTTACACACGTGCAGGCTTGAGCCTTAGGCGGCAGGTGCTTATTTACACACGTGTAGGCTTGAGCCTTAGGCGGCCGCCTAAGGCCCGGCCAATAAAAAAATTCTAAAATATTATATTTGCCTTATATTGTAATTGTTTCATAATTAAATAATAATTTTAAAGAATTTATCTCCTAAAATAACTTCTTTGTTTTTTTTTTTTTTTCATTAAACTTTAACCAAGAAAAATTATTTATCTCCTAAAATATCTCATTTTTTTTCACAATTTATCTCTCTTCCTTATTTAGTAAACCAAACCCTAACCATTACACACATGGGCCCAAATATTTATATTCTAAAATAATATTTTTTTTTCTTTATCTATCTTATACACTTTATTTATTTATTTATTTTATTTTTATTTTTTTATACAAGTATATATATATATATTTTTACACCAGCACTATATATATTTTTTCGGTAAGTTGTGTGATAATAAATATTTAGCGGTTGTATAGGGAAGTAAAGAAACTTTTCATACTCTCTTTTTCTATATTTATTTTATTTATTTATATATTTTTTCTTATTCATAATCTTCATGTACATTCTCTTCTCTCTCAGCAAACTCAACAAGTTACAATGCCTTCTCAGTCCTCTCTCATTACAACTTTACAATTTTCTTTCTTCTCGACTCAATATTCATTAGTCTCAAATCTCAAATTGAACGCACTTTTCTTTTATTGAAGAATTTACAGCAGCATCGAATTGAGGTTTTCTAAATCAGGTTATATTGTTCTTTTTCATTAATTATTTTTTAGTTTTACTAACTTTTGTTATTATAAATTTGTATATATCTATATTTTTCATATATTTGTTTGTGAGTTGTGAGTCTTGTGACTATTTTTATTCATATTTTTTAATATGCATGCTAGAAAGTATGAATTTGGATTTGAAAAAATTAAAAAAAGAAGAAGAAAAGAATAGATAAACTAATTCAATCTCAAAAGGGAGCTATTGATAAATTTGTTATAATTAATAACCGAAATTAAAGTTCATAAAATCATATCTACGATTAACTATGTCACAAGAAAGATTAAATGAATTGGTTATATTGTCTATTGAAATATATATTTCAACCACACTTTGATATAAAAATTTAATTAGTAAGTTTGCATCCCAAGAAGTAAGAAGAATGATTTTTAATTAATTATTATTTAATAATTAATATATTAAATATTAAGATATGAAATGATTACCTTTTGTTTTTCGGCCTAACGCGAATTACATCCAGCCGCCTTTAAAAAACGTGTATAGAGTCAAAGTCGTGCTTTCATGTGCCGGCTTAATTTTTTGGAAAGTGAAATTGGACAAAAAGTTTTACCTACCATTTTTTGACTTTTCTTCTAAAACGACATCAAATGTAATGCATGACTTTCATGTGAATGTTTGTTGGTCTGTATCGACATGAACTACTTTTAATTATGTTGCACCTTTTTGATTTCTTATTTACATATTCTGGTAAGTGTCTTTTCTTTTGATTTTATTTAATTAATAAATTAGCAAGTTGATGATATCGAGCAATTAGGATGTTAAAATAGCCAGTTCATGTCCTTGTTCAACCCATGAATAATGATGAAAACATTCCCCCCTGTGTGTAATATATATATATATATATATATATAAAAGACGCAGTCAGAATTTTATTTCAAATGGGACATAATGCACTTGTTAAAATAATAATAATAATAAATATGACAAATAGGAGGTATAATTTTTTTAAATAAAAAAGACAAATAAGAAAAAAAATAGTTGTAAAATAATATGTTAAATAAATATTGTAAAAAAATATAGTTACCAATATAAGAATCAAAATATTAATTAATAATTTTTTAATTAAATACAATCACAAATGTTATCCATAAAAATAAATAAGTTTAAAAAATTAAAAAAATACATAATTATACATAAGTGAAAAAAGAAATTTTTTGAAAAAGGAAACAAAAATTAGAAAAAGTAAAAATATATTGTATACTTGAAGAAGGGATATTTGTAACCTTTTTTTTTTCAAAAGAAAATTAGAAGAATTTGAAAATTTGAGGGGGGGGGGGGGGCACTATTTAAAATTGCTATGTAAGTATATGTATATACCAAAAATATGTACCTATGTATAGTAAGTTGGAGCAAAGTGAGAGGGGGGGGGGGGGGGGGGATACGTACCACCTCTGGGCCTTAATTGGCTCCGTCCCTAATATAACATTTGCATTTTTCAATAGAAATTTATTAAATTATAATATTTCTTTTACTGCACATGAGCTAAATGCATGGTTATTTTTTATTTTGTAATAATCTTAAATGGCGACTCATTGATTAATATAATAATTAATATAGAATTTGGACTTATAAGAGTAGAATAAAATTTTGAATATGCTAATAGAAATTTTATTTTATTTTATTTAAGGTAAGAAGTGTTAGATGTTAGATTAATATACGTAAAGGGTCTTTAAGACGCAGGAGAGGCACTTTAAGACACAGGAGAGGCACTAAATTCTTTCATTCACCTGACATTTGATTTAGTGTAGAATAATAGATAGTATTGATAGGCTCACTAATATAGTGAACCTAAAAACGTAAGTGGTCTGCTTGAATGTATCTTAAAATTTTTTACCTTTTATTTGGTTCATCGTTTCAAAAAGACATTTTTTCTAATCATAATTATCATTATGGAAGTTGAAAAAAAAAAAATTATCCTCAAATAAATTTTAATATAGTTATCAGTTTTTATTACATATATAATTAAAAAATTAAATTAAAGATACTTACTCATTACATATAAACAATATACATTTAATTTTTTAAACTTTAGAATTTGCATTAAATTTTCACAAATATGTATACATATATATATATATATATATATATTTACATATCAACAAATGAGTATTCAATCTTTATTGACAAAAAGAAAAAAAAAATGGGTATTTTCTACATATAAGGGGTGTGATATGGACGATAAGCATTCTAGGTGTTTTTTGCATTTAACCCATATATATATATATACACACACACACACACATACCCTAGTAAAACACACTTGCGATGCACGTGATGAAAATTTATTTTATAATTTTAATTAAAAAATTTTATCAAAATAAATTCACTTTTTCAAATAATTGATTAGTAACTTTCTTGAGTAATTAAAATTTTAAATATTTATGAAGCAAAAAATAGTGTCAAGATTAAAATTTTAAAGTAAAAAAACCTCAAGTTTAAGGGATTACAATTATTTGTATAATGATGAGCACTGAAAAGTGCGCATTTAAACCCGTTAAGCTTAAGCATTCTAGTACCTTTATCTATCTTACTTTGCCGTTTTAGACTTATTACGTGTTATTTATATTTTCAGGCACTAATCCCAAAATTGAGCTATCTCAGCCAAATAAGAGCTTAATTGAAGCAATCCTGAGATAAACCAAAGGAGAGAGCAAAGTGGAGAAAGAAATGAGCAAAAAGGAATTAAGTTGTGCAGCTGAAAAGTTCGATCGATCCAACTTAGAGTTCGATCGATCGAACATCTATGATCGATCACAGTACTTCTCGATAGATCCAACCTTGGCCTTTGCTGAAATTCCAAGTTCGATCGATCCAACATCACCGTCGATCGATCGAACCCTATTTTGTCCTATTCAAATGATTGATCTTATCCACAACTGTACGCCTACCAACCACTTTTGTCCTTTTCCGCATAAATATCTTCGAAATATCTCAGCCTTGTCCTTATCCGGAGGAGTCAGACCACTTCAATCGATCCAAGATGCAGTTCGATCGATCGAACCCATCTTCGATCGATCCAAGTTAAGGTTCGATCGATCGAACTTCCTCCAGCGAGAAAAAGTTAAAGTCCAGCTCATTTATTCCGTCCTTCATCCAATCATTGGAGAATATGCCTTGCACGACCACAGCTCATCATAGGCTGTATTTGACCTACCTATATAAGGAATATGATACACTTTTTTGGAGAGGAGTCTAGAGTCTCTTGTCACACATTGAAAATCATCTTGGAGGCTATTCTTGGAGAGGAAGAAGGGAGGAAGCTAGAGCACCATTGGAGGAGATCTTCACCAACAAGGAGCAGCCATGGAGTTAGCCCTTGAGGGTTGGATCATCACTACCATAAGTGGCTAGACATCCTCTTGGGACTAGAGTTAGCCCCAAGCATGCTTTCTATACTCTAATCTTGTGTATTATTGAGGGATTAGTGTTGTATGATACATCTTGATATTCATGTATATATAAATCTTGATTATTTCATGGTTTGTATGGTTTAATGCTTCCAATTAACTATTCTATTCTACCCATATGTCTATGTATGCTGGAGTAGGATATTCATGTGCTTATTTCTAGATTTAGTGTTTTTGATGCATGTTTATGTGTATTGATGCTATAGATCTAGAGATTATCAAGATGATATGCTTAATGAATTCTATTTTGGTTCATTTGATGGTTTATGCCTATTCTTGATGGTTTATGCCTCTCCCCTAGTCTAGATAGCTTTATTTTCATGCTAGTAGTGTAAATTTAGTGTAGTGGTTGTGTAATGTTAGATGGGAGGACAATCTACTCTTGATGTTTGATGTTCCATGCTTGTGAGTCCAAATGACATATTCCTCTAATATTGTGTTGTATGTGGATTGTGAGCTTAATGAAGGATTAATGACTAGTTATGATATGTTGTATCTTTCACATGTGTTTAGACAATTTATTCCTCTCCCAATAAATATTTTGTACCTCTCACATGATGTTTAGATAATGCATGTTTAACTAAGTCATCCTTATGAATTGCTTGGACTATGAGCTTAATGAAAGATTTAATGACTTGATTTGATATTTTGTTCTCTTCACATGATGTCTAGACAATATATTCCTCTACCAATAGATATATTGTGGCCTCACACATGTTGATTGAGACAATTTGCACTTGTTGAGTCACCCTTACCAATTGAATGTCTTTTACACACACAACATTGTTGCAACACATTCATTTCCCTAATTAGTCACTTGATTATGGTTTGGAATAGTATTGTTTGGTGGTAATCTCTACACCCCAAGACCTTTCCTTCTTACTTACTCTTTATCTTATTGCATTTTAATTAATTCTTTTCTAGAAGTAATCAACCAACCCAATTCTCTTTTGCAATCATTTGGTACGCTAGAGTCGAAGTTGAAATTCTAACACGTATAATCCCTTGGGACGATCCCTACTCACTCTTGCTACGTTAGTAGTAGTGTTGGTAGTGGTTTTTATAAATTTAAATTTGACATAAAAGGCTTTTCATGAACCACACATTCACTACATTCAGTTTGGCGTATTGGAACGGCCGTCGTCAGATTTTGGGGCCGTTGCCGGGGATTAACGGTTTTGTTGGAATTAAACTAGACAATAATGTTCATTAGATTGCTTCTATTTTTATTTTATTTTCCATTGTATATTCTTTTCTCTTGATTCTCATTATTATTTGTTCAATTAAGTACTTGACTACAAGGAAGGCGAACTTTGGAACTTAAAGCAATCATTGAAGCTTAAAAGCTAAATTTGGAGTTGAAGTGTTAAAGGACCATTGTGAGCAATTCTTGGCACTCTTGTATTTTAATTGTTTCACTTCTTTGTATGCTTATGATAGCCCTTGTTGAGGCTCATTTTATTGCTAAATTTTTGTCCAAGCATAGGCCCTTGTTGAGGCCAATTTTTTCTTGCATTTGGGTTTTAATTGTAAATGGAGGAATTGTTTGATCCAAGTTTGTGGGGGAATTACATCCCTTTACCTTATGCTCCTCCATCACATTTTAATCATTATGAGATTGAGTCCAATTCATTTCATGCATCATCTTATTATGGACTTGATCACTCATTTAATCCTTCTTGTGACTATTACCCTCCCCCACCATTTTATGATGAATCAATTCCACCACCTTCTAAGTACTCACCCGGATTTGAAGAAAAAGTGTTAGCTTTACTTGATGTGCATATTTCACACACTTCACTTATTATTTCTCATTCTCAAACTTTAGCCAACTTAGAAGCTCAAGTTGAGCAAATTGCAAGTACTCTTTCTCATCAAGAGGAGGAGGAAGAGGCAAATGAAAAAATGGCAAGAACTTCAATGAATATAGATGAGGATGATGAGAGTGAGAAGAATGAAACAAGTGAGCTAATGCCTAGCACTCTATCTTGTATAGAGGAGGAAGTGGTAAGTGAGTTAGTGGCTAATCCAATAGAACATAACATGATTAATGAGGACTTTCCTTGTTTTGATTATGATTTTATCTCGGACATGGCTACTCTAGAGAGTGAGGAGATGTTGACCACACTTGAGGTAGGAGAGAAGGAGGAGGAACTTGTTAAAGAGGGCCTTCCTTCTATTATCTCTAATGACCCTCTTGAGGAGTGCCTTTTGGAAATGTATAAAAATTGTGGTTTTGACTTTAAAAGCTCTAAAAATGAAATAAACTCTCTAATGGACTCCTTAGCTTACTTAGAAGGTGAGGAAATGGTAATTTATGAGGAGGAGAAGAGGGATGAAGAGAGGGTGTTAATCCAAATGAGTCTTTGAAAGACAATGCCTCACCAATTATCAATATGGATGATCATTTGAATGTGTTTCAAGAACACAACAAAGAGGCAAGCCTAACCATGATTGATTTTGTTTTCAAGACCGTGGATGAAAGGAACAATATCATCTCTTTTATTTCTTTTTAAGTCATTCATTTGGAGGATGATTTCATTGTCATAAGTGGGACATTAAATGAGAAAAGTGAAAAGAGGGTCAATAAGGATGTTTCATATCCAGTTTTTGATTCATTTGATTAGTGAGTTGACCTAACGTCTTGCTAGAGACGTTAAACACTAGTATTCGTAGAGTGTCACAACTCTATTCCTCCCTCATTTCTTTTTATTTTTCATTCTTGTGTACATTCTCCCATCTATTTTTCAAATTTTCATTTTTGTTACCATCATTAGGGCTTAGCATAGGATTTTCTGCACTTTCAGTTCAAAATTAGGCATTTGGTGCCAGTTCGATCGATCACAAGAGCACCTTCGATCGATCGAATTGTTCTTCGATCGATCCAACTATGGATTCGATCGATCAAACTCCACTTGAGTCCCAGCACTTAGAAAAAATTTTGAGCTTTCATCAATTTTGAAAGTGCATGCTCTCAAGATCTCCAAATTTTCAAAAGTTCGATCGATCGTAAACCATTTTGATCGATTGAACTACCTTTCGATCGATCCAACATGTGGTTCGATCGATCATGAGTCCCAACACTTAGAAAATTTTTGGCCCTGCATCCAAATTCCAAAATGCATGCTCTCGGGATCTCCAAAATTTTACATGTTCGATCGATCGAATTTCATCTCGGATCGATCACAGCTATGTTCGATCGATCGAACTTCATCTTCGATCGATCACAACTTTGCCCCTTTGACCCTTTCACTTTTTGACTTTTTCCTATTTCTATTTTTATTTTATTTTATTTTTTTATTTTATTTTATTTCATTTAGTTACCTCTCTCTCTTGACTAAAAAAAAAAAAAAAGAAGTTTTTGGAAATTTGTTAAAAATACAAAAATATTTTTGTTAATTTTATTTTATTTTCAAAAATTCTAAAAAGATTTTTATTTTATTTTCATTTTTACTTTTATTTCTAAACTTTATTTTTATTTTTATTTCAAATATTTAAAATAAAAAAAAAATCAAATCCCAAAAACATTTTTCTTTTATTTTATTTTATTTCCTTTTATCTTATTTCCATAAATCCAAAAATATTTTGTTTAACTTTAATTTTTAATTCTTCTAACTTATCAAAAAAAAAAAAAAAAAAATCTTTGCATTCCTTATTTTCTTACATTTTTATTTACTTGCCTTTTTATTTTTATTTGTGTACATATTTGTTTTGTTTAAAAAAATAAAAAAAAAAAGACGGTTTTTCAAAGAAGCATTCCGTCTTGCTAGAGACGTTAAACTTAGCACCCATTATGCATATGTCTTACATTTTTTCATTTTTCTCTGCATGTTTTCACATATATATAAAAAAAAATAATTAAAAAAAAAATGAAAAAAAAAGTAAGAAAATTTTGTATATACTTGCATTGTACATATTATTTCCATTTTTTTGCATTGTACATATTCTTTCCATTTGTTTTACATTGTACATATTCCTTTTTCATTTCTTGCATTGTAAATATTCTTTCATTACATTTTGCCTTATTTATTTTTCTTTTTGTATTTTGTTCATGTATTTTATTCTTTGTTTTTCTTACATTTTGTATATACTTGCTTTCATTAAATGAAAAATATAAAAAGATCACCATTGTGCCCTTATGTATAGTCATGCATACTTTATGATTTATTTTGGGTTTGATCTCATATCTTTTACATCTTGTGTTATATTGCTTTGGAATGCATGATTTGATTATTCCTAACCCATTTGATATTTGATGTGAGTTTGCTAGTGTGGTTATTCAAGTAGGTTGTTGATTCTAAGTTTGGGGGAGACGTCTTTCGAATTGGATCATGACTGGGCTTCATGTCTACACCACCATGGTATACTCTTTCCACTTTTTTTTTTTTTTTCCATTGTTCTCATTGCACATTGAGGACAATGTGTGGTTTAAGTTTGGGGGTAAGGTGTCTTGTTGCATTCTACTTAAGATTTGAGCTTTAAATGCATGATTGAGATTTGAGATTGATGTTAGCTATGATTTTAATCTTTTGAGGACTATATTGCTTAAAATTTAAAAATTGCTTGACTTAAGAATCCAATACTCCTTGTATGCCTTGAGGATGCCATTTAGGAGTAAATTTTTCAAAAGATTGATATCTTGCTTGCATTTGTGGTCCACATCATCCTGAATTTGTGATTGTTTTGAGATTCATTTTAGGATTCTACACTAGCACCGGTGCACACTAGCATTCATTTGTGGGGTACATGCTTTGTTGATTATTGAATTGGTTATATCCCAATTGGGCTAGTAGTGCATTGAAAGCTTTCATTCTTGATAAAGGTGGATAACAACCCCTTTTCATTGAGTAGCCGGGATTCTTGCCTCATTAAGAAGTGAACTTCTCGCGCCGAAAGGTGGAGGGCCCAAACTCTAGGTTAATAATTGAAAAAAAAAAATAATAATAATTGAAAAAAAAAAAAGAGAAAAAGTTGCAAAAGCAATAAAAGTGAGGACTTCTCCCAAAAGGCGAGAAGTGAGAAATGATTAGATGGTTGTTGTCTTGATTTGTAGCCTAGTTAATTTGAGTTTATAAGTCCGTAGGGGTGTCTTAACACCTAATGCCCTAAAGCCATCTGGTTTGGGAGTCATTGACCTAAAGCTCGCTACATGAATCTTCTAGAAAGCTTAAGAGATCAACACATTGCACAATATTTCCATCTTTGATCCTCAATAAAAAAAAAAGAAAAAAAAAAGAAGAAGAAAATGAGTGAAAAGAATAAGCGCACCTAAAACAATAATGCTTTAATAAAAGGTCCACTCTCTTATCTTGATGATCGGTACTAGATTTGTGTGCTAGTTTGAGGGTAAGGATGTGATTACTTCTCTAGTTGGCTAAGATAGCAACACACTTGATGCCGGACCTCTCACATGGATTTAAGACTTGTTTCGATTTTCATGATCATTTTCTTGATGTGTGGAGGACCATACTTGCTTGTTTGATGTTAAGATTTTGGGAGATTGCTTGGAAATGGTTGAAAAATTGCATACTTGAGGTAGTTTTCTCCTAATGCTTGTTTGCAATATTGGTGCCTCTTTTGAAAGAATGAGCTTAATGTTTGTGGGTACCATTTCTGGAAACCCTCACGAGACTTCACTCGTCCACTAGGGGTAACCTAGGGGTTTAAAAGTCTTGTTGCATATGTTAAATGCAATCGTGTTCCCTACGAAAGTGGCGCTATCATTTTATTGTTTTCTAGTTCATAGTTGTTTAGTTGTTCATTTCATTCCTTTACTTCTTAGTTCATTGCTAGGGACTAGCAATATTTAAGTTTGGGGGTGTGATGAGCACTGAAAAGTGCGCATTTAAACCTGTTAAGCTTAAGCATTCTAGTACCTTTATCTATCTTACTTTGCCGTTTTAGACTTATTACGTGTTATTTATATTTTCAGGCACTAATCCCAAAATTGAGCTATCTCAGCCAAATAAGAGCTTAATTGAAGCAATCCTGAGATAAACCAAAGGAGAGAGCAAAGTGGAGAAAGAAAGGAGTAAAAAGGAATTAAGTTGTGCAGCTGAAAACTTCGATCGATCCAACTTAGAGTTCGATCGATCGAACATCTATGATCGATCACAGTACTTCTCGATAGATCCAATCTTGGCCTTTGCTGAAATTCCAAGTTCGATCGATCCAACATCACCGTCGATCGATCGAACCCTATTTTGTCCTATTCAAATGATTGATCTTATCCACAGATGTACACCTACCAACCACTTTTGTCCTTTTCCGCATAAATATCTTCGAAATATCTCAGCCTTGTCCTTATCCGGAGGAGTCAGACCACTTCGATCAATCCAAGATGCAGTTCGATCGATCGAACCCATCTTCGATCGATCCAAGTTAAGGTTCGATCGATCGAACTTCCTCCAGCGAGAAAAAGTTAAAGTCCAGCTCATTTATTCCGTCCTTCATCCAATCATTGGAGAATATGCCTTGCACGACCACAGCTCATCATAGGGTGTATTTGACCTACCTATATAAGGAATATGATACACTTTTTTGGAGAGGAGTCTAGAGTCTCTTGTCACACATTGAAAATCATCTTGGAGGCTATTCTTGGGGAGGAAGAAGGGAGGAAGCTAGAGCACCATTGGAGGAGATCTTCACCAACAAGGAGCAGCCATAGAGTTAGCCCTTGAGGGTTGGATCATCACTACCATGAGTGGCTAGACATCCTCTTGGGACTAGAGTTAGCCCCAAGCATGCTTTCTATACTCTAATCTTGTGTATTATTGAGGGATTAGTGTTGTATGATACATCTTGATATTCATGTATATATAAATCTTAATTATTTCATGGTTTGTATGGTTTAATGCTTCCAATTAACTATTCTATTCTACCCATATGTCTATGTATGCTGGAGTAGGATATTCATGTGCTTATCTTTAGATTTAGTGTTTTTGATGCATGTCTATGTGTATTGATGCTATAGATCTAGAGATTATCAAGATGATATGCTTAATGAATTCTATTTTGATTCATTTGATGGTTCATGCCTATTCTTGATGGTTTGTGCCTCTTCCCTAGTCTAGATAGCTTTATTTTCATGCTAGTAGTGTAGATTTAGTGTAGTGGTAGTGTAATATTAGATGGGAGGACAATCTACTCTTGATGTTTGATGTTCCATGCTTGTGAGTCCAAATGGCATATTCCTCTAATATTGTGTTGTATGTGGATTGTGAGCTTAATGAAGGATTAATGACTAGTTATGATATGTTGTATCTTTCACATATGTTTAGACAATTTATTCCTCTCCCAATAGATATTTTGTACCTCTCACATGATGTTTAGATAATGCATGTTTAACTAAGTCATCCTTATGGATTGCTTGGACTATGAGCTTAATGAAAGATTTAATGACTTGATTTGATATTTTGTTCTTTTCACATGATGTCTAGACAATATATTCCTCTACCAATAGATGTATTGTGGCCTCACACATGTTGATTGAGACAATTTGCACTTGTTGAGTCACCCTTACCAATTGAATGTCTTTTACACACACAACATTGTTGCAACACATTCATTTCCCTCATTAGTCACTTGATTATGGTTTGGAATAGTATTGTTTGATGGTGATCTCTACACCCCAAGACCTTTCCTTCTTACTTACTCTTTATCTTATTGCATTTTAATTAATTCTTTTCTAGAAGTAATCAATCAACCCAATTCTCTTTTGCAATCATTTGGTACGCTAGAGTTGAAGTTGAAATTCCAACACGTATAATCCCTTGGGACGATCCCTACTCACTCTTGCTACGTTAGTAGTAGTGTTGGTAGTGGTTTTTATAAATTTAAATTTGACATAAAAAGCTTTTCTTGAACCACACATTCACTACATTCAGTTTGGCGTATTGGAACGGCCGTCGTCATATAATATGTATATAATTAGAGAATGAAATATATAATATTTAAAAACTTATAGAGAAGGAAATATATAATATTACAAAATTTATTTGTTTAATTAATAAATTTCTAACATGACATAATTAAACAAATACAAAAAAATAAAAAATAAAAATAAATCTACATGATTAATGCAATTTAAAGGATAAAACATAATTAAACAAACACAAAAAAAAAAATAATAATAATAAATAAATCACCATGATTAATGCAATTCAAAAAATAATGTACTTGTAATAAAACAAATAATTTTGAACCATGCTACAAAACAGATCAATCAAAATAAATTAAGATGTTTTTTCAAAAATAAATGGAATCAACCAAATATATATATATATATATATATATATATATATATATGCAATTCAAAGAAATTATTGCCAAAGTTGAAAGAAAATATAATATACCTCTTATTTTATTATTTGGTAAATTCTTTGATTATTTTATCTATAAAAGATTTGAAACATCTTGATTGAATTTTAATTAAATAATCACCTATTTTATTTTAATTGCTAATTTATTTAATGATTTGAAACATCTTGACATAATTTCAATTAAACAATTACTTATTTAATTTTAATTGATAATTTATTCTATTATTTGGTAAATTAAGTTATTAAATAATTACCTATTTTATTTTAATAGGTAACTTATTTATTTTAATTGGTAACTTATATGATTTATTTTAATTGCTAGCTTATTTTATTATTTGATAAATTATTTTATTATTTTATCTGTTGCCCAAGTAATGACCCTAGAGGGGGGGTGAATAGGGTCATTGGCAAATTATGGAACTTTTTCGATTTAGCTTCTCTAAGATCATTTTATTTGTCTCTATACTTTAGAGCTAAATATGGTTCATTGTGATTGAATGCTTTTCTAGTGAGTTGTAATGTAGATACCACTTAATATTTGGAATGTAAAACAATGAGCTTGCTACACATGAGAAGATTGCTTTTAGCAAATGACAAATTCATTTTATACATTGAATCATGCTAATTAGTCATGCAACTAAGTGTGATCATCATTGATTCAAATAAATAAATTCCTTTAAGCTTCAATGCATTCAATTCAACTAATTATTTAGAATTAGCATTTGCATAATATTGAAATGGTTAATATTCAATGCAAATGTTATGAAAATATTATCATAGAGCTTATAACAAATTTATCAAACACTTGGTGTGCATATAAATTCTAAAGGTGAATGATGTGTTGAATATGCATTTTGTTAAACACTTGGTATACAACATCATTTTAGCTATATGAATCAAATATAGAGTATATGGTTTAAGCTAAAATCAATCACTCATTAAACTTAATCCAAGCATTCATCCAATCCTCCTCATACAATCAATTAAGCTTCACATACTAGTTAATTGATTTATATAACTATTCTACTCAAAATAAACTAAACATTTGATATATGAAGATTGAGTAAATAAATATGCAATCAAATGTAAAGAGAGTAGAGATTAGAGCGTAGAGAAAATGCAACCAAGGGACACACGATGTACATGGTTCGGCACAATCTCGGCCTACGTTCATGCCTTGAGAAAACCTCTCAAGGATTTCACTATGGCTCCTCCTTACGGGTGGAGAGCAAACCTTTACATGTTCTTGCTTGCGGGTGAAGAACTGACCTTGTAATGAAGTCATCTCGCTTCTTCTTCTTTTGACGGCTAAGAAGGAACTATTGCTCACTCTTATAGGTAGAGAGCTCTACCAAATCCTCTCATTTGAGAGACACCTTTTTTCTTTTATGGGTTGAGAAAGAGAACCCTTACAATAGCTTAAACAAGCTTTCCCTTGCCAAGAGCACCTCTTGGTCTTTTTCTCTCAAGAATGGATATATAATGAAGCTTACAATGAATGTCTCTCAAATAGACAAATATACAAATCAAAGCTCTCATACTTAGAGTTACAATTGAAATAATCAAATGAAAGCTCAACTCTAAGTTTGCAAGATGAATCACATGAATGATATGCAATGTATTTCAATGGTGATTCCTTGTGTGGACATCTAGAGCAAAAGCTCCACAAGGAGAGGGAGGAACTAGAACAAAAGCTCTGTAGAAGTTCCTTTTAAGAGCCTCAACCCGAAACCAGAAAACCCCAACTCTATTTATAGAGTTTCTGGTGCATTTGATATACAATAGAGCTGTTGGGCACACAGTTCTAGGTGAAATAGCCGTTTGAATTTGAATTCGCGCTGGTTTGGTAGACTGAAATGAAACACTACTGAGGTTCGGTCGACCGAAACTGTTTAAGGTTGGCCATCATACTTATTTCGGTAGACCAAAGGATTCTTGCTTTTAGTTCGGTCAACCGAAACTGCTTCTTCCATTATTCAAAACCATTCTGTGAGAATCGGACGAGTCGATGCATTTGGCTCCTTACTTTCGGTCGTCTAAAACTCTTAGAGCAACATTTCATTTTCTTAGTTTGGTACCGAAATAGAACTGCTGCTTCTGAATTTTGTTCTAAGTTAACAGAAGAAACAGTCTGTGTGCAGGTGTTCTAAGTTAACAGAAGAAACAGTCTATGTACAGGACACCTGCACATACCTTATAGTAAATGTTTTACTTTAATTTATATGTCCATTTACTTTAAGTTTACAATGTAAATAAGGAAGTACCCCCCATTTGGATTCAATAAAAAATACTAGAAAATTGAAATACAACTAAATCAAAATGTAGAAATTTAGTTTTAGTACAAATTTGGATTTCTGACAGTTTTGATAAAAATGAATCTGTATGTAGACCAATGTAGACTTGGTCAAGAATTCTGATAAAATCAGTTTACGCTAGTTAAAGTATAAAGAATTTTTACTGGGAAAAATTATTTGGAAATAATCATTATTTCAAAAATCCATTTTTCACACTTAGCCAAAAACACAGTTTTTCATGACGCGCATTCTGGGTCATAATGTCCGTTACCAACTCATGGTAATGAAGGCTTCTCATGCCTTAATTGTTGACCAATATGAATTATACGATTGATGTGCATGGTCTTAGCATTTCTAGCACAAGTGAAGAGTTCTTTTAAAGCTTTTGCAAGCTTGAACTAACTCTCTCTTTAGCAATGACTTTATCTACAATTATATATGAATGAAGTGCATAGTCTATTGCTAATGGATATAGGAGCATATGAATGATGATATGATATGCATGGTTTTATAGAGATGAGCTTTTAAATGAAATTACTTCAACAATAACTTTACAATTTAAGCTAGCACTCACCAAGCTATCTACCACTTTCTTCAAGCTTTGTTCATGATCTTTTAGGCTTTGAGGTACTCTTACTTTCTTCCTTTCTTTAAATTGCTTTCTTAATCATTGATGTCCAAGTTGTCTTTGGATGGACTTTGCATTTGGTTCCTTGCAACTTCGTGCTTTCTTTGTCTTATTTGTTATCCATAGATGTGATCTTGAGTAATGGAATTCTTGGAATGGTCTTTATGATTTTCATTGAGGTTCTTCTTTGAATATGAATCATCTACAACACTCAATGTGAACATTAGTCAATAAACACCATTAATGGTTTGTTATCATCAAAACACCTAGATTATCCTTAGATGAAATTCTTAAGGTCAACAATTTCCCCTTTTTTGATAATGACAAAACATTGATGTGTTCATAAGCAAGTAGAGTAGCATTTGAAAAATGCTCCCCCTATCAAAGTGCATTCAATGAACATAATATTATAAAATAGCATGCTTGATTTATCATTAGCTATTTTAAGCATAAACATGCATTTAAGATCATTTTACTCTTCAAGAGATTTCTACAGATCTCCCCTTATCAACATGCTTCTATCAAAGGATATGATAACATAATGGAATATAACATGAAGCATTTGATCCAATAACTAGAGGCATCTTCCCCCTTGATATGAAACAACATAGCATTTTACACATCACACTTTTCTCCACCTTTGTCATCTCAAAAAGGTGGGAGGCCCTAAACAACATCTTTAAGCATTTATCATTAAGTATAGTGAAGTGATGGCATCAAGAATTGGCAACATAGTGATAATGACTATAATATACTTTAAAATGCAACATATAAGCAATTATATCATAAGATACCAATTTCATTGATTGCATGAGTTCAATAGATCGGGAAGGTTCATGGCATATACAAAAGTATGCATAAGACATAAACCAAGGATGAAATATAAACTCAATTAGGCAAAAGTATACAAAAATATACATAATAATGCGTAACTAAATAAAAATGAAGCATGGACTAGAATGAACCAAAAGGAAAAAACCTTGTAAGGCAAGTCTAGGAATTTAAGTGTGCTTCAATCCTAATAGAGTTTTCCCATTTGATATCTTCAAGAAGGAGGGAAAATCATCAAAATCATGAAAGCTCATAAGTATGAATATGATGACCAACAAGTCATTTTGTAGCATGCTTGACAATTTCCAAAATAAGTCAATTAAGCATAATAAGTCATGTAATACACATTCATTAGAGATTATTAATAATCTCCCCTTGTGAGTATGCTTCCATTTATATCATATATCAAGTATTGGAGATATGCTAGATAATGTAATAAAACAATGATATATGGAATGAGCCATTAATGCCAAGGATCTTCTTTTTATAAGCATATGATTGAATGATTAAATCACATGTGGCATTACTCCTAGTCATATGCAATAAATTTCCAATTATGCAAAAGCATCTTTTCTTTGACATATATGATTAGAGATAATTGGCTACTTGATTATACATGTGAATGAGCTCAATATTTCTCTTTGCATATATTTCTTTAAGGAATGATGTCAAGAGATCTCATGAAGTGTATAGAATGAGGCCTTGAGACCAAAATGTATTCTTTAAGAGATGTGGTGAGAGATTTGCTACATGAATTTCCATGTGGATAAGCTAACTATCTCTTCTAGACACATTCTATAAGAGAACATCAAATAAAGTTCTAAAGTGCTAAAAGTGGATATATCAAAATATAATAGCACTTGATATCACATAAATCATTTAAGCTAGAACAGAGTGTCTTTTGAATGTTATATTTCCAAGACTAAAGAATCAAATAGATATATGAAATTTAAGTTCATGACACTTGAGGAGTTTAAACTCTAGAAGAAATCAAGTTTACTCATCATGCTCTTTGCGAAGAGTGGTCACATCTACTCTGAGGGAGAGGACTGCATCCTTTAATGTCCGAATACGCTCCCTTTGTTTGTCTGGCTGAGCCTGAGTGTTAAGAATGACTGAGTCATCTTGATGGTGTAATCTCGAGTCACCAGTAGATTGATGCTTATCCTGGTTCTGAGAATGATGGCTCTGCTTCTGTGAAGGATGTGGTGACCCTAATGGAGGCTTCTGCTCCAAGTTAATGTCCATGTTAACTCTCTCTGCCGCTGGTGCTGCTGCTGCCTCTGCCTCCTCCTCAACCTTAGCATCCTCCGCTGCCTGGGCTACCTCCTTTGCTAGGCTCTTGCAAAGAGCATTGTAGCTCTCTGACCAGTCGGCCCATCTGAAATGGCAAGCTCTAGTCTCAATGACCTCATCTTGGTCGAATGGATAGTGCTGGTCCCGGAGGAGCTGTGTAATCAAATGTGCATATGGGAGAGACTTGGGCCACTGCGGGTTACTCTTATTGATATACTCGTTATATAGCTTCATATTGACACTCCATATGAGTGTAGGAACTAAAAACCAATGCCCTGCATCAATGGCACATAAAGCTGCAAGAAAGTCTCCCTACCGCTGGGTCTTGTGCCCAGACATATATACATTTTGGTATAAAACTGAATCAAAGAACCACACCCGGTCTGGTATGTAGGTCCGGATGGCATAAGTATTACGGGTAGTGGTGGTGCCATGAAAAGCTGTAACCATCTCTGCATATAATGGCTTGTTTAGAGTCGGGTAATGAATCCCCAGGGGACAAGTATGTGGGCAGTGAGAAGCTGTCAATAGTGTCTCGACAGTGATGCGGATGAGATTCCCATCAATGGTGGTCCGAAGCTCAGCTAGGTTACTCGGAGCTAGCCTGAGGTTCTGGTAGAAAAGTCGAACAAGCCTCGAATATACTGGGTTGGTTACGGGGGCCAGAATGGGAGATAGGCGATGACGGTAGATCTTGTCGTATGACTACTGGGTCGTGGAAGCCTGTGCAAAAGCCTCCTCATCAAATATGGACTCATGAGAAACTGAGAGTCGCTCAAACTTCTCAGTGACCTCATCCCGGGCAATAGCAGGCTGGACCGGGGGTGTATGGGTGCAGGTGCTGGAGGTGGCTCGGGTTCGCCCTCTGCAGAAGAAGACGAATGATGCTCAGGCTGAGAAGGAGCTGGCTCCTCAGTCCGGTGTCTCACCTGGCGGTCATAAGTCTGCTTAGCTGTGGTCTTGAACCTAATCATGGCCTGCAAAAAGAAACACACTTAAAATTGTAGTCAGTAACAATGAATGAGATATATAAGATGCAGAAATGAAAGCACAAAAGATAGAAGAATGCATGTCAGATTAAGAGAGATGACACAGAATAAAGCATATGAACCTATCTATGCAAGTGGTAATGTAGCCAAGTATATACAGTGAATAGACAAATAGTGTGAAACATGCTAGATATGACAAGTACAGAATGCAACCAATGTGGAAAACACAGGCATTGATATAAATATGATAGCATGGACACAAGGGAAGGTACAGGAAAATCAATATGCAAAATAGTAAAGTTCGAACGATCATAGGAAAAATGTGATCGATCCTAAGTTGGATCAATCATGACATGTATTGGATCAATCGTGCTCTTGATCGATCAGAGCACTGGTGTCATCGATCGAACTTGCGGAGAAATGAAAAGTCACCAGTTCGTGACGTAGAAGGCACGGGGCGAATCCCAATGGTCATTTTAAGGCTCGTGACCCCCTATACACCTCAACAAAGCATATATGGTCACTTGAAACGGCACGTGACCCTCGATTCAAATCCGAAAAGAAAATATATATACATATATATACACATATATACACATGCTTACAATTCCAAAAATGGAAACTAAATCAATCATGGAAGCATGGAATCAAATCATGTGAGCAAAATCAATATCAAAACAATCTAAAATAGAAAAGAAAATGAAAAATGAAAAACCAACTTACCCAAAGCTAGGAGAGAAGAGGACAGAGAGATAGAAGAAGAGAGAAGATGGAGATCTGGAAGAGTGAAGGGTATCGGAGGCTCACCAAAGGTGGGGAAGATGGACGGAACAGTGAAAAGGAGAGAGGGGGCTTGGAACGTTCAATGTGAACGATCTAAATGACCCCTTGGGTAATTTTTAAAAACTGTGTCCGACATGCACGATCGATTACGAGGTCCAATGGATCGAAGTTTGATGGTTTATGAAGTGTCTCAGATCGATCGAACCTACAAAACGGCAAAATACTTTTGAAAAATTTTGATTTTTTTTTTTTTAAATTTAAAAATTAAAAAGTATTATTTTGGATTTTTTATTTTTATTATTATTATTTTTTAAAATTCTGAAAAGTCAAAATCAATGGAAAGAAAACAAGGAACCCTGAATGATTGGATCATGATTGATCGAACCCTCAATCGTTCCAATGTTCGAACGATGTAGAGAGAGTTAAAAACCTGCACAAAACTTTACACGATTAGACATAGAGTTTGAAATATGCAGAGATCCAAAATTTTTCTAAGTGTGGAAGTACGATCGTTCACAGGAACATTGGATCGATTGGAGGTTGCTGTGAACGATCGAACAGGAAGTTCGCACGATGGACAGAGAGTTGAAAACCTGCAGAAAATCCTAAACGATGGGACAGAGACCTGAAAATATACAGAGAAGTGGATGCAGAGAGGTTCGATCGATAGAGGGTGCTCTTGTGATCGATCGAACAGGCACTAAATGCTTAATTTGGAAATGAAAGTGCATGCATTCCCTATTAAAGCCTCAAATAACATATATGATCCCCGATTATATCTAGACGATGCAATAAGTGAAAAATAAAAAGAAATGGGGGGAGGAATAGGGTTAGAAAACCTTATGAAGCACTAGTGTTTAACGTCTCTAGCAAAACGTTGGGCTCTTTTAGCCCGGATCAAATATCTTAGTAGGCATCCCCTCCTTGATGGGGTGAATGTAACTTTGAACCCCATCCAACAAACTATTCCCTAAGCAACTTGTTGCATTTGGTTCAAGTGCTTTCAATGGCTTTGGATCAATAAAACTTGTGGGCTTCCATACCTGTTCCACATTGGTTTTTAAAACAACCTCTTTTGAAAATTCTTTTAAAGGCAAACCATTTGGATTTTCAACAAAAAGTAAGGACTCATTCTTTTCAAATTCATTTGGAAAGTATTTTTCAACAACACAAATATCTTTATGTTTGTCCATAGCGTTAGGGATTGGATTAAAAATGTTCAACTTTGCTTTCATGTGACCAAATGAGATCTTCATTATCCCCGTCCTACAATTGATATTGGCATTGGCGGTAGCCAAGAAACGACGACCAAGGATAACAGGAATTTGGCTCTTAGGATTTGGGACCGACTTTGTCTCAATGACAATGAAGTCAAACGGGAAGAAGAACTTGTCAATTTTAATCAAAACATCCTCAATGATGGCCCGGGGCTTCTTAATTGATCGGTCGACTAGTTGTAAAACTACTGACGTCGGTTTCAAATCACCTAAGCCTAATTGTACATAAACTGAATAGGGAAGAAGATTTACACTCGCCCCTAAATCCAAAAGAGCCCGATTGATAACATGATCACCAATAGTGCATGAAGTGGTAGGTGAACCGGGGTCTTTGAACTTTGGGACTGTAACGACACAGTCATTTGCTTTCCTTTCCTTTCCTTTTTCCTGAAATTTTACGAATGAATTTTTTTCGTTTAATTTTCTTTTCTGAGCTCTATTTCGTGTCGTTTAATGTCATCTCAAGTGCTCGGAATTGGTTTCTGAGACTCTTTCATGTGAATTGACAACTTTCTTTGAGGACTGAGTCATTTTCGCATTTTCACTTTTCGGACACTATGCACTATTTCGTCATTTTCTCTATTCTGTCATTTCCCCATTTGTCACATTGTTGGCACAACCTCACTTCTCATGCTTGGAGTTGGTTTTTGACTTCACGTGCCTTCATCTTGAGTGGTTTCCTCGAAATACGTATCTTTACTTTTGCAAGAAGGTACTCTGGTTGCTCCCGGTTCCCATAGGGGCATGGATGCACAATTCTTCAGAATCTTTTTCATTTATTGGGGTGTTTTTCATAAATATATTTTGAAGATATTTATTTCAAGGGTATCTAAGAAAATATCTTTTGGAAGATATTTTCATTCTGGGGCAGTTTCGCAATTAACTCTTTTTGTAGGGGTCATTGTGCAATTAATGAAAGTTATTGCAAAATACCTCGTCTGGAGCCTGGATTCTCGTACAGGATTCATTTTCACATTTTTTTGAGTCGTGGACTCTTAGAATTTCGTTCTGGTCATTTTTCTCCAGTTTCAGAGTTTCTGGACCCATTTACCGCTGAAACTTGTTTGGGGCATAACTTTCTGCTCGGGACTTGGTTTTTGATGCCGTTTCTTCCGTTATTCATATTTTCTTATTTTGAATCTTTTTTGTTCATGGAGTTTTGCCGTTTGAGCGCGTTTGCTCAAAATCCACTTTTTCGGACCCAACGGGGCCCTTTCGGGGTACTTTTTGAGATTTCTATAAATAGGTTGCCCTAATTTTTAAAATCAGATTTTCAGACCTTCTTCTTCCTCTTGGCCGGCAGCCATGGGAGCCCAAGGGGCTGCCTTCACTCTTTCTTCTCCTTCACTTGATTTCCTTGGTAGAAATCATTCGGCCTTAGCATTTTTTGTTCCCCTCGTCGTGCTCTACCTTTCCCCCTTGTTAGAATTCATTTCTGACCATTTCTTGAGTTTGGGCTTGAGGTCAAGTTGTGATTTTCATGGGGCTTCTTGGGTATTCATGTAGATCGTGTTGTCCCCGACAAAACCCTTCGATTTCAGTAGATTCGGAACACTTTTCTTCCGGTGGCATCTCAAATCGAGGTAGGGGGTGTTATAATTTACTTTCATGCTATGTTACATGCTTGTGATGCTTATACAACTTGATTACATGCTTGAATCACAAAATCTAGAGATTTTATTATTTATTTTTCTTGTGAAGGATTTAATTTTCCCGGTTGTCCATAACTTTGTTTAATCATGTGGCATGATAGAATATTACCCCTTGATATATAGATTAACATATATTAAATCTAGATTATTTGGACAAGTAATGAAGATTTTATTTAATATTTATCTTAAATAAAATATTAAATCATGTGGCCTGATCTAGTTTTAAATCAACATGTGATAGCATATTATATTAGGCTTTAGCATGTTCTTCAACATAGATTAATTTGAGAGTAATCGGAGAAGTTTTGAAATATAGTAATATTTAATTAATTAGATTAATTAAATTGCTCCAAGTGTACTATTCATCCCGTTGGATTTCCGACTTAAAATTCTTGATATGCATGTCATATAGTTTCACATATATTAAATCTAGAATATTTGATTAGGTTTTGAAACCTTTCAATTATTATTTTTCTAGTATTAAAGTTTAATACTCGTGGCCGTACCTTGCATGAAATGTACTTGTACCGTGTTCTTAAATCAAGTTGTGACATGTTGTATAACATATATTAAATTGAGGCCATTTGGATGAAAGTGATGACTTTCAAAATCTAGAGATTTTAATTAAATGAAATAATTAAAATCCATTTAATGGTTCTATACACTTGATTAAGTTTCTAACCTTGTATTCATGATTTTCTTGATAATTTCCTTCACGTGTATTATTTCGAGTATAATCGGATAAGTTTTGAAACTTACATTTATTTATTTCCCTTGTATGGAACTTGACTCACATGGTTGTGTCGTGTATGAAATGAACTTGAAACTTGACATTGAACTTGGCCTTGACATGATTCTTGACATAACCTGTTCATAGAACATTTAGACTTGCAATGTAACCTTAATAATTTAATCCCTTAAGCAGATTAAATTTTATTTTATGTCTCCCTCGAGTTAATCATGCCTTGATATCATGTATCTAGACTTCTTGTATCTTTGTTTCATTAATGTGCTTAATGAACATGCTCATTTGTTTCGGAATGGTTTATTCACACATGTGTTGTTTAGTATACAATTGAATCATGTATCTTATACTTATGGTATATTTGCTTCGATGGATTCCATGTGCTATTTATCTTAGTTGTGGTCTATATAAATGCATACATTGATTTCTTGACATTTCACATGCCATCATAGTTAAGAACTTAGGATATGACTTGTGTGTTCCAAAATCTTAGTTGTGCATGATATGTGGTTAATGCATTTATTGTATTTTGATACAATCTTGACTTGCACAACTTGTTGATTTTGGGACTTGGGATATCAATCAAGAATTGACATAGCTAGGACTCGGTTCTAGTATGGGGGAATGTCCCTTTACACTATAGTGCGCACTAGGGAAAAGATACCCATGGGTTAGTAGCCCTAAAGTGATCTCAAAAGTACGGTTTTAATCTGGGCGATATCTAAGTTTCCACATTGGTTGATTTCACTCTTTAAATTTCAAGTTGCTATTCCTTGAAGATTTAAACTTATCGTGTATGTGAAATGCACCAATCTTGTCTCATTACATTGATATTATGCTTCATTCTTGATTTAACTCCTTAAATTTCAAGTGTTGTATTCCTTGAAGATTTAAGACTCTTTTCGTGTTATGTGGTAGATTCTACCCATGTTTAAATGCATAGATATTATGCGTTGCTCCTAACTCCATGTATCTTCCTTTTCGTGTTTTATGGAATATCCCGTCTTTGTTTAATTGCGTAGATATTATGTATTATCCTTGATGTCATGTGTAACTCTTTTCGTGTTATGTGAATGGTTCCAACTTTGTCTAATAACATAGATATTATGCCATATTCTTGATTTCGTGTATGAACCCTATCGTGTTAATTGGAATGCTCCAATCATGTTAATTGTATTGATAATGCAATTCATGTTAATCTATATTTAAGTATCCTTCTTATCGTGTTTTTGGATTATTCCAACCTTGATTTGTTTCATATATGTTCTTATTGCTTATACTCCATGATAGCTTAGGATGATCACTGAGTCTAATCTTTGACATAGATATTAGGTAGCATGATCTATTTTGAAATATATCATGTTAGTCCTAAAAATCTCTAAAGAAATCGAGTCGATGCATGCTCATTCTCTACGAGTAAACTTGTTTACTCACCTCAAAGTTATTGGGGGTTTTGATCAGGTATGAAGACATGGTTCGTAATGCTTGCTATTCGTTGGGATGGTTTCTAACTTTTCAGTTTCTATTTCATGCAAATGTTAGTATGGAATATCATTTTATAGCCTTTTGTATAAAACTTATATTATGTGCTTAAGCACACTTTTTGATATTCATTCTATGTATATAATTTGTGGCCAAGGGCCAAACTTTATTTGAAATCCATGAATATTCATGGATGTTGAATTTTGCCTTTAATGAGAAAAGTATGAAAATTAGGGTTTTGATATGTCATTTTCGCATCGATGTGTGCATTGTGTATATAATTCATCCTTTAGCATTCATTTTTCATATGCGAGGTGTGGCCAAGGGCCAAACACCATTTAGTTTTCATTTTTGCATTTTAGTTTACATATTGCATTTTTGGGCTAAAATAGTAAAAACCGAGCCTTTAAGGGTTCATTTTCAAATCGGGTAGTGCAAAGTATGTTCCGGCACCTCCACTAGGTCTCATTTATCTTGTATGAAGTGTGGCCAAGGGCCAAACGGTCATTTGAAACCATTTCCTAATTTTAGTTTTCAAATTTCCCATTTCTAATTCATTTTTGCCTTTTTGGCCGTTGGGGGGTTAAATTTTGCATCGGTGGTAATTTTAAGCCGTGGACTATTGTAGCACGTCCTAATAGGTAAGTTACGTTTGCGTGCATGGTTGTTTACGGGCAAACCTTTTCCTTTGGTGAAATGAGCCTCCTATAGATTCATTTTGCACTTTTGTTGCATAATCTGATTTTAGGGCATTCTGGGATTTTTCTTCGGGAAATAAATTCCGATCTTTACATGGTCGCTTAGAAAACGTGATTTTAGGGAGGGTTTATTTTTATGTTTTTCCATAAAATGTTGTTTTGGTGCCGGAAATCGATCGCAAAGTTCAGCTTTTTGTTTTTTTTTAGCAGCTTTTAGACCTCTATGACGAGATTTCATGAAGGGGCATTTCAGGCATTCTACATGGCATTTTTTTTTAATTCTCTTGAGAGTCACATAGAAAACTCAATTTTGAGGGGGGTTTCTTCTTTGTGTTTTTCCAGAAAAATTCATCTTCTAGCCCGTTTTTGCTCTCAGTTGCAGACAGTCACTGTAGCAACTTTTAACCCTCTTGTTCAGTTCTGATCTAGGGGCATTTCGGGAATTTTCTTTGAAAAATAAATTCTGTTCTTGACATGGTCACATAGAAAACGTGATTTTATGGGGGGTTTCTTCACAACATTTTTCCAGAAAATGTCATCTCGAACCCGAAAACCCCTCGCCAAAATCTGATTTCTTGTGCGCATTTGCACTATTTGAATAAGTCTGTTGTAGGGGAATTTTGGGGATTTTGCGTCAAAAATAAAATTTTCTTTTGACATGGTCAGCTTGAAAAAATTATTTTAAGGGGGGTTTCTTCTTTGTGTTTTTCCATAAAATATCGTTTAATACCTCAAAATGGCACACGACCTTCAACATTTTTTCCAGGTTACTATTCATGGCCGCGGCGACGTCAAAACTTTGTTTTGACTTTTCTCTTTCATCCGGATTCCGAATCAAGTGATTCTTGGGTCTAACTTGATTAATTTTTCACTGTCTTCTCAGCGGTGTGCTCGGTAGCACCCAATTTTATATTTTTTCATAAATGACTATTTTGCCCTTGAGGCTGTTTTTGTCCGGTTTTCGTGTAATTCGCTTCCGCTACTTTTGTTTGAATTCCGTGACTTCATGGGAAGTCATGGATGTGTCTCGAGAATATTTTACACTCTAAGGACGTCATTTCTATGTAAAATGACTATTTTGCCCCTAGGGGTTTATTTATCACATTTTTGACCTTTTGTTTCCGCATCAGTTCTCATTGAGTTCCACGACCTCATGGAAGGTCACTTTGACTTCTTAGAGTCTTATTTTCTGTTTTCGGTTCTGCGTATCGAATCCGTTATCGGATCAATTTTTGGTTCATCACAGGATACGCTGGCGTAAAAACCAGTGTCGTCACAGGGAGGGTGTTGTGTTGCAAGATAGAGCTCACTTGTTCGGGTAAAATTAAATTTTCTTAGTGCTTGGCTTTTGTTTTTCCTCTTAAGGGTGAAAAGATTTTTCAAAAATTTGGCATAAGCCGAAATTTGTCGAATCGCATCCAAGAGAGGAATATTGATTTTCATAACACATGAATGATTTCATTGGCCTTGTTTTCTTGCTTTTCAAGAGAGGTGAATGCTTTTAAAGCATACAAAAATGGAGCTTTAGGCTCAAAAGCTTTTTCAAAAATATTTTTTGAAACATTTTCAACAATGGGATTTTTCACATTCAATAAAGGAGGAATAGGATGTGAGACGGGACGGGTGTCAACACTAGGTTGTACCGGTTCACTCTCTTCATTGGAAATACCAACTTGATTGTCAATAACTCTCCCACTTCTCAAAGTGGTCACCGCATTCACATGTTCAAGTGTATGACTTTCCAAAGAGGAATTGGTCTCCACTACAAATTGTTGCTTCGGTGGGGGATTTAAAGGCATTTTTCCCTTCTCCCTTGCATTCAAGGTTCTAACTATTTGCTCGACTTGGGTTTCTAGCTTTACAATTGATTGGGAGTGAGAATGAATCAATTGAATATTTGCCTCTAAAATACCCAAAGCGGATAAAACTTTTTCTTTAAATACGAGACTTTTTGAATTTCCTTGAGAATATGAAG